>NC_090443.1:234336156-237165204 GCF_031143425.1 Pleurodeles waltl | reverse complement strand
GCCACTAGCAACGAAGGATGCCATTTGGCAATCCATAGTGCACAAAATCAACTGTGAAGCACAAACAAAGAGAACCATCCAGGAGTGCAAACGGAGGTACCACGATTCCACATGCAGGACAAAAGAATAACTAGCCAGGAACCTTAAAGCAGCCATGAGGGCCAGAGGGGGATCTGATGTCCAGAAGGACTTGGATCTATAGGAGGAGCAGGTGCCATCCCTCAATCCAACAGAGTTGGTATCTGGAATGGAAGGGCAGGACAGTGGAGGACCAGGAGGAGCTGTAGGATGAGTCAAAACAAAGGACCATATATTAGTAAACTGTCACACAGGCTAATGCAGCAACACACTTTGCTGTTCTGCGCTGTGCTGCATAAAAGGGAAAGGGCAAGAATGTCATAAAATGTCAACTCATAACTGTCCTTTCCATAGGGTGTACTAAATTTTACCAGCCCCAGTCCAGCCTTGCCAAGTTTCCCAGGTCTATGCATTATGTGCTTTCCTAGTTTAGGTATTACCTCTCAATACTTGGTCTTGTACTGTCATTTATCTCTTCAAAATACAGGACCACAAGTTGGAGAATACAGGGTAAAAAACCTGGACTGGAGGAGCATATCAAGCATGGTCCTAGGAAACTTGGCAGATATGTCCTTTACCAATGCAGGGCAGGCCCACTTGCCCCATCAAACATTTGTGCTTGTCTTAGGGCCAGGTAGCCCGAAGTGTACTGTAATGTAAAATTAGTCAATGTGTCTTTGTAGGGTGTCTACGTGTCACCCGAGAGGGAATCCAGGTGCTGATGAGGTGCATGCATTACAAATAGTATAACTATAATAGCCACATGTAGAGTTACTAGCACAAATCCATATTTGACTCAGCTGACCTGTTGTGCTGAGGGAGGTTATCCCAGGTGCAGATTGCCATGTATGAGAGCACCCTATCTCCTGTCATGATCATATGGATATTGGGAGTATGAGTGAGCACAAGTGTCAGGAAGAATCCATGTAAAGAAATGTCTTATCATACAAATAAAGTGAAAGCAGGTATAGGTGATCATGGGCAATTTGAGGTTTCATTGTGAGCTAGGTGCCCAGGATGATGGACGGGTGTCTGTGCTGATTAGAGGGCTTTGGGCCTAGTCATGTGGGCAACCAGGGTGAGTACATGTTGCAGAATGTCATCCCTCTATCTTGTCATGTTGAGTATGCACAACTATTTTCACATACATGTAGCTATGTTGGTAATGGAATAATGTAACTACTGTTAGTTGTGTTGGGTGTCTACTGTGAGTTAGTGTCTCATCTGAGTGTCATCAGTGTAAGAGCTGAAGTACAGTCCTGGGTCAGAATTATGATTGTCAGAGGAGGGCTATACATATGCAAGAGAGGGGAACAGAGTGAAGCAATTTGCTGAACTCTGGAGATGAGCTCCTTGGGTACTGAGGAATGGATTGAGCATTAGATGTTGCATACTACTAATTACAAAGGAGGCTTTCCACTTTAAAGATGCTCCCTAGTTCTTAGTGTTGTGGAGTCTGGCATTGACTGTGCGCTAGAAAACTACAGGATTCTCGAGTTAAATTTGTATTATGACATGTTCAGGCCCTACCCCTTACATGCAGTCCAGCAAAGTGGCTTGCCGTTTTGTTCTAGGTGGATATTTGTGAAAGATGAACCTTGGGTCCAATTCCCCATTCATGCAGTGCAGCAAAGTGGCCTGCCATGTAGGGTTGTGTGGATGTTTGTGAAACATGAACCCTAGGGTCCAATAATGCACAAATTGCATGCAAGGCAATACAGCAAGGCAGCTTGTTGTGTAGTGCTGTGTGAAAGTCAGAGTACAGGATAGTGTGAGGTATAATAATAATTGACATGACTTGGCCGTTGATGCCTGCAAACAGATGGCAAGTGCAAATGCAGGCACCTTTGCAACATGGTGCAAGGATATCCGTAGTGGTGCTAGTAATCCAAACTTTCAACAGTGCAGGCAGACAGCAGAAACATGTAAAATGTTGCCCATTCTTTTATTCACTGTTTCAGACAGGGCAGCAAGCTGCCAAGCTGTGTTGAAGTATGCAAAGATTAGCCAAATAGGCCCCCTAGTGAATACTGAGATTGTGTGAAAAATGTACATGTATTGCCATGTGAAAAACAACAATTGTACAACATGGCCATACTCACCTTTTGAAACATATATTCCACATATCCTTGTGTACTTGAAAGTGAAGGTGAAGAAAAATACTGTCTGCTACAGAAATTACAGCCATAATCAATCATGGAATAAATCTTCTTTTAACATATATCTATTTATTTTTAAAGGGACAAACAACACCTCCCGGATGGCAGCCTGTCTGTGATGGCCTACCTGTTGAGGACACCATCCTGCCCCACTGGATGCAGACACCAGCCTTCTACATTTGATACTAGTGAAGTTCTCAGGCAGCTGGGGTTCCATTTATACATCCACCCAGTCTCTGGAGACCAAGATAGTATCTTTTATAGCAACAAGTGCCCTCAGTAGGAATGTTGTTGCTCTGCTGGCTAACCAGCTCTTGCCAGGGACTACCATGCTGCCTTGACGGCACAAATAAATGTTGTTGGAAACATCGTCTGCCTCTGATGTGTGTGGGCCTGAGCTAATGACATCAATCAGCTGCCTCCCATTCAAACACCACAACTTCCAGGGGAGGCAGAACACACATCAGAGGAAGAAGATGTAGACTTCCCCATTTTCCAATGAAGAATGTCTTAATAAACATTTGTGAATACCCCCTGGGCAGTTTTTGTATCTGTCCTGTGTTGGACATCATGCCACCTACTTTAGAAGCCAGGACAGCACTCTTTGTGCTGTACTTTATTTTGTCCACTTGTGCCCTTAATCCTATGCAACACCTGATAATGGTAAAGTTTTCCTCTTCATTGATTTCGCTACACATGTAAATGTGTTGTAACATGTGTAAACATGTATTTTTACACACAATACCTATTTGATTTGATATATGTCTTTGCAAACATTTCAAATAATAAACCTACTCACAATTTGTAGGAACTTCTGGAAGAAAATAAATATAGGGCATGATTCACAAAGGTAAACTTAGATGTTTGGTCTAAGTTTAGATCAGAAGTCTAAGTTCATGATTTTTTGGTAGTCACAAAAGAAAGTCATGAGAAGTATCTTTACGTCTGCAGTTGGAGTGGGTTACCTGCACTCGGGACGGATTATACTTAATTGGGCCGGAGGAAGTGATCTTTTATATTGATACACTTGTGTCAGTTCCTACCATCCCCCCACCCCAGCTACAGCTGAAACGCCTTAACTCAACAGCCAATCCCAGCCTTTCAAATACACATAAAAGCAGAGCTGCCACAAACCAACCCTTTCGGACCTTTTAATCTGTTGCTGAATGTGTTTGTTGGTTTGCCCCTTGCCATGCGACAGGACATGAGTAGAAGAAGGAGGAGAGGTGGAGAGGATTGTCAGACAAAGGATAAATCTTTCTGGGATGTTAAGCCATGATGTTGTGGCCAGATACCGGTTTTCCCCCTGATGTCATATTGGAGATGGTTTGTAAGTGGGAGCAGGATCTTGACCTCTGTGACCTGCTGCTCCCACGCCATTCTAGCCTGTGTCAACATCCTAGCAGCTCTCCATTTGTTTCCTCTAGGGGTCATTCCAGAGGGTCTCCGGTGACCTTGGTGGGCATCTCCCAGGCAAACCAGTCCAGATGCTTGCATCAGGTACTGAACTGCATAAATAGGAGAGCCCATCTCCTCATATGAATACCCCATACTCTGTCCAGAAGGCAAAGGGTAGCTAGTAATTTCTACCCTCCTGTCCTTCTTCCCAAGTGTGCTGGGGTGCTATTGATTGCAATCATACGGCTCTTCAGCCACATTGCCACAAGCACAGATCTTGTGCAACAGACACCACTGGCACTCTATCAAGGTACAGGGTGTCTGTGATTGCAGTAGTAGTTTTTGTACATGGTACATGTAGTGTTCCCAGAAAGTACCAAGGACAGCTATGTATTAAACTAGTCACCTCTTGCCCAGCAGATGGCTGCGGGAGAATTTGGAAACAGGTGCCTACTGGGTAAGTACCAAGCACCACACAAGTGTGATATGTATAACTGATTTTTTAATATACAGTACCCTCATACAACACTAATCATCATGCCATATACATGCCACCAACAGACATAGCATGTACCATTTATTATGTCATGTACTGTGAAGATGCAAGAGGGGCATGTACACATATTACTTACTCCATTTTCCTCCTCAGGTAATGCTGCATATGCACTTTCCCCTCATCTCCTAATACCATTAGACGTGCAACCACTGTACCGCAGCGTAGGTAGAGTAGGGCACACAGAAGTACACGAGCCATCATTGACTGTAGTTTTTCTCCTCTGAAATCAAGATTAAGATGTCTTGACTGTACGGAGGGGTGCTGCGGTACTCCCCTCAAGTTGTGTGCAAGTTATAGTAGCCTGTTGTGCTTTGCAAAAAATTGCATTAAGCATTAAATCATGGTTTACACACACCTCTGAACCCTCATCTATGTCTAAAACTGGAAAACCAGGCTATTGTACAAAACAGAGGGCAGGGTATGAAGGTGCCTGACCAACTGCTTGATATTTTTCTCACCTGTGCAATCTGTTGTGTCATGGCCTTCATGTGGTTTGCAGTCTGTTGTCAATGATGATAGTTGGATTTTTAACACTCTGATGGCTGATAGCAGGCAGGGAGAGAGGAGACTCTGCGGTCTACCGGGACCAGCTAGGGCTTCATCAGGAGAGCTGCTCATATTATCATCCCAACGCCCGAAGGTACATTGAAATTGCAGCCTGGGTTCCCACAGCACAGGACAGGAAGGTCGGGCGAAGAGCAAAGACCGGGCCAAGAGCGGGCCCATCTATGCCTGTCCGTGGCTGGACAAAGCCGGGCAATCCCTCTTGGCCTGTTTTTTCATCCCTTGGAGGATTGGAGGAATACTTTTGGTTAACAAGGTACTGTGAGTCTCTTTGAGTGAGGGCATTTCAAGGAGCCTTTAGTGCCCTACTTTATGAAATTGTGCGAAGCTGCTCCACAGTATTTGACCACATGCTTGGAGCCTTTTTCTACAGGGGGCCAACATGGGTAAACGTAAAACAACACTGGTTGCATCCTCTACCAATACTATGCTGGATGGCTTTTACAGAAAGCAGAGGGTGTACTTATAGAAGAGATTGAACTTGCAGAGAGAGACAGCTGACTCTATCCTCACCCCAGCCCGTGACAAAGTTATAGATATGACACCGGAACTGGGGGATCATGAGGAAGGTGCACAGCAGGCAATGCAGTCAGTTTTACCAATAGCACTGACGTTTGTGACAGCCCTCTCAAAGATCTCTCCAGTTGCCCTCAATCGTTGGCTCAAAAAAAGGGTGATAAATTCATCCCTAAAGCTAATGGTGGGAAAAGAAGAAGACCTGAGATCATTACGACACATAATCTTACCACCCATAAAAGTGAGTACAGCTCTAGAAAGGAGGCAATTTCTGCGGATTCCCAGCCGGCTGAAGGAAGGGTGTTGTTTTCACAGTAGGAGTTTGTTAGAAATGGGGTCTTTGGTTGGTAGTCAGGTTACACCCTGTCCAAGCAAGGACCCTCACTCTAGTCAGGGTAAGTCACACACAATCCAAATTATCCTGTGCCCACCCTATGGTAGCTTGGCACTGAGCTGTCAGGCTTAACTTAGAAGGCAATGTGTAAAGTATTCGTGCAGTAAATCTTGCAATCGCACAGTATAACACCACACAAATACATCACACAGTGTTTAGAAAAATATAGAATATTTATGTGGTTAAATGCAGGTCAAAACAATCAAGGTTCAATAAGTACACGTTGAAAAATCACGTAGGAAATTATATAAAGAGTCTTTAGTTCTTAACAAGCAACAAGTGTCTCTTGCAAGCACAAAGTACCTGGTTTGCGTTCAAATTCTTCGCAAGGGACTACAGAGGAGGAGATGCGTGGAAAACGGGGAGGTGTGCGTCGATTTTTCCGGCGCATAAAGACGATGCATTGTTGAGTTTTCATGCAGGGAAGGCTTTGCATCGATTTCTGGCGCGCTGACCTGGATCCTCTTCGGGTTGGGGGGTTTTCAGACACCCCAGGAACAATGCATTGAAATCCTGGGCATACAGGATGAAGTCACAGGAGCTGCGTCGATCAGGTGGGCGATGCATGGAAATTCCTGCTGCACGGCTGGAGTTTGTGTCGATTCCTCTCACGAAGTCGGCCTGCGTCCTTTGCAGAAAATCAGTCAGGTGAGTCCTTTGGGCAGCCAGGCAGTTCCTCTTGGCAGGTTGCAGGTTCTGGTTCAGGGATTCTTCTCCAGTGGTATCTTTTCCAGAAGTGTCTGAGTTGGTAGGGTAAGATACCCTGCTTAAATACCCAAATGTGCCTTTGAAGTAGGGGAGACTTCAAAGAGTGGCTTTGAAGTGCACAAGGTCCAATTTCAGTTCCATCCTGTCTGCCAGGGTCCCAGTAGGGGGGGTGGCAGTCCTTTGTGTGAAGGCAGGCTACTGTCCTTTGACATGTAAGTGTCAGGCCCTCCACCTCCCAGCCCAAGAAGACCCATTCAATATACAGATGTGTGCAAGTGTGACTGAGCATCCTGTGTTTGGGATTGTCTGAGTGAATGCACAGAGGAGCTGTAAACTAAGCCTAGCCAGACGTGGATTGTAAGGCAGAGAAGGATTTAAGTGCAGAGAAATGCTCACTTTCTAAAAGTAGCATTTGTACAATAGTATTATCAAATCACCAGTCAGCAGGATTTTGTATTACCATTCTGGCAATACTAAATATGACCTTGTTACTCCTTTCAGATCAGAATCTACCACTCAAACAGTATATGAGGGTAGCTCTAATGTTAGCCTATCAAAGGAGCAGACCTCCCAGCAGTGTAATATGAATTTTAGGAGTTCTACACTACCAGGACATATAAACTATACAGGTATATGTCCTACATTTAGCCTACATAGCACCCTGCCTTATGGGTTACCTAGGGCCTACCTCAGGGGTGACTCATATGTAGAAAAAGTAGAGTTTAAGGCTTGGCAAGTGCATTTAAATGCCAAGTCGAAGTGGCAGTGAGACTGCACACACCGACCTTGCAATGGCAGGCCTGAGGCATGATAGGAGGGATACTTAGGTGGGTGGCACGATCAGTGCCGCAGACCCACAACTAGCATTTAATCTATAGGCCCTGGGCACATGTAGTGCACTTTACTGGGGACTTACAAGTAAATTAAATAAGCCAATTGGATATAAACCAATGTCACCATGTTTTAAGGGAGAGAGCATATGCACTTTTGCACTGGTTAGCAGTGGTAAAGTGTGCAGAGTCCTATAACCGGCAAAAACAGTGTCCAAACAGTGGCGGGAGGCAGACAAAAAGTTAGGAGTGACCACCCTAAGGCTGTCAGGTCTAACAGAGTTCTATTCTAATATAGGAAAACTAATTAAGTAGTCTTTGAAACCAATATTGACCCATCTGAAGAAGATTGAAGATCAACTTGAACAATTGATAACTGCTAGTAACAAGGGTCAACCATTAAGCCTTCGTGGGTGGGCTGTCTAAATTCAAGCTGCGATGAAGAGCTGTCATCAAATGATCACATAAAGTCAGCAAATGTGCACCTCATTCAACATAGCACTAGTATCCCTGTGATTACCACCCATTCAGGAGACAGGGACAGGTATTTTTTGGCCCTGTCACAGAGAGTGCAACACAATCCATTGAATAGGACTAAGACTTCACTGAACCCTCTGCAACCTATTCCTTCTGCTAAACCCAAAGGGGCCTTTGATTGTCTACACCTCCCTCCTGAGAGCACCCCATGAACACTGGTACTAGTTGGAGTCCCGCTCCTGGCAGATGATACACATGAGGATTGCCGCAGTTTGATGAACAAAGCTGCTTTTTGGTGCACGAAGAATGCTTACTGTCATCCAGCAGTAACTAAAAAACTCATCATGGGTCGTAGAGCCACTTGGGTTGGCCCCACATTAAAATTAACTGACGGGGATTGTGTTGTACTAAGTTTTAAAGATTCTGAGTGTGTTAATTGCCCTATTGTCACATTTGAGTATTGCAAATACAAACTGTAGCAAAATGAAGGCACCACCATTAGCCTTAATTACCCTACTTCTCCACAAGTACCTTGTAATGTGATTTTAGATTTAAACCTTGACACAAATAATGTAGAGTGTGACCATGCTTTGCATTTTATAACATGGAACATTGCAGGGGTTCTGTTATAAACTCCTCAATGAAGACTGGATTAATTGCATTGTTTAATGTGGTATTATATGCTGCCCGAAAACTTGGGCTATTAACCCTGTTGCATTGAATGGATACAGATCCTATTGTTCAGCTGCAACACTGTCACCTGCTGGGAGAAGAAAGAAGGGTCTGGCCATTTTTTAATCTTGTGCAATAGGAAAACTGAAGGTTAAGGTTGTTGCATCCCCTCCTTATTTTGAAATCTTATATTTGCAAAAGGCTAATGTGTTAAATATGATTTAATTAATTTTTATTATAATCATTTTATTTCACAGTCTGCAGAGATAGTTGAGGAATTAGAGAAGACGCTCTCTATGTTTTGTAATAGAGAAGAGAAAGTCCCCTCCTCTACTATGGGGGCAAGCGATTTCAACATTACAAAATTGTGGGTTATTAGTAGTCATTTTTGCACATTCTGCTTATGGTGAAGCTATAAATAAATGATTCTGTTTTATAATCTAGTCAATACATCAGATATACAAGGCCAGAATGATATAAACCGCCTTACGTTTACAGGCAGAGGTAAGGTTAGTACGATCGACTTTGCTCTTCTATCTTCTGAATTAGCACACAGTCTGGGTTATTTTGAAGTGCAACCTTTACCCTTTAGTGACCACAATTCCATTCATATTTGTTTGACCATTAGACAATGTCCTGAACTGACGGAGGCAATTGACCTGCTCATTAGCTATACATCAAATAGAGGGATTTGCTTAAAGTAGAATAAAATGTATCCGAAACAGTTTTTTTTTTTAATAAACTAATTACTACCACGGCTGATGATATATTCTGCTGTCTGTCATTAGACAGGTTTTCTAGAGATATTTTGGAGCATTTCAGCACCGTAGCACGTAATTCACTCTCAGCTAAATTACAGAGAGGGCATCCAGTGAAATCTTGCTTCCACTACGAGTGTACAGCTGCACTTAAAGCACTAAAAAAGGCTACCATTCATATGCCATGTAACCCATAGGATACAAGAAGAGCTAGGTCAGTTTATAAACAAGCCCTAGTTAAAGGGAAACAAGAAGTGAGAAGCAAGGTCTGAAATGACTTGGAGAAAGCAGCTAAGTCAAATTATACCAGTCTTTTTTGTGAGATTGTTAATCGGGCTTTCTTTACAGATGTTTTTTCTACTGGCATTGAGGGGCATATTTATACTCTGGTTGCGCCGAATTTGCGTCGTTTTTTTCGACGCAAATTCGACGCAAAACTAACGCCATATTTATACTTTGGCGCTAGACGCGTCTAGCGCCAAAGTTCCCGGAATGTGCGTCATTTTTTAGCGTGAACCCCTTCCTTGCGTTAATGATATGCAAGGGAGGCGTTCCCGTCTTAAAAAATGACTCCCAGGCCTTTACGTGGTATTTATACTCCCGGGCAAAAATGACGCCCGGGAGTGGGCGTGGCCAAAAACGGCGCATTTGCGCCGCTTTTTAACGCCTGGGTCAGGGATGGCGTTAAGGGACAAGTGGGCTCAAAATGAGCCCAGAGTGCCCTCCCCTGCCCCCAGGGACCCCCCCTGCCACCCTTGCCCACCCCAGGAGGACACCCAAGGACGGAGGGACCCATCCCATGGACATTAAGGTAAGTTCAGGTAAGTATTTTTTTTTTTTTTTTTGTGGCATAGGGGGGCCTGATTTGTGCCCCCCTACATGCCACTATGCCCAATGACCATGCCCAGGGGACAGAAGTCCCCTGGGCATGGCCATTGGGCAAGGGGGCATGACTCCTATCTTTACAATGATAGGAGTCATGTTGATGGGGGATGGGCGTTGAAAATAAATGGCGCAAGTCGGGTTACGATGATTTTTTCGACGTAACCTGACTTGCCCCATTTTAAGACGCCCATGCGCCATTTTCCCCCTACGCCGGCGCTGCCTGGTGTACGTGGTTTTTCTCGCGCACACCAGGCAGCGCCGGTCTGCTTGCGCCGGCTAACGCCATTCAATAAATACGGCGCCCGCATGGCGCTTCAGAATGGCGTTAGCCGGCGCTAATTTTTTTGACGCAAAAATGCGTTAGCGCAGTTTTGCGTCAAAAAGTATAAATACGGCCCTGAGTGTCATATTAGTGACCAGGAATGGGTTGACCATTTTACCCTTTTTTTTTTATTCTGAGGATGTGCCAGTAAATTGAAGGAATGATAGGGAGCCATCCACTACTGTGGTAAGTGAGGTTTGCCTAATTGATTTTCGCTGCTATGCATCAGTTGCTAAAGCGATTCAATGTGCAGCCAGTGGTAAGGCCCCAGGCCCGGATGGTGTCCCATTAGATCTTTTCAAATGTGATAATGATTTTTGGGCCCCATTGCTGATGAATGACCTGAGGGCAGCGGTCAAGGGAAATCTTATGGACTTGTGGAAAGAGGCCATCATAGTCCCAATATTTAAAAAGGGCGATATGAATTTGCCCTCGTGTTACCACCTGATTTCTTTGCTAGATTCTACAGTAAGGATTCTAAGGTGGGTAATTTTGGAAAAATTAAAGACCTGGGCTGAGTCATCTTCTGTTTTTTTTCCTCAATGGTTTTAGACCCTGTTTTGGGACAGTCAAGCAGGCCCTTGGCATGACTTTTATTTTCGGAAAGTACATCAAAGCCAGGAGATGTGACCTTCATATTGCCTTCATGGACTTCTCTTGTGCCTTTGACTTAATGGATTTGGAAATATTATGGGATTTAATGGGCCAGGCAGGAATTGATCATACATTGTTGGATCTACCATCGCGTCTTCATATGGATACAACCACAAAGGTGGGCTACACTTTGTCTGGGGACTGCACAAGACCGATTGGGGCTTCTAGAGGTGTGAGACAGAGCAGTATTTTAGCCCCTTTTTTGTTTTTATTATATAGTAACTCTTTAGGTTCTTTTCTAAAGTCATATAGTGAAGACGTCTTTTGAGTTGGCACACAGGCCCTCCCGGTTCTCTTATATGTGGATAATGCCACCCTTTTGCTTCAACTACAAATAGCTTGCAGAATCTGTTAAATGGGTACAATGATTTAATGACAAAATTAAACCTTAAAGTTAACCATCAGAAAGTGTTTGTATTCACCTGTAGACCTAAAAGTACTAAAACTGAAAGTTTTATAGTAGGGGTGGCCTCAATAAAGAAAGTACCTTTTTCAGTTCATCATCATCATCAACACAAGCTTTATTCGGTCAACATAACCATCAAAGAATCGTCATATACAATCAAAATACAAGAAAAATTCCAAGAAAATATAACAATAATATAGCATTATGTAACCATCTTATAATATATAATCACAAGCATATTTTTTTTTAAAAAATACTGTATGCTAAAAGTAATTCATAACAACTACTATTTTAAAAAACGACTACGTATGTGCCATGCAGCCACAAGAAACCTGCTAACTGCCTCAATCAAGGGCTTAGAAGTATCTCTCCTTAAAATCCTCATTGCTATGCAACACTGATTCAGGCCCAAAGCTCAACAGATAGTACGAATCCATTCTGAGCGTGGAATGGAATAAGCAGGGCAGAAAAACATACAATTTTCCACTGTTTTTGAGTTACCATAACATACAGGACATAAATCGGATAATGGAGTAGACCCCCAACATCTTGAAAATGGTAACAGTGGAAGATTCCCAAACCGAAAACATGCATACAACCCCTTCCCCCGCAGATCAGGTATAAAATAAAAATATGGTTCAAACTGGGGAACCCACTTGAAGTCCATAAAAGAGTTAGTGAGACATTCATTGGAGTTACTACGAATTAACTCCTATTTATACTTTTTGGTGCAAAACTGCACTGACACAGTTTTGCACCAAAAAGTTATGCACCGGCTTGCACCATTTTTTAGCACCAGCTGGGCACCATATTTATGGAATGGTGCAAGCCGGAGCAAAGGGTAGGCTAGCATAAAAGAAAATGACGTTAGGCAGGTTAGAGACAAAATTAATTACTCTAACCAGATTAGCATCATTTTTTGACGCTAAGGGGCATATTTATACTCTGTTTGCACTGAATTAGCATTATTTTTTTTTACTCTAATTCGGTGCAAAACTGACTCCATATTTATACTTTGGTGCTAGACCCGTCTAGCGCCAAATTTATGGAGTTAAAGTCATTTTTTGGAAGTGTAAACCTACCTTGCCTTAATGAGATGCAAGGTAGGTGTTCCCGTGCAAAAAAATGACTTTATGGCCTTAACTCCATATTTATACTCCCATGCAAAAATGGTGCAAGGGAGGGAGGAGAGGTCAAAAAATGGGGCAAAGCTTGCTTTGCTCCATTTTTTAAAGCCTTGGTCAGGGCAGGCGTTAGGGGACCTCTGGGACTATTTCCATTGTGGAACACCATGGAATAAGCACACAGGTGCCCTCCCCAGGGCCCAGGGGCACCCACACCCACACCAGAGGGACTGCGGAGGATGGGGAACCCCATCCCAGGTAAGTACAGGTAAGATTGCATTTTATTTTTTAAAGTGCCATGGGGGCCCTGAAATGGGCCCCCATACGTGGCACAGGGTGCAATGGCCATGCCCAGGGGACCCTTATCCTCTGTGCTGGCCATTGGGGTGGTGGGCGTGACTCCTGCCTTTTCTAAGGCAGGAGTCATGTGGCATGGTAGGTTTAGCACCATAAAATGACGCTAATCTGGTTAGAGTAATTTTTTTTACTCTAACCTGCCTAAAGTCATTTTTTGGTGCTAAACTCTCTTCTTCTATACTGCCATCCCCACCCGACTAAAGTCTTTTTTTTTTTACTCTAGCCTACCCTTTGCACCGGCTTGCACCATTCTGTAAATATGGTGCCCGGCTGGTGCACAGAAATGGTGCAAGCTAGTGTTAAACTTTTTGTTGCAAAACTGAGTTAGTGCAGTTTTGCACCAAAAAGTATAAATAAGGGCCAGTATTTTGTAAGTTTGCGCCACTTTTGTGTAAAAAAATTATGTTAATGCGGCTCAAAAAAAGTAGAAATCAGGGCCTTGGTGCTAGATGGGTCTAGCATCATAGTATAAGTATGGAGTTAGTTTTGTAAAAACAATGACACTAATTCGGTGCAAACAGAGTATAAATATGCTGCAGAGTATAAATATGCCCCTAAATATGGCATTAAGGCCATAGAGTCATTTCTTGCACGGAAACGCCTACCTTGCATCTCATTAAGGCAAGGTAGGTCTCCACTTCCAGAATATGACTTTATGGAGTTAGTTTTGCATCGAATTAGAGTAAAAAAAAAAAAAAAAAAAATTTGGTGCAAACAGAGTATAAATATGCCCCTGAGTTTTTTCCAAGCTTTGGGGATTTTCCCAAAAACTAGTCAATCCCAGTATATGAAACCATTTAGACACATGTTTGACCCATGGGATGGAAGTCACATTTGGTCTATTTAAAAGATCACAAAAGGAATCCCTGTATGTAGCAAGCTTGGGAACAGTCCAGATTCTTATCCAATAGAGTAGGGGTCCTAAAATTATCACATCCGTTATACGTTTAACCCAAGATCCAAAAACAATGGTATTAAAGGGGTACTGCGCTGGCAAGAAGTTACAGCCCTAGCAAAATTATTTTCTCCCACTGATAGTTTTTTATAATAAAAAAGAAACATATTTCAGCACCATAGGCAGCCACTCCCTGCACCATGGCAAGGATGGATGGGCATAGGCAGGTGAGTTGCACAGCTTCTTTATGTATTATCAGAGAGAAAAGGAGTGAAATGGAAAAGGAAAAATCAAGAACATTATGTCAAAACATATAATATGTGAAGAATACCAGATGGAGAGGGGAAATGTGTGCATAAGCTAAAAGAGAGCTATGTTAATGAGCCAGGCCAGTGTTTGCTTAGCTATTTGTCATGTAACAAACAGGGCAGCCCTGAATGACAAGTCAGAACTTTTAGGCCTTATGAAAAGGGGAGAGGCAAAGAAGGGTGTGGGTGGTTCCAAAAGATACACAAGCTGGCAAGCATGGGGAGGAATCTTTCACCCCACTCCCATAGCTAACCCACTGATCCACTGCCAAGGCTCAGCAATACCTTCCAGAAAGCGTGTCTTTGTAATGGTTGAGGGAGATATCTTCTGTACCAACCTTGCACTGTTGATTAAGTTGCCAAGGATGAAGAAGCCTTGACTGGGGAAGGGTTAATGGCAGCAGAGGACCTGGGGCAAGAGCACTCATCAATTTACTATGTAAAAAAACGGAATCTATGACCAAGTGGAAAATATACTGCATCCACATATGGCTGCAGAAGCTATGGAACAAGTCTCCAGCTCTGGAGAGAACCTATATCTGCAGCGGGATATTGGGAACAGGGACCATACTTATGACTTCTGATGCAACAATGTATTGTGGCAACATTGCCTCAGAAAAGTCTGCGCTGTGTTGTGGCATTTCCTTACTCCATGGATGTGCCATATTTATGGGAGGGCACACCACGGTGCAAGGATGGAAGAATCATCTCAAATTCCAATGCAGTGACATTGGGAATGGCACAAGGCTCCACAATGCAAGTACTCCTCACATCACTCAAAGCTGATTTGCATCCTGTGAAGGACCTCTACGTGCTAGAAATCCGTGTTGTGCTTGAAAAAAAATTAGGTAATCAACACAACAATACTCTAAAACTACTGAGACACATAGGAAGGAGCATGAGGGAACCAGGAGGGTAATAACCCCAACAGAGAAGACCTGCCATCATCCCAGAGGAAGAGGAAGTACAACTTTAATGAGGAGGAGATCCTTATTTTAATGTGAGGTGTCAAAAACTGAAAATCTGTTTGTCAGCTCAAAATTGCCACTAGCAACGAAGGATGCCATTTGGCAATCCATAGTGCACAAAATCAACTGTGAAGCACAAACAAAGAGAACCATCCAGGAGTGCAAACGGAGGTACCACGATTCCACATGCAGGACAAAAGAATAACTAGCCAGGAACCTTAAAGCAGCCATGAGGGCCAGAGGGGGATCTGATGTCCAGAAGGACTTGGATCTATAGGAGGAGCAGGTGCCATCCCTCAATCCAACAGAGTTGGTATCTGGAATGGAAGGGCAGGACAGTGGAGGACCAGGAGGAGCTGTAGGATGAGTCAAAACAAAGGACCATATATTAGTAAACTGTCACACAGGCTAATGCAGCAACACACTTTGCTGTTCTGCGCTGTGCTGCATAAAAGGGAAAGGGCAAGAATGTCATAAAATGTCAACTCATAACTGTCCTTTCCATAGGGTGTACTAAATTTTACCAGCCCAGTCCAGCCTTGCCAAGTTTCCCAGGTCTATGCATTATGTGCTTTCCTAGTTTAGGTATTACCTCTCAATACTTGGTCTTGTACTGTCATTTATCTCTTCAAAATACAGGACCACAAGTTGGAGAATACAGGGTAAAAAACCTGGACTGGAGGAGCATATCAAGCATGGTCCTAGGAAACTTGGCAGATATGTCTTTACCAATGCAGGGCAGGCCCACTTGCCCCATCAAACATTTGTGCTTGTCTTAGGGCCAGGTAGCCCGAAGTGTACTGTAATGTAAAATTAGTCAATGTGTCTTTGTAGGGTGTCTACGTGTCACCCGAGAGGGAATCCAGGTGCTGATGAGGTGCATGCATTACAAATAGTATAACTATAATAGCCACATGTAGAGTTACTAGCACAAATCCATATTTGACTCAGCTGACCTGTTGTGCTGAGGGAGGTTATCCCAGGTGCAGATTGCCATGTATGAGAGCACCCTATCTCCTGTCATGATCATATGGATATTGGGAGTATGAGTGAGCACAAGTGTCAGGAAGAATCCATGTAAAGAAATGTCTTATCATACAAATAAAGTGAAAGCAGGTATAGGTGATCATGGCAATTTGAGGTTTCATTGTGAGCTAGGTGCCCAGGATGATGGACGGGTGTCTGTGCTGATTAGAGGGCTTTGGGCCTAGTCATGTGGGCAACCAGGGTGAGTACATGTTGCAGAATGTCATCCCTCTATCTTGTCATGTTGAGTATGCACAACTATTTTCACATACATGTAGCTATGTTGGTAAATGGAATAATGTAACTACTGTTAGTTGTGTTGGTGTCTACTGTGAGTTAGTGTCTCATCTGAGTGTCATCAGTGTAAGAGCTGAAGTACAGTCCTGGGTCAGAATTATGATTGTCAGAGGAGGGCTATACATATGCAAGAGAGGGGAACAGAGTGAAGCAATTTGCTGAACTCTGGAGATGAGCTCCTTGGGTACTGAGGGAATGGATTGAGCATTAGATGTTGCATACTACTAATTACAAAGGAGGCTTTCCACTTTAAAGATGCTCCCTAGTTCTTAGTGTTGTGGAGTCTGGCATTGACTGTGCGCTAGAAAACTACAGGATTCTCGAGTTAAATTTGTATTATGACATGTTCAGGCCCTACCCCTTACATGCAGTCCAGCAAAGTGGCTTGCCGTTTTGTTCTAGGTGGATATTTGTGAAAGATGAACCTTGGGGTCCAATTCCCCATTCATGCAGTGCAGCAAAGTGGCCTGCCATGTAGGGTTGTGTGGATGTTTGTGAAACATGAACCCTAGGGTCCAATAATGCACAAATTGCATGCAAGGCAATACAGCAAGGCAGCTTGTTGTGTAGTGCTGTGTGAAAGTCAGAGTACAGGATAGTGTGAGGTATAATAATAATTGACATGACTTGGCCGTTGATGCCTGCAAACAGATGGCAAGTGCAAATGCAGGCACCTTTGCAACATGGTGCAAGGATATCCGTAGTGGTGCTAGTAATCCAAACTTTCAACAGTGCAGGCAGACAGCAGAAACATGTAAAATGTTGCCCATTCTTTTATTCACTGTTTCAGACAGGGCAGCAAGCTGCCAAGCTGTGTTGAAGTATGCAAAGATTAGCCAAATAGGCCCCCTAGTGAATACTGAGATTGTGTGAAAAATGTACATGTATTGCCATGTGAAAAACAACAATTGTACAACATGGCCATACTCACCTTTTGAAACATATATTCCACATATCCTTGTGTACTTGAAAGTGAAGGTGAAGAAAAATACTGTCTGCTACAGAAATTACAGCCATAATCAATCATGGAATAAATCTTCTTTTAACATATATCTATTTATTTTTAAAGGGACAAACAACACCTCCCGGATGGCAGCCTGTCTGTGATGGCCTACCTGTTGAGGACACCATCCTGCCCCACTGGATGCAGACACCAGCCTTCTACATTTGATACTAGTGAAGTTCTCAGGCAGCTGGGGTTCCATTTATACATCCACCCAGTCTCTGGAGACCAAGATAGTATCTTTTATAGCAACAAGTGCCCTCAGTAGGAATGTTGTTGCTCTGCTGGCTAACCAGCTCTTGCCAGGGACTACCATGCTGCCTTGACGGCACAAATAAATGTTGTTGGAAACATCGTCTGCCTCTGATGTGTGTGGGCCTGAGCTAATGACATCAATCAGCTGCCTCCCATTCAAACACCACAACTTCCAGGGGAGGCAGAACACACATCAGAGGAAGAAGATGTAGACTTCCCCATTTTCCAATGAAGAATGTCTTAATAAACATTTGTGAATACCCCCTGGGCAGTTTTTGTATCTGTCCTGTGTTGGACATCATGCCACCTACTTTAGAAGCCAGGACAGCACTCTTTGTGCTGTACTTTATTTTGTCCACTTGTGCCCCTTAATCCTATGCAACACCTGATAATGGTAAAGTTTTCCTCTTCATTGATTTCGCTACACATGTAAATGTGTTGTAACATGTGTAAACATGTATTTTTACACACAATACCTATTTGATTTGATATATGTCTTTGCAAACATTTCAAATAATAAACCTACTCACAATTTGTAGGAACTTCTGGAAGAAAATAAATATAGGGCATGATTCACAAAGGTAAACTTAGATGTTTGGTCTAAGTTTAGATCAGAAGTCTAAGTTCATGATTTTTTGGTAGTCACAAAAGAAAGTCATGAGAAGTATCTTTACGTCTGCAGTTGGAGTGGGTTACCTGCACTCGGGACGGATTATACTTAATTGGGCCGGAGGAAGTGATCTTTTATATTGATACACTTGTGTCAGTTCCTACCATCCCCCCACCCAGCTACAGCTGAAACGCCTTAACTCAACAGCCAATCCCAGCCTTTCAATACACATAAAAGCAGAGCTGCCACAAACCAACCCTTTCGGACCTTTTAATCTGTTGCTGAATGTGTTTGTTGGTTTGCCCCTTGCCATGCGACAGGACATGAGTAGAAGAAGGAGGAGAGTGGAGAGGATTGTCAGACAAAGGATAAATCTTTCTGGGATGTTAAGCCATGATGTTGTGGCCAGATACCGTTTTCCCCCTGATGTCATATTGGAGATGGTTTGTAAGTGGGAGCAGGATCTTGACTCTGTGACCTGCTGCTCCCACGCCATTCTAGCCTGTGTCAACATCCTAGCAGCTCTCCATTTGTTTCCTCTAGGGTCATTCCAGAGGGTCTCCGGTGACCTTGTGGGCATCTCCCAGGCAAACCAGTCCAGATGCTTGCATCAGGTACTGAACTGCATAAATAGGAGAGCCCATCTCCTCATATGAATACCCCATACTCTGTCCAGAAGGCAAAGGGTAGCTAGTAATTTCTACCTCCTGTCCTTCTTCCCAAGTGTGCTGGGTGCTATTGATTGCAATCATACGGCTCTTCAGCCACATTGCCACAAGGCACAGATCTTGTGCAACAGACACCACTGGCACTCTATCAAGGTACAGGGTGTCTGTGATTGCAGTAGTAGTTTTTGTAATGTACATGTAGTGTTCCCAGAAAGTACCAAGGACAGCTATGTATTAAACTAGTCACCTCTTGCCCAGCAGATGGCTGCGGGAGAATTTGGAAACAGGTGCCTACTGGGTAAGTACCAAGCACCACACAAGTGTGATATGTATAACTGATTTTTTAATATACAGTACCCTCATACAACACTAATCATCATGCCATATACATGCCACCAACAGACATAGCATGTACCATTTATTATGTCATGTACTGTGAAGATGCAAGAGGGGCATGTACACATATTACTCCATTTTCCTCCTCAGGTAATGCTGCATATGCACTTTCCCCTCATCTCCTAATACCATTAGACGTGCAACCACTGTACCGCAGCGTAGGTAGAGTAGGGCACACAGAAGTACACGAGCCATCATTGACTGTAGTTTTTCTCCTCTGAAATCAAGATTAAGATGTCTTGACTGTACGGAGGGGTGCTGCGGTACTCCCTCAAGTTGTGTGCAAGTTATAGTAGCCTGTTGTGCTTTGCAAAAAATTGCATTAAATCATGGTTTACACACACCTCTGAACCCTCATCTATGTCTAAAACTGGAAAACCAGGCTATTGTACAAAACAGAGGGCAGGGTATGAAGGTGCCTGACCAACTGCTTGATATTTTTCTCACCTGTGCAATCTGTTGTGTCATGGCCTTCATGTGGTTTGCAGTCTGTTGTCAATGATGATAGTTGGATTTTTAACACTCTGATGGCTGATAGCAGGCAGGGAGAGAGGAGACTCTGCGGTCTACCGGGACCAGCTAGGGCTTCATCAGGAGAGCTGCTCATATTATCATCCCAACGCCCGAAGGTACATTGAAATTGCAGCCTGGGTTCCCACAGCACAGGACAGGAAGGTCGGGCGAAGAGCAAAGACCGGGCCAAGAGCGGGCCCATCTATGCCTGTCCGTGGCTGGACAAAGCCGGGCAATCCCTCTTGGCCTGTTTTTTCATCCCTTGGAGGATTGGAGGAATACTTTTGGTTAACAAGGTACTGTGAGTCTCTTTGAGTGAGGGCATTTCAAGGAGCCTTTAGTGCCCTACTTTATGAAATTGTGCGAAGCTGCTCCACAGTATTTGACCACATGCTTGGAGCCTTTTTCTACAGGGGGCCAACATGGGTAAACGTAAAACAACACTGGTTGCATCCTCTACCAATACTATGCTGGATGGCTTTTTACAGAAAGCAGAGGGTGTACTTATAGAAGAGATTGAACTTGCAGAGAGAGACAGCTGACTCTATCCTCACCCCAGCCCGTGACAAAGTTATAGATATGACACCGGAACTGGGGGATCATGAGGAAGGTGCACAGCAGGCAATGCAGTCAGTTTTACCAATAGCACTGACGTTTGTGACAGCCCTCTCAAAGATCTCTCCAGTTGCCCTCAATCGTTGGCTCAAAAAAAGGGTGATAAATTCATCCCTAAAGCTAATGGTGGGAAAAGAAGAAGACCTGAGATCATTACGACACATAATCTTACCACCCATAAAAGTGAGTACAGCTCTAGAAAGGAGGCAATTTCTGCGGATTCCCAGCCGGCTGAAGGAAGGGTGTTGTTTTCACAGTAGGAGTTTGTTAGAAATGGGGTCTTTGGTTGGTAGTCAGGTTACACCCTGTCCAAGCAAGGACCCTCACTCTAGTCAGGGTAAGTCACACACAATCCAAATTATCCTGTGCCCACCCTATGGTAGCTTGGCACTGAGCTGTCAGGCTTAACTTAGAAGGCAATGTGTAAAGTATTCGTGCAGTAAATCTTGCAATCGCACAGTATAACACCACACAAATACATCACACAGTGTTTAGAAAAATATAGAATATTTATGTGGTTAAATGCAGGTCAAAACAATCAAGGTTCAATAAGTACACGTTGAAAAATCACGTAGGAAATTATATAAAGAGTCTTTAGTTCTTAACAAGCAACAAGTGTCTCTTGCAAGCACAAAGTACCTGGTTTGCGTTCAAATTCTTCGCAAGGGACTACAGAGGAGGAGATGCGTGGAAAACGGGGAGGTGTGCGTCGATTTTTCCGGCGCATAAAGACGATGCATTGTTGAGTTTTCATGCAGGGAAGGCTTTGCATCGATTTCTGGCGCGCTGACCTGGATCCTCTTCGGGTTGGGGGGTTTTCAGACACCCCAGGAACAATGCATTGAAATCCTGGGCATACAGGATGAAGTCACAGGAGCTGCGTCGATCAGGTGGGCGATGCATGGAAATTCCTGCTGCACGGCTGGAGTTTGTGTCGATTCCTCTCACGAAGTCGGCCTGCGTCCTTTGCAGAAAATCAGTCAGGTGAGTCCTTTGGGCAGCCAGGCAGTTCCTCTTGGCAGGTTGCAGGTTCTGGTTCAGGGATTCTTCTCCAGTGGTATCTTTTCCAGAAGTGTCTGAGTTGGTAGGGTAAGATACCCTGCTTAAATACCCAAATGTGCCTTTGAAGTAGGGGAGACTTCAAAGAGTGGCTTTGAAGTGCACAAGGTCCAATTTCAGTTCCATCCTGTCTGCCAGGGTCCCAGTAGGGGGGGTGGCAGTCCTTTGTGTGAAGGCAGGCTACTGTCCTTTGACATGTAAGTGTCAGGCCCTCCACCTCCCAGTCCAAGAAGACCCATTCAATATACAGATGTGTGCAAGTGTGACTGAGCATCCTGTGTTTGGGATTGTCTGAGTGAATGCACAGAGGAGCTGTAAACTAAGCCTAGCCAGACGTGGATTGTAAGGCAGAGAAGGATTTAAGTGCAGAGAAATGCTCACTTTCTAAAAGTAGCATTTGTACAATAGTATTATCAAATCACCAGTCAGCAGGATTTTGTATTACCATTCTGGCAATACTAAATATGACCTTGTTACTCCTTTCAGATCAGAATCTACCACTCAAACAGTATATGAGGGTAGCTCTAATGTTAGCCTATCAAAGGAGCAGACCTCCCAGCAGTGTAATATGAATTTTAGGAGTTCTACACTACCAGGACATATAAACTATACAGGTATATGTCCTACATTTAGCCTACATAGCACCCTGCCTTATGGGTTACCTAGGTCCTACCTCAGGGGTGACTCATATGTAGAAAAAGTAGAGTTTAAGGCTTGGCAAGTGCATTTAAATGCCAAGTCGAAGTGGCAGTGAGACTGCACACACCGACCTTGCAATGGCAGGCCTGAGGCATGATAGGAGGGATACTTAGGTGGGTGGCACGATCAGTGCCGCAGACCCACAACTAGCATTTAATCTATAGGCCCTGGGCACATGTAGTGCACTTTACTGGGGACTTACAAGTAAATTAAATAAGCCAATTGGATATAAACCAATGTCACCATGTTTTAAGGGAGAGAGCATATGCACTTTTGCACTGGTTAGCAGTGGTAAAGTGTGCAGAGTCCTATAACCGGCAAAAACAGTGTCCAAACAGTGGCGGGAGGCAGACAAAAAGTTAGGAGTGACCACCCTAAGGCTGTCAGGTCTAACAGAGTTCTATTCTAATATAGGAAAACTAATTAAGTAGTCTTTGAAACCAATATTGACCCATCTGAAGAAGATTGAAGATCAACTTGAACAATTGATAACTGCTAGTAACAAGGGTCAACCATTAAGCCTTCGTGGGTGGGCTGTCTAAATTCAAGCTGCGATGAAGAGCTGTCATCAAATGATCACATAAAGTCAGCAAATGTGCACCTCATTCAACATAGCACTAGTATCCCTGTGATTACCACCCATTCAGGAGACAGGGACAGGTATTTTTTGGCCCTGTCACAGAGAGTGCAACACAATCCATTGAATAGGACTAAGACTTCACTGAACCCTCTGCAACCTATTCCTTCTGCTAAACCCAAAGGGGCCTTTGATTGTCTACACCTCCCTCCTGAGAGCACCCCATGAACACTGGTACTAGTTGGAGTCCCGCTCCTGGCAGATGATACACATGAGGATTGCCGCAGTTTGATGAACAAAGCTGCTTTTTGGTGCACGAAGAATGCTTACTGTCATCCAGCAGTAACTAAAAAACTCATCATGGGTCGTAGAGCCACTTGGGTTGGCCCCACATTAAAATTAACTGACGGGGATTGTGTTGTACTAAGTTTTAAAGATTCTGAGTGTGTTAATTGCCCTATTGTCACATTTGAGTATTGCAAATACAAACTGTAGCAAAATGAAGGCACCACCATTAGCCTTAATTACCCTACTTCTCCACAAGTACCTTGTAATGTGATTTTAGATTTAAACCTTGACACAAATAATGTAGAGTGTGACCATGCTTTGCATTTTATAACATGGAACATTGCAGGGGTTCTGTTATAAACTCCTCAATGAAGACTGGATTAATTGCATTGTTTAATGTGGTATTATATGCTGCCCGAAAACTTGGGCTATTAACCCTGTTGCATTGAATGGATACAGATCCTATTGTTCAGCTGCAACACTGTCACCTGCTGGGAGAAGAAAGAAGGGTCTGGCCATTTTTTAATCTTGTGCAATAGGAAAACTGAAGGTTAAGGTTGTTGCATCCCCTCCTTATTTTGAAATCTTATATTTGCAAAAGGCTAATGTGTTAAATATGATTTAATTAATTTTTATTATAATCATTTTATTTCACAGTCTGCAGAGATAGTTGAGGAATTAGAGAAGACGCTCTCTATGTTTTGTAATAGAGAAGAGAAAGTCCCCTCCTCTACTATGGGGGCAAGCGATTTCAACATTACAAAATTGTGGGTTATTAGTAGTCATTTTTGCACATTCTGCTTATGGTGAAGCTATAAATAAATGATTCTGTTTTATAATCTAGTCAATACATCAGATATACAAGGCCAGAATGATATAAACCGCCTTACGTTTACAGGCAGAGGTAAGGTTAGTACGATCGACTTTGCTCTTCTATCTTCTGAATTAGCACACAGTCTGGGTTATTTTGAAGTGCAACCTTTACCCTTTAGTGACCACAATTCCATTCATATTTGTTTGACCATTAGACAATGTCCTGAACTGACGGAGGCAATTGACCTGCTCATTAGCTATACATCAAATAGAGGGATTTGCTTAAAGTAGAATAAAATGTATCCGAAACAGTTTTTTTTTTTAATAAACTAATTACTACCACGGCTGATGATATATTCTGCTGTCTGTCATTAGACAGGTTTTCTAGAGATATTTTGGAGCATTTCAGCACCGTAGCACGTAATTCACTCTCAGCTAAATTACAGAGAGGGCATCCAGTGAAATCTTGCTTCCACTACGAGTGTACAGCTGCACTTAAAGCACTAAAAAAGGCTACCATTCATATGCCATGTAACCCATAGGATACAAGAAGAGCTAGGTCAGTTTATAAACAAGCCCTAGTTAAAGGGAAACAAGAAGTGAGAAGCAAGGTCTGAAATGACTTGGAGAAAGCAGCTAAGTCAAATTATACCAGTCTTTTTTGTGAGATTGTTAATCGGGCTTTCTTTACAGATGTTTTTTCTACTGGCATTGAGGGGCATATTTATACTCTGGTTGCGCCGAATTTGCGTCGTTTTTTTCGACGCAAATTCGACGCAAAACTAACGCCATATTTATACTTTGGCGCTAGACGCGTCTAGCGCCAAAGTTCCCGGAATGTGCGTCATTTTTTAGCGTGAACCCCTT
This sequence comes from Pleurodeles waltl, assembly GCF_031143425.1. Lineage (NCBI taxonomy): Eukaryota > Metazoa > Chordata > Amphibia > Caudata > Salamandridae > Pleurodeles > Pleurodeles waltl. Next base: position 237,140,489 of record NC_090443.1, on the reverse strand, counting down.
CCTTGCGTTAATGATATGCAAGGGAGGCGTTCCCGTCTTAAAAAATGACTCCCAGGCCTTTACGTGGTATTTATACTCCCGGGCAAAAATGACGCCCGGGAGTGGGCGTGGCCAAAAACGGCGCATTTGCGCCGCTTTTTAACGCCTGGGTCAGGGATGGCGTTAAGGGACAAGTGGGCTCAAAATGAGCCCAGAGTGCCCTCCCCTGCCCCCAGGGACCCCCCCTGCCACCCTTGCCCACCCCAGGAGGACACCCAAGGACGGAGGGACCCATCCCATGGACATTAAGGTAAGTTCAGGTAAGTATTTTTTTTTTTTTTTTTGTGGCATAGGGGGGCCTGATTTGTGCCCCCCTACATGCCACTATGCCCAATGACCATGCCCAGGGGACAGAAGTCCCCTGGGCATGGCCATTGGGCAAGGGGGCATGACTCCTATCTTTACAATGATAGGAGTCATGTTGATGGGGGATGGGCGTTGAAAATAAATGGCGCAAGTCGGGTTACGATGATTTTTTCGACGTAACCTGACTTGCCCCATTTTAAGACGCCCATGCGCCATTTTCCCCCTACGCCGGCGCTGCCTGGTGTACGTGGTTTTTCTCGCGCACACCAGGCAGCGCCGGTCTGCTTGCGCCGGCTAACGCCATTCAATAAATACGGCGCCCGCATGGCGCTTCAGAATGGCGTTAGCCGGCGCTAATTTTTTTGACGCAAAAATGCGTTAGCGCAGTTTTGCGTCAAAAAGTATAAATACGGCCCTGAGTGTCATATTAGTGACCAGGAATGGGTTGACCATTTTACCCTTTTTTTTTTATTCTGAGGATGTGCCAGTAAATTGAAGGAATGATAGGGAGCCATCCACTACTGTGGTAAGTGAGGTTTGCCTAATTGATTTTCGCTGCTATGCATCAGTTGCTAAAGCGATTCAATGTGCAGCCAGTGGTAAGGCCCCAGGCCCGGATGGTGTCCCATTAGATCTTTTCAAATGTGATAATGATTTTTGGGCCCCATTGCTGATGAATGACCTGAGGGCAGCGGTCAAGGGAAATCTTATGGACTTGTGGAAAGAGGCCATCATAGTCCCAATATTTAAAAAGGGCGATATGAATTTGCCCTCGTGTTACCACCTGATTTCTTTGCTAGATTCTACAGTAAGGATTCTAAGGTGGGTAATTTTGGAAAAATTAAAGACCTGGGCTGAGTCATCTTCTGTTTTTTTTCCTCAATGGTTTTAGACCCTGTTTTGGGACAGTCAAGCAGGCCCTTGGCATGACTTTTATTTTCGGAAAGTACATCAAAGCCAGGAGATGTGACCTTCATATTGCCTTCATGGACTTCTCTTGTGCCTTTGACTTAATGGATTTGGAAATATTATGGGATTTAATGGGCCAGGCAGGAATTGATCATACATTGTTGGATCTACCATCGCGTCTTCATATGGATACAACCACAAAGGTGGGCTACACTTTGTCTGGGGACTGCACAAGACCGATTGGGGCTTCTAGAGGTGTGAGACAGAGCAGTATTTTAGCCCCTTTTTTGTTTTTATTATATAGTAACTCTTTAGGTTCTTTTCTAAAGTCATATAGTGAAGACGTCTTTTGAGTTGGCACACAGGCCCTCCCGGTTCTCTTATATGTGGATAATGCCACCCTTTTGCTTCAACTACAAATAGCTTGCAGAATCTGTTAAATGGGTACAATGATTTAATGACAAAATTAAACCTTAAAGTTAACCATCAGAAAGTGTTTGTATTCACCTGTAGACCTAAAAGTACTAAAACTGAAAGTTTTATAGTAGGGGTGGCCTCAATAAAGAAAGTACCTTTTTCAGTTCATCATCATCATCAACACAAGCTTTATTCGGTCAACATAACCATCAAAGAATCGTCATATACAATCAAAATACAAGAAAAATTCCAAGAAAATATAACAATAATATAGCATTATGTAACCATCTTATAATATATAATCACAAGCATATTTTTTTTTAAAAAATACTGTATGCTAAAAGTAATTCATAACAACTACTATTTTAAAAAACGACTACGTATGTGCCATGCAGCCACAAGAAACCTGCTAACTGCCTCAATCAAGGGCTTAGAAGTATCTCTCCTTAAAATCCTCATTGCTATGCAACACTGATTCAGGCCCAAAGCTCAACAGATAGTACGAATCCATTCTGAGCGTGGAATGGAATAAGCAGGGCAGAAAAACATACAATTTTCCACTGTTTTTGAGTTACCATAACATACAGGACATAAATCGGATAATGGAGTAGACCCCCAACATCTTGAAAATGGTAACAGTGGAAGATTCCCAAACCGAAAACATGCATACAACCCCTTCCCCCGCAGATCAGGTATAAAATAAAAATATGGTTCAAACTGGGGAACCCACTTGAAGTCCATAAAAGAGTTAGTGAGACATTCATTGGAGTTACTACGAATTAACTCCTATTTATACTTTTTGGTGCAAAACTGCACTGACACAGTTTTGCACCAAAAAGTTATGCACCGGCTTGCACCATTTTTTAGCACCAGCTGGGCACCATATTTATGGAATGGTGCAAGCCGGAGCAAAGGGTAGGCTAGCATAAAAGAAAATGACGTTAGGCAGGTTAGAGACAAAATTAATTACTCTAACCAGATTAGCATCATTTTTTGACGCTAAGGGGCATATTTATACTCTGTTTGCACTGAATTAGCATTATTTTTTTTTACTCTAATTCGGTGCAAAACTGACTCCATATTTATACTTTGGTGCTAGACCCGTCTAGCGCCAAATTTATGGAGTTAAAGTCATTTTTTGGAAGTGTAAACCTACCTTGCCTTAATGAGATGCAAGGTAGGTGTTCCCGTGCAAAAAAATGACTTTATGGCCTTAACTCCATATTTATACTCCCATGCAAAAATGGTGCAAGGGAGGGAGGAGAGGTCAAAAAATGGGGCAAAGCTTGCTTTGCTCCATTTTTTAAAGCCTTGGTCAGGGCAGGCGTTAGGGGACCTCTGGGACTATTTCCATTGTGGAACACCATGGAATAAGCACACAGGTGCCCTCCCCAGGGCCCAGGGGCACCCACACCCACACCAGAGGGACTGCGGAGGATGGGGAACCCCATCCCAGGTAAGTACAGGTAAGATTGCATTTTATTTTTTAAAGTGCCATGGGGGCCCTGAAATGGGCCCCCATACGTGGCACAGGGTGCAATGGCCATGCCCAGGGGACCCTTATCCTCTGTGCTGGCCATTGGGGTGGTGGGCGTGACTCCTGCCTTTTCTAAGGCAGGAGTCATGTGGCATGGTAGGTTTAGCACCATAAAATGACGCTAATCTGGTTAGAGTAATTTTTTTTACTCTAACCTGCCTAAAGTCATTTTTTGGTGCTAAACTCTCTTCTTCTATACTGCCATCCCCACCCGACTAAAGTCTTTTTTTTTTTACTCTAGCCTACCCTTTGCACCGGCTTGCACCATTCTGTAAATATGGTGCCCGGCTGGTGCACAGAAATGGTGCAAGCTAGTGTTAAACTTTTTGGTGCAAAACTGAGTTAGTGCAGTTTTGCACCAAAAAGTATAAATAAGGGCCAGTATTTTGTAAGTTTGCGCCACTTTTGTGTAAAAAAATTATGTTAATGCGGCTCAAAAAAAGTAGAAATCAGGGCCTTGGTGCTAGATGGGTCTAGCATCATAGTATAAGTATGGAGTTAGTTTTGTAAAAACAATGACACTAATTCGGTGCAAACAGAGTATAAATATGCTGCAGAGTATAAATATGCCCCTAAATATGGCATTAAGGCCATAGAGTCATTTCTTGCACGGAAACGCCTACCTTGCATCTCATTAAGGCAAGGTAGGTCTCCACTTCCAGAATATGACTTTATGGAGTTAGTTTTGCATCGAATTAGAGTAAAAAAAAAAAAAAAAAAAATTTGGTGCAAACAGAGTATAAATATGCCCCTGAGTTTTTTCCAAGCTTTGGGGATTTTCCCAAAAACTAGTCAATCCCAGTATATGAAACCATTTAGACACATGTTTGACCCATGGGATGGAAGTCACATTTGGTCTATTTAAAAGATCACAAAAGGAATCCCTGTATGTAGCAAGCTTGGGAACAGTCCAGATTCTTATCCAATAGAGTAGTGGTCCTAAAATTATCACATCCGTTATACGTTTAACCCAAGATCCAAAAACAATGGTATTAAAGGGGTACTGCGCTGGCAAGAAGTTACAGCCCTAGCAAAATTATTTTCTCCCACTGATAGTTTTTTATAATAAAAAAGAAACATATTTCAGCACCATAGGCAGCCACTCCCTGCACCTTGGCCAAATAGATTTTAGTGGCAGGAGAAACAGCTTTCGAGACCAAACTTTTATGAAAACACAAGATAGCGGCTGCTCTATGCTGAGGGAGCCGATTTGGTCCTCCCAATGCAAATTACTTGATATCCTCACACCTAAGTAATCAATTGAGTGAACCTGAGTCAATAAAGACCCATCCAAGTCAATGGTGCATCACCCACGGGAACCCGGGCCAAGCACCATTAACTTAGTTTTGTTAGCATTCAACTCCAAACCATAATCCGAACAAAAGGATTTAAATTTATCAACTAGAATTTGAAGACCCATCGGAGTCTTAGAGTTTAGGAGTGAATCATCAATGAAGAATAAAATGGGGATCTTGTGAGCATTCAATATAGGGGCATTTTCAGTTATTTAGGCATCCTGTTTGATCCTACTGGATCCTGCAAGAGGCTTATTGCTGAAAGATCACTGAAAATGGGGTAGCTTGTGATCTGGAAACACGCGGAGATCAACATTCTCCTCAAAAAACCCAAGGCAGACCCAAAGGACCTCAAGAACTTCTGGCCTATCTCCCTTCTCCCCTTCCCAGCAAAAGTCATTGAGAAGGTTGTCAACAGACAACTAACCTGCTTCCTCGAGGAGAACTGCACCCTGGACCCTTCTCAATCCAGATTCTGCAGCAACCACAGCATCAAAACTGCCCTCATCACCGCCACAGATGACATCAATTCCATTGTGATACTAAGCCATACACAGGGCCTCATTTACGAAGCCCATGGCTCAGGGTGGCCCAGCAAGTGTCTTGCTGGGCCACCCTGCACCACCGGGAAAGGGCAGAAATGCACATTGTCTACAAGATAGAGTGCATTTCTATCCCTCTGTGCTGGTGCACAAACTGCTGTCTAGTACCCATGCAGGCACCCTTGCACCATGTTACTAGGGTGCCTGAGTTGTGGGGATTGATTGAAGTGACACCTTCCTGCATAAAAACAATCACAAGAGGTGTTTTCCTTTTTCAAAACGGTGCACATAGAAGAGGAAAATGGGAGAAATAAAGATAGATATTTATCCCCATTGCGTTATTCTTATGCCACCGCTGAGGTGGCATAGGAATCTGACATATTCCCAGACTTGTAAATCTGGGAATGCATCAGATTCCTTCAGGTTCCATGGGTGTTGAATGGCAACACCCCAAGTAACATCCATGGAATGCCCCTTTCACGCAATGTTATGTGTGAAAGGGATCCATACTTACAAGGCCATGAAAAGGAATGCAATGTGGCTTTGTGTGGCCTTGTAAACATTGTCCGGCACACTGCACCACCAGAGTGTTTTAAAAATGGATGCTCCTGTGGCCCACTGTGCCACTAGGGCCTCCTAACTGAGGCCCTAAATGTCTGTAGACAGCAGCCATTGACAAGAGTCAAATGTTTGGCCATGCAATACGTTATGTGCTCATGTCAGAGATTAGTGTGGACAACATCTCTAAGAGCTCCATTGACTTAGGGGATTACATGTCTACATGTGTGAGGCCTCCCTGGACAGTTTCACAAGAGGGGTCTGATTCACAAAGGGCCTCTGCCCTTGGGGTGGAGGTGCTACATCAGAGGGTCAGTTTCTGTACACAAGGCGGAATCGCTGTAGTGTAGTAGTGTAGAGATTCTGCTCCAAGTGCAGAGACTCCCCCACAACTGGGGAGCCTCTGCCATGAGGGCAGAGACCCCTTGTGAATCAGACCCCTTGTATGTGTGAATGCTGCAACTCATGTGGCAGTGTGGCCGTATGTCTGACATATGTACACTATGGTACAAGTGGTCCAGTGTAAAGTCATGGATAGACCAAGCTCAAAGTTGCAATGTTTGGCAGCTGTAATGTGGTGTGCCACTCCAGGCCTGTGATTGAATATAGAGGAAACTGGGACTAGTGTTTCTGTTTCACTATGAAGTGACAGAGATTACAAGTCCCAGGATCTATCATGATCATCTGGCCTGGATCAGCACATCATGAAAGGACCTGGCAAACTTAGCAGGGCTGTGTGAATAGAAACAGTCTTCTTTATGAATCAGACTTAAACCTACTGTTCCCATTAAAAAATGGCTAGGCAGTTTGTATTGTGTGTAATGGAGAATGAATCACACACACGTCTTTTGTACCACTATGATGACATGTCACTGTCTCTTGTTAAATTAACAGGTACCTTGCTAGATATATGACATGGAGTGGCTGCCATGGTCTGAGCTGGTAATGTACTAACACACATACCCTGCTGTAATGGCACATCTAGGCCCTTCACAGGTAAAAAGACATACTGGCCTGCAGGACGCAGTGAATAAACTCCATTTGCCGTTTTCTACAGAGTGCCCCAGGTGTGCACTGTAAATATGCGCCCACTCTGAGCACCTGCAATGCAATTATGTAGTTCAGAAATGGGAGCAGACACTTGTGCTACCCTTTCTGTAATATAGATAGCACTGGGGTACATATACTGCCTGCACTATCACCAGCTGGTGTCAACTCATTAGCATAGTGGCATAGCATCATGCAAATGAGGGAATCTTTTTGTCACTGCACCCACGCCATATATTAGATGCATAGGCAGATGCAAAGAAGCTTTCAGGAGGTGCACTGACAGTGCACCACATAAAAGTTGGGGCACTGTCAGTTCATCTCCTGATGACAGCGCTCTGGAGTGGAGAAATGTGGTCCTATCGATCCCGCAGACATACCTTTGCAGGTGGGTGTAGTAACTCACTGCATCTGCCTGCAGTGGCATTTCTAATCCCCCTCAAATGTGTATGCAGGTTGGCATCTGCAAAGTGCTACACAGAGCGGCTGCTTTAAGACTGCTCTGTTTTTCACTTGACTGCACTACCTCTAGGGCAGCATAGATTTGTGGCTGCCCTTGGAGCAGTGCATTCAATGTAATAGGGTGCAATTTGTTTGTTCATGGCGTACCTTTTTTAAGCTCTGCCGTGGTGCAAACAGAGAAAGTGTGTCCTATGTGTAATAAGGCCCCAGATCTCATTGTGTGCAGCAGCACACATCTGTTTCTCTGGGCCCACATAATTATGACATTACCTATCAATCATACCCTTGGTGAGTATGTTTAAATCAGTTTCATTGAATGTGTGGGTGCCTTGTCCTCAGGTCCCTCAGCCATGTTGGATGAGATGGGTTCACCAGTGCAGCAGGATGGTACAGGATCCTGCTGGGAGGTGAGGCTGACTCCGAGTTACCATAAAATGGATGTCTGCCCCTCCATGTATTGAAGGGGCTTTGGAGTGCTGCTCCCTACTAATGAAGGACAAAATCCAAAAACACATATGTGGGCCTGATTCACAATGGGCCCCTGCACTTGAAATTCTCATTGTGGAGAACATGCCCCAAGTGCAATGTCCTATGGGCCTCCCCCCCAGTGTGGAGGGAGGCAGTGTGCAGGGCTGTACTGCCCGCCGCACAAATCAGGCATTTGCCTGACAGGGGGCTGGAGGGGTGGCGAGCAGTTTTGCTACTGTGGGTTGGTTCTGAAATGATGCTGCAATATCAGCCTCCGTTACAAAAGCAGCAATCCTGCATAATCCACTCACTCTCATTTCCTGCCTCTTTGTGGGGCTGGTCTAACAAAATTGCCAGTGCTGCTTTGGGTTCTGTGTCTGGCTCTGGCCGTTTGTGAATCAGGCGCTATGTGTTTAGGAATAAACAGCACTACCTTCCCCAGCTTTGGTGAAACACTGCAGTCTGCTTTGATGTAAGTGGTAAATGTGGACTGCATGTACCATAATGCAAAGGGCTAAACCGTGCTGGGATTTAATGTAGTGTGTATCTATACACTCTTTGTTTCCTGAATTGGACTTCCTACCCTTCTTTCACAGGTTTTCATATTTAACAGTTATTAAACCATTTTTTCCACCCGGAGTACAGAATCTCCACCCCAAATGTGGAATCTATGCCTCAGGTGCGGAGAGTATGCCCCGGGAGCAGAATCTGTGCACTCGGTATGAAGATTCCGAAAATGGGCCGGAATCCAAAGTTTTTGCTACAGGAAATAATAAAGAGGAAATACAGGGCTTGAAGTTCATGACAGGCATTTGTAGGCAGCCATTGTATGGTCATTGTAAGTCATCCCCACCTCCATATAAAATCTTCTGCCATCCTGCTGCTCTGTTTCTCTAAACTGACCCCAACATTGCTGAGGGACCTGAAAACAGGGCACCCCACAACAGTGAAGCTAAATTTGGACATATTATCTGTGGGGGGGGGACTTTCAAATTACCCTCAGCTGTATGGTGGTCCAGAAGACCAGCTGATCAATGCAGCGCAGGCCAAAACTGGACCAACATTTCGTAGAGCTGCAGTGCAGTGGGCGTGTACAACCGTTGGGCCAGGACATGCCACAAGCACTGGGAGGACATCTTAAGTCCCAGGAATTACTGGGCCAGTCCTCCCAGCCCCACATGCACAGGCCCCACCTTACATCACTGTAAAGAAGGGTTGTTGGGCCAACCTGGCTGACCTTCCATACACAGCTGGAGGAGTATGAGCAGCAGAGACCTCGTAAGTGCATGGCCTGAATTAAGTGTCTGGTAATATGATGTGATTGGTGACAAAGCTGTACCATCATGTGTACAGCTGAGGTGTCCCCAGAGCAGGCCCATCCATTACCTGAGCCTGCTGCTGACACCTCCCTAAATCTTGAGCCCCCCAGTAAATAAGGGTCTCTAGCTGCATCCCCTGCCACTAGTCCCATTCCAATAGCCTGCCCAGTACAACAAAGGAAATTCCCATTCCCTGACACCGCCACCCCTAATGTGCGACCCAAACCCCTCCCTGTATTGTCACCCCTGTGGATGCATCACAGGAAGTGTTAGTGGCATCTGAGTGGCAGGTTTTTCCTTTCAGATCCTACTGTGGATCTTTGATGAACTGCATAGGCTCCAAAAGGGAGATGCTAGAGACATGGTCACCCTCAGTGTCAACATCACTTCCTTGGGTAAAGCCATGTTGTCTGCCCTGTCACAGCATCCTTCCCATATTGTCGTTCATGTGTCTCCCTGTCTGTCTATCCACACTGTTTCCCCTCATAGCTCTCATACCTCTTGTACTCTTAATGTGTCATACTCCTGTAGGTTGTGATTCTATACCGGCCAGCAAGGAGCAGACCACAAAGGCAGTGGATCTCATCATCTTGCAAAATGAAGATGACCAGGATGATGTGTGAGTGAGCTATGTTTGGACAGGGGATATTTTTTTTTTACCCCTTGTATATGGACTGATTCCCCTGATATTTCCTGATGCATTTTATTTATTTTGTCCAAGCCCCTCCAAGTCTCCTTGCTTGTTCTCCATGAAGACCATTATTTGATGTATTTTCTCCCTTTCCAATGGACGGTTATTTAATGGCATTCTTTTTTTCTATTTTATACAAAAAGTCATTTTTTTATCGAAACTCTATGTCTTGTGAAGTTCATTGTATATGCAGGAATCAAAATATGGAAGTATACGTCTTGGGTGGTTTAGCTATGATTTCAAATGATACATTTGTACACAGATGGTTCTACTAATAAACATGTTTTACACACGTTTATCAACACATATGTGGCCTACAACTTCATTAAGCAATTCACCATCAACTATTTCTCAACTCAAGTTAAATGTGGAATGTCTTTTATTTGCAAAGTGTGGTGAAAACATATATTACAGTGATTATGGGGGATCTCTCTTGTGACTTCTCAATTTTTGTGGAGAGCCTGGCAGTGAGTATGTGATTTTCCTGAGGTTCTGAGCTGCAGGTGGGTGTGGTGCTGGGGCCTATACATGTGGAAAAGGTGCCTAGACAGGGGGTGATGGTGGCTGCACAGGTGGTAGAGCATCCTGGATAGGAGGTGATGGTGGCTGCACAGGTGGGGGAGGTGCCTGGATAGGGGATGAGGTTGCTTGTACAAGGGGGAGGTACTTGGACAGGGGTTGATGGTGATTGCACAGGAGGGGAGGTACCTGTACTAGGGGTAATAGTGGCTGTACAGGTTGGGGAGGTGCCTGAACTGGGGATGAGGTTGCTTGTACAAGGGGGAGGTACTTGGACAGGGGGTGATGGTGATTGCACGGGTGGGGAGGTGACTGTACAGGGACTGATGGTGGCTGTACAGGTGGGGGTGTGACTTGTGCAGTGGGGGCATGTTCAAGGGGATTAATGCCTTTGAATATTGGTGGGGGGCCTGTGCAGGTATTGGTACCAGGGCCTAGGTGTGATGTGGTGCAGGTAGATGTGTTGGCTCCCCTCTATCTATTGGCTTTGAAGGCTGACTTGGTATCAGTTTAATGTGTCCTCCATCTGCTTCATAGCAATGCATGGTGTTTTGCAGTCTTCTCCCTATGCATGGCCATGATGTAATTTAGCTTTTTTCCCATGACTTTCTAAGAAGTATTAATCCTCTTCAATACCTGTGTCATTTCTGTGGACCAACTGTGGGAGTTGGTGCATATCTTGTAGTGAGTTTGACATGTCAGATAGAGTAGCCCCTATGACACAAATACCCTGCCTCACATCACACTGCTGTTGGAAGAAATCCTCCTCCCACTCTCCACCATAAACATCTGCTATCCCTCTCCACTTGGGAAGGCCTTGTATGTGACCATCAGGTCCAACAGCAGGGGATAAGGGTGGCAGGTGAGAGGTTGTGGGGAGTGAATTTGTGCCTAGGGGCTACCTGCTCATCACCAGGTCTGGCACGTCCCTCCAATTTTGAAGAGAATGCCTGGGAGGCACTGTCAGGGGAAGAGTGTGTAGGGGAACCAGCAAGTCTGACCTGGATGTGAGGGTTGTGAGGAGGTGAGGGTTGTAATGGGGTATGTGAAAGGTGTGACTGGTTGACTGACTGCTAAGAATGGGCAATCCTTGGGGATGGAGTAGAGAGCATCATGCTGACTGGAGCAGGAGTAGGCTGAGATGTTATGCCCGTGGCCAACAATAGTAGGCAGGGGTTTGGTCTCCTCAAATATTGCAAACAGTGCCTGGTCTTCATCCTCCTCTACTTCCTCCTCCTCCTCTTCTTGCGCATTTCTGGCAGCTGACAAGGCAGCATGAAAGAGAAATGGGTTCTCTCCTTGTATTGCCCATCACCCAACACTGGTCGATGATCCATCTTCCTGAATTAACTCATCATCCTCAGCATCTGTAAGACAGAGGTAGCAACAGGCTACTTTTCTTGCATCACCATGGTTGCGGCGTACTCACTATTGCCCTAATGACTGCACCATAGCAGTCGTCAGGGCAATAGTGTCAACGTTTTTAATGCTATTATGGTGCTTTGCTGCACTAGCGTCAAAAATTGTGATGCAAGCGCAGCAAAGCCAGGGAGGTCCATTTATTAAAATGGGTGCATCATTTTAACGCCTGCTTTGAGCAGGCTTTAAAAATTAAAGAAAAAATGGTGCAATTAAATGTTGTAAATTTCACTGCAATATTTTTTCAGTCCTCCCTGCATTGGAATGGCCCCCTTGCATACATTATGCCTAGTGCAGGCATAATGTGGTGCAAATGTTTACAAAGTGGCACAGTGCTGCTTTGTAAATACGGCACGGGAGAAAGGCCTCCTTAGCTCCACCTTATTGTGAAGAAAAAAGATGCTAGGACACCACAAGGTGGCCCTAGGGGCTTCTAAATATGCCCCAAGTATATGCCTTAGAAAATCATACAGTGCAACACAAGGGTTGAGTAAAATGATCTTTGCATCAACTAATGTTTCACTCATGACCTGGTTTATGTACACCTACACATGAGAGCTCACACTGTAGCATTAAGGTGTTCAATGCAGATGTACAATGCAAACACATTTCTGTCCTCTCCCCCTGTGCTGGCATACAAATTGCTGCCATACACCATAGTGCAAAGATGCCTCAATTGTGGAGATGATTGTTTTTGTCCAGGAATGGACACCGTCCTGCACAAAAACAATCAAAAGAGGTGCTTTCCTCTTTCTATGCGTGCTGCATAATGCAGCACACATAGAGAAAGGGAAAAAAGGGGAGAAATAATGATATTTCTCCCTCTTGCATCACTCTTATGCCACTTCTGAGGTGACATGGGAATCTGATGCATTCCCATACTTGTAAATCTGGGAATGTGTCAGATTCCTCCAGGTTCCATGGGTGTTGCATGGAACACCCCAAGCAACGCCCATGGAGCTCTCTTTTTACACAGTGTCATGCATGAAAGGGGTCCATATTTACAAGGCCATGAAAAGCCACACAAGGTAACTTTGTTTGGCCTTGTAAATGTGGGCTGGCACACAGAGCTAATAAAGAATAAAAAAAATGCTGCTCCGGTGGCACGGTATGCCGCTAGAGCCTCGTAAATGAGGCCCTTAATGTTCTGTATGAATTATATGTGAATATGCACACTTGACAAACACATCACTAATTATGTTGGGCACATTTTACACACCAACTTCAGATGCAATGCAAAAGTGACTATGGGCCTGATTACAACTTTGGAGGAGGTGTTAATCCATCCCAAATGTGACGGATATACCACCAGCCATATTACGAGTTCCATAGGATATAATGGACTCGTAATACGGCTGGTGGTAAATCTGTCACTTTACCGTCACTTTTGGGACGGATTAACACCTCCTCCAAAGTTCTAATCAGGCCCTATTTCTGCCAATGCCCTTCGAGAAGGAATTGGTTATTGTGTATGAGTAGAGTATGAATAGTCTACAACAGTATATGGCTCACTTATCTGATGGACAGATGGCAGTGGGTTTGACTGCTGGAGCCAGAATTTCTCCCAAACCCCTGGATGGTGTCATCTATATCACTGAGGTAGTCCTGCCAGCAGTTGGAATATAAGATGCATGTCTATATTTAAGTGCAAAGGTTGATAGTAAGGATTCTACATGTACATTTCATAGGTATAGACCAGTGATCTTCAAGTTACAAGTGGGGTGCTACATGTCGGCTTTCTGACCTTTACATGTGGCACCATGGTCAACAACAACACTGGTCAGCTGTTAATTCAACACAGACCTCATATCAACCAGGTATCACACCTACAGGCAACATGTATTTGAAGGTTACTGAGAGCTTTAGGATAGAAATAACCAGGGTTTCCTGCACTGCCTATCTTTAGACAAACCTTCATTTGTAGGGGTTAATGCATCTTAAGTATGATGTTGCCTCTTCAGATTTCTGAAGGAGTTTATCACAACATGCAGAACTGTTTCTCCTTTGCACATCAGATCATGTCAGTGCATTGCAGAGTACAAGTTTGATGTGCACAAGTATCAACCAAGGTTTCAATAGTATTCATTCTACTCCCCTCTGGAACATCATTGCCCATTGTGGACTGGGAGGTCAATCATTTCTGCTGTGTACTCTTTCGGTGGCCTGTGTTCCCAATGTACGTGAACAAGATCATTGTCTATTTTATCTGACACTGGATATGGTTTTGTACAACACACATCCTGAAGTCCTGTATTCCAAGGATCCTTATAAGTGATTATGGGGAAAGAAGTGGCAAAGTGAAAATAAATATTTCTAGCATCACACAATTTCATCAGTTGGAGAAGCTTGGCTGATCCCCACCTTTACTTGTTTCACATTGTGCAAGTCAAACACTAGATCTATATTCTTTGCTTCCTCTACACCCACCTTAACAACTACAACCCCCTTCCCCAACTGCAAGCCTGCTGGCATCAAGGCACTCCTCATCCATATCATAACAATACCATTTCAGCCCTGGGATTTTATCTGTGAGTATCCATGTCATGGACTTACAAACCAATCACTACTAATTCTCTCAATAAGAGACTGGGGAGGCATATTTATGAGCCACTGGAGCATCACTTTCTGTGCTGCTCGGGGTGTGCAAACTACTAAATTATATCTACAAGGCCACATTGTAGGAAAGTACCATCTTCCTTGGCATGTTACCCCCATTTTTCACATGCATGTCAGTATGTTTTTGCCTGTCTCACTTGGATCCTGCTGGTCAGGACCCCAGTACTCATAGTTTATGGCCTAATGTGTATGCCTGTGTGGTGCCTAACTGTGTCACTGAGGCTCTGATAATCAGAACCTCGGTGCATGTGCTCTCTCAGCTTTTAAATTTGTCACTGTAGGCCAGTGACTTCATGTACCAATTTTAATTGGCATACTGGACCCCCCCTTATAAGTCCCTAGTGCATGGTACCCAGGTACACAGGGCATGCATTGGGGTTCCAGCAGATCCATATGGGCTGCAGCAATTATTTTGCCACCCATAGGGAGCTCATACAAACCCTTACTCAGGACTGCCATAGCAGCCTGCATGAAGTAGTGCACACACTATTTCACAGCCATTTTCACTGCACTTAAGTAACTTATAAATCACCTATATGTCTAACCTTCACTTGCTGAAGGTTATGTGCAAAGTTACTAAGTGTGTGGGCACCCGTGCACCAGCAAAGGTGCCCCCACATAGTTCAGGGCCATTTCCCCAGACTTTGTGAGTACCGGGATGCCATTACATGCGTGCACTACATATAGGTCAATACCTATATGTAGCTACACAATAGTACCTCCGAATATGGCTATGTAACATGTCTAAGATCATGGAATTGTCCCCCCATTCCAAATCTGGTATTGGGGAGACAATTCCATGCATCCTGGGGACTCCACCATGGACACCCAGTACTGCCAAACCAGCTCTCTGAGGCTTGCACTGAAGCTACAGCTGCTGCCACATCACAGACAGGGTTCTGCCCTCCTGGGGTCTGGGCAGCCCAGTCCCAGGAAGGCAGAACAAAGCATTTCCTCTGAGAGCAGGGTGTTACACCCTCTTCCTTTGGAAATAGGTGTTACAGGCTGGGGAGGGGTAGCCTCCCCAACCTCTGGAAATGCTTTGAAGGGCACAGATGGTGCCCTACTTGCAAAAGCCAATCTACACTGGTTCAGGGGCCCCTTTCCCCTGCTCTGGCACAAAACTGGACAAAGGAAAGGGGAGTGACCACTCCACTGTCCATCACCACCCTAGGGGTGGTGCCCAGAGCTCTTCCAGTGTGTCCCAGACTTCAGCCATCTTGCTTTGCAAGCTGTGGGGGCACTCTGGAGGCCTCTGAGTGGCCATTGCCAGCAGGTGACTTCAGACACCCCTCCTGATAGTCCCTTAGCTGATAAGGTAGCCAATCCCCCTCTCAGGGCTATTTAGGGTCTCTCCTGTGGGTTCTCTTCAGATTCTGCTTGCAAGTTCCCTTCAGGAATCCTGTGCAACAACTTCAGACTCTTCTGACTTCGGATCAACCGAAACCTGCTCCAAGAAATGCTGTAACTGCAACAAAGTGTCTACAAGAGACACTTTTCTTCAGCAACCTCAGCTCCAAGTCAGCAACTGCAACAGTTTCCATGGTGTGCACTCTCTGGGGACTCCCTGTCTTCATCCTGCACCAGAAGGACTGAAGAAATCTGCTGTGGAGTGACAGAGTCACTCCCCTGCTCCAAGCAGGCACCTCCCAAGATGATGACTGGTACCCTGTCACTCCTCTCACAATGACGAGCATACTCTTAAGGATACAGAGGGTGGACATCATTGACATAGATTGTCCTGAGGTCCTGCTTACGCAATTTGGAGGAGGTAAGATCTTGCCTTCCCTGAGAGCGATGGTACCCCTGTGTACTCTTTGCAAAATTCCTTCATGCACAGCCTGGCCAAGGTCCCCAACACTCTATCCTGCGACACTCAACTTGCTGAGTTGTTCTCCGGCGGTGTGGAACCTTCTTTTGTTGTGCTGCATAAACTGTGTTTTGCAACTCCTTTGAACCAAGATACTGCAACTCCTGGGGGATCTGGCTGGCATCCTGAGGGCTCATTGAAGTGCTGAGAGCCCCCTCTTCCTCCTCACACAGAGTTGAGGCCCCCAGGTCCCTCCTGGGTCCATCCAGCACCATTTTGATGCAAAATGCACTTTTGTCATAGCCAAGGCTTTTTGGCTACTTCCAACACAAAATCTCATCTGCAACAATCTTCATGTAGTGGGACATCTTTTGCATCATGCAGGAACCCACTGGCATCTTCCTAGGGTGCATTCCTGCAGTCTTTGACTAACTGGCGACTATTCTTTTGCACCCTCTTTTGGGTTTGCAGGGGTTCCTGTCCTTCCCGGAACTTCATTCGACTTCTGGACTTGGTCCCCTTCCTTTGCAGGTCTTCCGGTCCAATAATCCAGCAGTTGTTCTTTGCAGACTTGGTTGGCTGCTGCAAAATCTCAAAAATGAGGTGTAGTTTGTCCTAAGGAAACTTGCAGTACTTTACTCCTGCTTTTTTGGGCTCTGGTGTGGGGTAATTTACTTACATTTACTTTATTTTTACTCGCCCAGCAATTCTGCACACACTACACTTGTCAAGAGGGGAATTCGTGATTCGCATTCCACTTTCTTAGTATATGGTTTGTGTTGCCCCTAGACCTATTTTCTCCCATTGCATTCTATGGGATTTCCTACTGTTTGCATTGTTCTATGACTATTTACTTGTCTAATTTTGATGTCTAGTGTATATGTTGTGTATAATACTTACCTCCACAAGGAGTATTGACTCTAAGATATTTTTGGTACTGTGTCACCCAAATAAATACCTTTAGTTTTGGGAACACTGAGTATTGTTTTTACTTGTGTATAAGTACTGTGTAACTATAAGTGGTATTGCATGAGCTTTGCATGTCTCCTAGTTCAGCCTAAGCTGCTCTGCTATAGCTACCTCTATCAGCCTAAGCTGTTAGAACACTACTACATTTCACTAATAAGGGATAACTAGACCTGGTATAAGGTGTAAGTACCCAAGGTACCCACTACAAACTAGGTTAGCCTCCTACACACGTCAATCCACAGTGGATGGCTTTGAATGGCCTCCAACCTATGGAGTAAGGCAAGGCTGCACAAATCACTGTGTTGTCTTACTCTGCACTTGGGTGGCATTTCATGAGCATGGTGGGGGGTGTTCCCACAGTATATCCATGGGTATTGACACTTCCCCAGAGTGGCAGAACCATGTAAACCTGGAGATGCACAAACATCTTACACCTCCTGAGGTGAGGCATAATGACTTGTAATGTAAAGACTTGCTGCACTAACATCCCAAATCCACATATATGAGGGCTAATATGAGCACTTAGGTACAAATTGTACACATACATTTGGAATCAACCTTTAATTTGCAAACATGTTATGATGTGGTAAACTATTATGAGCTATATGTGAGCATATACAGATAAGTGACAACAGTGATATTAGACACACACCACATATTGTTAACATGTAATCCACAGTTTCTGAGCATAAGCATTTGGAAAAGCCATGTTTAGGTATACTTACCAAGGTTCCACATTTGGCCAGTGTCTGGTGCCTGACCAGATGTCATACCCATATGTGCAGCAGAGTGTTCTATGGGCTGTAGTTTTCTGGACAATGTCACAGGATATATAAAGATTAGTGTGTTTTCAGTGTGCATTCTAGTTGACACATGTGATGCACAACATTTCCTAGTTCATTTCACAGGTTTAGCACTGTTTATGGATTCAATAGCATGTATCTGTGAGGTGACTGATCACAATGTAGGAGTTAGGACCCTCTCCTGTCCATATTTACATACCTGTTTGTGCTGATGGTATGGATTAAAGTGCTCCATGGCATTGCCTCCCTGGTGTTGCAATGTGTGTCACATATTTACACATTTGCATCTACATGCCAACAGTAATGGTAAGCAAACAAGGGACATTATCAATTGCCATTGACCAGTGTTAGGCGGATGAGGCAGCAGTGATGGGCCACTGTTTGAGAATGAGAAATTGGAAGTTGTCATTTCCATCACAAAGGATTCTGGGGCTTGTAGTGCAAAGAACTAGGTGGGACACACAAGGGTCTAACTCACCATGCACATTTCATATACTTGGGACAACATTCCTGGTCACATTTGTAGTGTACCACAGACAGTGATAATTTAGTGTCATGTAATGTTATTTTTAGGATCATCACATATTACCTGGCACCACATTAAGGTCATTATTCACAGGCAGCCCATGGAGAAGGTGGGGTCTATGGTAGAGAGGACACCCCTCCCAAGTGGGGTGAGTTTGAGGCAGGGTGTAGTTTGTCCATCTAGAAGAGCTATCTTTTTTCTTCACCCTCCTATTCCCATCCAGACACTTCTTCTTAATATCTGTCACTTTATGTATATCCTCCCTCAATGCAGTGACAGCCGTGGGCAACTGCTGCCATAGGGCTGCTTTCTCTGAGGCACTGCTGCTGTGGGGGGGCAGACCATGCAGTTTTTTGTAGTGCCTCACTATGAGGATCATGGTGGTCTCCTCCTCTGTATAAGTTTTCTTCCTCCTGAGGGGTAGCATGTCTTCAGAGCAGGCAGTTGCAGTGTAGTTGTGAATAAACCAGAGCATTAAATGCGTGCTGCTTTTTTCTGGGTTTTGGTGCAGGGCTGGAGGTGGTAATGATAGTATACTGGTGTGTGTCATTACGTTGATTCTGGGCCAAGTGTGGAGCATTCTCCCCGAGTGCAAATAATATGCCCGAAGTGCGGACAATCCACCCTGAGTGCTGACGTAAAGATACTACTCGTAACTTACCTTTGTGAATATCAAAAAGTTGTAAAATAAAATTTTTGGTCTAAACATAGACCAAAAGTCTAAGTTCACCTTTGAGAATCAGGCCCATGAAGTTTTTAAAGCATATGAAGGTTTCTGTGGTTGTTCCTCAAAGGTCTGCAAACATTTTGTAACCCCTAATGTCACTTTTGATAAGGTTAAGATGAGAAAGCTCAACTTAATTGTACCTGCTGCCTTTGTATATGCACAAATACCATTGCAACATTTGCAATGTTGTGAAGAGCAGTGTGTACCTTATCAATATCATGTCAGAGTAGATCAACAAGATGTATTTTGTTGTTATACACGTTGGCCCTCATTTTGACCCTGGAGGTAAATCCCGCTTACCACTATTCTGATGCCTGCCAACTTACTGCGGCGGATATCCGTTCACCAATCCTACAGAAATCAGCCACAGACACAAATCCGCCAGCCCAAAGGTCAGTGATAAAGTGCCAGTATAAAAACCCACACCATTACGATAGCAGAACAACGCCCCCCACATTATGACCTGCGAATCACCACAGTGGACATTCAACAGCAGTAAACCATTGGCGGTACATACCGTCATGCTCACAATGACCACCCACAGACAAAACAACACCACATTGGACAGTTCAAACAACACACACCTGACACCCATATACACACCGCACCCACACACCCACACCACTAAAAAACACACACTCACATTACCCACAGCACTTTACGATTACAAATCATAGCCACCAGACTGACACCAAGACCACTGCCACAACTACATACACACCACATACACCCATACATCCCTCACACACCCCACTTCACACACCCCAACACATTACCAAACACACCCTAACCAACACACATCACAGAACACCCATGGCACCACAAAGGCACCCCCGTTTTACTGAGGAGGAGTTAAGGGTCATGCTGGAGGAAATTGTCAGGGTAGAGCCACAGCTATTTGGATCATAGGTGCAGCATATAATAATAGCCAGGAAGATGGAGCTATGGTGGAGAATCGTGGCCAGGGTCAAAGCCGTGGGACAGCACCCAAGAACAAGGAATGACATCAGGAAGAGGTGAATGACCTACGGGGGAAGGTACGTTCCATAGCAGCAAGACACCAGCTCGCTATAAAGTGGACTGGCGGTGGACCCCCACCTCCTCCCCAACAACTCACAGCATGGGAGGAGCAAGGCTGGGCAATACTGCATCCTGAGGGACTGGCCGGAGTTGGTGGAGGATTGGACTCTAGTAAGTGAACTTTCAAAAATGATCACCCCCCTACCTGCATGCCATCACATACCCTCACCCTCACTCCCATCACTCCACCACATCCCACACACTCCACCATCACATCTCTTTAATCCAATGCGAAGCCCTGCATGCTGTACCAATGCATGGACACCCCTCACAGCCCTGCATGGACACTCATCACAAAAGTGTGCACAGCATAGAGAACTAACAATCCCACCATACACCAACATACACAAGTAAAAGCTGTCAGGGCAACATCAACCATAGAGGGGAAGCCAGGGATGTACAATATGTCATACACATGAAGCATAATACATCATTGACATCCCCACAGGTACCCCAGCCAGAGAGTAGGGCCAGCACTATTGAGTCCCCCAAATGAAGAGGCCCACACTGATGACAGTAACTCTGGTCTTCAGGATCTGGACGATCTACCTGGCCCATCAGGGACCACTAGACAGCTGGTTACCCAAGCCGAGTAACAGACCACCAAAGAGCCTCCCCCATCAGGAAACAACACCACAGCACCCACCCAGTGTACCCAAACCTCTGTCCCCAGGACATGTCAATCAGCAATGTGCCCACCTGTACAGGGACTCCAGGCCACACCTCACACACAAGACAATCAGGGACCTGGGGTCAGTGGCAGTGGGCACACGGTTCAGGGGACAGAGGCACAGGCCAACAGGAACACTGGGAGGACTGCCGTGTGCCTGGGGGAGGACAGGTCTAGGGAAAAGACTCTCCAAGAGGCGCTCTCTGCGATCCTGGGAGCCTATCAACATTCCCAGGACACGATGGGCCAGATACTAGACAACGTGCAGGAGAACAGGCGACTCTAGGAGGGACAGTACCAGGGGATCAGGGAGGACTTGCAGGTCATCAACAACACCCTGATCTCCATAGCAAGGGTGCCGGCAGATATGGTCTACATTATGAGGGAGGCAGTGTCACACCAGCGGGCCCCTGCCACTAGCCAGTCATCAGAACAGGCTTCTACCTCCGCTGCCGCTAGTGCCAGGAGGCCCCGCCACAGGACTCACAGGCCACCAGCACCCCTCCCCCTGCAGAAAGTGAACCACCCCACAAAAGTTCCCTGCGATCCAGACAGAAGCTAGAGACACTTGTCAAGACCCCCGCCAGGAAATAAGACTCTCCTGATTGTCCCCCTTGTGTCCCACTCAGTCACGCAGTCCACCTTGAACTGCCAATGCTCCCCTTCCTATGTACCCTTTGACAATGCCCATGTGCTACAAACAGACTGGAACAATACTCTGGACATTTCTCCATCATCACCCCATCCCATTGCACTTCCTCTCTATACATTAGCACTACAATAAATACCATTTGATATAAATGGATTTCAAGTATGTCATGTATTTCAAATATGTCTTGATTGAAACAGGTACAACCAGTGCAAATGAACTGTACATAGAATGAGCATAGTATCAATGACCTGTAGCTGGCTGTTGTGATCACACCAGGAGTATTTGTCAAATCACCAACATCTGCAAAATGAATAGCCAGAGATAACAGTAAGTGAGTGTAGAAGTGTGAAATACCAGCATGCCAGTGCCACACAGAATACAACCAAAGTCATTCAAATGTAAAGTTGTACTGTCTCACCTGTGTGTCATTGGAAGTACTGATGGATTACAGATGTTCTGTTGTCCACATCCTCATCCTCTGCCTCCTCATCCTCACTGTCCACAGGGTCCACTGCTGCCACATGGGCATCTCCAGTCTCCTCCTCCTGCAGAAAAGGGACATGGCATCTGATGGCCAGGTTGGGAAACATGCAGCATGTTTCCCTATCTGGCAGACCTTCTTGGGTGATTAGCACAGGGATCCACCTGTCGGATGGAGGCACCGGGACTTGGCCTTCAGGAGGCCAAAGGTCCTTTCAATGATCCTTTTGGTTTGCCCATGCGCCTCCTTATAACGTGCTTCTGCCCTTGTCCTGGCATTCCTCACAGGGGTCAGCAGCCATGATAGGTTTGGGTAACCAGAGTTACTTGCATATATTGAGGGACAACATTTAGCCACACACTCACCTATATGGCAAACACCATAGGCATACACCAACATATACTGGGTGGGAACCAGGGCTCACCTATTAGCCACACCCTGTGCCTCTGTAGTTGGGCCATCATATTTCAGATGCTGCTATTCCTCAAAACAAAGGCATTATTTACCAACCCTGGACACTTAGCATTGATGTGGGAGATATACTGGTCCGCCAAGCACACCATCTGCACATTCGTGGAGTGGAAACTCTTATGATTCCTGAACACCTGTTCATTCTCTCGGGGGGGGTACAAAAGCAATATGTGTTCCGTCAGTCACCCCATTTATATTGGGGATAGGTCCCATTGCATAAAACCCGGCCTTCATAGTGGCCAAAGCCTCAACCTGGGGGAATGCAATGTAGCTGCACATGTGTTTTATCAGGGCAGACAAAACTCTTACCAGCACTAATGAGAACATGGCTGTGACATTCCTGCTACCAATCCCACTGTCACTTGGAAAGAACTAGTTGCCAGGAAATGGAAAAATTATAGCATGTGCACAAGAAGGGGGATCCCAGTGGGGTGACAGGTAGAAGACATCAGGCCAGGCTACAATTAGGCACACAGTTCTGTGATTGTGGCCCTGTCTAGTCTATGGGTTAGGATAATGTGCCTGTCCTCCAGTGTAGCCAAGTGCACCAGGGGTCTGTGCATGAGGTATGTTTCCATCTCCTATTCATCCACAGCAGAAGGTATCTAAGGGACAAAAGAGTGAGGAGGCTGTCACAAACTGCACAAGGGAGCAACAACAGTAGTTCACAATCTGTAAACATGTAATGGGACAGTGCAATTTGGTAAGTATGTGCCTACTATTCCTGTGACGCAGCATTATTCCATAGGCCTGCCCCCCTTTAAATGGCGTCCACCTGTCCTGTGTGGAGGGACAGGTGGAAGTGAGGTAATTCCGCTGACATTGTGTGCTGTGGAGGTAGGTGGTTGTGAACCGCCGTGCAATTACTCATTGGTTATAATTGGTCTCTGTGGAGTACAGTGGCCAATGGGGATCTACGCTGGTGTTGACAGTATGCACCGCTGCGGACGTGACCGCCATTTTCTATCTGATTCTTCACTTGTTTCCTGACCTTCCATAGGAGAGGACCTACACTGCATGTGCTGCTGTGACATGTGGCTGAAACCTACCATGGCCCGTGTGACTAGGGAAAGGGCCAGAACATTCACTTCAGAGGAATTAGAGAGACTTGTGGATGGGGTCCTATCCCAGTACAGACTGCTGTATGGGCCTCCAGACCAACAGGTGAGTACACTCTGGACACGATGCATGTGGCATGAATGCATGGTGGTGTGTGAAGGCATTGTGTAAGGGGGAGGGATGTCCTCTTGGATGGGAACATGTTGTGTGCTGGGCTATGTGTGTGCAAATAGTGTTGCTTATGGTTATGGTGGGTCATTCGTGTTACTGGCTGGACTGTTTGTCTACTGGTGTTCTTCTGCATTGCCTCTGCAGTTCAGTGCCCATCAAAAGAAGGGTAAATGGTGTGCCATAGCCAAGAAGGTGCAGACCCTGGGAGTCTATGGCAGATGGAGCACCCATTGTCACAAACGGTGGGAGGACATGAGACGCTGGGCACGGAAGACCACAGAGGTCCAGCTGGGGAGGGCCTCCCAACCAGGAAGGGGTGCCCGTCGGACCCTCACCCCACTGATGGCTCGCATACTGGTGGTGGCCTATCCTGAGCTGCATGGGCGCTTGAGGGCATCATTGCAGCCACAAGGAGGTGAGTACAATGGCCATCATTGAAGGAAACAACTGGAGGGGTGGTATCCAGATGGTGGGTGTGTGTCAGTGGGTTCCCCTAAGGCAGGCCAGTCATAGCAGTGTAGGTCGTCCGGTGGCTAGGGGCCTGAAGGGGAAATACTGGCTACCTAGCTTGTAAGCGTCCACTCCTGGTCAGAGCTGCATGGGCCCCAGGTGTGCTGCAGTTGGCAATGTGTGCTCCTCCTCATGCCTTGGTGGCAAGCAATATCACTGTTAGTGCAATGCAAAGTGCATAGGCCTGTTCCTTGTGTGTGAGGGTGCTGTGTATGCCAACAGTGGGGTTGCTGCAGTCTCTCCCCCCTTTTTTGAATTGTCATCCTGCCCTTATGTGCATTAGCATCATCTGGCAGAGGAGCAGCAGCACCGGTGATGGAGGGAGCTGCATCCCACAGGAGGCAGAGTCCACTGACGCTGAGGGCACCAGTGGTATGGAAGGCGAGGGGAGCACCACGGCAGAGACTGGAGGGGACAATAAAGACTCAGATACCTCCTCCAATGGAATCCCCCTGGTGGTGGCGGACACTTCTGTGACCACCCCAGCTACAGATACAGCTGCCACTCCCCATACCAGCACCACCCTCCCAGCAGCCCCTCAGTGAGTTGCCTGTCCCCCCTCACCCAGAACCAGTGGGCAAGTCACCCAATTGAGAGACTGGTGCCTTCCACTCCCCAGGACAAAGAGCATGTTGCCCCCTTCCAGAACCAGTGGAATTGTTTCAGCATCCGGCTGAGGTGCCCCCCTCCCTCTGAGGTGCCTGCTTTTTGCCAGCTGATGCCCCTGCAGTGTTGTCTCTGGATTGCGGCAGGCAGCGAGTTGGGCCTTGGTCTTTGCCATGTGACCCCTATGGACTGTGGACTAGGCAGTGTCTCTTTTTGTACATATCTGTTGCATTGCCACATTGACTTATTATTTTTGATGTTGATCCTATTACAGTCACTTTAGTCAATTCCTGTTGTCCTTGCATTATTCAGCCAATTATTGGGGACAAATTGTTTTCTTGTGCAGCTGGTTATGTGTATGGCGTGTGTGTTTGGGGTGTGTGTTGTACGTGTGTGTGTCACTGTCAATTTCCTCCTCCCCCTTGTGTTCTAGGCGGCTTTACTCGATGTCTTTGTCTTCATCGGCGTTGGTGTTCATGGTGGAGCATGAAGTAGAAGATCATCGGAAAGACTTGCATTTCCGGTTCCATGGCAGCGTGGTTCTTCCCTGTGTCTCCAATGGTAAGTCCTTTCACTTCAATACTCTGTTTCTGCCAGGCTTTTAATGGTGTTGGCACCACTCGGAAAAGGTGGCGGTTTTCTATGTCATAATATGGTGGGTGGTACTTTGTCTTCTGCCTGGCTGTAGTAGGCTACCGCCGTGGTGACTGTTTTTCGCCCTAGCGGTCGCTGTGGTACATTGGCTGTCTTTCGGAGATATCACCGCCATGGTCGTAATTTGGTGGAACTTACTGCCAGCCTGTTGGACGAATTATTGCCACTGTATCACCAACCGCCAGGGTCGTAATGAGGGTCATAGTGATATGGTTCTTACAGAGTACACACAAACATACAACCTAATAAATGGGAACTGTAAGGCACATTAGGTCAAAACACTGTAGCAAATGTCAATACCAATGTTGCAAAGTAAAGATTACAACATAATTTCCAAATGTGAAAACATCATTGCGTAAAAAAAAACCACAATCATCAATATACAATTTGGGATAGCTGTACCAATACTAACCCTTTGTCCTCGTGGATTAGCTTATATTTGTGACACAGAAAGATGCACAAAACCCAATACTGTAATTGACAGTGACCAAGCCATGCAAATGCACCTTGCCTCCCCCTGTGTATACTGAAAAGTGTTGAGTAATTCAACACAGGCCAAAATAGACAACTAATGTTACTCTGCCACAGAGAGGTCTCAAATGTATGAAGTGTGAGTGCATCCACATATCAAGTCATTTGCACATACAAGTTTAGTATAAGTGGAAGACCATAGAACCTGTATCAATGCTACACCTCCACAGGTGAAGGGTAAATGAGGGACATATGTGTAACGTGTTTGCTTTTTCAAAGTGAGCTGTATGATGTGACACACCAAGCATGTAGTACACTCAAATAATGAAGGATGTTGTCCAACCGCGTGTCACTTACTGTACAATTAAAATCCACACAACAATGCGGACCTGCTTCTACAATGGTGTCAGGATGTTAGTGTTAGTTGTATGCAGCGGTTTACTTCAGAAGTACATGTAGGGGGCAGCATTCTGCAATAAAAAGTTAAATTAAAATTGACCTACTCACTCCCTTTCACACAGGGAGGTATAGTATTAGACTACCTGTGTTATGCTGTGTGTAATCTCACTTTCTGAGTACCACTTTCAGCGTCTAAAGTATGGAAAGGGCTCCATGCAGGACTCAAATCTGAGAAAGACTTCAGTTGTCCAGGGGACTCTGACAAAGCAACATACACCAACAATGAACTCAGGACAATTTGTCCAACATGTACTGTACTTACCTAATGCAATTGTACAAACTCTTGACAAATAAATAACATCCAACTTGAAAACCATGAGAAATGTATTAATGTTGAAAACGTATTATCTACCAAAACTAACTAGCCCTAACTATCCTACATTAACACTAGTCTGTACAACAAAATTAAACCTTAACCTATTTTATCCACTATACACAGATGGCAAGTTAGAAATTAAATCCCCCACCCCTTAATAAACATAGCTTGTACAATACAAATTTCAACTACATCCTAAACAGATACTAAGTACACATAGAAGCCTACACAAATATATATATTATTTCTTTTTTAATTTCCCCTCTTAACTTAGAATCTTAGCATACCAAGAACACAATAAAAACTACTACATAAAAACTTCTTAATTATCTAAAAAGTATTTGAACTAATCATACACCTACACTAAACCTTATCTATCACTATGCCTGCTGAAAATAAAAATATCAACAATGAAAATAACTGTGAACAGAATGTTCTGAGAGAGAGCATGAGATCTGTGTTGCAGTCTATTCCAGTGCCTCCTGATATGTCAATAATATTTCTTGAATGTTCTCCAGGTCTTTCTCAATGTGAGCCACTATCCTGTCCATTCACTACATCATTTTGACCATGGCAAAGTTGAAAGTGGAGGGTGCAGCACGTTTGGCCCTAGTTTTCCCTGTGGCTGCCAGGTTTGATCCACTTGAGGGCCCCAGAGAGGGCTCTGTGCTGCCCTGCTGCTGCTTGCCAAACTGAGAATCTATTGCTGTAGGGGTCTTCTGTATGCAGGGACTGGTTCCTGATCTCTCAATGCTATTTGCCTTAGCCTTCTTGTACACGTGAAACATTTTCTGATAGCCATGGGTAATCCTACAGATGTGGATGTAGGGTGCCAGTCGAAGCTCAAAGCTCTTGACCATATCTGCTGTCAAGTTAGCTAGGGAGTAAATGTAACACATATTATCTCAAGTTGCAAACTTACAAGACATTTATCAAGCTTTGTCCGACATTGACATGCAATCATAAGGGCCAGTTCACACCTAGACAAAATCTTGAGATAGCTATATGTACAATATACCTTCAGAACAATGACGTCTCCTAATATAATATGTCAAATTGACCCAAGTGAGGGCATTGTAGGTATACAATATATCTATTTAGTCACAATATAATGACATACATATCAATCATACCAGTGACTCAACCTCTTTCAGATGTATCAATGGGAAATTCTAGACATGGCCCAGATATTAGTACTTTTGGTGGTGTTCTTGCATTATGCAAGGGGAAACAATGTTTTGGTAAAACCTACATGAGAGGTGTTATGGTAAGCTAGTCCAGCTTGTGTAACTGCATTTCATAGGTAATCTGGAGTTGCTGACTTTCCTTACCCTGCATCAGCAAGCCTGTCCATAGATGAAGGGTGGGTGTCTTACTGCTGCAAGACTTCAATTTTGAACACTTCACCAACTTAGCATCATTTGTAAAGCAGGAAATATGAAATAATGCATCATGTAAACCAGTGTACCAAAACTAGGAAAAACCTTAGATTTTGACTTTTCTGTACACTCCTTCCCCCTCTGGAGCATTTATCGGCACGCAAAGAAAATTCCAAATGCCTCTCAGGAGTCTGTGTATCCAGGCAGGAATACTCATCTGGCCAAGAACTTTGGGGCATATTTATACTCCGTTTGCGCCGAATGTGCGTAAAAAATTCTGACGCACATTCAGCGCAAACGTTGCCCCATATTTAAACCCTGACGCCCGAGCCGGCGCAAAAGGAAAATGGCGCAATGTGTGTCAGTTTCTGGAAGCGGCACCCCGCCCTGCGTTAATGACATGCAGGGTAGGCGTTCCCGTCCAAAAACCGACGCACACAGCGGCGCGTCGTATTTATGCTTCCGGGCAAAAATGAATCCAGCGCGGTAGGCGGCGCAAAAAAATCACGTAAAGCACGAATAACGTGAAATTTTAACACCTGGGTCAGGGCAGGCGTTAAAATGGGGCAAACACACCTGTACTTAATCAGAACACACAGAACAAACAACAGAGCAGCAGAGCAGCAGAGCAGCAACATGAAGGTGCTTTTTCTTCAGCGTGCACGTAGACGCAGAGCCTTGCAGCAACAACAGCAGCTACAACAACAACAGCAGGGACCCCAAAGACAGCGCAGAAGGCAGGAGAGGATATTCCGCCCAAGAACAACCCTGCATGGCCTCAGGGAACGAGACATCATCCAGAGGTACCGGTTGAACTGGCAGGCCATTCAGCAGCTGCTGAGAAATATTGAACAGCAGTTGGCCCCCACTTTAGTGACTCCCCGCACTATCCCAACAGAAACAAAGCTGCTTGCCGTACTTCACCTGCTGGCAAGTGGCTCGTTTCAGACAACTGGTGCCCTGGTTGGTGGAATATCACAACCATCTTTCTCCGCTTTCCTGCCTAAAGTACTGGATGCCATCATTCGCCTGACACCCCGCCACATCTGCTTCCCTAACACACTGCAGATGCAGCAGGAAACTAAACAGGGGTTCTATGCCATCAGTGGCTTCCCGCACGTCCTTGGTGCAATCGACTGCACACACGTACGCCTTGTGCCACCTGCTGCAACAGAACACCTCTACCGCAACAGGAAGCACATACATTCAATCAACGTGCAGGCCATAGTCGATCACCAAGGACTGATCAGCAATATTGTGGCTAAATATCCTGGGAGTGTACATGACGCATTCATCTTCCGTCACTCCACCATCAACCAACACTTCCAGGATGGACGATATGGCAATGGACTACTTGTTGGTAAGGACAAAAACCAAACTCATATACACACTGCTCAGAAACCCTCTAGGACAAACAACACATACACCACAATAGCAACACCTAGCCAGGAACACACTGAGGTACTCACATCACTAGCCATGTTTCAGAAGTCACCATTGAACCTGTCACACATTGTAATTTACTGTACAGCTTAGTGTGAAGACATTAATGACTGTGGTAGCCTAAATGTCACCTTGCAAATTGGAAGTCTCACAATAACCTGTACACTAATACAATGCATAAGTTTAAAGGTATGGGATGGCCTGGGTATGTTCATATGAACGTTTAAAATACACTTTCATGTTTCAACTCTGCATGGAACTATCATCACACCCCCAGTGAGGACACACGGACACCTGTATCACAAGTCACAATGCAAGGGAGGGCACACTGTACTGGAGAAACCAATGCATCCTGCTGACAAACAGTTAGCCAACAAACACTTGCTCAGCCCAGGAAAAAAACTCAATGCAAAAGTTTTCACCAACAACCATAGGTTGTCACATTAGTACACAAAAGAGTCACAGACAACACAACACAACTACTGCCATCAAAGATCCGTACAACAGTGCCTCCTACATCTAATTGATCCCATTCTGTGTTTCTCTTTCAGCTGATCAGGGGTATGGCATCCAGCCTTGGATAATGACACCATTTGGGAACCCAAATACTGCTGCTTAGCGGGCATATAATGACGCCCACAAGAGGACACGCAGCATTGTGGAGCGGACCTTTGGGATCCTAAAGTCTAGGTTCCGCTGCCTTGACATCACTGGCGGTAGCCTACTCTATTCCCCAGAGATGGTCTGTAAGATCATACTCACTTGTGCCATATTGCAAAATATTTGTGTAAAAAGGAATATTCCCCTCCTTGACCTGGACCCAGACATGCCTGAGGATGAAGAAGAGGAGGATGCTGGCCTGCAACAGGAGGGGGAACAACCTAACACGGCAGCAGGAGTGCGTAGGCGCCAACAGCTTGTAAATAATTTTTTTTCTTAATGTATCATAATAACTTGTATTCCACACTTGTAAATAAACACAGATAACCAACACCACATCATGCTTTGGCCTATGCATTTCTGACCACCTTTAGTTTGAAATCGCTGAAGAAGAATGTCGTCTCATTGAGCAAGAATGCTATAACATTCATCACACCAAAAATAAACATCACAAATGTATGCACAGAGGGTAGGATGTGACATGATACATTACAAAACACAGAGGCCAACAGGAGTACAAATGTGGCAATTATACATGCCGGATCCAAACACCTGAGACAGTCTCTCATCCAGCCCAAAATTTGAGATCATTTGAAAGTCACATCACACGTGTTCAGAGACAGGGTGGGACCATCCATGTGTACGTGACCATGTCATCAATGGCCTCTCTCAAGTGTGTGATATGAGCAATACACAATTGGAACAACATCAGCTGCCACTAACTCAAGAGGAGACCTTGAAGTCACAGTGACAACATACACCCAGACAGGTGATAGTGGATCCACATTCCAACACACATGTACACATATGTCATACAATCAACCTAATATTTGAAAGTAGACCATCACAGTTGTGTCCCAGTTAGAACCTAGCAGGAAGAATGTAACATGCCACTAAACCAGTTTATGC
Organism: Pleurodeles waltl; assembly: GCF_031143425.1. Taxonomy (NCBI): domain Eukaryota; kingdom Metazoa; phylum Chordata; class Amphibia; order Caudata; family Salamandridae; genus Pleurodeles; species Pleurodeles waltl. The sequence continues at coordinate 237,109,519 of NC_090443.1, read as the reverse complement.
AGAAAGGGACACAGACAACAACAAAATTATTCTCCTTGGCACATCAGGAACGCTCAGAGTCTTGCAAACATAGTCATTGGAAAAAGGTATGCAAGTTTGCTCCAATTCATCATTACTGCAAACGTCAAATGGGCTAATGAGATGAATGAATGGTCAACAGTCCTTCATACCATATGGCCTTACATTAGCCTTCTGCAGCAGGTTTGCCATGATATAATAAATAAAACCCATGGATACAGTAGCTATTCTGGATGGTCAAATCCTAGGGTGCTGGGGGCCTAAGTCCACCTCTACCGCCCCCCAAACATACAATAATCTTGTACTTGTGAACTAAACACATGCATAAGGCACATGTGTGGGCTACATGTCAAAAGTCCAACACAAATCAGAAACACAAAATCATAATGGGACATGGTTAGCCCCATAAAAACTGTAAGTGACTATTGCACTCCCTGTTAGGACTACAGATAAAAGCATCACCATCATAATTGTGGACACATTTTGGAGAAGGAATACATCATGGTATCCCATCCATCATTTCAAAATAGCCATCTGCAATTACCCAAAATATGTAAACAAATATGGTCAATACATTAGTTAACGTATCCAAAACATTACAGTGTGAATGCCTTCTATACATACAACAACGGACATGTGTCATATCCAAACACAAATGTGTATCACATAGCACCGTTTGACCATGACAAATCACCTTTCCAAAGTTCAAAACATGAAGACATAAGGAAAAATTTGCTCCAAATTCTACGCATACAGCATGGGCGTCATAATTTGTTCACATACATGAGTGCACAGAATGCAGAGTCAAATCTAAATGTATCCAAAAGTTTCACATATTTAGCCATCAAAGTATAATTTACATCATACATTTTTTTTGACTCAGCATCATGTGCACTCTTGTACGTGGAAAAAATATGACGCCCATGATTTATGCGTGGAAAAATTGATGCTACATGAACAATATGTTGGTCATCTCATGTACATTCAAAAATTATTAATATTCATATCATATTTTTTGACTCAGCCTCATGTGCACTACTGTACGTGGAAAAAAATGACGCCCATGATGTATGCGTGGAAAAATTGACGCTACATGAACAATATGTTGGTCATCTCATGTACATTCAAAAATTATTAATATTCATATCATATTTTTTGACTCAGCATCATGTGCACTACTGTACGTGGAAAAAAATGACGCCCATGATGTATGCGTGGTAAAATTGACGCTACATGAACAATATGTTGGTCATCTCATGTACATTCAAAAATTATTAATATTCATATCATATTTTTTGACTCAGCATCATGTGCACTACTGTACGTGGAAAAAAATGACGCCCATGATGTATGCGTGGAAAAATTGACACTACATGAACAATATGTTGGTCATCTCATGTACATTCAAAAATTATTAATATTCATATCATATTTTTTGACTCAGTATCATGTCCAATGTAATGCGTCAAAAAAAATGATGCACAATTGTGTATGCGTGAAAATATGACGCATAACGGGAAAATAAAAATGGCGGCCATTTTCTGCAGGAAGTGATGTAATAGGATATCCTGTTTACTAAATCTGTACTGGGAGTTAACTTTCACTTTCACTTTGCAGTCTCAGATTTATCTAGACTGTATGGTTGTGTGAAAGGTGTTGTCCTGTGTTTTACTGATTTTGTGTCCTGTGTCCCTTGTATTTTGTCTTTTTGTGAATCTATTCTTGTTGCATAACATTGTCTCAGTCTGTTTAGTCTTGTTTTGTCTATTCCTGTGATTGTTTGTATTGTCTGTGGGAGTCTGTTGTGGGTAGCATAGTTTTGGGGGTTAGTTGGGCTATTTTTCTCCTTTTTCCTTTTCCTTCACACCTCTACCTTTCCCCATTTCCCACTTTTACTTTCTTATTTCATTTGTCCATTTTTCTAGCAGTCAATATGTCAGGTAGGCCTCGCCTGTCCTGGATGGGTGAAGATGAATTGGGGGGATTCATATGGCTAGTTAGCCATTTCCTCCCACTGATGCTGGAGGCTGGGGGCCGTGTGATACAGGGGTATCACACGGAGGCTAGGAAAATCCGGTGGGAGAAGGTGCGCCATCACCTGGTCCGGGTCTACTGGAGCATGCGCAATGTCCATCAATTGAAGAACCGCTGGGCAGATCTGATCACCAGGGAACAGGACCTGCTGGACCACCTGGGAATCCGGATTGTGGCCATGTTGGTGAGTACAAATCAATTACATGGGAATAATCGAAATCTGTGTGGGAACATGTGATGATTGTTACCCAATCTCCTAAATAAGTAGCTGACTGTGTGTAATGCTAGGGAAACCTAGGCCCATGTTTATACACATATATCCCCATTTTTGCTACACATTTTCACGCAATAACAGCAGCAAATTGCAACATCTATCTGTATTTTGCTATTTTGCCCCCTCTCTGCGTGACAAATTGATGCAAATGATGCGCTACAAAGGTATACATATGTGCCCTAATGTGTATTTGTTGCAGAATGTGTATGAAGACCAATGCTAGCAGTCAGATGGCTCATTTTTGCAACACATACCAGATGCCAGTAGCTGTATGTAATGTAGTGTTGCATTTGTGTCAGACAAGCAACACGTTAACGGCTCTATTTGTACTCTACAGGTCATAATGGCCAGTGAGTAAGTCATGTAGAAACAACATACCTACATATGTAGACGCCATAGCTAGACAGAAAATTTGAAACCCATGATGAGGCTATACATGTGTGTTGCCTTCACGTCACATGAAGTTAGATATGTTGGCCACACATATGTCACATGTGTGTGTGGTTGCTGTGTGTTGAACATGTCCACCTAGCCTGTTTGATTGTGAGTGGTCATGCAGTCCTCATGGAACCAGTTTTGGAATGTCTCTCTGGGATGCACATGCTGAGATGTATGGATAACATTATTGTTGGGGCATACTAATGGAGGGTTAACTTGGACGACACATGACTGTCATGGCCACTGCATGTGTGTAGTAGGGTGTGTAACTGTAGCAGGAGACTCATCCAATGTTAATGTTGAATACAAAGTCATCCATGCAGTATGAGCATGTGGGAAAGTCTATCATTACCATGTCATATTCACACAGTGTCATTGTAACTGAAATTATTTGTCAGTTCACCCAGTCTGAATATATTCTTCCTTTCATGCTTTACAGGTGGACCAGCCCCGTACACCGTGGGAGAGGTGGCATATTTTGACGACCCCGATACCTACAGTGAGTGTCGCCTGAGTGCTATTTTCATTGTTTGGTAATGAAGCATGATGGATTACTGTGTGTTCAAGAGAATTCATGATTTGATGCTCTGGCCGTTCATTGGCATTGTTGTTTTAGTGTGATATCAAATAGGACTTATGTTTCTGTAAAGTAATACCTAGCCATCTCTCAGATTGAGGGGCTGTAGGTCATTCCAGTTGGGCGGCAATGGGGAATGGGATGACTCATTTGGAATACACTGGTCAATGTTAGACTTGGTCAGGGACTTGGCATGAACTGAGTCTGCATATCAGACTGACAGTCTCCCAGATAGCTTAGGCACATGGCTTTGATGACAAGTGCTTCTTCCTGGTTGAGGATGGACTTTGTACACTGTAGGTCGGATCTTCCGGGGGCATGTACTTCCACAAGGTGAACTAGAAGTGTGTGTGACTTGAGTGCAATGGCCTAGGTGTTCTGTCGAATCATGAGAATGGGGCCCGTATTTATACTTTTTTAGCGCCGCATTTGCATCGTTTTTTCACGCTAAATCGGTGCAAACTTCCACAATGCAATTGCATTTTGAAACTTCGCACCGATTTAGCGTTAAAAAACGACGCAAATGCGGCGCTAAAAAAGTATAAATATGGGCCTGGGTGTTCTACCTCCTCTGTTTGTGTTGTAAAACATGCCTCACTGATAGTATGTCATGTTGGCCTAAGTCATATCATTTTGACATGTGTGGACCTGGGATGTGTCAATGTTTGGCTGACTACAACGTGTTGCTAGCCCTTCATAGGTGTTGTGTGTGAAGGCACATACTTGTTGAACTTTCTATACACTCCTGGGTGTGCATTGAACATGGGATTGTTGGTTGTTCTTCCCATACCACCCACAAATACTGGGATGCTACTGTGAAACAGGGTACCTAGGACTGTAGCAACCAGTATGTTACACGTACTTGACACCTTTTGTGACTTGAGTTAGTACCTAGGGCCAGATGTAGCAAACTGTTTACAAGTTGCAAATGTCATACATTTCTGTTTGTGAGTTGCAAACGTCTGTTTCCTATTCCGAAATGTATTTGGTGATCATGAACATATTAGCAAAATGCTTTTCCAAATGCAAAATATGAAGGGGTTTTCCAGACCTACTTGCAACTCACAGTGGTAGGCAATTCCATTTGCAACCGAGTACGTGGTTGCAAAGTGAGTCGCAGTTATCATCCACTTGAAGTGGATGGTAACCCACTTGCTAACTGGAAGGGGTCCCCATTGTAACCCTTCACCTTTGTGAGTGGACCTAAATAATCCTGTACAAAACAGCCAGTGGTCTAAGGGACCACTAATTACCATGAAATAATCCAAAATTGAAGTTGTTGTACTTTTTTACTAAGTGCAGCTCATTTTCCTTTCAGGTAAACGGCCTACACTTGGGGAAATATAACCTGCTTTAGTTAAAAGCAGTCACGTCCATGGAGGTCTGCTGTTCCCAGCAGGCCTCCATCCCCGTGAGTGCCCATAGTCGCTAAGGTGGCGTAACTTGGAACCCACATCATTGATGTTCATGAGGTGGGTCTTAGCGACCCCATAGCGACTCGCAGACGGTGTCAGAGACACCGTTCTGCATTGCAAATTGCTAGTTGCATTTTCCAAATTCCTACATCTGGCCCCTAGTGTTGACATTTGTTTATGGCCCATGGGTTCAATCTTAGCACACAACTAATTCCAAATGGCATTGAGTGAGGAGTGTGATTGTTATCACATAGAGTGACATATGTAGTGAAGTCAGTATGCGGAAGAGGTGCTGCCATGATGTCAAATGCCTTAGGTATGATTTGGATGAGTAGTTTAGGGTGATGTCATCCATCATGTAGAGACATGGATATGCTAGGTGTGATATGCCCTTATGTATGCATGTTTCACATGTACTTCCCCTGAGCCTTTCCGTGAACTATGTTGTGACAATTTCTGCAACCAATACATTTCTAGTAATGGACAAATAACCCATTGTGCTATTCCACCCAATGCAAATCCAAGGCTAAATATTTGCCTTTTCTCTTCACAGCTGCAAACCTGAGTGCCGCAGATCGCAACCATTTTGAGCGCTGTGCGATGAGATACAGTCACATCCTGCAGGTGCAGTGTGGGTATCGGAGGATGGCCCGCAAGTGCCATTCAGATCGGGCCTCCGGGGCGTGGTGGGACACACCACAGGCTCCCCCTACAGTGCCACCATCAACCACCAACACCACATCCACCAGGTCTGCCCAAGTGGACCAAGCAACGTCTTCAGCAATGGACCCTGCATCTTCCTCCAGACCTGGACCCAGCCGTGTGGTGGTAGCAGGACTGTCCCGTGGCCAAACAACTCCTGCCACAACATCAACCTCCGCTGGCACGCAAACCAGCACAGACCCTCCTGTGGACCCAGCTGCCTTCCTGGCATTGTCCCGAAAATTGGACAAGTTGGTGAAAAAGGTGGACAACCTGAGGGAGGACATGAATTATGTCAAAAAGAAGGTCCGCTCCATCAGGCGCACACTACGGAGGGCAAATCTGTAGTACTTTTGCCCTCTTGAACTTTTACCCCTCCCCTCTCACCTCTTTCCTATTTTATACTGTTAGTTGGGTTTTGGGGATTAGTTATAGGATAAGTATAGGTAATTAGCTTAGTTAGTGTTAGGGAAGAGGATGGGGGGTCCTTCTTCTTTCTATCTTATATTTTTGTGTGGGTGGGTGGGTGGGTGGGGGGCAATGTTGGGATTCCTGTTTAAAAAAAAAAAAAAAAAAAAAGTAATTTTTTATAAATATACAAAATATATATATATATATATATATGTTTGTTTAGGATAGTATAGTATGTGTGTAGGTTAGTAAGTGTTGTCCTGCATGTGTCTTGTCTCATAATGGTGGGTGGGGGGTTGATGTTTAGATCGTTTCATTACATGTGTAGAGTAAGTTTAGCTTAGGTTAGTTAGGGACAGTTGTGGGTTAGTAGTAGTCAGGTTAGATTACTGTAGGTTTACCTTTCCCTTAGTTGCCTCTTTTATTACTTCATTGAAATAAAAATTTAGTTAACCCTTTACATGATGCGTTAGGTGCTACATTATCATGGCCTTGACATCAGTGTAGCAGAATGTTTTAGTATGACATTTGTGTCCTATGCTCGCTATCCCCAGGATATTGAGGTTTAACATGCCAGCTACCCGTGTGCTAACTTGGTAAGTATCCACCATTGGTAGTGTGCATTGATCACCAAGGGTTTGTTTCGGTATGTATCCTACTTCACAAAGAGTGCTTCCAGACTTGTTATTGTGGGTAAATAGATAGGTCGGACAGCAGTGTGAAGTTCAGGGAGATCTTTGTAGATGAGGAATTGTTCACACTCTTGTGTTGTTGCTGTCATTGCTGACCTACATCATGTGTGTACTGATTCAGCATGACTTTCCTTCATGGAAGTATACTCCGTAAGGGTGATTGATGCAGTGTAATTTGTTAATGATTCCTTACATTTTACGGCTTTTTTTCTTATTTAAGTATTGCATGGTGCCTACATTTCTCAGGCACCATTAGTTGTCTAGAATTGCTATAGATGGTGCATCATTCTGTCCAACACAGCATGATTGTGTGTGCTTAGTCCCTTCATCAGTTATTTTCTTCAGTATGGTAAGGCTATGATGCAATCCTGGCCACTGCACAGATGTTTCAGTATACATGAAATCAGGACAGTAGTATAGAGAATCTACATGGTTGCCACACAGCCACTTTGGAGTTATGTACTGCACAGTTGAAGTGTGAAATAACACAGAGACACAATAGGTGTGCAAGTGATATTTATTTATAGGTGGTGTAGTGCAAAATGTCCATTCACCATGTTTGCTGAGTCCGTTCTGGTGCATAATTACATGGTGATCCTACAGAAGGGGTGTGGATGATGCTCCTGACATGCTGGGGTGATGTCACAGACAGTGCAGAGGGACAGGAATTGCCAAATAGTAGGAGAGAGACATTCACTGGCAATGGGGACAAGTCATACAGTGGATTGCCAAACAGTCATTGAGTGTAGTTGTAGTGAGACTGGCATTTGACAAAACGTAGGACCTTGGTCAGAGTAGGCCATGGTGCAGGGACTAGGGCTTCCTGGTACTCTTGCGTGTGAATGTTATCTGTTCCATGTCTTCTTCTTCTGATGTGGGTGTTGCCTGGTGTGTCCTTGTTGTTGTTGGTTGTGAAGGGGCAACACACACCTCAGTGTTAGAAGACATGGAGGCAGACATCCCGGGGGCTGATCCCTGTCGAGTTATGAAGGGCAGTACTGCAGCAAGGAGGGCCTGCTGGTTTTTCAGAATGGCAGCCACATCACGATGGTAGGCAGTCAGGTCGGCCCTGAGGGGTTCTATGTTGCATTCGTGCACACGTTGACTGGCTTGCAGTTGGAGTTGTTGTGTCAACTGGATGACAGCTGTGCAGATTTCCTTCTGTGTTTTTAAAAGTTCCTGCAAGAGCGATGTTCGGGCTTGCATTGCAGCTGCCTGATCAGCAGTTGACATCACGCACCCCCTCAAGGCTGGCTGCCATAGTTTGTATCCCCACCCACACCTCCTTGGCCAGCTCCCGCTGGACCCCAACGACGGTTCTTTCGAAGCTGGTGCCAGTGTCGTCAGAGTCCTCAGCTGTGTTGGAGCTGGCAGGTCTTACAATTGGGGTGGCGGGTGGTTCTCCTGTGGTGGCTGCTTCTTCTGTGCTCCTCCTTGTGACTGAAGGTGGGGTTTGGAGGCTTTCAAGGACCATTTGAATAGTCTCTTGTGGGATGTTTATGGGCTCGTCATCCATGTCATCAGGGAACTCAAGGACAGGCATATCGGCAGGAGATCCGTGTTCCTCTGCAATGAAACAGGGTACAATTAGTGTGTCTGTGTTGTAACAATTTTGCACTAAGATACAAGCCTTTGGATGCCTTAACTTTGTGCTCTGTGTTTGTCTTGGTATCTGCTGTCCGTCATAGGGCATTGTTGTAGGCCTATGGCCCACCTGTGTGTCACATGTATGATATGGAGCTATCAGACATGTCTGCCTGATCGCCTCTAGGTGTTGCTTTGTAATTATTTAGGAATAGGCGTGTTTTTGTCCTACTCCTCCCTCGGTGTTTAACTATTGTTATGGAGGGACATTTTGTTGGGTGGGCTCTCATTATCCTACATGTGATTACTGTCTTTCTAGGCAGCAGGATAGCTAATGGTGTGGGGGACTAAGTCTGACCCACTTGTAACTGACTCTGTCACCCTGATATTTCATTTTGCTCAGACTAACTAGCAGTGCCTCTGGTCTCCCACATCAAAGGAATGTTTAGACATCCGAGCGCATGACATCTTTGGAACTTCTCAGGGAAGTGGTGGTCACTCAGATCCTACACAATTATGTCTTTTCCGGTATGTTCCCATACACAAATGAGAAAGACAGTATTTGTTTAATATGAGGTTTCATTGTACAACTGACTTCTTGAAATTTAGGTGTGAGCCACAATAACCCAAACAATACACACTGTTAGAATTGAAATAGTCCGCAGGAGAGTAATACATTAGTACACAGCTATCATGGTGCCTAACAGTTTCTACTCTCCCTCTGCTTGTTCTATGTATAGCACAGCATGTTGAGTTTGGAGCTTGCCTGTCGGAATCACTGGGGAGACATCATCCCTCATATCAGAGGAATGGCCTGTGATCTGGTTGTGCATCAGCAGCAAGGCAGGAAGCATCTAGTTGTGTTTCTCTGTTTGGAAACTCCCTCTTGCATATCTTGGGACAAGGAAGTGATTTTATAAGTCATATGTCATCGTGATGACAAAGTTTCCCTACGCAGGAATGCCAAACCTTAACCCCTACCACATCTATCAGCAACGTACCAGACTGTATCCTTGACTGGGGCACAGAGTGAATATGTTCTGGCAAACTCCAGTGCAGAAGTAGGCAAAACAGTGTGATTTGACTAATTGACAACACCTTAGGACTGGCTATTTGCTAAATTAGCTGATAGGAAGGGCAATGAGAATCATTTAGTGCAAAGTGCTCTGAGGCTCTTAGATGTGAGCAAATGAGTATAAGTACATTCAGGGTAAGATGCACAAAGGCCTCCAGCCTGAGGCTAATGCGCAAAGTATACGTTACACTTGCCACAATACACTTTGACTGACTGTGGGTGTTGTGACTGCCCTGCCAGCACACTTGCCTCTCAGGACCTGCCCCATACACTTTTTATTCACATTGCATGAACTGTACATGTTAAGTTGCATTACCTATGCATGTCAATGTTAGGATGTGGTATGGATGTAAACATTGTTGGTGTTTGAAGATGATGTTGGGTCATGTGTGTCTAATTGAATTGGCCTGTTTATCGTATGAATGTCCTATTTGGTTGTCAGACTTTGCAGGTGTGTTTCAGTGACCAGTTGCCTGTGTCCCCTCCTCAGGTGTTGTCTGAGCAGTATGACATTAGTGATGTAGCCTTGTTAGCCAGGCACGTGAGGGACCCTGACGTATGCAGCATGTGTGTGTCGTTAGTGCTGTGTGGCTCCTATTGCTGTTTAGTTTGGCTTATGTATGTGTCAGGTATGGACATTCGGCATTTGAGTGTACTGGTGCCTTTGTCTTATTTCTATGAATAGTTGCGGATGTCATCCTCGCCCCCTAATTTAGGTATGTATGTTCCATGGGGAGGTTCCTGCCATTTGGTACTATAGCTGCACAGAGATGAGAGGTATTATTGTCAACTGTTGTGGCAGTTACATTGCAGTTGTTGTTTTGGCTACTGCATTACTGATAGGGACCTAGTTGATGTAGGATAGATTTTGCTATACAAGTGCCTGGATGTGAGTTTGACGTAGTGGCCTTCCCACCTGTCGCTGCTTTCCCTTGGCTCTATTGTTGTAATTACAGGATGGCCCCATGGGACTGTTGTTGGTGCTGTATTTTGTCGTGCCCCAGCTTCAGTCTGTGCTGGGCATGCCCCCCTGCCGTGCCCCTTTACCCATGCCACTTCATATATGTGCTGACTTACATGCATTGTGTAGTAGGTATCCCCCCCCTGCTTCAGTCCCCATTATTGCAATTTATTTCCACATGTGACTTACCCTGCATGTGCGTTGTGTTGTGGTAGTCTGCGCTGTCCTGTCCTTGAATCCCTGTGACGATCTCCTCCGGGATGACGGCTGCGACCATCTCCTCCATGTGGTCCAGGGCCTCCTGTTGTGCTGGACTCCCCCCTCCAGTCTGCATTGCTGCCTTCCTGTTCCTGGCCATTTTCTCTTTTGTCCTACGTTTGCAGTCATGCCAGCATTTCTTACACTCAGTGACTGTGCGGCGTTCTTCAGCCACACTGTTGATCTTGTCCACTATTTGTTTCCATATGGCCTCTCTCCTACTGAGTGGCAATTTAGAGGAGATGAAAAGTTGGTGCTGGTGTTCCGTCACCTCTTTCACCAGGATTTCCTGCTCCTCTTCACTGAAGCAACACTTTCTTTTTTTTTAAAAAAATTCCTGGTTCCTGTATGGATCCTCCTGGCTGGTTCCTGGTCTGCTCTCATCCTCCTGGGGTCTGTTGTGGCATCTGGGATCCATTTTGGCTCTCCTCTGCTGAAAGGGCAGTTTTCGTGCAAAAATGTAACGCAATAGCGTGAAAAAAAACAGCGCTTTCCGGATTGCGCTGTCATAAATCGACCCACAGTGATGTGCGTCGCCTTTACGTTGGTTTCCTTTACGACTTGACGCCGCTGTGTGCGTCACAAAATAATGACTCCCACCTGTTGGTTGCGCCGCCGTACGTCAAAGTATAAATTTGACGCCCACACGGCGCTTCAAAATGGCGTTAGACGGCGCAGAATTTTTTTACGCAAAACTGCGTTGGCGCAGTTTTGCTTCAAAAAGTATAAATATGGCCCTTTGTTTCCTACAATGTGGGCCCCTTTCACCATGAATCAAGGGTTCCTGCATTGGTACTAGCCAGGAAAAAAGTACACCACCAGTAGGAAAGTACAGTAATGCGCTGTATCCTGGTATCACTGTGCATTCCTGCATTTTAACTTTTACACAGTGCAGCAACTTGGCTCCACACCTTGCATTATATGAATGTATCACAGAAATGCTACAAAGGGGGTGTTCTTGCCATGAGGCTTTCATTGATATGCCAATCCATGTGATTTTGTTTTTTTAACCTGCAGATTATGTGCCTGATGATGGATTATGTGTTAAATGCGTCAAATCTATGGATATGCAAAAATTGCCACAGTCGCACAACTGCATAATTCCAGTGTCCCTACCTATATTTCCATTACATTCACATTAATAGACCTCCTTGTCAATTCCAAATGATTCATTGGACATGGGCTGTTGTGTTGGTACACTGAATGCCATTTCTTGCCAGGTGATGAATACCTCCCCAAAAGCATCACACTGCTACAACTGTCATAAGTCACACACAGACGTCACAGCACTACAACCATGTTCTCATGACACTTATTTGTTGCATCATTTACCCTGGAAGTACTATTCTTCTCCATGGGTGAAGGGCACATGTCCACCTGCACAACATTGATTTAGAAATTCCATTGTAAATGGTGCAACTACACACGGTTCAAATTCAAAACCTAAGCACTATGACATCTCAGTGTATTGGCTCATTTCAACACCCTTAAACACATATGTACACATTGTCCGACCGTGGCACCTTACAGTCTTGACCTGGCTGGAGGTAAACGTTCAGAGATATTTCACATCACATGCCTGAATTATGCTTCAGGCATGTGATGTTTTGAGTACTGCTGACCAGCATCATCCCAGGCCCCCTTGCACAGTGACACAAGGGTGCACCATTGCCACTAGGCACACAGGTGTTCCTGCAATGGGAAAGGACAAGAAAGCGCTGTAAAGGTTAAAGGCGATGCATTTCTGCCGTTTCAATTTGGTGCAACACAGCAAAGTGACCTGCTGTACTATGCTGTACGCAATAATAATACATGTGAAACTTGGCAAATACATATTAGCCTTGCCACAAATACATACCTTATAAGGTATGCAGTGTGGATGGTGATATGTAATGTGAATGTAGCCATAGGGGCAGTTTATCAGACATAGGGCCTGATTTGGTTCTTGGCAGATGGGGTTACTTTGTCACAAATGTTATGGATGTCCCATCCTCTGTCTTACGGTTCTTTTACATCCTATGGAAATTAAAATACAGTGGATGGTTAACCATCACGTTTGTGAAAGAGTAACCTATCTGCTAAGATCTAAATCTGGCCCATAGTGTGCAGTGTCAGCATCAGCTGAGTGAGCCAAAACAGCAATACATCATATATACTGGTGCATTGACAAGTCAAAACACGCATCAGGGCAATAGTGACCCTCACTTGGGAAAAGTCTGCTTGCCATTACTTGGCCCCGCCATTACTTGGCCCCATGAGTGCTTCTTCGATATAATGCAAGACAGATTTTATGTCAGGTGTGCTGCTTAGTGTGACCCTTTGATACTTCTGCCACTTGGCGCCATATTCTCTTGCCTTGTGTGTCACAAGGCATCCATAAATTGCAGCTACATTTTGTGTTTGAAAGTTAGCATGACTAATATAGCAACATTACTACATGCTGATGGTACATACATACATACCTATTGGGCTTCCAAGCTTCTTATCTAGCAGGTTCACCACCTCTGCCTCATGGGCTAAAACATCTGACCAACAGTGCTTGAGCTGTGAAACAGACCCGTTTTCTCTGAAAACTGAGGCCATGTGCCACAGCACCATGTCCAATCTGTCCTTTCGTCCCTCGGGGGTAGCCTTGGCTCACCCAACCCCCGAAGACAACATTTGTGGCAGGTAGTGCACCACCAGCCATATCTATCAACCAACCTCTCCCTCAAAGTAGTTTTTGCCTATACCTATACCTCCCTAAATCCCTAAACAAAAAACTATGCCAAAATTACCAAACTCCCAAAAAAGACAAACACCTGACAATACAAAAACAAATACAATTACAACATACAACACAAAGATACAAAAAGTACACAGCGTATAGGGAACAGGGACAGACTAGGCATAGACTATACCACAAACAGCAACAATCTCAGCAAAGCTCTTTCTCCATTCTAACAACAACCAGCTCCAAACAACAGACACTAACAAAAAGTGAAAGTAACTTTCACACTACCTAGTGTGCAGCCTGCCGCACCCATTGCATCAATTCCTTGGTGTACAGCTATACTAAGGCCGACGCAGTGATGTAGATATGGCAGTTTTGAGCCACACAAGAGGGGAGATGCACCAGTTCCAACCCCCACAACAGGGGTGATGCACCAGTTTCGACTCGTACAACAGAGGTGATGCGCTGGTTCCAATCTTTTCAAAGGAATGATTAGCTGGTTCCAACCCATGCTACAGAGGTGATGCGTGGGATCTACTGAGGAAGCGCAGCTTCTGCCGGAGCAAAGATCTTAAGCCCACTTTCACAAGCCCAGGAATGGGATGGCACCACTTATTAGGACAGACTGACAGAAGGACAGGCTGAAGCAGGATAATTGGAAGTCTTTAATGTCCCTGAGAATTCATAAGAGGGGGGCAGATCCTTGGGGACCAATTTTTGCTATATACTGAAAGATCTTTGGTCAATCTTTCTGCTACCTACTCCACCTAAAGTTCTGAAGAAACACGTTAATCAAGAATTAGCCCACTTTCTCTGCAAGTGTGAACATCTGGATCCCTCTCAGTATGGTTTTTGGAGCAACCACAGTGCCAAATCTGCTTGGCTTACAGCTGCTGACTATATTCATCAGTAAGTTGACCAAGTTAGAGAGGCTTTTTGGTGATGTTAGACTTATCTGCAGCCTTTGATATCATCGTTCCATCTCTCCTGGTTCAGAGGCTGCAACAGGTTGAGCTGAGGAATAAGGCCCTTAAACTGCTTGAGACTGTTTAAATGAATAGAACAATCACAGTCAGTTGTGGGAACATAAGAGCCAGTCTGTTTCAACGTCCGTGCGGAGTACTACAGGGGTGCTCCATCAGACCCACTTTATTAATCCTTTATGTCGCTCCCTTGGTGCAGCTGGTATGCTCATGGAGCTTCCAAGATCTTCATATGCAGATGATACCCAACTACCCAACTCATTATGTCCATCGCAGTGTAGGTTGTAGGTTTTACATGGTAGATGCCAGCACTTAGATGAAGCAGAATTTGTGAAAAGTGAATGGAGAGAAGATGTAAATTGTGATTTTCAAAACCAATAACTCGACCTTGACTAGCTATTGGTGACCTGACTCTTGTGGGTTGCGCCCTGCTTCGGTGAATGCAACAAGGAATCTGGGCATCATTTTTGATAATACACTGACCTTTCAGAGCCAGGTTAGCAAAACAATGAGTTTGTTCTGGATGATTAAGACTCTGAAAAATGTATTTCCTTTCATATTGGAGGAGCTTAAGGTGTTAGTGGTCCTAGCGCCCATCACTTCTCACTTGGACTACTGTAACACCCTCTATTTAAATGCCAACCAGTACTCTCTTTACAAGCCTAAAGTTATTCAGAATGCAGAGGCACGGGTAGTTTTAAACTTACCTAAAGGCAGCTTGGTTAGAGATGGCTTAAGGACTCTCCACTGACTTTCAGTAAGAAAGCAAGTAAGCTTGAAGGCCTTATGTATTGTGTTCAAGGCCTTCAATCAGCTACTTCAGGTCTGCAATCACCTAGTATGCTCCCAGTAGACCGTTAAGATCTACAAGATAGACAAAAGATAATGTTCCCAGGTTTCAGGAAACAAGATGGGAGAAAGAGCCTTTAAGGTGGCAGCTGCCAGGCTATAGAATAAGCTGCCAGATTTCATCAGAGAAGTTGATTCCTTCCTGATTTTTTGGAGGTTGGTGAAAACCTGGTTGTTTTTGGCAGCATAATGGTTGATCAGGCTTCTCTGAGTCCCTTGCACTTTTCTTTTCTCACAATTTTTCAGCTTCACTTGGTTCTCTAGCGCTTTGATGCTCCAGGGCATATGTATGAGCTGCTTGCGCTGTTGTTGCATTATTTTTTGTGACGCAAAGGGGCACAAACCTTGCACCCAAGGCCACTTTGCATGGTTTTGAATGGCCTCATAGATATGGAATAAAGCAAGGCAGTGCAAATTGCTGCAGTGCCCTACCCTGCATAAAGGAGAGGTTCCATGTGTGTTGCGGGGGGTGTTCCCATGCGACACCCATGGATTTTGATGCATCCATACATATACAAGATCTTGTGAACCTCTGGATGTGCTAAAACATTACACCCCAGAGGAGGCACAGTGAGGAAAAAGATATTTATTTCTCCTCTTTGTTCCTTTTTCTTCAGCAGGACACATAGAAGGAGGAAAAAGCCTCCCAGGATGCCCCTTCCTGTGCAAACACAATCCTGCCTGCAACACAGACATGGTGCAGGGGTGCCTGTGTTTGTGCTAAGCTGCCAAAATCTCCTAGCAGAGATGGCTAATCAGGAAATGCAGGTTACACCCCAGCTCCCTTTGTGTCACCGTCTAGTGTGAGGTGAAAAACAACCCAACTGTCAAACTGACCCAGACAGGGAATCCACAAACATGGCAGAGTCACAGAATGGTTTAAGCAAGAAAATGCTCACTTTCTAAAAGTGGCATTTTCAAACGCACAATCTCAAAATCAACTTTACTAAAAGATGTATTTTTAAATTGTGAGTTCAGGGACCTCAAACTCCACCTGTCCATCTACTCTCTAGGGGAATCTACACGTTAATCATTTTTAAAGGTAGGCCCCATATTATCCTATGAGAGAGACAGGCCTTGCAACAGTGAAAAACGAAGTTGGCAGTATTTCACTGTCAGGACATATAAACCACATTACTATATGTCCTACCTTATCCATACACTGCACCCTGCCCTTGGGGCTACCTAGGGCCTACCTTAGGGGTGCCTTACATGTAAGAAAAGGGAAGGTTTAGGCCTGGCAAGTGGGTACACTTGCCAAGTCGAATTTATAGTGTAAAAGAACACACACAGACACTGCAGTGGCAGGTCTGAGACATGATTACAGGGTTACTTGTGTGGGTGGCACAATCAGTGCTGCAGGCCCACTAGTAACATTTGATTTACAGGCCATGGGCACCTCTAGTGCACTTTACTAGGGACTTAACAGTAAAACAAATATGCCAATCATGGAGAACCAATTACGTACACATTTTAAACAGAAGCACTTGCACTTTAGCACTGGTTAGCAGTGGTAAAGTGCCCAGAGTAACATAACAGTACAATCTGAGTCCAGCACACATCAACAACCTGGGGAACAGAGGCAAAAAGTTAAGGGAGACCATGCCAAGGATGAAAAGTCTAACAACGCAGACTAGTTACACTTTTAGGGCCATAAGTAGCAAGCGTTTCGCATGGTGCAAACAGTGAATTTCACTGTTTGCGCCATGCAAAATGCACATCGCGATGCTCATTCCCATTATGCGAGTCGGTAACCTTGTTACCGACTCGCAAAATGTGAATGCGACTCGCAAATAGGAAGGGGTGTTCCCCTTCCTATTTGCGATTCGCATCGCAATGTAGAATTGCTTTGTGACCGCGAACGCAGTCGCAAAGCAATTCGTAGTTAGCACCCATTTCAAATGGGTGCTAACACATTTGCAAAAGGGAAGGGGTCCCTATGGGACCCCTTCCCCTTTGTGAATGGCTCTGAAAAAATGAAACAAAAACGTTTCATTTTTTTGTGTGTATTGCAACTCGTTTTCCTTTAAGGAAAACGGGCTGCAATACAAAAAAAAAACTCTTTATTAAAAAGCAGTCACAGACATGCTGGTCTGCTGTCTTCAGCAGGCCACCATCCCTGTGACTGCTGTTAAACGCAAGGGGGTCGCAAATTTCGACCCACATTAATATTAATGAGGTGGGTCTTTGCGACCCCCTTGCAATTCGCAGATGGTGTCAGGGACGCCATCCTGCATCTGGGATTGCGAATTGCAAATTGCGAGTCACTCAGACTCGCAATTTGCAAGTCGCAAACTCGGACTTACCTACATCTGGCCCTTAGTGTAGCAGTATTTCACTCTGCAATTCTATAGTGTCACAGATTTATTTTCCTTCGTTCACCATACTACAGTCTCCCTCACATTCCTTTTTAAAACACTAGTTTATTAACATTTATATTTGACATGTATAGAAGATATCCCATAGACCAGAAAATTCACAGCTCAGTATCATCGTAGTTTGCTCCAGGTGAAGAACAGACAAACACAACCATGTTTTGAAGAAAATTAAGTGGTTTAAGAATAAAAAATTACAGCTACAGTCCATTTAAGTGTCCACTTTCTAGCTGTAAAGCCTGCTAAAAGGATATACAGTACCATAAAATGCCAAATTCTGAATTTCATTACGTTTACTACATGGCTGTACCCAAAGAGTCACTCAATATAGTGCAGGAGTTAAGTACTTGATTCCCAGAGCTACTTTCAGTTGCAGACTGAACAACCTAGGGCAATAGGTCCCCTTATTTGGGGGCCCTCCTACTCCAAGTAGCAATCATGAGCTTACACCCCTCCACATAGTTCTCCCCAGTCACCATCCATGATAAATTGTGAACGCCCGGTCACAGAACAATTACTGAGGTCCACCACATCTCCTGAACGTACATTGTCTGTCTTGCTGGCTGGAAAACAATGTTTCAATGACAAAAACAAAGGGGGCTGAAGAAGACTATTAATATAATGTGCAAGCCATCAAACCTATAGAGGGTAAATGATATTGTGAGGAGTTGGTCCACACTACCCTTGTCCATTCTCCTAAAGCCTTTGTGCTGTGTGACAAATGAGTGGAACCCAGTTTTACATATTGATTCAGGCAGGTATCCTATCCATATTAGTAGTAATAAGCACTCTAGGCAGCTATGGGGCAGTTGCAAATCAGGGCAAGATTCATATAAGAGATAAGTGAAGAGAGGGCATCATAAGGCAAGGGGGCAGATGTCTCATTCCATTATTTGATGACAGTATCAAGTGAAGGTATGACTGTGGGCCTGCTGCCAGTGAGTGCCATGGTGTGGTTCTTATGTTTAAGAGTGCTGCAACACTGCTTCCCCCTCAGTCTCCCTCCCCTTTCCTTTAACGTTGCATGATTCCCTCATCTTTAGTACAGCAGATATCGATCTGCATGCTCAAGTGAGGCTTGTCTGTTTCACTCTCTCCAGTTTTTGAGTGTTTCATTTTCTCCTCAGAAGCCATCTCAGGCTCTCTTCATTGTGAATTGTGGCTGTCCTATATCTATAGGCTCTCTTCATTGCAGCTGCCCTTCATCCTATATCGTATTCAACCCCTCTCTGCAGAACTATTTTAATCTTGACTCAGGGCTATGGTCAGTTTGTGTTTCAGTCTGACTTGAAGAGGTTAGTGGCTGCTGCACCTCCAGTAGCAGGAAATGCCAGGGCTCAAGAACAGGCTGTATTCTTCAAGTTTAAAGAGAATCAGTAACTTTTCCGCATAAAAAGAGCCCTTTCAGCTGCACAATTGTGCACTGCTTGTTTGTGTAAAAGAAAAATGATTGTCTTTGGAACAGGTAAATGGCTTCCCTTGTTAGACCAAACAAACCACATTTTTTACTTTTTGGAAAATTGTTTATACTGTTCTGAAAAGTTCTTTAGTAACTATGCAACCTGAGAATGCTTAGAAAACTGCAAACTGAAAATAGTATCTATGCTAAGCATTATAAATGAAAACCTTGACTCATAATCCTGTTGAAAGTGTCAGGAGATTATTTTATTGCTGTGTATGCATATTTCTCCTAATTAGGTCACAATGCATTAAATGTAAAGTTGACCATAGCTATGCATTTGACTTTGAGATGTCAGTTTTGGACCTTCTACTATGTGTTTCAGGCAATAAAATCCAAAGTACCATGTATAGGAAGAAAACTGCTAGTAACAGCATACAGTGCACATCGAGCAAGTGTCATTAATGCTATTTCCTTTGTATTCGCTGAAACTTCAGTGAAGGTACTATGCATGAAGCAAATTTGGAGACCTCCATGAAGCAAATGAGCCTTAGAGGATATGGGTCCAACATTCTTAATAAAGCTAAAGATAGAGTGATGAAGGTTCTAAGAAAAGAGCTCTTGTGTGCTAAACAGGTAGAAAAAAGTGGGAAGCTAGGCTTTATTACCACATATGCGAATCGTAGCCAAAATATTTATAACATTTTCAATAAGCATTGGAGCTTGTTACTAACTAAACTTTTCTTTTACTAATAATCTATCTTAAAAGCCACAGGTGACAAACAGAAGAGTTTGTATGATTAGGGAATTGGTTATCCATACCACTAAAAGCAGGGAGCATAAAACCTGGCTGATTGATCCCACTTTTAGCTTTCACACCTTTGGAAATTGCTCAGCAATTGACTGTGCTAAACATAAAACAGATAGGTTCAGATACAATACTGTACAAGAATTCAGACATTTTGTCAACTATTGCACAACTTATGTGGTGTAGGTCATCTTCTGAGTATGCAAAATAAAATCTCTGTGAGTAGCCCTAAAAGACATTTGAGATTTTGGAACATACAATGGGATTTTCAAAATGGTGATCAAACATATCCATTAGCCTCTCACATTTGCTCTACATAGGAGAGGATAATATTGAGGTTTCATGGTATTGATCATATACCTGTGAATCCTACAGGAGATAGTCAGGGCTTAACACACAGACAATTAGAGATGTGTTGACCTAGGACTAAATGAATAGCGAAAAACAGATAATTTTCTTTAATCGTTTGTTCGACCTGGCCCTCTCTGCAGGTTCATCACAAATATTTGCCTTTCTCTTTTTATTTGTTGCTGAATTCATTTTTGTTGACCTTAGTACTCTGTGTATATTGCCATTGCTAACCAATAATAAAGAGCTTGTGCTGTCTCCTCTAAACATTGTTCAATTGGCTTATACCCAATTTGTATATTACATGTACTTATAAGTCCCTTTTAAATTGGTACTACATTTAGCCACAGCATGTAAGTTGAATGCTATTAGTGTGCATGCACCACTGATTGTGTCACCCATTTAAGTGGCACCCTAAAACATGTCCCAGGGCTGCCATTGCAGCCTGAATGCACTTTTTACTACCATGTCAACTTGGCATTAAAACCTCCTTTCCTAGCCTTAAACTCCTCTTTAAATATGTCATCCCTTAGGTACGCCCTTGGTAGCCTATACGGATGGATGCTGTGTAATTAGAAGGTTGCACATGCACTTTGGGTTTTACATGTTCTGGTAGTGAAAAACTCCTAAATTTGTTTTTCACTACTGTGTGGTCTACGCCTCCCATAGGATATCATTGGGGAATCCTTATTACATTTAATAAACTGTCATTTCCAATTGAAAGCTGATGGCAATGCCGTGTCTGGTGTCTTTACAATTGTGGAAAAGATCCCTACTTAATGGTAAAGTCAGGTTTTAATCACATTTATCAAAATGCTGCTTTTAGAAAATTGCCATTTCCATCATCTTAGCCCTTTTGTGATAATAGACTTGCCTGGGTCATGTGACAGGGTGTCACTGACAGTTGGATTCCTCCAGGACAGTCGCCCAATTGCTGATTAGGTGTGTCTGGGGAGCCATCTACTGGCAGTATATGGAGCGGAGCTGAGCATAGCCCTACTTACAACTCAGTATCCTATGGTATGCCTTCACACAAAGGTCCTAACTACCCTAAATTGTCACTTCAGCCAGCTTGAAGCCAGGGCTGGGGAGGAAGGGTTTCATGCACTTGAAAACTATTGTCTAGAAGCTTCCCCCACTTTCCAGAACCAGGGAACCAGGGTATAAAAGTAGGACCCCAGACACTAACACTTCAGTATACTTCTGACTTGTGGATTCTAGGAAGAAAGAATGTTATGCTGCTATGCTGGTACAAGGACTGCCCCTCTGCTGGACTAATGCTCTAAAGGAACTGCTGCCTTGCTGTGCTGATCAATTGCCAGCTGCCCTCTTGCCTGAGGAATAAGAACTAGACCTGCAACTTCATCTTGAACCCTGGATCCCAAAATGACTCCGAAGGCTAACCTTCTGGCCTCCTGATCTGATCCTCAGGGACATAAAAGGCTCCTTAAACAGTTCCTGAACCCAGCTGAAACAAATCTCTGACCCTCATGTGCTGCCTCTCACGTCCCGCACCCTTGGTGGGGCTCACTGGTTCTTGAAATTAAGCTAGTTGGCTCTTCAATAAGGGTGAGTGAGGAATTCTACTCCACTGATGGAATTCACAGAGGTTTTCCCACTCCATGCGGAGTGTGGAGTCCTGAAAAATTCAATGGAGTGGCAGAGAGCAGAGTTTTTCCTCTCTCACGGCTCGTCAATGTTAGGTGAGTGTGAGCAAGAAAAATCACATGCTGGACTACCTCCTGATCAGATTTCTCAAAACGGGTCGTCATAACAGGTTGCTATTGCTCACACTGAGAAGCCTGCCTTTCAGTCAGCAGGATCTGTGCGACTTACCGCACTCTTCCACTCATGGAACACCATGGAGCGCAGCAGAGTTGTTTCAGCATTTCACAGATTTCCACCTAGCAGAACCTTATGAACTCCACCCAGGCCTACTCTTCGTGAACAGGCCAGTTAACATCGAGACCATGCTACCCGCACCTAAGTTTACTGCGAGCGGCTGCCAGCCCATCTCTCCGCACAGCAAGCAACAATCTCCCACAGAGGACCTTCAATGAGAATCTCCAGCCTGCCCATCCATGACACCTGGCATGCTCTTTGAGCCATGCTCACCACTGCCTGTGACTATCTCCTTGCTCCCTGCAGCCCTCTCCAACACAAAAACTGACTCTTGGCACAAATCTTGAGAAGATAAACATACAGCAGGACTTATTTGAGATTTTATCCTTCCTGCACCCTATCGTGGTCAGCCTGATTTATTTTACTTAGATAAGGTCCAATGCGACCACATATCCAGAGATGGTGATTACTCCTTTTTAGTGCCATTTCTCACTTTATTCTTATAAAATTCATAACTCTGGTTCAACTGATTGAATTTTTGTTGTTTGTTATTGTTTTATTTTCTAAAGTTTGCTCTATGTTTCTAACCTGATTTGGGATCTTCTTTGTGTGGTGTTTTCACTGTTTGACTATTTGAAGTATTGCACAAATACTTTACACATTGTCTCTAAGTTAAGCCTGACTGCTGTGTTCCAAGCTACCACAGGGTTGATCACAGATTAATTAGGGCTTTGCTTGTACCTTACCCTGAGGGTGTGAGCTTTGGTTTGCTGAACCAAATCTGACACCCCAGTCAGCCAACAACCAAATTGCTCACATTGCTGACAATGTTTATCTGGTGAATTGCTCTACTTTGAATTACTTGGTAGCAATCTACATAACTGCTACCTATGTCATATACATACAGTAGGACATTGGATTTGTAATGTTTATCTTAATCTTTCATGTGATTCCTTGATAACAGTAGGTATTGATGCATAATAAGCTGTGTTACTATAATAAATCAATGTTGGTGAAACAATTCAAAGATGGCATCTCAAAACAACTTGATCATGATGGGTAGCTTTTGAGGTAATAGGTAGAGTAAAGACTGATAAAAAACGGCAGCTATACAGTCATGCAGGTATAATGTGCCACAAGGGGTTACAAAGTGGCGCCATGCATGCATTGAATCACTCTTGAATATGGCCCATGGAAAAAGCCTCTTTAGCACTGCCTTAGTGTAAAAAAATGATGCTATGGCCTTTTAAAAATTGTGTTGTGTGCTCTTAAATATGCCCCAATGTCTTTTAAAATGGTGCCATCCCAGCATGCCGTCATGATGCTTCCTACTACACCCAGAACAACATGGAATGCAAGTCCTCTTTCTATGGGAGCTGTAATATTTTAATGGGATGTTGTCACTGAGTGTTTTGAAGTATAATGGTTCATATATTTTTTAACACCATTCGGGATGAATTTTTTGTCAGCCACCAACAGTCACAATGAATGAGTGTGCTTACCATTGGCCAAAGTTGAGGAAAACAGTTCCCCTACTTTTTGTGAAATGACAACTGCCCCACAACTTTTTAAGAGTTGAAATGATTTCACAGAAGTAGATCACTGACACAATATCGGAATCAACAATACTGTGTAACAAAAATATCATGCGAAAAATATTGTTATATTGTTTCACTATCCTTTCAATGGTGAGTACGAAAATGTGAAAAAGTTTCCCATTTATATGCAAACATACTATATATATATATACATACCTATATAGTAGAAAACCAAAGTTATGGTTAGGAGATAGAATTTAAAAAACATAGAAATTCTCTTAAAAACTCAAAGGTTCAGGGATATTCTAGTGAGGCTCTGAATTTACTCGCACAAAACCATAGAAATTCAGCAGTTAGAGAGTAACTATAACTTGCACCCAAAGGTAACTATAAGTCCCGCCCTCACCATGCTCTGGTAATTACCTTAGATATTATAGCACTCATAACAACTTCTAAAACATCATTAAAAATATAAATGAAACATTAGCAGTCAAATTATTGAAGAAAAAAGTGTGTGTGTCAGGATATTGCCATATTGGTGGTCTTTATGACCCTGGTGGTCTTTTGACTGTCAGGGTTAACGTGGTGGTGTCACCACCGACAGGCTGGCAGTAATGACCTCCAAATAATGACCATGGCGGTGAACCCTCCCATAGACAGCGAATGTACTACACCAACCACCAGCACAGTACGAACACTGAACACGGCAGTAGCCACCTACAGGCAGGCGGAACCACTGGTTCTGGAGAGGACTGCTTACCCACTGGTTTTGGAGGGAGCTCCTTGCCCACTGGTCCTTGAGGGGGTTCCTCACCCACTAGTCACTGAGAGGGATCCTTGCCCACTGGTCACTGAGGGGGCACCTTGGCCTCTGGTTCAGGATGGGGCTTCTTGGGCACAGTTTTGTGAGGGGCGTCCTTGTCCTTGGTTTTGGGTGGGGCCACCTTGGGCTCAGTTTTGGGTGGGCCTCCTTGGCCTGGATTTGGGTGGGGCCTCCTTGGCTTTGGATTTGGGTGGGGCCTCCTAGGCCTTGGATTTGGGTGAGGCCTCTTTGGCTTTGGATATGGGTGGGGCTTCCTTGGACATAGGTTTTGAAGGTGGCTCCATGGTCTTGGTAGTCTGTTTGGGAGGTGCCTGCACTTTAGCCTCTGTTTTGGGGGGGAGGAGTGTTCTTGGTGCGGGGGCCAGCATCGCACTCAAGTGCCCCTTAGTGGCAGCTGGAAACTTTGAGGGTGGAGAAGTGTCAGACTGGGTGCTTGAGGTACTGGCCGGGGGGGGGGGGGGGGGTGGGACCTTCCTCTTATGGGCAGGAGGAGGAGAGGAGGGGAGGGAAGAGGTCAAGGCAGGAAAATAAAAGCTTTTTAGGGCCAATGCGGCAGGAGGGCTGGGAGAGGAGGTAGACGGAGTGCTTGTAGAAGGAGGAGCTGTGCTGGATTTGGGTGCAGGTGAATGGACTGTGTGTGTGAGGTGGATAGCTGTTGGGACTCTGATTGCGAGCTTGTGTGTCTGTTGATGGGGGTCAGACAGGGTGGTAGAGGGCAAACATGATGTGTGGATGGATATTGTGGTGGTGTCTGCAAGTGAGGTGGGTGTGCTGCATGAGATAGTGATGGTGGTGACTGTGCATGTGTTGTGTAGGGTGCATGTCTGCGGGTCTGCTGTTGTGGGGACTCTGGGCAAGGCTGTGCTGGTGGCAGGTTCAGGGACTGTGGATGCAGGCATGCAGGTGTGAGTGAGGATGTGACAGGGGAGGAGGAGGGGGAGACAGTGGAGTCCATGGATAATGTGGTGTGTACATCTGGGTGTTGGCTGTGTGAGTGTTTGTGGACTGAAGTGTGCTACCTGTGTTTGTCTCTGCGAGTCTTGTGTGTTGTACCTAGCTATCAAATTCATGGATTTCACCCTATCAACTGAAGCTGGACCACACAGCAATGCCTAAACTGGCATATTGGGGCATCCACTGACTACTACCATGCACCCAAATCCCATGTCAGGCAACAGAGGCAGTTTTTAAACACACTGTACTTACCCCCTTGTGGCTGCTGTGATGCCCTCAAGCACCCATCCAGCTCTGGTAGCCACCACCAGTATGTGGGATATCAGGGGGTCAGGTTCCGACAGGCACCCCTCCCTCGTTGGGAGGCCGTCCCCAGCGGGGCCTCCACATTCTGCTGGGCCCAGCGTCTCAGGTCCTCCCACTGTTTCCTGCAGTGGGTGTTCCGCCTGCTATAGACCCCCAGCGTCTGTACGTCCTTGGCGATGGCACACCACAACCCCTTCTTCTGATGAGCTCTGACCTGCAGAGGAAACACAAATAGTGGGACAACCTTAACCAGATAATCCAGCCTGTCACACATATGGCCTACAAAATGCATTATCCCCTCATCAGGCACACACATGACCTGTATTCCTGCATTAGCATTGCCACCAGCCATACCCCCCATATGACACACTGTCAGCACACAGTATCCTTGTTGAAAGGACCTTCGGACTGCAGAAGTGTTCTTGTATGCTGCATGTTTCATAATTGGGCCCTCAGACGGCATGTGCCCTTTCTGCAGGAGGAGGGGTGTGAAAATGCAGCTGTGGCAGCAGTGGATATGGACGGCAGTGAGGAGAAAGAAGAGGAGGAGGATCTGGAGAAGAGGTCACATATGATCCTGCAATACTTCCAATTGCACTCAGGTAAGACTGTTTAACTAAACATTTTTACATTTTAGTGTTGTGATGTGTGACTATAGCATAATGCAAGTCATTACCTTTGCATTCCGTCTGACTGTCACTTATGCCTTCCAATATTGCAGATGTTGGTGTTGTTCCAACAGTGTACTGCTTTGATGTGTACAGACTGCTGAGACACATTTGCAGGATGGGTCAACATGTTAATGGACCTTTACACAGGATCATGCAGTTCATTACAGTTCTATATATTGTGCATTTTCTGTAGATAATGTACTATTACTCAAGTTGTGTTCAATGGTGTTTACTGAAAATTAGTATACAATGTGAAGTGCAATGGAGTGAGGTGATGGTTGGGAATAGTCCAGTGTAGTGGGCCAGTCTGTTTGTAGCACAGGTCCAGTGTCCAAGGGGCCATAAGAAGGGGAGCAATGGCAGATCAAAGTGGACAAAGTGACACAGTGAAACACAAGGGGGACATTCAGGAGGGCCTCATTTCCTGCCAGTAGCCTTTATCTTGGTAAGTGTCTCTGGTGTATGTCTGGGTCACAGGGACCGTTTGCGGGGTGGTTCATCTTTTTCAGGGGGAGGGGTGCTGGTGGCCTGTGGGTCCTGTGACAGGGCCTCCTGTCCACTAGCTGCAGCAGATGTGGAGGGCTAGTCATTACACTGGCTAGTGGAAGGGTCCCACTGGTGTTCTGTGTAGTCCCTCATGGTGTTGGGCATGCAATCAGCACCCCTGCAATGGAGACCATTGTGGTGTTCAGGGCCTGCAATTCTTACTTGATCTCCTTGTGGTGTTCCCCCTGCAGCCGCTGGTTCTCCTGCATGATGTTTATCAAATGATCCATCTTGTTCCGGCGATTGTTGATATGCCTCCAGGATATTAGTGAGTGGCTCCTAGGCAGTCACTTCTCTGGGCCTGTCCTCCCCCTGGTGCACAGCTGTCCTCCGACCATCCCTGGTCTCCTATGCCTGTGTCCCTTGAACAGTGTGCCCACTGCCACAGACCCTCGGACCCTTGTTGTCTTGTCTGTGAGGTATGAACTGGGGTCCCTGAACAGGTGGGTTCCCTGCTGATTGACATGTCCTGGGACAGAGGTCTGGGGATGTTGGGTGGCTGCTGTGGTGTTGGTTACTGAGGGGGGCTCTGTGGTTGACTTTGTGTAAGCTGGGGTAGCCGACTGACCAGTGGTCCCTGATGGGCCAGGGAGGTCCTCCAGAGCTACAGAGTTGCTGCCATCACTGGGGGCATTGTCTGGTGGCGGACTGGGTAGCTGTGGCACCTTCTTGCTTCTGAGATTGGCTGGGGCACCTGTGGGAATGTAAATGGTGTATTATGCTACTTGTCTGTGACATATTCTGCATCACTAGCTTCCCCTATGTTATTGCTGTTCCCTGCCACCTTTGGTTGTGTATGGTGATGGATTGTGGGATTGTTAGTTCTCCATGCTTTGCATGCATTGGTGGTGTTTGCACATGCAGGGCTGGATGGGATGTGCACGCAGTGGGTCTGGCATTGAGGGTTCGGCATTTCATTTTGGTAATTATGGTGGTGTACTGTGTGGGATGCAGTGGGGTGATGGGTGTCAGGGTGAGGAGTCGTGGTGGCATGCAGGTATGGGGGGTGATAGGTAGTAAATGTTGACTCACCAGTGTCCAGTCCTCCGGCAACTCCAGTGAGTCCCTCAGGATGCAGGTGTGCTAAGACTTACTCCTCCAATGCTGTCAGCTGTGGAGGAGGAGGTAGGGGTCCACCACCAGTCCTTTGGACAGCGAGCTGGTGCCTTGCTGCAATGAAACACACCTTCCCCTGTAGGTCATTCCACCTCTTCCTTATATCGTCCCTTGAGCGTGGATGTTGTCCTACGGCATTCACCCTGTCCACGATCCTCTGCCACAGCTCCTTCTTCTTGGCAATGGATATCTGCTGTACCTGTGCTACAGGCAGCTGTGGCTCTACCCTGACAACCATGACCCGCATCTCATCATTGAAATGGGGGTGCTTTTGTGGGGACATGGGTGTTGTGTGGTGTGTGCAGGTTATGCAGGGGTGATGTGGTGGGGTTTGTCGTGTGTAGTGCGTGTCGGTTGAATTGGTAGCTGTGATGTGTGTGCAGTTCTCTTTTGGATTGTCCTCGCAAAGTGTAGCTGTCTTGTCGTGTTTACAGAGGTTTGTGGGTGATTTGGGTGTGTGTTTTATAGTGCTGTTGGAGGGTGTGTGGGGTGGGTGTATTTGTGTCAGGTGTGGATTTTTTGTTTGGCCAATGTTGTTTTGTTTTTTTCGATGGCCATATCCGCCGCTGTGGTGTTCACCGCCAATGGTTTACCATTGTTGACTGTGGGTCATTATTTGTAGCATGTTGTTTTTGTGGCGTTCAGTGGGCCTGGCGGATTTGTGGTTATCGCTGTTTTCTGTTGGTTTGTATGCATATGTCATAATCTGGTGGACGGATGTTCGCCTCCGCGGCGGTATGTTGGTGGGAGTGACCGTGGCTGAACTCGGATTTTACCGCCAATGTCATAATGAGGACCATAGTCTTATAAGTTGTTGTTTTTCTTGGGTATGTTATTTTTAACCACCAAATTATATCTCTTTTTAGTGAGCCACCTGGGAGAAAGAAGCAAAATAGGTTTTGTATCTGTTGGTGTGTAAGTGGCTGTAATTGTGAATGAAATGGTGAATGAGTAGTTGTATGGGTGAGTACGTGGGTATGTTAGGGACTATAAATGGTGAATGAGAGTGTGTGTGAATGGCTAAAACCATAAGCAGTGACACAAGTGTCTGTGTGGGTGAGTGATAGGATAGATAAGTGGCTGTATGGATGACTGTGTGGTTGTGTAAGTGGTTGTATGGGCTAGCTATTGGTTGTGTGAGTGGCTGTATGAGTAAATAAGTTAGTGTAAGAGAGGTTGCATGGAAGAGTATGTGCTTGTCCTGTTGACGGTATACGTCAGTGAGTGAGTACATGTGTTAGTATATATATGAGTAAGTGGGTGGGTGTGTGAGTAATTATGTGAGTGAGTGAGTGGCTGTGTGAGTGACTGTATAGGTGAGTGAGTGGGTGTGTCAGTAACTGTATGAATGACTGATTCAGTGTGTTAATGGTTGTATGGGTGGGTGAGTGGATGTGTAAGTGTAAGTATTTCTGTATGACTGGTTGTGTAAGTGGCTGTATTGGTCAGTGAGCAGGTGCATGAGTGGATGTATATGTGAGTTAGTGGTCGTGCTAGTAGCTGTATGGGTGAGTTCATCTGTGAGTAGCTCTTTGGTTAAGTGGTAGGTGTGTGACTGTATGGCTCTTTGAATGGGTATGTCAGTGGTTGTGTGTGAGTGGGTATATGAGTTATGATTAGGGGGTATAAGGTAGTGTGTGAGTGGGTTTGTGGATGTTATCATCTGTGATGTCATGGGTGATGCTGTTGTGTAGCTATTTTAGTTATGGCTCAATGCACGTTATTTTAACACACTAGGCCGCTGTGAACTTTAACCTAGATATATTTTATTCAGCTTCATCTTATCATTGTTACAATAACCATTTTTACGGTCTTGTTTCATTTTCGTTCATCTAACTGTTTTTGCTTAGGCCAGCACTCTGTTCTCAAACAAGACATTCTTAATCACTCTGTGCTTCTTCTAAGGCTACAGCACGGTGTATTGCTGGTGAATGTGGTAGAAGTTTAGTCTCCAACATTCGTAGAAAACACACATCCTTACATAGGGACATTTTCTCAGAACATCAGTTATGTTGTTATAAAACCACTTCCTTGTCCCTTACACGTCAGAGGAAGATTCCAGCCAGTGAACCACAACTGTATGCTGATTGCTGAATGCTTTGCTATAGATGCTAAAGCAGAGCGCAGGCCTTTCTCAGGTATGAGGGCTGATGTCTTATCTGAAGGGCAGAATTAGAACTTAACATGCTGTGCTCTATCATAAGCATAGGTAGGAATTAGTCCATCAATTATAGTGACAATATGATAGCATTGTTTTTATGCTTCACTCTTCTTGCCACAATTTTAATACTGTCATGTTGTGTTGTCCTGATTATTGCAGCTCACGCTTTGCTATCTAAGGATCAGGAATGCGAGCTGCCTAACATAATTGCAGAGACCTATTCAAGCATTGGTCGAGACAGTTTAGGGGCCAGACCATCTGAACCACAATTTCAGGGCAAATATAATAAAGATTTTCCCAAGCAAGCAACTGAGGGTAATAAGAAACGCTGTGATAAAAAACAGCAAACTCCTTAAAAAGAAAGGGGAGAATCTCTGCGTACGGAGACCCCGCAAAACATATAAAATCTCAGAAATCGAGATAATACAAGAACACCTGATAGATATCAATATATTGATACACGCCAAGCTCGTTCTTTTCAGGACTCATCGGAAAAACTAAATGAGAGAGGTGGGCATTCAGAGCGAAGAACAGAGTACGTGAAACCGAGACAGGAATCACAATGCTCATCTGAGGTTTCTGTTAAAAAGGAAGAGAAAACAGCCCAACAAAAACCCCAATTCAAAAAGAAGAAAGTGGCAGCAGTCCGACATGCCACTCAGGAAGTGGGTCCTGTTGAAGAATAGGAAGTGGGCACTAGCGCTGCTAGACAGCGCGGCAGAGGTGACAATAGTTTGCAGAGTCTTCTAGAGCATCTGGAGGTGAAAGCGACTGATGACTTTCTACAAGTAGAAACTGCAGACATGCATGTCTCCACGCCTGATAGGGTGTATAAAGTAATGCTACAGTTAGAAGGAGACATTGAGCGCATAATAGGCTCAAACTTTGTGATCGCTTGGTAAACATATATGATGTTTTGTTGGCTGAACAAGATTGGCCACCTGAGTTTGTCCGTACCTGCCCATATGGGGAAGACTTGATTAAGCCTTCCTTCTCGCCCCTTGTTCCAGAGGAACTCTCTGAATCCTATGCCATTGATTGGGCTTTGGCACAGGCACCTGCATTATACCAAAATCACGTAGGATGGGATAGAGAATCTCCCTACCATGTCATTCCAATTAAAAATGAACCTCAACCGCAGTATCCAATAAAACATGAAGCAAAAGCACCTGTGAAAGACATACTCACGCATTTAGAGAACCAGGGTGTAATTGAACCCTGTGTCTCCCCAATGAATAATCCATTATTCCCAGTAGCTAAACCAGACCATTCTTATAGAATAGACTTAGACTACAGACACATAAACAGTTATACACGCACTTATGCTATACAAAACTCACATAGCACAGCACTAATGAACGACATAGTGCGTAACAAATACAATACAACACTAGATATTTCCAACGGTTTCTTCTGTCAGAATATAGCACCTGCGAGTAGAGACTTAGCAAGTTCAGTGTACTAGGCTCCCAGAAAAAAATCTGTTATTTACCTCAGGGGTATAAGAACAGTCCAGGACTGTTCGCAGCTCGTATGACAGTAATTTTAATTTTACACCAGACTGATCCTGAAGCATTGTTCTATGTAGATGATATCTATGTTATGGATGATGAACTGCTACAGCATCTGAGATGGGTAGCCCGCATTGTTGTAGGATCTGTGGAATTTGGCTACAAATTCAACTTAAAAAAAACAAAAATTGCCTTCCTCAGCATCCTGTTTCTGGAATAGGAGCTGTAAAGGGAAGGGAAGCGCCACAATTCTTATAAAAATGTGCACAGATACAACTACCAAATTCGATTAAAAAACTCCAGTCTCTATTGGGTTTCCTAAATTTTGGCAGAACTTACATTCCAGATTGTGCTACATGCATAAAACCTTTATGTGATCTGATACTGGACAATTGAACATGCACGCATTCTTCTAGATTTGCAAACAGACATGCTTGCAGCACAACACATTCACATGAGGGGCAACAAAACTCATTTGGTCATCAGAGTAATAGCTGGTGCCATCGGTTTCACCTATGAGAAATTTGATGAAGGTGAGACAGTCCCAATTTCATACAAATCACACCTATATTCAGCGGCAGAACAGCGCTTTGCTCCCACTGAGAAAATTCTCACTGCTGTACAGATGGCATTAAAGAACGACCTCTTGCCCAAGGAAAACGCATTATTGCCATTTCTCCGATCCCAGTCCTGGAGGCTGTTACAAAAGCCAGCGTTCTAAGCGCAAAAGCATTACATCCATGTTGGATACAATGGGCTACGTCTTTGACAGCCACTGATGTAGACTACATCTTTGACGCAAAATTACAAACTCAAGAATTTTTGCAGTATGAAATAGAATACCCAGTTCCAGCAAATATATTGCCTATTGAACAATATCATAGAGTCATGTACACCGATGGCTCAGCACAACCTCCAATTGGCACAAAACACCAATATTCTGCTGCTTGCGCTGTCGTAAGCGGTGACATGGAGGGCGATAAATGTTGTCCCCTACATACATTTATGCAAACTCTAGGAGATTGCACAGCACAGTTAGCAGAGCTAAAGGCTCTGGTGATGGCACTAGAACACACAGATCCTGCACAACCTACGCTGATTGTTTGTGATTCATATTATTGTGTCCAGTCCTTCAATGAATATCTGCATTACTGGCGCCAGAATGGGTTCAGAGATTCTAAAGGCAACACCATTAAAAACAGACTGCTGTGGGGGAAAGCAGAAGATCTGAAAGAGATGATACCAAATGTCCATGTTGTACATACACTATGACACCAGCGTGTTGGGATACATGTTGCTGGAAACACATTGGGTGATGAAGCCGCAAAGTCAGCAGTGGCTGTGGCCGCTGAAGTAACACGTTCAAGTACGAAACCGGACACAGGCATATGAGCTGCGGTGAAAGCTACGGCTGATGGTACGCCCTATCCTAAAACATTTCCGGCTAAATATTCCTACCGAATAGGAGATTGACTGAACACTGATGTTAGAATACCAGGCTTAGGGGTACAGGACATTCCCAACAAAAACACAACACCAGGGTTGATTAAAGCAGCACATGAGGGGGTGGTGGCTACAATTTTAATCTTACAAGCGCGTTATTGGTGGCCAGGCCTCTACAAAGAGACCAAACAGTATGTCCTTTGCTGTGACATCTGTCAACAACTTAAAGTTTCTACTGCCAAACGCCCGCCACAGACACCCCTCTTGATTTCAAACAAACCATTACAATGTGTGTACCCGGACCATTGCGGTCCCCTAACACCGGATAGTGCATACAAGTATATATTAGTCGCTGTTGATTGATGCTCCAGATTTCTATGGGTGTGGCCACAACGCTTGGCTGATGCTTGGACTGTTTTTAAAGATTTGCAAGACTTTATCAGTACATATGCGGTTGCGGCTTTCCATTTTCACCAGGGCCCTGCTTTCGCCTTAAAGGCATTCAGGGACGCCATGGCTTCATTGGGGGTCCAACTCCAGTACTCATCTCCATTTCATCCCGAGGGAAATAGTGTCGTGGAGTGATTAAACCGTGATTTAAAGCAATCCTTAACAGCCAGAGTCGTAGGTGTGGCTCGTAGTTGGCTTAACCACCTATATGGAGTCCAGAGAGAACTTAATAATCTGCCTGGAAGGTCCCTGGGGGGTCGTACTTCATATGAGTGCCTGTTCGGAACTCAAATGTATGTTCCAGATCTTGATGGTCCCGGCGTGGAGGCAGCAGAAACACCTTTTGACATAAATGAACGTGTCACTGTCTTACAGGAATTGCAACAGTTTTGTGACGATAATTCTTCAATCAGTGCTGCCTCAACAGGAATCAAGGATGTGCCTGTAACACCTTCCAGCTGGATTCCTAGAGTTGGGGATCTTGTATGAGAGAAGGACGCTGTGAAAAAGGAATTTGGCCCTTCCTATCGAGCACCAGTCCCAGTCTTGGGGATACACGGTATTAGAACTGTAATTCTACCACCGTTGGCAGGTGCCAAAGAAAAAAGTTTTGTCTCTTTCGACATTGTCAAATTACACCATGTGGCAAACCAAGAGGAACATCCAGTAGTACCGAATCCCTCTCACTACTGGTCAAGAAGTTCCTCTATAAGATGTTTATACCAACACTGATACCTCTCCGAGCTTGGCAAGGGTGGAAGATGATTTTGCATTGGTTCCACTAACATCGAACAATACAGAAACAATTGACCGAGTTGACTCAACTCAAACACAGACGGATGGTGCTATCTATTGTGTACCACCACAGGAAACACCAACTCCACACTGACCACGGCTCCAGCCTTTGCATGCACTGCTTCTGGATATTTTGCCAATTTCAATGATGACATATCAGACTCATTCGCCTCTTCGACACCTGAATTGTCAAATACACATAAGCTAACGAACTGGCTTAAAAAATCATATTTTATTTTTCCATGGAACTATCTATGGCTCTCTTTGACTGTTCTAGTTTTTCTACTTTTGATTGGTTTCGTTATCACCTTTTTCTTTTTAATACATGGTCATTTTTTTCCTGAAGAATCAACAGTTGAATTGGTGGAGGAGGTCTCAAAACCACATTTTTCATCACACAAGGTCCGAAGAGACTTATCATTTGTGAACATTTCCGCAGTACCAATTCCTGATGGGATTGTTTGGGACAAAGTAATATTTGATATATATGGTCCCACGGAAGTAATTCAAATACTGTTGCCCGTATTTATACTTTTTTTGCGCCGCATTTACGTCGTTTTTTGACGCAAAAACGGCGCAAACTTGCAAAATGACATTGTATTTTGTAGGTTTGCGCCGTTTTGCGTCAAAAAGCGGCGTAAATGCGGCGCTAAAAAAAGTATAAATACGGGCCTGTATGTGTTCAAACTATCAATGAACGATATTATAATACCAGGCATTGTTTCTGATGATTGGGATGTGAAAACAGTTGATTCTATGATGACTCAATTGCAGTATTACACTGTATTTGAAAACTAAGATGTTTATCAATCTAAAGAGAATTATGGTGATATGTTTTGCTCTAATTATTATGGGCACCACTTCATACATAGAGCGAGCAGCCCCAAAACTGTTTTTAATTATTCACAATGGGAACATTGTCCGACTCCACCGCAAGGGAGTTCAAAAACATATTCTGAAAAGTTTACATATTTTTCTGGGCACAATGCGAAAAATGCTGAGTCATATTATTTTAAGATACTACCTACTAAAGATATACATATACTAATCAGATATACACTTTAAATAACATTGTCTCCTCTGCTATAGACATTATACAAAAAGATATGCCTTCTTTACACCATGGACAGAATCTGCTAAGGTCCATTATGCAGTTGGGTTGGACACTTTAAACATTGAAGGCAGGTCGTGTTTCCTGGCAGGATGTCAGTGCGAGGGAGATATTTTCTTCCTTTAACATAATACGACAACAACAACTAATGGCTAAGAAGGAAGCAGCTTATGTCATGCTTAATATTGAGAAATTAGAAAAGTTGTCTTTTACTGTGGCCGAAATACCATCTGCTGAGTGGCTAATACACGGGGTCATTAATCTGCCTATTTCTACACTTCAATTTACCTCCTGTTTAAAACAGATTCAGGTAGGTAGAAATGAAAAGCTGGGAGATAGTTACATCCATGAAGTCTGGGAGCTTCCCTTCTTGTACAAACGTCTCAGTGGCATGAAAGAAGTCTTTCTTAGCGGTATTGAATGCGAGACTTCAGTCAGCTATTCAATGGTTTGTAAACTGCTGTCCTTGAATGCGGCATGTAACGCTTCAGCAGCAAACTTAGCTTGTTATCTGAAGGGAGTTCCAGTCCCCTTGATTTGATCTACGTTTCAGGTGCTTTCAAATGGCAGCTACATCCTTCTCAATGATGAAGACTGTTGTGGTATGTGAGCTGGGATAGTTTAGGTTGTTTCGGTCTCTAAGGTCGTTACATGATGCAGGAATGTACTTTTCCCTCCCACTAAAATTAAAGAGGTAGCTGACATTTGGCCTCACATTGCACTTTCAAATGTGAATTTTGACAAGTTGAGCAGACTCAAGGCTTTACTGTTTCAACAGCATGTGGCCCTTACATCTGCACGCAAGACCTATGCACTTCAGGTAGCAAGGTCGTCTGCAGAAATACAGTCCCTTTTAAATACAAACTTTCCAAGACACTTTGGTGAACTTGTGGGACGAATATTTAACACATCCAATACAACTGGAATCGCATATTTTTTCAAAGCTGTTGGTTCTGGTTTCATTCACACCTTCCCCTCCGTATTTGGTTTGATACCATCAGAAATCCACTCAATCTTCTCTAGCATTTTCGGGGGATTTCCGATAACTTTGTCTTTATTCGCTGGCATTTTGCTGCTGTTATTTTTTATGCGCAATGGCACCCCCCACACAAGGAGGAATGAAGGCGCTCCCATCAGCGCAGCTGTGTGGTGAACGCATGATGCAGTATTTTGGAGCAAGACTCCTGGAGCAATTGGAGTGTGGCTGGTCTTTGTCATTCAGACCGGTCTTGCATTGTGTGCAGCCCGTGTTTCGGTGCCTCTGGTGCTCTTTTGAACACGCATTGGAAGTCTGTCCTTTGATGCAGTGCTTGCCTACATTGGATGCTGATCTGTTTATGTTCTCACTGAGGGTTCATTACCGGACATGCGCATTGAGGTTGCGCTTGCTACGAGAAGCTACTTATGAGTTACCGTTCTTGGAGGATGTAGTTCACGACTCATCACTGGGCACACCACAGAATGCAATCTCGGCTGAGGCTGTGGCTACGGAACACAACTGCTCCTTGATCTCTCTTGGTGATGACTTTCTGACTTTAATTTCGTCTGAAGTGGAAGATCTCCTGTTCTCTTTGGCCCAAGAATCAATTGGAACTTTTCAAAATTGACTTGCCTTTTGGAATTCGGTTTTATTCCACATGCTCATGTTTTAAATTGTCCCTTTATATGCTTACGTGTCCTTTCGACTTGTCATCATTGACATTGCTTTTTATATACATATGTATCTTAGGATGAGCTTTTTAGCAACAATTTTATATATCTTTGGCTTTGAACCACCTTCAACCGACAAGGGGAGGTTGTTGTGTAGCCATTTTAGTTATAGCTCCATGCACGTTATTTTAACACACTAGGCCGCTGTGCACTTTAACCTAGATATATTTTATTCAGCTTCACCTTATTATTGTTACAATAACAATTTTACGGTCTTGTTTTATTTTCCGTTTATCTAACTGTTTTTGCCTAGGCCAGCACTCTGTTCTCAAACAAGACATTCTTGATCACTATGTGCTTCTTCCAAGGCTACAGCACGGTACATTGCCGGTGAACGTGGTAGAAGTTTAGTCTCCAACATTCGTAGAAAACACACATCCCCACATAGGGACATTTTCTCAGAACATCAGTTATGTTGTTATAAAAACACTTCCTTGTCCCTTACACGTTGAAGGGAGATTCCAGCCAGTGAACCACAACTGTATGCTGATTGCTGAAGGCTTCGCCACAGATGCTAAAGCTAAAGCAGACCATACCTTTGCTCAGGTATGGGGGTTGATGTCTTCTCAGGGGAACCTGAAGGGCAGAATTAGAGCTTAACATGCTGTGCTCTATCATAAGCATAGGTAGGAATGAGTTAATCGATTATAGTGACAATATGATGGCGTTGTTTTTACACTTCACTCTTCTCGTCACAATTCTAATGCTGACATGTTGTGTCGTCCAGGTTATTGCAGCTCACGCTTTGCTATCTAAGATGCAGTTGTTTTATTAAACTCATCATTGAAACGTATACTGCCTCTGTTTATCATTTATATATGAGACTGAACTGCTAATGAGAGAACCGGATGAGACCTGAGTGACCTGGACTTCCCTGAGAAGCCAAGTATGTCATGCACTCAGCTGCCCAGTCATCCCTATCCTTGTGTGGAGATGAGGCACTGCTAGCTCACTGGAGCAAACCCTGGATTGGAGCGACAGGTGTCGCCTGCAGTGGGTTAGATATAGTCTCCCACACTGAGGGTGATTCTGCCGCTCAAAATCCAGTAGTCTCATTAGAATAATGAGAGCCTACGCGACAGTGCCATCAGTGATGTCATTTGATATGTCATCAGTGATGTCATCAGTGATGTCACTGACCATGTCGTGAGTGATGTGATTTGTGAGGTCATGAGCAGTGCATTGGTGGGCCACATGTTATAGTTTTCTCAGGTAACTATAACTGCTGAATTTCTTTGGTTTTGTACGAATAAAATGTGAGTCTAACTATAACGTCCACGTAACCTTTGGTTTATTCAGTGCATTTCTAAGTTTTTTTTTAATTCTATTCCCTAAATATAACATTCCTGTAGTCTTTGTTTTTTTCAGTACATTTCTAAGGCTTTTTTAATTCAATTTCCTAACTATAATGTCCCTGTAACCCTTGTTTTTTTCAGTGAATTTCTAAGGTTCTTTTAAAATAATGTACTGTAATTATAATACAATAATCAAACCAATGTACAGATTGTACCTAGTGACTTGTAACACTGGAAAGAGCTTACGGATTTCTAATCATTTTTATTCAGAGTATATAATGATATTATAGAATAAAGTTTTTGTCTAAAAAAACATTTTGGAAGTCGTGCACCCGTTGCAAACCTCCATGATGGGTACATGACTCCGGCCTATTTCAATAGTGATACGAACATTGAAAGACTGTTTGTACATTTACATTTTCAGAAGAGGGTTTCTAACAACTTCATAAATATATTGGGAACTAATGAAATTTGAGTTTTTTGATGGTTTGAGAGAAAATTAAGGAATCACGATGACACCAAGGGGGTCATTCCGACCCTGGCGGTTGACTACCGCCAGGGCCGGGGTCCGCGGATGCACCGCCAACAGGCTGCCGGTGCATCCATGGGCATTCTGACCGCTGCGGTACAGCCGCGGTCAGAAACGGGAAACCGGCGGTGTCCCGCCGGTTTCCCGCTGCCCTAGGGAATCCTCCATGGCGGCGCTGCAGGCAGCGCCGCCATGGGGATTCCGACCCCCTTACCGCCAGCCTGGTTCTGGCGGTTTTGACCGCCAGAACCTGGCTGGCGGTAACGGGTGTCGTGGGGCCCCTGGGGGCCCCTGCAGTGCCCATGCCAGTGGCATGGGCACTGCAGCGTCCCCCTAACAGGGGGCCCCCTGCAGGGGCCCCACCAAGATTTTCAGTGTCTGCCAAGCAGACACTGAAAATCGCAACGGGTGCAACTGCACCCGTCGCACCCCTTCCACTCCGCCGGCTCCATTCGGAGCCGGCATCCTCATGGAAGGGGGTTTCCCGCTGGGCTGGCGGACGGCCTTCTGGCGGTCGCCCGCCAGCCCAGCGGGAAACTCAGAATTACCGCGGCGGTCTTTTGACCGCTCGGCGGTATTCTGACGGCGGGACTTTGGCGGAATGTCCCCCCAAGTATCTTGCTTGCACATATATCTGGAATTGCAGTGGATATGTGACTCTGGCATTTAAAAAAAAAAGTAAAATACCATAACACACACATCTAAAGATTAATTTAATCAAAGAAGATTACTAATTGTGATAAAAATACATCAGCTAAGAGAGTGATATATTTTAAATTCATTTAAATATACTTTTTGGAGCCACGACCGGTACGTGACGGTGCCATGTAGGGACTGAGCACCCCATGTGACATAGGAAAAATTTCTTCTGACACATGGAGCACTTTTTCTATCAATTATACAGAAAGGACCACCTCTTTCCCCCACTATTTTGGGTATGGCAGCACATGTGCACACTTATATTGGGAGAGTTGCAGACTGGATTTGGCTTTCTTTCTTTTAGGGTTTTTCTTATCAGCAAAACAATGGCATCTGCTGCAGAAAATGTCCTGGAGGAAGAACAGAATATCGTCTGGGACTTCTTCAGTATCCCAAAAAGTTAATTCTCACAAAGTTACCTGTAATATATGCCAAAAGGTACTTTCAAGGGGCAGGGAAAAAAAACTCAGCTGCGGTACATCCAGTATGTATAAACACCTCAACACAATTAGGTTCACTCAATTGGCAAGAGCGGAAATGATGAGTTTGGAGACAGAAAAAGGAACAATGTCTTATTCAAGCAACCGGCCCGGAACATCATCCAGCACTGCTTGTGTTCCCTCTGTGCCACCTACAATTTCAGAGTTCTCCTAAGTTGAAATATTTGCCTAATAGGCAATGCTACTCTAAGTGTAGGAAAGAAAGCAGTCCCTACACTTGTACAAATAATAATTGCACATAAGTTTTTTTTCCCATTTTGGGTATTTCACAGTTTGTGATTTTTTCTAATTGCTGTTTCAAGTTATGTTCCTTTTTTTTTAAATAAAAAAAACACCAAAAGAAATCCAAAATTGTTTAAAAAGTACAAAAAACACAAAAATATTTTTAAAACACAAAAAACAAACAGTTCTTGTTAAAACCATCTATTTTACTTTAGAAATTGGTGAGTGAATGAGTGCATGAGTGCATGTATGAATGAGTAACTGGGTGTGTAAATGGTTGTATTGGTGAGCGGGTGCATGAGTGGCTGTATGGGTAAATGAGTGGGTGTATGAGTGCCTCTATGGGTGAGTGACTGGGTGTTTAAGTGGCTGTATGGGTGAATGACTGGGTGCGTGAGTGGCTGTATGGGTGAATGACTGGGTGCGTGAGTGACCGTATGGATGAGTGAATGGGTGCATTAGTGTCTATGTATGAGTGAGTGTGTGCACGAGTGACTGTATGGGTGAGTGACTGGGTGCATGATGTCTGTATGGGTGAGTGAATAAGTGCATGAGTAGCTGTATGGGTGAGTAAATGTGTGCATAAGTGCCTATATGGGTGAGTCACTGGGTGTGTAAGTGGGTGTATGGGTGAGTAAGAAGGTACACAAGTAGCTGTATGGCTGAGTGAATAATTGCATACGTATCTACATGGGTGAGTGAATGGGTGCATGAGTGGTTGTATATGTGAGTGAGCGGGGGCATGAGTGACTGTATGGGTGAGTGATTGGGTACATACGTGTATGTATGGGTGAGAAAAAAATCGCATGAGTGGTATAAGGGGGAGTGAATCGGTCCATCAGGGGTTAATGGATGAGAGAATGGGTGCATGAGTGTCTGCATGGATGAGTGAGTGGGTGCATGAGTGATTGCATGAGTGAGTGACTGGGTGTGTAAGTGGCTGTATGGGTGAGTGGGTGCATGAGTGTCTGTATGGGTGAACGAATGGGTGCATGAGTGTCTGTGTGGGTGAGTGAATGTGTGCATGAGTGTATGTAAGGGGGAGTGACTGTACAGGTGAGTGACTAGGTGTGTAAATGTCTGTATGTGTGAGTGTGTGAGTGAATGAATGAGTGGCTGTATGGGTAAGTGAATAGCTGCATCAGGGGTTAATGGGTGAGTGAATGGGTGGACGTGTCTGTATGGGTGAGTGAGTGGGTGCATGAGTGACTGTATGGGTGAGTGACTCGGTGCATGAGTGACTGTATGGGTGAGTGACTAGGTGTGTAGGTGTCTGTATGGGTGAGTGAATGAGTGCATGAGTGACTGTATGTGTGAGTGAGTGTGTAAGTGTTTGTATGGGTTAGTGAATGGGTGCATGAGTGGTTGTATAGGTGAGTGAGTGGTTGCATGAGTGATTGTATGTCTGAGGGACTTGGTGTGTAAGTGTCTGTGTGAGTGAGTGAATGAGTGCATGAGTGGATGTGTGGGTGAGTGGCTGTATAGGTGAGTGAATGGTTGCATCAAGGATTAATGGTTAAGTAAATGGGTTCATGAGTGTCTGTATAGGTGAGTGAGTGGGTGCATGAGTGACTATATGGTCAAGTGACTTTGTACTTGAGATTCTGTGTGGGTGAGTGAATTGATGCCTAAGTAGTTGTATGGGTGAGTGTCTGGGAGCATAGGTGGGTATATGGGTGAGTGACTGGTTGCATAATTTCCTGTATGGATGAGTCATAGGATGCATGAGTGGCTGTATAGGTGAATCAGTGGGTGCATACCTGACTACATGGGTGAGAGAATGGATGCATTAGTGGCTGCATGAGTGAGGCAATGGGTGCATGATAGGCAGAATGGGCGAGCAAACTGGTGCATAAGTGACTGTATGGGTAAGTGACTGGCTGCATTAGAATATGTATGGATTATCTATTAGTGAATGAACATTTAGGGCCATATGTACGAACACTTTTTCCCATAGACACAGAATGGGTAAAAACCTTTGTTACATCTGGCCCTTAATTACTTACCCACATTACTACCAATAAACTGCCATTTGATCTTTATT
The DNA here is from genome assembly GCF_031143425.1 of Pleurodeles waltl. Taxonomy (NCBI): domain Eukaryota; kingdom Metazoa; phylum Chordata; class Amphibia; order Caudata; family Salamandridae; genus Pleurodeles; species Pleurodeles waltl. The sequence continues at coordinate 237,067,339 of NC_090443.1, read as the reverse complement.
TCAAGAGAAAGAAGACAAATATTAGTTCAACTTTGATATAATTATTATATCTATTAAAAGTTCTTAATCCGAAATATGAAAGTTATTATTTATAACAAATAAGCAACTTTTGTGTTTCTTTATGGCAATTATATATACTATATAGACATATTATGTCCCCTTGCCCACTGTTCTCAGCTTCTATACTTTTTCACTTTTAAAGAAGTTTGCATAGCTGCTCATCACTGAAAAGTGGGGGGGGGACAGTCATATGGAATTGAAAAAAAAAACATAAGCACATAGCATGTTATCATGTTATTTAAAATTAACAATAAAGTTGTAACTTCACAGTATTTCACTCAAATTAACTGTGATTTGCACTCACTATATTTTCTAAAAACATGTACTTAAACTACATTGACTATACTGAAGAAAAGTAGTGATCCTGAAAATATGGCAAAAGCATTTTTTCATATAAAAAGTATGAACATATAAATCCAGAGTTCATTTTTCCATAGCTTTTCTTAACATCACCCTTTATAGGCCCAATGATATCTTAACCAGTGATGATCGATGTACAGAGAAGGCTGTATACATGTTTTTTTCCTGGAAACTATTTCAATACTTTTCATGCACACATCACCTTTTTAACATCCTTTTGAGGATGTCACTCTTGTTAGGAAGAATGATGTCTTAGTAGTAATGATCCACAAGAAGACTGTAACCAATATCAGCCCACTCATCCACCTTAGAACTTTGATTGAAGAAACAATAAATAAGAATTAGGAAATTTGAAATGTTGTTTTTGTTTGAATTGCAGAGAGCTATCATGGCATTCTGTCAATCCATTTTGAGACTTTAAATATACAGTATAGTGTCCAGAGGTAATATTTATGCCTTTATAGAAGATGACATCCAACGTACAATATGTTGTACCAGAAATGTATATCTGTCCAGCTTTAACATTTGTAATCTTGGGGGCATATTTATACTCCGTCTGCACCGATTGTGCGTCAAAATTTTTGAAGCACAATCAGTGGAAACGTTGCCCCATATTTAAACTTTGACGCCCGAGCCCGCGGACGACAAAATTCCGCCGTGTGCGTCATTTTTTGGATGCGGCAACCCGCCTTGCGTTAATTTTATGCTAGGTAGGCGTTCCCGTCCCAAAAATGGCTTAAAGGGCCGTGCGTCGTATTTATGCTTTCTGGCAAAGATGACGCACGGCCGGGAGGCGGCGCCAGAAAATGACGCACAGCCCTATTTGCGTCAAAAATTAACGCCTGGGTCATGACAGGCATTAAAATAGGGCAAACACACCTGTATTTAATCAGAACACACAGAACAAACAGCAGAGCAGCAACAGGGAGCCATGGAGGTGATTCTAATCCAGCATGCACGCAGACGCAGAGCCCAGCAGCAACAACAGCAGCTACAACAACACCAGCAGGGACCCCAAAGGCAGCGCAGAAGGCAGGAGAGGATATTCCGCCCAAGAGCAACCCTTCAGGTCCTCAGGGAATACGACATCATACAGAGGTACTGGTTGAACTGGCAGGCCATTCAGCAGCTGCTGTGAAACATTGAACAGCAGTTGGCCCTCACTTTGGTGACACCCCGCACCATCCCAACAGAAACAAAGCTGCTTGCCGTACTTCATATGCTGGCAAGTGGCTCTTTTCAAACAACTGGTGCCCTGGTTGGCGGAATATCACAACCATCATTCTCCGCCTTTTTGCCCAAAGTACTGGACGCCATCACTCGACTGACACCCCGCCACATCTGCTTCCCTAACACACTGCAGAAGCAGCAGGAAACTAAACAGCGGTTCTACGCAATCAGTGGCTTCCCACACGTCCTTGGTGCAATCGACTGAACACATGTACGCCTTGTGCCACCTGCTGCAACTGAACACCTCTACTGCAACAGGAAGCACACACATTCCATCAACGTGCAGGCCATAGTCGATCACCAAGGATTGATCACCAACATCGTTGCTAAATATCCTGGGAGTGTACATGACTCATACATCTTCCATCACTGCACCATCAATGAACACTTCCAGGATGGACGGTATGGCAATGGACTACTTGTTGGTAAGTACAAAAACCTACTTATATACACACTGCACAGCAACCCTATAGGACACACAACACATACACCACAACAGCAACATGTCAACAGGAACACACTGAGGTTGTGACATCGCTAGCCATGTTTCTTAAGTCACCATTGAACCTGTCACACATCGGAATTCACTGTACAGCCTAATGTGAAGACGTCAATGAGTGTGGTTGCCTAAATGTCACTTGCAAATTGTAAGTGTCCCAATGACCTTTACATTAATACATTCAATAAGTGTCAAGGTATGGGATGTCCAGGGTACTTTCATATGAACGTGTTAACAACACTCTCAATTTTAACTGTGCATGGAACTATCATCTCACCCCCACTGAAGACACACGGACACCTGTATCACAAGTCACAATGCTAGGGAGGGCCCACTGTACTGCAAATCCCAAAACATACTGCTGACAAACGGTTAGCAGACAAACACTTGTTTAGCCAAGGAAACAACACAATGCAGATGGTATAGCCTACAAGCATAGGATGTCACATTAGTACACACAAGAGTCACAGACAACACAAGACAACTACTGCCATTAAAGGTCTTTTCAATAGTACCATCTACATCAACATGATCCCATTCATTTTCTCTTGCAGCTGATCAGGGGTATGGCATCCAGCCATGGATTATGACACCATTTGGCAACCCAAGTACTGCTGCAGAGTGTGCATACACGAGGCCCATAGGAGGACACGCAGCATTGTCAAGCGGACCTTTGGGATCCTAAAGTCAAGGTTCCGTTGCCTTGACATCACTGGTGGTAGCCTCCTATATTCCCCCAAGATGGTCTGTAGGATCATCCTCACATGTGCAATATTGCACAACATTTGTATCAGAAGAACCATTCCCCTCCTGGAACCAGAGCCACACATGCCTGAAGAGGAGGAAGAGGAGGATGCTGGCCTGCAACAGGAGGGGGAACTACAGCACACAGCTGCTGGTATACGCAGGCGGCAACAGATTGTAAATAATTTCTTCTGAATTTGATCACCTTCACCACTTTAGTTAACTAATGTAAATAAACACCTATGATAATCACCATATCATGGTCTGGCTATTCCTTTTTACACACCTTAATCTCTACTTATCAGAATAAGAGTGTTGCCTCATGGAGCATTGCGGAGATACTGAGTAGGACACGGAACATCCCAGAGCTTATGTGATGCCTAACATACAATGGTCACATACACACACACTCTTAATGACATATATCATGTACATATCTCCTTTGAAGGCCTATAGCAGAGGACCACAACTATTTCACACATACATGTTGAAAGCAAGGTCCAACGCAGCATATGGCACACAACTATGACACCATCCATCAATAAGGGGAAAACAAGCCTCGTACATGAGGCAGTCAATGTGCTTTGGCATCAGTAACAGGAATGTCTGACAAGACCCTTGACAGCAGTTAGTCAAACTGCATCCAATATTTGCAAGGACTATCTGTGACTAGAGTTCCATAGAAGCAGAACATAGACAGCACAAGTGCCACACATATGACATGCATTGCGCACATGACATTCCATGTACATGTCAGCCCATTTTCTAACTCCTGACACACCCATGCACCTGGTCACAACCCACCTGTCGGAAGAGGTCCCTGGAATACTAAGATGTGTACCCTGATAATACCTCCTCTACAAACATAGACCAACATTAGCAAACCAGTGTGCTACACCCTTTCCTAAGGTATGCCATTGTCAAAGAACATCTGACAGCATGGACGTCAGGTCAATTTATACACTGTCTTCTAGTTTCAAAGCCCTGTTAGCACATGTAGATTGCTTCCCCTTGTGAAAATGTCTGTTGGCCCTTAGAATGCAAGTCTCACCTACAGGACTGGTGAGAAACAGATGCATCCCACGCCTGTGATCACCTCCATGCACACCACCCATTACAAAAAGCACTGCCCCTGATGATGCCTGGAACAGCATAGGAGTTTCCATTATGTCAAATACACCGTCAACCATTGATACTAATTAAGCCGTGTAACACAGCCCTTGGGTTCATTTGTCACCTTCAAAAACACAGGACGTACACAGATTGACATGTCAACTGTCTAGTTTGTCCTCCAAACAGTCTCAGTCAGACCACTGATTATGTTACTTGTCCAGTAGCTGGCTCCTGAATCATCTTGCATTCTGTCAGCCTGACTGGCAACTGTCTGTGCGTCACACTAAAGTATCCCTGTATCTACATATGTACCATACTTGCGTTAGCAAACCTGCCATTCATCAGGGGGCATTGGGCATGGGCTTCTACCATGCATACACAAATACATTGTATAGCATCATCTGCCTTTTAACTGTACCATTTGAGTTAAATCCACTTGGAAATGCAAAATTCATGGCCCATCCCTTGTTTGGGTTGCATTTATGCATGAATGACAAAGTGTGACAGTGTCCCAGGGTTCATAGGCATGGATTGGTTACGGGGCTTTCAGCACAACCAGCAATCTCTGATAATGTACATGACTAATACACAAATGTCAAAACCATGACAGTTCACACACAAAATCACAGTGCGCACAACATAGTGATGGGCCGTGTGTGGTGAATAGCTGCGAGAATAAACAGCACAGAGGCTATGATGTTCCCAGCTGCAGTGGGAAGTGCAGAGGCCAACCTGTTTACAAATGTTGTAATGACACCTGCTGGAACATGACAATTGAGACATTATCTCACTCAGCACACCAAGTTTGCCCTGTTGACTGTCTCATTACACGTCTTTAGTGACAGGGTGGGACCATCGACATGTTGGTTCACATGTCCACATCTACTTTACTCACATTGATCAACAAAAGATACTCAATAGTTTTCAGGAATAGCTGCCACTGACTCATGATGAGTCCTGGTCTGAACTGTGACAAATTACATCCCAAAAAATCTACAGGATCATCATTGGACCACAAACATGAACAAGACACCTATGTGCAATTGATCACTGGAAATATGTGGACACGTGCTGTCTTGTATGCTGGTCTACCACAGCCACTTGATAGTTGGGGCTTACTTCTATGGCCTCAACTGTGGTGTCATCATACATATGAGATTGACCCTTGTCTGTCTGTGCAAACAACATGGTACCCACTTCCTCAATACATGTGTATGACTCACTGTGGGATTCATCAACTAGTGCCTAGGAAGCTGTTACCAATACTCTATGACATAGGATGTAGAAATTGTGGACCTTTGACATGAACATGCATCTGCCATCCATTTGGTGTATGCTATGTCATATGTGGTGTCTACGTGACCCTAAAACTTGGAAGTATACTTTGCGGGTGTTGTTACATGTATGACATGCCCTTGCTCATTCCAATTTTTACTTGCATCTTAGGGTTGGACACATGGACGTCACATTCATACAACCAAATTTACAATAATGCTTCATGTAATGTACAAACACACTTGGTCAACCAACAAATTAGTTGTCAAAGCACACACTTTGAGCCAAAGGCAATTAGGTATAGTACATATGTGCGTCACATTGATATCCTATCCTTATGGCAAACATGCACAATTTGTGCCACACATATATGTAGGCCACACTTATGAGCATCTATGACGTCAGCCAACTGTAAACATACTGTGAAGGGTGATGTGGATGATGTTCCGCAGCAGTATGATGTCACACATGTGAACATACACCATCAACACCATACTGTCTTCAATTAGCCAATCTCTGATGTGTTACAAATGTAAAATAACCAAAAAAGAAGTAAAAATGCCCCAAACCAGTTAATGCACTGTAATTTCGACGTCCCTAGCGGTGTGCTTCATTTTTTGTTTACCAAAAATGTATTTGCGTCATTTTTTTTTTACGCACAGGAGTGAAATTTAGCCCGCATCCAGATATTTATACAGTCCATGTATTATTATGTGGATGCGGGTTCTTATTCACGTCTGTGCGTCAAAAAAAATGACGCAAATACAGTTTTGTGCAACAAAAAATGACACATAACGCGAAAAAGGCGGGACTTTTCATACAGGAAGTGATGTAATAGGATATCCTGTTTACAGGTCATGTACAGTGGGTGTACTTTCACTTTCACTTTGCAGTCTATGATCCTTCTAGACTGTGCGGCTGTGTAGAAAGTGTTGTCCAGAGATTTTGTGCTGTATTTGTCCTGTGTGCTATCTGTAAAGTCCTTTTGTGAAATAAATTTTGTTTGTGTATACTGTAGTACTGTGTTTTGTCTACATTTGTCCATTTATCTTGTGTATTTCTTGTTTGTGGGAGTCTGTTGTGGGTAGTGTTAGTTTGGGGATAGTTGGTCTCTTTTAGTGTTTAGGTTTACTTTTTTTCTGTCTTTTTACCCCTACTTTCACCCATTTCCCCTTTCTATTTCTTTTACCCCTATTCCTTCTCTTCAATTATAAGTATGTCTGGTAGGCCACGTCTTGGCAGGATGGGGGAAGAGGAGTTGGGGGGCTTCATCTGGCTGGTGACACATTTCTTGCCGCTCATGATCCAAGCAGGGGGCAGGGTCATACAGGGGTACCCAACAGAGGCGAGCAGAATCCGGTGGGGAATGGTGCTGCATCACCTGCAGCATGTGTATGCCAGCCAGAGGAGTGACCACCAGCTGAAGCACCGGTGGGCTGACCTCATCACCAGGGAGCAGGATCTCTTGGACTACCTGGGAATCATGATTGGTGGCACTGTTGGTGAGTACGACTATTGTTATTGTGCACAATCAAATGCTCTGTCGTGTCAGTGGATTAGTGCAATGTCTGCCAGCTAACTTGATGACTGTGTGTAATTTTGGGGAAATATAAGGGGATCATTGCTAGCTGTTAGGTAGCACGTCCTAAGCAAACTTACAGGTAACTTTTCCATGAAGGAAATTGGTGCGGCCTTTTTGTCAGCACAGCTCACAAAATAGGAGCCAATCATGTCTATATAGGGTATTATTGACAGAGAAGTACAGATGTACCAACATTTAGGCCAACTATGTTGACGCAATTGCTAGACTGACTTTATAATCACTACATGACGCTGAAAATGTGTGCTGCCTTCACGACAATTTATAATAGCAAAGTGGCTCAGACATTGGTCTCATGTTAGTCTGGTGAGTGAGGAAGGAAAGCATTCACAGAAGTACTATGAATGTGTGGGATTATTGTGTTTCTTGATCTTTTTGGATAAATGTCAGTTCATGATTTGAAAAGATCGTGAAAAGGTGTAAGGTGCCCTCAGCTAACATCTTAAGATGTTTGTTGGAATCGGTTGAGCCACAATCCAAATATGGATGGCATGGCAGTCCAAGTGTATGCTCATGGCTTTACATCTCCATGGTTGGTGCAAATCACCATAGCTGGGCCACATCAATTGACTATACTGTAACAACAGGATGGCTTACAGGAGTCCCTGCCCCTCCCTCTGTACATTGGGCCTATGTGCACTAAATGTGTCCTGGCCACAAGGCATGTTTGACTGGTAATGCAGTCCTCAAGTAACCAGGCATTGGATATTTCTCTTGGATGCACATGATGAGACGATTACACTCCATAGTTTTTAGTGCTCACCAACTATGGGGCAACGTTTGCAACCACATGATAGTTAGGGCCAATGTATGTGTGCAGATATGTGTGTAACTGTCACAGGAGACCCATGCTATGTACAAGTTGGCCGTGAAATATCAGATGCAGTACCATCATGTCTGAATGGCAGCCATTTACTTATTCAGCCTACACATTGTAAATGATACTGAAAATGTCGCACTGCGCACAGATTTTGAGCACATTTCTTCCTTCCATTCCTTACAGGTGGACCGGTGCCCTACACTGTGGGAAAGGTGGTGACATTTGAGGACCCCGACCACTACAGTAAGTGTTGATATGTCTGTTATGTGTTGTGTTTGCTGGTTATGGACTCGTGTGAGTTGGACGCATATCAAGGTGTGATGCTGTGGGCAAGTTTTTCACTTGTTCCATGAGTGGGAATGCAGTTCTCACATGTTTTGAGTTAGCCAATGCATATCCAATGGTATCATGTAGGGATTGTAGGACATCCCTGTAGGCCCCAATGTGAGTACAGGGATAGTCATGTCTCTGACACTTGTATCACCAAGAGTCTCAATGGAAGTCAGCCCCTATTGAGTCAGCCTGTCAGACCCACATTCTCTAAGATTGGTGGAGCTAATAGCTTCCCAATAGACATCTGTTTCCCTATTTACCTACGTAAGTTTGAAACAGTAGGTAGAACCTCCTAGCAGCATGTACTTCCACATGTAGTGTATCAAGTCTGTGGAACCTGAGTGTAATGGCCTAGGTGTGCATGCAATTCATGATCATGGGTGTTCTAGCAACTCTGTGTCTGATGTAAGTCAGGCCTCAGTGGAAGTATATGTTGTGTACTAAGTTCTGATTTTCCTGACATGTCTGACCCTATGAGTGCTCGAGGGTTTGCTGACTCCAAATTGTATATAGACCTTACCTGTGGTGTGTCTGTAGAGACAAACATGTGTGGATTAGCCTATACACTCCTCGGTGTACATGTTGTTGGCAAATTATAGTTGTGTATCCACCGCCCCCCCTCAAACACGGCCATGGGTTTGTGAATGTGGTACCTAGTACTGATGCTACCAGTATGTTACACATAACACATACCTGTGAATAAGTGATGGTTTGGTTGCATACTAGTATACACACTCAGGTTTGGCACTTGGTACCATACTGGAAAGTCGAGTTACAACTTGCAGACCATGTGGCTTTAGTTTTGCTTTCCGTACACTGACATTTGTAGCCCAGCTCTTGGTGGAGGATATGCAGCATGATTCTTAGATGTTAACTGTTAGAACTCAGATTGCAAGTCAAGGCCAGTTGTTAACCTTCTTGTGGGTTATGAATGTGCTTTGTGTGATGTGACCTTTGTTGTCTGGCCTGCCATGTACTTCCTCAAGGACATTCGATGCTCTGTATCGTGATATGAGCTGTTAGAAGTACAGTAGATGTAATGTCTGATTAACTTGCTGTGCTGTTTTACACAATTCAGTTACTAATGTGGCATATCTGCATTTGTCTTCACAGCAGCTAACATGACTCCAGACCAGGTCTGTGAATTTCAGCGTCGGGCCATGCGATACCAGCACATCCTGCTGGTGGAGTCAGGTTTCCGGAGGATGGCACGGCGATATCGCCATGAACGTGCCTCCGGGGTATGGCGAGTCTTCCCACAGGGTGGGCCTACTGTGCCAACCACAGCCACCACAGAAACAACCACCAATGAGAGCCAGGTGGCCCCACCCAGAGATGCCTCTGTTGAATCTACATCTGCTGACTTCCTGGCCCCAGTATTGCCACTGGTGCAGGACAGCCCACACAGACCTCCTCCACCGGTACCCAGACTGCCACTGCTCCATCTGTTGACCCTGCAGCCTTCAATAGACTTGCGCAAGGTGAGGCACCTGAGCCGGGACGTGCGGCACATTAAACGGCGGGTCAAGGATATAAAGAGGACCCTCCGGAGGGCCAACCTCTAGACTGTTGATTCGATGGACATGATACCCTCCCTCCTCTTTCCTTGTTCTTATAGTTAGTGGGCTTAGGGGGCTTAGTGTTAGGTTAGTATAGGCTGTTAGTTTAGTCAGTGTTAGTGGGTGGGGGGTAGAGTGTCCTGCTTGTTTCTTTTTTGACTTATTACATGTGTGGGTGGGTGGGTGGGGGGCTATGTTGGGGTTCTGGTGTGTAAAAAAAAAATACAAAGAAAAGCAAAAACATAAAAAAATAATTTACAAAAAATATATATATTTGTTTAGGATAGTATAGTATGTGTTTAGGTTAGTATGTGTTGTCCTCAATGTGTCCCGTCTCATAAGGGGGGTGGGGGGTAGATGTTTAGAACGTTTCGTTACATGTGATAAGTAAGTGTAGCTTAGGTTAGTTAGGGACAGTTGTGGGTAATGAGTAGTCAGGGTAGATTAGGGTAGGTAAGTTTTTCCCTCAGTTTCCTCATCTATGGTTAGCTTTTAATAAATATTTGGTTACCCCTTAATAGTATGTGTTGAATGGTACTTGATCGTGGGTTTGGATTCCGTGTACATCTCTTTTGTACTATATCATCTGTGTCCAATTCTACAAACAAATCCCAACTGAGCTGTACGATTGGCAGATAACCCAGAGCTACCTTGCAAAGTGTCTACCCTTTGTTGCAACCACCAATCACAGTTAATATGGATGACAATATGTTTCTGTTGATAAGTGTGTTTTCAAAGTCACTAACAGTGCTTCCGAACTTGATATTGGGGAACCAGTTTTAGGTCTGACTGCAGTGTGATGATCATGCACACCCTTATAAGATGAGTTCTCATTGGCAATCTTGTATTCTTGTCTTCATGACCCTCATACATCATTTGTGACACAGTTCGGCATGATTACCTATTTGTATGTTAACTCAGACACCTTCATTTGGGCACTTTTTTTTTGTATTTACTTAGATTAGTGTGGCATGTTTATTGTGTTATTTTTGCATGTTGTCAACATTTAGCGGGCACTATTTGATGACTTAGTTATCCCCTGAGGAAGCATTCTTCTGTCCAACACAGCATGGTGGTGTATGGTTTCTCACTTCATCAACTTATTCCCTCAGGATGGGCAGAGTATGATGCAATCATGGTCACTGTGCAGATTTCTATAACTACATCATATCTGGACAGTTGTATTGACAAGCTACGTTATTTGATAGTAGGGACATTTCAGTTATCTACTGCGCAGTTGATATGTCACATAACCCAGAGACAAATTTGTTGTGTAAGTGCTATTTATTGAAAAGTGCTGTAGTGCTATGTGTACATTGTCCATGATTGTGAGTCCATTATAGTGATATCTTCCAGTGTGATCCAACACAAGGATTTACCAAAATGCTTTTGACATGCTAGAGGATGATGCAGAGGGACAGACTTAGCCAATGAGTAGGAGAGAGACAATCACTGGGCTGGGTGACAAGTTATACAGTGGTTAGCAGAACAGTGATTGAGTACAGTTGTTGCAAGACTGGCAAGTTACAAAGCGCAGGACTTTGGTAATAGTTGGCCATGTGGCAGGGACTAGTGCTTCCGGGTCATTTTCCTTGTGAATGTGATCTATTCCATGTCTTCTTCTTCTGATGTGTGTGTTGCCTGATTTGTCCTGTTGTTGTTGGTTGTGAAGGGGCAACACACACCTCAGTGTTGGAAGACGTGGAGTCAGACATCCCGGTGGCTGCTTCCTGTGAAGATCTTAAGGGCAGTACTGCTGCAAGGAGGGACTGCTGGTTCTTGAGAATAGCAGCCACATCACGATGGTAGGCAGCCAGGTCGGCCCTGAGGGGTTCAATGTTGCATTCGTGCACGGGTTGACAGGATTGCTGTTGTAGGGGTCAACTGTATTACAGCTGTGCTGATTTCCTTCTGGGTTTTCTGCAGTTCCTGCAAGATATATGTTAGGGCTTGCATAGCTGCTGCCTGATCTGCAGATGACATCATGCACGAACGCATCCCCTCAAGGCTGGCTGCCATAGATTGCATCCCCACCCGCATCTCCTTGGCCAGCTCCTGCTGTACTCCAACTACAGTTCTCTCAAAGCTGGTGCCAGTGTCGTCTGAGTCCTCAGCTGTATTGGAGCTGGCAGGTCTTACAATTGGGGTGGTGGGTGGATCCTCTGCGATGGCTGCTTGTTCTGTGCTCCTCCTTGTGACTGAAGGTGGGGTCTGGAGGGTTTCAAGGACCTTTTGGATAGTCTCCTGGGGAATGTTTATCGGCTCGTCATCCATGTCATCAGGGAAATATGGGACAGGCACATCGGCAGGAGATCCATCTTCCTCTGCAATGAAACAGGGTACAATTAGTGTGTCTGTGTTGTGTCAATTTTGATGTGACGTGCCTGCCTTTTGATGAATTCACTTCGTGATCTTGTTTTTTGTTAATATCTCCAGTCCTTCAGATGGGCATTGTTTCAGGCCTATGGCCCACCTGTGTGTCACATGTATGTTATTGAGTTATCAGACTTGTCAGCCTCATTGCCTCTAGGTGTTGCTTTATGCCAAATCGAGAATTGCCACCTTCTTGTCCTACTCGACACCCCATGTATATCCATTCTCATGGTGAGACCTTTCACTGGCTGTGGGTGTTCTGATGGCCCTGGCAGCACACTTAACTATCAGGACCTGCCCCAACCCCTGATCGTTCACATCGACTTAAATGTAATTGACATGTGGCATATCCTATGCATGGCAATGTTATGATCCGATATGGATGTTGACATTGTTAATGGGTCCTGCTGATGTTGGGTAATGTGTGTTACATTGGATTGCCCTGATAGTCGTATCAGTGTCCTATTTCGTCCTCTGACTGTGCAGGTGTATTTCAGTGACCAGTTACATGTGTCCCCTCCTCAATGTTGTTGTCTGAACAGTATGACATTTGTGATGTTGCCTTGTTACCCAGGCACAGGATGGACCCTGAGATATGCAGCATGGGTGCGTCCTGAGTGCTGTGTCGCTCCTATTGTTGTTTACTTTGGCTGATGTATTTGACAACTATGGGCATTGACATTTGAGTGTACTGGAGCCTTTGTCTTGTTTCAGGAGATTGTTGCAGTTGTCATCCTCACCCCCTAATTTAGGTGTGTATGATCCATGGGGAGGTTACTGCCATTGGCTACTTGAGCTGCACCCAGAGCAGAGGTGGTAGTGGCAACTGTTGTTGCAGTTACATTCCAGTTGTCAGTATGGCTAGAGGTTGTTAACAGGGCCCTAGTTAATGTAGGGGGTATGGTGGCTGACGTGTGCAGGGATGTCAGTTTGACGTTGTGGCCTTCCCTCCTGTTGTGGCTTTCCCTTTGCTCCATTGTTGGCATGACAGCATGCCCCCAAGGGACTGTTGTTGGTGTTGTGTAATGGTGTGCCCCAGGTCTTCTCCGAACGGGCCATGCCCCCTGTCGTGCTTCTTTACCCATGCCACTCCATTTATTAGATGACTTCCATGCATTTAGTGGTCGTTATCCCCCCCCTGCTCACATTTGACATTATTGCATTTTAATTCCCCATGCGACTTACCCTGCATGTGTGTTGTATCCTGGTAGTATGCGCTGTCCTGTCCTTGAATCCCTGTGACGATCTCCTCAGGGATGACGGCTGCGACCATCTCCTCCATGTGGTCCAGGGCCTCCTGGGGTGCTGGACTCCCCCCTCCAGTCTGCAGTGCTGCCTTCCTGTTCCTGGCCATCTTTTCCTTGGTCCTGCGTTTGCAGTCATGCCAGCGTTTTTTGCACTCGATGACTGTTCTGCGTACTTCAGCCACACTGTTAATCTTGTCGACAATTTGTTGCCATATAGCCTCTCTCCTACTGATTGGCAACTTTGATGTGACAAACAGTTGGTGCTGGTGTTCCGTCACCTCTTTAACAAGGATTTCCTGCTCCTCTGCTCTGAAGCAACACTTTCTTTTCTTCTTAAAAGTGTCCTGGTTCTTGTGTGGGTCCTCCTGGCTGGTTCCTGGTCTGCTGTCATCTTCCTGGGGTCTGTAGTGGCATCTGGGATCCATTTTGGCTCTCCTCTGGTGAAATGGCTGTGTTCAGTGTGTTTTTTTACGCTATTGCGTAAAACAAACGGCGCATATCCGGTTTGCGGTGTCGTAAATCGACCCACAATCATTTCTGCCGCGTTAACGTCATTTTCCTTTACGACTTGACGCCGCGGTGTGCGTCAAAAATAATGACTCCCACCTGTTGTTTGCGCCTCCGTGCGTCAAAGTATAAATATGACGCCCGCACAGCACACCAAAATGGCGTTAGCCGGCGGTAATATTTTTTACGCAAAACTGCGCCGGCGCAGTTTTGCGTCAAAAAGTATAAATATGGGCCTTGGTGTCTACTTTTGTTCCATCGGCTCTGCATTGTTGAAACATTCCATTCATGTATTTGCCACTCCTATAGAGAATACATTTGATTGACAGGTTGGACTGGTCATATTTTGATCACTCTGTTTTATTAATCAATAAAAAGACAAACTTTTAGTATTCTGTAGAGTTCATTACAGAAATCTCTCAGACTGGATTTGAGTGGTAGATGAGAAAGTGCAATCTTCACATTTGTGGTTCCAGGTATAACTCAGTCCAAATATGTAATCAGTAGTTACATCTTGTTCTTCGAAAATGCTGTGCATCTTGTTGAGCATTTAGAGTAAATACCACAGATCCACAATATTTGTCTACTAGTTCTCGAATGCCTGAAGCAGAATGTATTACACTTCTGTCACAAGATAAGCACTGAAGGCAATTAACTAGTGTTCTGCACTATGTTTTTGTGTTTTTTCTTGAAATGCATTTAAAACACGTGGTAGATGGAACATTAGCATAACAGACAACACCACTAGTGTTATCCAACTGGCAATCAACAATATCTCCATCCTTTTCCAGTTTTCTTTTTTAACACCTTCTTGTTTAGCTTTGTTTCCTCCCTGTTCCATAATCAATTTTGTTTGTTTTGTCAGTTTCTGCTTAGGACATAATATACCTTTCTCATTAACAGGATCCTGTCCAAACGAGGAGCATATTTGCTTCTTAATCTGCTTTTACTCTCTCACACAATTTGCATTTTCAGTAAGTTTCTTCTCATCAAAATCAACTTGAAACAAACCAGATAATGATCTAACTCATGACAATGCTACATAAGATATTCTTTCTTTAAAAAACGTACTTCCAATAATAATAAATGTAGCATCAACACTTAAACCTTGGGACTTGTGGATAGTTATAGCATACGCAAGACAGACTGGAAACTGTTTTCATCAAACATGCATATCTTTCACAAGAAAAAAGCAGATGACGAATTGTCCAAGTGTGCTTAATGCCATTAATCTCATCAAACTTTATCGCTAAGAATTCAACCTTACCACGGTTTAGAAAATTAATGGAATCATCTACTTTGTCCATTGCCTCATTTATAAATCCTTCTTCAAGATTTAACTTACATCTTATTATTACCCTATAGTTTTTGCAGACAAGTACACACTTCTCTAGTCCAGCAGTCTTGGATACAGATTTCTCCTAAAAGCCTAATTTATCTTGTATTACAGATACTTCTTAATGTTCCATTTTGTTAATAGCAGTAATCTCCAAAATGTCTTCATTCTCCAGTTTTAGTAGATCTTCGTTAAATTCAGCATACTCTTGAAGTGGAGGCATCAAATAAATTATAGTTTTCTCCCACTTACAAAAGTTAAACATTAGCTCTGCTGCTCTCTCTTTAAAGCCAAACACTTTCTTAATAAGTTGACTTTCCACCATAGGTTTTCCTCCTCTGTTAGAATTCCTACTCTAATGTACTTTAGAGTGTATCCATACTACATTTTATAAACTTGACACATATTTTTCACAAGTTCCTTGTATTGAAAATATTGCCAAATGTTTATATTGACAATACTTTGTAATGAGTTACAAGTGTCTTCATGAGAAAGATTTTTGAAAACAGGCTGTCCTTTTACAGTAGTAAGTTGTAGGAGGGCTCCAAAAATATTCAAATGGTTTTCTCCAAACAAGATTTCATGTTCAGTTTTTAGTACCTATTACATTATTAGATGAACAGAAGCAAGCAATAGATATGAAAACCATGCTTCCCTCATATATTATCAAAGGGTTAATTGTCTTTAGAATTTTTGCCACCTCATGACAATCTTCACCAGATAACTTTTGATATTTCAGTTTATTGTCATGTTCAAGTGGCAGCATTGGTAGTCTATGTAGAGTAATTCTTTTGATATTGTTTGCAGCTAGTCCAGCAGGTATCGTTACTACACACAATAAGTTTGAACCTATAGCCCTTTGTAGGTAAGTAGAGATAACTTCGATTAAGAAGCTTTTTCAGGTACCAGTGTGACCACTGATATATAATAGTATTGGTTTAGATGACAAGCAATTGTATTCTTTCTTCTTGTGAAGACATCCATGATCTATTTTGTCTCTTCAATATAAATATCTCTCTGGTGATTGTTAAGTTGCCCAAATGAGTGTTCCAGATCTTCTGATTCCTGTCTAGCTTGTTCCATTGCAGTTTCCACTCCATTCTTAACTATTGCAGCTTCATTTTCAATAATAAGTTGTTGAAGAAGATCTTGACTTAAAGTTACTGAACTTTGGCTGCTTTGAGAGCTATCCTTAGCTAGCTCAGCAGCTATCATTTCTTCCTGTTGGAACTTATCATTTAACATTTGTAAATAATTTTGAAAGATGGGACACTGAATAGTATCTTTCAAAGCATTAAAATGATCTTAATAGCACTCATAATTTCCAAGTAATTCCAATAGAGTACACCAAGGTTGAATAGTTGAAGAAGAGCTAAATAGGAGTTTGACAGCTAAGTTTTCAGTGGCTACTTAAGTTTTCTTTTCCATGTTTTCCTTAACAACCGTCACATCCATGTACTGCATATTTCCCTTCTTCTAGGGTTTTACTTACATTACTTCGGTTTCTATAGTTTTAAAGAATTTCATAAAGATACTTGTCTTCTAAATGACAACTTCTTCTTGGATAGTATGTATCCAAAATATTTGCCTTTACAATGTCTGTGCCTTCTGGTTCAAACTCTACCAGGTACTGAATTTAGAGGAAACAACTTCAATATTATGTTACCTGTAGTAGATAGACAAAGACTTACCCAAACAATTTCTTTTGATTTTGAGAACAAACTATTCGAACTCAACCTGTCACAGACTTCAAAGGACCAATTTTCCCAATGGGAATGCATTTTCAGACTAAAGGAATACACTTTTTTCTTAAGATTCTTCTCTGAAGAAACCTCCTCCCATATCTCCTTTGTCTCAAATTTCAGATTTTGTGGTGTATGATGTGACATACCGAACCACAGCAATGGAGTTACCTACAACAAATTGAATGTCCATGTTACCATTCCACATTTTTTAAATCAAAAGATTGCAGTCATTAATATATTTAGAATCTTCGGCTCTATTTAAGTTATATGTGTTCTTTGGTGGTCTTCATGTCCAAATATGAGGACAAGAAGCTGTTTACTCTTCCTTTTTAAATGACTGGTCATGGAAATCCAAATTGACATCTTGTGTAAAACGTGTTTTTGGACCTGTACGTATGAAAACAGTTCTTCCGACATCTATCTGTTTGGAAACGCAAATCTTGATCTCTAACACCTTTTACACCAGTGTGTTTTGGTATGCTGCATGTGACATACTGTTCCATAAAAGACAACACATACTAATCACATTCTGCTCCAAATATGGGTGTGTCTTTTATCCGTGGTAGCATGTGAATGTAAGGAGCACCTCTTGCCTGGTACTCTTTCCTCCAATAGAAATCACTTACTTCCCTAAGAGGAACATTGTTTTGGTTGCAAATAAAAGCAAGTATAGCTTGAAACTTGTGGTTAAGTTATCAACAAACAATAGCGGGATCTAATGAGCACAGCTCTCCTACTGTCCTTAAATTTACATCTTTCTAATTAGAATTTGCTTCTCTCAAGAATTGAATCAGGTCATCCCACACATACGCTGTACCATTAAATGTCAAAAATCAGAATGGTAGTCCCAAGTTTCTCAGCATACACGTCAGTTCTCCATGACGAGGGGATGAATATTCTTTTGTAGCATGTTGGTATGCCATTAAATTAATCAAGCAGTATCCTAAGTTGTCATCCTTTTCTTGTATATTGTTAACACAATCTTGTGCAGACATATTATGAAGATTAGAATGTGATTCACTGCATAAGAAAGGCCCGACAAGTCATTCTCAAATAAATTCAGCTGCTGGTATTTGTATGGGTCAGTCATCACAACGATATCCTACAGCATGCCTCTAAACTCTTTTCCCACACACTCATAGGAGCTCCATTAGCTTACTTCTTTTGGAAAAAGTCTATAGCATCACCAGTGACTTCTTTCAAATGTAATATGTGGATGTTGTAGTGCTCAAAAAATGTTTCTGATCGAGATGGATCTCCTTTTTTCTATTTGTCCACTTGGTAGCGAACTATCATCATCATCATCAACATTTGGAACATCAGGCTCAACATTAACATTTTTGTAATAATTTTTTTTTACATCCGGTATACTGTTGTTTGCTTACCTTTATCAGGATTAACCAACTCTTACCAAATTGTTCTACTCTTAGTTGGTACAACATTTACCTGGATAATAAGTGGTTCTTCATTGTTTTCCTCTATTTCTAAAGTTTCATTTTTTTTTTTTACATTTAGTGACATCTACACTACTCTTCCTTTAAGACCTTTTAATATGTCTGTACTATTCATTTTACCTGCTTTTAGTTCCAATCGTATAATCGCTTGAAATGTATGTACAGATTGTATAAGGATAGATTTGTATACATATAAGTCTCATTAACGATTAGCATGCGTTCTTACTTTACATGGACATAATCCTGGCAAAATTGAAATGTTTCTCTTCAGACTTCTACATGAAAAGTCACATACAAAAGTTTGTAATAATCAATAGATTGCTGACGAAGGCTACAAATTCTACTACACTTCCTGTCTACACCTTCCCTGAAACTTCTTCAGCTATCACCTCTTCCATATTTATAGGAACAATCTCCTCTATTTCAATAGGACTCCCACCCTTAATCTCATAACATTGACCAATTGAATCGACTGCATGTACTAATGTGTTCTCCTGGAAATAGCCTTCTTCATTAAGGAAAGGCTCTGCACTTTACATATATTACCATTCTTTTTTCATTGTGTTTTCTTTGCATTTTCGGTATGTCTTGTAATGCAGGAATAAATCTAGAAAAATACTGAAATGTATACCTTATTATCAATTGCACCACAATATTATATATAATATATTATTAGTTTTGAGTTTAAATACCTGTACACCTCTCTCTGTTATCATATGTATGACTCTCTGACTCATTGTTTCAGTTCATGAATTAATGTGTGTTTCACTGCGGTATGGTGTGTAGCAATGTATGCTTGGGAATCTTCTCACCTACGTTAGTGTTTCTCTAGGTACATTAGTCAATATATAACTGTGAACCTTGGTGTGTCAGCATATGTATCAATCTATGCCTGTGTGTTTAATTACATATATAAATGTATGCATTCTATTTTACAGAAAGGATTATAATCTAAGTGGGTGTATCAGTGTATTTATAAGTGTGTTATTATATGTGCTAATGTGTACATTCCAGTTGCAGTAGTCGCGACCACCCTGTCAGACCAACTGGGTTTCTGATCCTTCAGTCTAGCTAGATACAGGTGGCAGCATTGTCTATGGCTCGCAACCGAGCTAGCAGCAATGCTGCCGCCACAGGGTGCACTAGCACATTTGCACATTTGCATGTGCAGCAGACAGTGAACATTGCAATCGGGCTATACCGGGGGGCTCGTGCACTTCCCAAGTCAAGTGCCAGGGAGTGCAGGCACCCCCCTGTGGCTCCCTGCACCTGTTTTCCACCAGCCTTTTCATGGTGGTAAAACTGCCATGAAAAGGCTGGTCGAGAACAAGGTATAATCAGCAGGATAGAGCTGCATGCAAAGCCATTCTGGCTGACTGCATTCTCCGCCACCGCCAGCCCATCACGATCATGGATCCTGGCGGTGATGGTAGTACACTGGCGGTCTAATCACCTGGGTCTTAATGTAGCGGATGGACTGCCACAACAGTGGCGGTTCTGACCGCCACTGCAAGGCTGGCAGTCTTAAGACCGCCAGCCTCTTATGAAGCCCATAGTGTGTTACTGAATCCATCAGACTCTTATTATGTTGAAGCCACATGACATGAATATCATGATTTCCCAGCTTTAGAAGTCTACAACTTCATCAGATTACTAGATCTACTTTGTTTTCCTCCATTTTGTTATTTATCTTGAATTGATCCAATTTTTTCTTCTTTCTTTCTCAGCTTCATTCTGCAGCACACAAATAATTAGGAGAAAACATCTCATAATAGATTTGTCTAGGATGGTATCATTTCTTGTGTTTGGAAAGTGGGTTATTGGCAAGGACAGGTAGGTACCTAGACTTAGCTATAGGCCACAAAGCTCCACTAGGTCCAGTCAAGAACTCAATAAATTAATCCTTGCACAACACTTGGTAGCTAGTCCACAAGCAGTTAGGCTTAACGTTTGTAAAGCATTTAGGCCCATATTTATACTTTTTGACGCAAAACTGCGCCAACGCAGTTTTGCGTCAAAAAAATTAGCGCCGGCTAACGCCATTCTGAAGCGCCATGCGGGCGCCGTATTTATTGAATGACGTTAACCGGCGTTAGCCGCCGGCGCTGTCTGGTGTGCGTTAAAAAAACGACGTACACCAGGCAGCGCCGGCGTAGGGGGAAAATGGCGTATGGGCGTCCAGAAATGGTGCAAGTCAGGCTGAGGCAAAAAAATCGCCACAACCCGATTTGTGCCATTTTTTTACGACGCCCATCACCCATTGAAATGACTCCTGTCTTAGCAAAGACAGGAGTCATGCCCCCTTGCCCAATGGCCATGCCCAGGGGACCTCTGTCCCCTGGGCATGGTCATTGGGCATAGTGGCATGTAGGGGGGCACAAATCAGGCCCCCCTATGCCACAAAAAAAAAAAAAAAAAAATACTTACCACAACTTACCTTAATGTCCCTGGGGTGGGTCCCTCCATCCTTGGGTGTCCTCCTGGGGTGGGCAAGGGTGGCAGGGGTGTCCCTGGGGGCTTGGGAGGGCACCTCTGGGCTCATTCTGAGCCCACAGGTCCCTTAACGCCTGCCCTGACCCAGGCGCTAAAATCCGGCTAAAATCCCACTCCTGGGCGTCATTTTTGCCTGGGAGTATAAATACGACGCACATGCATCGCAGTCATTTTTTAAGACGGGAACGCCTACCTTGCATATCATTAACGCAAGGAAGGTGTTCACGCAAAAAAATGACGCTAACTCCATGAACTTTGGCGCTATCAACAAAGCAGTAAATGAGTAAAACACACAATAAAAATCCAGCACCAATTTATAAACATAGAAAATATTTTTAGTTTTAAAATTGACACCACAACTACAAAAATCCAATGTAGGGAATGGGAGATATGAATTTTTAAAGTTGAAATAAAAAAAAATCTCAATCTAGAATCTAGCGCCTAAAAACCAAAAGCGCCAACCGAGGCATCTGGTTGCACTTCACTAGAGCAAAGTCAAATTAGAGGCCAACCACAATGGAGCTCTGCTTGGAAACATTGAGTGGGAGGCCTTGGTTAAAGTTTTACCTTCTTCGACCGGGGCAAAGTCAAAAGTTGAGGTCAACCACGATGGAGCCCTTCTCGGATACAGTGCATGGGAGGCCATAGTCAAACTTTTACCTTTGGACTTAGAAACTTTTCTGGAGCTTTTCTCTACCTATGTCGGACGGTCCTTCTCAGCAAGCTGATTTCGATGTGACATTGTTGGATTGCCTTTCCATGAGCTCCCATCAAATCCTGGAAGTCTGGGGCTCCAGAGTGTTTCAGCGGGATGAAGCTGAAATTCAGGCCAGGTCGCAGTTGACGGTGGCTGGCTTGACTCTCAATGTCGGATTGGTCCACTTAGGGAGCTCTTTTTCAAAGTTGTGCCAGAATTCTGGATCTTCTTCCAGAAGTACTTTTTGGGACTTCAAAGTGTCCACAAACTTACACCAGGTTTCCAGAAAATCTGAGTTGCTCCTTGAAAGATGCACCTGGTCAGAATCCTTAAATGCCCACTGGACACTGGTCCGCTGGGCTATTCTTGCAAGGCTTGAGGTAGGGGACTCTGGGTAGCTAATCTATACCTGTAGCTTACAGGGAGCCCACTCCTGGAGTTGCAGAAGTAAGGCAAATACCTTTTCTTGATGAAGCCCAAAGGGTGCATCTCGTGCAGTCTTTCTGGGTGCAGAATCCAGGTCTAGGCCAAGGGTCCAGAAGGGCTGTCCTTCTTCTTCCAATATCTTCTTCCAGCAGGGACCTGAATTGTGGGGCAGCTCTGCCGTATTTATCCTTGCTCCTGGGGGTGGGATGCAATGGAATGCTTCTTTTCAATAGAGTGCAGACTACCACCATCTTGGGTGACCACTTCCTGGGACGTGTGACAAACATCAATCCCAGGAAGCAACATTCTTCAAAAATCCAAAATGCTTCCTTAGTTTCAGCCCAGGCCACTTCACACCTCATCAAGGCAGCTTGACCCGGGCTGCCAGAGACTGACCAATCAGGAAAGGGCACTACAGAGCCAAATCTGGCAACTTTCAGAAAGAGTTCTAAACACTTTCCATGTGCTAGTTATATTAAATTCAACATTGACAAGTTGCTGGATTTATTGTAATATTTAATTTGGTACCCAACTTGCTATAGGTAGCTCATCCAAATTAAAAATAAGACTTTACTATTTCAAAATAAATTCTCTTCCTGTTAGCCTGTGGGACCCATTGACTCCAATGGAGAAAAATTTACTTGGCTGGTTTTTCCCTCACCAGGCATATAAAACATCTTTTATAAAGTCTCTGCTTATATTTATGCTGCACCTAACCCTGGGGCACTTAGGGCAAACATTAGGGGTGACTTATATGTAACAGTAAGTCAGCTTAGGACTTTGGAAGTACGTTTCATTCCAAAGTTGAATTTAGGGTTGACTTTAACTTAAAAGGAGACAGCAATGCAGGCCTGCCTTTAGAAAGGACACCAGGGACAACAGCAGTGTACCCATGGGTGCCCTAATTCTCCTGGGGTCCCTAAACCCACATGCCCTGCCATATACTAGGGACTTATAGGTAGGTTGGCAGAGCCAATCATAATTATGCCTTTTTGGCATATACGTATTTACACAGAACACTGGCCCTGGGACTGGTTAGAAGTGCCCAGGGCACAGTCAGAGTCAGTAATCATCATTATCAGTCAAAACATTTGGGGGATAGACTGGCAAAAAAAGGATGACTTTCCCACAGAGCCCCCTCCCAGATGAAAGGCGATGGGTACTGACCTGCACCCTGGTAGTCCTCATCAGCTAAGTGGACAAACCTGGATATTCATGCTGCCTTGGCATGGGCAGTCCCAGGTCTATATTCCACTGTGGAGTCCATCCCCTGTAGGGAACTGGACCACCACAACAGTTTAGGGTTTTCCCCTCCTCATCTGCATGAACCATCTAAGAGGTCTGGCGTCAGTTTGAACATGGAAGGGAGTGCCAAACAGGTATGGCCTCACCTTCTTCAGGGATCAGATCAAAACAAAGGCCTCCCTCTCAAAGGCACTCCATGTTTTCTCTCTGGGGAGTAGTTGATTGCTTATGAATGCAACTGGCTGATTCTGGCCTTCCTCATTGACATGTGCCAACACTGCCGCAAACCCTGCCTCTGTAGCGTCTGTTTGCACAATATATTCTTTATTGTAGTCAGGGGCCAGTAGCCCTGGTTCTGAACACATAGACTCCTTCGGAGTGTCAAAGTACTTCTGATACTCTGGGGTCCAAATGACCCTTTGAGGTTGTTTCTTGGATGTGAGGTTTGTCAGAGGGGCCACAATGATCCCATAATTCTGAACAAATCCCCTATACTCCCAGTCAGGCCAAGAAAGTCCCTGACCTGAGTCTGGGATTTAGTAGCCTCCCAATTAAGTATGGTCTGGATTTTTTATTGAAAGTGGCCCTATAGGGGGTGGGGGAATGCTGACCTCTCCTTAGCTCCTGGACTTAGGGAAATCTACCAGTATCCTGAGGTTAGATCAAATCTGCTCAGGAACTTAGCAGCGGTCCCCAACCTATCAATGAGCTCATCAACTCTAGGTATGGGGTGAGCATCAGTCTTAGTGACTGCATTTAAGACTCTGTAGTCTACACAAAATTCCTTTTTCCCACCTTGTTGATTAGGTTTGGGTACCATCACAACTGGACTGGTCCAAGAGCTATCAGAGTGCTCAACTACCCTTAGCTCCAATATCTTAGTCCATAGTCATACTGGCTCCTGTATCTCTCAGTGCCCCACCTCAGTCCTATTGACTTTAGGCATCTGCTTGTACTTCTCCATGCTTGGAGCTAAGGTACCCAGGGCTGCGACATCCACCCCTCCTGCGGACACTAAGGTGGCCTCTGTATATCCTGACCCCATCCCTAACTTCTACCCCACACCTACGCTGGCAATCCCATGTGACTATCCACCAGTGGGGGGGGCTTCTTGAGCAGACAGCATTCCATCGGTTGTGTCCAGGTTGGTGACACTCAAAACACTTCCCTGCCTTTGCAAGCTTCCGGAACTTTCCTGTCCTAACATGATCAAAATGTTTCCCCTGATACCTTCTCCCCTTGGAAGTTGCATGGCTCGGGGCTCCCCCTCCCTGTGCAGGTTTTGGGGATTCTTGTGAGAACTCTTTGAATTTTTTATCTTCCTTCCCCTAGGCTTTCCCCTGGAATGACCCTGTCCTCCTTTCTTCTTATCACCCCCTGCAGGTTTGTTGGAAACTCTGGTTCTTAACCATTCATCAACTGCCTCCCCCAGGTCCCTGTGTTTGGACAGCTTACAGTATACCAGATACTGGTGTAACTTCTCTGAGACACACTTTGTCAAAAGGTGCTCCTTCATGATTAAATTGAATAGCCCCTCATACGTACTTACCTTGTTACACTGTATCCAGCCCTCTAGTGCCTTTACTAACATATCCACAAAGTGAACCCAGGACTTGGTATTGATCATTTGGGTGTCCCTAAACATCATCCTATATTGCTCTGGGGTGCAACCAAAATTCTGGGTGAGGCATTTCTTCATGTTGGGATAGGACTCTGTCTCATCCTCCCCTAGTGTCAGGAGCCTATCCTTCTCAGATACTAGAATCAGCCCCCACAGGAGTGAACCCCAGTTCTGAGGCCTAACCTCCCTCATCTTGAGAGCCCTCTCAAAGGCTCTCAGCCTTTTGTCTATATCGTCACCTTCCTGGTAGTTAGGAACAATTCCCTTGCGTAGTCTGGGGCAAAATCCACTGCCCCTGGATTTCTCAAAATCTGCTTTCTGCCTCCATCTCTTTGCGCTTCTCTTGTATACTTCTTCTTCTCTAGGGTCATCGTCTCTGCTTCTTGTACTATATAGGCAGCTGGGCTTCCAGCTCTCTTTCCATGAGGAACAGGTTGCTCCTTCCAAGGTGACCCCTTTTCCCCAACTAGCTCTAGACATGGCCTGGGTGACTGTGTGGAGGGAGGATGTCCTTTCCTTACCATCACTGAGGTGGAGGGATTCTCCATCCTCTGAGAGGTTGGAACTGATATCCTCCCTTTCCTCCCCCACTGAGGCCTCCTCTGTGCCTCCCTCCTGGGCTTCTGCCCAGGCCATAAGACACTTAGGCCCTCATTACAACCCTGGCAGTTGGTGGAGAAATGGCGGTAATACCGCCAACAGGCTGGCGGAAAGAAAATGGCATTACAAGCATGGCGGTGACCGCCATGCTAAACCGCCACTTCTCCACTTTGACCGCCAGGGTGGTAATGACCGCTGGGCTGGAGACTTCGGTGTCCAGACCAGCGGCTGTCACAACACTGCCGGTGGTATCACGACCCTGCATGCTGCCATGGATTTTGTGGAGTTTTGTACTGCCACAAAATCCATGGCGGTAGGCACTATCAGTGCCAGGGAATTCCTTTCCTGGCACTGATACGGGTCTCCCCCACCCCCATCCCCCACCCCTGAGTCCTCCTCCCAAACCCCGACCCACCTACTGCCCCCCAAAGATGGCAGGACCCTCTCCCTACCCTCCCAACATCGACACACACCCCCCTACACGCACACAGACACTACAACTACATATACCCGCACACATACTAACAAACATTCCAACAAACACACACAGTCATACACTCACACATACATACAGACATACATGCACACATATTCACAGACATAAAAACAGACAGACACACACACATTTCCAAACACACAACACCCCCGCATGTATACACACATTCACACATCCCCTCTACACACTCACACTCACTCCCCCATGCACGCACACAACACACAACACCCCCCCACCCCCTCCCATAACGGACGTTCACCTTACCTGGTCCGGTGATCCTCCGGGAGGGAACGGGATCCATGGGGGCTGCTCTGCCGCCAGCACCCCATCACCGGAACACCCCCACGCCGAATCATGGGACTCGGTGGGTGGTGTTCTGATGACAGGGCGATGGAGGTGGAGCAGCCTCCACTTCCCCGCCAACCACCAGTATGGCTGCTGGTGGCTCTCCATCAGAAAAAAGGACGGAGGGCTGACAGCAGTCATAATACGCTGCGCGGAAAACCGCCTGCACTGGAGATCTTCAGCACGGCGGTACCTCGTCGGTCTTTAAGAAAGACCGCCGAGGTCAAAATGAGGGCCTTAACCAGCTCAGCCTTCCTAATGTTAGTGGCTGCTGGCAACCCCCTGTCAGACTACCAGCCCCTAATTAGAACTACAGTGAGTATGGGTATGCTAGCAAGATAAAGTTCCATGTCATCCTTAGGATTTTTTTCACACAAAAAAAACTTTTAAAAATGTGAAGTAATGTTTGCACTAGGACAATTTAGGGGATTAATATTTTGCTTTATTTAAGACCAGATTGTGACTAACAATAACTATAGTACATCCTAGTTCAGACGTATCCTCTATGTAGTGAAAAATAAATTATAAGTCTTTCTAAGTGTTTTCAAATACCAACACAACTTTCAAGTTCAAGCGTGCATAAAAAATCTATAGTACTAGATTGAAAGCATGGTTGCAAATCTTGTACTTTTGTTCATATAAGAAATGATAAATACCTAACTACATATATAAATAAAAATTAGCAAAACATCTCTGGTTATACCTGAATTTATAAAATTACTTTTATTTACAAACACAGCCTTGTTTAAATCTAATCCTGTAATTCACATACCTGTTAATAGCTTTAGTTGATAGATAAAAATAAATATTGTCACAATATTACTTCTACTCTTTTTTTATAACAATTAAATCTTAGAATAAAAATGGTTGCGCACTCTTAGACCAAGCAACAAGTAGAGACAATTGTTTACGTTTGCCCTGACTGGTACTGTCCTAATTATCTAATCACAAACTGTTTTTCATCTTTTCTTTATGTTATGCCCATCTGAATGGTTAGTGGTTGTTAACCATTTCTTGTCTTTTTGGTAAGAAGTCCAGTCTGCTACTGTGTGCTCAAGGAGTTGTGACTCTGTTGTGGTGCCCTGCGCGGCCCCCCTGTGTATCTTTGTGACAGAGTCTTGACTCCGAATGGGGGGGTTGAAAATGTATTTCCCATTGTTTTATCCACACTTTTCACAACATTTTGCATCCTGTGATATCACTGACTTGGAAAAATCATGAATTATATTTCTTTGTATAAGAAAACATCTCTTATTAAAAAAAAAGTATGTGGCCCTTAACAAGTCACCTTCCACCCACACTCTTTCACCTCAGGTGCCATAGCAACCTCCTTTGTAACACTGTACTGTAGCAGAAGTTCAAAAGTGCATTACACTTTTTACCAACATTCAAGCTACACTGTGTGCTGTAGCAGGTATTGGTGACTATTACAGAATGCTAGCATATCCAGAACTGGGTTACTGCATCATGAGAAATTAAGAAAACATCAGTGATTGACTGACTTACTATTTTATACCACAACCTATTTTTTCATCTCCCAATCTATATAAAATATGCAATCAAAATTACATTTTTAAAATCCACTTCTCCCTCCATTTTAACCACCTCACATTTTGAAAACTCAAAAATTTAGCGGTGGTCTTCTCGTCTGTGCTACTGCTCCTTCCCTTCAAAATGTTCACAGTGTGGATTGTAGGTCACAGCTTTGTTTTTCAGGTGAGTGAATGTGCTAGAAAGATTAGCAATAGCAGGGACCTGGGTTTGCCTAACATGGATATTACATGGGTTGGTCACAGGGGGTTAAAGTTGCAGCAATAGCTTCCATTGCTTTAAAGCTTTAGAGATTGGCAACCCCCTCACCTCATGATTGTGCACAGTGGTGGTAATGACCTGAGCACACTGCCTAGGGTAGAACTGTAAATCCTAATGAAGGATACCTTTGTTCCTTTTCCCTCGCACTGCCTTTGTGCTCTCTAGCATATGCCAGAGGCAGAAATGGAAGTGTTCAACTGAATTATGTCCACTGATCAACAAAGCCAGGGAACATGTTAATAAAACTGTTTCAGCATTCCTCAGAGACCATAACATGGGCTCAATCTACAATAATAACCTGCCCTTTCAGATGGATGGGATGTATAGAAAAGATGATGTTCACTTCACAGATGAGGGCAACAGTGTGTTTCTGAGCAACTTAAAACCCTGCATCTGCTCGTATATCTACTAATCGTACATACACAACACACACAAAGGCTCTTTTTAGAGCCACCCTATATCCCAAACACTATTTAAATTTAAATTGAATTCAGATTTTCTTTTTAACAAAAATAAGTCACGAGTCCGTTGTGGATTTGCAAATCAAAAGCACAAATTCAATGCACAACACTATGGGGGTCATTCTGACCATGGCGGTAATTACCGCCATGGCGGAGGTCGGCGGTAGCACCGCCAACAGGCTGGCGGTGCACCCCTGGGCATTCTGACCGCGGCGGTTCAGCCGCGGCCAGAAACGGAAAGTCGGCGGTGTACCGCCGACTTTCCGCTGCCCGTCTGAATCCTCCATGGCGGCGGACCGCGCTCCGCCGCCATGGGGATTCTGACACCCCCTACCGCCATCCTGTTCATGGCGGCTCTCCCGCCATGAACAGGATGGCGGTAGGGGGTGCCGCGGGGCCCCCGTAAGAGGGCCCCAAAAAGTATTTCAGTGTCTGCCCAGCAGACACTGAAATACGCGACGGATGCAACTGCACCCGTCGCACCTTCCCACTCTGCCGGCTCAATTCTGAGCCGGCATCCTAGTGGGAAGGTTAATTTGCCCTGTGCTGGCGGGCGGTCTTTTGGCGGCCGCCCGCCAGCCCAGGGCAAATGTCAGAATCACCGCCGCGGTCTTTCGACCGCGGTGTGGTGTTCTGACGGCGGTACCTTGGCGGACGGCCTCCGCCGTCCGCCAAGGTCAGAATGACCCCCTATATGTTTTTGTTCTCACTCTCCACGTAGCAGTGTATTTCTCACTACCTCAGTGGAAGCATGATTGGGTATATTAATGAATGCATGAGTGAGAAAGTGCATGAGTGTTTAACTGGGTCTGTGAGTGGGTATCTGAGTGTGTCAGCAGATCTGTGATTGGGTGTGTGAGTGTCTCTGTGGGTCTTTGAGTGAATATGTGAATGTCTGAGTGTGCCTGTGAGTGGGTATGTGAGTGTCACTGCATCTGTGAGTGGGTGCATGAGGGACTCAGTGGGTCTCCGAGTGGGTGTGTAAGTGTCAGTGGGTCTGTGAGTGGGTACATGAGTGTGTGATTGTGTCAGTGAATGTGTATGTGTGTGTCTGAGTGTGTCTTGGAGTGGGTGTATGAGTGTGTGAGTGGGTGTATGAGTGTCACTGGGTCTGCGAATAGATGCTTGAGGTTCAGGGAGGGTATGTGAGTGGGTGCATAAGAGTCTGATTGAGTCTGTCAGTGGATGTAAAAATGTCAGTGGGTCTGTCGGTGCACGAGTATGTGTCTGGTCTGTGAGTGCGTGTATGAGTGTCTGAGTGGATCTGTGAGTGGGTGTGTGAGCATCTGAGTAGGTCTGTGAGTGGGTGTATGAGTGTCACTGGGTCTGTGAGGGGGTGCTTGAAGGTCATAGAGGTTCTGTGAGTGGATGCATAAGAGCCTGATTGGGTCTGTCAGTGGGGGTAAAAATGTCACTTGATCTGTCAGTGGGTGCATGCATGTGCCACTGGGTCTGAGCGTGTGTATGTGACTGTTTGAGTGGATCTGTCAGTGGATGTGTGAGTGTCTGAGTGGGTCTGTGAGTGGGTGTATGAGCGTAACTAGGTCTGCATGTGAGGGGTTTGAGTGGGTCCGTGAGTAGGTGTATAAGTGTCAGTCTGTCTGTGAGTGGGTGCATGAGTGTGTGACTGAGTCTGTGAGTGGGTATCTGAGTGTCTGAGTGGGTCTGTTAGTGGGTGTGTGAACATCTGAGTGGGTCTGTGAGTGGGTGTTTGAGTATCACTGGGATTGTGAGGTGGTGCTTGACTGTCCAAGTGGGTCTGTGAGTGGAGCATGATGGTCAGAGTGGGTCTGTGAGTGGGTGAGAGAGTGTCCGAGTGGGTCTGACAGAGAGTGTAACAGTGAGTATGTGAATATATATATGTATTTCTATTTTGGCAGGATTCATGACTCCATTGCAAGCTTACACTGGGGGCCATGCTGAGCGCAGCGACAGAGTTGGAACTCCATAATCATCTAAAAAAAAGGGGCTTTAACCTTTTTAAACTTATAATGGGCCCCTCACATATCCATTCATTAACCCTATGGTGTCAGAGTACCTCTACCCTAACCCCTTCTATTAATTGCCCGGTGAAAATTCACCCCCCAGGAACATTGACGCTCGAAAAATATGGCAGCTGCAACTTTCTGAACAGCTTCTAGCCTGCCAATCACACTGCTCTGTCCCGCAGGCAGATTTGTGACACTCTGTGTAGGAGTCACAACGCATCCCATGCGATCCCATTCAAAAATAGAAATGGGTCCTTGGGGACCCCTTCCTGTTTGCAAATGGGTTACCACCTATTTAAATTGTTGGTAACTGTGATTGTTTTATATCCTCATTCCCAGTCACAAACAAATCGTAAATCACCCTGTGACTCACTATTGGGAAGAGATGCCCCTTCCTAATAGCAACTCGCAAACCCTTTTTTGTAAGTGTATAACAGGTTACTGACTGCCAAAACTGGGTTGATGTATGTTACAATCCTTTTTAGCAGTCACATTGGCCAGATCCCCCATTTATGTCCCTTAAAAACAGTTGCACATCTGGCCCCCTGTTCCCACCTGAGTGTGTGCAAAGGTAGTTAAACTGAGGCAATGTGTAAAGTATTTCTACAAGCACACACAGTAACACAGTGAAAACACCGAAAATGAACTCCACACCAGTTTAGAAAAATAGCCAATATTTATCTAAATTAAACAAGACCAAAACAACAAAAATCCAACATGAACAAGTAAAGATATGAATTTTTAAAGTAAAAAGAGTCTTAATCTATAGAAACCAATAGATGTATTGTTTTAACACAAAGCATCTGGTATGTGTCAAAAACACAGCTGCCCGGGTGAGAGTGCATCAGAAAAATAATTGATGCCTCGATTCCTTCCTCACAAGTGAGGCAGTGCATCAATGCTTCCTCCGCCGGGCAAGCAATGCGTCGATTCTTTCCTTGCAGGCAAGAGACATGCTGATTTCGAGACAAGTAGCCTCGGAATGGCGCAGTGATGGTGCAGATTTTGAAACTTGGGGACGAAGTTTTGAAAATCTGGACGCATGGCAGTGATGCATCCGCGCTGAGCTGGCGATACATTTATTTTACCAGAGATGTGCCAATTTTTCAGCCGTGGTGTGGGTGCTGCATCACTTTTTCCTCCTCTCGTCTCCGGTGCACGGACTTTCACCTTGGTTTCACCAGCTTCTCCTTTTAAGGGACCAGGGACTGGATGTGGCACCTCATGGCAGGGTAGGGGGGTCTCAGCAAGAGTCCTGGCAGATAAAGTCTTTGATAGCCCTGAGACTTCAGAACAGGAGGCAAGCTCAGTCCAAGGCCTTGGAGAATCTTCACAAGCAGGATACACAGCAGAGTCCAGTCTTTGTCCTCTCTGAGGTAGAAGCAGCAACTGCAGGCCAACCCAGCGAAGCACACACAGCAAAGGGGCAGTACTCCTCATTCAGCTCTTCTCCTTGGTAGAGGTTCCTCTTGATGCAAAAGTATTCTAAAGGTCTGGGGTTTTGGGTCCACTACTGTCTCTGTTGTTCACAAGATCCTGCCTTGCCCAGGATTGGCCCCAGACACACATCAGAAGTTGGAGACTGCATTGTGTGAGGATATGCACAGCCCTTTCAGCTGTAAGTTTCAGATCCTCCGTCGCTACTTTAGCTCAGGCGGCTCATTAGGATATGCTGGACACTCCTCAGATCTCTTTGTGTCACTGTCTAGAGGGAATTCACAAGTGTCAGTCTGACCCAGACATGGATTCCACAGGCAGACAGAGGCACAGAATGGGTAAGCAAGAAAATTCCCACTTTCTAAAAGTGGCATTTTCAAACAGACAATTTAAAGACCAACTCCACCAAAAGATGTATTTTTAAATTGTGACTTCAAAGACCCCAAACTCCAATCTCTATCTTCTCCCAATGGGAAATTGCACTTAAAAGGTATTTAAAGGCAGTCTCTATGTTAACCTATGGGAGAGATAGGCCTTGCAATAGTGAAAACTGAATTTGGCAGTATTTCAGTACCAGGACATACAATTCACGCCAGTACATGTCCTTCCTTTTGAATACACTGCCCCCTGCCCATGGGGCTACCCAAAGCCTACCTTAGGGGGTACTAACATGTAGTAAAAGGGAAGGTTTACACTGCCCCCTGCCCATGGGGCTACCTAGGTCCTACCTTAGGGGTGACTAACATGTAGTAAGAGGGAAGATTTGGGCCTGGAAAGTGGCTACACCTGCCAGGTCGAATTTGCAGTGCAAAATTGCACACACAGACACTGCAGTGGCAGATACGACACATGTTTACAGGCCTACCCAGGTGGGTGGCACAATCAGTGCTGAAGGCCCACTACTAGCATTTGATTTACAGGCCCTGGGCGTGCACTTTACCAGGTACTTAATAATAAACTATGCCAATCATGGATAAACCAATCACCAATACAACTTAGACAGGGAGCATATACACTTTAGCACTGGTTAGCAGTGGTAAAGTGCCCAGAGTCCTAAAGCCAACAAAAACTGGTCAGAAAAAAATAGGAGGAAGAAAGCGAAATGTTTGGGGATGACCGTGCAAAAAGTTCCAGGTCCAACAGTGATGCATTGGTTTCCGAAGACGAGCGTTGAATCCACAATGCATGGATTCCAAAGCTGATGTGAAGGGTTTCTCCATGCCTTTGAAGGGATGTGCTGATATATCTTAAGCTATAGCGGTGATCCAGTGGTGTCAGGGCTACATTGACATGATGCTCTGGGGGGGCACTACGTTGGTCGATGTGGCAGTTTCGAAGGTGCTGCTCAGGCCGCAAGGGCGATGCACCGGTTTTACTCTCACAACAGGGTCGATGCATGGGTTGCTGCTTCCAGCAGTCAGGAGATGCATCAATTTCTGTGGTGTAAGTATCTGGGTCCACTTCCAGTGAACCAGGCACATGAACAGGAATAGAGACTTTGATATCCCTGAGTCTCTAATAACAGGAGGCAAGCCAACAAGCCCTTGGAGATCACTTGGGGATGCAAGTCAGATTCTAGCTCTCCCTCAGCAAGATCAGAGAGCAGCAGGCAGCAAGGCAGCACAGCAGGTGTTCTGACAGAGTCCACTTGTAGGACCAGAAGTGTCTGATTTGTTTTGGTCAGATACTCACTACTTATACCCAAATGGGCCTTTGAAGTGGGGATGACTTCAAAGAAGTGTACAAGTATTCTTTCTTCCTTAGCCTTGGCTCCAGGCTATCACTAGGGGCTCATCAGCCCTTTGTGTGGGGACAGGCACCCTATTCAGGTGTAAGTGTCATCCCCTCCTACCCTTCCCGCTCAGGAAGAGCCATCAGACTATAGATGAATGCAGATCAGCACTCAGACACGCCTACCCTTCCTGTGTTTGTGGCGGTCTAGAGGGAATGTACAAAGTGTAGCTGGCACTTACCCCAGATGTGTATTGGAGACAGGCTGAAGGCACACAGAGCTCTAAGAGCAGAGATTTATCCACTTTGTAGAAGTGGCATTTCTAAAAGAGCAATGTTAAATCTGACTTTACCAGTAAAGAGGATTTATCATTACTATTCCATAGATATGAAACATATCTACTCCTTTATAATCAGGAATTACAGCTTAAATGCATATTACGGAATTCCCAATGTTAACATATGAGAGGAGTAGGCCTCACAGTAGTAAAAAATGACTTTGGATGTTTTTCACTCCCAGGACTTGTAAAACTTAAAAGCATTTGTCCTACCTTTCAGTTACATAGCACCCTGCCCTATGGGCTACCTAGGGCCTAACTTAGGGGTGTCTTATATATAGTAAAAAGGACATTTCAGGCTTGGCAATGGGTTTTAAATGTCAAGTCGAAGTGGCAGTCGAACTGCACACACAAGCTCTGCAGTGGCATGCCTGAGACATGTTTAAAAGGATACTTAAGTGGGTGGCACAATCATTGCCTTAGCCCACTGGTGGCAGTTATGTTACAGGCCCTGGGTATATAGTCTACCACTTTACTAGGGACTTACTTGTAAAATAAATATGCCAATTGTATATACACCAATGTTACCATGTTTAGGGGAGAAGCACATGCACTTTAATACTTGTCAGCAGTGATAAAGTGCTCAGAGTCCTAGGACCAACAAAGAGAATCAGCAGAAATATGAAGCAGGCATGCAAAAAGTTTTGGGGAAGACCACCCAAATGATGTTAGGTCTAACAATGAACTAAAACACATTGAAATATTTGAAAAGTTATGTTCTTCACAACTATTTTATTGAAAATGATATTAACAGCAACAATATTCTTAATAGCGATATTACTTACCTGGAAATATTATCGTCTTGCCTACGACATTCCTGCGTCCCAATATTTATCTATCACAATATATTTCCTTATATTT
Source organism: Pleurodeles waltl (assembly GCF_031143425.1). Lineage (NCBI taxonomy): Eukaryota > Metazoa > Chordata > Amphibia > Caudata > Salamandridae > Pleurodeles > Pleurodeles waltl. The sequence goes on along the minus strand of NC_090443.1, from coordinate 237,032,533 downwards.
CTCCCAATATTTACATTTTGGGATTTTGTCCAAATACCCCAGAAGTGTTAGGCAGGGAGTCGCCTGTGCTGTGAAACTGAGGGAGGGAGAGACAGATAAGTAAGCCTTCCTGCCAGGGTACCTGCTTGATTGAAAGAATTGTAACTATGCACAGCAAATTAATCTGAAAAAAGCTTCTTGGGAGCTTGTATTGGCTTTAATTGATGGAATCTTTTGAAGCTTCCTGATGACACAAATGTATTCTTTTTGAGAGGTACTGCAAGGGCGTTATCTGCTCAGCTGTTCTGTGTGTGCTTTAAAAGGGCAGTTTTACACACAGTTTGCAGTACATTCAGTCTAGGTATCATTAAAATCTATATTTTGGAACCACTTTTCTATCCTAAACCTTTTTGCACATTTTGCAGCAGCCAATCTTATCCTGTGGGTAATGGAAGTTTAAAATAATGACTTGCATGTGCACAATGCTTTCTGTCACAGACTAGGACCTCGTAGCACTACACGTACATAAGTCACTATTATCCACTGCACCAACCAGGATTTAATTATGCGGCTCTCTGGTTGCACACACAAATATCTGCAGTGCATTAAATAATAGAGGTTTAATTATGTACAATAGAGCATTTCCCATTGATTAACTTAACTTGCATCTATTTTTCAAACTGTGAGTTATTTTATATGTAGATTCCTGAAGGTAAGAGACCAAAAAAAGTAGTAGAATGGCTTTTTTTAGTTACGCCTCTAACCCCGGCACACGCTCACTCACCCCTCCCCCATTGCATGCAAAATCACTGTTCCCAAACTTTTTTATTGCACTTTAACCTCTGCTACTTACCAAATTATTGTTTTCTCTTAAGTGCTATGACTCCTGAAGAATATGAAAGGTGATTTTTGAAAAATGAACATTTTAGTATTTGATGGGCTATTAGTGTAACTGTAAATGATGGTATCTTTTTATCTGTCCACTGCGCCATGTTATGGACGTGGATCCACAGACAAGGAAGCTGCCACTGTCAGTGCATCCCCTGGTGGCAGACTTCTAGAGGGGGCCAGGGAGGTTCAATGGACCCCCACAACATCCTCTTGTAGGCGGATGCAGACACTGACTGCACCCAAATGCAAGGGGAGCTCTCTCCTCTGTTATAATTACAGGTGGGCTGCCACCCGCATAGTGAATCACGGGACAGCTATTTCAAAGCCACTTTGTATTTCACTTGGATGTGCTGTCCCAGGGAAGTACTGGTTCTCAGATGCCCTGAACACAGCACATTCAACATAATAGGGAGCACTCTCCCTGTCCGTGCATGATGCATTTTTTCAAGTTGCACAGTGTCGTAAACAGGGAAAATGTGCCCTGTATGTAATAGGGCTCCCTAGATGTTTTTTGGGTTTCAAACTCCATCAGCCATTTCAAGAAATTAATCACACCAGATGTTTCATTTGTGTTTCGGCATTTTAAACCTTGCAAGCTATATACATATATTGTTGAATATTGGATACAAGAGGTTGTATTGTTTTATTTCGTCTTCTTTCATAAAATGGCATCTGGGTCATTTCGTATGAAATAGGTTGATAGTATTGTACATTGCATCAGCTACTACTGTGTGACGAAATGCTACAGTTGTGTTTATAGTCATGGATTAAAGATTCCTTCTCAAAATGGTGTTCATTGTGTTTGCCATAACAACTATTTTGCTCTTTTCATCTGTTAAATTATAACTATAAATGATTTGTTTATGGCAACTTAGACTCTTTTGGAAGGGCCTGTGTAAAATGTGACTACAAAAACAGGCATAAGCGTGGGTTAATGTGAAGAGATGAGATGTATTCAAGTGTCCCAGCCATAACTCAGCGATTGCCAGGTTCTAATCATCTTCACACACAGCTTAACATTATAGAATCCTTTGAACCCTTCGACCGGTGGACCCTTCGTATAACAATAGGAAGGAAATGATTTAAAGATACCACAGTCCACTTGCTATGCACTATTTTTGTTCTTATTGATTATAGAGATCGGATGTATTATTCTTCTTTGACTGGGTATAGGTGACTTATATGTGAGTAAGAACTGGACAGGAACATTACTGGGAAGCCTCATTCTGTATAAATAGACACATAGGGGGTCATTACAACATTGGCGGGCGGCTACTGCCGCCCGCCAAGCTGTAACCGCCACGCAGCCGCACTCCCGCGGTGCCCATTACAACATCCCCGCTGGGCCGGCGGGCGTAAACTAGCGGGGATGCGGCCGCAACATAGGAGCCGGCTCCTAATGGAGCCGGCGGTGTTGTGGCCGTGCGACGGGTGCAGTTGCACCCGTCGCGTTTTTCACTGTCTGCTATGCAGACAGTGAAAAGCTGCACGGGGCACTGTTAGGGGGCCCCTGCACTGCCCATGCCCATGCCATGGGCCCCAGGACTCCCCTTACCGCCAGCCTCTTCCTGGTGGTGCAAACCACCAGAAACAGGCTGGCAGTAGGGAAGTCATAATCCCCAGGGCAGCGCTGCTTGCTGCGCTGCCCTGGCGGATTATTTACCGCCCGGGCTAAAACGGCGGGAAACCGCCAGCCCCGGCGGTGCGACCGCGGCGCTACCACCGCGGTCAAATATGGGTCTCCGTACCACCAGCCTGTTGGCGGTACGGACGCCACTTTAGCCCTGGCGGTCTCAGACCACCAGGGTCGTAATGATCCCCATAGAGTATATACAACAAGGATGTGTATAATTACCCCTAATGCTCCTTTAAACCAACGAAGGTGGCCACAAATCACAAGGGGGAGAAGTGGGGGGTCTGTGCTGTTTTGCCAGCCCAACTGTGTATGCAGTCAGGCTGGAGAAACCTAGGTGCACATGTGTGTTTGGTCGGCCTCAGACGGCCGACCAAATACACATGCACATTTAGGGGCACTCTCCCCTCCTCCAACTCCCACCAGCCATGATCCAGCCCCAACTCTCCCTGCACTGCTGTGCCAGAAGCAGAAAAATAAAATGATAGAAAATTTTACTTTAATTTTTCTGCTTCTGGCTCAGCGAAGGAGCAGCCCCAGCTTTATACAATTTCTCACATGAGCACTTCTGTAGCAGAGATGGGAGATTGGAGCATGGGCATAAAAGCTACGTCCTGGGAACCAGAATAGGATTGTTAGTACATGGTAGATAAGCTCTTGGTGTGACAGGTACGCCCTGATGTGGGTCCCATACTCACTGTTCAACAGGACTAGAGCTACATTCTATTGAAAAGTCTCAATTAGGCTGAAACTGGTCTGGCATTGCTTGAATTCCGAATTCAGAGAGGACCTTGCTTGGCAGTTCAGGCTGGATGTTTCCTATTGGAACAGGATCAAGGCTAATTTTCATTTTTGTGGTTCCTGCCTGATGTGACATGATTAGCAAACAAATGTGGACTGGGATGTGGCTAGGAATAATTACCAGTGGCTGAGAATATATTGAGCGTTCCATCTATCACTTCTTTGTTTACTTCAGAGAAGCTTTTATAAACAGCAAGCATTATACTTGAACGAAGGTATGCATATTAAGATGTAAGTCAGAAATATAAGCATTAGCTCATATTTACAAAATAGATATATTGGATATGTTGCCAAGTGTGTCCACCAAAAAACTTGAGGGGTCCCTCCTCAAAGTACCTGAGGTGGTCACCTCCCACCTGGTCCCAGTCAGAGGCCTGCTGCCCGTGCACAGTGTACTGTGCTGAGGGGGACCCCTGGATCTCGGGGTGAAGGGGGCTTGCACTGTGGAGGCTGCAGGAACCTTTGTTATGCCACTGGTGTCCATCTTTAGTATGATCAGTCACTAATTTATGATACTTGGCGAATTCCATGACTGTAAGCTTTGATGCTAGTAGCGAGTTTATTGCACGGCGGATAATTCATGGCTGGTGATCATTGCATCATTTCTTTTTTCTTTTATTAAGTGGTAGAATAGAGCTTCTCAATTTTTATTTCATAAAGAAGAAAATCATAGATGTCCCTTCACCACAATGCCAAGTGTTGTGAAAATGACATCACACATTTTTTCATCTTTTTGGGAATGCCCTTTCAGATGTCTTTCAGCGCATTAGGGTTTTTGACATATGGAAATGAAAAGCACGAAATGTAAAATGTTGGTGGTTTAACTCTTCAAAAAATGAAAAGGAAAATTACCTCAATAGAGTAGATTTAAAACAAGTTATTAATTTTTAATTAACTTCAGTATTCAAATTACCAAAACAATTACTAAATACAAATATACTGTGATCTTTCTTATGCTGGTGCTTGATTTATATAACAAATTGTTCTTTTAGGTTATTGTGCAAAAAAATTGTGGCATGATCTTTAAGGGGTTAATTGTGGGATTTTTGGCAATTTGGTCACATAACAGTGGAAAACCCTTTTAAATTTACTGTTGTCTCTCCCATATACAAATATCAATTTTTCATTGACCACCATTCATTCTTGTTACCTTTTGTAATTTGTTATCATTAGTCCAGCCATAACCTGATAATGCACAGTCTTGGACGTAGTGGGCACTGCTGACAGGGAAGGAGACTGGTGGGTTTCATGTTGTTCCTGTTTGTACGGTTCAATAGTAACTTGAACTCTGACAATTGTGATTGTTGCAACCAGAAAAGGGCTGAGGATTTCTTCCTTTAACATCTGGTGATTATCTCTAATCCTAAATTATTGTCTCATGATGTAGAGGGGGTTCGTGGATGACTAGAAGGGACAGACAGTGACCTTGCTTCCATCCCTCCACCTAGGTTCTGCTGCAAGGATAGCAAAGCTGGGATGTGACCTTGGAGAGTGTCATTGTTTTCCTCACTGAAACCTGGAGAAAGTTTCCTTCTAATAACCATCATTGTTCCATTCACTGTTAGCAGCACTCCTTTCTGCTCTTTTTCTGGGGCCTGTCACATTTGATAGTGAAGCTCAGTGCTTAATTTGGAGCCAGTAATTGCCGGTAAGGACCACCATCAGTTATTTCTGAGGATTAACACTTATTTTCCTCTCCAAACATTTTCAAAGGGAGGGAAAAGCTCACAAAGCGTAAAGATGGAAGAAGAAAAATACAGAAAAAATGTCTCAAACTGCAAAAGCAGGATCCTTCAGGAGTGAAATAAAGGGGCAGAAGCGTCTGGTAGTTGAATAAAAAGGCATGGGAAGGAATGAATACTGCATAGCCTTGGTATTCGTCGCACCTATATTTTAACAGCATCAGCCGCCGACTTCTGAGCAGAGTTTTGTGCACCGCACTCATTCTTTTACAAATTAACCACTGGTGAAGTTCCATGTCAGTCTGCTTAGATCACTAATTTCAGGACAGGAAGGTGCTGATCACGTTTTAAAAGGATACAGTAATGAGGTGTTGTGGTCTTTGCTTTTCATCATATCCTCACACCGGCTATGCAGGCACTCATATACAAGGCAAACTGTACTGATCTTGTCTGAATCACTTGACCTGCCTTGGAACTTGCTTTTGCGCAATGTCCATTTGTTAAAGTGATAGGGGTCACATATCTGGGAGCACCTCACTACTATTTTCCTGTTTCCTAATCTGTAACCTGGGTGAAAATAGTAGGAGTTCAAATTCTAATTTTGGCCCCCACCCCCAATTATTCATCTGATATTTTTAATTTCTTTGGAATTATTAAACTCCTTTATTGGAGATTATTTTTGCTGGTGTTTGGGGGCTTCGAGACGCCAGTTTAGGAATATATTCCCTTGATTGCACGAGACTTTGCTCTTCGATTTCTCCAATTTGGAGTCCGGATATATAACTCTATCCATGGCGAAGGTACTTTCTACAGAAAAAGTAGCCCCTTTCCATATTATTGCACTTTCGCCATTCCTTTAAATACCGGTACATGTTTTTACCATACTGAAGGTATATAAAGGGAATAGGAACACCATTGTTTGGGACATTTGTAATCTTAGAATTTCAGTTCCTAACTTATTCTGGTTTGATTTCAATCACACTAGGAAAAAAATGGTTATGGTCACCTCCCAACTAATGAAAGTTTACTCCGTGAGAAAGAGGATAGAAAATGTATATTTAGAAAGAACGGAATTGTTGGTCTGTCAACTAATGACAGATTATGGCCTGCCTTAAAGAAATCTTCAGGCCGTGACCCAGTGATGTTCACCGAGCTCCAAGGGAGGATAGACCAGTTTCCAGTGGTCACCAGAGTTCATACAATAGGGTCTGTAGTGGGTACAGAAACAAACATTTTTCTTACCCATTCTTCATCCATGTGTAATTCATCCCTTTGATATCGTATACCCTGGCCTTTCAAACAAACAGATTTTTATAGTAATAAATAGAAAAACACAGACACTCCTTTAAAGTTAAAATTGCAAATACACTTGTTGAGCGGAGCACCAGGTCATGTCACCCAGGGGCATATTTATACTCCGTTTGCGCCGAATTTGCGTCGTTTTTTTCGACGCAAATTCGACGCAAAACTAACTCCATATTTATACTTTGGCGTTAGACGCGTCTAGCGCCAAAGTTCATGGAGTTAGCGTCATTTTTTGGCGTGAACACCTTCCTTGCGTTAATGAGATGCAAGGTAGGCGTTCCCGTCTTAAAAAATGACTCCCAGGCATGTGCGTGGTATTTATACTCCCGGGCAAAAATGACGCCCGGGAGTGGGCGGGGCAAAAAACCCCGCATTTGCGCCTCTTTTTAACGCCTGGGTCAGGGCAGGCGTTAAGGGACCTGTGGGCTCAGAATGAGCCCAGAGGTGCCCTCCCCTGCCCCCAGGGACACCCCCTGCCACCCTTGCCCACCCCAGGAGGACACCCAAGGATGGAGGGACCCATCCCAGGGAAGAAAAGGTAAGTTGTGGTAAGTATTTTTTAAAAACAAATTTGTGGCATAGGGGGGCCTGATTTGTGCCCCCTACATGCCACTATGCCCAATGACCATGCCCAGGAGACATAAGTCACGCCAAGGGGGCATGACTCCTGCTAAGACAGGAGTCATGTTAATGGCGTCTGGGCGCCCCCAAAAAATGGCGCAAATCGGGTTAAGACGATTTTTTTGCCTCAGCCTGACTTGCCCCATTTTGGGACGCCCAAACGCCATTTTTCCCTACGCCGGCGCTGCCTGGTGTACGTCGTTTTTTTTCACGCACACCTGGCAGCGCCGGTCGGCTAACGCCATTCAATAAATACGGCGCCCGCATGGCACTTCAGAATGGCGTTAGCCGGCGCTAATTTTTTTGGCGCAAAACTGCGTTAGCACAGTTTTGCGTCAAAAAGTATAAATATGGCCCCAAGTTTCCCTAATGAGAAAAATCCATCTTAACTATCTTACCTTTGGCGCAAAGTGGGTCATAGACTGGAGGTCAGGTCAACTACAGTTTCTGCTATCAGTGAATCACACATCAGTCATGAGGCCAATATTGTCAAAAGACAACTCCGTACTCGGCACTGGCTTAACTCAACAAAATATACCGATTACAAAATCAGAAGAGACAGCAGATAACAAACATCTATCCAGCATTCACCAAGAATAGGAGTTCCATTGAGAGGAGAGTGACATAAATGTTTATGTTAAATTTGAGAAGTTTCTTGAAAAAGGTGACATGGACTTAAATTGTGATTTTAACAAACAAGTGCAGATAATTAGTTTACTTAAAATAGTCTAGCGAAAATGACTACAGCTGGTTATCATCCCTCCCTTGCTTCTGCCCAGCAGTGTCTTTGTAATGTCGTAACTGCAATTTCAAACATTTACTTGGGAAATCGAAACAAATGTGAGCTAATTCTAGTGTGAAGTGCAAATACTGCAACAGGTGCAGTCGATCAAGGGCCCAGGACCCCCCCTAATTAGTGGCTGTTTTTTGCTACCAAACCAGGATGCAGCTTTTTTCTTGCTTGTATTAGGCCCAGTAGCACCTTCGCTGTTCTACTAGGTCTAAGTGTGTTAGTGAGTCTGACCTTAATTGTTTTCTCATCTTTAATGCATAAGGGGACGTGTTAGAGGTTCCATGGACCTTTTGACTGCACTTAGAGAGATTCCCACCATAAATCCCAAGCACAACACAAAATTATAATTAATAGCAATAAAAACATTAATAACCTTTGGAGCCAGTAATATTCACACACAATGACCCACATGGTCACGAATAACCACACCTTTGTGTAAAAGTTAGAATGTATATTTCCCCATATTAACAATGCTAATATCACGTAACTTAATCTCAAAATCAAATGGTATACTTACAGAAACAACATTGGTTGACCAAATCTTCTAAAGAATCTCAATTTAACCAAAGCAAGAATTACTACGCACTCTAGAGTTACAGTACAAATCAATAACAAGAACAACTGCACAATAAAAATAGCACATATTTAGATTCAGCAACTGAGCAACATCAATTTTTTATCAGTGGCAACCTACTAACATTTAGGGTCATCCCTCACTAACCTTCAGATTAGAAGAGCATAGTTGGACTTCATGCAAAACAATTTAGTCAACACAAATTTGGAAAGACATCTAGGAATGGGTCTATCAAAATAGCAGTTGGTACCTAGGAACAAAATACAAATTACATCAAACAATAACATTTGATTATACCTCTCCTTAATATGGATCAGCAAGCTGCAACTGTTTTTGTCAGATGGACATCAGTTCGGTCACCATCAGCATCGGACCAAGAAAGGGAATGGTTCAGAACTAGGGGACTCTAAGCTATTCAAACCATTTGTAATGCATAGTCTAAGAATCAACATTCATCATCAAAAGCTTAAGTAATTAAGTTAAAGATAGAATTCTCTAAATAAGAGAATCAAATAGTAATGAGCATGGATGGTAAGAATGATCAAAATGGCTCCTCTCAGCAAAGGACTAAGAAAATGAGCACTTTTCTGTCTGTGCAATCGGGCTAAGTTGAAATCATCTAAAACATTTCCCACTTTGCCATTGGTCAAAGAATCGTACGTTTACATTTATTCCGACGAAGGTAGAACTTCAAATCTAAGATGTAACTAAACTGTTTTTCACATGTCGATGAATGGCTCCTCTTCTCCTGTTCCCATCGTCGTACTTGTCAGTTAACAATTTTGTATCCTTCTGTCCTTCAGTCAGTTCACCCATTGGTAGCTCCTAGGAACATCACTTTCTCACACACAACACTTTACATTGTATCAGTAATTATTACACAATTTTCTAACAAGCAATCCTCATGGGAAAAGAAAAACATGGCTAGCGTTTGGTCAACTCAGTGGAAAAGAAAAATTCAAGTATTAATTTCTTCAAGCGAGCATTTTCTCACAGCATTATCTGAACGGTTCAATTTAACATGAGGCTGTGCAACTAGGCCCAAGACCTCGGTAACTTAAAGCTTACAATTTGTAAAGTAAATACGTAATAAGCAATCCTCAATATAACATACTACTACATTAATCTAAACATGTGCACATCCATTTATTTTAATAAGCAATTAACAAGAACCCTTTCCAAGTCATGCATTATTTTCTATATTAAGTAAATATTCTATGCAGATTCAACATTCAGAATACATGAATATTTAGTAGTAAAAATTCAGCGTTCACAAGTGTCAATATGTTTTTTTTGTGGACATTTTTTCACTTTGTCCAACAGCATACTGCATGGGAGTTTTCTGTTGTGCAGTACCATAGTTCACTCACTTTTGGAGGTTTTGTAAAAACTAAAGGGGGGTGGAGCTCATGCAGTTTCACTCCTCAGAACTCCATGGAGTTACCGAAACACTCTGCCTAATTCCATGGAATTCCACAGGCGGAGTATTGCTCAGCCTTCCAGTGGCTCCACTTCTTCACTGTGGCCTGCACTCCTCTGCTTTGTTTTCAGTACAGCTCAGAGGGTTTTTTGAAGACCATGCAGCTTTAAATACCTTTGGGAAGTCCAGTCCAGTCCGGGCTCATACTAGAGGAACTTGTGTTTCACTTCTGAATCTACTTTTCTCCAGTTTTATCATGTAGTATGATCTTGGCCCTTGGCATTGGAGTGCTGCACAAGAGCAACAGATTATGTGGCACAAGGTCAGATTCATTATTTTTAAGGTGGCAGATGTTAAAGGATTAGCCCACAATCTGCATGGGGAGCCACCCCCAAAGGACAGGGATCTGGAAAAGCTCTCTACTGATAATGAAAGAAAGGAAGGAGAAGGGCAGACAGTGGAAAGGGTGGAGTGCAGGGCAGTAGAGAAGGCGGGAGAAGAACAGAAGACTTGAGGTGGTGAGGATGAGGCAAGAGGCTGAGGGGATCCAAGAGACAGGTTCATTGAGGGTGGTCTGGGGAGGAGGGCGATGTACAGACATCCTAGCACAAACCATTACTCAGCATGCCTGTCGTCACTACCATCAATGTGGTAGACAACAGTGAGCACCGTTTGAGCCCCAGGGAAAGTGAAGTTGTTGATGAGCTGTGGAACCACCCATTAGTCATGATAGGTGAGATGGAGGATGCAGCAGAGAATGAGGTATAAATATAGATGAAGAAAAGGAAGGCTAAAGAGAGCAGCTAAAGTGAAGGAGTAAATGCCTACCTGCATTTCTCTTCCCCTGAAAAGTGTCACATAAACCCTTTGTGCAAGCCCATCTGCCCTTTAACTCCCTCCGTCTGCTGCTGAGCACTTTAATATCAATCAATTTTGCAGCTGATGTCTACTCACCTGCATCAGCATGGCGTGCAGCTTGATCTTTTCCAGTCAGCGCATGGCTAGGTTGCCAATAAATGGCCAGGACACCAAGGGAGCAGGTTGAGATCCCTCATCTTCTTGGAGGAGGACAGAAACTGGAAGAGGGCCAGGACCACAAGGGTATCCACTACCAGCAGGGAGAATATGGTCACAGCAGCCTGCTTCATCTTTCAAGGCTCTCTGACTCTCCTGCAGCGGGAGGGTGCCCCACACACCCTCAATTCAGAAGAAGCTGCATGCTTCATTCTGCCGAGTGCCTTAACTGCTGCCAAATGTAGTGACATATAAGAATCTCCAGCCTTTCCAGCTACGGCCACGCAGACTCTCTGGGACACAGAGCAAACTGAAGGAGTCATGTTACACTCCGACCCGCATCACGGATACACCTACCTGCCCTCAAGACAGTCATGTGATGAGCTTCTTTAAGCACACATTCTTCATATCAAACTGCAGTTTGTCTGCATTCTTGGATGTAGAAAGGAGAGCACTCTATAAACTCTGCACCGCCAGAGTTTACTACCCCCATAATATAATATGCATAAGTTGGTTAGTCTGGTAATTTGCTTTGGCCACTCTTCCATCACAATGTTACAAGATTCGTCCGTGCCTCTACATCTTGCTTCTTCATTGTCCAAAGGGAGATGGGTGAAACCAGAGACATCTGAAGAAATTTGCGGGCCTTGGGTCAAATATATTTGGGGGGGCTTGTTCAGAACAGTTTTGAACTTATGATCAAATTTCAGCTGTTTTCTGCCCTCTTTGGCCAGGTCACTGACAGTGCACGGGCACACTTGTTCAGATACCTCCTTGAGCCACATCAGCGTCATTTTGTTTACGCTAATGTGGCCCAACAGGGCCACAATCCCTGCAACATATTTACAAAGTGTAACCCTTTGCTCTACATTATGCCTGCAAAGGGGCATTCTCCTGTTACGGGGGGGCCGAAAAAATTGCATATATTTTTTCGGCACTTTTAATGCCTGCTCAGAGCAGGTGTTAAAAGGAGGCTTCCATTGTATACAATGGTCCTCTGGGTGCTTTACAGGATTAGCATCAATTTGTTTACACTAATCCTGCAAAGCGCCAGACTAGCATAAAAAATTCTGCTGCTAGTCCCCAAAATACTGCCATGGTGCGCCGTATTTAATTAAGGCGCACACATGGTGGAATTAGGGGGTGCTAAGGGTCACAAGAAAAGTGCTGCTGCACTGTGTGAACCACCACTTTTCTTAAATATACCCCCAAATGTGGTTACATCTAATATTCATAGATAATGGCTTGTGTTTTCAATAACACAGGAGTAGCTGACTAATAGTACTGCAAATATTCTCTGTGACATCCCCCCATTTCTCATATTTGAGGTACTGCTTTGAACTAAAACTTTCATTTATGGATGTTGCATGAAACATAAACACAACAATTCTCTTCAAAATGTCAGTAATAGACTCACACACCACTCACATTAAAAACAAATTAATGGGAAATGATATTTACAACAATACAGTTTAAGTATTATTCAAGGTCATTAGGGCAGACTCTCTGTAGACCGGATGGGGCTCAGTTAGGGCCCCCCTGAAAGGCCAGGGCCCTGGACCAGAGCCCACTTTGCCTGTGCCTTAAAAGGTGTCTGGGTGAAACACAGTATCCTGTTGCAGCTTTGCCTCTAAAACGAAGATGATAACTATGTTTTCTATTCATTAAGCATCAGCTCTCATCTAACGAGCTAGAATCTAGCATCTCGTGGTCTGCTTGCCGTCTTCATCACTATGATTAAGCCTGTGTGAGGCAGTATCAACCTGAGGAGGGACTTGGCCCAGGCATGTCTTTCTGAATAGGTGAGACACCGCTTTTCAAAATTTTACTTGTTTGTTTTTCATCTTCCAGTTGGGGCCTTTGCACTCCATTTAATGGTTTACAAAGAAAAAACATACATACATACATCTAGTTTGAAAGTTGCAAGGCAAATGGCATTAAATGATACTGGGTAAAAATGACCTAATTTATGAAGTTACACAAAAAGAGGTCCTGCATCTTCGGCCATATTCTGATAACAATAGTACAACATTGCAAATAACCGCACACATATTCAGTTTGTTTGCATTGCTCCTGACGTCCCATAGTAGTACTTTTACAAAGCTGACTTCTCAGTTACAGAATATGGCATCATCACAGGCATTTTGTGTAACAAGTGTAACACAAAGGGGCACCTTTATGAGAAGTGGCGCTACACCTAGTGCAGCACCATTTTTTTTGCACCCCTTAGTGCCCCCCCTAACGCCACCATGTGTGTGCCATGTTTATAATACTGTGCACCATGGCAGTAGTCAGGGTGACTATCTTCATAATTCTTACTCTGAGAACCAACAGAAGATCTGGGCTTACCAGTCAGCCGATTCACTCAGGGTGCATCACCAGTCGGTCTGAGTTTGCAGCAGCTCCGGCTAAGTTCTTCTCCACTACAGCAAATCCTGTTCAGCGGGCCATCTTGGAGAAAGTACTTGGCCTCGTGGAGCATTGTTTGACTACAGCCTGCAACTTAGTCCCACTGGAGATTTTTAACTTCCAAGAAGTAGACTTAGGGACTTACTTATATTTCGGTGGACGGATTACTCTGTCACAATGGTGATGGATATCCCATGTGCTGAAATAAGAATCCCATTATTTCTTATGACATTTATATTTAGGCAGGCAAGATATCCTTCATTGTTGTGATGTAGTAATCTGTCCACTAAAATCTAAATTAGACCCTTAGTCTACTTCTTGGAAGTTGAAAATCTCCAGTGGAACGAAGCTGCTTGCTCAGCTGAACTCTACCTTCAAAAGGAACTTATCTTCAATAAGTTTTTAAAGTCTGAATCAGCCTTAACTTTTGACCTTGATCTGCTTTCTCACAACCAGAAACCCACTGTTGGCACTTTGATTTTTAGGAGCTATTGTACACTAAAAACATACTTTAAAACTCTTGTTCTATTGATTGGATTGAATTCATTTTGGTATAATTTTATTTTATAAAATGTACCCTTTTTTTCTAAATTGATTTAGATGTTTCTTGTGTTTTTAAACTTCGTACGTCGCATAAAAAGTATATACAGTGCCTCGAAGTTAAGCCTGGCTACTTTTGTGCAAAACTATCAGAGGGTTAAGCACAGATTAATTTAGTGACTCTTTTTGGTCCATCCCTTTAACCAATGATCCACTTTCCTACTTATTTCTATCACTGTGGTGTTTTCCTAAAGTAAGATAAACTAATAATGTCCCTGTTTGCTGTTCTCAGATCTCTCTCTGACAAGTATCTCTGATAGAAAATGTAGGAAAGTGCCCTTTTGTGTATGGTCCCTCCCCACTTTTTTACACAATGCTGATTAGTATGACTCTGTTAGTGCACTGAAAGCCTGCTGACCTGGCCCTAGTGTCCATGCTCTCTTTCTAAATTGATTTGTCGACTTGGTAATTCCCTGATTGGCAAAGATGTTACCCTGTTATAAGCTCCTTCTAAATGTTGCTCAAAGCAAAGGTGGTAAAGAGGTCCCCAGGGGCTGCAGCACAAGTTTGTTCCTCCCGGGTGATCCACACAAATCATTGATGGCAGGCCTGCCATTGCAGACTGCGAAAGCAATGCAGACTGCTTGACTGTGCCCTCACCATGAGTGGCACAGACCCATGCGCTGCCTTGCACATATGACAGCACCCCTAAGGAAGGCCTCTGCAGCTCAGGTACCAGGTGCATTATATTTAAGGCGCAGGTTGGTATGTCCCTATTGTGTCCTTTCCTTTAAAGTACACTAGAAGTGCAGGCCGGTCTATAGATTAACATGGACTTAAGCCCCAGGCAGACTCGGGTTGCTAGCTCCATTACGGTACCTTCTAGATATGTTGAGTTTGATGTCAAACAGCATGCTTTCTCTCCCCCAACATAAATCTAGAGATGGCTGTCATGTACCCAGGTGGCACACCAGAGGTTGTCCGCCTGTTTGCCACCCTTCGGTCTGCTCTGACTGGTGATCCTGGGCTTTTCTTCACACTTGCTGACACCAAGACAGGTTTCTGACATTCTGGCAGTTAATGTAGACACTCCTAGAAGTCAGGGAAAAAGGCTGAGGCAGGAAGAAGGCCACACTTCCCACCCCCCAGACAGGCTAGTGAATAGAGCCATCAGGGCAGTGAGCTTCAAAGGCTTCACCACACCGGGAAATTAGATATGCAGGACAATGCACACCCCCAACAGGCTGACCACATCTCTAGGGTGAGCAGCCTGGTCTGTGCACTAAATTTGATTTCTGCCATCTTGGGAGTGCCAGACTAGAGGGTTCTGGGTAAATAAGAGTGACCTTCCCCACCAGATGTGGTCCCCTCATGGGCAGATTAGCTGCAAGAGTTAGCTGCTGTTGGAAAATGGGTTATTGGTAAGGGCAGGTAGGTACCTACACTTAGCAATAGGCCACTAACCTCCACTTAGGTCCGGTTAGGTCTCAGTAAATTAAACCCAGCTCAACCCAGGCTTAACTTAGGAGACAGAGTGTAAAGCATTCAAATATCACAAAACAGTAATTAAATAAAATACAGGGAACAGTTTAAAAATCCAAAACCAATTTATAAAAATAGATTATATTTTTATCTTTAAAATGACACAAAAATAAATAAAATCAGATAAGGGGAACCAGAGATATGAATTTTTAAAGAATCATTGTTTTCTAGCGCCTAGAAACAAACAATGCCAATTAGGTCATCTGGTTGCACCTCGACCGGGGCTAAGTCAAAGTTTAAGGCCGACCGCGATGGAGCCCAGCTCGGCTACAGCCTGCGGGAGGCACCGGTCAAAAGTTTACCTTCGGACTTAGTCGTTTTTTTGAAGATTTTCTTCAGCTGGACGAACCTGCCAGTCCAATCCGACCTCCTGGAACCCTTCTCCGGATATGCGTCATGAGAGCCCTCAGTGGAGATTTTTACCTTCGGACTTAGTCATTTTTTTGAGGTGAAAATCCTTCGACCAGGGCAAACCTGGATCTTGATCCGACGTCCTTGGAGCCCTCCTCGGATATGCTGGCTGGGAGGTCCCGGTCAACTTCCTATGTTCAGACTTAGGGCCTGATTCTAACTTTGGAGGACGGTGTTAAACCGTCCCAAAAGTGGCGGATATACCACCTACCGTATTACGAGTCCATTATATCCTATGGAACTCGTAATACGGTAGGTGGTATATCCGCCACTTTTGGGACGGTTTAACACCGTCCTCCAAAGTTAGAATCAGGCCCTTAGTCTCTTTTTTGGAGATTTTCTTCACCGGGACAAACCTGCAAGTCAGGCTGGGTCACGGTTGAGGCAAGCCAGCTAGAGTTGCCACGGCAGGTCTGTCCCTCTATGGAGCTTTTTTTCAAAAGTTCTCCAAACTTCTCCAAACTCCTGGTTCTTCTCCCAGATGTTCCTTTAAGGTTCTTTTGGGGTCCACAGCTCACCCCAAGGACCCAGAAGCTCTGAGATGATCCTTGGGGGTGTGGGCTACAACTCCCAGAATGCACCTGGCACAAACTCCTTTGCGTCCACCGGACAGTGGTTAGCTGGTTGATTTCTTCAAGAGTTGGTGCAGGGGACTCTGGTTAGCAATTATTCACCTGTAGCAAACAGGGAGTCCCTCCTTGAACCAGTTGAAGCCAGGCAAAGTCCTTCTTGTGGTGAAGCCAAAGTGTGCAGCTGGTGCAGTCCTTCAGAGTGCAGGCTCCAGGGGCAGGCCAGGGGTCCAACAGGGCATTCCTTCTTCTCCTTTGGTTCTTCCTTGTTGGAATCTGATGGGGATCTGGTAGGGAACTGAGGTGTGGGTGCAGGTCTGCCAGTTTTATCCTTGCTCCTGGGTGAAAAACAGGGGGGTCCTGGTTCTCCAATCAGGGGCAGGGTCCTTCCCCCAGTGATGATCACTTCCTGGGAAGTGTGGCAAAAATCAATCCCAGGGAGCAACATTCCTCAAAAATCCATCATGGCTGAAAGTGATTTTTGGAGGTTACATCTGGCTGAGCCCACCCACTGGTGTGGCTAAAAATCCTAAACACACCCTCTCCTGCCCTCTCCTAATATAATCAAGGGGGCACCTAATTGTCTAGGTTTGCAGGATGTGTGTGTGTTGCTGGGTTGCTCCAAATGTCCTTCTCTGCCTTTGAAGACCAGTTTGGCACCCCTACCCCATCCTGCCTCACCATCTGTTGAGGGGAGATCTCCTCCCACAGGCACATCTCTTTGTGTGAAGACAGGCCACTTCACACCTCATCAATGCAGCCTGGTCAGGCTGCCAGAGGCTGGCCAATCAGGGCACAGCAGCAAAAACACTGCAGGGCTGAAGTTGGCAACTTTTCAGGTAAAGTTTAAAACGCTTTACCTGAAGAAGTTATATTAAATCCAACAACTGGAAGTTGTAGGATTTATCTTAGCAAATAATTTGATATCAAACTCTTTGTATCTGTTACTTAAGGGGACTTTTAAAATTAAAATAAAGTATCCCCATTCTAGCCTATGGAGGCCATTCACTACAATGAGGGATAAACAAATGTGGCTGTTTTACCTCACCAGGGCTTATAAAACTATTTTTATAAGGTCCCTGCTTATAGGTACATGGCACCCATCCCTAGGGACACATAGGGCACACCTTAGGGGTGACTTATATGTAAAAATAAGGTAGTTTAAGACTTTGGAACTACTTTTAATTCGAATTTGCATTGAACTTTTATTTAAAATTAAAAGCAGCCAGCAAGGAAGGCCTGCCTTTAAAATGACACTGGGCACCTCAGCAGTGCACCTATGGGTGCACTACCTATGCTGGGATCCCTAAACCTACATGCCCTACCATATACGAGGGACTTATAGGTAGGTTGACTTAGCCAATTTCAATTAGCCTAATTTGCATACTGATTTTACACAGAGCACAGGCCCTGGGACTGGTTAGCAGTACCCAGGGCACCATCAGAGTCAGGAAAACACCAGCAAAAAGTGGAAAATGGGGGAAAAAAGATAGTGGGCCTCTGCAGTCAGCCCTGTTCTCTCACAGCTGCCCATTGGCCACTAGTCTCCACACCCCTACCTCCTCCAAATCCAGGATTGAAGAGACATCCCTGACATAAAACCTCAGACCTTATAAACCAACTTCAAAGAAGGACCAGGAGGAGCACTGTATCACGACAACCAGTCTTTGCTCACTTCACCAAAGCAAAAGAGGGATACTCTGTCAATGAGGCAACAGAATGGCAACTGTATGAACTACCCTCATACTTGGCAGACGCTCAATACTCCTGACCAGAGGGACCCTTGTGGAAGCCAAAAGCACATTCCGACTCTCTTGGACGAGTGGCACTAGTCCTCTCACACAGCAGGTATAAACACTCACAGGATCTGAAGATTCACTGGCCATTGGGCCCACCGCGGGACCGATGAAAGCCAGGTAGTCCATTGTCTTCTGGGAGTTTTAGCCTTAAATGACCTCAAGTTCCCCCAGACCCTGGTAGTTCTTAAAGGATTTCAAAACCTTTATCTCTGCCAATGTTTGTTGGTTACCAGTCCGGTAACTAACTCCTACACATTGTGTAACCTACATCCAACATCTGCAACCTAGCCCCTGCTGAGACTTTGCATCCTTTAGTCAGCACCACAGTGTAAGCAGTAAAATCAGCACCACCTTGAGTCCCTTTCAGCACCACAGACAGCCAGGACAACTCTGCACCCAGACGCCATGGGCCTGGTAAAACTGAACTGACTGCCGTGATCTGGTCCTAGGAACTGTATAACCTTAGCCCTGCAAGGGTTCCCCGTAACTCGTTCTTTAGTTACTGTTTTGCAGCCAGTGGTATTTCTCTATAGAATTCAATGCAACATTTAGATGACATTTTTGCTGTGATTTTATTTTACTTCTAAAATTTATAACTCAGGTTGTAATTATGCAATTCTCATATAAACATTTAGGGATTACTAACAAGCCCCTGTGCACCACAGGAGCGTCACTTATATTGACACTCCTGTTACTCACAGTGCAGACTCACACCTACAAAGCCACCCTGCATGGCTTTTTATGGCCTTGTAGATATGGTGTAAGGCAACACAGCGCAAGTCGCTGTGTTGCCTCACACTGCTTCAGGGAGGTATGCCATGGGCTCTGCAGTGGGTGTTCCCACTCAACACCCATGGAAGTTGACACTTTCCAAAATGTACAACATACTGCAAATATGGGACAGCGACAAAAACCTACGCCTCCCCTCGGCAGGAGTAATGTGTAGAAATGTTTACATCACCTTGTTTTTCTTCATTTGAAGGGTGCTGGCTTCTGCAGCACACATAGAACGAGAAAAACGCTTCTTGTGATTGTTTTGCTGCAGGATGGTGTACCTTCCTGCACAAAAACAAACATCCTCACAATGCAGATATCCTTGCTCCAGAATGCACATCTCATACCCTTTTCTTTTGACGTAGGGCAGTACATCAAGAAGCCTTGCGGCGCTGCCCTGCACTAAAACATTGCAAATGAGGCCCTTAGTATCTTGGGACTAGAGAGTTCTACAAATTTAAAATGACACTTTAAATTGTATTTCCTTCCTCAAAATAACCAATGAAGTCTTCTGAAAGGTTAGGAGACATGCCCAGAGCAAGATGGCTTTGTTATTATCAAATATACCTCATTCTTTATTTGCTTTCACTGTACATTCGTGAGCCGTGGGCTTGCTATTGCAACTGTGGCTCCATCTTTGAAAAACATCGCTGAATCATGCCTGGTAAATTAATTAAGGAGCTGCAGTTCTAAAAACTCCATTTAGATGTGCTTTAGTAGAAAAAGTTTAACCCCTTCTGTGCCCAGGACGTAATGCTTACGTCCTGAGGCACAGTGCTGCTGTGCCCAGGACGTAACCATTACGTCCTGTGCACAGAGCCCAGAGGGAGCGCTCTCGCTCCCTCTGTGGGGTTCCCCCCCACCCCCCCAAGTCAGGGATGGAAGGGGAAGCCCTTCCCCTCCCACCCCCGACCCCCCCAACCCCCCCGTGACGTCAGCGCGCGAGCGCGCGCTGATTAGTCACAGGGTCTCCCCCATCGCGCTGGAAGCAGAGCTTCCAGCGCGATTGAAAAAGAAATGCTTTTGCATTTCTTTTTCAATCCCATGGGGGAGGCCCCGAGAGGCTTCAAAGGGAAGGAAATGTATTTCCTTCCCTTTGAAGTCTCTCACAGGTTTCAAAAGCCGGATTGCTTGCAATCCGGCTTTTGAAACCCCACTAGACACCAGTGATTTTTTTTTTCATTCTTGAAATTGGCAAAAGGGAGCGACCCCTTGGGCAAGGGTCGCTCCCAGGGGGGCATTTTTTTAGGAAGGCCTTTTCTGCCCCCCCTGGGGGCAGATTGGCCTATTATTAGGGGGGGCAGAAACCTCTAGGCACCAGGGACCATTTTTTTTTTGTTTTTTTTTTTTGTGATGAATTCTTTTTTTTTAGGTGGGGAGCGATCCCTTAGGCAAGGGTCGCTCCCCTACGGGGCAATATATATTTAGGCCATTTCTGCCCCCCTTGGGGGCAGATTGGCCTATTTTGATAAGGCCAATCTGCCCCCAAGGGGGGCAGAAACCATTAGACACCAGGGAGTTTGTTTTTGCGCGCGAATGTCACGCAACAAAGCGACCCCTTTGGCAAGGGTCGCTCCCAGGGGGGGCAATTTTTTGGGAAGGCCTTTTCTGCCCCCCCTGGGGGCAGATCGGCCTATTATTAGGCCGATCTGCCCCCAGGGGGGGAAGAAACCTCTAGGTGCCAGGGCAAATTTTTTTTTTGTGTTTTTTTTTTTTGTTCTTTTTTTTTTTTTAGAGATGGGGAGCGACCCATCAGGCAAGGGTCGCTCCCCTGGGGGGCAAATTGTATTTAGACCATTTCTGCCCCCCTGGGGGCAGATTGGCCGATTTTAGGTCAATCTGCCCCCAAGGGGGCAGAAACCACTAGGCACCGGGGATTTGTTTTTTGGCGCCAATGTCACGCAGGGGGAGCGACCCCGTAGGCAAGGGTCGCTCCCGGGGGGGGGGGGGTTTGGGGGGGCAAATTTATTTTAGGCCATTTCTGCCCCCCCGGGGGACAGATCGGCCTATTATTAGGCCGAACTGCCCCCGGGGGGGCGGGGCAGAACACTCTAGGCGCCAGGGCAATTTTTTTTTTGTGTTTTTTTTTTTTGTTGTTTCTTTTTTTAGAGATGGGGAGCGACCCATCAGGCAAGGGTCGCTCCCCTGGGGGGGCAAATTGTATTTAGACCATTTTTGCCCCCCTGGGGGCAGATTGGCCAATTTTAGGTCAATCTGCCCCCAAGGGGGCAGAAACCACTAGGCACCGGGGATTTGTTTTTTGGCGCCAATATCACGCAGGGGGAGCGACCCCGTAGGCAAGGGTCGCTCCCGGGGGGGGGGGTGGGGGTTGGGGGGGCAAATTTATTTTAGGCCATTTCTGCCCCCCCGGGGGACAGATCGGCCTATTATTAGGCCGAACTGCCCCCAGGGGGGGGGCAGAACACTCTAGGCGCCAGGGCAATTTTTTTTTTGTGTTTTTTTTTTTTGGTGTTTCTTTTTTTAGAGATGGGGAGCGACCCATCAGGCAAGGGTCGCTCCCCTGGGGGGGCAAATTGTATTTAGACCATTTCTGCCCCCCTGGGGGCAGATTGGCCAATTTTAGGTCAATCTGCCCCCAAGGGGGCAGAAACCACTAGGCACCGGGGATTTGTTTTTTGGCGCCAATGTCACGCAGGGGGAGCGACCCCGTAGGCAAGAGTCGCTCCCGGGCGGGGGGGTGGGGGTTGGGGGGGCAAATTTATTTTAGGCCATTTCTGCCCCCCGGGGGACAGATCGGCCTATTATTAGGCCGAACTGCCCCCGGGGGGGGGCAGAACACTCTAGGCGCCAGGGCAATTTTTTTTTTGTGTTTTTTTTTTTTGTTGTTTCTTTTTTTAGAGATGGGGAGCGACCCATCAGGCAAGGGTCGCTCCCCTTGGGGGGCAAATTGTATTTAGACCATTTCTGCCCCCCTGGGGGCAGATTGGCCAATTTTAGGTCAATCTGCCCCCAAGGGGGCAGAAACCACTAGGCACCGGGGATTTGTTTTTTGGCGCCAATGTCACGCAGGGGGAGCGACCCCGTAGGCAAGGGTCGCTCCCGGGGGGGGGTGGGGGTTGGGGGGGCAAATTTATTTTAGGCCATTTCTGCCCCCCCGGGGGACAGATCGGCCTATTATTAGGCCGAACTGCCCCCGGGGGGGGGGGGGGGGCAGAACACTCTAGGCACCAGGGCAATTTTTTTTTTTTGTTTTTTTTTTTTTGTTTGTTTCTTTTTTTAGAGATGGGGAGCGACCCATCAGGCAAAAGTCGCTCCCCTGGGGGACAAATTGTATTTAGGCCATTTCTGCCCCCCTGGGGGCAGATTGGCCAATTTTAGGTCAATCTGCCCCCAAGGGGGCAGAAACCACTAGGCACCGGGGATTTGTTTTTTGGCGCCAATGTCACGCAGGGGGAGCGACCCCGTAGGCAAGGGTCGCTCCCGGGGGGGGGGGTGGGTGTTGGGGGGGCAAATTTATTTTAGGCCATTTCTGCCCCCCCGGGGGGCAGATCGGCCTATTATTAGGCCGATCTGCCCCCGGGGGGGGGGGGGGGCAGAAACCTCTAGGCGCCAGGGGAATTTTTCTTTTTTTTCTTTCTTTTTTTTTTTTAGAGATGGGGAGCGACCCATCAGGCAAAAGTCGCTCCCCTGGGGGACAAATTGTATTTAGGCCATTTCTGCCCCCCTTGGGGGCAGATTGGCTGAGTTTAGGTCAACCTGCCCCCAAGGGGACAGAAACCACTAGGCACCGGGGATTTGTTTTTTGGTGCCAATGTCACGCAGGGGGAGCGACCCCGTAGGCAAGGGTCGCTCCCGGCGGGGGAGGGTGGGGGTTGGGGGGGCAAATTTATTTTAGGGCATTTCTGCCCCCCCCCCCCTGGGGCCGGCTGAGCTACAGGCCAAACACCACAGGTAGGCACCTTGCAAAAAACACCTCTGTTTTCTGTGAAAAAATATGTTGTGTCCACGTTGTGTTTTGGGCCATTTCCTTTTGTGGGCGCTAGGCCTACCCACAGAAGTGATGTACCATTTTTATCGAGAGACTTAGGGGAACGCTGGGTGGAAGGAAATTTGTGGCTCCTCTCAGATTCCAGAACTTTCTGTCACCGAAATGAGAGGAAAAAGTGTCTTTTGGGCCAAATTTTGATGTTTGCAAAGGATTCTGGGTAACATAACCTGGTCAGAGCCCCGCAAGTCACCCATCTTGGATTCCCCTGGGTTTCTAGTTTTCAAAAATGCACTGGTTTGCTAGGTTTCCTCAGGTGTCGGCTGAGCTATAGGCCAAAATCCACAGGTAGGCACTGCTTTTTATAAAAAAATGTGATGTGTCCACGTTGTGTTTTGGGCCCTTTCCTTTTGTGGGCGCTAGTCCTACCCACACAAGTGAGGTATCATTTTTATCGGGAGACTTGGGGGAACGCTGGGTAGAAGGAAATTTGTGGCTCCTCTCAGATCCAGAACTTTCTGCCACAGAAATGTGAGTAACATGTGTATTTTTAGCCAAATTTTGAGGTTTGCAAAGGATTCTGGGTAACAGAACCTGGTCCGAGCCCCGCAAGTCACCCCTCCTTGGATTCCCCTAGGTCTCTAGTTTTCAGAAATGCACAGGTTTGGTAGGTTTCCCTAGGTGCCGGCTGAGCTAGAGGCCAAAATCTACAGGTAGGCACTTCGCAAAAAACACCTCTGTTTTTTTCCAAAATTTAGGATGTGTCCACGTTGCGCTTTGGGGTGTTTCCTGTCGCCGGCGCTAGGCCTACCCACGCAAGTGAGGTATCATTTTTATCGGGAGACTTGGGGGAACGCTGGGTGGAAGGAAATTTGTAGCTACTCTCAGATTCCAGAACTTTCTGCCACAGAAATGTGAGGGACATGTGTTTTTTTAGCCAAATTTTGAGGTTTGCAAAGGATTCTGGGTAATAGAACCTGGTCCGAGCCCCGCAAGTCACCCCTCCTTGGATTCCCCTAGGTCTCTAGTTTTCAGAAATGCACAGGTTTGGTAGGTTTCCCTAGGTGCCGGCTGAGCTAGAGGCCAAAATCTACAGGTAGGCACTTCGCAAAAAACACCTCTGTTTTTTTCCAAAATTTAGGATGTGTCCACGTTGCGCTTTGGGGTGTTTCCTGTCGCCGGCGCTAGGCCTACCCACGCAAGTGAGGTATCATTTTTATCGGGAGACTTGGGGGAACGCTGGGTGGAAGGAAATTTGTAGCTACTCTCAGATTCCAGAACTTTCTGCCACAGAAATGTGAGGGACATGTGTTTTTTTAGCCAAATTTTGAGGTTTGCAAAGGATTCTGGGTAATAGAACCTGGTCCGAGCCACACAAGTCACCCCTCCTTGGATTCCCCTAGGTCTCTAGTTTTCAGAAATGTACAGGTTTGGTAGGTTTCCCTAGGTGCCGGCTGAGCTAGAGGCCAAAATCTACAGGTAGTCACTTTGCTAAAAACAGCTCTGTTTTCTGTGATGTGTCCACGTTGTGTTTTGGGGCATATCCTGTCGCGGGCGCTAGGCCTACCCACACAAGTGAGGTATCATTTTGATCGGGAGACGTGGGGGAACGCTGGGTGGAAGGAAATTTGTGGCTCCTCTCAGATTCCAGAACTTTCTGCCACAGAAATGTGAGGAACATGTGTTTTTTTAGCCAAATTTTGAGGTTTGCAAAGGATTCTGGGTAACAGAACCTGGTCCGAGCCACACAAGTCACCCCTCCTTGGATTCCCCTAGGTCTCTAGTTTTCAGAAATGCACAGGTTTGGTAGGTTTCCCTAGGTGCCGGCTGAGCTAGAGGCCAAAATCTACAGGTAGTCACTTTGCTAAAAACAGCTCTGTTTTCTGTGATATGTCCACGTTGTGTTTTGGGGCATATCCTGTCGCGGGCGCTAGGCCTACCCACACAAGTGAGGTATCATTTTTATCGGGAGACGTGGGGGAACGCTGGGTGGAAGGAAATTTGTGGCTCCTCTCAGATTCCAGAACTTTCTGCCACAGAAATGTGAGGAACATGTGTTTTTTTAGCCAAATTTTGAAATTTGCAAAGGATTCTGGGTAACAGAACCTGGTCCGAGCCCCGCAAGTCACCCCTCCTTGGATTCCCCTAGGTCTCTAGTTTTCAGAAATGCACAGGTTTGGTAGGTTTCCCTAGGTGGCGGCTGAGCTAGAGGCCAAAATCTACAGGTAGTCACTTTGCTAAAAACAGCTCTGTTTTCTGTGATATGTCCACGTTGTGTTTTGGGGCATATCCTGTCGCGGGCGCTAGGCCTACCCACACAAGTGAGGTATCATTTTTATCGGGAGACGTGGGGGAATGCTGGGTGGAAGGAAATTTGTGGCTCCTCTCAGATTCCAGAACTTTCTGCCACAGAAATGTGAGGAACATGTGTTTTTTTAGCCAAATTTTGAGATTTGCAAAGGATTCTGGGTAACAGAACCTGGTCCGAGCCCTGCAAGTCACCCCTCCTTGGATTCCCCTAGGTCTCTAGTTTTCAGAAATGCACAGGTTTGGTAGGTTTCCCTAGGTGGCGGCTGAGCTAGAGGCCAAAATCTACAGGTAGTCACTTTGCTAAAAACAGCTCTGTTTTCTGTGATATGTCCACGTTGTGTTTTGGGGCATATCCTGTCGCGGGCGCTAGGCCTACCCACACAAGTGAGGTATCATTTTTATCGGGAGACGTGCGGGAACGCTGGGTGGAAGGAAATTTGTGGCTCCTCTCAGATTCCAGAACTTTCTCCCACAGAAATGTGAGGAACATGTGTTTTTTTAGCCAAATTTCGAGATTTGCAAAGGATTCTGGGTAACAGAACCTGGTCCGAGCCCCGCAAGTCACCCCTCCTTGGATTCCCCTAGTTCTCTAGTTTTCAGAAATGCACAGGTTTGGTAGGTTTCCCTAGGTGGCGGCTGAGCTAGAGGCCAAAATCTACAGGTAGTCACTTTGCTAAAAACAGCTCTGTTTTCTGTGATATGTCCACGTTGTGTTTGGGGGCATATCCTGTCGCGGGCGCTAGGCCTACCCACACAAGTGAGGTATCATTTTGATCGGGAGACGTGGGGGAACGCTGGGTGGAAGGAAATTTGTGTCTCCTCTCAGATTCCAGAACTTTCTGCCACAGAAATGTGAGGAACATGTGTTTTTTTAGCCAAATTTTGAGGTTTGCAAAGGATTCTGGGTAACAGAACCTGGTCCGAGCCACACAAGTCACCCCTCCTTGGATTCCCCTAGGTCTCTAGTATTCAAAAATGCACAGGTTTGGTAGGTTTCCCTAGGTGCCGGCTGAGCTAGAGGCCAAAATCTACAGGTAGTCACTTTGCTAAAAACAGCTCTGTTTTCTGTGATATGTCCACGTTGTGTTTTGGGGCATATCCTGTCGCGGGCGCTAGGCCTACCCACACAAGTGAGGTATCATTTTTATCGGGAGACGTGGGGGAACGCTGGGTGGAAGGAAATTTGTGGCTCCTCTCAGATTCCAGAACTTTCTGCCACAGAAATGTGAGGAACATGTGTTTTTTTAGCCAAATTTTGAGATTTGCAAAGGATTCTGGGTAACAGAACCTGGTCCGAGCCCCGCAAGTCACCCCTCCTTTGATTCCCCTAGGTCTCTAGTTTTCAGAAATGCACAGGTTTGGTAGGTTTCCCTAGGTGGCGGCTGAGCTAGAGGCCAAAATCTACAGGTAGTCACTTTGCTAAAAACAGCTCTGTTTTCTGTGATATGTCCACGTTGTGTTTTGGGGCATATCCTGTCGCGGGCGCTAGGCCTACCTACACAAGTGAGGTATCATTTTTATCGAGAGACATGGGGGAACGCTGGGTGGAAGGAAATTTGTGGCTCCTCTCAGATTCCAGAACTTTCTGCCACAGAAATGTGAGGAACATGTGTTTTTTTAGCCAAATTTTGAGATTTGCAAAGGATTCTGGGTAACAGAACCTGGTCCGAGCCCCGCAAGTCACCCCTCCTTGGATTCCCCTAGGTCTCTAGTTTTCAGAAATGCACAGGTTTGGTAGGTTTCCCTAGGTGGCGGCTGAGCTAGAGGCCAAAATCTACAGGTAGTCACTTTGCTAAAAACAGCTCTGTTTTCTGTGATATGTCCACGTTGTGTTTGGGGGCATATCCTGTCGCGGGCGCTAGGCCTACCCACACAAGTGAGGTATCATTTTGATCGGGAGACGTGGGGGAACGCTGGGTGGAAGGAAATTTGTGTCTCCTCTCAGATTCCAGAACTTTCTGCCACAGAAATGTGAGGAACATGTGTTTTTTTAGCCAAATTTTGAGGTTTGCAAAGGATTCTGGGTAACAGAACCTGGTCCGAGCCACACAAGTCACCCCTCCTTGGATTCCCCTAGGTCTCTAGTATTCAAAAATGCACAGGTTTGGTAGGTTTCCCTAGGTGCCGGCTGAGCTAGAGGCCAAAATCTACAGGTAGTCACTTTGCTAAAAACAGCTCTGTTTTCTGTGATATGTCCACGTTGTGTTTTGGGGCATATCCTGTCGCGGGCGCTAGGCCTACCCACACAAGTGAGGTATCATTTTTATCGGGAGACGTGGGGGAACGCTGGGTGGAAGGAAATTTGTGGCTCCTCTCAGATTCCAGAACTTTCTGCCACAGAAATGTGAGGAACATGTGTTTTTTTAGCCAAATTTTGAGATTTGCAAAGGATTCTGGGTAACAGAACCTGGTCCGAGCCCCGCAAGTCACCCCTCCTTTGATTCCCCTAGGTCTCTAGTTTTCAGAAATGCACAGGTTTGGTAGGTTTCCCTAGGTGGCGGCTGAGCTAGAGGCCAAAATCTACAGGTAGTCACTTTGCTAAAAACAGCTCTGTTTTCTGTGATATGTCCACGTTGTGTTTTGGGGCATATCCTGTCGCGGGCGCTAGGCCTACCTACACAAGTGAGGTATCATTTTTATCGAGAGACATGGGGGAACGCTGGGTGGAAGGAAATTTGTGGCTCCTCTCAGATTCCAGAACTTTCTGCCACAGAAATGTGAGGAACATGTGTTTTTTTAGCCAAATTTTGAGATTTGCAAAGGATTCTGGGTAACAGAACCTGGTCCGAGCCCCGCAAGTCACCCCTCCTTGGATTCCCCTAGGTCTCTAGTTTTCAGAAATGCACAGGTTTGGTAGGTTTCCCTAGGTGGCGGCTGAGCTAGAGGCCAAAATCTACAGGTAGTCACTTTGCTAAAAACAGCTCTGTTTTCTGTGATGTGTCCACGTTGTGTTTTGGGGCATATCCTGTCGCGGGCGCTAGGCCTACCTACACAAGTGAGGTATCATTTTTATCGAGAGACGTGGGGGAACGCTGGGTGGAAGGAAATTTGTGGCTCCTCTCAGATTCCAGAACTTTCTGCCACAGAAATGTGAGGAACATGTGTTTTTTTAGCCAAATTTTGAGATTTGCAAAGGATTCTGGGTAACAGAACCTGGTCCGAGCCCCGCAAGTCACCCCTCCTTGGATTCCCCTAGGTCTCTAGTTTTCAGAAATGCACAGGTTTGGTAGGTTTCCCTAGGTGGCGGCTGAGCTAGAGGCCAAAATCTACAGATAGTCACTTTGCTAAAAACAGCTCTGTTTTCTGTGATGTGTCCACGTTGTGTTTTGGGGCATATCCTGTCGCGGGTGCTAGGCCTACCCACACAAGTGAGGTACCATTTTTATCGGGAGACTTGGGGGAACATAGATTAGCAAAACAAGTACTATTGCCCCTTGTCTTTCTCTACATTTATTCCTTCCAAATATAGGAGTGTGTGTAAAAAAGACATCTATTTGAGAAATTCCCTGTAATTCACGTGCTACTATGGTCACCCCGGAATTCAGAGATGTGCAAATAACCACTGCTCCTCAACACCTTATCTTGTGCCCTTTTTGGAAATGCAAAGGTTTTCTTGATAGCAATTTTTTACTCCTTATATTTCAGCAAATGAATTGCTGTATACCCGGTATAGAATGAAAACGCACTGCAGGGTGCAGCTCATTTATTGGCTCTGGGTTCCTCGGGTTCTTGATGAACCTACAAACCCTATATATCCCCGCAACCAGAGGAGTCCAGCAGACGTAACGGTATATTGCTTTCGATAATCTGACATTGCAGGGAAAAGTTACAGAGTAAAACGTAGAGAAAAATTGATGGTTTTTTCACCTCAATTTCAATATTTTTCTTTTTCAGCTGTTATTTTCTGTAGGAAACCCTTGTAGGATCTACACAAATGACCCCTTGCTGAATTCAGAATTATGTCTACTTTTCAGAAATGTTTAGGTTTCTGGGATCCAGCATTGGTTTCATGACCATTCCTGTCACTGACTGGAAGGAGGCTGAAAGCACAAAAAATTGCACAAATGGGGTATGCCCCAGTAAAATGCCAAAATTGTGTTCAAAAATTGGGTTTTCTGATTCAAGTCTGCCTGTTCCTGAAAGCTGGGAAGCTGCTGAGTTTAGCACCGCAAACCCTTTGTTGATGCCATTTTCAGGGGAAAAACCACTAGCCTTCTTCTGCAGCCACTTTTTCAAATTTTTTTGAAAAAAACGAAATTTTCACTGTATTTTGGCCAATTTCTTGGCCTCCTTCAAGGGAACCCACAAAGTCTGGGTACCTCTAGAATCCCTAGGATGTTGGAAAAAAAGGACGCAAATTTAGCTTGGTTAGCTTATGTGGACAAAAAGTTATGAGGGCCTAAGCGCGAACTGCCCCAAATAGGCAAAAAAAGGCCCGGCACAGGAGGGGGAAAAGGCCTGGCAGCGAAGGGGTTAATGTAATATGTTTCCTTGATACTTATCTATTGATATCATGGCAATCAGGATTCGTCGGTCATGTATTATTTTGTTGGATATCTAGTCTGCCAAAGACATTCTCACATTCTACTGGCATTAGTTGTATTGAAATTTCCGTTTAAAAAAGCCAGTTTGCATCCATCCAGTGCTCATTGAAGAAGATAACATTTTTGTACAGTAAACAGTGGTTTTAGATATGGGTTAACATATGTGGGAGAGCTGTAAGTCTTATTCAAGCCTATGCACACTTTGGACTTTTTTCTGATAAAACTTAGTATGATTCCTTCGGGTTACATTGAGAAACAACTTTTTATTGTTAGACTCTAATCGTGATATCATTGTCAATAGCGTACATGTTTAAAGATAGATTAAGTATCAGCAGTACCGATGGATCATTATTCTGTGTGCAATAACTTTCCGATGAAGACTGTTTCACACCCACTTGATGCAGCTTAAGACAACATTTTGACCTGCAGTATTGTATTTCATAGAGGGGACACATAATGGCAGGACACAGACCTTTCTCTAGCAATGTAGTTTTCACTACGCAGTGGCTATGAAATCAAGACCGAAGGCATGGGAGCCGTGGTTTGTTTCTTAGAACAACAAGAGCTGGTTCCTTACCAAAGTTTTCAATCCCTTCCCAAAGTATGGGAGTAGGAAGTGTCTTTATTAGCCAACAAGTTTGCTTTTTGGCCGTCATCTCTTTTAGAAGACAAATGCTGATTTAATTTGTAATATGACTTGGTTCAGCACTGGTGACATTGGTGGACTCCATCTGTGAATGCAAGCGACTGGACACGAAAGTACAACACATTTGGATTTGTATGTATGTATTTCTATACTGTGAATCTAGCCAAAAGATATTACTGCGCATTTTACATGGTCAAAGACTAGCTCGGAGAGTAATATGAGTTGTGGACTCTTTCCTAAATTAGAGCAGCATTTGGGCAGTCCTAATATTTATACGAATGTTGCAACAGATACTAGGTGCATTGATGGAAAAGACCTGTTGTCTTATTTTTTGCTTTTTTCACTTCTAGGTCTGCAGTCTGATGGTGTCCGTTACACTTATCTGTTGACACTGTGGTGTTTCTGAGAGAGGACAAAATGTTGTGACCTTTCTCAGCTAAATTGAGTGAATTTGATGTAGATGAAACGATCAATGCATTTATTCAACCAAAGCCAGCTGTCCTTTCTTCTTACTGGAACCTCGCAAGGAACTCCACCAATGTTATATTGACAGAGGCTCAGAACGTGATGACACAGCAGAGGACACACAAGAATGCCTACTGTTCCCTAACCCACGTTCACAGTCCCACATTACAAAAAGAGACCAGAGTTCTAAACCGAACACCACAGAGTAACTGTCCAAGGGGACGAAACCAAAGGAACAGAACAAAAGAGCATCTCCCCGAATCCTGACAAAGGGAACAGAAACTAACTGCCACAATAAGGGCTTTGCATTTCCAGTATCGAGACTGTGAGCTACTCCCAGATGGGATCTCCCTTGATCCCGCAGGAGTTTGAGCTCCCACAAAAAGTGAACAGCCTTCTTGGAAGCACATTAAGACTTAAGAAGACATTCAGGGGCATATTTATAAGACTCTAGCGCCACCTTGCGCTACCTTAGAATGAATTTTTATTACGTTAATGTGGCCCAAGTAGGCCAAAATCTGCGCGTCATATTTACAAAGTGGGGCAATGCATGCATTGTGCCACTTTGTAACCCTTTGTGCTACATTATGCCTGCACCAGGCATAATTTATGCAAAGGGAGCGTTCCCCTGTTAGGAGGGCCGGAAAAATGTCCCATGGAAATCTAACAGATTATTATTATTTATAATGGGCCCCCCATGTACTCTGCAGGAGTAGCACCACTATTTTGACACTACTCCTGCAGAGTACATCAATAGCGTCAAGAAAAATGATGCTATTGCCCCCTACCCTGTGCCATGGTGTGCAGTATCTTAGATAGGGCACACACATGGTGGCAGTAGGGGGTGATAAAGGGCACAAGACAAGTGCACTTGCACGAGATGCAGCACCACTTTACTTAAATATGCCCCTCAGTCTTTACTCTCTCATCCTTACAAACAGTAGGTGAGGTGAACACGAGGCGGTAAATGGTAAACATTTGTGAAGAGAATAGGTGCTGGCCAACAAAGGCTGTTGCTTTTTACAGGAGTAATGGGAGACATTCCTGGAGCACTAGGCGACAACCAAGGGTTCAGGGTTTAATACTCAGTGCACTGATTATACATTGCATGGGAAGGCTGTACTAACCTTTGTTTCATTTGCATTTGCCTTGGGGTAAGAAATCAAGACAGACCTCTTCATAGGCAGACATCATCTATTAACCTCCAGCTGACATGTGTTTTTCTACCTCTTCTTTTCTCTTGGCAGTGCTTAATTTGAGGATGAGCACCACTTGCACTTATCTTAGGGGACCACCACGTAATTTTCCTGATGTGACATTTCCTGAGTGCAAGAGAGAGAAAGACATACAATGGTGAAAGAAGGAGGAAGAGAAAGAGAAAAACTGACACAAAGGAAGGAAAGCCTGCTAGAGTGAGATAAGAGGGGCAGGGAGTAGGGGGACAGAGAGGCATATTTTGAATTCCAGACTACACAGCCTTGGTAGTCAATACACCTGTGCCAGTCACGGGCTTCTGAGCAGACCTTTTGGGCAACAGCATTTATTCAAGAAATTAAACACTGCCTGTTGGTGTCACCCTTATTCCAGATTTCCTACTGAGTGTGGATAGAGGGCAAAATGACAATAAAGTAAGAGCCCTCTGTAGTGAAAGCTCAAGTATATCCTAAAATGACTGGTGAATTGATACTACATTGCTTTAGGAAGCCTTTACTAAACTTTGTTTTGTTTATATTGTCCTTAATGCAGTAAATTCAAGATGGATCTCCAGTCAACATGTATTTCTCTTCCTCTTTCCTCTTGGTGTCACACCCCACACCCAATTTCTTACTGTGTAGGTGGAGGGCAAAATGACAAGGGACTCTGCGCCCCCTGCAGTGAAAGATCCGGATTAGTTATTTTATGACATTATCTGTTTTTTTCTTTCTTTGGACGTAGAGTGTCATGGAACGGAATGACATGACTGGGATTGGTTTTGATACTACCATGTCGTATTTTGAGAGACTTGCATTGTTTAGATATATGCAAATACATACATAAAGATGTTAGTGTTGTGTTTATAGTGGGTTTTGAAAAGAGGACATGCTTTCAAGAACTGACGCATTTAAGGATCAAAATACAGACAGCTTCCACTTTGACTAAAAGTAATGATGTATATGACTTTCTGAGGCACATTTAGAAAGTGGGCAATTTCTGCTTCAGACGTGAGGGAATCATTCCTAAAGGAGGGGTCCTGGTCTGCATTGTAATCTTGAATCTTTTGTGTGAACTTAACATAACGCAATATGTAGAGCTTCATTAAATGGTAATAAAAACATAATTGACTGGATGAGTTGAAAGAAGCTGGTTAATTTTCAAACCAATTACAGACAAATGCATATGGATATGTCAGGGTTTTTTAATAAATAAGCAATGACACAAAAAAGTTAGTAATTTCCATGCCCAAAGAAACATTAATGTTCTTGTTGATTTGCTGCACGTGTAGAACTGAGAAAGAACTACAGAGATTTCACATGTAATTTGTTTTTTAATTTGTACGCAGAAAGATTTATTCTGCTGGCCATTATATGCTATGGAACCTTCCTTAAACCTAATACTCTCTACCTATATTTTTTCCACAAAATACAGACACCCCAAAACCCACAAAGAAACCAACAATAGTAATAATAGTAATAATAATTAGAAATACAGGTAGGATTGCTGAAAGCTCTTCTGGTATTTTCCCAATCGAGGTGTGTGTTGAACAATGTGGAGTTCCCGAGTTGACGTCTTAGTATTTTTCCCATTTTGGGCCCTCTATGATTCTGACAAGAAGATCGGGTCTAAGGAGCCGATGTATCATAAATGTTATTGCTTTCCCTGACATCGCAAGAGTCATCTATACATGACAATCTAGGCATCTTGTTAATTGAAGTAATAATTGTTTTGTTGTAAAGTAATGCACTGAAAGCCATATTAATGTGCATTCACTGTAGGTCACTAGACTAATCTGTTGTAGTACAGCCTTTAAATTTCACTTTTCATCAATTAATTTGTTTCTATGTTATTTTTCGTGATGTTAATTAATGGTGTGCACTAAAACGATAAAAGATTTCAAGAGAGAACTTTTAAAAATATTTCTTACAAAAGTTGAAGATTTCAGCTCTGTGTCACACTGAAAGCAATGTATTAACAGAATTGTTTATTTTTAAATCTATTGTAACATGAACACTGATAAGGCTTATTAATGTTGAATTCATAATTTTAAATGCATCTGTATTTAATTTGCATAATTGAATGTCCTGTTTTAATTCACTTTACTTAGCTTAAGCAAGGCCTGAAAGGCCCTGTTTCCTGACTGCAGAAAACTATTAGTCATTCTAGCTGATGTGATCCTTTCTTTCAGACTCCGCTCCCATGAAATGCTAGCTTAACAACAGATGTGCTATTCTTTTACACATAGTGAGCCTGAGAAACTAACCTTGAGCCCAGTACATTCAGGAACTGTGGAACCACACTATGTATACATTTGTTTCAACCCACATGGATGAGCAAAGATGGATACTTTCTACATGTTGGTAATGAAAAGCTTCACTCATGTTGCAGTTCCATACTGAATGACTGGCTTTTATTGGATAATTTCACCTTCTGCATCATGTGGAGTGATTGATGAACTAATCATCTTGCACTATGAAATCGAATATATCATACCCCAGTTGGATTCACAGCAGTATTCATGCCCTCCCATTTAGGAGCCTGCCCATGGACTCTAAGAGGTATAGTCCTCACTACCCTTACTCTACAGTGAAATGCTTGCTAAGACTTGGACTTTTTCTCCGGACCCCAAGCGGAGGACTCTTGACCGAGCTTCTGACATGTTGATGCTTTCCCTTTTTACTTCCTTTTGCCAACTTTGTTTAGTCACTTTTCGCCCCAGATGTAATTTTTCCAAATTCTTTTTGGCCTTTTGCTTTTTAATTTTGCCCACGTGTTCAGCCCAGCACATGTTAACTTGACTTGCTAATTTAAAGGGATTTCCCTTTACCTAGCTAACCAAACGTAGATAACTTTTAAATTGCTTTAATGCATAAAATAACTGACCAGTGCTTGTTTTCTGTACATCAGATTATTCTTTTGATATATTGTGTTGCTTGAGTTGAATGCTTAGTTCTACTGATGTTAGTTTGATTAAATATTTTCTGTCGCCTTGATCATCCAATGGTGATTCTGTACCTTTATACTTTGTTTCTGCGAATTGTCTACACAACTTTGAGTCTGAGCCTGTAATAAAACCCTTAACCTTATTTCAGACTGGAGTTTATCTTGTATGGCCACATGGGTCAATTCTAAATTGACTTTTTAGAAATTTTTATGTTGTATGTCTCTACACCCTTATGCTGGGTTAAAAGATTTATTGACCTTGCTTAAAGCATAATCCTGAGTAGGAAAATGTTTCAGCTAACCTGTAGCAGCAGGGGGACACATAGTTAGACATGGTGTTAGAGAACCCTAAAATGTTTGTCATGCAAACTGCCCACCCTCAAAACTTTTGTCCCATGGTTCATTCGAAGATTGATGAAGTTCCAGCATTGCTCCTCTGCAGGGTGTGATGTGTGAGTATTAATATGGCTTGCGCTTGCATTGCTTTGGTAAAATTATAGTGAAGTGTGATGTTGTGAAATGTTTTGGGGAGTTTCTGCTTTTGTGTGGTTGTTGTACTTAATCCTAAGAAGCAGTTGTTGTTGTTTAATGGGTCTTCCATGCCCTAATATCCTGGGATAACATGCAAAAGTAAAAAGCATTTGGTTAATTTATTGTCTGCACTATAAGGTGCTTGCCGTAAGATATCGTCGACAGTGCCAATAGTATTCTTTGAATGAATGTGGTTGGTTGGTATTAAGTGAATCCTGAGCATGCATGGAGGATCTGTTTCAACCAGAGTGAGATTTGCTGGGCGAGTCTCATTCGTTGTGTAATTGTGAAAGCTTAGTCAGAAAGTGTAGCTCCGTACTGGTTTAAAGAGTTTGGTTACCATATCCTGTAGTGATCAGACAGGTTGTTGGTTTTTTGGCTCACAATAGTTGCATTAGGTTTGTGTGAAAAGCGATTGTATGAGAGACAATTACACAGGTGGGTGAGCAGCTGCAAGGAATAAGACTAAGGTCATCATGTGTCATGCTGGTATATGGTTGGTTGGTGTGAGAACACATTGATATTGTTAGACAGTATCACAGTGTTATTGGATGAAAACATTGAAAAGAGAAGTGTGAGAACAGAGTTACTTACTGATTTGCACAAAATGTTTCTTGCAAATTATTGAATTCAATTGAAAATTAAGTTCTTTAAAGCAATAAAAAGTGCATTAACAGGAGATGTATTTATCCTGGTTAGAGAGGGAATAGAGACTATGCTCGAAGGTACTCCAGGTCATTATATTCTTTCCAAAAAAGGTCTTCATGCATGTTTGTGACTTGAAAAATGGCATAAGGTTACTGAGAAAGAAAGTGCATTAGCATTTCACCACTATGGAACATTTAATTTAAGAATTAGTGAGAACTTGATGCAAGTACTTTATGAGATGAATCTGCCTTTGAGACCTGCACAATTTGAAACAATTAATACTTGGGAACATTTGGCTCATCAGAAACAGAGATAAGTGTGAAAGTAGAATGAAAAACGCAATAAGAACAGTTGCAGAAGCAAGATGTGATAGTCAGCAAAAGCTTGGAGAGCAGATATCATTAAAGGAGCTAGGTTGTATTCAGCCATTACCTGTAAAGAAGGAGAAAGCACAGGCCCAAAGACAGATAATGCAGAACAACCAACAGATACTGAAAACAAAAGACTGAGACTTATGAGAGTGATTCAGATGATACATTTATAAATCAGCTATTGTTGTTTCGTCCACCTCTATACAATTCTGAGCAGATATGAGTGTCAAATAAGACACTGAGAATTATGAATTTTGATGTGCCGTTTGCACCAGTTGGACAGGCCCCAATTCAGACAGTGCCAGTTTCAAATGTGAGTTCAGTAGGACAGACTTCTACTGTAAATCAAGGAGTTCAGATTTTTACCTTAAATCAGTCAGTACAGAGTTTTAAAATGAATAAGCCATTATAGAATTTGAATTTGAATCAGTCTGTGCTGAATTACAGTTCACCTCAGACTGTGCAGAATCAGACAAAAAAGCTGTGACAAATTTTACCCTCAATCAAAAAGGACAAGCTTCAAATGTTACCTTGATAGGACAGAATGTAGGAATGGCAGTTCCATAAAATCCTATGAATTAAATGAACCCCGATGCATTTACAGTTCCAGTTGTTGTGTTGGCTCTCATTGTACCAATGAGGCTGCTGGATTTGGGCAGCAGCAGCATCTGAATTGTGGGGAACTGAGTCCAATCCCACACCATGTGACAACTGTCGACCAAATATCTTTCCAGCTAGCTAGCAGCACCTCTTCTCTACCCAAGAGCAGGGACGATTTGTGGCAACCAAACACATTACATTGTGACTTCTCAGGGAAATCATGGTGGATTAGATCTCATCCTTTTCTCTCAGTTACATTAGTCTTACACATGCAAAGACAAACAGAGGCAGGGAATGGTTCAACAGGATTTATTGAATCAGCTGTGTCTTAGATACAATTGCATGAAATGCAATAATGGGAACGATGAAACATACTAGAAGTCCCACCATACTGTCACTATGCGCCATAAACGTAATTCCTACCTGAGCTATGTTAAAGCACAGCAAGATAAGCCATAATCCGCCCTTCATGATTCCACAATGGGAAGACATAATTTCCCATACCTGAGTATGACAGTCCTGGAGAAGCCTGTTATCTAAATATATACCATCCCTATGTGGGACAGGGAACTAGTGGTCTCAGCAAGCAGCCGTAACAAAGTCAGACAGCATGCAGTCCTGGTCATCTGGCTGGGACCTTCCTCTAACATGCATGAGACAGGGAAATGTTTTATAGTAAAGCAACTGATGTTTTGAGAAAATGTCCCCTTGTAAAAATATGTGTTTTTCTATGAATGTTAGAGACAGTGTACCACTTGTGCTGACAATCGTATCTCGCTGCAGCCTTGAGGAAAGCACAGAGTGAAAGAATTGTGCTAAGTAATGTAATGCCTTCCTAGGTGAAAGGACAACAAGATAAAGAAAATAAAACACCACCATGAAAATGTTCAGTTCTAGAATAATAAAATGAAATAATAAAAACATTTGTAGCCTAAAGAGCACATTCAGCAGGGCTAGTTCCAAAAATAATGTGCCCAGAGGCATTAATAAAATGGCTCTACAACACAGTGACAATAGGTCCAGTTGTTCCTTTGTATGCTTCAGGCATGACTAAGAAAAACCCTCACACATTAAACGTCCTAAATGTTCAGAATGTCCCAAATACCCCAGTTGCATCAGTGAACAGG
The DNA here is from genome assembly GCF_031143425.1 of Pleurodeles waltl. NCBI lineage: Eukaryota > Metazoa > Chordata > Amphibia > Caudata > Salamandridae > Pleurodeles > Pleurodeles waltl. Next base: position 236,994,451 of record NC_090443.1, on the reverse strand, counting down.
GATGTGTTTACCCAAGTGACTCAGAGAGGGAAAGAATATATTTTCTTCCGAAACCATTAACCCCTATATGGATTTCAGATCCAACTTAATTGACAAGTCAGACAGGATTTACCCCAATGCGAGGTTTCCTCAGATGTGCTCACCTTATTTTGTGCCCAGATCAGAGAGGACACCAAACATTGGTTGCAGTACCTTGATAGAAATATACCTCTTTACACACTAGAGGATAAGTCTATTGCAAGTACTTTGAATCAATCAATTGCAGGTCATCCAAGAACAGAAATGTTACAGAATAATCCAATACATTTGTGAGGCTTTTCTTCCCAGCAATTAAATGAATGAATGAATAATTTGAGTCCTGAAGGTGCAATAGGAGGAACAAGTTGCAGTGCAAGAGCAGGAAACACCCCAGAAAGAGATAGACCATTGGATATACTCAGATTGAAATTAAAATTAAGTGAGATGATATTAGGAAACGTGGACACAGTTCACTTAGAAATTTACACTGAAGATGAATTGTGGTTTGTATGCAAAAACATAACAAAACGTGCAGGGCAAGCCTATGCCTATGGGACACATACCACGTGTGATTGGGGCCATTGACTGTACCCATATTGCCTTGGTGCCCCCAGGACAAATGAGCAGGTCTAGAGGAAAAGGAAGAGTTAACTCTCTATAAATGTTCAGATGGTGTACCTTGCTAATCAGTACATCTCCCATGTCACTGCTAAGGTTCCTGGATCTGTGCATGAGGCCTATGTGTTGAGGAATAGCAGCGTCCCATGGGTGATGGCACGACTACATAGGCAGAGAGTGTGGCTCATAGGTGAGCTTGAGTCTTCACCCAATGTATGTCACTGTATGCCACCTGAAGTTGTTCTGTGTGACATTCTACATGAATAATGTTTGTCCCTCACTACTTCCAGGTGACTCCAGCTCCCCAAACTTGTTCTGGCTGTTCACCCCAGGGAGGAATCTGAGGACAGGGGCAGTAAGCCAGTACAATGAAGCACATGAGTGTACCAGGAGGGTTATTGAACATACATTTGGGCTACTGAAAGCCAGGTTCCGGTGCCTCAAGGTAACTGGTGGATCCCTATTCTACTCGCCTAAGAAGGTCTGCGTGGTGGCTTGCTGCATGCTGTACAATTTGGCACTCAGATGGCATGTTACCCACCTGCAGGAGGAGGGGGGAGACAATGCACCTGTAGCAGAAGAGGACACTGAAGACCGTGAGGAGGAGGAGGAGGATGCGGACAACAGGACACATATGATGCAGCAGTACTTCCACTGACACTCAGGTAAGATTGTACTTCTGTTCATACCTCCATTTCAGTTAAGTGCTGGGTGACTGCTGTGTTGTGTCAAGCACTACCTTCACTTCTTAATTGACTGCCACTTAAAGTTTCCCTTTTTGCAGATGTTGGTGTGGTCACAATTGTGTACTGTGATGATACATTTTGGTTGGATGGATTCACACTTTACAGGACGTTTGCACAGGATAATGCAGTTTCAGACATTGTATATTGTTGTATGATAAATCACAGAAACTTCAGTTGTGTCCAAGGGTGTTTATTGAAGTGGCAAAAAGGATGGAATAGTGCAATAGAGTGGGGCTATGGTGGACGTAAACTTCAGTGTAGAGGCCCGTTGGTATGTTGCACAGATCCAGTATCAATAGGGCCATAAGAAAAGGAGCAATGGCAGTCCACAGTGAACAACGTGTCTCAGTGGCACACAAGGGAGACATTCAGGAGCGGCTCTTTTCCTGGCGGTGGTTTGGGTCCTGGCAACAGTCTCTGGTGTCTGTCTGGGTTGCAGAGAATGCTTGCAGGGTGGTTCACCTTCCACAGTGGGAGGGGTGCTGGTGGTCTGCAAGTGATGTTGCAGGTCCTCCTGTTGACTAGCTGCAGCAGATGTTGTTGTTGGCTCGTGTGTAGACTGGCTGGTGGAAGGGGCCCACTGGTGTGCTATGTACTCCTGCATTGTGTTGGCTATGTCACCCAGCACCTCTGCAAAGGTGGCCATGTAGGATTAAGCCCTGCAACTGCTGCATGACCTCCTGGTGGTTTACCGCTCTGCAGCCGCTGGTTCTACTGCAAGATGGTAATTACCGGGCCCATTCTGTCCTGGTATTGTTGGTAGGCCCCCAGGACATGTGTGAGTGCCTTCTGGGCAGTCGGTTCCCTGGGTTGGGCCTCCCCCTGGTGCAGAGCTAACCTACCACTGGCCTGGCCCCCGGTGCCTCTGTCTCTTGTACGGTGTTCCCACTCACGCTTACAACAGGACCTCCATTGTCTTTCCTGTGTGGTGTCAATTAGGGTCCCTGTACAGGTGGGCACACAAGTGATCAACGTGTCCTGGGGACAGAGGTTTGGGGATGTTGGGTGGCTGCTGTGGTGTTGGAGTCAGATGGGGGTCCCGCTGGTGGACTGGGTGTGGGATGTGGAGGCTGACTGACCAGTGGTGCTAGATGGTCCAGGGAGATCTTCCAGATCAGGACATCCAGAGTTGCTGTCATCATTGAGGGCATCTTCTGGTGGGGGACTGGGCTGCTGTGGCACATGCTCACTGCTGACATTGGCTGGGGTATCTGTAGACATGTGAAACATTTGTTACAGTCATTGTCTGTCACATATTCAGCATTTCTGGCTTTCCCCTTGGGTTGGGTGTTGTTCTCCCACCTTTGGTTAGTGTATGCTGGTAGATTGTGGAATTGGTAGGACGACATGCTGCCCATCCATTACTGTTGTGTCTGCATGTAGAGCTGAGAGGGGTGTGCTTGCAGTGGGTAGGGCATGGAGGGGTACACAATTGATGGTGGTTATGGGGGTGGTTCACTGTATGGGATGGAGTGGGGTGAAGGGTGTCATGGTGAGGGGGTGACATGCCTTGCAGGTATCGGTGGTGGTAGGGTAGTAATGGTGACTTACCAGTGTCAAGCCCCCCAGTGACTCCAGCGAGGCAGGATTCACAAGACTTTTTCCTCCCATGCTGTCAACTGTGTGGGATGAGTTGGGGGTCCACCACCAGTCTTCATGATGGCAAGTTGGTGCCTGGAGGCCACTGCACAAACCTTCCCCCATAGGTCATTTTACCTCTTGCGAATGTCGTCCCTTGTGCGTGGATATGTCCCACAGAGTTCACCCTTTCCACAATCCTCTGCCATAGCTCCATCTTCCTGATAATGGATATCTGCCTGACCTGTGCACTGAACAGCTGTGGCTCTGCCCTGATGATTTCCTCTACCATCACCCACAACTCCTGATCTGTGAACAGGGATTCTTCTGTGGGAACATGCCTAGTGTCTGTAGTGCAGCGTGTGATAGGTGTTGGGATATGGTGTGTGGTGTGTGATGCATGAAAGGTGAATAGGTGGCTGTGGTTTGTGTGTGCAGATCTTGTATTATCTTTTGCTGGCAAGGTGTATTAGTATTTTCGTGTTTACAAAGGATTATGGGTTGTATGTTTTTTTTTATAGTGTTGTTGGTGGGTGTGTACAGTGTGTGTATGTGTGGGTTTTTCAATCTGGCCAATGTTGGCTTCTATTGTTGTTGGGTACCAAATTCTATCACTATGGTGTGCTGACCGCCGTTGACAGTGCGTTGTGGTGATTCGTGATCCATAATTTGAAGTGCAGTGTATTGCTGATGTGGAGGGGAGGGTGGTTGGGTCCGACAGTTTTTTGCTTCCGTTGGGTCTGGCAGAATTGCTGTTGTAGCTGGTTTCTGTCAGTTTTGTGTTTGTGTGTCATAATGTTGTGGGCAGATTGCTGACTCCGTGGCGGTCTCTTGGCAGCCGTCACCACAGCGGTCTTCAGAAAAGATTGCCAATGTCATAGTGACCACCAATAATGTGGATTTGAAGAAATCAAAACCCTTGAAGAGAGCTTACATGGCAGACTATAATTGGAAGGATATAATGAACATTAGACCTCCTGGAATGAGGTTGCAGATTAGAGAACTGATTACTTAAAAAAATGGGGAGCCTTAGACAAGTGGGAACGAAGATGGGCAAAGAAAAGAGATCAGTAGAAAATGAGAACAGATTTGCCTCCTACAGGAGCAAATCAAGCTGAGAGAAATGTGAAGATCCTTCCCTTGTGAGAAATTCCTGGTGGTGAATATGTTCATGTACCTTAGAGTATGAGTGGTATTTTGTCTTTTACAAATGATTACCTGAAATTGAGAGGGAAACAAGTGGAGTTGTGTAAGTAGGCAGAAAGGTTTGTGAAATATTCAAAATGCCTTAGTGAAGATTTGAATACATTGTTTGACATTATGGTTCCAAGTGATTTATGGACTGAGTTAAGGTTGCTGTTGACTGGCCTGACAGTGAACCTCCAAGAGATGTAGTATCAGAAAGTAATTGGCTTTCTGAAGAATGCAATGTCCCCTAAATACATTGATTGGCCGAGAATTAACAGAACGACTTAAGGATCTAAAGCATTGATCAATTCCTATTATGAGAGATCGTTGCAGACTTTCAAGCATTTCACTGGTTCTAATGCTACTGAAGCCAAAGATATGGGTCATTTTGTGTTCAGATGTGTGCAAGGATTGCAGCCAGACATAAGTGACACAATTCATCAGCATTTCATTTGTTGACAGAACAAGCAGTGATGAAGTAGAATTGAAGCAGAACAAGGTAAAGGGGAAATTGACAGTAATACAATTGAAAGCTGCACAGAGAGCTAGTCAGGTTCAACAGTTTGCAAGGAATACCAGTGGACAGCATGGAACTCAAATGATGCAAGGAAATGGTTATCAGCAGCAAGGTAGAAGATGTAATGTTCCTGTAGATCAGAGTGGAGTTGTTGATGTCCAGGCCTCAGAAAGAACCACTTTGTGTCATGGTTGTGGCCAGTTGGGCCATTAGAAGAGGGAGAGTCCCCTTAAAACTGCAAATAATCAGGTACAGAATAATGGAACTGTACAAGCGCAAAGGCGATAATCAGGTTCAAATGCAGGGAATTCAGAGACCCCGAATGCTTCAAAGTAGAAGAGTAATGCATGGTAGGTGCATCCTTAGAAGTGGATGAACGTGATTCTTATGTGGATGGTAATGTAATAGTTCACCTAGTCTATACTGGCGCCACACGTCGTACTATCAAAATAGCAGGAGTACCAAATTATCCCCTTTCAGGTAAATCAAGTTGTAGGAGTTGCAAATAAACAATTGTCCGAACCCAGTAATAGAAGCTGTCCCTGTAAAAATAGGTTCCTTTGAAGATGAGCATCAATTTGTGGTATGTGACTCAAGTCCTGTAATTTTGCTTGGTCGCAACTTGCTAAGCAAGTTCAATTGTTCTATTCAGTTGTACACCACATGATATTGAGATACAAAGAATGATGAGGATGCTGCATTTAAAATTGTTAATCAAAGCCCAAGAGTTACATTGTACCCAATGCTGGCATGTATTAATTTACTTACAGGTTTAAAAGGCAATGTATCCCCTGAAGTTTGGGACTTTTCAGGAAAAGAGATAGGACTGATTAAAGAATTTGAGCCTATTAAGATTACAGTGAAACTGAATGCTGTGCACCCAATAACTCCCCCATATAACATGCCACCTGAAACCATTTCAGGAACCAACCCTAGGATCGATTCAATAATAGAACGGGGAATTCTAAAAGTGATTATGGGGAGTCCATATAACTCTCCCATTAGGGGACTGTGGGAACCCAGTAGAAAATACTGCAAACTCAACGACCTTAGAAAAGCGAATTAAATAGTCATACCATGTTGCCCCGTGGTACCGAATAAAGCAGTGATCTTATTTAAAATTCCATTTGAAGCAGAGTGGTTCACCGTGACTGATTCATGCCAAGCATTCTTTTCCATACTGTTGCATGATGAGAGTCAGTATCTCTTTGCATTTTGGTTTGGCAGTTGTGTTTTGGCATGCTGCTGAGTCCCACAAGGATATTCCAAGAGTCTGTCAATGTTTAACTATATCTTGTGGAGTCCCATAAAATGCCCTCTTATTCAGTTTTGGTCCAGTATATTAATGACCTACTAGTGGCATCAAAAACTCAAGACACCTGTAGCAGAGATATAATCACTCACTTATCTGAGAATGGACATAAGTTTCTCCAACCAAACTGCAGTACTGTAAGAAAGAAGTCTTGTTCTGAGGTCACCACATTGAGAAAGGTGCAAGGAAGGTGTTGCAAGAAAGAATCGCAGCAATTCTGAAAATGAGCCCTCCAAAGATGCAGAAAGAAGCGAGGGTGTTTCTGGAAATAGTCAGCTACTGTTGCCAGTAGATTCCAAACTTTTCCCTTCAGCTACGTCTTTGTAGTGGCTGACACATAAAAATGCATCTGATCCAGTATTATTGGATGATGACTGCAAACGTGCCTTCACAGAGCTGAGAGAAAATCTCTGTTGTGCTCCTGCTCTGGGAATGGCTGATTAAATAAGTGTTTTACTTTGTACTGCTCTCTCAAATTTGACTCAAATGCATGAAAGTGCAAATAGATCTGTGGCATATTTTTCTGCCACTCTTGATCGTGTGGCTTCAGCTTTGCCTGGTTGCCCTAAACCCATTGCTGCAGTCTGTCTCAGCAAAGAACAGTGTGAGAGCATTGTTATTGGTTTACCTTTGAATGTTCTCATCCCCCACTCAGTGGAAATTTTGTTAACCTGCACCAAAACTCAGCATCTTACAAGAGCATGTCCGACCCGCTATAAGTAGGTCATACTCGCCACCAAAATGGTAATTCTCAGACATTGTAATCCTGCTACTTTGATGTCTATACCTTTGAATGATAAAGATGTCAATGATGTTTGTACTGATGACATTGAGTATGACTGTATTGATGTAACTAAACTATGCACCAAGCCGTCACCTGACATTCAAGACATTAACCTACCTCCTGTTTAAAAGACAGTGATGGTACCCAGAGAGCTGGTTATGCAGTTTGCACTCACTCAAAAGCCTCCTGACTTAAAAACGTATTTTCTGCAGAACCAGTTCCTCTTATAAGATCATGCAGTGTTTCTGAAGAGCTGAAAGTGACAATTTTCACCAATAGCCCATAGGGCTTTGGTGTCGTTCACGGCGTTAACCAGTTGTGGTCACAGAGAGGCCTTCTGACCTCCTCTGGCTCCCTAATTCATAATGGTGACAACATTTATAACTGGTTGAATGCATTACAGTTGCCTTCCCAAATTGGGGTTCTGAAGTGCTCTGCACACAGCAAATCCACTGATTATGTAACTCTCGGAACAACCATGCCGATGACGTGGAAAGATACTATGGCTTAAATTGTACTGCTTTTAATGGAGAGTACTCAAATAAGTCAAATGATGAGATGAGAGACAGTCTTCTGTTAACTGCTAGAGGTACCTGGAAGGACATTAAGAAGCTGTAGGAAGAAATGTCAGAGGAAGAACGGCACGGTTGTGTTAGAGCAGGTTGTGTCGAGAGAGACGAGGATGATGTTTGGTTTTCAAGTGATGGAGGAGTTGTGATGCCTAATAGTTTGTAACCTCCCGTGACTAGGCATTACAATGGTCCGGAACATGTTGGATGTGATGCCATAATTAGAACATTCAGAAAAACTTGGCTCAATCACAGATTCAGATTGATGGCAGAGGCCCTGTGTTGCTGATGTGTCACATCAGCAAATGAATGTGAACAAACGCACATCAGTAACACTGAGTCACATAGGCAGGACAGGAGGACCATTCAGCAGGGTGCAGCTTGATTTTTTTAGCTTCATGTGTACAATAGACTGAGATTCATCTTGGTTATTGTTTGTGTTTTCTCTTGTTGGGTTGAGGTTTACCCAACTAGGAGAAAAATACAGCATTACAGTAGCAAAGCTGTTATTTAGAGAGCTGATATGAATGTTCAGCTTACTGACTTCTCTAGAGTCAGACCGAGGGACACAATTCAATAGTGAGGTCCTGAAATTATTATGTGCCACATTACAAGATGAGCAAAGACTATGTTGCAGTTTTAGGCCTGAGGCTTCTGGATTGGTGGAGCAAGTTAACGGAACTCTGAAGTCCAGATGGGCAAAAGTATGCTTCCACCTTTTTGAAATGGTCTGATGCTTTGCCTTTTGTTTTGATAATTTTGCACCGTACTCCAGACATAAAGACTGGCCTGTCCCTGCAGGAGATTATCATGGGACACACATTGAGATTGCCAGCTGTATCTGTAAATGTGTTTGTGCACTTCACAGATGACTTAGCACAGGATTATTGCAAAGGACTAGTTGATGTGGTTCATTCTGTGTCACATCAGGTTTGTGAAGCAACAGTTCATGCAGAGTAGGAGCTCTGTCATGAGCTGTGCCCAGGTAATTATGTTATAATGAAAAAGCCTGTGAGGACGTCTTACTTATAATCGTGTTGGAAGGGGCCTCACTAGGTCATCTTAGTGACCACAACAGCTGTGAAGTGCACTTGTCTCCATAACTGGGTGCATGGTAGCCACACTGACAAAGTTCCTGGTCCCCCTGATGATACATCACCTGTCCCTGAAGGGGTGGTCACAGTGAGTAGGAGGAATCAGGTTAGTCATGCTATTGGGAATGTCTGAGGGGGGTCTGAGTGAGTCAACAGGAGTCGTTGGTACAGAAGTGTCTTGTAATGTGGGTTAAAAGCACAGATGCTTTTGAAGCAAAAATAGTTGTACCCAGAGACAAATGGCCAAATAAGAAAGCTAGGAGTCCAAGTACCCCCAAGGATTCTGGAAGAAAGTGAAGAATCTGGTTGAAGCAACAGTAATACAGACAAACCAGTAACTCAGAGATCAATAGAAAGAGAGTTCCAGGTCGAAAGTATGTAGCACCTGAGTGGACATACTATGCAGCAGATGACTGGGAAAAGAAAATTAAAACATTTTAGGGTATATTTATGACCCCTTAGCGCTACCTTGTGCCACATATGCAGCATTTATTTTGACACAAATGTGACGTTAAGGGGACATTTCCCACGCTCCATATCTACAAAGTGGTAAGCATTTTGCCACTTTGTAAACCCATGTGCCAGGCATAATGTACGCAAAGGTGGCATTCTTCCATTTGGGGGGGCTGAACAAATGGCCCAAGGAAATCTATGAGATTTCCTTATGCCATTTTTTTGGGCACTTTTAATGCTTGCCCAGAGCTAGAAATTGACTTTAAAAGGGGGCTTCCATCATTTTTCTGCAGGGGTAGCGCCAACATTTTGGAGATACTCCTGCAGAGTACATCAATAGCATCACATAGAATGATGCACTGTCCCCTAACCTGCTCCATGGTGTGCCGTATTTTAAATACGGCACACACAAGGTGGCGCTACGGGGCGCTAAGTGATGCAGGGAAAGTGGTGTTGCACTCAGTGCCGTGCCACTTTCCATAAATCTGCCCCTTTGTGTTAGCAAAACGTATTTAATTGAGCATTTTTTTAATAAGTTCTTGTGGCAGAACTGAACTTTGAAATTTTGTTGCCACTTGATGAACTGAGACATTACACCATGGATGTTTTAGTTGGTGATTTTTGAACTGTGCATTTTTTAGAGAGATTTAAACTTTTATTAGAAGCCTTTTGAATATTTGCTAGAGAAAACTTTATTAACTTTCTAGAAGATCAAGAAGATTTTTGCAAACAACGTTTGAATTTCAAGAATAAAAGTTTTTCTTCCAGTTTTATCTTTCTTGCTGTGTGCTTTGCTTACACAGAAAAAGGCCTGAAAGAGACAGTTGAAATTTTTACTGCTGCAATTTGCATTTTTCATTATTGCATTTTGGGTCTGAGTTTAGAGAAATCAAGGAGTCAAATAGAAACAAAAGTAGTAAGTGAAAGGACATATAATTAAGATTGTTAGTTGTGACAGTTAGAATGGTTACATTATTGATCATTAGATTAAGTTTACCAAAACCTAGTGATTCAGAAAAGGTTGAATCTATGAGTGCCACAAGTTCTGCAAGCCCAGTGGCAAACCAAAACTCGTTGTTGAATGAGAAAGATTGACATGCATTTGATTCTGGGGGTGAATTGTCTACAAATGTCTATTACAAGTTGTTAAAAGAGTATGTAAATACTACAGAAGTTAAAGACTGTTATGTCTGCACTCAGTTGCCATCATCAGTAAGTAAGGGAATCACTTATCATAGTGTCCCCTTGACGTATGTAAACTCCTGCAGTTTGTTGCTCACTCGTTTGTATCAGCAAGTGTATTTCCAGTAGTACTATTCAAATTATGACCTTGTTTTTCAATTGTCCCCATAATTAAACATTTGAACAGCATTGCTAAAGTGAAAAATGTTGACAAAGTGGTAGATTTATTTGAACTTACTTTGACTTACTTTGACATTTGGTAGTGACAGTGTATACCCATAGAAACAATATAACCTGTATTTTTACTCCAGTAGAAAAGGAATTCATTGGACAAGTTGAAGACAGAAGAAGAGCAATGAAAGCTAAGACAGAAAAAGGAGTAGTTTTCCCCATTGGGGTAAAGAAGCAGAAACTCATTCGTTAGCAGAAGTCTTTTTGACTTAGTTCCCATGAAATGCTAATTTGAAAATAGTTGCTCTATTGTTTTCCACATAGTGATGAGAAACTAACCTTGAGCCCACCACATTTAGGAACTGTGAACCCGGAGTATGGATATATTTGTTTCAACCCAAACGATGAGCAAAGATGGATGCTTTCTACATGCTGATAATGGGAATAGTCACTGATGTTGCAGTTCTATGTTGCATGACTGACTTTCATTGGACAATTTCACCTTCTACGTCATGAGGAGTGATGGATGAACAAATCATTTTGCACAATGAACTTTAATATACCCTTCCTCAGGTTGATTAGCAGCAGTCCTCTGGCTCTTCCATTTAAGAGCAGACCCTTGGGCTCTGAGAGACACAGTCCTCTCTACCCATGCCCTATATTCAAATGCTTGCTGAGACTTAAAATGCTTCTCCTGACCCAAGGAAAAAGACTATTGACCAAGCTTCTGATATGCTGATACTTTCCCTTCTTACTTCTTTGTGCCAACTTTGGTTCCTCAGCTTTTGCCCCTGATGTAATTTTTCAAATTCTTTTTGTCCTTTTCCTTTATACTTCTTACCCACAAGTATTCAGCCCAGCACATATTAACTTGTTTTGCTGATCTGTAGGGATTTTCCTCGCCCTAGCTAGCTCAACATAGCTTACTTTCAAAATGTTTTAATGCTTAAAAGAACTGAACAGCACTTTCCTGTTCATTAGATTATTCTTCTGATATTTGGGATTGCTTCAGTTGAATGCTTAGTTCTGTTGATGTTAGTTTGTTTAAATCTTTTCCGTTGCCTTGGTCAACCAATGGCAATTCAGTACCTTTGTTACTTTGATTTGAGAATTGTCTACATGACTTTGAGTCCGAGCCTGAATAAACCCCATAACCTTATTTCAGTCTGGAGTTGTCTTTGTATGGCCACATGGCTCATAGTGTCATTCTAAATTGACTTGATATGAAATGTTGATGCCTTATGTCTCCACACCATTATACTGGGTGAAAATATTTATTGACCTTGTTTAAAACATAATCCTCAGTAGGAAAATTCTTCAGCAGAGCCAATTGTGGGTTCCTTATCAGTAGGCATGCAAAGTAGACGCTGAATGACAAGTGTAATTCTGTAGCAGTGCTGGGAGTGCGGGTGCCTACTGTGGAAAATGGAATCATTGTGTGTGGCAGCGTCATGCTTTGCAGTTTGTGAAGCAGACTCATAACAGTTAAATACAGTTTGCAAGGCTGCGACAGGACCTCTCTTTATCCATTTGTGTGAAGGCTCTCCATGATTTTTCACTCTGGGTCTCTGATTTTTTTATAATCATGGGGCCCTTATGAGCAGAATCTTCCTAGACCTTAGCAAAGTAGGTAAATAAGACTTTTCAAACCACAGTCAGCTGATACTAAGCATAAGACACTGTGGACTGTTATAGGCATTACATTGTCAGTTTCATCTTGCGTATCAGGATGGTGTTGAAATACCTGGATAAAGGAGCCCAATGACAGCAGTGGAGAAGTCTGATTTTAAACTCATCGTCATTCCCATGATAAAGTTCAAAAGGCAAAGTCATTTTTGTCAAGGTGGAAAGGGTTGCTCTAAAATCCAAGTATGTAGCCGTAATTGTATTATGTTGAATTTCCCAACTTGAAAGGACAAATACTTCTCAAGCAGTGTCTGCATTTGAAAAACAGGGAGTTACTTAAATACCGCACAATCCACTCAGCTGCCATTTGCTATGTAGCCCTAATGCAATTAGTGATGGTACTGCCCTCTACCCTTGTATATACATTTATCTGTTTTTGTGCTGGGTGTAATCTTGTGCTTATGCCTGTGTTGATTTGAAGATGGTCATTGTACTATTGCTACTCAGTTCAGAGTTTTCTAATTGAACCTGAAATGTTTAGTGAGTACCCTGCTCTTCATTTTTCTTTGCAGTAACCATGGAGCTTCCCTTTGATCCCTGCAGTAACTTTAGTGTTGTCTGTTGATCCCTGTAGTGCCCATAGTCTCCTCCTTTGTTCCCTGTAGTGACCACATTGTTCTCTATTGCTCACAATAGTGTATGAGTTGATCTTACTTGCTCTTTTCAGTACCTCTAAAAAGTTCTTGTAATGCACAGCATTCACAATTAGTATTTTCCCAGCCCAACGTGGTCTGTCTCCATGATCCCTTCCTTTGCCTACATTGATTTATTTTTCTCTTGCAATGCTCTACATTGTTCCATGATATGAATTAAGTGTCCTCCATGTTTCCTTTTCACTGACCATAGTGTCTCCATTTTTGCTTGCAGTGACTGCAGTGGTTTCCAATGCTCTTTTCAGTGATCACAACTCTCTCGACTTTTTGTTGATATGACCACAGTACTCTCAAACATTTCTTGCAGTGACCAAATTAGTCTGCATATTTCCTTGCAGTGACCACAGTCCCCTTCAGTGTTCCTTGTAGTCACCAAGGCATTGTAGCTCACCATGCTCACAGAGCTCTTACTTGTTCCTCTCACTCAATACAGCTTTCTGCATTACTCCTTACCGTGACCTCAGAGCTCTCAATGTTTAGTCACCATACTTGCTGTGTTCTCGTTTCATCACTGTAGTGCCCACAGCAGATCCACCAATGCAGGACGGGCCGGCCTCTCTGTGTGAGAATGTTGGGAAAGGAAAGGAGGACATGGTATGCCTGTATCGTAGGTCTCCATTCTACACCATGTCATCACTCTTGTATGCATGTACAAAGAGATTTTTTAATGCCTTTCAAACCCTGAGATGAAGAGAGGAGGTTCTTAAGTGGTGCTACATCATAGTATGATGCTGTGGCTGCATAGGACATTTTATGAGTAGCTGGGCAGTGGCTGCCCTGGGCAGTAAGGGCTCCCTGTAGTGCCACACTGGTCAGTAAGACCAAAGAAGGTGGCATCTTTGGGGGTCCCACTGTGGGGATTGTGTTTCTGTTTCATCCATGGAGGAGCAGAAGTGGGGGCCTCCCACAACATTAGCAGCAGGTGCGCCAGAGCACGGGTCAAGCAGAAAGGGACCTTTGGTTTTGACTAGAGGCAATGGTGGCCTGATGAGATGGAGGCCATGGTAACAGTCTCCAGAGAAAGCAAGAACACCTAACTTCAGCATGAAGAGAGGCTGAAGGCACAAATGGGCAGGTGACTGCTGTTAACATTGCCTCTGAGTGAAGTGAAGAGTGTCACTGACACCTAAAAAAGTGAAGGACCACCTATGACCCTATTAATTTCCTGGGTGTGATGTTAGATTTGATTGTGATGTTATCACATCTACATGCTGACAAACTACTGACTGCTGATTTGAAGATGCTGATTGTACTATTGCTACTCAGTTCAGAGTTTTCTTGCTATGAAAGTTGGAATTTGTAATTGAAACTGAAATGTTTAGTGACTGCCCTGCTCTTCACTGACTTTGAAATGCCTGCATTTGGAGGTGGTGGATATGAAAAGGTGCAAACTGAGGAAAATGAAAGGTTTGGGCAACCTGAATTGTGCATGCAAAGTTGTAACCCGGGGCAGAGCTGCAGGTGTGTTGTGTTTGCCCTGTGAGGGGTGACAAAACTATACTACAAGCTGAGGACCCACAAAAGGAATGAGACCAAACATAAGGTTTCAGTTAAGGATCTTTGAAGGCTATACCAATACAACAAGGTAGCTGTATCAGAACCCATGATATTGGAAGTAGAGAACTTCAAGAGTGCACCTGGGGATGGAAAGTCAGACAATTTGAGAATAGGAATTGAAGAATCAAACAGTGGCCAGAGGTCTGGAAGAGACACAACAATAGCATAGCATTGTTGGATTTTTTTTCCAGTGGTATTGGTGGTTAGAATGTGTGAACAGAGCTAACAAACAAGGTGGCATTGGGAGTAGATAACTAAGTAGTAGTCAAAGTAATTAACAAAATGTCTGCAAAAAACTGCTCTGTCCTGTGAATACTGATCGAAATTGTGCTCAGTTTTTTTACAGTATAATATGATGTTCTGTGCTAAGCACATACTAGGATTGGAGAATGTGGCGGTGAATTCTTAGGGCCTGATTTAGAGTTTGGCGGCTGGGTTACTCCGTCACAAACATGACGGACAGCCAGTCTGCAGTATTACAAGTTCCAAAGGCTATAATTCAATTGTAATACAGCAGAACGGATATCGGTCACATTTGTGACAAACAACCTCTGCCAAACTCTGAATCAGGGCCTTGGGCCCATGTTTGTGGATGGTTGGCATCGCTTTAGTGCCATTTATTTTGGTGCTAAAATGACGCTAACCTAACTTCATATTTATAGTTTGACACTAGACCCATCTAGCCTCAAAATATCTAACATCTTTAGAATGTGTCAAACCAACTCAAGTCAATGAGATGCCTGTCCTATACAAAACACTAACCCCCTAGCACCATATTTATCTCCAGGCACAGAATCAATGGACAATGAGGAGGCAGGTCATAATAATGGTGCTAAGCCCACTTAGCGTCAATTATTTAACACCTGGGTCAGACCAGGCATTAGGGTGCAGTTGGATCCATTTCCATGGTGGAATACCATAGAAAGGGCACAAAGATGTCCACTCCAAGTCCCAGGAACACCACCACCCACACCACAGGGACACTACAGGAGGGGGACCCCATCTCAGGTAAGTTGAAGTAAGTTTTTTTTATTTATTTTTTTAAGTGCCATTGGTGGCCCCTTATATGGGCCCTCCTACCTGGCACTGGGTATGTTGGGCTTGCCCACAGGACACTAGTCCTCTGTGGTGGGCATTGGTGTGGTGATAATGACTCCTATCTACACTTAGAGAGGAGCCAATTTTTGGCTGCTTGGGCATCGAAAAATGATGCTAGGCTGGATAGCGGAATATTTTTGAACGTAATTTCAGACCCACTAGCGCCAAATATCCCTAACCCCATCCCTGACTGGCTAACATCTTTTTTTAGACGTTAGCCATTTTATAGCACCATCTTGTGTCATTTAATAAATATGGCACTGAGATGGGCCTAAGGAATGACATTAGCCAGCATTAAGAAAAATGGTGCAAGAGTGAGTTAGCGCAGCTTTGTGTCATTTTTCATAAATATGAGCCTTCGTTTTTTTCCAGTGGTTGAGATATTATGGATTGGTGCCACACACAGAGCTGCAGGGTGAGGTGGTGTGGAGATTTGGAAGATGTGCATGCTGTACCTGCCCATAGGCTCACTAATTGCTTCAAAAGCGAAGAATTATTGGGAAGCATATTAGAAGTTTGTAAGGGGTGGTGCACTCAAGATGGGGGACAATGGAACAGGACTACCAGCTTGGAGAAGTGATGTAGTGCATTACGTGACGTTGTGGCGCAACAAGATGCTATCTCCAATAACCATATCAGGCATAGCTTTCAATGGAAAATGCTTCTGGGGGATGAGCTGTTGAGGTGACTTTCTGAGGAGGAGAGTGGATGGTTGGTCTAGGGTAAAGTTGTTCAGAAAGATGGCAGTTGAATGATAATGGTAGAAGTAATGGTCAAGGGTGTGAGAAATATGCATAATGTATTTTCCTGTAACTAGACACAATTTAAG
The DNA here is from genome assembly GCF_031143425.1 of Pleurodeles waltl. NCBI lineage: Eukaryota > Metazoa > Chordata > Amphibia > Caudata > Salamandridae > Pleurodeles > Pleurodeles waltl. The sequence continues at coordinate 236,978,398 of NC_090443.1, read as the reverse complement.
TAAAGTTAAATTCTGCGTAGTTATGCAAAATATGAATTTTTAATTTAACAACATATCTTGTGACATGAATGAGTCAAAAAGACTCATTTCATGCTAAAATTAGCAGGAAAAGCTAAATTGCAGCAAGCAATAGCAACTCACATTCTGGTTGCTTGTTTAGCTCCTGACCTAGTAGGTTGCTGCATACATCAGCTTAATTATTTGACGTGGTGTATGGTGTAGTTGCAGGAATTTACGTAACAAGTATACCGTAAAATTACCCAAAGTTGCTGAAATAAACAATTTTGCGAGAGTCTTGTATTGCTAAGGATTGTGACCAGGCAAGATATGGATGCGCATCCACCTGGGAGTGTCTATATTTTTTCTGGAATACTATTAAGTAATTTTAGTCAGTTAGCATGTCAGAAGTGGTGACCACCGATAGGTAAAGGTTCCTGAAGCCAGGGCACATGTTGCTGCTGTGATGTGATTTGCAGACTACAATGAGGAGAAGTGAGACAGATCAGAGGGAGATTGTGTGCAGGTGACATTGAGAAAATGGAGAGCGCAGATTTCAGGGAAAACGCAAGTAGGACAGCCGGAAAGTAGAAGTAGCAGGAGGGGCATTTCCTTTTAGACAAAGACGGCACTAGGGTGAAGGCTGGAGAGTTGCTATGGTGTTGATGAAATGCTTGAGTCTGGGGGTCTTCCCCAAGCACAGTTTTGATACACATTTGTTCATAATGTGAGCAGTGACAGAGGCACATTATCTATGATAGAGTGAGGATAAGCTGAAGCATCTAGGGAAGTGAAAGTCCTGCAAGATTTGAGGGCACGTCAGAGAGGGGAATGTTGTGCAAGGTGGAGATCATTTTTAGTGTGTTTTCATTTTGTAGAAAAGGGACTGATGAATGTGATACAAAGGAGGTTTAGATTTGCGTCCCCTCTATACTGAAGTGGGCAGGGGAGCACACACATGAACATCATTTAGTGGTCACCAGGGGTCACAGTTGTGACCCCTGGCTTGCCATTTGCAATCCCTGGCACTGCCTTTGTGATCCCTGGCTTCCGAGGTGGAAAAGTGAGTGCCAGTGGGAGCTCAGCCTTATGGACCTCAGTTGGGACTCCAAATTGTTATAACACTTAGGGGCAGATTTATGGAATGTGGTGCTGCCCCGAGTGCAGTGTCACTTTCCCTTCGCCCCTCAGCACTCCCCTACTGCCACCATGTGTGCGCGGTATTTCAAATAATGCACACCATGGTGCAGGGTAGGGGGCAATGTCGTCATCCTTCATGATGCTATTGATGTACTCTGCAGGAGTAGCACCAAAATATTGGAGCTACTCCTGCAGTGTACATAGGGCCCCATTATAAAGAATGCAAGGCCCCTTTTAACGCCTGCCGTAAAAAATTGTTGTGGCTGACCTAACGTAGGAACCCCCCCTTTGCATACATTATGCCTGGCATGGGCATAATGTAGTGCAAAGGATTGCTTAGTGGCGCAATGCATACATTGCGCCACTTTGTAAATACGGCACGGGGATTTTGGCCTCGTTGGGCTGCATTAACGTCAAAATAAATGACGTTAATGTGATGCAAGGTGGCGCTAGGGGCCTATAAATATGCCCCTAATAGTAAATGATAACATATTATTCACTATTAGTGTAATACAAATGCTGTACAATTTCCTTGAATATGCCGTCCCATGGCAGCTGAGCTAAGTAAAATGCTTTTAAATGAATGTCCTCTGTGTGCCTGCGGCTGAGTGTGTGTTTATGTGAGAGAGTGTGTGTCTAAGTATGAATTTGTATGTGTGTGTGTGTCTGTGAGTGGAAGTTGTGGTTAAAGGGTGCGTAATGTCACTACAGCTACCCGTGGTATTTTGGTGAATTGGCATCCATGAGTACACAATAAGGCTTTCTTACGGATAGCAACTACAACTGGATGAAAGTGAAGCAGTGGTGCGATGGCATTATTTAGAGGTATGAGATGGGGCAGCCATTGCCAACAGTGTGGGATGTGAGTGTTGTGTAACACAGGCCCAAATTTGATAATGGACTAGAATAGACACAACCATAGCATAGCATTCTTTGAAATTGAGTCCAATGATGTTGGCAGTAAGAATGTGGGGAACAGAGCTAATAAACAAGGTGACATTCAGATAGACAACTAAGAAGTGGTCAAAGTAATTGATCATTTAGCAATAAGCTTAGTGCAGCTGATGGGGTTGAAGTTTCTAAGAAATTATTAGAGCCAAGAGCTGCCCAGGAGGGTGTGGAGGTGGATGTGCAAACCAACACTAATAAACAGCAGATGGAAGGAGGTCGAGTAAGGTGTGAGGATTTAGCAAAACCCTAAAACACTTTTTCAAGCCTGGTGAGTCATGGGAACATTGTGTATAAATGATCCATGTTGTATGGGCACAATGGTGTGCAATTGTCATTGTTTAGAAACATGGGGCCTCATTTACGAGGCCTTAGCAGCACACTGCGCCAGCGGAGTGTCATTTTTGCTCTGGTGGCGCAGTGTGCCAGCCCATATTTGGAAAGCCACACAAAGCCACCTTGCATGGCTTTCCATGAACTTGTAAATATAGACCTGTTTCAGGCATAACACTGCATGAAAAGGGTGTTTCATGGGTGTTGCTTGGGGTGTCCCCTTGCAAAACCCATAGAACCGTGGGGAATTTGATGCATTCACAGATTTACAAGTCTGGGAATGTGTCAGATTCCTGTGCCACTTCAGTGGTGGTGTCAGAGTGATGCAACAAGGAGAAATATCTTTATTTCTTCTCATTTTTTTCCTCTTTTTATGTGTGCTGCAGAATGAAAGAAATAGAAATAGGAAAACATCTCTTGTGATTATTTTTGTGCAGGAAGGTGCCCGCTCCTACAAAAAAAAAAATCATCCCCTTAACGCATTGTTGCCCAGGAGGGTGTGGAGGTGGATGTGCAAACCAACAGTAATAAACAGCGGATGGAAAGAGGTCGAGTAAGGTGTGAGGATTCAGCAAAACCCTAAAACACTTTTTCAAGCCTGGTGAGTTAATGGGAACATTGTGTATAAATGATCCATGTTGTATGGGCACAATGGTGTGCAATTGTCATTGTTTAGAAACATGGGGCCTCATTTACGAGGCCTTAGCAGCACACTGCGCCAGCGGAGTGTCATTTTTGCTCTGGTGGCGCAGTGTGCCAGCCCATATTTGGAAAGCCACACAAAGCCACCTTGCATGGCTTTCCATGAACTTGTAAATATATACCTGTTTCAGGCATAACACTGCATGAAAAGGGTGTTTCATGGGTGTTGCTTTGGGTATCCCCTTGCAAAACCCATAGAACCGGGGGGAATTTGATGCATTCACAGATTTACAAGTCTGGGAATGTGTCAGATTCCTGTGCCACTTCAGTGGTGGTGTCAGAGTGACGCAACAAGGAGAAATATATTTATTTCTTCTCATTTTTTTCCTCTTTTGATGTGTGCTGCAGAATGAAAGAAATAGAAAGAGGAAAACACCTCTTGTGATTATTTTTGTGCAGGAAGGTGCCCGCTCCTACACAAAAATAATCATCCCCTTAACGCATTGTGTTGGCTCTAGGCAGTAATTTGTGCACCAGTGCAGGTGGACAGGGCAGAAATGTGCTGTATCTTTTACATATGGTGCATTTCTACCCTTTCCCAGTGGTGCAGGGCGGCACAGCAAGGTATTTGATGCACCGCCCTGCACCACGGGTCTCATAAATGAGGCCCATGACATTTTAATGAAGTAATGGAGGTACTAGAGTTTTAATGGAGAAAAAGGGACAAAAATAATTAAATTCAAGGAACAAAAACACTTCAAGGACATCAAGAGTGTCTCTTTTCCCAAAGTTCTCTCTATTTCTCCTCAAAGTGACCAACATTGTATGAAAGTCCTTATGTCCATAATGAAGAACTGCGGCTGACGCCCAGAAGGAAGGTGCAGCGCAGAGGATAGAGTGTCTCCTGATGATTTGAGAAGTGCATCCCTCTCGCAGATGTGGAGTGTCAAATCCTTCATCTTCCACATTTTTTTTCAAGTCTGGGTTCTAAATGCAACTTGACTATGACCAGTAATTGATCCAACTCAGAGTGTGAAGTTTTTGATAGAATTCTATTTAGCTGACGGAAGACATGGATTTACACCTCTCACTTCACAACTGTGCCCTACATGCAAATTGTCAGAACTCATTTGGTGGTGAGGCACACAGCTTGCAGGAGTTACTAGGTCTAAAACGTCATGGTTAGGATTGTTTACCAGTGGCCTACCGGGTTTCATCCTACTATGGTTTTGCAAACTGCACCAAGTAACCCCCTACTGCACAATAATTTTAGGGTAACAAGGCTGAGCATTCCAAGTATCTCAAAGGGTTGTAGGGGTAGAGACTCATTAAGAAAGAAAATAAATAATAGGCACGATAAACAAATACCTAGCCCAGTGCTTTTCTTGCAAGAAAAAATTAAAGCGGAAGATATAGAAAAAGCAACACTACTTGGCTGCACACTATAGCATCTTTGGGGTTCACTACACAGAAGATCAGAAAGTCTCAGACTTAAGCACAAGCGAAGGCTCACTATGGAAAGTGCACCAGCTTTCCTGTAATCTTCAAACTATAGGTCTATCCTCAATCCTTGATTAGGCAGTCCTTGTATGCGAGTGTCAATTATCCTTCAAAGTCCCACCAAATTCTGTTTTGTCAATGCGAAGTGAATGTTTCTCATAGGTTATTTTATCTGATCATGGTGTGCAATCTGAACTTCCAACTGTAGGTGTTCCACAAGGATGGAACTTTTAAAATTGTTATCACCAGAGTTCATTATGTAGGCCCCTCATTCTTCTCACCGCTAAGGCTGATTAAGCCTGCAGTGGTATGAGGAAGGCAGGTTACACTGCAGTTTAAGCCCACATGGATGGGTATCACTTTACTCCAATTCATGGCGATGTAGTGAGTCCTTCAGGTGTGGCAAAGGCAGAGTCAGCACCTCTGCCTCCTCTGTGGCAGGGCTGGAGTCAATGCCTTAGTGGACCTTACTTCCAAACATGGGTGCATAATTTCTCAAGGTTTTGAGCCCATGCAAAGTCACAAAAATTGCCACAAACTGGTAAAACGTCTTGATAAACTATTTACTTTGCAGCCTTGTACTGGAAAGTTGTCTCAAAGTTACAGATGTAATGTTTTGTGCTTCTTCGTGTTACTAGCTGTCAAGGGGGTGTTCCTTGGATGGTTTACCTGTGTATTCCCATGCTACCACATATGGTTTCTGATGCAAACAATATACCTCCTTGAGGCAGGTGCCAAGTAGGAGTATGTTTTTTCTCCAAATTTACATGAGTGCTGCAAGCGAAGTGGGAAACATTTTGAAAATGTCTGGTAATAGTGTTTTATACTGCCATGGTAGCCTTCCAGGTCAAATTCTATTCTAGATATCACACACACAACTTTACACTTTTGTGTAATGGTGAATTTGTGGAGCTACACAGCCAGAAGGTGTGCCAGAATTGTGAAATATGGCAGTAGCAGCATATCTTATCAATGGATAAGTCCCAGTCCTGCTCTCTCTCTATCATGCAGCTAAATACAGCAACTTTGGTTGCTGAGCTGCATTGCTTGAAATATATATGTTCCTTGGTTTTTGGATGATTAAGGAGGCAAGGAGACCTTCCTCAGCAACCTGCTTGTTCTGTGCTGCTTCTCCTCTCAAACTCAGCAGCCAGATATCTCACCTTTTGAAAGACTGCTCATGATTGACAAAGTATTTCCTTCTTCCCGCTGAGCAAATATGGAAGCTCCCACATTTCAGGCAGACCCACAGCTTCTCCAGCAAAATGTGCAATGATGTTCCTTTGCCTCTAGGAAACTAGTGACCAGCAATACCAGCACAGCATTACAGCTCCTCTTTTAGTACTCTGTGGAGGACCCCTATTCAATATTAGCAAAGTTGCATGGAGCTGGAACCAAGTAGGAAGATTTGAGCCCCAGTCTTGTACATAGTCCCAGTCAAGAGATATGGATTTGCTGTGTACATTTCAGCAACTGTTCTGGGGTGGTTCCTTCTCATAACTACATCTCCCTGCAGTACAGACAATTCTGTGTGTAAGTTGATGACTCTCCCATCAGGCAGCAATTTGTAGACAGAGTCAGAATCATTTTTGACTTTGTGATGGCCAAGCACAAAAAACACGAACTATTTCCATAAATACCTTTTGCTTCTTATCTAATAATTAATTAAAGAAAGGGTAGGAAGTGGGGCAAATATGGACCAAACTGATTGCAGATTATTTGTGTTTGCTTTGTTTAGTATAATAAGAGGAAAATTACTTTTATCCACGTCAAATGAGAATGATGGGGTGAAGCTTGGACAAAATCAGTTCATTCCATTTTCTTTGTGTAAGAAGAAAAAATTTGCAAAACTAAACTTTCTCTGTTTACAAAAATCAGAGAGCCAGGTTTATCAAGACTTGGCATCAGTGCAAAGTTACAAAATGTGATGCAAAGAGGGACAAGGAGGGACAAGGAGCTAAGTACTGTTCAACAGGCATTTAAGCATTACAGCGGTACTGAGACAACTGAGCTGAAAGACATGACTCATTTTTTGTTTATATTTCCAGATAATTAAAAGTCATTTGATTTGCTGGCAAGCAAAGCCGATTAATGAGGTGTTGCAGTATGCCAAGTACTGTAGCGACAAGATTGAGTTGAAGAAAAGAAAGTTGAAAGAAAAAGCAATGGTGATGCAGATAAGAGTTGCACAAACTGGCATGCAAGGAAACTTTCCGCAACAGAAGCAGCAGGGAAATGTGGTATTTAAAAATCACACAAGAGGCAGAGGTCACAGAGGAGTTGGAAATGGAAACTGTAGTCCCGATTTGGGTGCTGTAGTCATTCCTTAAATATGATGCCCAGCTGGCGTCCAGGAACTGTGCTAGCCGGCGGGATACTTTTTGACGCAAACCTGTACTAACGCAGTTTTGCGTGAAAAAGTGTAAATCAGTACCTTAATTTTAGGCATTTCAAGGAAGCAATGATTTACCTTCAGCTATTGCAAATTGACTTAGGGGCATATTTATACTTTTTGGTGCAAAACTGCATTAGTGCAGTTTTGCACCAAAAGGTTTAGCACTGGCTTGGGCCATTCCTGAGCACCAACCAGCGCCATATTTATGGAATGGTGAAAGCCAGTGCAAAGGGTGGGCTAGCATAAAAAAAACAACGTAAGCCAGGTGGGGCTGGAGGTATGGGAGAAGGGGGTTTTGCAACAAAAAGGTACATTAGGATGGTTGGAGTAAAAAAATAGATCACTCTAACCAGCCTAATGTCATCTTTTGACACAAAACCATCCATACCACATAACTCCTGTCTTAGAAAAGACAGGAGTCATACCTACCACCCCAATGGCCAGCACAGCGGACCAGTTTCCCCTGGGCTTGGCCAATTCAGCCCTGTTCCATACAGGGGGCCCCAAGTTGGGCCCCCGATGGCACTTTATTAAAAAAAAGAATTACTTACCTATACTTACCCTACATACCTGGAATGGGGTCTCCCATCCTCCGGTGTCCCTCTGGTGTGGGTGGGGGTGTTCCTGGGGCTTGAGGAGGGCACCTGTGGACCCACTTCCATGGTGATTAACTATGGAAGTGGGTCCACAGGTCCCTTAATGCCTGGTCTGACCTAGGCATTAAATAGTGGTGCAAAGTAAGCTTTGTACCATTATTTAGCCCCTCCTCACACCTGTGCGTCATTTTAGCACGTGGGGATAAGTATAGGGCTATGCGGTTAGCACAATTTTTCAGATGAGAACACCTACCTTGCACCTCATCGATGCAAGGTAGGTTCACGCATCTAAAAAATGGTGCAAACTCCAATATTTTGATGTTAGACGGGTCTAACATCAAAATATAAATAATTACATAGTTAGTTTTGCGCTGAAGCTGCGTAAAAATAATGATGCAAAATCAGCGCAAATGGGGTTTAAATATGTCCCATTGTCTGTGTCACTGTTCATCACTCCATTTCCTCTGCTGTGAAAGCTAGGAACAGTCTTGGCAAATGATTTGTTTTTGGTGGGGGATTTCATTTATTATATCTGTACTTTTGGGATCGGTACATTATGCGGTTCACTGATATTCTACTTTCAATATGCCCCTAGCTCTGTAGTGCTGCAACAGTTGTCTTAAAAAATTTATGAATGAACGTTTATAATTATTATTTTTTTGCTTTTTAAACTATTTTGTAAGAAATAATACCATACGGTCTTTTATTGTTTGCTTTATTCGTAGAGATATTTTAATAATTATATCTGGATTTTTCTTTGTAATAATGTATGCTGACTTTTATGGCCTGTAGGGCCGAAATAAACTTTTCTTGACTGACTGACAACAGCAATAGTTCAGCTCTAAGGACATATGCAAGGGAATTATTCCGTAAGGTCATAATAATGTTTGGCTGAGCGCTTGGGAGTTGCATTATATTGTGCTATTTTGTGTGATAAATTCGAATCCATGCAACCGAAAAAGAGGCATCCCTAATCTTCATTCTAACCTACAACATTCTACACCACATATCCTCTGGTTCACAAAATTAAATGGTGCAAGAGGTTACTTTTCCTACCTAGCCTTGACTTTCCTCCTGCTCTGATTGGAAACACTAACCATAGCCTCGGAGAGGCAGCTGCAGTCAAAGGCTTCCACGGGCCCTCCCAGCGTCACCCATGGGCAGAATGTTGGGAGGCTGTAAATGGATTAATGACGCAGCATTTCCTGACGGATTTCGTCTAAAGCTCCCCTGTAGCATTAACAATAAAATAATGATTTGCCATTTTGGTGCTTCAGAGGAAAAGTAATAACCTGCGTCTTCCCTCGCCCAAAGCGTTTGATATCTCGGAGAATCAAGTGCAGAGCCTTCAAATCGTTCGTTCAGTCGGAAGGTCCCCTCACAATCTTTAGGAATTGTGGTCTCATGTGCTGGCTGAGGAGTCAGTTTATTCTTGCACGTGGGCGACTGCACGGTTCCTGAGCCCAGGGTGATAGCCTGCATTATTCAGAAACAGGCATCTGAAAGAAGGAGGGCTGCAATGATTTTGTTCCCAGTCAGCAAAAATGACGAGCGGCAAGATAACGTTCTGCTTCAATATATGCTCTTTACGTTTAGCCATGAAAGTCCTGCACACAGAGGGGCATATTTATACTCCGTTTGCGCCGGAATTGCGTCGTTTTTTTTTACGCAATTTCGACGCAAAACTAACTCCATATTTATACTTTGGCGTTAGATGCGTCTAGCGCCAAAGTCCATGGAGTTTGCGTCATTTTTTTGCGTGGACACCTACTTTGCGTTAATGAGATGCAAGGTAGGCGTTCACGTCTAAAAAATCGACTCCGAGGCATGTGCGTCGGATTTATACTCCCGGGCAAAATTCAGGCCCGGGAGTGGGCGGGTCAAAAAAAATGACGTACGGCCGCTTTTGCGCCGTTTTTTAGCACCTGCAAAAGGCAGGCGTTAAGGGACCTGTGGGCTCTGAAGGAGCCCAGAGGTGCCCTCCCATGCCCCCAGGGACACCCCCTGTCACCCTTGCCCACCTCAGGAGGACACCCAAGGCTGGAGGGACCCATCCCAGGGACATTAAGGTAAGTTCAGGTAAGTGTTTTTTTTTTTTTTTTTGTGGCATGGGGGGCCTGATTTGTGCCCCCCTACATGCCACTATGCCCAATGACCATGCCCAGGGGACAGAAGTCCCCTGGGCATGGCCATTGGGCAAGGGGGCATGACTCCTGTCTTTGCTAAGACAGGAGTCATTTCTATGGGGGTTGGGAGTGAAAAAAAATGGCGCAAATCGGGTTGAGGCGAAAAAATTGCCTCAACCTGACTTGCCCCATTTCCTGACGCCCAAGCTCCATTTTCCCCTACGCCGGCGCTGCCTGGTGTACGTCGTTTTTTTTAACGCACACCAGACGGCGCCGCCGGCTAACGCCGGCTAACGTCATTCAATAAATACGGCGCCCGCATGGCGCTTCAGAATGGCGTTAGCCGGCGCTAATTTTTTTGACGCAAAACTGCGTTAGCGCAGTTTTGCGTCAAAAAGTATAAATATGGGCCATAGTCAATTAAATGTCTCGAGCGCAGTGTATGTTTTTAAACGTTATGGAGCCCATCGCTCTGCCCCGTTTCTGTTTAGATAACCTGGTTGTCTGGCAGTTCATACGCTGACAGGATCTGGACACAACTTGTCCTTTCTAAAATAGGACTTATCCTTCATGTTTATTTCAAGCAGCACTTATAAACCATACATGTTTATATTGACTAGTTAAACTATGGAGACAATTCACATAGAACACAGGAGAACAAATATTATACAAAGCTCGAAATCTCTTGGCGCATCCATGAAAAAAACCTACAGCGCTCTCGTACAGTTAACACTTCACCGCTTCTCAGTACATTAAAGTGATATCAGAATATCGAGCGAAGGTTCTCTAAAGTGAGAGCAGTTTCGAGAAAGGTAGCACGCAAGGAGCCAGAAACATAATTCATGATGGAGTTTGATGTTGAGTCAGAAGCATTCAAATAACTCACAACTCGGCATTTTCTCTTGCTGAGGTGAAAAGACTAATTTTCTGATTTTAAGGCTGTATTTTCAGAACAGTGTCGCTTATTCTTTCACCGTACATCTACATTGTAAAACAAATATTGGTAAAGCCAATAGGTAATGGTTAATATGAGCCATTTTCTGCCACTGTTGAATACTGCTCTTACAATCAGGAGCCGGGAAATTTTCATAAATGCGCTGCAGACACTAGGTAGTCAATGATTTTGTATCGCTAAGTGCCTGGTGTAGTGTTTCACAGGACACAGAACTCCGCCTGCCCTCGGACTGGAAGCCCTCCTTCTGGGCTCCATTCTCCAGGCGACCATGCTGCAGCTCCCAGGCCCTGGTAGGGATTCCCTACTTGGCTAGGTAAAGAAGTTGTGACCGGGCCTCAGGCAAGAGCTCAGCTGGCCTGGCCCTGGAAGCGTCTGGTCCTGGGCTACATTCACTGGACCACTGTGTCATAAAATGCCCCAACCAAGAGTCCCATAGGCCACTGGAGGACTATCCTGCTCGGCCAGATGATGAAGCTCTGACTATGCCCATCGTTAGAGTTCTGGTTGGAACTGAGGTTGATGTCCTCATCCTAGGACTCACACTCCATGCTGCCATGCTGCAAACTGCCTAGGATGGAGTCTCACAGGCCCATGGGGGGCCTTCCCACTTAACCAGATGAAGCAACTCTGATGGGGCCTTGGGTCAGAGCTTTAGTTGGTGATGGGGTTGTAGCGCCTGGTCCTGAGCTCCAATTTTCAGCCTGTCATGATTCAAAGTGACAGGTTTTGGGTTCCACTGGCCAAGGGAGGACAATCCTGTCTGACCAAGTTAAGAAGCTCTGCCCAGGCCCTGGGTTAGAGCTCTGGCTGGCCTGGAGTAGAAGCCTTTGGCCTGGGCTCCCTTTCCCTGCCCTCCATGTAGCAAAGTGCTCTAGAAGAGGTCCCAAAACCCAAGAAGGTCTTTCCTGCTTGTGCAGGTTAAGAAGCTCTGACCAGGCCCTGGGACAGAGCTCTGGCATACTTGGAGGTGAAAGCTCCCGGCCCTTGGCTATGTTCACCAGCCCACATTTATCAAAGTGCTTGGGACAGGGTCCTTCAGGCATGGGTCGGCCTCCTCTGATCGTCTGGGTAAGGAAGCTCTGACTGTGGCCAGGATCAGAGCTGGGTCTGGCCTTGGTGTGGAAGCCTCCAGCCAGGGGCTCCTTTTTAAGCCTGCCATAATGCAAAGTTCCTGGAATGGGGTCCTGCAGACCTAGGAAAGCCTCTCCTGCCTGCCTGGGGTAAGAAGCTCTGACCAGACCCAAGGGTAGAGCTCTGGCTGGCCCTGGGTGGGAAGTACCCTACCCTAGGCTATCTACGTGGTCCACCATGTTGCAAAGTGCCCAGGATAGGCTCACACAGGCCCCTATTGTGTCTCAAGTTAAAAAAAGCTCTGTCCTAGCCATGGGTCATGGCTCTGCATTGAATGGTGATGAAAGACTCTGGCTTGTGTGCTTTACTCGGCTCTGTCTCAAAGTGTCCAGGATAGGGGTCTGGCAGGCCCAGGGAATATCCCCTGCCTGCCCATTAAGAAGCTGTTATTGGGCCTGGGTCAGAGCTCTGGTAGGCCTAGGGGTGTTAGGTCCTAGCCCTGGGCTCCATTTTCCAGTCTGTCACACCTCAACGTGACAACAATGAGGTCTGACAGGCATGGAAAGGCCTTCTGACAGGCATGGAAAGGCCTTCTCTGTCTGCATGAGTTAAGAGGTTCTGACTGGGCCTCAGTTCTGAGCTCTTTGAGGACCCCCACAGCCTTGACCCTGTACCTGACTAGCGATCGATTGAGTTTGCTAGGATGTTTTCACTTTGACGCACTCTTAGATGGGGAGACTGGGGAGCCTGGTGGGGTTAGTGTCCAATCTTTTTTTGTTCTGCACCCCACTCTGTCCATGCCCCACTACCAGTCAACAGCTGCAGCCAACAAAAAAATAGGCACTGGTCTCTTAGCCTAGAAACAGCAATGTTGATCCTAGTTACATTTCACATTTTACTTCCTTCTGAATTCCCTAAATGTATTTGATTTTTTTCAGTATGTAGTGTTTCTGTATTTATTTCATTCAATTTATTATTCATGTATGATGCACATTTTAAAAACAGCTACTTCACTATATTTGTGTGAGTTCAGGATGTGAGTGGGTGTATATAATGGGCAAAAACTAAGAGTTGAGGAATTTAGGCTGAAGGCAGAGCAAGTTGCTCTCAGTGCATGTCAGTGACTCACAAAGAGTTTCAGAATACACGCTCATTCAATCGTTGGCCTCTCAGCACAGTGCATAGAGGAACGGTGTTAGCCTCCCCAAACTTTTTAGCTATACTTCCAAGGTTTTCGATGTGTGCTGGTCTCTGTTTTTGCTGTTTTTGGTTCTCCGGGCACTTTACCACTGCTAACCAGTGCTAAAGTGCAAGTGCTCCTATGTAAAATTTATGTGTAATTTGCTTATCAATGATTGGCATATTTCATTTACTAGTAAGTCCCTAGTAAAGTGCACTATAGGTGTCCAGAGCCTGTAAATCAAGTGCTACTAGTGAGCCTGCAGCACTGCTTGTGTCACCCACATTAGTAGCCCTGTAAATATAGCTCAGACCTGCCACTCCAGTGTCTCTGTGTGCAGTCTTGACCTGCCAGTTTGATTTGGCAAGTGTACCCACTTCCCTTTTTATACATGTGAGGCACCCCTAGCTATCCCCATGGGCAGGGTACAGTGTATGTTAAAGGTGGGACATGTGCTGATGTGTGTTACATGTCCTAGAAAGTGAAATACTGCTAAATTCAGTCTTCATTGTTGCAAGGCCTATCTCTCGCATAGGTCAACATGCAAGCTGCCTTTAAATAACTTCAAAGTTCAGATTCACTTTGAGAGCACATAGAAGATTGGAGTTTGGGGTCTCTGAACTCACAATTTAAAAATACATCTTTTAGTAAAGTTGTTTTTTAGATTGTTAGTTTGAAAATGCCACTTTAAGAAAGTAGGCATTTTCATGCTTAAACTATTCTGTGACTCTGCGTGTTTGTGGATTGCCTGTCTGGGTCAGTTTGACAGTTGAGCTGTTTGTGAATCCCCTCTAGACAGTGAGACAAAGGGAGCTGGGATTTAGCCTGCATATCCTGATGAGCCATCCGTGCTAGAGTGGAGGGAGGAGTGGTCACTTACGCTTGAATGGGCTGTGACTGCAATCTCACAATGCATTCTCCAACCCCCTGGTGTGTGTCTAGGGTCTGGCCTGAGCGAGGCAGGATCTTGTGAACAACAGAGACTTTCCTTTGAACTATACCTACTTCAAAGACAGAAAGGGTATAAGTATTGACCCCAAAAGCCCAGAAAATTAGATCACTACTAGATTCAAGAGCAATCTCTGCCAAGGAGAAAGAGCTGAAGAGCTGAAGTGAAATGGTGCCTTTGCCTGTGACTGTGCTTTTTTAGGCTATCCTTCAGTTTGCTGGTTCTGCCTGTGAAAGAGGACAAAGACTGGCCTTTGTGGTATATTCCTGCTTGTGAAGAATCTACAAGAGCTTGAACTGACTTTGCCTCCTGTTTTGAAGTTTTGAAGTCTCAGGGACATCAAAGACTTCCTCTGCCAGCACATGGACTCTCTGTTGAGACTCCTGCCCTGCGAGTTGGTGCCCTATGCAGTACTTGGGGCCTTGAAAGATGAAGTTAGCAGAACATGAGCTGAAAATCGATGCACAGAATGCCGTGCAGGGAAATTGTCAAAGCACCATCTGCAACACGGCTGATAAACAATGCACCGCTGATTTTGTGGCTGAAATCGATGCTCCACCTGCATCATAGCTGGGAGATTGACGCATCGCGGCTGGAGAAACGATGCGCAACATCTGCTTGCAGATGCTGATAATGATGCAGACCCTATGCAGTGCGGTTTCCTAACACTGTGCGACCAGATTTTCCGCGCAGCGTCACTGGGAGTCAAGGTCAACCCGACTGCGTGGATTTGAGGTGCCCTGTCCAGAAATTGATAAGCCGCTCTCTTGCCAGGGAGGAAGATAAACCATCACAACATTACCAGAGAAGAAACGATGCACAGCCTCCCTTTCGGGGAAAGATTTGATGCATCGCTGCCTTTTCCATGCTCGCAAGTGAAACTTTATTTTTGACGCTAACCAGGTACTTTGTACAAAATCAACATTTCCATTGTTTTCTAAGGAATAAGACTCTTATTCTTTTGAAAATTCATATTTCAACTTGTGTATTTTGGATTTTTGCCATTTTGGTCTTGTTTGATTTAGATAAATATTGCCTGTTTTTCTAAACTGGTGTGGTGTCCATTTTGTAGTGTTTTCACTGTATTACTGTGTGTCTTGTTACAAATACTTTACACATTGCTTCTGAGTTAAGTCTGTCTGCTTGTGCCAAGCTACCAAGAGTGTGAGCGGGGGTTAACCAGGTGTGTTTATCCTTTGCCCTGACTAGAGTGAGGGTCCTTGCATGGACATGGGGTAACCTGATTGCCAGCCAAAGAAACCATTTCTAACAAACGGTCAGGAGTACCAATTGTAAATGTGATTCCACACAAAAGTGTGTGATGGAGGTACACAGCTGTCTAAAAAATGCTAGGGTGAAAGATAAAGAAAATGTAATGCAACATGTGAAATGGGGCGTTGTGAGTAGAAGAAGTGATGGAAGAAGATACAAGGAAGTATGTGGTAGAGCATGAAAAGAGGGTGCTGAAGACGAAAAAGAAGAGGTGTAATATATTCAGATAGAAGTTTTCAAAAATATATCAGCAGAAAAATGACATAATGGTAAGTGAGTGAAGAAGAAAGTGATGTGAAGAGGAGAACTGGAGTGACGAAGACACTTCAAAGACCACTTCCACTGACCTTATAATGTTTAATTCACAGTTTGGTCTAATTGTTTAAATGACTGTGTGTGTGAGAGAGAATGTGTTTACAAGTGTACTACACATGTGCACACACTCCTTCTGTTTTCCTATTGTAGGCAGCCCACCACTTTGATATGTGACACCTTGTTTTCTCCCCTATAATTACTTCTAGAGACACCACTGTGCAGTTATGTAATGGTTGCTCATTTATGCTCCCTTTGTGAATCAGTCCCCAAAGCTTTACTGTCAAGTAACACTTTACATCAATACACAATCAAGTGGTGTATATTCCTAGGGATGAGCATTACCTACTTTGAAAATAGTAAAGCAAGATTAGAGAATCTTCTAATATAGTAAACTTTCAGCGTCCCTCCAGAAAAGAACAAGTGCAAAGCAGGTTTAACTAGTATTGGCTTTAAAAAAAATGAAAATCATCACATCATTGTATAAATTGCATTACTTTTCTGTGAAGTCGAATGCAATGTTATCAATGAGACTCAGGTGTTGTTTAAATAATGTAGATGAGCCAGTGATCTGTGGTGGGGTGCAAAGAGGGCTGCATTCTAACAGCGGGCCCTGGCCTCCAAGAGAAGTGTGGAACACGGAGCAGCTGAGCACTGCGGAAACACCAGGTCTTGGTTGCACTGTAGGCTTCCCTTGCACCCAGACAGGCAAAATTGCAGCTGAAGCAAACTAGAACCTGCAGTCATAGATGTGGTAGGCCTGATTGCGCTTTCCCCAAACCGTTGGTTACCCTGGGTGGTATGGACACTCACTGGTGCCCCCCAATCTAGGGACCTGAAACATCCAGTGGTAGGGGGCTGCGGGGAGACCTCCTGCCCATGAGGGCATCATGCCAGATCTGGAAAGGTCTCCTTACTGGACTGAAGTAAAGGATGGTTGCCGCAGAATGAGTGGGCTGTGTTTGGAGGACAAGAGCAGTGGGCTGGCCCATGTTTCCTCACTGAGAAGAGGTGACTAACTGACAGCTACACAACAGGCCCTAGTTTAAATAGAGATTATCGGATGGGGTGACTAATGCCAGGTGGGCATGCTGCAGCACCACTGGGGCCTGAGGATGGCATGCAGGAACACTAGCAAATGGACCTATGAGCTCTGTGGGACCTTCTGGTAGACATTAAGGTTGCAGGGGGCCCAACCATTTGTGAGGCATACAGTTTCTGTGGCCTGTTTACTTGAAGCAGACCATGCAATACCTCATAGGGGCCTGCCACCCTAGGACCACCCCCGACACCCACCACCCACGCATGCAATCTTGGCATCATACTAGACTCTTCTCTCTCCATGACTCAGGAAATCAACGCCATATCATCCTCCTGCTTCAACACCCTCTGCATGCTACGCAAGACCTTCAAGTGGATTCCAATAGAAACCAAAAGAACGGTCACCCACGCCCTCGTCAGCAGCATACTGGACTACGGCAACGCCCTCTACTCAGGGACCACAGCCAAGCTTCAGAGAAAACTCCAACACATCCAGAACGCCGCTGCACGTCTCATCCTCTACCTTCCTCGCCACAAGCACATCTCCGACCACCTCAGATCCCTACACTGGCTGCCCATCAACAAAAGGATCATCTTCAAAATCCTAATCCACGCTCACAAAGCCCTCCACAACACCGGACCGGCTTACCTCAATGAACTAATCAACTTCCACATCCCGACCCACCAGCTCCCCTCTGCCAACCTCGCCCTCGCAACAGTACCCCGCATCCAACGCACCACCTCTGGCGGCAGATCCTTCTCCGACCTCGCCGCCAAAACCTGGAACTCCCTTCCCACCAACCTACGCAAGTCCCAGGACCACTTAACTTTCAGAAAGTGCTTCAAAACATGGCTCTTCGAGCAGTAACACCCCACCACCCCCAGCACCTTGAGACCCTACCGGGTGAGTAGCGCGCTAAAGAGATTTGATTGATTGATTGATTGATTGATCCCTCCATCTGGGTGGCTACATTATGGGGCTGACTCACTGTGTTGTGTGCTGCGAAGCTGTGACTGTTGGCCAGCATGTCATTTCTTTTTGAGATACAGCGGACTGGCTTCCAATGAGCGCATCCTTCAACAACTCATTTGAAGGGGGATTGAAGGCATGCAGGCCTCTTAGTTGGTTGTTGCAGCACCCATTCCTCACAAGAAGCCCTCATACATTACCATGGTTTTGCAGGGTTTTGTATCTACAACTGTTTTTCATTTCATGTTTTGGACAGAGGCCCATTGCCACTCTTATCTGGGGCTGGGGATTTGGAGACTTTTGTATCGTTTGCACCCAGTGTTCGCATGCACATGCAATAAGGTATACTCACTTATGTGTCGGGCTGACAGGCCACAATGGGGCAGGTGGCCAGTGTGGAGGAGGCCGCAGGGGCACAGCCATGGCTTTAAGGTAGGAGGAGGGTTTGGATGATTCATCCACCATCACAGAGAAGGAGGTTAAATACTCCTTCCTTAACTGGAATGACCGGGCAGTAGTGGCTGTCACCAAGCCTTACAAGATCCTGACCTTCTTGAGATGCAAGGGTGTGGACATGGCTCTCATCCAGGAGACTAACTTGGGTGTGACCAAACTGCATAAGAAGTGGAGGAGACAGATCTAAACCATTGGGTACTCTGTGTTTTCTAGGGGACACTGATATGGGTGAGACCTGGGATTCCGTTGGAAGTCATGAAGATGCACATTAATGACCAAGGCCATTATGTTGTTTTATTTGGAAAACTCAACCAGCTCCCGGTGACGCTCCACAGTGTTACTGCTCCAAATGGGAGACAGGCAGATTATTTTGACACCCTCCTGTGCATTCTCTCATATGACCCAGATATACCGATAGTACTAGGGGGATACTATACTTGTGCTTCTGGCAGTGCACTTCACAGGCCTGTCTGTAGCATTGCACTTCTGGGCTTGGTTGGATGATTGGGACCTTCAGGATTTGTGGAGATTCAGAAAGGTTGGGTGGATAGACTATTCCTTCTACCCCCAGTGTATGATTTACATGTCCACCTAGACAAAATTGAATGCTCCATGAGGTTCACCACGCAGGTTACACACAAAGAATACTTGAGCTGCATGCTCGCAGACCAGAACCTACTGCTTGTTTCCAGTGGGGTAGGCACATATCACCCATTCACTCTCTTGGTGACTCTCACCCAATTACTTGCACAAACCCACCTTCAGGGACCCCTTGTAGCAGATGACTTTCACACACATTCACACACAGTCTTCCACACCAACATTTAATGAGATGTTTTTAAAGTGATTATCCCACTGATTGACTGTCTCAGTCAATCGCATGAGTTAAGAGACCACTCCGGTCTGAGCTGTCCACCCTTCATTGAAATTTTGCTTTGTTCCCTTTAACAACTTAAAAGGGACTTGCTCTGTAGTTCCATGAGTTATAAACCTACACCTAACAACTATCTCCCTTATATATTTACACAACAAATGCTTAGGCGTTCTCAATGAAGGGGAACTTCTAGTGTTTTTATTAAATCGCACAGGTATATCAAAAAATTGAAGAGGTCGTCTCATCCACAACTTCATCATTAGCAACCTTTCCATAGCAATGTAGGCGGATGCCATGAGGGCAGACTCAACAAATTGTGAGAGCTCTAAAATAAGTTGTTACTGGGTGATAGCAGGAATCCAAATGTAAGATATTTCTTACATTATACCCTCATGAGATGTTTTGGACGATTAATCAAGGCCAATAGTTCTTCCATCCAGAAGATTTGCCAGCATGCTTCTGCCAAATTAACTCCCTTATGGTTCTAAGGGCTTCTTCTGGGCTCCTACAACTTGAAAGGGAAGTACTTCATCAATCGTGGAAGGTCCACTGCTTGATTTGAATTTATTGTCTGTTGTTTAGTTTATGTGGCTCAAATGGTCGCAAGGAAAATAAGCAATTGTATGAACAATGTCCAATGTTTTGTCCAGGTAAGAAGGTAAATCATGTAAAACTAAAGGGTGTCCAATATAGGTAGGCATAGCATCAGATCCATGCTGGACATTAAGGATAACTACAAATATAAATTTGCGAACAATACATCTACATGAGACTAAGGCACTCATTCTGACCTTGGCGGTCGGACCGCGAACAGACCGGCGGTATTAAAAATGGCATTCTGACCGCGGCGGTCACCGCCGCGACCGACCGCCACTTCCCCACTCCGACAGCCACGGCGGTCATGACCGACGGGCTGGAGTCTGCGCACTCCGGTCCGGCGGTTGACCCAAGACCGCCAACGGTATCATGACCCTGCTTACCGCCGCGGTTTCTGGCGTTCGGGAACCGCCATGCGAACCATGGCGGTAGGCACTATCGGGGCCAGGGAATTCCTTCCCTGGCACTGATAGGGGTCTCCCCCACCCCCCACTGCCCCCCCGAGTCCTCCCCCCACACCCTCCACCCCCCTGCCACCCCCCAGAGGTGGTACGAACCCCCTCCCCACCCCCACCCCGACATGCACATACACGCACCCCGACATGCACACACCCCCAACATGCACATATACACACCCCCTACACACACACATACACAATGGGGACACATACCCGCACACATACATGCCGACATGCGCACCCGTCGAACTACACACATCGCCCATAGGCACAGCAGCACTCCCCGCCCGCATGCACGCACTCACACACCCCCTCTACACACTCACACGCACAGCACCATGCACGCACACATCACACAACATCCCCCCACCCCCTCCCCTCACGGACGATCAACTTACCTTGTGCGTTGGTCCTCCGGGAGGCGACGGGAGCCATAGGGACGTGACCGCCAACAGAAGACCGCCAACAGAAGACCGCCACACAGAAATGTGGGTCGTAATTCTGGGGGCGGTGTTCTGCTGGCGTGGCGGTGGAGGTTGACCAGTCTCCACTTTCCCGCCGACCGCCAGTGTGGCTGCTGGCGGTATTCCGGCGGAACGCTCCCAGCGGTCGGAATACGCGCAGCGGCATACCGCCGCGGTCGGCGGTCTTTACCGCGGCGGTAACTCGGCGGTCTTGCGAAAAGACCGCCAAGGTCAGAATGAGGGCCTAAGTGCCATAATTAAGAGCCCCTACCGTATTTTTGCACCACATTAGCATAATTTTCTTTTACACTGATGTGGCCCAACAAGACCAAAGTCCCTGCATCATATTTGCAAAGTGGCGCACTGCATGCATTGTGCCACTTTGTAAACTTTTGCACTACATTATGCCTGGACCAGGCATAATGTATGCAAAGGGGGTGTTCTCACGTTATGGGGGCCCATAAAATGGCGCAAAGAAATCTAGCAGATTTCTTTGAGTCATTTGTTTTGGGACTTTAAACACCTGCTCAGAGTAGGTGTTAAAAGGAGGCACACCACTGATTACAATGGGTCTCAGTGAGCTTTGCAGGATTAGCATCAACGTTTTTGACAGTAATCCTGCAAAGCTCCGGACTAGCATCAACAATTTTGACGCTAGTCCCCTAAATAACACCATGGTGCTCAGTATTTTAAATATGACAGAAACATGGTGGCATTAGGGAGATGCTAAGGGGCACAAGAAAATTGGTGCTGCACTGTGTGCAGCGCCACTGTTTTTTAAAATATTCCCCTAAATTACATAGTGAGTGGTTGTCCTAAACAAACAGATGTGTACTTTGCCTTCCTAGTCCTACATTCGATGCTATGTTCAAGATTTATGCTAAAAAGCAGGGGAGCCAGACACAGGGGCATATTTATACTCTCTCTGTGCCGAATGTGCGTCAAAAAGTTTGACGCACTTTCGGCGCAAACCTTGCCCCATATTTAAACTTTTACGCCCGAGTCCGTGGACGTCAAAATCCCGCCGTGTGGTCATTTTCTGGATGCGGGAAACTGCCTTGCGTTAATCATGTGCAAGGTAGTCATTCCCGTCCAAAAAATGACTAAAACGCCCGTGCGTCGTATTTATGCTTCCGGGCAAAAATCCTGCACGGCCGGGAGGCGGAGTCGGAAAATGACGCACTGCCCGATTTGCGTCAAAAATTAACGCCTGGGTCAGGGCAGATGTTAAAATGGGGCAAACACACCTGTATTTAATCAGAACACACAGAAGAAACAGCAGAGCAGCAAAAAGGTGACATGGAGGTGCTTCTCATCCAGTGTGCACGCAGACGCAGAGCACAGCAACAACAACAGCAGCTACCACAACACCAGCAGGGACCCCAAAAGCAACGCAGAAGGCAGGAGAGGATATTCCGTACCAGGACAACCCTTCATGGCCTCAGGGAACATGACATCATCCAGAGGTACAGGTTGAACTGGCAAGCCATTCAGCAGCTGCTACGTAACATTGAGCCACAGTTGGCACCCAGCTTGCTGACACCCCGCACCATCCCAACAGAAACCAAGCTGCTAGCTGTACTTCACATGTTGGCAAGTGGCTCCTTTCAAACTACTGGCGCCCTGGTTGCCGGGATATCACAGCCATCATTCTCCGCCTTCTTGCCCAAAGTACTGGATGTCATCATAGGACCCACACCCCGCCACATCTGCTTCCCAAACACACCGCAGAAGCAGCAGGAGACCAAACAGGGGTTTTACCTCATTAATGGATTCCCAGAGGTCCTTGGTGCATTGACTGCTCACATGTACGCTTTGCGCCACCTGCTGCAACTGAACACCTATACCACAACAGGAAGCACACACACTCCATCAATGTGCAGGCCATTGTGGATCACAAAGGATTGATCACCAATATTGTGGCAAAGTATCCTGGGAGTGTCCATGACTCACTCATCTTCCGTCACTCTACCATCAATAACCACTTCCAGGATGGACGATATGGCAATAGACTACTTGTTGGTAAGTACAGAAACCTACTTATATACACACAGCACAGCAACCCTCTAGGACATACAACACATACACCACAACAGCAACACGTGGACAGGAACACACTGAGGTTGTGACACCGCTAGCCATATTTATTAGGTCTGCAGTGAATGTGTCACACATCTGAAATCAGTGTACAGTCTAATGTCAATATGTGAATGATCACAACGTATGGAGAGGTTTGGCTAATTGTCACCATACAAAATGTAAGCGTCTCACTGATGTTTAAATTAATCCATTGCATATGTCTATGGGATGTCCAGGATACATAGATGCTAGTGTGTTACCACCACTGTCAAATTGAATCTGTGTATGGAACTATCATCTCACCCCCAGTGTAGACACAGGGACACCTGTATCACAAGTCATAATGCTAGGGAGTGCACACTGTACCGCAAATCCCAAAACATACAGCTGACAACCGGTCAGCAGGCAAACACTCATTCAGACAAGGAAACAACCCAATGGAGATGGTGAATCCTAGAAGTCTAGGAATCAACACAATAACACAAAAGAGCCACAGACAACACAAGACAACTACTGCCATGCAAGGTGATATGAATGGGGCAAGCTACGTCAACATGATCCCAATCATTTTCTCTTTTAGCTGATCAGGGGTATGGGATCCAGCCATGGATTATGACACCATTTGGCAACCCAAGCACTGCAGCAGAGCTTGCCTACAATGAGGCACATAGGAGGACATGCACCATAGTCGAGAGGACCTTTGGCATCCTCAAGTCGAGATTCAGGTGCCTTGACATCACTGGTGGCACCCTCCTATATTCACCAGAAATGGTCTGTAAGATCGTTTTAACATGTGCCATCCTGCACAACATTGTATACGAAGGAACATTCCCCTATTAGACCCAGAGCCACAAATGCCTGAAGAGGAGGAAGAGGAGGATTCTGGCCTGCAACATGAGGGGGAACAACAAAACACAGCTGCTGGATTGCGTAGGCGCCAACATATTGTGAATTATTTATTTTGAAACAACTCACCATCACCACTGTAGCAACATATGTAAATAAACACTGATAATGATCACCATATCATGGTCTGGCTAATCATTTTTGCTCACCTTTATCTCTAACTATCAGAATAAGAGTGTAGCCTCATGGAGCATTGCTGACATACCGATCAGGACACAGAAAATTCCAAAGCAATTGTGATGTGTATTATACAACAGTCACATACACACACACTGTAAATTACATTTATCCTGTACATTTCACCTTTGAAGGGCAATAGCAGAGGACCACACCTATTTCACACATACATATTGGCAACATGGTCTATCGCAGCATATGGCACACATCTAAGACACCATCAGTCAATAAGGGAAAAAAATGCCACATACATGAGGCAGTGGATGTGCTATAGCATTGGTAACAGGAATGTGTGACCAGACCCTTGACAGCAGTAAGTCGTACTGCACCTATCTTTGCAAGGACTATTTGTGACTAGAGTTACATATAAGCAGAACATAGACAGCTAAAGTGCCACACCTATGACAAGCATTGAGCACATGACATGCCATGTACATGTTAGCCCATGCCCTAAATCCTGACACACCCATGCTCCTGGTCTCATCCCACCTGTCTTAAGATGTCCCTGGAATGGTAATATGTGTACCCAGATATTCCCTCCTCTACACACACACAGACTAACAATAGTAATCCAGTGTGCTTCACCCTTTCGTATGGTATGCCATAGTCATAGTACATCTGACTGCATGGACGTCAGGTCAAATAATGCACTGGCTTGTAGTTTCTAAGCCCTGTTATCAACTGTAGATTGCTTCCCATGTGAAAGGTCCCTTTGGCCATTTGAACTCAAATCTCACCTACAGGACTTGTGAGAAACTGATGCAGCACACACCTGTGAGCACCTCCATGCAGACCCCCCATTTGAACATGCACTGCCCTTGCAGATGCTTCGAACAGCATAGAAGCTGCCATTTTGTCGATTACACCGTTATGCATTGCTAGAAAAATAATCCGGGTAACACAGCCCTTGGGTTTATGTGTTTCCTTCCAAAACACAGGACAACCACAGTTTTCCATGTCAACTGTCTTGTTCTTCATCCAACCAGTCTTAGTCAGAGCACTGAGTATGTACCTTGTGAAATTGCTGGATCCTGAGTGTCCCTGCATCCTGTCAGCCTGACTGGCACCTGTCTGTGCGTTACCCTAAAGGTTCCTTGTGGGTACATATCTAGCATACTTGCTTTCCCAATCCTCACATTCCTCCGGGGGTATTTTGTCAGGTGCCTCCTCAATGCATACTCAAATACATTGTATAGCATAATCTGCTTTTTTATTGTACCATAATTGTGAACTTCTCTCCAAATACCCAAATCATGGCCTATCCCTTGTCTGGGTCTAATGTATGCATGAGCGACAAAGTGTGACAGTGTACCAGGGCCGTATGCAGGGATTGGGTATGGTGCCTCCAGCAGAACCAGCAACCTCTGATAATGTGCATGAAAATTCCACACATGTTAGGACCCTGACAATTCACACGCTGAATCAGATTGCTCATAACATATTGATGGCCTGTGCGTGCTGAATAGCTGCTACATTAATCAACACAGAGGCTAAGATGTTCCCAGATGCAGTGGGAACTTTACAGGCCAACCCGTGTACAAATGTTGTAATGACACCTGCCGGAACATGACTCCTGAGATGTGATCTCACTCAGCACATCAAGGTTGCCCTGTTGACAGTCTCATAACACGTCTGCAGTGACAGGGTGGAACCATCCCCATGTAGGTTCTCATGTCCTCATTGGCTTTACTTCCATTGATCTCCAAAGGATATTTAGTAGATACATCTCTGTGCAATTGATCACTGGAAATATGTGGCCACGTGCTACCTCGTCTGCTGGTCCACCACTGCCACAGGAGAGTTGTGGCTCAGTCAAACGACCAAAAACTGTGGCATCATATTACACTTACGGTTCACCTTTGGCTTTCTGTGTCAATAAAATGGTACCAACTTAGTCTGTACATGTGCCTGACTCACGGTGGGTTCACCAACAAGTGCCTAGGAAGCAGTATCCAAAGTTTCAGGACATGTGATGGGCACATTTTGGACCATTGACATGAACAAGCGTCTGCCATCTATCCGGGGCATGCTTTGTCATTTGTGGTGTCTACGTTACCCAAAATCTTTGAAGTGCACACAACTGATGTTGCTACATGTATGACTAACACATGTCCTCTCTCATTTCCCCACTGACTTGCATCTGAGGGTTGAACACATTGACTTCACATTCATACAAGCATCTGTGCAATAATGCATCTTGTGATGCACACACACACACTGGGTCAACAACTACATTAGTAGCCAGTGCACACACATTGAGCCATAGGCATTGAGGTATTGTACTTATGTGCGTCACATTGCTATCCTCTCCTTACGCCAAACATGCCTAATTTGTGCAATACATATATGTAGGCCACACATATGGCCATCTAGTGCGTCAGCCAAGAGTGAAAATCCTGTTAATGAAGTAGCGGATCATGTTCCGCAGTAGTATGATGTCTCACATGTGCCCATACACTGTCAAGACCAAAGTGGGTGCGATCAGCCTATCTCAGTTGTATCACAAATGTTACATAACATTAAAATGGTAAAATTACCCAAAAGCAGTTAATGCCCTGAAATTTTTATGCATACGCGTCAAAAAATTACGCACAAGCGTAAAAAAATGACGTTTATGCACGAAAAACGACACATAATGCCCTGAAAACACAATTGACTCTTCCACAATGTACCTCAGAAAATTGGTTAAGTGTTAGACTATTTCCAAATATACGGATGCGGGCTCATTTCTACTCCTGTGCGTCGAAAAATATGACGCCCAGACTGTATGCGTCAAACTTTTTTGACGCATAACGATAAAAACGGATGCCATTTTAGGCAGGAAGTGATGTAATAGGATATCCTGTTTACAGATTATGTACAGTGGGATGACTTTCACTTTGCAGTCTGTGATTCTTCTAGACTGTGTGGCTGTGTTGAGAGTTTTGTCTGGTTAAATTGTGCTTTTGTCTCCTGTTTGGTCCATTTCTTGTCATTTTGTGAATAAAATATTAATCTTGTATCCTGTCTGAGTGTTTATTGTGTACAATTGTGTTGTATTGTATTGTCTTTGTTGTTTTTGGGAGTCTGTTGTGGGTAGTGATAGTTTGGGTCTAGTTGGGCTGTTTTAGTTGTTTAGTTTAAGTTTTTCATAGTCTAGTTTCCCCCTATTCTCCTTTGCTCCCCTTTACCCCTTATTCCCTTTCTCTGCTGAGATGTGGGGTAGGCCTCGTCTTGGCAAGATGGGTGAGGAGGAGCTTGGTTGTTTCATATGGCTGGTGTACCATTTCCTCCCCCTTATGATTGAGGCAGGTGGGCGGGTGATACAGAGGTATCAGACTGAGGCACGGAGGCTCCGGTGGGGAAAGGTATTGCATCACCTGCAATGCATCTATCGGACACCAAGTAATGACCACCAGCTGAAGCACCGCTGGGCTGCCTTCATCTCCAGGGAGCCAGATCTGCTGGACTACCTGGGCATTGTGATTGGTGGCCCTGTTGGTGAGTACAAATCATGTACATGTGCACGATTAAATGTTCTGTAGTGACATCAGATGATTTGGACAATATCTGCAGGCAATGTTGTTGAGTGTGTGGAATGCTTTGGAAACATACATGGTCATTTATGTACTATGTTAAGGACCACATTTGCTAGCTGTTAGGAAGCGAGTGCTCTGCAAACTTACTGAATACTTTTGCTTAATGTAAGTTGGTGCCGCCTTTGTGTCAAACAGCAACACAAATCAGGAGCCAATTATGTTTAGATATAGGACACATTTGCCTGTGAGGTATAGATTTTCCAAATCATTACCAACATTTGCTGACACAACAGCTAGACTGACTTTTGAAACACTACATGAGGCTGAAAATGAGTGCAGGCTTCACGTCAATTGATGATAGCAATGTGGCCAAAACATATGTCTTATGTGTGTCTGGTGAGTGTGTAAGGAAAGCGATCACGGAAATTCTAAATTCTTAGGGATTATTGTGGCCCTTCGTCAAACATGTCAGATCTGGATTTGGAAACATAAGGGACAAGTTCAAGCTGCCCTCACCTAACATCTTAGACTGGTAATTGGTATTTGTTGTTCCACCTTTCGTTTACGGATGGCTGGGCAAAGGTATGCACATGGGTTCATATCTCTATGGTTGGTGCAACTCATCATAGCTGGGCTACATCAAATGAAGAAACTATAACAACATGAGGGCTTACAACTGTCCCTGCCCCTCTGTACATTGTACCTGTGTGTCATAAATTTGTCATGGGCACAATGGCTGTTTGACTGGTAATGCACTCCTCAAGGAAAGTGGCTTTGGATGTCTCTCTTGGATATACATGATGAGACAAATACACTCCATTATTATGTCTGCTCACTAATGAAGGAGCATGTTTGCCACCATATGATAGTTAGGGCCACTGCATGTGTGCAGATATGTGTGTAAAACTCACAGGAGACCCATGGTATGTACATGTTAGCCGTGCTATATCGGATGCAGTATCATCATGTCTGAGTGGCTTTACTTACTTATGTAATCTTAAACGTAGTATTTGTCTTTGGAATTGTCGGACAGTGCACAGAATTTGAGCACATTTCTCCCTTCCATGCCTTACAGGTGGACCCGCACCCTACACTGTTGGCAAGGTGGCTACATTCGAGGACCCAGACAACTCCAGTAAGTATTGATATGACTGTTATGTGTTGTGTTTGCTGGTGATGTGTGATGGACTCCTGTGTGTTGAACACATAGCAAGGTGTGATGCGCTAGCCAATCATTTGTTTTGTTCCATGAGTGGGTTTTCATTTTATCACCATCTTTGAGTTGGCCAATCCTTATCCTCTTGTCTTATTTAGGGATTCGAGGTCAGTCCTGTAGGCCCTGCAATGTGAATGGGGATGAGTCATGTGGATAACACTTGTATCAGCAAGAGTCGCACTGGACCTAATCTGTGATTTAGTCAGCCTGTCAGACCCACATTCTCCCATAATGGGGCTGCTAAATGCTTACCCACAGATTCTGCTTCCCAATTCACTAATATGCTTAAACTGTAGGTTGAACTTCCTAGCAGCATGTAGCTCCACATGTAGTGCTACGAGTATGTGGCACTAGAGGGCAATGGCCTAGGTGTGCATGCAACTCATGGCCAGGGGTGTTTTTGCGTCTCTGTGTTTGTTGTAAGTCATGGCTTACTGGAAGTATATGATGCGGACAAAGGTCTGCAATTCCAGACATGTGTGGCACTGGGATTGGTCAAGGGTTTGCTGTCTCCTATTTGTAGATACACCTTACCTGTGGTGTGTGTGTAGAGCCGAACACATGTCCAGCTTTCCTAAGCTTCCTGGGTGTCCAAGTTGTTAGCAATTGTTAGTTGTTAGTCCACCCCCCACCCTCAAACACAGGCATGGGTTTGTGAATAGTGTACTTAGGACTGATGATACAAGTTTGGTACACAGACATGAAAATCAGTGGATCTTTTGTCTGAACCTAGTATACACACTAATTTTCCCCGCATGAGTAGTATACTAGCAGAACCATTTACAACTTGCAGTTCATGTGGCCCTAGATTTCCATCCCCTACAATGACATCTGTGGCCCAGGCATTGGCGGAGAATGTGCTGCATGATTGTTAGCTGACAACTGGCAGAACTATGATGCCAAAACATGCCAGTTGTTACCCATCTTGTAGGGTTTGGATGTTGTATGTGTGATAGAAGCTTTGTAGGCTGGCTTGCCATGTACTTCCTCAGGGACAATCATTGATCTGTATGATGATATGAGCAGTTACAAGTACAGTAGATGTATTGTCTGATTTACTTATTGTGCCATTTCACACAATGCAGTTCCTAATGTTATTTTTTCTATTTGTCTACACAGCTGCGAATATGAGACCCATCCAGGTGCGGGAATTTCAAAGGCGGGCAATGAGGTACCAGCACATACTTCAGGTAGAGTCTGGGTACCGAAGAATGGCCCGCCGATACCGGCACGAATGGGCCTCCGGAGCCTGGTGGGCATTCCCACAAGGCAGCC
The DNA here is from genome assembly GCF_031143425.1 of Pleurodeles waltl. Taxonomy (NCBI): domain Eukaryota; kingdom Metazoa; phylum Chordata; class Amphibia; order Caudata; family Salamandridae; genus Pleurodeles; species Pleurodeles waltl. The sequence continues at coordinate 236,948,951 of NC_090443.1, read as the reverse complement.
CTTCTTTTCTCACCACCAGCACTACCACCACTACCACCCAGGTGGCACCACCAACAGCTGGCACCGTAGAAGCAACCACCTCAGTAAGTGCTCCAGGCCCTAGCCCAGTACCACCTGCGTAAATTGGACCTTGTCCTGCATAAAATGAGTCGACTGCAGCAGGAGGAGCGACATGTAAACCGGCGGGTGCGCTCAATCAAGCGGACACTCCAGAGGGCCAACCAATAGACATGTTGACGGACGATTCCCTCCCCTCCCTCCTCTTTCCTTATTCTTATACTTTGTTGGTTTAGGGGGCCTAGTGTTAGGTTAGTATAGGCTGTTAGTTTAGTTAGTGTTAGTGGGTGGGGGGTGTGGGATCATGATTATTTATACTGTTTCTTTTTGAGTGTGTGGGTGGGTGAGTGTGTGGGCAATGTTGGGGTTCTTGTGTGTTTAAAAAAACAAAATACATATTTAAAAAATACAAAAATAATAAAAAATATAAAAATATATATATTTGTTTAGTATAGGATAGTATGTGTTTAGGTTAGTATCTGTTGTCCTCCATGTTTCCCGTCTCATAAAGGGGGGTGGGGGTTGATGTTTAGAATGTTTCGTTAAATGTGATAAGTAAGTTTAGCTTAGGTTAGTGAGGACAGTTGTGGCTAATGAGTAGTTAGGGTAGATTAGGGTAGGTAAGGCATTTCCCAGAGTTTTCTCTTCTATTTTTACAGTTTAATAAATATGTAGTAAACCCTTTACAGTATGTGTGACATGCTTGTAGATCAGGGCCTTGGCTTGAGTGTACATGATTTCTTTTGTATTACAATACGTGTCCTATGCTACAAACAGATCCCAAATTAGCTGTAACATTGGCAGCTACCCCAAAGCAAGCTTGCAAAGATTAGACCATTCATTGCAACCACCAATCACAGTTACTATGGATCCCAACGTGTTTTTTTCAATAAGTATGTTTTCAATGTCACAGACAGTGCTTCCAGATTTGGTATTGGGGACACTGTGTTATGTCTGACTGCAGTCTGATGTTCAAGGAAACCCTTATAAGGTGAGTGGTAGTAAGCACTCTTGTAGTATAGTGTTCATGACTCACATAGATCATTTGTTACACTGTTCAGCATGATTACTTATTTGGATGTAAACTCAGACACCTCCATTCATGCAGTTTGGTGACTGTTCGCTAAGATTTATGGGCAATGTTATATGTGTTAGTTTTGCATGGAGGCAACATTTTGCAAGCACTATTTATTGGCCTAGATATCCCTTGTGGAAGCATTATTCTGTCCAACACAGCATTATGGTGTATAGTTTCTCGATTCATCAGAGATTACCCTCAGGAAGGAAGGGCAGAGTATGGTAGAATCCAGGCCACTGTGCATAGTTAGCAGACTACACTATTTCAGGACAGTCGTATTGACAAGGTATGTAATTTGACAGGAGGCAAAATTCAGTGGTCTACTGCACGGTTGATGTGTCACATGACACAGAGACAAAGGGGGTCATTACAACATTGGCGGTAAATGCCGCTTACTGACGTGCAGAAGACCGCCAACACACCGCTGCGGCCGCGGAATTCCGCCACAGCTATGATGACCCACAGCTCGGAATCCACCAACATTTTGACACCCACACAAGTCCACCTCACTAAAGGTCAGTGATAAACTGGTGATAACAAAACCTCCACCTTCACGCCAACAGGAATACGCCCACACTATCACGACCCACGAATACACGTGGCGGTCTTTCAACCACGGTATTCCTTTGGTAGTACACACCGCCGCGCTCAAAATACACACAGTCTTACAAAACACATCCACATTGGACAAATCGAAATACACACACCTGATACACATACACACACCACTCCCACACACTCAATACAATATACAACACACACCCACATCACCCTCAAACCTCTATGACAAACAATGCTACAGAAGGCCAGAGAGAGACACCACCAGAAACAACAGTAGCATCCACAGGCACTCAACACCATCACTCACACAAGATCCACGCACCTCACACAACATACCCCTACATATCACCCCACACATCACAACACACACCACCCCACACATCACCCACACCACCCCATGGCACTGCAGAGACAGCCCAGGTTCTCTGAGGAGGAGCTCAGGGTCATGGTGGAGGAAATTATCCGGGTAGAGCCACAGCTATTGGGATAACAGGTGCAGCACACCACCATAGCTAGGAAGATGGAGCTATGGCGCATAATCGTGGACAGGGTCAATGCAGTGGGACAGCACCCAAGAACACGGGATGACATCAGGAAGAGGTGGAACGACCTACGGGGGAAGGTACGTTCTGTTGTCTCAAGACACTAGATTGCAGTTCAGAGGGCTGGCGGCGGACCCCCACCTCCTCCCCCAGAACTAACAACATGGGAGGATCAAGTCTTGGCTATCCTGCATCCTGAGGGCCTCGTAGGAGAAGCTGGAGGAATGGACTCTGGTAAGTCAAATCTTAACTACTTCATCCCCCACCCCACCTGCATGGTATCACATACCCCCACCCTCGCCCTTACCCCATCACTCCAACTCCTCACACATGTTCCACTGTCACAAACCACACACCCCAAACCCAAGCCCTGCATGCAACACCAAAGCATGGACACCCATCACCAAGGCATGGCCACCGCACATACCCATACACCCTCCTAAACCATTATCACACAAGGTCCCACACAAACACTGGGGTACAGGGTCACCCACCCATTGCACTCCATGGCACATACAGATGCACTAATCATGCCTTTACACCCCTGCAGGACCCCTACCCAACGTCACCGGACAGGAGGGTCCAGACATGTCAACTCCACCCACAGAAGACGCCCTCAGTGATGACAGCAGCTCTGTCCAACTGGATCTAGATGACCAGCCCGGCCCATCTGTGACCTCGGGACAGTCGCTTCCCCTCACACTGGCACAGGCCACTACAGAGCTTCCCCCCTCTGGAAACACCAGCACAGCACCCACACAGCAGGCCCATACCTCTGTCCCCAGGACACGTCAAGCAGCAGTGTGTCCACCACCACAGGGAACCCAGGCTAACCCACCAACCCAACAACACCAGGGACCTGGGGGCAGTGGTAGTGGGCACACGGTTCAGGGGACAGAGGCCCAGGAACACAGGGGAACTGGGAGGGCTGCTGTGCGACAGGGGGAGGACAGGCCCAGGGAACCCACTCTCCACGAGGCCCTCTCCAACATCATGGGAGCCTACCACCATTCCCGGGAGACAATGTCAACGGTACTGGCCACGTTTCAGGAGACCCAGCGGCTGCAGGAGGAACAGTATTCGGAGTTCAGGGAGGAACTCAAATCCATCAACACCACCCTGGGCACCATTGTATGGGTGCTGAAGGAACTCATCAACACCAGGAGGGACACTGTGGAACAACAAGGGGCCCCTGACACTAGCCTGGATGATGAACTGCCCACCACCTCCACCGGTGCTAGTGGACAGGAGGCACAGCGACAGGACCACAACACCAGCACCCCACCCCCTGCAGATGGAGAACCACCCCGCAAGCGGTCCTGAGATCCTGGACAAAGACAGAGAACAATGCCAAGATCCACACCAAGAAATGAGACCACCCTGAATGTCATCCTTCTGTCCCACTTTGTCACCCTGTCCATACTCAAACCACCCTAGCTCCACTTCCTATGCCCCTTTGGACAATGCACCTGTGAGACTAAGAGACTGGACTTTGCCATGGACATTCCTCCACCATCACCCCTGACCAATTTACAACCCCCTCCACGTTTTTGCACTTAAATAAACACCCTTAAACCACAAAACAATCTGGAGTCAGTCTGTGCTTTCGAAAATGTGTATTTGCAATAACTGTGGAAAAATGCTATTTCCAATGTATTGTCAACATACCTATGTCACACAGCTCTAGTCCATGCGGAAACAAAGCAGATGTCACACAGTGGGACCCACATCTGTGAAATTGAAAGGGAAAGTGACAGATCAGGGTCCATACACTGGGTGAAAGTGACAGACAGATGAGAGGTAGAAGAATTAAATCAGATGTAGCAGTCAGTGTTGTCTTCTTACCTGTGCCTCACTGGAAGTATTGATGAATCACCAAGTTCCTGTTGTCTATGTCCTCTTCTTCTGCTTCCTCATCTTCACTGTCCACAGGCTCCACTGCTGCCACAACACTTCCATCTGGGCCATCCTCCTGCAGTAAAGGCACCTGTCGTCGCAAAGCCAAGTTGTGAAACATACAGCAGGCCACGATGATCTGGCACACCTTCTTTGGTGAGTAGAATAGAGAACCACCTGTCATATGGAGGAACCTGAACCTGGCCTTCAGGAGGCCGAAGGTCCTCTCTATAATCCTCCTAGTTCGTCCATGGGCCTCATTGTACCGTTCCTCTGCCCTTGTCCTGGGATTCCTCACTGGGGTCAGTAGCCATGACAGTTTGGGGTAGCCAGAGTCACCTGCAAATGTCGAGGGACAACTGTTAGACACACACTAACTCTTAGGGACATCCCCAGACCCAGAAACCTAGTCACACTGTATTGGGTCAATGTCCTCACCTAATAGCCACACACGGTGCCTCTGGAGTTGCCCCATCACAAAAGGGATGCTGCTATTCCACAGAATGTAAGCGTCATGCACTGAGCCAGGAAACTTGGCGTTCACATGGGAGATGTACTGGTCGGCCAAACACACCATCTGCACATTCATAGAATGGTAACTTTTCTGGTTTCTGTACACCTGTTGACTCCTGCGGGGGGACCAATGCCACTTGTGTCCCATCAATGGCACCTATGATGTTGGGGATATGTCCCAGGGCATAGAAGTCACCTTTCACTGTAGGCAAATCCTCCCCCTGAGGGAACATGATGTAGCTGCGCATGTGTTTCAGCAGGACAGACAACACTCTGGACAACACGTTTGAGAACATAGGCTGGGACATCCCTGATGCTATGGCCACTGTTGTTTGAAAAGACCCACTTGCCAGGAAATGAAGTACTGACAGGACCTGCACTAGAGGGGGGATTCCTGTGGGATGGTGGATAGCTGACATCAGGTCTGGCTCCAACAGGGCACACATTTCCAGGATTGTGGTACGATCAAGTCTGTATGTGACAATTACATGTCGCTCCTCCATTGTCAACAGGTCCACCAGCGGTCTGTACAACGGAGGATGCCGCCATCTCCTCACCTACTCCAGCGGACGTGCTCTATGGAGGAGAACAGCGAGCAGAGAGTCAACCAACACTGAGGTACGTAAACACAACTTTATTCCATAATTTTTTTTAAATCGATATGTGCCTGTATTAGTGTTTATGCAAGGCCTAGACATGTGTGACGCAGTAAAAATTAATGCCATGTGGCCCCCTGAAATGGCGGCTGCCTGACCTGTAAGGTGGGACAAGGGGATATGATGTAACTGCGCTGGCGTTGTGCACCCTCGCGGTAGGCGGTCGATGACCGAGGCGCAATCCTGCATTGGTTAACATTGGACCCTATGGGTTCCAGGAGCCAATGATGATGTACGCCGGCCGTGTCGGTACGCACCGCCGCAGACGTGACCGCCATTTTCTGTTCACTCACTTGATACCTGATCTTCGACAGGAGAGGACCTACACTGCAAGTGCTGCTGTGACCTCAGTCTGGAAGAGACAATGGCTCATGTGTCTGGGGAAAGGGACCCTGCCTTCAGCACAGAGGAGTTGGAGAAACTAGTGGATGGGGTCCTCCACCAGGACACGCTACTCTACGGTCCTCCAGACAAACAGGTAAGTACACTGTGAGCATGCTAAATGGGCAATGCCTGTGTGGAGTGGTGTGGATGAAAGATGGGGGGGTGAGAATGATGCCTACATGAAACGACGGTGAGTGCATGGGCGTCATGGCAAGGGTAGGGATGCGGGCCAATGACTGTGATGGTGCGGACGGTTATATCTTCTCCTTTTCCCCTGTACGATTCCTTAAGGTCAGCTCCCACTAGAAGAAGGATATTTGGCGTGCCATCGCCAATGAAGTCCGGACCCTGGGGGTCCACCACAGACGGAGCACCCACTGCCGGAAAAGATGGGAGGACATTCGCCGCTGGAGCAAGAAGACGGCAGAGGCCCAGCTGGGGATGACCTCTCAACGTGGGAGTGTTCCTGGCGGTGGCATATCCGGAGTTGCACGGGTGCTTGAGGGCATCACAGCAGCCACAAGGGGGTGAGTACACTCTCATTCTGCTGACTCAGCACGCAGTGGAGGTCTCTGGGTGGGGGAGGTGGGCTGTGGGTTTACCTAGGCCAGGGCGAGTTTAGTAGGCAAGGTCCCTTCTTAAGGCAGGCTATGTGGCACCCCACCCCACCTGTGTTCAGAGGCAACTACACCTAGTCAGGCTCCTGTGACTTCCATGTGTGCAGCAATCGGGCATAGGCCTTGTACCCCATGTCCCTGTGATTAATGAGGGAACTCAAAGTGCACGGCGTAGTGCAGGGGGCTTCTGTGTCTGTAGTGTCCGCCAACGGTAGCGGTATTGCATGCACTGAACATGTCTTTCTTCTGTCCTTCCCCCTTTTTGTGGTCTCCTTGTTCTTGTGTGCATTAGCATCATCAGACAGAGGAGCAATGGCACCGGAGCAGGAGGGAGTTGCATCCCACATGGCCTTGGAGGGCGACACAACGGAGTCAGAAGCCACCAGTGAGACGGAGGGTGAGGTGAGCTCCACGGCGGGGACAGGAGCAGAAACCAGCGACTTTGTGGTCTCCTTGTTCTTGTATGCATTAGCATCATCAGACGGAGGAGCAATGGCACCGGAGCAGGAGTGAGCTGCATCCCACATGGCCCTGGAGGGCGACACAACGGAGTCAGAAGCCACCAGTGAGACGGAGGTTGAGGTGAGCTCCATGGCTGGGACAGGAGCAGAAACCAGCGACACGGACTCCTCCTCTGATGGGAGCTCCCTTGCGGTGGCGGGCCCTTCTGTGCCCCCGCATCTACAGGTACAACTGCAACCCCCACTACCAGCACCGCCCTCCCAGCAGCCCCTCAGCGTGTGCCCCGTGGCCGCTCTCCCAGGAGGGTGGGCATCTCCTTCACCCCAGGCACTTCAGCCCCTCCCCCTGTCAGCCCTGCTGCCCTCAGTGAGGAGGCCATTGACCTCCTCAGGTCCCTCACTGTTGGCCAGTCTACCATTTTGAATGCCATCCAGAGTGTAGAGAGGCAGTTGCAACAGATCAATGCATACCTGGAGGGCATTCATTCTGGTCAGGCAGCCCAACAGCGAGCTTTTCAGACTCTGGCCTCAGCACTGTTGGCAGCCATTGTCCCTGTGTCCAGCATCCCCCCTCCAACTTCCTCCACCCAGACCCAAACCCCTGTACCTCAGCCTATCCCAAGCACACCATCAGACCAGCATGCACACACCTCAACACACAAGGGAAGCACCACACATCCCACAGGCACTCACGCAAGCATCATACACATGTTTATGTGGAGTAAGGGGCACCTTCCCCCCATAAACTATCATGTCTGGCATTTTGCTATTTCGGCATTCTGCAGCACGCATAGAAAAAACAAAAAATGAGGAGGAATAAAAGTACTCCTCCCTCCTCATTGCGCCTTGCTAATGCCTTGCTGGGGTGTCGTTAGACTTTGGCACTGCTTCAGGTTCACAAAATCTTGTAAATCTGAGGCAGCGTCAAAATGCAATGGGTGTAGCTGTGGCACTTTCACATCAACACCCATTGCACTCCCCTTCCATGCAAAGGGCTGCGTGTGAAGGGGCTGTATTTACAAGGTAGCATTAAGCCACAAAATGTGGCTTAACACCACCTTGTAAATACGGAGCAGGGCATAGCGCCACTGGAGCATCAAGTGATCGCCCCGGTGGTGATAGGGACTCTTAAATATGCCCCTTTGTGTCTTAACACTAACTTGTAAATGCCACACCTTCACACACATCACTTAAGGGCACATACACATGCCACTGGTGCTGTCTCAGCACCACCTTAGTGTCATATCTATGATGCTAAGGTGGCGTTAAGGTGGCCATTCACCAATGTCTTGTAACAAAGTAGCGATATGCATGCATTGTGCCACTTTGCAAACTTCTGTGCCCTATCATGGATTTGTCATACACAGTGTATGCAAGGGGGGCATTCCCATGCAGGGATGCCTGAAAAAAAATGACACATGGAAAATCACAAAATTTTCAATCTGCAATTGTTTTACCTTAGTTCGAAAGCCTGCACAGGGCAGGCATAAAAGTGATGCCCCTATCATAATCCCTGCCCTTTGCTGCACTAGAATCCAAATCATTTTCTTACTAGTCCAGCTAAAGCACCATAACTGCGTGAAACGTTTTGACTCTGTCTTGGCAATGACAGCCATTTTGCCCAGGTAGAAAATTCTGCACAACCATGGTGTAGGTAGAAGGACAAAGGGGGGGACGCATGAAAACAGGCGCATTGGGAGCAATACACCATGTCCTAATATCATGACCTTTATGGACTCATATACCAACCCCTAGCACTATCATAGCGTCACTTTTTGTGCCACTCTGGTGGCATTGTGCACTGTGGCATATTTATAAAGCAGTCTTAAGCCACTTTTGTAGCTTAACGCCACCTTGTAAATGCGGCCCCTTCGCACAGAGCATTTTGCTTGGAAGGGTCATGGAAGGGGCATGCAGTGGGTGTTGTTATGGGTGTTCCATCTGCAACATTCATTGCAGTGTTTTAAACTGCCCCACATTTACGTAAAAATGGTAACATAATGCAGCATTTAAAATGTATACTCCACCCTATGGGTGGCATTGTTGTGTAATAGCCTAATGAGACTACTGGATTTGAGCTGCAGAATCGGCTGCGGTGTGGGAGACTGAGTCTTAACCCACTACAAGTGACACCTGTCACCCTAATCCGGGGTTTGTTCTGGCTAACTAGAAGTGCCTTATCTCTACCCAAGAGCAGGGATGATTGGGCAGACGAACACATGACACAATTGACTTTTCAAGGAAATCGTGGTTACTCAGATCTCATCCGTTTCTCTCAGTTACATTTGTCTCACATATACAAATGACAAACAGAAGCAGTATATGTTTCAATAAGGGTTTAATGAAGCAACTGCATCTTAGACAATAAAGCATGTATTGCAATAACAAGGGCGATAAAGCTTGATAGAATTAAAATTGTGACAAGGAGAGTAAAGCATAAGAATAACGCTACCATATTGTAACTAGAGTCAAGTAAACTAATTCCTACCTACGGTAAATTAGAGCACAGCATGTTAAGCTCTAGTACTACCCTTCAGGTTCCCCTGGGAAGACATCATCTCCCATACCTGAGCAAAGGCTTGAAGTCTGCATAAGCAGCTGTAGTGAAGCATTCAGCAATCAGCATACAGTTGTGGTCCTCTGGCTAGGTGCAGTGGCACTTTTCTTAAATCTGCCCCTTAGTTTAGAAAAAAGAAGCAATGTTAATTGAGCAGATTATGTACTCCTATATCTAAGGTCTACATATTTCAGCCTAAATATGCCATAACTTGTTGGTTGTTTTGGTTTTTTCAGGACCAAACCTGCTGTGCTAAAATAAACAATTCTGCAAAGCTGCAGAGTTGCAGATTGAGTTAGACATTGTCAAAGTTAAACATAGTAGACACTCTTTGAAGAAGGCACTTTTATAGTCCCAAATATGCCTAGCACACTATAAATATTATGACAATCCGTAAAAGCACCATTATCATCTGGCATGTTTTTCACACAGTAATTTCCTTACTTTTCTTTGTGATTTGTGTAGTAGAGAACAGGTGTTTACAGAAATGTGTCATTCTAATTCAGTTGTTCTGTGTGGGGATCATTGTATAGTCTTTTCTCCTTTGCAGATACCTCGCATTAAATTGGTCCCACCTTGACTCTCTGCTTGTGGTGGTGCCGAGGCAGGGGTGGGACTATGGCCCCCAGCATTCCAGAGAGAAGCAGACTCTAATTGCCCACAGCTGCTCTTCTTCAAAGCTAAGTGCTTAAAAATGCTAGGGGCATCCCATAGCATGGAACAGCTTCACTCTCTGCTTGTGGTGGTGCCAACGCTGGAGTGGGACTGCTCTTCATCTGCGCTATGTGATTAAAAGTGCTAGAAGTCTCCCGCAACGCACCCAGCCTTGTTCTTGGGTGAAGACTACGCCAAGACGTGCCTGTCTTAGCCTGTTTTAGCCTGGAGTAGGCTGGGCTGGGCCACTCCCACCCTTGGCTCTAAGGTACTGAGGACATTTATCCTAGTCACTAATTATTGTGGTCATGCAAAACGTTTGCCTCTTGTGTGAGGGATAGAAGTGTCAAACTGAGACACACCTTACAATATTAATAACCTTCTGTGTCCCTCCACCACCACTGTCCCTGAAATGGGGAAACGTAGAACTACTTCCTTGAAGCCTGCATCTGGTACCACCATAGACTATTATCTACAGCAGTTTGTAGGAGTAATTAATAAAGAAATTGAAACTGTGGAACAAAGTTTATCCTTGTCATCCACCCAGGATCTGAGCCAATACAGGGCCACACTGGGCCAATTACAGCCAATGTAGGCTCCTATTCGCTGCAACAAGCTGTAACCTCTGGAATTCCAGACTATGGCGGTCATTCTGACCCTGGCGGTTGAACCGCCAGGGCAGAGTGCCGCGGAAGCACCGCCAACAGGCTGGCGGTGCTTCATGGGCAATTCTGACCGCGGCGGTAAAGCCGCGGTCAGAAAAGGGCAACCAGCGGTTTCCCACCAGTTTACCCCTGCCCCAAAGAATCCTCCATGGTGGCGCTGCTCGCAGCACCGCCATGGGGATTCCGACCCCTTTCCCGCCATCCCGCCTAACAGGGCCCCATAATGATTTTCAGTGTCTGCCTAGCAGACACTGAAAAGCACGACGGGTACCATTGCACCCGTCGCACCCCTTCAACTCCGCCGGCTCCATTCGGAGCCGGCTTCATTGTTGAAGGGGCTTTCCCGCTGGGCCGGCGGGCGGCCTTCTGGCAGTCGCCCGCCGGCCCAGCGGGAAAGTCAGAATGACCGCCGCGGTCATTTGACCGCGGTACAGTCTTCTGGCGGTTCCCGCCAGGCGGGCGTCTTCCATCTCCCACCGGGGTCGGAATGACCCCCTATGTAATTGGCCAAATAGATTCTGTTTACACCAGTGGGGTCGATCCTGTGGACAACTTGGAATGGGTACAAACCTCTCTGGAGATAATGACATTAAAAAGGAATGGAGGATAAAGAGAGAGGGTAGAGGTGGTGGACAAATAAAAGAGACAGTGTCTTGGTCCCTCAGTGAATTTGTATAGTATGAGTCCCAGTCTGACCCCTTGCTCCAGTAGTAAATTCAGAGAACTTGTGCCTGGCATGGTTGAAAAGATATGCAAGGGGCTGACTACACATGTCACAAGCATGTTGGGGCCAATCCTGACCGGTTTAGAGAAAGTGGACGAAGGACTGACAAGCATGAAAAGTGTCTTTGTGGATTGCTAACTAGTAGTGTTGTGTAGGCTCTCATTATTCCAATGAGACTACTGGATTTTGAGCAGCAAGATCGTCCACAGTGTGGGAGACTGAGTCCGACCCACGCTGGGTGACACCTGTCGCTCTAAATCTGGGTTTTGCTCTGGATAATTAGCAGTGCCTCATCTCTACCAGAAGATAGGGATGATTGGGCAGCCGAGCGCATGACATATTAGGGGTCTCAGGGAAGTCGTGGTCAATCAGGTCACATCCGGTTCTCTCATTCACAATACTGTCTCAAATACAAATGATAGACAGAAGCAGTATATGTTTCAATGATAGGTTTAATAAAACAAATGCATCTTAGATAGCAAAGCGTGAGCTGCAATAACCAGGACAACACAACATGACAGTATTAAAATTGTGACGACAAGACTGAAGCATAAAAATAACGCTATCATATTGTCACTAGGATTGATGGACTATTTCCTATATAAGTCATAATCTGAGCACAGCATGTTAAGCTCTAATTCTGCCTTTCAGGTTCCCCCCAGGAGGACATCAACCCTCATACCTGAGCAAAGGCCTGTAGTCTGCGTTAGCATCTGTAGCGAAGCATTCTGCAATCAGCATACAGTCGTGGTTCCCTGGCTGGAATCTCCCTCTTAACGTGGAATAGGACTAGGAAGTGTTTTCATAATAACACAGCTGATGTTCTAAGAAAATGTCCCTACGTAAGGATGTGTATTTTCTACGAATGTTGGAGCCTAAACTTCTGCCACTTTCACCGGCGATGTACCAAACTGTAGCCTTGAATGAAGCACAGAGTGATCAAGAATGTCTTGTTTGAGAACACAGTGCTGAATTAAGCAAAAACAGTTAGATAGATAAAAATAAAACAAGACCGCAAAACTGGTTATTGTAAAAATAACAATGCAAAGCCGAGTAAAATATATCTAGGTTAAAGTGCACAGCAGCCTAATGTGTCAAACTAACGTGCATGGAACTATTTCTAAAATGGCTACACAACAGTAGCATTCCCAGGCAATAGTTCCGGTGGCTTGGGAAATACTTTTATTACTGCTGCTACCCTTATTATCTTGTGTTCTATTCAATCGACCCAGGTTAGAACTGATAATCAGATTACATCTCTTGACACTGTACATTCCTTGTTGTGAACTGATTGAACTGATAATCAGACTACATTCCTCAAAACTGTAAATCCCCCTGGTATTCCTTTAAGAGGTGTTTCACAGCGTAGAAGGCAGTTTGTTAACTCTGAGCAGGGAGTTTGGAAAATCAATAATGTGAGCATTGACCTACCCCCTCATGTTGCCCATATGTGGCAATTATGAATGATCTCTCCCCTTGCTACAACATGAGGTGAGTCCACAGAGCGATTAGGGAACAAGGGGCCAGATGAATAATGGAGGCCTTTTGCGATTCGGAAATAGCGATTTTTAAGAAATTGCTATTTCCGACTCGCAAAATGCCATGTATCCCATTTGCGAATCGGTAATAGTGATTTCTTCAAAATCGCATATGCTATTACCGAATCGCAAATTGCGATACCGGCCCCATTCGCACCTTTGAGCCTGTTGGCCCATATCTGCACATTTTTTGCATTTCCAAAATTGTGATTTCTTAACCAGAAATCGCAATTTTGGAAATGCAAAAGCCCAGGGTGCTGGGGGCCTAAGGCCCTCTCTGCTGCACCCCAAAATAATTTTTGGGGAAATGTAAGGTGCACACATGCCAAAAGGGCATGTGTGCTTTACAAGTAAATTTAAAAAATGCATTTAAAATGCATTTTTAAATTTTGCACATGGTTACCACCAGGTTCAAACTGGTGGTAAATAGCGATTCCTAAATGACCAAATTGCGTTTAGGAATTGCTTCATACATGTGCTAAGAAATCGCAAATAAGGAATCCTTATTTGTGATTTCTTATTTAGAGAGTCGCAATTTGCGACTCTCTTAACAGGGTCGCAATTTTAAGGAATCGCTATTTTAGCGATTCCTTAAAATTGCGTTCAGAATGTCTTTCATACATTCTGAACTGGCTTTTTGCATTCGCAAACGGGTATTCGCACCGTTTGCGAATGCAAAAAACCTTGATACATCTGGCCCCAGATTCTGGATTGGTTACAATCTGAGTTTATCTTTCCAATAGTGAGAGCAGGTCTATATATTTATGATGGGCAAAGTCCACTGGATTGGACCAACTAGGACAGCTTTTAAGGAGGACTGTGATATTATGAATGTTAAACACCCTAGGACTGCAGGGGAGATTTTATCTAAATCCCAAGTACTTAGCATCACTTCTGGGAGTATTGTTGTCCTTCCCCTGGGAAACGTTTATCATCATTTGCACCCATCTCGTAGGGTGGCAGCTCCGACTTCACCCGGTAAGTTACAGTTGAATAACTATCAGCCTGCTGTTCCTGTATCTAATAGATACATGGCTTTAAGTGAGCTGCAGGAAATAGACTGACATAACACCAATAATGTTTCATGTGTCCAGGAGGTACAGCATGATTGATGATATGGCCTTCAATGCATTATTAAGGGGCTGATAGATAGATCTGTTGCAAGTTTTTGTATTCACACTACCCACTCAATTGACCCAGTGGTATTAGGAACTGCCAGCCAAACTGATGTATTTCTTCTGCCAGTATTTGAGAAACAAATATGGCCATGGCGTTTGACTTCATGAAATATATTTGGTTTAAAAAACAAGCTAGATGCTCCTGAATGGGTTCAGCTCACTAGAACTTCCCATGTGGTAGGCTCTTTTACTATTTTTACACCTGCAGGTCCTGCACGGTCAGACTGACCAATGGGTGGCCTTTCAAAATCTAATTTTTAACTTATCACCTGTGGTCATCAAGAGATCCTTTAGTGCATCACATTGTTACCAGTTTGTGTGGCTGTCTTATTTGGGAAGATCCGATTTGGTTCTAATTAATGTTTTGAACAATATTTTTGACACCACACGTAGCACAATTATTGCTTCCTTAGAGGCAGATTTAAACATATTCCTACAGGTTTGTTCCCCAAATTGTGGGGATTTTAATATACAGAAATGCACACCTTCAGCCAAATTGGTGTGTGCTTAAACTGACCCAGTAGATGATGGAGCCCCCCACGTTTTGCATAATGATTATGGGCAGTCACCTAATTCTCTTATTTTTAAGTATAATTTATTAATATTAGAGACCAATGTTGGATCAGGTAAAGTTCAGATCCCTTTTTTACTGGCTGAGGAGCTAGCACAAATATTGATCACTTTATAGTCTGCTTCTCACTTAGGAATGTGGTTAGAGATTATAGAATTAAAGAGGTTGCAGTAAGCAAACATAACCCACTAGTTATCTCTGTTAAAATATATAGGAAAGCAGAGGATCGATACCAATGTTGTTAACATAGGCGCTACAAGGCAGAATGATGTTTGGGTTAAGTGGACCGGGGTAGACTCATCAGTAGTATTCCAGAAGCTCCTAAAACTAATGAAGCAGAATATATGTACTACCTAGTTGCTAATGTTGATAATATGCTATTGTCCATACTTTCGAAGCAATTATTAGGTCGCTGAATGCCTTTTTGACCCGAAACCCTAGGCCCTGGTCTGTAATAAAGCATGGTTGGTTTAATGATTCTTGTACCCAGTACACCAAATTGCTGTGGATAGCACTGCATAATTCTTCACTGGACTATATTTCCATCAAGCAACACAGGTAAGATTATAAAATGGCAATAAATAACAGGAAGAGGGTACCCAGGGAGGAAGCCTAGGCTAATTTACCCCAAGCATCTGCAACTAATGATACCACCCTGTTCTGGAATACTCAAAATGCTCTATTCATGAAAGAAGATACAGCCCCAGAACTCACTTTGCGTGTTCCATCCAATGCACGGGTTGAGCACTATTCCGACATCTTTGACTCCTTAGCGGATGATACAAAAGAGAGAAATAGTTTAAAAAGGAGCAGCCCCTTGGATATGCCCTTAGAGGAAGTCCTTCTTGCCATCGATTGCAAAGCAGGGGGCACTGTACCCGGGCCAGATGATGTATCCGTTGATGCCTTTCGGGCTGTGGGAGAACTCTGGGGCCCTATTCTAACCCACATGCTAAACGAAGCTGCAGAGCATATGACCCCCTCCAGACATGCTGATTCAATCATAGTGCCTATTTTTAAGAAGGCAGTCAAATCAGACCCTAAGTGCTATCATCAATTTTTTTTATTTACTGGACTCCTCGGCCAAATTAATGGGGAGGGTTCTTTTACAAAGATAAGAGCCGTGGGCTGCTGATAGTTCTATTTTGACACTTTTGGAGTCTTTATGGAAGGGAGGAACTGATGATAAACACAACAAAGACCTATACGATGGTATGTGGGAAAAAGTCCCAGAGGAGTCTAACCTTTTTAATTAAAGAATCCCCAATCATGCGGGTCAACACATTTAATTATCTGGGTGTATCATTGGCAAGTGGTGGTTCTTGGGGCAATCACATACAAGGTGCCAAGCCTAAAATGAGTAGGGTCTGTGACGGTATCTTCAGGTTTTCATATAAGCTCCATAGTCACCCCATCAAAGAAATTATTAAAATGTATCAAGCTAAAGCATTGTCTGTTGCTATTTATAAAGGAGGCATTTTGGGTAAGACAAAGAGTGGCCCCTTACAGTAGAGGAGAATACCTTTCTCAAATGTTTGCTAAGTATCCCCACCTCGGTCTCAACATATATTATCGATGATGAGGTTGGACTTAACTACCTAGAAGACCAACTTTCACTCAAACCCATTCTGGTTTGGTGATCAATTCGGGCTGTCTGAACCAAGCTTTACAAAATCTATTAATATGGAGTGCCTTGCTCTTGTCTATGCCTTCAATATTCCTTGGTTCTCTTATACTGATATTTTCTGAAAGAAGCTCTGTGACCCCATTATGGTGGAATTGCCTGATAGAGTGGGGGCCCTGCAAAAAAGTGAGCTGAAAGCCCTATTTTTAGGTTCCCGGTGTGAAAAACAGGTAATTATTGAAGGGGGAAAATCTACAATTTATTCATATATGCCATTTTCATTTAGTGAAGGTTTCCAACCCTATTTGTCTGTGGTCAAATGCCCTCAGCACCGATATGTTTTAACTAGGCTGCAGATGGGATATGTGCATTTTTTTGTTACTTTCCCTGTTATGAAACAACAATCCAGCGAAATAATTCCTTGCCCATGTGATGGTATTTTTCAACAGATCACCATGCACTTTGTTCATTTCTGTAGTTTTTCTGATGGGCTGAGACGATTTTCTTTGAAATCTTTTTTTTATTGAGAACAATATTAGCAACTAAAAAGCTATGTTAAAATACTTTTGTGCTTTGAAGGGTCTGTCTCTTTGTTTTTGTGTTGCTTCATTTATATGTGAGCAGTACATATTTTCTGTGCTATGTGTTATGTATGTAATTTTTGATCTAGAATGTTTATTTTTAATATCTTTGTTTTAATTGTGGGTTTTAATCTTTTTGCCTTATTTTGTTTTTATCATTATTGTTAATATTGTATGATTTGCTCTTTTATGGTCAACTTGTTTGCACCGAAAAAAGAACTTTGAATTTGGTTCCATGTTTACATTGCTACTTCATGGCATTAGAGATGGATTTACATGCTTGTATGTATGTGTAAATACAATATGGTGGTTACAGGTTATGACCTCTCTAGAATTAGTTTTCTAGTTGAAACATCTTCAATGTGAAAAGGGTATTTAAGAAGTTCTGAAAATGGAACCTACCATGAATGCCAAGCAAGACACATGTTTGGATTGGTCCCCGCCATTTAGAAACTGGTGAGCTTGTATGGGGAAACTTTTACTGTACTTGGAGATACCACTTCTTTTGGGGTTACATGTGTTTTATTCATCATGCTGTTGGTGCATTTAGAGTATTTTGTAACCCATTCCGTCTAATTTGATCAAGGTCAGGTCTAAAAATTCAATGTTGGGATGTGGAATATAAGAATGTGGTATCATGGTATGATGCCGATATACCCAACACCATGTTTTTACTCTCCTAAGGCTTTGATGACGAGTTTGATGGTAAAAACACCAAAGTTGCACATAGGCTAAATACCTATTCCATGGAGTTCAGTAAAGAACACATGTTATATAACACAGAATATAAGTTTTTCATTGTATTGCACAGTGGCAGTGATATTTAGTGCATGTGTTAAATATCAAATGTGTGTTATTTAGAGTATTTGGTAAATATCACACCCAAAAAATAACAAATGCACAAAACGTTAGAGAGTGTTCATTTTCAGGCATTGAAAGTTCATGGAATGAAGAAATTAATCCATGGAGAACAGAAGCAGCCACAGAAAGACACACATTGCCATAGGACACCTCCAAAGTAAACCAGCAACTCCTTCCTGTGTGGGAGTGTCCAGGCATTCGCTTTGTGTAAGACAAACAGAATACACTGCTATCCTATAATGCCACCCAATCATCACAGGCAGAAACCTGCAAGATGCCTCTATCATAGACCCACAGAGGGAAAGGAAGTACAAGTTTATAGATGCAGTGCTTGATGTCCTGGCCAAGGAGGTGGTAAGACACTATGACTATGACACTATGACTATCTAATGTGCCATCTCATGCTGTAGATACCACCAAAAACAAACAAAAACATGCCTCTCGAAGGATGATGGACAACATCAATAGTGATTCAACACATCCAGATGATATTGAGAAAAGTAAAACAAGTCCCAGACCTTTAAATTTGAGGTATGTATGTGAGTTGCCAAGCACAGGTACCAAATAATGGAAACTGGTGGTAGTTCATCGTTTCACCTCTATTGCAACCTGTGGTAAGAAAGAAATATGGCCATCTTCATCATTCCTGGAATGTCAGACATGAAAAAGGTCTTGAGGTCAGAGGAATCCAAGGTGAGACAGGATAGTTGTAATGGAATTGCATATGGTTATTAAAAAGATGACTTGGTTAAGAATCATCATTATTGTGAGGAGCAACTGATGTAATTTGTTACACATATTTGTATTGATCTATGTGTGTAATGCCATATGGCCTAATATTCCTGCTGCCCTCTCAGAGGGCACGCAAGACTACTGGGTCCAACCACATTCGAGGAGGCCTTTTCCTTCTGATGTCCTAGAGCCTGACCTACTATGTGTCCTGCTCCACTGGGCCAAGTACCCCTTCTCCTCTTGCCTCTCAGTGGTACCTGTGGTTGAGCAGTTAAGGCTCCCTCGGTGGGGCGGATGTGAACATAACTCATATCTCAAAGTGCAGACAGTACAAACAATAAATCAATGTCCAGCCAAATATTTGCTCTTATAAGAAAAGGTAGTGTTTTACTTGAAACTCCTGCAAAGGAATGCAACATTCAGAAGCAATAGCACAATCCCTCTTGAGGTCAGGGCTCTAGTAGTTGTCAATCAATTCCTGTCTCACCCTCCTTAGTCTAACAAGTTCAGGGTTATTCTCCATTCACTGGTGGCCACATCAGGGAAGGCAAACTATTTGGTCATGTTGTGGCTTCATTTTAGACTTGCTTGGGTACACGTATTTTAGTTTATCTTAGGCCTGTGGCCTGTGTCCTGTGCCCTTTCACCTACATATGTGCTCTGATTTAATCTGTTTATTTTAATTCATTTTAGTTAGCCTGCTCTTCGGTGGGGATATTTTAATTTTTCTAACCAGCTATGAGTCTGAGAATGCATTGTTAATATTTCTGTGCACAACATTTCACCATGTACCTCTGTCCCAGGCTGACAAGAACAGTACATGATAATCCAGCTAGCATTGTCGCCACAACACTATGTAAATAGTCCAACACTTAGGCACATCTCCTCGTCAGGCCTCTTTCACGGAACAGAAATGTGTTTCTCATAAAAGCACTGTACAGGCCAAACGGAAAAGAGGGAGGTCATTCTGGCGAGGATATCCATCCACACTGTATACTAATTTCACTGCTGACCTCAGCCCTGCCTCCACAAGTGGGCACCTCTCCTTTCTACCTTCCTTCATAAAATAGGTCTGTCCCACCAGGTGCATCTCAAAGATGAATGTCCACAACATAACTCATGGGTGCAGCCAGAATTTACACCCAGGTGTCAGCCACAGTGATTGAAGCATCAAAGGGTTAGTTTCAGACCCCTACTCCTACTCTGTATGATTCTCTTATCAGCTCCATCTCCATTCCTGAGTTGTGTTCATGCTCCTTATTAGTGATCTATCACTGAATCAAAGGCTAGACTTTTATTATGTAAAGGGGGCATTTCCTTTTTTCAGTATGTCCATATCCAGCTCACAGGAATGCAGCGATACACACATCTGTCTGGGGGATTTCTCTCCTCATCGTGTCCTCACCAGGCAGTCCAGGGTTTCCCAAAATTTAACCCAGGGTCCTTCATACACTGTACCATTGCAGACACATTCTCTGAGTGTATATTCATAGGACACTTTCTTTTCATCAATAATACCGCTATGCATTGCAACCTCACCTGTTCATATTAATTCTGCACACACACTCAGTCTGGGTGCATGTTTTAGCACTGAAGCTCTTCCATATTTAACTATGGTGTGTTAATTCAAAACACACAAACTCCCGCACAAACACCCACTATGTGCATGCTGCACAATGCTTCACCCTTTGAGTATGGTACTTCATGCAAGCACACATACAACCAGCACATGCTGTGTCTTTGAATACACTGCACAGCATGACATGTAATATATTCCTTTCAGGCATACATGCACTTTGTACACATATTATCCACGCATGTAATCCACTGTTCTGCTTTAGCCTTCAACTGTACCCTTCCCAGGCACAAGGCACCCATACATCCAGCACAGAGTCACTAATACTGTGAAATGCAATACTACACATCTGCACCAGGTAGATAAAGGCCAAGGGCGAGTTAAGAACACTGCAGCAGAACCTTTAAAGAGGTGAGTAAGACTGTAGGCCTCACTCCAGTGACACAGGGTAAAAAGTCCCTATTCACTACTACTGATGACTATGAGGTATGCTGCCACCACCACAATCATGCTGTTTAACTCCTGGTGAAGGTGACAGCCCTCCACCACTATGAGGGGAAGCACTTTGGGCACCATTCCCTGTCCAACTCAGTTCAGTTCACATTCAGTGAGACAGGGCTATGTTATGGTTCATGTGAATGATCCATGTTTGCCTAGCATTAGGGATCCAGCCAACAGTACAGATGGTTACTCAGAGGAGGGCTACACAATCATTAGCATGCAGAGGACTTTTCCATCCCAACAATTATAATACACTGTAATCATGATGATGAAGAGTTTATTTCCCTGCCTAAAACCTTAAGTTTGATGTGTTACGAAAGAATGGCTAATATTATTTCTCTTCAGGATCGTGAGATTGTAGTTTTGTCAAGAGCACCAAAACCAGCCTTTCATTATACACAGATCCACATCACACAGCATTGGTCATAAATATTACACTTCAATTTATACTTAACCACACTTCTTCCGGTCTACATAAGGCCACCCTGTGTAGGAGTGCAATCAATTGACTGCAGGATGTCAGCAAATCCTGCTGTAGCATTGATGTTTGCTTTGCTGGCATTAGCTGTGTAGGTGTCCAAGGGGAATCATAGTTGCGTTCACTCACTCTCTCCAGAGCATCCAGTACTTAAAGTATTTTGGTAAAGGTTGATTGAGAAATGCTTTATACCAATTCTACTGTGCGCTTGGTGATGCCTAATGCAAAGGAGTTGAGCGCTACTGGTATTTTCGGGAAAAGGGGAGTGAATTCCTATTTTGGGCTCCAGTGTATCATTAATGATAGAAAATACGTTATATATGATGCCCATATCAAGACTGTGTATCCTCTGGAATTCAAGCTGATTAATGTTTATCAGTTCCAACCTTACTCTGTCAATCCTGGCCCTCATTCTGCATTGCTGCCCCATTTGAGGACTGATTGGTGGCCTGGGTTCCCTCACCATGCTGTATAGTTTGTTGTAGCAGAACAAGGGTTGGAAATAGCATGATATGGTGCTGTATTGCAGAGCGGAAATGTGAACTGCTGCAATTAACCAGTGAGAGGTTCACCTGTCCATGGCTGTTTGTTTAGGTTTGGGATTGTGTGCAGGAGTGTGAGATTTTATTTTTTCAACTCAGACAGTGCATGCACTCTATCTTTGTGCAATATTGTGTTACTCTTCAATTTTTCTTCACACTTTTTTCAGCTTTTATTTCATTCCATAAACTTTCAGGAATTTTTACCACATGCTTTCAACTGAGGTATTTTTAAGGTGGTATTTTCCTCTCATACTTGAAATTGGGTGTTATTTACCACATGCTTTAATTTTCAGATGTGGTAAACATCAGAAGTGGTATGTAGCACATACATTAAATGGTGCATATAAACCACTGGCATGGTATGGTAAATGTCACAAATGATTATTTTCTCATTACCAGACAATTCAAGAAACTCATGCACCATTTACCCATACTGTAATTTTCTCTACGCCTAATTCATAATCAGGGCCCTGTTTTTTATTCTTGCCATTCTAATTGGGAACTGCTTATAATGCCTGTATTGACCCACAACTGAATTACTGTTAGTTTTCATACCACTGATATGCCTTTGTTCACAGTCAATTGTGAACATGGCGTGATGTTTTCCTCCAGAACATGAAATAGAATGAGGTGCTGGAACTAGGAATAGAAAAAGGTGGCATGACAATATAAGGCCTATGTACCTGCTCTCTGCTTTCACTTCTTTGGTGCTTACTGTTCACCACTCCAGTATGATGGCCACTAGCTGTGCCCATTGTTGACTTGCATTAAAATAAGTTAGTCTTATAAGTATAAGAATGTACTAAAAATGACAAGTATTTTGACAAACAGTTTAGATAGGAAATTATGAATGTTTATTTTATTCTTTAAAACTGTAAAAATATTCCTTAGACATAAACTTAAGAAGGGCAATATTAGTGCGATAAACAATTAATAATGCAATAAAACTGTGAAAGTAAAATTAATTTAATACATTCTGCAGGTTTGCCCCCACTCAGCTCTGATTACTAGGACAGGACTTAATTACAAAATTAGTTAGATGCCCTAGTAGATTAACTAAGTTCCCTTCCTCTTTTCAACCTGTTTGTTCATAGTAGGTAGATTTCATACTCCGTGGTGGGGAGCATTTGTTACCGCCGGCATAGTTCCTATCTAATAGCTTGTTTGGCAGTGGAAATTTTGGAAATAAAGATTTCCAAAAATTGGACGAGCCTAACATTCAGTATGATGTTTCTTGGATTAAATGCTTCAATTAGAGCTTGTCTGCAATATCTGATCCCTAATTTGTTTAGTTCTGCCTTCAATATTTGTCTTCTATCAGTGGCCATAGCTGGACAAGTACAGACCACGTGGACTAGACTTTCTACCACAAGATGAGGTAGGCAGCATACATGGATGTCTGCAAGTGACCCATTTTTCCATTTTGGCATAAGGTCTAACGTTGGCACTTCACCCAGCCTTAGCTTTAGAAAACATTGTTTGATTTTCTGTGAATAGGGCAGCCAAAAGTGGTGATTCTTTAGGAACTTCCCTTTCAATCAATCAATCAATCAATCAAATAAATTTGTATAGCGTGCTACTCACCCTTGAGGGTCTCAAGGCGCTGGGGGGGGGGGAACTATCACTGTTCGAATAGCCATGTCATGAGGTTTTTTTCTGAAGAGCAGGAGGTCTTGGGTCTTGTGGAGGTTGATGGGGAGGGAGTTCCAGGCCTTTGGGGTGAGATATGAGAAGGATCTGCCCCCTGTGCTGGTGTGTTGGATGCGTGGGATTGTTGCAAGTGCAAGGTTGGTGGATCAGTGGTGGCGGTTGGGGGTGTGGAAGTTTATTCTATTGTTGAGGTAGGATGGGCCGGTGTTGTGGAGGGATTTGTGTGCGTGGACGAGGATTTTGAAGGTGATCCTTTTGTCTATGGGGAGCGAGGGAAGGGATTTGAGGGGTGGTGAGATGTGTCCTTGGCGGGGGAGGTTCATGACGAGGCGTGCCGCTGTGTTCTGGATTCTCTGGAGTTTGCGCTTGAGTTTGAGTGTGGTGCCGGCGTATAGGGCATTGCCATAGTCTAGCCTGATACTGATTAGTGCGTGAGTGACGGTTTTTCTGGTCTCTGTGGGAATCCATTTGATGTTTTTTTTTCAGCATGCGCAGTGTGTTGAAACAGGAGGAGGCGGACTTTTTGGGTTCTGTTGGGGAGGAAGGAAGAGATCCAGTCTAGGGCTTTGTGTCAAATCCTATAGCTGTGGAGGCGTTTACGAAGTGTTTGGTGGCAGACAGTGTCAAAGGCTGCGGAGAGGTCCAGGAGAATGAGTGCGACAGTCTCGCCCCTGTCGACTTTGGTCCTGATGTGGTCAGTGCATGCAATGAGGCCGTGCTATGGTTTTTGGTGAACCCAGATTGGGAGGGGTTGAGTGTGTGGTTTTCCTCAAGGAAGTGGGATAGTCGGGCGTTCACTAGTTTTTCAGTGACCTTGTCGGGGAAGGGGAGGAGATGGGGCAGTAGTTGGAGAGGTTGTCTGGGTCAGCTTTGGTTTTTTTAGCAGTGCAGTAACTTCTGCGTGCCTCCAGGGGTCTGGGAAGGTGGCGGTGTTGAATGAGCTGTTGATTATGTCTCAAAGTATGGGGTCGATGGTTGGGCTGGCTTTGTTGTAGATCCGATGGGGGCAGGGGTCGGAGGGTGATCCAGAGTGGATGGAATTCATTATTTTTTTTGTTTCTTCCTCAGTGGTAGGGGCCCAGGTGGCAAGTAGACTGGGGGAGTGTGAGGGGGGTCTGTGTTGGACGGGTGGGAGTGTGTGTGTGGCTGGAGTGTATGGTATGAAGCTGTTCTGTATGTCCAGGATTTTGCGGTGGAAGTGGTTTGAGAGGGCGTTGCAGAGGGTCTGTGTGTGTGTGGGGTCTAGGTTGCTGGCTTTGGGTTTGGAGAGCTCTTTGATGACGGTAAAGAGTTCTTTGCTGTTTTGGGAGTTGTTGTCAACATGTTCCTTGTAGTGTGCTCTTTTGGTGGTGCGTATGAGTTGGTGGTGGTTGCGAGTGGAGGTTTTGAGGGTGGAGAAGTTTGTAGTGGAGGGTTCTTGTCGCCAGGCTTTCTCTGCTTTGTGGCATTTGCGCTTGGAGTCTTGGAGTTCGGCGGTGAACCATGGGGCGTTCTTGATGTTGCAGGTGGTAATGTTTTTTCTGAGGGGATGCAAGTGAGGCTGTGCAGGTTGTGATCCATTTTGTGAGGTTATGTGCCACAGTGTTGGGGTCGTTGGTGTTAGGGGGGGGTTCTGTGCCAGTTGGGAGTTCAGGCGTTCTGTGGGGATCTTGTCCCACATGCGGTAGGGAGTGGTGGGTCGGTGGTGGTTTGTGGGGTGTTTGGCAAAGGAGAAATGGACGCAGTGGTGGTCTGTCCAGTGGAGATCAGTGGTGTGGGTGTAGGTTATGTGTTGGCTTGAACTGAAGATTGCGTCGAGTGTGTGTCCTGCTTAGTGGGTGGGTGCGGTGACCAGTTACTTGAGTCCGAGGTTGGTGAGGTTGTGTAGGAGGGAGGAGGAGTTGTGGTCGTGGGGGTTCTCTGGGTGAAAGTTGAAATCGCCGAGGAGGATGTAATCTGTGGAGGTGAGGGCGTGCAGGCTGAGCATGTCAGCGATGGTGTCACATAAAAGGGGTCGTGGTCTTGGGGGTCTGTATACAAGTGTGCCTCTGAGGGTGGTGTTGTTGTTTATGTGGATAAGGAATTGCATGTGTTCTGCATTGTTAAGGGTGTTGTGTGTGTTGATGGTGACCTTAATGGTGCCTTTGTGCAGGATGGCTATGCCACCTACTGGCTTGATGAGGCGGTCTTTGCATTGGAGTTTGTATCCCGTGGGGGTGACTATGGCTATGTCGGGCTCTGATGAGTGGTTTGTCCAGGTCTCCATGAGGAAGACAATGTCAGGTGAGTATGATGTCATGAGGTCCCAGAGTTCTATGGCATGTTTGTGTAGGGAACAGGTGTTTAGGAGCAGGCAGTTGAGGTGATTGTTGGGCTTGTTGCTGGTGTTGGTGTGGGTGCTCGTGGTGTCGCTGTGGGTCTTGGTGGTGTTGGTGTGGGGTGAGTTCAGGTTGTGGGTTTTTTTGTGCTGTGGGCGGTTAGTGTGTGCAGCGGCTGTGCGGCAGTTAGTTGTGTTGTGGTTGTTGTGTTTGGTGTTGGGGCTGGGTTTGGTGTGGGGCGTGTGGGTGTTGGGGGGGTGAGAGGGAGAGCAGGAGAATCAGCAGGTGTAGCAGGTGAAGAGGCCCTGTGTGTGTGAGGGGTAGGTTTGGGTGCAGGCGGGGCGTGGTCCTGGGTTGAGGGAGTGGAGAGTATGTGAGGAGTAGTGGTGTCTGGGGGGTCTTGGCTGGGAGGGCCCTGACGCGGACAGGCGCAGACGGGCTTGCCTCTGGCGTGCCTCCGGCACACACAGTGACCGCCATTAAGGGGGGGGGGGGAGGGACAAGCAGCCGGGAGGCGGGAGACAGGAGGAAAAAGCGAATGGGGGCACGAGGGGGGTGGGGCCGCAGGGACGCAGCGGCAGGGAAAAATACACACACTGGGCAGAGTGGGCACAAACAGAAAAACAAGGCAACAAATTTAAAAATGATAAAGGTGGCAAGGAAAAGAGCAAGGCACAGTGAAAGAGCAATACAGAGCAGGAAACCAAGGCACAATTAAAACGATAAAGGCGGCAAGGAAAGGAGGGAGGCACAGTGGAAAGGGCAGTACAGGGCAGCAGAGACAGGGCTCATAAAGTGAGTGGGAAGAAACAGACACACTGGGAAAAACAGACACGCTGGTACAAAAATGTCTAGTAATGCTTACCAGAAGCCCACTAGACGCCAGGGATGAGGGGCAGGTGGGTGCCTGCGGGTGGAGCAGGGCCTCAAACACGCAATCAGCAGCGGAGGACAGGGGGACATGGTGCAGCTAGGTGGTGCTGCAGGCGTGGGGGAACGATCCCCGTCCAAAAACAGGTCAGGGGTCACTCTAGCCAGCTGTATAATGTGCTTGATTTATTCACTGCTTTGTTAAAAGTAGGGGTAGGAAACAACTCATCCCATACATTGTCTAGGTTCGGATGGGTAATGCTTTTTTCCAGATGCTTTTTGTAGTTGCTATTACCTCTTTCTAAATGAATTTCCTGTCAAACTAAATTATCCAATGTCCATTTTGGGGCATGGCACAATCTATAGCAACATTTGATATATGCCGCAGGTTGAGCCAGTGACTGCTTGACCAACATAAATTCCAGCCTGACCTAGGCCGGGGAAGCATGTCCTGGTAACCGAAAGACAAACTTATATTCTGTTAGAAATGGGGTCAGCAAAACCATGGAAGTAGAACAATAGAGTCCCAAAAGAGAAAATGCAAAAATCTCAAGACAAGTAGTATGTGGTAACTTAGTGGTCTGCACTGAAAACAGTAGTGTACACTTAATCACTGTATGCCAAGTACAAATACAAGTCCAATCCCATCCGCTGCTCACCAATGTTAGAGATGGGTTCTTTGGTTGGCTGTCAGGTTACCCCCTGTCCAAGCAAGGACCTTCACTCTAGTCAGGGTAAAGGAGAATCACCTTCAGCTAACTGCGGCTCACCCCCTTGGTAGCTTGGCACGAGCAGGCAGTCTTAACTTTAGAGCCTAGGTGTAAAGTATTTGTACCAACACACACAGTAATTCAGTGAAAACACTACAAAATGACACAACACAGGTTTAGAAAAATAGGAAATACTTATTTAAACAAAACAAGACCAAAACAACAAAAATCCAACATACACAAGTCAAGTTATTAATTTTAAAAGCAAAAGAGTATTAAATCATTTTGTAAACAGTAAAAACAATGTTAGCGTTGAAAGGTACCTGGTTAGCATTAAAAAAATGCCTGGGCGAGTGTGCGTCGAAAAAGGTTAGTGATGTGTAGATTTCTCACCCACAAGCAAAACCGTGCGTCGTTTCTCCTTCTCCAGTTGGGTCGGCGTGCGTTGTTTTTCCTCTCTGCAGGAGAGTGATGCGCAAATCCATGCAAGCACTTGGGTCCGGACAGGCATTGCGTCGCTTTTCTGCGCCCAGCAAGGTTTGCGTTGAAAATCCTGCCGCACAGTATCCGCAAAACTGCGCTGTGTGGGCTGCAATGTTACCAGCCTCCGATAGTGGTGTTGCACATCATTTCTCCAGACGCGTGCATCGATCTTCCAGCCACTCTGCAGGTGGAGTGTCGATTTCAGCCACGAAGCTGGCAGCGCGTCATTTCTTCAGCCGCGTCTCGGAGGTTGCGTCCGAAATTTCCCCTCACGGCGGTCTGTGTGTGGATTTTCAATCTTGGTTTGCCAGCTTCACCTGTTAATGCCCCAGGAACTTGATAGGGCACCACTTGGCAGGGCAGGAGTCTCAGCAGAGAGTCCAGGTGCTGGCAGGGGAAGTCATTGATGGCCCTGAGAGCTCAACAACAGGAGGAAAGCTCAGTACAAGCCATTGGAGATTTCTTCACAAGCAGGAATGCACAACAAAGTCAAGTCTTTGTCCCCTTTCACCAGGCAGGAGCAGCAACTACAGCATAGCTCCACAAAGTGCAGTGACAGGAAGGGCAGCACTTCTCCTCATCTCTTCAGCTCTTCAGCTCTTCTCCAAGCAGAGGTTCCTCTTGATGTCCAGAAGTGATATACAGTCTGTGGTTTTGGGTGCCCTTCTTATATCCATTTTGGCCTTTGAAGTAGGCTTACTTCAAAGGAAAGTCTCTCTTGCTTGTAAAATTCTGCCTTGCCCAGGCCAGGCGCCAGACACACACCAGGGGGTTGGAGAGTGTGAAGTATGAGGGCAGCCACAGACCTTTCAGGTGTAAGAGACCACTCCAATCCTCCCTCCTAGCACAGATGGCTCATCAGGATATGCAGGCTACACCCCAGCTCCCTTTGTGTCATTGTCTAGAGAGAGGTGCAAACAGCCTAGCTGTCAAACTGACCCAGACAGGGAATCCACAGACAGGCAGAGTCACAGAATGATTTAAACAAGAAAATGTTCACTTTCTAAAAGTGGCATTTTCAAACACACAATCTTAAAATCAACTTTACTGAACAATGTATTTTTAAATTGTGAGCTCAGAGACCCCAAACACCACATGTCTATCCGCTCCCAAAGGGAATCTACGCTTTAGTCATATTCAAAGGCAGCCCCCATCTTAACCTAAGAGAGGGATAGGCCTTGCAGCAGTGAAAACCGAGTTTGGCAGTATTTCACTGTTAGAACATATAAAACACATGGTATATGGCCTACCTTAAACATACACTGCACCCTGCCCATGTGGCTACCTAGGACCTATCTTAGGGGTGTCTTACATGTAAGCAAAGGGCCTGTGGGTACACTTGCCAAGTCGAATTGGCAGTTTAAAACTGCACACACAGGCACTGCGGTGGCAGGTCAGAGCCATGTTTACAAAGCTACTAATGTAGCTGGCGCAACCAGTACTGCAGGACCACTAGTAGCATTTGATTCACAGGCCCTGGGTACCTCTACTGCATTGTACTAGGGACTTACCAGTAAATCAAATATGCCAATCATGGAAATCCAATCAACACTACAATTTACAGAGCAAGCATATGCACTTTAGCACTGGTTAGCAGTGGTAAAGTGATCAGAGTTCAAGAGCCAACAACAACAGGTCAGAAAAGATAGGAGGCAGGAGGCAAAAAGATTGGGGATGACCCTGCATAAGGGAAAAAGTCCAACATATGCCTTTACCAAAAGTTTGTCCAGGAGAGCTTCTTCATTATTTCAGTCCCATAGGCGAGACTTGGAAGTAATTTTGCTTTCATTATGGGTGTCAGTGGGTTCAGAGCATGACGACGAATATTATTTGCAAGTGTACCAAAAACATGGAAAAGTGCATGCGCCTTATTTTTTATCGCTTCTTTTTTAGGCACATAATTGCCTCTAGCATCTATCATGACTCCTAGGCATCTGTACAAGGTTATTTCCTATATGGTCTTTCCATTCAGATATCATTTACGTTGGCTGTTTTTTTATGATTGAGAGCAAACACTTTAGTTTTGCTATGATTAATTCCTAATTTATTTGTTCTTGCATATTCTTCTGGGTTATTTAGCAGTTTTTGCATGCCAATTCTGGTGTTACAGGTCATCTGCATATAGCATGTTAGATAATTGTTGGCCACCAAGAGAGGGGGAGTGGGCTGACTGACTGTTTAGCTTGGCAGAGAGGTCTGCTATGTACAGATTTAAAAGAGTTGGGACCAGTACACAGCCTTGTTTTAAACCAACTGTTGTTTTAACTGCCCTAGATAGGTGCGAGCCTCCCCCCGTTTAACCTTCACCCGTGTGTCACAGTAAATCAATTTGATGGCATTTAAAATGGTTGCTGGTAGCCCCCATTGCTGTAGTTTGGCCCATAGTTTGCAGCGAAGGACACAATCAAAGGCAGCTTTAAAATCAAGAAAGCACAGGTAAGTGGGAGTCTCAGTTGCTTTTGATCTGTTGATAATCAGTCCCAGTGCCATAAGGTTCGTTAACATCCCCCGGTGCTAGGTGAAACAGCTTTGATTTAAGGGAAGTATGTTGTTGTCTGCAATCCATGCCTTTGAATGTTGTAGCAGGCAAGCTGAAAAACACTTGAGAGCAACGTCTAAAAGAGCGCATAGTCTGTAATTGCTTAGCGAAGCAGCATTCCCTTCCTTATATATGAGGTGGATTATTGAACCCCTCCAAGTTGCTGGTACAATTCCTGTTGTAAGCACGTAATGAAACATTGCAGCCAGGAAATCAGCCCCTCTTTCTGTTGTTTGTTTAAACAGTGCTTGCGGTAATCCGTTGGGGCCAGGTGCGCAATCGGATCGCGACTTCCTGATGATTCTTTTTCATTCTGCTGCTGTGATCATCAGGGTATTCAATTCATCGGGTTCCCATGTGTTGGGGACCCCCTGTGTTAACGCTCCTTCTCTAGTGGGCAGCTCTCTTACATGTGTCCTCAAGTGGCCTCCCCAAGCTTTCTCTGTTATGTTGACGTTGTTAGCTGCCTTTGGACCCCTGTTCAATGGAATTAATACGTTTCCAGAATCTTTTTGAGTCGGATGCTTTGGACGCATGGTGCAACTTGGCACAGAGCATCTCCTGCTGATGTTTTTTAAAGGACTATAATTCCTTTTTAAGCAGTTTCCTTTGCTCTCTCAGGGCGGAAAATAATGTTCAGTTTTCTGGGAATTTGCGCAATTGCCTTAGCAGTCTGCCTACTTCTGCTTTCCTCCTACGAACTGGCTGCGGTATGTGCATATGATTTTGAAAACTCAATTGTGCTCCCTTTCTTGCATTTCCTGAGGGGCCTTGGCTTGTAAGGTCAGTGACAAAGTTCTCCCAAACCGTTGTCAAATTTTCCGGGTTCATGGCCGTGGATTCGAGCTTTGACAGAGCCTCTTCTGCTTGACGTTTGATTGTATTGGATGACCATTTCAATGGTTTAAGGTTTTCAGTGCCGATCACCCCTTTCAGGAAAACCGCTTCCTCTGGCTTATCTAGTGAAGAGCGAATCCTGATTGTCTGCGGCTTATGGTCACTTTCCACATGGTCCATGATTCTGAAGTCACTCACTAATGTATACAGTGCGGGATTTACCAGTGTGTAGTCTAGGTAAGAAACCATTTTCCCAGAGGATCTTGTCCATGCTGGTGAGATGTCGGCTGGATTCTAACCATAGAGCGCAAAGATGCTTACAGACTCACAGGTGTGTTTAAACTTCTCCCCTAACTTATCTTTCCTGCTGTTTACTAGGAGAGTTTGGCCGGGCACCGTTGCTACTGTTTGAATGTGATCTTCAATGGGGTTATGGAATAGATAAAGATTAAAATCACCCCAAATTAGCCAATATGCCGGGTGTACTGTACTATTTGTAATTACCAGATGCTTTAATAAATTGTTAGCTTCAGCTGATTTCTTTTTTTGGATTAATATATATGTTGACTAGGATCAGTGGTTCCTGTATATTCTTTCCCCAGCCATCAAGCCTGACTAGTTGGAATGGTAGGTCTTCCTCCTTAAGCTCTATTATCTTGGCGAGAATGCTTGTGCTGACATAGACTGCTAGGCCTCCTCTTGACCTGCTGGATCTGCTAGTTTTCATAGCTGGTTTGAAATATTCTGTAAATCCTATTAGTGGTATTGATTCCTTAGCCCAATATTCCTTTAGGCGTATGATGTCGAATGAGCTAAAGAAATGGATTACAGCTGGGTCATCAGCTGAGCCAGTAGGCAACCAATATTCCATGAGCAGAAGTTGAATGCCCCTTGTGGGGCTTGTTTCTCAGCTATTCAGCTTTTGCAAGCCACTCCTGTGGATAATGCCAGCGGTAACCATTTCCAATCAGGCTGACATTTCTGACTTGATACTAGTCTCTTTCTCTTTTTTTCCTTCCATATTTGAACTCTCAAAGGGGACTGAGTTGCTGTCCTTTCACTAGTCAGTTCTTCAGTGGCTGTACTAGGGTTGAAGACAGCGTGTGCTCCACGCTGGACTGACCATGCCCCCTTGGGCATTTCGGAGTGTTGAGGGTGTAGTAGCGGGGATGGATATCTCTCACCTTGATAAGAGACCACTTCAATACCCCAGGCTCTCAAGAGGTCCTTCCTATCCATGATTTGTTTAGGGAGATATGGCACTAAAAAGATAGCGAGTGTTGGGTCAGTAAGCTGATTGCCTCTTGCTTGGATTAACTTTTATAGCAGCAATGTCATCCGTAGACACATGTTGGAGGTCTGGAAGTGCTTTTGTAGGTTTTAAGATGGTGGAGTGGTTGAGAACATCTCATCTTTCATCCATGTGGTCTCTGACTACTGTGGGCAAGTGATGTCCTGGATGGGTCCTTGATGATGGAGTAACAACTACTGGGTCCAGGGTGTTCTTTACTTCTGCATTTGAGGTGACACTTGAATTGACATAGGCAGTAATATCCATGTTTTGCCTTCCGCTTAAGGCTGTACCATCCTTACTTGATTTTATAGGGGTAATTTCAGTGGCCTTTATGGTGGGTATATGGTGAGACCATGTTGACTTCCTTCCCTTTCTTGCATGTTTCCGTTCTCTTTTTGATAAAATCCGCATTGTGGGGTTCTCAAAGTTCCTGGGGCTACTGTCAGCTAGTAAAGGTGCTGGTGCCTCTGCGGCTTCCATACTAAGGCTTGCTGTATTATTACTTTCTGCAGAGTCCCTGTATCTGCTATGAATGGGGATTGGGCCAGTTGAAGGGAGTGAAGCCTATCCTCTGGTTTCTGCATGTGGGGAGCGGATGTTAGCATAGTAGCGTGAGAGTTGACATTTCTGCATTCATCATTTCAGGCAGTGCGAACTTCTTTTAATATTCCTTCCAGAATTAGCAGCAGTTGAGATAATTTATCTACCACCTCTTCACAAGAGCAAATGGTAAAATTTTGGGTTTGTTTAGCTTGGGCCTTGTTATCAAGTCATTAATTCTTCCAACTTGCTGTCTATTCCAAAGACAAATACCGCCAGTGTATTTAGCAAGTCTACCTGGATGTCCATTTTATTTGAAGGAAACTATAGTGCCATAACTGTTGCTTGCATTGAATTCAGGATTGCGGCCCACATTTTGTTCACACTAGTTACCGTCGAGTATTTTGAGTTGATCTTGTGGTCCCCTCTTGGGACTCCTCGAGTTGTATTTGCTGGGAGAAATTAATTCTGTGAGGCTTTCCCTTTTTCTTCCTCGACCATCCTGTTTGTAGCATCTGGTTTTATTTCCCGAGGGTCCTGCTCAGTGCTTTCAAATCCATACGTCGGGAAGGAATAGAGTTTGGGGCTGGGGCACATTGAGCCATCTTGCTGGAAGTCTTGTTCTAGGGTTTATGCGTTTGTTACCATCTCTGAATCCAGAATGGATAGGTTAGCCGGGCTGGACGTTCGTGGTGATTGACGAGATTTAAACAAATGTTCCTCATAGTTTTTGCTTCTTTAGGGGTACGGGGGGGCTCCTGTTGTGGGAGTTGAAACCACTGGGGCTACGGGCGACATGTCTCCTATCAGAGGCTTCCTCCCCCTAATAACTACTGTTGGCGAAAGGGGAAGGGGCAGTGGTTTTTCCCTCGCCTTCTTTCCAGGGCTTCCTTGAGTTTGCAAGGCTTGAGCGAATGATGGACCACCCCCTGATTTTGGTTGGTGCATTGTTTTGTGCTTTGCCTGACCTCATGCTCCTTTTCCTGATTTCCTGATTAATCAATCTGTCTACTGAACAGGAGGTTAATCCACTCTGGGGGCCTTCTGCTGTATAGCCGTGGACTGTAGATATGGTTATTCTCTAGGTCTGCTCCAATACTGTTTGACTTTATACCCGAGTACTCTCCAATTGCTGGACTGCGCGCCAGACTGATTATGCATTTGACGTTGACTATGAGTATGAGTGCTGCGGCACTCTCAAATTCTTACATCTCATGAGAGCCGAGACAGGAGGGGAATCAGGAGAGCAAGAGGGTGCGCTAGCCACCCTGCAAGCTGAACCCGGACCTAGCCGGACCGCTTATGCAGCTCACACTTTGCGAGAGCCAGCTACGGCTGGCGTGCTTGGATACACCTGACCACTCAATGCCAGTGCAATGCCAGCTCAGCTCAGCCCAGTGCCGTGCCATGCCGTGCCGCAAGCTGTGCTGTGATGTACTAAAAGAGATGCCAGTACTGGTCGGTGCTGGTCCGGTCCTGATGCAGATGCTGGTGGCAGCAGAGAGCGCAACGGCAATACTAATGATGTAGGGTGGTGCTGGTAGTTAGGCAAAAGTCTGTGTGGTGCCACCCCGTTTTTTGAAGCTCCACTTTTTGGGGTTGAAATCCCCATTTTTTCTTCTTATTTTTTTGCTGTCTACTTTCACACACCACACCTCCATACCTCTCCGCAGCTTTCCATACCTTGGTGCCACGCCGTGCTGCACCGCCCCTGCTCCGCTCTGCTGCTCTGCTACTCTGTGCTGCTTAACCCGCTCTTGGTGCCCTCTGGTGCCATCGGTTGCCTTACAGTCAGATTCTCTGGGTCACTGGCCCCCACACGGCTCCACTGGCAGCCTGACAGCACCTCTCTTCTCCGCCACTTCCCCTGCCTGCCAGATCAAACCCACCACCAGTCCTCTTCTTGTAGACCGTTGGGTGGAGCACCAGCTGGCCACTTTCCACACTCTCTCATCTGCCGCTCAGCTGCTTGCCGCTCACCGGCCAGGACTCCTCAGCGGGTGCCACGCTGCACCCGCATCGCTGAGTCGGGAACTCAGGTCTCCACCACAGGATGAGGAGTGCGCTCACTGGTCCGGAAAAGTCAGCGGCCAGATGGCCCGGGTGCCCAAGCCTATGCCGAGGGGCTCGAGCAGCGTGGACGCGCTGCTCCGCTCATCTGCTCGTCTGTTGTCGTCTCAACACTCCTGCTTCCGCTTCCCTATCACACTGTGATAAACTCATGATTGTATGATAATGAAGTAATATAAAACCCCTTCCTAAATGAGATAAATGTTTTTTATTAAGTGAATTGATATATTTGCTATTAATAATATAATTGCTATATGATTCAAGGCAGTATAGAGACAGATTCCTGTATTTAATTTTCACTTTAATAATATCTTACAGGACTTTAGAATGAACTCTATCTATGAGGACTAGAGGACAAATAAACACCATATTTTAGGTGAAAATATAACTACTTTTATTGTAATATACAGTGTGCATTAATAATGTGGATAATTAATTTTTAAATACATTAACCGTCGTTACAAATATATTTATTTCCCATTTTAGTAGTGGCTGACCTTAAGGCCTGATTATTGTGTATAGCACATAATAATTCAATATCTGGATAATTCACATATAGCACTTTTGTGGTAAGACACTGTTATCTCATTCTCCTTCTCTCCTTAAAATTTGATGTTGTGACTAATATGGACAGTTGAAAGATTCTATTTCAGGTAGATATAAGCTTTGTGATGTAAAGGACATTGGCAAGTTTGAATTATAATATTCCTTTCTCTATATATGAAGGCGATAGCACAAATGAGTGTTTATATCAAACAACTTCTGATATGCCGGATTCATTTGAAATACCGAGGCAATGCAACTAGTTATATCAGGGTTATATATGACATTTTCCTATGTAGTGAATGATTTATTGAATCAATATATGTCCTGGGTGATTCTAAATGTCTAAAAATAAGTGTAATGAATTCGGCAGATTTGTAGATATTTCTATTATTGGCATGTAAATATGTTTTAATTTTTCTAAACCACTCTTTACTTTTTGTAACAATTCTTCTTGATTGTAGCACAGATTAAGTTCTTCATATCCACAGGAGCGGTTTACAAATGTGTTGGCTACAAGCAGTTATATGGCTAGAAACAATTACACGTGGAATCAATGAAGGACGATAAAACGTGATATGTGTGCATTGCTTTTGAGGATCTGCAAAGCTTTCTGGTATAGTGTGCTAAGCTTAATTTAGTGTTTTATAAGTGACATGATGGAGGGCTACATTTTTAGTTTGCCTTCAAGTGGAGAGAGTGAACCTTTGCAAGAGTCTATTGAAAAGGTAACCGCTTAACCCTTGCAGTCATATAGTGAGTCCAAAAGTGCATTTGTGATAAACAAACAAGTGATGACACCTGCCTCTTTTTGGGGGCTCCTTGATTATGTTAAACCTTCCACCCTGTATTCTCACAAACTGAATAGATTTCTTCTAGGGGTGCTGCTACAAAACCATGAAGATCAGAAACAGCGCACAGCTTCTTACTCCTTAGTTTTGAAGCAAGCTGCAACTGGGCTACCACTCGTTTCTTGATGAAGCCTTTGACAATATTATGCTACATTCTCCATTACCTATTAACTGCTGCTGTGCTTCATTCTGTGGTTGCTCTATACCTCACTACAAAATATCAGCATCTCTCTGATATGTAGAACCGTAGGATTCGTAAAAGTGTACCACTGTGCACTTGCAGGTGCCATTAGAGTTGCTAATTGGTTAGTTTGAGATGTTATCCACATTTATGGGGCACCAGACAGAATCAGTGGTGATTGTGTGACTCACTTTATTTATGGGGTAGTGCAGGTAGCATGTAAAAAGCCATGTGGTCAGACCAACGTTTCTATTGTACCTATCACCTTGAGCCTCTGAGCAAGGAAGAAATGAAAAATGGGACCCCAAAGAACAAGACAGCTGATGTATGCTTAGAGAAACAGTTATCAATGCCTGATATTCTACCATTAGCCTTTTGGTCCATGTAATGGATCCCCTCCCAGAAGTAAAAATTTAGCCCATACAAAATAGTGATGGGCAGCTCCATGATGCACCCAACAAATCCCCTTTTCTCCTCTGTTAAACTGGATTTGCAGATAAATGATTGTAAGACCTGACAGCCTTAGGGTGGTCATCCCCCAATATTTTGCCTGCCTACCTCTACTGTTCTAACACTGTTTTTGCTGGTTTTAGGACTCTGAGCACTTTACCACCGCTAACCAGTGCTAAAGTGCATATGATCTCTCCCTTAAACAGGTAACATTGGTTCATCCCCAATTGGCATATTTGATTTACTTTCAAGCCCCTAGTAAAGGGCACAATATGTGCCCAGGGCCTGTAAATTGAATGCTGCTAGAGGGCCTGCAGCATTGATTGTGTCACATAAGTAGCCCCTTAACCATGTAGCATGCTTGCCATTGCACTGCCTGTGTGTGCAGTTTCACTGCCACTTCAACTTTGCATTTAAAAGTACTTGCCAATCCCTAAGCACCCCTTTTTCTACATATGTCGTCCCTAAGGTAGACCCTAGGTAAGCCATAGGGTAGGATGCTATGTAGGTAAAAGGCAGGACAGGTGCATGTGTGTTTTTGCATTTCACTCAGACAACCACAAACACAGGATTCTCAGTCACACCGGCACTCATCTGCAAACTGTATGGGTCTTCCTGGGGTGGTAGGATGGAGGGCCTGACACATTTTAAAGGCTAGTGGCCTGACCTCACACAATGAACTGCTAAACCCTCTACTGGGACCCTGGCAGAAAGACATGTGCTGAAAGGGGAACTTGTGCACTTCAAAACCACTCTTTGAAGTCTCCCCCACTTCAAAGGCATTTTTGGGTATATAAAGTGGGTCTCTGACCCCACCAAATCAGACACTTCTGGACCTGAAGCTGCAACCAGTCAAGAGGAACGGCCTGGCTGCCCAAAGGACTCATCTTGACTGCTTTGCTGAAAAGGACGGCTGCCCTGCTGTTGCCCTGTTGCCCTGCTGCCCTCTGACTTTGCAGAGAAGTGCTCTCAAAGAGCTTGGATTGAGCTTGGCTTCCATTTTCTGAAGTCTCAGTGTCAAAAATACTTCCTCTCTTCAGGAAACTCCTTATGTGCCAATAATTGCCACACAGCCTGCCAGAAATGGCATACAGCCTTTTTGCAACTGAGAAATTACCGCACAGCTGAACTGGAACGATGCAGCTGACTTCCGGAGTGAAGAATCGATGCAGCACCTGCCGTGTGACAGAAAAATCTACATATTCCCATACCAGATCAACGCAATACCTATGACTTCTTCCCACATGCCAAGGATTGCCCTGCATCATCCCTGGGTGTCAAAAAGATCCCCACATTGCAGAGAGGAACCAAGACTGTGCACCATAAAACAAAGCAAAGCCCCTTGCAGTGTGGAAAGAAATGACGCATCGTCTGTGCCGCATCAGAAAATCAGACGCACACCCTATTTTTCCATGCATCTCCTCCTCTGCAGTTTCCGTGCATGTTTCAGTTTGATGTAAACCCGGTACATTGTGCAAAAAAGAGGCAACTGTTGATTTGTAAGATTTAAGACTCTTGCAAAAGTGATTTCCCAACTTGTGCTTATTGAAACTTTATCATTTAGACCTTAACCCCTTCTGTGCCGAGGACGTAATGGTTACGTCCTGCGGCACAGTGCTGCTGTGCCCAGGATGTAAACATTATGTCCTGGGCACCCAGCCCAGAGGGAGCGCTAGCGCTCCCTCTGTGGGGTTCCCCCCCACCACCCCAATTCAGGGATGGAAGGGGAAGCCCTTCCCCTTCCACCCCGACCCCCTCCACCCCCGTGACGTCAGAGCACGCTGACAATCACAATGCCTCCTCCTTCGAGATGATCGGAAGAGAAATGCAAAGCATTTCTCTTCCGATCTCGGGGAGGAGGCAGAGAGGCTTCAAAGGGAAGGAAATGTATTTCCTTCCCTTTGAAGTCTCTCTCTGCGTTTTGGCAGCCGGATTGTAAAGCAATCCGGCTTTCAAAACGCCCACTAGACACCAGGGATGTCTTTTTTTATTTATGTAACTGACAAAAGAGAGCGACCCCTTGGGCAAGGGTCGCTCCCAGGGGGGGAATTGTTTTGAAGGCCTTTTCTGCCCCCCAGGGGCAGAAACCTCTAGGCACCAGGGATAAAAAACATTTTTTTTAGTTTTTGTTTTTTGAGGCAAGGGTCGATTCCCTAGGGGGCAAATTATATTTAGGCCATTT
Organism: Pleurodeles waltl; assembly: GCF_031143425.1. Classification (NCBI taxonomy): domain Eukaryota; kingdom Metazoa; phylum Chordata; class Amphibia; order Caudata; family Salamandridae; genus Pleurodeles; species Pleurodeles waltl. The sequence goes on along the minus strand of NC_090443.1, from coordinate 236,909,907 downwards.
CTGCCCCCTTGGGGGCAGATTGGCCTATTTTTATGAGGCCAATCTGCCCCCAAGGGGGGAAGAAACCACTAAACACCAGGGAGTTTTTTTTGTTTGTTTGTTTTTCACTTAAGGGGAGCGACCTTGTAGGCAAGGGTCGCTCCCCGGGGGGGTGTGGGGGGGCAAATTTATTTTAGGCCATTTCTGCCCTCCCTTGTGGGAGATCGGCCTATTGGTATCAGGCCGCTCTGCCCCCAGGGGGGGCAGAAACCTCTAGGCGCCAGGGCAAATTGTTTTTTTGTGATTTTCTTTATTGTTTGTTTGTTTTTTTAGAGATGGGGAGCGACCCATTAGGCAAGGGTCACTCCCCTGGGGGGCAAATTGTATTTAGGCCATTTCTGCCCCCCTTGGGGGCAGATTGGCCGATTGTAGGTCAATCTACCCCCAAGGGGGGCAGAAACCACTAGGCACCAGGGATCTGTTTTTTGTGCCGTCACGCAAGGGGAGCGACCTTGTAGGCAAGGGTCGCTCCCCGGGGGGGGGGGGTAATTTATTTTAGGCCATTTCTGCCCCCCCTGGGGGCAGATCGGCCTATTGGTATTAGGCCGATCTGCCCCCAGGGGGGGCAGAAACCTCTAGGCGCCAGGGCAAATTGTTTTTTTTTTTTGTTTGTTTGTTTTTTTAGAGATGGGGAGCGACCCATTAGGCAAGGGTTGCTCCCCTGGGGGGGAAATTGTATTTAGACCATTTCTGCCCCCCTTGGGGGCTGATTGGCCGATTTTAGGTCAATCTGCCCCCAAGGGGGCAGAAACCACTAGGCACCGGGTATTTTTTTTTTGGCACCAATGTCACGTAGGGGGAGCGACCCCATAGGCAAGGGTCGCTCCCGGGAGGGGTTTGGGGGGGTGGGGACAATTTATTTTAGGCCATTTCTGCCCCCCCTGGGGCCGGCTGAGCTAGAGGCCAAAATCCACAGGTAGGCACTGTTTTCTATGAAAAAATTTGATGTGTCCATGTTGTGTTTTGGGCCATTTACTGTCGCGGGCACTAGGCCTACCCACACAAGTGAGGTATAATATTTATCGGGAGACTTGGGGGAACACTGGGTGGAATGAAATTTGTGGCTCCTCTCAGATTCCAGAACTTTCTGTCACCGAAATGTGAGGAAAACATGTTTTTTTAGCCAAATTTTGAGGTTTGCAAAGGATTCTGGGTAACAGAACCTTGTCAGAGCCCCACAAGTCACCCCATCTTGGATTCCCCTGGGTTTCTAGTTTTTAAAAATGCACTGGTTTGCTAGGTTTCCCCAGGTGCCGGCTGAGCTAGAGGCCAAAATCCACAGGTAGGCGCTGTTTTCTATGAAAAAATGTGATGTGTCCACATTGTGTTTTGGGCCATTTCCTGTCGCGGGCGCTAGGCCTACCCACACAAGTGAGGTATCATTTTTATCGGGAGACTTGGGGGAACACTGGGTGGGAGGAAATTTGTGGCTCCTCTCAGATTCCAGAACTTTCTGTCACCAAAATGTGAGGAAAATGTGTTTTTTAGCCAAATTTTGAGGTTTGCAAAGGATTCTGGGTAATAGAACCTGGTCAGAGCCCCACAAGTCACCCCATCGTGGATTCCCCTTGGTCTCTAGTTTTCAAAAATGCACAGGTTTGGTAGGTTTCCCTAGGTGCCGGCTGAGCTAGAGGCCAAAATCTACAGGTAGGCACTTTGCAAAAAACACCTCTGTTTTCTTTAAAAAAATGTGATGTGTCCATATTGCGTTTTGGGGCATTTCCTGTCGCGGGCGCTAGGCCTACCCACACAAGTGAGGTATCATTTTTATCGGGAGACTTGGGGGAACGCTGGGTGAAATGAAATTTGTGGCTTCTCTCAGATTTCAGAACTATCTGTCACCAAAATGTGAGGAAAACGTGTTTTTTTGGCCAAATTTTAAGGTTTGCAAAGGATTCTGGGTAATAGAACCTGGTCAGAGCCCCACAAGTCACCCCATCGTGGATTCCCCTTGGTCTCTAGTTTTCAAAAATGCACAGGTTTGGTAGGTTTCCCTATGCGCCGGCTGAGCTAGAGGCCAAAATCTACAGGTAGGCACTTTGCAAAAAACACCTCTGTTTTCTTTAAAAAAATTTGATGTGTCCACGTTGTGTTTTGGGGCGTTTCCTGTGACGGGCGCTAGGCCTACCCACACAAATGAGGTATCATTTATATCGGGAGACTTAGGGGAACGCTGGGTGGAAGGAAATTTGTGGCTCCTCTCTGATTCCAGAACTTTCTGTCACCAAAATTTGAGGAAAATTTCTTTTTTTAGCCAAATTTTGAGGTTTGCAAAGGATTCTGGGTAACAGAACCTGGTCAGAGCCCCACAAGTCACCCCATCTTGGATTCCCCTAGGTCTCTAGTTTTAAAAAATGCACAGGTTTGGTAGGTTTCCCTAGGTGCCGGCTGAGCTGGAAGCCAAAATCTACAGGTAGGCACTTTGCAAAAAACACCTCTGTTTTCTTTCAAAAAATGTGATGTGTCCATGTTGCGGTTTGGGGCGTTTCCTGTCGCGGGCGCTAGACCTACCCACACAAGTGGGGTATCATTTTTATCGGGAGACTTCGGGGAACATAGATTAGCAAAACAAGTGTTATTGCCCCTTGTCTTTCTCTACATTTTTTCCTTCCAAATATAAGTGAGTGTATAAAAAAAACATCTATTTGAGAAATGCCCTGTAATTCACATGCTAGTATGGTCACCCCGGAATTCAGAGATGTGCAAATAACCACTGCTCCTCATCACCTTATCTTGTGCTCTTTTTGGTAATACAAAGGTTTTCTTGATAGCTATTTTTCACTCTTTATATTTCAACAAATGAATTGTTGTATACCTGTTATAGAATGAAAACGCACTGCAGGGTGCAGCTCATTTATTGGCTCTGGGTACATAGGGTTCTTGATGAACCTACAAACCCTATATATCCCGCAACCAGAGGAGTCCAGCAGACGTAACGGTATATTGCTTTTGAAAATCTGACATTGCAGGAAAAAGTTACAGAGTAAAATTGATGTTTTTTTCACCTCAATTTCTATATTTTTCAGTTGTTATTTTCTGTACGAAACCCTTGTAGGATCTACACAAATTACCCCTTGCTGAATTCAGAATTGTGTCTACTTTTCTGAAATGTTGCGCTTTCTGGGATCCAGCATTGGTTTCATGCCCTTTTCTGTCACTGACTGGAAGGAGGCTGAAAGCACAAAAAATCGTAAAAATGGTGTATGTTCCAGTAAAATGCCAAAATTGTGTTGAAAAATTGGGTTTTCTGATTCAAGTCTGCCTGTTCCTGAAAGCTGGGAAGCTGGTAATTTTAGCACTGCAAACCCTTTGTTAATGCCGTTTTCAGGGAAAAAACCACAAGACTTCTTCTGCAGCCCCTTTTTCCCATTTTTTTGAAAAAAAACAAAATTTTCACTGTATTTTGGCTAATTTCTTTGCCTCCTTCTGGGGAACCCACAAAGTCTGGGTACCTCTAGAATCCCTCGGATGTTGGAAAAAAAGGACGCAAAGTTGGCCTGGGTAGCTTATGTGGACAAAAAGTTATGAGGGCCTAAGCGCGAACTGCACCAAATAGCCAAAAAAAGGCTCGGCACAGGAGGGGGAAAAGACCTGGCAGCGAAGGGGTTAATTTAACCAGATAAATATCATATATTTCTCTAAACGTGTAAGGGGAATTTTTGTGGTGTTTCCCTGTGTTACTGTTTTATGGCATAAATACTTTACTCACTGCCTCCTAAGTTGAGCCTGACTGCTCAGTGCCAAGCTACCAGAGGGTGGGCACGGGATAGTTTGGTTTGTGTGTGACTTACCCTGACTAGAATTGTGGTCCCAATTTGGACAAAGGTGTATACCTCTGCCAACTAGAGACCCCGTTTATAACAACGATGATGATGCTTTACAATATTTCAGAAAGCTACTAAAATGTATACACAGTTTCCATGCTCAATTGTGAGCTACGTTACCTTAGTGTCCAATTGAGGCTTGCAATTCCTTCCAAACTGGCTACTGAATCTAACTCCAGGCACTCCAGAGGAATGCTACTTTATAGCTATGTTGGACTGCAGTGTACCAGATCTAGCTCATCTCTAACAAATGTGTCAAATACCACGGTTCGATGTTCTCAACTCACTGTAAATGATCCACTCCACCAGAAGCCTATGCAGCTCTTGCTGCAGCTTTGGGGACCATCCCTGGGACAGGGATATCTGCCGAGGTGGTTTCTGGTGCAACAGTGAGTGGGCCTAATTATCTGTGCTCACCTGCTCTATTTGTTCCACCATTGTTGCATGATATTCCCTGATAGCCTTTCATCGATACTGAATTCATTCAAGGGAAGCATCCTCCTCCTTGAAACCAGATCCCTCTGTGAGTCTGGCCTGCTACCTTCTTTGCTACTTTGAGCATTTGTCTGGTGGTAGAGCACACACTTACCACAGAATGAGGAATTATTCAAAGACGGAACTACTGAACCATCCTTTTTACAGACAGACCATTAGCTCTTCCTTACTCTTCGTTACCTGTAATGACACTTGCCTTCATCTTTTCTACTTTTAGTGTAGACTGCCTGAATACATCTGCATCTCCCCCTCTTCTTTCCCAGTCCTTGAAAAATGTAATAATCCTTTTATCTGCAACAAGCTAGATGTGACTCATCTTGCAATAACTGAGCCAGAATTTATTTGTGAACACTCAGTATCAAATATCTCTGATATTATTGATGGACAAAACAAATGTTATTTATCAGAGGAGTAAAAAAAATCTCTTTGGAGTCACCTCCCTTTGAATGCTGCCTTTACCATGGACTGCTATTTCTCAAATGCCACTCAGAAGTAGGTCATCTGAGGGTTGTAAGCCTTGTCTTGGCTGTCCTTAGAATGGACTGGAACTAGTTATCCAGGGTACAGCATTTCGGTTATAAGACACTTTGATGGTCAGAGGGGCAGGCAGCTGTTTTGACTACATCTACGTTCAGCTCTGCTTTAATACCCAGGAACAGAATGACTGTTGCTTTAGACAAAATACAAATTAATGCACAAATTTTAGAAGATTTTGCAAATTCCACCCCAATAGCTTTAGGATTAGTGGCAGAGCAGTTAGATGCCCAAGCCAAAATGCTGATCCAAAGTAGAATGACCTTAGATGAGTTTAGATGCAAAGGCCGCGCTCGGACAACCAAGTAAATGCCATCCATGCTCAGCCTTGGGCACAGGGCCTGGCACCCAATCCCATGCAGACATGCACGGCTATGTGATAGTACAACATGAAGGATGTCATTTTATTTAACGCAAAGCTACTAACTCTGTCAAAGAGTCAGAGCACCAAAATAAAAAGTGACCTTAATGGCTATGTGAAAAGTTCAGGATACAAACATATATAAAGCAAGCCTATTGCCGTCATCAAAAAATCATCAATAAATATATAGTCAAATGTATATTTCATTAATTCACAGAGTTGAATGTTTGATAAACGTGGCTGTCATAAAAAGCCATACAAATATTAATAACGTTTTATTAAAGAAATCAGTACCTCCAGGTGTTTTTTGACAGTTTTTGAACTATAAAATGTAGCCACAGAACCAACCAAAAGGGGGCTCTGTGCTCCATTATGCTTTGAAAAAATAAAAGTAATCTCTCCAGGGGTCGTGTGTGTTCAATCACCCAGGAGACATTGTTTTTTGCTGGGAGGCTGCTGCACTTCCCTGGAGGACGACCCTTCCCTCCCCCCTCCCCCAACAACATAAAAAATAAAAGTTTGGTGGTGCCTCTGCCCTGTCTAGGTACATTTCTAGGCTAAAAAATATATTTAAAAAGCCCTCACAGGGCAGTATGAGGCACTCCATTCAAGGAGTGGTGAATAGTAAATCACGGACTCCTGACATTCATTTTTCATGATATGTTTTTGGCTGTTTTTGCTCATCAGGGACACCCATGTATTTTTATTTTTGGTTAGTGTTGTGGGGAAAACCCAGGACCACCACACCCCACTGACTCTCTGCAAGCAGCCCCTTGAGGTGCTCAGGAGTGAGCAACCCTTTTCTTCTTTAAACAATTTTGGTTTTTAAATTGGGGTTCCTCAGGGCCAACCCAGAGTGCACCAAACTGATATTTGTTCTTGCATATTCTTCTGGGTTATTTAGCAGTTTTTGCATGCCAATTCTGGTGTTACAGGTCATCTGCATATAGCATGTTAGATAATTGTTGGCCACCAAGAGAGGGGGAGTGGGCTGACTGACTGTTTAGCTTGGCAGAGAGGTCTGCTATGTACAGATTTAAAAGAGTTGGGACCAGTACACAGCCTTGTTTTAAACCAACTGTTGTTTTAACTGCCCTAGATAGGTGCGAGCCTCCCCCCGTTTAACCTTCACCCGTGTGTCACAGTAAATCAATTTGATGGCATTTAAAATGGTTGCTGGTAGCCCCCATTGCTGTAGTTTGGCCCATAGTTTGCAGCGAAGGACACAATCAAAGGCAGCTTTAAAATCAAGAAAGCACAGGTAAGTGGGAGTCTCAGTTGCTTTTGATCTGTTGATAATCAGTCCCAGTGCCATAAGGTTCGTTAACATCCCCCGGTGCTAGGTGAAACAGCTTTGATTTAAGGGAAGTATGTTGTTGTCTGCAATCCATGCCTTTGAATGTTGTAGCAGGCAAGCTGAAAAACACTTGAGAGCAACGTCTAAAAGAGCGCATAGTCTGTAATTGCTTAGCGAAGCAGCATTCCCTTCCTTATATATGAGGTGGATTATTGAACCCCTCCAAGTTGCTGGTACAATTCCTGTTGTAAGCACGTAATGAAACATTGCAGCCAGGAAATCAGCCCCTCTTTCTGTTGTTTGTTTAAACAGTGCTTGCGGTAATCCGTTGGGGCCAGGTGCGCAATCGGATCGCGACTTCCTGATGATTCTTTTTCATTCTGCTGCTGTGATCATCAGGGTATTCAATTCATCGGGTTCCCATGTGTTGGGGACCCCCTGTGTTAACGCTCCTTCTCTAGTGGGCAGCTCTCTTACATGTGTCCTCAAGTGGCCTCCCCAAGCTTTCTCTGTTATGTTGACGTTGTTAGCTGCCTTTGGACCCCTGTTCAATGGAATTAATACGTTTCCAGAATCTTTTTGAGTCGGATGCTTTGGACGCATGGTGCAACTTGGCACAGAGCATCTCCTGCTGATGTTTTTTAAAGGACTATAATTCCTTTTTAAGCAGTTTCCTTTGCTCTCTCAGGGCGGAAAATAATGTTCAGTTTTCTGGGAATTTGCGCAATTGCCTTAGCAGTCTGCCTACTTCTGCTTTCCTCCTACGAACTGGCTGCGGTATGTGCATATGATTTTGAAAACTCAATTGTGCTCCCTTTCTTGCATTTCCTGAGGGGCCTTGGCTTGTAAGGTCAGTGACAAAGTTCTCCCAAACCGTTGTCAAATTTTCCGGGTTCATGGCCGTGGATTCGAGCTTTGACAGAGCCTCTTCTGCTTGACGTTTGATTGTATTGGATGACCATTTCAATGGTTTAAGGTTTTCAGTGCCGATCACCCCTTTCAGGAAAACCGCTTCCTCTGGCTTATCTAGTGAAGAGCGAATCCTGATTGTCTGCGGCTTATGGTCACTTTCCACATGGTCCATTATTCTGAAGTCACTCACTAATGTATACAGTGCGGGATTTACCAGTGTGTAGTCTAGGTAAGAAACCATTTTCCCAGAGGATCTTGTCCATGCTGGTGAGATGTCGGCTGGATTCTAACCATAGAGCGCAAAGATGCTTACAGACTCACAGGTGTGTTTAAACTTCTCCCCTAACTTATCTTTCCTGCTGTTTACTAGGAGAGTTTGGCCGGGCACCGTTGCTACTGTTTGAATGTGATCTTCAATGGGGTTATGGAATAGATAAAGATTAAAATCACCCCAAATTAGCCAATATGCCGGGTGTACTGTACTATTTGTAATTACCAGATGCTTTAATAAATTGTTAGCTTCAGCTGATTTCTTTTTTTGGATTAATATATATGTTGACTAGGATCAGTGGTTCCTGTATATTCTTTCCCCAGCCATCAAGCCTGACTAGTTGGAATGGTAGGTCTTCCTCCTTAAGCTCTATTATCTTGGCGAGAATGCTTGTGCTGACATAGACTGCTAGGCCTCCTCTTGACCTGCTGGATCTGCTAGTTTTCATAGCTGGTTTGAAATATTCTGTAAATCCTATTAGTGGTATTGATTCCTTAGCCCAATATTCCTTTAGGCGTATGATGTCGAATGAGCTAAAGAAATGGATTACAGCTGGGTCATCAGCTGAGCCAGTAGGCAACCAATATTCCATGAGCAGAAGTTGAATGCCCCTTGTGGGGCTTGTTTCTCAGCTATTCAGCTTTTGCAAGCCACTCCTGTGGATAATGCCAGCGGTAACCATTTCCAATCAGGCTGACATTTCTGACTTGATACTAGTCTCTTTCTCTTTTTTTCCTTCCATATTTGAACTCTCAAAGGGGACTGAGTTGCTGTCCTTTCACTAGTCAGTTCTTCAGTGGCTGTACTAGGGTTGAAGACAGCGTGTGCTCCACGCTGGACTGACCATGCCCCCTTGGGCATTTCGGAGTGTTGAGGGTGTAGTAGCGGGGATGGATATCTCTCACCTTGATAAGAGACCACTTCAATACCCCAGGCTCTCAAGAGGTCCTTCCTATCCATGATTTGTTTAGGGAGATATGGCACTAAAAAGATAGCGAGTGTTGGGTCAGTAAGCTGATTGCCTCTTGCTTGGATTAACTTTTATAGCAGCAATGTCATCCGTAGACACATGTTGGAGGTCTGGAAGTGCTTTTGTAGGTTTTAAGATGGTGGAGTGGTTGAGAACATCTCATCTTTCATCCATGTGGTCTCTGACTACTGTGGGCAAGTGATGTCCTGGATGGGTCCTTGATGATGGAGTAACAACTACTGGGTCCAGGGTGTTCTTTACTTCTGCATTTGAGGTGACACTTGAATTGACATAGGCAGTAATATCCATGTTTTGCCTTCCGCTTAAGGCTGTACCATCCTTACTTGATTTTATAGGGGTAATTTCAGTGGCCTTTATGGTGGGTATATGGTGAGACCATGTTGACTTCCTTCCCTTTCTTGCATGTTTCCGTTCTCTTTTTGATAAAATCCGCATTGTGGGGTTCTCAAAGTTCCTGGGGCTACTGTCAGCTAGTAAAGGTGCTGGTGCCTCTGCGGCTTCCATACTAAGGCTTGCTGTATTATTACTTTCTGCAGAGTCCCTGTATCTGCTATGAATGGGGATTGGGCCAGTTGAAGGGAGTGAAGCCTATCCTCTGGTTTCTGCATGTGGGGAGCGGATGTTAGCATAGTAGCGTGAGAGTTGACATTTCTGCATTCATCATTTCAGGCAGTGCGAACTTCTTTTAATATTCCTTCCAGAATTAGCAGCAGTTGAGATAATTTATCTACCACCTCTTCACAAGAGCAAATGGTAAAATTTTGGGTTTGTTTAGCTTGGGCCTTGTTATCAAGTCATTAATTCTTCCAACTTGCTGTCTATTCCAAAGACAAATACCGCCAGTGTATTTAGCAAGTCTACCTGGATGTCCATTTTATTTGAAGGAAACTATAGTGCCATAACTGTTGCTTGCATTGAATTCAGGATTGCGGCCCACATTTTGTTCACACTAGTTACCGTCGAGTATTTTGAGTTGATCTTGTGGTCCCCTCTTGGGACTCCTCGAGTTGTATTTGCTGGGAGAAATTAATTCTGTGAGGCTTTCCCTTTTTCTTCCTCGACCATCCTGTTTGTAGCATCTGGTTTTATTTCCCGAGGGTCCTGCTCAGTGCTTTCAAATCCATACGTCGGGAAGGAATAGAGTTTGGGGCTGGGGCACATTGAGCCATCTTGCTGGAAGTCTTGTTCTAGGGTTTATGCGTTTGTTACCATCTCTGAATCCAGAATGGATAGGTTAGCCGGGCTGGACGTTCGTGGTGATTGACGAGATTTAAACAAATGTTCCTCATAGTTTTTGCTTCTTTAGGGGTACGGGGGGGCTCCTGTTGTGGGAGTTGAAACCACTGGGGCTACGGGCGACATGTCTCCTATCAGAGGCTTCCTCCCCCTAATAACTACTGTTGGCGAAAGGGGAAGGGGCAGTGGTTTTTCCCTCGCCTTCTTTCCAGGGCTTCCTTGAGTTTGCAAGGCTTGAGCGAATGATGGACCACCCCCTGATTTTGGTTGGTGCATTGTTTTGTGCTTTGCCTGACCTCATGCTCCTTTTCCTGATTTCCTGATTAATCAATCTGTCTACTGAACAGGAGGTTAATCCACTCTGGGGGCCTTCTGCTGTATAGCCGTGGACTGTAGATATGGTTATTCTCTAGGTCTGCTCCAATACTGTTTGACTTTATACCCGAGTACTCTCCAATTGCTGGACTGCGCGCCAGACTGATTATGCATTTGACGTTGACTATGAGTATGAGTGCTGCGGCACTCTCAAATTCTTACATCTCATGAGAGCCGAGACAGGAGGGGAATCAGGAGAGCAAGAGGGTGCGCTAGCCACCCTGCAAGCTGAACCCGGACCTAGCCGGACCGCTTATGCAGCTCACACTTTGCGAGAGCCAGCTACGGCTGGCGTGCTTGGATACACCTGACCACTCAATGCCAGTGCAATGCCAGCTCAGCTCAGCCCAGTGCCGTGCCATGCCGTGCCGCAAGCTGTGCTGTGATGTACTAAAAGAGATGCCAGTACTGGTCGGTGCTGGTCCGGTCCTGATGCAGATGCTGGTGGCAGCAGAGAGCGCAACGGCAATACTAATGATGTAGGGTGGTGCTGGTAGTTAGGCAAAAGTCTGTGTGGTGCCACCCCGTTTTTTGAAGCTCCACTTTTTGGGGTTGAAATCCCCATTTTTTCTTCTTATTTTTTTGCTGTCTACTTTCACACACCACACCTCCATACCTCTCCGCAGCTTTCCATACCTTGGTGCCACGCCGTGCTGCACCGCCCCTGCTCCGCTCTGCTGCTCTGCTACTCTGTGCTGCTTAACCCGCTCTTGGTGCCCTCTGGTGCCATCGGTTGCCTTACAGTCAGATTCTCTGGGTCACTGGCCCCCACACGGCTCCACTGGCAGCCTGACAGCACCTCTCTTCTCCGCCACTTCCCCTGCCTGCCAGATCAAACCCACCACCAGTCCTCTTCTTGTAGACCGTTGGGTGGAGCACCAGCTGGCCACTTTCCACACTCTCTCATCTGCCGCTCAGCTGCTTGCCGCTCACCGGCCAGGACTCCTCAGCGGGTGCCACGCTGCACCCGCATCGCTGAGTCGGGAACTCAGGTCTCCACCACAGGATGAGGAGTGCGCTCACTGGTCCGGAAAAGTCAGCGGCCAGATGGCCCGGGTGCCCAAGCCTATGCCGAGGGGCTCGAGCAGCGTGGACGCGCTGCTCCGCTCATCTGCTCGTCTGTTGTCGTCTCAACACTCCTGCTTCCGCTTCCCTATCACACTGTGATAAACTCATGATTGTATGATAATGAAGTAATATAAAACCCCTTCCTAAATGAGATAAATGTTTTTTATTAAGTGAATTGATATATTTGCTATTAATAATATAATTGCTATATGATTCAAGGCAGTATAGAGACAGATTCCTGTATTTAATTTTCACTTTAATAATATCTTACAGGACTTTAGAATGAACTCTATCTATGAGGACTAGAGGACAAATAAACACCATATTTTAGGTGAAAATATAACTACTTTTATTGTAATATACAGTGTGCATTAATAATGTGGATAATTAATTTTTAAATACATTAACCGTCGTTACAAATATATTTATTTCCCATTTTAGTAGTGGCTGACCTTAAGGCCTGATTATTGTGTATAGCACATAATAATTCAATATCTGGATAATTCACATATAGCACTTTTGTGGTAAGACACTGTTATCTCATTCTCCTTCTCTCCTTAAAATTTGATGTTGTGACTAATATGGACAGTTGAAAGATTCTATTTCAGGTAGATATAAGCTTTGTGATGTAAAGGACATTGGCAAGTTTGAATTATAATATTCCTTTCTCTATATATGAAGGCGATAGCACAAATGAGTGTTTATATCAAACAACTTCTGATATGCCGGATTCATTTGAAATACCGAGGCAATGCAACTAGTTATATCAGGGTTATATATGACATTTTCCTATGTAGTGAATGATTTATTGAATCAATATATGTCCTGGGTGATTCTAAATGTCTAAAAATAAGTGTAATGAATTCGGCAGATTTGTAGATATTTCTATTATTGGCATGTAAATATGTTTTAATTTTTCTAAACCACTCTTTACTTTTTGTAACAATTCTTCTTGATTGTAGCACAGATTAAGTTCTTCATATCCACAGGAGCGGTTTACAAATGTGTTGGCTACAAGCAGTTATATGGCTAGAAACAATTACACGTGGAATCAATGAAGGACGATAAAACGTGATATGTGTGCATTGCTTTTGAGGATCTGCAAAGCTTTCTGGTATAGTGTGCTAAGCTTAATTTAGTGTTTTATAAGTGACATGATGGAGGGCTACATTTTTAGTTTGCCTTCAAGTGGAGAGAGTGAACCTTTGCAAGAGTCTATTGAAAAGGTAACCGCTTAACCCTTGCAGTCATATAGTGAGTCCAAAAGTGCATTTGTGATAAACAAACAAGTGATGACACCTGCCTCTTTTTGGGGGCTCCTTGATTATGTTAAACCTTCCACCCTGTATTCTCACAAACTGAATAGATTTCTTCTAGGGGTGCTGCTACAAAACCATGAAGATCAGAAACAGCGCACAGCTTCTTACTCCTTAGTTTTGAAGCAAGCTGCAACTGGGCTACCACTCGTTTCTTGATGAAGCCTTTGACAATATTATGCTACATTCTCCATTACCTATTAACTGCTGCTGTGCTTCATTCTGTGGTTGCTCTATACCTCACTACAAAATATCAGCATCTCTCTGATATGTAGAACCGTAGGATTCGTAAAAGTGTACCACTGTGCACTTGCAGGTGCCATTAGAGTTGCTAATTGGTTAGTTTGAGATGTTATCCACATTTATGGGGCACCAGACAGAATCAGTGGTGATTGTGGGACTCACTTTATTTATGGGGTAGTGCAGGTAGCATGTAAAAAGCCATGTGGTCAGACCAACGTTTCTATTGTACCTATCACCTTGAGCCTCTGAGCAAGGAAGAAATGAAAAATGGGACCCCAAAGAACAAGACAGCTGATGTATGCTTAGAGAAACAGTTATCAATGCCTGATATTCTACCATTAGCCTTTTGGTCCATGTAATGGATCCCCTCCCAGAAGTAAAAATTTAGCCCATACAAAATAGTGATGGGCAGCTCCATGATGCACCCAACAAATCCCCTTTTCTCCTCTGTTAAACTGGATTTGCAGATAAATGATTGTAAGACCTGACAGCCTTAGGGTGGTCATCCCCCAATATTTTGCCTGCCTACCTCTACTGTTCTAACACTGTTTTTGCTGGTTTTAGGACTCTGAGCACTTTACCACCGCTAACCAGTGCTAAAGTGCATATGATCTCTCCCTTAAACAGGTAACATTGGTTCATCCCCAATTGGCATATTTGATTTACTTTCAAGCCCCTAGTAAAGGGCACAATATGTGCCCAGGGCCTGTAAATTGAATGCTGCTAGAGGGCCTGCAGCATTGATTGTGTCACATAAGTAGCCCCTTAACCATGTAGCATGCTTGCCATTGCACTGCCTGTGTGTGCAGTTTCACTGCCACTTCAACTTTGCATTTAAAAGTACTTGCCAATCCCTAAGCACCCCTTTTTCTACATATGTCGTCCCTAAGGTAGACCCTAGGTAAGCCATAGGGTAGGATGCTATGTAGGTAAAAGGCAGGACAGGTGCATGTGTGTTTTTGCATTTCACTCAGACAACCACAAACACAGGATTCTCAGTCACACCGGCACTCATCTGCAAACTGTATGGGTCTTCCTGGGGTGGTAGGATGGAGGGCCTGACACATTTTAAAGGCTAGTGGCCTGACCTCACACAATGAACTGCTAAACCCTCTACTGGGACCCTGGCAGAAAGACATGTGCTGAAAGGGGAACTTGTGCACTTCAAAACCACTCTTTGAAGTCTCCCCCACTTCAAAGGCATTTTTGGGTATATAAAGTGGGTCTCTGACCCCACCAAATCAGACACTTCTGGACCTGAAGCTGCAACCAGTCAAGAGGAACGGCCTGGCTGCCCAAAGGACTCATCTTGACTGCTTTGCTGAAAAGGACGGCTGCCCTGCTGTTGCCCTGTTGCCCTGCTGCCCTCTGACTTTGCAGAGAAGTGCTCTCAAAGAGCTTGGATTGAGCTTGGCGTCCATTTTCTGAAGTCTCAGTGTCAAAAATACTTCCTCTCTTCAGGAAACTCCTTATGTGCCAATAATTGCCACACAGCCTGCCAGAAATGGCATACAGCCTTTTTGCAACTGAGAAATTACCGCACAGCTGAACTGGAACGATGCAGCTGACTTCCGGAGTGAAGAATCGATGCAGCACCTGCCGTGTGACAGAAAAATCTACATATTCCCATACCAGATCAACGCAATACCTATGACTTCTTCCCACATGCCAAGGATTGCCCTGCATCATCCCTGGGTGTCAAAAAGATCCCCACATTGCAGAGAGGAACCAAGACTGTGCACCATAAAACAAAGCAAAGCCCCTTGCAGTGTGGAAAGAAATGACGCATCGTCTGTGCCGCATCAGAAAATCAGACGCACACCCTATTTTTCCATGCATCTCCTCCTCTGCAGTTTCCGTGCATGTTTCAGTTTGATGTAAACCCGGTACATTGTGCAAAAAAGAGGCAACTGTTGATTTGTAAGATTTAAGACTCTTGCAAAAGTGATTTCCCAACTTGTGCTTATTGAAACTTTATCATTTAGACCTTAACCCCTTCTGTGCCGAGGACGTAATGGTTACGTCCTGCGGCACAGTGCTGCTGTGCCCAGGATGTAAACATTATGTCCTGGGCACCCAGCCCAGAGGGAGCGCTAGCGCTCCCTCTGTGGGGTTCCCCCCCACCACCCCAATTCAGGGATGGAAGGGGAAGCCCTTCCCCTTCCACCCCGACCCCCTCCACCCCCGTGACGTCAGAGCACGCTGACAATCACAATGCCTCCTCCTTCGAGATGATCGGAAGAGAAATGCAAAGCATTTCTCTTCCGATCTCGGGGAGGAGGCAGAGAGGCTTCAAAGGGAAGGAAATGTATTTCCTTCCCTTTGAAGTCTCTCTCTGCGTTTTGGCAGCCGGATTGTAAAGCAATCCGGCTTTCAAAACGCCCACTAGACACCAGGGATGTCTTTTTTTATTTATGTAACTGACAAAAGAGAGCGACCCCTTGGGCAAGGGTCGCTCCCAGGGGGGGAATTGTTTTGAAGGCCTTTTCTGCCCCCCGGGGGCAGAAACCTCTAGGCACCAGGGATAAAAAACATTTTTTTTAGTTTTTGTTTTTTGAGGCAAGGGTCGATTCCCTAGGGGGCAAATTATATTTAGGCCATTTCTGCCCCCTTGGGGGCAGATTGGCCTATTTTTATGAGGCCAATCTGCCCCCAAGGGGGGAAGAAACCACTAAACACCAGGGAGTTTTTTTTGTTTGTTTGTTTTTCACTTAAGGGGAGCGACCTTGTAGGCAAGGGTCGCTCCCCGGGGGGGTGTGGGGGGGCAAATTTATTTTAGGCCATTTCTGCCCTCCCTTGTGGGAGATCGGCCTATTGGTATCAGGCCGCTCTGCCCCCAGGGGGGGCAGAAACCTCTAGGCGCCAGGGCAAATTGTTTTTTTGTGATTTTCTTTATTGTTTGTTTGTTTTTTTAGAGATGGGGAGCGACCCATTAGGCAAGGGTCACTCCCCTGGGGGGCAAATTGTATTTAGGCCATTTCTGCCCCCCTTGGGGGCAGATTGGCCGATTGTAGGTCAATCTACCCCCAAGGGGGGCAGAAACCACTAGGCACCAGGGATCTGTTTTTTGTGCCGTCACGCAAGGGGAGCGACCTTGTAGGCAAGGGTCGCTCCCCGGGGGGGGGGGGTAATTTATTTTAGGCCATTTCTGCCCCCCCTGGGGGCAGATCGGCCTATTGGTATTAGGCCGATCTGCCCCCAGGGGGGGCAGAAACCTCTAGGCGCCAGGGCAAATTGTTTTTTTTTTTTGTTTGTTTGTTTTTTTAGAGATGGGGAGCGACCCATTAGGCAAGGGTTGCTCCCCTGGGGGGGAAATTGTATTTAGACCATTTCTGCCCCCCTTGGGGGCTGATTGGCCGATTTTAGGTCAATCTGCCCCCAAGGGGGCAGAAACCACTAGGCACCGGGTATTTTTTTTTTGGCACCAATGTCACGTAGGGGGAGCGACCCCATAGGCAAGGGTCGCTCCCGGGAGGGGTTTGGGGGGGTGGGGACAATTTATTTTAGGCCATTTCTGCCCCCCCTGGGGCCGGCTGAGCTAGAGGCCAAAATCCACAGGTAGGCACTGTTTTCTATGAAAAAATTTGATGTGTCCATGTTGTGTTTTGGGCCATTTACTGTCGCGGGCACTAGGCCTACCCACACAAGTGAGGTATAATATTTATCGGGAGACTTGGGGGAACACTGGGTGGAATGAAATTTGTGGCTCCTCTCAGATTCCAGAACTTTCTGTCACCGAAATGTGAGGAAAACATGTTTTTTTAGCCAAATTTTGAGGTTTGCAAAGGATTCTGGGTAACAGAACCTTGTCAGAGCCCCACAAGTCACCCCATCTTGGATTCCCCTGGGTTTCTAGTTTTTAAAAATGCACTGGTTTGCTAGGTTTCCCCAGGTGCCGGCTGAGCTAGAGGCCAAAATCCACAGGTAGGCGCTGTTTTCTATGAAAAAATGTGATGTGTCCACATTGTGTTTTGGGCCATTTCCTGTCGCGGGCGCTAGGCCTACCCACACAAGTGAGGTATCATTTTTATCGGGAGACTTGGGGGAACACTGGGTGGGAGGAAATTTGTGGCTCCTCTCAGATTCCAGAACTTTCTGTCACCAAAATGTGAGGAAAATGTGTTTTTTAGCCAAATTTTGAGGTTTGCAAAGGATTCTGGGTAATAGAACCTGGTCAGAGCCCCACAAGTCACCCCATCGTGGATTCCCCTTGGTCTCTAGTTTTCAAAAATGCACAGGTTTGGTAGGTTTCCCTAGGTGCCGGCTGAGCTAGAGGCCAAAATCTACAGGTAGGCACTTTGCAAAAAACACCTCTGTTTTCTTTAAAAAAATGTGATGTGTCCATATTGCGTTTTGGGGCATTTCCTGTCGCGGGCGCTAGGCCTACCCACACAAGTGAGGTATCATTTTTATCGGGAGACTTGGGGGAACGCTGGGTGAAATGAAATTTGTGGCTTCTCTCAGATTTCAGAACTATCTGTCACCAAAATGTGAGGAAAACGTGTTTTTTTGGCCAAATTTTAAGGTTTGCAAAGGATTCTGGGTAATAGAACCTGGTCAGAGCCCCACAAGTCACCCCATCGTGGATTCCCCTTGGTCTCTAGTTTTCAAAAATGCACAGGTTTGGTAGGTTTCCCTATGCGCCGGCTGAGCTAGAGGCCAAAATCTACAGGTAGGCACTTTGCAAAAAACACCTCTGTTTTCTTTAAAAAAATTTGATGTGTCCACGTTGTGTTTTGGGGCGTTTCCTGTGACGGGCGCTAGGCCTACCCACACAAATGAGGTATCATTTATATCGGGAGACTTAGGGGAACGCTGGGTGGAAGGAAATTTGTGGCTCCTCTCTGATTCCAGAACTTTCTGTCACCAAAATTTGAGGAAAATTTCTTTTTTTAGCCAAATTTTGAGGTTTGCAAAGGATTCTGGGTAACAGAACCTGGTCAGAGCCCCACAAGTCACCCCATCTTGGATTCCCCTAGGTCTCTAGTTTTAAAAAATGCACAGGTTTGGTAGGTTTCCCTAGGTGCCGGCTGAGCTGGAAGCCAAAATCTACAGGTAGGCACTTTGCAAAAAACACCTCTGTTTTCTTTCAAAAAATGTGATGTGTCCATGTTGCGGTTTGGGGCGTTTCCTGTCGCGGGCGCTAGACCTACCCACACAAGTGGGGTATCATTTTTATCGGGAGACTTCGGGGAACATAGATTAGCAAAACAAGTGTTATTGCCCCTTGTCTTTCTCTACATTTTTTCCTTCCAAATATAAGTGAGTGTATAAAAAAAACATCTATTTGAGAAATGCCCTGTAATTCACATGCTAGTATGGTCACCCCGGAATTCAGAGATGTGCAAATAACCACTGCTCCTCATCACCTTATCTTGTGCTCTTTTTGGTAATACAAAGGTTTTCTTGATAGCTATTTTTCACTCTTTATATTTCAACAAATGAATTGTTGTATACCTGTTATAGAATGAAAACGCACTGCAGGGTGCAGCTCATTTATTGGCTCTGGGTACATAGGGTTCTTGATGAACCTACAAACCCTATATATCCCGCAACCAGAGGAGTCCAGCAGACGTAACGGTATATTGCTTTTGAAAATCTGACATTGCAGGAAAAAGTTACAGAGTAAAATTGATGTTTTTTTCACCTCAATTTCTATATTTTTCAGTTGTTATTTTCTGTACGAAACCCTTGTAGGATCTACACAAATTACCCCTTGCTGAATTCAGAATTGTGTCTACTTTTCTGAAATGTTGCGCTTTCTGGGATCCAGCATTGGTTTCATGCCCTTTTCTGTCACTGACTGGAAGGAGGCTGAAAGCACAAAAAATCGTAAAAATGGTGTATGTTCCAGTAAAATGCCAAAATTGTGTTGAAAAATTGGGTTTTCTGATTCAAGTCTGCCTGTTCCTGAAAGCTGGGAAGCTGGTAATTTTAGCACTGCAAACCCTTTGTTAATGCCGTTTTCAGGGAAAAAACCACAAGACTTCTTCTGCAGCCCCTTTTTCCCATTTTTTTGAAAAAAAACAAAATTTTCACTGTATTTTGGCTAATTTCTTTGCCTCCTTCTGGGGAACCCACAAAGTCTGGGTACCTCTAGAATCCCTCGGATGTTGGAAAAAAAGGACGCAAAGTTGGCCTGGGTAGCTTATGTGGACAAAAAGTTATGAGGGCCTAAGCGCGAACTGCACCAAATAGCCAAAAAAAGGCTCGGCACAGGAGGGGGAAAAGACCTGGCAGCGAAGGGGTTAATTTAACCAGATAAATATCATATATTTCTCTAAACGTGTAAGGGGAATTTTTGTGGTGTTTCCCTGTGTTACTGTTTTATGGCATAAATACTTTACTCACTGCCTCCTAAGTTGAGCCTGACTGCTCAGTGCCAAGCTACCAGAGGGTGGGCACGGGATAGTTTGGTTTGTGTGTGACTTACCCTGACTAGAATTGTGGTCCCAATTTGGACAAAGGTGTATACCTCTGCCAACTAGAGACCCCGTTTATAACAACGATGATGATGCTTTACAATATTTCAGAAAGCTACTAAAATGTATACACAGTTTCCATGCTCAATTGTGAGCTACGTTACCTTAGTGTCCAATTGAGGCTTGCAATTCCTTCCAAACTGGCTACTGAATCTAACTCCAGGCACTCCAGAGGAATGCTACTTTATAGCTATGTTGGACTGCAGTGTACCAGATCTAGCTCATCTCTAACAAATGTGTCAAATACCACGGTTCGATGTTCTCAACTCACTGTAAATGATCCACTCCACCAGAAGCCTATGCAGCTCTTGCTGCAGCTTTGGGGACCATCCCTGGGACAGGGATATCTGCCGAGGTGGTTTCTGGTGCAACAGTGAGTGGGCCTAATTATCTGTGCTCACCTGCTCTATTTGTTCCACCATTGTTGCATGATATTCCCTGATAGCCTTTCATCGATACTGAATTCATTCAAGGGAAGCATCCTCCTCCTTGAAACCAGATCCCTCTGTGAGTCTGGCCTGCTACCTTCTTTGCTACTTTGAGCATTTGTCTGGTGGTAGAGCACACACTTACCACAGAATGAGGAATTATTCAAAGACGGAACTACTGAACCATCCTTTTTACAGACAGACCATTAGCTCTTCCTTACTCTTCGTTACCTGTAATGACACTTGCCTTCATCTTTTCTACTTTTAGTGTAGACTGCCTGAATACATCTGCATCTCCCCCTCTTCTTTCCCAGTCCTTGAAAAATGTAATAATCCTTTTATCTGCAACAAGCTAGATGTGACTCATCTTGCAATAACTGAGCCAGAATTTATTTGTGAACACTCAGTATCAAATATCTCTGATATTATTGATGGACAAAACAAATGTTATTTATCAGAGGAGTAAAAAAAATCTCTTTGGAGTCACCTCCCTTTGAATGCTGCCTTTACCATGGACTGCTATTTCTCAAATGCCACTCAGAAGTAGGTCATCTGAGGGTTGTAAGCCTTGTCTTGGCTGTCCTTAGAATGGACTGGAACTAGTTATCCAGGGTACAGCATTTCGGTTATAAGACACTTTGATGGTCAGAGGGGCAGGCAGCTGTTTTGACTACATCTACGTTCAGCTCTGCTTTAATACCCAGGAACAGAATGACTGTTGCTTTAGACAAAATACAAATTAATGCACAAATTTTAGAAGATTTTGCAAATTCCACCCCAATAGCTTTAGGATTAGTGGCAGAGCAGTTAGATGCCCAAGCCAAAATGCTGATCCAAAGTAGAATGACCTTAGATGAGTTTAGATGCAAAGGCCGCGCTCGGACAACCAAGTAAATGCCATCCATGCTCAGCCTTGGGCACAGGGCCTGGCACCCAATCCCATGCAGACATGCACGGCTATGTGATAGTACAACATGAAGGATGTCATTTTATTTAACGCAAAGCTACTAACTCTGTCAAAGAGTCAGAGCACCAAAATAAAAAGTGACCTTAATGGCTATGTGAAAAGTTCAGGATACAAACATATATAAAGCAAGCCTATTGCCGTCATCAAAAAATCATCAATAAATATATAGTCAAATGTATATTTCATTAATTCACAGAGTTGAATGTTTGATAAACGTGGCTGTCATAAAAAGCCATACAAATATTAATAACGTTTTATTAAAGAAATCAGTACCTCCAGGTGTTTTTTGACAGTTTTTGAACTATAAAATGTAGCCACAGAACCAACCAAAAGGGGGCTCTGTGCTCCATTATGCTTTGAAAAAATAAAAGTAATCTCTCCAGGGGTCGTGTGTGTTCAATCACCCAGGAGACATTGTTTTTTGCTGGGAGGCTGCTGCACTTCCCTGGAGGACGACCCTTCCCTCCCCCCTCCCCCAACAACATAAAAAATAAAAGTTTGGTGGTGCCTCTGCCCTGTCTAGGTACATTTCTAGGCTAAAAAATATATTTAAAAAGCCCTCACAGGGCAGTATGAGGCACTCCATTCAAGGAGTGGTGAATAGTAAATCACGGACTCCTGACATTCATTTTTCATGATATGTTTTTGGCTGTTTTTGCTCATCAGGGACACCCATGTATTTTTATTTTTGGTTAGTGTTGTGGGGAAAACCCAGGACCACCACACCCCACTGACTCTCTGCAAGCAGCCCCTTGAGGTGCTCAGGAGTGAGCAACCCTTTTCTTCTTTAAACAATTTTGGTTTTTAAATTGGGGTTCCTCAGGGCCAACCCAGAGTGCACCAAACTGATATTTGTGCTGGGGACATTGCAGGAGCCCTATAGTCCCAACAGTGCTGCTGGCTCCCTGCTACTCTATCCAGAGTATAGTAAAAAAAAACATTTTTCCCACCTGGTGACAGTAGCTTTTCTTTTGCTCTCACTGGATGGGAGCAATTCTCAGTTTCCCTTTCCATGAGAGCGTGGACAGGGAAATCTAATGTGCTCCAACCTGGTGGGAGCAGCTTTCTGCTTCTGACAGATAGAAGCACATTAGACTTTATCTACCACCACTCTCACTGGTAGGGAAACCACAATGCCTTCAGGGATGTGTTCCCTAGAACACTGCAACAGAGCCGGACCTGCTGGAAGGGGTCCCTGGGGCCATTTTATGGCTCAGCAAGAGGAGACACATGTCCCCTTTCTCTTTAAATAAGCAACTACCCTGGGGGATGAGTTCACTGGGGCCTGAGAGAGGCTCAGGGAGAGTGTATGTACAGCCTGTCCCCTTTAGGTATGCATGGATCAAGATGATGGGGTCCCCAAGGCCTGATGGAGAATCTGAGAGGAAGGTCACACAGGCCCTGCCCATTCAACAAAATATCAGCTCTGGGGAAAGGAGTTCTTGGGACTTTATAAATGATTGGGGAGGCAGTCTCTGCAAGCCCTGCTCCCCTTCAAAACAGATTGTGCTGCTCCCTTTGGCCCCAGCACACACCAGGTTTTGTTTTTGTTAAGCTTGATATTTTCATTTTTTCTTAAATTGTACTGCAGATCCATTGATCCTCAGTGAATTCTCAACAAGATTTATAAAAACAATTATGTTTTTAGTCTAGGAGGGGTCCCTCCAGGCCCCACATAGGCCTGGGGGGCAGGGAATTACTACCCTGCCCCCTAATTCTTTTTCATTTTTCTCAGTACAGGGCACTGAGTTTCTGAGTAAAAGATGGCTCTTGCCACATCTTTGTTGATGTAGTGGAAGCCAATCGGATCAAATCTTTTGATCTGTTGGATCTTCTGACTCTCCATGGACTTTCCACAGCCTGATATATACAATTATTTTTTAACCTCAGTGTCTCAAAACTACTGAGCGGATTCACTCCAAATCACAAATAACATGCTTTCTGGATCAAGATTTAGCTTTCTGCCAAACTTGGTGTAATTTTGTTTAATAATTTTGGTTGTAGCTGAGTCTAATTGTTCCTATGGAAAATTAAATTGGGGAAACAAAATAATGCTTTCGACGATACAGTAAAAAATCATCATCAACTGCCAAAACCATATCATGGGAGCAAGCACCCAGCACTAATTCCCTGCTTTAGCCATATTCATATCTGAGGATGATATGAACAACTATCATACATGTCCACAGGTACCCCAGCTAATTTCAGCCAGCAGCATGTGCCACGTCTACCCAATCCTCCACCAGAAGAAAGCCCCAATGATGACAGCTACTCTGGATGTCTGGATCTGGTACCACTGGTCAGTCAGACACCACAAGCATCGCCCATCCTACCCAAGATCACCCCACATTGGACACCAGCACAACAGCAGCCATCCAATGTCCCCAAACATCTGTCCCCAGACACGTCAATCTACAGTGTGCCCACCTGTACAGGATTCAGAGTCAACTCACAGGGGACGAAAAAGGTCCTGGTGTAAGTGGGAGTGGGCGCACAGTTCAGGGGACACAGGCACAGGGGGCCAGGGCCAGTTGGAGAGCATTTCTGTGCCAAGGGTGGGCCAACCCAGGGAACCAACTGGTCAGGAGGCACTGTCAGAAGGCATACCAGAAATCCCAGGACAGGATGGTCCAGGTACTCACCACCTTGCAGGAGAACCAGAGGCTGCAAAGGGAACACCACCAGGAGGCATGCAGCAGTTCCAGGCCCACATTGCCAATATGGCCTCCATTGCAGGGGTGCTCGGTGCTCAATGAAATTGCCACCATTGTGTGTGAATCCTTAACACACTAGCGGTCCCCTTTTACTAGCCAGAGCACTGACCAGCCCTCTACATCTGCTGCAGCTAGTGGTTTGGAGGCCCTGCCACAAGACTCACAGCCCACCAGCCCCCCTCCCTCTGTAGCTGAGGAACCACCTCGCAAATGTTCCCTGCGAGCCAGACATCCTATAGAGACTGGAGCTAAGACCAAAACCACTGCCAGGACGTGAGCCTCTCCTACATGTCTCCCTTGTGTGCCACTGAGACACCTTGTTTACTTTGGACTGCCATTGCTCCCTTTTCCTATGGCCCCATGGATACTGGACCTGTGCTACAAACTAACTGGGAGACTACACTGAAGATTTTGTCCACCATTACCCCACTCTATTGCACTATCCCTTCCTTTTTGTAATTGAAATAAACACACTTCAACACAACTGAAGGTTTTGTTCATTCTTTATGAATATGCAATGTCTTTACCTTTATTTTCCAGTGCAAATGTAATGTAAAGAGTGAATCCGTCCAATGAGGCGTCAGCTTGGGGTACACATTACCAGTGTAAGTGCTTGCCACAAGTCACCATCCTCCAAACGGTGTAAAAGCAGTATATAGGCATTCAATGAGTACACAGTAGTGACAACACCCACATCTTAAAAAAGAGAAACCTTTAGTGACATTCAAATTAGAATTAAAGGGAAGTAAAGCAACACGAGCCCTTGTAATATGACAGCCTACATTCCTCTGGTCACATCAACGTAATATTATGCACTGCAATTAACTCCAAACACTAGTAGTGACAAGACACAACTTTTATATGGGCCTTAGACAAGATACCATGGTTTTGCCATGTTATCAGTAAGCCAATCCCTCCTCTATAGCACCTAGTCTAGGCCAAGCTGTCAGGGACAATGAAATCACAGAGCAGTTTTGTGAGCACATTGAAACTCACATTACATTCCTAGCAACAAATGGTAAGTACTGTATGAAATTAGCACACACTTTGATGTGGGCATGTATTTGAAACTACAAAACAGCTGATACATAGCATAGGCAGAATAAGCTTTTTTCCACAAATCATACCACTAGCAACACTAACCTCTGATGGAACAGTGTTATGTTTCAATATGCACACGTTAGAGCTTGGTACATTATACTTGCCACACAGTTCTTCATTAAAATAGTGCTGTGCACAGAAGTACAGACGTACCTGACTGTCATTGGAAGGACCGGTGTATCAGATTTGTCCGGTGGGCCACATCATCCTCCTCCCCATCTTCCTAACTGTCCTCAGTTTCCTCTGCTGGTACAGGACCACTGTCTCCCCCCTCCTCCTGCAGTAATAGCACATGCCTTCTGAGGGCCAAATTGTGAAGCATGCAGCAGGCCATGACTATCTGGCAGACCATTACAGGGGAGTAGGGTAGGGATTCACCAGAAATATGTAGACACCTGAACCTGGCTTTCAGCAACCCAAATGTTCTTTCTATCACTCTTCTGGTCTGTCTAAGTGCCTCATTGTAACGGTTCTCAGCCTCTGTCCTCAGATTCCTCATTGGTGTCAAGAGCCAGGATAGGTTTGGGAAGCCAGATTCACATGGAAATAGTGAAAACCTCACATTACATGTGTACATTACTACAGAGGACAACTTAAGGATGATATACTGTAACATACATTGAATGAAAACATCATACTCACCAATGAGCCTGACTCTCTCTCTGTCATTGTGACATCATCTGTGGGACATTGTTGTTCCTCATCACGTAGGCATCATGTACAGATCCTGGAAACTTGGAAGTAATGTGAGAAATATACTGATCAGCAAGGCACACCATCTTCACATTAATGAAATGGTAACTCTTCCTATTTCTAAACACCTGCTCATTTATCCTGGGAGGAACCAAAGCAATATGGGTCCCATCAATGGTCCCAGTCACATGTGGAATATGTCCCATTGTATAAAAAGCAGCCTTAACAGTGGCCAAATCATCACTTTGGGGAATGTGATATAGCTGTACATGCATCTCAGCAAGGCATTCAGAACATTTTTCAGCACTATAGTAAACATTGGCTGAGACATACATGCAGCCAAGCCCATTGTCACCAGAAATGATTCACTGGCCAGGAAGTGGAGCACTGACAGGAGCTGCACTGTAGGAGGTATTGCAGTAGGACTACAAAGAGCAGGAATGAGATATGGCTGTAATTGCGCACACAGTTCAATGATTTTTGCCCTGTTCAGACGATAGGTGAGCATTATATGTCGTTCCTCCATTGTATCCAAGTCACCTTGGGGTCTGTACACGGTGGATTCCTCCTCCTCCGAAGTGGTTGGTATCTAAGCAGACCAAACATCACAAAGGTTTTGACCACACAGTCAATCAATCAATAATTACTTTATTCGTTTTAAAAATATTCAACCATAAAAACATATAAATACATATAAATACGCAACACATCACAAAATCTCTACCCTTATATTCCTCAGATTAAAACATTTTAACACAGTAAAAAAGGAAGATTACATACACAATTACTTTACTAAAAAATAATGGTTCCATAAAAAACAACAATTTAAAACCAACACTGACCAAAATGTAAAAAGTTAAAAATTAAAATTGTTCCGCCAGGTTAAAGCTCCCTTAAAAAAGGAACCAATCCCATGCCAGACCATCGCATCAGAGGTCATACTCAGCCACATAAAAGCTGGGCGGTATTGCACAAAACTCCTTTTCCTCAAAAAGGGGACTAAATATCATTGCCTGAAAGGTGCATAAAACTCACAAGACACAGTAAAGTTGATTAGTGTCTGTGGGGATACACCGTCACACGGACACAATTTTATAGAGTTCGGGTCAAACTGCCCTAAGGGGAAGCACAAATTACTTCTAATTACCCCTAAAGGGAATCGCGTGATGACGGTCCTTTCCCATACGTTTTTGACCTCCAGGAGGTAGGTCTCTGGGCCCACCCCCATCTTTATCATGATAAAATCCTTCACTGATTTTTTCCTTAACTCCACCTCCTCCCTCTTAGCTGTTGATGTTATCAATTAAGAAATTCTCCTTTACCCATTTTTTATCTGCGATAGGTAGACCCTCTGGAGCATCAAAGATGTCTAAACGTCCCAAACCAGTGGCTACCTTTCTTACATAAGCCAACCAGGGAATTTCCTTGACATGGTGACAAGTCAGACAACCATGCAGGAATTTCCTGTTAAGGGACCCAAATTCATTGGGCCAAATTGAAATCCACAATAAAATGGGAGCAATTTTAATGGCATCTTCTATAAAATCTAGATCCAGCTCAGCATGCAGGCAGAAACCAGAAGTGTTTTGACCCACACCTAATAATCTTTTTAAAAAACGATTTTCCTCCATCCCTGGGACCCTATTTTCAGTATAGCCCCAGAGTAGGCCCCATACGTCAAAACTGGAAGTCTTTTACGTCTTTAAATCTCCAGCAGGGGTTTAATACGTTTGTTACCCACCCTGGCAGCGAACTAAAAAGCGGCACCTACAGTGGAATTAAACAGTCTCCCTCTCTTAGAGATGCAAGTTTTCCAGGTGACCTTATCATCAAAAATCACTCCAAAATACTGAAAGCCTTGTACCTTTCCATTAACCTGTTCCTTTATTTTCAGCGCACCGACCTTACTCAAAGGTTGGCCATAGACCATGAAATTAGATTTACTACAGTTTATTTTTAAATCCAATGCTGACATAAAAATATTATATGCTTTGACTGCCTCACGTAAACCATTCATGGTGTGGGCCATGAGAACAGCGTCATCCACATAAATCCGAACTGGTATACTCTTGCCATTGATTTTAGGAGCGTCCTTACATCTTCCAACTAGAAAGTTATACAACCCATTTGTATATAACAAAAAAGGGTAGGGGCCAAAACACACCCCTGTCACACACAGTATTACAGTAAATAGAGGGAGGGATGCCCGTCGGTCGCTGACCCCCCTAATGGCCTGCATACTGGCGGTGGATAACCCAGAATTGGATGGGCCCTTGAGGGCAGCACAGCAGCCACAAGGGGGTGAGTACTCACAGTGTTCTTTTGTTTCCTTGTGATTGGCATGGTCGTTGGATACCAAGGTAATAGTTAGTGTATGCCTCAGTATTCCATTGCTAGTAATGTTGTATAGTTCTGCATTGCTAGGGTGAGTGGTATTCACAATAAATATTAGTTATTTTCTGGGATTTTTACATAAGTAAGGGCCTGCATCCTGATACTTCAGTGTAGGAGTGATACTCTGATGTCCACTATCTCAGTGGTATGTCCTGGTAATTTCAAGTTGTTCAGACACTATAACGGAGTAAGTGAAGCTGTACCTTTGTCAACAGGCAGACATGGATTATTGAGTCTTAGTAGGTGGGCAGATTTCAAAGTACAGGGTTGCTTATGGGGGATGGTAGTTTCTTCCGATTTCACATTCAGCTGTTGTTCCCAGCAATGGTACAGTATTGTGGTTGTCACTTCATAGTGTAAATTACCAGGGAGTCATTGTGATGTGTATAACACATGTGCTGTTATTGCTGTTAATGACCTTGTGCTCCCATTCATTCTCCTCCCCGCCATTTTTTCTTCTGCCCTTGTGTTCATTAGCATCATCTGGTGAAGGAGCACGGGAACTGGTGAGTGGGGGAGCTGCAGCCCACGGACCCAGGAGGCAGTGTCCACCGATGCTGAGGGGACCAGTGGGTTAGAGAGCGAGGGGAGCACCACAGGGGAGACAGGAGCTGCTATAACTGACTCAGATTCCTCCTCCGATGGGAGCTACCAGGTGGTGGTGGACCCCTCTGGGAGAACCCCAGTAACATCATCTTCCACCACCCCCCGTTCCAGCATCGCCCTCCCAGTAGCCCCCCACCCAGGTGCCCTTAATTGCTCACCAAGGAGGGTGGACGTCTCCTTCAACGTAGGCACCTCAGCCACTGCCCCAGTCAGCCCTGCTTCCCTCACTGAGGAGGCTATTGACATCCTGAGGTCCATCCCTGTAAGGCAGACAACCATAGTGAATGCCATCCATGGGCTAGCATCCCAAATGCAGCAATGCAATGCCTACCTGGAGGGCATTCACGTTGACTTGGCTGCCCTACAGAGATCGTTTCAGGCTCTGGCCTCCTCTTTGATGGCAACCAGTGTCTCTAGTTCTTCAGTTCCCCCCTCCAACTACCTGTACCCAGTCCCAGACCTCTCTTCCCCCACCGATCCCAAGAACACAATCTGATGAGCATGCACCTGAAACAACAGACAGGACTTGCAAAGACAAGCACAAGTAACACAGATCACACCACAAGGATATACACCGCCAACACACAGAAGCACACACCGCCTCCACTGTCTCCCCTCCACCTCCCTATTCACAGTCAAATAAGCACTCATACTTGCAAGCACTGATCCTGCCACCTGTTCAGCCTTGCCCACAGTCCCCACAACAGCAGACATGCAGACTAGCACATCATTCACCACATGCACAGTCACCACCACCACCATCACAACCACATGCAGCACACCACCCTTACTTGCAGACACCATACCAACATACATTCACACAACCTGTTTTTCCTCTCACTCCCTTTCTTCCCCCCTCCTCCCAAAACACATAAAGGCTCACACTCAGACACTCAACAGTCATCCACCTCACCCAAGCACATGCACCTACAACCCAGTCCAGCACACCTACATGTCCTACAACCACTCCCTCTACCTCCACTCCCAAACCTGCTCCCACAGTCCACCCCACTGTACCTAAAAAACTATTCCATGACTGCCTTGACCTGTTCCCTCCTCCTGACTCACCCTGTGTTGTCCCTAAATGTCAGGTTCCTCTTCTCCAGCTCAGTCCCTCCAGCTCCCAGTCCTCTCATGGCCCCACTAGTATTTCCAATGCCCTCCCCCTGCAAAAAACCGTCCCTCTATGGAGGACAAGGTTGCCACTCCCACCCTCCGCTCCAGACCCACTACTCCGCCCTAAACTGAAAACCAAAACCCCACCTCCTTCCAAACCAAAGTCCAAGGACTCCCCTTCAAAAAAGAAACCCCGCCACAACCCCTACACCTGCCCCCTGAGGTGCCGGCTTTCCACATGGATGTCCCTGCCCAGTGAAGTCAATTAGGCTGCCAAGAGTCAAGCTGGGCCTATTTGCAGGCCATTCATTCCCTGTGAGTTTGAATGGACATTTGGGCTGCCCAATGGCCCTTTGTTTATAGTTTGTGTTTTATTTTGTGCCTATTTTCAGTGCAGTACCCTGTTCAATATAGTATTAAAAGCACAAGTATTTGTCCTGCCTTTCTTTTCTTATTGCTTATGTCATGGTTGTATTTTACAGTGGATTATTCTCCATGTATGTGGTATGTGTGTAAGGTGTGTGTTGTGCATGTTGTGTGACTGTTGGGTGTGTGTGTCTGTAGTTTGTAGTAGTGTGTTTGTGGATATGTGTGTGTGTGTGTATCGGGATGGGTGTTTGGGGTGTATGTATGTGTTGCCATCCATGGCGGATGTGTGTGTTGCATGTGGATGTGTTACTCTACCCTACCTCCGTTGTGTGCTAGGCGGTTGAACTCACAGTTGTCATCTGCGTCAACATTGCTGCTCCTGTACTTCCACCACCACGTAGTACAGCATCGGGAAGACTTCTATTTTGGGTTCCATGGTGGCCGCAGACTTCTCTGTGTCCCTGGAGGTGAGTGTCTCCTTGTATAGGGCTCGTTTCTGCCAGGCTTTTCATGACAGTGGTCCCCCCGGAAGTCCTGGTGGTCTGCTAGGTCGTAATATGGTGGGTGGTGAATTGTCTTTCACCGGCCTGAAGATGGCAACTGCCGTAGTCGGAGGCTGGACCGTACTGGTGGTTCTGGTGGGGCATTGGATGTATGTGGGTGGGATTACCACTGTGGTCATAATATGGCGGTCTCCACTGCCTGCCTGGAGGCTGTTCAACTGCCACCGCCGGCATGGCGGTCAGGTGACCGCCAAAGTCGTAATGAGGGTCTATATGTTTGTTCAACCACCACCCAATGCTGTATGTGATGCTTGATTCTCAGCTTTCAGCTGCCAATATGACATCTGACCAAAGAAAGGGCAGAAAGGTACAAGCACATTTTGGAAGTGGATGCCGGATACCACAGGATGGGAAGAAGGTTCCACAAGGAAAAAGCTACTGGGGAATGGCGTGCGTTCACACAAAGGATATCTGTTCAATATTAGTATAGAACACGCATTTAGTTGTTGTAGCCGAGAACATCATCATTCACCTTTCTCATGTTAGCATCCTAGTGTGTGGCTTTGTGTCTGACAGTAATGTACTCATATACTGATTTCCTGCACTTATTGACATTGATCCACACAATGCAATCATTTAGCTGAGTAGCTGGATCACAGTAAACGTAGAGAAGCTACATGTATACAAGGTGTTTTATATACAGGTGCAAGTGTATTTTTAAATTCTATATAATGTCCAGTTCACAGACCACATGAGTGAGCGTTAGCCAAATATAGCACAATCAAAGTCCATGGTTGAGGGACATGTCATGAGACATGGTTAGGGGTAGTGTGCATAAGTGAGGAGGTTACAAAATTGCCAGTTCGTAAGAATGGAGACAAGTCAACAGTGGTTGGGTGAAGAGAGCACATTTCCTATTGTCACAACACTGGCATGATCTTAAGCTGAGAACCACGGAGAAACTGTCCATGGGGCACAGACTGGTGCTACTGGGTGATTTTCCTTGTGAATGTTATTCCTTTCACATCTTCATACTCTGATGTGTGTGGTGCTACCTGTGCCATGGCTGGTGCTGTTGTAGAGGTAGGGGAGCCACACATACTTCAGGGGATAGAGATGTAGAGTCAAATGTCCCAGCAGCTGCCATTTGTGGGAACACATAAGGCATCACTGCAGCAAGGAGAGACTGCTGATTTTCGAACACCACAGCAACATCACAGTGGTAGGCAGTCATGTTTTACCTGAGGGAGGGCACTTCCAACTGTATGTACTTCAGAGTATTCTGCATAACCCCCAGCCTGTTGTCTGTTATGCTGCTGTCAGTTTGGGAGGGCAATTGTTGTAGCCTCTGCCTCATGACAGCAGCTAGGTCGGCCAGGGACTCCTGGAGTCCATGTAGTGGGGAGTGGGTGCCTCTGATGGCAGCTGAGTTGCCCTTATTTGGACTGAGGCATCTCTGCACTCCCTCTAGGCTACCTGTCATAGTCTCCATCCCCATCCCCAACTGCTTGGCCAGCTCCCACTGGACTCTTACCACTGTCTTCTGAAATGAAATGTCTGGGTATTTGGAGTCCAGGACTGTGTCAGTTGTGGCTGGTGGTGTGTGTTGGTAGCTGGGTGGTTTATGTGGAGACCACGCAATGCTGTGTGTCATCCCTGAGACTAGAGGTGGCATCTAGATGGATCATAGCACATCCCGGAGAATCTGTTCATTGATGGTTGGCAGCTGGTCATCCATGTTATCTGTAAAATCCAGGACGGGCAGCTCAGAAGGAGGTAAGCCATCATCCTCTGCAATGAGATAGTGTAAAGTCAATCTTAGATTGTTGTGGCTGTTGACATGGCACATCATTTATTTGATAACATAGGCTCAGTGACATGTTAATGACCTAAGGATGTAGTTGTACATTATGGGGGTCATTCAGACCCCGGCGGGCGGCGGGAGCCGCCCGCCTGGCGGGAACCGCCGAATGACCGCACCGCGGTCAAAAGACCGCGGCGGCCATTCTGTGTTTCCCACTGGGCTGGCGGGCGACCGCCAGAAGGCCGCCCGCCAGCCCAGCGGGAAACCCCTTCCCACGAGGACGCCGGCTCCGAATGGAGCCGGCGTAGTGGGAAGGGTGCGACGGGTGCAGTTGCACCCGTCGCGAATTTCAGTGTCTGCAATGCAGACACTGAATTTCTATGTGGGGCCCGCTTACGGGGGCCCCTGCACTGCCCATGCCATTGGCATGGGCACTGCAGGGGCCCCCAGGGGCCCCACGACACCCCTCACCGCCATCCTGTTCCTGGCGGTCGGAACCGTCAGGAACAGGATGGCGGTGAGGGGGTCGGAATCCCCCATGGCGGCGCAGCAAGCTGCGCCGCCATGGGGGATTCCTCAGGGCATCGGAAAACCGGCGGGACACCGCCGGTTTTCCTGTTCTGACCGCGGCCAAACCGCTGCGGTCAGAATGCCCTGCGGGGCACCGCCAGCCGGTTGGCGGTGCTCCCGCCAACCCCGGCCCCGGCGGTCCTTGACCGCCGGGGTCGGAATGACCCCCTATGTGTTGCATTGTGCATCACACATAGGTCATGCCCACAAGGTATTTTGGGGCATATTTAGTTGCCGGAGTGCCACATGAGTATCACTTTTGGTGAGGCTCCAGTGGCGCAATGCCCTGAGCCGCATTTACTAGGTGACATAAAGCCACTTTTTGTGACTTAATGCGTCCTTGTAAATAGGGCCCCTTCACACA
This sequence comes from Pleurodeles waltl, assembly GCF_031143425.1. Lineage (NCBI taxonomy): Eukaryota > Metazoa > Chordata > Amphibia > Caudata > Salamandridae > Pleurodeles > Pleurodeles waltl. Next base: position 236,876,834 of record NC_090443.1, on the reverse strand, counting down.
CAGCACTTTGAGTGGAAGGTGCATGCAATGAGTGTTGTTATAGGCATGCCATAGCAACACCCATTTCATTTTGACACTGCCTCAATTTACGAGTTTTTGTAAACCAAAAGCAGTGACAAAATCTAACGCCAGCCCAGGGGTGGCATTTTCATGGCAAAATAAGGAGAAATGCTTACATTCCTCCCTGTTTTTTTTCTTTTTCTATGTGTGCTGCATTCTGCAGCACCCATAGAAAGAGCAAATCACCATTTATGTTTGTTATTGTGCAGGAAGGTGTTCCTTCTTGTACAAATACAATTTCCCCCTCAATGCAGCCATCTTTGCACTTTGGTGCAAGGGTGGCTGCGTTGGCGCACAACAGCTAATTTGCCACCGGCACAGGGGGAAACACAGAGGTGCACCATATTCTTAGCTATACGACACATCCCTGCATTGATGGTGCATGATGCTGCCTAATTTGGCGCAGCGCCATGCACCATCTTTTTATGTTTAATCTGGGCCTCAGTCTTGCAGATGGTGAGATTCCAGCTACTTGTACAGCTGCACACATGATGTTCACAGTCATGCTCCATGTGTTGCATGTGTTTTATTTTGTGGCCATACCCATATGGTGAATATGGTTGTCCCTGAGTTGCTGTAGGTTCACCCTGTGTGGGTTGTGTTACACATGTTGCAAGCTTTAGTGCAGATTATTTCTAAAGTGGCAAGGTTCAGGGCAGCAGCAATATGTGTTGCACGACTGCACCAGTTTAAATACACAGGGATGTGCCATATTTACTTGAATACTATACAACCTTACAATTCCCCCGGCACAGATGTGTTCTCTCTGCACCAACACAGGCATTGTTGCAGCATGATGAATGGTGCCTGCCTTGAGGGGATGATTTGTTTATGATCAGGGAGGTGTCCCTTCCTGAATATGTACAAGCTATGTTTGCTCAGGTAGCATTTCAATGTGTGCTGCAAGATGCAGCACATATGAGAAGGGCAATGTGACAAGGAGGAAGGGAAGCATTTTGGCCAGATGCACCATCCTCCCACCACACCTGGGGTGGTATTGAGTTCTGTCCTAGTCCTTGATGTCTAAGTTATGTAGGTACAGGGGCTTTGACAATATGGAATGCGTGTTGTCATGGCACACCCACAGTATTTGCCCGTTCCTTCCAGGCACTGTGCTGCATATTTACATAGTAAAGTACAGTCATAGTGAGTGGCCTCTGTCCACATTGTGTATATGTTGGAGTGCATAGCACAACTAAGTTGTCAGTACATGTGTGGTTTGGGTGAGGATGGCCCGCCTTAATATAGGGCCTTTGTGTCCTGATGCAATCCTGTAGCATGCATTGAGGGTGTCCTATGTGCCTCCCCCTTCTGCCATTTGTGGAATTCCAGATATTCCCCCCCTGAAACTGCAAATTTGGTGGTTCTTGGTAGTCTGCGTTATACTGTCCTCCGATTCCAGTGACCAGCTCCTCTGGGATGACCGATGCAACCAATTCCTTCAGCTCATTCAGGTCCTACTGTGGTGCAGGGCTTCCACCTCCAGTCTGAAGTGCTGCCTTTCAGTTCCTGGCCAGTTTTTCCTTAGTCCTGCTCTTGCAATTGTGCCAGTGCTTCTTGCACTTGGTGACAGTCCTCTTCACCTCTGCCACCCTGTTGACTTTGTCTACTATTTACTGCTCTAATGTGTCTCTCCTACCAACTGGCAATTTGGAGGTGACAAAGAGCTGGTTTTGGTGCTCCATCAGCTCTCTGACCAGGATGTCATGCTCCTCCTTACTAAACCAACACTCCTGTGACTCTCCTTGACCTTTCCGGCTGGTACTTGAGTGATTACGGTCTACCTGGGGAATCTCCTGGCCTGAAAACTCTATCTTCCCTTCAAATTGCAATTTTTTTCTGATTGTGCATTTTGTTTTTATGATAATGTGGTAAAAAATGGAGCTAACCCATTTTGCATCATATTTACATGTTACAAAATGGTCTGGTGCCACTTTTGCAGCATTAGCATCATATTTCCTTACATGTCCCAATGGTTAACATCATTTTTTTAAGCTAACCATTCCTTAGTGCCATCATGCGTAGTTTCTAAAAGATGGTGCACAGATGGTGCTAGAGAATGGTGTTATAAAAATTACACACAATTGTGCTAGTCACTATATTTTGGATCATGATCTAGTTAACATGCATGAGTCTGTCTATGTCTGTAAACACAGGGTGCATACATGAGGGACAGAGTTATAAATCTACCATTGACTTTTGTTTCATAACCCAAGGCTTCTCAGTAGTGAGATCATACGATCAGTATTTAGTGATCATAATCCCCTGATCCCTACCTTATTTTTACCAATAAGTGTCACTGAGGGATTGAAAGAAGCAGTTCTGCAACCATCTCCCTTGCACAATGGCCTCAGGCTCCCTTGGTGCCTGCCTGATCCTGTAAAGTTCTTAGGGGAACTCAAAAGGGACTACTATGGACATTGTTCTGAATCGCTTCAAGGAGATTCCTCCACAGGGAAATGTATATACTGATTTCAGGGACTTGTGCAGTTTAATTAAAGACCAGTTGTTCACACCATTTATTAAGCCAGTGTGTTACCTCTATACTTTTTTGCCAAAACTTGCTCTCAAGTCAATAGGGAGTTGTGGCTTGCCTTGAAAACTAAGCCTAGGACAGGTTCAGAAATAAAGAAGTACTACGAATTAGAAGGCGGGAAATCCAACAAGCTAATTGGGGCCATTTAACCTGTGCTCTGTCCTTAAAAATCCCCAGGAAGTTTGGAGGGTGGTCAGGAATTTACAAACACAGGAAATATCTCCATCCCTAATGAGCAGCCATATTGTGAGAGATCAATGGGTGGCTAAGTTTAACACAATTTCTCACAGCTTCTCTGTTGACGGTGTGCATTCTGATCTATTTGTAATGGTGCTAGACATGTTTCTTCAATGGAGAAGGTGGAGGATGCTCTCAATTGCACCTCCTCCTCTGGGCTGGAGCCCCTGGGCCAGATGGAGTACCAATTGGCATTTTTAAGTGCAAAATTTATCTGTGGGCCTCATTGTTGGCTAATGTTTTTAACTATTTAGATCTGAATGCCCTCACATCTTGGAGAGTGTTTTTTTTTAAATTCTCCTAACTTAGGCCCTCATTCTGACCTTGGCGGTCTTTTCGCAAGACCGCCGAGTTACCGCCGCGGTAAAGACCGCCGACCGCGGCGGTATGCCGCTGCGCGTATTCCGACCGCTGGGAGCGTTCCGCCGGAATACCGCCAGCAGCCACACTGGCGGTCGGCGGGAAAGTGGAGACTGGTCAACCTCCACCGCCACGCCAGCAGAACACCGCCCCCAGAATTACGACCCACATTTCTGTGTGGCGGTCTTCTGTTGGCGGTCTTCTGTTGCCGGTCACGTCCCTATGGCTCCCGTCGCCTCCCGGAGGACCAACACACAAGGTAAGTTGATCGTCCGTGAGGGGAGGGGGTGGGGGGGTGTTGTGTGATGTGTGCGTGCATGGGGGTGTGCGTGTGAGTGTGTAGAGGGGGTGTGTGAGTGCGTGCATGCGGGCGGGGAGTGCTGCTGTGCCTATGGGCAATGTGTGTAGTTCGGCGGGTGCGCATGTCGGCATGTATGTGTGCGGGTATGTGTCCCCGTTGTGTATGTGTGTGTAGGGGGTGTGTATATGTGCATGTTGGGGGTGACTGCATGTCGGGGTGCATGTATGTGCATGTCGGGGTGGGGGTGGGGAGGGGGTTCGTACCACCTCTGGGGGGTGGCAGGGGGGTGGAGGGTGTGGGGGGAGGACTCGGGTGGGTAGTGGGGGGTGGGGGAGACCCCTATCAGTGCCAGGGAAGGAATTCCCTGGCCCCGATAGTGCTTACCGCCATGGTTCGCACGGCGGTTCCCGCCCGCAAGAAACCGCGGCGGTAGGCAGGGTCATAATACCCTTGGCGGTCTTGGGACGACCGCCGGGCCGGAGTGCGCAAACTCCAGCCCCGCGGTCATGACCGCCGCGGCGGTCGGAGTGGAGAAGTGGCGGTCGGTCGCGGCGGGGACCGCCGCGGTCAGAATGCCATTTTTAATACCGCCGGTCTGTTCGCGGTCCGACCGCCGTCTCTCCGCCGACCGCCAGGGTCAGAATGAGGGCCTTAGTCCTGTCTTTGACTCTAATAGTTCATGACTAAAGAATGTCCAATTTAGAAACTCTAAGTGTAAGCAAGCTATTTGCTCAATCCTTACCATTTGAAAATTTCTAGGAGGCAAGCCAATTTTATCTCTCCTGGATGTTACTCCAAGCAATGTGTGCCTGTTGCCAGCTATGGGTGTGGGATATTGGACTATAGTGACTGTAGCTTGATTCAAGCTGAAGAGAATCATATTTGTAGGTGATTTCTCTCTCTTCCTCATTCAATGCCTCACTTTAACTGTCATGAAGAGACAGCTCTACCATATCCTGCGAATCTTATTAAAATGGGTCTCCTTTCATTGTGGCTCTCAGTTTGACACAATACCTCTTTCACTCATAACATTATTCTAGATTGTTTTTTCTGTATACAGGGCCTGGACATTCTGTGGCTAGCTCACATTAAACACATTTTTGCTACCTGGAACAAAGTTTGTCTGTCTCACAATACTGTGCCTATGAGTAGGGCAGATAAAACCGTAGCAAAATGGCTATTTTTTTTTTAAATAGGGTTTGGAAAGAGAGTGTTTAGTTTTGAGTAAACCACTTGTGCGTAATTATTCCTACTACTGATAGTTTGAAATTGTATTTAACTATTGTGACCAATAACTGGGTAAGAGTAATTTTATTAAAATTTAGGACAGACACTATGGCCCATATTTATACTCTGTTTAAGCTGGATTTGCGTCATTATTTTGTACGCAAATCCAGCGCAAAATTCACTCCATATTTATATTTTGACGTTAGACCCGTCTAGCGTCAAAAATATGGAGTTAGCATGCACTTCTGGGTTTTCGTTCAAACCTGAATCTGCAAACCTTTCAGACACCTTCTTTAGCTGGTCCTGTAGTAGATGCAATAACAGGATATATTGGCCCATCGTATTGTCCTCCTTGCTAATTTCCTGTGTGAAAATCTTGAAAGGGTGTAGCATCTGTGTCATTTTAAGGATGCATGATACCGCCTTGCGTCAATGAGATGCATGGTAGGCATTCCAGTCCAAAAAATGACCCAAAAACCCTAGCGCCATATTCATCCAACAGGGCAAAAATGACGCACGGTGGGAGGTGGATCTGTAAAATGTTGCTAAACTCGATTTGCGTCAAAATTTAAAACCTGGGTCAGAGCAGGCATTAAAATGAGACAAACACACCACTACTTAAGGAACAGACACACAAGCAACATCACAGACCAACAAGACAACTTGGAGGAGCTACTGATGCAGCTTGCAAGACGATGCCGAGCACAGGACCAACAGCAGCAGCCACCACCACCCCAATGCGGCCCACAAAGGCAAACGCAGAAGGCAGGAGAGGGTCTTCAGGAACAGGACAACCCTCCATGGCCTCAGGGAACAGGACATCATCTGGAGGTATCGACTGAACTGGCAAGCCATACAGCAGCTGCTGCACCGTATTGAGCCACAACTAACAGCTAACCTGCAGACACCACACAACATACCACTGGTGACCAAGCTGCTAGCTATCCTGCATATGTTGTCAAGTGGCTCGTTCCAGACAACGGGTGCCCTGGTCTCTGGGGTATCACAGCCCTCATTCTCGGCCATCCTGCCCAAGGTCTTAGATGTCATAATCTCCCTTACACCACGCCACATCAGCCTCCTCAACACCCAGCAGAGGCAGCAGGAGAAAAAACAGGGCTTCTACCAAATCCATGGCTTCCCGCATGTGCTCAGTGCAATTGACTGCACCCATGTCCGGATCGTACCACCTGCAGCAACAGAGCACCTAATCCGGAACAGAAAACATGCCCATTCCATTTATGTGCATGCCATAGTTGACCACCAGGGATTGTTGACTAACATCTTGGCCAAGTATCCAGGGTGTGTCCATGATTCATTCATATTCCACCACAGCATGATCAATCAGCACTTCCAGGACGGACAATATGGCAATGGCCTTCTTGTCGATAAGTCCATAAACCTAGTAATACGCACACTGCACAACAACCATGTAGGACACACAAAATATACACCACTATATTGACACGTGGGCAGGATGACACTGAGGTGTGACACTGGTAGTTAAGTTGTACACCCTGACACAATGGGATACATACATTTGGACAAATGACGGCCGCCACAAACATTAGCAGGCACTCTAGAGCAACAAGGGACCAATGTCAAAGTTCACAGTGACAATGACATGGCCTGCCCTAGAAGTACAACTTGGAAGATAAACCATCTACAATTACATTAGGCCACATAGTCAATATGACACCCTCCCAAGCAGTATGTAGCGTGGAAAGGGTGTGCAATTTGTGTTGCAGCAGGTCTAACACCATGAGACACATAGCATGATGATGCTGACTCACATGGAGGTGATTCAGAAATACTGAGGCAGTCCCAATATCATACATCCCTCCTGGGGTGCCGTTGTCAGGTAGCAATAAGGAAGTGGACTGTGCTATGAACACATATTGATGTAGCACAAATGCAAATTGCGTACTGCTGCACACACTGAAAGAGCCAATTGTCCATCAAAATAGCATATGTACAGGGAGATGGCCCTTCCTGCACAGATACATCCACCTCCACAAGGCAGTTCGCCAGGTTCCCTGGAGCAAGTTTGGTAGTGTAGGTGCACGGTTGCACATGAGCTACTGGCAGAGGGAACAACAATGGTTTGCCTAGAACCAAGTCACACATGAGACAATTGTGCATTGTCAATACTTAACACCTCAGTGCTGCCAAATTATGGAGATGTGTTGTGCATTGTCACCTCGACAAATCAAAGGGCCTCACTGTTGCATTTGATCTGCAATGACATATGCCTTAATGAATGGGATGTCCAGGACATGTACTGCAACCATGTTACCACCACATCGGAATCCATTGTGTGTGCGGAAGTATAACGTCCCCTCCAGTGAATGCACACTAAAACATGTTGGACACTACACAACACATGGTATACATACTGACCAACGGTTTGGAAAGAAAATCATAGATCCCAGGTCAATGCGCCAAACACAAGTTGTCAAGTCAAAGAACCCACTGCAGGAAAAACTTCACCGAAGCCGAGGACTGCATACCATGCTGCCAATTACATCTACAAGTCACTGGTCTTGTGTGCTTTAAAGACGACTCAGATGATAAAGATTAGTCGGCCTGGCCCATGTGAAATAGTTGTTGCCTTTGCATTGTGACACATTGCACTACATCAATGCACAGATCACTTTATTTGGTCCAACTCTTGTTGTGCTTTGCTGTGGTGTAAGAGACATGATGGGTAGGCAGCGTTTCCATTAAATTTATCAGGGATATTGTATCATCTGGACTGTGATTTGGACTGCATGTGCAAATCGAGGCAGAGTGTTAGATTATCATCTGTACATGCATCACACAATGATGACACTAATGGTTGCCTGTCTCATTTTTACCACTGCCATGATGGAAGTAGTGGAAATCAGGGCTTTCCAGAAGCAGGCAGTGCGACACCTTCAAACTTTGGATGGAGAGTCTGGGTACCGAAAGATGGCACAATGCTATCAAAGAAGTGAGCCACAGGAATGGCAGGCTTTTAGCCAAGGGGGACTGGCATTGGCCACAAAGGTTGCACGCACAGTACCACAGCCACCACCGTCACATATGCCCCACATGCTGCACCATCAACCTCTGCACCACAGATCACCACACCTGCTGCACCATCAACCTCTGCAACTCAGACCAAGACACACCTGCTACAATGGACATGGCTGCATTTGCTAAGCTCCAGAGGGACATAAAGAAGGTGTTAAAAAAGCTTGACACCATTCAGAAGATGTGGAAAAAAACACACGGAGACTGAAGGCAATTAAAAAGACAAAAAGAGGGCCAACCTGTGAACTCTTGCCTCCCCTCACCCCTAATTCAGTCCCCTCCCTCCTCATTCCTCATCCTGTTTTGTAGTGGGTTTAAGGGGTTTAGTGATAGGTTAGAGTAGGGTATTTGTTTAGATAGGATAAGTAGGTTTGGGGTACTTTTTCATATTATTACATGTTAGTTTGTAGGTGGGTGGTGGTTAATGTTGGGACTTTTGTGTATTTAAAAAAAAATATATATATATATATATTTGTTTAGTATTAGGTAGTATATGTTTAGGTTAGTATATGTTGTCCTGCATGTGTCCCGTCATATAATGGGGGTAGGGGGCAAATGTTTAGAGTGTGTTGTTAAACGTGGTAAGTCAGCTTAGCATAGGGTAGTTAGGGCCAGTTGTGGGTAGTGTATAGTTAGGATAGATTAGGTTAGTATAGATATGTTACATAGTTTTAACTTATGTTCCGTACATAGTTATTAAAAATCTAGGTACTCCCTTACTGCATGTGTCGTATGCTTGGGGCTCAGGGTCTTTGCATGAGTGTACAGTGCCAATTGTCTGTTATCCTGTGCATTCCGTCCTGCATCCACATCCCTCTCTTGAAATGAATTAATGAATATTTTATTGTACAAATAATAACATCCAATACAATTAGACAAAAAAGGTAAAGAAAACAAGAAAAAACAAATGCAATCAAAAGCTGAATACATGCTAAAACACCCCATGATTAAGACACACATGACAACTAAAAGCAAAAAAGCAAAAAAGCGTTCCTGCCTAAAAGTATAAAACAGTCCTAAAATATAAAAATAGAATAAACCACCAAGCCTGAACTCCACTAATACTTAACAAGACAGAATACGTAAAGCACAGGCCCTAAAGTGCGTAGTGCGTTAATAATGACTACAGTAAATACCAGCATATGCCATTAAAACTCCACAACCTAACCAATAACCAACATTTGGCAAGAGCATGGGAAAAAAATCAAATTATGCTTATCCATTGCAAGCAGGACCACTGAATTTAGATTGGGCAATTTTAATAAATGTAATCAATAACACATTTAGCATTGAGTTAGCTTGGCCCAGAAACTGGATAATGGCCTGTCGACACGAGCAAATTCCCAGTTTGTTCCATTTGCTCTGAAGCAGAAATCTACGCTCCTTTAATAAAGCTGGCCACATGATCAATAGTTTTGTCCACGTTGCTATAACCTCCTCATGTCACGCCTTCCCCGGAAGATAGCCGCCATTGAGGTAGATGTTTCAAGAAACCTCAATTGCCCATCCTTAAGGCCAGGAAGGCCTTTTTCAACCAGAACCCATAGGAACAGGCAAGAAAGCTAGAAGGCACACCTGGCTTAAAGGATTTAATTACTGACCAGGCATGGTTCCGTTGAGCAAGGAGAGAGCGAACTGAATGGTACAAATACAATTGAATGAACCTTTTTACATCTAGCCTGAACAGAGAATGGGGGGATTACTTGCCCAAAGATTGTCGGCTCCCAGTCGCTATTTACATTCAGCCAAAAAATGGAAGTATGATCCCTTCGATTTAGACTCACTAATTTCTTGCCACAAGATTGCCTCCAAACGACCATCCGTGGCATGACACAGCTTATGACAGAGCTTCAAAAAGGCACCGGCACCAACTGCCAACAAATCTGGAAGCCCAAATTCCAACCATACCTGCGCAGGTGAAGCAAGGCACGGGATATGGAAAACGCTCTTATAGATTTTATTGACCAGCCTATTAAATAGGCAAGAGCCTTTACCCAACAGAATTTCTTGACCATAGGCCAGAGAAGGGACAATTTTTGCTCTCGCTCTCATAACTTCCTTTAGGGGAAGGAGGGTCGGCCCCTTTAAAACTTAAGATAATTGGGAAAAGGCCACCTGCAATGTGACAGCTTTGAGTTCGATCTTCTTCTTGTGTTTAACAAAACTGCCCCTGGAGTCAAAGTGCACCCCTAAATATTTGTAAGACTGGTCAGAAACGAGGTTACAGCTTTTCTTGAACCAACTGGAGTCCGAATTTTTTTTCCTTCCAAAGGACACCACTTTGGTTTTAAGCAGATGAACTTCCAGTTGATTCACGGATATATAAGATGCAAGTTGGTTGAGCAGCCGTTGCTGGCCAATCTTAGTGTAACAAAATAAAGCAAGATCATCGGAATAAAGCAGATGATTGAGCCTGAGGCCACCAATCTCAGGGGGATGAGAGTTAACAGTGTCAAGAGACACTGGCATGTCTGCAGTGAACAAATTAAAAAGAAGGGGAGCAAGCATGCAGTCCTGTTTCACACCACAAAAGGTAGGGATTTTTCTAGAAAGAGAGCACCTGTCACCGATCTTAATGCGGACCCCGGTATTTGTATGGAGTCCTATAACGTAAATCCGGTCAAAAGCCACCTTAAAATCAACAAAACAACAATTCAACATTAAACCTGACAGAATCACACTGTCGATCAACATAGAAAGTGCTAATAAATTCGACGAAGTGCCTGAGCCTGCAGAAAACCCTGTTTGGACAATGGGAATTAAAGCCTTAAAATCAGCCCAGGCACTGAGGTCTTGCAAAAAGAGACTAGCATAAAACTTAGCCTCATTGTCAAGCAGGGCCATCATCCTAAAATTGGCGGGGTCTGACTTTGAACCACGTTTATATAGAGGATGACGAATGACACCACGCCAGGACTCAGGAATTGTTGAAGTCAAGAGGCAGTGCTCCAACAGATGGGCAAGATGCTTGGCCCTAAGGAAAGGATCCTGTTTGAACAGTGCCTGAGGAAGACCCTTAGGGCAGGAGGCTCCAAATTGCTTAGCCCTTGAGATGATATGAGGAAGACATAATTGAAAGCACTTCTTCACTGCCTGTAAGGGAGTTAAAGACCCAATAAACAAGGGACATGTCTTAGACAAAACAGGAGAACGGCTATAAGCCCCCACATTAAACAGTTTCCCATCCTGCTTACTTGCAGAAAAGTGGATTGTCAAATAAGAGGTCCAGACTCCTTCTGAAATGTTGACAGTGCCAATGCTCCTTTGACTGCTATTTTGATTATTAATAAGGGACCAGAATTTCATAGAATTTGGATCTTTACTTGCACTTAAAAGTTTAACCCAAAACTGATTAAGATAGGACTGGTGGTCATTGTAAACAGCCTTCCTGTATTCTTGCCTCAATTGTTTATATTTAATAAATAAACACTCAGAACCAGGACTTTTCCTGATTGCCCTTGCTAGTCTGTTGGGCGCTTTATTAAGTTCCTGGTTTCCCTAGAGATGACAAAAGACTGGGGAGGGGCACAATTGCACGCAGGTTGATTAAACCTTGACCATTAAAAGCAGGAAAGTTTAACCCATAACTTAATTGGAGAAATACAATCAATCCCTCAGAGTCAAAGAAGTTAATACATTCAGACAATACCATGTGGCCAACAGAAGGATTTCATTTTATGCTCTTTAAGAAGTCAGAGCAGACACCAGTGCCCACTCCCCGCATAACATCATGCAAAGGAAAACTAGATTTGATGGATACAATTTGTGGACAATGGTCATTCTCGCTCCGAGGAGAAATGAAAAACTTTTCAATGAAAGGAAACAATTCAATATTACAAATGGTATAATCTAGATGGGAGTGGGATTGACCATGTGATCTTGTCCTCTGGGGAGGAACATCATCACATTAACGGCTGTTCAGGACCTTAAAGCCCATACTGTTGAGGTGCATTACTATGTACTCTCCCAACGGGTAATGCAGACAACCCTGAGGACTCAGTTGTTTGGGAATTACAGAGATCAGGACCGTCAATAACCTCCAATGTGTCCTCAAACAGGTTTGTGTTAAAGTTACCAGTTATGAGTAGTTGGCACATGGATATTCCCGACTAAATCGTCCACAATCTGCATCAATTGAGACAACCTGCCACTTTTTTCCTTTGTTCCGGGAGCAATGTAAACATTAATTACTATGAAAGTTTGCTGTGCAGTCCCGTTCCTAATGAATATCCCCTGAATCCAATTATCCCAGAACAGGGGGAGAATACTCCCCTTTAGTTTGACAGTTACATAGGTGGACAATCCTCCCTTGGCAGGGCCATTCTTACTCATTCTATGGGCAGTTTTCCATATTTCAAAGAACCCAGAGAGCAGACAGCTGTTCTCAGCCCAAGTTTCCTGAAGAGTGATTACATCATAATTCTTCAAGAATGCTAAGAGATCAACTGAAGCGAACTTACGCACAACCCAGTTGATGTTCAGGAGCAAAAGGGCAGTCATCCGGGTGTTAACCCAGGACCACCCACCCATGGGGGTCAATAGGAACGCCCGTACAAAAGGGTAGATGGCAGCCAATCCCCTGGGACCCAGAACCAGTATGAGGGGTCCCAATGAAAATAGAAGTTCCACCTAGAGCACTTTTCAAGAAAAGTGCTTCGGTACTGTAGGAGCGTTGAGTATTGGGATTCTGATAGTATTGCAGGATAACCTGACTCCTTATAGGGAATGATTGTAATAACCCATGAGTGAAAGATCTCTCTCTTGGAAAAAATAGACTGAGCTATTGAAGCAGAAAATAAAGATACCACTGTGGATTCCCTTGAACAAGACCCACTTGAGTCCAGAAATTCAATAGATGCAATGGTAGTCATTATGAACACAGTGGTAAACACCGCTGACCGCTGTGGAAACCGTGAATAGAAGACCGCCATTGGCGGTGAATAGAAACCCGCCATATATGAACCAAAATCCAGAATCCGCCAAAATTCACAAGTCCACCACTCATCGCTAGGACCATGTCGGCGGAAATGCTGGACCTCCCACCCCACCACCGCCGAGCACCCCACATCCCACCCTCCAAATAATGATGCACAAATCACCTTGGTGGTCAGTGGAAGCCGAACGACCATTGGCAGTGCAGACCACCACTGGCAGCAAGTGGACCCAACAGCAGGAAGTGCACTCATTGGATAAGTTAGAAACCCACACACCTGACACACATCCACAACACCATAAAACACTCACAGACACACCCCACAACCCTTTGCAATGAAAATAGGCCAATGAAGACAGAGAACACCAGAAGCAGACACCGAGCACCACCATACAGGAGACTGAGACCGAACCACAGAAGAGCACCCTCACCGCGATTCCACCCTGACACCGTTCACCACACTCACCATGTTACCCCCCCCAAATATCCACGGTTCACTGAAAGGGAGCTAAGGACCATGGTGGACGAGATCCTGAAGGTGGAGCCACAACTATTCGGTGCTCAGGTGCAGCACACACCTATCACCAGGAAGATGGAGCTATGGCAGACCATTGTCAACAGGGTCAATGCAGTGGGACACCATCCACGCACCAGGGGCGAACTCCGCAAGAGATGGAACGACCTGCGGGGGAAGGTCAGGGCCATGGCATCCAGGCACCACATTGCGGTCCAGAAGACTGGAGGAGGACCTCCACCAACACCACCCGACTACAACGACTGGGAGGAAAAGGTACTGGCCATCCTGCACCCTGAGGGACTCACTGGACTCACCGGAGGAATGGACTCAGGTAAGTCATCTACAATTACCCCATATCCATCACACCTGGAATGCATGCACCAACCCACCCTCCCAGTATCCACCTGGACCACTACCCCACCCAGCCCACATTGACAACATCCAGTCACCCTGCATGCCCACAAACCCACTAACAGGCCCACATCCCTCCCCCTGTGCACAGCCACCTACCCCTGCAAGGAATCACTATGGCACTACACCACCCACAATGCAACTCGACATCCTAAGCAAAATGCAGTGCAAACCTTACAAAGGCACCCTGCATGGCCCCAAAGTGTAAAGCCTGCACAAAACAGCCCTGCCCTGTGCACCCCATCCGATGATGCATTTGTAACAGACATGTCCATTTCTCCCAACAGGCAACTCTACCCATGCCACCCTGTCAGACAGGACAAGGAGTGGCAGGCCACAGATTGGTGGAACACAAATACAGAGGCCACAGTCACCCCCTACCAACAGGAAGGAAGACGATAGCCCCAGTACAAGTGGCACCACCAGACCTGTGCAGGGGACACAGGCACAGGGGGCTAGGCCCAGTGGGAGGACATCAGTGGCCCAGGGGGAGGCCACAGGATGGATGCTGCAGCCCTGGACGTGATCTCTGAGGTCCTGGGGTCTTCCAGCATACCCATGAAGGATTGGCACAGAGAGTATTATTCAGATAGTCAGAGGATGCAGCAGGAACACCACCAAGAGGCCATGGAGCAGTGGAAACTGCACAACTCCAAAATGGCCAGCATAGCTGGAGCACTGCTGCAGCTTGTACAAACCCAGTCTGAGACCCACACAGTACAGGAGGCCCCCACTACAGAGCAGGAGACAGACCGGACAATGACAGCATCAGCAGCAACATTCCACAAACTACCCTCAGAGGAAACACAAGGAACAACCCTGTCTTCCCTTATAGGTCAACATCAGGCGCACAAACGGACCCTCAGGCCAAGAAATGGGACTGGAACCCCTGCCAAAAACAAGGCCCCACACAGAAGTGACTCCGCAACAATCTGTCCACCAACTATCCCACAAAATCAACCACCAAAGAGTGCTAACAATCAATGAGAACTCATGTAAGCATTAATGGACCTACCAATACCTACAACAAGGCTGCCACCGTGTTGCCATTTAGAATAACCACCCATGACCAACTGCCATCACTGTAATTTGTACTATTCAATCCCTTCACCAAATAAAACACATATCACACCTGTAGCACTGTCCCCTGTCAAAATGTGTGAACAAAGTGAAGAATGGATGCAACTGGCTGATAACTACTTTATTTGTACCTGCATATCATGAAAGTACACACTCACCTTACATATTGTTGTGCCTAAATATGTTAACAAAAATAACAACTACATTTTATTCTGTCCTATGTAGACCTGGACACAGTTGCAAGTAGTACATTCAACCCCCCCCCCCCCCAGATGACAAGGCACACTGACAGTATGTTTCACAAACACAAATGTCATCCCTTAGTTCCAGATAGTCACTGGAAGTAGAGTTGTGTCAGTTGGGTCCTGGAATTGACCTCTTCCCCTTCCTCATCATCACCATCACTCTCATACCCTCTATGAGGTAGCTGGTCTGGATATACAGCACCATCCACCTCCAAGAGGGGGGTTAGAATTTTTCCTTGCCACGTTGTGCAGCATGCAGCAGGCCACCACTATTCTACACACATTTTCAGGCCCATAGGCCAGAGAACCCCTAGAGATATGGATACAATGAAATCTAGCCTTCAGGAGACCTATTGTGTGCTCTATCACACTCCTAGTATGTCCATGGGCCTCCTTGTAATTCCTCTCGGCATCTGTCCCAGGATTCCTCACTGGTGTCAGGAGCCAACGCAAGTTGGGATAGCCAGAATCACCTAGAAAAAGGTGCAAAACATAGCAGTCATTGTCAAGCCTCTGAGTCAGACAGCCTGGCTGTCTGCTAGGTGGCAGTTAGTGACAGAACACCTACCTATGATCCACCCTCTGTCCTCTTGTAGTTGTTCCATCTTGTGTGGCACACTACTGTTCCTCAGCACAAAGGAATCATGGACTGAACCAGGGAACATGGCATTCACATGTAAGATGTACTGGTCTGCAGTACATACCAATTGAATGTTCATAGAGTGAAAGTTCTTTCTGTTTCTGTACACCTGTTCACTGACTCTTGGGGGTATTTTAGGTATGTGGGTACCATTGATGGCACCTATCACATGGGGTATGTTGGCAAAGGCATAAAAGTCCGACTTGATGGCAGGGAGGTTAGAACTTTGGGGAAACCTCACATAGGACTGCAGGTATCGTACAAATGCATTCAGAAATCTTGTCAGTATAATGCTGAACATTGGCTGTGAAAATCAAGGAACCCATGCCCACTGTCACTTGAAATGAGCCTGTGCCCAGGAAATGGGGTGCACAGAGCACCTGCACTTTCGGAGGGATAGCATGCTGATTATGATTTGCCAGAGTCAGTGCAGTATCCAGTAATGCACAAAGTTCGAGAATAGTTGCACGGGTGAGTCTGTAATTGATTATGATGTGACGTTCCACCATGGTCCGCATATCCACAAGTGGTCTGTACACCGATGGGGCCCTTTCTCACCAGGGTCGGTACCTAGGGGGGATTTGAAACACGTGTGAGGAACACACTTACATAGGCACACATTGTCAGTCATTGAGCACTGATGACTTGATTGTAGGGACTCAAATGCTAAATGTTTTTGACAGAAATTCATCTAGACCATAATGACTGCTCAGGGTTTGTCATGTGTGGTATTGTTAATGGTCACATGCATAGGTGTGTCATGTGAACAATAGGGCCTGCATTGTGCAGAATTCATTATTATTAATGCTTAGTTAAGGCCAAAATGTCTGCCCACAGTAATCCAGAACTGTCGTGGTGGAAGTGACCTCATACCGCTACCGGTTGGCGTAACAGCGTAAGGTGGTGTTAACCGCCGTTCGCACAGTCATTGGTTAACATGGATGCCAATGGGGAATCCTGGCATATCATGATCGCCGCCAACGGAGATGGTGCACACCTCTGCGGTACGTATGCAAATTCATCACCCCAACGTCACTTGACTCCCTGACCTCATGCAAGCAGGTACTCCACTGAGTGTACTGCTGTGTCCTGCCTCTGGTCATGGAAGTGGTTTGTAATGCAGGGGAAAGGGCCATGGCCTTCACCCAGGAGGAATTGGAGAGGCTAGTGGACGTGGCCCTGCCCCTGTGCGCCAAGCTATACGGATGGCCAGAGGTACAGGTGAGTCGGGGGATTGGAGGCAAGGGTTGTGTGTAATGGATGGTGTTGGCAGTACATATGTGTGCACCTCGGACCCTGCATGGGCCGTGGTTCATGACATAATGCGTGCGTATGTCCTGTTAGTATGTTTATACTGTCCGTTCCATAGTGGATGTACATCCATCTGTACTCATTTTCCAAGTGCCTGACCTCAGTGTTACATTTCTGTGTGCCCCTTTTAGGTCAGCACCCACCAGAAGAGGGAACTTTGGCATGCCATCACCAAGGAGGTACGGACCTTGGGGGTCTACAACCGGCGGAGCACCCACTGCAGGAAGAGGTGGGAGGACCTGCGGCGCTGGGCACGAAAAATCTGTGGAGCCCAGCTGGGGATGTCCTCCCAACGGGGAAGGGGTGCCCGTTGGGCACTGACCGCCCTCATGCTACGCATCCTGGTGGTGGTGTACCCAGACCTGGATGGATGCTTGAAGGCTGCACAGTAGTCACAAGGGGGTAAGTACACATATCACAATCTTAACCCTTGACGGATGTCTGTGTGTGCATTAGGGTTTATGCAGCTTAGTTGCAGGGACTCTGACTGATGTCCATCTACATGATGGCCCCGTAGGGTGCAGGGGTGTTTGGGTCAGGTCTCCTACACATAGGGCCCTTAGGTAGTTCAGGGATGGGTGTAGAGCAGGGTTCTGGTCACTAGTCAGGGGCATAAGCATAGTGGAAGGTGCTGCCTGATGGAGGGTCTTCTGGGTGGGTGTATGTATGGCCAGTATGCTCACTCCTTCCAGCTATTTACAAGTGTCTCTCCTGTTTTGTCTCCTCATCCCTGTTCCCTTGTGTTATTTGTGTACATCAGCATCATCTGGCGAGGGAGCTGAGGCACTGGCGAGTGGGAATTCAGCGGCCCACGTATTCTTGGAGCCAGAGTCATCTGACACCAAGAGGACCAGTGGGTTGGACGGCGAGGGTAGTACCACGGCGGAGGCAACTACCACTGGAGGTAGTGACTCCAATACCTCCTCCGATGGGGGCTCCCTGGCGGTGGCAGACCCTAGTGGGCACACCCCTACAGTATCATCTTCCGCCACCCCCTATGCCATCACCGCCCATCCCATTTGCTCCCCACCGAGTTGCCCGTGCCCGCTCACCCAGAAGGGTGGGTGTCTCCTTCACCCCAGGCACCTCCTCCCCTGCCTCATTCAGCCCTGCTGCCCTCACAGAGGAGGCTATTGACCTCCTGAGAACTATCTCTGTAGGGCAGACAACCATAGTCATTGCCATCCAGGGGCTAGCGTCAGAGATGCAGCAGACAAATGCCTATCTGGATGGCATTCACAGTGCCATGTCTGACCCACTGAGATCTTTTCAGGCTCTGGCCTCCTCTTGGACAGCAGCCAGTTTCCCTGGCTATTACGTCCCCCCTCCAACCTCCTCTACTCCTTCCAGCACCCCACTCACTTCACCGTCCAAAGCACACAATCTGACATGCAGTCAAGCACCTCAACACACAAGAAACACACTTCTAAACACAAGCACCACACCTCCCACCACAAGCATTCACACAGCCAAAATACACTTGCACACACAGCAACATCCACTTCCCCTAGGGCCAGATGTAGGAACTGGTTTGCATGTCGCAAACTGCGAAAAACGCAGTTTGCGGCATGCAAAACTGCCATCACGATGCTGATTCACATTTTGCAAGTCTGTACCGACTCGCAAAATGTGAATCCGACTCGCAAATAGGAAGGGGTGTCCCCTTCTTTTTGCGACTCGCACTGCGATGTAGAATTGCTTTGGGACCGCGAAAGCGGTCGCAAAGCAATTCGCAGTTAACTCCCACTTGAAGTGGGTGGTAACTCATTCGCAAATGGGAAGGGATCCCCATGGGACCCCCTCCCCTTTGTGAATGACGCTGAAAATATTTTTGCAGATCAGGCAGTGGTCCAATGGACCACTGCCTACTCTGAAAAAATGAAACCAAATGGTTTCATTATTTTTTTGAATTGCAACTCGTTTTCCTTTAAGAAAAACGGGCTGCAATTCAAATTAAAAAAAACTGCTTTATTAAAAAAGCAGTCACAGACATGGAGGTCTGCTGTCTCCAGCAGGCCACCATCCCTGTAAGTGCAGGGACTCGCTACGGGGTCGCAATTTGCGACCCACCTCATTAATATCCATGAGGTGGGTCTTTGCGACCCCTTAGCGAGTCGCAGAAGGTGTCTGAGACACCTTTCTGCATACATTTTTGTGAGTTGCAAATTGCGAGTCGGTATGACTCGCAATTTGCAACTCGCAAAATTTTCTGTTCCTACATCTGGCCCCTAGTGTGCCCACCTTTTCCGCCTCCCTGTCTGTCCCCTCTACATGCACACCCTCAGGCACTGCACCTTCTGTCACTGTTGCTGAGCCTATTCCTGCATTCACTACAATAGCAGACATCCAGACATGCACCACAGACACCACCACAACTACTGTATTTGACACATGCAGCACACTCACCAGACTTGCAGACACCCACACAACATACATCCACACTAGCAGTCTGTCTTCTCCCACTGTGTCCACCCCTCCTCCTAAAAAAACACACAACCACAGCAAAACACCCACCCATCACACATCCACCACACCTCAGCATACTGTCCAGTCACCTGCATCCACAACACACACCACTACTCCACTTACGTCCACACCCTCTGCCTTCACTCCCACACTCTCCTCCAGGTCCAACCCAATTGCTCACAAAAAACTTTTCCTCTCCCGTGCTGACCTCCTCCAACACACTGGCCCACCCCGTCTTGTCCCTAAATGTGCGCACTTTCTTGCCCTTTCCACTCCTTCCACTTCACAGCCTGCCCCTGTCCACCCTTCACATCCCCAAGCCCCTTCCCCAGAGAAGAAGAAGCCCCATGCAGAGCCAATACCATCTGGCTCCACCCGGTCAAAACACACTCCCCGACCTTCCAAGGCCAAACCCAAAGCCCCTCCACCTTCCGAAAGCAAATCCAAGCCCCACCCCTGTCGTAAATCCACACCCCCACCAACCCCTGCCCCTGTTCCCTGAGGTGCTTGGATGCCCCATTGTTGCCCCATAAGGTGGAGTACCATAGCACTTTAGGGAGTCAGGTTGTGGCCATTATAGCCCAAAAACGTCTGGCACTATTGACTGGCCATTGGCCTTAATGTGAATAGTTTGATCAGTGAGCTGCATTAAACGTTTATGTGTGGCCTGTGTTTTGGTGGCCCACTCTTGAACCCTGGTCTCTTGTTTCATTGTTTGTGGGTGTGGGGCATTTGTAGGTATTATGGTCAGGTTGGATTTGCCTTGTGTCGGATAAGTACCTCTTGCTGTAGGATTTATGGGTTGTGCTGTTGTGAAGGGTTGTGTGAGTGTTGCAGGGTGGGTGGAGTGGGTGGGTATGTAACTGTGCCCTTTCATCCCTTGTTTCATAGGTTGCGGTACTTACTGTTGTTGTCTTCGTCGGCGGTCTTGGTCATGGAGGTATATGGCAAGGAACAGGGCTGGTATGATCTGTAGCTCTCTATCCATGTCTACTTTGGCGTGTTTTGTGTGCCTCCGGTGAGTGTTTCCTTATATTGGGTTTGTTTCCACCTGGCTTTGCGTGGCGGTGGTTCCCACCCCAGAACTGACGGAGGTGTAGTGGTTCATTATTTGATGGGCGGGTTGGGCCTGTCCATCAGCCCCTGTCCGTCAGCCTGTGGGCGGACTCTGCTGTCGTTGTCGGCACTCCTCTACTGGTGGTGGGTGGTTTTCAGGATGCCTGTGTTTCAGTATTCATTATTTGGTGTTCCGGACCGCTCCTCTGTTGGCGATTTTTGCCACCACCACTGGCGGAGAGGTGTTTACCGTCATGTTCATAATGAGGGCCAATGTCTTTAGAGCCGATGGTATTAAGATACAAAATGGCATTAAAGAGCCTTAAAATGTTCCCCCATTCAAAATGACGTGGGGGCTTCTGGAGCGATATTCTGGGATGAACACAAGTTTAAAAGTTACACTCCAGAAGGGTTGTTGAGGAACGCAGGGGGAACGAAGGCTGAGACTGTTCCGCTGTATTGTATGGGCCCACAGGGCCCCCGGGGGCCGGAATATCGCCAGAGACATCCCCGAAGCTCAAAGGCAAAATTGAAGGAAGGCATCTTATATTATCAGGAGGCAGCTTGAGGGAATTGGGGGAACCAGGAGCCAGAACCTCTCCATCCGTGTTTCCATAAACAGTTTTAGATTCAAACAAAGAGGCAGCAGAGCGGGCAGACACTCCGCCACACCAGTGAGGAGCTACTGAGTCCAATACACTGCCTGAATTGCCTTCCTCAGCTGGAATCAAAGGGACCTTGGGGAATTCAGATTCCTGCGCAGTAGTACCAGCCGAAGGGGCCTTAGCGAGCTCAGTCGGGGGAGGAAAGCCAGCCAGGGGAGTCAATGGGGGATTGGGCAGAGCACTCACCTTGGGGACCACCTGCAGCTGCGGTAGCTGCTGCACCTCAGGACGAACCAACGGTTGAGCATTAGTTGGAAATCCTTGAGGGGATTGGCTGCACCTTTTGTTCTGTTGTTTGCGGAGTCTTTTTTTCCGCTCTTGCTCAGAACATGTTGGGCCACGGAATCAGCTCCTACTAACACTGGTTGTGCAGGTATATAGTGGGAGTGGCAGTGACAGCCACCGTGGACTCAAGATTGAGTGGCAGAGAGGCCTTGGGAACACAATTAGCCAAAATGATGTGCTCCAAGGCTCCATTAACAACTGGTCGAGGGGGATTGATGGGAGTTGCACTCTTGGCTGGAAAGACATAATCGACAAGGATTTTGGTTTAGTAACTTCCTGAACCAAACCTTAGTGGGAGCTTGAGTTCAGCTGGTGCACCGGAGGCGCAGGAGCTGAAGATAGCCTCTTCATTTCACATAGAACCGAACTTAAAAAAGTGGGCAGGGATGGGATGCTTTCGATGATTGGAGAACAGCAGCATGTTGGTTGCAGAAAATTAGAGCTTGTCTGGGCTCCAATAATATGCTGGTTAAGGTTTTCTATTTTTTGGTCAATTCCTACTACGTAAGAGGGCATTGTATTCAGCAAATCAACTTGGACGTCTAGCTTGTCAGATTCAAGGCCAGCACATGGATTGGAGAGTTTGCAAAAGCTGCAGCCAGACTGAGCCGGTTGCTGCAATCGTAGAATAGGCCATAGGTTTGGGTTCCCTGTCAGCACCTCCCAAGGAATCAGATTAAAAACAGGAAAGATTAAGCAGCGTTTGGTCATTGAGCTCGCCCTTGATAAACTCAGTTTGGGAGCTGGAATACCTTACCCCACTGGAAGACCTCGTTGGTAACATTGGATGGATACTGCCGGTTGGACTACGGGTCCATTGTGCTGCCAGAGGGCTGAATAGCAGGGGAATGCTGCAGTCCTGTGGGGAGTCATGGCAACTCACAGCCGAGTTATCCTGCTGAAGGAGAACAGCTAAAGAGGCAGCTACAGGAGTCACCCACTCACCAGCATCGAAGGACTGATCACGGGAAATTTGGAGGATTGGGGTGCTCGTTCCTTACTTTAACAGACCTCATGTTGGGACAAGCTCCAAAAGTCCTACCTTCAAATCTGGAGAAGCTCAGGACGGAAAGTAGTGGAACTCAGCGTAGACAAGTTCTTAAGAGGACGCTTGTAGCACTTGTTGAGGGATATCTATGCTCCAGTTGAAGGCTTGCAGGCTTAAAATAAGGAGAGGAATACCGGAGACCCATTAGGTTGAGTTGAGAAGGAAGGTCAAGAGGGAGGAATGAGCAAGGCAGTGCGGTCCAGACAAGCTGCACTAACCTAATGCCAGCCGCTTCCGTCAAAAAATGGTTGCCTGCAGCCTAAGCTTCAGTTTGTTCTCTCCCCAACACCTTCACTTAGCCCTGCTGGCAAGATGCTTAACACTTGCCTTAGGCTGCCGTCTCCAGTAAGCTCCAGTCCTGAGCAGTCATAGGAAATCCTAGAAGGATCAAAGTCAGTGCAGGACCAGGGATTCTTTCAAGCGACCCCACCGGGGCCATCCGTCATTGTATGAATGACCCCGCACAGGGTCCTCAAGGCCTACTAAGGGGCCCCCTGGGGCCATGGCCAATGACAGCTGAGCCGTCCAGGGAGCCTTGAGGACCTTTGGGCCAAATGGAAGCCAGGCCCCTTGCACCAGGGGGTCGGAAGTACAAGGAACTTCTGAAATGTGTGTGGGAAGTTCAACACCCCCAGCCCTACCAAGTGCTTTGGGGTGCCACGGGATCACCACAGCAGCTCGGTCCAACTGTACCGCCATGACAGTAATGCGGCTGCTCCAATTGGGGCTGGCGCCAGGTCAGAAGAGAAGACTAAAGGGGCTAGAGGCTGCGGGCTGGGAGCCGGCCTACACACCACAGCAGTTCCCCTGCAAATGTAAGCATGGGAGGCCCCCTCATGCAGGATAACGACAAACTGCAACTGCAGTGCCTCTGGCAGACAGCAAACTCTGAAGCTCCGCCCCCTCTATGTACGAGTGAGCTGGCGTACTGGCGTGCTGATGAGAGGTCCACGATGCTGCCTGCAGGTCGCTGCTTCCAGTGAATGTGCCAAGGATCTCTCTTGACATGTTAATTCCCACTTCCAACTGAGCTGTCACATTGGCAGCTACAACAAATCTAAATCTCAATGCATCTGCCATCCATTGTACCCTCAACTCAACGTGACTATGGTTCCCATGTATTGGACAGGTAGGTGTGTTTTTTAAGCTGTGATTGTTTTGATCTTGTGTCGTGATGGTTGGCACTGTGGGACATCTGCCTGCAGCCTGAAGTTCATGTGAACACTGCTAAACTGAGTAGTGCCAATTTCAGATGAGGTTAAGTATACACATTTCATGCCAATGTGTTTTACTTGTACTCCCAGCTGACGTTATTGGCTGAGCACTCTAACACAGCCATTCCTTCTGAATGTTGTTGGTGAGGCATGTATGTTTTAAAGCAAATTTCACATACACAGTTACTTGATTATAGGGAATGTGGCCTGCATTGACGTTCATTTTGTAGATACCTTGTGCGTAAATATCTGCCCACATTATTTCTGCACTCTGGTATTGACACTCTGTGACCATAGAAATATTGCACACATCACAAATCTCCAGCAAAGTCGATGTGTCATATTACACAGAGACAAAGTGGTTGTGTTGGTGCTGTAGTGAAATATTTAAATAGTCCATGTCTGTGACCCCATTAGTGTAAAGCATTCTATTGTGACGCAACACAAGTGCAAGGTTGAGGGACATGTCATTGGACATGCTGAGGTGAAGTGTCTTTCAGTGCAGGGGAACATGAATTGCCAATTAGTAGTGAGAGACAATTGCAGTCCATAGTGGAAAGGTTAACAGTGTGTCGGTGAAGAGTGCATGTCACCAACTGTAGCAACACAGGCATGTTGTCAAGCACAGGACAAAGAAAAATCAATGGCCACTTGGCATGGGCTGGTGCTACTGGGTACTCCTAAGGGTGAAGATGATCTGTTCCACATCTTCATCCTCTGATGTGTGTGGGGTCTCCGCTAGCCCTTGATAGTTGTGGGTTTGAGGGGGCCACACACACTTCAGTGGTTGGAGAAGTAGACACCAAATTCCCGGCAGCTGCCATCTGTGTCACTACATACAACATCACTGCAGCAAGGAGGAGCTGCTGATTTTGAGTATGGCAGCAACATCCCTGTGATAGGCAGCCATGTCTGCACTGAGGGTGGCCAGTTCCTGGTGCATGGAGTCCTGCTTGTTGTCATACATGCAGCAGCAAGATTGGGAGGGCAGGTGTCGTGGCAACTCCCTAACGGCAGTGGTTAGGTCCCTCACACACTGTTGGACTCCATGTAGTAGGGATTGTGTGTTCTGCAGACATCATCATGCACATTCACAACCCCTCAAGGCTGGCTGCCATAGTTTGCATCCCCACCTGCACCTCCTTGGCCAGCTCCCGCTGTACTCCTACTACTGTCCACTCAATGGTGGTCGCTGTGTCATCAGAGTCCTCAGCTGTGTTTGAGCTGGCAGGTCGTACTAGTGGTGTGGTGGGTGGGTCCTCTGGGATGGCTGCTACATGAATGCTCCTCCTTGCAACTGGAGGTGGTGTCTGTTTGGAGCGTTTCCTGGCTGATGGTTGTCAGCTGGTCATCCAGGTCATCAGGGTAGTCCAGGACAGGCAGGTCCACAGGAGAGCCATCGTCCTCTGCAATGAGATATTGTACAATTGGTGTGTCTATGTTGTGCAAGTTGTAATGTGATGTCACTGACTTCCTATTGGTGGTACATTATCATCTTAGTTCCCATGCATTGTTCCTGTCATTAATGTTTGCAGTCTCTCAGCCCAATGCCCCACCTGCATGTCACATGTAGTGTGGGCAGTTTGGACAATTGTCTGCGTGACATCTTCTAGATGTGGGTTCTGTCCAAATTGTGGCTTGCCACCTTCTTCTCCTCATCAACACTCCCTCTGCTTCCATTTGCATGGTGAGACCTTGCAATGATTGTTGGTGTGTTGGTGTGTTGATGCAACACCCCACCAACCTATGCAAGACCCAGGACCTCCTAACCTTCAGAAAGCACCTAAAAATATGGCTTTTTGAGGAGTAGCCAGCCACCCCTCCTCCCAGCGCCTTGAGACCCTACCGGGTTAGTAGCATGCTTAAGAAATTATTTGATTGATTGATTGATTGATGCCACAGCACCACAGAAGACAATATGGCCTTGTCCCAGTCTATCATTTTTCACATACACCTATGCGGTGCTGAGACCTAGCACCACAATATGCAAGGCATTTCCATGAGACAATGTATGTGTTACCATTGGTAGTTACTCATGGTGATGTTTGCATATGTGTGCTGCATTGCATTGCACTGGTGGACCTGGCAGAGTTCCATTTACTCTTAGCACTATCATACCTGAGATGTTGCATGGTGGCATTGCAGCTATTGTGACACAGGCACAGGGGTAAACCCAGGGATGGGCAGCATGGATATGAGATTACTGCTGTGTACATCATTATGTATGTGACAGTGCCTGGTGGTTATTGAGTCTATGGACATGACCAGTTGACAGGAGTTGCACTTGGATGGGGAATTATGGGGATTGATCACGTAGTCATACTGAACCCTCATTTTGAGTGTGTTTGTTCCATGGGCACCTAACTGTAATTTCCTAATTGACCAGCGCACACAGCACAGGCAGTTGTAGCAAATGTTGTCAATGGGGAATGCCGCTTGAGCCAATGGCCTGAGACTGGACATTGTTCTCTAGTTTACATTCTGACAATACCAGCTGTTTTGTGACACTAGACCAGTTTTTCATTCTACCCTACCCTCATGGTCTGCTTTCGCATTTCCAGCAGCTTTGGCATGGCAGTGTATCCCCATGCAAAGGTTGTTGGTGTTATGTTGTGCTGTGCCCCTAGATGCCCCTGAACAGCCCATGCACCTGGCATGGGCAGTGCAGGGAGTCCCATGCCATGCCCCTTTGCCCTTTCCTCTGCCTGATTTGCAGGGCTAACATGCATTGTGTAGTAGGTATGTGCCTCCCCCTTCTTGACATTTAGGCATTTTGGTCCTCCATGTAACTTATCCTGCATGTGTGTTGTTTCCTGGTAGTCTGCGCTGCCCTGTCCTGCAATACCAGTGATGATTTCCTCCATCTCGTCCAAGTCCTCTTGCGGTACTGGACTCCCACCTCCGGTCTGCAGTGCTGCCTTCGTGTTCCTTGCCATTTTTTCCTTTGTCCTCTGCTTGCAGTCATGCCAGCATATCTTGCACTCAGTGACAGTTCTCCTGACCTCTGCCACACTGTTAATCTTGTCCACAATCTATTGCCAAAATGCCTCTCTCCTCCCAATTAGCAATTTGGAGGTGATAAAGAGTTGATGCTGGTGCTCCGTCACATCTCTCATCATCTTTCATGCTCCTCTGCGCTGAAGCGACACTTCCTCTTCTTCTTGTCTCTCCCCTTGGTCTTGCCTGTGTCCCCCTGGCTCGTTCCTCATTGTCTGTGATCTCCCTGGGGTCTCTCCTGTCTTCTGGGATCCATTTTGGGGCTCCTTAACACTATTTGCTCCGTTTGCGTCACTTTTTGACGCTATTGAGGGGAAAATGACGCATCTCCATTTTGGGACGTGTTTACATGTAAACTGGATGAGAGTCATTTTTCCTGTGTTAACGTCATTTTGCCTTATGACAAGGCGCAATGGTTAGCGTCAGGCAAAATGACTCTGACCTCTTCCTAGCGCACCCAGCATCAAAGTATAAATATGACGCATGGTGGCATTAAGAAATGGCATTTGCCAGCACTAAACTTTATGACGCAAAACACAATTTTTGAACGGGAGTATAAATATGATATTAAGGCCGTAGAGTCATTTTCTGCACGGGAACGCTTACCTTGCATCTCATTAAGGAAAGGTAGGTTTCCACTTCCAAAAAATGACTTTAACTCCATAAATTTGGTGCTAGACGGGTCTAGCGCCAAAGTATAAAGATGGAGTTAGTTTTGCACTGAATTAGAGTTTAAAAGAATAACGCTAATTAAGTGCAAACAGATTATAAATATACCCCTAAGAGTTCTACTCTAGGCAAGTCTGTGGTCATTTTCTGCTTTCGGCCCATATTTATACTTTTTGACGCAAAACTGCGCCGGCAAAATATTTCCACCGGTTAATTTATACTTTGACGCCCGGCGGCGCAAACCACTGGTGTAAGACATTATTTTTACGCACACCGCAGCGTCAAGTCGTAAAGCAAAACGTCGTGAACGCGGCGGAAATGACTGTGGGTCGATTCAGGACCCCGCACAACGGATATGCAGCGTTTTTTTACGCAATAGCGTCAAAATTCCGCGCAAACACAGCCATTTCAGCAGAGGAGAGCCAAAATGGATCCCAGATGCCTGTACAGACCCCAGGAAGATGACAACAGACCAGGGACTAGTCAGGAGGACCCACACAAGACCCAGCGCAGTTTTAAGAAGAAAAGAAAGTGTTGCTTCAGTGCAGAGGAACAGGAAATTCTGGTTAAAAAGGTGACGGAACACCAGCACCAACTGTTTGTCACCTCAAAGCTGCCAATCAGTAGGAGAGAGGCAATATGGCAACAAATTGTTGACAAGATTAACAGTGTGGCAGAAGTACGCAGAACAGTCATTGAGTGCAAGAAACGCTGGCATGACTGCAAGCGCAGGACCAAGGAAAAGATGGCCAGGAACAGGAAGGCAGCACTGCAGACTGGAGGTGGGAGTCCAGCACACCAGGAGGTCCTGGACCACATGGAGGAGATGGTCGCAGCCGTCATCCCTGAGGAGATCGTCACAGGGATTCAAGGACAGGACAGCGCAGACTATCAGGAGACAACACACATGCAGGGTAAGTCGCATGGGGAATTATAATGCACTAATGGCAACTGTAAGCGGGGGGATACGGACCACAAAATGCATGGAAGTCATCATATATATGGAGTGTCATGGGGGCATGGCCTGCACAGAGAGAAGCTGGGGCACACCATTACACTACACCAACAGCCCCATGGGGGCATGCTGCCAGGCCAGCGATGGAGCAAAGGTAAAGCCACGCCAGGAGGGAAGGGCACAACGTCAAACTGACATCCCATCACACGTCAGCCACTGTACCCCCTACATTAACTAGGGCCCAATTAACAACCTCTAACCATACCGACAACTGGAATGTAACAGTGACAACAGTTGCCACTACCACCTCTGCTGTGTGTGCTGGTCAAGTAGCCAATGGCAGTAACGTCCCCTTGGATCATACACACCTAAATTAGTGGGTTGAGGATGACTACTTTAACAATCCCCTGGAACAAGACAAAGGCTCCAGTCCCGTCAAATGTGAATGCCCATATTTGCCGCATACATCTGCCAATGTCATTAACATGAGGAGCTACACAGCACTAAGGACACACACATGCTGCATATGCCAGGGTCCATCATATGCCTGGGTCACAATGCAACATCACGAATGTCATACTGCTCAGACCACAGCATTGAGGGGGAGGACAAATGGAACTGGTCACTGACATACACCTACACAGTCAGAGGAGGAAATAGGACACTGCTACGATTATCAGGGCAATCCAATGTACCACACATTCCCCAACATCAGGTCTACACATTACCAATGCTAACATCTATATCATGCCATAACAATGCTATGCATAGGATACGCTACACATCAACTACATATAAGTGGATGTGAAATATCAGAGACTCGGGCAGGTCCAGATTGTTAAGTGTGCTGCTAGTGCCATCAGAGCACCCACACCTGCCAGTAAAAAGGCCTCACCATGAAAATGGATGTAGACGGAGGCTTGAGTAGGACAAGAAGGTGGCAATTCACTATTTGGCCAAAAACAACACTAGAGGAGATCACGCCGACAAGTCTAATAACTTAATAAAATACACGTGACATGCAGGTGGGCCATAGGCCTGGGAGAATGCCTATCTGAAAGACTGGAGCAATGAACAGGAAACAAGATCACAATGTGAATTCATCACAAGGCAGGCATGTCACATCCCCAATGCCACAACACAGACACACTAAATGTACCCTATTTCATTGCAGAGGATGATGGATCTCCTGCAGATATGCCTGTCCAGGACTACCCTGATGACATGGATGACGAGCTGACAAACATCACCCAGCAGACCCTCGAAGATGTCCCTGGAACCCTCCAGACCCCACCTTCAGTCACAAGGAAGAGCTCAGAACAAGCAGCCATCACAGAGGACCCACCCACAACACCAATTGTAAGACCTGCCAGCTCCAATACAGCTGAGGACTCAGACGACACAGGCACCAGCTTTGAGAGAACTGTAGTCGGAGTACAGCGGGAGCTGGCCAAGGAGGTGCGGGTGGGGATTCAAACTATGCAGCCAACCTAGAGGGGGTGCATTTGTGCATGATGTCAACTGAAGACCAGGCAGCAGCTATGCAAGGGCGAACAACTATCTTGCAGGAAGTAGAAAAAAGGCTGAAGGAAGTCGGCACAGCTGTAATACAGTTGACCCAACACCTACAACAGCAATCCTGTCAACGCGTGCACGAATGCAATATTGAACCCCTCAGGGCCATCCTGGCTGCCTACCATTGTGGTGTGGCTGCTATTCTCAAGAATCAGCAGATCCTCCTTGCAGCAGTACTGCCCTTAAGACCTTCACAGGTAGCAGCGACCCGGATGTCTGACTCCACGTCTTCTAACACTGAGGTGTGTGTTGCCCCTTCACAACCACCACCACCAAGAACAGAGGAGGCAACACACACATCAGAAGAAGAAGAAATGGAAAAGATCACCTTCACATGGAAAAGTACACGGAAGCACTAGTCCCTGCCACATGGCCAACTATTACCAAGATCCAGCGCTTTGTAACATGCCAGTTTTACAACAGCTGTACTCAATGACTGTTCTGCAAACCACTGTTTATCTTGTCATCCTGCCCAGTGATTGTCTCTCACTTACTCATTGGCAAATCCTGTCCCTCTGCACTGTCTGACACATCACCCCAGCATGTCAAATGCATTTTCCTTTAGCACTTGTGTAGGATCACAATGGAAGATGTCACTATAATGGACTCACAATCATGGACAATGTACATATAGCACTACAGCACTTTTCAATAAATAGCATTTCCACAACCACTTTGTCTCTGTGTAATGTGACACATCAACTGTGCAGTAGATAACTGAACTGTGCCTCCTGTCAAATTACGTAGCTTGTCAATACAACTGTCCTGAAATTATGTAGTCTGATAACTTTGAGCAGTGGCCTGGATTGCATCATAATCTGCCCTTCCTGAGGGTAATATCTGATGAAAAGAGAAACCATACACCATCATGCCGTGTTGGACAGAATAATGCTTCCTCAAGGGATATCTAAGCCATCAAATAGTGGCATCAAAATGTTGTCACCATGAAATACTAACACATATAACAGTGCCCACAAATCTAAGCAAACACTCAAAAAACTGCATGAACGAAGGTGTCTGAGTTTCCATCCAAATAAGTAATAATGCTGAACAGTGTCACATATGATGTCTGTAAGTCATGAAGACGATACTACAAGAGTGCTTATGACCATTCACCTTAGAAGGGTTTCCTTGAATATCACACTGCAGTCAGACATAAAACAGTTCCCCAATACCAAATCTGGAAGCACTGTTTGTTCCCTTGAAAATATATATATTTTTTAAAAACCATTGGGATCCATATTAACTGTGACTGGTGGTTGCAATGAATGGTGGAATCTTTGCAAGGTAGCTCTGGGGTAGCTGCCAATCTTACAGCCCAGTTGGGATTTGTTCTAAGCATAGGACACAAATGGAAAATAACAAAATTCATGTACACTTATGCCAAGGCCCTGATCAACAAGCATTTAGCACATACTGTAAAGGGTTCACTATATATTTATTAAACGGTAATAACAGAAGAGGAAACTCAGGGAAAAGTCTTACCTACCCTAATCTACCCTAACTTCTCATTATCCACAATTGTTACTAACTAACCTAAGCTAAACTTACTTATCACATGCAACAAAACGTTCTAAAGATCAACTCCCCACCCCCCTTATGAGACGGGACACATGGAGGACAACAGATACTAACCTAAACACATAGACCCGTATTTATACTTTTTTTAGCGCCGCATTTGCGCCGCTTTTTGACGCAAAACGGCGCAAACCTACAAAATACAATGGTATTTTGCAAGTTTGCGCCGTTTTTGCGTCAAAAAACGACGCAAATGCGGCGCAAAAAAAGTATAAATACGGGCCATACTATCCTATACTAAACAAATATATATTATTTTGTGTTTTTTTTATATTTAAAAAATGTTTTACACACAAGAACCCCAACATAGCCCGACACACTCAAAAAGAAAAAATAGAAATAATCAGGACCCCCCACCCACTAACACTAACTAAACTAACAGCCTATACTAACCTAACACTAAGGCCCCTAAGCCCACTAAGTATAAGAACAAGGAAAGAGGAGGGAGAAGAGAGAAGAGGGAATCATGTCCATTTAAAACATCTAGCGGTTGGCCCTCCGGAGGGTCCGCTTTATGGACCGCACATGCCTGTTCATATGGCGAACATCCAGGCTCAGGTGACTAATTTTCCATAGGACACGGTCCATTTTGCGTTGCATGTCCTGAAAAGCTGCATGGTCAACTGTAGCAGCTGGGGCGGTCTGGGTACCAGCTGAGGACGTGTGTGGGCATGTATAGTCAATGCCTGTGGGCTGCCCTGAAGGTGGTCTACTGCTAGGGCCTGGAGCACTTGCAGACGTTGTTGGGACAACAGTCCCAGCTGTGTGTGGTGCTACCTGGGTGGAATTGGTGGTTGTGCTGGTGGTGGCTGTGGTGGGCAAAGTAGGGCCACCCTGTGGGAAAGCCCTCCATGCTCTGGAGGCCAGTTCGTTCCTGTATCTTCGGGCCATCCGTCTGAACCCTGAATCTACCAGCAGGATATGCTGGTAATGCATTGCCCGCCTCTGGAACTCACGGACCTAGATGGGTGTCATGTTAGCAGCTGTGAAGACAAAGGCAAAAAATTACATTAGGAACAGCATTGTGTGAAATGGCACTAGAAGTAAATCAGAGAGTACATCTACTGTACTTGTAACAGCTCCTATCATCATACAGAACATTGAATGTCCCTGAGGAAGCACATGGCAGGCCAGCCTACAAAGGTCGTCTCACACATAGCACATCCAAACCCTACAAGATGGGTAACAACTGGCATTAATTTGGCATCAGAGTTCTGACAGTTGTCAGCTAACAATCATGCAGCACATCCTCCGCTAATGCCAGGGCTACAAATGTCAGTGTACGGGATGGAAATCTAGGGCCCCATGATCCGCAAGTTGAAAATTGACTTGTTAGTATAGTACTCATGTGATACAGTGTGTAAACTATGTTCCGACCAAACATTCACAGATTTATATGTCTGTGTAACATACTTGTATCATCAGCCCTAGGTACACTATTCACAAACCCATGTCTGTGTTTGAGGGTGGGGGGGTGGAGAAACAACTAACAATTTCACACAACATGGACAAACAACATGGACACCCAGGAAGCTTTGGAAAGCTGGATATGTGTTTGGCTCTACACACACACCACAGGTAAAGTGTATCTACAAATAGGAGACAGCAAACCCTTGACCAATCGCAGCGCCACACGTGTCTGGAAATGCAGACCTTTGTCCACATCATATACTTCCAGTAAGGCATGACTTTCAACAGACACAGAGTTGCAAGAACACCCCTGGCCATGATTTGCATACACACCTAGGCCATTGCTCTCAAGTGCAACATACTTGTAGCACTACATGTGGAGCTACATGC
Organism: Pleurodeles waltl; assembly: GCF_031143425.1. Lineage (NCBI taxonomy): Eukaryota > Metazoa > Chordata > Amphibia > Caudata > Salamandridae > Pleurodeles > Pleurodeles waltl. The sequence goes on along the minus strand of NC_090443.1, from coordinate 236,843,611 downwards.
TGCTAGGAAGTTCACCCTATAGTTTCATAAGTACACATAAACCCAAGGGCTCTGTTACATGGCTTAATTACTAGCAATGCATAATGGTGTATTTGACAAAATGGAAACTTCTATGCTGTTCCAGGCTTCAGCAGGGGCAGTGCATGTTCAAATAGGTGGTGTGCATGGAGGTGATCACATGTGTGTGCTCCAACATTTTCTCACAAGTCCTGTATGTGAGATTCGAATTCAAATGGCCAACAGTACCTTTCACACGGGAAGCAATCTACAGGTGATAACAGGGCTTAGAAACTACAAGCCATTGTATTAATTGACCTGACGCTCATGCAGTTAGATGTACTATGACAATGGCATAACATAGGAAAGGGTGTAGCACACAGGATTAGTATTGTTAGTCTGTGTGTGTCGAGGAGGGAATATCGGGGTACACATATTACCATTCCAGGGACCTCTTCAGACAGGTGGGGTGAGACCAGGACCATGGGTGTGTCAGGAGTTTGGAAATGGGCTGACATGTACATGGCATGTAATTTGCGCAACGCTTGTCATAGGTGTGGCACTTGTGTTGTCTATGTTCTACTTATATGGAACTCTAGTCACAGATAGTCCTTGCATAGATCGGTGCAGTTGGACTTACTGCTGTCAAGGGTCTGGTAATACATTCCTGTTACCAATGCAATAGCACATCAACTGCCTCATGTATGAGGCTTGTTTTCCCCTTATTGAGTGATGGTGTCTTAGTTGTGTGCCATATGCTGCGTTGAACCATGTTGCCAACATGTATGTGTGAAATAGGTGTGGTCCTCTGCTATTGCCCTTCAAAGGTTGAATGTACAGGATATATGTCACTTACAGTGTGTGTGTGTGTGACTGTTGTATGATACACATCACAATTGCTCAGGAATGTTATGTGTCCTGATCAGTATATCAGCAATGCACCAAGAGGCTACACTCTTATTCTGATAGTTAGAGATAAAGGTGAGCAAAAATGATTAGCCAGACCATGATATGGTGATTATAATCAGTGTTTATTTACATTAGTTAATACAGTGGTGATGGTGATTAGTTTTAAAAGAAATTGTTTGTGATATGTTGGCGCCTACGCAATCCAGCTGCTGTATTTTGTTGTTAGCCCTCATGTTGCAGGCCAGCATCCTCCTCCTCCTCCTCTTCAGGCATGTGTGGCTCTGGTTCCAAGAGGGGAATGTTCCTTCGTATGCAAATGTTGTGCAGGATGGCACATGTTAGAATGATCTTACAGACCATTTCAGAGGAATATATGAGGCTACCACCAGTGATGTCGAGGCACCTGAATCTCGACTTGAGGATGCCAAAGGTAATGCGTGTCCTCTTATGTGCGTCATTGTAGGCACGCTCTGCTGCAGTGCTTGGGTTGCCAAATGGTGCCATTATCTTTGGCTGGATCCCATACCCCTGATCAGCTGAAAAAGAAAATGAATGGGATCATGTTGATGTAGCTTGCCCCGTTGAAATCTCCTTGCATGGCAGTAGTTGTCTTGTGTTGTCTGTGACTCTTTGGTATTATAGTTCTCCTTCTTAGGCTTGTAGGATGTACCATATGCATTGTGTTGTTTCCTTGGCTGAACGAGTGTTTGGCTGCTGACCGGATGTCAGCAGTATGTTTTGGGATTTGCAGTACAGTGTGCACTCCCTAGCATTGTGACTTGTGATACAGGTGTCCCTGTGTCTTCACTGGGGGTGAGATGATTGTTCCATACACAGATTCATTTTGACAATGTTGTTAACACATTCACATCAATCTACCCTGGACATCCCATACCTTTAGACTTCTGCAATGGATTAATTTAAACATCAACGAGACGCTTACATTTTGCAAGGTGACAATTAGGCAAACCTCTTCAAACGTTGTGATCATTGACGTCTTAACATTAGACAGTACACTAATTATAGATGTGTGACAGGTTCAATGCAGACCTATGAAACATGGCTAGCGATGTCATGACCTCAGTGTGTTCCTGCCCACATGTTGCTGTTGTGGTGTATGTGTTGTGTGTCCTAAAGGTTTCTGTGCAGTGTGTGCATATAATTAGGTTTTTGTACTTACCAACAAGTAGTCCATTGCCATACTGTCCATCCTGGAAATGCTGATTGATGGTAGAGTGACGGAAGATGAATGAGTCATGGACACTCCCAGGATATTTTGCCACGATGTTGGTGATCAATCCTTGGTGATCGACAATGGCCTGCACATTGATGGAATGTGTGTGCTTCCTATTGCGGTAGAGGTCTTCAGTTGCAGCAGGTGGCACAAGGCGTACATTTGTGCAGTCGATGGCACCAAGGACGTGTAAGAAGCCACTAATGAGGTAAAACCCCTGTTTTGTCTCCTGCTGCTTCTGCAGTGTGTTTGGGAAGTGGATGTGGCGGGGTGTGAGTCCAATGATGGCATCCAGTACTTTGGGCAGGAAGGGAGAAAATTATGGCTGTGATATTCCGGCAACCAGGGCACCAGCTGTTTGAAAAGATCCACTTGCCAGCATGTGAAGTACAGCTAGCAGCTTGGTTTCTGTTGGGATGGTGCGGGGTGTCAGCAAGGTGGGTGCCAACTGTGGCTCTAGGTTGCGCAGCAGCTGCTGAATAGCCTGCCAGTTCAACCTGTACCTCTGGATGATGTCATGTTCCCTGAGGCCATGAAGGGTTGTCCTGGTGCGGAATATCCTCTCCTGCCTTCTGCGCTGCCTCTGGGGTCCCTGCTGGTGTTGTGGTAGCTTCTGTTGTTGTTGCTGGGCTCTGCGTCTGCGTGCACGCTGGATGAGAAGCACCTCCATGTCTCCCTTTTGCTGCTCTGCTGTTGCTTCCGTGTGTTCTGATTAAATACAGGTGTGTTTGCCACATTTTAATGCCTGCCCTGACCCAGGCGTTATTTTTTGACGCAAATCAGGCTGTGTGTTATTTTCCGGCTCCGCTTTCCGGCCGTGCGGGATTTTTGCCCAGAAGCATAAATACGATGCATGGGCATTTAAGTAATTTTTTGGACGGGAACGCCTACATGCATATGATTAACGCAAGGCGGGTTGCTGCATCAAAAAAATGACGCACACGGTGGGATTTCGACATCTGCGGGCTCGGCCGTCAAAGTTTAAATATGGGGCAAGGTTTGCGCTGAATGTGCGTCGAAATTTTTGACGCACATTCGGCGCAGACAGAGTAGAAATATGCCACTTAGTGTCTTTTCAGCTGTAAATATTTAAGTTACATGCTGAAAGGTGATATTACTCTTTTTAATTGACAGAAACCGTTTTCCTTTCAGTGTGTCTGTAAATATCTCATTCTAAGTATATCTGTTAGAAATGGGGTCTTTAGTTGGCAGTCAGGTTACCCGCTGTCCGAATAAGAACTCTCCCTCTAGTCAGGGCCAAGGAGAAATACACTTGGTTAACCCCGCATACCCCCTTGGTAGCTTGGCACGAGCAGAAAGGCTTAACCCAGAGACAAGGTGTAAAGTATTTGTACCAACACACACAGTAATACAGTAAAGACACTACAAAATAACTTAGAAAAATAGCCAAGAGTTATCTGAGCAATACAAGACCAAAAATGACAAAAATCCAACATACACAGGCAAGGTTATGAATTTTAAAAGATTAAAATTCAATATAGCACTTAGGTCCAGATGTACGACCCTGGGTTTTGCGACTCGCAATTTGCGACTCAATTGCGATTCACAAAGTGCGAGCCACAAATCCTTATGTACAATAGTGTATTTTACACTGTTTGCGATTCGCAATGGGGTTCTGCTGGCAGTTTTTTTTATTTTTTTAAATGCAGCTAATTTACCTTAAAGGAAAATGAGATGCATTTCAAAAACAAAAATGAAAAGTTTTCTTTTCAATTTTTCAGAGCAGGCAGTGGTCTATTATCACTGCCATTCACAAAGGTGCTAACTGCGAATGTTTTATGACCACATTCGCAGTCACAAAACAATGCTACATCGCGCTGTGCCTTGCAATCAGGAAGGGAACGCCTCTTCCTAATTGCGACTCGCAAACCTATTTTGCGATTCAGTAAATAGATTACTGAATCGCAAAATAGGCTCTGTACATACCAAAATGTTTTTTTTCCTGTCGCAAATGGTCCGATTCTGCGAATCGGGCCGTTTGCGACAGGAAAAATGGTACGTACATGTGCACCTTAGAAACACACATGCTTTGAATTGGTGATATCATGGTGTCGTGACGGAGTCGTTTCCAACAATCCGAAGCCAATGGCACCAGTGCACGGAGTTGGGGATTGTAGCATCACTAGATCTGAGGTGGCATCAGTTCCAGTGCTGCAGAGCAAAAGAGCAGAGGCATCACGAAGAGGCGTCGGTCCATGCTGCGGAGAGGTAGTGGTGAGGCAGCATCAGTGGCAAGCGTTGGATCCTCGCACTTCCGGCAGAGTCAATATTGGGTGGTCACGATGTGGTGCAGCGACTTCCACTAAGTCACGGACTTCAACAAGGCTGTAGCAGCGTCATGCCTGTGGGGTCATCGCACTCCGGTGAGGACCACAGCTTCAGTTGTAGCGGGCTTCACAGGATTCAGCAGAGGCATCGGTCTGGAGTCGTCTGAAGTTGGTTTCCTTCAATCTACTTGATTTCCACCAGCTTCTCCTTTCAAAGGCCTAAGGACAGGATCAGGTACCACTTGTCAGGGCAGGTGCTGGCAGAGGAAGTCTTTGATGGCACTGAGACTTCAGAACAGGGGGCAAGCTCAGTCCAAGCCCTTGGAGATTCCTCTAAAGCAGGAATATACCACAAAGTCCCGGTCTTTGTCCGCTTTCACAGGCAGAAGCAGCAACTGCAGGTTAGCCCAACAAAGCACAGTCACAGGCAGGGACAGCACGTCTCATCAGCACTGCAGCTCTTCTCCTTGGGAGAGGTTCCTCTTGGTTCCAGAAGCAAATCTTGAAGAAATCTAAAGTCTGGGGTTTAGGATCCACTACTTCTACCCCTTTCTGCCTTTGAAGTTGCCCAGCTTCAAAGAAAAATATCTGTTGTTTACAGGATCCTGCCTTGCCCAGGCCAGGCCCCAGACGCACACCCGGGGTTGGAGACTGCATTGTGTGAGGGTAGGCACAGCCCATTCAGGTGTAAGTGACCACTCCTCCCTCCACTCGAGCTCAGATGGCTTGTAAGGGTATGCAGGCTCCAATCCACCTCCCTTTGTGTCACTGTCTAGAAGAGATTCACATACAGCCCACCTCTGAGTCTGACCAAGACAGGTAATCCACAAAAAGGCAGAGTCACAGAATGGTTGAAGCAAGAAATGCCTATGTTTTAAAAGAGGCATTTTCAAACTAACAATCTAAAAAACAACCTCACTAAAAGATGGATTTTTAAACAGTTAAAAACTTATTTGGCAGTATTTCACTGTCAGGACACGTAAAACACATCAATATATGTCCCACCTTTAACATACACTGCACCCTATCCATAGGGCTACCTAGGGCCTACCCTAGGGGTGTCTTTTATGGAAAAAGAGTAGGTTTAGGTCCTGCAAGTGGGTACACTTGCCAAGTCAAATTGGCAATTTAAAACTGTAAACAGATACTGCAATGGCAGGTCTGAGCCATGTTTACAGGGCTACTCATGTGAGTGGCACAATCAGTGGACCACTCTGATAGGAGTGGAGCATCAGGAACGGACACTGATAATCCTGGCTCAACTGACATTAGCTTCCCAGGCAATGAACAAAATCCTAGACCTCAAACTTTTTTAGAGCAATACTAGCTCTTCAGAAGGAGTCGACAGAACATAAAGAAGACAACAAATCAGGTGAATACGGGTAGAGGCCAAGGATCCTGAAACAGAGGAAGAGGCAGTGGAAGAGGCGGCATAAACAGAGGAAACAAAGGTTACGTCAGAGGAGCCACAAGAAATGGGGGAGAAACAATTGGATGAATGGGAACCACACCAAGTCCAGATGTGGAATCATAATGGATCCTGTGGTGGCAACTAAAACGATCATCAATTTATCAGATAGTGTTAACTGAGGAGAGAAAGAGACTTCTATGCTTTGGACTAACCTTTTGTCCCCTCAAAAACGTTGATTATGTTGGAATGAGGATAGACTTGTTCAAGTTTATAAGGAAACTCAAATTGATGAAATGGCATCTCTTGAAGAAGAGCCCTATAGCAGATAACATGCCTCTTGAGGAACAAAGGAATCTATCTAATAAAATACAGATTAGAGATATAGAGACGTTATCTATTTTACAGGAATTACAACAATATGAAGTGGGTGCAAATGACCCTCAGTCTATGCTGAAATCTCTCAGATTAACTTGTGCTGACCCATGTCCAAGTAGTTACAAGCATCCATCTACCTTCCTACTGTGTATGCCGCATGGCAGTAGAGACACATTCCACAAGATGGTCATTAAAGAACTTAAAAAACTCAGGATGGCCAAAATGAAAAGAGTAAAATACAATATAACTCTGGAGCAATAACAGACACTGGAGTCTCTAGCAGATGATATAAATATTATTGTCTGCCCTACAGACAAAGGTGGGAATATTGTAATCCATAGCCGGGATCAATATATAGCTGAAGCCAATCAACAATTGAGTGATACAACATCATATGCTTTAACGGACAAAGAAATATACAGTAGGAGTATAACATCCTATTGGAACAGATTAATGGACTGGCAAGATAAGGGTATCCTTGAGTGGAAGAGTGTAGTTATCTCAAGAAGAAATATCCAAAGATACGAGTGTTGTATTTTCTACCAAAGATCCATAAAGATAACAACCATCCGTGAGGGAGTCCAATAGGGTTATCGAGGAATAATGCCTTTGCAAATGTATTCGGATATGTGGACAATATAATTTATGACTTTGTTGTCACTCTCCCCTCCTATGTGAAGGACACTAAGGACTTTCTAGGTAAAATTACAGTGATTAGTTGGAAAGAAGATTTTCTTCTGGCAACTTTAGATATCATGCTACCACTTTTTTCGAGCAAGACCAGTTTGTTTGATAGAATACACGATTATGATGGTAGAAATGATCAAAATGTCCCTCAGAGTACCATCTTTCTTTTTAATGGTAATTTTTATCAACAGATCCTTGGGACTGCACTGGGCATGTGCTTTGCTCCCTGTTTTGCTAATCTATTTCTGGGATGGTGAGAGGAATACGTGTTCAGTAATGATAAGCTACATGGGTATTGGCTATGTTTTATTGATGATCTCTTTGTCATCTGGAAAGGCTCTGGTGAGGAAATGAAAGAATTTGTTAGGATTCTGAATAATAATAAGAACAATCAGATTTTCACCCTTACCACTTGCAAGACACAGATAGAATTCCTTGATATCTCGGTGGAAATTGAACAGGGCAGGATGGAGACTCGATTGTTTAGACAACTCACAGCAGGAAACTGTTTGTTATATGCCTTGAGCGGACACCCGACTAGGCTGAAATCTAGTATACCCTTTAGCGAATTCCTTAGAGCTAAGAGAAACTGCAGCACTGAGTCTGTATTTCAAAGTGAAAAACAAACAATGGTACAGAGATTTAAGGACATGCGATATCCTAATCGTGTATTAAAAGAAGTCTGTCGGAAGGTAGCATGTGTCACTTGGGAACATTTTTAATTTTCAAATACAAAGACATCAAAAGACAGTTCTACACCTATAATGATTCTAACCTACAACAATGATATGGGTACGCTTAATAAGATCTTTGGAATATCCTGCAAAATTATAATTTAGTTAGAAAAAGAGTAGGGAACAAACCAAGCATTACATACCACAAAGCCAGGTCACTCTGGTACCCAGTGATATTACTTTGAGCCCAATCAATATGAAATTGAAAGGATTTTTTTTTATGTGGGAGGTGCAGAGCATGTAAAGAATTGAAGAATTTCACTATAATGACTGTATGAAATTGTCATTGTATGGCATTGAACAAATTAGTGTAAACCCCAGGGGTAGAAATCGAGTTGCCCAATTAAGAAAGAGAGAGTCTGAATTAATTTTAGATCCCCAGACTCTTAAACCCATTGGTCTTAATCACGATGAAGAATTGAGTTCTATAAATAGGAAGAACCTAGGTAGAACTAGAGCGCAGGCGCTTGACCCTACTATAAGGTCTTGATATTATTATATATTTGTTTTATTTTGTTGTGTATGTCATCTTAACAGAGTAGAGTTTGTATGAGCCAGAGGTGCTTTTCATGTGGCAGGGGGTACATGGGAGTAATATAAGGAGCTCCTCCAGTCACATGTGTTGAATTTATGTATGGTTGTTTTTCCGGTTGAGGACTAGTAGTGGGTGAATCGTTTTGATTTCTAGAAACACAATAGAATTAAGAGCAGATGACAGAATTAGAATGTGAGCATAGAGGGTATGGTAGAGAGCACGTCAATTCCTCTTGGAATTCTATGCGAGGTGTCCTCTTCAAGAAATATATGGGTAGTATAGTGGTTTGGTACCAGGAGAAGTTTAGTTGTCACGATACAAAAAGCAATTATACTTATAAACTGAGAATGGGAAACAATGAACATTATTATACAGATCGGTATGACTATTAGGGTAGAGGGACATCTGTCCCGGGTGATGGTAGAATGTGATTAAATGTGATAATGTGGACAGCAGCATTTTGGAGAGATGATCATAGTGGTTATCAAAAATGTCAAATCAATGTGGTGATTTATAGTGCAATGTAAGAAAAAAACTTGGTAGAAATGAATTGAACAGTAGTAATATGCTGTGGATCTGATCAGCAGGATATATTTGAGAAGATTCAAATTGCAAATAGGTATGTTGATGTGTAACATATTGCAATCATGGAATATGTCGGAGAAATGTAAGACCCGTTCTTTAAACAAATGTATGTATTTGAGGTCTTGAGACATACTAAGATGGCGCCCATTATAATTTATGTATAAGACAGGACTAATAGAACAAGTCCTTTGTCACTGATTAGTACACCATAGAGTTTATTTATGTTCTTCTCACAACACGATGATTGTGTGAACAAGGCCATTGTTTGGTCAAAACGTGTCACGGAATGTGATTAAATTTATGTGATCTGCTTGAACGCCTGAGTGAGTGTTTTATGGAGGTTTTGGTACTATGATCATATTTCCCAGTGTGCTTGTCTGGTATACACTCCACCCCTCATGGGAGCACGTGGAATATTACATATATGAGAGAGAGAGGAAAGAGAGATAGAGAAAGATATTCTCTGAATAAAATAAAGAAAAGTGTTAAAGTACCATATTATAAAATAAAATTCTGTAATTCATACTTTATGCATTTTTGGTTTGGTAACATAACAACAACTCATCGACTGTAATGAACTGCTTATGATCCTGCACATGATATCACTCACTGAATGTTAAATAGCATATTTGTTTATATCACTGATGACATCACTGAAAACATCATCCTGAGGTGCTTTTCGTCATGCACAGGAGGGTTTAGCTGCAGGACTAGGCCCTGTGCCCAACACTCCCCAAGTGACCAGCCCACAATATGCATGGCCTTTAGCTATGTACAGCAGATGTTTGTAAATTCAAATCTACATAACTTTATAATGCATTCATCAGGACATCATACAAGAAAACTTAAAAAAAATGTTATACACATATTCGTAAAAAGGCCAACTGTTCAGAAAGGAAATGATTAATCTTCCCATAAGTTAAGGAATTACAAAACCTAATTTTGTTTATAATGTCTTTGTATTAAAATTCAGTCCAGTGTTACACATTTCAGAGGAACTCAATAGCTGTTAACATAGCTGAGCAGTCTTGTATTGTTTCAGGTTCTCCTGTCAAACCCAGGAGCAAAACATTTCTTATGTAAATGTTTAAACAATTTGTAAAACTGCAAAAAGTGGCAGGTAGATTGGTCTAACGCAGAATCACATGGTAGGCTGATAATGTGGGGAACCAAGAAACATGAATAGGGAAAGCCAAAGTGCATTGCATGTAAAAGAAATCTTGTTAAATAGAACATAAATTGGGAATTGGCAATAGTTGTTAAGTAGAAAGCAGGGTCTACCACTAGAACCTAGGCCTAGGCAGAGTTCATGTAGTTCTGCTACGCAGAATTCGGCAGAGGGCCAAAAAACTCTGCAAACTCCACCTAACTCTGCAAAAGGGTGGAGTTATGCTCAGCTGCCTGTTCATGCTAATTGGTGCGAGTAGCGTGTTCTGCATTTTGAAGTGAGTGCAAACAGCACCATGTGGTAGCATGCGCATGGGGCCATCTTGTTGTTCCTAATCTGTGCATGGTGCTAGGCCTGCTTTTTAATCCAATCTTAATCTGAGCAATCATTACTTTATCCCACGTCTCTTCCGATTATACATTTATTTAATTAGTGTGTGTATTTGTATATTTTAGGTATTTGCCTTTTTTCCTGTGAATTTTTGTCCCTCTCTTTGTTTTCCCCTAAAAAAAATTCCTCTCTTTTCCTTCTCTTTCTGGTCTTTTTTTTATTTTCACCCAGCACCAAAGCAGTGGGAGATGCAGCACCAGTGCAGCGGGGCACCAGCTAACCACATACCATGGAATCACCGGCGCTACCAGGGGTTCAGCTCTACACGTCATTTCCAGGGAGGAGGAGGTGGTCGTACTGTTTTTTTTGGTGCAGCTCCACCTCTCCTCCATGATTGCAGCAGGCTGCAGGCCCAGGAGCCGTTAGGTCATGTGGGAGTGTCAGCTGCTGTGGGGGAAGGGTGCACCATCGAGTGCACAGGTGTACTAGGATTCGGTGCACCGATCAGCAGCTGACACACTGCTGGGCAGAAATCCTCAATCAGGACCAGGACCTGCTCAGCATCTAGGTTGCAGGGCTTCATGAGTACTAATAATTACTAATTTTGTTGTGTCTTAAAATGCTATTCTTTTTTCAAATAGCATGCTGCTCACACTTAGACTCAGAGGCAAGTTACGTTCATGCAGTACTGTGAATATTATGTTTTCAATTTGAGCGAACCAGGTGCTCAGTGCTACCTAGTTCTGTTCATTGCTGTAGGAACTTGCTACAGTTCTGTGCTTTGAGACCCTCAAAGGTAATTTGAGGCGCTTTACAAATCATGGATATACAGTAGGCATACTAGTAATTATCAAGAACCAAGCAATGTGACTTACCAGTGCCCATCCCTGGTGCTGCAGAACCTACCTTCAGCTGGTGCTGAGTCATATTGCACACTGGTGCTGGCTACAGCACTGGTGGTCTGTGCGGCTAGAAAAAAACATTACACTTTAGATGCCAGATATACCTCTCCATTTTTATAATATTTTAACAAAATGCAACCACAACACATGACAACAGTTCAGCAAAGCAGATCTCACCCATCGTCATCCATGACTTCCCTGCCCATGAGTCGCATTTTGTGACTCATGGGCCATGACCCCACCTAACTCCAGTGTGGTTCAATTTGGCACTGACGTGCTGGCTGTGCAATGTGTGTCTGCTTCCATTAATGTGGCATTTACAAAGTTTTCAATGGTTTGCAAACTGAAACGAGAACAAGATAACTGTCCCTTTCCTCTTAGTGCCCACTCAGTCACCTCTGAGAACCAAGCTCCTTTTTTCGTTCCTAAGTTTTGTCCCAGCCTACCACAAATATTGAAAAAAAACATTTTTGGTATGTGCCACATGTTACGGGACAAGTGGTTCATATGGCTTTCATAATGAATGTATGTCTGTTCAATTTCTTCCCTTGACATTTATCAACTTTCATTTTTACTATAGTGATTGACGAAACTTAAGCTTAGCCACATAATCATAAGCCCTCCCACAATTCTGTAGCAAAACCCCTACTGTACGTACCCGTCTTTTCCCTGTACCTTACCCTGCTGCAGTAGACCAAGGGCCTGATTGAGATCTCAGCAGATGGTATACTTCTTCACAAGCATGAACGATATCATGTCAACTGGTTATGATCTTCATAGGATATAATGAGATCACAATTCCACGGATGGGATATCCATTACATATGTGACAGAATATTCTCCTATGCCAAGATCTAAATCAGGCCATAAGTCGCGCTTCCATCCCTTACTGCCAAGAGTATGTGTTTGATTGCAAAAACGATTGTGTTTGAGGGTGAGGCCAGAAAGTACAGTGGGATTAAGGGCCGTATTTATACTTTTTAGCGCTGCGTTTGCGTAATTTTTTGATGCAAAAGCAGTGCAAACGTTCAAAATTCAATTGTATTTTCTAAGTTTGCGCCGATTTTGCATCAAAAAATGATGCAAATGCGGCACTAATAAAGTATTAATATGGGCCTAAGTGTCTGTGATTTTGTGTTTTGCGGATGGGCTACTCTGTGATAAACGTGTTCAATAAAATCTAAGTATCCCTTTCCTTTCCCTGTACTGCAGTGCATCATTTTTTTTCTACAGTCTACTTACAGCTGACAAGATTTGTATTATCTGAATGTTATGCATGATGTGTGAGACATATTATTCATCTGCCTCAATGGAGTTAGGGTAGAATTGAATGGTATTTGGAGAACAGCAGAGCCATTGGAATCAAAGATCATTTTTTGTCCATGGCAGCTTCCCCAACTGAAGACTGGAGAGAGTAGCAAATTTGTACCCAATTCGCTGGCTAGCACACCTCCGGTCATTTAGCACAACAAGAATGGAATATTTGCACTCCATAGTGAATGATGTCTAGCTCATTAATCAGAGTTATTTTAATTTTTTTTCATACAAAGTGTCTGTGTGGTTTAGCTTTCTTTTTTAGGAAATCCTTTGCAAGAAAAAAAAAATCACTCAGTTTTTTAATCTTATGCTGCCTCCTTTCATCCAGTCACATTGCGAGGCATGTGTTGGAAAAAAACATGTCATTTTGACCTTCCTAATCACATCAATAATTTCTGTGACACTATATAATTTTAAACAAGTGTTTTCACAGACTATTCTTTACAATGTATCTTTTTTTTTTTTGTTTTCCTTCTTGTTATGCTACTCCTGCTGGTCCTCCACCACCACTGAGCCGACTCTGGAGGCTGAGGTTGGAGGCCACCAGGGCCCAATACCAACAGCTGGTGGATGAGGAGGGCCTCCAGGCCACACGTGGGCCCTGATTTATACTTTTTGGTGCAAAACTGCACTAATGCAGTTTTGCAACAAAAAGTTTTGCACCAGCTTGCACCATTTCTGTGCACTAGCTGGACACCATATTTATGGAATTTTGCAAGACGGTGCAAAGGGCAGGCTAGCGTAAAAAAATTGACGTTAGACAGTTGGGCTGGCAGTATGGAAGAAGGAGTTTTTGCACCAAAAAATAATGTTAGGCAGGTTAGAGTAAAAAAAATGACTATAACCTTAGTCATTTTCTGACGCAAAACCATCCATACCACATGACTCCTGTCTTAGAAAAGACAGGAGTCATGCCCACCACCTCAATGGCCATCACAGGGGACCAGGGTCCCCTCAGCATGGTCATTGCACCCAGTGCCATGTAGGGAGCCCATTTCAGGGCTCCCAATGGCACTTAAAAAAAAAATACTTACCTGTACTTACCTATACTTACCTTGGATGGGGTCTCCCATCCCTCTGGTGTGGATGGGGGTGTCCCTGGGGCCTGGGGGGGGTACCTGTGGGCATATTCCAGGGTGTTCCACAATGTAAATAGGCCTACAGGTCCCCTAATGCCTGCCCTACCCAGGCGTTAAGAAATGGTGCAAAGCAAGCTTTGCACCATTTTCTGACCTCTCCCCCGTGCATGATTTTTGCACGGGAGGATAAATAAAGCACTAGGGCCTTAGAGTCATATTTTGCCCAGGAACACCTACCTTGCATCTCATTGACACAAGGTAGTTTTCCGCAGGCAAAAAATGACTTTAACTCCAATATTTTGGCGCTAGACATGCCTAGCACCAAAATATAAATATGGATTTAAGTTTGCACCGGATTTGCGTAAAAAAATGACGCAAATCCGTCACGAACAGAGTATAAGTATACCCCCTAGAGCCCATCCCAGTACCACCATTGCCACGCCCAAAGTTACAAAATTCTCTGTCTAAAAAGGGAGCTCAAAGTCTGTACTCTGGAGTTGACAAAGTTAAACGTTGATGCTTAACAAAGACATGAATGATGATGTTAACTTGGAGAAATTACATTCTTATGCATGTTTGGGTAAGTGGGGCTGGTGTGGGCTATTGCCCAGGTAATTGAAAATCCTGCAGTGAGTTGATGTTGTATTTAACCATACCACCCCACCAAGTTTGTGATATATTTGTGGTAAATTAAGTCACACCTCAATAACTCCCACAGCCAGAGAGAAGAGGGTTAGGGGTTTGATGAATAGACGGGAAAGGAGATTTGAGGGAAGATGTGATAAAGATGAACACAAAACAAGAACAATCTTCATCACGGCGATGAGCAACACATCACCATCAATCTGTTGTGAAAGGAAACAAATGAATGAATTGAATCCCCCAGTTTGAAAAAATATGATTATTAAAAGGAAATGATACTGTATTGCCAGATTGGGTGGTGCATCTGTATTCTCCTCAGTAATGCCTGGCACTCTTGGGTGCCTGTCTGAACTGGTCAGGTAGGTAAGCAGGAGTGTTGAGTTCAGCTTTCACCTTTCATTTGTGCAGGAGAGAAGAAGGCCTGCAGATTGTAAAACAAAAACTGTATTCTAGAGTCAAGGAGAAGGACAGAAGAAAGATAAGTTTCATGAGGAATGGAGCAAGAAGACTCAGAGGCAGAGCAAAAACAAGAGGAGTTTCACGTTTGCCAGCAGTGCAGCACACACACTCAGCAGCAATTCCCAGATCAATGTACCCCTCTCCATTCCACATAGCTGAGTACTAGGCCTCAGAGTCCTCATCCACCTGGTGTTCCATTGAAGCTGATAACTTTTTTCTTCTAGCTTTTGAGCTAGTCCTGTCCTGAGTCCTTGCAGCCTCCTTTTGACTCCAAGTAACCTGTCCCAGTACCAACCTGAGTGAGCTAGACCTGCAGTGCTTTGCTGTTGAACAACAAGTTGAGAAACAGAATTTCAGAATTTTGGATTTGTGTTTGGTAACTAAAGTGACTGGTCTGGTCTCTGAGCATCAAGAAAGAAGGAGTGGCCCTGCAGGTACATTTTTGCTAACTTTGAAAGGGTCACTCACCTTCAGAAAAAATGATCATCCACCAGGCACCAAACATTGCAATTCATCAACATCATGTTATTAGTTGAACATCCTCCCTCAGTGTCTATCACCACATAAATCACAATCACTCATTTATATATCATCGCTCATTGGTGCAATAGTTGCAGTTACCTCTTCCAATTCAAGCACAATGGAAGGTACAACATTGTATCTTTGATGTAAACACATAAGAATTTGGTATTGGCAGTTTTGTAAAGCATTGATCTTCTGAGGCAGGCCTGGTAAAGGTGCAAAAAAGGCTAGGCATGCAAGGGAGGCAGGCATTGTCTCCAATGACCTGTGGAGCCTTCTTCATTGCACACTGGTCAAACTCCAATCCAACCATACATGTGACTAAAAAGTGGTGGGGCAGCATAGATCAGACACAAACAGAATGTTCTGCTAGCTGCTTATTTTTGTGCAAAGGCAGAAGCTCAACAATAAATATTTAAAGCGTTCTATGGTGGCACTAGCATAGTCAGTCACAGAAGTAGAGTTCATCCTCAAACTCGGGTGGTATGCCCAGAAGTTTTTAAGCAAATACATTTGGGGGCATATTTATACTCTGTTTGCGCCGAATTTGCGTCGTTTTTTTCGACGCAAGTTCGACGCAAAACTAATTCCATATTTAAACTTTGGCGTTAGACGCGTCTAGTGCCAAAGTTCATGGAGTTAGCGTAATTTTTTGGCGTGAACACCTTCCTTGCGTTAATGAGATGCAAGGTAGGCGTTCCCGTCTTAAAAAATGACTCCCAGGCATGTGCGTGGTATTTATACTCCCGGGCAAAAATCACGCCCGGGAGTGGGCGGGGCAAAAAACCCTGCATTTGCACCTCTTTTTAACGCCTGGGTCCGGGCAGGCGTTAAGGGACCTGTGGGCTCAGAATGAGCCCAGAGGTGCCCTCCCCTGCCCCCAGGGACACCCCCTGCCACCCTTGCCCACCCCAGGAGGACACCCAAGGATGGAGGGACCCATCCCAGGGAAGAAAAGGTAAGTTGTGGTAAGTTTTTTTTAATTTTTTTTTGTGGCATAGGGGGGCCTGATTTGTGCCCCCCTACATGCCACTATGCCCAATGACCATGCCCAGGGGACAGAAGTCACCTGGGCATGGCCATTGGGCAAGGGGGCATGACTCCTGTCTTTGCTAAGACAGGAGTCATGTTAATGGCGTCTGGGCACCCAAAAACAATGGCGCAAATCGGGTTAAGATGATTTTTTTGCCTCAGCCTGACTTGCCCCATTTTGGGACGCCCAAACGCCATTTTTCCCTACGCCGGTGCTGCCTGGTGTACATCGTTTTTTTTCATGCACACCTGGCAGCGCCGGTCGGCTAACGCCGGCTAACGCCATTCAATAAATACGGCGCCCGCATGGCGCTTCAGAATGGCGTTAGCCGGCGCTAATTTTTTTGGCGCAAAACTGCGTTAGCGCAGTTTTGCGTCAAAAAGTATAAATATGGGCCTAGATTCTGTAAATTCATCTTCCTCCTCTTCCTGTGCTGTTTCAGTAACAGTTTAATCGTGTGGTGTGAAATGATGATTCATTTTGATCATGGTCAATCTCTTCAAGTTTTTAAGTGAGAGACTGGTCCTTCTCACTGTGACAACTATGTCAGCTGCACTGAACACATTCTCATCAGACACAATGGCTACAGGACAAACCAGATACTTTATTGCCAGCCTGCTGAGCTGTGTCCATTGGTGCATCTTACCATACCAATACACCAAAGGGTCTTGATCCACATAGCCCTCTTTTGGGTCATCCAGATACTACTAGAACATCCTCTGAAAAGGCATTAGTGCTGCCACTTGCTTTTAAGACCTGCCAATTGAAACCAAGCCAATGCAAAGGTTAGGTCTGATTCTTCTGTTGCTGTTGTTGCCTGTCTTCTTGTTGCTGGTGTTGGCTGTTGTGAGACAAGACTGTCCTCTCTGGAAGTTGAAGATGACACCCCAGAACCGCAGAGTGGGGCTGTAGTTTCCAGCCATTGTTCTTGCAGGTCCCCAGCCTGCCCAGCAATTCACCTCTTGTTTTTTTAAACATCCCCTTTAGAAAAACGAATGAAATTGGTAAGAAATGTTTGGTAGTGTGGTTCTAGTAGTGTGGCACAGATGTACTCTTTGGACAGCATGCTCTCATTTTACAGCCCTGCATTACCAGCCAAGTGAAGGATTAAGCTCTCAACCAAGGCATGTGCTTCTGGGTTTTCATTCACACTTGTGACTGCAAACTTTTCATACACCTCCTTTAGTTGCTTTTCTATCAGATATAACATCGGGATAGCTTGGCCCATCCCACTGTCCTCCTTGCTTTCTTCCTGAGTGAAAATATTGAAAGGGAGTAGCATATGTGTCAGGCATTTGACTAGGCCTCATTTGTACACATCTATTGCCATATCATTCCCAGTTGCATCCCCCCTTTGAATGGCATAGTCCTTGATCTATCTGTATTGCTCCAACAGACATTGCAACATGCGATAGGTCGATTTCCAATGTGTTGGCACCTCCTCTATTAGGGCTTTAACTGTTACTCTATTAGCACACTGAATAATCCGTAATTGCCACCGGGCTTTAAAAGAAAGGCTGAAATGAGTGTTATTCTTCTGCAGGTGGTCAGTATGTTGCTGACTATGTCTTCTTCTTTCAGAACTCTTGCACAACCAAATAGCCACTGTCTACCATGGTCTTGACAATGTTATTACCATTGTGTGTGGCAACAAATCCAATTCAGAGACCTATGGTTCACAGCCACTTGGACACCTTACTGTTAAATTTGTTCAAGATGTTTGCAGCTAAATGGGATTTCTCCATGGTATACATGGCTGCTGTTGCATGCCGCCGAACACTCTTAAAACATTCTTCAGGGACAAGAGATGTAGACAGCTGTTGCCTTACCCTTGGAAAAGAGATGCAGTGTCCTGTGAAGCCCATGTAATCAGTCACCTAACAACTGGTCCACTTGTCTATAGTTGGGTGAATAGTGTGAACAGCACTTAGCTGCAAAGCTTCTCTAACCAATTGCAGCACAATATGATGCTGAGCTAGAATAGCAACTCTGGCAAAATAGTTCCAAAATGGAACCTTCCACTTTGGGCAGAAGGTTGCCACAAATTCTAAAGTTCCCACTCCTCCCACAAAAGAAAAAGGGAGGAGGTCCAGCACTAACATTTTTGCCAGCTTCCAGTTGCACAAAACTGCTGCTGGGATACTGCGGTCATAGGGCCCCTCCTGCTTAAACATGTGCGGAATAGAAGCCTGCATTTTCTTTTCTGGTGCCAATGACAAAGGCCCCTTTCAAGAAGTAGGTGGTGGTAGAGTCAATGTGTATATTAGGCAGTCATTGCATGCCATGGTGTCTCCATCTGACCCTGAGTCTTGGGACATTTGAGGTTACTGATTCTGGCGATTCTGGCACACTGCTGGGGACAGGGCTGCTTTATGTGATGTAACCCTCTTCTTCCTTATGACCTCCCACCATGATTGAACTTGTAGATGATGTTTCCAGGCTCTCCTCACCTTCACCACAACCATGTTCAACATTTTTCTACGATGCTCCTCCCAGCGGATTATGTGACGTGTTTTCATATGGCTTGCTTGGCCTCCAGTGCCATAATGTGAAACAGGCTTATGTCGACGAACACTCACATGGAAATGGCAAATATTGAAATGTTCTCCTCCTGTTAGCTAAGAGTAAAACAGTGTTAAACTGGGGAGCAGAAAGTTCTTAGTGGGCAAGTACCAATGCTTGAGTTTGTCAATTGCCTCTCTACAGTGCACACATCTGCTGAGGTAGGGGTTGGTGCAGGACTCAGATGGGGTTCTGCCAACATGGAAGCTGGTGGTGTTACCTGTGCCACATCCCTCGGAGCAAGCTGAATGGGAGGAGTAATGTCAGACTCCTCTGTGCCAGCTTCCACAATGACTGGCTCACTGTTGTCATCCTTATCATCATCTCCTTCCTGAACTCTACGGCTTTCAGAAATATTTATTTTCTCTTGCTTCTCCTGGCATCTCAGGGACTCTGCCAGAGTCCAAACAATGTCCATATCTTCATCATCAGAAGTGGTGCTTGAAGAAGATGGTATAGTTCCCTTCCTTCTACTTGTTGGGGATCTGGGAGCCAATGATTCTAAAAGAGGAGGCTCTTGCTCAGCAGGAAGCTGAACCTTCTGTTGTGCTCCAACTTCAAGAAGATCTACTGTTGCTGGCTGTGGATGCTGCCCACTTTTCTCTTTTTACTGAAATGATTGGGTACTAATTTGCAAAAAGGACAAATCCAATTCATCATCACTGCTCATCGTTGTCACCATGATTGCAGTGGCTGTCTCACTGAAAGACAAGGGATTGAGCTTAGATTGGGATGGTGCTGTTGATGTGGGAGTGCTGTTGCCAGGTTCTTCCACAGAGGCCAGTGTGGCAAGCACGGCTCCTGAAAAATGTTATGGTTGGCAAGCCAATGGCAGAAAGCTGATTCTTCTCACTGGTGACTTTCTTGGCAGCACCATCTTGAAACTCTCAGCTGTCAGTGGCAGTAATCTGCACAGGTGAAAGAGTTCTGAGACCTGACATCACATATTTTTTGTACAGGCCTTCTTTTTGGCAGCATGTTGGGTGATATCTCTTCTTCTCTTGTACACTTAAAAGCAAACAAGTAAGAAAAACATTTAGTGAATGGTGCCATTGTTTGAATTAGTACAGACAAAGGCAATATAATTTATTGTGGTTGGTTACTTAGATGCTAATTACCAACAATGTAACCGACCATTTTAAAGTCAAACTACACCACCATACCATTTCCAATCAGGATAAGACAACATACATATATAGGCCCTCATTTGAATCTAGGCGGTCGGACGAGGCCGACTGCCAAAGCTGAACCACTAGTCGGCCGCCCATGCGGGCGAAAACCTGCCGGACAGAGTTTCCGCCCGCCCTCCCAGCAGGGATGTTGGCTGTAACATTGCAGCCGGCTCCTAAGGGAGCCGGTGGCAATGTGGCGGTGAGGCGGGTGCAGCAGAACTTGTTGGCGGTACGATCGCCACTACAACCCTGGAGGTCGTTGACCGCCAGTGTTGTAATGAGGCCCATAGCTGTTTGCTTTATGTGCATCTATTCTAAGGGAGACACCTGTAGCAGTCAGGTAGTAACATGGGTAAACAAAATAATCCTTAAAAAAATAAAATGTTAGTGCATGCTTATGGCAGGCAAGGTGATCCTGGGGAAATGGAATAACAATTAGAAATAATGAATGGTGCTGATGTCTCTATAGTGCACCTACTCAATGGCAGACAGGGTGCCCAGGAGGAAATGGAATCATACATAAAAAAAAAAAATTCTGTTGTGCAGCTGTGCGCCTATGTTGGATGGATTGGGGCAAAACGCAAAAAAAAAAAAAAGAATAGAATAGAAAAAATATATCAAATGAAAATAAAATTACAAATGTAATGAAGAAAATGAAAATTACAAAAATAAAGGAAAATTCAAATTAAAACATTAACATTAAAAAAATAAAAAAATAAAAATTGAAAAATTCAAATAAGAAACATAAAAAATAAGAATAAAAAGAATAAAAAAATTAAGTAAAAAATACAATATTGAATTGCTGATTTTTTCATGGGAGGATGAGAAACCTGTTGTGAGGCAAGGAGGTGAAGATGAAAAATGCAAAAAAATGCATGCAATATAAAGAATTGTTCATCATCATATTCATAATACACATATACTAAAATGATGCCGAAGCACAGTACTAAACTGATGACATCAGTTTAATATTGTGGTTGCTGAACAGATGGTCAAACAATAACAGCAACGAGACAAGGAGACCAAAGAATACATACAAGCCGATGCCGAAGGCACACTGGCTGAGTACACAAAATGCCCTCGGACCACAAGGTCAAACAACAACAATGAGCAAGGAGGTATGGAGAACAAAGACATATGTCAGCCTATGGCCAAGGCACACTATCTGGATGCACAAGATGCCTGCCAGCCACATGGTCAAACAACAACAGCGAGCTACAAGGCATGGAGAACAAATAACACATGCAAACATATGGCAAAAGCACACTGGTTGAGTACAAAAAATTGCCTCCGACCACATGGTCAAAAAACAACAGCGAGCAAGGAGGCAAAAAGCACAAAGAAAACATGCAAGCCCATCACAAATGTAAACTTGCTGGATGCACAAAATGGCAGCCAGACACATGGTCAAACAACAACAACATTGAGAAAGGAAGCATGGGGAACAAGGAACACATGCAAGCCTATAGCAAAAACACACTGGCTGGATACACAAAATAGCTGTCAGGCACATGGTGAAACAACAACAAAACCAAGCAAGGAGGCATGGAGAACAAAGACACATTCAAGTCTATGTCAAAAGCACACTGTCTGGGTAAATGGCTATGACCATGTGGTCAATCAACAACAATGAGCAGGGAGGCATCAAAAGCAAAGAACACATGCAAGCATATGACTAAAAGTTTGCTAGCTGGTTGCACAAAATGCCCACCAGCCCCATGGTCAAACAACAACAAGCAAAGAGGCATGTAGACAAAGAATACATTTAGGCCTAAGGACATAGACTACACAAAATGGCCATAGGCTACATGGCATGGAGAACAAAGATTAATGGTGGCTGATAGCAAACACATGCACACACCCACTGGCCTGACAAAGGAGGCATGCTAACACTGAAGAAAACCCACCCATTAAATCAGCAATGAAAAGCAGAAAACTTAACTGAGCTATAAAAATTAACTGACCATTAAAAGGTTTACAACAACACACATCCTCCTATGACATCGAATTTTACCCCACATCTACACTTTTTATGGGAAACAACATGAAATACAAATAGTCAAAAATTGTAATTTAATCCAATGCCAACCATACCCTAATACCACAATAACATTTATTTAAAAAATCCAAGTGAAAAGTGGCCAGGAGATTGACAAATCTCTGGGAAGAGCCAGCTGGATTAGAAAGTTGGAGTCTGAAGGTCTTCCTTCCTCTTGAAAAAAAAAGTTTTAAAAAAAGGCTTCTCACACTAAAAAACAACTTGAATGGTCCGTTGGAGAAGAAAATCTGCTTGCAAACAACTTTTAAATTAGATTAAGCTGCTTCTCAAGTAGAGAATCTACGTGAGGTATGCTCAGGCTCACAACCTGAATGGGTGGCAAAAACAAATTATGCAAGTGCAAACAGAAAAGAAGAATGTCGCTTTGTACCGGGCAATGGAATTTGGGTACTTAGCACTACTCCACGTAACGCTGAATGCTCGAATTCTAAAACATCACAAGTGGAGCAGAGTTTACCACCCGGGCCTACTAGAATCAAAAGCTGAAAGGAACATACAGATTGCAGCTGAAGATATTTTGACTTTCACTGCCTGCTACAATAATTCAAGTCATTTTGAAATGCTGTTTGGATACTCCACCTAACGTATCCGGGTTTTAAAAATATTGAGGGAGTCCAATCTTAGTAAACATCTCTACCATGTAATGTCACCATAGAATTTTGTCACTTGTATTATGGGTCAGACAATCTTCAATCATCGATCTTGAGAAATCTGCTTTGGTGGTTCGTCTTATCCTAAACAATGTCAATAATAGGGCTAATCCCACAATGTCCTCACTGTAGCCCAAACTAGTTTCTAAACAGCATATGCTGACAACAGTACACTGAGGAATTGTAAGTAACCTCTACAAGAAGTTGGTCCTAGGGTCACCTCTTTGCAGGAGGACAGCACCCGTTGCACATGACCTTCAGCTGTGGAAAATGGGGAATGGCTGCATGATTTTTCAAGGGTAGTCAAGCCATACTCCACTTGACCTATATATAGCAAGTGCATAAATGGTTAGGGAATCTTGCAGTGGACAGCCAAACTCAGTGGATTCTGGTCAGGCCCTGCACCCTCCACCTTTTTTTTTATCACCAGATCCAAATAGAAAGCTTCATGAGCTGTTGCCATAGTCTAGTTCAAACTTCTGCCACTAGTTATGTATTTGTGACTGCTGATCTGACACTAGTGAGTGAAGAATTCATTGGAGTTCAAAACCAGTCTGTGATGCTTTCCTTGGGTCTAATTGCCTCTAAAAGGTAACATCTTTATGCCTAGCCAAGGAAAATTTCAAACACTAATTTCTCAACAAGTTTTGAAAAGATTTGCACTAAGCTAAGAAATGAGAAACTTCATTGAGGAAAACTTAAACTGTGCCAAATTTGGCGTTATTCCTTTCAATATTTTTCTACATCAGAGAATTCTATAGAAATTAAAAAGGGTACCAGCACTTTTGAGACTCCCTTTTTTCTCATTTGATGGATTTGCACAAAACTTGCCATGAAGTATCGAAAGTGAATGTACGTTTCGGTGGAAAATTTTGTGTAGATTCATAGATGGTGCCTATGTAAAGAATACAATAAAAAATGTTTTCGTATGAAAAATCTGAATCAGCCATAACTGCCCCAGCTCTATTTAAAAATCCACATTTAAAGTCCAGTTATGGTTACAGTTAAATTGGAAAACGCCTGAAATTTGCAAGGTATGTTTAGGAGAACTATCTATAACTTACACAAGAGGCATTTAAACCATAACTCACTCACCAAATCTAATGCTCTTTACCTCACCCTTAATGCAACAGGTGGAATTTCAAGTGCTGTAAGTCATTTTACAGATGAGATTATATATCACATTACATTTATCACCTTGACAGAAATGAATATCAATGCAGAATTGTTAACAGGTTTGATATTGTGGTGTAGTTTATTTACATTTCATGTTTAGGTGTTGTTATTCATTGGTATAAACATTTTGAAGTTATAAATTTTGCACTTTGTGTTCAAGTTATGGTTTGCGTGGCTCTGGGACTGTGCTCCTAACCATAACTTTTGAATTTCAGTGTATTTTCAGTTTTAATTTACAATCATAAATTCACTTTAACCATGGTTTTCTAAGTTAGTATTTGTGGGTATTTAGATATATGTTAAGCAGAGATCACAAATGCAAACCGCAAGTTTACATTAATCTTTTATCAGTGAATTTCTTCGATTTTTTCATAATTGCCATATGCAACTGTTAGTGGAGCCTAACTTCCTATTTACAGCCAGTCCCTGCTGCCCAAGGTCTTCAGCTGTGTGCAGTTGAAGGTAGCTGCAGTGCCTGCCCTATGGTTATCCCCTTCACCGATCCTCACATCCAACTTGCCACAGGTGGCTAACCCTTGCTGTGTACTGGGTCTACAGCATGTGCAGTGGAAGATGGTTGCAGCTAGGCCTTGTTCCCAACCTGCCATGGGCGGCAAACTCCCACTAACCTGACCTTCATTATTGTGAAGTGGAAGTTGCTGCACGGCCTTGTCTGTGGCAAGGCTATTCATGCAACCTTGGATGTGTGGTCAACCCCCAGTGGTCCAGCACAGCAAAAGTTTGCTAAATTCTTCATTTTTATGTCAGGATTTGTGAATCCTCTCAGGGATTCTTGAATCCCAGTTTCCAGGGAGGGTCCCTAGCAGAAGGGGCCTACTGGTGGGTGGAGGAAGCACACATAGTGGTGTTGATATTCCTCAGCACCCCTGCAATGGTCGCACATGGTGGTTTTGTGGGCCTGCCACTACTGCATGACCTCCTGGTGTTATTCCCTCTGATAATTTGGCCCATCCTGTCCTGGGATTGCTGGTATGCTCCCAGGACTTGGGAGATGGTTTCCTGGTCAGTGAAGTCTCTTGGGGGCCCCACCCTCTGGCCCACAGCTTCACTTCCAGGCCCCCTGCTGCCATGTGTCTGTGCCCCAAGGACAGTGTGCCCACTCCCAGTATTTGCAGGACCTTCATTGTCTGGGATGTGTGAGATCTACTCAGGTCCCTGTACAGTGGGGCACACAAGAGTATGATCTGTCCTTGAGACACAGGTTTGGGGACAAAGGTTTGGCTGTGATGTAGAAGCCACAGGGTTGGGGGGGACTGATGTGGGCAGGGTGAGGCAGGGAGTCACAAACTGACCAGGTGCCCCAGATGGGCCAGGTAGGTCATCAGTGTCCAGACATCGAGGTATGTTGTCCTCTCTGGGGCCTTCATCCTGAGGAAGGCTGGTGGCCTCTGGTATCCTCTCCATTGTGGTACTGGCAAGGGTAACTGTGGATGGAGTGAGAGAGGGAGTCATATATTGAAGGTACATTTGGTTATCTCTTTATCAAATGCATACAGTGGCTTGACATGATTCCCAGCAATGACAATGACAGATGCTGCACAGCATACCACTGGTAGTAGATAGTGGTCTGTGACATGTGTACCATACTCCCTTTGGGATGGCGTCATTCAGGTTTAGTTACTCTGGGTGTGTGTATGGGTACTAGTACTGACTGATAGTTTACAAGACTGTCCTGCACTGCCAGCTAGGGACTTTTCAGGCTTGGTAGTTGTGAGGGGAAAATTGCTGGACATAACAGTATGGTGTCCCAGTGGGAGGAGCGTATGGGACTATGCAAGGTTAATTGTCCTGTACATGTTGTGCATGTGCATGGTATCTGCCATCTTACATTCCATACGTTGGTGAGTGACTTTCCGGGCTGTAGCTGTGTTTAGCCTTGTTTGCCATTGGTCCTTCCTCTCCACAACATCCTGAGGGAAATTCTGTTGTGGAGAGGAAGAGCTGAGGCTTAATCCTTAAAAGCAAGAGTATTAGGTTCTGGCTGTAGTTGGCTTTATCACCTATGTGAGTTGAACACCCACCATTCCCATGGTGTCCCTGAATGTCCTGGAGGTATAAACAGGGCCCTGCTCCAAGTGGTATGCTGTAATTGCATATGTCCCAATAAAGACTTGCAAATCTTTAATAACAGTTTGGGTGTCAGCCGATCATTGTGACCATACCCACAGGAATCTAAACATGAGGCAACAGCAACTAAAATATATTTGTAGGCACCATCATCTTGTAACTGACTCAATGATCCATGTAAGCACATTGTATTAGCTTGTTAGACACTCAGAGGGGTGACTGATGTGGGCATTTGATGGTGTTCCCTTTAATTTGTTGGCAAATGTCAGAGAAAATAACATATTGTTGGTTCTACTTTTATAAACCAAGCCACCAATAGCGTTTTTGTAGCACAGAATAGTAGCAGCCACACCTGCATGGGCAGATGCAACACCTCATGTGCTACTCTAATGAGATCTGATCTCGGAGTTTGATTGGGGATCACTCGATCTCCCTCCATTGGTAAGTGTATTTAGCTGGGTATGCTTTTGGTAAAGGGCTGCTGTCAGCCAAAACATTCACAGCAGCCAGCGTCTCATAATTCAATCTTTAATGAAAATGAGTAATTGCAGCAGCAGAAGTCATAGCTACTGCAGATTTGTCTGCTTCATCAGCCAAAGAGATTCCTACAGCGTGTACTCCTATACGTTGATGGCCCACTGTATGTACTACATGGGCTGCGGTTAGTCTGTACTTAAGGTCCGTTACCTTCCCCCACAAGGTCTTGTAGTGTTTGATGGTGCTCCCTTTGGATTCTCTGAACCCGTTCAGGCGCCAATGATTCAAGTAATCATTGTAGGACTAGACACAGTACAATGAATCACACACAATCAGTGTTGAATGTGCAGGATAGGTATGTTCCAGGGCCAGGACCAGAGCTTTAGGCTTGGCAAGCTGAGCCATGCAGTCCCGTAGGGTCTGCATGTAGGTATTTTGAGGGTGGAATGTATCATCCCTCATTACCCCACTAGCAGGTATGCAAGCAGCTGCATATTGGTGTGTGGTAACTGCAGCTGGCTGTGCTGAACCATCAGTATAAATGATGACTCAGTATTGGTCAACAGGTAAGATTTTAATGGGAACGGGGTATTGAAGCAGATATCTGAGGAATTCCTGGGTCTGTAGTTTGGGGTGGAAAGCATAATCAACATCAGTGGCAGTTAGGTGGATTGCCCATTGAATCCAGCTTGGATCTAATGCTTTAGCATTTGAAACGCTAGCTTTGGTGAACCCCTCAAGGGCAGGTACAAGGGTAATGACAATAATGCATTTCCCTTGGGCAAGTGATCTATCATTAATCAATCAATCATAGCATTTGTAAAGCCCACTACTCACCCGTGCGTGGTTGGTGGGTGTCGGTGCGGTTCCCAGTGTGGCAGGCAACCAGGAGTCTGTTATGTATTGAGAGTATTTACAATGTGTATTTACAATGTGGAATGCAGGGCACGGGGTGGTGGAACGTTGAACGGGGAGCTCGCAGGGTGGCAGATCGGCGGTTGGCTTGATGCCAACAGGACGCGTTGTGGGTGGCTCCTGTTTGTACCACAAATAAACCTGTTTTCGCACTTACCTTGTTCCTGTGTTCCTGAACCGCAACATAATTTTGGCAATGAGAGGTTACCGGAGCCACCACGGAACCTATGCGAAGTCTTCAGCCCGTTTTCCTGCTTAGAGGTGAAGTTGTTTTCACGTGAAAGACTGTAATCCTGCCCTCGGAGATCTCGAAGGTCGTATTTCTTCATCGTGACATTTTCCTATATTTTTGGTTTTATATTCGCTGATGTGTACGCCTAGCAACTGGCAAGTAGGATCACGCACTGCAGGCAAGGAGTGCAAGACCTGAGTGTGCGCGCGCGTCCATCTACTCAGAAATCAGAGTCGTCATTATTTACTTTGTATCCTAGCAACCGCTGTGCTCACACGAAAGAGCCTTCGTCTGTGGAACGGTTGCTAGGCAACAGACTGTTCTTGTCTTCGCTTTTCCTTACGATTTTCACGCTCGCTTTTGGAGTTTAAATTACACTTCTGGGCTATAAAAAATGGGAGATCTTATTATTATTAAGTTTTTGATGACTTATAATCATTCTGATCCTTCATATTAACTTTCTACTTGTTCTTAAAGAGGTGTAGGGCAGTTCTATTGGAATTGACCTTTTCATTTTCTCAACACATTTGCTATAATCCACCAAATATTAAGGATTTACGGTTTCTTCTTCTCCACACATTTTATATCACTTCGAACATTAA
Source organism: Pleurodeles waltl (assembly GCF_031143425.1). NCBI lineage: Eukaryota > Metazoa > Chordata > Amphibia > Caudata > Salamandridae > Pleurodeles > Pleurodeles waltl. Next base: position 236,815,471 of record NC_090443.1, on the reverse strand, counting down.
AGGACAACATGTCTAGCATTATGCAATCTGTTACTGCTCCCTCGCTATTCTTAGAAACACCTGGAGAGCCACCTGTGCCACTTATTTAGGGGCAATTAGGGTCTCACGTTATAGACCGGAAAGGAAGACATTTGTATTGTTACACTCTCTAGGTTTTGAAGGCCGTGAAGTTCTGAAACATCTCCAAGATGTCAAAGTTGCAGAAAATGAAGAATTGGATGAATATCAGGAAACAGTAAAAAAACTGGTTCTGAGATTTGATAAACAGCTGAGTCTTTTTGTATTACGCCACAAATTTTTCAAGAGGGCCCTGTTCAAAATAAATCCATTGATGAGTTTGTCAGTGCACTTCGCAAACCTGTGTGCACAATGCCAGTTTGGCACATTCCAAGATCAACTTATCGGGGAACAGCTGATAGCACATTGTGTTGACACACATATCCAGCAAAGACTACTCACGATGGGGGACCCTTCACTTGATGATTAAGCAAGCTAAGAGCATTGAAATGGCTCAAGCATCACTTAAAGAACTATCAGCTCACCGCAAGGAAGAAGAGAAAGCCTTTGTTAATGTCGTCTCTACGCGCAAAGAACATAAACCTGTGAACAATCAATTTTTCAAAAAACAAATATTTGCGAAAGATTCTAAAGGTTGTCCAGCCAAGAGTGTGGCGTGTCATAAGTGCGGTCGTATAGGCCACTTCGCTAAGGTGTGTCAGAGTAATGTGAGCAACAATGTCAAAGTTAACAGTGTGTGTGAAGCCACTGAGGTATCAGATCAAAATGTGGAAAGTCAGTTCCGTGATATGATTGTTGTGGTCATGGATGAACAGGCTGTTTCAGGTAATCCTGAAGAGTGCATTGACCCCTATGTAGACATTGCTATGGGTGGCAAGATACTTCATTTGCTTGTTGATTCTGGTGCACGTATCACCATGGTGACATCGGACTTATTTAAGAAAACGTGGGGTTCTAGGACATTGTTTCCTCCTGACAGAGCTCCTGTCTCCTATGAAGGTAGGAGGATAGAACTTGAAGGTTTCATTGAAGATATTTTGGAGTTCAAGGGGCGCAGAATCCGGGGAAAGGTGTATGTGGCAGTAAAAGGTCTTAACATATTAGGTTGGTTCCACCAAGGCCTATTTGGTATGGTACTGAGACTGGGTACCAGTGAGCAAGTAATGGTTGTTAAAGATGGCGGTGGTTTAAATCTGCAAATTTTACATAAGTCTTTCCCTGGTGTGTTTGAGAAAAAATTGGGGTGTATCAAGGGATTCAAACATAGGATCAGAATCAAACAGGGTGCCATTCCCTTTAAGCACAAATTGAGAGCAATCCCTTTCAGCTTGAGAGAGGATCTTAAATTAGAGTTGGAAAAGTTACAATCGGCTGGGGTAATTGAACCGGTGGAGTCTAGTCTGGGGTTATCTCCCATTGTGGTTGCTCGCAAACGCAGTGGTGAAATGCGCCTTTGCGTTGACTTAAGGAGTCTGAACAAGGAGATATGGGTGGACTCTTTTCCGTTGCCCAGAATTAATGATTTGTTGGGTAAACTCAATGGTGCTGAATGGTTTTCCAAAATTGATTGGCTCCGGCATACCACCAAGTTGTCCTTGAAGAAGATTCTAGACATTGTACTGCTTTTAACACACCTTTTGGTACTTTTCAGTTTTGCAGGATGCCTTTCGGCCTTGTTTCAGCAGCATCAGTTTTCTAGCGCATTATGTCACATCTATTGAGGGATATTGAAGGGGTCCTGGTGTTCCAGGATGATGTGCTTATTTCTGCTAAACAATTAACAGAACATGACACTATACTTAAGTTAGTGTTACAGGTTTTTGAAGAGAGTGGGGTTGTTTTAAAGGATGAAAAGTGTGAATTCTGGAAGAGGGAGATTGAGTTTTTGGGACACGTTGTTTCGTCTGAGGGCGTCAAACCAAGACCTGGTCTAGTCGATGCTGTTAGAAATTGTTCCCCCCCTAAAAATAAGGACGAACTGCGCTCTTTTATGGGTTTGTGTGAATTTTATTCTAGGTTTGTTAGTAGTTACGCTTCAAAGATGAAGTGTTTGTCTAATATGATGAAAAGTAGTGTTGCGTTTATTTGGGACAAAAATTGTCAAGACACATTTGATTTGGCCCCAACAGCACTAGGGATGCCTGGCTTCACCTTGGGGGTGCCCAGGAGTGGGCACTTCACAGGGAAAGCCAGGAAGGGTTCCACAGCGGTATGTGTAAAAGCGCCAAGATGCCCTCAGGGTAAAAGAGCGCTATACAAGTACGAAGTTTACAGTTTACAGTTTATTTGGTGAAGTTTGAGATGACCAATGCTAAAGCGCTACGCCCATATGATCCCCAGTTAGTGTGTAAAATAATGGTTGATGCCAGCAAATATGGGTTGGGTGCTGTTCTCGTCCAAGATACTAAGCAAGGAGAGGAGACTGTTAGTTATGCTTCTAGAGTGTTGAGAGAAGCAGAGTTGAATTACTCTGTCATTGAAAAGGAGTTGTTGGCGTGTGTCTGGGCAAGTGTAAAGTTCAGGAGTTATGTTTGGGGAAGAAAGTTTGTGATTGTGACCGATCACAAGCCGCTGCTTTATATTCTGAGTGGAGACAAAACTAATTATACTACCCTGCGTATGGCTCGTCTAACTACAAAGGTGTTGCAATACGATGTTGAGGTTAAGTTTTTACCGGGTAAACTTAATGTAAGGGCGGATTTTCTCTCTAGGTTTCCCATTGAGAACTTGGATGATTTTGATTCTGAAGATGATATAGAGGATTGTTTTATCGCCAGTGTGGACCTTCCAGTGTACAAGGCTTTTAGCAAAACGGATTGGGAGACAGCAGTCCATGATGATCCGATTTTAGTCCAAGTTAAAGAATTTGTGACCAATGTTCGGCCGAAAGAGAAAAATGTTTCTTTACCGCTACAACCGTTTTGTAAGGTTGCTGATGAGATTTCAATTGAAGACCAGATAATTATGAGGGGTGAGAGATGCATTCCACCTTTTGGTATTCGTTCTGGTTTGATTAATTCAGCACATGAAGGTCATTTTGGAGCTACTATGACCAAAAGGAGATTAAGAGAGAGTTATTGGTGGCCATCTATGGATAAAGATGTAGATGCAGTGGTTAGAGGGTGTGCAATTTGCAATTCGGCTGAGAAGGGACTGAAAGTGTGTACGCCTCCTTTGCACCCTATTCAGGTTCCGGAAAGACCTTGTTCGAAGCTTGGTATTGACATGATTGGGCCATTTAATTTCCTCCCTCACAACTTGCGTTATGCTTTTGTTCTCATGGACTATCACAACTGATGGCCAGAGGTTTATTTTTGTGCTGCTCCGTCAGCGACCAATGCGGTCAATTTTCTTAAAGAAGTTTTTAAGCTCGAAGGTTTACCGAATACCATTATTTCTGACAATGGTGTACAATTTGTTAATTCGGAAATGGAATTCTTTTTACAGCAATCTGACATTAGACATTTGAAAAGCTCATTATATCATCCCCAAACTAAAGGTTTGGTCGAATGAATGAACAGGGTTGTTGGGGATTGCATAAAATGGGCCAGACACAATAATTATGACATCCAAGAGGCGGTTAGTACCATGTTGCGGGTTTATCGTTTCACACCTCATTCTTTGACTAATGTGTCTCCTTTTGAAGCGTTAAGAGGTCGCAAACCTACTTCCACTTTGTTCCCTTCTTGGTTAGCAAGTTAATTGAAAAATAAAGGAATGAATTTAATGAAGGGTGGGGTCAGTTGGGAAAAGGTGCTGTCAGGACAGCAACGCATGAAGAAGAGATATGATGCTGTCAAAGCCACTAAGTTGCGTGTGTTTTGCTCTGGAGACTTAGGGGGTCATTTCGACCCTAGCGGTCCATTAACGCCAGGGCCGGGGACCGCGGAAGCACCGGCAACAGGCTGGCGGTGCTTCCTGGGCCATTCTGACCGCGGCGGTAAAGCCGCGGTCAGAAAAGGGGAACCAGCGGTTTCCCGACGATTTTCCCCTGGCCCAGGGAATCGCAGCGCCGCCATGGGGATTCCGACCCCCTTCCCGCCATCCCGTTCCTGGCGGTTTTTACCGCCAGGAACAGGATGGCGGGAACGGGTGTCGTGGGGCCCCTGGGGGCCCCTGCACTGGCATGGGCAGTGCAGGGGCCCCCTAACAGGGCCCCATAATGATTTTCAGTGTCTGCTTTGCAGACACTGAAAATCGCGACGGGTGCCACTGCACTCGTCGCACCCCAGCAACTCCGCCGGCTCCATTCGGAGCCGGCTTCATCGTTGCTGGGTCTTTCCCGCTGGGCCAGCTGGCGGCCTTTTGGCGGTCGCCCGCCGGCCCAGCGGGAAAGCCAGAATGGCCGCCGCAGTCTTTTGACCGCAGTGCGGTCATTCGGCGGTGCCCGCCGCGGTTGGAATGACCGCCTTAGTGCGAATTAAAAAAAGTATGTTTGTTAAAAAAGGTGATCCCAGTTTCAGTAAACCTGTTAGAGTGAGAAGAGTGTGTGGTGGTGCGATCATGGTTGATGGTGGTCGGTGGTGGAATGTGTCAAAGATTGTAAAGGTATCTGAGGAACCATCTCCAAGTACTAGTGGTCAGTGTGGTTGTGGTGAGTAGTGTACAAGTGGAAATTCGAGGGTGCATGTCCAGAATTCGTATAAGTCTAATGCTCAGGGTTCAGCTACGAATTTTAAGGAAGGGGCTCTGCGTAGATCTTCCCGGGAAAAGTTTTTACCACGGAAGCTGAAGTCTGATGAGTGATAATTTCTGGTTAGGGTCTCTATTCTTATAACGAAACGTTCTTTGGAAATTTTGTTCCTATTTATATTTTATTCTTAGATTGTTTTTTGTTGTTGTTGTTTATTTATTTATTTTTAAAGGGAGAGATGCAATGTTATGGATTGAGAGTATTTATAATGTGTATTTACAATGTGGAATGCAGGGCACGGGGTGGTGGAATGTGGAACGGGGAGCTCGCGGGGTGGCAGATCGGCCGTTGGCTTGATGCCAACAGGACGCGTTGTGGGTGGCTCCTGTTTGTACCACAAATAAACCTGTTTTCATACTTACCTTGTTCCTGTGTTCCTGAACCGCAACAGAGTCGCCCCAGGCGAAGAGAGTGGAGCCGAGGATGAGAACCTCATTTTTGTCAGAATTCAGTTTCAGGCAGCTGTTCTTCATCCATTCGGCGATGGCCTTCATTCCTTCATGGAGGTTGTTTTTGGTGGAGGCGGGGTCCTTGGTGAGGGAAAGGATCAGCTTGGAGTCATCGGTGTATGAGACGATGTTGAGGTTGTGTGATAGGACGATGTTTGTGAGCGGAGCAATGTAGATGTTAAAGAGGGTCGGGCTGAGAGACGACCCCTGGGGTACACTGCAGATGATTTTGGTGGCTTCAGAGCAGAATGGAGGGAGGCGGACTCTCTGGGTTCTGCAGGTGAGGAAGGAGGCGATCCAGTCTAGGGCTCTGTTGTGGATCCCTGCGTCATTGAGGTGTGTGCGTAGGGTGTGGTGGCAGATGGTGTCCAAGGTGGGCGAGAGGTCCAGGAGGATGAGGGCCGCTGTTTCGCCATTGTCAATTAGGCTCCTGATGTTGTTGGTGGCAGCAATGAGGGCGGAGTTGGTGCTGTGGTTGCTGCAGAATCCGAATTGAGACAAATCCAGAGTGTTGTTCTATTCGAGGAAGCGGGTCAGTTTTTTGTTGACAATTTTCTCAATGACTTTTCCCAGGAAGGGGAGCAGGGACATGGGCCAGAAGTTCTTGAGGTCCCTTGGGTCCGCCTTGGGATTCTTGAGGAAGGTGTTGATCTTGGCGTTCTTCCAGCTCTCGGGGAAGGTGGTGGTCTCAAAGGAGCTGTTGATGATCTTCCGGATTTGGGGTGCAATGACGGAGCTCGCTGTGTTGAAGATGTGGTGAGGGCAGGGCTCGGATGGTGAACCGGAGTGGATGATATTCATGATTTTGATGCTGTTGTTGTCACTGATGTGGGTCCAGGAAAGCAGGAGGTTTGTGTGGCTGAGGGGCGGTGAGTCTGTGGTGTTGGTGGTTGACGGGGCTCTGGGTATTGAAGCTGTCATAGATGTCTGCAATCCTGCGGTAGAAGAAGACGGCTAGGGAGTATCAGAGGTCTTGCGATGGTGAGATGTCAGTGACATTGTTGAAGTGCTCCTCATAGCTGTGTGCTTTATTGTCGATGAGTTCTTTGAAGGAGGTTCTTTTGGCGGTTCGGAAGAGTTGGTGGTGTCTGCATATGGCGTTCTTAAAGGCTGTTTGGTTGTCCGGTGTCTGTTTGCTTGGATTCTTGGAGGTCAGCGGTGAACCAGAAGGCCTTTCTGTTGGTGCGTCTGTTTGAAGGATTCTTGATCGGGGCGAGAGTGTTGGCACAGTCGTCGATCCATTGCCTGAGGTGGCGGGCGGCTGGGTCGGTGTCAGTGGTGTCGATTGGTGGGTTCCGGGAGAGAGTGGTGATCAGCTGGTCTTTGGTGACCTTGTTTCATCTCTGGTGGGGAATCCGCTGAGAGTGGTGGTGCGTTTTGGGTTTCTTGAAGGTGAAGTGAATGCAACAGTGGTCAGTCCAGTGGAGTTCAGTTATTTGGCTGAAGGAGACATGTTTGCTGGGGGAGAAGATAGGGTCAAGCGTGTGTCCTGCAGAGTGTGTGCGTGTCGTGACAAGCTGCTGAAGGCCGACGTTGTCAAGGTTGTCGAGCAGGGTGGTGGAGTTGTTATTGGTGTTCTCGAGGTAGAAGTTCAGGTCCCCAAAGAGTTTGTAGTCTGTGGATACAAGGGCGTGCATGCTGATGATGTCAGAGATGAAGTCACTGAACTGCTGTCAGGGTCCAGAGGGTCTGTAAACGAGGGTCCCTCTGAGGGTGGTGTTTGGATTGGTGTGGATCTGGAGAGTGTCTTCAGTGCTGGTTGTGATTCTGAGGGTATTCCTGTGGACGATGGCAATGCCTCCTCCTGGTCTGTTGGTGCGGTTCCTACAGGTGATCTTGTAACTGTCTGGGATGGCTATGGCGATGTTGGGCGCTGAGGAAGGCTTCATCCAGGTCTTGGTCAGGTAGGCAACATCTGGGGAGGCTGTGTTGAGTAGGCTCCAGAGTTTGATGGATTGTTTGTGGACGGAGCGGGTGTTGAGTAGGATGCATCTGAGATGGTTGCGCCCTGCCTTGATGGGTGGGTCGCTGGCGTGGAGGCTGGTGAAGGTGCAGTTCCAGCAGGAGAAGGGTCTGCAGTTAGCGGGTGAGCTGTGGGATGGGCTGACGGCAGGTGGATGAGCGGTCGGCGTTGAACGCGTGGTGGGTGATGGCATGGTAGCAGAGTTGTGTGTCATGGCAGTGGGGGGAGTGAGAACCAGGGGTTATAGCGCTGTGCACGGTCAAGCCACGGACAGGCTCAGACAGGCTTGCCTTAGGCACGCCCACTGTGTGCGGCCGCCATTAAGTAGGGCGGGAGGAGAGGACAGTCTTTTGCCTGTTGGTGCAAAGTATTGTTCCTCATTAGAGTATAAATGTGATTTGTATGCTATAAACACAGTGTCACCATCTTTGAATGTGACATAGGTGACTCCAAAGGCACCAGCAGTTATTATAGTGACTACATTTGTTTTATTATCTCGTGGTGTAAGTGTCTTATTGCAGTTGAGAATGCATGAATGTTCTGCTGTTCAGTGTTTACTTGGAAAGTCAGGACAAATCAGATCATATTAGGGTTTTATGCATTATGCATAATCTGGAATACCATTTTTCTAGAAAGTGTGGGACCAGGCTCTTGCCTTCATCTGACCATTTGTATCCCAGAAATCGGATGCTGAAAAAAAAAAATGTTGTTTTCTTAAAATTAAATTTGCAGCCTCAGGCGGTAAATCATAAGACACTTCGATCCACCCTGGCTGAATGCAGATTGAGGATGTCAACGCCTTGGGGTAAATTTCTTGTAAGATTGCTGTTACTCGAGCAGAAAACAACCCAGGCTACTCATATACCCTTAGGCAAATGGAAAAAGTGTGGCTTAGAGCAAGGTGCGCTAAAGGCACTAGGATCCCGACTTTCAGGTGCTAGATTTTGGCAGGAAAAAAACAATGGAAATATCCAAGGTTGTTTTGTAGTTTTTACTCACTATGGCGCTCATCACGACCCTGGAGGTCAGTGATAAAGTGGCGGTAATACCTCCAAAAGGCTGGCGGTAACTACCGCTAAATTAAGACCCTGGCGGTTAGATCTCCGAAAGACAGCCAATGTACCACACCAACCGCCAGGGCGGAAACTACAGTCACCACGGTGGTAGCTGCCTACAGCCAGGCGGAAGACAAAGTTCTGCCCACCATATTATGCCAAACCGCCACCTTTTCTGGGGCGGTACCAATGCCTTAAAAAACCTGGCGGAAACACATTACAGAAGTGTAAGGACTCATCATTGAAGACACAGGGAAGAACCACGCTGCCATGGAACTAGAACTGCAAGTATTCCTGATGATCTTCTACATTATGCTCCACTACGAACACCAATGCCAGCGAAGACGACGATGTTGAGTACAGCTGCCTAGCACACAAGGGAGGGGGGAGGAAAACGAGAGTGACACACACACGCACCACACACACCCCATACACACACACCATACACACAACCAGCTGAACAAGAAAACAATTCATCCCCGTAAATCGGCTGAATAATGCAAGGACAAAAGGAATTGACTAAAGTGATTGTAATAAGATCAACACAAAACTAAGAATATGATTTGCCAATGCAACAGATATGTACAAATGTACAAAAAAGGGAGACTGCCCTGTCCATAGTTCACAGGGGCCACATGGCCCAGGGAAAATACCAAGGCCCCACTCGGTACCTGCCCCAATACAGAGAGAACACTGCATGGGCATCAGTTGGCAAATAGGCAAGCACCTCAGGGGGAGGGGGGGCACCTCAGCCGGATGTGGAAACAAGACCACTTGTTCTGGAGGGGGCATCATGCCCTGTGCTTGGTCTTGGGGAGTGCAAGGCCACAGTCTCTGGAGTGGGTGAATACCCCACCGGTTCTGGAGGGGGCAACATGCCCTGTGCTTGGTCCTGGGGAGTACAAGGCCACAGTCTCTGGAGTGGGTGAATACCCCACTGGTTCTGGAGTGTGCAACAAGCCCTGTGCTTGGTCCTGGGGAGTGCAAGACCACAGTATCTCAAGTGGGTGAATACCCCACTGGTTCTGGAGGGGACATGCCGCCGGAGGTGACGGCTGCACTGTGGTGGTGGTGGTAGTAGGGGGCTCCTGCTCTGCCCCTGCACCCAGCGATGGCTGTAATGTGGTGGTGGTGGTAGTGGGCAATGTTCCCTCTAATTGTTTTCCTATATGTGTGACAATAAAGGTGCTTCATGCACTACAGTCAAGGCAGTGTGCACTGAAGAAAGCAACAATTTAATATGCAAGTATGTGCTGTGTGCAAGCTACCAAATTCAGTGGCACAGCAAAGGTATCATCGGCCTTCATTTAAACCACAAAAAATTGACCTCCGCTCACCTTTGGCTTGGTTTTAAAAGAGATCAATTACAGGGTCACAGTGAGCTCCTTGCACCTCTGAGCACCGGTGATACTGAATCTTGTGACCCTTATCATTCTACCTACTATTCCTGTCACTTTGCTATCGTCATGAATCTCAATCTCCTCCTCGCACCTTTTTTTATGTCTATCCGTTTCCAGTCTATCTCTCACTTGTCCCTACCTTGTTCCTCTCTTTTTCTAACGTTTTTGTCTCGTCTCCTTGCACCTTGTCTTCCCCACTTTTCTTTCTCCCATTCCATTCTACTCTTCTACTCTACTACTCCCTCATCCTGCCTCCTCTCTCTTGAATCTACATCCTACCATTCTCTCTTCCCCAAACTCTCTCTAATCTCCATGTCCTCTCTCTCCTTCTACCCTTTCTCTATCAAATCAATATCTTTACCAAGCTTCTCTTCTACTCATCTCGTTGCTTATCTCTGATCTCTTTGGTCGTTATTTTTGTCTGCCTATCTCCTTTTTTTTCAAACCTGTTTTACTCAAGTTTTCAATATGTAACATTTGAAGAACACAGCTACAACCCCCCCCCACCCCCCCTCTGGATGACAGCTCTTAGGCAGTAATCATGTGCAAAACCACTGAACTACTATTTTGTTACTTAGGAGATTAACCTATTGAACTAGCGTGCTGATGTTGCCCTGATAGTCTTATAATTGCCCCTTTCAATCCTTTTGCCTCTCCTGTTCTTATTGTCCTTACTTCTTTTTTCCTTTTTTCTCTCCTTTTTATGTTTCACACCCCTTACTTTCTTTTCCTCAGCATTTCTTGCTTATTCACATCTTCTGTTTTACTATATTAATTCCATAGGTCATCCTCTCCACACATGCCCCCTTTTCTCTTTACATTCAAATCCATCTTTCCCTCATCCTCTCCTCCAAATTTTCTTCACTCTCAATCTTTTTATTAATTCTATCTTTCCTATTATTCTGCTTTTCAATCCTGCACCTTTTCTTTCTTTTCAGTCCCTGTTCTTATCTTGTCTTCTTTTCTCCTCTCTCCCATCTTTATCATCATTCTGGCTTTCCTACATGCTTTGTCCATTTCAAACACTAGGACTCTCCTGACTTTATTCTCTGTACTTCATATCCAATTCTCACTAAACCCTTCTGTGCCCCTTCCTTCCTCAATATCACTCCTTCATAGTTGCACACTCCTCCTCCCAACTTCATTCTATCCAGAACTACTGTGTTCCATCTTTCTGCTTTTCTTCCTTTTCATTGCCTTTTCATCCTATCTATCAACTTCCACTCTGTCCTCCTGTCCTATTTCTTTTCTACCTCATGGCAAGCTCCTCCACAAACCTGGTGAATGAATGTTTGGCCTGTGCACTCGAGATGACAACCCTCACCGCTGAGGACCTCCCCTATTCTGAATAGCCTTTGGCTCTTATGCGACATGACTCTTTTACCTCCTGACCACAGGTTGATGGCTTCCAGCTATTGTAGGTATATGTGGCCTGGGTTGTAAGCCATCTCCTGTTGGCCACAATGCATCTGGGGTACCCTCAGCCTGTGCCCGGCCTCAGAAGTCCCCTCTATCCAGGTAAATTTCACTGTGTACACATGCATGCCCTGCATTTCACCAGATGGAACATGTGAAGAGCAGTGAGTAGGAGTGCAATCTGCCTTCAGGACCCATGTGCTTGGTTTCCCCTCTTCACAGAGCTCTAACTCTATCCATGTGTGCTAAGGTTCCTTCACTGAGCCCTCCAGACTCCAGTGCTGACATCCTCATTCACTCTGAGTTCTCCACATTACTGACATGCTTCTTCTCTGCAATTCTTGCAAGCCTGCCTACAAGTCCTTCAAACCCCTGCCCCTGTTTTGAAATGTCCCTCTCTGAGCCTCTGCCTTCCAATCTCTACCACCAGTGCTGACTTCTTCCCTCTAGTGAGAGCAGACTGATTCTTGGAACTCTATTCAATACGGGTAAGGATTATTGTATGCCTGGCTACTCATTCTCATTTGCACAAAAGCGTATAGCCACACGTTTTACCTTGAGGAACTGTTACCCAAATCATTGATGCTTAGTCTATGGACCTCAGATGAAAGGATTATCTTACATCCCAAACCCAACATTCTCCTTAAGCCGGCTCACTATTGCAAGAAGAGAGCTCTTCCCAACCTGCCCTCTGCGGGTCTGGTGCTGCCACAAGACACTGAAACTCTTCCCAAGACCACACACATGTGCCGTCCTCTCCCTGCCCCCTCTATTATGCCCTTACATATGATGGACTCTGAGGAGTGGAGGGAAGATAGTGCAAGAGTGAGATGCTGCTGGCAGTGGGAGAAAAGAGGTAACAGGGTGAGGTGGGGTGGCTGAGTAAAGGGCACCCTCAGGAGATAGGCTAGGACCGAAGCCTCAGCAGTGGATTAGACATAACAGATGCTCTAAGCAGGGCCTGACTTATCAGCCCTACTCAAATACTGCTTTGTGCCCTTAAATACTGCACAGATGTCTTTATTTGAACTTCAGTGATATCAGCGCTAAAAGTAGGACTAGGGCAGGAATCTGGAATTTTACACTGACTTGGACTAGACTCCTGTTCTTCTGGGAGACTTGTTTGGGAAACATGATTCATTTTTCAGGCAAAACCCTATTTTTTTTTTGCATTGACTGATCACATCTCCCAGCCCCTTCCCAAGAGGCACACAGCACAAACAGATCTTGGAGCTGTACTCTTCCAGCTTTAGCTGTTGGCAAATGTGCAGAGCCTGGCCCAGATGAATTCCAAGAACAATGATAATTCATCATTAAGATAAAAACTGTTTTTCAATTTTAAATAAAAAAACTTTATATATTTTGTTTAAAAAATCATACATTCAAACTGAATTCATTCACATCAATTGATGGGGCGCTATTAAACCCTTGGCAAATTGTTTACATTTTAACTGACTTAATGAGAATGAGATAATTAAAAATCTCAAAAATGCAGCACTATCAAACATTGAGCTCATTGTATATATGGTATGTTTCCACGATAATCAACACACTATTTCCATAGCGCCTGTGATGGCGCATGTGGGACAATTATTTTTTAGCAACCCGCCCAATGACCTCCTTCTTCATGGAGTCACTCACCACCACCCTCCAACAGTATCTTTCACCTCTCTCACACACCTTAATTTGCTGTATAGCACTACTCACACCAGTGTAGAGTGTTAGAGCACTTTACGTCTCACACACCTATTATACAGAGACAAAGAATCATACATGTGTAAATCAGTCTATAAAAAATGTTACATAAGAGAATGAGGATTAAAAGGTGTGAGAATCACATGTTATCCATGCTAGTAGGCAGGATATTTTAAGTTTGTTTGGTCGGGAGAAGCACAGGCTCAGGATTTAAAATGTACCACAGTGTTGGGGATTGCCCGCAGTAGTTGGGGTTAGCTTTATTAATAATGATCTATTTCTACTTAAAACCCTTTTTAGCAATATTAGGATAATGAAAAACCTGAAAAATAACAAAGTTTTACCTAGACCATGCAGTTTGCAAGCAGCTTTGATAATTCATATGTCACTGTGCTATATTTAGATTGTAACTTAAGAATTGCAAGTAACAAAAGAATCTCTGCAACAAAAGCAGTAACTCACTGACCTATCCATACAAATACAGTTCTGCTTGCATGGTGCAGTTCTTTGCAGCAGGTACTTTAACCTACGGTGCTACCTTAGAGGAGACAAAACTACCAACAGACAAAACTCCATCTCTCTCCAGAAGGTACATTAATCACCAGAGTTATCTTGACATTTTTACTGTTGCCTGAAAATTTGTGAACACACAGCTAACCCTAAAACTAGCCCTGCTTCATAGACATCTTGACCTCACCTATTTGAAGTACCTCTGATATGGTAATGAATGAAAAAGAGGCTCGGTAAAAAAAAAAGTATTTGCCAAGTCTATAATATAAATAATCAAGTTCAAGGCATTTATTTCACACTGCCCCGGATCGGCCTCCTGAATTGCTCCATTCTTTAATCAAAGGAAGGAGCAGCCTCTTTGTCTTTGGAGTGTGTCCTTGACCTCCTGCAGGACAGCCTGCAACACACAAAAGAGCATTTTTCACACCAGCTGCACGTTGCCAAAATGTCTTTTCATTATCATGCCTTTTGGTCCTGGAAGTGGCCAGGGCGTTCCCAGAGACAGTCTGGGTGCAGGGAAAGACAAGGCTGTGCATGCGCACGCAGCTTAAAGGGAACATAGGTAGTGTGAGGCTCCTGCTCAGCCCCTGAACCCTTCATTGGCTGCACTGTGGGTGGTGGTGGTGGTAGTAGTGGGAGGCTCCTGTTCAGCCCCTGCTCTCACTGATGGCTGCACAACGACGGCTGGCGGTGGGGGCTCTGTGACAGCTGCTGGTGCAGGCTCCTTCCCCTTCTTGCTTGGTGGTGCAGGCTCCTTCCCCTTTCTGCTGGCTGGTGCAGGCTCCTTTGCCTTCTTGCTTGTTGGTGCAGGCTCTTTCCCCTTTCTGCTGGCTGGTACAGACTCCTTCCCCTTTCTGCTGGCTGGTGCAGGCTCCTTCTCCTTTAGTATTTGTGGCCTGGAATCTTTTCCACCATGAGTAGGTGCTGATAGAACTGGGCCTGTGGACTGTTTGGCTGAGGTGCTTGGCTGGGTTCTTGATACCCTGGCCATACATGCAGGATGGAGGGGGTATGGAAGAGTTCAATGGTGGAAAGGAAAAGCTTTTTAGGGGCACTGAGGCGGGAAGAGGGAGAAGTAATGGGGGGGGAGGATGAGGGAGAGGTTGTTGGAGGTGTTTGTCTGCTAGATTTGGGTGCAGGTACATGGGTTGGATGCTGTTGTGAGATGGATGGCTGGTGGGTGTCTGAGTGCTTGTGTTTGTGTACCTTAGGAGTGGGGGACAGACACAGTGGGAGAGGACACAGGGGACATGTGCATGGCTATTGTGGAGGTGTCTGCCAGTGAGGTGTGTGTTTTGCTTGGTGGTTATGATGCAGGTAGTGCATGATGATGTAGTGCATTCAGGTGTGAGTGTGGAGGTAACTGGGTGGGAGGTGGAGGAGGAGGAGAAGAGGGAGACAATGAAACAGTGGATGTTGTAGTTTCTGCAACTGGATTGTGTTTGTGTGAGTACCTGTGGGATGAAGTGTGGTGCTTGTGTTTGCCTGTGCCACTCTTGTGTGTTGTACTGTGTGCATGCTTGTCTGGCTGTGTGCTTGGGGTGGGTTGGGGTGGAGGAGAATGGGACTGGGAAGTGGAAGTTGGGGGGGATGGTAGAGACAGGGACAATGGCTGCCATCAGAGAGGAGGCCAGAGCCTGAATTGATCTCTGTTGCGCCACCAATCCTGTGTTGCATCTGGGCTGCCAGTCCCTGGATGACATTCACAATGGTTGATTGCCCTACAGAGATGGATCTCAGGAGGTCAATATCCTCCTCACTCAGGGCAGCAGGGCTCACTGGGGCAGGTCCTGAGGTGCCTGGGGCAAAGGAGATGCCCACCCTCCTTGGTGAGTGGGCATGGGAAACTCGCTAAGGGGTTGCTGGTAGGGTGGTGCTGGTACGGGGGTGGCCGCTGTACCTGTAGCTGGGGTGTTCAGAGAGGTGTCTGCCACCCCCAGGGACTCCCATGGGAGGAGGTATCTGAGACTGTGTTGTCCCCTCCTGTCTCCTCCGTGGTGCTCCCCTCGCCCTCTGTCCCACTGGTGCCATCAGCATTGGTGGACTCTGCCTCCAGGGTCCTGTGGGAGGCAGCTCCCTCCGTCGCCGGTGCCTCTGCTCCTCCGCCAGATTATTCAAATGCACATAAGGACAGAATGACAAAACAAGAAAGGGGGGAGAGAGATAAAGGAAACACAGGGTCAATGACTGCACCAACACCACCGATGGCATACACAGCACCCTCACACATGGGGTACAAGCCTATGCACTATGCTTTGCACTACCAGTGATATTGCTAGCCACTAAGTTATGAGGAGGAGGACACACCGCCAACTGCAGCACACCTTGGACTGACACATCCCTGGTCAGTAGTGGATGCTAACAAGCTAGGTAGGCAGTATTTTCCCTTCAGACCCTTAGCCACCAGAGGACCTATGCTGCTATGTCTGGCCTGGCCTAGGGGCACCCATTGACACACAACCACTACCCAGATACCACCCCAACAGGCGTAAGTTGTAATGATAGCCACTGTACACAGCCCCTTGTGGCTGCTGTGTTCCCCTCAAGTTCCCATCCAGCTCTTGATAGTCCACCACCATTATGTGGGCCATCAGGGAGCCAGGGTCGACGGGCACCCCGTCCTCGTTGGGAGACCATCCCCAGCTGGGCTTCCTCAGTCTTCCATGCCCAGCGTCTCAGGTCCTCCCACCGTTTGCGATAGTGGGTCCTCCCCCTGCCATAGATCCCCAGGGTCCGCACCTCCTTGGCGATGGCACGCCATATACACTTCTTTTGATGGCCGCTGACCTGCAGAGGCAATTTAGACAGGAGAACACCATTAGACAAACAGTCCAGCCAGTTACACAAATGGCCCACCATACCCGTTTACAGCACTACTGGCACACACGTAGCCCAGCACTCAATGTGTACCCAGCCAGGAGGACATCCCTCCCCTCTTACACAATGCCTTCACACACACCTCCATATATGCATGCCACATGAATCGTGCCCACAGTGTACTCACCCGTTGGTCTGGAGACCCATACAGCAGTCCGTACTGGGGTAGGACCCCATCACCAGCCTCTCCAACTCCTCTGAAGTGAAGGCTGGGGCCCTTTCCCCTGTCACACGGGCCATGGTAGGTTCCATACACAGGCCACAGCAGCACATGCAGTGTAGGTACTCTCCTATGGAAGGTCAGGAAACAAGTGAGGAATATGATGGAATATGGCGGTTACGTCCGGGGGGTCCATACCGTCAGCACCAGGGTAGATCACCATTGGCCACTGTACCCCATAGGGCCCAATATTAACCAATGAGGAATTGCACAGAGGTTCCCCGTCGCCTCCAACTTCAGCGGCATCACCTTCACACAGGACAGGCGGACGGCATTTCAGAGTGGGCAGGCCTATGGAAAAATGCTGCATCACAGGAGAAATAGGCACATACTGTACAGATCACACTGACCCATTTCATATATATAGATTGCAAACTACTGTTGTGGTTCCATTGTTCAGCTTGATACTGGCTCCCCAACTCTTTTGCACCTTAGATTCCTACTGCTGCGGATGAATAGGACATGGAGACATACCCCGTGTACAGACCCCTGGTGGGCTTGGCTATACTGGAGGACAGTCACATAATACTCACCTATAGATTGGACAGGGCCACAATCACAGAGCTGTGTTCCCAATTGAAGTCTGACCTGATATCTGCTATCCGTCACCCCACTGGGATCCCCCCTCTTGTGCAAGTTCTATCAGTGCTCCATTTCCTGCCAACTAGTTCTTTCCAAGTGACAGTGGGCTTGTCAACAGGAATTTCACAGCCAATGTTCTCAATAGTGCTGACAAGAGCATTGTCTGCCCTGATAAAACACATGTGCAGCTACATTGCATTCCCCCAGGTTGAGGATTTGGCCACTGTGAAGGCTGATTTTTATGGAATGTGACAAATTCCCATTATAATTGGCATGATTGATGGAACACATATTGCATTTGTACCCCCCCCCGCCAGAAAGAAAAGGTGTTCATGAATCTTAAGAGTTTCCACTACATGAATGTGCAGATGGTGTGCTTTGCGGACCAGTACATCTCCCACGTCAATGCTAAGTATTGTGGGTCAATGCATGATGCCTTTGTTCTGAGGAATAGCAGCATCCCAAATGGGATGTCCTAACTATAGAGGCACAGGGTGTGGCTGATAGGTGAGACCTGGTTCCCACCCAGTATAGTTGGTGTTTGGGTATGGTGTGGGCCATATAGGATAGTTTGTGGCTAAGGGCCAGATGTATGAAAACTGGGGTCTGCGAATCGCAAAATGCGAATTTTAAGAAATCGCAATTTCTGAGTCGCAATTGGCCATGTAACAAAATTGCGATTCTGAATTAGCGATTTCTTAAAAATCGATATTTGTGGTTTGCGAGGCCCATTTTCCGAATCGCAATTTGCATTCTCGCAATTTGCGATTTGTTTGCGATTCGGTAAAAAATCGCAAAATGCGAGAACGTTCGAGAATGCACACCTGGAGGAGCCTGATGACACATCAGCAGGAAATGAGTCATCCCAGGCAGGTACAAGAGCCACACCCAAGCCAGCATCCAGAGTGAGAGCAGCCCAGCCACTGTGAGGAGCACTGTAAAGGAGCAGCATCATCTGAGCCACAATGGAGCCCCAAGGTCCAGGATCTGAGAAGCAGGAGAGGAAGCGCAAGCTCAAGTTCAGTGAGCAGGAGCTGGAGATCTTAACAGAGACGGTGGTGAGGAGCCATGACCGCCTGTTTGGCAAATCATCCCTCCAGGTGCCAGAGAGTGAGAAGAGGAGACTCTGGCTGGAGATCCAAAGCAAGATGTGCGCCATTGGAGTGGCCCAGCGCTCCATTGATGAAATCAAGAAGCGCTGGTATGACCTGCGGTCCCGGGCAAAGGAGAGGGTGGCAAGGCGACCTGCAGAGGCCAGGAGCACAGGAGGTGGACCACCAACCGAGCCACCTGCCACACCACTGGAGGACCTGGTGGAATCAACCCTCCTATCGGAAGCAGTGACAGGGGTCATTGACATAGACACCTAGGCCCAACCAAGTACCAGCCAAGGTAAGTGCAATGTTTGTTGTGTGAACACTGTATCTGCATGCATAAAAGCCCCTTAGGAATTAGCATGTAATGTGAAGTAGTGTGTGAAGTAGTCCACTCCACATCTCAGTAGCAGCACAAAAATGCATTATGGGAGTCGTGGTCCACAAACTAGTACAGACAGTGGCATGATAATGTAAGCAAGCATAGTGACACCCAAGATAACACAACACACACTACACCATGTACAGCAGTATATATAGTTGTATTGCCATTTCTGGACAGATAATGTAACATACAGAACTGACATGCTGCATATTGTTGTTGCAGGTGGGCCTGGCACAGCAGCCACAGCAATGACGGGTGTAGCGGACACGGACACACAGCTGCCCTCTGACAACAACACCAGTGGGTCCAGCAATCTCCCAATTGTGCGCCGCAGGCCTAGGCCATTGCCACTACCAGACCTCAGTGGTGACTCTGATGTGCAGCAGGAGAGTTCAGGCACACCATCTGCACCCGGGATGTGCAGCCAGGTACCGGAGGACAGGGGTCCTGCAGCGTGTCGTCCAAGTGCCCCAGTGTCACTACAGCAACTGCAGGAGGCAGCTGAGGGTACATCCCTGTTTGGTGGACTTGAGGCTGCTATGTTGCAGCAACAGCGCCTGCAAAATAGAAGGATCCAAAGTTTGGACAGGAGCCTTAGAGTCCACAATAGGAATACAGTTGGACTGCATCGGAGACTGGACACCCTGAATGATAACATCAACCAGCTGCGTGAGGGACAGGTACAGGCCTCCCAGGACACTAGGGAGCTGACCACTGCAGTGCGTGACCTGTGCAAGGAGCTGAGACAAGAAAGACTGAGTAGACGCAGACGTAAGCACCGTTTTCGCACTATGTTTGCGACATACTGCAGGTCCTCCAATCGCATGGCCAACTCCACCGCCCTCATCGCCCGTCGTGCTGTGGCGGCCCAGGTAGAGGCTGCACACACCAGTAGGGATGTGGTCCAGGCCCTTGTCCAGATCACCACTGTGATCGAACAAGTAATGGGACAGAGGTCGGCCACTCCCAGTGAGGTTGCCTTGGGGGACACGGAGGACACCTCAAGCCTCATCAGTGTGCACGTACCAGCTCCAGACCACAGACGGCGCAGTGCCAGACGCAGTACTGCCACAGAGCCTGACATTCAGGGTGCCAGTGATTCAACTGGGCACCCCAGTGGTGTGCGAGGGAGGAGGAAGTGACTTCTGCCTCATTGACTCTGGTGTCCCCACTATGAAGTAATAGTGTGGGACTCAGTTCATTTGTTTATTTTCGTTTTAACAATCCCCCTTTTACTTTATTCATCACAATTCATAACCTGCTGTAAAGGAATAAATATTTTTTTCTCACTATAGCTACAGTAGTCAGTAGAGTTTGATTGTACATACTCACGTCTGAAATGGTTGTGTGTGATGTCAGCATGCCTTTGCCGGACCTCTGCTGCACTGGTCCTGTCTGCTGGCTGTAGAGGTGGTATGGGATCGTCATCCTCATCTGATTCAGGGTCACTGATTTATATAGGTATGCCCCTGGTTGTAGCTATATTGTGCAAGATTGCAAAAGTAGCCACTATTCTACATGTGGTTTCTGGACTGTACTGTAGTGCCCCTCCACTCTTGTGGAGGCAACGAAGCGACTCTTCAGGAGGCCAAATGTGCGCTCCACCACGTTGCGGGTTGCCCTGTGTGCTGCATTGTATCTCCGTTCTGCCGGTGTGGTGGGATTGAGGTAGGGCGTCATCATGTAGGTGCGCACTGCATAGGAACTGTCTCCTGAAAGGAACAGAAGGTTTGTTGGGTACCTCAGCCATCTGACATGGGTTTGTTACCTATGCACCAGTGTAAAGAGTGACATTACCTAGTAGATATCCTTCACCAAACTCCCCAGCTAGCAGTCTTGTGTGAATGCCGCTGTGACGAAAGATGTATGAATCATGTGTGCTCCCTGGGTACCTGGCCACGAGATCAGTTATGATGTAGGTGGAATTGCATATCACCTGTATATTCATGGAATGTTGTTGTTTACGGTTTCGGAACACATACTCTGTGACTGATGGTGGACATATTGCCACATGTGTGCCATCTAAGGCACCTAGGACGTGGGGGAACTGTGCTATCTGATAAAAGTAAATTTTTGTCTGCTGTATTTCCTGTGGGGTGTGGGGGAATCTGATATACTGTTGGAGTTTGCTTAGCATGGCGTTGATAAATGCATTGAAAAATCTGGAGAGGGTGCTCTATGTGCCCCCCCCAGCCGCTGCTATAACCCCTTGATAACTCCCTGAGGTGACTAGGTGTAAGGAGCATAATACCTGCACATGGGTGGGTATGCTATGGGTCCTTAGTGTTCTGCGCTGCAGTATGGGTTGTAGCTCAGCTATCAGATCAAGAATCATGGCTGAGTTCAACCTATACCTCTCATATATTTCCTCCTCTGTCAGGTCAAACAGTGCAATGCGCACTCTGAAAATGCGCTCCTGTCTCCTCCTCCCTCTCCTCAAACCTGCCAGGATCCTCATCCTCCTCGCCATGACGTAGAGTGCAGCCATTTTGGTAGGGACTCTGAGGCATTCTGGGCCTCTTTATATAGGTTGCACCTGGTTACCACCTGCTTTCACTTAGTGGTATTTTGCATGTGCAAAATCCCATTCTGCGAAAAATCGCTAATTGCGATTTTTTGATGCATCTCTTTGCGAATCGGATTTTGCGATTCTCATTTTGCTCCTCGCAATTTCCTGCTGGAAATACCGAATCGCAAAATGCGACTCGCAAAACCAGGTCGCAACGCAAAAAATCAAATTTTTTGCGATTTCTTGTTTTTGGTCTGCGAATGCCTTTCATGCATCGCAGACCACGTTTTTGCACTCGCAAACGGCCGATTTTTGCGATTCGCACTGTTTGCGAGTGCAAAAACTTTTCATACATCTGGCCCTAAATGTTGTCCCTCAATATTTGCAGGTCACTCTGGTTACCCAACCCTATCATGTCTGCTGATGCCTGTGAGGAATGGCAGGACAAGGGCAGAAGAACGTTATGATAAGGCACATTGGCGAACCAGAAGGATTATTGAGAAAAACTTTGGCCTCTTGAAGACAAGGTTCCGGTGCCTCCATCTAACTGGTGGATCTCTATGCTACTCACCCAAGAAGGACTGCCATATAGTTGTGGCATGCTGGATGTTGCACAACCTTGCCCTCAGACACCATGTCCCTTTTCTGCAGGAGGAGGAGACTGGAGATGCCCCTGTGGCAGTAGTTGAGCCTGTGGACATGAGGATGAGGAGGCAGAGTATGAGGATGAGGACAACAGAACAACTGTAATCCGTCAGTACTTCCAATGACACACAGGTTTGACAGTGTAACTTTACATTTCAATGACTTTGGTTGTATTCTTTGTGGCATTGGCATGCTGGTATGTCCCTATTCTATGGCCACTTACTGTTCCCTCTGGCTATTCATTTTGCAGATGTTGGTGATATGACAAATGCTCCTGGTGTGATCACAGCAGCCAGATACAAGTCATTAATTATATGCTCATTCTCTCTACAGTTCATTTGCACTGGTTGTACCTGTTTCAATCAATACATATTAGGAATAAATGACATACTTGAATTCGATTTTTATCAAAGGGTGTTTATTGAAGTGCTAATATATGAGGGGAAAGTGCAATAGATTGGGTTGATGATGGAGGAAAGTCCAGGGTATTGTTCCAGTCTGTTTCTAGCACAGGTGCATTGTCCAAGGGGACATAGGAAGGGGAGCAATG
This sequence comes from Pleurodeles waltl, assembly GCF_031143425.1. Lineage (NCBI taxonomy): Eukaryota > Metazoa > Chordata > Amphibia > Caudata > Salamandridae > Pleurodeles > Pleurodeles waltl. The sequence continues at coordinate 236,793,410 of NC_090443.1, read as the reverse complement.
GCAGTCCAAGGTGGACAGGGTGACTGAGTGGGACACAAGGGTGACAATCAGAAGAGTCTCATTTCCTGGCGGGGGTCTTGGCAAGTGACTCTGGCTTCTGTCTGGATCACAGGGAAAATTTTCGGGGTGGTTGACCTTCCGCAGGGGGAGGAGTGCTGGTGGCCTGTGAGTCCTGTGGCTGGGCCTCCTGGCCACTAGCGGAAGTGGAAGGCTGTTCAGATGACTGGCTAGTGGCAGGAGCCGGCTGGTGTGAGACTGCCACCCTCATAATGTTGGCCATGTCTTTCAGCACCCTTGCTATGGAGATCAGGGTGTTGTTGATGGCCTGCAAGTCCTCCCTGATCCCTTGGAACTGTCCCTCCTGCAGCCGCCTGTTCTCCTGTACGTTGTCCAGGATCTGGCCCATCGTGTCCCGGGAATGTTGGTAGGCTCCCAGGATCTCAGAGAGCGCCTCCTGGAGAGTCGGTTCCCTGGGTCTGTCCTCCCCCTGGTGCACAGCAATCCTCCCTGGTGGCCTGTGACTTGTCCCCTGAACCGTGTGCCCACTGCCACTAACCCCAGGTCTCTGATTGTCTTGGGTGCGAGGTGGAACCTGGGGTCCCTGTACAGGTTGACACACTGCTGATTGACGTGTGTTGAGGACAAAGGTTTGGGTACGCTGGGTGGGTGCTGTGGTGTTGTTTCCTGATGGGGGAGGCTCTGTGGTGGTTTATGACTGGGCTTGGGTAACGGGCTGTCCAGTGGTCCCTAATGGGCCAGGTATATTGTCCAGATCCTGAAGACCAGAGTTACTGTCATCACTGTGGGCCTCTTCAGTTGGGGGACTGGATAGTGCTGGCACCTCCTCTCCAGTGCCATTGGCTGGGGTACCTGTGAGGATGTAAATGATGTGTTATGTTTAATGTGTATGACATATCGTATGTCCCTGGATTCCCCTCTATGGTTGCTGTTGCCCTACCAGCTTTCACTTGTGTATGTTGGTGTATGGTGGGATTGTTAGTTCTCTCTGCTATGCATGCTTTCGTGAAAAGTGTCCATGCAGGGCTGTGATGGGTGTCCATGCATTGGTACAGCATGCAGGGCTTGGCATTGGGATTGAGGAGATGTGATGGTGGCGTGTGTGGGATGGCGTGGAGTGATGGGAGTGAGGGTGGGGGTATGTTACGACATGCAGGTATGGAGGGTGATAGTTGTTGAAAGTTGACTTACCAGAGTCAAGTCCTCCCCAAACTCCGACCAGGCCCTCAGGATGCAGTATTGCCAAGACTTGTTCCTCCCATGCTGTGAGTTGTGAAGGAGGAGGTTCGGGTCCGCCGCCAGCACTTTGTATAGCTAGCTGGTGTCTTGCTGCTATGGAACGTACCTTCCCCCGCAGGTCGTTCCCCCTCTTCCTGATGTCGTCCATTGTTCTTGGGTGCTATTCCACAGCGTTGACCCTGTCCACAATTCTCTGCCATAGCTCCATCTTCCGTGCATTGGATATCTGCTGCACCTGTACTCCAAACAGCTGTGGCTCTAACCTGACTATTTCCTCCACCATGACCCTTAACTCCTCCTCAGTGAAATGGGGGTGTCTTTGTGGTGCCATGGGTGTTATGTCAGGTGTGTGTTGTTTGAATTGTCCAATGAAGTGTTGTTTTGTCTGTGGGTGTCCATTCTGAGCTCAGCATATGTACTGTAAATGGTTTACCACCGTTGAATGTCCGCCATGGTGATTTGTGGGTCATAATGTGCTGGGCGTTGTTCTGTTGGCGTAACGGTGTGGGTTTTGATACTGCCAGTTTATTACTGACCTTTGGTTTGGCAGATTTGTGTCTGTGGGTGAATTCTGTCAGATTGGTAAGTGTGTGTTATAATATGGTGAACGGATATCTGCCGCTGCCGAGGTAAGTTGGTGTTAGAAATGGGGTCCTTGGTTGACAGTCAGGTTACCCCCTGTTCAAGCAAAGACCCTCACTCTAGTCAGGGTAAAAGAGAATCACCCTCAGCTAACCCCTGCTTACCCCCTTGGTAGCTTGGCAGAGCAGTAGGCTTAACCTCAGAGTGCTAGGCGTAAAGTATTTGTACCAACACACACAGTAACTCAATGAAAACACTACAAAATGACACAACACAGGTTTAGAAAAATAGGAAATATTTATCTAAACAAAACAAGACCAAAACGACAAAAATCCACCATACACAAGTCAAGTTATTAATTAAAAATCAAAAAGAGTCTTTAAGTAGTTTTAAAAACACACTAGCGCTGCTAGAGTGAAAATGTACCTGGTGTGCGTCAAAAATAACCCCGCACGGGCGGGCGTGCGTCGAAAATAACTCCGCACGGCGGTACTCGAGTCAAAAATGCAGCCGCACGATGAGTTGACGATCCAGCCGCGCAGGTTGCGATCTCCCAGCCTCTGTCAGCGATGCTGCGCGTCGTTTCTCCTGCTCCGTGCGTCGATTCTTCGGTCGCGTTTCCTGCGAGCGTCGTTTCTCAGCCGCAGAGCTGGCGGCGCGTCGTTTTTCAGCCGCCGATCGGATTCGCGTAGATCTTTTCCCCGCACAGCGCTCTGTGCGTGGATTTTCTTGTCTTTAGGCTGCCAGCTTCTCCTTTCAGGGTCCCAGGAACTGGATGGGCACCACAGGGCAGAGTAGGAGTCTCTCCAGAGGCTCCAGGTGCTGGCAGAGAGAAGTCTTTGCTGTCCCTGAGACTTCAAACAACAGGAGGCAAGCTCTAGATCAAGCCCTTGGAGATTTCTTCTCAAGATGGAAGGCGCACAAAGTCCAGTCTTTGCCCTCTTACTCTGGCAGAAGCAGCACTACAGGAAAGCTCCACAAAGCACAGTCACAGGCAGGGCAGCAATTCCTCCTCAGCTAACAGCTCTTCTCCAGGCAGAGGTTCCTCTTGATTCCAGAAGTGTTTCTCAAGTCTGTAGATTTGGGTGCCCTTCTTATACCCATTTTAGTCTTTGACGTCACCTTTCTTCAAAGGGGACTCACACCTACTTGTGAAATCCTGCCTTGCCCAGGCAAGGCCTCAGACACACACCAGAGGGTTGGAGCCGGCATTGTTAGAGGCAGGCACAGTCCTTTCAGATGAGAGTGACCACTCCACCCCTCCCTCCTAGCAGAGATGGCTAATCAGGAAATGCAGGTTACACCCCAGCTCCCTTTGTGTCACTGTCTGGTGTGAGGTGAAAAACAACCCAACTGTCAACTGACCCAGACAGGGAATCCACAAACAAGGCAGAGTCACAGAATGGTTTAAGCAAGAAAATGCTCACTTTCTAAAAGTGGCATTTTCAAACGCACAATCTTAAAATCAACTTTACTAAAAGATGTATTTTTAAATTGTGAGCTCAGGGACCCCAAACTCCACATGTCCATCTACTTTCTAGGGGAATCTACGCTTTAATCATATTTAAAGGTAGCCCCCATATTATCCTATGAGAGAGACAGTCCTTGCAACAGTGAAAAACGAATTTAGCAGTATTTCACTGTCAGGACATATAAACCACATTACTATATGTCCTACCTTATCCATACACTGCACCCTGCCCTTGGGGCTACCTAGGGCCTACCTTAGGGGTGGCTTACATGTAAGAAAAGGGAAGGTTTAGGCCTGGCAAGTGGGTACACTTGCCAAGTCAAATTTCCAGTGTAAAAATACACACACAGACACTGCAGTGGCAGGTCTGAGACGTGATTACAGAGCTACTTATGTGGGTGGCACAACCAGTGCTGCAGGCCCACTAGTAGCATTTTGTTGGAAAATGGGTTATTGGTAGGGCAGGTAGGTACCTACACCTAGCAACAAGCCACAAACCTCCACATAAGTACAGTTAGGTCTCAGTAAATTAATCCCAGCTCTACCCTTGGTAGCTTGGCATCGAGCGTCAAGGCTTAACTTAGGAGACAAAGTGTAAAGCATTCAAATATCACAAAACAGTAATTAAATAAAACACAGGAAACAGTTTAAAAATCCAAAACCAATTTATAAAAATAGCTTAGATTTTTATCTTTAAAATGACTCAAAAACGATTGAAATCGGTTCAGGGGAACCGGAGATATGAATTTTTAAAGTATTATTATTTTCTAGCGCTTAGAAACAAAAAGCGCCAATCGGGTCATCTGGTTGCACCAGGACCGGGGCAAAGTCAAACTTTCAGGCCGACCGCGATGGAGCCCTGCTCGGCTACAAGTCGCGGGAGGCCTTGGTTAAAAAGTTACCTTCTGACTTAGTCTCTTTTTTGATGTTTTTCTTCCCCGGGACGAACCTGCCAGTTGGATCCGACCTCCTGGAGCCCTTGTCCGGATACGCGAAGTCGGTTTCCTCGGTGGTGATTTTTACCTTCGGACTTAGTCGTTTTTTCGAGATGAAAATCCTTCGACCGGGGTAAACCTGGATCTTGATCCGACGTCCGTGGAGCCCTTCTCGGATACGATGGCTGGAAGGTCCCGGTCAACTTTTTACGTTCGGACTTAGTCTCTTTTTTGGATGTTTTTCTTTACCGGGGCGAACCACGAAGTCAGGCCGGGTCGCGGTTGAGGCAAGCCGGCTAGAATTTCCGCGTCGGGTGGGTCACTTTATGGAGCTTTTTTTCAAAAATTCTCCAATCTTTTCCAAACTTCTGGGGCTTCACCCAGATGTTCTTTTAAGGTTCTTTTGGGGTCCACAGCTCACCCCAAGGGTCCAGAAGTTCTGTGATGGTCCTTGGGAAGTGCGGACTTCAACTCCCAGAATGCACCTGGCGCAAACTCCTTTTTGGCCACTGGACAGTGGTCAGCTGGTCACTTTTTCAGGAGTTGGTGCAGGGGACTCTGGATAGCAATTTTTCACCTGTAGCAAACAGGGAGTCCCTCCTTGAACCAGTGGAAGCCAGGCAAAGTCCTTCTTGTGGTGAAGCCCAAGTGTGCAGCTGGTGCAGTCTTTCTGAGTGCAGGGTCCAGGTGCAGGCCAGGGGTCCAGCAGGGCAGTCCTTCTTCTCCTTGTAGATCCTTCTTCTTGAAATTTGGTGGGGATCTCAGGCGTGGGTGCAGGTCTGCCAGTTTTATCCTTGCTCCTGGGTGAAAAGCAGGGGGGCCCTGGTTCTCCAATCAGGGACAGGGTCGTCCCCCTGTGATGACCACTTCCTGGGAAGTGTGGCAAAAATCCATCCCAGAAGGCAACAGTCTCTAAAAATCCAAAATGGATGAATCTGATTTTTGGAGGAGAGATCTGGCTGAGCCCACCCACTGGTGTGGCTAAAAATCATAAACACACCCCTCTCCTGCCCTCTCCTAATCTAATCAAGGGGGCACCTAGCTGTCTGGGGTTGCAGGATGTGGGGGTGTTGCTGGGTGCTCCAGATGTCCTTCTCTGCCTTTGAAGACCAGTTTGGCAGCCCTCCCCCTTCCTGCCTCACCATCTGCTGAGGGGAGATTCTCTTCCCCAAGCACATTCCTTTGTGTGAAGCCAGGCCACTTCACACCTCATTAAAGTAGCCTGGCAGAAGCTGCTGCAGGCTGGCCAATCAGAGCACAGCAACAAAAACAATGCAGAGCTGAAATTGGCAACTTTTTAGGTAAAGTCTAAACTTTTTACCTGAACTGGTTATATTAAATCCCACAACTGGAAGTTGTGGGATTTATTATAACAATCAATTTGATACCAAATTCTTGGTATGTAACATTTAAGGAGACTTTAAAATTTAAAATAAAGTCTGGCCATTCTAGCCTATGAAGGCCATTTACTTCAATGAGGGAAAAACAAATTTGGCTGTTTTTACCTCACCAGGGCTTATAAATCTATTTTTATAAAGTCCCTGCTTATAGTTACATGGCACCCAGCCCTAGGGGCACATAGGGCACCTTAGGGGTGACTTATATGTAAAAATAAGGTAGTTTAAGACTTTGGAAGTACCTTTAATTCCAAAGTCGAATTTGCATATAACTTTAATTTAAAAGCAGCCAGCAAGGCAGGCTTGCTTTTAAAATGACACTGGGCACCTCAGCAATGCACCTAGGTGTGCACCACCTATGCTGGGGTCCCTAAACCTACATGCCCTACCATATACTAGGGACTTATAGGTAGGTTAACTTAGCCAATTATAATTAGCCTAATTTGCATATCCATTTTACACAGAGCACTGGCCCTGGGACTGGTAAGCAGTACCCAGGGCACAGCCAAGAGTCAGTAACCACCAGTACCTATCCAGAAAGAGTGGGGGTGATCAGGCAAAAAAAAGGACTTTCCTACACTGCCCCCCCCCCCAGATGAAAGGTGATGGATACTAACCTACACCCTGGTAGTCCTCATCAGCTAAGTGGAAAAACCTGGAAAGGCCATCTGCATTGGCATGAGCAGTCCCAGGTCTGTGCTCCACTGTGAAGTCCATCCCCTGTAGGGAAATGGACCACCTTAACAGTTTTGGGTTCTCCCCCCTCATCTGCATCAACCATCTGAGAGGTCTGTGGTCAGTTTGTACACGGAAGTGAGTGCCAAACAAGTAAGGCCTCAACTTCTTCAGGGACCAAACCACAGCAAAGGCCTCCCTCTCAATGGCACTCCATTTTTTCTCTCTGGGGAGTAGTCGCCTGCTGATGAAGGCAACTGGGTGATCATGGCCCTCTTCATTAACTTGTGCTAACACTGCCCCAATCCCTTCCTCTGAAGCATCTGTTTGCACTACAAACTCCTTGCTATAGTCAGGGGCCAGTAACACTGGTGCTGAACACATAGCCTGTTTTAGGGTGTCAAAAGCTTTCTGACACTCTGGGGTCCAAATGACCTTCTTGGGTTGTTTCTTGGAGGTAAGCTCAGTCAGAGGGGCCACTATGGTCCCAAAATGTTGATCAAACCTCCTGTAATACCCAGTCAGGCCAAGAAAGGCCCTGACCTGAGTCTGGGTTTTTGGAGCCTCCCAATCCAGGATAGTCTGGATCTTGGGCTGGAGAGGTTGTACATGGCCTCCACCAACAAGGTGGCCCAGGTACACAACAGAACTTTGCCCTATCTGGCACTTGCTTGCCTTGATAGTCCGGCCTGCTTGAAGCAGGGCCTGAAGCACTTCCTTCAGGTGGACCAGGTGGTCCCTCCAGGTGGAACTAAATACAGCTATATCATCTAGATAAGCTGCACTAAAAGATTCCAACCCAGATAGGACTCTATTCACCAACCGTTGGAAGGTGGCAGGAGCATTTTTCATGCCAAAGGGCATCACCTTGAACTGAAAGTGGCCCTCTGGTGTGGAAAATGCTGACCTCTCCTTAGCTCTTGGACTTAAGGCAATCTGCCAATATCCTGAGGTCAGATCAAATGTGCTCAGGAATTTGGCAGCCCCCAACCTGTCAATGAGCTCATCAGCTCTAGGTATGGGGTGAGCATCAGTCCTAGTGACTGCATTTAGACCTCTGTAGTCCACACAGAATCTTAATTCTTTCTTCCCACCTTGGGGATTAGCTTTGGGCACCAGTACCACTGGACTGGACCAAGGACTATCAGAGGGCTCAATTACCTTCAGGACCAACATCTTAGCCACTTCAGCTTTGATGTTGGCCTTGACCTGGTCAGACAGCCTGTACAGCTTGTTCTTGACAGGCAAGCTGTCACCAGTGTCAACATCATGGACACACCAATTGGTGAGTCCAGGGGTCAGGGAGAACAGACTAGCAAACTGTCCCAAGACTTGCTTACAGTCTTGTTGTTGCTGATCTGTCAATTTGGGAGAGAGTACCACTCCCTCCACTGACCCATCTTTTGCCTTTGAGGACAGGAGGTCTGGCAGAGGTTCACCCTCCTCCTCCTTCCCTTCATCAGTGACCATCAGCATGGTCATGTCTGCCCTGTCCTGGTGGGGTTTCATCCTGTTTACATGTAGGATCCTGTGAGGATTCCTGGGGGTGCCAAGGTCCACCAAGTAGGTGACCTCACCTTTTTTCTCTAGGATTGGATAGGGCCCCGTCCATTTGGCCTGTAGTGCCCTAGGAGCCATGGGCTCCAAAACCCACACCAGCTGTCCTGGGTGATACTCAGGCATGGTAGCCTTTTGATCATGCCAGAGCTTCATGAGCTCCTGACTGGCCTCCAGGTTTCTGCTTGCCTTCTTCATATACTCAGCCATGCGAGACCGCTGGCCTAGTACATAATCCAGCACATTCTCCTTGGATTCCTTGAGAGGCTTTTCCCAAGACTCTCTCACCAAGCACAATGGGCCTCTTACAGGGTGCCCAAACAGTAACTCAAAGGGGCTGAATCCAACCCCCTTCTGTGGCACCTCCCTGTAGGCAAACAGCAGGCATGGGAGGAGGACATCCCATCTCCTCCTGAGTTTGTCAGACAAACCCATGATCATGCCCTTCAGGGTCTTATTGAATCTTTCCACCAGACCATTGGTCTGTGGATGGTAGGGTGTGCTGAACTTATAAGTAACACCACACTCCTCCCACATGGCTTTCAGATAGGCTGACATAAAGTTTGTGCCCCTATCTGAGACCACCTCCTTTGGGAATCCCACTCTGGTGAACACACCAAGTAGGGCCCTAGCCACTGTGGGAGCAGTGACTGTCCGGAGGGGTATTGCCTCAGGGTACCTGGTGGCATGGTCCACTACCACCACAATGTACCTGTTGCCTGAAGCAGTTGGTGGGTCTAGGGGACCAACAATGTCAATCCCCACCCTCTCAAAGGGAGTCCCAACCACTGGCAGTGGAATCAAGGGAGCCTTTGGCTTGCCCCCTGTCTTGCCACTGGCTTGACAGGTGACACAGGAGCTGCAAAACTCCCTGACTTTTTCTGACATTTCGGGCCAATAAAAATGGTTGACCAGCCTGCTCCAGGTCTTGGTCTGTCCCAAATGACCAGCTAAGGGGATATCATGGCTTAAGGTAAGGAGGAATTCTCTATACTTTTGGGGGACCACTACTCTCCTAGTAGCCCCTTCTTTAAGGGCCCTTGCCTCAGTGTAGAGAACTCCATCCTCCCAGTAAACCTTGTGGGTACCACTGGTATCCCCTTGTTCTTGCCTGGCAGCAGTCTGCCTCAGGCCCTCAAGAGTGGGACACTCTCTTTGTCCCTGGCACAAATCTTCTTTGGTGGGCCCACCTGCCCCTTGCAGTTCTGCCAAGTCAGACAGAGTTTGCAGGGAAGGTGTCCCTCCCTCAGAGTTCAGATCCTCCCCCTCAGGGTTGGATTCTTCCTGACCCTCTGTACTTGTTGGGGCTGGCAAGCCAGACCCAGTGCCTTTTCTCTTTTTCTTGGAGTCTTGGCCCATTGTTCCAGGGTCCAAGTGTCCAGCATTCCCCTGTTGTGCCGCCTGTGACCTGGTCACAGCACACACCCATTCAGGGAGGTCCAGCATCTGTGCATGGACCCTTCTTTCCACTTCTGACCACTCAGATGCTTCAAGATCATTCCCCAGTAGACACTCTACTGGGAGGGCAGGAGCTACAGCTACTTTTTTAGGGCCAGTCACACCTCCCCATTCCAGACTCACCATAGCCATGGGATGGAGTTTGGTTCTGGTATCTGCATAAGTCACCTGGTGGTAAACACCAGGTAAGACCTGCTCTGGAGAAACCAGCTTTTCTGCGACCATTGTCACACTGGCTCCTGTATCTCTCAGAGCTTCCACTTCAGTCCCATTGACTTTAGGCCTCTGCCTATACCTCTCCATGATGGGAGGTAAGGTGGCCATAGTTGCAATGTCCACCCCACCCACGGATACTAAGGTGACCTCAGTGTACCCTGATTCCACCCCTGGGCCAACTTCCACCCCCAACCCTACACTAGCAATCCCCTGGGATTGCCCACCATTGGGGGGCTTCTTGGAGCAAATAGCATCTCCTCTTTTATGTCCTGGCTGATGACAGTCAAAACACTTGCCGGCCTTAGCAAGCTCCTGAAACTTTCCTGCTTTAGCAGGATCATAATTCTTTCCCTGATACCCTTTCCCTTTAAAAGTGAATTGGCTCGGGGCTCCCCCTCCCTGAGAAGTTTTTGGGGACTCTTGTGAGGACTCTTTGGGTTTTTTGTCATCTTTCCCCTGGTTCTTCCCCTGAGAAGAACCATGTCCTCCCTTTTTCTGATCACCCCCTGGGGGTTTCTGGTTAACCCTAGTTCTTAACCAGTCATCTGCTGCCTCCCCCAGCTCTCTGGGGTTGGTCAACCTAGAGTCTACTAGATACTGGCGGAGCCTCTCTTGGACACAATTAGTTAGAAGGTGCTCCCTCATAATCAAATTGTACAGCCCCTCAAAGGTACTTACCCTGTTGCCCTGTATCCAGCCCTCCAGTGCTTTTACTGAAATGTCCACAAAGTCCACCCAGGACTGGGTGCTTGTCTTTTGGGTGTCCCTAAACTTAAGCCTATACTGCTCTGGGGTTAGACCAAACTTTTTAGTCAAGCAACTCTTCATACTGGGGTATGAGTCTGCATCCTCCCCACTCATGCTTAGGAGCCTATCCCTCCCAGAGTTGGGAACTAACTCCTAAAGGAGTGAACCCCAGTACTGAGGCTTGACTTTCCTCATCTGGAGGGCCCTCTCAAAGGCCCCCAGCCACTTATCTATGTCATCCCCCTCTACATAGGCAGGAACCACCCCTTTGGGTAATCTGGGGGCAAAACCCCCACCCAGGGACACCTCAGTTTCTTTCTCGCTGCCTCCATCTTTTTTTTCTTTGCTTGCCCACTTTTTCTTTTCTAGGGCCAGCTTCTCTGCTTCCAAAGCTATGTATGCTAGCTGGGCCTCCAGCTCTCTTTCTCTGATGGATGGGTTCTCTCCTCCTGAAAGGACCCCCTTCCCACCACTAGCTTTGGGTCTGCCCCTAGTGACTGTATTTACTGAGGACCGTTCCTCCTCTTCCTCACTTAGGCTCGGATGCCTTCCCTCCCCTGAGTGGTTAGAGTTAGCATCTTCCCCTTTTTCTTCCTCCTCTGGAGCTTCCTCTGTCTCTACCTCTTGGGCCTCAGCCCATGCTGTCAGGGATTTAATCAGGATTTCCTTCCTGAGATTAGTGGTTGCAGGCAACCCTCTTTCAATACACAACCCCCTAAGCTGGACTACTGTCAGTGTGGGTAGGCTAGCCAGATCAAGCTCCATGGTTCCCTTGTTTTGTGTCAACAAAAACTTTTTGCAAAAATTGGAAACAAGAATTTAGAAAAATTACAAAAATTCAATAATTGAAATTAATCCAAATTAATAATTAATAAAAAAAATTAAAAATTAAAAACATTTTTTGCACTAGGACAATTTAAAGGATTTTTAATTTGTTTTACCTAAAACTGTAAAGTGATATTGAACACAAGTACAGGATCCCGTCGCTGCTTCCAATTATGTTGGAAAATGGGTTATTGGTAGGGCAGGTAGGTACCTACACCTAGCAACAAGCCACAAACCTCCACATAAGTACAGTTAGGTCTCAGTAAATTAATCCCAGCTCTACCCTTGGTAGCTTGGCATCGAGCGTCAAGGCTTAACTTAGGAGACAAAGTGTAAAGCATTCAAATATCACAAAACAGTAATTAGATAAAACACAGGAAACAGTTTAAAAATCCAAAACCAATTTATAAAAATAGCTTATATTTTTATCTTTAAAATGACACAAAAACGATTAAAATCGGTTCAGGGGAACCGGAGATATGAATTTTTAAAGTATTATTATTTTCTAGCGCTTAGAAACAAAAAGCGCCAATCGGGTCATCTGGTTGCACCAGGACCGGGGCAAAGTCAAACTTTCAGGCCGACCGCGATGGAGCCCTGCTCGGCTACAAGTCGCGGGAGGCCTCGGTTAAAAAGTTACCTTCTGACTTAGTCTCTTTTTTTATGTTTTTCTTCCCCGGGACGAACCTGCCAGTTGGATCCGACCTCCTGGAGCCCTTGTCCGGATACACGAAGTAGGTTTCCTCGGTGGTGATTTTTACCTTCGGACTTAGTTGTTTTTTCGAGATGAAAATCCTTCGACCGGGGTAAACCTGGATCTTGATCCGACGTCCGTGGAGCCCTTCTCGGATACGATGGCTGGAAGGTCCCAGTCAACTTTTTACGTTCGGACTTAGTCTCTTTTTTGGATGTTTTTCTTTACCGGGACGAACCACGAAGTCAGGCCGGGTCGCGGTTGAGGCAAGCCGGCTAGAATTTCCGCATCGGGTCGGTCACTTTATGGAGCTTTTTTTCAAAAATTCTCCAATCTTTTCCAAACTTCTGGGGCTTCACCCAGATGTTCTTTTAAGGTTCTTTTGGGGTCCACAGCTCACCCCAAGGGTCCAGAAGTTCTGTGATGGTCCTTGGGAAGTGCGGACTTCAACTCCCAGAATGCACCTGGCGCAAACTCCTTTTTGGCCACTGGACAGTGGTCAGCTGGTCACTTTTTCAGGAGTTGGTGCAGGGGACTCTGGATAGCAATTTTTCACCTGTAGCAAACAGGGAGTCCCTCCTTGAACCAGTGGAAGCCAGGCAAAGTCCTTCTTGTGGTGAAGCCCAAGTGTGCAGCTGGTGCAGTCTTTCTGAGTGCAGGGTCCAGGTGCAGGCCAGGGGTCCAGCAGGGCAGTCCTTCTTCTCCTTGTAGTTCCTTCTTCTTGAAATTTGGTGGGGATCTCAGGCGTGGGTGCAGGTCTGCCAGTTTTATCCTTGCTCCTGGGTGAAAAGCAGGGGGGCCCTGGTTCTCCAATCAGGGACAGGGTCGTCCCCCTGTGATGACCACTTCCTGGGAAGTGTGGCAAAAATCCATCCCAGAAGGCAACAGTCTCTAAAAATCCAAAATGGATGAATCTGATTTTTGGAGGAGAGATCTGGCTGAGCCCACCCACTGGTGTGGCTAAAAATCATAAACACACCCCTCTCCTGCCCTCTCCTAATCTAATCAAGGGGGCACCTAGCTGTCTGGGGTTGCAGGATGTGGGGGTGTTGCTGGGTGCTCCAGATGTCCTTCTCTGCCTTTGAAGACCAGTTTGGCAGCCCTCCCCCTTCCTGCCTCACCATCTGCTGAGGGGAGATTCTCTCCCCCAAGCACATTCCTTTGTGTGAAGCCAGGCCACTTCACACCTCATTAAAGTAGCCTGGCAGAAGCTGCTGCAGGCTGGCCAATCAGAGCACAGCAGCAAAAACAATGCAGAGCTGAAATTGGCAACTTTTTAGGTAAAGTCTAAACTTTTTACCTGAACTGGTTATATTAAATCCAACAACTGGAAGTTGTGGGATTTATTATAACAATCAATTTGATACCAAATTCTTGGTATGTAACATTTAAGGAGACTTTAAAATTTAAAATAAAGTCTGCCCATTCTAGCCTATGAAGGCCATTTACTTCAATGAGGGAAAAACGAATTTGGCTGTTTTTACCTCACCAGGGCTTATAAATCTATTTTTATAAAGTCCCTGCTTATAGTTACATGGCACCCAGCCTAGGGGCACATAGGGCACACCTTAGGGGTGACTTATATGTAAAAATAAGGTAGTTTAAGACTTTGGAAGTACCTTTAATTCCAAAGTCGAATTTGCATATAACTTTAATTTAAAAGCAGCCAGCAAGGCAGGCTTGCTTTTAAAATGACACTGGGCACCTCAGCAATGCACCTAGGTGTGCACCACCTATGCTGGGGTCCCTAAACCTACATGCCCTACCATATACTAGGGACTTATAGGTAGGTTAACTTAGCCAATTATAATTAGCCTAATTTGCATATCCATTTTACACAGAGCACTGGCCCTGGGACTGGTAAGCAGTACCCAGGGCACAGCCAAGAGTCAGTAACCACCAGTACCTATCCAGATAGAGTGGGGGTGATCAGGCAAAAAAAAGGACTTTCCTACACATTTGATTTACAGGCCCTGGGCACCTCTAGTGCACTTTACTAGGGACTTAACAGTAAAACAAATATGCCAATCATGGAGAACCAATTACGTACATATTTTAAACAGGAGCACTTGCACTTTAGCACTGGTTAGCAGTGGTAAAGTGCCCAGAGTAACAAACACAATAAAATCAGAGTCCAGCACACATCAACAACCTGGGGAACAGAGGCAAAAAGTTAAGGGAGACCACGCCAAGGATGAAAAGTCTAACACGTGTGTCCCCCAGCTAAAAGTGGGGAGCAACTACCCAACCTCAAGGGAGTTCTCATCACTAAGGCGGAAGAACCTGGACAGACCATCAGCATTGGCGTGCTGTGTACCAGGACGATGTTCCACCGTAAAGTCCATCCCCTGTAGGGAAATGGACCACCTCAACAGTTTTGGATTCTCACCCCTCATCTGCATTAACCATCTGAGGGGCCTGTGGTCGGTCTGAACTCGGAAGTGAGTCCCAAACAAGTAGGGTCTTAGCTTCTTCAGTACCCAGACCACAGCAAACGCTTCGCGTTCTATGGCACTCCACCTACGTTCCCTGGGTAGTAACCTCCTGCTAATGAAGGCTACGGGTTGATCTAGGCCCTCTTCATTAAGCTGTGAGAGTACTGCTCCAATACCATGCTCTGAGGCGTCTGTTTGCACAACAAACTCCTTGGAGTAGTCAGGTGCCTGCAGCACAGGTGCTGTGCACATGGCAGCCTTCAGGGCATCAAAAGCGTTCTGGCAAGCCTCTGTCCAGATCACTTTCTTGGGTTGCTTCTTGGAAGTCAACTCAGTTAAGGGGGTAACAATGGTACCATATCTCTTAACAAACCTCCGGTAATATCCTGTGAGACCTAAAAAGGCTCTCACTTCAGTCTGGGTCTTGGGAGGCTCCCAAGCCAGAATTGTATCAATCTTAGGCTGTAGGGGTGCCACCTGGCCACTCCCCACCTGGTGTCCTAAGTACACCACAGAACCCTGCCCTATTTGGCACTTGCTCGCCTTAATAGTGAGGCCTGCCTTCTGCAGGGCCTCTAACACTCTCCAGAGGTGTTGCAGGTGTTCCTCCCATGTGGAACTAAACACAGCAATATCATCCAGGTAGGCGGCACTGAACTCATCCAGTCCTGCCAACACCTGGTTGACCAACCTCTGAAAGGTGGCAGGGGCGTTCTTCATCCCAAAGGGCATCACATTGAAGTGGAAGTGCCCATCTGGGGTAGAGAATGCTGACCTCTCCTTTGCCCCCTCAGTTAAGGCAATCTGCCAGTACCCAGATGTTAAATCAAACGTACTGAGGTACTTGGCAGCTCCTAACCGATCAATGAGCTCATCAGCTCAGGGGATGGGGTGTGCGTCAGTCTTGCTGACCGCATTGAGACCCCGGTAGTCCACACAGAACCTAAGTTCTGGAGTGGCACCAGGAGCAGCAGCCTTTGGGACCAAGACCACTGGGCTGGCCCAAGGACTGCTGGAGCGCTCAATAACCCCTAGGGTTAACATTTTGGAGACTTCCTCCTTAAGGCAAGCCCTGACCCTGTCAGTCACCCTGTAAACCTTATGTTTAACAGGTGTACTGTCCCCAGTGTCCACATCATGTGTGCAGAGGTGTGTGACTCCTGGGATCAGGGAAAACAGCGAGGCGAACTGTCCCAGCACGTGGCGACAGTCCCTCTGCTGTTCCTCAGTCAGGGAGGGGGAGAGGATCACTCCCTCCACAGACCCATCTTTCTCTCCTGCAGACAGGAGGTCAGGAAGAGGCTCACTCTCTTCCTCCACCCCGTCATCTGTCGCTAGGAGCATGGATAGCTCAGTTCGCTCAAAGTGTGGTTTGAGGCGGTTGACATGTAGGACCCTCAAAGGGTTCCTGGGGGATTGCAAGTCTACCAGATAGGTGACCTCCCTCTTTCTTTCCACCACCTCAAAAGGCCCAGTCCACTTATCTTGGAGAGCCCTAGGCTCCACTGGTGCCATGACCCACACTTTTTGTCCAGGCTGAAACTCAACCAGAGTGGCATTCTGGTCGTACCACCGTTTCATATCCTCCTGGCTTGCTTCCAGGTTCTCCTGAGTGAGACTCCTGAAGCGGGGAGTCTGGTTTCTTAGTGCCAGCATGTAGCTAAATACATCCTGGGGTGGTTTACTAGGAGCTTTCTCCAAAGCCTCCTTCACCAGACTGAGCGGTCCCCTCACAGGGTGGCCATAGATGAGCTCAAAGGGGCTAAAGCCAAGTCCCTTTTGAGGCACCTCCCTGTAAGCGAACAG
Source organism: Pleurodeles waltl (assembly GCF_031143425.1). Lineage (NCBI taxonomy): Eukaryota > Metazoa > Chordata > Amphibia > Caudata > Salamandridae > Pleurodeles > Pleurodeles waltl. Next base: position 236,777,355 of record NC_090443.1, on the reverse strand, counting down.
AAGGCATGGCAAGAGGACGTCCCACTTACGCCTCAAGGGCTCTGACAGGCCCTGAATCATGCCTTTCAAGGTGCGGTTGAATCTCTCAACCAGACCATTACTTTGGTGGTGGTAAGGGGTGGTGAACTTGTAGGTTACCCCACACACCTTCCACAGAGACTTCATATAAGTGGATATGAAGTTTGTACCTCTATCAGATACCACCTCCTTGGGGAACCCCATGCGGGTAAAAACCCCCATTAAGGCACGTCCCACCACGGGGGCAGTGACCGTCCTTAGAGGAATGGCTTCTGGGTACCGCGTGGCATGGTCCACCAAGACCAGGATGAACCTGTTGCCCATGGCTGTCTTGGGATCCAGAGGCCCCACAATGTCAATTCCTACCCTTTCAAAGGGAGTACTGACTACAGGTAAAGGTTGGAGGGGAGCTTTGCATTTCCCCCCACTCTTGCCACTTGCCTGACAAGTCTGACAAGACCTACAATAAGCAGCTGACTGCTTGTGCATCAAGGGCCAGTAAAAGTGGGAGACAAGCCTCTTATAGGTCTTGTCCTGCCCTAGATGTCCTGCCAAAGGCACATCATGAGCCAAACCCAGTAGGAAGGCCCTGAAGCACTGGGGTACCACCAGCATACGAGCTGACCCAGGCTCAGGAACCTTAGGCTCACTATACAGGAGGCCATCCTCCCAGTAAATCAGGTGAGTACCTGGCGCCTCGCCAGCCGCCTGGGCTGCAGCCTGCTGCTGCAGCCCCTCAAGAGTAGGGCACTCCTTCTGCGCTGTGCAGAATGCTTCCCTGGTAGGTCCCCCTTCCTGTTGCCACTGTGACAGCTCAGGGACCTCCCACAGTTCAGCCACCTGTTCCCCTGTAGGCTCCGGGGCATCACCCTCAGGCTCTGCCTCCTCCCGGACCGTGGGAACTTCTGGGGCCGGTTTCCCACGCCCCCTGCCCTTCCTCTTCTTGGCGGTCACCTGGGCCACTGTTTCAGGCTCCAGGGGCTCTTGACTACCCTGATTGGCTGCCATAGACCGGGTGGATACGCATACCCACCCAGGCAGACCCAACATCTCCAAGTGAGACCTGTGTTCCACCTCCTTCCAAGGGGAATCCTCCAGGTCGTTACCTAGCAAACAATCAACAGGCATGGTTGGACTCACAGCTACTTTCCAGGAACCTGAGACCCCCCCACATTCAAAGGGAACCTGCGCCACTCAGCAGAGGCGCTCAGAGTTGTCTACCGCAACTACTTGGTGAAGTACCCGGGGATCAATCTGCTCTTCAGACACCAGGTGACTCCTCACTGTAGTCACACTGGCTCCTGTGTCTCTCAGAGCCTCTACCCTCTGTCCATTGATGGTCACCTATTGCCTGTACTTCTTAGTGTTATCAGGCACTAGGTTTCTCTGGACCATCTCACTGTCCCCTAGTGAGACAAGGGTCATTTCTGCTGGTTCCCACCCACCTGAAACCAACTCCTCCCCAAGCGCTACACTGGCCAAACCCTGGGACGGTGCACCAGTGGGTGCCGGTGTACTTCTGGGGCATTTGGGGTCCCCCCTCACATGACCCACCTGGTCACATGCATAGCACTTACGTGGGGGACCACCTGCCACTGGCTTCCCTTTGGACAACCATGGCTTCTTTTCACTGGGGGGTTGGGAATCCTTACCCTGGGAATCAGTTTGGGGCCCTTTAGAGAACTCCCCCTGTTTGCCCTTACCCCCCCCCTTTCTTCTGAGAGGGACCCTGCCCACCCTTGGCGTGGTCTCCCCCATACCTCTTTTGGACCCTGGTGCTCTCCCAGCGGTCCGCTTCCTGTGCAAGCTTCCTGGGGTCAGTCAGCTTGCTGTCAATGAGGTGCTGGCGCAGCTCTGGAAAACATAAACTGTACAAGTGCTCCCAAGCAATTAAATTGTAAAGCCCCTCATACGTGTTTACCTTACTGCCCTTCACCCAACCATCCAGTGACCTGCAAAAAGAATCAACACATTCCAACCATGTTTGGGATTCCTTTCTCTTGTAGGATCTAAACTTCTCCTTGTACTGCTCAGGGGTGAGACCATACCTGCTAAGTAAGGCCTCCTTCATGACAGGGTAGGTGAGATCCTGAGCATCACCTAAGGCTGTCAGTGTGTCCCTCCCCTCTGCCTCAAAATGCTTCCAGAGGGCTGCCCCCCAATGAGCTTCAGGGACCAGGTTCATGTGGAGAGCTGACTCATAACCCTTGAACAACAAGCAGATATCATCATCCCTCTTATAATCCCTCACAAGGTCTTTTGGGATGTGTACCCTTCTCTCAGGCTGCACTGTAGGATTGCTGCCACCATCTCTACTGGACTGACTCCTCTGATCTATCTCTTTTAAACTGAGCTCATGAGCCATGGCTAACTTCCTTTCCTCAATGGCCAGCTTTCTCTGTTCCACCTCTAGACTGAGCTTTTTCAACTCCAATTGGTACTCCCTCTCTGCCTGTCTGTCCTGTAACTCTTCAGGTGTCAGACCCTTGGAGGATACACTGCTACTTGCCCTAGAGACTCCTTCCCTGGCAATAACAGGCCCCCCCAATATACCATTCTGTACTGATTGCTCTCTCTCCTCATCCTCATCCTCCTCATCCTCAGTGTGCCCTCCAGTGCTTCTGGTTGTCACCCAGGCCCTCAGCGCCTTTTTCAGCTCATCCTTCCTGGAAGAGCTCTTAATGGGACAACCAAAATTTTTACAAAACTGCTTTAGCTGAGCCTTGTTATAACTATCCAATTGCTTCAGGTCAAAAACAGCTTCAACTGGTGCATCTCCAAGTAGAGACATGATAAAAGGTTAAAAGAGTGCAAAGTTCCAAATGCAGAAAAGCAAGTTCTCAAATGAAGTTCCAGAAAAGTAAATCACCGGATCAGCGAAAAAAGAAACTGAATGCAGAGCAAAAACAGTCCAAATAGAAAAAAACAAAAATCACAAGACTAGTAGTATGTGGTCGCGTAGTGGTCTGAGACCAAAACAGTAGTGTACACTTAATTACTGTATGTCAAGCACAAATACAAGTCCAAATCCCAACCGCTGATCACCAATGTTAGAAATGGGGTCCTTGGTTGACAGTCAGGTTACCCCCTGTTCAAGCAAAGACCCTCACTCTAGTCAGGGTAAAAGAGAATCACCCTCAGCTAACCCCTGCTTACCCCCTTGGTAGCTTGGCAGAGCAGTAGGCTTAACCTCAGAGTGCTAGGCGTAAAGTATTTGTACCAACACACACAGTAACTCAATGAAAACACTACAAAATGACACAACACAGGTTTAGAAAAATAGGAAATATTTATCTAAACAAAACAAGACCAAAACGACAAAAATCCACCATACACAAGTCAAGTTATTAATTAAAAATCAAAAAGAGTCTTTAAGTAGTTTTAAAAACACACTAGCGCTGCTAGAGTGAAAATGTACCTGGTGTGCGTCAAAAATAACCCCGCACGGGCGGGCGTGCGTCGAAAATAACTCCGCACGGCGGTACTCGAGTCAAAAATCCAGCCGCACGATGAGTTGACGATCCAGCCGCGCAGGTTGCGATCTCCCAGCCTCCGTCAGCGATGCTGCGCGTCGTTTCTCCTGCTCCGTGCGTCGATTCTTCGGTCGCGTTTCCTGCGAGCGTCGTTTCTCAGCCGCAGAGCTGGCGGCGCGTCGTTTTTCAGCCGCCGATCGGATTCGCGTAGATCTTTTCCCCGCACGGCGCTCTGTGCGTGGATTTTCTTGTCTTTAGGCTGCCAACTTCTCCTTTCAGGGTCCCAGGAACTGGATGGGCACCACAGGGCAGAGTAGGAGTCTCTCCAGAGGCTCCAGGTGCTGGCAGAGAGAAGTCTTTGCTGTCCCTGAGACTTCAAACAACAGGAGGCAAGCTCTAGATCAAGCCCTTGGAGATTTCTTCTCAAGATGGAAGGCACACAAAGTCCAGTCTTTGCCCTCTTACTCTGGCAGAAGCAGCACTACAGGAAAGCTCCACAAAGCACAGTCACATGCAGGGCAGCACTTCCTCCTCAGCTAACAGCTCTTCTCCAGGCAGAGGTTCCTCTTGATTCCAGAAGTGTTTCTCAAGTCTGTAGATTTGGGTGCCCTTCTTATACCCATTTTAGTCTTTGAAGTCACCTTTCTTCAAAGGGGACTCACACCTACTTGTGAAATCCTGCCTTGCCCAGGCAAGGCCTCAGACACACACCAGGGGGTTGGAGCCGGCATTGTTAGAGGCAGGCACAGTCCTTTCAGATGAGAGTGACCACTCCACCCCTCCCTCCTAGCAGAGATGGCTAATCAGGAAATGCAGGTTACACCCCAGCTCCCTTTGTGTCACTGTCTGGTGTGAGGTGAAAAACAACCCAACTGTCAACTGACCCAGACAGGGAATCCACAAACAAGGCAGAGTCACAGAATGGTTTAAGCAAGAAAATGCTCACTTTCTAAAAGTGGTATTTTCAAACGCACAATCTTAAAATCAACTTTACTAAAAGATGTATTTTTAAATTGTGAGCTCAGGGACCCCAAACTCCACATGTCCATCTACTCTCTAGGGGAATCTACGCTTTAATCATATTTAAAGGTAGCCCCCATATTATCCTATGAGAGAGACAGTCCTTGCAACAGTGAAAAACGAATTTAGCAGTATTTCACTGTCAGGACATATAAACCACATTACTATATGTCCTGCCTTATCCATACACTGCACCCTGCCCTTGGGGCTACCTAGGGCCTACCTTAGGGGTGCCTTACATGTAAGAAAAGGGAAGGTTTAGGCCTGGCAAGAGGGTACACTTGCCAAGTCGAATTTCCAGTGTAAAAATACACACACAGACACTGCAGTGGCAGGTCTGAGACATGATTACAGAGCTACTTATGTGGGTGGCACAACCAGTGCTGCAGGCCCACTAGTAGCATTTGATTTACAGGCCCTGGGCACCTCTAGTGCACTTTACTAGGGACTTAACAGTAAAACAAATATGCCAATCATGGAGAACCAATTACGTACATATTTTAAACAGGAGCACTTGCACTTTAGCACTGGCTAGCAGTGGTAAAGTGCCCAGAGTAACAAACACAATAAAATCAGAGTCCAGCACACATCAACAACCTGGGGAACAGAGGCAAAAAGTTAAGGGAGACCACGCCAAGGATGAAAAGTCTAACAGTTGGCGTCCGTCAGCATGGTGGTAAGCAGGATTTATCTCCAATGTCACAATTAGGGCCTAAGGGCCAGGTGTAGGTAGCTAAAAAATAGCGAGTCGGAAATTGCGAGTCGTTGCGACTCTCAATTTCCGACTCGCAAACAGGTATCCAACAAGAAAAAGCGACTTCATTTTGCGACTCGCAACTGAAGTCGCACCGCAGATTGTGAATTTGCTGTTTGCAAGGTCACTTTTTGCGACCTCGCTAAAAACGAACACGCAAATTGCGAGTGGGTGTCGCAAATTGCGACTGTGCCGCATATTGCATGCAGGTGCAGCAGAACAGTCTGGAAAACACTTCCTGGCTCTTGCTGATGACATCACAGCCAGGAAGTTTACAAATACACCTGGGAGGAGGGAGGACCACACCCTTTTCCAACTGCTGAGCAACCACCAGGAGGAACAGCAGTAAAAATGGAGGACTCTGGCAGGAAGAGAAAACTTAAGTTTTCAGAGAAGGAACTGGAGGTGCTGACAGATGAATGCTGCCAGCACCATGACCAGCTATTTGGAAGGGCTGCCCTGAGTGTGCCAGAGACTGACAAAAGGAGGATTTGGAATGACATCCAGGAGAAGGTCAACGCCTTAGGGGTGAGCCACAGGAGTATTGAAGAGCTCAAAAAGAGATGGTACGACCTGCGCTCCAGGACCAAGAAGAGGGTGGCAGAGCGCCTCCGGGAGATGAGGGGCACAGGAGGTGGCCCATCTACCGTCCCACCACCCACACCCATGGAGGAACGTGTGGAGCAGACCCTTGAGCCAGAGGCAGTGGCTGGAATGGGAGAGCTGGACACGTCAGCGCCAGGAACATCAACAAGTGAGTACCATGAAACATGCATGTACACCCATATCTGCCATACCCCCACCCACCCAGTACACATCAGCATGCACAACCAAATTAGCTCCATTCCAGACTAGCAACCACCAGAATGGTGCATTATGGGCAATGTAGTCCAGTAGTCAGCTGATAGGCAACAGTTTATTAGGAAGCATATAACAGATGTTAGATACTGACAGTGTGTTCCCTATGTCCCACAGGTCTCCCACAAGACATCCCCACCAGCCAGTCCGTCCAGGGTGCAGAGGGCAGCCAACAGGCAGCACAGGAGTCAGGAGCAGCCACTACAGGGCCCAGCACCACCCAACCACTGTCCCCTCCAGCTGCACTAAGGGACCTTGGGGAGATCGACCCAGCAACTGGTCCCAGCCACAGTGCCATACAACAGGACCCTGATGCTCCACCGCGTCGCAGACGCCGAGTCCATGTCCCTGCAGTGTACCAGGAGGATGTAGGGGACTCTTCCATGTCCGCCGCCGAGGCAGCTCTCATCAGTGGTCAGTGCCTGCAAACAAGGCAGATGAGAGTTATATCAGGGGCCATGCAGCGTATGGAGAGGAATTTCACCACAGGGCTGGCACAGGTGCACACAGACTTCCAAAGCCTCAACAATCATGTCGGTGACCTTGCACTCTCCAACCACCAACTAGTAACTGAACTTGTGTCAGAGAGAGAGAGTGCAAGGCGCCGTGAGCGGCAACTCATACACCGTTTGGACCGCATGGCTGCCTCAATCGGCTGCCTGGCAGTCAATACAACAGGGCTGTCACGCCGTACAGTCATTTTACAGGTAGACTTGGGCCACTTTGCAGGGGATGTGGCTCAAGGACTGGGTCAGATTAGCCACGCTGTGGACATGATGGAGGCAAGACAGGTGGATAGGGGCACGGCAGACACACCAGAAGATAGTGAGGAGGGCTCCACTCTCAGTAGTGCATCTGCCACGGACACAAGGGTATTGAGGAGTGGCAGTTCACGTCAGGGATCTGCTGACACTCCAAGCACTAGCCATGCTGGGCGTCCCAGGCGGAGGAGTTGAGCTATGCACTTGCGGACAATTGAGGCACATGAGGTGAATGTGTCCTCATTGCAGGTGGACATTTACAGCCCCTTCCCAAAGTTCAGTTCATAATTATTTAGGTTCACTTAATAAAAGTTCTTGTTTGTTCCACTTCACAACTGGGCTCTTTGTGTGTGACATTAGTATGTGTGGTGACAGGTAGCACATACCTTCCAAAGTATTGGTTTGCACTGTGGTCCCGTCTCTGTCTGCCTTGATTTGCAATGCTTCTATCCCCATGATGGCGATGTGGTAGTTCTTGCTCGTCATCCTCCGAATCTGGGTCTTCTGGGGTGAGATGTAGCCCACGTCTGGTGGCAATGTTGTGCAGTATAGCGCATGCGCCAACGATCTTGAATGCTGTTATTGGGGCATACTGGAGCGCACCTCCACTTCTGTGGAGGCATCAGAATCTTGCCTTCAACAGTCCAAAGGTCCTCTCTATAACATTTCGGGTCCTCCTATGTGCACTGTTGTATCGCCTCTCAGTCTCATTGCTGGGTGTTAAGTACGGGGTAAGTATCCATGGTCGTAGCGCATATGCACTGTCACCTGTTTGGCAAAAATGGACAACGTTAGCAGGGCATGGATGGTTTCCACAGTGACCTGTGTGTATGTCTTCAGGGTGTATTCAGCAATACCTAAGAGATATCCGTCTCCAAACTCCCCACGTTCTAGGCGTTGGTGTATCCCACTGTGCCTGAAAATGTAGGAGTCATGTGTACTCCCAGGAAATTTGGCTACCATGTCAGTGATGACATAATGGGCATCACATACCATCTGGATGTTCAGTGAGTGGGTACACTTATGGTTGTGGAACAGATATTCCAGATTTGCAGGAGGGCAGATTTGTATATGTGTCCCGTCTACACACCCTATTACATGAGGGAAGTTGGCAATTCTGTAGAATTCCAACTTGGTGCTGTTGATTTCTGCCTCATTGCTGGGTAGGTATATGTATCTGGACAAGTGTGTGAGTATGGCAACTAAGCAACATCTGAAAAACCGTGATAGTGCACTTTGGGATGCCTCACCTGCCACAGCAATGACCCCCTGATAGCTACCTGAGACCAAGAGGTGCAGTGAGCATAGCACTTGCACATGTGTGGGGTTGAAGCTGCGGATTGAGTAGATCTATTAATTCTAATATTGCTGCACTGCTGAGTCTATATTTATCATATATCTCCTCCTCAGTTTGTTGGAAAAGTGTCTGCCTGGTTCTGTATATTCTTTCCTGTCTCTGGCTCCTCCTCCTCCCCTGTTGTGCGGCGAGGACTCTCCTCCTCCTTGCTATCACATATATCTCTGCCATCTTGAGTAACCCAGGTGCCTTCTGGATCTCCTTTTATACTTTGGTTCTGGTTACCACCTGCTCTGAGTTAGTGGTAAATTGGGTGTGCAAAATTGGCTTTTTGCGACTAGTCGCAGTTTGCCAGTGGCTTTTTCATATGGTTTGCGACTCACAAATTGCGACTTCCTATTTGCGGGTCTCACTATGGGGTTGCAAATTCTGCGAGTCGGTAATGGCTCGCGTCGCAATTTGCGATTCGGAAATGGGGTTTTTGCATCCCATTTCCGATTTTGCGGGGTCGCAAATTGCGATTCGGGCCATTTGCGACTCGCAGAATTTTGCTACTTGTAGCAAAATCCGATTTTGCGACTTGCAAATTGCGAGTCTGAGCGACTCGCAATTTGCAAGTTGCAAAATCGGATGCAGAATGGTGTCTCAGACACCTTCTTCAACTCGCTATGGGGTCGCAAAGACCCACCTCATCAATATTCATGAGGTGGGTCGCATTTTGCGACCCCATAGCAAGTCCCTGCACTCACAGGGATGGTGGCCTGCTGTAGTCAGCAGACCTCCATGTCTGTGACTGCTTTTTAAATAAAGCAGTTTTTTTTTCATTTTGCAGCCCATTTTCCTTAAAGGAAAACGGGTTGCAAAATGAAAAAAATACCGAAACCATTTGGTTTCATTTATTTCAGAGTAGGCAGTGGTCCATAGGACCACTGCCTGCTCTGAAAAAATATTTTTTTCGACATTCACAAAGGGGAAGGTGTCCCATGGGGAACCCTTCCCTTTTGCGAATGAGTTACCACCAGTGTGCCACTGGTGGTAACTGCGAGTTGGTTTGCGACCGCATTCGCGGTCACAAAGCAACTCTGAATTGCGATGCGAGTCGCAAATAGGAAGGTACACCCCTTCCTATTTGCGAGTCGCATTCCCAAATTGCGAGTCGGTACCGGCTCGCATTTTGGGAATGAGCATCGCGTGAGGCCGTTTGCATGGCTCAAACTGCGATTTTCGCAGTTTGCAACATGCAAACGGCTTGCTACATCTGGCCCTAAGTTCTTTATTAGTGCTGTGTGTACATTTTGCATTGCAAATGTGCGTGTTTAACTGTTTAAATGTCTGTAATCTAAGACTATTCTATATAAATGGTCTGACTTTGCTGTGGGGAATAATAGGTTATTCATTGCAGAAACACAGGGTTTGATTACACCCTGATACTCCTGTTGTGTGAGAATTTCTCTAACCGGTGCTTTAGCTTCATGTTTAATGGGATATTGAGGGTGGATCTATGGTGTACATCTGATTGGAATTACATGGTAGGGGGGAAGTTTATCCCACCTTTCGTGGTTGCTGTACAGCGCAGGAGCATATGCCAAAGACCAATCAGCAGCGTAGGCTTCCTTTACAACGTCTGGAACTAGGACTGAAAGAGAAGGCAAAATGACATCTTCCTCCTGTGGGAGCGTGTGGACAAATGCAGGTTGCCAATCTTCTTCTGCCAAGAGTATATCATAAATTAGTGTTAATGTCCTCCAAACGATTACTTTAATAGTGTGCTCTAGGTCTCCCTCAATTTGAATGTATAATTTGTAGACACTATTGGGTAGGAAGAAATATGTGTCAGCAGTTTCAACTTCAAGAAAGTCATTAGTTGCTGTCACATCCAGAAGATCTATGAGATTCTGGTGACATATTGTGACCTCTGCTGTGCTGTCTAACAGAGTCACCGCCCACTTCCCATTCTTCAATAACGTTCTCAATGTGTGTGGGCCCTTAATTGATATCGTTGCCAACTTCTTCTTTTTAAATTTGTGCTTTTGCTTAGAACCTTTTTCCTCCTTTTTAAAGTAAATCTCTGAATAATGTTGTGCGTCCTTTTTTGGCTTCATGACGTCACTTTGGTTTTCTGACCGTCCTACTCTGTCATTATGTTTATCCGGTATGTCCTGAAAGGAACGAGTTGGACGATTATCAGAATATTGATATCTATCGGGAATTTTTATAGTGTTTCTCTGAGATCATATCTTTTTCTGGGGTCTCTAGTTGTGGAGATTCTCCTCTTTGACTTCTCCTATCTTTATTTTGTTTTTGTTCATCCCACCGTTTTTTTAGAGCCCTCTTGTGCTTGCTTCAGACTTTCCTAGGTGGAAGTACTCTGCATTTGAAGTTTAGTTGGTCTGGCCGCTAGACTGTCATGGTCTATACTAGCATAGGTTTCAGAAATAATCTTTTCCAGCTTGCACTCCTGGTCCCACTGAGGAACCTCTCAGAGCTGCTGGTGAATTGCCAGTGCTTCTGCTTCCTCTTTTATTTTACTTAATATTATTGAGGACACTGTGTCAAAGTTGTCCATCAGTTTTAACCCCAACACCATGGTCGGGGCTGTCCCATGTTCATTTTGAATTTGCTTTAACACTTCCGTAAGTTGGCAAGTGTCGGGGTACTATGCATGTTGGTATATATTGCAGCAAAAACTGTGCCTCAAGTGGCACACTCTTCTATTGAGGGAACCATTACAAAGAGCAAGCACATTGTGATAAGTCTCTGTTTATCTTGGAGTCCAGTATGGGGAAACACTGTTTCCAGCTGTTTCACTTTTTTCACAGTGTATGTATGGTGAATGTACGCCACAGTAGTCCATCATTACTCATGTGCCATGTTAAAGAATGGGTATCAGAGACAGGAACACCAATGGGGGAAATTCTTTTAAGGTTCAAGCTTGAAAAATCTATAATCTGGATAGGTACTCCCTATTCAGCTGAGAAAGAATGTCCCTAACACCATGAGCATCTCCACTTAATGTAACTCAGGGTACCTTTAGTGGGTGTGAGACAGAGATACTCAGGAGACTTGAATAGTTAGTGCCTATCCATTGCTGGTGGTGCCATATCGTAGGACTCGAACAAGACTGCTGGATTCATGGAGGCAGGATCACTTTTGGAATGATTGAGTCATTCCTGCATCAGTAGGCAGTAGCTGATCCAACCCTAACAGTTTGCTAGCAGCACTTCACCCAAACCAAGAAGGAAAGGGTGAATTGTGGCAGCCTATCCCATGACAATCTAGTGACCTCTCAGGAAAGTCATGGTGAGCAGACCTCAACCCTTTCTCTTGTTAGCAAAAGGTCTCATACACACACACCGGCAAATGAAAGGATGCAGGGTGGTTTTAAATACATTTATTGAAAAGACTTCAATCTGCGATGAAATATACAAGCTGTAATTATTAGGAAATTGAAGTATAACTAAATTATAATTATGACTGTTAGTGAGAAAAAGGTGAACAATCCCAAAATATTGCAATGAACATGTATTTAGAATTCCTACCTAAAGCCTAGTGTCTAGCTTCTAGCATAGTGGTGATTGGTCAATCTGTCCGTACTCAGTCTGTGAGAGAACCACCCACACCTGTTACCTTACAATGAAGGTCTGTCCTTCTTCTTCTTAGCTGGATTGCAGTTACAAGGCTGAGGTCTTACTGAAAAAATGGCATGCAGCATAGATGGAAATCCTGGTCTGAAGGACCCCTCTTAATCTTCACCTGGCCTACATGTTGGTTTATAGATTAGCATGTTTTGTTCTGCAAAATAGGCCTGACGTGACCATGTGCCTAAATATTAGGCCATGTGCGTGCTTTGGTGAGGATAATGCCAAACATTGGCCCTCATTATGACCCTGGTGGACGGGGGAGAAGTGGCGGTAAAACCACCAACAGGCCGGCAGAAATAAAATGGAAATATGACCATGGGGGTTACCGCCATGGTCATCCGCCCCTTCTCTACTCTGACCGCCAGGGCGGTGGTGACCGCTGGGCTGGAGACTTCGGTCTCCAGCCCAGCGGCCGTCACCAGACCACCGGCGGTATCAGGACCCTGCATACCGCCATGGATTTCGGGTGGTTTGGAAGCGCCACAAAATCCATGGCGGTAGGCACTATCAGTGCCAGGGAATTCCTTCCCTGGCACTGATAGGGGTCTCCTCCACCCCCATCCCCCAGCCCCGCATCCTCCCCCCACACCCTGCCACACTCAAAGGTGGCAGGACCCCCCTCCCCACCCTTACCCCAACACACACAGACACACACCCCCTCCCCACCCCACACCCAACATGCACAGACACACACCCCTACACGCACACATACACTACAACAACACAAACCCACACACATACAGACATGCACACAGACCGACCCACACACATTTCCCATACACACAACACCCCCCAGCATGCATACACGCACTCACACCTCCTGTACATACTCACACGCACACCCCCAAGCACGCACACAACACCCTCCACCCTCCTCCCCTAACAGACGATCAACTTACCTTGTCCATTGATCCTCCGGGAGGAGACGGGATGCATTAGGGCTGCTCCACTGCCAGCTCCCCGTCACCAGAACACCGCCACACCGAATCATGGAACGTGGACGGGTGGTGGAGGTGGAGCAGCCTCCACTTCCCGCCGACCACCAGTATGGCTGCTGGTGGCTCTCTGTCCGAAAAAGGACGGAGGGCTGCCAGCAGTCATAATACGCCGTGCGGAAAACCACCTCCACTGGCGGTCTTCAGCACAGCGGTACCTTAGGGGTCTTTGAAAAAGACCACCAAGGTCGTAATGAGGGCCATTATCTTGTGTTGGTCTCGTACTGTTCCCTGTCAACCCTGGGTCAGGAACATGATGAGAAATAATAATAATAATAACGCTCTTGCAGAATAGCAGCTGATTAGGAAACTAAAACATCCTCACAGAAAAGCAAGCTATTCTAAAATGAATAAACAAGAACAGAGTCCATTATTTAGGTAAAAGAGAAAAGACTGTAGGCCTAACCTAGGCTAAAATATATGTACGCAAGCAATGTACTAAAATGAAACCAAGACAAGGTATTTAATGGTAAAATACTGTGAAGAAAAAAAATATTGTTTTTAACTAGTTTTTATAATCTCACAGGACTCTCGTGGGAGAATGAACAGTAGAAAAGGGTAGATGAATTCTGAATGCACTTCATTTGTAGGGATGGCTATTGTGGTCATTATTTTTTAGAGGAAGTGTGTGAGAGATAAGTACTGTGATGGGTAGAGTGCCAATTCTTATTTAAAAAACAAACATTACTGTTAGACCTCGCATCCTTGGTGTGAGGTCCCCTAATTTGTTTGCCTTCAGACCTCCTATTTTGCTGACCTCATTTGTGCTGACTTTAGAACTCGAGCTGGATTGTTCCCATAGGAAACAGGGTAAAGACTGATTTGCATATGGCTGGGTCCAAACTGGAATGGCATGGCAAGCAACAAAACTGATGGATTAAACCTAGATTTGTGACTGGGGGTGAATGTTTGAGTCGCTCTGCATTCTGTCCATCATCAGTTGTTTTTGTATTTGTCGCCCCAAGTGGGAAGGGTATGCCCAGACGTGGGTCCTGTGCTTACTATGCCACCAGATTCAATCTGGCCTGGCTGTTGAAGGGTGATTCCCTCAAATTGGTCCCAGAAGACTTTTTGTATGGTCCAGAGAGGGTCTGGCCTGGCAGTTTGGGGTGGAGTGTTCCCATGTGAACAGGGTCAAGACTCATTTGCATATAGCTGTATCCAAACTGGAATTGCATGGCAAGGAGAAAAACGGATGGATTAAACCCAGATCTGTAACTGCGAGTGAATGTTTGATTTTCTCTGCATTCTGTCCATCATCTGTTGTTTTTGACTTTAGAATTCTGGGCACTTTACCTTTGCTAACCAGTGCTAAAGTACATGTGTTCTCTAATTAAGACATGGTAACATTGGCTTATCTCCAGTTGGCATATTTAATGTATTTATAAGTCCCTAGTAAAGTATATTACTTGTGCCCAGGGCATGTTAATTAAATGCTACTGGTGAGCCTATAGCACTGATTATATCACCCATTTCAGTAGCCCTTCAAACATGACTCAGGCCTGCGATTGCAGAGCCTGTATGTGCAGTTTCAAACCGCTTCAATGCTGTTGTGGCGATCAAAACTAGTGCATCTCTATTGAAGCTGACTCATCGTTGCTTCTGTGATGATCGGGGGAACAGCATCGCTGACTGCATGGCGCATGACCTCCATTCTTGACACATCTCCGACTTTGGCCCATATTTACATTCAGTTTGTGCTGAATTAGTGTAATTTTTTTAAACGGTAATTCAGCAGAAACCCAACACCATATTTATATTTTGACGCTAGACCCATATAGCATCAAAATATTGCTGTTAACATAATTTTTCAGATGCGTGAAACCTCCTTGCATCAATGAGATGCATGGTAGGTGTTCCCGTCCAAAAATTGACTCAAACACCCTAGCGCCATTTTTAACTACAAGGGCAAAAAAGGTGCACGGGTGGGAAGCGGACCCAAAAAATTCTGTTAACACTGATTTGCAACAAAATTTAGGGCCATATTTATACTTTTTGACGCAAAACTGCGCTATCGCAGTTTTGCGCCAAAAAGATTAGCGCCGGCTAACGCCATTCTGAAGCGCCATGCGGGCGCCATATTTATTGAATGGCGTTAGCCGGCGCTAGCAGACCGGCGCTGCCTGGTGTGCGTGGAAAAAAAACACGTACACCAGGCAGCGCCGGCATTGGGGAAAATGGCGTTAGGGCCTCTTAAAATGGGGCAAGTCAGGTAGAGGCAAAAAAATCGCCTCCACCCGATTTGCGCCATTTTTAACGACGCCCAGACGCCATTTACATGACTCCTGTCTTAGTAAAGACTGGAGTCATGCCCCCTTGCCCAATGGCCATGCCCAGGGGACTTATGTCCCCTGGGCATGGTCATTGGGCATTGTGGCATGTAGGGGGGCACAAATCAGGCCCCCCTATGCCAAAAAAAAATAAAAAAAAATAAAAAAAATTATACTTACCTGAACTTACCTGAATGTCCCTGGGATGGGTCCCTCCATCCTTGGGTGTCCTCCTGGGGTGGGCAAGGGTGGCAGGGGGGGTCCCTGGGGGCATGGGAGGGCAGCTGTGGGCTCATTTTGAGCCCACAGGTCCCTTAACCCCTGCCCTGACCCAGGCGTTAAAAAGAGGCGCAAATGCGGGGTTTTTTGCCCCGCCCACTCCCGGGCGTGATTTTTACCCGGGAGTATAAATACGACGCATTTGCGTCGCAGTCATTTTTTTAGACGGGAACGCCTACCTTGCATCTCATTAACGCAAGGAAGGCGTTCACGCAAAAAAATGACGCTCATTCCTCATACTTTGGCCCTAGACGCGTCTAATGCCAAAGTATAAATATGGAGTTAGTTTTGCGTCAAATTTGCGTCGAAAAAAAAATGACGCAAATTCGGCGCAAACGGAGTATAAATATGCCCCTTAATGCCTGGGCCAGGGCAGGCATTAAAATGAGGCAAACACACCACTAATTAAGGAAACAACACAGAAGCAACATTACAACCCACAGGAGAAGATGGAGGTGAAACTGATACAGCTTGCTAGACAGCGCAGAGGACAGCAACCACACCAGTAATCACCGGCATGACAACGCAGCCCACAAAGGCATGCAGAAGGCAGGAGCGGGTCTTCAGAACCAGGACAAACCTCCTTGGCTTCAGGGATCTGGACATAATTAGGACTTACAGACTTATAGGCAAGCCATACTATACCCCTATGACAAAGCTTCTCGCTGTCCTGCACATGCTGGCAAGTGGCTCATTCCAAACAACAGGTGCACTGGTTTGTGGTGTCTCACGGCTGTCATTCTCTGCATTCCTGCCAAAGATGTTAGACGCAGTCATCTCCATGACACCCCACATCAGATTCCCCAACCCCCCAGCAAAAGCAGCAGGACAACAAACAGGGGGTCTATCAAATCCATGGCTTCCCGAATGTGCTCAGTGCAATTGATTACACCCATGTCCAGCTCGTACCACCTGCAGCAACAGAGCACTTATACCGGAATCACAAGCACACGCAATCCTTTAATGTGCAGGCCATAGTCGACCACCAAAGATTATTCATGAACGTTTGGGCCAAGTATCCTGGGAGTGTTAATGACATCTACATATTCCAGCACAGCAGGATCAATGAACAATTCCAGGATGGGCAATTTGGAAATGGCCTACTTGTGGGTAAGTACAAATATAGCAATGTGCACCCAACACCCCAACCCTGTCGGATACACAAGACATACACCACTAAACTAATATATATGGCCAGGGTTACATGTATGTGCAGGAGATAACAAATATCACCATGCTGCAGTACAGCACAAGCAGTGTACAACATCAATACATATACCCACATGTACATAACACACCCACAACTTGACAGGCACACCACAGGAAGGACAGGTGCAGACATGTACCCTTTGAAAACAGCAGAACTACACAGACCACCACAAGTGCCCTAAGGTTGCCCGCTATGTACACATCACACACACTACAATATCACAGACATGTCAAAGGGATACACCATGCCCATGTCATGTAACTTCCAAAAAGGCACAGATGTCTCAAGTCATGCTGTGCAAATCATTGCCAGAACAAATATCAAACACCACACAACTTGCGCCTATATTAACTGCATCTCATCAACACATACTTAACTGACCTGTACTGTGCAGAGACATCTGCCTGACGCATTGACTCCCATAACTAGGAATATAAGAACAATCCCCCTCACATACCATGTGCCAGATGTGTGAGAAGTGGAACCACAGTCACTGTAGTGCAACCTCACATGTAACATTTGTTGACTCACAACACCATCATGTCTGTACCAGATGCAAGAAATGGCCTAACAGGGTCAGAGACACAGTCAGACAGTGCAGATCATGGATGTCATAGTGGGACCCAGTAGGAGACAATAGGACATCAGTGACCTCACATTCACTGTGCCAAGGGACACATTTGCTAAGTAGCTGAGCTACATCCCATAGCCTGTACTGTGCATGTGTTGACAGTAGAAATGCACATTAATGTTTAGGAAGATATTAGAGACACTACTAGTTATGTTGATCATATTGTGACAATGGGATACACACCTGTGCACTCCTCATGGCTGACACAAACATTAGCTGCCACTCAGGAACACCAAGGGAACAATGTAGTAGTCCACAGTTCCATAGTCATGGTCTGCACTATATGTACATCTTGGCAGATGACCATCTCTTTGTTACGGGAAACCACATTCTAAATTGGGCACCCCTCCATGCTGTATGTAGCATGGAAAGGGTGTGCAATGTTTCTCCCTGCAGGTCTATCATCACAAGATACATGGCATGAAGGTGCACACTCATATGTAGCTGTCCCCTAAAACCTGAGGAACAAATACCACCCCAAGGGTGCAGAATGCAGGTTGCAAATAGGAAGTAGACTGTACAATGAACTCAGATGAATGTGGCACAAAATCATGATGTCGATGGCTGCACACACAGAAAGAGCCAATTGGCCATCAAAAAAGCATATGTCCAGGGCAGTGCAACATCCAGCACAGATACATCCACCTCCACAAGGCAGATAGTCAAGTACCCCGGTGCAGGGTAGGTAGCGTTGGGGCATGGCTGCATATGAGCAACTGGTGCAGGGGACAGCAAAGGGTTGCCAAGTAACATGCCACACATGGGGCGTTCTTGCATAATTGAAATGTTGCAGGACACAGCAGCCAACTTAGGAGACATGTTGTGCATTCACACTTTAACAATTTTATAGGCCCTAAGTGTCAAACATCATCTGCAATGACACATGTCAAAAGGGATGGGATGTCCAGGCACTGTAGTGCTACCACCTTGCCACCACATTTGACCCCATTGTGTTGTTAGGATGTGTCATGTCCCCGCTAGTGACAGCACACTGATACAAAGGTGCACTACACAACGCATGGTACATACATAATGACTATCAGTGTGGAATGCAAATCAAGTGTTCTAGGTCCTTAACCCAAACACAAGATTTTCATGTCAAACAACCTAGTGATGAGGAAAGATCACACAGGGATAGGAACTCACACCAAAACACAAATACATATGAGCCACAACCAGATCCTAATATCAACTGTCATGCCACATGACTTACCTGTTTCAAGCCCTTACAACAAATTAACATTTTGCGGAGGATCTGTGTTATGGCATACAGCCATGGATAATGACCGCATTTCACAATCCAAGCACCGCAGCAGAGCATATAGTGAAGGACATCAGAGGACACTGACCATTGTGGAGAGGACATTTGGCATCCTGAAGTCCAGATGCAGGTGCCTGGACATCGCAGGAGACAGCCTCCTATATGCCCCACAAATGGTCTGCAAGATCATATTGACTTGTGCTATCCTGCACAACTTATGTGTACGGATGAATGTATCATTATATGAGCAGGTTGATGACCTGGCGGAGGTGGAGAATGGTGGAGAAGAAAATGAGGTGGAAGACCACAACACAGCTGCTGGGATATGCCGCAGACTGCACATTGTACAGAACTTCTTCTCATAACCATCATGTAACTCACCTTGTAAATTTTGTCAATAACATCTCACTCATTCACACAATCTGGCTTTGGTTTCTTCAATCTCTTAAACATATATTTTAGGATTATGAGTCTAACCTCAGGGAGCATGTCACAAATACAAACCTGAAGAGTACTGTAGCAACATTACATGTGAAGCGTAAGAGTGAACTGCTACAATCACACACATCACAATTAGCCTCATCATGTGAATGTGACAACTTAAGGAGGCAGTTTATGGACCACAACATATTAATTACATCCACGTTGCCAACTTGTATAACAGAAGCTCATCCCACACAACAACTACATGTCTATAAATGACCTAAATAAGGGGCCCACACATGAGGCAGTGGATGTCAAAATATGGTGAGACTGTAATGTTTGAACAGACCACTAACACAACTCAGTGTGAGAGTGGCAACTGCTGCATGTAACATGTGTGACAAGGTGGGGACATCATTGATGACAATGCTCAACATGATTAGCCCAGGTATGACAAGAAATGGGAGAACTGGAGCATGCACAGTACATCCATGGAAATCACTCCTGCCACTGCCATGGGGCTCATTCCTGTCACAGGGTACACATGACCTCACACTTTGCACGGACATGCTTATGGAATGCACATCAGAATGGATGTGAACATATGCAGCTAGAGCTGTAGGTCCACCACAAAGTAATTGTAATTACAAAGCAAAATGTTATGATTTTTAACTGTCCAAAAGGTTCATACATGATATGGTCTGAATGTAGGTAGAGTGTGTCAATCACAGTATGTAGCAAAGATGTACACATGTCAGACATATGTGCAGTCCACACACAAGTCATCCATATACTCAAGGTCAACATATGGACACATTTGTCGGGTAACATTTGCCAAATAGCATTCATCAGCCATCTTCAACAATCCCTGATATGTGAATGTTGTGTGAAATGTGATGCTCTGTAGGACAACTACACACAGCACATAAGAGAACACAAATCACAATCACATACGATGACGCTTGCATAGCACTGACCGCCATACGTATATGGATACACTGTTGTGACACATACAGACATATGCATGACGTGTACAGATTTGCATGCTGTTGATTCTGTAACACACACATTGGTTTAACAGACCAATCACACACAAATCACATTGTATAATGGACTACCACATGTGGCCATACACAAAATGGCAAACTGCAGCCCAGCACATACAAATTTTATGTTGGTACAGGGTGCACACATTAACAAATGTCAAACTCACACAATCAGAAAAGGATGCAAATGCGTAAAAATATCCCCAAACGCAAAGTACATGACCCATGGGCCCTTAGCGCGTTTTCCAACTTCGCACCCATCGCAATGCTGATTTACTGTTAAATCGACGCATAGAGGTAATGTCTCAATGTAAATAGACGCACGTAAGTAATGCGTCAGAAATGACACAAATATCAGATGCATCAAAAAAGTACACGCATAACAGAAAACGTACGTGTCGCAAGGGCACAGGAAGTGATGCAATAGTATAGCCTGTTTGCAGGCATGGTACAGTGGGTGTACTATGACTTTCTCTTTACAGTGTGTGCCTCTTTTGACTGTGTGGTTGTGTTTTGGAGTTGGTGGTGTCTTTTTGCTATTCGGTGTTTCTTGTGCTGTACCTCCTGTAGTGTTACTGTTGTATTTGATTGTCATTTGTCCCAGTGTTTGTAAATTTGTGTTTCTAGTGTCTTTTACCTTGTACTTGTGCTGAGGGGTGTCTGTCGGGGTTATTTCTACAGGTGGGATAGTGAATTTTTGGGTGTTAAGTGTCCTTTAATTATTTCTATTGTTTTAAATTTTTTCTACCTGTACCCCAGTGCAATGCCTGGCACGGTGAGGCAGACCAGAATGGGGGAGGAGGAGCTGGGAGACTTTATTTGGCTGGTAGCCCACTACCTCCCATTTGATGCTAGAGATGTGTGACAGTGTGATCCAGGATTTCTGTACAGAGGCAAGTCTGCTGTGGTAGGAAAAGGTGCTCTAAAACCTGAAAAGAGTGTACCCCAGCAGTCGCAATGACCATCAACTGAAGCATCGCTGGGCTGATCTTATGGCCAGGGAGCAGGATCTTCTGGACCATCTTGGTGTAGTGATTGGTGGCCCTGTTGGTGAGTAATCCATTGGCTAACTAATTACTGCACTTGAATGACAGTAGCAGATGTGTTGGTGTGCTTCATGTAATGGTTGTGGTCAGGTTGCACGCAACCAGAATGAAGTATCTGTGTCAGTAAAGACATGAGCTTCACATATCCTAACATTTTACCAATGGAAGTCAGAAGTTAGGCGAGTCATGCACATCTATCACTAAGTCACACATTTCAGGGGCCATGGCAATATCTGTGCCCCAGAATTGTGTCATGTATGATAAGCCAGGACACTGCTGAATTGTGATAACTAAGTACGACTACCCATGTATGGTGCAATAATGTCAGATTTTCACATACATCATCTCTGTCATTATGTATACAAAGGGGGAATACCCACCTTAGGGGCCACTGGCAATTGGCCATTTGATGTCATCACCCAACTGTGACACATCAGTCATGGATTACTCACTGCGTGAAAACTTCAGACTGACTATTTAGCCGCTTGTCCTCCACAAAGTGCCTCTGTGTGCCTTGTAGGACAAGCCAGAATACATGAATCAATTGTCTTGCAGAGCACAAGGGTTGTGTCATTTATCTGTCACCCAACTTCCCCTCATTCCATGGAGTTCCATCTTCTATAGATTGGCCACACATGGTTGTTGCAGGGTGTTGCACTACATGAGTCTCAGGTGCAGTATAAGAGTGCAGATGTATGGCTCTCATTCACCAGAGTGACAGTATCATTGTGAGTTTCGGTGGTGTGTCTTTTGCACTGTCCACAACCTGGATGATTTCTTCACTTTTTTGAAATAGTACACACAGCCTTCTGTTGTCCAGCAGTAGTGACAGTGATATGATATTAACCATGGTTTTCCATCCATATACTTCAGGTGGACCACCCCCCTACACCATGGGCGAGGTGGCAAGATTTGAGGACCCAGATGTATCCAGTATGTGTGATATTGTCTGTCCTGTGTAGTATTGAAGTGCTTAGTGTGAGTGAGTCATGAGTTTAGCACCCAATGCTAGAAGTGATGAGCTGTAAAATGACCTGAATTCAAAGTAGGCTGGATGGTGACACTGTGTCACATTTAAGTGGTTCCCCATGGACGTGCAGAGAGTCATATCTTGTGGGGCTTCTGGCGCTCAATGGCCATCATTGTGTAAACAAGGTGATGACAAGCTACATGTAGCTCCATATGTGACTTAGGTGTTAATGGCACTGGAACACACTGTCATTCCCACAACACAGTGATGCACCATTTTGGACACAAATTGATGCATCCCTGTATTGTAATGTACATGTAGGATTGTGTGGGCATTTGTCCCCCAGCATGGTGCCAATAATTTTGTAGTCGGCTCACGTAACAACTATATGGAATGTAATAGGCGTGCATGCAGGTCCAATTGTGTGCTGGCATGGTTATGGGTGTATGAGTAATGGTATTAGCTGATCAGGTATTGATGGGTGTCTACACATGGACACAAGAATGTAGAAGTGATAGACCTATGGATACCAGCTTCATTTTTTGTCATCAGCTAAATTATTGTTCACTTCTTGACTCCATGTATGAGTGGGCATGCACTGGTGGATGACCTGGACAGTTGAGATGTTGATCTGCATGGCCATACCCACTGTGTCACAGGGGGTGGGATGGACAAATGTGTAGGTAGATGTGATGCTCACAGTGTAGGTGACTGTCATTTTGATCAGCCTTGCATGTGTACCTATCAACACTGAACCCTTAGGGTAAACAACAGCATCCCATACTCTCAATAACAGCATCAAGTTTCAGGTGATGTATGTTAGAAACTTTGACACATATGAAGCAGAATAGGGGCCCTGATCAATGTGATTTTGATGCTGCCTCAGCATTGTCACACATGGTGCAAAGTCTAAGCAGATCTAAATTAGTTTGTTCTAAATAATCTTGTTGTGGTTGGCTATGGTGTAATGGAAATTGTACTAAGGCAGCATTGTCGTTTCATCCACCATTTTATCATATGGATTGTGAGTAGGAGTGTATGTGCTATTCAGTGTAGATAGTAAGCTAATTTACTGTACATACTCCACACAATGCTTACACTGACGGTTGTCTGTCTCATTTTAACAGCTGCCAACATGAGTAACTACCAACTCAGTGCCTTTCAGAAGAGGGCAGTGCACTATAGGCACATATTGGCACTGTAATCTGGGTTCTGGAGGATTGGACGCCACTATCGCTCGGAGCAGTCCACTCGTGAGTGGCAGGCATTCAGCCTATGGGGGCCCACACTGCCCACACAGGCCGGATCAAGCACCACAGCTGTGCAGGGGCCCACAGCTTCCAACATAAATATTGCTCCAGCTGCTGTACCTACAAGTACCATCACACAGCCAACCATATCTGCTGCCATGGACATGAGTGCCATTACAGATATTACAGATATTCGGAGGGATGTACAACAGGTCCTCCAAAAATTGGACTCTATTAAGAAGGAGGTGGGCAAGAATAGCAAGGCCCTCCAGAATATAAAGAAAAGACTGAAAAGTGGCAACCTCTGAATGGCATCATGTCACTCCTCCCAAGTTCACTCCCCTCCTTCCTCTTTTTCTAGGTTTTTTGTGACTATTAGGGGGTTAATTATAGTTTAGTATAGTTTAGTGGGTTAGTTAGGATAAGTTGGTTTGCGGGTGGGTTTTCTAATCTTAATGTTTTACGATGTGGGTGGGTCTATGTTTGGTGATGTACAAAATACAAAAAAAGTTAATTTAAGAAAATACAAATAAAATATATTTGTTTAGTCATAGTTAATAAATCTTTAGTTTAGTGTAGGTTGTCCTGCATGTGTCCTGTAATATAAGGGGGGTTGGGGTTGAATGTTTAGAGTGTGTCGTTAAATGTGTCAGGTAAGTGTAGCATAGGGTAGTTAGGGTCTGTTGTGGGTTATGTATAGTTAGGGTAGGTTAGATTAGGATAGGTGTTAATTACTATTGTTTTATTTATTTACTAATCATGATAAAAATTATTGGCTACTGTTAGAAATGGGGTCTTTGGTTGGCAGTCAGGTTACCCCATGTCCAAGCAAGGACCCTCACTCTAGTAAGGGCAAAAGAGAATCACCCTCAGCTAACCCCCGTTCACCCCCTTGGTAGCTTGGCACGAGCAGCAGGCT
Source organism: Pleurodeles waltl (assembly GCF_031143425.1). NCBI lineage: Eukaryota > Metazoa > Chordata > Amphibia > Caudata > Salamandridae > Pleurodeles > Pleurodeles waltl. The sequence continues at coordinate 236,753,233 of NC_090443.1, read as the reverse complement.
TAACTTCAGAGTGCGCTGTGTAAAGTATTTATACCAACACACAAAGTAACTTAATGAAAACACTACAAAACGACACAACACAGGTTTAGAAAAATAGAAAATATTTATCTAAACAAAACAAGACCAAAATGACAAGAATCCACAATACACAAGTCAAGTTTATCAATAAAAAAACAAAAATAGTCTTCAGGTAATTTTAAACAGAGCACTAATGCTGTTAGCGTGAAAATGTACCTAAGCGCGTCAAAAATAACCCTGCGTGGGCAAGTGCAGGGTTAAAATCAACTTTACTTAAAATCAACTTTACTAAAAGATGTATTTTTAAATTGTGAGCTCAGAGACCCCAAACTCCACATTTTTATCCACTGCCAAAGGGAATCTACACTTTAATCATAATTAAAGGTAGCCCCCATGTTAACCACAACAGTGAACAACAAAATTAGCAGTATTTCACTGTCAGGACATATAAAACATATTACTATATGTCCTACATTAACCATACACTGCACCCTGCCTTTGGGGCTACCTCAAGGGTGTCTTATATGTAAGAAAAGGGAAGGTTTAGGCCCGGCAAGTGGGTACACTTGCCAAGTCGAATTTACTGTTTAAAACTGCACACACAGACACTGCAGTGGCAGGTCTGAGACATGATTTTTGAGCTACTAAGGTGCGTGGCACAACCAGTACTGAAGGCCCACTAGTAGCATTTGGTTTACAGTCCCTGGGCATCTCTAATGCACTTTAGTAGGGACTTACTAGTAAATCAAATATGCCAATCATGGATAAACCAATTACATACAATTTATAGAGAGAGCATATGCACTTTAGCACTGGTTAGCAGTGGTAAAGTGCTCAGAGTTCAAAAAGCCAACAGAACCAGGTCAGAAAAAATAGAAGGCTGGAGGCAAGAAGATTCAGAATGACGTTGCAAAAGGGCAAATTCCAAAACAACCCCCTACCAGCCTAAGGCCAGGGGAGAACAATAAATACCTTAGTGTACTTCCCTGATTGGGGCAACAGAACAGGGACCTAGGCCCACAACAGCAGGGGCATGTTCCAGTTCTACGCCGTCCTGACTCCAGTTGGATCTCTCTGTCCATACTCTCTGTGCCCACTAAGTTAACCCATGGGAAACCCTTCTCCACATCTGCAGATACCATCTGTGCAGGACCTAACTTTATCTTGCTCACAGATGTATCCCAATGGGCAGATAGTACCACCAGGGCCAACACAGTGTTGCCCACTCTACCCCCGTGGTGTGACTCTCGTCCCCCCAGGGGCAACTCTGTCCACCAGGACAGCAAGTCACAGTGACCCCAGACAACTGTCAGGGATGAGAGCCTGACCTCAGACCTCTCCAACCACTGTGACTGTGGAGAGTGGGGGGCAGTAGCCCCATGTGCCTGGCACCCTTTGACCACTTTCCCTTCCACCAGGTCAGGGATGACAGCCTGATCCTGATCCTCCCCTCTGGGGCTCTGCACACTCCCTCCTAGAGTGGCACCCCCAGAGTGAAAAATTGCCAGTGTGCTTGTAGAAGCAGTCCCTCACAATTCTTCCACCAGCGCAGGGCTCTTAATCTGCAACTGGTCTTCCAACCTGGGGTCTGTACCTTCAGGTTGGACCAAGGCCAGGAGTGAGGCTTCCCTCTCCCTGCCCTCCCTTCTGGGGTCCTGCCCTCCCCAACTAGTTGCCTCCCCAGAAGACAACATGGTAGAGGCACTGTTGGCAGCAGCCCCTTCCTCCAAGTCATGGGTGGCACCCTGAACCTGGCCTTCCAAGCCAGCGTCTGTACCCTTAGATTGCACTGGGGTTAGGGGTGAGTCTATCTCTTCCCTGCCCCTACTCTCAGGGTTCTGCACCCCCCTCAAGGAAATCACACCAAGGGGGGGGGGGGGGTGATTGGCCAACCCCCCCCCCCCCAGGTCAGGGTTTACTCCCTGCACCTGATCCTCCAGACCAGGGGCTGTACCTTCAGACTGGTCTACTGTCTGGCAACCAAGGACTTCCTGGGGGGCACACCTACCCCCCACAAGGGACACACTGTCCCCAAGGGCCACACAAGAGTCCGGCTGGCACAGGTCTCTTGACTCCTGCCCATGTGGCAGAGTCTGGATTCCCGCCAACCCAGAAGTGGTCTCACCAAGGTCATTCCTGGGGGGTTCTACTCTCAGAACTGACCCCTGACCCTCCAGGTTCTCCACTGGGGTCCACAACCCCCTCTCAACCCTCTGTCTGGACTTCTGCACCCTCTCACTAGGAGTGGTACTGCCAGACACCAGAACTGGTGGGAAGCTGGCTACAGCCGCCCCCCAAGTTCTCCTGACACTGTGGGATCTCCCTCAGCAGATGGCCCTACGGTATAGGCTATGCTCCCCTCCTGGTGTTCCCTCATGGAACCCTCCAGGACCTGGGACTGGATCTTGGGCACCTTGGGCCTCAGCCCATCCCCATTCCCTCTCCTCTGAGACTGAACATGGGGTCCCTCACCCATCCCACTACACTGGGACCTACCTGGGACACTGCAATCCTTCTCCACCTCACCTGGTTGGGAAATAACTAGACCACTCCCCTCAGAAGCACCCCCAAATTCCACTTCAGACTCTCGGGTACTCACCCAGAGGTCTGCGCCAGTGTGAGTTCCCTGAGGTCATAGAACTCACACTCCACCTGGTGTTGGCGTAGCTCTGGAAAATAAGGACTAGACATATGCTCTCCTGCTATTACATCACTCAGACCCTCACATGGATTACCCAAACTACCCTTCACCCAACCATCCAGTGACTCTGCCTTGAAAAAGCACCCCACATCACCCTCCTGAGGGTGGTGAGACAGTACCTGACTGTCCCTGACACTCAACCCACACTCTCCCGGAATATCTCCACACTCCATGACCAGGACTTCTATCTGGGGAGCCCCTCTCCCTGTCATTCTCACCTAGAGTCAGTAGATTGCCCCTCTCACCAGTAGGAGTATGACTCCCCAAGCCACTCCCCCAATCCACCTCAGGGACCCTGTGCATCACTGGAGCTACCTCATACCCCTGAACCTCCTGGTGTGTGTTAACTCCCTCCTTCAAGTAGGGCACCACATCTCTTGGCATGTGCACTACTTCAGCAGCACTGGATATAGAATTGTTGCTGCCACTATTCCAGCTGGACTGTCAGTTTTAGCTCACAAGCCAAAATCATCTTCTTTATCTGAGTCCCTCCTCCTCTCTTCCATTTTCTTCCTCCAATTTTCTAACCAGTGAGCTCTCTCTCCCTGTCTGTCCTGTAACTTGTCAGGGGTCAGGACTTTGGATGACACCCTGATACCCCACCTGGGCGTAACAGGTAACTCCAATACACCACTGTGTTTCCTCTGCACTTCCCCGTCCATACCCTCCCGCAAGTCTCATGACTGTCACCCAAGCCCTCTGTGCCTTTTGCAGCTGCCCCTTCTTTTTGGAGCTCTTAATGAGACAGGCAAGATCTTTAAGGAACTGTTTCAATTGAGCAACTGAATACTCTTTTAGTTTCTCTACTTTAAACATAGCAGAAAGCAAAAAGATTGGGCAAATTCCAACAGGTACTCCCTTATTTCATGTGTCATATGCTCGGGTCATATGCTAAGGTCTCAGGGTCTTCCCATGGGTGTACAGTGCAAATTGTGTGTTGTCCTGGGGACTCCATCCTGCATCTAGATCACTCTCTTGACATTGTCAACACCTCCTTATGACTGAGCTGTCCCATCTGCAGCTACAACACACCTACTTACCTGTGCACCTGCCATCCAGTGTTCCCACTACTCAAGCTGACTATGTTGACCATGTATATGACAAGATAGGTGTGTGAATTCAGCTGACATTGTCATGGGACATGCTAGGGTAAAGTGTCTTTCAGTGAAGGAGAACATAAATTGCCAAAAGGAAAGTTAGGGACAATAGCAGTCCATAGCAGAAAAGTCAACAGTATGTTGAGGAGAAGTACATATCTGTCAGAGTGCCAACACTGGCATGATGTCAAGCACAGGACAAAGGTAAACACTGCCCATGTGGCATGGGATGATGCTACCGGGAACACTTATGGGTGAAGATGATCTGTTCCACATCTTTATCCTCGATGTGTGTGGTGCCTCCTCTACCCTTGATGGTGGTAGTGGGTAGGTAGAGGGGGCCACACACACACCTCAGTGGTTGCAGATGTGGACTCCCAGTTCCCAGCAGCTGCCATCTGTGGCACTACATATGGCTTCACTGCAGCAAGGAGGAGCTGCTGTTTTTTAAGTATAGCTGCAACATCTCTGTGGTAGGCAGCCATGTTTGCCCTGAGGGAGACCAATTCCCGGTGCATGGAGTCCATATTGTCCTTAGGCACACTGCTGCCAGTTTGGGAGGGCAGTTGTTGTGGCCTTTCCCTCATGACAGCAGCTATGTCCCTCAGACACTCGTGGACTCCACGCATTGGGAAGTGTGTGCGTCAGTTGGCTGCAGTCTGTTCTTTTGCCGTGACCACGCATGTCTGCATCCCCTCAAGGCTGGCTACGATTGTTTGCATCCCCACCCACACCTCCTTGGCCAGCTCCTGCTGGACTCCTACCACTGTTCTCTCAAAGCTGGTGCCTGCATCCTCGAAGTCCTCTGCTGTTTTGGTGCTGGTAGGTCATACTCTTGGGGTGCTAAGTGGATCCTGTGGGATGTCTGCTAATTCGATACTCCTCCTTGCCACTGGAGGTGGTGTCTACATGTTCACAAGAACTTCTTGGAGGGTCTGTTGGCAAATAGTTGCCAGCTGGTCATCCAGGTCGTCAGGGTACTCCAGGAGAGGCAGATCCGCAGGAGAGCCATCACCCTCTGCAACAAGATGGTGTAAAATCAATCTCTCTGTGTTGGGGCAGTTGACCTCAAACTACCTCAAGTTTACAATATTCCATTTATCTGAGGCAGCATCAAAATTTTGTGTTGCTGTGGCACGCCCACAGCAATACTCATTGCACCACCTTCTATGCACATTCATGGTCAGGTGGCTGCATATTAACAAGGTGACATAATGCCAAACAAATGGCTTAACGCTACCTTGTCAATACAGCACAGTGGTTAGCGCCACAGGATCATCACTGAAAGTGATGCTCCAGTGGCTATGATAAGCCCATTAGTTCCAATGGATTGTTCCAGTACATCATAGCTTCAGTCTACATCCCTGTGCCCAATCTGCAAGTCACATGCATGGAAGCCCAGTTGCCACTATTGGCTGCATCATATCTTCTAAGTGTATTGTCTATCCTTGTTGTGTCTTGACAGCCTCTAATCTTATTGTACCCTCCCTTTGCATCCATTTGCAAGTTGAGGCCTTGCAATGTGTGTTGCTGTGCTCATGCCACACATGGCGATTTTCACCCATGCTGTGCTGAGACCTTGCACCACCCCAGGGATGGCATATTCGCATCACTGTGCTCTTGTTGCCATTATTGTCTCATCACGTTGTCATTTGTGTTTGTGTGCTACTTGGCATAGCACTCATGGACCTGGCAGAGTACTGTTTCAAATCCTGTCAGTGTAGGTTGTTTACCTCACTAAACACCTATGTCCTCCCCCTCAATGCAGCCCTCCTTGCACTATGATACATGAGTGCAGCATGGTGACAGTGGTATGACATTTCTTCTGTGCACATCATTCTGTATGTGACAGTGCCTGATGGTAAATATATCAATGGACATTGCCAATTCAGAGGGGTTGTATTTCAGGGCCTGAGGTAGGTTCATTTTTCATATGCATCAGTCCAAGGGGCACCTGACTGCCACTGTGTAATTGTTCACACCCTACAGCACAGGTGGTAGTGGCAACTTTTGTCAATCTGTAATTCCCCATCGCTGGTTACCAGCAGCTGGCAGACTGGCTATGGCATCAGTCCTGTGACACCAGACCAGGGATACGTTCAACACTACCCTCCAGGTATATTTCCAAATTTCCTCCAGCCTTTGCATGACGGTGTAACCCACATGTAATGGTTGTTGGTGAAGTGGTGTGGTGTGGCACTGGGTGCCTCTGCACAGCCCATGCTGTGGGCAGTGCAGGGTGTCCAATACCTTGGCCCTTTGCCCTTTCCGTGCCTGATTTGCAGGGCTGAGTGCAGCGTGTCCTGTTACACCCAATGCATGCCACAACTGGCACTGACTCTATTTGATCCATCTATAATATCTAGCAAGTGCCCCACAGAGCACCATGTGCAGACGTATTACCAGCCACCATCCCAACATGTGACTCATACTGCCAAGTTCAATGGGTACACTGCACTGGCAGTCTTACCAACTATGGGCTTGCCCACACACCATCTCTCACCCGTTGATGTGGAATTAACCACCATTATGTGACAGCCATACCCCATGGGTTGTATGTGTGTGTTTATTTCCTCATTCCCATGTGTCGGACATGGTTGTGTCCAAATAGTTGTTGGCTCAGCCTGTGACTGTTGTGACCTACTGTTTGCCATCTGTGGTGCATATTTTCTGTAGTGGCACATTTCAGTTCAGCATCAAGATGTGTGGTTGAACACATCTTCAGTTTAGTTGTTCTGGGTAGTGGCATGTTACCAATGATACCAGTCCAGCCTGCTATTCCCCCAGCATCTGTTGAGTTAATTGTTCCATGCACCAAGGGGACACCCTGACTGAGTGATGTAAGATGGCTGCCTCATGTGGATGTGTTGTCTAAGTGTGGTGGTGCTACCAGCACATGCCTGGGTACTGTTGGGACAGTTACAATGACTAGTGTGCTCTGAGATACAGCACACGTGTTTGGGCAATGAGGCAAGGCTGTTGCGAATGTTACAGCAAGGGACACCATTATGTAGCTACCCCAGGAATTATGTTGACTGACTACCTGGTCTCTAAGGTCTTGGTTGTATTAGTGGTATTGATGTGACTACATGCAAGGGATATTGTGATGTCACAACCAGTGGCACAGTGATTATACATGCCATCCATCCCATTTGTTGTATTTGTTCATGTGAGTATTTAGGCCTGGTGTTCTTAATATGTCCATGTTGTGTCTGTTTCAAAGGTGCATGGCACTCCCAAGGTGTAGGTACATGGGTAAGCTAACGTTGGCATGGTGCAACTTGCTTAATGTATGTTGTATCCCCATGCGCTCCTTTGCCATACATTGTGTGAGTCCTATGTGCCTCCCCCTTCTTGCACTTGACATTTATGCATGTATTTCCCCCATGCAACTTACCCTGCATTTGTGGTGTTTCCCGATATTCTGCGATGTCCTGTCCTTGTATCCCTGTGACAATTTCTTCTGGGATGAACGCTGCAACCATCTACTCCATCTCATCCATGCCCTCTTGCGGTGCTGGACTCCCACCTCCTGTTTGCAATGCTGCCTGTTCCGTGCCATTTTTTCCTTGGGCCTTCTCTTGCAGTCATGCCGTTTTTTCTTGATTTTAGTCACAGTTCTCCTAACCTCTGCCACACTGTTGATCGTATGCACAATCTACTGCCATATTGCCTCTCTCCTTCCAGTTGGCAATTTAGAGGTGATGAAGAGTTGAATTTGATGCTCTGTCACCTCTCCCACCAGTCTTTCATGCTCCTATGCGTAGAAACGACACATCCTCCTTTTCTTATCCCTCCACTAGGTCTTCTCTGTGTCCTGGTGTCTACTTCCTGGTTGAATGGGGTCTCCCTGGGGTGTCTCTCCTGGCTTCTGGGATCCATTTTGGGGCTCCTTTGCGCTGTTTGCTCCGTTAGCATCTGTTTTTGGCGCTATTGTGGGAAAAAATGGTGAATTTCCGTTTTGCGACGTGTTTCTATGTCATAAACCGGATAAGACTCATTTTTTCTCCGTTAACATAATTTTGCCTTACGACAAGGCGCAATGGTTAACGTGGTAAAAAGTGACTCTAAACATTTTTTAGCACCATCCAGCATCAAAGTATAAATTTGACGCCCGAGTGGCGTTAAAAAATGGCACTAGTCAGCGCTAAACTTTTTAACGTAAAACTGCATTAGCGCAGTTTTGTGTCAAAAAGTATAAATCAGGGCCTTTTTGCGGCTGAGTGCCGATGTATCATCTACATCAGTAGGATCAATGCCAACACATCGCTGCTTTTGATCCTCGTATCTTGTTATTGACATCAGTGCAAATCTGAACCAAAGTATTGTTTTTAGCAGATGAAGAGTGGTCCCTGTATCAGAACCAAGCTCCATCACAGTAGGCCCAACTTTTCAGATTTGACCTGGTGTCTTGCAGAATGGTCCTTTGCCCTCACACAGTGAGTTTGGTGCTGGGCATGGGGTGGGACTACTTCCCCTTGAGTCCTCTTGGGCTTTCTAGGAGGGACACAGGAGTAAAGGTGAAGGTTCGTTGTTAAGGTGCCTAACAAGCCCACAGCATGGGATTTGCAGAGCGGTTCTCTGCCTGTACACAGTGACTTTGGTGCTGGATCTGGGGTGGGACTACATTCCCCAGGCTCCTTCCTGGCTGCAAGGCAGGGCTTGAGAATGAAGGCGAAGCCTTGCTATTAAAACACCTACTATTCCCGCAGCATGGGATGCACTTAGGACTTCTCCAGTGAACACTGGGCCAGGGCAATCCTATTTGTGCCTCTCATTGCCAGGAAGAGCCTGGGCCCATTTTCTCTGATTGTGGCCCCTGGTCCCTGCTTCCAGTAAGCAGCTATTGCCTGCTCCTGCGTATGGTACTGTGTTTTATTTTGAACTGCATACTTAGTGATATTTCTTACTTCAGGCATGGGGAAAAAGATAGTGGTTTCTTCGGTTGTTGCGGACCATCAAACAGTATAAATGTTCTACCCTGCACAAATATTAACAGATTCTTGGTAAGGATTGTGAATGTTATAACAAATGAAATAATGTTGCCTGAATGACAACTCTCTCCTACAGCCAAGGACTTTACTTTGTCTGCCTCATCTGTGTCATCCAGGCCTACCTCACCTGGCAATACGCACAATGTATGGCCTCCAGATATCCACTCCATTGTGCAAACCACTTGTGTAGGGGCCGGTAATGTGGATGATATCAAAGAGGGAGATGACACAGGGGATATAGGGGACATGCCTGCCCAACAGAATATGGTTAAACCAGTTGTTTGTTCACCTCACTTGGAGCCAATAATGAAACACAGGAGAAGGGTCTAGAAATCCAAGTCAGGTAGTTTGACATTGGTACAGGTGACATAAACCCAGTGTGGTATTATCCCTGCCACTACTGGGCTCTGATTTTTGGCATGCTATAAGTGGTCAACTTAGTGAACTATTGGATAAATAACTGAGCCCAGTGTATAATCGACTTGCTGCCATAGGGGCCATCCCAAAAAACTTGACAAACCCCAGTAAGGCCCACCCAGAGGATCGCTCACGGGTATAGATTCTAGGGGTTGCTGGAGCAATCCCCCCTTCACCAATTGTAAGCAATTCTATTGACTGCCGGGAGGAGGTAGAAAGAGGAGGCATCAACTCACAGACAGGTAATGTGGTGCCTGGGGCAGCCCTTATAGTTGTATCTGAGGTTAGTAGGAATCAGGTTCTACGGACACAAGCTAAGAATATTCAACACAGAGAATCAACTAGTATAATACCCCTTCCAGTTCCCCATTTCTCACCCTGCCGCTAGCCCGTATGTAGTTGTTCTAGCTAATGTTTTCAAATTACCTGCAAGTTCATCTGAATAAATCTTGGCCCTGAAAAACAAGTTGACTTATTGGTTGCATACAAATGTGAGCAGCTCATGGTACCTTTTTAACAAGATTAGTTTTGTTTGCCATGAGTGGGGTGTTGGGCCTCTGGAAAGACACTTTTCAGGGGATTGTGTAATTGTAAATTTTCAAAGCCCATGGATAGTAGGGGAAGTTTTGGCTCAAGCCAAAGCAGGCATTATAAAATCGAGTATCATTAAGATTTTGCAGCTGGGCTTTTGTTATAAACATTTACTTACCCCAGCAGGAAGCCAAACCCAGTTGCCCAGCTCCTTACTGTAAATAGATTTATTGTTCTGTCTGGGATGGAAGATAATGATTGACACTTAACAGGGGAGAACGACCATGCTATCACAGATGTTGAATGCAGAGAAAATCTAGTCAAGCCTAGCAGCTCCTTGAGTTGTGTGATCACTCCCCCGGAATTAGAATTATGGTGTATTGCAGAATCAGACGAAGGTCTGGTATTACCACCATTGGGTAAATCCGCAAGAACACATTTGTCAGAAGTACGTGTTGAAAGTGACCAATCAAAAGCTTATTTTGAAGGTTTGAATATGGCCACATGGAACATCACTGGTGCCTGTGCAAAACTAAAGAACCCAGACTGGTTAAAATGTATCTCCTCCTTTGGTATTATTTGTATACAGAACACCTGAATGACTGATACTTTTTATATAGATGCCATTTATGCACTATTTCAAACAGCTCTTGCTTCACCAGAAGGAAGGCTACGGGTGGCCTTGCCACTTTTGTATCTATAAGAATTTCAAAGGTTAATGTTTCACCTAAATGGTCCTCAACCCACTTCTCGGTTACCCGGATATCATTAATGGAGGAAATATAACATATTGTTGATACATTTTTATAATAATATTTTCAACCAACAGGTGGTGAAAGGTTTTGAGAACCTTGATTAGTTTCTACCTACACCTAAACAAGGAAGTTGTCCTGTTTTGGCCTGGGGATTTTAATATTTCAGTATGTTCTGTTGGAGATAATTATCTGTCCAGCATTCCTCTAAATGTTGGTCCTGATAGGGCACCTTTCAAACACACGGTCCTTGGAGACATTAAGTGGTCACAACCAGTACTCATTACTTTCAAATTAAATGTCAAGAAAAACACTATAGATAAAGATTACAAATCAATGTTTTCAAAGAATAAAGGAATGAGAGCAAAATGGGAAAAAATTGATCCTGGGAGATTTAGTCAAAAAATTATTAAAGAGTGCAGTGGTGGACAACATTCCTGAGTCCTAGTTTCAGTTCTTAAAAAGGGGATTAAATAATCATCAGCTTCATATAGGCCAATTTCTCTTATTGACTCCACAGCAAAAACTCTGGGCCGTATGATCCTAGCCCGCCTCTAGACCTGGGCAAAAGAGAATAAGATCCTAACACCCAATCATTATGGTTTTTGACCAAGCATGGGTACACTATAGCAAATATGCAGTCTTAATCTTGTCACAAATATGTAAGAGCAAAAAGGGGGGCTATTCACTTGGCATTCATTGACATATTGAGTGCTTCTGGTTAAGTAAAGAGGGATAAAGTATGGAAAACAATGTAGAGTGTTGGGGTTGAACCTGAACTCCCAATCCTAGCAAACGTTTACACTATGACCTGAAAGGCTCGATACAAAATGGCCCTCAGGGAGAGTCCCCAAGAGGAGTAAGATTGGGATGTAGACTAGACCCATTCCTCTTTTTGATCTACATCAATGGAGTAACCGAATACCGGTCATAATTAGGCAAGGGTGTGCCAAAGGTTGGAGGGCGACCAGTACCCATATTATCATATTACCATGATCTTGATTGCCAACACGGCAAATGATCTGCAGGGCTAGCTAGATCATTTTATGGTCTGGACCTAAAAGAGAACCAATCAAAATCTTACACAATTATGTGTGGACCATCAAATACAAAAACAAAGCAATTAAGAATGGGGGATATAGCCATTAAAGGATAAATAATTTCAGTTATTTGGGATAACTTTCGGCTCCTCATTAATGTGGAAATCATATTTCCAAATAATATCACAACAACAGGAAACAAACACAGAAGCTATTTTCTGCTTTTCCCTGGTCTTAAGGCACAAACTATTTGCATAGATGTTGTCCTTGTTCAATAAAATGTACCTCAGCTGCCTATATGGGGCAAGCGTGTGGGGATCTCAAAAGGCAGATGCACTCCAACTTATAGATTTTTTTTTATACATACACTCTTTGCAGTCCCCCAAAAAACAGCAACTACTGTCTTTTACAAGGATTTGGGCTTACCTTTAATAGGGTATCAGTCACAAGTGGCTCCACTTGTGGATTAAACATTGGCACAACCCAGAGGCGAGTTAGAGGAGAGTGTTCATGTCAGATTTTTTATCCCTGGAAAATGTAAATAGAATACTATGGCTGATGTACCTAAAATCATTCTTTTAAAAACTGGGTCTATTTGAAATGTTTTCTCATCCATAAACTCTTGGGCTGATGCTAAGCGGAAGGTGAAACAATGCTTCCTGGACTTATTCTCAGGTGAAAGATTACTAAGGGCCTCATTATGAGTCTGCCTGCCTTTAGCTCTCCAGATTCACGTTGGTGGTCGGAGCACCACACTTCTGGTGGTCCGACCACCAAATTATGATCCTGGTGGTTTGGATAGCAGGGAACCACTGCCACTCCCAGGAACATGGTTCCTGACAGGGTGGTGGCCATTGGAGTCATGGTCAGCCACAGCAGCGCTGAGTTCAAAGCCTCCATGCTGCTCACAAGCCCTCTTTCTGCCAGCCTTTCCATGGCAAGGACCCTGCCAGCAAAATGCTGGTGGGAAGGCAGTGCTGGGAGCCACAGGGGCAACCCTGCACAGCCCAAAACCATATCTTGGGCAGTGCAAGAACACCCTGCCCAGCACCCCTATAATGCACACTGTCTGCTACGGCTGACAGTGTATATTCTGAGGGTGCTGGAAGCACCCTCTGTGCGACCGCATTGGCCTCGGTTTCATGAGTAGCCGAGGCCATGCCACCACGCTGTTTCCAATGGACAGACCAGCGGAAACCTGTGATTCCTCAGGTTTCAGCCAGTCAGCCCAGAGGAAGCCTTGTAGGCAGCCTGGAGGGAGACTGTCAGCTCCACTGCGATCTCCTCTCCCTGGGGCTTGCAGGCTGACAGGCGGCTAGCCAACCTTTTATGAGGCCCTAAGTGATCATGGAGATTTATTTATATAGTGTAATGGCAAAAATCAAGGAACAATATCTATCATGAATAGACTATTCAACTTTTCTTTTATAATTAGCATAATATCGATTGAATGTAATTCATTCTAAATTTGCGTTTCCAACACAATGTGCATGGCAGTATAATTTACCTTCACGTTACTGTAATAATGTCACCAAATACAGCACTTAGGTGTGTGCTACAAATTAGAAATCATTTTGAATGAATAATATTTTCATAAGTGTATTTTAATCATGGTGAAGTACAAATTTAGAATGATATGAAAGAAAGGCCCATATTTATACTTTCTTAGTGCCGCATTTGTGTCATTTTTTTACGCAAAAACGGCGCAAACTTGCAAAATACAATTATACTTTGTAAGTTTGCGCCGTTTTTGCATCAAAAAATGGCGCAAATGTGGCGCTAAAAAAGTATAAATATGGGCCAAAGTGTTTTGCAGAGGTAATTACTAATGACCACTTTTTAAATATTTCTATGTGCTCTATATATTGTATACACCAAAACTGTTTTAATGTATATGAATGTTTTATATGCTTTTATGGCACATTCCAGAAGAAAGTTGGATTGACTGACTGACCCGGTCTAGCATGACCAAATAGGAGTAATACTGGAGATTGCGTTTGTCAGAATGTACTAATTCCATCCAACATCTTTGTAGAGTTGCTAGTCTAATATAAGCTCTTCCCACACCTTACTATGCACACTGATTATCAGGGAGAGGGATGTTAGCAGGGAGGACAGTCCCTCTCCACTCACTACTACAGCTTGGAGGGGGTTACTCCCTTGCTGTCACGGGTTCTGGTGAGCTACTAATTATGGTGGGTTTCTCTGGCTCACGTGAGAATCTTCTGAGTGATTTTAAGAACAAAAATATGGAAATAGTGCCTACAATACATATGATAAAACTAAAGGGTAGCTCTGAAGGGGCCTGTTTTAGTTGACAGTTTAGAGGCTCTCGTAAAAGTAATGACACCTTCAACATAGATCACTGGTATCATGTATCCATATGAGAGTTACAAAACTGAGAAAATGCACAATCACTATTGAAATATTTAATATTTGAATGTTCAATACACGTATTTTACGAACATTTTGGAAATTCTAAACCATACTCTATGTTTCAAGAAAAACATGATTTTTACAAAATAATATCGAACAGCATACATTACAAAATCATTCTGTCATACATACACACACACCTAAATAATTAATTTTCTTTAAAAACCCTTTAGAAATTATCTGAGAAAAACAACAATTAAAGTATTAGTATAGTTAGGTGTAGTAAAAATACCTGTTTTTGATTTAAAAATCCTTAGAAATTCTCTGAAAAAGCCAGAGGTTAAAATAATGCATTGATCTAAAAACCAGCACAGAAATTCACCGGTTACAGTTAGCAGCACTAACTATAATTTCACCCCCGCCATGCACTGCTTATGACCTCAAATAATGCATCACTCATTGACATGTTCTATGACATCATTTATGACATCACCACTGACATCTCAAATGATATCATTGATGGCATCACACAAACTTTATTTTCCTGTATAGAGGCATGCAAATTACTATAGCTTTACAGGTCTGAAGGTAAGTACAAAATAGATCAAGAAAAAATCTGGTATAATTTCTACAAACACAGAAACAGCTCCCTTAGCTGTTGAAAGGAAGCATTATGTGAAACATGGACCATATACCATATACCATACACTGTACACAAAGCATAGTTCAATTTATTAATCAACCACAGATCTAGGGAAAACCCTCATCACACAAGTTGTTCAATATCTATACAACTGGTCAAAGAAAGCATAGTTAGTGAAGGCCAATTCCAAAAAGAATTGCCCTACTACAGATAGCTTTTATTTGTACCGAACCTCAGACACACACCGAACCTTCATTAAAAAAGAAAGTTCATATCAGTCGAGAACTGAGGGGTATATTTACACTCTGTTTGCGTAGGATTTGCGTCATTTTTTTTACACAAATCCAGCGCAAACTTAACTCCATATTTATATTTTGATGCTAGACCCGTCTAGCGTCAAAATATTGGAGTTGACGTCATTTTTTTTACAGTGAAAACATACTTTGCGTCAATTAGATACAAGGTAGACGTACCAGGCCAAAAAATTACTCAAAGGCCCTAGCGCCTTATTTATCCTCTCGTGTACAGGAGGAGGAGGGCCTTAAATCATGGTGCTAGGCTTGCTTAGCGCCATTATTTAAGGCCTGGGTCAGGGCAGGCGTTAGGGGACCTGTGGGCTCATTTCCATGGTCGGAGACCATGGAAGCAGCCCACAGGTGCCCTTCCCTGCCCCGAGGGACACCTCCCACCAACCCCCACCCACACCTGGAGGACACCTAAGGATAGGGGGACCTATCCCAGGTAAGTCCAGGTAAGTTTTTGTTTTTTACAGTGCCATGGGGGGGCCTAAAACAGGAATTGTGCGTCAAAAAATGAAGCTAGTCAGGTTAGAGACATTTTTCTGACTTTAACCTGACTAGTGCCATTCTTTGACACACAACCTCCTATTTCCTCTGTGCCTCCCCCATCCGGTTAGTGTTATTTTGACGCTAATCGGGCATTACCACTGGCTAGCATCATTCCTTAAATATGACGCTCGGCTGGCGTCCAGGAATGGCGCTAGTCGGCTGTAAACTTTTTGACACAAACCTGCTCTGATGCAGGTTTGCAACAAAAAGTATAAATCAGGGCCTGAGTACTGTAAACAGTATTTACTCTATAAACAACATTGATTGTATACCACACTGTTTGCAAACAGTCAAATTCTCATTGGAAATACACTACAGAGTATTGATAAGAATCCTACAAAGAGCAGTGTACATTGCATTCAACAGTTGTCAAAAAGACATTAATGGTTAAAAAACAAGATCCTCAGGTGCTAAAGATCATACTACCTGCACCCTTCATACTGTATGCTTTACAGAAAGGTCTTCTTCTGAAGCAAATAAAAAAAACATACATAGATTAGTATCTGGTGCACATACTGTGCAATGTTAAGTGTAAATTATTATCTGAACAAAATTCTCTCTCATAGCTCAAGGATGCTTACAAAAGTTAGTATCTACTACGTAGAGTGTTTTTCCTATTGAAAAAGTTTTCTGCAGTACCAAAAGGTTGTGCAGACTGTAACGAACACATCTCAACTTTTCATTGCACATAGAGTTACTTTTCAATACAGAGTTATAATTCAATACCTCTACACATCTGTGGTGCATCAGTTGGACATATGTTTTGTACACACAACCGTTAGCTGGACCTAGTCTGTACATAATTAGGCAGAAAACTACTATTGTAGTCATCTGCCAATATATAAACTGTAAAGCAAACAATCACTCTCATTGGATGATGTCATCAGTGATGCAATCAATGATGTCATTTGAGATGTCATCAATGATATCATTTGAGATGTCACAAGTGATTTCAGAATTGGTGTCATAGAACATGTCATGGGTGATGTTGTATGTGAGGTTATAAGCAGTGCATGGTGGGGGTTCAAGTTATAGTTAAGTGCTGCTAACTATAATTGTTGAAAATCTTTTTTTTTTTTTAGTTCACAGTATTAACGACACCGAGACGTTCACCTAACTATAACATCACTTAAACCTTTGTTTTACCAGTGAGCATATGTGTGTAGTGTTTTCTACAAGTTAATGTAGTGTTTATATCTTTCTTTTGTGCCAGTTTGTCTCAATTTTTTCTTTAAATTAAATTTGCATGCATCACTATGCTTTTGTAAGAAAAAGGTTACAAATGTTTAAAAAAAGAAAGAAATAGCTAATTTCTGCCTGCAACACACTTTGAAAAACATTATATAATATTTTTTTTTTGGTATGCCTCATTATGCTTTATTCAAAAAGCAAATTTGTAAACCTTTTAAAAAGAAATGATTCATTTATAGTCTACTGCACATTTTGAAACACCTTGGAAAAGATTATTTTACTAAATATTCAGTATTCAGTAGTTATGAAAAATAAGCAATGAGTGCCACTAGCAGCACAAATAGAAATTAGTTGCATATATATTCACAAATATGTGGCTCACATTAAAGACGTAGTATTTCAGGTTCTTATTGATTCGTAGGAATGAGTGCACTTGTCATCTTACAATGTAGCATATTATTTCACCATGCTAATTAGGATATAGCTGTATATAAAATAGACATGTTTTTGTATCAGAAACTGCTGTGTTATATTAATTGTGCACTTATTATGTGGTCCTTAATGTTGACAAAGGCCATATGATGTCACTTTCGATGATGGCATTAAGGTCGAAGGATGTGTGATGTCAATTCTGTTAATCCTAGCACTTTGGTAAATCGATGTCCGTGGGCACAGTGTCCAATAGAGTTTGCCTATGAAATTAACATTTCTCTCCCAGTTAAAGAATAAGCAAATGGTCCACTCTTTAGCCTCATCAGGATTTGACAGTGGAAACTCATTACATACGAGAATAACAGAGTTACACCTCACATCATGCAGAAGCTAATTTGGTCTCTGTAACCAGGCAGTATGTATGGGCACAACAATATTGCTCTTGAAATGTCAGCCAACAAAGCCTCATACAAGCCTGCTCCAGCGTTAAAGGCCCAAGCCGAAGATGATGACCTTTAACTTGGGAGCAGGACTTTATTAGCTGGTAAAGCCCAGCTACGAAGGGCTATAAGGCTATTAGAAAATTCTGCCACTAGAGGACAGAATGTTCTAATAAAACAAAGACCTTATAGAGCCCGAGGGGATTGAAATCCCTTCAGGCTCCATGAGGCCTTTGTTTATAGCTGTTGCTGTGTGAAAAACATTAGATTGTCGGAGCTCCGGGCTTCTACCAGCCATTAGAAACCTGGAGCACTCCATTGACTACAATGGAGCTCCCAACATACCAATCTTCTAATCAAGGGTAGAAGCACTCTTGAAGTGGCCTGTATTGTTCATTGAACTCTACTATAGCACTAGAGCCCACTGTAGTGGTCTATGCCAGCCATTAAAGGCCTGTCACCTTTAACAAGGGAGCGGGACTTTAATTGCCGGATTAGCCCAGCTACGAAGGGCTATAAGGTACTTAACACATTCTGCCAGTAGAGGGCAAAATGTTTTAATAAATGAAACAAAGTCCTTCTGGAGCCTGAGGGGATTACAATCCCTTGGGCTCTGTGAGGCCTTTGTCTACATCTGTTGCTGTGAACATTGTCTACCATATAGCTCCCAATATTCTAGTGTTCTAATATCTGAAATGTATGTGCCAAATAACCTGGTTGTCTCAAGTGGGCAACAGAAACTAAGAGGCACAGACTCATTTACTCTTGAATACCTGAATTGCAGAAATAAGAGCCATCCTTTTTGAGAAGTCTATATAACCTGTGGAATCCATTCCATTCCACTATCAGAGCAAACCGATCCTATGAAGTCTCTAAGGAATAAATTAAAAGGATACTATTCAAGTAACACTACCTGATATGATGTAAAACAGTGTAAGAACGAACTACAAAAGTTCAACAAAGGGACAATTCTGTCAGTGTAGTACATCTGTACAGAGGCCTCTGTATATCCAGACCTATATTTTCTGTGAAACTGATACCTATGACTATTTCTTTATAATTTGTGTAGATTTATGAAAAATAACTTGGAAAGGAAAGCACGCCACGGACCACGGTCTTGCACTGCAGGCCCTAGTATTCATGTGAAGTGGAGACTGCCCAGAGCTGCTGCGCACCTTGAGACGCTTGATTTAAAACCGGGCTGGTGCTTCAGCAGCGGGTGGCTGGGTGAAGACCGGGCCAAGAGTGGGTCTGTCCGCGGCCAGTCGTGGCTGGGCAGGGTCACCCCATTTATGTCCTTGGGCCGAGGGCGAGTGTATCCATATATTTTCATTTGAGCAACTACTCACCCCTGAAACCTACATCGAAGATTGGATGCTGAAGAGGCTAATATGGGTTGTATCGATGGAAATAGAAATTGATTGACAGAAGGTTGTCCATGTATTCTGGAACGACCTCTCAACAGCATCTATCAATCAACCTATCTAATTCATCTGTCACTATTGGCCTTCCAGAGGTTGTCCTTAGTATCCTGAGTGTAAATAATGGGGTTTATGATCATCTAGTGTTCCTAATGTGGCACTCGCTTTCTAATGTATGCCCTCTGGAGTGCCAAACAGAAAGGCATCTTCGAGGCTGCCTCTAGTGTGGCTAATCCCAATAAGCTATGAGCTGGGCCCATACAGACGGACCAGAGGCTACACCGAGCATCTTTACCTCACCCCCTAAATACACTGTTCAGAACTTTGTGAATAGAAGGTTCTTCACCTGTTGCATCATTACCACTATCTATGGCCAGCTAATCTCTTCCGGGTGAAGGTAGCCTTCAAGGTGAACAATCAACATCCATGAGAAGACGCAATGGACTTCGGAAGACTCCTGGTTCTGTTCAAAGCCATATGATCCCAGTTATTAACTTACCCATGCATCCTGACCCTATGTGATTATTCTGTCTGGAGTTCCAAAGCTCGGTGAAGTCCAGAAAGTAATGCATGAGGATCTAGCTAATAAATGCTTGCACTGGCTCATCATAAATAAGAAATGTCCCATTGAAATGGTGCATAAAATACTTTTCACATTAGGATGAGGTAGATTGGGCCAGGTCAGGTAGATCGTCCTGGGGGCGCATGTAATCATCAAGTTTAAAGATTCCTGTGTGATTCAAATGTTGATGCAGACACAAGATGGAGTTTTGAAAATTGTCCTTTTGCCCTTGGGTTACTTTTATAAAAGTGTTTACTTTACTAGGCAGACCTAAGGGCATATTTATACTCTGTTTGCACCAAATTAGTGTCATTTATTTACTCTAATTCGGTGCAAAACTAACTCCACATTTATACTTTGGTGCTAGACCCCTCTAGCACCAAATTTATGGAGTTAAAGTGATTTTTTGAAAGTGGAGACCTACCAAAAAGTGCAAAAAATTACTCTATGGCCTTAACACCATATTTAGGGGCATATTTATACTCTGCAGCATATTTATACTCTGTTTGCACCGAATTAGCGTAATTTTTTTTACTCTAGCACCAAAGTATAAATATGGAGTTAGTTTTGCACTGAATTAGAGTTTTTTTAAAATGACGCTAATTCAGTGCAAACAGAGTATATATATGCCCCTTAGCATAAAAAAAGGATGCTAATCTGGTCAGAATCATTTATTTTGACTCAAACCTGCCAAACGTCATTTTTTTTTTAAGCTAGCCTACCCTTTGCACCGGCTTGCACCATTCCATAAATATGGTGCTCAGCTGGTGCTAAAAAATGGTGCAAGCCGGTGCTAAACGTTTTGGTGCAAAACTGCGTTAGTGCAGTTTTGCACCAAAAAGTATAAATAAGGCCCCTACTGTTTGCCATTTTTAGTGTCTCAGTCTAGCTTAAAACCTCCCCCAACAGGTTTGCAATGTCACAATGGGTTTTATAGTTTATCTGTCCATAACTGCTTTGACTGACAAGAGGAAGTCGAATGACTGACCTACGACTGTTGTCATGCTAATCTTAGCACAAGGGAGGTGGGAGTGAGACAAATTCCTTCAGCTCATTGTATAATAAGAAGACCAGAGCCAACCAATGCACCCTTGAGCAGTCTTGACACAAGATCAGTACATGTCCCTGAGAGAGAGAAATCTATGCCAGGTGTTGATGTAACACAAGTATTGAACAAAGATCACATTTCCGCTAACACTGCTCAAACTATTCCTTTTATCCCAGGAGATTCCCTACCAGCAGATCATATTATATGATCATCATTGGAGATTTTAATCTTACATTTGAGCCAAATCTCGTCCAGAATACAACCTGCAAGGAAGATCAGGTTTAGCTTAACTCAGAACCTAACGTGCCCCCTAGGAGATGTTTAACAATAGCAGCTTTACAGGTAGTAGATATAACTTTGAAAATTGCCTTGGTGCACGCAATGGCCATTCGCCTTCCTTTATTCATCTTGCTCTAGCATTTAGGTGTGGATCCCACAAAAGCCAAAATGATTATGCCCATCTAGATATTATATTATAGAAATATATGATAGATATAGAGGTAGCTAAAAATGATGAAAGTGACCATGACCCTTTAGTACTTTCCATTAGCAAACGTCTTACATTAGCCATTTTGCCAAACTCCAGGAAATATGAACAGCAACTCATAATGACTAATAACGGTGCAAATGTAAAATGGGAGGCTGTAAATCATTCCCTGAAGGCAATAGCTATACTACATGAGTCTCATTCTGTCCATATGGAGGCCATGATTACATTCTCGGATGATTGTGAACGAATATGAAGGAGCATTTAGAACTCTATAATTTAGTGAGGGACGCTTTTGTGTGTAGGTCATCCAACTTGAGAAGTCAACTTTGTAACAATGCATGGTTCAAGCAAAGCACTAGGAAGGCAAAGGAAATTCTTTTAGGCCAGGGACATAAGAGAGATTAGAGCCACTAGAGCCATTAGAGCTACTAGAGCCATGTATAAGCATGAATTAAAGCAAGCAAAAAATAATGAGAGGATACATTGTGGGCTGACTTATATGAAGCTGCCAGAAACAATGATCAAAGATAATTTCTGTGGCTTATTAGCAGTGGCAGTAGAACGTCTCAGACTCCTACTGGGTATTCAATACTCCCATTTGAATAGAAAGTCCACTTTAGCAAACTTTAGTCTTGCCCTTCTGATGTAGAACACATTGTGTAGATCCCCCAACATGATAATTGTGAGGCTGCAACAGTAAAAGAAACACTAACAGCAGTCAATGCACCTAAACAAGGGAAGGCCCCTGGTTTGGACAGAATTCCTGGTGATCTTTATAAAAATGCAATCACTGCTAGCACTCCAATTCCCCAAACATGGAAATGGACTGAAATCATGCCTATATTTAAGGAGGGTTGCGTCAGTGATCCAGCAAACTTCTGTCCAATTAGCCTTGTGGATAGCCTCCAGAAGGTTTTCTGTAAACAAATCTTGGACCGATTAGTGGAGTGGATTGATGACAATAATATCATTTCTAATCTACAAACAGGATTTAGATCTTCATCCAGCTCATTGATTAAGTACTTAGGGGCATATTTATACTCTGTTTGCACCGAATTAGCGTAATTTGTTTGCAAAACTAACTCCGTATTTATACTTTGGCACTAGACCCGTCTAGTGCCACATTAATGGAATGAAATTCATTTTTTGGCAGTGGACACCTACCTTGCCTTAATGAGATGCAAGGTAGGCGTTCTCGTGCAAAAATGACTCTATGGCCTTAACACCATATTTATACTCCTGTGCAAAAATGGTGCACAGGAGGGAGGAGTGGTCAAAAAATGGTACAAAGCTTGCTTTGTTCAATTTTTTTGTGCCTGGGTCAGGGCAGGCATTAGGGGACCTGTGGGCCTATTTCCATAGTGAAACACCATGGAATCAGCCCACAGGTGCTCTCCCCAGGCCCCATGGACACCCCCACCCACACTAGAGGGATAGCGGAGGATGAGGGACCCCATCCCAGGAAAGTACAACTAAGTACAGGTAAGTATTGCATTTTATATTTTAAAGTGACATGGGGGCCCTGAAATAGGCCCCCATACATGGCACAGGGTGCAATGGCCATGTCCAGGGGACCCTTTCCCCTGTGCTGGCCATTGGGGTGGTGGGCATGACTCCTGCCTTTTCTAAGGCAGGAGTCAAGTGGCATCGTAGGTTTAGTGGCATGAAATGACGCTAATCTGGTTAGAGTCATTTTTTTTTTTCACTCTAACCAGCCTAGCATTATTTTTTGGTGCTAAAACCCCATCTCTCATACAGCCACGCCCACCCGGGTAGCATACATTTTTTTGACACTAGCCCACTGTTTGCGCCGGCTAGTATCAGTCCTTAAATATGATGCCCGGCTGGCGTCTAGGAATGGCGCTAGCCGGCGCTATACTTTTTGCCACAAACCTGCGCTAACACAGGTTTGTGGCAAAAGGTATAAATCAGGGCCTTATATTTATGCAGATCAAGTCAAAGACTGTAGATCTGGGTGGAGGAGATCTATGTGTGATGTTTGTAGACCTCTATACAGCTTTTGATTTATTCCTCAGAGGGAAGCTGTGGGCTACTCTTTGGGAGATGGGGTCCCAAAAGAAGTATTGAACATTATTGTGTGCCTAGAAGAATGGAGTTGCATGAGGATCTTGTATGGCACCAAGGGTGAATTAATGAACCTGTTAGCTGTTACCAAGGAGGTCCAACAGGGCTGCGTTTTTTGGAACCCACATTCTTTTTGCTTTACATTATTATTTACATAGGGTATTTAACTAATTGCGTCAATGATTCCCCTTTACTAGCAGGACAGAAAATACCAGGCTTATTTTAGTCCGGCGATACCCTTCTTCTGAGCAAAACAAGAATGGGGCTGCAAAATTTAGTGAACAGCTTTAGTGTATTTTTCAAAACTTCCGCTTGAAAGTAAATGTTACCAAGTCCAAGCTGGTGATTTTTAGAAACAGATAGAGGCTCCCCAGTGTGGTTTCAATTAATTATGAGACGTTGGAAAGCATTGATGAGATTGATTATTTTAGTGTGAGACTGGCAGGCTATGGTCCTGGCTCCCCCAGATAAGTAAGCACTCCCAGACTATAAGCCACCAAATAGGGGCTATTATTTGTATTGTAAAAAAAGCTCAGTGATTCCCAGTTAGTCCTGTGGTAGATATATACAAAATGTAGGTAAGGAGTGGAGCCCTCTATGGGGCAGAACTCTGGGGGCATTGTAATTTGAGTATCCTGGGTGTTAAGGAGAATACATTTCTCAGAGCCATTATTGATGTGGGGAAGGGGAGTCCAATGTTGCTCCTTACACTAGACCTTGAAATCCACCCTGTTGTTGAGTTGGTAGCTTTAAGACTGCTAATGCATTTGGTCTGTTTGTGGACTACTAGGGAACTTCAAAGCTATAGGTCTGGCCAAAACAATGTCATGAAGTGTAAGCAGGCAACATTGATGACCGAGTGGATAAATAATATGAAGAAAGCATGGTTTGACCTGGGACCACTAGAGCTCTGGGATTCCCCATGGGGTACTCTGACCAATGCTGTCATAATGGTTAAGCAAAGATATTGGGAGCTGGTAAATACACAGATTGAACATGATAGTGGTAGGGGAACAGTGACCAAAAGTTTCCTAATGCACAAAGCTGTACCTAAAGCTGAAGATTTTTTAGAATATATCAGACCACTACATGCCTGTAGATTGTTCCTGCAGTTTAGGTACAGTACCCTCCTCATTGCTGCTTTTATCACACGCTGGGCTTCATCAGTAGATGGTACTAAAACTTGCATATTGTGCACCAATACTGATGAAACAGAAGAGCATTTTTTAATCCTAAATATATTCTGCCTAGAAGGAGGTAGATTGCTCCCCTATGCAGGAATTTGTTAATACTGTATCAACGCCCTTAGTACCTGTAAGAGTGAAACAACTCAAGCAGTAGTGGTGTCAGTCTCCAAACGTTTTGTTGCAGCCCTGGCTATTAGAGAATTATTGAAACTTTAGGGGCTCTTGCTTCAAAACCTAAAGTGATCTCGAGATATGTACATTATTAACTTTTGAGATTTCTTTTTGATTCTGTCTCATCTTATGAATCTTAATAAGTCAAGGTTTCTTACCCATGTTTTTATTCCTATTTATATACAGTTTCTAAATGTGCAAACATTTTAATGTATCCTGGGTTGCTTTATTTGCTTATGACGATGGAATAATACATCTTGATCTGTCAATAAACTTTAAACTATGCAAGTGGAACAGAAGGACAGTTCTGTCAGTATCGTACACCCACACAGGGGCCCTTGTATGTATAGAACAATCCTTTCTGTGAATCTGATAATATTGCTTTATTCATGGTAAGCTTAAATATCCATGTCTTTTTTCTAAATATTGTTTGATTTATAAGATTGAACCTCCCTATGTTCTCCCATACACTCAGCAAATATCCTGCCACACTACTGCCTTTACTTGCTCTACATGGCTTCTTGATGTATTGTTTCCACATATAATGCATCTTATTCTGTTTTGATATGTTCTTTTTCAGTTGCTATCTACCTTGTAATGTCTATCAAACACTACTTCACCTTCTGGATCTTATCAGCAACATACAATAAATCACAACATAAACACTTTAAAAAGTTGGGCTTGAGCTTATTAGACTCTGCCACATCAAAGATGTTCTTTCCAAATTGTATAACTCTACCCTGGTCTCACCCAGCCCAATTCAGAGCCATTGAAAGTTGCTAACTACAGTCCTACTGCTCAGCTACCCTTCTAATGTTCAAGAATTTGGACCATGTATTTTTCCAATTGGGTCAACTCGATCTCATGGCAATATTTCACACCCATATTTTTTCTTCAATGCTGTTCTTGACTGGTTCTCCTCTTTCCTGCTGAAGAGACCGAAACATTGAAACCGGCTCCATCAAATCTTCACGTTGAGCATACTATCTCTCATTACTCAATACTTGTGCTAAAGCAGGTGTTCTAATAAAAACTATTAATGAATATTTATGTATTCTGAGTAGTAGACCGCGGTGGGTATTTTGAGGTTTCCCCTGGGCTGGCGGGCGGCCTCAAAAAGGCCGCCCGCCAGCCCAGGGGAAAACGTCCTTCCCACGATGAAGCCGGCTCGTAATCGAGCCGGCGGAGTAGGAAGGTGCGACGGGTGCTACTGCACCCGTCGCATATTTCACTGTCTGCTAAGCAGACAGTGAAATACAAGCGGGGCCCTCTTACAGGGGCCCCTGCAGTGCCCATGCCATTGGCATGGGCACTGCAGGGGCCCCCAGGGGCCCCGCGACACCCCTTACCGCCATCCTGTTCCTGGCGGGCGAACCGCCAAGAACAGGATGGCGGTAGGGGGTGTCAGAATCCCCTCGGCGGCGCAGCAAGCTGCGCCGCCTTGGAGGATTCCAACGGGCAGCGGAAAACCGGCGGGAGACCGCCGGTTTTCCATTTCTGACCGCGGCCAAATCGCCGCGGTCAGAATGCCCTGCGGGGCACCGCCAGGCTGTTGCCGGTGCTCCCGTGGTCGGTGGCCCTGGCGGCCACCGGCCGCCAGGGTCAGAATGACCCCCTTTGCGTTTTTCTGAACTTGGATGCTGAATCCTGATGCCTTGCTGACCGAACTAGTGTCCTGATGACAAAGACTATCTTAGCTTGCTGATCCAATTGAGGAGAGGTAGACTGTTATACATGTATTTTGTTATGACTATTTGCTTTTTCTTTCTAGGTACCAACCACATTATTTTGATAGAGCCATAGCTCAACATGTTAATATTAATCTGGTGTTAGATAGGGATCCTCACTAATTCGCTATATGGAGTAACATTCAATGTCTTTCCTTTGCTGAATCTAAATTTATGTGATATTGTTTGCGCAATTGTTCCTGTTATTAATTTGTATCGGAATGTTAGAATGTGTAGCGATTCAAGCTTTGATTAGATTGCTTTCTTATGCAGATGTGGACTGCCAGTGATGTTTCTGTATATTTATCATTTGATTTTGAGATTATCTTACGTGACATTAACATTGTTAATATAGGGAAATAAATATTGTAACTGTTACTAAAAGGTGCGGTTATTCATACTGAAAGGTCATGGTGTGTGATAATTACTAACTCCAATTGATTTCTAATGCCATTGATTATCATCGATTATTGATTTTATTGACTGGTGAATGTTGATTGTTCTGCATATACTGGAATCTATGGTAGGAACATCTTAAATGTGAGTCAAAAGGTTCATCAACCTATTTGCGTCCCCTTGTAAGTTTACTTATTAAGGTCTGATGCGCTAACACTTGCACCAAGTGTATACAGTTCTTATGTGGAATTCCTTGGACTCAGACTTGCTCAACATGCCAATGTGACAGCACAATATATTGGCCATCCACATTACAAAAGGTTTCATCAGCAACCAACCTGGAGCACTTACCACCCTCACCGGGCAACATTGTTTTCTGGATGACAATTCATGAAGTGGTATACCGAGTAAGGCCCTCGCTTCTACCCAAACCAATTCCTCTTTTTAAGTAATGGTATCCATGCTTCAAAACTCCCTCTGTAGTATGGTACAAGGCTGACTAGGACACAGCCAAATAGACCTGTAAAAACTTCACAAACTCTGGGAAAGCAACTATATTGTCAAAGGATACTACCATGAGTTGGGAACGCTTAGTCCAATTCCCTTGACTTATTCTTTGAAACAGCTAGCAATCCCACCTGCAAGCATTTTGTTAAAAACGTTTCAACTCATTGGTTAATGCTACCTCCATTAATATTTGAATATATTTAGTTATTTAGTTATTTATTAAGTTCAGACTTTCGCCCGCATGAGATATCTTGGCACTACAGTAAGAAAAGTGAACACTGTCTGAGGTAGTATATCTTGCTACACAGGGCAGAGGAAGAAAAGTGGCAAAATGACATGAAAACAGCATGTTTTTAATATGTGAAATTTTGGCAGACTGAATTCGTCACAGAGGGAAGCGGGCATCTTATTCCAACTTAATGGCAGTGGCAACCAAGTAAGCTAGGTGTATAACAGTTTTAAGATGAATTTTAGGTACTTTTAAGAGAAATTTGTCTTTGGATCTTAAGCTGAAAGGAGAAGAGTGCCATTGAAGCCTCTGGCTGAAGGATGTTTTCTTAACATTGTGCATCGCATTCTGAATCAGACACACAGATTTATGAACCACCTGCTCCTTGACAGGCAATCACTGAAATGTACCAAGAGCACATATAGGTGGTCATTATGACAATGGAGGTGACTGTTAAAGTGGCAGTATTACCGCCAACAAGCGGTCGGTAATTACCACCAAATTATTACCATGGCGCTGATAACTCCCATAGACAGCCAATGTACCACACCAACTGCCAGGACGTTAACACCACTGACCTTGGCGGTAGCCACCTACAGCCAGACAGTAGTGACCTACAGCCAGACGGAAGCCAAGTTACCACCCACCATATTATGACAAAGCAAACCGCCAGGATTTCCAGGGCGGTACCAATGCCATCAAAAGCCTGGTGGAAACACAGTACAGAGAACGAAAGTCTCACCATCAGGGACACAGAGAAGACCACCGCCGCCATGGAACCAGAACTACAAGTCTTCCTGATGCTCTTCTACACCATGCTCCACCTAGAACACCAATACCGATGAAGAAGATGACGGTGACTACAGCTTCCTAGCACACAAGGGAGGGAGGGAGGAAAAGGAGAGTGACACACACATGCACAACACACTCCATTCACACACACCATACACCCAACCTGCTGCAGAGGAAAACCAATGTCACAAGACCCACGTCATAATAATGCAAGGACTACATTTAAGTTCAACTGATATTGTAATTTGATGCCAACAGCCAACATATTGTCTGTGTGACAAAAATAGTTGATACTGTCCAGAAAGGGCCAATGGCCTGTCCAAAGTACAAAAGACACACATGGCCACAGGGCACAATCCAAGCCCCAACTTGTTTCCTGACAATATCCCCACCACACTGTGCAGGGGCAAAATGTTGGAAATGGGCAGGCAGGCACCTAAGGGGAATGGGGGTGGGGGCACCTCAGCTGAAGTGGAGAACGTGCCAACTGGTTCTATAGGGAGCTCCATGCCCATTTCTCTTTGCTGGGGAGTGCAAGGTCACAGTCCCTGAAGTGGGGAACTTGTCCACTGGTTCTGGAGAGGGCTCCATGGCCATTCCTCTTTGCTTGGGAGTGCAAGGGCACAGTCTCTGAAGTGGGGGACTTGCCCACTGATTCTGGAGGGGTCTCCTTCTACAACAGTCCATGGAGGGTGGCCTACATACCCTCTGCTGGAGGTGAGGGCTGCTGTGTCTCAGCTGGAGGTGAGGGCCCCTTGCCTACTGGTTCTGGAGGGGTCTCCCTGTACAGCAGTCCCTGGAGGGTGTCCTACATACCCTCTGCTGGAGGTGAGGGCTGCTGTGTCTCAGCTGGAGGTGAGGGCTTCTTGCTCACTGATGGTTGAGGTGTTACCCTGCCTGCCTCTGCTGGAGCTGAGGGCTCCATGCCCACTGCTGGTGGAGGTGTTACCCTGCCTGCCTCTACTGGAGGGGAGGGATCCTTGCCCACTACTGGTGGAGGTGTTACCATGCCTGCCTCTGCTGGAGGTGAGGGCTCTTTGCCCACTGCTGGTTGAGGTGTTACCCTGTCTGCCTCTGCTGGAGGTGAGGGTTCCTTGCCCACTTCCGTTGGAGGGGCCCTCTTGCCTCTCTTTGTTGATGGTGTGGGAACCTTCCTTTTTGTTGGTGGTGGAGTGGGATCCTTCCCTTTCTTGGGTGATGGATGGGATCCTTCCCTTTTTTGGGTGGTAGAGTGGAAACCTTCCCTTTCTTGACTCCACGACTAGGAGGTACTCACAGTAGGAGGGGCAGCCGTCACACTCTGGACAGATTCGTGGCAGCAGCTGTTTTGATGGGAGCAGTGGCAGACTGTTTGGCTGAGGTGCTGGGCTGGGTCTTGGGACCCTGCTCTTACGGACGGGACAGAGGGTGGAGGGGGAGGGAAGAGGTCAAGTTGGGCAAGGAAAACCTTCTTAGGGAGTGGGTGTTGGAGGTGTACGTCTGCTGGACTTGGGTGCAGGTGAATGGGCAGTGTGGTGATGTGAGGTGGATGGCTGTTGGGAGTCAGAGTGTGTGCGTTTGTGTCTCTTAGTGGGGGGCAGACAGGGTGGGAGAGGACACAGGGGACACATGGGCGTTGACCTGCAGAGGTAATAGAGACAGGATGACACCATTACAGACACATTACACATACAATCCAGCCTGTCACACATATGGCCCACAAATCCCTTTTCCATCTCCATTGGCACACACATCACTCAGCACCCATCATGTACACTATCTCAGGACATACCAACCCCCCAAATGACACAATGATTGCACACACATTTCCATCCAACATTGTGACATGCATTGTGCCCAAGCTGTACTCACCTGTTGGTCTGGAGGCCCATACAGCTGTCCATACTGGGTTAGGACCCCATCCACCAAGCACTCCAACTCCTTCGAAGTGAAGGCAGGGGCCCTTTCCCCGGTCACACAGGGCATGGCAGGATCCAGACACAGGTCACAGCAGCACACGCAAAGTAGGTGTTGTCCTGTGGAAAGTCAGGAATCAAGCGAAGTTAAAGACAGAATATGGTGGTCATGTCTGCGGTGGTGTACACCGTCATCGCCGCCGGTGATCCCTATTGGCCACTGTACTCATAGAGCCACATATTAACCAATGAGGAATAGCACACTGGTGTGAGACCGCCTTGCGCCATGACCCGTAACGCCAATGGAGTTACCTCACTTCCACCTGTCGCTACGTACAAGACAGACGGTTGCCATTTTATGGTGGTGAACAACATTCAGATAATCGAGAACTACATCATTGCTATAAATTGCACATACATTGCCATTCCCATCGTCCCATCACATTAATGCTCTAATGCTCTTGAGGTGGTGGTTCCATTGTTCAAATTGGGACACCCTACTCACTCTTGTGTCCCTTAGATACCTACCACTGCGGATGAATAGGAGTAGGAGACAAGACCCTGTGTACAGACCCCTTGTGGAATTGGCTACACTGGAGGACAGGGACATAATATTCCCCTACAGACTGGACAGGGCCAATATCACAAAGCTGTGTGCTCAATGGGAGCCTGATCTGATATCAGCTATCCATCATCCCACTGGGCTCCCTCCTCTTGTGCAAGTTCTACCAGTGCTCCATTTCCTGGCAATTGTTCTTTCCTAGTGACAGTGGGCTTGACAGCAGGATTGTCACAGCCAATGTCCCCAAGAGTGCTGGCAAGGGTTGTGTTTGCCTTGGTCAAACACATGTGCAGCTACATTGCTTTCCCCTAGGGGGAAGATTTGGCCACTGTGAAGGCAGGATTCTATGCAATGGGACAAATACCTAATATTATTGCAGCGATTGACGGAACACATATTGCATTTGTCCCCCCGCAACAATGAACAGATGTTCAGGAATCAGAGGAGTTTTCACTCACTCAATTTCCAAATGGTGTGCCTGGCTGACCAGTACATCTCCCACGTCACTGCCAAATATCCTGGGTTGTGTCATGACGCTTTCGTCCTGAGGAATAGCAGCATCCCAAATGTGATGGCACAACTACAGAGGCACGGGTGTGGCTAATAGGTGAGCCTGAGTTCCCACTCCGTGTATGGCAGTGTATGCCTTCAGGAGTTATCCCCATACCATTGTATAAGGCTAATGTTTGTCCCTCAATACTTACAGGTGACTCTTGCTACCCAAAGCTACCCCGGCTCCTGACCCCTGTGAAGAATACCATGACAGGGGCTAAGAATTGGTATAATGAAGCACATGGGCGAACCAGGCAGATCATCCAATGTACCTTCAGCCTCCCGAAGCCAGGTTCAGATACCTCCATATGACATGTGGATCCTTGTGTTTCTCACCGAGAAGGTCTTCCAGATAGTAGTAACATGCCTCATGTTGCACAACCTGGCCCTCAGATGACATGTGTCTTTTCTGCAGGAGGTGGAGACTGGAAATGCCCCTGTGGCAGCAGTGGACCCTGAGGACAGTGAGGATGAGGAGGCAGAGGATGAGGATGTGGACAACAGAACATCAGTTATACATCTATACTTCCAATGACACACAGGTGAGACAGTGGAACTGACCATTCCTCTGACTCTTGTGGACATATTTACATTTGTTTTGCACCAAATTTGCATCTTTTTTTAACGCAAATTCGGTGCAAAACTAACTCCATATTTATACTTTGGCGCTAGAACCATCTAGACCCAAATTTATGGAGTTAAAGTAGGCTTCCCCATGCAAAAAACTGACTGTATGGCCTAAGCGCCATGTTTATCCCACCATGCTGAAATAACGCAGGGGAGGGAGGAGGAGTCAAAAAATGGTGCACAGCTTGCTTTGCACCATTTTTTAATGCCTGGGTCAGGGCAGGTGTTAGGGGACCTGTGGGCCAATGTCCATGGTAGAACACCATGGAATAACCCCACGTGTCCCCTACTTAGGCCCAGCGACACCCATACCAGAGGGAGAGTGGAGGATGGGGGACCCCATCCCAGGTAAGTATAGGTGATAACTGGTAAGTATTCTTTTTTTTAAAGTGCCATTGGGGGCCCTGAAATGGGCCCCCCTTACATGACACTGGGTGAAATGACCATTGGCATTGTGTTGGCCATTGGGGTGGTGGGCATGACAGGAATCATGTGGTATGGATGGTTTTGCCTCAGGAAATGACTCTAGGCAGGTTAGAGTCATTTGTTTTACTCTAACCTGCCTAATGTCATTTGTTGGTGCAAAACCCCCTTCTTCCATACCGCCAGCACCAACCGACTAACGTCATTTTTTTTACGCTAGCCTACCCTTTGCACCGGCTTGCAACATTCCATAAAATGGTGCCCGGCTGGTGCACAGAAATAGTGAAAGCCGGTGCTAAACGTTTTGGTGCAAAACTGCATTAGTGCAGTTGTGCACCAAAAAGTATAAATCAGGGCCGTGATGTTTTCAGTGTGGCTGTAGCAGGATGGCATTCACTTCCTTTGTATCTCAACTTACAGTCACCTACTGTGAGAAAGTAGCCTCTTTCTAGCATGGTTAACCCCACTTGGGTGTGTGTCAGTCTGTTTTTACTGTTACTGGGATCCTGCTAGCCAGGACCCCAGTGCTCATAGTGAAAACCCTATATGTCAGTGTATTTTGCCTGTCTCACTGGGATCCTACTAGCCAGGACCCCAGTGCTCACAGTTTGTGGCCTAATGTGTGTGTTGTCAGTAGTGCTTAACTGTGTCACTGAGGCTCTGCTAATCAGAACCTCAGTTCTCATGCTCTCTCCGCTATTAAATTTGTCCCTATAGGCTAGTGACTTCATTTACCAATTTCAATTGGCACACTGGACCCCGCTTATAAGTCCGTAGTATATTGTACCTAGGTACCCGAGGCATGGGGGTTCCAGGAGATCCTTATGGGCTGCAGCATTTCTTTTGCTACCCATAAGGAGCTCAGACAAACCCTTTCACAGGACTGCCACTGCAGCCTACATGAAATAGTGCACACATTCTTTCACAGTCATTTTCACTGCACTTAAGTAACGTTTGTGTCACCTATATGTCTAACCTTCATTTACTAAAGGCTAGGTGTAAAGTTAGTAAGTGTGAGGGTACTCTTGCCCCCACACAGTCCAGGGCCAACTCCCCGGACTTTGTGAGTGCAGGGACACCATTACACGTGTGTACTACATATAGGTCAATACCTATATGTAGCTTCACAATGGTAACCCTAAATATGCCCATGAGGGTGACTAAGATCATGGAATTGTCCCTTCATTCTAAATCTGGGGGGCCCCACCATGGACCCCAGTACTGCCAAACCAGCTCTCTGAGATTTTCACTGCAATTACAGCTGCTGCCACCTCACAAACAGGGTTCTGCCCTCCTGGGGTCTGAGCAGCTCAGCCTCTGGAAATGCTTTGAAGGGCACAGATGGTGCCCTCCTTGCATATGCCAGTCTACACTGGTTCAGGGACCCCCAGTCCCTTCTGTGGCGCAAAACTGGACAAAAGAAACGGGAGGGACAACTCCCCTCTCCATTATCACCCCAAGGGTGGTGCCCAGAGCACCTCCAGTGTGTCCCAGATGTCAGCCATCTTATTGTCCAAGGTATGGGAACACTCTGGAGGACTCTGAGTGGCCAGTGCCAACAGGTGACACCAGAGACCCCTCCTGATAGGTCCATACCTGATAAGGTAGCTAATCCCCCTCTCAGGGCTATTTAGGGTATCTCCTGTGGGTTTTCCTTCAGATTCTACTTGCAAGTTTCCAGCAGGAATCCTCTGCAACTACTACTTCATCCTCTGACCTCGGATCGACTGCAGACTGCTCCAGGATACACTGAAACAGCAACAAAGTATCCAGAAGGGCTACTTTTCCTCTGCAACTTCAGCTCCAGACAGCAACTGTAATAGTTTCCATGGTGTGCACACTCTGTGGACTCCCTGTCTTCGCCCTGCACCAGAAAGACCGAAGAAATCTCCTGTGGAGTGATGGAGTCACTTCCCTGCTCTTGCAGGTACCTTCTAAGTCGATGACTGGTTCTCTTGAACTCCTCTCCTGGCGACGAACGGCCTCCCTCCTGGGTCCAGACAGTGCCACTTTGACGGAAAACATGACTTTGCTGGAACCAAGGCTTGTAGGACGGATCCAGTGCCAAAACTCACCTGCATCCAGCATCTCTTCATGGGACATCCATTGCATCATACAGGAACCCACTGACATCTTCCTTGGGTGCATTTCTGTAGTCTTCGTCCAATCGGGGACCCTTCTTTTGCACCCTCTTCAGGGTTGGCAGGGGCTCCTGTCCTTCCTGGAACTTCTTCTGACTTCTGGACTTTGTCTCCTTCCTTTGCAGTTCTTCAGGTCCAGGAATCCACCATGTGTTGTTTGTAGTCTTGCTTGGTTCTTGCAATAACTCTAATCACGACTTGCAGTGTGTCCTAAGGAAACTTGCAGTACTTTACTCCTACTTTCCTGGGCTCTGGGGTGGGGTATTTTACTTACCTTTGCTGTATTCTTACTCTCCCAACAATTCTCTACACACTACACCTGTCTAGGGGGGGAATTCGTGATTCACATTCCACTTTCTTAGTATATGGTTTGTGTTGCCCCTAGACCTCTTTTCTTCCATTGCATCCTATAGCAATTCATATTGTTTGCACTATCCTATGTCTAATTTACCTTATTTTGGTGTCTAGTGTACATATTGTGTATAATACTTACCTCCAGAAGGAGTATTGCCTCTAAGATATTTTTGGCCTTGTGTCACCCGAATAAACCACCTTTATTTTTGGTAACACTGAGTATTGTCTTTACTTGTGTATAAGTACTGTGTAACTATAAGTGGTATTGCAGGAGCTTTGCATGTCTCCTAATTCAGCCTAAGCTGCACTGCTATAGCTACCTCTATCAGCCTAAGCTGCTAGAACACTAGTACATTTCACTAATAAGGGATAACTGAACCTGGTGTAACATGTACGTACCCAAGGTACCCACTACAAACCAGGCCTGCCTCCTACACCTATGCCTACCCATTTTGCAGATGTTGGTGTTATGACAACTATGTACTGAGGTGATGACAACAGACAGCTACAGGTCATTATTTTTATGCTATCACAGTGTTCAGATCATTTGCACAAGATGAAACTGTTTCCATAATTGCACATTTTCATCACATAAAACACTATCACGCAAGTTGTGTTCAAGTGTGTTTATTTTAGTGCAAATTGTAGATGGAAAAGTGCAATGGAATGAGGTGATGGTAGAGGTAAGTCCACGGTATTGGTCCAGTCTGTTTGTATCACAGGTCCAGTTTCGAAGGGGCCATAGGAAGGCAAGCAAAGACAGTTCAGAGTGGACAAGGTGACAGGGTGGGACACAAGGGGGAAATTCAGGATGGTCTCATTTCCTGGCAGTGGTCTTGGTCTTGGTAAGTGTCTCTGGCTTCTGTCTGGGGCGCAGGAAACATTTGCAGTGTGGTTTACCATCTGCAGGGGGAGAGGTGCTGGTGGCCTGTGGGTCCTGTGGCAGGGCCTCCTGTCCAATAGCTGCAGCAGATGTGGCGGGCTGGTCAGTAGACTGGCTAGTGGTAGGGGCCCACTGGTGTGCTGTCCATTTCCTCATGATGTTGGCCATATCAGCCAGCACCCCTGCTGTGGAGACCATGGTGGTGTTGAGGGCCTGCAAATCTTCCCTGATCTCCTGATGGTGTACCTCCTGCATGTTGGTAAGGATCTGGCCCATCTTGTCCTGGGTTTGATGGTAAGCCTCCAGGACATTAGTGAGTGCTTCCTGGAGAGTCGGCTCCCTGGACCTGTCCTCCCCTCGGCGCACAGCTGTCCTCTGGGTGTCCCTGTCCCCCTATGCCTGTGTCTCCTGAACAATGCCCACGGCCACTTACCCCAGGACCCTGATTGTATTGGGTGTGAGGTGTGGACTGGGGTCCCTGTACATATGGGCACACAGCTGATTGATGTGTCCTGGGGACAGAGGTGTGGGGATATTGAGTTGGTGCTGTGGTGTTGGATACTGAGGGGGGAGGCTCTGTGGTGGACTGGGAGTGTGCTGGGGTTGCCGACTGACCAGTGGTGTCTGATGGGCCAGGAAGTTCATCCAGATCCTGGAGTCCAGAGATACTGTCATCACTGGGGCCAGCTTCTTTTGGGGGATTGGATAGTCATGGCACCTCCTCACCACTGGGATTGGCTGAGGCGCGTGTGGGGATGTAATATGCTTCATGTCTGTGACGTATTGTACATCCCTAGCTTCCCCTCTATCGTTGCCCTGCCCCTTTTGTTTGTGTATGGTGATGTACTGTATGATTGTTAGTACTCCACGCTATGCATGCTTTGGTGATGGGTGTAAATGCAGGGCTTGGAGGGCTGACCATGCATTGGTATGGCATGCATGGCTTGGCACTGGGGTTGGTCACATGTGTAGGTGCACTGTGTGGGATGGAGTGGAGTGATGGGAGTGAGATGGCATGCAGGTATGGGGGGGGTGATAAGTAGTATATATTGACTCACCAGTGTCAAGTGCTCCAGCTAATTAAGTGAGTCCCTCAGGATGCAGGATTGCCAAGACTTGCTCCTCCCATGCTGTGAGCTGTGGGGGATGAGGTGGGGGTTCAAAGCAAGTCCTTTGGTTGATGAGGTGGTGCCTTGCTGCCACGGAACGTAGGTCATTCCAACTCTTCCTGATGTCATCACTTGTTCATGGATGCTGTCCCACGGTGTTCACCCTGTCCATGATCCTCCACCATTGCTCCATCTTCCTGGCAATGGATATCTGCTGTACCTGTGCTTCAAAAAGCTGTTGCTCTGCCCTGACTATTTCCTCCACCATGACCTGCAACTCCTCATCAGTGAAACAGGGGTGCCTTAATGAGGACATGGGTGTTGTTGTGGTATGTGTGTTGTGCAGAGGGTGTTGAGTAATGTGGTGGGGTGTGGGGTGTGGGATGTGGGGTACGTGATGGATGAATGGGTGTTTGTGGTGTATGTGTGTAGTTGTCTCTGTGATATTTGTTTCTGTCTCTCTGCAGTTTTTGGTGTTTGTAAAGAGTTGTGGGTATGTGGGTGGGTGTTTTATAGTACTGTCGGTGGGTGGGTGTGTTGTGTGTATCAGTGTCAGGTGTGTGTTTTTGAAATTGGCCAATGTTGTGTTGTTTATTATTTGGGTGGCCATTCAGACTGTGCCAGTGTGTACCACCAACGGTTTACCGCTGTTGAATGTTCTCTGTGGTGATTTGTGGGTCACAATGTGGTGAGTGTTGTTTTGTTGGCGTAATGTATGGGTGGTAGTACCATCACTTTAACACTGAATTTTGGTCTGGCGGATATGTGTTTATGGTAGTCTTCTGTCGGTTTGATGTATGTGTGTCATAATATGGCGAACGGATGTTTGCACCTCAACAGTATGTTGGCAGCCATCACCACGGCGGTAAGCGGGATTTACCACCATTGTCATAACAAGGGCCATAATGTGTTGCCCAGGAAAAGTCTTTCAGAATACTTTTGGATTAACTGCAATTTGTGACCCAAGTAATCAGATATTGTATGAGCAAATTGGATTACATCATTCCAGATGGGATGGCACAAAGCCATTCACAAGCTAATCCTTGTAGGAGGAAAAAAGAAAGAGAGAACTCATTTCAATGAGTGCAGCTCGAAGAAGCCTGTTTCAGCTACAGTTTTTAGCTGCATAGTTAATGTTAAGACTGAATCAAGTCTTATTTCTACATTTGTGCAGACGTTTTTCCTATGCTTAACAACACTGCTATAGGTGAAGGATTTGAACCCTAAGATGAAGGCCAAAAACAGAGATCGGAGAGGATGATGGCCTCAAAAGGCAAAGAATTTCAGACTCCCTTTTAGTTTCAGATGGTTGTAACACATTCAAAAGTTAGTCCGTGAAAGAATCAGTATCTCCAGAAATCTTGATGACAATTTGTATGTCATCAGCGTAAAGCAAAAGATAAAACATATACCATTTAATTAGTTGGGCTAGAGGAATCATGTAAAGATTGAAGGGAAATGGCAACAAAGTTGAGAATTGTGGCATTCCAAACAGACATAGGCGGTCATTCTGACCCTGGCGGTCAAAGACCGCCAGGGCGGAGGACCGCGGGAGCACCGCCGACAGGCCGGCGGTGCTCCAATGGGGATTCCGACCGCGGCGGTAAAGCCGCGGTCGGACCGGCAACACTGGCGGTCTCCCGCCAGTGTCCCGCCGCCCCATTGAATCCTCCAAGGCGGCCCAGCTTGCTGCGCCGCCGAGGGGATTCCGACCCCCCCTACCGCCATCCAGATCCCGGCGGTCCGACCGCCGGGAACCGGATGGCGGTAGGGGGGGTCGCGGGGCCCCTGGGGGCCCCTGCAGTGCCCATGCCACTGGCATGGGCACTGCAGGGGCCCCCGTAAGAGGGCCCCTACAAGTATTTCACTGTCTGCTGCGCAGACAGTGAAATACGCGACGGGTGCAACTGCACCCGTCGCACAGCTTTCACTCCGCCGGCTCGATTCCGAGCCGGCTTCATCGTGGAAGCCTCTTTCCCGCTGGGCTGGCGGGCGGCCTGAAGGCGGCCGCCCGCCAGCCCAGCGGGAATGTCAGAATTACCGCCGCGGTCTTTCGACCGCGGAACGGTAACCTGACGGCGGGACTTTGGCGGGCGGCCTCCGCCGCCCGCCAAGGTCAGAATGAGGGCCATAATCTAAAAAACATCATATTGTTAGGAAGGGATACTAAAACGATATGATGGACAGATAATTCCCAAACCAAGACAATTATAGATTTACATCCAGAGAACAAAGAATTTGTTGATCAGTGTTAGATGGCATGCTGTGTCCAACTCCACCGACAGATCTAACACAATCAACACTGCAGAGAGGTTGACAGCACTACAAGTCATCTATTGTGAAGACCCTATTAGTTCAAAATTGTGACCTGGACAAAACCCCATCTGGGAGCAACAAATTGATGGCCCCTACAAATAAACTAAACTAGTGAAACACTGCCTTATCCAACATTTTATTCAAAGAACATAGTTGGGAGATTGGCCGATAGTAGGCCAGATTGTACTGGTCAAGTGGTGGCTTCTTTAACAGAGGTGTCACACATGCCAGCTTTAAATGGTAAGAAACCTTCCCAGATGAAATGGAAACATTGGCAATAGATTTGAACCAGCTATGATCCTAATCTGACATGTTCTTGTATAGTTGAGGAGTCACCAGACACAGACAGTGAGTTGTTGAAATCCTCAAGGGTAAAAGAACGACATCTCAGTGCTGATTTATTTATGCTGGTATTAACACTGACTGTCAGGGTGGTGTAGGACATTACATCAACCACCCTGATGGACAGATGACTTTCATATTTAGATATCACCACCTGTCCAGTGGTGACCTATGTGCCTTTAGAGGAACGCAGTCATGGCAGCCACTGTGACAGTGAAAAAAGTTTTATTGATGCCTGTGCACCAAACATTTTATTTTTCAAAAAAACAAACAAAGATGTAAGTTTGTTCTAGAAAAACAAATAACTAATAACCCCACATCCAGAGATATTTTACCTAGTTATGGTATCATTATTTTAATTTTTCAGGAAAACCTAGCAATTACAGACCAAAAAGGAAAGACATTGGACCAAGGGTCTTCAAACTGGGGGGCAGTCCCCCTTACGGGTAGCCTTAAATGATCATGGGGGTGTACCACACTCTGGCCTAA
This sequence comes from Pleurodeles waltl, assembly GCF_031143425.1. Lineage (NCBI taxonomy): Eukaryota > Metazoa > Chordata > Amphibia > Caudata > Salamandridae > Pleurodeles > Pleurodeles waltl. The sequence continues at coordinate 236,713,445 of NC_090443.1, read as the reverse complement.
AAGTACATTATGATGATAACAGTGTTTTGTTTTAAGCTGGTGGCACTACACCACTCTGTAATAGGCTATCACTAATATATTTTGTCATTTCTATCTGACTTGGGAGTATGTGTCAAAAGGGAAGGGACTCCAAATATTCCTCAATGCTTCCCCTGATTTTCTCATTATCACACTGTGGATATGTAGTGGATCACGCCGGAAGAAAAAGGTCTGTTGGGGGATTTGGGTAGGGTATTGTATATTTATTTCATTCTTCATAGATGGCAACAGATAGGTTCCTCATGTGTCTTATCTCTTTTTAGGTCTTCTCTGGGGTGTTTGCTATCTCCTCTTCCTTTCTCTTGGCTGGAGATGACCTTCTTCATGACTGAGAGACTCCGACTAATCCACCTCGGAAGAAACAAACAAGGGACTGGTATCAGGCAAGTGTTTTTAGGACTCAGGATGTTGGGTGGAGCACCAGGGAAGTGCTTGTGAAGACAGGTAGGGACTTATGCACTGTGGTGCCTTCTCTTCAGGTGTGGTTACCATGCATGAGTGCCCAATTATAGGTTCCCTCCACCAGGATTCCCAAAATTATCACCACTGTAGTGTTCGTTTACCCATTCACTCTCCTTCCCTCCCCGCCACCTCTGTAACAATGGGTCGCTTGCTTCTAAAACAAGACCATACCTTGTCTAGCCATGTTCCTCCAGGTATGCTCCCTCACAGACTCTGACCACCCGTGGCCACCTTCTGTTCTCCTTCTCTTTTGGCTGTCCCTTTCCTGTGCGTGTCTTGCTACTTGCGATCGGGTCCCGTATCTTTTGTCCAGCGTGTCCTTGGCTGCTCACATTCAGGTCTTCTCTCGCCGCGTCTTCTTTCTTCTTGCCTCTCGTTTCCGCACCTTCCCTGCCCACGTCTCTACTCTCCTTGCCTTCCGGTGGCCTTTGTTTGCCCTCTTCATTGGACTGACACCAGAAACACTTATCTTCTTGGAGAGAGTCCCTCCCCGTAGTGCCTGGGGTACCTCCTGTGGATATCTTCATCCATCCAGTGTGGGTATTCCGTTGGAGTCATAATGGAAACCCCGTTACAGGATATTTTTACACACTAGTAAGGCCTAACTAACCAGAATAGTACATTTGGCAATCATGTATGTGATTTATTGCATTTTTTAGAAAAGGTAAAATAACTTAACTGTTATGCTTAAATAAGTGTAGACTTTTTTAAACATTGCCAATTCATGGAATAAGTGTGAAAAATTCCTGGGTGCCTACAATTATTGTTTTTGTACACTGAGGCGGTGCAGCATCAAAAAGTTTGAAGACCACTTCTTTAGACCACCAGTCCTAATTGGCTGGGGGGATATGATACCCTTACTTGGATGGCTAGTAGTCTGTGAGGTTTTCAGATTGAGCTAACTGCTAACAGGACACAGGCCTCTGTGATGTTTGCAAGGAGTGCCCTGTCTTCAAACTCTATCTCGGGCCCTCAGTCACACAGACAGTTAAACAAGTAAAATAATTCTCAGTGGAGGCTAATGCAGCGCAATGCTCCAAAAAAGAAGTTTGAATTAGAGCAATATTCTTGTGAAAAAGGCTCTTCAATACAGTTGCATTTATCAGTTGAAGTAGGGAGGTCTTTTGGTGATTTACATAGCTTCCTAATGACTAAAAAGTTGTGGGGTTAGAAGCACAAAGAATATTCCTATCATAATATAAATATAATTATTTTGCTACTCCAATTTAAAAGCAGGATCATAATTGTTATCAGCTTTTGATGTAACAAAATTACAGTCTAAGCTCCCAGAGGTCCTTAGTGAACCAATTGGAATATGAATGGACCTTTTTCTGGGAATAGTTATCATTAGTTATCATTATGAACCACTCTCCTTTTACTTTTCAGACAAGGTTCACATAATTTGTCTGCAGTTTCCATCACCTACCTTGTTTGAACAGGTTCACTCTTACAAAATTGGTCCTCATGCCAATTTCCTCAATTTTACTATAATCTTACTCATTCAATCAGTGAATTCTGGCTTCTCAAGCTAAGACTCCTTAAGAGTAAGATACCACAAATCTAGATATTGCTCACCTTTGTAATCTTTAGCTTACCTATCTGAAAGTTACTATTAGTTGGAAACACGGAAAAATGCCTAGTTGATCCCACTATTGTTATAATTTCTATCCCATATTTATTGAGTCATTTGCTACTGAAATCACAGAAAAAGAAATAATTACGTTATTTTTCTTCTTAATCTCAGAAGACATTTTACTCGACTTAATAGGGTGAAAATGACTCTGTGTACAGTATCTGATGACTTCCTTTATGACCTGGATCAAGAGTGGGAAGTCTGTACTCATCTTAATTGACCTTAATGCAACCCTTGACCTCGTCTCACAAAACACCATCTAATTTAGTTTTAATCAGATGGGCAAATAAGGTTTAGCCTGGATTAGCCTTGATTTTGATTAAACCCCTTCCTTCTGACAGCATTAGGCAGACTCCGTTTTAATCCTCCTTCAACATTCAGAATCATAGAGTCTCTCAATGCACATCTCTCTGTCTTATTATTTTTGGTCTTTATATCCACCTAATTGCAGCTCTCACCATATCATTTACTTTTCTTTCATGTCCTACACGGTGTTTGGACAAAATATTGGAAAAAATATTGTGATATAGAACTATCATGTCAAGAATATTGAGATGTCAAAAATATCATCAGCAGGAACTTCGAAGGTAAAACTGTATGGTCTTATTACAACTTTGGTAGTCCAAATACTCCGAATGCCAGAGCCATGGGGAGGAGGTAGTCATTATACCAGCTGCCTTCCCCCATTGTATTATCATGTTCCCGACAGGCTTACTGGTGGGAGCATTGTATTATGATGTTTCCACCAGTAAGACAGTTGGGGACAGTGCAACGGTATTTATCTCAGCTCCCTTAAGGGAGCTGAGGCCAATACCGTAGCACATAAGCACCCTTGAAATGCACACTGTCTGCTTTGCAGACAGTGTGGGTTCCAAGGGTGCTGGGCAGGTGGACCCCTACACTGCCCACGACATGGTCGTGGGCAGTACAGGGGCCCCCATGTGGCCCCCTGCACAGCCTTTCCTCCAGCCTTTTCATGGCAGTCAAACAGCTATTAAAAAAGGCTGTCGGAAAGGGGATTCGTGCTCAGCATGGCAGTCACAAGTCAAACTGCCATCAGCTCATCACGAACCATGTTTCTGGCAGGCACGGTGGTCTCCTGGCAGTCCAAACGCCAGAGTTGTAATGTGGCTATCAGACTGCCTGGAGTGCGGCAATCCGACAGTCACCACAAGTCTGTCGGTCCTGCGACTGCCAGGCTCGTAATTAGGGCCATTTTTTTATTGATGTCTTTAATATTGTTGTAAAAAATATTGGTTGCTTTAAAATGATAATTATTGTTATTAATAATAAAGGGTACTTTGAATTGTTTTTATTAAAATGGTTTTATATATATATATTAATTTATGCATTTTAATTTTGAAGTAAGATTTTTATTTTTATTTTATGGTTTAAAATTTTACAAATGGTAGTAAATATTTAAAAAATATTGTTTATACTTAGTAATAATGTATTCTAAATATCAATATATAGGTTTGTAATTTTGGCTAGTGTGTTTTAGATTAAATTTTAGTTTATTTTAAAGCTACAAAACTGTGTGAGTATGAAGTATTGATTGTGTGTATAAAATGTTTCATTTGTATTACCTTGCATAAAATGTTTCATATTGCAGTGGAAATAGTACGTTTTATCTCTTTAATGCCCAACACCTTCTTCAAATAGCTTTAGATTAGAGAGAGCACAGTAAATGTCTCCTCTTTAGTGTCCATCGCATTCTCCCAATACTGTTATACTGGAGTGGGACTAGTAAATGTCACCTCTTCAGTGTCCAATACCTTCCGCCAATATGATTAGATAGTAGTGGGAATTGTATATTTCACTCTTTTATTATCCAATATCTTTCCCCAACATGGTTAGATTGAAGTGGGAATAGTAAATATATCCGCTTTAGTGGATACTACCTCCCCTAATATGGTCAGACTGGAATGGGAATAGTAAATGTCATCCCTTTTGTGTCCAACACCTTCCCCAGGTATGGTTAGATAAGAGTGGGAATGGTAAATTTAATCTCTTCATTGTCCAACAACTCCCCCAGTATGGTTAAATTGGAGGAGGACTAATTAATGTCACCCTCTTACAGTCCAACACTGTCCCCAAATTGGGTTGGAATTTAGTGAGAATACTAAATGGCATTCCTTTGCTTGTCAATACCATCCATAAACAGGCTTATATTGGAGAGAAAAAGTAAACGTCACCCTTTTTGTGTCCAAAAATGCCTTCAAATTGGTATAGGTTGGAGTGGGAATAGTATATGTTATCCTTTTAGTGTTTAACACCTTCCCTAATTTGGTATAGGCTGAAGTGGGAATAGCAAAGGACAACGTTTTAGCATCCAACACCTCCCCCAAATTCATTTAGATTGGAGTGGAAACAGTAAATGAAACCCATTTTCATTTTTTTTTTAATTTATTTTGTTGTACCAGTTAATGAAAACAAAAGCAAATAAACTTATACATGCCAATAAATATATCAATCAGATAAAAAGAGGTTCATCTGTACACTGGCAGCCTCCAACTGTGTGTGTAAACGTAACATTTTGAAAGCTGCTTATGGGCTTGGGTTCCTCGAAAATTAAAATGAATGGCACTGAGATTATACACTTTAAAGATTGTCATGAGCAAAGCTGCCTAGATGTTTTTAAAATGATTCTTAATTAAAGACACGCTGCTCCAGACCATGCTGACACTATTAATTGAAAGCCAGCAAGGAACCTGCAGTTCAGGGTGGGCTCACCTGGGCTTAGGCATGCAGTAACTGCCTGTCTGCAGGTTCCTATCCATCTTGAGATAAATGCTGTTCTCAATAGAATTCTCCTTGTCCATTAAGACTGCACAAATACAAATGAGGTAAAGTAGATCCTCTTTCATTGGCCCACATAGGTGACAGGCTGAGCCCTCTTTTGCTTTCCAGAATGGTTGCTCTACCAAGGACGCAGACACACCAAGGCAGAGATTGAAATATTTTTGCTTCATGTGAGCTGCATACTTTTTGCTGAAGTGAGAGACCAGTTTAAACTGCCTAAAGCCATCAACTAGCATCCACTAATTTATCCTTGATCAGAGATTTCCTCTTGAGTTAAGTTCTGGTGTGGCACTTGCTGGTCCCATAAAACATGCGCTTTGAGTGCCACCAAGGAACTGTCAGAAGGGATTTGAATGATGATGTTGAAGGGATAGATATCACAGACCATAGTATTTTGTTGAGTGATTTATCACAGAAATATATCAGCCTATAGCAGCATTTATTGAAAGCATTCTGCCTCACAATCCTTGGCCGCCTGAGGTCAAATTCAATGTGAATCTGTGCTGGAGATGCATATTTTAGAACCTTGAAATTCCTCTGTAAGGCTTAGTAAGCAAACCATCTGGTGTGGCTGCATCTCATCCAAGAAGCACCTCAGTCCCACAGGTAATTGATGAAAGAGGTTTTGCTGCCATGACAACTGCAGCTGAGAGCTTGAGCCACTTAGATTGTTTGAGAGAGTGCAGAAAGCTGCAATAGATATGTTTCTTCTTCATATATAAAGAGGCAAAACAGCACAGTTTTCATCTATCAAGGATGAAACCCTCAGTGACGACGACACTCCTGTACATCTAGACGTGGAGGATGGTTTAGCCCATCTGGGCAACCTGGTCAGACACCAACAGTGGCTCTCAGAGTACCCACATCAAGACCTCCTAATCCAGTTGCATCAATCAAACAGGCAGCCATTTGCCCCCCAACCGGTATCCCTAGGACAATGGCAATCATCTTGTGCCCCCTATTCCAGGATCCTGAGTCACATCACCGCACCTGGGATGGTCCTGTGACCAATAGTGGGGGTACCCTGTGGCAAGGCACAGGCCTGTGGGGGTAGGGTGTGTGGGAGGGATGCTCTGGAACAACATGTTGTAGGCAGTAGTGATGCCCTTGGCCAGGACACCATCAGCCAAGTCTGATGGATCTCTCAAGAGTACCAAGGCGTGATGAGCCAAGTAGTTGCCAAACTCCAGGAGATCAAGCAGCTGCAGAGGGTCATGCATGAGGAAATGTTTTAAAAGTGGGAGGCCTCAAATATTATCCTGGCCTCCTTAACAGGGGTGTTCCAGGAGGTTAGCAGTATCCTGATCAGAGATCATGAGCAACACCATACACCTTCCTTTGGCCCAGCATCACCAGGCCTTGTTAATCTGTGCCAGCCACTGGAATGAAGATCCTGTCAGGGGAAAAACCCACAACAGACACCCCTTGCTTGGTACCATCACATCAGCCCCCTCCTACAAGGGGGGAAGTCCAACTAAGAATACGGGTGGTGTAGCAGGCAAGACACCTGCCACCGCCAGCAAGTGACCTCTTCTTAAATGAACTCCTTTGTGTGCTACATAATCATTCTGTTGACTGTCCTTCAACAACTTTCAATTTCCTATGGGAGAAGTACACTGGACTTTGGACTTAAAATGCTGTGGCATCTATTACAATGATTTCATCAACCATGACTAAACCCCTCACTGTTATGTTCTGTCATCTTTCTTATTTTTATCCTGTGCACTTATGCACAATAAATATGACCTATCACAAAGTTTGTGTCTGCTTTCTTCTGTTTCAATTATTGCTACGTTGAGATATAAGACCATGTGAAGCAAATGAAGAAGATACAATATACTAATGTAAGGAGGGATCTGTAACAGGTACACTGTTCTGCTAAGAATTAATAACAACACATACAACAACACATTGTTACAAGTGTCTGGTCACACCAAACATATTATTACACTGTACGGCACATATGCTGTCAAAATGTCTAGACTGTCAAAGCCACGAATGGCTTACTCATATTGTGTCAAGGTAGATTTACCAAGGTACAGTCCTGCAGACCACAGATGGAAGGGCCTTGTCAGAAATTGACCTGTAAAATAGGTGAACAGAAAAGCGAATGGTGTCAACAACTTGAGCCCTATTCATACCACACCAAAGTATTCCAACATCTTATTATGCAAGGTACAGACACAGGGCAGGGCAACAGTCCCTGATCATAGGTCCATCATATTCGAATTACAACGCATCTAGTGGTATGACACAAAGATATGACACTGTTGTGGCACAGGCACTGTGGCTTGCAATGATGAAACACATCTATAGCTACATACAGGTTATACAAGAAGAGTGGTTAGCCCATGTGAAGGGTAAACACCTGGCTTGCTCTTGATGACAACATATTTAATGCCCACATATTCACACACATGATTCAATCGGCCCAACACAGCACCAAATAAGAAGTACATTTTGGACTTCAGACCATCTACCCAGACACTGGCCAGGTTGTCTTGGAACAGGTCTCTTACATCCCAAATCTGTTACCTACATTACCTGGAACAGTTCATGTCCTCTTCACATGTCAGACCTGCAGGCGATACCCCCCAATGTCACAACTCTGATATGCCCACATGAAGATGTCAGTGTGAATGTACATGGACAAAGATAGGACAAGGAATATAGATTTAATAACATGCCTATAACAGAAATCACATAGGAAGCACCTGGAAATGAGGTTACATTTCAATGTGACTGACACAAACAAAGCAGCTACATGAAGGTGGGGATATGTCAAACACTAGGGCTCAGATTTATACTTTTTTAGCGCCGCATTTGCGCCGCTTCTTAACGCAAATGAGGTACAAACTTACAAAATACAATTGTATTTTGTAAGTTTGCGCCACTTTTGCATAAAAATATTACGCAAGTGTGACGCTAAAAAAGTCTAAATATAGGCCTAACTTTTCAAGCACCCTTTTAATGAATGTTGGATAACATTAGATTATCATTGTCTTGCAAATTCACTCTAATTCACACATTCTGACAATGACAGTTCATTGTTATTGGAAGGTGAGTCATTAGTTGGTTGGCCCGCACAAGAAATGGGTCCATACTTGACCACCACTGGAAACCAAACACCCTATGCTAGCTTTGTGGAGGAGCCCAAGGCTTACTCAAGGGAGATAGTGTGGGCTAGTAATCACCATTCACGAGCACACAAGAATAACTCTCAATAAGTGATTGTCTAGTCTGTGCTTTTCCTTTTGATAAAGTAAAAGTACATTTATTACACACTCACTACTCAATACTATGCAACAATTTACAAATGTACACAAATGAATGGAATTACCTTTGGATGACATTGCATAATCATTCTTGTCTCCCCCGAGGGAAAATATAATCCAACAGCCCACATGGAAAAACATTTACTTGTATCCTAATGCAATTTTGACTGTAACTTGGAGTGCGAGCTCCTAATTCTTGCAATAAAGTACATCTACTTGACCAATGGTGGCTTTCAGTCTCATTACTCAAATAAGCATGAAGAAGAACATGTGTGGGCATGTTGAAATTATATGTGCGCTTATGATTACTCTCAGATTACTTCTGATTAACACTGTGTGATACCATCCTGCACCCCTAGAAAATGCCTTGTCATACAACCTTTCCAAAGTCATACCATTGGCCACAACACGGGGATCATACATTTTCAAAATCCACTTTGTATCACATGCTATCATTTCCACCCAAACTGTAAAAACACTTGAAATTACAGCCATTCACCCCCAGAGGGTGCAGTTCCACAAGTCAAGAACAAAAGTTCTAGCAGGAGCATTATTGAAAATTAATTGAATCCTTTGGGGGTTATCATTCTCTTGTCCAACCCAACCTAGGGTGGGGACACAAAACTTTGTGTTGGAGGGGAGCTGCGCTGCTCTTGCAGCTCCCTTTATCCAAGAGCTTGTAGTTGGTGGTGACCTCATCTTCCTGGGGCCACCATAAGCTGTAAAGGGGCCAAAACAAACTATAGTGCCTCGCATTGTGGGGCTTCGTGCACATTTGATTAGCGGCTGTCCTACTGTGCCGAGGAGAGCCCCTTTACTTTCACCTGAAGCTTCTTTATGGTGCCTCCAAACATGTTCCTCTTTCTTCGTGGGTGTCCCGTACCACCTGGATATCCCTATGATGCAGACTTCATCTTCAGGGGTGTCTGGTCCCACCTGGACCCCCTGTAATGCCTTCTTGTTGGAGGGCAGCTTGGGGAGACCACCCCCATCAGACCTCGCCAGCCCACCAGGCTGCCAGAGGAGCTGGCAGCCACTCTTCAGTCTGCCCACTCCTGCAGGCAGACATGTACTGTGGATCTGCCCTCCCACCAATGCTGAGCACTGGGAGCAGGGATGGCAGGGATGGCGGGCCACCCAGGGGAATATAGAAGCACCCCCCAGCCTTCCTGCTGCTGTGGATCTTCACAGGGAGCGTGATGGCACTCCCTGGCTTTTCTTCGGTGCTGGGCCCTGGGATATGGACGGGGACACCCTTGGCCATCTTTGTGGGGGGCGCAATGGGGCCCCCTACTTCATCTTCTGAGTGGGCCCCAGGATGGGGTCCGGGCCCCCTTCGCTCAGATTCAGGAGGAGTGCTACAGCACTCCCTGGCCCCACTCACAGCCAGCAGCCATCATTGCGGGGGATAGGATGGCATCCCCCGGCTTCTCTTCTTTGAGGGGCCCCACCATGGAGTACGGGGGCCCCTTCACCACCTTCATGGGGAGCGTGACGACATTCCCAGGATTTACTTTGCAATTGCGGCCCTGCCCCTATTTTCACAGGGAGTGTGACAGCTCTCCCTGACTTTCTCCATGGGGCCCTGGGATGGGGTCCTGAGCCTCTTCTGCAATGGGGTTCATACTCTTCTGCTTCTTGGGGACAGCCCCCAGGACCAACCCACCCAGCAGGCACAATCTGGAGCAGGGGTGGAGCCACAAATGCTTCACTGCTCGCTCCTGGATGGTCGAAGGTGGCATAGCTTCCCATCATGATATCTTGGAAACCCAATTACGATGCTCTCAATCTCATTTCGCACCTGGTGGCTACCCCTTGCCACCAGGAGCACTTTCATGAAGTTTCCTTGCCTAGAACGTTCCCAAATTGGTAGGGAACCAGTCCCACTGACTACCTGCACAAGTCTTCCATCTAGGTGCCTTCCTTTCTTCTGGGTATTACGTTCTCCTTACGCTAGCCCAGTCTTTCCCCCAATTAGTCTTCAGAGGGTTAAGGTTGCCAGCTTACCTGGCCCTCGTATAAGCCTCACTGCATTTGAAGTCATTCGGGAGCAGGGTCCTTGCCCCACTGGGCAGTCAGGGAGTTCGTCTTTCCAGTTGTCCAAAATACCAATCTTCAGGCCCAGTGTCCTGCAGGGAAGCTTGGCCAAGAGAGCAAGCCCTCCCCTGTCCAAGACCTTTTAAGCTGGGGTGAAAGTTTCCCATAGGCCTTCATATCTGGCCTATCCAAATGTGCCACATCACTTTCTTACCCCTGTCCCCTACCTTCCTGCACAGTCTTTTGGGATAGCTTAAAATGCCATTGTCTAGCAGTTATGTGCCACACCTGCTCTTAATGTCTCTGCCCCTCCCCAATGACATTCCTTCCAGGGCCTCTCAGGCCTGTGCCTGGCATGGATTGACAGCTGGCTGATTGATGCAAGGCCTTGCTAGTGCAGCTGGGCAGAGCAATACTGGGCACTTATCTTGAGCTGAGTCAGTGAAAGATCACATACCTAGATGACCCATTGCATTGTTCTTTTCATACAGGTTACAGTGTACACTGCTGTGACTCTGAAGTCTGTGGATCCTAGAAACTGGAGTTGTGCCCTAGGCCACCCTTTCCCATTGACATTTAGTGGAGTATCCCTACAATGACAAGACAGTAAACACACTGACTATCTATCCCTCACATGTGTACACCCATCTCATAATGCCAAACCCAGACCACAACCCACTCTGCTTAGAAGCGCTGTTATTGGGCTTTGCACGCCAGCCCTCTCATAGGTGCAGACATGTGGGCACACATGATCACGTGTAACAAGCCCTGGCCCTCCCACCCTTGCCAGGTCACAGCTGCCTTTGCTTAATAAGGCAGCACTGGTGATAAACACATGCAGTCCATTTTTACCATAAGTGTACTGTGGGTGAGTCCCAAACTATGAGGCTCCCTCACAGTAAAAGGTCAAAAACCAGGTGATTCAAAAGTGAGCAATCAGGGTGTACAAGATAGTCAGAACCATCCTCTCACATTTGCACAGTCACTGTCATTACATAAAATGACATACTAACACTCATGAAATGTAGTTATTGATGAGATCTTCCCACAAGTCAACTCCTTCGTCTTCACCACTATCATCCTCAATTGGCATTTTAGGGGGGTCGCCCGGTGGCACTGCAGACTCCCACTCGTCGGGATGTATGGGATATTCCTTTGCAAGGCAATGTTATGGAGCATGCAGCAGGCCGCATGGATCTTGCACTCTTTACTGATTGAGTAGAGGAGGACTCCACCAGTGTAGTCCAGACATCTACATCTGGCCTTCAGGAGCCCGAAATCCCGCTCCACGACCTGCCTTTTTCTTCCATGAGCCTCCTTGAAGCAGAGTTCACCTGGCATAGTTAGACTGCTTATTGGCATCAACAACCAAGGATGGTTTGGATATTCTGAGTATCCTGTTAAGGAATGGGACATATGTGCAACTATGATCACTCTTATCAGAATTGTCGCACAAGAAATTGCACACACCCAACCAGGACAGATGTGACTAGCCTACCAGTCAGGCCCTCTCTGGGTACAGTTGTGACATTAGCTGGGAGATTGTGCTGTTACGCTGTATGAAGGTATCATGGACTGAACCCATATAGCAGGCACTGAACTGTGAAATGTATAAGTCTGCCAAACATACATCTTGGACGTTGATGGAATGGAAGTTCTTTCAGTTGCGGTATACTTTTTCAATGACATGCAGTGTGACCAATCCAACATGTTTGACATCAATTGCCCCCACCTCATGTGGGAGAGGTGCAAAACCATAAAATTCAGCCTTCATATGGGCTAAATCATCATGTCTGGAAAACTGGATATAGCTGCCCAGGTGTTTCAACATTCCTGAGAGGACATCCTTCAACACCAGACTGAACATAGGTTGGGACATTCCAGTAGCTAGGGCCACTGTGTGTTGGAAGGACCCTGGGGCTAGTAAGTTCAACACTGACATGACCTCTAGAATAGGTGATATGCTGGCTGGATTACTAATAACTGGCATAATGTCTTGCTCCAACTGACATCATAAGTCCACTATTGTTTGCCTATCCAGGTGGTAATATGATATGATGTGCCTTTGCTCTATGGTCTGAAGGTCTGGCAGTGGACAGTAGACAGGTGGTTGTCACATCCTCCCTCTCCCTGGGTATCAATACATGACAAGAAATGAGTTCTGACATTAGTTATTGTGTCCACAGCAGCACACATGATGCATGACAATTTTGAATGGATGGACATAGCAAACAATACACATCACAACTGCTCAAAATACAAGGGTCACGTGTAACCCCCTTAATTTGCCGTACGTGTGAACACATCATGTATCAGGAACAAAGCAACATAGTGCCTCAAATATATCCACTTGAAATGTGATTGGATGCCTGGAGCAAAAAAATGACCTTCAAGAGGGGTTGACTGTGCTCCACTGTAAATTTCCATATGTGCCAGCAACATACTACAATGGTGTTTGAGTAGTAGGACCAAGATAATCAAACATCAAGAGCAGGTTTTAGTACTCAAAACAAAGTTATATTAGGTGTGATGAAGTTTATGACTCTAAACTGACCTCTAAAATGGCAGCTGCCTGACTTACTCCATTGGACAATAGAAACTGCTAGTGCAAGTCATCATGGCAGTAGGCAATAGCAACTGCAGCAGACACAGCCTTAGGCTGACATTGTTGCCAGCGGTGGTCTTGGGCCAATGGCTGTGTCCGCCAAATGGTGATTACTGCATATGTGGTGGACGTGACCGCCATGTTCTGAAAAATCCCTCACTTGATTCCCAACGCTGCTGCCAGTAAGACCTCCACTATCGAGCTGCTATGTACCGCCTCTGGGATCAATTATGCCATGTCCAGAAGGCCTTCACACAAGAGGAGCTGAAGAGGCTGGTGACTAAGGTCCTACCCCTCTATGGTGAACCAGGGGAGCAGGTAAGTGCCTCATGTACACCATTTTCTCTGTACCTCATCATTCTTTCCTTCCTCAAAGGCATCTTGTGCCCATGTCTGCCAGATTTTATACTTATGTGCCTGTTGTTGCAGACTGTGTGGCATTAAATGGAGAGTGAATGTGCAGGCATTAGTGGTCAGAGCCATAGGATGAGTTCAATCACATTGTGCTGTTCCTGTTTCCTGTGTTCACTGAATAAACTTGGGTTGGATACACAGACCTAGGTGAGGTGACATCATAGCCATCCACTGACATCTATTTCATCGAGATTGTTTTATATGTGAGACAACATGTATGTGCATGTCAGCATGAGCTGAGTATGCATGTTGTATGTCTCAGTTATGAGGAATGTGAGATATGTATATGTTGCCATTGAGATTACTTCAGTTATCTGCCTTTGCTGGTCTTTTTTTGAAAGGTATGACATCACTCTCGCTGTCCTTCAGGTTGCCACACACACCACATGCAAAATTGATGTTGGCTACATGATGTACTGTAATGCATGTAGTGATAGGAATGTAGTGTCATGTAGGTTCAGTCTGCTCAGCCTGCAGAGACCAGGGCCTGTCACATGTATCTCCCAGTATGTGTCCAAGTCTAGGTTGGGGTGGGGCGACTGTGGCTATACAACTGTGGCACAGTGTCCACTTACTGTACCCCATCAGTTGTTGTCATGTGACCAATATGAGGCTATCTTTAAATATTCTGCCTAGAATGCCCCATTCCTTTGATTATATTTGGAATGGGTACGGGGGGTACTGTGATAGACATGTAGTTGGCATTATTGTCAATGTGTGTCCCTTTCTCCCACAGCCCTGTTGTCACCCTCCCACAGATGATACATACCCGGGAGAATATTTAAGGATGACCAAGACTTTTGGGCAGCCCCCTTGACCACCTTCTTTAACAACTGCCTAAGTCAATCAGATGTTCCTGGAGCCTGAAAAGGCTCACTATTGCATCCCATTCTTAAAAAAGGTGATTCTACCCTCCCGGGAAATTACAGGTTAATAGCCCTAATGGATGTAGATGACAAGGCCTATGCAAGGGTCCTGCTCAGGGAATTGAAACATTGGATCACAGAAAATAACATTATACTAATGTACCAAACAGGATTCATGCAAGGTTCATCCACCTTATACAATTTGCTGGCTCTTGCATATTTAGGTCAGAAAACCTTGAAACCAGCAGCTCAACCACTATTTGCATGCATCATCAACTACTGTGCAGCTTTGGATGGCGTAGTAAGACACATACTCTGGAAGAAGTTAGCCTACTGGGGGATACCTGGGAATTTCTGGCGGCAATAATGGCACTCTACTCCGACACATGGGTGAGAGTAAAGGTTTCGAACACACATGTGACTAAAAGAATATATACTAACAAAGGCCTAAAACAAGGCTGTGTCATTGCTCCCACCCTTTTCAAACTTTATACGGCTGACCTTGGTGAGGACCCAGTCAGAGAAAACACATTTCCCCTGAAATTGGGAAATACAGTGCTTTCAATAATCCAATATGCCGATGAACTGGTTCTGCTTGCCCAGGCTCAACTTGGCTTGAAAGGGGGCTTGGACATCCTGCATGATTACAATGAAAAAAATGCTCTGAAGGTTAATGCAGCGAAAACCAAGGTGTTAGTGTTCGGACACCAGTCACAGAAGTACCCAAGAGTATGGAAGCTTGGCGCTTTACGTATAGACATGGAGGAAAAATACTAGTACCTTGGGATATGGCTATCTAATGCCGATAAAATACTACACCAGATAACAGCACTAAGGACAAAGGCAGAGAGAACCTCCTACGCCTTAGCTAAACTTTATCTCCAGCTCCAAGCCCCTACACCCGAATCAATTAGGAGAATTATAAAAGTTAAACTTCTACCCACTATTACATACAGCCATTTAGCTTACCCCAGCAGGATTACAAAAACTCTGGAGAAATGTCAAATGAGAGCATACAAAAGGATTTTTCATATCCCTAAATCCTGCAGACATGCAGGGATACGCTGAGAATTTAACATAACAAGTATGGTATAAATTGTAAAATGGATATAATTAAGTTATTTCATGCTGTTTCCAGGGCCAATACCAAAAGTTTGGAGGGTTCACTGAAAGTAATCTTTGAAGACGTCTCCAGAAACTGGGGCCATCTATCTCAGGCATGCCGAGGGTCTTTTTGATCTAGTCCCCTCTTATTCATCAGATCCCTTAATATTGAAGGCCCTTTTGAAAAAGATACTGAAAGATCACGGTACACAAATCTCAAGAGTACAGGACATCACCATAATCAGGGAAATCAAGGGGGCAGAGGGTTTAGCTGCGTCGTACAGTGTTGCTAACCTTCAGCTGCATATGGCAGCAGCCCTGGGAGCTCGAACTTTTCAAAGCATTTTACATATGCTACTCCTAACACTACCGGCTTGGGAGTTTAGACACAGTTGGAAAGCAATGTGGTGACACCTTCAGGAATGTATCCTACATAATTACCACAATGAATCCATTTGTCATTTAATATGCTGCTGCCCGGGTTTAGCCTCAGAGAGACATCGACTTTTAAAAGCTCTTTTTCTGAAATATGGTCTAAGGACATGTAACGAAGCCATTAAATACTTATTTACTACAGAGGTTCCCATGGAGCTTGCTTGTCTTGGGGAATTCTTCATCATCATGAGGAAAAACCTTCTGCAAGCACATGCCCAACAACTTGTAGGAATTAAAAAGTGACGGTAGAGCCTAAAGCCACGCTGTTAACTAAGTGGCTGCGCCCTGACTGTTGGTATCCATTATGGAGTGACTTGCATTAATGTTTCAGTCACATGTGTTTGGGTACAGGCATTCATCCACAGACACACATCTGGGTTTGCATTAACAAAATGGGGATAGTGCTGTAGCTTCCCCATGTCCAACCTGTTGAGGGGCCTCTAAACGTTCTAGCAACTTCTGTGTCTCTCCAACACTCCAAGGACTGGTGGCTTCTACTGAAACACTCAGAGCATGTCATTGTAATGGGTGTTAGACATTAGAGATGATTACCCTGGGGCTTGATGATTCATAGTGTTGTGTATTTAGTGGACACATCTCCCTGACATCTTATTCATGATGACTACAGTGTTCATTTCCATGCCACATGTGTGGCCTATCTGAAAAATGATACCTCCTTGACTCTATTGAGACAGATGTCACTTGGTGATGTGTCTATTGTAGAACTGCTTCCAGTGTGACATCAGTATTTCCTGTCACCTACACCAGGGTATTGTACTTTTGTCATCAACACAGATGCTTCTTTTATTAATGTTGGGTCCTTATGTATGTGACAAATAGATGTGTGCATGCCCTTGTGTGGGAAATGTGGGAATACATTTAGCATTGGCCTATAATCATGTGAGAACAGGTAACTGAGGTCTGCTCCATGGGGAAAAACCTTGTGGGTGATGATGTCTCATACTATTCATTGGTTACTGTGATTGCACAACTTCAGCCATGCTGTTGTAGTTTTCATAGATCCTGATTTTCCTGTGGTAATCTGTTAACATTTTAGTTGACATGCATGCATATGGTATAGCACATGTATGGGCCACTTAGGTGGAGTTAGTGGCTAGGCCCTACTTGACATCATGATAATGTTTGCTAATCAGAGCTGTTGTTCAAGTATGTTCATGGACATGTGATGACCCTATTTCTATTTGTCAATGCAGCATCTGCACTGGCCAAGTGGGGAAGCATCTGACCACAGGACCTTGGGTCAAGAGACAACCTACACAGAGGTACCTAGTGGCCTGGATGGCGAAGGGAGTGCCACGAAGGAGACTGGATCGAGATCATCATCTTCATCATCAGATTCCTCCTCCAGTGGCCACTCCCTAGTGATGAAGGACCCATAGGGGCATCCCCCAGTACCATTCTTGTCAGCCACATAAGTTCTATCACTGCTATCCCTGATGGTCCCTACCAAAGTAGCTGTGCCCGCTCACTTAAGAGGGTGGGCATCTCCTTTACCGCAGGCACTTCCGTCCCAGCCCCTTTTACCCCTGCTGCCCTCGGTGAGGAGGCTATTGACCTCCTAAGAATAATCTCTGTGGGTCAGTCAGTCATTGTGAATGCCATCCAGGAATTGGCGATTCAACTCCAACAGACAAACGCTTTCCTGGAAGGCATTCATGGTGCAGTTGCTGGCCTATAGAGATCTTTTCAGGCTCTGCCCTCCTCATTCACGGCAGCCTTTCATCCCCCCACATTCCATACTCCCCAAACTCTCTATTCCCAGTCTAAATTCCTCCTTCCCCTACATAACCAAAGCACACAGCAGATCTGCAGATATTCAGCTCAACACCAAAAAGGAGCGCACACAAACACACGCACCACAAAACATGCCGTATGCACACAAACAGTATCCACCAACAGACACTGCAACACTCACAACTTTCCCAGACACCCCCATCACCACCAGCATCACAGAAATAACATCAGGCATACCCACAAGCACCACACCAACATTCACTGATATACCCACCACATCCATCGTCCCCACAGACACTACCCCAGCAGACCCAGACATTCACTCAAAACAGAAACCATAACTACAGGCACACAGACATCTACCACATCTACCATACCTTTATCACATAGGCTCTCATTATTCTAATGAGACTACTGGATTTTGAGCAGCAGGATCGTCCACAGTGTGGGAGACTGAGTCTAACCCACTGCGGGTGACACCTGTCGCTCTAAATCTGGGTTTTGCTCTGGCCAACTAGCAGTGCCTCATCTCTATCAGGGGATAGTGATGATTAGGCAGCCGAGCACATGACATATTAGGCTTCTCAGGGAAGTCGTGGTCACTCAGGTCCCATCCGATTCTCTCATTTACAATTCAGTCTCATACATAAACGACAAACAGAGGCAGTATATTTTTTAATAATGGGTTTAATAAAACAACTGCATCTTAGATAGCAAAGGGTGAGCTGCAATAACCAGGACAACACAACATGACAGTATTAAAATGGTCACGAGAAGAGTGAAGCATAAAAATTACTCTATCATATTGGGCCTGATGTATGAAACTTTTTAGCATTCGCAAACAATGCGAATCGCAAAAATCGTCCGTTTGTGAATGCAAAAACGTGGTCTGAGATGCATAAAAGGCAATTGCAGACCAAAAATAAGAAATCGCAAAACTTTCAATTTTTTGCGTTGCGACCTGGTTTTGCGAGTCGCATTTTGTGATTCGGTATTTCCAGTAGGAAATTGCGAGGCGCAAAATGCGATTTGCATAATCCAAGTCGCAAATCGATGCACCAAAAAATCGCTAATTGCGCAAAACCTATATAAAGAGGCCCAGAATGCCTCAAACTCTTTTCCACAATAGCTGCACTCTACGTCATGGCGAGGAGGATGAGGATCCTGGCAGGTTTGAGGAGAGGGAGGAGGAGACAGGAGCGCATTTTCAGAGTGCGCATTACACTTTTGACTAGACTGAGGAGGACATTTTTGAGAGGTATAGGTTGAACTCAGCCATGATACTTGAGCTGATAGCTGAGCTACAACCCATAATGCAGTGCAGAACACATAGGACTCATAGTATCCCCAACCATGTGCATGTATTATGCTCCCTCCAACTACTCGCCTCAGGGAGCTATCAAGGGGTCATAGCAGCAGCTGGAGGGGTATCACAGAGTACCCTCTCTAGATTTTTCAATGCATTTATTAACGCCATGCTGAACAGGATACACCAGTACATCAGATTCCCCCACACCCCACAGGAAATACAGCAGACAAAAATAGATTTTTACCAGATATCACAGTTCCCCCATGTCCTAGGTGCCATAGTTGGGACACATGTAGCAATCTGTCCACCATCACCCACAGAGTATGTGTACCGCAACCGTAAATACCAACATTCCATGAATATACAAGTGATATGCAATGCCTCCTACATTATTACTGATCTCGTGGCCAGGTACCCAGGGAGCACAAATGATTCGTACATCTTTCGCCTTAGTGGCATTCACACAAGACTGCTAGCTGGGGAGTTTGGAGAAGGATATCTACTAGGTATTGTCCCTCTGTACACTGGCGCATTGATGGCGTGCTGATGTCACATGGCTCACTTACTCATTATACCCTCTGTCCCTTCCAGGAGACAGTGCCTATGCAGTGCGCACCTACATGATGACGCCCTACCTAAATCCAACTACACCTGCTGAACGGAGATACAATGCAGCACACAGGGTGACCCGCAACGTGGTGGAGCGCACCTTTGGACTGCTGAAGAGTCGCTGCCGGTGCCTCCACAAGCGTGGAGGGGCACTACAGTACAGCCCAGAGATTAAATGTAGAATAGTGGCTAATTGTGCAATCTTGCACAATTTAGCTACCACCAGGGGCATACCTGTAGAAATATGTGATACTGAATCTGATGAGGATGATGATTCCATACCACTCCTACAGTCAGCAGACAGGACCAGTGCAGCAGAGGGAAGGCAAAGGTGTGCTGACATCACAAACAACCATTTCAGATGTTAAGTATGAATAAGACAAATGCACTGACATTTGTACTAGTAGTTAGTAAATTTATTACCTTAATGTCAGGTAATGTTAGTCCAACGAATACCAACAAAAGTGAGTTAAAAAACAGAAACAATAGAAGTTCAGAGTAAAGCACTATTCCTTCATAGTGTACTCATTACCCCTCTGGCCACTACAGTTACTTCTTGCAGCCACGCACACCACTCGGGTGCCCAGTTGCCTGGCACCTCGATTGTCCGCCTCAGTGGCAGTGCTGTGCCTGGCACTGCGCCATCTGGTGTCCATTGCGGGCACATCTAGGCTGCTGAGGCTGGAAGTGTCCTCCGTGTCCCCCAGTCCAAGCTCGCTAGGTGTGGCTGACCTGTGTCTCATGATGTTGTCTATCACATTTGTGATTTGGACTAGTCCGTGAGCCACATCCCTGCTGCTGTGTGCTGCCTCCACCTGTGCAGCCACTGCACGACGTGAAATTTGTGAGGTTGAATTAGCCAGCCTAGCGACAGAGCGACAAAATCCTCCAAACATGTTCATGAAGCGTCGCTCCTGTCTGCGGTGGCTCACCCTGTCATGGCGCAGCTCCTGACATAGTTCACGCACAGCAGACGTTAGCTCCCTTGTGTCCTGCGATGCCTGGACCTGTCCCTCATGCAGCTGTTCTATATTTGCATTCAGGCACTCCAGCTGGCTATGCAGGCCCCCCATGTTGGCATTATGTTGCTGCATCTGTTTTTGTAAAGCAGTGATCTTTTTATTCTGGAGCCGCTGCTGCTGCAACATAGCCGATTCCAGGCCACCAAAGAAGGAGGTTCTCTCACCTGCCTCATACGCCTGTGTACCTGCATTTGTTGCCATCCTGCAGGGTGCTGTGGTCTGCTGCGAACTGGCCTCCTGCATCTGGGTGCATCTACCAGTTGGGGATAGTGTATGTGGGCCTTCCTGCTGCTCATCGGAGTCCTGACTGAGCTCTGGCAGTAGCAGTGCCCTGGGCCTGCGTCGGAGTGGCGCAATGGTCAGAGACCCACTCGTGTTGGAGTCTGATGCTAGATGGGTGTCAGTCTCCCCTAAGCTGGCACATGCTGTGGCTGCTGGGCCTGGCCCACCTGCAACGACAATATGCAGCATGTCAATTATGTTTGTTACAATTAAGGTCACACAATGGTAATAAAGGTACAGGTACTTCTCTTCACTGTGTTGTGGGTTTTGTGTTCTTCTGGGTGTCGCTCTACTTAATTACATTCTATGTGCTACTTTCAGCTCTGGGTTGTGGACTACCACTCCCATAATGCATTGTTGTGCTGCTTCTAAGATGTGGAATGGACTACTTCTCACAATGTTTTACATTACTTGCTAATTCCTAAGGGGCTTTTGTGCATACACATATGGGGTTACAATTAAACATTGCACTTACCTTTGCTGGTACTTGGTGTGCCGGAGGAGTCTATCTCTGTGACCCCACTGACTGCTGTAGGGAGGAGTGTGGATTCCACCGGGTCCTCTAACAGGGTGGATGGTGACTCTGTGGGTGGACAGCCTCCTGTGCTCCTGGTCTCCTGCAGTCGTCTTGCCACCCTCTCCTTGGCACGGGACCGCAAGTCGTACCATCTCTTACTAATTTCTTCGACCAAGTGCTGTGCCACTCCAGTTGTGCAGATCTTAGTTTGTATGTCTGCCCAGAGCCTCCTTTTCTCACTCTCAAGCACCTGGAGTGAGCTTTTGTCAAAAAGCCGGTCATGGCTCCTGACCACCTCCTCTGTCAGCACCTCCAGCGCTTGCTCACTAAATTTGAGCTTCCGCTTTCTTTCTTCCTTCTCCTTTCCTTGGGCTGAGGTGTCCATGGTTGTTCTGGTGTGCTGCCTCCTTCAGAGCGTTGCTCAGTGTGGCTGGGCTGCTCTCTCTGGATGCTGGTTTGGGTATGTCACCTGAAACTGCCTGGGATGACTCACTTCCTGCTTGTGATGTCATCAGGCTCCTCCAGGTGTGCTTTCTCGCAATTTCTCACAATTTGCGATTTTCAATTCCTGATTCGCAATTTGCGAAAATGCAAGTTGCGATTCAGTAAATCGGCCTCGCAAACCACAAATAGCGATTTTTAAGAAATCGCGAATTCCGAATCGCAATTATGGTACATGGCCTATTGCGACTCGGAAATAGCGATTTCTTAAAAATCGCTATTTGCGATTCGCAAAGCCATTTCTTCATACATCTGGCCCATTGTCACTATGATCAATGGATTATTTCCTATCTAAATCATAATCTGAGCACAGCATGTTAAGCTCTAATTCTGCCTTTCAGTTTCCCCCGGCAAGACATCACCCCTCATACCTGAGCAAAGGCCTGTAGTCTGCGTTAGCATCTGGAGCAAAGCATTCAACAATCAGCATACAGTCGTGGTTCCCTGGCTGGAATATCCCTCTAACGTGTAATGGGACTAGGAAGTGTTTTTATAATAACACAGCTGATATTCTGAGAAAATGTCCCTATGTAAGGATGTGCATTTTCTACGAATGTTGGAGACTAAACTTCTACCACGTTCACTGGCAACGTACCAAACTGTAGCCTTGAATGAAGCACAGAGTGATCAAGAATGTCTTGTTTAAGAACACAGTGCTGGGCTAGGCAAAAACAGTTAGATAAATGAAAAATAAAACAAGACTGTAGAAATGATTATTGTAAAAATAACAATGCGAAGCCGAATAAAATATATCTAGGTTAAAGTACACAGCGGCCTAGTATGTTAAAATAACATGCATGGAGCTATAACTAAAATGGCTACACAACATCTTGAGGTACCACCCCAACAGACACCCACCCAACAACTACTGCATTCATCAGCACCTCACCCATCCAAGCCCAAGACATATAAATGCCCTCACTCACCGACCCAATAGATACCCACCAGACATAAGTATATCTCCCAAATGCATGCATCCGCAACATCCACACCTACACAGCCTACAACCACTCCCTCAACCTCCAAATCATGACCGCCCTTCTGCTGACTATCCCTGTGTTCCTAAGAAAGTTTTTATGTTTGACCTTGCCCTTTGGCCTGTTTCCTCTACCCTGTCCTAAACCCAAGATGCCCCCATCCAGCTCCCAGTCTGTCCCTTCCACCTCCAAGGCCTCCCCTGCCCCTTGCAAGCACCCATATCTATTTTCCCACCAAGAAAAAGCCCACCCCTCCCAAGAAGAAGACCACTCCCTCAAGCCCCCCTCCCAAATCTGACCCACCCCCCAAGATAATTTCTGAGGTGCATGCCTACCTCCTTAATGCCCCTTCCTTTGGAGGTTCGATGGCAGTTAGGAGTCAAGTTTAAGCACAACCTTGTCCTATTTTATTAAGGATGATATGGACTGGCCAACGATTTTGGACTTTTTTGAATCTTCTAATTAATAAACCCAAAGAGTTGTTTTATTTTGGGCACACATTTTCCCTGCTATTTCTTTACCACCCTAATGTTGTTGCAGAGTTACTTGTGTTGTGTGTTTCAGCCTGCTCGCTGCTTCTTTTGCTATTGTTTGCATTATCTTACTTTGTGGGCAGTGCTGGTGTTCTCCTAGAGGAAGGTATATGCTGAGTGTACATATACTGTATGTGGGAGTGAATGCAATGGTGGTGGTGTGGCATCATGTGATGTTTGTTATAGTGAGTATTTAGGGGCATATTTATACTCCGTTTGCGCCGAAGTTGCGTCGTTTTTTTCGACGCAAATTCGACGCAAAACTAACTCCACATTTATACTTTGGCGTTAGACGCGTCTAGCGCCAAAGTTCATGGAGTTAGCGTCATTTTTTTGCGTGAACACCTTCCTTGCGTTAATGATATGCAAGGTAGGCGTTCCCGTCTTAAAAAATATGCGTCGTATTTATACTCCCGGGCAACAATGACGCCCAGGAGTGGGCGGGTCTAAAAAACCCGCATTAGCGCCGGATTTTAACGCCTGGGTCAGGGCAGGCGTTAAGGGACCTGTGGGCTCAGAATGAGCCCAGAGGTGCCCTCCCCTGCCCCCAGGGACACCCCCTGCCACCCTTGACCACCCCAGGAGGACACCCAAGGATGGAGGGACCCACCCCAGGGACATTAAGGTAAGTTCAGGTAAGTATTTTTTTTTAATTGTTTTTGTGGCATAGGGGGGCCTGATTTGTGCCCCCCTACATGCCACTATGCCCAATGACCATGCCCAGGGGACAGAAGTCCCCTGGGCATGGCCATTGGGCAAGGGGGCATGACTCCTGTCTTTGCTAAGACAGGAGTCATTTCAATGGGGGTTGGGAGTCGTAAAAAAATGGCGCAAATCGGGTTGAGGCGATTTTTTTGCCTCAGCCTGACTTGCACCATTTGTGGACGCCCATACTCCATTTTCCCCCTACGCCGGCGCTGCCTGGTGTACATCGTTTTTTTTAACGCACACCAGACAGCGCCGGCGGCTAACGCCGGCTAACATCATTGAATAAATACGGCGCCCGCATGGCGCTTCAGAATGGCGTTAGCTGGCGCTAATTTTTTTGGCGCAAAACTGCGTTAGCGCAGTTTTGCGTCAAAAAGTATAAATATGGCCCTTAATTTTGTGTTTTCCAGTGTGAGCATGTAAGGTGCTGGACTTTTCTCCTGACATGCCTTATATATTCATCTGATATGTGTCAGCTTGAGTTTTGTTAATGGAGACATGGAGTGTGTTTAGTTGTGCTAGCTTGGTTTGTAGTTGCCTGGACATATGTCCATTGATCTTTGTGTCCCTTGAGGTTGGTTCCTATATGGGGATGTCCCATGCATTTGGAGTTATATGTGCTTTGTAGACTTGTCCTTCCACATTGTGCAGATGACCATGACATTTATGGTACTCCTTGTCCCTGAGACACATGTAAGGACCCTTTCCTGTGCAAATGTTGTTTTATGAGCATATGTAAAGTTATATGTGTCCCAGTGTAGCCTCCTTCCATGAGGGTTCCTGGTGTCCCCCATCCCCATAGTGCAACTATTGTGTGGGTATTGCCCTTTGCCTATTTGTCTCTCTGTATATTGTGCATACCATTGTCCTTCAATTGTGCTGTGATATGTGTGATGTGTGTGTCCACTGCAGGGTTGTTTAATGGTTGTGTGGTTTGTGTTTAATGGCACATTGATACATATGTGTGTTGTATGTGATGACATTTCCTGGCCTGTGTGGAATGTGAGTGTGTGAGTTGTATTTATGATGTTTGTGTGTTGTTGGTGATGTGTGTGAGATTGTTGTGTAGCCTTCATTGTCCCTGTGCGAGCGATGTGTGGCTGTGTGTTTTAGTGTAGTGGTGTGGTGCAATATGAGTAACCTGCCCAAAGAGACTGTATTGCGACAGTTCATGTGTCTTTCATAGTATCTGGTTCTGATGCTTGGCACAATGGCAAGTGTACTTGCTGCCCATAGCGTGCCCCCCATATGATGTGGACAACGGCGCTACTATCTGATGTTAAGGTTAATCACACAGATAGGTGGGTGTACATACTGTTGGAGGCATTCATGACGGCATTGATTTTGTCTCCTTCGATGATCACCTGCAGCTGTAGAATGTGCGTGATGGGTTCCATGGCAGTAGCCGACGTTTTTCCTTCTGAGATGTGGTGCTTAGACCACCACAGTCACTTTGGATTTTTGCTCCATAGGCCCACATGAGTCATAATACACCAGTCCGACAGCCAACTTGACGGCAGTCGGACCTCCACTGCCGCCATTGCAGTCGATAGGCCAAAAAATTTGTAATCAGGCCCTAAGTTATCGGTGAATTTTATTCTTTTAATATTTACAACATATAAGCTGCAGAGGTTAGTAATTCATCTGGGTGTCTGGAAAAGGCTAGATTAAATTCAATGAGTTACGTAAAATGGTCACTTTCAGTAGTTGTTTCTATTCTGAATTACAGTCAACTAGCATAGAGATGTGTTAGGGGTGGGTGTGCCTTCTGTTATCCTAAAGTTTATCTCAGAATCTTCAGCCCTCTTAAGCAGTTGTGTGACAGGAGGCCCATGACAAAATGCCAGATACAACCAGAAAACAGTGATCATGATTATGATTGAAACTTCGCTCTCTGCTTGCACGGTTATTGACCGGGGTTCGGTGTTGCTCTGTTTGCTTGTATGTCATCTGACCCCTGACAATCATATCTTTTGGCCTAGACTGGCAAATTGCAGTAGCACTTCCAATTGTGTTTCCTTACAAGTGGATCCTGCATCAAATGAGTTGAGTCTATTTTCTTTTTTTGTCAGTGATGTCTCAAGCAACTTCCCAAAAATTGAACAAATGCACAGCTGATCCCTCTGATGATTATATGCTCTGTTATCCCTTTTCTTGGCATCATTTTTATCTCTTTATCAGTGGTGAACACTGCTGTGTTCTATGCATAGAGTGCCCAACATACTGTGGGGCTCCCAGTTGGATGTCTTTGTTTGCTGTTTGTACCCCCTGAGTGGCTTGTTTATCTTTTACACAATGTAGTCAGATGTTGTAGCTCAGTATGGAATTGGGCCACTGTTATTGCATCAATTGATTGTTTGTGTAACACTGTTGTAGTATTATCTGATGACAGATAAGCTGTTATTAGCAATGCAGTGCATTACACTAGACAGCCCAACAAGATTCCCTCAATTTGTTTGTTCTAGGTCCTTTTTCCCATTTCAGAGTCATTTGAAGGTTGTATAAAGCATGATTCTATATCATCCAGCAGCAACGACAGTATGACGGGCAGAGAGTCAGACTTATCAAATATAGGGCCATAGGAGGACTAAGATAGAGATGTTCCATGTGTGCTTTGGGCTTGCAAGATTAGGTTGTTCAAGTCTGTCAGTTTTTTGTCAATGCAAGAAATGTGTGCTGCTAAAATGAGACCCTATTAATTTCCAGCACTTGCCCCAAATTGGTTTACATTGGGGTAAAAATAGTAAGAGTCAACCCTTTATTGTCCAACTTTGTCACCAAATCGGTTTAATTTGGGGTGGGAACAGCATTTTCATACCTTTAGTGTCTCACATTTTTTCAAATTGGTAGAAATTGGAGTGGGAATAATAAGGCCCTGATTTATTCTTTTTGGTGCGAAACTGCACTAACGTAGTTTAGCACCGGCTTGCACCATTTCTGTGCACCAGGCAGGTACCATATTTATGGAATGGTGCAAGCCGGTGCAAAGGGTATGCTAGCGTAAAAAAAATGATGTTAGTTGTGTGGGGCTGGCGGTATGGAAGAAGGGGGTTTTGCACCAAAAAATGACGTTAGGCAGGTTAGAGTAAAAAAAATTACTTTAACCTGCCTAGAGTCATTTTCTGAAGCAAAACCATCCACACCACATGATTCTTGTCTTAGAAAAGACAGGAGTCATGCCCACCACCCCAATGGCCAGCACAGGGGACCAGAGTCCCCTGGGCATGGCCATTGCACCTAGTGTCATATGGGGGGGGGGATTTCAGGGCCCCCAATGGCACTTAAAAAAAAATACTTACCTGTACTAACCTATACTTTCCTGGGATGGGGTCCCCCATCCTCTGCTGTCCCTCTGGTGTGGGTGGGGGTGTTCCTGGGGCCTGGGAGAGACCTGTGGGCTTATTCCATGGTGTTCCACCATGGAAATAGGCCCACAGGTCCCTTAATGCCTGCCCTGACTCAGGTGTTACAAAATGGTGCAAAGCAAGCTTTGCACTATTTTTTGACCCCTCCTCCCTCCCGTGCGTGATTTTAGCACAGGAGGATAAGGCCATAGAGTAATTTTTTGCACTGGGAACTCCTACTTTGCATCTAATTGACTAAAAGTAGGTTTCCACATCCAAAAAATGATGTTAACTCTTTAATGTCCAACATCTTCCCAAATTGATCTAGGTTGGAGTGGGAATAGATAAATGACTCCCTTTTAGTGTTCAACAATTTTTCAAAATTGGTTTGGATTAGAGTGGAACCAGTATCTGTAACCCCTTTAGTGTCCAACATTGTCACTAAATCGGTTTAGATTGGAGTGGGAATAACATTTTTCACTCCTTTAGCATCCCCCTCCTTCTTTGAATTGCTATAAATTGGGGTGGAAATAGTAGGTGACTGTTATCCTTTTAGTGTAAAAAACCTTCCCTAAATTGGTATAGGTTGGAGTGTGAATAATAAATGTCACCCTTTCAGCGTCCACCACTTTCTTAAAATGGTCTATGGTGGAGTGTGGTTATTTAATTTTTATAATTTTAGTCTGAAATCTTTGGATCTTTTTATTTGTATATAGTAATTGTTGGTGTTTAGGAATAAAACAATAAATAGTTGCACATTTCTAAGTAATAATATTATTAATTTTTAGAACAAAGATATTTAACATATCGTTTCATGTTATTTATGTTTGAAAGCTTATCTAATGTATATTGTTACATTTCTAAACAGATAATTTGACTTTATATATAGTTAAGTAAATAAAACAGTGTTAATGTTTTTTTTATTATTAAACAATGCAAAAAATATTTAAATAGTATCATATGTTGTGCATTTTCCACTTTTATTTCCCATCGTTTAACATTTTTTATTAAATAGTTTCATGTGTATACATATATATATATTCAACATCATTTTAACATATCTTTTTTTAATATATATATAATGTAATTGTATATATTTCATAACTAATATTGCATTTATACTTTATGTTGTATTTACATTTTTCACACATGTTTTACATGTTTAATAATTGCTTGCCCTTGTTTTGTACATTTATTCAACAGTTTTACATTATTTCCAACTCATTTCTATAAGGAGATAGACTTTTTTTTGTTTCATTCAGCCGCCTTTTCTTTTAACCACTACATTCTATATTGTAATCTATTTGTGTTATTTTTGTTTATTTTCCCAGAACCAGATAACAATAAGGTGCTGCTGTTCATCAGAACAGTTAAGTCTTTTTCTAAGGATTTTTAGGGGTATTGAACGTGGGGGTTTTAAAGGGAAGTTCTAGAAGTTAGTTATTGTGTTGCTTGTGGGTTTTTGTAGATTTAGATGTATTATTAATAGTGTTTCCACTAGTCTGTAGTGTTGGGTTTTCGTATGCTATTTTAGTTGTCCACTGTTATGTTAAATTGTGTTATGTTACTTATATTCTGATGAATACGTGTGATGTGTATGTATATTTGGGAATGTACTGTGTTTTGCCAATTTCTTTTTTTTTTTTTACTTTACATGGTTTGTCTATGAACATGTCCTATGGGCATTGGCAGTTTCCGTTTTTTTTTTTAAGGAAATCAATTTTGGTTTATAATAAACCACTGCTTTTTATTGTGATTTCTTCTTTTGGATTTTCTTGAAGCATTTCTTTTTCTCAAACACTTTTCGGGTCTTTTATGGTTTCTAGATAGTTTGGTTTGCTTCACAGGATGTCTATTAGATGTGTTTTATTTTCACAATTTGTGGGGCTTTTTGGACAATATTTTTCCCATTTCTGGTGTATTATTATTATTAGTTTTCACTAAGGTAGTACAGAGGACGATACCCAGCTACAGAATAGTACATCTTGTTGACTTTTTTTCTATTGTGTGGGGAATGTTATATTTTATTGCTTATGTAAATATTATGTGATTGTTATTGTGTGGGGTATGTGTTGTAATTAATTTATGTGATGGGTTGAGTTTGATTTTTAGTTATTCAGTTGGAAACAGTTACTTTTTTTGTTTAACTAATTTAAATTTCATTTTATCTCAGTCTTAGAATTAGAATTTTATTTAAAATTTAGACAGATTTGATAAAGTATTATATTTATTATTTATACAAACTGATTTGCCATGTTGGTTTAAATTATGTGATAGCTTTTTGGGATTTTGGTAGGCTAATAGTTATTTCATAACATATTTTTGACTATCATTTCTAAGTAATGCACTCCTTGGTTACTTATGAAGAGTTTGACTTACTTTAAACAATAACATGTTGTATATTCTTTTCATTTGGTTGATAAGTTTAGAGGCAATTTGGATACAAGATTTCTTCATTCATACTGATTGGTAGTGTTGCTCTTTTAGTAAGGCTTAAATACATTTATAGAATGTAGGTTTGGTTCTGCCTAGTGTGGATTGGAAGGCATTGGGTCATCCTTCCACTGCATTGTTTGTTTTGACTTCCTGTTGCAAGGTGCTGTCATAAACATTCCACAATGGTATTTGGAATTTGGGTAGGTGTCTGTGACAAGAGCGATACAGTTTGCCAAGCCAAGTGTCTTCAAAGTGATCAACGAGGAGGCTCATTTTGTTGGTAGAAAGGGTTTTCTATTAGTAAATTGTAGTAATAAGCTACATCTTTGTAAGCGGTATAGGCTTGTGCTATCTTTGTTTTTATTTCAAAGGCAAATTGCATGTTTGTAAAATGTTCTACACAGTGCAGATTGTTGGAAATGTCTCCATATGCTTTGATTGAAATGATAGTAACAACCTTATCTGGTTATTGCATGGGTGCATTTACAATGGTTTGAATCATGGCTTTCCAATGTCTATATTTCTTTTTTGGTAGTATTATTTTTTTTCTTTATGTTTCATGTGATTTATTAGGTGGTTATATTAAGTGCTGCTTTATTGATTTAGAAGCAGGGCTACATAAAATGGATATTTGTGTTCTGACATTCACCATGTATGGTGTATATCTGGGTGAATGGTTTGGGACACACTTTGAAGGTTCCATCCACCATCCAGGTTTGACAATGACTTAGCTTTAGGAAGTCATTTGCTGTAAAGAATAATTAGGATTCATTTCTCATTGTTTAGGATGTCATATAAAATGTCATTATGTGTCATTGCTAAATACATAGGTATTTCTATGTCTTGGTATGTTCCAGGGGCAGAAGGAGTATTACTTGTAGATTATTAGTTCATGCAATTAAATGTTTAAAAGTGGGTGTAGGTCATACTTGGCCTGTGATGTGTTCAGGGACTTTAGGCTGTACATCCGTAAGAATTTTGGTTGTGGGTTCCTGGGAGCTAGAGCTTACCTCTCCTATATCCTGTAAAACCTCCCTTACTTCTATTTCGGTCACATTTGCGGGGTGATTGTGCTGTCTTACGTGAATTACAACATCACCATTTGTAGTGTTTCTTCCATAGCATTCATTAGAATAGTATTTGGTAAATTTCCAATTTATATTCTCTGTTGGTACACTTTCATGACTGTAGGTGTAGCCAATGTGATTTAATTACTACTTTTCTTTCTGTGAAGTTATATATTTTTTACCTTTGACATTGTATCTGAATATAGAGTAAAAAAATAATTATATGAAATATTTTAAAATTTGTACTTTTTTATTTAGATGTAGTACTGTGAAACTGCTTCCTTTTTGTATATTTACATGTATGTTCTGTTTAGATGTGTCACACTGTTATGCATCTTTTCTGTTATGGGGTTTCTAATATGAAACACATGCTTTCTTTTCTGTTGGATACAAAAAATCAGTTTAATTCTAAATGTTAATTTGTTGGTAGTTTGTAGAGATTGATGTTGTTAGATTTACCTTTGCTCACTAGTTGGGTCACTTATATTTTTTATGAATTTATGTATATTTACTTTGCTATATATTTTTGCTGCTCTGTGATAGTTGTTTTTTTGTGGTAGTTTATCATTTTTGTAGTTTTTAGTTTTAGTAAGTCCATGTAAAAAAATTGCAGTAACTGAGTATTGTATTCATTACTTGCTACCTTATATTGTTACGTTTTTACAAGTATGTTTTAGTTTAAATATAGGTTTTACTTACTTAGTTAGGTAGTTGATGAGATGAATATATTCCTTCTTTAGTGTTCAGAAAATCTGCCAGATTTTCCTCATCTTGCAGCATTTGTCATGTCTGACATATTAAGTTGTTTAAATTAGTGCTTTTTTTATAATGTTGATTTAACTGTTTGTCTGATTTTATTGGTTAAAATTGTTTATACTTTGATTTTATTAGTTGGTTTAGTTTTAGTATGAACTTTTCTTACCAGTTATGTCCTTCTCTGTTAAATGTTAATTTAGGTTTTATTTATAATGTATGATATATAGTTTGATAGACGTTTATATAAATATATATTAACATTAAGGTTGCTGTCTAATTGTCTGAAGTTAATCTTATGTTTTTGAGCTGTATTTTTATGATTGTAGTTATATAATCTATTGGGGTGAATTGTAAATATTTTAGTTGTGTACTATATTTATATTTAATTTAAACATGTGTATATAATGGTTCGGTTTCGTAAAAAAATAGCTTTAGGTAAAAATAGCTTTTTATATTTATTAAAACTAATTTAATTATTTTAGTGATATTATTGTAGTCACTATTGTGTGAATTGATATTTTGACACATTGGCCCTCATTACAACCCTGGTGGTAAATCCCACTTTCCGCCGTGCAGAAGACTGCCAACATACCGCTGCGGCCGTGGAATGCCGCTACAGGTATTACGACCAACAGATCGGAATCCGCCACAATATAGACACCCACACAAGTCCGCCACACCAAAGGTCAGTGATAAACTGGTGATACCAAAACCGACACTGTCACGCCAACAGGAATACGCCCACAGTATCACGACCCACGAATCAACTCAAAATACACACACATTTACAAAACACACCCACATTGGACAATTCGAAATACACACACCTGATACACATACACACACCACACCCACACACCTAATCCAATATAAAGCACACACCCACATCACAGACAAACCCTTACAACCAAAATTTAGAAAGAATGCCAGAGAGAGAGACTACCTAAAACAACACCAGCATCCACAAACAACACCATCACTTACACAACATCCACACACCTCAAACAATACACACCAACACATCTCCTCACACATCGCAACAGACACCATCTCACACATCACCCACACCACATCATGGCACCTCAAAGACACCCCAGGTTCTCTGAGGAGGAGCTCAGGGTCATGGTGGAGGAAATCGTCCGGGTAGAGCCACAGCTATTTGGATCACAGGTGCAGCAGACGTACATTGCAAGAAAGATGGAGCTATGGCGCAGAATTGTCGACAGGGTTAACGCAGTGGGACAGCATCCAAGAACACGGGATGACATCAGGAAGAGGTGGAACGATCTACGGGGGAAGGTACGTCCGTGGTATCCAGATACCAGATTGCTCTACAGAGGACTGGCGGTGGACCCCCACCTCCTCCCCCACAACTAACATCATGGGAGGAGCAGGTCTTGGGAATTATGCATGCTGAGGGCCTCGCAGGAGTAGCACGAGGACTGGACTCTGGTAAGACATATCTTTACTACTCTATCCCCCACACCCCACCTGCATGCCATCACATACCCCCACCCTTACTCTTACCCTCACACCCATCACCCCAACAACCCACAGATAGCCCACTAACACAACCCACACATCCCAAAACCAAGCCCTCCATGTAACACCAATGCATGGACACCCATTACCAAAGCATGTCCAGTACAGAGACTCACTCATGCCCCATAATCACCAATCACACAAGGACCAAGCCAAAAATGCAAGCACAGGAGTAGAGGGTCACTCAACCACTGCACAAGATTACACACACAGATGCAATAACTATGCATATACACCCCAACAGGACCCATGCCCAACGTCACCAGACAGGAGGTGCCAGACATATCCAGTCACCCCACAGAAGAGACCCACAGTGATGACAGCAGCTCTGCACGCCTGGATCAAGATTACCAGCCCGGCCCATCAGGGACCTCGGGACAGTCAGTTCCCCTGACACAGTCACAAACCACCACAGAGCCTCCTCCCTCAGGAAAACACCAGCACAGCACCCACCCAGCGGGCCCATACCTCTGTCCCCAGGACACGTCAATCAGCAGTGTGTCCACCACTTCAGGGAACCCAGGCAACCCCACTAACACAGGACGATCAGGTACCTGGGGGCAGTGGCAGTGGGCACACGTTTCAGGGGACAGAGGCAGACGCACAGGATAACAGGGAAGCTGGGAGGACTGCTGTGCGACAGGGGGAGGACAGGCCCAGGGAACACACTCTCCACGAGGCACTCTCTAACATCATGGGAGCTTACTACCATTCTCAGGAGACCTTGGGCACGGTACTGGCCAAGTTTCAGGAGACCCAACGCCTGCAGGGGGAACACTACCTGGGGATCAGGGAGGACTTGAAGTCCATCAACAACACCCTGGTCACCATTTCAGGGGTGCTAGCAGACCTTCTCAACACCAGGAGGGACACAGTGGCACACCAATGGGCATGACACTAGCCTGGACGTTGAACAGCCCTCCACCTCTACTGGCGCTAATGGACAGGAGGCACCGCCACAGGAACAACAGGACACCAGCACCCCACCCCCTGCAGATGGAGAACCACTCTGCAAACGGTCCCTGAGATCCAGGAACAAGACAGAGAACATTGCCAAGAACCCCGCCAGGAAATAAGACCCCACTGAATGTCACCCTTCTGTCCCACTATGTCACCCTGTCCATCCTTGAACTGCCATTGCTCCACTTCCTATGCCCCTTTGGACAATGAACCTGTGAAACAAATAGACTGGACTCTGCCATGGACATACCTCCACCACCATCCCAGCTCATTTTACAACCCCCTCCACTTATTTGCACAGAGATAAAAACAATTGAATCACAAAACAATCTGGATTCAGTCTCTGCTTTCACTAATGTGTAATTGCAACATTTCTGATATATAGCAATGTCAATGTACTTGTGCACATACCAATGTTACACAGCTGTAGCCAGGAGTAAACATAGCAGATGGCACAAAGTGGGACCCAGATCTGTGAAACGGAAGGTCAAAGTGACAAGTCAGTGTCCATACACTGAGTGAAAATGACAGACTTATGCGAGCTCCAACAATAGTATGAGATGTGGGAAGCAGTGACATCTTCTTACCTGTGTCTCACTGGAAGTGTTGCATGATGATGTTGTTTCGGTTGTCGATATCTTCTTCTTCTGCCTCGCCTTCTTCACTGTCCACAGGCTCCACAGCTGCCACAAGACCACCATCTGGCCTATCCTCCTGCAGAAAAGCCACCTGGCATCGCAAAGCCAGGTTGTGCAGCATACAACAGGCAACGATTATCTGGCACACCTTGTTCGGTGAGTAGTATAGGGAACCACCTGTCAGATGGAGGCACCGGCATCTGGCCTTCAGAGGGCTGAAGGTGCGTTCGATTATACTCCTAGTTCGCCCATGTGCCTCATTGTAGCGTTCCTCTGCCCTTGTCCTGGGATTCCTCACTGGGGTCAGTAGCCATGACAGGTTGGGGTAAACAGAGTCACCTGCAAATGTCGAGGGACAACTGTTAGACACACACTAACCCTTAGGGACAACCCCATACGCAGACACATATGTCAACTGTATTGGGATCTTGGCCTCACCTATTAGCCACACACAGTGCCTCAGGAGTTGCCCCATCACATAAGGGATGCTGCTATTTCTCAAAATGTAAGCGTCATGCACAGAGCCAGGAGACTTTGCATTGACTTGGGAGATGTACTGGTCTGCCAAACACACCATCTGCACATTAATCGAATGGTAGCTCTTTCGGTTTCTGTACACCTGTTCATTCCTGCAGGGGGGTACAAATGCCACATGTGTCCCATCAATTGCACCAATGATGTTGGGGATATGTCCCAGGGCATAGAAGTACCTTTCACTGTGGGCCTCCACACGATGTAGCTGCGCATGTGTTTCAGCAGGGCAGACAACACTCTGGACAACACGTTAGAGAACATTGGCTGGGACATCCCTGATGCCATGGCCACTGTTGTTTGAAAAGACCCACTGGCCAGGAAATGGAGTACAGACAGGACCTGCAGTAGAGGGGGTATCCCTGCAGTTCCAGTATTGTTGCACGATCAAGTCTGTATGGGATTATGATGTGCCTCTCTTCCATTGTCGACAGGTCCACCAGGGGTCTGTACAATGGAGGATGCCGCCATCTCATCACCTGCCCCAGCAGACGTGCCGTATGGCGGAGAACAGCGAGCAGAGAGTCATCCAACACTGAGGTATCACAATGTGTTATTTGCAGAAACGTTATTAATCCGCAATGTGCCAGTATCTGTCTGTATTCCCGGCCTAGATAGGTGTGACACAGTTAATATCCATCCCATGTGGCCCCCTGAAATGGCAGCTGCCTGACTTGTAAGGTGGGACAAGGGTATATGAGGTAACTGCGCTTGCGTTGTATACCGTTGCGGTGGGCGGTCGAAGACCGCAGCGCAATTCTGCATTGGTTAACATTGGGCCCTGTGGGTCCCAGGAAACAATGACGATGTACCCCGGCGGTGACGGTACGCACCGCCGTGGATGTGACCGACATTTTCTGTCTATTAACTCACTTGATACCTGACCTTCAACAGGAGAGGACCTACACTGCAAGTGCTGCTGTGACCTGTGTCTGGAAGCGACGATGGCTACAGTGTCTGGGGAAAGGGCCCCTGCCCTCACTTCAGAGGAGTTGGAAAAACTAGTGGATGGGGTCCTCCCCCAGTACACGCAACTGTACGGTCCTCCAGACAAACAGGTGAGTACACTGTGAGCATGTTGCATGGGCAATGCCTGCTTTGAGTGGTGTGGATGGAAGATACATGGGGGGACTGTGGCCTGCATGTGCGGATGGTGAGTATATGTGCATCAGGGCATGGGTGGGAACTGGTGGGCAAAGAGTATGATGGTCCGGACGGGTGAGTAATTTCCTTTCCCAGTACCATTCCACTAGGTCAGTGCCCACCAGAAGAAGGGTATTTGGCATACCATCGCCAAGGACGCCCGGACCCTCGGGTTCTACCACAGACGGAGCACCCACTGCCGTAAAAGATGGGAGGACCTGCTCCACTGGAGCAAAAAGACAGCGGAGGCCCAGCTGAGGATGGCCTCCCAACGTCAAAGGAATGCCCGTCGCACCATGACCCCCCTGATGTCCCGGATCCTGGTGGTGGCATATCCAGAGTTGGATGGGCGCTTGAGGGCATCACAGCAGCCACAAGGGGGTGAGTACACTCTTATTCAGCTGACTCTGCGTGCATAACGAGGTATCTGGGTGGGGGAGGTCCTTTGTGAGGCAGACTATGTGGCACCCCAACCCCACTAGTGGTAAGAGCAATCTACACCTCGTCAGGCTCCTGCGACTTCCAGGTGTGCAGAAATTGGGCTTGAGCCTCGTACCCCATGGTCAGGAGAAATTTCTAGGAACTGTTAGTGCATGGCGTAGTGCAGAGGACTGCTCCATGTGTGTTGTGTCCGCCAATGGTAGTGGTGTTGCATGCACTGAACATGTTTTTCTTCTGTCTTTCCCCCTACTTTTTGTGGTCTCACTGTTCTTGTGTGCAATAGCATCATCAGGCGGAGAAGCATTGGCACCTGAGCAGAAGGGAGCTGCAACCCACTTGACCCTGGAGGGTGAAGCAACGGAGTCTGAAGCCACAAGTGGGACGGAGGGCGAGGGGAGCTCCACAACATGGACAGGAGCATACACCAGTGAAAGTGACTCCTCCTCTGATGGGAGCTCCCTTGCAGTGGCAGGCACCTCTGAGCCCACCGCATCAACAGGTACAGCCGCCACCACCCCTACCAGCACCGCCCTCCCAGCAGCCCCTCAGCATGTGTCCCGTATCCGCTCACCCAGGAGGGTGGGCATCTCCTTCTCCCCAGGCACCTCAGGCCCTGCCCCAGTCAGCCCTGCTGCCCTCAGTGAGGAGGCTATTGACCTCCTGAGATCCCTCACTGTTGGGCAATCTACCATTTTGAATGCCATCCAGGGTATTGAGAGGCATCTGCAACAAACAAATGCATACCTGCAGGGCATTCATTATGGGCAGGCAGCCCAACAGAGAGCATTTCAGGCTCTGGCCTCAGCACTGATGGCAGCCATTGTCCCTGTGTCCAGCCTTCCCCCTCCAACTTCCTCCACCCATACCCAATCCCCTGTACCTCAGCCTATCCCAAGCACACCATCAGACCAGCATGCACACACATCAACACACAAAAGTGACTCAGGCAAACATAAGCACCACACATCCCACATGCACTCACACAAGCACCACCCCCATGCAGACACATCAACATTCACTGCCTTCACTGTGTCCCCCTCCTCCACGTCCTCCTCCTCCCTCCCTGTCTCGTCTCTGCTCACACCTGCATGCACTACATCCTCAGCCACTACCTCCATCACCAGCACGCCCATCACCACACACCGCACACGTGCAATCACCACCCTCACTACCATTCACACATCCCCTGTATCCTCTCCCAGTGTGTCTGTGAGCCCTCCACCCAAAGTACACAAACGAAGGCACACACCCACCCAACAGCCATCCACCTCACAACAGCCTCCGGCCCATGCACCTTCACCCAAATTCAGCAGACGTACACCTCCTACAACCACTACTTCTTCCTCCACTCCCAAACCCCCTCCATCTTCCCGTCCCAGTGTGTCTAAAAAACTCTTCCTGGCTAACATTGACCTCTTCCCTACACCTCCCCCCCGTCCTTCCCCTAGGGCCAGGCTTTCCAGGTCCCAGTCCAGCACCTCAGCCACCAAATCCCCAGGCACAGTGGTGACAGCAACTGCGAGGGTCATCGAGTGCGCCACCCATCAGGGCTGCCAGTGTGTTACGTAGCGAGGGCAAGGACATTCCGCCACCTGCCAAGGTGAAAAAGGTGCCCACATCCTGGAGGGAGAAGCCGAAACTACCAGCCACCAAGGGCTCAGCAAAAACCAAAGGGGATAGTGGCAAGACAACTGCAGCACCATCAAAGGTGGGGAAGGGCCAAAAGCAGAAGAGCAGGTCAGGAGAGGGCATGGTGGCACCGACTAAGGGACCATTGTCACACCTCCTGTCCACGACCACACCAACCTGTATGGCGGCAAACACCGCTAGCTGCCCCGCCACCACAACCGCCACCTGCAACTCCACCTGCACCGCCACCTGCACCACCATCTGCACCACCACTGGCACATCTACAGCCTCAGCCACAGTACCCAGCCTCTTACCCAGTGGGCAGCCGTCCGAGGCTGCAGGAGATGTCCTGCTGTGTCCCTCAGCAGGTGCTGACCCATGCACCGCCACCGGCCCAGCAATGTACTCGGACAGTGGCACCACCGCTGACATGGCTACCATCCCCAGTGGTCAGTCTTCTGAGGCTGGAGGAGAGTTCCTGGACCCTGGGCAGCTTCCATGAGGCATGACTTCCATCACTGTTTGCACCTGCAGGTGGAAAGCGGAGCCACAGCAGTGTGGGGTATGTCGCTGCCTCCATGGCGTATCATGCTACCTGTACCTCACAAATCTCGTGGCACGCACACCCAGGTGAGGGAATTTTAATGGCCAAACTGCACGTGGAGCACTCTGGGCACCATGCCCCCTCCAGAACCAGTGGAGAAAGACATCCACTACCTCAGTCCTTGGCAGTATGAAGTACTCTGGTCACCATGCCCCCTCCAGAACCAGTGGAAAAAGACATCCACTACCTCAGTTCTTAGCAGGATGGAGCACTCTGGGCACAAGACCCCCTCCAGAACCAGTGGAGAAAGACATCCACTACCTCAGTCCTTGGCAGCATGAAGCACACTGGGCACAAGGCCACCCCCAGAACCAGTGGAGAAAGACATCCACTACCTCAGTCCTTGGTAGGATGAATCAGTCTAGGCACAATGCCCCCTCCAGATCCAGTGGAGAATGATATCCACTTGAGAGACTGTGGCTTTGCAATCCCCAGGATAATGCAGTGGGCAAACCACCCATTGGTGAGACTTGAGAGACTGTGGCTTTGCACTCCCCAGGATAAAGCAGTGGGCAAACCGCCCATTGGAGAAACTTGAGAGACTGTGGCTTTGCATTCCCCAGGATAATGCATTGGACAAACCACCCACTGGAGAGACTTGAGAGACTGTGGCTTTGCACTACCCAGGATAAAGCAGTGGGCAATTCACCCACTGGAGAGACTTGAGAGACTGTGGCTTTGCACTCCCCAGGATAATGCAGTGGGCAAACCACCCACTGGAGACACTTGAGAGACTGTGGCTTTGCACTCCCCAGGATACAGCAATAGGCATGGAGCCCCCTCATGCAGCAGTGGTGTCGTGCGTTCATCTGGCTGAGGTGCCCCCCTCCCTCTGAGGTGCCTGTATATTTTTGAACTGATGCCCCAGCAGTGTTCTCTCCGTTTCGAGTCAGGAATCTAGTGTGGGCTTCGCCCATGCATTTTGGGCCCAGTGGTCCACAGACAATGTTTGGTACACTATCCAGACTTGTGTAGTTGGTGTACATATTTGTATATACTGAATTTTGACTATCTGATTTTTCATGATTACACTGGTTACAATCATTTCCTTTTGTCCTTGCGTTCTTCCAGGGGCTGTGGGGGTGTATGTGCAATGTTCCTGCATGTATTTGTGTGTATGTTGTGGGTGAGGGTAGGAGTATTGCGTGTTGCATGTGTTTCACTCTCTCCCCCTTACCCTGTGTTGTAGGTGCAGTACTCACCGTGGTCTTCGCCACCGCCGTTCATACTCCTGGTGGATGAGAATATACACCAACATGGGCAGGACCTGTAACTCGGGCTCCATGGTATCCTGGTTCCCCGTTGGGTGTTGAGAGGTGAGTGTTTTCCCTTCTGTGTACTGTTTCCACCGTGCTTTTGATCGCATTGATTCCGCCCAGAAAAGGTGGCGGATAGGCGTCTTGAAATACAGTGGGCAGTACTTTGTCTTCTGCGAGTCTGTTGGCGGTTACCGCTGCGGTGTTTGTTTCTACCGCCGTGGCGGTCGGAGTGTTAAAGTGGCTGTCTATGTTGGCGGTTTCCACCATGGTTGTGATCCCATTTTTTTTTCCACCGCCCTATTGGCAATATTACCGCCGTTTTAACACCGACCGCCAGGGTTGTAATGAAGGCCATTATGTGCTTATTTAAAGGAAACTATTTTTGTTTTCAATACTTGTGCTTTGATATAAGTAAAAATCTATATTTTTAACAAAGATCTTTGAGGTCTTGTTATTTGCGGTTTTATCAGATAAGTATACAAAGTTTATGTTTTTGCTATCGATATTTAACTTCTGATATTGTTGTGTTTTGATTTTGTATGCATCGTTATTATGTCAGTGGTCTTTCCTACACAGATGACAACCAGATTCTAGCATCTATCAATGGTAATATGGTGGACATCCAGATCAAGTTTCCAACTTGCATATCTGGTGTGGCCTCATGGATGGGTCAAACCCTATTAAACGTAACAGTGACAAAACAGAGATTTTCCTTTTGCGGCACCACCTGTGATCTGCTAATCTATGCAGTCTGAAAGAACGAGGCAATCATTCCAACACTCCATCAATTTGTAACCTGGGCATTATTGTTGGCACTAGTCCAAGTCAACAAACTCTCTGCCAAATGTTTAATACCTCTTTGAATTCCAATGAATGCTCTTCCAGCCTCTTCACATCAAACTGTGTTCCAGGCGATTATTCTATCATGACAACATTACCCCAACTCTTTTTAACCATCTTCAATTCATCTACAATAAGATACTTCTGCTCATTTGCAGCATTTCTATATGATCCCCTGTCTCCTTTTCTCTTAAGGTGGTACTATTCTCTCACTAGCCAAGAGAAATGTGTTCAAAGCTCTCTGAATGTGACATTTTTCTGCTCATCACAAAAACCCACCTACCTGCAACATTTTTCCCCTTTTTCATCAACCAAGTTGCACTCCTCGCTTATCATTTGACAATATGATGTTGATTTTTATTATTCTTTTAATGATTTTGGCAGCTAAACTAGGGAATTTCACTATTAGAAACTGGGTTTCTGGTTGGCTAGGATGGGCACATCTGCCAGGCAGAAACCCCCACTCTAGTCAAGGCAAATCAGTTACACACCAAAGATACTCTGTGCTGCCCCCCAGTAGCTTGGTAAACAGCAGTCAGATTTATCTCCAGAGGCAATGTGTAAAGCGTTTGGGCAACACAGTCATACCAGTGACACAATAAATACACCACAAAAAGAGACTCCACACAGAATTGTAAAAAAAAATACATAGCGTATATTGTGCATCAAACATAGATCAGGAACATCACAGTTCATAAGTACGATGCAGATGTAAGATCTACTGCAATGGAACTCAATATTCTCATAATGCAGAGATTAACATGGTAAGCATTATCAGATCAAGATATACTTTAGTTATAAGCTGCACAAGAATATAGACTGGAGGGCAAATAGGTTGCAATGTGGCATTAATTCAATAAGCAGTATAAATAATGTGGGTGGAAAGGTTCAATAAATGACATGAGGTAGATATTTAGCCAAAGTAACACAAATGGATCTGGGAAACATATGTTGTCAAAGATAGTCATAAGACGCTGGAGCACCTGTGCCTCTTTTAGGTGAATTATGGCAGGTTTTTGTGAGCTTTCTTAACAATAAGGTATTGGGACACACGGCCCATGCGGTCTGTGCACCTCTCACGTGGTTGATGGCAATTTGGGGAACTTGGAGGGCTTCGCCAAAGCACTGGGTTCTGTGACTTGAGGCCGGGATCATACCTCTCTGATGTTAGTGAACTCAAAGTCCTCTGTGGCCACTAGCTGCGCCTCCTAGATTAAGGAGCACAATGCTGTCTGCGAAGGTAGGGTGGTCTAGCGCTATGTTTCCCTCGGCCAACCTTGGGAGTCTCAACACGTCCACGCCACGTCATCAGAACACCGCCCACCGAATCACGTTCCATGATTCGATGTGGCGGTGTTGTGGTGACGGGGTGCTGGCAGCAGAGCAGCCCCCATGGATCACAATAGTAAAAGGTGATTTGTAGCAGTCGCTTACGCATGGACTCAAAATAAGATATCTCAGGGTTGTCGTGGTTAAACGGAAATTACCCTTTTCTCACAGATTTATTATGTCTCATACAAACAAAGGCATTAACACAGATGCAGTGAAGTTATAATAGTTTTTATTCAACATAACTGCAATTTGTGATAAGTTGCATGAACTGCAATGATTAGGATAATGAATATACCAAGCAACAGTATTGTGAAGAGGAGAGTCATTGTTATAAGGACCCCCACCATTATGCAATATATGAAAGAAATATATGTATATGTAAAAAATTGAATAAGCCCTAATACCCTAAGGAGAGTAGGTCTAACCTCCTACCTAAAAAAGGAGAGCTGGGTTCGTTAAACCTAATCTGCCAAAGCCGTGTCCATGAGAGGAGCCCCCAACCCTCATTACCTTGGAATGAGGTCTCTATTTCAGACTCCGCAGGGACACGAAGACTGGGTCAGTGTCAAGATGACTGCAGCATCGGTATCAGCGATGGTGGCGATGCCCTCTGGTCGGAATCCCTCTGATTATCTGTCTAAAAGTGTGTTGTTTTTATACAGATCTACAAGGTCTCCTGACATAAGTGTTATTCATAACAATAGATAACAGGCATGCTTGGGACGGCAATTAATATCAACAATCCCTCGAAAGTATAGAGAGGGAAAATCCCTAAGTGTGAATGCCTACTGTATGTTTGTCTTTCGTGCTTGATCTTGACGCCTTGGTGCAGTGACACCGATAATAGAATCCATAACAAGTGGCCTAACTATAAACAAGGCCGCCATTTTAAAGGAAATAAATAATTAAATGGACTAAGACAGAGCAAGCTAAGTAGGTTAAAAGTCACTGGGTGACGGGGGCACGAGTTTATAAGCCTACGGCTAAGCTAACTCCTGTTATCCCGTTAAAACAAACTAGGATTCACTACAAGAGGCGATACAACAGTGCACATAAGAGGACCAGAAACTTGATTGAGAGAACCTTTGGATTGCTGAAAGCATGGTTCAGATGCCTCCACCGAAGTGGAGGTGCCCTCCAGTATACCCCCATAACGGCATTCAAAATAGTTGTCGCATGCGCTATCCTGCACAACATTGCCACCCGACGTGGGCTATCTCTCACCCCTGCAGACCCAGATTCTGAGGATGAAGAGCAAGAGCAACCACATCGCCATCATGGGGATAGGAGCATCGCAAATCAAGGCAGACTGAGACGGGAAC
Source organism: Pleurodeles waltl (assembly GCF_031143425.1). Classification (NCBI taxonomy): domain Eukaryota; kingdom Metazoa; phylum Chordata; class Amphibia; order Caudata; family Salamandridae; genus Pleurodeles; species Pleurodeles waltl. The sequence continues at coordinate 236,669,716 of NC_090443.1, read as the reverse complement.
ACATTGCAACCCAATACTTTGGAAGGTACGTGCCAACTTCTAACATACTCACCAATAGAACAAACACTCCATGTGTTAAGTGGAACAAACAAATGTTTTAATATGTGCAAAAACCAAACTATATACAAGGAAAAACTGTTCAGGGACTACAAAAAGTCCACCAGGCATGGGACACATTGCCATCATGTGCCCCAACACCAGGGACAGTGGTTAGTTCACAGAATACGGCGGGCTCGGCAAGCCTGGCTGGTACCAGGTTGCTCAGCAGTGCTCTGCCTTGTACTCCCACTCCGGAGCACCCTGGTGTCACCAGCAGAGACACTGCTGACAGTGGAGCCCTCCTCACTGTCTTGTGGGGTGTCCCCTGTACCCCTGGACACCTGCCGTACCTCCATGAGGTCTATCACATGGGTGATCTGGGCCAGGCCCCGTGCCACATCACCCGCAAAGTGGCCCATGTCAACCTGGAGGATGACTGTTCTCCTTGACAGCCCAGTTGTGTTCACTGCCAGTCTGCAAATAGAGGAGGCCATCCTGTCCAGCCTTTGGAGCAGCTGGCGGTCCCTGCGCCGCGCACCCTCACTCTGCGTAACCAGTCCAGCCACCAGTTCACGCATTGACAGGGCTAGGTCACCTGTCTTGTTCCCAATTACCTCTAGTTGTGCATGAACCTGCTGCATGCTGTTTGCATGGTTCCTCTCGAACCACTGCAGAACCCCACTAATCCGCCCTAACTGTTGATTCTGCAGGCACTGACCCCGTAGCAGTTGTGCCTCCGTTGGTGTTGTGGATGGAAGCCCTGACTCTGCCTGCTGCCCTGCTCTCCTCATCCTGCGTCGCCTGTGCAGCGGTGGAGGCCCTGTGATGTGTGATGTGGCACTCCGGCTTGTTACTGGTGCAGGCTCCAGGACCACTGTTGCAGCGGGTGTTGACAGAGAGGGGATGGTGTCGGTGGTGCAGGTGGGAGTGGTGGCTGCTCCTGTTGTCTCCTCGTGGGGCTGGCTGACCCTTTGCACCTGGCTGCTATGGCTGGTGGGGGTGTCTTGTGTGAGACCTGTGGGACATGGGGAAAACACTGTCAGTGTCTACTATCTGTTGAACACTTCCTAATAAACATTTGCCTATGAACTGCCTACTTGACTACATTGCCCATAATGCATCATGCTGGTGTTTGCTACTCTGAAATGGAGCTATCTTGGTTGTGCATGCCCCTGTGTACATGGTGGGTGGGGGTATGGCATTGATGGGGGTACAGGCATATCACGTGGTACTCACAGGTTGATGTTCCTGGCTCAGAGGAGTTAAGGACTGAATGATACTGGATATGCTCAAATTTAGTCTAGAAAACAATTACTTCCTTTTTGATGGCCAGTTCTACCTACAATTACAAGGAACAGCGATGGGGGCAAAATGTGCTCCCCCATACGCCTGTATCCGTATGGGAGCAGTGGAAAACTCTTGGCTTTAGAGTGATCGTTCTGAGCACTTTACTGAACATATAATTTTTTGGGGACGTTACATCGATGATATCTTGCTAATCTGGCAAGGTCATCAAGCTATCCTCCGTGAATTTATTCAGTCCTTAACTCCTAATGCCTGGAATATTGATATTACCTATCAAATTTCCAATTCCTCGATTGAGTACTTAGACCTACTAATATTTGTAGAAGACAATAAATTGCAAACTACGTTTTTTCGGAAAACCACAGCAGCCATCTCTATCCTTCACGCTACCAGCTGTCACCCTCCCAGCACCATTCGTAATATTCCTAAAGGAGAACTGAGGAGAATAAGACTTAATTGCACTAACATCTCTGATTATGATGCTGCTTCTTCTCAAATGATTGAGAGACTTACTACTAGGGGTTACAATCGTAACTCACTAAACAGTACACAGGCATATTTGAGAGACTTGGATCGTAACCAATTGCTTCACCAAACAAAATTGACTAACAAACAGCAGGTAAACAGGTTTCTCACGGTGTTTCATAATGATCACCAACGTATTCGTAAACTACTCAAGAAACATTGTCACTTATTACTGAATAATCCTTCCATCCGCCAACATATAACTCATTCCCCCCAAATAGGTTTCAGACGGCCCCCCAATCTTCGAAATAAACTCTGCTCATCATTTTATCGCGAGAAGCCAGTTTCTACTTTTTTACCGCCCAAACCAAAGGGATTCTACACCTGCAGTAAATGCTCTGTTTGCAAGTTGGGCCTTTCTAAATCCAGATTTGTTACCATAAATAATTCAGCTCACCACATTCATGATTTCATCAATTGCGACAGCTCCCATTTTGTCTATGCGATTTGGTGTCCTTGTAATCTAACCTACATCGGCAGAACTACTCGGCCTTTAAAAACCAGGATTCAAGAACATTATCGCAATGTACTGAAATTTTATACCAAAGCTCCATTAGTTGAACACTTCATGGAATTCCATCCCCAACAACGTACTTTTACTTTCAGTGGACTCCGTCACATTAAATCCTCTCCACGAGGCGGCAATATCATGCTAAGGTTGCGTCAAGAGGAAAGCCGGCTCATCATCAAGTATGACACAGTCAACCAAGGACTCAATAAGGACCATGAATGGCATTTCTGGTTAATGTAATGTAATCTGGGTATTGTCTGTTGCATTTATTTATCTCATTTGTCTTTGACTGTATTGGCTTTATTTAGTATCAAAAAAGTTGATTTCATACTTTTTCCTATGTCTATTCCAACATGTTTTCAAATTCTCTCCAAAGATTTGAAGAGCATTTTCCAATGGTGCCTTTAAACATGTTCTTTTTTCTTTTTCCTTTACTAGTTCTTCCATTAACAGCTGTCATTGCACTTACACCTTAGCAATATCCAGTTTTTATCTTTAATCTTTTACTGTTTTAGATGTCATCCCTCTTCACTAATCTTTTCTATTTCACTTTTTTTTATTCATCGTCTCCCAACTTCTATGCTCCTCTCTTTCTCGGTTGTATCGTCTTGTATGGGTTTTGATCACGGTTTATATTTTCACTTTTTATTTCTCACTCTTCGCTTCTCATATCTTATACTCTATTCTTAATTTCCCTTTTTTATTTTGAGTCTCGTTTGGGTTTCTTTATTTGACTGTCGTTTGTTTTTTTCCCCTGTTTTTAATTAACTTTCTCTCTTTCTCTTAACTTTATTATATTCAGTGCTATTGAGCCTGGCCCCAGTAAATCGGCACTCACTAACATCTCATTAGTCCCTCTTTTCTTTCTGTACCCCGTCGGCAACATTGAGGTAGGACTTCTAGTGTTCTACTATCAGAGGCTCAGTTTATAAACTTGCAGCCGGTGTCTTCGCGTCCGACCCGGCTTTTTCAAATGAAAACGGACGCGTTACTGGATTTGTTATTGGTTTGCTGTGCTCCGGTAAGACTGGTGGTTACACCCTTTGTACCACCGTAACTCTTTCGCTCTTTAAACATTTCAGTACACTTTACACGAGTGGCCTGCTTTTCAGCTGTATTTTCGATATGTAGCCTCTGTTTAACGAGGCTTGTAGCAATATCGCAAACTCCTTCGCTTATAGCTTACTTCTCCCAGAACGAATTTTCTTCCTTTTCATATACCTTACACTATGTTTAATTTGTTATTAGTTATATCCTGTATCATTTTCTGGCCCTAATGAGGCTTTACAATGTTTGGTATCACAGTAATGTTTATTCACGTACTACTTTACACTTTTATGAGTTATGATGTATTATGATGATTACATCACTGTTTACCATTCTCCTAGAGTATATATCTGTTGTATATATATATTTTTTTTGCAGACTAAGAACATACCAGACTACCTTATACTACAAATTGGTTTGCTTTTGCACTGTCGTGTTCTATCTAAATGGTATGTCTGTTTTTAATAGAGTTCTTAGCCTTAATTTTCTCTATCTTTAGCTAGTATATCATTGCTCACCTCTTTACATCTGGTAGACACATAATTACTTCACTCTCCTTTATCTTTCTTTTCTTAATTCCTAGTACTATATTGGAGTCCACTACTAACACTTTTTTCAGATACCTGTCTTAATTCTAAAACTTTTTCACTCCTGATTGTATGATGTTCACGACTATAGGGGTTCTCACATTGTGGTTCTTCAATTTGCGGTGGTTTATATATTCACATTAGTCAGCTAATCACTAATTATCATTCTTGCGCATTGGATTCTCCTCTCTGGTTTCTTTCTGTAATAATAATGGCTATTACGTGTCCTTTAGTTATTACCGGTGTTTGACTAATACTAATTATTAATCTGCACCATGGATTCCTACACCTTCGGGTGGCGTCTGATTCTTTAGAACTTATTTTTCTAACTATGGGGGTCATTCTGACCCTGGCGGTCGACGACCACGGATGCACCGCCAACAGGCTGGCGGTGCTTCCTTTTGTATTCCGACCCCGGCTGTGAAGCCGCGGTCACCCAGCCGGGTCCGGCGGTTTCCCGCCGGATTACCCCCGGCTGGGAGAATCCTCCATGGCGGCGCTGCTTGCAGCGTCGCCATGGGGATTCCGACCCCCTTCCCGCCAGCCTGTTTCTCGTGGTTTTCACCACCAGAACCAGGATGGCGGGAACGGGTGTCGTGGGGCCCCTGGGGGCCCCTGCACTGCCCATGCCAATGGCATGGGCAGTGCAGGGGCCCCCTAAAAGGGCCCCAAAAAGATTTTCACTGTCTGCATTGCAGACAGTGAAAATCGCGACGGGTGCAACTGCACCCGTCGCATCCCTGCAACTCCGCCGGCTCCATTCGGAGCCGGCTTCATTGTTGCAGGGCCTTTCCCGCTGGGCCGGCGGGCGCTCCTTTGGCGGGTGCCCGCCGGCCCAGCGGGAAAGCCAGAATGGCCTCCGTGGTCTTTTGACCGCGGAGCGGCCAAGTGGCGGTTCCCGTTTGGCTGGCGGCTACCGCCGCCAGCCAAACTCGGAATGAGGGCCTATGACTAGACTTATTTTTAGTTGAACCTTGTTTCCTTTTCTCTTCCAGCCTTGAGAAAGCCCCGGCTTATGCGCCACTTGGGGCGAAACACGTGTTGGCTGATTCCTTTTTTGTGCTGTTGCTCTAGACTTACATATTGATGTTATCTGCTTTGGAAATAACCGTGTTTCACCTACAAAAAATCATTAAAATAATAAATAAGGAACCTATGGATCAACCTTCGATGTTATCACAGTTTGTCTTACCTTCCTCTCATCTTTAAGTATTTGGACTCTTTGGTAAAGATCGTTTTGAGGGACTTTCCCACTACCAGTCTTCATATACTTGTACTTTAGGAGGACTTGTGTCCATGTCCTCCGGTTAAGTCCCTCTACACTAATTAATTTGGCAGTTTATACAGGAAGCTAGTGCCTTGGATCCTCTCCATCTCTGGAGTCTGCCTTGCAAGCAATGATCTGGGTGTCATCTGCAAAGGAAGACACCAAAAAAACAAAAGATTGCACCAACTTTGCCAAGTGGGCCACATACAAATTAAATGTGGTTGGGCTTAAAGAAGACACTTGTGGACCCCGCAAGGGAGTTGGAAAGGAGTGGCTCTAAAAAATCCCCACAGCTGACCATAAGTACTATATCCAACAGGAAACATTCCAATGAGTTGAGGGCCTTGTCCTTCACCCAAGCCTGGTGCACCCTTTGCACCAATGAAGCTGGAGATAAGATGTCAAAGACTGTGGACAGGTTTAGCAGCATCGGGATAGCCACACCTCCCTGGTCTACTTGCCTGCCCATAGAGTCAGCAGTCGATATAAGCACTGATTCAGTTCTGTGATCCTTCCTCAACCCATTTTGAGAGGGGTCGAAGCGTTCTTGATCCAGGAGAAACTGGGCTAATTCCGTATTTATGTGCTTCACTAAGGTTTTAGCCGTCAGCAACCAAACGGGGTGCAAATTGTTTAGATTGCTAGAGTATTCCTCCATTTTTTTCTTCAGAGGGGTAATGACTGCTTCCTTTCAACTTTGTGGGTAAACTCCAGACACCATAACTTGCAAATAAACCTTCTCCAGATCCTCAGCAACCAGGTCAGGGACCAGCTGCAGAACCCTGGGTGGACAGGGATCATCCAGTGAGCACAAAGTAGTACCCCCATCTCAGAGTCTTGATATAGATGAAAGCAGTGGGTAGAATCTGGTTAAGCCTCCAGGGTTAGGCTGTTCAGAAATCCAACCTTCCTCATAGAGTGCTAAAGCCCTCCCCTCTATCCAGAGACATAGTCCCAGAACTATCCATAGATCCTGGAAAATCTGCAAAGATCTTCAGGATATTATCTTTGAGGAACTCCACAACCTGATCACAAAAAGCCTTTGAGTTCTCCACCACCTGGTGAGTAGAAGGCGCTATAGGTGCACACTCAGTGCTAAAAAGTACTTTGGGGATACTAATAGCCGGCCTTTGCATTTTGCCAAGTTTCGAACTTGGTGTCCTATACAATGTCAGATCTCATCTTCATTTGGAAGCAACGTTTTAACAGTGGACAGAACGTATAATGTATTTATATTCTTATATAAGACAAGTCTACCAAATAGGTGTTGATACAGTTTTCTCCTCACTTAGTACACATTCACTGCTAAAATAAAAAAATAAAATTTATATTGGCCTATACAGTAACCAAAATAGCCTCTCACTTCATGGAGCAAAAGCACCCTTCATGAGAAAAGATAAGATGCCTGCAAATGTCTGGATCCATGTGGTTACATCTCCCATATTACTGCTGTATAGCAATCCTCAGCTTGGACATGGGCGAGATGACCGGAAAAAGGTTTATAGTGGAAGCACCTCCCCACTGGAATGGTAGTACTCTGAAACTACCATTTCGATTTTAGTGACATTTATTGTACTCTGTAATAGAACCTTCTCAAACATTAAATGAACATTCCATCTGATCAAATTTTTTGATCAATAGTTGACTCAAGCCCTAACAACAATAGGCCACACCCAAGCTTCATCTCCAGACCTCTAATTGACCACACAACATGGCATCTAAGGGACATGCAGAAATTCACTCTGGTGGAAAGTATCCATCAGAACTAACAAGAAGAATCCGTTAAAGAGGGCCAATGCTTGATCATGTATGAAATCCAAAACTCACACCTTGCTTGCTCCTTTTTGCACTGATCATTGAATTGAAAGAAATGACACATACTGACACTTGCTGTGTCTCCCACATCATTTTCATAGAACTCATGACACTGTGGTGTCCATATTTTTCCCTTGTGTGCTTATTCTTTTAGTATTTATTTCAAACCACTCTGCAATGTTTTCCCTTTTCCAAGCAGAGTTAGCGGACAGCAGGGAATACAAAAACATGAATAAATATGCCAGTTCATATGGACAACTGACAATCACACTTTTCTCCTGGACCCCTTGGTTTTAAAATAGGGTGCAAACACAACTTAAAAGTGAAAATACCTAGACCATAAATACTAAAGAGATAATTCAGAGATAAGAGATGAGGAAACCATACTGCCTGTAGAAGACATGCTACATCAGGAATCTGGAGCTTCAGTGCAGTGTTGTGACCAATGAAGAGAAACCATTGAAATTCTCCATGCCTTACCAGTTTTGTTAACTGTATAGCCTGGTTAATAACAACAGGGGTTTCCAGGCACTGAAGAAGATGTGAATGTCAACTGGGAATTTATTTGAAGAGCCAGGTCGCCAGCTCCTTATGGAATTCACCAAGCAAGGAGGAGGCCCTATGATGAAGAGGGAGACTGTTCCATGATTTGGGTGCGAGGTATTAGAAGTCTAGCCCTCCTGATCTGCTTCTGTGGATGAGGGGTGTGTATGGGAGAGAGAGAGAGAGGCATAGTGAAGTTGTCTGGTGGGCTGGTAAAAGAGGAGGTGGGAATTGAAGTATGCTAGTCCAATGTTGTGCAGTGGCTTGTATGCATGTGTGAGGAGTTTGAATAGGTGGAATGTTTGTATTGGCAGCCAGTGGAGGTCTTTGAGGTGAGGTGTGAGGTGGGTGTATTGGGGAAAATCCATGCTGAATCTGGCAGCAGCCTTTTAGATGGTCTGAAGATGGTGGAAGAGTGGCTTGGGGATTCTGCGAAAAGTGTGTTGTTGTAGTCGAGTTTTCTGGTAATTAGTACTTGAGTGACAAAATGCCTGGTACTCTTGGATAGCCATCTAAAGATGTTTTAAGGATGTGTAGCATGTGCAAGCAGAAGGAGTTGGCTGCATTCACCTGAGCAGCCATGTTGAGTTTGTCATCTAATATGATTCCAAAGGTTGTATGCATGCTTGGTGAGTGATGGGGCAAGCTCTGATGGCCACCAGGTGGAGTTCCAGGGGAAACATTTGTTTCTGAATATTCGGTCTTCACTCTTATCCAAGTTGAGATACAGGCAGCTGATTCTCATCCATTTTGCCATGTGGATCATGCATTCAGTGAAACTGGATCTAGTAGTGGAGGATTTGTCTGATATCGAGAGGATAAGCTGGTTGTCCTTGCTATAGAAGATGATTACGATGCTGTGGGGTCTGATGACGTCAGTGAGTGGTGTCATGTAAATGTTGAACAGGGTGGGTCTGTGGGATGATCCTTGAGGGAGTCCACAGAGCTGGTCTTTTGGCTCTAATGTGTAGGGATGGATTTTGACTCTTTGACTTCTTCTTGTGAGGAAAGAGCAGGTCCCTTCGAAGTCTGGGTCTTAGATGTCTGTATAGGCCTTTGATGAGGCTGGAGTGAGACATGATGTTGAAAGCTGGCAATAGGTCCAGTACAATAGGGGCAGTTGAGTCTCCCCAGTGTAGTAGGAAGCAGATCTCATCTGTAGCAGCGATGAGGGTTGTCTTGTTGCTGCAATTGCTGCAGAATCCATATTGGGAGTGGTCGAGAAGGTTGTGAGTTCCAGGTGGTTGGTGAGCTGCAGGTTGACTGTTGTCTCTATCATCTTGGTCGAGTATTGCAGTTAGGAGATGGGTCTAAAGTTGTTTAGTGCATTGGGTTAAGCCAATGTTTTTTGGAGTGCTGTGTCAAGAGCATGCTTCCTCTCCTCAGGGAAGGAAGAGTATTTGATGTGGGTGTTTATGATGTGGGTGAGACATTTGCTGATCCTATGTCATTCTAGAGTGTAGAAGGGGTGTGGGCAAGGGTCTTTGGGGGACCCAGAGTTGATGGTCTTCATGATTAAAGTGGTGTATTTCTCAGACACCTAACCTCCAGGTGGTTATATGTCTGTCTGAGTGGTGTGTGTGCAGTTTGCTGATGACGTCCTCTGGATGGGGTTGCTTTTTGAAGATTGTCTTGATTTTGTGGCTGAAGTAGTTCACAGTAGGTCGTCACAGAGTTCCTGGGGGGAGATGATGGAGTTGGATGTGTTGTCAGGGGTGGTGAAATCGTTATTGATAACAAATAGCTCTTTGCTGCTGGAGCTTGCCTTGATCCTATCTCTGTGAGTGATCTTTTATTGGTAACTTTCAGGAGGTGGTGCTAGTGCCTACCAATGGCTGATACACTAAACCTTCATTGTCTTTAAGACATACTACATCACAGGACAAACCAGTGAAAAACAGCTTTTCTATCCCAGTCTTTGGAGAAAAAAAATAAACATATTTAACTGTCAACCAATAATAAGAAGCCAGCATAAACCCGAATTGGAGGTGAAAGGCTGGAAACAAGAAAAGAAACACAAAACACAATGATTTCATCCGTTTACCCAGAGCGTAAACAATACCCGCTACACACACGTGCCCATAAATGATGCTTTCACTATTTTTCCCGCAGTATAGGGCAATTTATGACACCTTTCCTCTCTCCTTCCAGCATTGCACATATTCTTTGATACCTCACTGTAGAACGGAGATGTGTTTGCAGTCAGTCTAAGCATAAACATTTAAAAAATAAAAACACTAATCCAAAATGGTCGTAAATACTTTCCAAACTCTTTAACCTTCTCTTTTTTTATATTGCTCACATCTCACTAATCCTTTGAAAAAATATGAGGATAGCGTCTTTTTCATTTTTTGTTGCTTCTGTGAAGAATGTTCTGGCTTGTGTGAACAGTTGACAAGTGCTTGCCTTTATTTGAGGGCCACAAAAAAACAAAGCGTTCTCACAGCATAAAAGGCACATGTACATCTTCAGAATATCAAATACGAGCATGAAAACACAGCCTGAATAGTGCTATGCGTGTTTTTCCTTTATTGACTCTGTTTCAAGGTTGAAGCTTAAAGAAAGGCACTGATAGATAACCCAGGATGACTGTACCGACCGACCTGGGCAGTCAGACGCACCAAGGTCTTTTAACATTGTAATGCAGTTCTGGGTATTGACACGCATCACATTCTTTTCACCTTTTTTGTACACGATTTATTGTCATTCAATTCAGTTAGATTATAATTAAAGTAGCACTATTTTAAAAAGTAAAACAATGATTCTGATATCAATGCGAATTGTGTATCCAAGTACATAAAGTAATTGATTGGAAGGAAATAAGACAAGGAGGCCAGAACTAATCCCTATAAATCCAGGATAGATGCTCAAGTGCAAAGTTGGCATACTTAAATGTGTGTTATTCTAGATTATTTCTGACTCCAGTGTAGCCCTTTGTCAACATCCAAGCAGAAAGAGACGGTGAGGTTTTCTAAATCCAGGCAATAAATTCCAGGTTGCAACAACAATGTATCTTTGCCCAGCAAGGACACTGTGGACCACAAGGAATGTATACCCTAAAGTTCTCTTTATGAGTGTCCCGAGAAATTTGCTGGTTTCTCCTTAACCTGGGAGCTACTGATGACGGGATACTGGTGACTCTGGGGTAACTCCGGGGTAGAGCAAGACAGACTTCTTACAAGTTGGACCGTGAGGGGTTACTAAGAAGTGAGGAATCATAGGGGAATCAGTAATTCTAGGTCAGATTCCGCTAATAATTACTCATTCCCCCCAGAATTTCACAAAGAGATTTCTGCTGCTCCATGAATCTCAAACTTCTGATGGGCCAGTATCTACTGTTACGGATCCCACCTGAATAAAGGCACCAATCATAACAAGTGTATCAGCATTCAAAATTACCTGCCACCATTTGCCTTGCCTTGTGAGAGCCCCGTGGCTTCAAAGACCAGGGCAATTGGTAGAGCAAGGAACAGCGATCTCTAGCTGAAAGAATATGCAGGAATTATGTGCAAATGTGCAAATGACAGTTAGTGCCCTTCAGAACAATGTATTGGTGCGCCTTCATAAGTGTCTCATGCATTGTGTTAAACATGATCATCTTGCGTGTCCAAAGAACAAGAACAACATAGCCAGGGATAACAAAAAATATACTCAAAAGTGGGTCTGCAGTATTTTCACTCAACAGCATTTCAATCCTCAACAAAAAGCAGGATCCTCATCAGGAATCTAAGATCTAACATGAGCCCTTACTAGCAGTTCCTGAGAAGCATAATACCCTCACAACAAACGTCAGTGGAGAAAGAATTAGTCAAAGTAAAAATATCATCCAAAATGGGCAGCAGAAGCCAGATGCCGGCCCTGTGGGGCATGAACGTTTTCATGCTTGTAGTCATCTGGTATTGTTCCTGCTATGGCTAATGGACTTTATTTCTCCTGAAGCCTTTTTCAGTCTATCTTGGCCTCTGCCTCATGGTCATTCCACACTCATGCACTCATAACAAACAGTCCCACACGAGCTGGAGTTGGCGTCCTGATGATGATCTTGTATGTTGCTTAGGATCGAACAAAATTAAAGTTGATTAAAAAGAAAAATGGGAAACAATTGTCTTAGTGTACTCTAAGGCCCGTATTTATACTTTTTTTGCGCCGCATTTGCGTCGTTTTTTGATGCAAAAACGGCGCAAACTTGCAAAATACCATTGTATTTTGTAGGTTTGCGCCGTTTTGCGTCAAAAAGCGGCGCAAATGCGGCGCTAAAAAAAGTATAAATACGGGCCTAAATGCTGAACTCTAAAAGGTGCCTATCAAATTCCTAACATCATGTGATTTGCAAATTTTTGTATCATTTTCGGGAGGGTGAAATATAATATATAAATGTTGTTAATTTCCTATAAGTTATGCATGAAATATGGCATCACACTGTCTCCGAAGTGATTTTTGTTATGGTAGTAACATTCTCCGGCAGTTCGGAAAGGTAGACATTAAAATAACACACGCAAATTTCTTGTTTTCGCTCTCACGTTTAGGCCCTGATTTTGGAAAAGCGGCAATGCACCCAGTAAAGCACCACCTTTCTTGCACTCCTTAGTGCACCCATAATGCCACCATGTGTGCGCCTTATCTAAGATATGGTGCACCATGGCAGTGGTTAGGGTAACTAGCGTCAAAATTGTTGATGCTAGTTCATAGCTTTTCAGGATTAGCATAAAAAATGTTGATGCTAATACTGCAAAGACCACTGAGGCATATTGAAAGTAATGCATGCCTCCTTTTAAGGCCTGGTCTGAGCTAGCATTAAAAGTGCCAAAATAAATGATGCAAAGAAGTCTTTTGTGACAGGCTTTTAGATTTCTTTGCACCATCTTTTCCACCCCCCTAAGGGGGGAACACCCCCTTTGCAGACATTATACCTGGCACAGGCATAATGTAGCGCAAAGGGTTACAAAGTGGGGCAATGCATGTATTGTGCCCCTTTGGCATGCTGATTTTGGCCCCATTAGGCCCCATTAATGTAAAAGAAAAGATTCTCATGTGGGGCAAGGAAGCACTAGGGGCTCTTAAATCTGACCCTTCGTTTTTAGATGTGAAATTGTTCTCTGCATTATACATATTCCAAATATTTGCACCCTTTTCACGGTCTCTTCAAACGTAATTGCAGACCTCATACTGCAATGAATAACCCACATTATAAGTAAAATGAGAACACAGCAGTAGCTATGTTATCGAACAAACAGCATCCTAAAAAATATGACTTACCTTCCTATCTTGCTGCATCCAATTTCACTGAAAATGTTGTTGCCACTTTTTTCCTAAATACTCAGAGCTTCCAAGAGGTCAAACTATTGGTTCATGATATCCTAGTACCAGTGTCTTACTAAGGTACTTCCCTTTCTTCCTCATAACGCACTTGGGGTAACATGGATTTTCTGGGTCTCCCTCACTAAAAGGTGTTTCTGACCGTCAAAAATCACACCTCCCAATTACTTCCCACCAACTCCTATACACAGTGACTTGGAAGTTATAAATTCAGAAAGAAATTAAACAGGGCAAAGTGGGTGGGACATTAAAATCACAGACCAGATGCTGGACAAGGTCAGTATACGGATCAGGTCAAAGTGCTTATAGTGCATTCAGCAGTGGTATCAACAATTACCAGATGATTGAAATTAACCCTGCACCTGAATCTGCATCGTAGTTTGGTGCTAGAAACATTTGCAGAATTGCTAGTTTATCATTGTATAGCATTTGTAATCAGACAGTAAGTGAGGGAAGTCATCAGTTTGGTTGCAAAACAATGAAATTTTGTTGTAATAGGATGTAGGCAGAGTGATATTGTTACAACACTGAGGTCCATGCAGGTAAAAATAAGGCTTGGTTTTATTAGACTTATGAAAGGCCTTTTGATCGGAGTAAGGAAACTATACAGCTGCTCTGATTTGTCAAACTAGTCTGAGGTTTGAGATAATGAAGGTACAGCCAGTGCTCTCGTAATTCCAGTGCCACCTGGGTAGCTGTGGTTTAGTCACCACATTAATGACCCATTAAGCTTTGTGCATGATTATTGAATTAATTATTTGTACTTTTTTAAAATCCTCTGACATGTCACCATGCATCCCATTACAAATCGCTGAAAAGAAGGAAGGAATACTCAGTGGAATATCTAGAACAGTATTCAGTAGCGAGGCTCCTTAGTGTTACTATATGACTGCTCTTGTCAATGCCAAAGTTCGGATCCACGCTTGTTTCAACAGTCCAACCTTCAAGAGTTTTATGAACAGGAAATGTGAAATGCTTAGTCTGTGGTCACGATCCGCTACATTCCAAAGTTTGAGGTCCTGGACTCCCACCTCCAGGATGAAACTCCATGTTGATGTGATTCAAAGGTTAATTGATGGATGAGGTTCAAATTAGTCAATCAGATGTAGTGATGCCCTAGTCTTGGGGGGTCGGGGGGCAACACAGTCATTTGTTACAAAAGGCTTTATGGATGATGCACCGAATTTTGCATTTAATCATGCATTCCACAATGAGTGAGTGGAGGGCTTTCAAGGCTATCGTTGCACGTTCAAGGATCCTAAAGATGGGAAAAGGTTTTGCTCTAGGAGTTTGAAGAATTTGAAATATGTTGATTTGTTTTTGTCAGTCCCGCAGACCAGATAACAAGAATAAACATTTGTTAATTTAAAGCCCACTTCAAGAATTGAAGTAGTTCACTTAAACAAGAGTTGCTAAAAAACAAGTATAAACTTAGTCCAATATTTAATCTGATTTATTCTTGAAATAGTTTAGCAGGAGTAAATGTACTTTTAATTCATCATATAGTACAGCAAGAGAGCTGACTTATATTCCCCTCTCAGTTGGCACCAGCGCACCTAGCCTGCCACTTGTCTGTGGCCTCCAGCTCCTGCTTATTCTAGCCTGATACAGTTGCTGCCATTTGACTAAATGACACAGGTGCTGCAGTTTTTTTGCCCGGGTTTTCCTGCTTACCATTCTTTCCCCAACAGAAGCCCCGCCCACCTCAGTATCTACATAATGCAGGCCACTGCATGACCATGGTACTGGCAAACCAAAGGCGCACCAAAGGCAAGCCTGTCTGTGCCCTTGTGTGCCTGGACCACGCTCAGTGCCAGGATACCTTGCCCCATGATCATCCAATGCAACAAAACATCCACAGCCTCAGCGACCACTAGACTCAACAAATGCCACCACTACTTCTCCACCATACTCCGTGACCTCAACAACACACCCCGGCAAACATGCTACAGCAGCGCATTCTCAGAACCATGGTAGGACCTTTCTCCTGCACGCATTGTGTTTCACTTACAACACCTCAGACGCCAACACCACTATCACCAACAAATAACACAAGTCACCAACACCACCCCACACCAACTGTCCGCCATGCGCCTCAAAGTCCAATTCTTTGGGAAACACACCAAATTCTAAAACTTTCTCAATAGCATCACACACAACCTTCTCTTCCTTATCAAAGCATGGCTCAACCCAGCCTCCAACCTGGACATCCCAGAAGCCATCCCCCATCTACAAAATCACACACCAGGACTGCACCAACAGAGCAGGCAAATAACTCAGTTCACTGCACCACCTCCATGGACTCAGAAACCAACCTCATGGAACACTCCAGTTCAAAATAGGATCATAATACAATGCCACCGTGAAGGGAACCCTCGCCTACCAACCGCTGGGCCCCCAAGTGAAATTCTGCAACCAAATTGAAGACTTCATCGCTCCCCTCTCCATCAATTCAACCAACTACATCCTCCTCTGGAACCTTAATTTCCCCCTGGAAGACACCATGGACCCCAACTTCATGGCTCTCCTTGACATCCTCTGCAACCTTGGACCCACCCAGCTCATCCAAGGACCAAGCCACACAGCAGGCCACACCTTGACCCTATTTTTTCCTCCAACAACAGGATCAACACCACCCACACAACTGCGCTCACATGGTCCAACCACTACATCATACATTTCAAGATACTCACCCACCAAGCCACCCTACCAGAAAACCCAAAACACCGTCAAGACACTGGGGTAAAATATCCAAAGAAAACTGGACCAAGTCAATAAAGGAATGCCCACCCAACCACATCAGGAACCTCAACATCGACATCAAGCTCTTCAATAAATGACTCACTGACTGCACCAACCTCATTGCTCCCACCAGAAACAAGAACTCCAGAAACAACAAATGACCCCACTAGAACACAAACTACCTCAGAAGTCCAAGTGCCACTACAAACAACTTGAGAGAAAATGGAGACGTGACAGAAAGACCACTGCAAGATCCACATACAAAGACACCTGCAACCCTTATCACCAACAACTATGGGATGCAAAAAAAGGCCCTAACTCTCAGCCTTACCAACGTCAAAGAACTCTTCTTCATCATCAAGGAGTACTCCAATGGCAGATGCCAACAACAACATCATTCCATCCCAAGCACTCTGCAACAATCTCTCAAACTACTTTGAACAGAAGATTGGCAAGATCTACAAAACATTCGACCAACAGCATACTGATATAAGTGCCAAGAAGGACACATCCTCATTGCCAAACAGCAGGTAAGCAACTGGAAGCCCCTCTTGAATGAGTACACAATCACCCTGAAGAATATCATCCACTCAGGAGCCACTTCAGCACCACCCCCCCACTTCATATATAACCTTGGAAGAACTATCATATCCCTCGTGCTCACTGCTATCATCAACACCTATAAACCACACCTATCTTTACATCTTGCTAGAAAAATGCTGAAGTCATCACCCAATTGAAGAAACCAACAGTTGACTCCAACACCCTTAGTACCTACATACCCTTCTTGCTGCTTCCTTTTCCAGCTAAAGTCACAGAGAAAGCCATCAATACCCAATCTGCAGACAACCTAGAACTCCATCAACTCCTAGAAAGCACTGAATCTGGCGTTTGCATCAACCACAGCACAGAAACAGCCCTAATTGTAGCCATTGATGACATCAGAAGCATCCTTGACAGAGGAGAAATGGCAGCATTCATCGTCCTTGACCTCTCT
This sequence comes from Pleurodeles waltl, assembly GCF_031143425.1. Classification (NCBI taxonomy): domain Eukaryota; kingdom Metazoa; phylum Chordata; class Amphibia; order Caudata; family Salamandridae; genus Pleurodeles; species Pleurodeles waltl. The sequence continues at coordinate 236,653,022 of NC_090443.1, read as the reverse complement.
GCAACTTTTGATACAGTCCCTCACAACTCATTCATCAGAAAGCTTCAGCACTTGGGTGTTTGCGGACCAGCTCTCAAGTGGATATCCTCCTTCCTTACAGACGGAACACAATGAGTTAGATTTTCCCCTATACCAACCTCTCCATGGGCAGACAGACCAGTGCCCTCGCCTCATCATGTTTCCACATCCTGTGAATGCTACACAAGAATTTCAAGTGGATCCCAGTTCACACCAGATGGACAGTAACCCAGACTCTTATCACAAGTAGACTTGACTATAGAAATTAGCTCTATTTTGGAATCCAGCCCATGTCCTACACCAACTTCAAGCTACCCAGAACACAGCTGCAGACTAAAACTGAACATCCAGTGAAATGACCACATCTCTCCACACCTCAACAATCTCCACTGGCTCCCAGTCCAGGAAAGATGTAAGTTCAAGCTACTGACCCACATCTACAAAGATCTCCACAACACCTGTCCAACTTACCTCAACCACAACCTCAACTTCTTCCAACCCACTAGTCTTTTTCGATCTGTGTCTCAGACAAGAACGCACCTCCCTCACATCAACAAGACCACAAGCAGAGGACATTTCTCCTCATACCTCGCAGACCTGCAAACAATCCACCACAACAACTCATAATCTCCCCCTCCCATTTGGACTGCTGAAGGAACTTCAAGACTAAGGGGGTCATTCCGACCCTGGCGGTAATTACCGCCAGGGCCGGGGTCCGTGGGAGCACCGCCAACAGGCTGGCGGTGCTCCTTTGGGCATTCTGACCGCGGCGGTACAGCCGCGGTCAGAAACGGAAAGTCGGCGGTGTACCGCCGACTTTCCGCTGCCCAGGGGAATCCTCCATGGCGGCACAGCTTGCTGCGCCACCATGGGGGATTCCGACCCCCTCACCGCTATCCTGTTCCTGGCGGTTTCGACCACCAGGATCAGGATGGCGGTGAGGGGTGTCGTGGGGCCCCCAGGGGCCCCTGCAGTGCCCATGCCAATGGCATGGGCACTGCAGGGGCCCCCGTAAGAGGGCCCCACTTTGAATTTCATTGTCTACTTAGCAGACACTGAAATTCGCGACGGGTGCAACTGCACCCGTCGCACACCTTACACTCTGCCGGCTCCATTCGGAGCCGGCTTCCTCGTAGAAGGGTGTTTCCCACTGGGCTGGCGGGCGGCCTTTTGGCGGTCGCCCGCCAGCCCAGTGGGAAACCCAGAATGACCGCTGCAGTCTTTTGACCGCAGTACGGTCTTCTGGCGGTTCCCGCTTGACGGGCGGCGGAATGACCCCCTAAGCTCTTCAGGATGAAACAGGCATGATCTTCTCTTCCTCGTTTCAGGCCTGCTGTACTCAGCACCTTGATTCCCTCACAGGTGATTAGCCGCTATCTACAAATCCACATAACATAACAATGGGACTTTCTGAAGATCATATTTCTTAACCTTGAAAAACATAAAACAGCAAATCAGAGTTTGGAACAGAAATAAAATTAAAAGTTAAATGAGTTCTTGAAATACCAGCTTGGCTGTAAACAAAGTGATAAATAAAGTAACGGCATGCACTATGCAACATTGCTTTTGACTAAGAATCAGACCAAAGTATGCATCCATTCAGTGCATCCATATATGACTGTATAACACAGTGGCTATTCAGAAGGCAAATACAAGGTACTAGTTGGAAGAAAATACATTTTTTGGGAAAACAGCCTCTCATTCCTGGAAGGATATTGCTCTTCACGTTATTATTACTGTATATGAGTATGCAATAACATCTAAACTACTCTTACCATTGAAAAAGTAACCATAACACAGTAGTTTAACTATTTCGTTACTTAGGCTCTTGCCTGTTAATCTTCATGATTGCTTAGCATTAGTGGTTGGATAGTTCTGAGCATGAATAGTTGTAGGTTAATACGTCTATATACAGCTTTTGAAGGGACCCTAAAATATAAAAACAAATGTTCTCAGTAGATTTAATCATTTCAGACATGTGGACAATGGGAACTCAAGCTCTTGGCCACTGAAATGGAAGCCTGTTGTGTTCAGGTCTTCTAAGTATCAAAATCACTGTTCTACCTCTCCAAATACACTTTCTTTGACCAATACATGCTTTCGGCATTTTCTATTGTTTTCTGAGTTAATGATAAACAGGATGTTGATCTGGTTATCGTTAACATACTTTTGGAAATGTTTGTTATGATGCTCTGGCAAGTGTGTGAATGTAGAAAAGGGTGGAATAGAAGGAAGATCTCTGTGATGAATTACAGATCACCCTTCATCTTGATGATACATCACGTTCTATGTACCTTATTTGGACTCTGTTATGGAGAAAGGGGCAAATCTATTGTAAGACTGTGTCAGATCCCAGATCAATTTAAGAGGGCTTTTGATCCACTGAATCATAGGCTCCGGAGATTAAGTTGAATAAAAGCAACTTGCTTCTCTTCATTTAACGTGGAGATGAGAATTTCCTAACTGCTAACAAGTGTAGTTTCAGTTATCTGAAGAGACCTGAAACCTGATTGTTAGTTTTGGAGAATGCGGTTGCAAATACATTCTTGCAGTAAATTTGTCGGTGTTCACTAGGATTTTATTGATGAAAGGTAAATTTGAAATTGCCAATCATTTCTAAGTTCTTCTTGGTTAGCCTTGGTCTTGTTGGGAGAAGTAACAATCACATGTTTAAGTTGATTAGAAACAGATGATTAAAGATGTACACAGGAAGTAGGCTTGCTGAGAGGGTATGGTGATGGTGATTAAATGTCAACAAAGCCATAAGTGCTTAACATTTAAATCTTGAAGATGGATTATATTTAAATCATTTGGTTTGGAAAATTCATGCTAAACATCAAACATTACCTTGAATTGGTTAGGTGGCGTGTAAAATTATTTTGGGACACATATTTTTTGTAATAGTCTATGGCATTGTAACTGCTTCTCCAAGGTTGGTAGTCCAGTCTGTGGGCTATGAAATGTTCTTAGGTCTAAAATGTTCCAGCTCATGAAAAACATACTATAGATTTGGAAGTCAGTCAGGAAAGGATGAAGCTAACTTCCAGCCTCAGCAGAATGTCTGGATGGTACAACTTATAAACTCATGGATCTTCAAAGACAAATAGATGGTGTTGTTTCAACTGCTGGACAGAATTAGGCAACTGAACTAACTTATTGACTTTAAAATCCAGAGATAGTAATACTTGTGTATCCATGTCATTTATGATTAATAGCACTATAACAGAGCTGGCAAGGTAATATTGACAAGTAAAAGGAATGCACAAAAAGAAAGGTGTATTAGTGAAGGAGTACATCTCTCCACAAATCTCAAAGTAGAACAACAGTGGGAGTGCAAGGAGGTCATTTCTTGGTACCCGGATTTGTTGTCTTTAAAGTATGGTCTCTCTTTAGTTTTGTGTCTATGAGATTGATAGTGATAACAACATGTCTATCAAGAACAAGTTGTACAGGCCTTTACATACAATGACAGCAATGAAGCTATATTTAGTATGCTGGACTTAGGGATGAGTTAGCACTGTACTGGCCCCAGATCCTAAGCAAGGAGAGAGATGTGAAATGCCTCGCATCACAAAGGTACTCCAGAACATGAGTTCTCAGGAATACAGAGATTAGATCTCTATCATTAAGACAGGTAACCACCTCATACCTGGAAATAATGAGCTCTTTCAAAGGTTACAGGTTTCCCAAATAATAAATAAATACTGTGTATTTAATGTCAAAGATACTAACTGACAGTTCCAAGAAGAGGGGTAAAATGTAATTACAATGTATAGTTGAGGAAGTCCCATGTTTGCTGCATACTACACCAGCACCATCACAACCTGAAAAGGAAAGTAAAGAAAAAGCTTTAAACAGGCAAGATGGACACGAAGTGACATCACAGAAAGGAGAAAGAGAAGGAAACATCGAGAAAACAAAAGACGTAGCAATCACACATTTGTGCTTCCTTAAAAAACAGGACACCGTAATCAGGAGTTGTGGCCTAAAAACAGGAAAAGAGGAAACAAACCACAGGCCGGAAGGAGACCCTGATCACAGAGCTCAAAGAAGCTCCAGCGGGATGCCGAACAGAGAATGGATGGTGCAAATCCTGCCATGTGCAGCAGATACGAGGAGTCGAGCTTGGGAGCCCACCTCATCATGTCCTGTACCTAACTTGATCCAGGGGGGGATTATGGCTTCTCAGGCAGGCCTCCTGATGGCATTGCTGATTGTTTTACGTGCTTGCCCTGATACCCTGATGCTTAATGTTTTCTTTTTTGGACACTGGGATGATCTGTAAGTTGCCGGGGAAGATGAGGGGGTAAGGGACAGAAAGTACATGGAAAAGAAAGGCCATAGCACAAAGTAATCTTCTTTAAAAAAAAAACTGAAATAAAACCAGTGGGGAACTTTTAGAAAGAGTATCCTGAGTCTTTAATCCAGTCGATACCCCACAAGAGGTAAATATTTTTTTTGTATTCTAGATTTTTACATTTATTGCAAGGCAATGCCTTTTAGGTTGAGAATTTTCCTGCCATATTTCAGATGTTGGTTAACCAGGTTCTAATAGAAGGAAGTCATTGCAGTGAACCTGGATGGCATTGCTTTCTACTGCTTTATTTGGGACGGTCACCTTTCCACCATATTGATAGAGGCACTGTATAGCCTACCAAACCTAAGAATTCCTGGAATGGTAGTGTTCCGAAAAATAGACCTTGGTAACAGCTCTCCTAGGTCTCAGAGTGTATTGCAGATCGCATAGAAAATAATATAGAAAATTCATAAAATTACATAGGAACATCGTGGCACTTCGAAACTAGTCTCTTCAAAGAAGCAGACAAGTATAAAAAAAGATCTTTAACTCCCTGTAGATTGGCCTCTACATAGCTCTAATTCTGAAAGATTATTGGTCATATAGATTCTTCAGATAATGGTATGGTGTAAATATATCTCAGTCCCATAAACAACAGATTCATTGGCATTCACTAGCTGATGGATGCCATCCATGAAAATGTGTTGGGCCTTTAATAAAAAATATATTTTTTGTTGTTGTGTAGTCTTTGAAGAAATTGAATGTATCCCTGTTTATGTTTAGTTTAGCACAACCCCTAAAGGATCTCAAGTATGGCAATGAAAATATTTCAAGGCTGTTGATGAGATTTCATTTTCATGGAGGGACTAGGGGCCAGATGTATCAAAAAGTTTTGTACTCGCAAACGGTGCGAATCGGTAAATTCGGCCGTTTGCGAGTGCCAAACAGTGGTCTGCGATGCGTGAAATGTATTCGCAGACCACAAATAAGAAATCGCTAAATTTGCGATATCTTGCGTTGCTACCTGGTAATTGCGAGTCGCATTTTGCGATTCGCAATTTCCAGGTCGCAAGGCTATGCTGGCAAAAATCGCAAATTGCGATTTTTCCAAAAATGGCATTTTGCACTTGCAAAATATTATGAAATGCAACCAGGTGGTAACCTGGTGCAAAATTAAAAAATGCAGTAAAACTGCATTTTTTAATTTAACATGTAAAGCAAGCACACGTGCCCTTTTGGCATGTGTGTACCTTACATGTTAAAAAAATTGGGGTGCAGGAGAGGGGGCCTTAGGCCCCCAGCACCCTGCGCTTTTGCATTTCCAAAATTGTGATTTCTGGTTCAGAAATCACAATTTTGGAAATGCAAAAAATTTGCAGCTATGGGCCAACAGGCCCATAGCTGCGAATGGGGCCGGTATCGCAATTTGCGATTCGGTAATAGCATTTGCGATTTTTAAGAAATCGCTATTACCGATTTGCAAATGTGATACATGGCCCTTTGCGAGTCGGTAATAGCGATTTCTTAAAAATCACTATTACCGAATCGCAATGGGCTGTGATGATACATCTGGCCCTAGATTTGTTAATCAAACTCTAGTCTGGAACAGATCATGTCAATGTGCATGTTATCTTCAGGTTCAGCTGTCTAGATGTACAGTGCCCTAAGACTGGTTGTTAAATTTTTATTTTTGGTTTGGCTAAATGGGACATCTGTTGGAAATAGTTTCTGCCTTTTTCTAGTCCATGTAGATTTAATGTATGGACTTTTGTAAATGTGTCTACAGCTGTAGTTTGAGACATGCTCAACAGACCCAGCCAATGTGCTTAACTAAAAGCATGTTCCACTGATCTCTCTCTGAGATCCCTAATAAAGTGGGACTCAATGGCCATTTTCAGCAAGAGCTCAAGTTGACACTGGCCAAAACAAAAAAACCTTAGTAACTACCAAATTGTAAGGCAACTTTAAATGTTTGGGCAAGCTCAATTCAAAATGTATGTTATGCTGCTTAAAACTGCACTGACGCTTTCAGGCATACTACACTACTAATAACTTAAAGGGAAATATAAACAGACTTTTTTAATTTGTTTGCAGTCATTAGTATGAATATCAAATTATAAAACTAAGGGGCATATTTAAGAGCCCTTAGTGCCACCAGAGTGTTCGAATCACAGAGGATACCCAAGATTCCAACTTTGTTTTTATGTTATTAGGAGTATTTCAAGGTCAAGAAACCATGCTGAAGGCAGGAAATCATATTCAAACCTTCCTATCACTGGTATTTCAGTTTTGGATCTGTTCATATAGAGAAACTCTTCCTTTATTCAAATATCTAAAAAGAAATAGGCAAGCAGAAGTATTAGTCTGCTTATCCTTATTGTTCTACTGTCTAAAATGGATTTGATCATGATCAAGATACATTTATAATAACAAATGATATTGCTCAAAGAGCTGTGAAAGCTTGCAGAATTCACATATACCTTGTTAGATGAAGTTCCTTACCATTTTGAGTGTTCAAAGTTATAAAAGATTTTGCCCCCCAGATACTCATCCAAGCTGAAAATGTCTCATATCCCCTCTTCAGGCTGGTTTTCACCGAAACCACTGCCATGGATCAGGTCTTTAGGCTACTCCTGCTATTCTGGAAATATGTCACTTTAGTAAAACAGAAATTGTATGTTGCTTTTGTGGTTTTAAGATCTGCCTTTGAACTAGTCCCTAGGTGGAAGGTATGGGAAATCCTGCATAAAATAGGTGCCCCGGAGAATTTAGTTAATCTAGTCCGGAGGATTCACGAGAATACCTATGCACAAGTGAGATGGGGCCATCAGGGTGAACTCACTAATCGAATAGACATTAGGCAGGGGAACGTCAGGGGTGCGTCCTCACCCTACTCTTTTCTCCTTGTTTAATAATGAAGTAGTGCAAGTTGTATCTGATAGCCAAAACGATGTCCCTTCTTTGAATGATCAAAAAATTCCAATGTTATTATTCGCTGACGATTCTCTTTTAATCTCCAAAACCCCTATGGGCCTTCAAGTCTTAGTGAATAGGTTTAGTTCTTTTTGTGCAGACCATGGACTAGAGCTTAATTCTAGTAAAACAAAATTCATGATTTTTAATAGAGGCCCCACCAGAGGATGCCTATTTCACTTAATGAGGCTCTTTAAGCAAGGTATGCTCTATTGATTACCTGGGGATAAGAATTAACAATAATATGCAATGGGAGGACCAGATCGATAAGAGCAGTGCACTTTTACAGCATAGATCTGGGGCTCTTCTAAGTTTTTATAATTCTACTAATGTGAAAGCTGTTTCTTCAGCCATTACATTTTTTTTAGCAAAGGCTCAGGGAGTGGCGTTTTATGGTGCAGAGATTTGGGGATTCTCTAATGTCAGCAAACTATCTGTAGGGGAAAATAACTTTACGAGATCTCTCCTTGCATGTCCTCGTAACACCCCATTGATTCCAGTGTTCCTGGATCTCTGGTCTTCCCGCATTTCAGATGTAATAGCTTTAAGACCATTACTTTTTTGTGTACGCATTTGGACTACCCCTGAACTAGTTGAATATAAGGAATCTTTACAAGACATCTTAGATAGACCAAATGCGCTTTCTGTTCCCTGGCTTAAGCATGTCTCTGGATGGTTTCACACCTTGGGACTTGGGGATTTCTGGAGACAACCTCTTCATTTAAGGAGGGCCCAGAAGTCAGTCTATTGGTCTTATGTTATGAATAAGCAATTGTTATGCACGTCGTATGATCGATTGACAACACAATTTCTGGACTTCAAATGGTATCCTAATTTTGAACCCTTTCTGGATTTAATTCCTGACCTACTAAGCAAAAGCCTGTATACCCGCTTCAGGTATGGGTGCTTACCATTGAAATCACTAACTAGCACCTGGCGACCTGCCCCAATCACAGATTTAGGCCCTAGTTATAATTGCACCCGGGAAACTACAGTACATTTTATGTTTATTTGCCCAGCTTATGGGATTGCTCGGAGGAAGTGGATTCACCCAGCTTGGAAAGTTGCACTAAGGCTGTTGACGAGAGACACTTCTCCCTTTTTAATCTGTGCGGTCAGTAAGTTCCTTGCGGACGCATGGTATATACGTACTTGTTTTAAAAAAAATCAAAACGACTTGCCCTTAAATGATCATTGTTCTTAACTTAACATTTATTAACTATTTACCTAAGATTATGACCATTATGACCTTTCTCTGCCTGATGGGGGAAATGTTATATGAGATACTGAAAGTGTAAATAGGAAGCTGTTGCGAGACAGTTCCCTTTTCCCCGACAGGTGGCCAGTATATTTGTATGATTGTTCATTTTATTTTCCTTTCAGCTCTGTATTTATCATGTGTATTTTACTATTTTATTTATTGTGATTTTATTTTGCTTTGATGGTTAAATATGACAGAATAAAGCTTGCGCCATGATGAAGATGTCTTAAAAGAGCAGCAGATCAGCAGCTGAGTCTCATTTTCCTCCTTAAATACATCTCTTGCTGATTTCTAGTGTTACCTTTGTTCACAAGGTATGCCCTAGGGTTCAATTTTCTTGCAGTGTGCCTGCCAAGAGCATTTTGCACAATATGTGTGATTTTATGTGACACATTTTCAGCATTTTTTAGAAAAACAGTTACTAAGTCAATCATCTAGACCCATTTTTACTGTTGAATAGAATTAAAGAGAAAAGTATGAGATGCAGGCTCTTAATTAGTCACTATCCAGGAAGGTTTCATGTTTCACTGTATTACTGGCCAAACAGAAGTCAATAAATGATAAGGCTGTTTTTTGCCATTGTCTAAGGAACGGATAAGATGTTGTCTAACACACAATCTGTCCCCCTTGCAGGTTTTAATCATGAGTAATGTCCATGGAAGAAAGAGTATGGTTCCATATATTTCAGGAGCTTGGTCCTAAATATAGAAGATCCAGTTTAAAAACTGAATAAGATCCAAGCCTGGTGGAGAGTACCAACTAGCCTAGTACAAGTTTACTGCTGTGCTTTTGAAAAGATTCGCATAAGGTTATAGGGACACATTTAACAGATTCCTAAAGCACTGAGACCCCTATGGCCACTAAAGAAGAAGACATTTTCCTTTAAAAATATTTTTTTAGAACATGTGTCCTGTATGTGCAATGTAACCTGGGTTCCAGGACACAAGGATGAAATAGGAACACCCATAGTGCCAAAGCTATTGGCCTCACATGCTTCTTGGAACAATCCCTTTCCCACCAAAGGGGTCCAGTAAGGATTCAAATAAAGGCATAAAAACCTTCTAAAGCTCTCATAATTCCTTTCTTTGATTTCTCCTTCTGGGACACTTTCAGATCCAAGGAACACTCAGACTGAAGTTGTAATCTTTCACCTAATCCAACTATTACATTTTTCTATGAGAGCTTGCTTCCCAACCTCACTTGGTCCCTTTAACTAGTGTGCAGGATTTTTGACTTGAAGAGCAATATTCAGCAAGAAATTCACTTCACCTCTCTGAGGTGCCTGAAATGTTCTTAGTTGTCCCTCTCTTTTATGCATTCATTTACGATTTTACAAGATTTCTTGATTCTATGTTGAGACCTGCATACACATTAACCACACAGTGAGATATCATGGCTAAGAATGCTGCAATTTTCTTAAATATATGTTTCCACTATAAATTCAATTCATGAAATAATTTTTCCATTTCATAAAATAGGGCATGATTTAGAGTTTGGCACACTGGGTTACTCTGTCATCACCGTGACAGATATCCTGTTTGCCACATTATAAGTCCACTATATACTAAGGCACTTGCAATATGGCAGATGAGATACTAGTCACATTTGTGATGGAGTAACCTGTTTGCCAAACTCTAAATCAGGCCCATAATTTCACATTATCAACATTCATGATACATGTTTATTGTGCATTCCCTTTCCAAATTTGTTATTCTCAAAAATATGAGAGTAGTTCCTTTCTTATACTTACAAAGAATGTGTAGAGCACAATCAGGTACCATATTGCGATAGGAATTGCAGATTGCAGATTATTAACCTCTTCTTTCATCATTATTCTATTTTCCATGAAATAAATGAGGGTACTTGTGCTTATCTTTTATCATTATCTATCTTCTGGTAATCCTAGCCTGTATGTTCTTTAAATATGATTGTAGTGCATCGGCATCTGTTGTATCCAGCACACAAGAGTACCTTGATTTATCCTCACAAATCTGTATATTATTTTCGTGAGGACTCTAATTTATCAGGCTTTTCACCAGCCACTTTCTTTTAAATGGTGTAGTCCCACTTGATTTCACTTCTCCTTGTGGGTCAACATGATTATATTAAGATTTTCATGCTATATTATTCGAAGACTATACATATATTTGTATAGTTTGCTTCATTAAAGCTGAGGCTGCTCCAAAGATACCCTGCTAAAGGTTAATTATTCTTTGATAGTAATTAAATACAATATTTGTCAAGCGCAGTTCCTGCCTCAGCCCACTATGTACTCTGTCCCTTGGGAGACCTAAAGCCTGGTTTTCAACATTACTCTCACAGAAAAAAGTGAACTAACCAGAGAGATCAGAAAGCACCGGAGATCAGATCTGAGGACCTGCCAAGCCATGAGGAAGCAAATAGCAAATCTGAGGCTAACCTACAGGAAGGCATGCTGGACAGCCAAAAAAACGTATTCATGGTTGAAGCTTCTTCAATCAAGTAAAATAAAAACCAGTAAGCTTGTTTGGTCTGAAATCAACACACTTGCATATGGTAGATTTTGCCATCACAATTCGGGCATCTCTGAAGCAGACTGGATTGCCTACATAACAGCAGTATATTTAGGGCATTCGGCAGGAAATGTGACAATGATCGCCACTGTTAATGTAAAAGGCTTAACTGTAGCAATTAGGCCTACTTCAAAGCAAACTCTCTCTTGAATGTGAAATCATGCCTTGCCAAGGCCAGGCCACAGACACTCACCAGGGGGTTGGAGACTGCATTGTGTAAGGGCAGGCACCGCCATTTCAGGTGTGAGTGACCACTCCTCCCGTCCCTCCTAGCACAGATAGCTCATCAGGAAATGCAAGCTACACCGCAACTCCCTTTGTGTCACTGCCTAGTGTGAGGTGCACCCAGCCCAACTGTCAAAACGACCCAGACAGGGAATCCACAAACAGGCAGAGTCACAGAAATGGTACAAGCAAGAAAATGTTCACTTTCTAAAAGTGGCATTTTCAAACACACAATCTCAAAATCAACTTTACTAAAAGATGTATTTTTAAATTTTGGGCTCAGAGACCCCAAACTCCTCATGTCCATCCTCTCCCAAAGGGAATCTACAAATAAATCAGATTTAAAGGTAGCTCCCATGATAAACTATGAGTGGGACAGGCCTTGCAACAGTGAAAAACGAATTTAGCAATATTTCACTGTTAGGACATATAAAACACATTACTATGTGCTGAAGCCGCCCGCCAAGTTCTGACCGCCGGGCGGCCGCACTCCCGCCGCGGCCATCAGGAGTTCCCCGCTGGGCCGGCGGGCGGAAACCTGGTTTCCGCCCGCCGGCACAGCGGGGATCCCGGCCGCAACACAGGAGCCGCCTCCAAATGGAGCCGGCGGTGTTGCGGGTGTGCAACGGGTGCAGTTGCACACGTCGGGCTTTTCACTGTCTGCATAGCAAACAATGAAAAGCTGCACGGGCCGTGGCATGGGGCCCCGTGACTCCCCTTTCCACCAGCCTTTTCATGGCAGTGTAAACCGCCATGAAAAGGCTGGCGGGAGGGGGACTCGTAATCCCCTGGACAGCGCTGCAAGCAGCGCTGCACTGGAGGATTACTCCCACCCGGACCAAAGTGGCGGGAAACCGCCGGTCCCGCCAGTGCGACCGCGGCGCTTCCGCCGGGGTCGTAATATAAAGGATTTCACCACCAGCCTGCTGGTGGTAAAATCCGCCAAAACAAAGGGTTGTAATGACCCCCATATGTCTTACTTTAACCATACACTGCACCCTGTCCTTGGGGCTACCTAGGGCCTACCTTAGGTGTGCCTTACATGTAAGAAAATTTAAGGTTTAGGCCTGGCAAGTGGGTACACTTGCCAAGTTGAATTTACAGTTAAAAACTGCACACACAGACACTTCAGTGGCAGGTCTGAGACATGATTATAGAGCTAATTATGTGGGTGGCACAACCAGTGCTGCAGGCCCACTAGTAGCATTTGATTTACAAGACCTGGGCACTTCTAGTGCACTGTACTAGGGACTTATTAATAAATCAAATATGTCAATCATGGATAAACCAATTACATACACATTTTGTAAAGGAGCACTTGCACTGGTCAGCACTGGTTAGCAGTGGTAAAGTGCCCATAGTAACAACAACAGCACACATCAACAACCTGGGAAACAGAGGCAAAAAGTTAAGGTAGAACACGCCAAGGATGAAAAGTATAACAATGGCTGTCTCTGTGTGACTGTGCTGTTGGTGCATTTGAAGGCGTGCCAAAGGAAAGCCTGTCTACGCCCGTCCATGCCTGTACAGTGCCAGGAACCCTGGATCTCCCTCCACCCACCAATACTCTGCCACCAAACTCCAGGCCTTTTCCCCCAAGAACTAGAACAACAACTGCAACATCTACTCCCCCAGTACCACGGTCAGACCTTTTGTCTGCTGCCACTGCCACTTCGCCTGCAACACCCAGACCAATACCGAGCAAGCACAGCCACCCTCCAAGCCCTCACATCTCCTATGCCTGCTGATCAACTCTGGCTCACTCTGCAAGCACGCTATGGAAATCTGGGACACCATATCCACGCTCCTGCGGGACATGATGTTCATCACCGAGACCCAGCTCACATCCACCTCAGCACACAACACCGCCTTTGCCACTCTGAGAGGATAGAAACTGATCCACAAGGACTGCCACAACAAGCACGGAGGAGGCATCGCCATCCAGCAAAAGGACAACCTCCCATTCACCACCTTTGAAAAAGAGTAGTCCCACCTCACAAAACAACTAAACTTCAGAATGCAAACTGATGCTAGAACACCATCAGGAGAACCCTCGTGTACGGATCACTTGGACCTCGACCCATATTCTGCTAAGCCATTGATGAGCTCATTGCCCCTTTAGCCATCGACTCAACAGACTACATATTCTAGGAGATTCGAACTTCTATCTGGACGACCTCACCAACCCCAACACCATCAATCTTCTAGACAACCTAACAAGATCAGACTCAAACAACTACTCACCAGGGGCATTCACACTGCGGGGTGATACCCTGGGACCCATCTTGAAAGCCAGCAAGCAAATCAAGTTCACCCACACAATGGAGCTTAATTGGACTGACCACCACTTAGTACATTTCACCATTGCCAGCAAACTGGAAGCGGCCACCACACCTCCACCTCCCCCTCTCTACAGATGGGGTAAGGTCACAGAGGCTCAATGGACCACCACCCTCCAGTCCATCAAACCCAGCACCTCCAGCAACCTCGAACAATCTGCCAACTACCTTTCTGAATGGATCATCAACAGCGCCAACAAAGTAGCCCCTGCAAGAAGCTCCACCTCCAAAACATCCAGCAAGCCTACAAGGTGGTTCACCCCAAACTATGCACACTCAAGAGAGAATGTAAAAGGGTAGAAAGATGTTGATGTCACACAAGGGGCCTCACAGGCTGCACTACCTTCAAAGATGTGCTGAAAAAGTAACATCACCACCTCAGAAAAGCAAAGAAGGCCGACCTACTCAGCGATATTGAGGAAAGCACTAACCTCCCAAAGGAACTCTTCAAGGTCACCAAAAAATTCTCCTATCCAGCAATCACTGAAAACACAATTAAACCTTCCCAGACCTTCTACAATTCCCTTTCTGACTACTTCCACAACAAGATCACAACCATCTACAGCAACTGTCCTCCACAACCCAGACTGGACAACACTATCCATACAGGAAAAAAATGCTCTCATGACCTAAACCCACTCTGACAGACCCAATGCCCCATGCCAAAACTATATCTTCAATCTTGGTCAGAAGGAGACCAGCAGCTTTCTCACTCACATCTGCCACCATCCAAAAGGCATGGAAACAAGCAGAGGCCAAACTGCTTCTGAAAAAACCTTCAGACGACCTCAGCAAGCTCAGAAAGTACCACTCCATCTCTCTGCTCCCATTCCTAGCCAAGGTCCTGGAAAAAGCCATCAACAAGCAACTGTCACCTTGAAAGGCCCAACCTGCTAGACTCCTCTCAATGTGGATTCCGCTCCAACCACAGCACAGAGACCAACCTCATCGCTGCAACGGACGATATCAGTACCCTCCTGGACCACGGAGAGAAAGCAGCTCTGATCTTCCTAGACCACTCCGCTGTGTTCAACACCATTTCCCACTTCACCCTCACCTCCAGATTCCACCATGTTGTGATCCGATGCAACTCTCTCAATTGGATCCATGCCTTCACCATAGGCGGCACCCAGAGGGTTCGCCTTCCACCCATCATGTCAGAACCGAAGAACATAATTTGCGGCATCCTACAGGGATCCTCCCTCAGCCCCACCCTCTTCAAAGTCTATGTGATGCCGTTAGCCAAGCTCGTCTGCTCCCATGTATTCCCCATCATCTCCTATGCTGACAACACACAACTAATACTCTCTCTCCCTGAAGACCACGCCACCCCCAGAGACAACTTCAACAACGCCATGGCACATGTGCCGAATAGATGAGATACAACTGCTTGCAGCTGAACACCGACAAAATAGAGGTGATCTTCTTCGGAAGCAACACCTCCCCTGTGATGAATCCTGGTGGCCATCCATTCTCAGACAACCTCCAACCCCAACAGACCCCTAAAGACCACGCATGCATCATCATCTTCAGCAAACTTACCTTCAAAAAGCAGATAAACAAAGTGGCCTTCTCCAGCTTCCATAACCTCCGCTTGCTATGTATGCTCTACAAATGGATCCCCATCGAAATTAGAAAGACCATTATCCAGGCCATCATCACCAGTAGTCTACACTACGGAAATGACCTCCACATTGGACTCCCCACCCAGCCTTTCTACTGCCTCCAGACCATTCAGAAATCAGCTGCAAGACTCGTCCTAGACCTCTCCAGAAGGGCACACATCACCCCCACCTCAGAGAACTACACTGGCTGCTGGTGCGCAAGAGGTGCGAATTCAAGGTTTTCACCATCACCTAGAAAGCCCTCCACAACATGGTACCCATGACACAGACTCCCCTTCCACCAGCCTACCAGGGTGCTTCACTCTGCAATCCTCACCTTCACACAGGTCCCACGAATATGACGCAGCTACAGCAGAGGTCGCTCCTTCTCCTACCTCCATGCAATGACCTCCCCCTCACCTGCACACATCACACACCCTACTTGACTTCAGGAGAAAGCTCAAGACATGGCTGTTTGCAGAGCAGCCACTGACGCACACTAAGGCCCTCATTCCGACCGGGCAACGGAAGCACCGCCAACAGGCTGGCGGTGCTTCAGTGCCCATTCCGTACAGCCGCGGTCGGAAAACCGGGTCCGGCGGTTTCCCGTCGGATTAGCCCCGGCTGGGCGAATCCTCCATGGCGGCTCTGCAAGCAGCGCCGCCATGGGGATTCCGACCCCCTTCCCGCCAGCCTGTTTCTGGCGGTTTTCACCACCAGAAACAGGATGGCGGGAACGGGTGTCCTGGGGCCCATGGGGGCCCCTGCACTGCCCATGCCACTGGCATGGGCAGTGCAGGGACCCCCTAACAGGGCCCCAGTATGCTTTTCACTGTCTGCTTAGCAGACAGTGAAAAGCGCGACGGGTGCAACTGCACCCGTCGCACACCTGCAACACCGCCGGCTCCATTCGGAGCCGGCTTCTGTGTTGCAGGCCCTTTCCCGCTGGGCCGGCGGGCGCTCCCTTGGCGGGCGCCCGCCGGCCCAGCGGGAAAGTCAGAATGGCCCCCGCGGTCTTTTGACCACGGAGCGGGCAATTGGCGGTTCCCGCTTGGCGGGCTGCAACCGCCGCCCGCCAAACTTGGAATGAGGGCCTAAGTGTCCCAGAGCGCCTGGATAACCTCCTTGGGTGATAAGCCGCACTTTCCAAATCCATTCATTGATTGATTGCCTTACATAACATAATCCTAGGCCCCTTATCACTTTTTAGAGTCTGTCCTTTGCCACCATGTTTTCAAAAGGAGCAACTTTTAGCATGGGATTTTTCACTGTAAGGTGAACAGTGATCGAGTGTGAACCTGGTCTACTACACTATCTTGTTTGGCTAAAGCATTCACTATTGCAAATCATGATTTTGTGCATAATCGTTAACCCTTTGTTCTACAGGGCACTTTAGAGCTTGATTTTTAGATTGTGTTGTTTTAGTTGATGATAACATGTGACTTCAAATTATTGTGATGGAATCTGCAATAAAGAATTTCTCTCTACTAAATACTTTGTATCAGTTTGCAAACAAATAAATCAGTTAGATGGAAATACCTTTTGTTACGTTCTGAATTCATGTTTGACTCCAACTAGATCATGAGCCTCATAATCACAACATTTCCCACCTACATCAAAAGAAACATCACAATTTAGGTGGGTGGCATTATAAATGAAGCTTGCCTTTGTCAAGGGGATACCACACTCTAAAAAAATCCATTGTTAAAATAGCCATCACAACTATATGCATTATAATATTAACCAAAATTTGTTGTCACCAAATTATTTTAAACAGTGCATTGAAAATCACAGTAACATATGTCAGAGTCTTTCTTCTACACTCTCAGACCACATGATGTAGCCATAGAACCAACCATTTGAAATCCCAATACTTCTACGCTGTAGAGCAAGCGTTCCATTACAGAGTCTTTTATGTAAGGTAAAGTCTCCACAAGTCATGCTAACTAAGTCCTGGGAGAAATAAGGTTACTTTTTAAGTTGACCAAGGGGTGCTGCTGCACTTATGTAGGCCCCCAAACACTTCCTTACAAATGTTGGTGGTGCTCATGTCCCTCCTTGGAGAACTACATATACCAAAATATAGAACAAATGGGCCTCTCAGGCACCATGGGTTGCTCTAGGCAGGGACCTGTGTGAAAATAATGAATTGCTTTGGTCACTTTTTCGTCCCTTGCAGCCTTGTACCACATATCTTTTTTTTGCAGTACTTTGCGAGTGCCTTGGTCCTGCCCAGGATACCTGCACTGTCAGGCTGTTTGAGGACTGTGGTGAGGGGGGCCAAGGCACCCTCTGTTTGATAGGTGCCTGTGCTGGAGCCGGCATCCTTTACGTTCCCACGAGCTCTGTCTTCAGTGGGTGGAAGCCATGTATTGTGTGCCCTCTGCCACGGGGTGGGAGAATCAAGAGCAGTGTTTGCTCACCCCACCCTGATTTAAACAAAGGGCAGGTGATCGGCCTGAAGACCATTCTTCCCTTTCAGGCACCCAGGGATTTAGTCCTGAGATGTGACCTACCACACTACACCATCCCTCATCTTCCTTTGCTACCCTGGGCCCCAGAGGCAACCCTGCACTTGGGAAGAGGGCCTCACAAACATCTACTCCCTACAATGGTAAGTTTGAAAAAAAGATGTACCAAACCTCGAGCTCTGGCTCGTCCTAGATGATAACTATTAAAATTGCTGTGAAGACCATGTGCTTCATTCTCTGCCCAGTCCCCCTGCATTGTGGTTTGAACAGTTGTATCTCTGGCAAGGTTGGGCCGATTTATTTGAGTCTGGGCTTGTTTTGTGCCTGGTTGCCATCTGTAGCCACCAGGACTATTTCCAAAGGTCTCCTGGCTTCACAAGTGCACACTTTGCAGGTAGCTACTTTAATTTGCTCCCTGCATAAGCATTCTCTTCTGCCTTGTACTCCCCAGGTCCCATGACCTCCTGCCAGTTTGTAGGGAACGTAGGGTATATTTGAGTCCAAGTCTTTCCCTAACTGGTCCCTAGCGTACATAAACAGGTGAATGTCACTGGCCCTGGAGAGATCCATCTGCTCCTGAAGGTCTTCTGTAGGTACATAACTTAGCCCATAAGGTAGCTTCTCCTTCCACCTGTCCATGATTCTAGGTTCCTCACTGTCCAAGTCAGCGTCTCTGTTTCTCCCTTGTGCGGCAGCTTTTAAGTGTGGGTGGAAAATTCTAGATGCTAGAAACACCTTCCCAATCATAGGACGCCAGTTGATCTTTCCATCCTTGTCCTAACACTCATGCACAGCAGTATAGAGCAACCGAATATGGTAGAACCTTTCCGCTCCTGGTTAGTGCTCCTGTGCCCACCAAGAAGAGTAACTATGATAATAGGCAAACAGACCCTTGTCATCACTCTATACCAGTTCTTTGGCAGTTCCATTCCCCTTGGTTTTTGAACCCAGCCTACCTAGATGGACAATAGAGGGGGCAGGCCCAAGTGCTAGCTATACCTGCCTGTGACAAGGAAGACCCGTTTGAAGTTAATCCAGTTACAAGGCACATCTTGCAGTCTAGCCTGTCAAGAAGAGAACCTCCCTCCCCATGTCCAGAACCCTCTGTCCACTCTCTTGGAACAACTCACATCTCACCACAGGTGAGCCATTCAGCTGCCAAGCAAGAGCTGAAAATGACAGGAAGGCCTTATAGGTTTTAGGTAGAGAAATGTTAACTTTTTAAAACTACCTGTTGCTCACCAGCTAGACAGAAATGTCAGCATTTAATTGAATTTTGGATAACTATAAAAATACCTTTCTATATTTCTCTAGCTGCTACCTATCAAAATATATCATTTATTAAATAATGTTTCCAAATGTTTCCCCATTGAAGCAGCCAGCTTTGATGCAGACAAAAGAGCTTTTGGGGATATTTCAGTGTAAGGGCATGTTTAACATTAACTTCTACTTGCCCTACCTTTGAATACCATGCAGCCTGCCTTTATCGTCAGTTATCCCTTATTAGGGGGTGACATATTAACATTTAAAAGAAATGTTTAGACCTCTTAAAATGGGTTATTTTGACAGGTTGAATTTGCAGTTTAAAACTGTCACAGGCAGGTTCCGGTGTGCAGCTACCAAGCTGTGCATGACCATCGTCTTTTACATGAAGACCACACATATCCACACACATGTTCATGACACATTCGTGAGTTGAGCTATTTGATTTACCTTTACAGCTCGATGAGAGGACAAATGAGTGTAAAGTTTTTTTTGGGGGGGAGAGACCATTTTCATTTCAGGGCTTTTAATCCATGCTTTATTCAGAAAAGGGGAATAAAAATATCTTTAGTGAACTGTCACCTAAGACTCTACAAAAAGTTAGTTTTGAAGGCTTTTCCATTAATTGTGGCAAATCAGGTTATGTTGTTAGGTAATTCCACATATAATCCACAGGACTCTGAAAGTGTAAAATATTGACACACCTGCAAATGGAATATCTCTTTCACATCTATTACAACTATTTTCAAAAATGTTATGAGTGTCTATAATGGTTGAGAGTGGGGCAACTGGAAGGATCATAGCTGATAAACAGTCTTTGTCCTTTCAGGTTCCTGATATCAACAATTTCAGACCAGACACTATGCAAGCAGTTTATGGATGTGCTCTATTGCAGTGCTTCCCAAGCTTTTTAGAAACATGATCCAATTTTTATAATTTCTAGGAATGGCAAACTTGTACTTGCTTTAATGGATCAGGCAGAGGAGATGTTCTACAGTAAAGAACTTGCTGCCTACAAATTTGAATCATATCCCAGCATATTAACCATCAACATTTATTCACATCTTCATTTCACCCCATCTTGGGTGAGAACAGGAATATTACTGAATAGTGGGAGTTGTGAATATGTAAAAATATGTCAGTGCTTGATCAGCAGTAACATGATTTAAATTGGAGAATTCCAAGAACACATGTCACCTTGTACTTGAGCACACCTGTCCGCTGGTGTCATGTAGTATTCAACTTGTCATATATTGGCCCTTAGGACTGGGGAAGAGCGACTTACAAATCAAGCATGAGCTTTAAGTCTAACACACACTAGGGCTTTCGCGACCCACGAAAAATCATTTCACAGCCCACTGAAGTTTGGGGGAAGCTCCTCTAGTGTCTAACCAGCTGACTCTGAAATGTAATAAGTTAATAGAAGAAAAGCACTTGAAAGTACAGTGATTCACAGTGATAAAGGTAAAATTTAACTAATACATTAGTGGCATAGAAGTTAGCATATGGCGACTTAAAAACCATAATTTAAAAGGCTATTAGAGAAATTAATGTGGACAGTAAAATGTGCAAGATTGAAACTATGGTGGACAACGTGGCTGACATTCATATTTTGACATAATGTCTAAACAGTAAGATATTGTGCATTTATATCTGAGTGAATTATAGACATGAGATAATGTAAAATGTAGTTTATTAGATGATTATTAGAAGTGAAATATTAAATGTATATGAATTAATCATACTTATATTGATTAAATGAATTTTATTAACATGAGTGACGTGTGCAGAAAAATAAATGTATGTTTAAACTGTGTTTTAATAATGTAAATTCTTTTTGATATAAGATCATTTGTTTTGCATATATGATTCAATGGTAAAGTGCACATTAGTATTGATATTTACTAATTGCATTAATGTGCATTTAGGTTTTCTTACCTTGACAAGGCCTAAAAGTTTTAATCTTGCAGCTGTAGAGGAACATTGTTTGCTTATTCTGTTCCCTCTGACCTGAATTCTTTCCCTAGGCTGACATGAGGTTGAATGTCCCATTGTATGGAAGGCAAAGAACATGTTTCAGTGTTAACTATGTAATAATATCATGAGAAGGAATTATGAAGTAACAAACAACTAGAAAATGTAGTATTTTGGTGGAACTGTATGAAATTAATGAAATGACAAGGGACTTTTGCTTAGAAACTCCAGAATAGTTGCAAACTTGATGGTGCCTTCCCCAACCATTGGACACTGAATCTTGTGCATAAGATGAGCCTACCTGAAGAAGCCCATGGATATTTTTATTTAGGGAGAGATTTTGAATCTTTCAGTCAGTCCGTCTAATACCCTAAGAGAGTCTGGCCCTCAATACAACCTCAGCGGTCTTTTTACATGACCACTGAGGTTCTGCCGGGCTGAAGACAGCCAGTGGTGACGGTCTTCCGCCAACCATATTATGACTGCTGGCAGCCCTCCGCCCTTTTGTGGGCGGATAGCCGCCAGCAGCCATACTGGTGGTCAGCGGTGAAGTGGAGGCTGCTCCACCGTCACCACCATGTCATCAGAACACCGCCCACCGTAATATGACCCAGTATATGGTGTGGTGGTGTTCTGGTGACGGGGTGCTGGTGGCGGAGCAGCCGCTATGGATCCTGTTCCCTCCTGGAGGAGCATCGGAACAGGTAAGGTGATCATCCGTTACGGGAGGGGGTAGGGGGTGTTGTGTGCATGCATGGGGTGTGCGTGTGAGTGCGTAGAGGGGTTGTGTGTGTGTGTGTATGCATGCAGGGGTGTAATGTGTGTATGGGAAATGTGACGTGTATGTATGTGTGCATGTGTGCATGTATGTGTGTGAGTGGTGTGAGCATGCATGTGGGGGGTGTGGGGGTTGTGTGTGTGGGTTTCTGTGGGTGTGGGGGGCAGGGGGCTGGGATAGGGAGGGGGTCCTACCACCCTTGGAGGGTGGTAGGGGGGTTGTGGGTGTTGGGGGGAGGACTCAAGGGATGGGGAGACCCCAATCATTGCCAGGGAACGAATTCCCTGGCACAGATAGTGCGTACCGCCATGGATTTCGTGGTGGTACAAAACCCCACAAAATCCATGGCGGTGTGCAGGGTTCTGATACCGCCGGCAGTCTAGTGACGGCCGCTGGGCTGAAGACCGAAGTCTCCAGCCCAGAGGTCGTTACCACCCTGACGGTTGGTGTGTTAGTGGCGGTTTTGAATGGCGGTAACCACTATGGTCAAAATCCCATTTTTTTAACCGCCGGCCTGTTGGTGGCATTACTGCTGCTTTAACACCAACCGCCAGGGTTGTAATGAGGGCCTTAGTCTGTCCAGAACTCTGCCATAGTCTTTCTACTCCTGTTTGAGTCTTCTGCTGTCACCTCCTGACTTCTCCAAGTCTTTGATGAGTTTCCTCATAGTCTTAATTGCCACGTTTGTTTCTGCTGTTCAGTACTAATATGCCCAACTAATTCTGAATTGCTCTTCTGTCCTATGTGAAGCTTGTGTTCTGCACTTTCCTGATGCAGCTGTCAACTGATGTTGGGAGAAGGTGAATGCTCAACTGATTAAATATTCTGTCTGCTGTCCCACAAGGAGAGGTATAACTATATGTGGTTTCTTGTTTTCTTTTCAGATTAGATACTTACACCAGCATATTTCATAGTGAGTTGCCCTTGTTAGATGATTTTTCCAAATTATTTTTATCTTTCCTTTTTATTTTTGCTTGCACGTTCCCACACATGCAAGTCCCAAATCATGTACAGTATTTTGATGATTTAAGGATGTCACCGTCATCTGCTTTGAAATCTGATATTAATGTGCATATTGTAGTTTTGCTGATTTATGTAATTCTTTTTGAGTGTTAAACAGTATTGATGTTTAGTAGGCTAAATCTGTTTTGACGTTTTGGTCAGCCAATGGTTTTCATGTATGTTTCTACCTTAGTTTTGCGCACCATATATATGACATTGGTTTTGGGATTGAAATAAAGCTTTGAAACGTATTCAGTTTGGAGTGTGATTTAGTGTTAAATTGTTCATAGTGTCCAGAATTGTCTATGGGATTGTCCTTGATCTGTAATTGAATAAATCTGATTTTTCCACTCTTCACCAAGCCCAAAGATATAGTTGATCTCTAGTAGCAGGAAAAAAGATGGTGTCTCATTAGCACACTTGTGGATCTGAACCTGAGGCTGAAAGAAGACCTCCATGAGTGCACCAGCAAGGGTTTCCCTGGCATTAAATGCAGACATTGAAGGATTAAATGGTATAGAAAAAATAGGTCTTCAGTTTCTTTTCCTGCAGAGTATGGTTTGCTGTGGTACTAACTTCAAGCAGAAGGGCATTCTAATGCCCGCAGGAGCCAAATAAGAGCTTCCGTGTGTTTAAATTTAAGGCTTGGCACTTGCCCAAATATTGTGATTCTTGACAAACTAACTTCCCAGAGCCAAAATAATGTAAATATGAACAATGAAAATGTTAATGCATGAAATAGAATTGTGTAATTCAAAAACGTAAATCCCCACAATAATGCACACAATCTTTTATCATCTCCCAATTCTACATTTTTACATGGACTGTAGCTTTTGAATCGTAATGTCTGGAGAGATGGGAAAATAATGAATTAGGTTATATTTAAATCATGCAGCGATAGTTGCTATTGTGAATCCATTGAAGAGACACAAGAAACAAAAATTAATAGGCTTTTGTCTGGCCAAATCAATATGCACTCGTTTTGAGGCGGGAATGTTACCCGACTATCTTTATCATCAGATCATTAATTTTTTTTCGACTAGAGGAAGCCAATATGTTGCCATCTCACGAACCTTTCAATTTCAAAGTAGAACTAGAGCCAGAATCTGTGGAGTGTTGCACAGATGTTGATTCACCAAAATGCCAGGGGTAGTGGAACTGACATCACACAAAATTCCACCTTTACTTTCACTCTCACAATTATGTTTATACATACACACACATTCAATCATACACCCACTCTCTCACATATACGCACTCTCACCTGCAAGCATCTACACAGCATACATTTAAAAACTCTTTTTACTTACCTCAGCTACTGAGGAGGTTCACATTCCAGCTACCTGTACTCCATTTTTTACTACACTAATGGTGAATAATATATTATTCACTATTACAGTAATAAAAAACTGATTGAAAGCATGGAGTTGGGGACCCAAGCAACATCCATAAGGATAGCTGTCTCTGTGTTCTCAGCACTGATTTTGCAACCTCTGAGTCTAGGGGTAGCAGAGGCAGTGCCAGGGGTCACAAGGATCCAGCTGGGCATCATAGCTGTGACCCCTGCTAACCCCTAAATGACCTCCATAATGTGCTGCAGTCAGATGTACGAATTGAATGAGACCCAGGTCAAGCACTGAAAGGAATAGATTCACAAGAACCCTGCATCACAAATTATTAGGCAGATGGAACCATCAGCAATATGTCACCCATTCCACCTTGCATAGGTATTATAAGATTTAAGGACAGGTTTAGACGATGCAGCCTGGAACACAGCAGCTATAGACATGTATATGTTTTTCCAGTTTTACTACAATAAGTCAAATCTACAACCATATTAACCAAACTGAATCTGTGCTGGGTTAATCACCTGGTGCAATTAAAGGAGTTTGATGAGCCAGGAAAAGCCAGTGGAATGAAGTTTCATGTGCGTGAACATCGGTGATGCCTTTTCCTTTTAATTAGAGCTCTGGCTGTGTTCCAATGTTTACAAATGAGTTTTTAATGATATTTAGGCTGTTTTTTT
The DNA here is from genome assembly GCF_031143425.1 of Pleurodeles waltl. Taxonomy (NCBI): domain Eukaryota; kingdom Metazoa; phylum Chordata; class Amphibia; order Caudata; family Salamandridae; genus Pleurodeles; species Pleurodeles waltl. The sequence goes on along the minus strand of NC_090443.1, from coordinate 236,628,239 downwards.
TACTCTGATAAAAAATGTCTCTCTACGCCCATTGTTTACATTGCCATCTACAGGACTCCATTGCCCCAGCTAGATTCACAAGGCTGCATTTACAAGAACTGACGCATCACTGCATTGTGAAAGCAATGCGTCAACATTTCTTGTGCTGCATCAATACAGGTTACGATGCCATGGATGGGTCGTGTTTACAATAGAAAGCACCAAGGCATAAGGACCCAATGTAGAAGACTGCAAATGGTGAAATAGCAATTGTACACTCTCACATTGATCCTGGATGTAAGACATGCAGTATGGCTATGTGTTACATTAGAATGAGCATAGTCTTCTTATGGGTATGGAGAGCCCTGAGTATTTGTGACGTAGTGAGTGACAGTGTAATGTGAGTGAACTCAAATATATTGTGTAGTGTTGATTGGCAATACATGTGTTACCTACATTATGTGAGTACTTAACTATGGCCCTTCGAAGTACGCTGGCCTGAACTTGATGACCCATTCCTCCATGGAGAAGTGACAATCCTGGCCTGTCCCCTACAAGGAGTGCGCAATGTCACATTGCCTTTCTGCAATGGATGATCTAACAGGTGCCGTGGTCCTAGGTTGATCAAGTGGTCCTACAACATGATTGTCATATGTATAGACTTTTTACTAGTAGAGTAGATGTGATTTATTAATTTAGTCCAGTGTGTAAACTGACTTCAGGTGCTCAAATTCCTATTGACAAGCCACGGTGACATTTCCTCTGCATCAGTTGAAGAGGTGTAGGACTTTTGATGCAATCCAGGCTTAGTGTGACACATCTCAAAGATGCATCACACATTGAAAAATGTGTGAATATCACTGGGTCACTTAGAATTGGGTTTTTACGTGAAATGCCTACCCTGCATACATTATAAACTGTGTGGTGCAGCTGGTCCCAGCGCAGGTAATTTTTCATGCAGGCCTACAAAAACTGACACATTGGGCCTAATGTGTCATATTGTAAACATGGGGCAATATGGAGTAGAGATTGTGTAGCTGATGCATCAAAAAACATGACACAATGGCGGTGCAAACTCCTTGTCAATAAGCCCTACACTATATAACTATCAGCAGCAACATCTTACAGACATAGACAACATTGAAAAATGTTTCTAGGTAGATTTTTGTAGAACAATTTGGAGTCGAAATTGATTATGAGAAATCGAAAATGTGTTGAAATTGATTTCACATATCACAGTCCCTTAAAATGAAGCCGAAATTTAAAGTAAGTGAGGAAACAAGAAAAGCGTTTCAAGATGGAAGGCGTGCTTTACAAATATTCTGGTTCCTTCTTAGACTGATGCTAAGTACGTGTTCATTGTTGAAAGTGACTCCCCCTTTGTTGGGAAAAATGAGGATTCACCAAAATACAAAAGCAGACCAGTGCCATCTGATTACATATTTTTTTTGAAAGTTTACATTTCCATAAAACTTATATCACTACTGAAAAAGAAATGTTGACAGTAAAGTCAACCCAGTACAATGTGTAAAAAGTGTTGTTTACTCAAATCATAATAACATTTAAATTCATTAATTTTGCAACATTACTTACTTACCGAAATGTGCGCTGGTCCTCCTTTGCACTATTTGTGGTTTGTGACTCCTCTGGACTTGGTAAAACCAAATGAAAGGTTGATGATAATGTTTTCTTACTGCAGCTCGAAAAGAAGTCTGGTGACCCATGGTAACCTTAGAGCTGCAGTGGTCCTTCCCCAAAAGTCTGAAAATATATTAGCGGCTACAACTGTGGTTGCTCTAAATATAGTTCAAAACCATCAAGAGCGTGGTGGCATGACATAAAACGTGTTAGACATTTAGAAATTTCAAACTTTAGCCAATGTGCAAAGGCATTTTTGGTTTCTCAAATTATAAATTAATGATTAGGAATACATTTAGAATGGTGCAATATGTACACAAAAAAGGCGATCATTTGTAGCCAACAGGATGTTTTTTGTGTTCAAACCATACCCTCTAGATCAGAGGTCTTCAAACTGGGGACAGGTCAGGGGGTGGGGGCGACAGACTCTAGCCAAAAGAAGCATTATACAGATAACAGGTCTTTGTTTTAAGCAGAAACATGTTATTACATTTTTAAAAAGGTAAGAGTACTTCACTGCAATGTTTAAATAGGTCTAGACATATTTAAACATTGCCATCTTTATAAAATAATTGTGAAAAATTCTGAGGGGGCATAATGATTTTTATTTTTCAACTGGGGTTGCGTGGCATTAAAAAGCTTGGAGACCACTGCTCTAGATCGTGGCAAATAAATTCCAGCATACAGTGGCGTATCAAAGCGGAAGGGGGCCCCCCGCAAAGAACATGGAGGCCCCCTCCAAGCTCACTCAGACCAGGTGCAGTGCTGAGGGTGCCTTCTTGAGCTCTATGGTCCCCCGCCTGCACAGCAGGACTATTTCTATTTAATAATTTATAGAGCATGTGGCTGCCCAAAGGCATCCCAGCACTAATGCAGGACCAAATGAAGCAGACAACACTGACACCCTATAAAGGAAAAAGGAAAGTCTTCAGCAATTTATGGAAAGGAAGTTCAGAATCCGCTAGGGGAACTTCAGCCAGAAGAGAGTTCCGTAGATGGACAGCTCTGAAAACAAAAAGATCTGCCTCCTCATCTCGACCTCTTAACCCAAGGTATGTTAATCAGGAATGCAGATGAGGATCTGAGTAGTTGTTGAGGAATGTAGTGGGTTATGGTCTGTCTCAGAAAGGCCAGAGCTCTGTTATGAAGAGCTCAGTGGACATAGCAGGCTGCTTTTAAGTTTATACGCTGTTCAATAAGTAGCCAATGAAGGGAGGCCAAGGCGGATTTCGCCAAAAGATGTCTAGGAACCCTCATAAAAAAACAGGCAGGGGACAGACTGCGGGGGCCTATGCCAGTCTTTCAAATATCCTTGGTTTTAATAATGGGTGTTGTGTGCCCCTATCTCCCCCTCTTCAACTGCAATGGGTGTGGGTGTTTTTTTTGGGCCTCTTCTATCTGCAACTCAGCAGGCAAACGCTCATAATTAACCATAGAAAGAGTGGTTGATAGAAAAGGAAAAGAAGGATAGAAATTTAAAAAGAAGGATGAGTGAAAGGATTAATGGGTGGATAAATGATGGGAGAAAATGTTGGTGGGTCAAAGGATGGGTAGGCGAAAGAATGCATGAGTGAGAGAAATGATAGGAGGGAGAAATGATGGATGAATGGATGCATCTGGGGTGAAAGAATGAATGGGTGAAAGGATGCAATGGTGAGTGAAAGGATGGGTGAAAGAGTGGATGATTGATAGGTTGTGTGGGTGAAAAAGTGGACAAAATGGTGGATGCATAAAAGAATGCCTGGGTGAAAGGATGGCTGAAAGGTGGGTGTGTGAATGAAAAGTTGAATGGATTAGTGAAAGGGTGGATAGGCGAAAGGAATTGCAAGCGGGAAAAAGCATGGGTTAGAGAATGCAGGTGTGAGTGAATGGATGGGTGAAAGGGTGGATTGGTGAAAGGGTAAATTAGTGAGTAAAAGGATGTGTGAAGTGGTGGATGGGTAAAAGGGTGCATAGGTGTGTAAAAGGGAGCATGCTTGAAAGGATAGGTGAAAGGGTGGTGTGGGTGAAAGGATGGATACAAGGGTAGATGGGAGAAAGGGTGCAAGGGTGGATGATTGGATGGGTGGAAAGGGTGAATGGGTGAAAGGGAGAGGTGCATGGGTGAAAGAAAGGATGGGTTAAAGGTTGGATGGGTAAAAGTATGCATGGGTGAAAGAATGGGTGAGAGTCGGGATGAATGAATTGATCCATGGGTGGGTGAAAGGATGCATAGGTGGATGAAAGGATGCATGGATGGATGTATAGATGCGTGGGTAGGTGAATGTGTGAAAGGATGTACAGGTGGAAAAATGGATGAAAGGATGCATGGGTGAAAGGATGGGTGAAAGGTTATGTTAGGTGGGTGAAATGATGGGTAAATGGATTGGTGAAAGGGTGGATAGATGGGTGGAATCGTAAAAGACTGAATGAAGGATAAAAGAAGGAATGGATGACAGAATGCAAAGGTTAATGGTGGCTATCCGCAGGCTGGTGGAAGCGTGAAAGGATATATGCACAAATGTTGGGCTTGAAGGGACAAGGAAGCTCTTCTGGAGGAGGGGGTCACATTCACTTGCTTCACTTTCTTAGTTCCATCAGAGCTTTAGTTCAATGTGAGGGCATTTTAATTTTCCAGCTACTGCCTTTGTTCTTATTCTGTTGGGTTGTGACTGATCTATTTAAGTTTCTACCTACAGCAGCACAAAACCTCTTGGCTAGCTCTGAGCAGAGCATTCCTCATCTCTGCTTTCAATACCAGCGCAATCGTCATCTCCGCATTCATAATTTTTGGCAAACTTGGTTACAAAACTCGCTCTATGACAATTTAACAACTATTTATCAAATAGCTATAACAGATGAATACATCCTCTTATCACAAAATTGTGGATACGATATGGTGACAGAAAAAAGATGTAAACATGAGAAATAAATTTCAAACAATGTGCATGTATTGTTTCCTTCTCTGGAAATATTCTTCTTTAAGGTCTATGAAAGTTTTGTTTCAGATTTACATGTCTGTTCAAGATGAAAAAAGATTTAAAAGCAGTGGCAACATGCTTAACTCTCATGTATTTCATGAAAATAGATCCATTCATTTTGTCTATATTTAAAAACCTGTGGGTCAAAACAGTTAACCTGAGCCCCCTTGACTCTAACAGGAATTTAAGAAACCAGTATGAGTAGGGGGTTGAAAATTTCAATCTGGAGCCATAAATTGTATGGTAAAATTACCACTTCAAGGCAGTAAATCTAGGCATGATTCCCCGAATCAGAAATTAGTACTTGAATTTGTGGAGTAGTACTTTCTGATATCTCCTGGTGTATTACTTAACAACAATATACTATAGAAGCAAACTCAGTACCGCTGTGTCAGGAGGATTCCGGAAAAGGTAGGCAGGACCTTTTCAAGCAGGCTGCCTACTGGTGCCTGAAAACCTAATGTACTGAGTCAATTGAGCATAGAGAGTAGTTCTGTTGGTTTTGAGGTTACAGTACAATATTTCACCTATGAAGCAGCTATGGTGTAACTTGTAAAAGGTTTAACCCTTGGCCAGCTATTTCGTATAGTATTTACATTTGAGCCATCACACCTGATATTTCCGAGTGTGCTTCTGTACCAGGAACTGCAGAGTGTAGTATTACTGTGACCATGTGTATTCGGGCAGAGTGGGATACCACTGAAATCCATGTTGTTAGAAATGGGGTCTCTAGTTGCCAGTCAGATTACACCCTGTTGAAGTAAAGTCCCTCACTCTAGTCAGGGTAAGAGAGATACAAAACTCAGATACCCCCTGCTCACCCCCTTGGTAGCTTGGCACAAGCATTCAGGCTCATCTCAGAGGTACTGTGTAAAGTATTTTCACAAACACATACAGTTACACATTAAAACACCACAACAGGACTCCACACCAGTTTAGTAAAAATAGCCAATATTTATCTAAAACAAGCATGATCAAAACAACAAAAATCCCACATACACAAGAATATATATTACTTTTTAAAGTTAAAAGGAGACTTAATCTATAAGATTCAATGAATGTGTTGTTTTAGCACAAAGTACCAGGAATGCATAAAAAATAAAGCCGCTGGGGCGAGGGTGCATCAGAAAAGCAAGCAGTGTGGTTAATTCCTTACTCACAAGTGAGGCCATGCATCAATTCTTTCCCCGCCGGGTAAGCAATGCATAGTTTCTTTCCATGCAGGGAAGGGATGAGTCAATTGCTGAACAGGCAGCCTCAGGTCTGTGCGGTGATGGTGAAGTTTTGATGCCCAGGGACAATGGTTGGAAAATCCAGATGCACAGTAACAATGAAGTCGTGCTGAGCTGGCGATGCGTCAATTTATGCAGCCAGGAGGAATGCACTGCATCAACTTTGCAGCCGCAAGGCGGGTGGCGGGTTTACTTTTTTGCCCTGAGGTCCAGTGCATGGATTTTCACTCAGGCTTTACCAGTTTCTCCTTCCCAGGGCCAAGGGACTGGATGTGGCACCACTTGGCAAGTCAGAGATCTCAGAAGGAGAGCCCAAATGCTGGCATGTGAAGTATTTGATGTTAGTGAGGCTTCTTTACAAGAGTAAAGCTCAGTCAAAGAGGAACCTCACAAGCAGAATACACAGCAAAGTCCAGTCATTGTCCTCTCTAAGGCAGAAGCAGCAACTGCAGACCAACCTAGCAAAGCACACACAGAAAGGGGCAATACTCCTCCTGCTCATTAGGACAATGAGGAATTCCAGAGCTGTGGGCCCAGATGAGGTCTCGATGGCTCTAATCAAACTTGAGCCACTGCTTGGGAAAAAATCCTCCATCCGGTTTTCCGTGCCTGCTACTTAAAAAGAGGAGTCCCAGACTCCTGGACAGGGAGTGTTATTGTCCCATTACATAAAACGGGTGATAAATCTTTGCCCTTAAATTATCGCCAAATTGCGCTCCTGGATGCAACTGGCAAGACATTTGCAAAAAGTATTTTAGTACATTTAACCTCCTGGGTTGAGGACAATGAAGTACTTCCCCTGGAACAAGCAGGTTTTAGAAAGCAACATGGTACTTTGGACAATGTGCTATTGTTACATATGATAAATGAACAATATGTGCAGATAAGGGGGGAAACAATATATGCAGCATTTATTGATTTCTCTACGGCCTTCAACAGAGTGGATAGGAAAATATTGTGGAAAAAACTATATGAGCAGGGTGTCCCTCCAAACCTGCTATGCCTGATTATAGCTTTGCACTCCTCTACCTGGTGTAAAAATCTGTCAAGAGGAGGACAGGGCTTGTCTGATAAATTCCCTACAAAAAATGGACTGAAGCAAGGCTGCTTATTGGCACCATTGTTATTTTCCTTATATATTTATGACCTGCCCAGTTTTTTGCAAGATGCGGATGGGTTTTCACCAAAAATTGGAGGATACCCTCTGTCTTGCCTCCTATATGCAGATGATATATTTGTGATTGACCTTACCCCAAAATGTTTAAATCAGCGCTTGGTGGCGTTACATCAATATTCAACATGGCATCATCTACAGATTAATCAATCCAAATCTCAAGTTATATGTTTTCTTGGGAAAAAACTGGGCAAGAAAAATAACTTTTCTTAGTTTTTGGGCCAACACAAGCTAGAGCGGATAAAATCCTACTGTTTTTGCGGGGAACACCATTTTCTCCTCACTCAGCGTTAACGATCACATGTGCAATAATGTCTTGAAGGCTTTATCTCAAGCACAAGATTTAGCTGCATTTTTTACAGCAGTAAGCCGGCGTCATTTTCACCCCTTATTAACGGTATATCAAACAAAGGTCCCGGCCACTCTCCTGTATGCTCTTGAGGGCACAGATATCTCCAAATGGAATTTCTTAGATAGGAAAGAAGGGCAGATATTAAGACGATTAGCCCTATGTAATAACTCTGTCACAGTGGCAGCCTTATGGCTCGACTTTGGTATTAAGAATGTTTTTGTATTGGGCCTTGTGGCTGTGGTTAGGAGAGTTTAGCCCACAGTAAGGCAGCTAGTAGTGTTTCAGCAGTGAGCAAAGAAAGTCTGCTCACAGGTGGTCACGAATTATGGAATAATGTAAACCTAACCATGAGCAATTTTCAAATGAAGCAAGCCACATCAGAATTCCCGTCCTTATCAAGGCACACTGCCTTCGGCCCAGGCTGCTGTATTGACAAGGAACTCCTTGTTGGCTTGCACTGTTCTCTTAACCCCTTCGCTGCCAGGCCTTTTCTCCCTCAGGTGCCAGGCCCTTTTTTGTTTTTTTGGCTATTTGGGGCAGTTTGCACTTAGGCCCATATTTATACTTTTTGACGCACAACTGCGCCAACGCAGTTGTGCGTCAAAAAATTTTCCGCCGGCTAACGCCATTCCAATGCGCCATGCAGACGCCTTATTAATGGAATAACGTTAGCCGGCTCTGCGGACTGGTGTGCGTCAAAAAAAATGACTCACACCAGTATGGGAAAATAGGGGTTGTGCGTCAAAAAACGGTGCAAGTCAGGTCTGAGAAAAAATTCAGGCCTCAAACCGGATTTGCGCCATTTTTTTTTATGCCCAGCCTCCATTGACATGACTCCTGTCTTCGCAAAAACAGGAGTCATGCCCCCTTGCCCAATGGCCATGCCCAGGGGACGTATGTCCCCTTGGCATGGTCATTGGGCATAGTGGCATGTAGGGGGGGCCCAAATCAGGCCCCCCTATGCCACAAAAAAAAAACGGAAAAAATACTTACCCAAACTTACCTTTCCTTCCCTGGGATGGGTCCCTCCATCCTTGGGTGTCCTCCTGGGGTTGGCAAGGGTGGCAAGTGGTGTCTCTGGGGTCAGGGGAGGGCACCTCTGGGCTCCTTCCGAGCCCACAGGTCCCTTAACGCCTGCCCTGACCCAGGCGTTAAAAAACGGCACCCATCAGGCTGGGCGCCGTTTTTTAAGGCCCACCCCCTCCTGTGCGTCAAAATGACACCAGAGTATAAATAAGGGGCACAGGCCTTAAAGTCATTTTTTGGAAGGGAACGCCTACCTTGCATATAATTAACGCAAGGCTGGTTCCCCCTTCCAAAAAATGACGCACATGGTGGAATTTTGATGCCCTCGGGGTCGGACGTCAAAGTATAAATATGGGGCAGGGTTTGCACCGATTGTGCGTCAATAGTTTTGACGCACATTCGGCGCAAACAGAGTATAAATATGCTCCCTAGCTTTTTTAGAAATCCTTAATAGATTGAAAGAAAAATCTATGGGCCTGATTCTGACCCCGGCGGTTCCTTACCGCTGGGGCCAGGGTCGGCGGGAGCACCGCCAACAGGCTGGCGGTGCCCCGCAGGGCATTCTGACCGCGGCGGTTTTGCCGCGGTCAGAAGTGGAAAACCGGCGGTCTCCCGCCGGTTTTCCGCTGCCCTGGGAATCCCCCATGGCGGTGCAGCTTGCTGCGCCGCCATGGTGGATTCTGACAGCCCATACCGCCATCCTGTTCCTGGCGGTTCTCCCGCCAGGAACAGGATGGCGGTATGGGTTGTCGTGGGGCCCCTGGGGGCCCCTGCAGTGCCCATGGCATGGGCACTGCTGGGGCCCCCGTAAGAGGGCCCCACATTGTATTTCAGTGTCTGCATTGCAGACACTGAAATACGCGACGGGTGCCACTGCACCCGTCGCACCTTCCCACTCCGCCGGCTCAATTCTGAGCCGGCGACCTCGTGGGAAGGCTCTTTTGCACTGGGCTGGCGGGCGGCCTTTTGGCGGCCGCCCGCCAGCCCAGTGCAAAAGCCAGAATCACCGCAGCGGTCTTATGACCGCGGAGCGGTGTTCTGGAGGGGGGAACTCTGGCGGGCGGCCTCCGCCGCCCGTCAGGGTTAGAATCCCCCCCTATGTTTTTAAAAAATTCTAATCTAGCTTTACACCTGCTTGAGCTAAAACAAGATTTGATTCAATCCTCCCAGCCCACTAATCTTAAAACTCTTTTAAAAGAAACGGCCTTTTTGAAAAGTTTCTCCTCTGATTTACAATTCTGCAGTAATAAAAGGAGACTGTCCTGGTTAACCTAATCAGTAACTCTTAAACAATCTCAGCCTTACCTTGCTTGGAATCTTCCCCATGGGATAAGGCGCCTGTACCTTCTGCTGAGATTAAATAGAGTGCCCCTTAGAGATCTTACCTCCAAATGGGACGGTTCTGATAATAATTGCCATCTATGTCAAATGGGTGTGCAGAATTGTATGTAAACATGTTCTATTTATTTGTCCGACTTTAGCCTCAGCTAGGAAAAAATAGCTAAAACCTCTCTATCTACACTTTAATATTCGCTCAGTAGAAGAAGCTTTGGAAGCCCTCTTTAATCCTCTCAATGAACTTTTCTGTTTTAGGATTTTTACATTCTTTCAGTCTTTTTTAAATCTCTACTGAGTGTCCTGTATGGGTGATGAATACAAAGTTTGAAAATGTACTCTACAGGGAAGATTGGAGACCTTAGAGAAGATCTCCTGGTGTTTTCCAATTCACATTTACTGCTAAAGATAGTTTGTCTTGAACTTTATTTTTATTCCAGTTTGGAAGTATATGTTTAATATGTGTTTTATTGTAGAACATTTTATAGTATGTGCGTGCTCTCTGATAATTCTCCCTATGGATACATGTTGTACTGTATGAGGTATTCTATGGGTTTATTTTCTGCAGAATATTTAATGCTTATACCATAGAGGTTAATTTGTATAATTAGAATAACTCAATCAACTTTAGACCCACTACCATGACGCTTTATAGGAGCAGTGTATTTGTAATTTTTTAGCTCTTTCTCGATCTTTTGTGGAATTTTACGTGAATGTTCTTAGGTTCTTTTATGTTTTTAGGATGTGGTTTAACATGTGGACTTCTTAGAAGTTAATGAAATAAAACTTGACTTATTGATTACTGCAGTACTCCTCCACACAGCTCTTCAGCTATTTTCCTCCATAAGTGTTCTAAAATTGTGGAGTCAGAAGTCTAATACTTATACTCATTTCTGCCTTTAAAGTAGGTAAACTTCAAAGAAAAATATTTTAGTGCATACAACTCTGCATCTCCAAGCCCTGGGGGTTGGAGACTACTTTGGGTAAGGACAGGCACAGTCCTATTCAGGTGCAAGTGTCAGCTCCTTCCTCCATTCTAGCTCAGGAAGAAACATCAGGATATGCAGGACGCACCTCAGCTCCCTTTTGTGTGACTGTCTAGAGTGAATTCACAAACAGCCCAACTGTCAGTCCAACCCCGATGTGTATTCAGCAAAGAGGCAGAGGCACATAATGGCTAAGCAAAAAAATACCTGCTTTCTAAAAGTGGCATTTTCAAATTTACAATCTGGAAACCAGCTTCACCAAAAGATGTATTTTTAAATTCTGAGTTCAGAGACCTTAAGCACCATATTTCAATCTGTTCCCAAGAGGGAAAAGCACTTAAAAGATACTTTAAGGCAATTCCCATGTAAGCCTACAGGACAGATTGGCCTTGTAATAGTGAAAAACGAAAGTGGCAGTATTTCAATATCAGGACATGTAATACTCATCATTACATGTCCAGCCTTCTAAATACACTGCACCCTGCCCATGGGGCAGCATTGGACCTGGCTTAATGGTGACTTACATGTAGTAAATAGAAGTGTTGGGCCTGACAAGTGGGTACACTTGCCAGGTCAAATTGTCAGTGCAAGACTGTTACACAGATGCACTGCAATGGGAGGCCTGAGACAGGTTTACAGGGCTACTCATGTGGGTGGCACAATCAGTGCTGCAGGCCCACTAGTAGCCTTTGATATGCAGGCCTTTGGCACCACTGGTGCACTTTACTAGGGACCTACTAGTAAATCAAATATGCCAATCATGGATAAACCAATCATAATTACAATTTACACAGGGAGCACTTGACATTTAGCACTGGTCAGTAGTGGTAAAGTGTCCAGAGTACCAAAACCAGCAAAAACTAAATTGAGCAAACAGTCAACAGTGCGGGAAACAGAGGCCAAAAAGACAGTGGAAACCATGCCAAATGATGCCAGGAATAACACATGTCTTATTGCCACTCTGTTTAAGGATTGAATTTGAGATAGTAATCACTATGAACTGAAATAATAAAGCCTGTCACAAATGTTCATGTTGCACTTCACAACTGAGGTTTTTACCAGGTTCTGTAGGGAATCTGTCAAGATGAGAATATATTATCTACAGCTTATCTATGATCAAAAACTCAAATTACTGAAATCTGATAGAATTCCAAGATTATAAGCATCCACCCAACAAAAATTAGTCTAATGAAAAATTAGGATTTCTAAAAAAAATCTCAAGGGGATCTCTTACAGTACACCAAAGAAATAAAAATCATTAAGATGACAAATAAAAGGTTGGTACAGTGTGTTATATATGCCTCAAAGACTGTTAGAATATTTCTTTTTAAGGATAATTTAGTTAATGTAAATATTGGGGCACTACTTCACAATGTTTATGTAAGTCTTTTTTAAGAACCTGGGTGCATATTTGCAAGCCCCTTGCATCACTTGTGCATCACTTTTTGTGATGCACCTGTGTCACATAGTGCAGACCCATCTCTACAAGGCAGCACAAAACCACTTTGTTTGGCATTTCATGGCCTTCTAGATATAGAGCACAAGTCACTGCATTACCTTTCACTGCATCAGGAAGGCGTACCATGGGATTTGCAGTATGTCCTCTCATGCAACACCCATATGTTTCGATGCATTCACAGATTTAAAAGAAACTGTAAACCTGGGAATGAGTCAAAATTGTACGCTTCCCCAGGGCAGACACATTAAGGAGAAATATCTTAATTTCTTTCCATTGTTTCCTTTTTCCATGTGTGCAGCATTCTGCGGCACATGTGGAAAGAGGAAAACATCTTTCTGGAGTGTTTATGTACAGGAATGTGTCCCTCTCTGCACAAAAACAATCCTGCTGACTATGCAGACACCACTGCACCAGGGTGTAGGAATGCCTTTGTTGGTGCTAGCCAGCAATTTGTGTGCGAAAACAGGGGGAAAGGACAGAAATGGACTGTATATTGTAAATACAGTGCATTTCTACCCTTTCAAATTGGCATAGGGGAGCGCAGCAGAAAAAAGTGCATTACTGCCCTACGTCAATTCCTAGTAAAAATGCCCCTCAGTGATGAACCTGTGGAGCTAAAGCAGTGGTACAGTCTACAGTGGATGACAAGTCCAAAGAAAGCTATTTACGCAAACCAAGTCATTTCGAAAACCTTCACTGAGGAATCTACCTTCACGCAGCAGTAATATATCTGAACTGGCAACTTAAATCAAAGGGAGTAGTAAGATTGCTGTAAAATTCCTCTAGATGCTGAGGTGTCCAAATTAAAGATAACAATGGGTACAAGCTCAATATGTTAGCTTCATCCCCTCGTGTTTCTTGGCTAAATAACACAAATATCACTTTAAAAAGATTGAGTTGTAAGAATATCATATCAAAAATAATATTAACACAATAATAGGAACAGAACATTGAAAGGAGGAATATCATTTTTACTTATATAGTGTTGTTTTTTCAAAATGTTCTTGTATATTATATTGTTTGTTTTAATATAGGTTTATTGAATTCTGTATATACATATATATACACATATATATGGCCGGGACAGCGTGTGTGAGTTGTTTGTTTTTGGCACTTTATTGCTTTACTCGTTTTTGCATATGATTTTCTAAAGTGCTGTTTCATTCATGAACTTTCTTTAAATAAATAAAGCCACCGATTATTTATTGCACTTATTTTGCAATTGTGTTCATTTTTTCACTCAGTCCGAGCTTTTGGATATTGTGCGGCTTGTTGGTGCACTATTAAACAGCACCGTGTTTTTGATTTATTATATATGTATGTATATATATATATATATATATGTATATATATTTAGCTACATTTAGATATACATCTATATATCCATCCATATAGTTATTTACATTTTTTATATATCTATATATATTTCTATATATATATCTGTGTCCTGGAATGGCTGCCACTGCATATTCTTCAGGTTGTCTCCCAATCAGGATTGACTAGTACCCTTGAATGTGACCAATGCATGCATACGTGGACACCAACAGGCCAAATATACCTATCTTTTTAACCCCTTTATGTCCATTGCAGTACATCTTTAAGTGTGATGTTTTACAAAAATGACACAACAGATTTACACAAAATGCCAAAAAGTATGCTGAGTAAAGTTAGAACTTCTTGCCAAATGTTACGTAATTCTGTTTAGCTGTTTTCTTTGGTATTGCTGCTCATAATATCCTGCAGGAATTAGCAAGGTAAATTAACTTTTTGGGACCGCCACCCTCTTTTTGTCCCCTCCTTAATGAATTTGAACAAATTTCTCCAGCAGGGAGACAAGATAAGGTGGATGATTTTTTATTTTTTTTTATTAGAGTTTTCTAAAGAGTTGTCAAGCAGCGCCAAAGTTATTAAGGAAAAATATCTATTGCTATGGAATCTCTGACCTAACTTTGGCTACTACCACGATGTCCCACAAATCATGTTGGCTGTGTGAAATAATGAGTGCTTGGAGGAATTATACTGAAATCATTTCTCTGCAATTGATTAAGAGATTTTTCAATAAAATAAACTTATATCCATAGAACGGAATAGACTGAATATTTTTTAAGTCAAATGAGCGCAGAAAACAAGTGGGAATTAATATATCTTTTTCTCAGATCCTATATTATTTCCATAGGTGTGTAGGTGCATGTGTGTTTATATGTGTATATGTCTATAGTAATTTTCTCAGAATGAGAAGAAAGGTGTGCTCTCATAGGGTACTTATCAGTCAGCATTTATTCACAGTGACAGACATACGCATTTAGCACCTGGCATTTCTCAATCTCGATGAAGTGAAAACAAAACACCACCCCTTAAAAAAACTGTGAATCTAGACAAATCATTGAGATAAAAGGAGGATTACATCATGGGACGTTTCTATACAGATCCTTCAACTAAGCCGGCAGCCATTTTGAATTAGCTGTCTCTGCTACTAGTATCATACCATTTCAAGAAATTCATTTGCATATTTTGCATCCCTTTCGTTATCATTCTGAAAATTAGTGAACCTATTGTAAAAAAAAAAATATTCATTTTCCTGTTGATGTGGCTTGTCTTTCCTACTAATTTCTACCAATCAGAAACTTTGCATCATGTTCATTATCGTCTCACAAGAAGTGAACCAGAAAAGAAATACAATCATACATTTTCCTTGTAAACAAATAATACTGAAGGTTGCACTATATCCTATTACTCCAGTTCAATGCAAATCATAAAATATACAGTTTAATGAGCCTCAGCTTCTCCTTGATGGCATACCATCATATAGCTTTGTCCCTGGTGACGCCTATGTGAGGCCACCACCATATTAAATGCATGAATAGAGATATAGTTCCTAGACAACTACTTATTGCACTTGAAAGAGGGGGGAAGAGGGAAAGGAAACAAAAAGAAAAAAGAACTAAATATACCCAAATTATTTTAAAACCCACAGTTCCTCATCGTAGTTAAGGCCTACTGGTATCTTAGTCTGCAGAGTGAGGATGTATCTTGATTCTAGTTGCCTCAACTTCTGAGTTTGATTGCGCCCACTTTCCCCCACAGGTACTCGGTCCAGGCAAAAGAGCCTAAGTATATTGCTACAGCTTTGATGCTACAACTCAAAGTGTCTTGCAGCATGGTAGGTGGAGTACTTATTGTTAATGGCATCCATGTATTGGAGTACCTGCTTTTTTACCTAAAGCATGGTACTACCCACATAGCACTTGTTACAGGGACATACCAAGCAATAATGGTATAGTCTGAGTTACAGTCCAAAAGACGTTTTATCCTGCCTCTTGTCTTTTTGTCCTGGTATAGCATATTCTTTCATTTCCCAATATGTTTACGGGCTTTACATTGTATGCATGACTAAAATCCTCCAATAACATCATGCTGTTGGTCTGGTTTCCCAAGGTGGTTGTGGACTAAATAGTTCTTCAAAGAGATCCACCTCCTGTGTGTCACTAATTGCTGACTGGGAACCTTATCTCCTATGACAGTGTCAGGTTGCACAATCCTTCAGTTATTTAACATGCCATAGATCTTTAGAGAGTTCTTAGAAAAGCCTGTGGTTATTTTAATCACATTTTCTGCAGGCTCCCTCTGTTTCTCTGTCAAGAGTTCTTGTTGTGGTTTCGCTTTTAACCTCACACTGGCACTAGAGAAAACTGCTGGTGAATACCCTGTACTCCTAAATCTATTGAGTGCATCTGCCTCTGCTGCTGCATAATCTTTTTTTCTTTTGCAGTTGTGTTTTATACGTAGTAATTCTCCATAAGGGATTATGTACTTCAGACTACTTGGATTTGAACTCCTGGTTAATAGCAGGGAATTCCTTGTTGTTGGTGTTCCATTCAGTGAAGTCTGCAACTGATTCTCATTTACAAATACCCTAGGATCTAAAAAGGACACTTCCTGGTCACTTTTATTGCTGGTGCAATGTAGGTTCCAGGTATTGCAGTTGAATTTTGCTACATATTCTCTGCTTTCCTAATGCCCTTCCACACTATGAATAAATCATCTATGTAGTGGGCCCATAGGGTAGGTTGCTTAACCACATCTCATTTTCTCCACCTAGACCACCTGCTTCACCCACCAGCCTACAAACTAATTTATGTAGCTGGGTTTGAAGCATGTGCCTATAGATGTTCCTTGTTCCTGCCTGTATAGCTGACCCCAAAGGTAATGTGCCATTTTTTGGCACAATTCTGTGAATTGCAGAATCATTCTGTTATGCTTATAGAACTCTGCCCTGTAAAAAAGAATTGCATCACTTTCAGCCCTGCTTCATGAGAAAATTACCGTCCCATTTGATAACATCAATTAACCTTAAAAAGTATTTTGTGTCCTTGACATAATAGCTTAGGATTTGAACAAATGGAAACAGATAAAAGTAAAAATAAATAGGTGTGTTCTCTAACATACTTAACTTCGAGGACATCACATGATAGGACATCCTGTGGGGGAGGTAGTATTCTTATGTATCTTGGGAATATGGTAAAAGGTCCGGACTTGTAGATGTTCACATCTCAAGTATTGAAATTCTTCACACTCTGAGATGCCCCTGTATCGCCAATCATCTACAAGCTCATGAAATGATTTGATACTGTGTACGTATTCTTTTCTGCTGATAGATTCCTAGCAGTTTCTATCTTTAAACTGTCTTATGGCCTCTGCTTCATAGTATTCTCTGGTTAACAGTACACTATTGCCCCCATTATCCAATGGTTTGATAATCACACTAGGGGTCATTTTTCAGAGTTTTGATGGTCTGCCATTGCTGCTCAGTGATGATTTGTTTGCCTTGTTACCCTCCTATATTTCACAATTTGTTCAAAACTTGCTCACCACTTCAGGAAAGGTGTCCACTGAATCATGGAAATCTGTGACATAAAGCGTGATTTAGGTTTTAAAAATTGTTCCTCTTCTTTGTTGGATTCCTACCTTCCCTAATATGTCAGAAATATTTAAAATGTTTCCTCCGCCATCTGCTGGAGTTCTTCCAAGTTTTGTAACATCCTTAGAGTCTCCAAATCTTCACCTGTCAATATACCAGAGGACATTTTCTCTATTTGGGTCAGCTGATTGTTTTCATGTGCACTTAGCAGATTGACTTTTAACAAATTCAGTTTCCTAACAAATCTATACAAGTATTTCCTTTTTGGAGCATAGTCAATTTTTTTGCTGAGCAAAAGGTTAAGTCCAGTTTTAGAACAGATCGTCATTACCTTCTGTGACATCTTTTGTTGCTCCATCTTGTCTTCTTGCAGTTGATGTAATTTCTGGGAGAACTTCTGCCATGTTTGTTGTATCAACTGATACTCCCTAGAAAAAAACACTTTGTTACTTACAATTGTTTACTAATGTCTCACCTTCAGAAGAATCGGTGTTGGTTCCTTCTTCTGATTCAGATGTTTTGCAGTTTTGGTGAGCTTGCAAGTTTTTTATTTTGCTAAATTCTTTCTTTGGAATATCATGCTTCTTGGCAAATGTCAAAACTCTCCCCGTCTTATAGTCTTTTCTGTCTTTGTTTTCGTTGCTTGATATTTTCTTCATATGCCATCAATCTAGCTTTCATTTGCTGGTGAACTTTCTTACTTGTTTTAATTTCACTATCCTTACTTTTTTGTTCTTCCAGATTTTTTGTTTCATTGAGTAATTTCTCTCTGTTGCTCCACACATATTTGACAGGAATTTAGACTATTCCCTTAGATGAGTTAGCTGTAAACAGAGACAGCTGTGGATCTGGATTCTCATAAGATGGAATGGAATAGATCCTTAGACCTAGGTACTCTATCTGCATCCAGATAACTATGTAGGGAAGTGGCCTCCCACCACTTCCTAATCTCCAGCTCATATGGTCTCTCCAATTTAAAAAAAAAAAGTTCTCATGATTTACAGTATTGCTTTCCAATAGTGTTAGTCCTATTTGCATTAGTGTGCCCACTACATGAGGAACCAAAAATACCTTCTGCCTCTTCCTTGCATACAGTTTCACTGAACATGTTGCAAAATTTATATCCTGTGTATGTTGAATAATCTGCATGCCTCTTGCTCCTGCTGCAACATATGATAGATATTGTCATAAATGCGTTTCTAAGCCTCACAGCCATGCAACTCATTCAATATGCAGTTTACTGTAGTGACACACCAGGGGGGACAGTCAAGTCAGAGCAGGTTCTCCGACTCGACATTGATGGATGACGTATTGATGAAATCCTTCATGTCACTGCTTCTTCTAAGGCTGTTAACTTTCCCTTGATGTTGGTGAACGTTTTTGCACAGCGGGTTTGGCAGCAAGTCTTATCTCTCTGTCTCAAACTTCACCCTTGTGCTCCGGAGCCAGTTCGAGCAGGTGCCTACGTCCTTGAGGATGTTCACGTATTCATTCTCAGAAGCAATTTACTCCCAACAAGATGAAAGACGGGCACTCACGGGGCGCTTCTTCCTTCAGCGTTCATTCTCAGTAACAGACAGAAATGTAGTGGCACCTGGCCTTTCTCAGTGCCGATGGAGTGCACACAAAACACTATCCCTTAAAAACCTGTGAATCTAGACAAATCATTGAGATAAAAAGTCATTCATCATGGAACAATACTTTACAGATCCTTCTTCTAAGACAGTGGCCATTTTGAACTGCCTATCTTTATTACTAGTATCATCAATTTCGTTAACGTTCTTACAATTAGAGAACCAATCGGAAAAATGCAATACATTATTTTCCATTTGAAACGGCTTGTCCTTGACACTAATTTCTAGCTTTTTCAAAAAATAAAACTCATTTTTAAATGTTGCATCCTTTTCGTTATTGTCTCACAATAAGTAAACCAGCAAAGAAATACAATCATTCATTTTCCTTTTAAACACTTACTACTAAAAGTTACATTGCACCCCATGATTCCAGTTCAATGCTAATCTTAATAATATATACAATGTAATCTACCTCAGCTATCCCCCTTATGGCGTACCATCACATACCTTTGTCCCAGGTGGCACCTATGTGATGCCACCACCGCATCTGATCCCAGCATAGTGATATCACTCTTAGAAACTGCCTATTGCACTGAATGGGGGAGATAGATAGATAGATAGATAGATAGATAAAGCTTACACATTTAAAAGTTATAGTTATACCTTAATTTACAATTCATCCTTCACCTTCAATTTATTAAAAGCAGTTGACCTTGGTATACACTCTTTTCAGCTCTCTAACAAGACAACACTAAGCATAAGTTACCACAATACCATGCACTGCTTTGTGACTAATTATGTAAGTTGATAAGTTATTTGTTGTTATGAATGCTGTGATTTCACATGGATTAAATGTTGTAGTATGCAAGAGTATAAACAATGCATGTAAAAGGCATGAGTTATACTTAACTTAGGGCCAGATGTAAGTAGTCTTTTGCGCCTTGCAAACGGCAAAAAACGCCATTTTCGAGGCGCAAAAGGCCTCACGCGATGCAGAAACACATTTTGTGAGTCGGTACCGACTCGCAAAATGTGTTTCCGGCTCACAAATAGGAAGGGGTGTGCCCTTCCTATTTGCGACCGCATCGCGATGGAGAGTTGATTTGTGACCGCGAAAGCGGTTGCAAATCAACTCGCAGTTACCATCCACTTGAAGTGGATGGTAACTCATTCGCAAACGGGAAGGGGTCCCCAGGGGACCCCTTCCCCTTTGTGAATGCAAACAAAAATATTTTTGCAGAGCAGGCAGTGGTCCTATGGACCACTGCCTACTCTGAAAAAAAAAAAAAAAAAAGGTTTCGGTATTTTTTCTATTTGCAGCTCGTTTTCCTTTAAGGAAAACGGGCTGCAAAAAGAAAAAAAAAACTGCTTTATCGAAAAGCAGTCACGGCCATTGTGGTCTCCTGTCTCCAGCAGGCCAACATCCCCGTGAGTGCCTAGACTCGCTATGGGGTGACAAACTGCGACCCACCTCATAAATATTTATGAGATGGGTCTTTGCGACCCCATAGCGAGTCGCAGAAGGTGTCTGAGACACCTTTCTGCATACCAGTTTGCGAGTTGCAAATTGCGAGTCGGAAGGACTCGCAATTTGCAAGTCGCAAAATGGTTTGTACCTACATCTGGCCCACAGTGTGGTAAGTGAGGTGACAAGGCTGTGTTCGAAAGTAAGCAACATAATAATTTGAACGTGATGCGTAAATTATAAATGTAAGTTAATATTAGAACTTTAAATTTTTTAATGTTTGTGTATTTTATTTTGGGTTTGTATAGAAAGAATATAGAACACATTTCAAATTTTAACCTTTGTTTCTTTTCATTGTGTGCTAATGATTTTAATTTTTTAATGAAAATGTGTTTCAATTCACAGTGCGGAGTCTCACTGATTGAAGTGCTGTAAAGTGGAGTATAGTACAGTGCAGTGAAGGAGCGTGTACTAGAGTCCAGTGTCATATAGTGGAGTACTGCAGAATGGAATAGAGTGGAGGACTGCAGAGTGGAATAGAGTGGAGTAAAATAGAATGGAGAGATGTAGCGTTCAGTGGAGTAAAGTGATTTAGAGTGGAGTGGTGTCTCATATTGTGGAGTGGAGTATCATAGAGTGGAGCAATGTGATGTATAGTGTAGTGGTGTGTTAAACAGTAGAGCTGAGTGTTGTACAGTGGAGGGTCGTCAACTGGAGTGTCATGAAATGGAGTGTGGTGGAGGGGAGTGCCATTGGGTAGAGTTTAATAGAGAGGCATAGAGTGTAGCAGAGTGTTGTAGAGTGTGGTGTGATAGATTAGAGTTCAGTGGAGTAGAGTAGTGTATAGTTCAGTGTTGTTGAGTGGAGTGGAGGGCAATAGGGTAGTGTAGTGTTGTTTAGTGGAGAATCATTATTTATGAGAACACAGTGCATGGTAGAGTTATGAGGTATAGTTAGTGTTGTTTGAATAACAAACTGAAAAGAGTGTGTAATGAGGTCAGCTACTTAAAATAATTTTAGGTAATGGATACATTGTAAATGAGAGCTACACATATAACTTTAGATTTATTAAAGTTTGTGTAGTTTACACTTGGTTTTATAAGGAAAATATGTTTTCCTAACTACAAATAAGTTTTAACCTCTGTTTTTCAAGGAATTTCAATGTTTTTCTTTTAATTTGGAATAAAAATGTGTTTCAAAGCATAGAGTCAGTGTCACTCATGTAGAGCTGTCATATGAAGTGTCATACAGTACAGTGGACAAGAGTGTTGTAAAGCTTATTGTCATAGACTGGAGTATTGGAGATTGAAATTGAGTGGAGTAGAGTAGAGTGTAGTAGCATATCGTACAGGGTCGAAAATTGTTATATAGTGTAGTTGTAGGAAGCTGGCCTGGTGTGTAGTGGATACTTAAGTTACTTGCACCTTATACCTGGACCAGGTATTCCATGTTAGTGTATTGTAGGCAGTGTCTAGAAGCCAGGGTCTCTAGAGTTAGCTGTGGATGAGCAGCCAAAGCTTAACTAGGAGACATGCAAAGCTCATGCAATGCCAATGTAGTCACACAGCACTTTCACACATGAAAGAAAACACTCAGTGTTACAAAAAAAAGGTTCTTTATTTTAGTGACACAATTACCAAAAGTACTAGAGAGGCAACCCTCCAATAGGAGGTATGTAACACACTAGATGTGTACACTAGGAATCAGAAATAGACATAAAAAACTGTACAAAACAATGCAAATAGCAATGGACAGTAATTAATTTAGGGGGAGCCCAATCCATATACTAAAAAAAAGAATGCGACTGCAGTACTCCCACCTAGGTAAGTGGGATGTGTTAGAGGGGATCTGGAGGAACTCGGAAACCCCTAAGGTAATTACCACAGTGCCCCCCAGCGACCAGGACAAAAGGAGTAAGTGAGTGGATTTTCCCCCAAACCACCAAAAGGACTGAAAAGAAGATAATGCATCATCCAGACAAGACTACAAGAAACCAGGAGTGGGTTCCTGAAGAGGAAGACCTGTGGAAGAAGGGGACCAAGTCCAGAAGTCTCAGGAGTGTCCGGTGGTGGCAGGAGCCACTACCCACCAGTCTGTGGTTGCAGGAGTTGGTCGACAGTAGGATGAGGATGGTCAGCTATGCAGCCCTGGAGTCAGAGAAGAGTTCCTGGAGGATGCAGTCGACGTCCCCTGCCAGATAGACACTAACAAGCCTTGGCAAAGGCAGAAGTCACGATGAAGCAAAAGTGGAGTTGCCAGGGACCATAAGGTCCAGGAGGACTCCATCCACAGTGGGAGTCCTGGAGGGACCCTCGGCAACAAGAGAGTCCACAGAAGAAAACAAGAGCCCCAAAGGAGATGTACTGGAAGAGGAACCAGGAGTCGCAGATGAGCTCACACAGCACAATTGAAGAAGGTTTCAACACCACAGGAGAAGCACACAGAGCGCTGTACATCAAAGGCAGCAGTGCTGGGGGGTGGGGCTACATGGAGTCTGAAGATCCCTTGGAGGAGATGCCAACAAGCCTTGGTAGCTGCAAGAGATGCAGTGCACGGGGTACTGTCCTGCGTGGGAAGACGAGTGCTTACTTCCACCAAAGTTGGAAAGCTTGCTGAGAGGACCGAGAGGATTACTCTAAATTACCACCTGTGATGCAAGATCTACGCAGCTCAGGATGAGAGGAGCTTCTCGCAGGCGGCCGTCATTGTAGTTGGTGCCTGGGAATGCAGGGGAGTGACTTCTTCACTCCAAGGGAGATTTCTTCTTCCTTCTCATGCAGGCTGAAGACTTGCTGCCCTCAGAGGATTCAAAGCTGAGGAAATAAGCTGGAAGGAGCTGTGGAAACAATGTTGCAAGCAAAGTCTTCATCGTGGATGCAGATTGTCGGTTCCTGGAGGGTCAAGCCGCAGTTGCAGTGGCCAGAAGTCAAGTTAGAGGTTACAGAGGAGTCCTTCTGGAATCTTGCAAGCTGAATCTGAGACCCACCCAAGAGGGAGACCCTAAATGGCCCTCAAAGGTGGATTGGTCACTTAGCCAGGTGACTACCTATCAGGAGGGGGCTCTGATGTCACCTGCCTGACCTGGCCACTCAGATGATCCCAGAGGCCTCCACCCACCTCTGATTCAACATGGCAGAATCAAGGGACCCTCTTGAAGAGCTCTGGGCATCACCCCAGGGGTTGTGATGGACAGCAGAGTGCTCAGCCCCTTTTCATTGTCCAGTTTCGTGCCAGGGCAATGACTGGAGGTCCCTGAACTGGTGCAGACTGGTTTACGGAAGGAGTTCACCAAATGTGCACTTCAAAGCCTACCAGTAGCTCGTGGAGGCTACCCCTTCCAAGCCATGCAACACTTATTTCCAAAGGGAGGGGTGTTACCCCCTCTCTCAAAGGAAATCATTTGTTCTGCCTTCCTGGGCTTGAGCTGCTCAAGCAGCAGGAGGGCAGAAGCCTGTCTGAGGGATTGCAGCAGCTTGGGCTGCCCATAAAATCCCATCGGATTGGTAGTGGCAATGCTGGGGGTCCTCTAAGGAGCACCCTTAGTGTATGGAATCATACTTTTAGTATGATTCTAAAATGTTTGATAACAAACATGCCTAGGTTCAGTTACTGTTATGTAGCTGGACATAGGTAATGACCGATGTCC
This sequence comes from Pleurodeles waltl, assembly GCF_031143425.1. Lineage (NCBI taxonomy): Eukaryota > Metazoa > Chordata > Amphibia > Caudata > Salamandridae > Pleurodeles > Pleurodeles waltl. The sequence goes on along the minus strand of NC_090443.1, from coordinate 236,604,495 downwards.
AGTACACATGTAAAATGGCACCCCCACACTCATGAAGTCCATAAAAAGGTGGCATTTTCCTACTTTAGCCATTTTGTGCCTACTACGTGTCTCTAATACATGCCTGGGTGGGGGGGACAGGAAGGCTTGTGCATTTCCTCTAGATAGACCCACACAAAGGGAGCATAGGACCATCCTGGGCAGAATGGGGGGAAGGGGCTGGCACACTTGAAAGGGCAGTGTCCTACAAAACACGAAGAGCTGCATACTCCCTTGTAGTGCTTCTGGAGCGATTCTGGAGCCAGGGTGGGAAGGGAGGGCCTCAGTGCTCTTCAAAGACCTTTCTTTGAAGTCTCAACCACTTCAAAGGCACAACTGGGTATACTTACTAGATCTCGGACGTCACCAACTCAGTACACTTCTGGACATGTGAATACTCTGCCAGGAAGAAGGGCTGCTGTACTGCTACAAGAACTGTCACTCTGCTGAGCTGCTAGTCTGCTCTACTCCTGCTTTTCTGAGCTAACCTGGTGCCCGCTAAACTCTTGAATGGGAGTGAGAAGGAATGGACTTTCATTCCTCCATCCCAAAACCAAAGTACTCCAAGGACTTGCTGGCTTGTCTCCTATTCTGACGTTTCAGGGTCATCAAAGACTTCCATTCCATCTACAAACAGCGCCTGGACTTTATCTGCTGTAAGCCTTGCTCTGGTAAGTGGTGCCAACACAGTCCAGAGCACTTGGAAGTGAGTGTAAGGTGTGCATTGTGCCGATCAGAAACAATGCATCACCTGCTGTGAGATTGGGATCAACGCATCACTGCTGCTGCAGGGACTGGACTGGCACATTGCACTCTGAACTGCTGCATCACCCTGGAATCACTGCTTCCAAACAAGTGTATTGCTGTCATTGCATGGAGAAGATCAACCCATTACCCCTCCAGCGTGGACTAACCTGGCACATCTAATTCAGGACTGCTGCACCGAGAAATGGAGCATCACACTTGGACCCGCCTTGTTCCTGCCATTGCGTGGAGAATTCTGGCTCAACACTCCAACTGTATGGGAATCAATGATGAATCTCATGTTGCAACAAGGATTAAGGTACTGTTGCTCAGAGGGCCTTGCATTGACCCTGTAGTCAGCCTGTGCTCGGTCACTGGTGGCCTGAACTCTTGACTTTGTCCTGCACCAGGACAGCCAGATATTCCAACAAATGCTACTTGCTTCTAAGTGCTACTTGCACATTTAGGGCTCATTATCAACAAGGTGGGACACCCCGCCCTGTTCATGCTGGCGGTCTTTTCATAGACCACCAACCCCTTGAGAACCAGGTGGCCAAATTACAAACATTCTGCTGGGCTGGCGGGCAGAAACAGTGTTTCCGTCTGCCAGCCCAGCAAAATGCAAGGCCGGGACATGCCTCAGTGCGCCGGATACAGCAGCACCTGTCACACAGATCACTGCTGGAAATCAGGCAGCAACCTGCACAACGGGGCACTGCAAGGGGGCCCCTGCACTGTCCATGCCAAGTGCATGGGCAGTGCAAGGGCCCCCAGAGGGGCCCTGGAGCATCCCTTCCACAAGCCTTTTCCTGGTGGGGGAACCCACCAGGGAAAGGGTGGAGGAAACAGGGCTCATCATCCAGAGGGCGGCGCTGCTTGCAGCGCTGCCCTGTGGGATAAAGATATCTGCCATCGTCAGGCCATCGTCAGGCTGCCTGTCTGAGGTAGCCTGTGTTCATAATATGGTGGTTCAGACCACCATGCCGGTGGTGGAATTTTCCGCCACTGCCGGCATGGCGGTCTGATCCACCGTGTTCATAATGAGGGCCTTAATCTTTAAAAATGTACATCCCGACTTCTATTTCTTAGATTTTTGCCATGTTTCTAGTCTAGTGTGGATTCTTTTTATGTGGTGTTTTCACTGTTTTCTTGTTTGAAGTGCTGCACAAATACTTTAAATATTGCCTCTTAAGTTAAGCCTGTGTGCTCCGTGCCAAGCTCCCAGATGGAGAGCACAGGTTAATTTATGGAGTGTATCTGACTTACCCTGACAATGATTGCTGTTCCTGCTTAGACAGGGCATATAACTCTGCAAACCATAAATCCAATTTCTAACACATATGAAGGCCAAACAGATTGGAAGGCAATTTTTGTTATTGTCATACAAATTAAAGTTATTATTATTTTCCTAGTGGCTAATTATCAAATTTATAAAGGGTCAAAAATCTGAAAAGTCTCTATCTCTGGTCTCCCTAACTGTATCTACAGAGTGATATATATTAATCTCAGAATATTTCAATATATTCAATTTAATGAAAAATGGTTATTCACATCAATGTAATTAATGTAAGTCAGAATAAAAAATGCTATTAATCAGAATGTGTAGAAATGGGCAGAGGGATGTTCTCTTTCATGTAATGACTTCCACCATAAAAAACAAACACTTTGCCATTAATCTTGTTATACTTTTTATTTGAGAAAAATAAATCAGTGGAACAAAAATCCAGTTCACATTATTGTTGTTTAAACTGAAGTGGTAACTATGCTCTGTGGATCTATCTATCTATCTATCTATCTATCTATCTATCTATCTATCTATCTATCTATCTATCTATCTATCTATCTATCTATCTATCTCTATCTATCTATCTATCTATCTCTATCTATCTATCTATCTATCTCTCTCTATCTATCTATCTCTATCTATCTATCTATCTATCTATCTTTATCTATCTATCTTTATCTATCTCTCTCTATCTCTCTCTCTCTCTATCTCTCTCTATCTCTATCTATCTCTATCTCTATCTCTCTCTCTATCTTTCTCTATCTCTATCTCTCTCTCTCTATCTCTATCTCTATCTCTCTCTCTATCTTTCTCTATCTATCTCTATCTCTATCTCTCTCTCTATCTTTCTCTATCTATCTCTATCTCTCTCTCTATCTTTCTCTATCTATCTCTATCTCTCTCTCTATCTTTCTCTATCTATCTCTATCTTTCTCTATCTATCTTTCTCTATCTATCTTTCTCTATCTATCTTTCTCTATCTATCTTTCTCTATCTATCTTTCTCTATCTATATATATATATATATATATATATATCAGTAATAATATTAATGTAACATTTGCAGTTAAAGTATTCAGGAGAAACCTGCATGGCGGGGTGCGAGTTATAGTTACTGTAGGGCACAATTTGTAGTCACTTATGCTAATCATAACTATAACTGCTGAATTTTTATGGTTTCATGCGAGTAAATTCAGATCCTAACTATAACATTCCTGTATCTTTTGTTTTTTTTAAGTGAATTTCTTTGGGATTTTTCAATTCAATTTCTTAACTATAAGATCCCTGTAACTTTTGTTTGTTTCAGTGAATTTCTATGGATTTTTTAACATAAAGTAATTTAATTACTATACATTAATCTAACCACTTCCATGCATGGCCTTTGGCCGTGCACGGTGTAGGTTGGCCAACCTGCTCTACCCAACCCCACTCCATGCATGGCCTTCGGACATCCACGGCTGTGGTTGGCCGCAGGGCCTGGCCTGCGGCCAACCCTCTATAACCACCCATCCCCATGCCACACATAGCCTTTGGCTGTACACAGCATGGGTTGGCGGCAGGGCCTGTCTGCAGTCCAACTCCGCTTGCATAAGTCTCTGTGTGGGTCTGTGAGTGTGTCCAGGAGTACCTTACTGGGTCTGTGAGTGGGTGCATTGGTCTCTGAGTGAGTCTATGAGTTGGCGCATGAGTCTCCGAGTAGATGTGTGAGTGGATGCATGACTTTGAATCGGTCTGTGAGTGGACGCTTGACTGAGTGGGTCTGTGCGTAGGTTTGTTTTGGTCTGAGTGGGTATGTGAGTAGGTGCATGAGTGTCTGGTGTGTTCTGTGAGTGGGTGCATGAGTCTCTGAGTGGGTGTGTGAGTGTCTAAGTGGGTATGTGAGTGTGTACTTGAGAGTCTGGGTAGGTCTAAGAGTGGGTACATGAATCTCTGAGTGTGTCTGTGAGTGAGTAACATGAATCCTCCTATAGATTGGCCGAGGACACTATAAAGACATAAATCTCCACCAAACCAGTGTCCTTCCTGCTAGCTATATGACATAAGTGCATTTTTGTTTTGTGGATATGTCCTTCTGTTCCTCGGTGTTAAGAACGCCCCACTAAAATTAGCAGGAAATGCACTGGTGGGCACATTGGTTAGCAGTCCATCATCCTGGCAAAAGGTTGGGAATAGCTTTGCGTACTACTAAGATGGACATGCAAGGATAAGCGGAAGGAGCTCCCAGGTTGTTTGCACATTTGCATATTTCTGATGGATACAACTACCTGTGGATTCCTCACCTGATGAATACTCCCATGGCGCCAGCATTTGACGGAAATCTTCTTACTAGTCTCTGCACGTCGACGAGGACGTCACTCTAGCCCACGCGACGCCGTCTGACGTCATACAGGCAATAAGAAGTCCTCGCCGACGTGCCGATGACAGTTCCCTTTTTTCCGTGCATTCGAAACGGTTATCTTCGAGGGAGTTACTGTTACCTTCGTGGTTACAGTGTATTGTCTGCTGCGTAGTCTTCTCTGCGGTAACAATGTCTCAGAGGAAGTCGGGTTTCAAGCCCTGTCGAGAGTGTGGGGGCAAGATGTCAGTTACAGATCCTCACTCCGACTGTCTATGGTGTTTGAGCTCCGACCACGACGTCTCGACTTGCGATTCATGTCAACACATGAATCCGAAGGCCCTCAAAGAGCGCGAGGCCAAGTTATTCATGGCAAAGTCAAAGAAGAAGGAGAAACATCATAAGAAGTCTTCTTCGCCAAGGTCTCACCGGCGTCATCGAGACTCCCGGCGCCGTAGAGACTCACGACGTCACTCCAGCAAGGAGTCTCGTTCGAGGTCACCTTCGGCTCGGCGTCGGAGGACTTGGGAGGTCAGCCCCACGGTCACGCCGCATCCATCGACGCCGTTGCCCTCTCCGGCGTCACCGACTTCACCTGGTCAGGCGTCAGTGATTGAGGTGGTGCAGCCTCTTGTGTTTTCTCCGGCGTCGCAGACGTCGAGGCCGGCGTCGGGGTCGCCCTCGATCCAGGCACCCCAGTATCCGGCTTTTCCCACTCCTGGAGCCGATAGTACCGCGTTTCTTAATGCGATGTATACCATCTTTCAGCAGATGGCTCCAGGAGCTGCTCCGGCTGGTCCTTCGGGGCCCTTGGCCTTTTCGTTGGGTGATCCTGCGCCTCTTCGGCCGGCACCCTTTATGCCCTTTCTCCCTTTTGGGAATGTGGGCTCGGCGCCGGTGCCGGCGTCGGTGGCCGCTCCGGTGGCTTCGGATGTTTCGGCCCCGGAGGTTGCCCCTCCGTCGAAGTCAGGATTTTGCCCTGTGACTCCGGTTGGTCCATCGGCTCCAAGACCTCGTCCTCCGGCTCCTGCCTCGGCGCCGAAGCTGCCTGTGGCGCCGGACGCGGCGTCAGATGCTTCTGGAGATCGGCGCCGTTCTTCGACGTCGGCGGAGGCCATGTCGACTCCGCGTATCGAGGAGAGACTTCATTCGAGGAGGCGTGCTCTCCGTCTTTTAGAAGAGCAAGAGTACCAGCGAGTCCTAGAGGAGGGAGAGATTGAGGACTCTGGAGACGGACTGCATGGTCTGGATACAGCCAGTGGGCTGGACACTTCCCCTGAGTGGGACCTTTCATCTCCAGGGGAATATACGGAGGAGGCGGCTTCCTTTCATGCTGTGGTGAGGAAGGCAGCGAGCTTTTTGGACCTGCCTTTGCCGGTGGCAGAGGCAAAGCAGAATTTGCTGACAGAGGTATTGCATCCGGCCTCTGCTGCAGCTGAGCCTCTCTTGCCATTTAATGAGGCTTTGCTGGATCCGGTGTTGGAGGTGTGGAAGAAGCCGGTGTCTTCCTCGGCCGTTCATAGGGCTGTGGCCAGGAGGTATCGAGCTGCACCATCTGACCCTGGCTTTCTCTCTAGACACCCTACGCCGGAGAGCTTGGTGGTGCAAGCCTCCTGTTCCTCAAAGTCAGCGCCTGGTTCCTTCCCGACGGTGCCTGGAGACAGAGACTCCAAGAAACTGGATGCGCAGTCCAAGAAAATATTTTCGTCATGCAGTTTGGCGTTGAAGGCCACCAACGCCACGTGCATTCTGGGGAGGTACATCCATGCGCTGATGGATGATATTTCGTCTTCATTCACGGAGCTTCCCCAGGGTCTTTTGGATGTGGTCTCGGACGCCCAGGCTGCCGCGACCCAGATTATCCAGTCTGGGCTGGACACGACCGACTCGGTGGCCAGGGCGATGGGCACGGCTGTGGTGGCAAGAAGACAGGCCTGGCTCCGAAACTCAGGGTTCTCTGCGGATGTGCAGTCGACCCTGCTGGACCTCCCGTTTGATGGGGACAGACTGTTTGGAGCCAAGGCAGATTCAGCCTTGGAACGATTTAAGGAGAGCAGAGCCACAGCCAAATCGTTAGGACTGCAAGCTCCTTCTTCCTCTGCCTCTTCTAGAATTTTCAGGAGGTTTCGGGGATTTGGGCGTGGCTCTTATTCCTCTTCCTTTCGGGGGAGGTTCCAGCAACCCGCCTCTTCCCTCCCCTATAGGTCATTTAGAGGGAGGGGGAGGGGTGGGGTCCGTACCAGAGGAGCCTCTCAACAGCACTCTGCCTCTTCCTCGTCCTCTGGAGGGGTGCAGCAGGGGAAGCAGCCTTAGGCTTCCACCGTTTCCCACTCACTCCTCTCCTGTAGGGGGAAGATTACAGCGTTTTCTCCACAAGTGGAAGTCTATCACAACGGACAATTGGGTTCTCGGCATTGTGGGAAAAGGCTACGCCCTTCCCTTTCGGGAGTTCCCGCCCCTCATCCCGCCCCGCCCATCTTATTGTTCAGAAGAACACCTCCTGTTGCTAGAACAGGAGGTTCAAGTCCTCCTTTCAAAGGGCGCGGTAGAGTTGGTCCCAGAGCAGGAAAAGGGTCGAGGTTGTTACTCAAGATACTTCCTGATTCCCAAAAAGGATGGTCAGTTGAGACCAATCCTGGATCTGAGGATCTTGAATTGGTTCCTCAAACAGGAAAAGTTCAAGATGCTGACCCTAGCACAGGTGCTTTTGGCGTTGAACAAGGAAGATTGGATGGTGTCTGTCGACTTGCAGGATGCTTACTTTCATGTCCCGATACTCAAGTCGCACAGGAAGTATCTCCGGTTTGTGGTAGGGTCGCAGCACTATCAGTTTGCGGTCCTCCCGTTTGGTCTTACTTCAGCACCTCGAGTCTTCACAAAGGTGATGTCAGTGGTTGCGGCGGAGCTCAGAAGGAAGGGGATAGCAGTATTCCCTTACTTGGACGACTGGTTGATCAAAGCCAAGTCCCCGGAGCTTGTGTCGCATCATCTGCAGTCAACAACCCAGTTGTTGTTCGACCTGGGCTTTTCGGTGAACGTGCCCAAATCTCACCTGGAGCCCTCTCAGCGCCTCCTGTTCATAGGGGCAGTACTGGATACAACATTGAGTCGAGCCTTTCCTCCGCCTCAGCGGATTCAAGATATTCAGGAATTGGTTCCAATGTTTCGAAATGGAGCGGTAGTTCCAGTCCTCAAGGTCCTTCGTCTGCTCGGTCTGTTCGCCTCCTGCATTCTGTTGGTCACGCATGCTCGCTGGCACATGAGGGCTCTTCAGTGGTGCCTCCGAAGGCAGTGGTCTCAACACAAGGGAGATTTAGAAGGTACTGTCAAGATCTCCAGAGATGCTGCTGTGGAATTGAAGTGGTGGATTGCGGGCAACAATCTTTCACAGGGGAAGCCGTTCGCGCAGTCGCCACCAGTGGCCACGGTAATAACGGATGCCTCCACCCTAGGATGGGGAGCTCATCTGGGGGATCTGGAGATCAAAGGGCTTTGGTCTCCAGAGGAACAGGTGTTTCATATCAATCTGTTGGAGTTACGGGCTGTACGTTTGGCTCTCAAGGCCTTCCTCCCATCCCTTCGTGGTCAGTCGGTACAGGTCCTGACGGACAATACTACCACGATGTGGTACATAAACAAACAGGGAGGAGTAGGGTCGTACCTTCTCTGCAGAGAAGCTCTTCGGCTATGGTCCTGGGCAAAGGACCATCAGATTTGCTTGGTGGCAAATCATCTGGCCGGGGTCTTGAATGTACGTGCGGACAGTCTCAGTCGCCAATTCTCGGCAGACCACGAGTGGCGTCTCCATCCAGATCAAGTCTGTTTAATCTTCCAGATGTGGGGGTTTCCTCGGATAGATCTGTTTGCCACTCGGGAGAACGCGCATTGCCCGTTATTCTGCAGCCTCCAGTATCCGATGCAGGGAGCGTTGGGGGGCGCGTTTCAGATAACCTGGTGCGACCAGTTGCTTTACGCGTTTCCCCCCATACCCTTGATTCCTCGAGTGTTGAGGAAAATTCGCCAAGACCGGGCCCAAGTCATCTTAATAGCTCCGGATTGGCCAAGGAGGGTATGGTACTCCGACCTTCTCCAACTCTCACTGTGCCCTCCGCTCCGTCTCCCTCTCAGGGCAGACCTCCTCTCGCAGTCGCAGGGGCAGGTTTTACACCCCAACCTCCAGAGTCTGCATCTACATGCTTGGAGATTGAACGGGGCAACCTGAGTTCCTTCTCTCTCCCGCCTGATGTAGTGGATGTTATCTTAGCGGCCAGGCGACACTCCACTAAATCTATCTACGCTAATAGGTGGTCTAAATTTGTTATGTGGTGTGGAGAGAGACAGATTGATCCCTTACATGCTCATCTGTCACATGTTTTGTCTTTTGCACTGTCTCTAGCGCAGAAAGGTTGTGCAGTAGCTACCATTAAGGGTTATTTGTCGGCCTTGTCAGCCTTCATTTGTCTTCCAGACCAACCATCGTTATTTAAATCCCCTATTGTTCTCAGATTCTTGAAAGGTCTTCTGAATCAATATCCTCCAAAACCATTCGTTATGCCTCAATGGGATTTGTCCTTGGTCCTGACTTTCCTTATGGGGTCCCCTTTTGAGCCTATGCATTCTTGCCCCTTAAGGTATTTGGTTATTAAAACAGTATTCCTGGTAGCTATAACATCTGCAAGGAGAGTGAGTGAGTTGCAGGCCTTATCGGTTAAACCCCCTTATATAACGTTTTATGGGGATAAGGTGGTGTTGAGGACCAAGGCTGCTTTCCTTCCGAAGGTTGTTTCACCCTTCCATTTGGCTCAGACAATCACTTTGTCCACGTTTTATCCTCCGCCTCATCCTTCAAAGGAGGAAGAAAGACTACATCGCCTGGACCCAAAAAGGGCGTTGAGCTTCTATATCGACAGAATGAAGGATATCAGGCTGGAGGATCAGCTGTTTGTCGGATACGTGGGCAAGAGGAGAGGAAAGGCAGTCCACAAGAGAACACTCTCCAGGTGGGTTGTTCTTTGCATTAAAATCTGTTACTCTTTGGCAAAGAAGGATCCGCCTGAGGGCATTAGAGCTCACTCCACCAGAGCTAAGTCGGCCTCTTCGGCCTTGGCCAGGGGTGTTCCTGTGGTTGACATCTGCAAGGCCGCAACTTGGTCGTCCCTTCACACTTTTGTGAAACATTACTGTTTGGACTCTGAGGTCAGAAGGGACGGTCATTTTGCACGGTCAGTGCTGCAGGATTTCTTGGTTTGACCATTTAGGCACCCACCGCCGGGCGTGGTACTGCTTTGGGACTCTATTCATCAGGTGAGGAATCCACAGGTAGTTGTATCCATCAGAAGAACGAGTTACTTACCTTCGGTAACGACTTTTCTGGTGGATACATTAGCTACCTGTGGATTCCTCACGGTCCCACCCGCCTCCCCGTTGCCTTTTTGGTCTCTCCAAGCAATCCTTGAGTGTGCTCCTTTTGGTCTTCAAAGTTGCAATACATTTTGCATGTATGATATTTGTATATATGTGTATATTTATATATAAATCTATATATATATTGGGTATATACATGATTCGTATGTATAAATATATTTATTTGTTTAAAAAAAAAAAAAAAAAAAAAAAAAAAGTTATATTAAATCTACAGCTATTTTATTGCAATGTTGTGTGATTTACAATATTAAGAGATGTTGATTTGCTCTTTCATTGCATTGGGTTATTATTATTATTCTCATGCACGTAAAAAAATGTTGGTACTGTCATCGGCACGTCGGCGAGGACTTCTTATTGCCTGTATGACGTCAGACGGCGTCGCGTGGGCTAGAGTGACGTCCTCGTCGACGTGCAGAGACTAGTAAGAAGATTTCCGTCAAATGCTGGCGCCATGGGAGTATTCATCAGGTGAGGAATCCACAGGTAGCTAATGTATCCACCAGAAAAGTCGTTACCGAAGGTAAGTAACTCGTTCTTCTAGCAAATGAAAAGGAGACCATGGCTCTGCTCTCACCTGGAGAGGAGAAGAAAGAACCCACTTGTTACAGTAACATACAGATTGTGCTTCAACAGTTCAATGATGCATTTATCGCCACAAAGGATTTCAGATCGTTTTTCAATATGAGTAGCCGAGAAAGCACACATAATGGGGGAGTGGGGCTGCACATCTCTTCTCCCCTGGCTGATTTCAGCCCAGAGACCCTATGACCCAGACATGATCAAATAGGTAGGAAGGCACGCAGACCCACTCCATGGGCCAATTTCAGCCCCGGGGACCCCATCCCCCAGGGCCTGGCCATGACTCTTAAGTCCTCTTTGACACCCAGTGTGCAGGACTGGGAACACAGCAGGAGCCTCAAGACCCCTGCAGTCCCAGCTGGCTTCCCACCTTTTGCCGGAGTAGGCATTGCTATTGCACATAGGGAGCTGCTAAACATGCAGCTCCCTGCATGCACATGTAATAGTTTAATGTCTTTTCCTGCCCGCATGTCTGATGCATTTACCGCCACAAAGGATTTCAGATCGTTTTTCAATATGGAGTAGCCGAGAAAGCACACGTAATGGGGGACTGGGGCTGCACATCTCTTCTCCCCTGGCTGATTTCAGCCCAGAGACCCTATGACCCAGACATGATCAAATAGGGTAGGAAGGCACGCAGACCCACTCCATGGGCCAATTTCAGCCCCGGGGACCCCATCCCCCAGGGCCTGGCCATGACTCTTAAGTGCTCTTTGACACCCAGTGCCAGCTGGCTTCCCACCTTTTGCCGGAGTAGGCATTGCTATTGCACATAGGGAACTGCTAACCATGTAGCTCCCTGTGTGCACATGTGATAGTTTAATGTCTTTCCCTGCCCGCATGTCTGCAGGCAGTGAAGGAAATGAAACCTCCACTTCCAGCGGGTGGGAGCTCTTTGACAACACCCACAGGTTGGGATGAGAGTGTTTTTCTTTTGCTTGGTGGGAGCTGTCAAAGCTTCTGCCAAGTAAAAGCAAACAGCTATGTCCAGGGGGTGGGCACCCCGGGACATAGTAGGTCCTGGCCGTGTGGGGTTGATTGTCATTATTGGCTCCATGAGAGGCCCTCCTTCTATTTGCGTGGGCTGCCAGGAGAAGGTGGCTGTCCCCTGGAGGGGGGCCATGTGGGCCATTCCCCACATTTTTTAAATCTTATTTTCCCCAGGGAGGTTGTGTCCCCTGGTCTACAATAAATCCTAGGAGGGGGGCACCCGCGGGAAATGACCAGAGGAGACAGAGCTTTGTTAAAAAACTAAATCTTGGAAAACTCTGAGGATGTAGCCGTGGATTTTTCCAAGATTTAAAAAACAATAGATGTTTAAGACCTAGTGGGGTCCCTTGAGGACCCCTGTAACAAGGCTAGGGGCTTAGGATGCCCCCCAGCATGGCCAATCTCGTTCTTAGCTATAATGTCCCTGTACCCTTTGTTTTGTTCTGTGAATTTCTATGTTTTTTTAACATAGAGTAATTTACATTAATAAAGTTAATCCAACAACCACCGCAAACAGCCTTCGGCCGTGTATGGCAGCCTTCGGCCAGTCCCTTTGGCCAACCCCATTAAACACCCATCTCTGAAAGACTGAAAGTGAGAGATTGAGTGGGAGCACTTTGGGGTTTGATGAATGATATAATTAGAATGAGAAATTTCCAAACAAATTGAAATGAAAAATGTTTTTGTCAATTCAAAAAAGTGAGATCACCTTTCAGTATGTAACTTAAATATTTATAGTTAAAAATAAACTAAGGCAGAAAGTGGCCACAGACTCACCTATACTAGAATCCTTAACTTTAGTGTGCATGCCTGAGATCTTAACCACTAGCCCTACCTGTGCCTAGACTTAATTATTCCATTCAACCCCTCTCTCTCTCTTCCATCCCAACCTATGGAAATTAACATGGGAAACACATGTTTTTTGACCCCCGTTTGTCTGTGTCCATGCTTGATGGATCACCCCAAAACTTCCCATGCGCTAGAGGAATTACCAGCACAAATTGTTTTGGGACACTTTTGTGAAGATTGGTCAAACCATGGCAAGGATATAGGCAAGACAAAAAATGATTTTTCTATAGAAACATTGGCCCTCATTATGACATTGGCAATAAATCTCACTTACCGCCATGCAGACTGCCCCCAACATACCGTCGCCGCCACGGATAGCTGCCAACCATATTATGACACACACATACCAAATTGTCACTATATAGCCACACACACAACTCCGCCAGCCTAAAGGTCAGTGATAGATTGGCAGTATCCAAACCCACACCCTTACCAACGGAACTACGCCCACAACATTATGACCCTCCAATCACCACGGCGGACATTCAATGGCTGTATACCATTGGCGGTACATACTGCTGCGTTCCACACACACTAACAAAACACTAACAAAACAACACTACATTGGTCAATTCAAACTACACACACATGACAACCATACTCACACCACACCCACAGACCCACTTCACTATAAAACACACACCCACATTACCCACAACCCTTTACGAATTCACACAATTGCCACCAGAGAGAGACAGCAAGACCACTCACACAACCAGAGCCACACACCACTCACCCCTATACTCCACCCACACACCTCACAAAACACACCCCAACACATCACCCTACACACCCTCACCCACACCACTCACACCACACCCATGGCACCACAACGACACCCCAGGTTCTCTGAGGAGGAGCTAAGGGTCATGGTGAAGGAAATCATCCGGGTAGAGCCACAGCTATTTGGATCACAGGTGCAGCAGATATCTATTGCTAGGTAGATGGATCTATGGCAGAGGATCGTGGACAGGGTCAACGCCATGGGACAGCACCCAAGAACAAGGTATGACATCAGGAAGAGTTGGAACGACCTACGAAATGTGTGTTTCATTGCAACAAGACACCAACTCACAGTACAGATGACTGGTGGTGGACCCCCACCTCCTCCCCCACAACTAACAACATGGGAGGAGCAAGTGTTGGCAATCATGCATCCTGAGGGCCTGGCAGGAGTAGGAGGAGGACTGGACTCTGAACTCTCTATTACTATCACCTCCCACCTGCATGCCATCACATACACCCAACCTTACCCTCACTCCCATCACTCTACCACTTCCCACACACCCCACCATCATAACCCACTCATCCAAAAGCCAAGCATTGCATGCTCTACCAATGCATAGAACCCACTCACAGCCCTGCATGGACACCTAACACCACAGCATGCACACTAGAGAGAATCACCTAGCTCATCAAATAACACCTCACACAAGGCAAATCTGGCAGGGCAATAACAACAATAAAGGGCAACACACCCATGCACAATATGACACATGCAGAAACAATAATACTGCATTTACATCCCCACAGGTATCCAAGCCAATGTCACCGGAGAAGAGGTGCCAGCAACATCCAGTCCAACCACAGAAGAGGCCCAAAGTGATGACAGCTCTGCTCGCCTGGATCTGGATGACCAACCTGGCCCATCAGGGACCTCCGGACAGTCAGTTACCCAGGCAGAGTCTCACACCACCACAGAGACTCCCCCCTCTGGAAACACCACCACAGCACCCACCCAGCAGGCCCATACCTCTGTCCCCAGGACACGTCAATCAGTAGTGTGTCCACCACTACAGGGATCCCAGGCCACCCCACAAACACAGGACAATCAGGGACCTGGGGTCGGTGGCAGTGGGCACACGGTTCAGAGGACAGAGGCACAGGACAACAGGGAAGTTGGGAGGACTGCTGTGTGACAGGGGGAAGACAGGCCCAGGGAACTGACCCTCCAGGAGGCACTCACCACAATCCTGGGAGCTTACCAACATTCCCAAGATACGCTGGACCAGATCATGGACAAGTTGTAGGAGAAAATGCGGCTGCAGGAGGGACAATACCTGGGGATCAGGGAGGACTTTAAGGCCATCACCACCACCCTAGTCTCCATTGCAGGGGTGCTGGCAGACATGGCCAACAGTATGAGGGAGGCAGTGGCACACCACCAGGCCCCTGACACTAGCCAAACCACTGAACAGCCCTTCACCTCTGCTGCTGCTAGTGGACAGGAGTCCACGCCACAGGACCAACAGGCCTCCAGCATCCCTCTCCCTGCAGAAGGAGAAGCACCCCGCAAACGTTCCCTGCGATCTAGGCAATAGCCTGTGACTATTGCCAAGACCCCGGCAGGAAATTAGACTCTCCTGATTGTACCCCTTGTGTCCCACTCTGTCATCCTGTCCACCTTGACTGCCTTTGCTTCCCTTCCTATGTCCCCTTGAACGAAGCACCTGTGGTTCAAATAGACTGGACTCTAACCTGGACTTTCCTATATCATCACCCCAGCCCATTGCACTACCCCTTTTTCTTCAGAGCACTGCAATAAACACACTTTGATCAAATACAATTATGGTCTATGTCAAATGTTTTCAAAATGTATTCGTTTAACCAGGTTCAAACATGACAATTCAAATGTACAGTAATGTTTACATAGGAAAGACCTATAGTTTGCTGCACTGAACACACCAGGAGCAATAGTGGGGCACCAACATCTGCAAAAAGAGATGCCACAGGTTACAGTGAGTGGGCATAGAAGTAGGAATACACAGCCTGTCAGGGACAATGTTACATATCAAACATTCAATGTCTCATTGGAAGTATTGACAAATTATTGCACTTCTGTTGTCCTCATCCTCTGCCTCCTCATCTTCACTGTCCACAGGATCCACTGCTGCCACACAGCCATCTCCAGCCTCCTCCTCCTGCAGAAAAGGCACATGGCGCCGCAAGGCAAAGCCGTGCAACATACAGCATGCCACGATGATCTGGCAGACCTTCTTGGGTGAGTAGCACAGGGATCTGCCTGTTAGATGAAGGCAATGAAACCTGACCTTCAGGAGGCTGAAGGTCCTTTCTATAATCCTTTTTGTTTCCCCATGTGCCTCATTGTAATGTTCCTCTGCCCTTGTCCTGACATTCCTCACAGTGATCTGTAGCCATGAGAGGTTGGGGTAACCAGAGTCACCTGCAAATATTGAGGACAACAGTTAGCCACACACTCACCCTTAGGGCCCACACCATACCCATACACCAACATCCACTGGGAGGGAACCATGGCTCACCTATTAGCCACACCCTGTGCCTCTGTAGTTGGACCATCATATTTGGGATACTCCTATTTCTCAGGATAAAGGCATCATGCACAGAGCCAGGATACTTTTCATGGATGTGGGAGATGTACTGGTCCGCCAGGCACACGATCTGGACATTCATTAAGTGAAAACTCTTTTGACTTCTGAACCCCTGTTCATTTCGCCGATGGGGGGGGACAAATGCAATATGTGTTCCATTGATTGCCTCAGTGATGTTGGGGATATCTTCCTTTGCATAGAAGTCAGCTTTCATTGTGGCCAAATCCTCCACCTGGGGAAAACAATGTGGCTGCACATGTGTTTAATCAGGGCAGACAACACATGTTTCAGCACTATTGAGAATATTGGGTGTGACATTCCTGCGGCCAAGCCCACTGTCACTTGGAAAGAACCAGTTTCCAGGAAATGGAGCACTGATAGCACTTCACTTATAGCACTTGCACAAGAGGCGGGATCCCAGTGGGGTGACGGATTGCAGATAATAGGTCAGGCTCCAATTGGGCACACAGCTGTGTGATTGTGGCCCTGTCAAGTGTATAGGTGAGGATAATGTACCTGTCCTCGTTTGTTGACAAGTCCACCAAGAATCTGTACACGGGGGATGTCTCCATCTCCTATTCATCTGCAACGGTTGCAATCCATGGGGCAAAAGAGTGAGCAACTGGTCATTATCTGTACATTCCAACCACTACAGTTCAATACATATTGTGATTGTAACATTATTTTGGTGGGATATATCCAAATAGTGAATTTGTGTACTGTGAATCAGGATCCATGGCCTGCACCTCCCACCCTCCCACCGAAATGGCGTCCGTATGTCCTGTATTGAGGGACTTGTGGAAATAAGGTAATTCCGCTGACGTTGTGCGCCGTTGCGGGAGGCGGCCTAGAACCGCTGTGCAACTCCTCATTGGTTGTCATTGGGCCCTAAGGGGTACAGTGGCCAATGGTGATATATGCTGGTGGTGACGGTATGCACCGCCACGAACGTGACCACCATTTTCTATCTGTTCACTCACTTACTTCCTGACCTTTAACAGGAGAGGACCTACACTGCAAGTGCTGCTGTGACTTGTGTCTGGAACCGACTATGGCTCATGTAACTGGAGAAAGGGCCCCTGTCTTCACCTGGCAGAGTTGGAGTGACTGGTGAATGGGGTCTGACCCCAGTGCCGACTGCTGTATTAGCCTCCAGACCAACAGGTGAGTACACCGTGAGTACGATGCATGGGGCGTGAATGCATGACGTGCTGTGTGTGAAGGCCTCATGTAGGGGGGGTTTGGTAGAAGGGCCCTGGGCAGCATGCAGCATGTATACTGGGCCATGTCTGTGCTAATGGGGATGGGAAGGGGCATGGTGGGCCAGAAGTGTAACAGGCCCACCATGCCTGACTAATACCTTTCCCTGTGTCTATTTCTCTGCAGGTCAGCGCCCATCAAAAGAAGGGTATATGGCGTGCCATCTCCAAGGACATGTGGACCCTGGGGTTCCACGGCAGGCGTAGCACCCACTGTCGCAAACGGTGGGAGGACCTGAAAGGCTGGACACAGAAGACGCCGGAGGCCCAGCTGGGGGTGGCCTCCCAACGAGGAAGGGACACCCCTGATGGCCTGCATACTGGTGGTGGCCTATCCAGAGCTGGATAGGCACTTGGGGGCATCACAGCAGCCACAAGGGCTGAGTACATTGCTCTAATTTACAACTTATGCCCTAGGGTGCCCCTAGGTCAGGCCTGGCATCTACTACTGGGCAGGGGTCTGTGGGTCTCAGGTATGCCGCAATTTGCGTTAGGTGACCCTATCCATGGGCTGGTGACTAGCATTGTGACTGGTAATGCATTGCCTAATGTGTAGGGCTGTTCCCTGTGTGTGAGTGTGTTGTGTACGCCAACGGTGGTGTTGTTGCCGCCATTGACCATGTGTATCCTATATCTCTCCCCCCTTTTTGTTTTGTCAACCTGTCTTCATGTGCATTGGCATCATCTGGCAGAGGAGCAGAGGCACAGGTGACGGAGGGAGCTGCATCCCACAGGATCCAGGAGGCCGAATCCACCGACGGTGAGGGCACCAGTGGGACGGACGGTGAGGGGAGCACCATGGAGGAGACTGGAGGGGACAGTTTGGACACGGATACCTCCTCCGATGGTGGCTCCCTGGTTGTGCCGGACACCTCTGTGCCCACCCCAGCTACAGGTACAGCTCCCACCCCCATACCCACAACACCCTCCCAGCAGCCCCTCAGCGAGTTTCCTGTGCCCACTCCCCAGGAGGGTGGGCATCTCCTTCACCCCAGGCACCTTAGGGCCTGCCTCAGTTAGCCCTGCTGCCCTGAGTGATTCTTTGTTTTGTCATTGTGAATGCCATCCAGGGGCTGGCAGCCCAAATGCAACAGACCAATTTATTTCTGGAGGTCATTCACAGTGGCTTGGCGGCCCAACAGAGATCAATCCAGGCTCTGGCCTCCTCTCTGGTGGCAGCCATTGTCCCTGTTTCCACCCTCCACCCTCCAACTTCCTCTTCCCAATCCCATTCCCCTCAACCCCAACCTATCCCAAGCACTCAGTCAGACGAGTAGGCACCCAGGATAACACACAAGAGTGGACATGGCAAATACAAGCTCCACACGCACAGGCACTCACACAAACACCATCCACTGCCTCCACTGTGGCCCCTTCCTCCTCATCGTCCACCTCCCTCCCAGTAGCATCTCGCCACACACCTGCATGCAGTACATCCTCATGCACTACCACCATCACCAGCACACCTATCAGTACACACCCCTCACTGGCAGTCACCACCCCCACATCCATGCACACGTTGCCTGTATCCTCTCCCACTGTGTCTGTGCCCCCTCCTCCCAAAGTATAGAAATGCAAGCACTCAGACACCCAACAGATGTCCACATCACAACAGCATCTAGCCCATGCACCTGCTCCCAAACACAACAGATTGACACCTCCTACCACCACTCCCAAACCATCTCCCTCTTCTCGCCCCAATGTCCGTAAGAAGCTTTTCCTCTCCACCATTGACCTCTTCCCTAGCCCCTACCCATCCCTCATGTGAGGCCAGGGTGGTCAAAACCCAGGCAAGCACCTCAGCCACCCAGTCCACTGACACAATGGTGTCCCCAGCAAATCCAGGTGGGAAAGGTTCCCGGCTATCAACCAGCCAGACCGAAAGGGTGCCAGCCAGAAATTCTTCAAGGAAGGACAAGGAGCCAGCCCCAGCTGCAGGAAGTAAGGGCAAGGAGCCAGCCCCAGTTGCAGGAAGGAAGGACAAGGAGGCAGCCCCAGCTGCAGGAAGGAAAGGCAAGGAACCAGCTCCAGCTGCACAAAGGAAGGGCAAGTAGCTAACCCCAGCTGCTGGAAGAAAGGGCAAGGGGCCTGCAACAGCAGGCAGTAGAGACAAGGGAACTGATGCTGGGACTCAGTCGGAGCCCCTACCGCCAACCATGGTGGTGCAGTCTTCTGAGGCTGCAGGGGATGGGCTGGAGCCTCCCCCAACCACTGTCAGCACCGCCACCAGCACCGCCAGCAGCACCAGTAGCCCCAGTGGGCAGCTGTCCGAGGCTGCAGGGGATGGGCTGGAGCCTCCCCCCACCACTGGCAGCACCACCACCAGCACTGGGAGCCCCAGTGGGCAGCCATCCGAGGCTGCAGGGAATAGGCAGGGGCATCCCCCCACCACTGCCAGCTCCACCAGCAGCACCACCACTGCCACCACTGAGCAGCCATCACCTCTGGTGGGCAGTGTGTAGTCCTGCGTCCATTGTCTGTTGTGCGGCCTGGCCCCTGCAAATCCTGTGGGTCTGACACCCAGCTGAGAGACTGTGACCTTGTACTCCCCAAGATCTGCATCACAGGGCACTATGTCCCCTCCAGAACCAGTGGAGATGCCATCCACTCACCCCATCCTCCCCAGGATGAAGATCACAGGGCACAATGCCCCCTCCAGAAGCAGTGGAGATGCAATCCACTCACCCTATCCTCCCCAGGATGAAGATCACAGGGCACAATGCCCCCTCCAGAACCAGTGGGGATGCCATCCGCTCACTCCATGCTCCTCAGGATGCAGATCACAGGGCATGTTGCCTGCTCCAGAGCATGTGGGCAAGTCACCCACTTGAGAGACTGTGGCCTTGCACTTCCCAGGACAGAGCACAAGTCATGTTGCCCCTTTCAGAGCATGTGGGCAAGTAACCCACTTGAGAGACTGTGGCCTTGCACTCCCCAGGAAAGAGCAGAGGGCATGTTGCCCCCTCCAGGACCAGTGGTGTTGTACCATCTTCTCGCTGAGGTGCCCCCCCATTTCGAGTTCCCCTGAGGTGCCTGGCTATTTTCGACCTGATGCCCCCGTAGTGTTTTCTCCGTGTTGTTGCAGGAGTGAGGTGGGGCCTTGGACTTTGTGATGTGGCCCTGTGGCCCATGAACATTAAGGACTGGGCAGTGTCCCTATATTTGTGAATATGTATATACTTTTTGATTTGGATGCACGTATTACTACTATATTTATATTATTCCACTCCTTTTACTCTATTGTAGTTGTCCTTGCATTATTCCTGAGGGGTACGGGGTGAATATGTTATGTTACTGCATCTGCTTGTGTGTATGGTGTTGGGGGTGAGGGTGCTGCATTTTGCGTGTGTGTCTCACTCTCTTTTTCCTCCAGTAGGAGGCTGGCCTGGTTTGTATTGAGTACCTTGGGAACTTACACATTATACCAGGTCCAGTTATCTCTTATTAGTGAAGTAGTAGTGTTCTAGCAGCTTAGGCTGATAGAGGTAGCTATAGCAGAGCAGCTTAGGTTGAACTAGGAGACACACAAAGTTATACACAAGTAAAGACAATACTTAGTGTTACCAAAAATGAAGGCATTTTATTTGGGTGACACAGTACCAACAATATCTTAGAGGCAACACTCCTTCTGGAGGTAAGTATTATACACAATATATACACTAGACACCAAAAAAGGTAAGTAATTAGACATAGGATAGTGCAAACAATAGGGAATGCTATAGAATGCAATGGGAGAAAATAGGTCTAGGGGCAACACAAACCATATACTAAGAAAGTGGAATGAGAATCACAAATTCCCCCTAGACAAGTGTAGTGTGTGCAGAATTGCTGGGAGAGTAAGAATATAGTAAAGGTAACTAAATTACTCCACCCAGAGCCCAGAAAAGCAGGAGCAAAGTACTGCAAGTTTCCTTAGGACACACTACACATTGTGATATGGATTATTGCAGTAACCAACCAAGTCTGCAAACAACAACTGCTGGATGCCTGGACCTTAAGACCTGCAAAAGAAAGGGACCAAGTTCAGAAGTTGAAAGAAGTTCCAGGAAGGACAGGAGCCCCTGCCAACCCAGAAGAGGGTGCAAAAGAAGAGTCCCCTCTTGGACAAAGACTGCAGAAATGCACCCTAGGAAGATGCCAGTGGGTTTCTGCATGATGCAAATGATGTCCCATGACGTGAGGATGGATGTAGATATAATTTCATGTTGGAAGTCACCAACAAGCCTTGGTGACGACAAAGTTGTGTTTTGTGTCCAAATGGCGCTGGCTGGACCCAGGAGGGACCTGGGGGCCTCAACTCTGTGTGAGGTGGAAGAGGGGGCTCTCAGCACTTCAGATAGCCCTCAGGATGCCAGGCACCAGCCATGAGAGTCCCAGGACAAAGGAGGTACAAAACATGGTTGGTGCAGCACTGCAAAGAAGGGTCCCACGCCGCCAGAGGTCAACTCAGCCAGTTGAGCATCAGAGGATAGAGTGCAGGGGACCTGGGCCAGGCTGTGCATGAAGGAATTTTGCAAATAGTGCACAGGGGCCTCAGGAGGTGAAGAAGACGCGGTGCACAGGGGTACTGTCACTCTCAGGGAAGGTAAGGTCTTACCTCCTCCAAATTGCATCAGCAGGACCTCAGGACAGTTTGTGTCAATGGGGTCCACCCTCTGTGTTTTAGGAGCACGCTCGTCACTGTGAGATGAGTCCAGGAGTATTGGTCGTCAACTTGGAAAGTGCCTGCGTGAGCAGGGGAGTGACTCTGTCACCCCACGGGAGATTTCTTCGGTCTTTCTGGTGCAGGGTGAAGACAGGGAGCCCTCAGAGCATGCACACTGTGGAAACTATTGCAGTTGGTTGCTGGAGCCGAAGTTGCAGAAGAAAAGTATCCCTTGTGGATACTTTGTTGCTGTTGCAGCAGTTCCTGGAGCAGGCTGCTGTTGATCCGAGGTCAGAGGATGAAGTAGTAGTTGAAGAGGATTCCTGCTGGAAACTTGCAAGTAGATTCTGAAGAGAACCCACAGGAGAGACCTAAATAGCCCTGAGAGGGGGATTTGCTACCTTATCAGGTATTGACCTATCTGGAGGGTGTTCTCTGATGTCACCTGCTGGCACTGGCCACTCAGAGCCCTCCAGAGTGCCCCCAAACCTTGCAAAGCAAGATGGCTGAAGTCTGGGACACACTGGAGGAGCTCTGGGCACCACCCCTGGGGTGGTGATGGACAGGGGAGTGGTCTCTCCCCTTTCCTTTGTCCAGTTTCGTGCCAGAGCAGGGGACAAGGGGTCCCTGAACCGTTGTGGACTGGCTTATGCAAGGAGGGCACCATCTGTGCCCTTCAAAGCATTTCCAGAGGCTGGGGAAGGCTTCCCCTCCCCGGCCTATAACACCTATTTCCAAAGGGAGAGGGTGTAACACCCTGCTCCCAAAGGAAATGCTTTGCCCTGCCTTCCTGGGACTGAGCTGCTCAGACCCCAGGAGGGCAGAACCCTGTCTGTGAGGTGGAAGCAGCTGCAGTTTAAGCCTCAGAGAGCTGGTTTGGCAGTACTGGGTGTCCATAGTGGAGCCCCCAGGATGCATGGATTTGGCTCCCCAATACCAGATTTGGAAAGGGGGGACAATTCCATGATCTTCGACACCTTACATGGCCATATTCGGAGTTACCATTGTGAAGCTACATATAGTCATTGACCTATATGTAGTGTAGATGTGTAATGGCATCCCCACACTCACAATTCCTGGGAAATGGCCCTGAGCTATGTGGGGGCACCTTTGCTAGTGCAAGGGTGCCCTCACACTTAGTAACTTTGCACCGAACCTTCAGCAAGTGAAGGTTAGACATGTAGGTGACTTATAAGTTACTTAAGTGCAGTGAAAATGGTTGCAGTGGCAGTCCTGTGAAAGGGTTTGTGTGAGCTCCCTATGGGTGGCAAAAGAAATGCTGCAGCCCAAAAGGATCTCCTGGAACCCCAATGCCCTGGATACCTAGGTACCGTATACTAGGGACTGATATCACTAGCCTACAGTGACAAATTTAAAAGCAGAGAGAGCATAAGCAGTGAGGTTCTGGTTAGCAGAGCCTCAGCTCAGTGACACACTCAAACACTACTGACAGCACACACATTAGGCCACAAACTATCAGCACTGGGGTCCTGGCTAGCAGGATCCCCGTGAGACAGGTTAAACACACTGACAGATAGGTTTTTATCTATGAGCACTGGGGTCCTGGCTAGCAGGATCCCAGTGACACAGTAAAAACACACTGACACACACTCACAAACAGGCCAAAAGTGGTAGTAACCATGCTAGAAAGAGGTTACTTTCTCACACCTCCCCCCTCCCCTGTGTGCTAGGCGGCAGTACTCACTGTGGTCGTCTTCACCATCGGTGTTCGTAGTGGGGCAGCATGTAGAAGAGCATGGGGAATACATGTAACTCTGGCTCCATGGCGATGTGGTTCTTCTTTGAATCTCCAGAGGTGTTGTTTCCCTTCTGTGCAGTGTTTCCGCCAGGCTTTTGATGTCATTGGTATGGCCCCGGAAAAGGTGGCAGATTGGTGTCTCATAATACAGTAGACAGAACACTGTCTTACGCCTGGCTGTAGGCGGTTACCACCATGGTGCCTGTTGATTCCGGCCTGGTGGTCAATGTGTTAAAGTGGTTGTCTGAGCGGTTTCCGCTGTGGTCATAATTTCGCAGTTATGACCACCGGCCTGTTGGCGGTATTACTGCCACTTTATCACCGTCCACCAGGGTTGTAATGAGGGTCATTGCCCCAACTATAACTACCTAGTGCCGACCCGCACTAGGTTATATATATATATATATATATATATATATGTACAAAGTTTGCAGGGACGTTATGGCTAGGCTCACATTTTGAACATACAAAACCATAGAAATTCACCTGCTGAAGTTAAACTTTTCTCAAGTAACTCTAACTTGTGCCCTAATGTAACTGTAACTCGCAGTTGTGTCATCAAAAACTGTTCTGCAAATATCACATTGATATTATTAATGATGTTATCAAACATGTAATTTGTACGGTAATTTGTGGGGTAATTGGGGCAATCAGAAGTGCATGTCGAAAGTGTGAGTTGTAGTTACCTTAAGGCACAAGTTATAGTTACTTGAGATAACTCTAACAGGTGAATTTCTATGGTTTTACATGTTTAAAATGGGAGCCTAAGTATAATGTCCCTGTAACCATTGGCTTTTTAAGTTGACTCTATGTTTATAAAAAATTATATTTCCTAACTATAGCGTTCCTGTAACTTTCGTTTTTTTCAGTGAATTTCTATGTTGTTTTTTACATAAAGTAGTTTTCCTCACTATAATTTAATTCTTACACCCTAATACCAGGCCCTGAAGCCAAACCCCTATAGCCACCTAACCTTGTGCCACACTTGGCCTTCGCAGTCCAGCTGCCTACCCGCTTCTAGAGGAGCCAGCATTGCTGTCACGGACAGAGAGCTGCAAAACATGCAGCTTCCTGGCTGTGAGTGCAATTGTTTCTTCCCTTTCCCTGCCTGCACCTCTGCAGGCAGGGAAACAGAGGAAACCTCCACTTCCAGCAAGTGAAAGCTGTTTGACAGTTGAGAGCAAACAGCTATGCACGGTGGGCACCCTGAGATATGTCATGAGCGGCCCTGGGGGTGGCGGTCCCCAGTGCCATTTATGTCTCCTTGAGGGTTGCCGCGCGGCACCCTTCCATCTTAAACAGCCCTGGGGTGGTGGTGGTCCCCGGGGCCCTGCAAGAAGCCCCCTATCTTATTTTAATTAAACCTCGGGAGGTGGTGGTACCCAGGACTGAGGGGGGCAGATGGCCCCTAATATAACTATAAATTGCACACATGCCATGCACAGTTTTCTCATCAATAATTTCATTGTAAATGTTGCAGTGAAATTATCAATGATGTCTTTGAAGATGTCATGCGTGATGTAATATTTGTGGTAATTAATAGTACATGGCTAGGGCACAAGTTATAGTTACCTTACGACATTAGTAAAAGCTACTTGAAAGACCTATAACTGGTAAAGTTTTGTGGCTTCAGTGTTTAAAATGTTATGTTGTTATTGAACATTTCCCCTAACTATAATGTCACTTTTACCTTTGTTTCTCTTAGTGAAGTTCTAGATTTTTTTTTACTTAAAGTAATATTTTATTACCATATGTAAAGCCTACCTCCACCACGTATAGCCTTTTGTCTACATGGCAGGAGTGCCCTGCAACCAATCCCTCACAGGCAGCCAACCACATGCTGTGCACAGCCTTTCAACAGGCCCTGAATCCAACCCCGGCAGGCAGCCAAACCTCCTCCACCTCTACACCTGTCACCCACCCTATCAATATATATAAAGCAGATCTATCATTCAAACCATACAAATAATTATTCTACAGTTATAAAACCATAAAGATGTACAAAAGTGAAAAAAACATGAAAATCACAAAAACAGTTTAAAACCATCAGAAATTTTGTATGTGAATAATCAACAACAATAACTTCCCCCTCATGCCTCTCAGTCTCACAGCAGCAGAGATGAACTTATAAATGCTCATACATATATTCAGACTATAAAAGCTGTAAATAAAATAAAGCAGGTCCGCAACTCCTGATATTCAAACAGTGTAACATTTGTACTAAGAACTTTTTCCTAGGGGCGGAGTATAAAGTGTGCACAAAGGTAAAGTGCAGCAAAGATTGAGGGGAAACAGTGTCACAGGGACAGGGGTCAAGAGCAGACTCCAAATACACTTTGCTTAGATAAACTACTAGCAAGTGAGTTATACCCAACCTGAATCTAATAAGGAAGAACCTTTGATGGAGCTCCAATGAAAATAACAGGTAAAGCTCAATACCGTCCATGATGACAAACCAGAGAAACTCCTCCACCCTCCTAGCCAGCATTCTGCATGCTGAAATCAAGCTCAAGAGATCCTACTTCAGCTGCCACCCAGATACCGATGCCAGACGTGATGGTGACAAAACACTCATCTCTGCTCAGGGCCACCAGGACACTCTACACATATCTAATCCATGGGATCCTGTAAGCTTGTTCTAATAATAAGCATTCTTGCATTATTTCCCAATTGAGAGAGGCCTTATCCTTGGTCCAACGAGAGTGCCACAACATTACTGGTGTCAACCCTATTCAAACCTGCAGAGGAGGAATGCCGACCTCTAATTGGCATAGAAGGTCTCATGTGTTGTTATGATCTGCCGATAACCTCCTCAGAAAAACATTTTCTTTCAACTGTAACTTTGACACGTCCCTATAGCCCCACAGCCCAGCTCCATAGGTGTCTATTGAACGCCACCGTGGCTCATAGATGGCAAGCAGAGTATCCAGGGGCCTAAACCCTAGCTTCCTTGAAAACTTAAAAAGATCCTCCATGGTTTGCACAAATCTTAAGGACGTGAAGTCAACAAGATGTGACCAATTACTCCTACTATCAAATGGGAGACCTAAATACGTGAATGTGTGGACCACTGCTAACATTTCCTCCTGAATGTAATATGATTTCAAACTTGTCCGGGCACTTCCCAAAACCATCACCTGAGACTTGGTTGAGTTAGTCTTCAGTCCCAGGTTACTCATGAAGTCTACACATTTATTTAGAAGCTTTTGGAACTCAACCACTGTCCTTGACATCCATACACAATTATTGGCACACAAAAGAGCTGGTTAGTTCTTATATCCTACCCTAAAGGAATCTATAAAGACAGAATAAAAACAGGGCAAGCACATACTCTTGCCTCACTCTTCATGTCGTCTTAAAAGGGTCTGTGCATTTCCCATCTACACCATACCTGAAGTGATCTGCAACATCCTTGTTAGACCTGGCAGACTTTGGGTGGTCACTCTCAACTTTTTGCCTGCCTCCCTCCACTTTTTGATACTGTTTATGAGGGTTTTAGGACTCTGCGCACTTTACCACTGCTAACCAGTGCTAACGTGAATATGCTCTCTCTCTTTAGACATGGTGACATTGGCTCATACCCAACTGGCTTATTTCATTTACTTATGAGTCCCTAGTGAAGTGCACTACATGTGCCCAGGGTCTGTAGATTAAATGCATCTAGTAGGCCTGTAGCACTGATTGTGCCACCCACATATGTAGAACCTTCACCATGTCTCAGGCCTGCTATTGCAAAGCCTGTGTGTGCAGTTTCACTACCAATTCGACTTGGCATTTAAAAGTACTTGCCAAGCCTTAAACACCCCTTTTTCTACATTTGTCACCCCTAAGGTAGGCCTTAGGTAACCCATAGGGCACGGTGCTATGTAATTAAAAAGCAGGACATGAACATATGTGTTCTATATATTTCCTGGTAGTGTAAAACTCCTCAATTTGTTTTACACTACTGTGAGGTCTGCTCCTTTCATAACCTAAAACTAAGGCTACCCTCATAACTGTTAGATTCTGATTAGAAAGGGGTAAACAGGTCATATTTAGTATGGCCAGAATGGTAATACAAAATCCTGCTGACTGGTGAAGTTGGATTTCATATTACTATTTTAGAAATGCCACTTTTAGAAACGGCCTCACGCGATGCTCGTTCCCAAATTGCGAGTCGGTATTCCCTTCCTATTTGCGACTCGGAACGCAATTCAGAGTTGCTTTGTGACCGCGAATGCAGTCGCAAACCAACTCGCAGTTACCACCAGTGTCACACTGGTGGTAACTCATTTGCAAAAGGGAAGGGGTCCCCATGGAACCCCTTCCCCTTTGTGAATGTTGACATAAATATTTTTCAGAGCAGGCAGTGGTCCTATGGACCTATGGAACACTGCCTACTCTGAAAAAAACGAAACCAAATGGTTTCGGTATTTTTTTCATTTTGCAACTTGTTTTCCTTTAAGGAAAACGGGCTGCAAAATGAAAAAAAAAACTGCTTTAATTAAAAAGCAGTCACAGACATGGAGGTCTGCTGACTACAGCAGGCCACCATCCCTGTGAGTGCAGGGACTCGCTATGGGGTCGCAAAATGCGACCCACCTCATGAATATTGATGAGGTGGGTCTTTGCGACCCCATAGTGAGTCGCAGAAGGTGTCTGAGACACCATTCTGCATCCGATTTTGTGACATCTGGCCCTTAAAACCTTTTGTTCCTTACAATCCATGTCTGTGCTGGGCTGATTGACAGCCCCATTGTGCATTTTACCCAGTCAACCACAAACAGAGGATGCCCAGTCACACCTGCACAAATCTGCATACTGAATGGGTCTTCCTGGCCTGGAAGGGTAGAGGGCCTGACACAAACATTTCAAAGGATAGTGGCCTTCCCTCACACGATGGACTGCCAAGCCCCTACTGGGACCCTGGCAGACAGGATTGTTCTAAAAGGGGACCTTGTGCACTTCTAAGCCACTCTTTGAAGTCTCCCCCACTTCAAAGGCACATTTGGGTATATAAACTGGGTCCCTGACCCTACCAACTCAGACACTTCTTGACAAGATACCTCCTTGGAAAGAAACTCTGAACCAGAACCTGCAACCCCCAAGAGAAAGTGCCTGGTTGTCCAAGGGACTCATCTGGACTGCTGTGCTGTAAGGGACTGCTGTCTTGCTGTTGCCCTGCTGCCTTGCTGCCCTCTGGCTCTGCTGAGAAGTGCTCTCCCAGGGCTTGGATTGAGCTTGCCTCCTGTTTCCTGAAGTCTCAGGGCCCAAAAGACTCCAACTCTGCAAAAAATTCCTTGCGCAGCGAAAATCGACACACAGTCTGCCAGAATCGACACACAGCCTGCCCCGCAGTGAGAAAATCACTGCATCTCCAAACTGGAACGATGCAGCCCGGCTCCCCGAGTGGAGATCGACGCAGTGCCAGCATTGCTATCGGAACTTCGATGCACAGCCCACCGAATCAGCACATCGCCAAGCTGAAACGACGCAGCTCGAATTCATGTGAGAGGAATCGATGCAGCTCCTGCCGTGCAACAGAGTTTCACCCCATCACCCACCGGATCGACCCAGCTCCTGTGACTTGGCCCTGCACGCCCTGGATTAATCCACATTGTCCCAGGGGAGTCCAAATACCCGCAACCCAAAGTGGACCCAAGCCTGCACGCTGGAAATGGGTACAAAACCCTTGCTGCGTGAAAAACCATTGACGCATCATCTGTGTGCGCTTAGAGAAACCAACACACACCTCCCCATTTTCCACGCATCTCATCCTCTGCTGGCCCGTGTGGATGACTTAGACGTAAACCAGGTACTTTGTGCTTGCAAGAGACACTTATTGCTTTTTAAGAACTAAAAACTCTATCATTACAGAAGTGAGATTTCAACTTGTACTTATCATATCTTGATTGTTTGGACCTTAATCTACTCAGATAAATATTCTATATTTTTCTAAACCTGTGTGGTGTATTTTTGTGGTGCTTATACTGTGTTATTGCATGATTTATTGCACAAATACTTTACACATTGCCTTCTAAGCTATGCCACACTGCTCAGTGCCAAGCTTCTAGAGGGTGGGCACAGGATAATTTGGATTGTGTGTCACTTACCCTGACTAGAGTGAGGGTCCTTGCTCAGACAGGCGGTAACCTAATTGCCAACCAAAGACCCAATTTCTAACAATCCTCACGTAATTTGGCAAGATAAAACACCAATGGTTCTTTGATACCCATTGCTAACATCTTTACCCACAGATTGCCCCTGTCTACCCAGTCAAATTGAGAGGTCAAGTCCATAGAAGCAAGGTGCAGTCACCCTTTCTTGACAAATGCATATTTACTAATGCTTAGGTGTAAGTTAAAACACTGCTCCACCATGCCAAACCTTTCCTGAAGCCATTCTGGACCTCGGAAAGCCCTGCTTCATAACTCAAGATTCACTCCTGGCTGGCAGCACTCTTCCCAAGATTTTACTTATAGAATCGAAATAGGGAGTTAACTGTGCGGATCCACCCTGTGGCCTTTCCTAAATACCAAGATTTGGGGGAACAATTCTCAATTACAGAACTTAACACATTAGTCAGAATCAGGGCCCAAAGAGCAAGGTACCACATCTGGCCCTGGGGCCTTGTTCCTTTTGCACTTCTGTAAGGCAGAGAATACCTCATCTAACGAGGGGCTTGTCAGCCTAGTGCCTACCTGGATATGACAATACTCAAAAGGGGCCATAGAATTGACCTCACCCAGTTTTCAGAACTCATGGCCATTTCTACTTAAACAAGATGAACAAGATGTTATGGCAGATTCGATCATAGGTCTGCAAAATAAAAACAAAGTTAACCTCGGGATCCAGGTAAATCTTAAACTCCTCCTTGTTATGCTTTAGAAGGCCTCTGAGGGCTACTTGAGAGTCCAGAGACACCCATGTTTGCTGGATCCCCTTGTTCCGACTGAAATAAAGTGGAGGGTTATTAACAGCGGCTTGACGGACTGAGCCCCCTATCGCAAGGGCAACTGGAAGTGGGTAGTGGTCACTTATGCAGTTGGATAGGATAGCAAAATAATGAACCCTAAGCCTGTGTGTTAATGATAAAGTGACAGAATCAAATAAACTGCCACACTCCCACGCAATAAAGGTGACGTCACCAGAAGCACTTGAACCCACCAAATCAAACGTAATAAACAATTCCCACTTCTTCAGAATGATATTAAGGTGGATTCCACAGGGTGCATGTTCGAAATGTGTAGAATCTTCCAGATGTCCACAGATCTGCCCACATACTGCACTCTTTGCAATTGGACATGCATTACAATTGAAATACCCACCCCAGATTATTGTGTAGTGTGTCTTTAGGCCATGCAATACCACTTCCAAGGTGCAGTCAAGGGAGACAACTATGACCCTCATGACAACCCTGGCAGTCGGTGTTAAAGCGGCAGTAATACTGCCAACAGGCTGGCGGTAAGAAAAATGGAATCACGGCCACGGTGGAAACCGCCAACATATACAGCCACTTTAACACTCCGACTGTCACGGCGGTAGCAACAAACACTGCGGCAGTAACCACCAACAGACAGGCGGAAGACAATGTATCACCCACTGTAGGAGGCTGGCCTGGCTTATAGCGGGTACCTTGTGGTACTTACACCTTGTGCCAGGTCCAATTATCCCTTATTAATAGATTAGAAGTGTTCTAGCAGCTGAGGCTGATAGAGGTAGCCATAGCAGAGCAGCTTAGGCATGAAAAGCTCCTACTACACCACTTATATCACTTAGCACTATATCATAAGAAAACACAATACTAAGAGTTACTAAAAATAAAGGTACTTTATTTTAGTGACAATATGCCAAAAGTATCTCAGAGAATATAATCCCTTAGGAGGTAAGTAATATACACACAATATACACATAAACCAAAATCAGGTAAGTAAACATTTAGAAAAGTAGTGCAAACACTGTAGAACACAATAGAATACAACAGGAGACAATAGGCCTAGGGTCAGCACAAACCA
This sequence comes from Pleurodeles waltl, assembly GCF_031143425.1. NCBI lineage: Eukaryota > Metazoa > Chordata > Amphibia > Caudata > Salamandridae > Pleurodeles > Pleurodeles waltl. Next base: position 236,573,265 of record NC_090443.1, on the reverse strand, counting down.
TATACTCCAAAAGTGGAATGCGAACCACAACTGGACCCCAGGCCTAGTGTAGTGTGTAGAGGGTCACTGGGAGTGTAAGAAAACACTAAGGGTGTCCAAGATACCCCACCCCAAGACACTGAAAAGTAGGAGTAAAGTTACCCTACTACCCCAGAAAGACAGTCAATTTGAGATAGGGGATTCTGCAAAGGCAACAACTGACTGCAAAGCACTGAAGATGGATTCGTGGACCTGAGGACCAGTAAAGGAAGGGGACCAAGTCCAAGAGTCACGCAAGTGTCTAGGGGGGGCAGGAGCCCACTAAACCCAGAATGAAGGTGCAAAAGGGCTGCCTCTGGGTGGAAGAAGCCAAAGATTCTACAACAACAGAAGGTGCCAGGAACTTCTCCTTCGGTCAGAATGTATCCCATGGCGTGCTGGAGGATGCAGAGTTGCTTCCACGCAGAAAGACCACAAACAAGCCTTGCTAGCTGCAAGAGTTGTGGTTGAAAGTTTTGGGTGCTGCCAGTCCCCAGGAAGGACCAGGAGGTCGCCCCTTGGAGTAGGAGACAGAGGGGGTGCTCAGCAGCACAGAGAGCCTATGCAGAAGCAGGCAGCTCCCAAAGAAGTACCTGAACAGGCGTTCAGAAGATCTAAGCATGGCGGTTGTCTCAACACAACAAAAGGGATTCCCACGAATCAGAGTCCAACTCAGCGAGTTGGGCAATGCAGGAAGGAGTGCTGGAGACCTGGGCTAGGCTGTGCACAAAGGAAGTTTTGCAAAAGTGCACAGAAGCTCGAGCAGCTGCAGTTCACGCAGTACACAGGAGTACAGTCTGGCGTGGGGAGGCAAGGACTTACCTCTACTAAATTTGGACAGAAGGGCCACTGGACTCTCTGGAACACCTGGACCGAGCTCCTGTGTTCCAGGGACCACGCTCGTCAAAATGAGAGGGGACCCAGAGGATGGTGATGCAGAAGTTTGGTGCCTGCGTTGGCAGGAGGAAGATTCCGTCGACCCACGGGAGATTTCTTCTTGTCTTCCAGTGCAGGGTGAAGGCAGACAGCCCTCAGAGCATGCACCACCAGGAAACAGTCGAGAAAGCCGGCAGAATGAGGCGCTACAATGTTGCTGGTAGTCTTCTTGCTACTTTGTTGTGGTTTTGCAGGCGTCCTGGAGCAGTCAGCTGTCGATCCTTGGCAGAAGTCAAAGAGGGAAGTGTAGAGGAACTCTTGTGAGCTCTTGCATTCGTTATCTGGTGAGATACCCACAGGAGAGACCCTAAATAGCCCTCAGAGGAGGATTGGCTACAGAGAAAGGTAAGCACCTATCTGGAGGGGTCTCTGATGTCAGAGGTCTGGGACACACAGGAGGAGCTCTGGGCATCTCCCCTTGGGAGGTGCTGGTCACGGGAGTGGTCACTCCCCTTTCCTTTGTCCAGTTTCACACCAGAGCAGGGCTGGGGGGGGATCCCTGAACCGGTGTAGACTGGCTTATGCATGGAGGGCACCATCTGTGCCCTTCAAAGCATTTCCAGAGGCCAGGAGAGGCTACTCCTCTCAGGCCGTTAACACCTATTTCCAAAGGGAGGGGGAGTAACACCCTCTCTCAGAGGAATTCCTTTGTTCTGCCTTCCTGGGACTGGGCTGCCCAGGCCCCAGGGGGGCAGAAACCTGTCTGAGGGTTGGCAGCAGCCGTAGCTGCAGAGAAAACCCCGGAATGTTAATTTGGCAGTACCCGGGCTCTGTGCTGGAGCCCCGGGGATGCATGGACTTGTTCCCCCAATACCATAATGGTATTGGGGTGACAATTCCATGATCCTAGGCATGTTACATGGCCATGTTCGAAGTTACCATTGTGACGCTACTTATAGGTATTGACCTATATGTAGTGCACACATGTAATGGTGTACCCGTACTCACAAAGTCCGGAGAAATTGCCCTGAACAATGTGAGGGCACCTTGCTAGTGCCAGGGTGCCCTCACTCTAAGTAACTTGGCACCTAACCTTCACTAAGTGAAGGTTAGATGTATAGGTGACTTATAAGTTACTTAAGTGCAGTGTGAAATGACAGTGTAATACCGTGGACGTTATTTCACTCAGGCTGCAGTGGCAGTCCTGTGTACGAATTGTCTGAGCTCCCTATGAGTGGCAAAAGAAATGCTGCAGCCCATAGGGATCTCCTGGAACCCCAATACCCTGGGTACCTAGGTACCATATACTAAGGAATTATAAGGGTGTTCCAGTGTGCCAATCAGAATTGGTAAAATTATTCACTAGCCTGCAGGGGCAATTTTGAAAGCAGAGAGAGCATAAACACTGAGGTTCCGGTAAGCAGAGCCTCAGTGATACAGTTAGGCACCACACAGGGAACACATACAGGGCACACTTTATGATCACTGGGGTCCTGGCTAGCAGGATCCCAGTGACACAGGCAAAAACAAACCTACATACAAGTAAAAATAGGGGTAACATGCCAGGCAAGATGGTACTTTCCTACACAACCCCCCCCAAACGAGGGACAATAAGGCTAACCTTGCCCAGATGAGTCTTTATTGTCTAAGTGGAAATATCTGGAGAGTCCATCTGAATTGGAGTGGGTACTCTAAGGTCTATGTTCCGCTGTATAGACCATTCCCTGTGGGTAGATGGACCACCTCAACAATTTAGGGTTTTCACCTTTCATTTGTTTTAGACAAAGTAGAGGTTTGTGGTCTGTCTGAACAATAAAGTGAGTACCAAACAGGTATGGCCTCAACTTTTTCAGTGCCCAGACCACAGCAAAGGCCTCCCTCTTTATGTCAGACCAACACTTTTCTCTAGGGGTCAACCTCCTGCTGATAAAAGCAACAGGTTGATCCTGGCCCTCAGTATTAAGCTGTGATAGCACTGCCCCAACCCCCAATTCAGAAGCATCAGTCTGGACTATGAACTTTTTCGAGTAGCAAGGGTTTTTTAGGACAGGTGCAGAGCACATGGCCTTTTTGAGCTCATCAAAAGCTTTTTGACAACTAGCTGTCCACAGAACCTTTTTAGGCATCTTTTTACTAGTGAGGTCATTAAGAGAAGCTGCAATGGAGCCATAATTCTTAATAACCCTCCTATAGTACCCTGTGAGGCCTAAAAAGTCTCTCACCTGGGTTTGAGTTGTAGGGGAGCCCATTCCATAATAGTCTGGATCTTCCCCTGCAGTGGTGCAATCTCTTCCCCACCTACCAGGTGGCCCAGATAAACCACTTCCCATGCCCTATCTGGCACTTTGAGGCCTTGATAGTGAGGCCTGCCTTTTGCAGGGCCTCTAAAATGTTCCATATGTGGACCAGGTGATCATCCCAGGTGGAGCTAAAGACAGCTATATCATCCAGATATGCTGCACTAAAAGCTTTCAACCCTTGCAGGACTGTGTTCACCAACCTTTGAAAAGTGGCAGGTGCATTCTCCAGACCAAAGGACATCACAGTGAATTGATAGTGCCCTCCAATGGTTGAGAATGCAGTTTTAGGTTTTGCATCTTCTGACAACTTAGGCGTCCATTATGAACATGGCGGAAACAACCACTGTGTTCATGCTGGCGGTCAAAACACTGACCGCCAGCGACCCTGGAACCCCGCCGGCCACATTATGAACTTTTCTGTGAGCCGGCGGGCGGAAACCTTGTTTCCGCCTGCCGCTCACAGAAAGGCTCGGCCGGGACATTGATGGTGGCTCCACATGGAGCCGCCATCAATGCCTCTGTGCGGCAGGTGCAGTTGCACCCGTCGTGCAGATCACTGCCCGAAAATTGGGCAGTGACCTGCATGATGGGGCTCTGCACCGGGGCCCCTGCACTGCCCATGCAAAGTGCATGGGCAGTGCAGGGGCCCCCAGTGGTGCCCCGGGGCACCACCTCTGCAAGCCTGGCAGAAAATGAAACATTATTCTCAGGGTAGCGCCGCTACCCTGGCGGATGGTGTTTCATCCCTCCGCCAGGTTGCCTGACAGCAGGAGCCTGGCGGTGGGTGACGGCTGCTGCAGGCGGCCATCACCATGTTTATTATATGGCGGTTCGGCTCTGCTATGCCAGCTAGCGCCATGTTCATAATGAGGGCCTTAATCTGCCAATACCCTGCAGTTAAATCAAGAGTGCTCAGATACTTGGCAGAAGCCAGTGTATCAATCAGCTCATCTGCCCTGGGTATAGGGTGAGCATCTGTCTTGGTTACTTGGTTGAGCCCTCTATAGCCAACACAAAACCCCATCTCTCTTTTTCCATCCTTACTGTGAGGTTTTGGAACTAGCACCACTGGGCTAGCCCATAGGCTTTCTGAAGGCTCAATCACTCCTAAGTCCAACATTTTCTGAACCTTTTGCTTAATGCAGTCTCTGATATGGTCAGGCTGCCTATAAATCTTACTTTTGACAGGTAAAGTGTCTCCAGTGCTGATTGTATGCTCACACCAAGCAGTGGTACCTGGTTTCAGTGGGAAGAGTTCAGAAACCTGAGTTTAAAGATTTACACAGTTATCTTTCTGCTCAGCAGTAAGACAATCTGCAAGTATTACTCCCTCCACTAAGCCATCAGCTTCAGTGGTGGAGAAGATATAAGGGAGAGGGTCACTCTCTTCTTCCTGTCCCTCATCAGTTGCCATGAGCAGGGTGAGATCAGCCCTGTCATAGTATGGTTTCCGGCAGTTGACATGGAGCACCCTAAGGGGACTCCTGGCAGTGCCTAGGTCTACCAAGTAGGTAACCTCACCCTTTTTCTCTACAATTAGATGGGGTCTACTCCATTTATCTTGGAGTGCTCTTGGAGCCACAGTCTCCAATGCCCACACCTTCTGTCCTGGGTGGCACTGGGTCAGGACAGCCTTCTGGGCATGCCATTTCTTTTGCAGCTCCTGGCTGGCCTGAAGGTTTTTACTGGCCTTTTTTATGATCTCAGCCATTCTTGATCTCAGGCCAAGTACATAATCCAAAAAATATCTTGTTTAGGAGCTTTTAAAGGTTGTTCACAACCCTCCTTAACAAGTGCAAGGGGACCTCTGACAGGGTGCCCAAAGAGGAGTTCAAAGGGGCTGAAGCCCACATTTTTGGGGGGTACCTCCCTGTAAGCAAAAAGGAGGCAAGGTAACAGGACATCCCATCTCCTTCTGAGTTTTTCAGGGAGTCCCATTATCATACCTTTGAGAGTTTTATTAAACCTCTCAACCAGATCATTTGTTTGTGGATGAGAAGGAGTAGTGAACTTGTATGTTACACCACACTCCTTCCACATTGCTTTGAGGTATGCAGACATGAAGTTACCACCTCTGTCTGACACAACTTCCTTAGGGAAGCCCACTCTGGAAAACATTCCCAGAAGGGCCTTTGCCACTGTAGGAGCTGTAGTGGTCCTTAGGGGGATGGCTTCAGGGTGCCTAGTGGTATGGTCCACTACCACCAGGATAAACCTATTGCCTGAAGCTGTTGGAGGGTCAAGGGGGCCAACTATGTCAACCCCTACCCTTTCAAAGGGCACCCCAACCACTGGGAGTAGAATTAAGGGGGGCGTTGGATTGCCACCAGTCTTGCCACTGGCTTGGCAGGTCATACAAGAGCGACAATGTCCTCTGACATATGAGGCCAGTGAAACAGGGGAACAAGCCTGTCCCAAGTTTTACTTTGGCTCAAATGCCCAGCCAAGGGAATGTCATGTGCCAAGGTAAGAAGAAACTCTCTGTATTGCAAAGGGATAACCAACCTCCTGGCAGCCCCAGGTTTAGGGTCCCTTGACTCAGTATACAGGAGGTTGTCTTCCCAATACACCTTATGGCTATAACTGACATTCCCATTCTGCTGTTTGACAGCTTGCTGTCTCAAACCCCCCTTAGTGTGGGACAGCTCTGCTGTGCCACACTCAGCTCTTCCCTTTCAGGCCCCCCTGCACCCAAAAACTCAGCAATGTCTGCTGCCAGCTCATCTGGTGTAGGTTCTGCACAGGGAGAGGATTCCTCTTCCTCAAAAGGGGAATCTTCTGGTGAGGGAGGGATAGTGAGCAAGGATTTGCCCCTAGCTTTTGGGAACACTTGGTCCATTGTTGCAGGATCCAAGTTTCCCTGTCCTTTTTGCTTTTTGGCCTGAGCCCTTGTCAAAGCAAAAATATGCCCAGGAATGCCCAGCATTGATGTATGAGCCTCCAACTCCACTTCAGCCCAAGCCGATGTCTCCAAATCATTGCCTAGTAAGCAATCTACAGGTAAATCAGTGGCTACCGCAACTTTCTTTGGACCAGTATTCCCCCCCCCCAGTTGAGATTCACAACAGCCATGGGGTGGCTAAGTGTGTTAATGTGAGCATCAGTCACTTGGTACTGCTGACCAAGTAGGTGTTGATCAGGGTGAACCAGTTTCTCGATAACCATAGTTACACTGGCTCCTGTGTCCCTGTAGGCCTCAACCTCAACACCGTTAATTAGGGGCAGTTGCTTGTACTTACCCATATTAAGGGGACAAGCAACCAAGGTGGCAAAGGCAATGCCACCATCAGAGACTAAAACAGCCTCTGTGGTCTCCCTAACAAGACCAACCCCAACTACACTGCCAATGGTGAGCCCAGCTATACCCTTGGATTGGCTATTTGTAGTAGACTTCCCACTACCACTGCTATTACTAGGGGCACTAGACTTTGCAGTTGGGGTTGTGGTGGTGGGAGGTTTGGTGTTTTTATTTGGACAAGTGGCATCACTTGCCCAATGGCATTTTACTTTACATAAATAACACCAAGGCTTTTTCTGATTGTGAGAAGGGGATTTGGACCCATCACCCCCAGAGGATTTTTGTGGGCCTGATGAAGACTCAGAATGTTTTTTATCTTTGTCCCCACCCTTGTCAGAAGACTTACCATCCTTCTTCTTGCCATTCTTGTCACCCCCGTATGAACTTTTCTGGTCACTCTTGTTCTGTCCCATTTGTCTGCCTTTTTCACAGTTCTTGGGGAAAGGTCAGATCAGAGACTACCAAGTACTGGTGCAACAAATCAGACACACAATTGTTCTAAATATGCACTCTCGGGATTAGATTATACAGGCTTTCATAGTCAGTCACCTTACTGCCATGTAACCAACCCTCCAAGGCCTTCACTGAACAGTCTATAACGTCTGTCCAGTCTTGAGAGGACTCTTTTCTGGTGTCTCTGAACTTAATCCTGTATTGTTCAGTGGTTAAGCCAAATCCATCCAAGAGTGCATCCTTCAAAACTTTGTAATTATTAGTATCACTTTCTCTGACAGTAAGGAGCCTATCCCTACCCTTACCAGTGAAAGATATCCACAAGATAGCTGCCCACTGCTTTTGATGGACCAACTGTACCATACAGGCCCTCTCAAGTGCAGCAACCCACTTGTTAATGCCATCCCCCTTCTTGGAAGGGGGACTATCTTATGCAGGTTTCTGTAATCTTGCTCTCTAACAGGATTACTATCAAAACACTGCTGGTGCCACCATGGGGAACTAACCCCAACCTCTGCCTTTCCCTTTCCACATCCAGAGATTCCCCGTCTAAGGCCAGCTGCTGCTGTTTAATCTTCAGCCTGGCCTCTTCCAACATCAGCTTTCTGAGTTCCCTTTCCATGAAGTAATCCTCAGGGTGGGAGGCTTGGGAATTGTGAGACACAGAAGTTATGTGGGAATTGGCAGGGTTGGACCTGTTCCTAACTGACTGGACTCTAGTAACCTGGCCTTTAGGAGTGAAGGGTGCCCTACTAATGTGTGACCCCCTCTCACTACCAGTGTCACTAGGTGGCCTGCTAGCTGAAAGGTCCTTGGAGCAACCCTCCCCAGCAACCTCAGGGGACTCCTCTGAGTCTGACTGGGTACCCCCCTCCTCTACCTGCTGATCCTGGGATGGGCCAGACTGGTTCTGGTCACTTTCTAGAAGAAGGCTGAGGAGAAGATCTTTTGTAGGATTCTTATCAATTGCTAAACTTCTTCCTATGCAGAGACCCCTCAAACTTTTCAAGTTTAGATTCCCATATGTTGCCTGGACAACTGTGGGAGTAAGCTCTACTGCACACATGATAGAAAAGGTTTAGGATAGAGAGAGGAAAAAACGTTTTTGGAACTTTTTAAAAGAACAGAGAAAAACGTTTTAACATTTTTGGAAACTTTAGAAAGTTTTCAGAAATGTTTCAGAAACTTTTTAGAAAGTTTGGAGAAGGAAAGTTAAACTGTTTAGGTTACTGTGTATATTCTGGAGTATTTGGTATATGTTTTTCTTATGAAAAGCACCAATGACAAAGTGGTAAAGCAATTACAAGTACTTATCCCACCCCTGGACCACCAATGTAGGAGGCTGGCCTGGCTTATAGTGGGCACCTTGTGGTACGTACACCTTGTGCCAGGTCCCATTATCCCTTATTAGTAGAATAGAAGTGTTCTAGCAGCTTAGGCTGATAGAGGTAGCTATAGGAGAGCAGCTTAGGCTGAACTAGGAGACATGCAAAGCTCCTACTATACCGCTTATATCACATAGCACTATATCATAAGAAAACACAATAGTCAGAGTTACTAAAAATACAGGTACTTTATTTTAGTGATAATATGCCAAAAGTATCTCAGAGGATATATTCCCTTAGGAGGTAAGTAATATACTCAAAATATACACACAAACCAAAATCAGGTAAGTAAACAGTTAGAAAAGTAGTGCAAACACTGTAGAACACAATAGAATGCAATAGGAGACAATAGGCCTAGGGGCAACACAAACCATATACTCCAAAAGTGGAATGCAAACCACGAATGGACCCCAGGCCTAGTGTAGTGTGTAGAGGGTAACTGGGAGTGTAAGAATACACTAAGGGCGTCCAAGATACCCCACCCCAAGACCTTGAAAAGTAGGAGTAAAGTTACCCTACTACCCCAGAAAGACAGTCAATTTGAGATAGGGGATTCTGCAAAGGCAACAACTGACTACAAAGCACTGAAGATGGATTCGTGTAAAGGAAGGGGACCAAGTCCAAGAGTCACACAAGTGTCCGGGGGGGCAGGAGCCCACTAAACCCTGGATGAAGGTGCAAAAGGGCTGCCTCTGGGTAGAAGAAGCCAAAGATTCTGCAACAACGGAAGGTGCCAGGAACTTCTCCTTTGGTCAGAAGATGTCTCACGGAGTGCTGGAGGATGTAGAGTTGTTTCTACTCAGAAAGACCGCAAACAAGCCTTGCTAGCTGCAAGAGTTGCGGTTGAAGGTTTTGGTTGCTGCCAGTCCCAGGAAGGACCAAGAGGTCACCCCATGGAGGAGGAGACGGAGGGATGCTAAGGAGCACAGAGCCCACGCAGAAGCAGGCAGCACCCGCAGAAGTACCTGAACAGGCATTCAGAAGACCTGAGCATGACGGTCATCTCAGCACAACAAAAGGGAGTCCCACGATGTTGGAGTCCAGATCAGTGAGTTGGGCAATGCAGAATGGAGTGCTGGGGACCTGGGCTAGGCTGTGCACGAAGGAAGTCTTGCAAAAGTGCACAGAAGCCCGAGCAGCTTCAGTTCACGCAGTACACAGGATTACTGTCTGGCGTGGGGGGGCAAGGACTTACCTCCACCAAATTTGGACAGAAGGGCCACTTGGACCCAGCTCCTGTGTTCCAGGGACCACGCTCGTCAAGATGAGAGGGGACCCAGAGGACCGACGATGCAGACGTTTGGTGCCTGCGTTGGCAGGGGGAAGATTCCGTCAACCCACAGGAGATTTCTTCTTGGCTTCCAGTGCAGGGTGAAGGCAGACAGCCCTCAGAGCATGCACCACCAGGAAATAGTTGAGAAAGCCAGCAGGATGAGGCGCTACAATGTTGCTGGTAGTCTTCTTGCAACTTTGTTGCGGTTTTGCAGGCATCCTGGAACAGTCAGCTGTCGATCCTTGGCAGAAGTCAAAGAGGGAAGTGCAGAGGAACTCTGGTGAGCTCTTGCATTCGTTATCTGGTGGGATACCCACAGGAGAGACCCTAAATAGCCCTCAGAGGAGGATTGGCTACAGAGAAAGGTAAGCACCTATCAGGAAGGGTCTCTGACATCACCTGCTGGCACTGGCCGCTCAGAGGTGTCCATTGTGCCCTCACACCTCTGCATCTAAGATGGCAGAGGTCTGGGACATACTGGAGGAGCTCTGAGCACCTCCCCTTGGGAGGTGCTGGTCAGGGGAGTGGTCCCTTCCCTTTCCTTTGTCCAGTTTCGCACCAGAGCAGGGCTCAGGGGATCCCTGAGCGGTGTACACTGGCTTATGCAAGGAGGGCACCATCTGTGCCCTTCAAAGCATTTCCAGAAGCCAGGAGAGGCTATCCCCCTCAGGCCCTTAACACCTATTTCCAAAGGGTGAGAGTGTAACACCCTCTCTCAGAAGAAATCCTTTGTTCTGCCTTCCTGGGACTGGGCAGCCCCGGCCCCAGGGGGGCAGAAACCTGTCTGAGGGTTGGCAGTAGCGGTAGTTGCAGAGAAAACCCCAGAAAGTTGTTTGGCAGTACCCGGGCTCTGTGCTGGAGCCCCGGGGATGCATGGAATTGTGACAATTCCATGATCCTAGACATGTTACATGGCCATGTTCGGAGTTACCATTGTGACACTACATATAGGTATTGACCTATATGTAGTGCACGCGTGTAATGGTGACCCCGCACTCACAAAGTCCGGGGAAATTGTCCTGAACAATGTGGGGGCACCTTGGCTAGTGCCAGGGTGCCCTCACACTACGTAACTTTGCACCTAACCTTCACTAAGTGAAGGTTAGACATATAGGTGACTTATAAGTTACTTAAGTGCAGTGTAAAATGACTGTGAAATAATGTGGACGTTATTTCACTCAGGCTGCAGTGGCAGTCCTGTGTAAGAATTGTCTGAGCTCCCTATGGGTGGCAAACAAATAATGCAGCCCATAGGGATCCCATGGAACCCCAATACCCTGGGTACCTAGGTACCATATACTAGGGAATTATAAGAGTGTTCCAGTGTGCCAATCAGAATTGGTAACTTTAGTCACTAGCCTGCAGTGACAATTTTGAAAGCAGAGTGAGCATAAACACTGAGGTTCCGGTTAGCAGAGCCTCAGTGATACAGTTAGGCACCACACAGGGAACACATACAGTGCACACTTTAGGATCACTGGGGTCCTGGCTAGCAGGATCCTAGTGACACAGCCAAAAACAAACATACATACAAGTAGAAATGGGGGTAACATGCCAGGCAAGATGGTACTTTCCTACACCCACCCCATTACAACCCACCCATTTGTCAGCTTTTCCAGGGCGGTACCAACGCCATCAAAAGCACAGCTGAAACAGAACACAGAAGGAAAACCACTCACCTCTCGACACTCAAGAAAGAGCTAGGACGCCATGGAGGCCTAACTGCAGGTGTTACCAATGTTGGTGTATCTTCTCATCTACCAGGAGTATGAACAGCGGCGGCGGCGACCACGGTGAGTACTGCAACTATCACACAGTGGAGGGGGAGGAAAAAGAGAGTGACACACACACGCAAAACGCAACACCCCCACCCCCAACCCTCAGCCCCAAAACCATACACAAAAACACATGCATCATCATTACATATACACCCCTTAGCCCTCTGGAATAATGCAAGGACAAAAGGAATGGAGTCAAATGAGTGTCAAATAAGAAATAATCACCTATAAATTACAAATTCAAAAACAGTATTTACAATATATACAATATGTTCATAAGGCGGTACATTGTCCACTTAAAATGTCCATGGGCCACTGGTCCAAAACACATAGGCCAAGCCCACACTTGACTCCTGCCTCAATACGGACAGAACACTGCAGTGGCATCAGGTCGAAAACACACAGGCACCTCAGGGTAATGGGGAAGGGGGGGCACCTCAGCCGGAAGATGGGACAATGCCACTGCTCCTGGAGGGGGCTCCATGCCCACAGCGATGTCCTGGGGAGTGCAAAGCCACAGTCTCTCAAGTCTCTCAAGTGGGTGGTTTGCTCACTGCCTGGTCCTGGGGAGTGCAAAACCACAGTCTCTCAAGTGGGTGGTTTGCACACTGCCTGGTCCTGGGAAGTGGAAGGCCACAGCCTCTCAAGTGGGTGGTTTGCCTACTGCCTGGTCATGGGAAGTGCAAAGTCACAGTCTCTCAAGTGGGTGGTTTGACCACTGCCTGGTCCTGGGGAGTGCAAGGCCACAGTCTCTCAGGTGGGTGGTTTGCCCACAGCCTGGCCCTGAGAAGTGCAAAGCCACAGTCTCTCAAGTGGGTGACATGTTCCACTGGTTCTGGAGGAGGCTTAGTGCCCAGTCTACTTCATCATGCCAAGGATAGGGTGAGTGGGTGCCTTTCTCCATTGGTTCTGGAGGGGGCTTTGTACCAAGTGATACAACACTTGGGGGGTAGCAGTTCACAGTCCCTCACCTGGGTGTCTGAGCCATGAGATTTGCAGTGACCACGATGCATGATAGTCCATGGACTCAGGGCTATTGTCCATCCGGAGGCGGTTATGGCTGCACAGTGGTAGTAGTGCCAGTGGTGCAGGTGCCAGTGCTGCCAGTGGTGGAGGGAGGCTCCAGCCCTTCTCCTGCAGCCTCGGACGGCTGCCCACTGGGGCTGCTGCTGCTGACAGTAGTGGTGCTTGTGGCGGTGCTGGCCGCGGTGCAGGTGGCGGTGCTGGTGGTTGTGCTGGTAGCCACCAGCCCTTCTCTTGAAGCTTCGGATGGCTGAAGTGCCTTGGCTGTTGTTTTGTCTGGCAGCTGGAGTCTTTGAGGTGGGCTTGCTGGGTGGTTGTGGCTCCTTCCCCTTGCTGGATGCTGTCCCCTTCTTCACCTTGCCAGGTGGCGGAATTGTTTTTGCCTTAGCAGGGGTTGGCGGCACACTGGCTGGCCTGACGGGTGTCCCTTTTGAGCCTCTGACAGCTGCGGGAACCCCAGTGGACGTGGATTTAGTGGCTGAGGTGCTGGCCATGGTTTTGGCCACCCTGGCCTGAGGGGAAGGACGGGGGGAGGGGGAGGGAACAGGTCAATGTTTGCTAGGAAAAGCTTCTTAGGGACACTGGGATGGGAAGCGGGAGAATGTTTGGGAGTGGAGGAAGAGGGAGTGGTTGTAGGAGGTGTCTGTCTGCTGAGTTTGGGTGCAGGTGCATGGGCTGGATTCTGCTGTGAGGTGGATGGCTGTTGGGTGGGTGGGCGCTTGTGTTTGTGTACTTTGGGAGGAGGGGTCACAGACACAGTGGGAGTAGACACAGGGGACATGTGCATGGATGTGGGCTGGTGACTGCCAGTGAGGGGTGTTCAGTGATGGGCGTGCTGGTGATGGAGGTAGTGGATGAGGATGTAGCACATGCAGGTATGAGTGGAGACGCTACTGAGAGGGAGGTGGATGACGAGGAAGAGGGGGAAACAGTGGAGGCAGTGGATTTTGGTGTGTCTGCATGGGATGGTACTTGTGTGAGTGCCTGTGAGATGAAGTGTGGTGCTTGTGTTTGCCTGAACTACTTCTGTGTGTTGATTTCGGTGAATGCTGGTCTGAAGGTGTGCTTCGGATAGGTTGGGGTTGAGGGGATTGGGACTGGGTAGAGGAAGTTGGAGGGGGGAGGCTAGAGACAGGGACAACGGCTGCCATCAGTGCCAAGGCCAGAGCCTGAATTGCTCTCTGTTGGGCCGCTACTCCAAAGTGAATGCCCTCCAGGTATGCATTTGTTTGTTGCATATGCCTCTCGACACCATGGATGGCATTCAGAATGATTGACTGCCCAACAGTGAGGGATCTCAGGCGGTCAATAGCCTCCTCACTCAGGGCAGCAGGGGTGACTGGGGCAGGGCCTGAGTTGCCTGGGGCGAAGGAGATGCCCACCCTCCTGGGTGAGCGGGCATGGCAAAAAAACACACTGAGGGAAGGGCTGTCAGAAGGACAGTGCTGGTAGGGGGGGTGGCGGCTATACCTGTTGTTGGGGTGGGCACAGAGGTGTCCGTCATCGCCAGGGAGCTTCCATCGGAGGAGGAATCGCTGTCTCTTGTGTCCCTTCCTCTCCCAGTCATGGTGCTCCCCTCGCCCTCCATCCCACTGGTGCCCTCACCGTCGGTGGATTCAGCCTCCAGGCCCATGTGGGATGCAGCTCCCTCCATCGCCAGTGCCTCTGCTCCTCTGCCAGATTATGGTAATGCACATAATGATAGGGTGACAAAACAAGAAGGGGGGAGAGGCAGATGATACACTTGGTCAATGCCAGCAACAACACTACCGTTGGCATACACAACACACAGGGAACCGCCCTATGCACTATTCCATGCACTACCACTTACAATGCTAGTCACCAACCCATGGGGTACAATGCCTAACACCATCAGCTGCACTCCTGAAACCAACAGGTCCCTGCCCAGTAGTAGACGTCTACTATCACTATTGGGGTTGGAGTGCTTCAGAGCCTGTCCAACAAGGAACCTACCCTTCCATGTTCGCCCTGGCCTAGGGGCACCCACAGTCCACATCCCCACCCAAGTAAAACCTTAACGCGTGCAAAGTAATGAATCTGAATTTGTACGCACCCCCTTGTGGCTACTGTGATGCCCTCAAGCGCCCATCTAACTCTGGATAGGCCACCGCCAGGATGCGGAAAACAGGTGGGTCAGGGTACGACAGGCACCCCTTCCTCATTGGGAGGCCAGACCCAGCTGGGCCTCTGCCGTCTTCCTTGCCCAGAGGGCAGTTCCTCCCACCCCTTTGCGACAGTGGGTGTTCCGCCTGTCAAAGACCCCCAGGGTCCACACCTCCTTGGTGATGGCACACCAAATACCCTTTTTCTGTTGGGCTCTGACCTGCAGGAAAAAGACAACAGAAGAGGGAATTAGTTAACTGTCCGGACCGTCACACTCATGGCCCGCCATATCCCTCTCATCCCCTGACACACATACAGTGGCCACTATACATGCAGCACTCTGGCCAGGACGCCTCAGCCCCTCCCCCCCACATGTGACCTACACACACATCACTCCATCCATTCCCACGCATCATGCTCACAGTGTACTCACCTGTTTGTCTGGAGGACCGTAGAGTAAAGTGTACTGGGGTAGGACCTCATCCACCAGTCTCTCCAACTGAACGCAGTGAAGGCAGGGGCCCTTTCCCCAGACACATGAGCTATTGTCTCTTCCAGACACAGGTCACAGCAACATTTGCATTGTAGGTCCTCTCCTGTTGAAGGTCAGGTAGCAAGTGAGTGAATAAATAGAAAATGGTGGTCACGTCCGCTGCGGTGCGTACCGTCACCGCCGGCGTACATCGCCACTGGCTCCTTGAACCCATACGGCCCAATGAAAACCAATGCGTGCAACGCCAGCAGAATTACCTCATTTCCACTTGTCCCTCCTCACAGGTCAGGCAGCCGCCATTTCAGGGGGGCACAGGCCATGGCACCTATCTGCATCACAGCTGACATTGGCACAACAATTGACTCTCGGATTCACATACTGGTTCTGTAAATGTAGAAATGCATCATTATTGCAATAGATGTATGATTATGACCCTCTGCTCACGGTATTCCTCCATAGGCATTGACCGCTGAGGAAGAATATGAGATGGAGACATCCTCCAGTGTACAGACCCCTGGTGGACCTTGCGACAATGGAGGAAAGACACATTATTCTAACCTACAGACTTGAACGGGCCACAATCCAAGAACTGTGTGCCCAATTGGAGCCAGACCTGATTTCGGCTATCTGCCAGCCCACAGGTATCCCCCCCTCTAGGGCAGGTCCTGTCAGTGCTCCATTTCCTGACAAGTTGTTCCTTCCAAGCATCAGGGGCCATGGCATCAGTGATGTCTCAGCCAATGTTTCTGCAACGTTTTGACCAGAGTGTTGTCTGCCCTGCTGAAACACATGCGCAGCTACATTGTATTCCCCTAGGTCGAGTATTTGGCCACAGTGACAGCTGACTTGTATGCCCTGGGATATATCCCCAACATCATTGGTGCCATTAATTGTACACATGTAGCCTTTGCCCCCCCCCCCCGGAGAAATGAACAAGTGTTCAGGAATAGAAAAAGCTATCCTCTATGAATGTGTAGATGGTGTGTTTGGCGTACCAGCACATCTCCCATTTGTATGCCAAGTATCCTGGCTCCGTGCATGATGCCTTTATCTTGAGGAATAGCAGCATCCCATATGTGATGTCTCAACTCTAGAGGCACTGTGTGTGGCTAATAGGTGAGCCCAAGGTCCCCACCCAGTATATGTTGCTGTCTGGGTATGGGTTTGTCCCTAAGGGTTAGTGTGTGTCTAACAGTTGTCCCTCAATGTTTTCTGGTGACTCTGGTTACCCCAACCTCTCATGGCTACTGACCCCAGTGAAGAATGCCAAGACAAGGGCAGAGGAATGCTACAATGAGGCACATGGGTGAACAAGGAGGATTATTGAGTGGACTTTCGGCCTCCTAAAAGCCAGGTTCCGGTGCCTCCATCTGACAGGTGGATCCCTGTACTTGTTGCACAACCTGATCTTGAGACGCCAGGTGCCTTTTCTGTAGGAAGATGAGCCTGGAGATGGTCTTGGGGCAGCGGTGGAGCCTGTGGACAGTGAGAAAGAGGAGGCAGAGAAAGAAGATGTGGACAACAGAAATAATATCATACTGCAGTACGTCCATTGACACACAGGTAAGACACTGTAACTTCACTTTAATTTTCAGTTTTCTGTTGGACATTGTTCAAGGCAGCCTGATTTCCCTATGTCTATGGCCACTTACTGTACCTTGGCATCTCTATTTTGAGATCTCTGTGGCCCACTCTGGCTCCTGGTATGTTTACTGCTGCCCACTAAAGGTCATACTAATGTATATATAACTGTACATATGACTTTCAATGTTTTCAGAATGTTGTACTAATACCTATTTCAGTCAGTTGACAGACTCCAGATCTGTATATGTTCCAAGGGTGTTTATTTAAGTGCTACTAAATAGAGGGGGCTGTGCAATGGGCTGACGTGATGGTGGAGGAATGTCCTGTTAGAGTCCAGTCTCTTAGTATCACAGGTGCATTGTCCAATGGGGCATAGGAAGGGGAGCAATGGCAGTTCAAGGTGGACAGGGTGACAGAGTAGGCCAGAAAGGTGACAATCAGGAGAGTCTTATTTCCTGGCGGGGGTCTTGGCAATGTTCCCTGGCTTCTGCCTGGATCGCAGGGACCATTTGTGGGTGGTCCTCCTTCTGCAGGGGTTGGGGTGCTGTTAGCCTGTTGGTCCTGTGGCAGGGCCTCCTGTCCACTAGTGCCGGCGGAGGGGGAAGGCTATTCTTCAGTATGGCTAGTGTCAGGGGCCCGTTGGTGTGCCACTGCCTCCCTCAGGGTGTTGGCCATGTCAGCTAACAGCCCTGCAGTGGTGACCAGGATGGTGTAGATGTGGTTGAAGTCATCCCTGATCCCCAGGTACTGACCCTCCTGCATCTGCTGGGTCTCCTGCACCTTGGCCAGTATCTGGCCCATGGTCTCCTGGGAATGGTTGTATGCTCCCAGGATGTTGGTGAGTGCCTCCTGGAGAGTGTTTTCCCTGGGCCTGTCCTCCCCCTGTCGCACAACAGTCCTCCCAGCTTCCCTGTTGTACTGTGCCTCTGTGCCCTGAACCGTATGCCCACTGCCATTGACCCCAGGTCCCTGATCATCTTGGATTTGTGAGGTTGCCTGGGGTCCCTACAGTGGTGGATACACTGCCGATTGACGTTTCCTGGGGACAGTGGCATGGGCCCACTGGGTGAGTGCTGTGCTGGTGTTTCCTGAGGGGGAGGCTCTGTGGTTGTCTGTGACTGTGGCAGGGTAACCGACTGTCCAGAGGTCCCTGATGGGCCAGGTTGGTCATCACGATCCAGGCATGCAGAGCTGCTGTCATCACTGTGGGCCTGCTCGGGGGACCGGATGTTGGTTTACAACTCCTCTTTGGTGACGTTGAGTAGGGGTCCTGTGGGGATGCAAATGCAGTGTTACTGTATCTGCGTGTGTCATCTTGTGTATGGGTGTGTTTCCCTGTTTCGTTGTGATTGCCCTGTCAGCTCTGCCTTGTGTGTGTGGTGATTTGGTGGGCTAGGTGATTCTCTCTAAAGGGCATGTTGTGGTGATGGGTGTCCATGCAGGTCTGTGATCGGTGTCCATGCATTGGTGTGGCATGCAGGGCTTGGCATTGTGATGGGTGGGTTGTGATAGTGGGGTATATGAGGTGGTGGAGTGAGGGGCGTTAGGGTAGGAGTTTGTGATGGCATGCAGGTAGGGTGGGGGATATAGTAGTACAAATTTGACTTACCAGAGTCCAGTCCTCCTGCTACTCCTGCGAGGCCCTTCGGATGCATGATCGCCAAGACTTGCTCCTCCCATGTTGTTAGTTGGGGGGAAGGAGATGGGGGTCCACCGCCAGTCCTCTGTACAGCTACCTGGTGTCTTGAAACCACGGAACGCACCTTCCCCCTAGGTCGTTCCACATCTTCCTGATGTCATCCCTTGTTCTGGGGTGCTGTCCCACGGCATTGACCCTGTTTACGATTCTCCGCCATAGCTCCATCTTCCTAGCAATGGATATCTGTTGCACCTGTGATCCAAAAAGCTGTGGATCTACCTGGATGATTTCCTCCACCATGACCCTTAGTTCCTCCTCTGAGAACCTGGGGTGTCTTTGGGGTTCCATGGATGTGGTGTGAGTGATATGTGTGAGGATGTGTGGGGTGCTGTGTGGGGTGCTGTGTTGGGGTGTGTGGTGTGAGGTACGTGGATGGTGTATGGGTGATGGTGTTCTGTCGCTCAGATTGAGTGGGTGTTCCTGGCTTGTCTCTCTCTCTGTTGGCAAACTTTTTTTTCATTGAAAGGGATGTGGGTAATGTGGGTGTGTGTTTTATAGTGGTGTGTGTATGTGTGTCAGGTGTGTGTAGTTTGAATTGTCCAATGTGGTGTAGTTTTGTTAGTGTGTGTGTATTTTGAGCACGGTGGTGTGTATCGCCAATGGTTTACCGCAGTAACCGTTGCCCTCACTAAAATACCATCAATATTAGTGCGCAGTTGCTGCTGATGGAACTCAAAAGCGGCAATCGTATTAGCCTTCCTTTTGCCCATGATCAGTTAAGGGATAGGGCCAACCCAGCCTCTTACGGACTCTGATGGGCTATGATTGTCCCAGTTGTGCCCCTGGCGCATTCCACGCATGTCCCTCATTACAGTGTTCGTAATGCACTATATAGCACGCTTCTTCCAAGGTCCCTCCTTCTGGGCCTGGCCTATTCTGGGGGACGAAGTCCCACTCCAGAAGTGGTAGGAAATGTCAGCCCCCACCCAAGCACAGAAGCAATGACTGGTCTGCAATAAATTAGATCAACAAGTAGAATAGGTCTGAATGCGTCAAAAATTTTACCGCCGGCTAACGCCATTTTGATGCGCCGTGCGGGCATCAAATTTATACTTTGACGCACGGCGGCGCAACCAACAGGTGGGAGTCATTTTTTTTTACGCACATCGCGGCGTCAAGTCGTAAAGGAAAACGACGTTAACGTGACGTAAATGACTGTGGGTCGATTTACGACAGCGCAACCCGGAAAGCGCCATTTTTTTTTTACGCAATAGCGTCAAAAATACCTGCAAACACTGCCCTTTCAGCAGAGCAGAGCCAAAATGGATCCCAGATGCCACTACAGACCCCAGGAAGATGACAGCAGACCAGGAACCAGCCAGGATGATCCATACAGGAACCAGGACATATATAGAAAAAAAAAGAAAGTGTCGCTTCAGTGCAGAGGAGCAGGAAATCCTGGTTAAAGAGGTGACGGAACACCAGCACTAACTGTTCATCACCTCTAAGTTGCCAATCAGTAGGAGAGAGGCCATATGGCAACAAATTGTTGACAAGATCAACAGTGTGGCTGAAGTACGCAGAACAGTCACCGAGTGTAAGAAACGCTGGCATGACTGCAAACGTGGGACAAAGGAAAAAAGGTCCAGGAACAGGAAGGCAGCACTGCAGACTGGAGGGGGGAGTCCAGCACACCAGGAGGCCCTGGACCACATGGAGGAGATGGTCGCAGCCGTCATCCCTGAGGAGATCGACACAGGGATTCAAGGACAGGACAGCGCAGACTACCACGAGACAACGCACATGCAGGGTAAGTCACATGGGGAATTATAATGCAATAATGTTGACTGTAAGCAAGGGGGGAAATACCACTACAGATTCATGTAAGTCAGCATATACATGGAGTGGCATGGGTAAAGGGGCACTGCAGGGGGGTATGCCAGGCACATACAGAAGTTGGGGCACAACATTGCACAACACCAACAACAGTCCCATGGGGGCATCCTGTCATGACAACAATGGAGCTAAGGGAAAGCCTCGACAGGAGGGAAGGCCACTACGTCAAACTTACATCCTGGCACTTGTCAGCCAAAATATCTCCTACATCAACTAGGGCCCTATCAGTAATCCAGTAGCCAAAACAACAACTGCAATGTAACTGCGACAACAGTTGACACTAACACCTCTGATCTCTGTGCAGCTCAAGTAGCCAATGGCAGTAACCTCCCCATGGAACATACATACCTAAATTAGGGGGTGAGGATGACATCTGCAACAATCTCCTGAAACAAGACAAAGGCCCCAGTACACTCATATGTCAATGCCCATAGTTGTCACATACATCAGCCAAAGTAAACAGCAATAGGAGCCACACAGCACTAAGGACACACACATGCTGCATATGTCAGGGTCCTTCACGTGCCTGGCTAACAAGGCAACATCACAAATGTCATACTGCTCAGACAACAGCATTGAGGAGGGGACACATGCAACTGGTCACTGAAATACACCTGCGCAGTCAGAGGACCATATAGGACATTGATACGATAAACAGGGCAATCCAATTAAACACACATTACCCAACATCAGCTGGACACATTAACAATTTCTACATCCATATCATAACATTGCCATGCATAGGATATGCCACATGTCAATTACAATTAAGTCAATGTGAACAATCGGGGATTGGGGCAGGTCCTGAAAGGCAAGTGTGCTGCCAGGGCAATCACAACACCCACAGCCAGTGAAAGGTCTCACCATAAGAATAGATATACACGGAGGGTCGAGTAGGAGAAAAAGATGGCTATTCCCTATTTGGTAAAAAGCAACACCTAGAGGCGATTAGGCAGACATGTCAGATAACTCTATATCATACATGTGACACACAGGTGGGCCATAGGCCTATAACAATGCCCATATGAAGGACAGCAGATACCAATACCAAACAAGATCACAAAGTGAATTCATCAAAAGGATGGCATGTTACGTACAAAATTGTCACAACACAGACACACTAATTGTACCCTGTTTCATTGCAGAGGAACATGGATCTCCTGCCGATATGTCTGTCCCTGATTTCCCTGATGACATGGATGACGAGCCCATAAACATTCCCCAGGAGACCATCCAAAAGGTCCTTGAAACCCTCCAGACCCCACCTTCAGTCACAAGGAGGAGCACAGAACAAGCAGCCATCACAGAAGAACCACCCACCACCCCAATTGCAAGACCTGCCAGCTCCAATACAGCTGAGGACTCTGACGACACTGGCACCAGCTTTGAAAGAACTGTAGTTGGAGTACAGCGGGAGCTGGCCAAGGAGGTGCGGGTGGGGATGCAAACTATGGCAGCCAGCCTTGAGGGGGTGCGCTTGTGCATGATGTCATCTGCAGATCAGGCAGCAGCTATGCAAGCCCTAACATCCATACTGCAAGGACTACAAGAAACTATAAAGGAATTCACCACTGCAGTAAGGGAGTTGCCACAACACCTCGCACCCCAAACTTTCCACTGCATGCACGAATGCAATCATGACTCCCTCAGGGCCGACCTGGCTGCCTACCATCGTGATGTAGCTGCTATTCTCAAAAACCAGCAGGCCCTCCTTGCTGCAGTACTGCCCTTAAGAACTTCACAGGGAGCAGCCACAGGGATGGCTGACTCCACGTTTTCTAACACTGAGGTGTGTGTTGCCCCTTCACAACCAACAACAACAAGGACAAAGCAGGCAACACACACATCAGAAGAAGAAGACATGGAACAGATTACATTCACACGGAAGAGTACCCGGAAGTACTAGTCCCTGCACCATGGCCTACTTGGACCAAGGTCCTACGTTTTGTCAATTGCCAGTCTCAGTACAACTATACTCAATGACTGTTCTGCTAACCACTGTATGACTTGTCAGCATTGCCATTGAATGTCTCTCTACTACTAATCGGCAAGTCCTGTCCCTCTGCACTGTCTGTAACATCACCCCAGCATGTCAGGAGCATCATCCACACCCCTTCTGTAGGATCACCATGTAAGAATGCACTAGAACGGACTCAGCAAACATGGGCAATGTACATTTTGCACTACAGCACCTATCAATAAATAGCACTTGCCCAACTAATATGTCTCTGTGTTATCTGACACATCAACTGTGCAGTAGATAACTCTAAAGTGCCTGTGTGACAACCATGTAGCTTGTTAATACAACTGTCCTGACATCATGTAGTCTGAGACATCTGTGCAGTGGCCAGGATTGCATCATAGCCTGACCATCCTGAGGAGAATAACTGATGAAGGGAGAAACCACACACAATCATGCTGTGTTGGACAGACTAATGCTCCATCAATAGCAATCAAAGTCAACTAATGGTGGCTGATAAATGTTGGCACCATGCAATACTAAAACATGAAATTATGCAGTATAATCTAAGCAAACACAACTAAACATAGCATCAATCACCCTTTCTGAGTATACTTCCATGAAGGGAAGTAATGCTGAATTTTTGCACACATGATCCTATGTCAGCAATGAAGACAACAAGACAAGAGTGTTATCGACACCTTATCTACAAAGATGTCCCTGAACATCACACTGCAGTCCGACCTAATACATTACCCACAATACTAAGTCTGGAAGCACACTTTGTGATGTAGAAAACATACTCATCAACACAATTCCTTGGTGATCCATGTAAACTACAAATGGTGGTTCTATCAAATGGTGGATACTTACCAAGTTAGCACAGGGGTAGCTGCCATTTTAAACCTCTATTTTCTTTGGTGTGTAGCATAGGACACAAATGTCATAGAAAAACAATCACCTACACTGATGTCAAGGCCATGATAAAGTAGCAGTTAACACATAATGCAAAGGGTTAACTATATATTTATTCATATATATTCACACCAGAGGCAACTAAGGGAAAAGTCATACCTACACTAATCTAACCTGACTACTCCTTACCCACAACTGTCCCTAACTAACCTAATCTAAACTTACCCTACACATATAACGAATCGATCTAAACATCAACCCCCCACCCACCATTATGAGACAGGACACATGCAGGACAACACATACTAACCTACACACATACTATACTATCTTAAACAATCATATATTTTTTTGTATTTTTTAAATAAATATATATATATATATTTTTTTTTTATCTAAACAGACAGGAATCCCAACATCGACCCCCACCCACACACTCAAAAATGAAAACTAGAAAGAATAAGGAACCCCCACCCTCCTCCCTAACACTAACTAAGCTAACAACCTATACTAACCTAACACTAATCGCCAAAGCCCACCTATCATGATAAAAAGGAAAGAGGAGAGAGGGGAGGGATACATTTAAATGAACCAAATAAGTCCTAGAGGTTGGCCCTCCGTAGGGTCCGCCTGATGGACCTGACCCGCTTCTTAATGTACGCCACATCCTGGCTCAGCTTGTCCACCTTCCGAATGAACTTGTCCATTTTCCAGTCTAAAGCCTGGAATGCCGCAGGGTCAATTGGAGGTGCTGCTGCTGTCTGTGTGCTGGCAGAGGTGCTCGGTGTGGGAGTTGTTTGTAGCCCACTGGACTATCCTGCAGCTCTGAAATTGCTGGGTCCAGGTCGTGCTGAAGAGGCAGGGACAACTGTCCCCGCCTTTGCTGGGGCCACTTGGGGAGAACTGGTGGATGTGGTGGTGGTGGCTGTAGTGGGCAACGTTGGGCCACCCTGTGGTGAAGCCCACCATGCTCCGGAGGCCCGATCCACCTGATATTTTCGGGCCATCCGTCGGAACCCCGACTGCACCTGCAGGATGTGCCGGTATCTCATTTCCCGCCTTTCAAAATCATGCCTCTGTGCGGCACTCATGTTTGCAGCTGTGAAGAGAAAGGGCAACTATTTACCATAGGAAATGTATTGGGTGGAATAGCACAATGGGTCAATTGGAAATTACTTTTATTGTAGTTTTAACAGCTAATTTCACCACATAGATCATTGAAAGTCTCAGAGGAAGTACATGTGAAGCCTGCATACAAAAGGGCATCTAACACCTAGCATATACATGTCTATACATGATGGGTGACATCAGTCTAAACTTCTCATCAAAATAATTGGTAATGCAGCTGACATTATGGCTGCACCTCCTCCGCCTATTGTCTTGACTACATATGTCAGTCTATGTGATAACAATCACAACCCTCAATATCTGCCATTTGTAATTGTTTTTGCTAGTATAGAACTCATGTGCCATAACCGAGTGTGTACACTAGGTTCAAACCAAAGTTGCAAATGGTCACAAGTATGTGTAACATACTGGTTGCTACAGTCCTAGGTACCCTATTCCCAAACACATGGCAGTCTTTGAGGGTGGGGTGGGAAGAACAACCAACAATCCCATAATCAATGCACACCCTGGAGTGTCTAGAAAGCTCAACAAGTTTTTGCCTCCACACACACAACACCAGTGAAGGCCTAGCAACAAATTGGAGTCAGCTAAACCTTGTCCTATCCAAGGTCCACACATGTCAAAATGTACAGGCTTAGGCCAACATCACATACTACCAGTGAGGCATATTTTACTACACACACAGAGGAGCAAGAACACCCATGATCATGAGTAGAATGTACACCTAGGCCATTGCACTCTAGTCCCACACACTTCTAGTTCAACTTGTGGAAGTACATGCCCCCGGAAGATCCAACCTACAGTGTACTCAGTCCATCGTTAACTAGGGAAGCAGCATATTTCAGACAAGCCTTTTGCAGAAGCTATCTGGGAGAATGTCAGTCTGAAATGCAGACTCAGTTCGAGACAAGTCCCAGAGCAACTCTTATATTAACCAGTGTATTCCACATGACTCACCCCATTC
Organism: Pleurodeles waltl; assembly: GCF_031143425.1. Classification (NCBI taxonomy): domain Eukaryota; kingdom Metazoa; phylum Chordata; class Amphibia; order Caudata; family Salamandridae; genus Pleurodeles; species Pleurodeles waltl. The sequence continues at coordinate 236,548,158 of NC_090443.1, read as the reverse complement.
CCCATAGCGGGCCCTACTGGAATGGCCTACAGATCCAAAATCTGAGAAATGGATAAGCCTAGGTCTACTCAAAATGAAGTGATAATTGAAATCCCACTAATGGAACAATACTAATGAATGGGCAGCGCATCAAACCTTGAATTCTGTTGAACACACAGTAGTCCATCATGCATCACCAGCAAACATTAAAAATAGCACACATGCAACACTCACTGTAGGTGTCGGGGTCCGCAACAGTGTACGGTGCAGGTCCACCTGTAAAGCATGGATGGAAGAATATACTCAGAATCCGTGCACTGACAAACAATTGCAATTACAAAGACAATATGAGAATATGACATGAGTAATGAAACACTTTCACACATGCTCATACTGCATGGAATTATTCTTGAGCAACATTTACATTGGATGAGTGTCCCGATACAGTTACACACCCTACTACACACATGCAGTGGCCTGGACATTCATGTGGTGTCAAAGATGCACCTCCATTAGTATGCCCCAACAATATAGGGGTGCATTCATCTCATCATGTGCATCCAAGAGAGACATCCAAAAGCTGGTTACTTGAGGACTGCATGACCTCTCAAACTCAAACTCAAACAGCCTATGTGGTCATTTTCCCTACACACCAGCCAGACACACATGTGACATATGTGTGGACAACATTGCTAACTTCAATTGACGTGAAGGCAGCACTCATTTATAGCATCATGTTGGGTTTACAAATGTCAGTCTAGCTATGGCGTCTACATATGTAGGTATGATGTTTCAACATCCATTTTTCACTGGCTATTGTGACCTGTAGAGTTCTAATTGAGTCATTAACGTGTTGCTTGTCTGACACAAAGGCAGCACTACATTACATACTGCTACAGGCAACCGGTATGTGTCGAAAACATGAGCTACCTGACTGCTAGCATTTGTCTTCCTTCACATTGTGCAACAATTGCCCAGTAGGTTTCCCTAGCATTACACACAGTCAGCTACTTATCTGGCAGATTGGGTAACAATCATCACATGTCGCCACACAGCTTTAAATTGTGCACATGTAATTGATGTGTACTCACCAACATGGCCACCAATCCTGATTCCCAGATGGTCCAGCAGATCTTGCTCCCTGGATATCAGATCAGCCCAGCGGTGCTTCAGTTGATGTTCATTCCTTAGGCTACCATATACACGGACCAAGTGATGGCGCATCTTCCCCCACCGGACTTTACGGGCCTCTGTGTGATACCCCTGTATGACCCTACCCCCAGCCTCCAGCATGAGTGGGAGGAAATGGCAAACAAGCCATATAAATCCACCCATTTCCTCCTCACCCATCCTGGCAAGCCATGGCCTACCAGACATGTCAGCACTGACAAAGGGGAAAAAGTTGGAGAAAAAGGAAAAGGGGGAAATGGGGAAAGGTAGAGTGGTGAAAAACAAAGAAAACTTAAGAAGAAGAGCCCAACTAACCCCTATATTACAGTACCCACAACAGACTCCCACAGACAATAAATGAAACACTGGTCTTGACAAAATAATACAACACAGACTCAGACAGTATTCAACAACAAGACAATGATGACAAAAGCACAATTGAGAAGGTACACTGGACACAAAAGCACTAATACACAGGACAACACTTTCCACACAACCACACAGTCTAGAATAATCTGAGACTGCAAAGTGAAAGTGAAAGTACACCCACTGTACAGATTCTGTAAACAGGATATCCTATTACATCACATCCTGCATAAAATGGCCGCCGTTTTTTTCCGCTATGCGTAATTTTTTCACACATACAGCTTGTGCGTCATATTTTATGATGCATAGGAGTGCACATAATGCAGAGTCAAAAATGTTTTCATCATTGGTCCATTATATTTGTTTGAGGCTTATTTTACAGTTCTAGAGTTGAAAATTAAGCCGCTGGCAATTATGATATCTAAATATGAAAAATAATTTTGACTCTGCATTATCTGCACTCCTGTGCATCAAAAATTATGACGCACACGCTGTATGCATGGAAATATGACGCATTATGGAAAAAAATGGTGGCCATGTAATGCTGGATAGTATTATATCTATTTTTAAGATTTTTTTTGACTCAGCATTATCTGCACTCCTGCGTGTCAAAAATTATGACGCACAAGCTGTATGCATGGAAATATGACGCATTATGACAAATATGTCTTTCATTTGTCAAATTGTGAAAATAATTTTGTCATGACCAAACGGTGCTAAGTGATACACATTTGGGGTTAGCTATGGCAAATGTCCCTTATAGGATGTATAGAAGTTATTCACAGTGCAATAGTAATGATTGGTCAGAATGGATATTACTCATAATTGTACACATATGTGGGTAATTGCTGATGGCTAATTTCAAAATATGAATGGGATACCAGGATGTATTCCTTAGCAAAAATGTGTCCACATTTATCACAGTAATCAAAATTATATAAAGGCCAAATAGGTAGTGCAATTGTCGCCTACACTTTTTAAGGGGGTAACCATGTCCTAATTACGAGTTAATGTATCTTAAATGTGTTTTACTTTTGACATGTAGGCCACACATGCGCCTTATGCATGTGTGTGCTTCACATGTGCATATATAATGTTTATTTGGGGGGCAGTAGAGGTGGACTTAGGCCCCCAGCACCCTAGGGTTTGCTCTTCCAGACTTGCAAATTTATCCAAGGTTTTCCCAAATTCTGTAATGCTAAACCTGCAGCAGCAGGCTCATGGAAGCAAATAGGGTATGATTCACTGTCTGCCATTCTGTAATCCCATTTGCCCATTTGACGTTTGCCCTATTGATTCTTTGGAGAAATCTGACATACCATTTTGCATTGATATTTTTTGCTAAATCTCAACGTTCTTCATGTCCTGATGGCAAATAGGTTGTTGATGTATGTGGCCCTTTATGCATTACCTGGTTTAGTGGCATGTTTCATTCTTCCTGCTTGGTTACAACTGGGACACTACTGTGATCGGCTGCTTGCAAATATTTTGTTGATTGGATGGTACATGTTTATGTGTGTGGTCAAATATTGATCCAGTATCAACTGTCAGGGTGTATGTTGTCACTGTAACTTCCAGGTCTCCTCATGAGTTAGTGGAAGCTAATCTTGTTTCAATTGGGTATTATCTGTAGCAAAATTTGAGAGAAGCCATTGAGGACATGGTCACCTACACATGGATGGTCCCACCCTGTCACTGAAAACGTGTAATGAGACTTTCAACTGGGCAACCTTGGTGTGCTGAGTGAGAGAATGTCTCAGGTGTCTGGATCCGGCATGTGTAATTGCAACATTTCTACTCCAGTTGGCCTCTGTGGATGGTAATGTATCAGGAAACATCATGCCCTCTGTGCAGAAGTAAATGGCTGGTATTCAACACACGACTCTTCTTTATCATTTGAAAAATGTTACTCAGCGTTTGAACAGTCAGGGTCCTCATATGTGTTACCTTTTCATGGACATTATCTGAGGTTGCTGGCTTTGATGGAGGCCATTTACACCATCATACACTATGGTCCTGGTCCACTGTCACAATTTATAGTTTAGGCATTAATGAGGGCCAGACAACGGAATGGCCAAGATTTGGCTATTCAAGGGCACTGTCACAAATCTGATGCAAATGACAGTCAGATGATGCACTACTATGTATTTGTGTATACATTGATGAGGCTAATTACAAATTAGTGTCTGAGGTACAAGAGGTTTTGGACAGCACGTGTGGTCCATAGGTGGACCCCAGGTATCTGTAGAGTGACCCACGGACAGGTGCCAGTCAGGCTGACAGGATGCTGGGTCAATCAGGAGCAAGTTCTTTCAGTAATTACATGATCACGTGTTCTGACTAGGACTGGTCAGAGGGAGCAGTAGACAGTTGAGATGTCACACTGTGTATGTCCTGTGTTGTTTTGAAGGTGACACATGAACCCTCTACGGCAACATTAGTGTCAAAGCTTAATGATGTAATAGCTCAAATTCAAACATGTATGCAGTAGGAGGCATCAGCAGGGACGGGGCATGTACATTTGGGTGGTGTGCATGGAGGGGATCACTGGTGTGGCCTCCATCTGTGTCTCACTAGTCCTGTCAGATGGGATTTGCTGATAAATTGCCTACAGTACCTTTCACAGAAGAATCAATCTACAGGTGATACCAGGCCTTATAAACTCCAAGCCAGTGTATTATATGAGCTGAGTTCCATGCAGTGAGATGGTAGTATGACAATGGTAGGTATAGGAAAGGGTATGGCACACTGGATGACTCTTGTGAGTGTGTGTGTGTAGATGAGGGAATCTCAGTGTACACAAATCGGCATTCCAGGGACCTCTTCAGACAGGTGGGGTGTGAGCAGCTGCAAGTGTGTGTAATGTTTTTAGAAAAGGGCTGACATGTAGATGGGATGTGATGTGCTGGATGCTTGTCATAGGTGTAGCACTTGTGCTGTGTATGTTCTGCTTATGTGTAACTCTAGTGACAGATAGTCATTGCAATGATAGTAAGTAGTTGGAATTACTGTTGGCTAGAGTCTAGTACTACATTCCTATTCCTGAAGCATTAGCATGTGAACTGCCTGATGTATGAGGCCTGTTTTTACCCTAGTTGAGTGATGGTGTTTTAGTTGTGTGCCATCTGCTGCGATGATCCATGATTACTACATGTATGTGAGTCATATGTGTGGTCCTCAGCTATTGCCCTTCAAAGGTGAACTGTACAGTTCACGTCTGTCATTTACATTGTGTGTGTATTTGACCATTGTATGGTGGCCATTACATTTGTGGTGTATTTTTTTGTGTCATGAGTGTTATATCATTCTTGCTCAATGAGACGACATTCTTCTTCAGATATTTCAAGCTAAAGGTGGGCAGAAATGAATAGGCCAAACCATGATGTGGTGTTTGTTATCAGTGTTTATTTACAATAGTGCATTAAGTGGTGATGGTGATAATTATGAAAAGAAATTATTTACAATCTGTTGGCGCCTACGCACTCCAGCAGCCGTGTTTGGTTGTTCCCCCTCCTGTTGCAGGCCAGCATCCTCCTCTTCTTCGTCTTCAGGCATGTATAGGTCTGGTTCGAGGAGGGGAATGTTCCTTTCTACACAAATGTTGTGCAATATTGCACATGTGAGTATGATCCTACAGACCATCTCGGGGGAATATAGTAGGCTACCGCCAGTGATGTCAAGGCAGCGGAACCTTGACTTGAGGATCCCAAAGGTGTGCTCAACAATGCTGTGTGTCCTCTCATGGGAGTCGTTGTATGCCCGCTCTGCAGCAGTACTTGGGTTCCCAAATGGTGTCATTAGCCATGGCTGGATACCATACCCCTGATCAGCTGAAAGAAAAACACAGAATGGGATCATGTTGATGTAGCTGGCACTATTGAAAAAACCTTTAATGGCAGTAGTTGTCTTGTGTTGTCTGTGACTCTTTTGTGTACTAATGTGACATCCTATACTTGTAGGCTATACCATCTGCATAGTGTTGTTTCCTTGGCTGAACGAGTGTTTGTCTGCTAACCGTTTGTCATCAGTATGTTTTGGGATTTGCAGTACAGTGTGCCCTCCCTAGCATTGTGACTTGTGATACAGATGTCCGTGTGTCTTCACTGAGGGTGAGATGATAGTTCCATGCACATTTAAATTTGGAAGTGTTGTTAACACGTTCATATCAAAGTACCCTGTACATCCCATACCTTGAAACTTATGCAATGTATTAATATAAAGGTCATTGTGACACTTACAATTTGCAAGGTGACATTTAGGCAACCACACTCATTAATGTCTTCACATTAGGCTGTACAGTGAATTCCAATGTGTGACAGGTTCAATGGTGACTTAAGAAACATGGCTAGTGATGTAAGGACCTCAGTGTTTTCCTGTCTAGATGTTGCTGTTGTGGTGTATGTGTTGTGTGTCCTAGAGGGTTGCTGTGCAGTGTGTATATAAGTAGGTTTCTGTACTTACCAACAAGTAGTCTATTGCCATACCGTCCATCCTGGAAGTGTTGGTTGATGGTGCTGTGACGGAAGATGAATGAATCATGTACACTCCCAGGATAGTTAGCCACGATGTTGCTGATCAATCCCTGGTGATCGACTATGGCCTGCACGTTGATTGAATGTGTGTGCTTCCTGTTGCGGTAGAGGTGTTCTGTTGCAGCAGGTGGCACAAGGCGTACGTGTGTGCAGTCGATTGCACCAAGGACGTGTGGGAAGCCACTGATTGCGTAGAACCCCTGTTTTGTTTCCTGCTGCTTCTGCAGTGTGTTAGGGAAGCAGATGTGGAGGGGTGTCAGGCGAATGATGGCATCCAGTACTTTTGGCAGAAATGCGGAGAATGATGGTTGTGATATTCCGCCAACCAGGGCACCAGTTGTTTGAAATGAGCCACTTGCCAGCAGGTGAAGTACGGCAAGCAGCTTTGTTTCTATTGGGATGGTGCGGGGTGTCACTAAAGTGGGGGCCAACTGCGGTTCAATGTTGCGCAGCAGCTGCTGAATGGCCTGCCAGTTCAACCGGTACCTCTGTATGATGTCGTGTTCCCTGAGGCCATGCAGGGTTGTTCTTGGGCGGAATATTCTCTCCTGCCTTCTGCGCTGCCTTTGGGGTCCCTGCTGGTGGTGTTGTTGCTGCTGGGCTCTGCGTCTACGTGCACGCTGGATAAAACTCACCTCCATGTCTCCCTGTTGCTGCTCTGCTGCTCTGCTGTTTGTTCTGTGTTTTCTGATTAAATACAGGTGTGTTTGCCCCATTTTAACGCCTGCCCTGACCCAGGCGTTAAATTTTGACGCAAATCGGGCTGTGCGTCATTTTTTTGCTCCGCCTCCCGGCCGAGAGTCATTTCTGCCCGGAAGCATAAATACGACACACGGCCGTTTGCGTCGTTTTTTGGACGGGAACGCCTACCCTGCATATCATTAACGCAGGGCTGGTTGGCGCATCCAAGAAATGACGCACACAGCGGAATTTTGTCGCCCGCGGGCTCGGGCGTCAGAGTTTAAATATGGGGCAACGTTTGCGCTGATTGTGCGTCGAATTTTTTTACGCACAATTGCACAAACGGAGTATAAATATGCCCCTTAACCCCTTGGTCGCCATGGACGTAATGGTTATGTCTGGTGGCGCGGCGCTGAGGCGCCACTGACATAACCATTATATCCTGGGACCAACCCTGGGGGAAGGCGCTAGCGCTCTCCTGAGGGCCTTCCTCCCCTACCCCCCTAGGTCAGGGTTGGAACGAGAATCAATTCCCCTTCCACCCCGACCCCACCTCTAATGACCTCAGCAGGCAATTACGTGGTGACATAATCAGAGGGTGCCAGATGCGCTGGAAGCCATTTGCTTCCAGTGTGTTGAGGGAACAGGAGGGGAGTTTCTCCTCCGGCCAGGATGGGGGTTGCACATAAAGATGCATCAGGAGAAAGGAAAGGCTTTTTCTTTCTCTTGATGTCTCTTTAAGTATCGCGATCGGGCAGCAGAAATTGCACTAGGCACCAGGGATTTTTTTTTTGTGTGTGTTTTTTGTGTGAAGGGGGGCGGCCCCTTGGGCCAGGATCGCTCCCCTAAGGGGGCATAATATTGTTTGCCATTTCTGCAGTTTCTGCCCCCCTTGCCATTTCTGCCCCCCTTACCCCCTTGGTAAGGGGGGTCTTTTATTTTTAGGCCGATCTGCCCCCATGGGCGGGGGGAAGAATCCACTAGAATCCAGAGATTGTTTTTGTGTGTTTTTTGTGTGGGGGTGGCCCTTTGGGCAAGGGTCATCCCAAAGGGGACAAAGCACTGTTGGGCAGTTTTCCCCCCTTGGGGGCAGATCGGCCTATTTTTTTTAGGCCCCTCTGCCCCCATGGGGGGGCAGAATTCACTTAGCATCAGGGATTATGTGTGTGTGTGGGGGTGTGTGCTTTGTGTGGGGGGTGGCCCCTTGGGCAAGGGTTGCCCCCAAAGTGGCAGTATATTCTATGCTATTTCTGCCCCCCTTGGGGGCAGATTAGCCTATTTTTTGCTCATCTTTCCTTTTTTTTTTTGTGTTGGGGTGCCCCCTTTGGCAAGTGCTGCCCCCCGCCCCCCAAAGGGGGCAAAGCACTGTTGGGCAGTTCTACCTCCCTTGGGGGAAGATCAGCCTATTTTTTTTATGCCCATCTGCCCCAATGGGGAAAAGAATCCACTTAGCACCAGGGATCATGTGTGGGTATGTATGTGTGTCTGTGCTTTGTGTTGGGGGTGGCCTCTTGGGCAAGGGGTTGCCCCCAAAGGGAGCAGTACACCATTTCTGCCCCCCCTTGATGGCAGATCAGCCTATTTTTTTAAGCCCACCAGAGGACATCAGGGATTTTTGTCTTTCCTTTGTTTTGTTTGTGTTGTGGGGTCGTCCCCTTTCTCAAGGGTCACCCCCAAAGGGGGCAAAGCACTGTTGGGCAGTTCTGTCCCCCTTGGGGGCAGATCGGCTAATTTTGTTTAAGCCCATCTGCCCCCATTCGGGGCAGAATCCACTTAGCGCCAGGGATCATGTGTGTGTGTGTGCTTTGTTTGGGGGAGTGATTCCTTGGGCAAGGGTTTCCCCCAAAGGGGGCAATTTGTTCTATGCCTTTTCTGCCCACCCTGGGGGCATATCAGCCTATTTTTTTAGGCCCATCTGCCCCCAAAGAGGGCAGAAGTCACTAAGGCGGCAGGGATTTTTTTTTCTTTTGTTTTTTTTGTGGGTGGTGGCCCCTTAGGCAAGGGATTCAGCACAGTACTGGTGGACATTTCTGCCCCCCTTGGGGCCAGATCAGCCTAGTTTTGGGAGGCCCATCTGCCCCCAAGGGGGCAGAAAACACTGGACACCAAGGAAAATGACTAAATGTTTGGTGATGGGGTGTTTGTCAACTGGCGAAGTATTTGCATTTGTGATTATAACAGTTTACTTCTCCTTTTTGTTCTAGTTCAAAGCTTTTTCTCCCTTTGCTGTTGCTTGTTGTGGTTTTGGCAGTGGTTCACCTGCGGTTTGCATAGTTGCATGTTTTAGGTAAGTAAATACATTTACTCCAAAGGAGTATTGTTTCCGTGTATGAATTAAATGTTTGTAGGTGGTGTACTGAATGCAGGATTGTGTGTGAAATTTTCCTTAGATTTGTGCATAATGATATTTGTGTTGTCTTATGTCTAATTTGCGTTTCTTTTGTCTTTTAGTGGGATATCACTGGTGACTGTTGTGGCTGTGCAGAGTAGTTGCTGGTGAGTCTAGCTTTTTCTAGCAAGTGAGTGGTATAGTTTTAGAGTTTATTACTCTTAGTGATAAAGCAACACTTTATTACTTTTCTGACACAGTTCTGGTTGTTGGTGGTGCATTTGTCTAGTTACTTTTCGTAGGAAGGATCATGGCTAGCCATAGAATGATCGCTCAGTAGGTTCTTAGTATGTTTTTTGAATCGTCTTCTGACCATGGTTATGAGACTGACTCTGCAAGATTCTGGTAGTGAATTTTCTGTCAGAGGGGAATCGTCTGATGATGAAGTCACTTTCAGTGTTGATGAAGTGCCTGTTCTAGAGGAGGATACTGATGTGCCAATGGTGCAGCACCCAGTGGCTGAAAGGCTTCCCATTGAAAGACCTGAACTCTGGGTTGCCCCAAACATGGAGCAGCCACAGTCGTCTGTCTTTACTGTCTCCTAGGGTTTAGAGTGAATATGGAAATGTTTTGCCTGTCAATTTCTTTCAATTGTTTATGGATGATGAATTTTTGGAAGAGGCTGTTGAGCAGACTAATTTGTATGCAGAGCAGTATTTGAGGGACAATGCTGCTAGACTTAGGCCACACTCTAGAGCTAGCCGGTGGATTCCCACAAATCTGGAAGAGTTGAAAAAAAATTTGGGTTTAACTTTTTTTGATGGGGCTGAGAAGGAAGCTATCACTGTCTTCATATTTGTCTACTAGTCCCTTGATGGCAACTGTTATATTTCCTGCAACCATGAGTCGTAACCGGTATGAACTTCTTCTTCGGATGCTTCATTTTGTTGACAATGCTTTAGCCTTGCCATGAGATCACCCTGATTCCGACTGTCCTTGATCATTTTCTGGATTGTTTTTCAGAAGTCTATGTTCCAGGCAAAGAAATATCTGTAGATGAGCCTTTGGTCCCATTCAAGGGTTGTTTGGCTTTTTGGTAGTACATTCCTAGCAAGAGAGCACAGTATGGAATTTAGCGGTATATGCTGTCTGAAAGTGGTACAGAATATGTTTATAATTTCCGGGTCTACACTGGTAGGGATTCCAGTATTGACCCCCCTGGTTGTCTGCCAACTTTTGAGTTAGCGAGAAAATTGTGTTGGATCTTGGTAGACAACAGTTTCACAAAGGTCACCATTTGTACGTAGATAATTTCTACACTGAAGTGCAGTTGTTCAAGGAATTGTTCAGAGTCAGAGTAGACACTGTTGCTTGTGGCACAATCCACTCTAACCGGAAAGGCTATCCAAGATAGCTTGTCTGTACAAAACTTGAGAAGGAATGTTGCAGTGCCTTGGGAAATGATGAGCTGCTAGCTCTGAAATGTGTAGACAGGAGGAATGTGTACATTCTAACTACCATCCATGATGAGAGTACTTCACTTGTGGCTGTTTGGGATCAAGTTGCTGCAGTGTGCAAACCTGTGTGCATTTTAGACTACAATAAGCACATGGGTGGTGTTGATAGAGTAGACCAGAGGTTGGAACTTTATACTGCTGCTCATAAGGCTTATGTTTGGTATAAGAAATTAGTGGTTCACCTCTTCCACTTGGCAACTTTTAATGCTTTTGTTGTGTTCAAGAATAGTTCTCCAAAGTTAACAATGACATTTGTGAAATTTCAGGAGTCTGTCATAGCGAGCCTTGCTGTGCTGGATCACTTTGCTGAGCACATTTCTCCCACGGCCAAAAAAGCCTTTCCTGCTAAGAGATGTGGAGGCTATGCTCGAAGAGGTATCAGGAAGGAGACTAGGATGTACTGCCCTGATTGTACTTCAAAGCCTGAGCTGTGTGTAGGTGGCTGTTTCAGGAGCTACCACACACAGAACAATTATTGGGAAATACAGTGAGCATATACTGCCGTTTTATATTTTCATTTGTTCAGTTTCACGGTTGGCATGGCTCTCATGTATTCAGCTAGAGCTTTTGTGTTTACAGTCTTGTACTCATTTATGATTAGTTAGTGGATTCTTTGTTGTTTAAAAACAAAAAAAAGTGATGGCGGTGTGCATGGAGTGGCGCTTTGTTGCCGTGTGCGTAGAGTGGCGCTTGGCTGGCACTTTACGTGGGGTGGTGCTTGGCTGGTGATATGCGTGGCGTGGCTCTTGGCTGGCAGTGTGTGTGGAGTGGCGCTCGGCTGGAGGTGTGCGTGGAGTGGCACTTTGCTGGTGGTGCCAGCCAAACGCTAGTCCACACACTCCCATCAGCTAGTGTGATTGCTGTATCAGGCATGTGTGATTATGACAGTGATGGATCCTTGAATGGAGCTGTCTGTTGATGCGAGTGTTGTAACGTGCTGGGCCCGTGGCTGGCAGCGTGAATGGTCTTGTGCATGTCATGTATGAAAAGTGTTTGAATGGACTGTAAAGCGGTTGGTGCCTTGACGCGGGTTTACAGCTCACGAGCTGTGAGTCATTGGTTCAGTTTTTTGCCCTTTCCCTTATTAACAGTGCATTTCACTTTTCTGAAATCTCTTGTTAATAAAATTTGATCTACTTAACCATCACTCACCCTCGTGCCAAATCCAACTAGTATGTGTAGTAAAATTGACATAAACCTGCTCTGCTGTAATAAGGCGTTGCAGCACATCTGTGGCATACAAGGTGTCTCGGGTGGGACCCCAATTATGAAGCGTGCCACCAACTTGGTTGGTGGGTGAGAGGTCTTTTTAACATAACCTAAGTGTGTTTCTTTTCACAATTTTAGTGTTTGGAACATCACAGAAGTACTTGGACACATCAAAATTATCTATCACACAACTACCTATGTTTGGGGGAGGGAGTCACTTATGTTTTTGGTCCCGGGAGTTGCCTTCATCTACGGAAATCTTCCAAACCTAGACATTTTTTAAAACTAGACACCCCAAGGAGTACAGGGAGGTGTGGCTTGTGTGGATCACCCAACATTTTCTTACCCAGACTCCTCTGCAAACCTCAAAAATTGCTCATTTGCTCAAAAAAAATATTTTCCTCATTTTTCTTTGTAGGATCACCGCTCCGGCACAATTTTCCTACCACCCAGCGTTCCCCTCAGTCTCCCAAGTAAAATGATACCTCACTTGTGGGGGTTCCAAAGAAGAGTCAGCCTAAAGATGTACAAAAGAAAAATATGTGTTTATAAACTCGCTATGCTATCCCCTCAATCTCTACAGGTTTTTGGCCTTTTTCTGTTGCAGGCACCTGGGCCACCCACACAAATGAGGTATAATTTGTATTCTGAGACTTGGGGGAACACTGGGTCGAAGGAAATAGGTGGCTCCTCTCAGATGCCAGAACTTTCTGTCACCAAAATGGAAGGAAAAAGTGTGTTTTTGCCATATTTTGAGGTTTGCACAGGATTCTGGGTAACAGAACCTGGTGAGAACCCCACAAGTCACCCCATCTTGGATTCCCCTAGGTGTCTAGTTTTGAAAAATGCAAAGGTTTGGTAGGTTTTCTTAGTTGCCGGCTGAGATAGAGGCCAAAATCCACAGCTAGGCACTTGGCAAAAAACAGATCTGTTTTCTTTGGGAAAATGAGATGTGTCCACATTGTGTTTTGGGGCATTTCCTTTCCCAGACACTAGGTCTATCCACACAAGTGAGGTACCTGTTTTATCGGGAGACTTGGGGAAATGCTGGGCGAAGGAAATTTGTGGCTCCTCTCAGATTCCTGAACTTTCTGCCACCAAAATGTAAGGAAAAAGTGTTTTGTTTGCCAAATTTTGAGGTTTGCACAGGATTCTGGCTAACAGAACCTGGTGGGAGCCCCACAAGTCACCGCATCTTGGATTCCTCTAGGTGTCTAGTTTTCAGAAATACCCAGGTTTGGTAGGTTTCCCTAGGTGCCGGCTGAGCTAGAGGTCAAAATCCACAGCTGGGCACTTTGCAAAAAGGAGCACTGTTTGTTTGGGGAAAATGTGATGTGTCCATGTGGTGTTTTGGGGTATTTCCTGTTGCAGGCACTAGGCCTACCTACACAAGTGAGGTACCATTTTTATTGTGAGACTTGGAGGAATGCTGGATGGAAGGAAATGCATGTCCTCTCGGATTCCAGAACTTTCTGTCACCAAAATATGAGGAAAAAGTGTTTTTTTTTGCCAAATTTTGAGGTTTGCACAGGATTCTGGGTAAGAGAACCTGGTGAGAGCCCCACAAGTCAGTCGTCCCATCTTGGATTTCCCTAGGTGTCTAGTTTTAAAAAATGCACAGGTTTGGTTCGGTTTTCCTAGGTGCCGGCTGAGCTAGAGATCAAAATCCACAGCTAGGCACTTTCTAAAAAACACGTTAGTTTCCAATGTAAACATGTGATGTGTCCATGTTGCGCTTCCTGTCGCGGGTATTAGGCCAACCCATGCAAGTGAGGTGCCATTTTTTTATTGGGAGACGTGGGGGGAAAATAGAATAGCAGAACAAGTGTTATTGCCCCTTGTTTTCCTTTGCATTTTGTCCTTCCAAATGTAAGACAGTGTGTAAAAAAGATGTCTATTTGAGACATGCCCTATAATTCACATGCTAGTATGGGGACTCCAGAATTCAGAGATGTTCAAATAACCACTGCTTCTCAACACCTTATCTTGTGCCCATTTTGGAAATAGAAAGGTTTCCTTTATGCCTACTTTTCAGTCTTCTTATTTCACCAAATGATTTGCTGTATACCCGGTATAGAATGTAAACCCATTCCAAGGTGCAGCTCATTTACTGGCTGTGGGTACCTAGTGTTCTTGATGAACCTACAAGCCCTATATATCCCCACAACCAGAAGAGTCCAGCAGACATAAAGGTATATTGCTTTAATAATCGGACATCGCACAAAAAAGTTACAGAGTAAAATGAGGAGAAAAATTGCTGTTTTTTTCACTCAATTTCAATATGATTTTATTTCAGCTGTTATTTTCTGTAGGAAAACCTTGTTTGGATCTACACAAATGACCCCTTGCTGAATTTAGAATTTTGTCTAATATTCAGAAATGTTTAGCTTTCCGGGCTCCAGTATTGGTTTTGCACCCATTTCTGTTACTAACTGGAAGGGGGTTAACAGCACACAAAAATAGTAAAAATGGGGTATGTCTCAGTAAAAAGCCAAAATGTGGGTGAAAAATGTAGTTTTCTGATTCAAATCTGACTGTTCCTGAAAGCTGGGAAGATGGTAATTTTAGCACCATGGGCTCTTTGTTAATGTCATTTTTAGGGGAAAAAAAACACAATCCTTCTTCTGCAGCCCTTTTATCCCATAGTTTTTTGCTGTATTTTGGCTAATTTCTTGGTGTTATTCAGGGGAACCCACAAACTCTGGGTACCTCTAGAGTCCCTAGGATGTTGGAAAAAAATTATACAAATTTGGCATGAGTAGCAGATGTGGACAAAAAGTTATGAGGGCCAAAGTGTAAACTCCCCCAAATGGGAAAAAAAGGCTTGGCAACTGAGAGGAAAAAGCCTGGCAGCGAAGGGGTTAACAATTAAATGTTTTTATGGTCTGTGTGTGATTGGCATTGAGAAAGGCTTTAGTCCCGAAACACGTTTTGCTTCTCAATACATTGGATTTCTGATTCCCGGGAGTGCTCCTTGTCTCCTCTGTGTGGAGTATTTGGATGGAATATATATATGTATATATATATATATATATATGTATATATATATATATATAATATATATATATAGTAGTGCAAAACTTTATTCGACTTTCAACAAGTCATAAAAGTAACAAATAAAACATGTCTGTATATAAAATTGCAATAAATACAATAAAATAATAAAAGAATAAATAGCAAAAATAGATACGTCATTAATTTGTCCATTCACACATATTTAAATGGGCTAATTAGATTGGCACCAGTACACCCATAGACTTTCTTGCGGTTATTACCGAGCATAAAAAATTTGCCAGAATTCCACATATTTCAATAGAAGGTAAAATCTGTAAGCTAATGTACACAATACGACACTGACGCAAATTAATCGATCTTTAAAGAGGCATTAAAAGGCGCTTTCTCTGTCTATCATAAAATTTACAAAAGAGGACCACATGTATCATAGTTTGGGGTGCCTTTGCGTCACAAGAACATACCCCGATGGTTGTATTCCAATCGTTCATAGTCAGAAAAGATACTAAGTAATGGAAAGTATCTAACCTTAATCTTGTGAGGACAAAACGATGCAGAGGATTTACCACATTTACCAAATAGGGCTGCATGCCCTCTGTAGACAAGATTAATTGGTTAGACATAACACTACGCTTTTTTGATTCCGTTTCCCATCTCTGTTCTTCTAGATGCTTCAATGTCATGGCCCTCAATTCCTTCCTGGTGATTTTTTACAGTAATTCTGGGTTTGTATAATATTCTTTACTGCCCATGTTTTAAAAAAAGGTCAAAATATATCTCAACCAAGGGACTCTTAGAGAATATGTTGACACCATACAATCAAATAAAATTGCCTTATTTAATCCAGTATGCTCAGAGGTCCAAACTTTCTGCCATAATAATAATGGCTGTATCTTTATTAAGTCAGCTAGAAAGGAAACCCCTAATTCCACATGACTAATGTACAACGATGTGCCATTTGGTACCATTAACAAGTGTCTCAGAAAGTAATTTTCCACCGTCTGGATCAGGTTGCAGTTAGTGTATCCCCAGATACCTGATCCATACATGGCAGCCGGGATATACTTGGCTCTATAGATTTTTACCATGTTCTGCGGGGTAATCGCCCCTAGCCTTTTTGAGAACATTTTCAAGGCCGCCTATGTATCGTTTTTTTGACTTGCCCATATCTTTGGCACCGTTTGCCAAATCCTCTTGAAGTTTTCTAGACAAAGTTTTGGGGTCGTCCATCAAGCGGGGCCCGGAAAAAAGGGGGGTCAAAAAAGTGCATTTCTCATTTTGATTCCTTTAGAGATTTTAGACACATCTGTAGCCCAAACTGCTGGACGGAATTGCACCAAATTTGCCAGGATGTAGCTCTTGGTTCAGAAAGTGTGCTTTTTGTTATTTGATTTAAATCCGTTCAGTAGTTTTTAAAATATTAAAATAAAAACAAATTCGTATATCTGGATGTGTGAAGGCTTTACAGATACTCTCTTTCTCGTGCAGAGATCTCATTAGCTGCCACCACTCCAACCAGGAAGTGTTGGCAGCCATTTTGAGAGTCGGCTTCATAAGAGACTCAAAAACAAATTTAAAAAAAAAGAAAAGGAGCCAGGACAGGGATATCTTGAGCCCTTAGCCTTAGTGCAGTGGTACCCCAGGAACCTCACAAGGCTTAAAAGTATATTTTTTTTATCAGGCTGAAAATCATGACAGATTTGTGAATTTTGCCATGGTGTAAAAAAACACAAAAAAACAAGTGTGTTCTCCCACGCTTGCCTTTTTGATTTTGCCCCCAGGTGGGCAAGGTCTGGCGGGGATTTCCAAACTATAGGAGGGGGATGCAGGGGACACACTGTTAGGACTTATTATGATCCCAGGGACCGCCACCTCTTCATGACACTGCACATTATGGCCCTCATTCCAACCCTGGCGGTCTCTGACCGCCAGGGCGGAGGGCAGCGGAAGCACCGCCAACAGGCTGGCGGTGCTTCCCGGGCTATTCTGACCGGTCAGAAAAGGGGAACCAGCGGTTTCCCGCCGGTTTTCCCCTGGCCCAGGGAATCCTCCATGGCAGCGCTGCTTCCGACCTCCTTCCGACCTCCTTACCGCCAGAACCAGGATGGCGGCAACGGGTGTTGTGGGGCCCCTGGGGGCCCCTGCACTGCCCATGCCACTGGCATGGGCAGTGCAGGGGCCCCCTAACAGGGCCCCATTAGGATTTTCACTGTCTGCTTTGCAGACAGTGAAAATCGCGACGGGTGCCACTGCACCCGTCGCACCCGTGCAACTCCGCCGGTTCCATTCGGAGCCGGCTTCATTGTTGCAGGGTCTTTCCCGCTGGGCCGGCGGGCGCCCTTGTGGCGGTCGCCCGCCGGCCCAGCGGGAAAGTCGAAATGACCCCCGCGGTCTTTTGACCGGGGAGCGGTCATTCGACGGGGGAACTTTGGCGGGCTGCCTCCGCCGCCCGCCAAAGTTGGAATGACCCCCTATGTGTGCAGGGCCATGTGGCACCCCTCGTGCCCCGGGGACCGCTGCCTTCCTGGGGCAGTAATTGTTTATTTATGCATGTGGGCCTGCTCGGAATGCCCGCATCCTGGGGATTGTCACCTCCCTGAGGCAAATGTTGTTAAATAAATGGGGGCCCACATGCCTTCCTGGGGCAAATAATACAATGTATGAGGGGGGCGTGCAGTCCCCACCATGCTCCAGTAACCACTACCTCCTTGGGGCTCATTTATCTTGATGTAGGAGGTCTGTCATGGACCCCCAGGGACTGCCACTTCCCCCAGAGTAAAATTAAATGAAGAAGGTGGATCGTGCAGCCCCTCTCATGGAGTCATGCAAGTCCCTGACGACCGCCACCACCTAGGGCCTGCTCCTGCTACCGCCTGAGGTGCCTATCCTCAAGAGAAAGCTATTTGCTATTGTTAGAAATGGGGTATTTGGTTGGCAGTCAGGTTACCCTGTCCAAATAGCAACTGGATAGGGTACCAATTGGCAGGGCAGGAGTCTAAGCAGAGAGTCAAGGTGCTGGAGGGGAAGTCTTTGATGGCCCTGAGACTTCAACAACAGGAGGCAAGCTCAATTTGAACCCTTGGAGATTCTTCACATGCAGGAATGCACAACAAAGTCCATTGTTTGTCCCCTTTCACAGGCAGAAGTAGAAACTGCAGGATAGCTCCACAAAGCACAGTCAAGCAGGGTAGCACTTCTCCTCAGCTCTTTAGCTCTTCTCCTTGGCAGAGGTTCCTCTTGATTCCAGAAGTGATCCAATTTTCTTGGGGTTTGGGTCCTCTTCTTATACTCCTTTCTACCTTTGAAGTGGGCCTACTTCAAAGTAAAGTCTCTCTTGTTTGTAGGATCGTGCCTTGCCCAGACCAGGCTCCAGACACACACCAGGGGGTTGGGGACTGCATTGTGTGAGGGCAGGCACAGACCTTTCAGGTGTGAGTGAACACTCCTCCTCTCCCACCAAGCACAGATGGTTCATCAGGATACACAGGCTACAACCCAACTCCGTTTGTGTCACTGTCTAGAAAGTTGTGCAAACAGCCCAGCTGTCAAACTAACCCATACAGGGAACCCACAAACAGGCAGAGTCACAGAATGATTTAAGCAAGAATATGCCTACTTTATAAACGTGGCATTTTCAAACACACAATGCCAAAAACAGCTTCACTAAAAGATGTACTTTTAAATTGTGAGTTCAGAGACCCCAAACTCCACATGTCCATCTACTGCCAAAGGGAATCTGCGCTTTAATAATATTTAAAGGTAGCCCCCATGTTAACTTATGAGAGAGATAGGCCTTGCAACAATGAAAAACAAATTTGGCAGTATTTCACTGTCAGGACATATAAAACACATTAGTATATGTCCCACCTTAAACATACACTGCACCCTGCCCATGAGGCCACCTAGGGCCTACCTTAGGGTGTCTTGAATGTAAGAAAAGGGAAGGTTTAGGCCTGACAAGTGTGTACACTTTCCAGTTTGAATTGGTAGTTTAAAACTGCATACACAGACACTGAAGTGTTTACAGGCCTACTAATGTGGTTGGAGCAACCAGTGCTGCAGTCCACTAGTAGCATTTGATTTACAGGCCCTGGGTTCCTCTAGTGCACTGTACTAGGGACTTACCAGTAAATATGCCTATCATTGAAACACAATTACACATATATTTTACATAGGAGAATTTGCACTTTAGCTCTCCGGTAAAATGCCCAGAGTAACAAAAACAGCAAAAACAGGGTCCAGTGCACATCAACCACCTGGGAAACGGAAAAAAAGAGTTAGGGGAGACCACGACAATGATGCCAAGTCTAACAGCTATTGCTTGGCGGGAGCTGACAGCTCCCATGAAGCAAAAGCAAACATATCAAGCAGGAGCAGTCAAACAGCACTAGCTTGCTGAAAACAGAGTTTTCATCTCTTTCCCTCCATGAAACATGCCTGCAGGGAAAGAGATGACTAGATTGATCCTGCAAGAAGATATCTGCTTTCTAAAGCAGTCCTGCGCTTGTGGGAGCAATGCTGTTTCCAGCAGGACGCGAGGAGTCGGCTAGGACCGCAAGGGTCTTCAGTCTCCCTCGCGATCCTAGGTCATGTTACTCTCTCACTTTTGTATCCCGTAATAGGGTAGTAGCGAGAGAGAGAGAGAATGATAGAATGATTGTTATTGCAATAATCTTTCCATAAAATGCCTTTTAGGCATCACACTAGCAAGATGTTTAGTTGGAATGTTTCAGTTACGTTTTGATGCACTGTAGAAGAAACTCACCTCTGGCCTACTGGTAAAGCTCTTGGACACTCACTCAGTAGGTTAAAGGTATCACATGGCAGTCTGTCTCTTTATTTACTCATGTTTTGAATGTTTACCATTCCTAGTGATGGAACATTTAATTATTTTTCCGATCACCATTGTTGGATTGAATGCCATAGAGATGTCTGGACACTGCATAGAAAGGACTCACTTGCAGCCTACTGGTGAAGTTCACAGACCCTCACGCAGAATGTTGAGGGATCCATGGTAGGTGTCCCAGCTGTCATTTATCAGCTTTAAATTTGTTTCAACTTCAAATATTTAAGGTACATACAGAAAGGTGATTTCACTCTTTCTACCTGTCAAATACATTCTTTGTTCCATTTTTCAGAACATTTTCCATTCATTTAACAGCATTTGCCTTCGGACGTGGTGGTCCCAGGGATGTTGTTGGTCTGAGCGGTCCCGCCCCCATACATAAACAATTATTGCCCAATAAAGGTGGCAGATTGTATTCTAAGTGATGCGGTTTTGGGTGGTTGCAGGGGTTGGTCAAATCCCCCCCTGCAGTCCCAGGGAAGGCTACCTCCCTACAGCAATTAATACAATGTATGGGGGGGACATGTAGCCCCCCTGCATCCCGGTGACCACCATCTCCCCAGGGTTCAATTAACTTAATGTAGGGGATTGGCAGGGGACCCTCAATCACGGGGACTGCTACCTCCCCAGAGCAAAATTAAATGTGCACCCCTCATGAAGCCATCCACGGCCCTGGTGGCAGACATCCTGCAGGGCCTGCTCCTACTATCGCCTGAGTGTCCACCCTTGGGAGGAAGATAACAGGTGACAGCTCCCACCAAGAAAAAGCAAACATATTTCCACCAAGGTTAAATTTACCCAGAATATCACACTTGAGACAACAGAGTTAAACAGATCTTATAGCCCATAAAAGAGTGTTGTGGTCCAAGGTTACAGAAACCTACACATTCTGATGGCAGACAGATTACATCAGTTTTACAGACTACTGTCTAAGGCAACAGCAGTCATTACAAATGCTGAAATGACTCCACATACGTCATGAATAATAGCAACAAAAGAAAGTGGCCTCTGAAACAATGGAGACATCTGTAATTACTCTTACAAACTTAAAGTGTATAGCCACTCACTGGTATGAAGTGAATATCCCTCCTCCAATTCAAGAAAAACATATTTTAAGTAACACCATGTTACAGTATAAAAATCTCAGTGAAATTACTGCAGTAAGTCAGAATTAAACCTTAGAAAGGTGCCATGGAAAACTCACAACCAGCATGCAGTGTTGCCCTTTTGACACCACCATAATACCAGGAAATATGAGCATTAGGCCAAGGATGACTTATACTACTGAGGACATAATGGCGGTCATTACAACATTGGCTATAAAAGCCGCTTACCGCCGTGCAGAAGACCGCCAACACACCGCCGCAGCCGCAGAAATCCGCCACAGCTATTATGACCCACAGAACGGAATTCGCCAAAATTCAGACACCCACACAAATCCGCCACACCAAAGGTCAGTGATAAACTGGCGATAACCAAACCTCCGCCGTCACGCCAACAGAAATACGCCCACACCATCATGACCCATGAATCCACGCAGCGGTTTTTCAACCACGGTATTCCATTTGCGGTACACACCGCTGCGCTCAAAATACACACACATATACAAAACACTTCCACATTGGACAATTCGAAATACACATACCTGATACACATACACACACCACTCCCACACCCAATACAATATAAAACACACACCCACATCACCCACAAACCCTTACGACAACATTACCGAGAAAAGGCCAGAGAGAGACACTACAATCCACAACCAAGCATCCACCGGCACAAAATATCATCACCAACAGAACTTCCACGCACCTCACATAACACATCACCACTACATATCAGCACACCTATCACCACACACACCACCCCACACATCACCCACCCCACCCCATGGCATGGCAAAGACACCCCAGGTTCTCTGAGGAGGGGCTCAGGGTCATGGTGGAGGAAATTGTCCGGGTAGAGCCACAGCTATTCGGAGCACAGGTGCAGCACACCTCCATAGCTAGGAAGCTGGAGCTATGGCAAAGAATAGTGGACAGGGTCAACGCAGTGGGACACCACCTAACAAATCGGGATGACATCAGGAAGAGGTGGAATGACCTACGGGGGAAGGTGCTTTCCGTGATCTCAAGACACCACCTTGCGGTTCAGCGGACTGGCGGCGGACCCCCACCTCCTCCCCCACAACTAACAACATGGGAGGAGCAGGTCTTGGTGATTCTGCATCCTGAGGGCCTCACAGGAGTAGATGGAGAAATGGACTCTGGTAAGTCAAAGCTTAACTATTACATCCCCACCCTACCTGCATGCCATCACATACCCCCACCCTCACCCCCATCACTCCAACTCCTCACAAATGTCCCTCTATCACAAACCACCCATCCCAACACCAAGCCCATCATGCAACAACAAAGCATGGACACCCAGCACCAAAGCATGGCCACTGTACATACCCATACACCCCCCTAAACCATCATCACACAAGGTCACACACAGGAATGCAAGCACTGGGGTACACGGTCACCCACCCATTGCACAGCATGCCACACACAGATGTAATAAACATCCTTTTATACCCCTGCAGGACCCCTACCCAACGTCACTGGACAGGAGGTTCCACACATGTCCACACCACCAACAGAAGAGGCCCACAGTGATGACAGCAGCTCTGTCCAAATGGATCTAGATGACCAGCCCGGCCCATCGGGGACCTCGGGACAGTCGGTTCCCCTCACACAGTCACAGGCCACTACAGAGCTTCCTCCCTCTGGAAACACCAGCACAGCACCCACCCAGCGGGCCCATACCTCTGTCCCCAGGACACGTCAAGCAGCAGTGTGTCCATCACTACAGGGAACCCAGGCTAACCCACCACCCCAACAACAACAGGGACGTGGGGGCAGTGGTAGTGGGCACACGGTCCAGGGGACGGAGGCCCAGGAACACAGGGGAACTGGTAGGGCTGCTGTGCGACAGGGGGAGGACAGGCCAAAGGAACCCACTCTCCACAAGGCCCTCTCCTCCATCATGGGAGCCTACCACCACTCCCAGGAGACGATGGCAACGGTACTGGCCAAGTTTCAGGAAACCCAGCACCTGCAGGAGGAACAGTATTTGGGCTTCAGGGAGGAACTCAGAACCATCAATTCCACCCTGGGCACCATTGTAGGGGTGCTGAAGGAAGTACTCAATACCAGGAGTGACACTGTGGCACAACAAGGGGCCCCTGACACTAGCATGGACGATGAACTGCCCACCACCTCCGCCGGCGCAAGTGGACAGGACGCCCCACCACAGGACCACCACACCAGCACCCCACCCCCTGCAGAGGGAGAACCACCCCTCAAGCGATCCCTGAGATCCAGGACAAAGACAGAGAACGATGCCAAGACCCCCACCAAGAAATGAGACCACCCTGAATGTCATCTTTCTGTCCCACTTTGTCACACTGTCCATCCTCAAACTGCCCCAGCTCCACTTCCCATCCCTATTTCGACACTGCACCTGTGAGACTAATAGAATGAACTCTGCCATGGACATTCCTCCACCATCCCCCCTCACCATTATACAACCCCCTCCAATATTGAGCACTTAAATAAACACCCTTGAAGCACAAAACAATCTGGAATCAATCTGTGATTTTGAAATTGTGTATTAGCAATTACAGTGACAAGATGCTCTTTCAATTGAAATGTCAACATACCTATGTCACACAGCTCTAGTCCATGAGGAAACAAAGCAGATGTCACACAGTGGGACCCACATCTGTGAAATCGTAAGGGAAAGTGACAACTCAGTGACCATACACTGGGTGAAAATGACAGACAGTAGAGAGGTAGTAGTGTTAAAGTACATGACTATACTCTTACCTGTGTCTCACTGGAAATATTGCAGGATCACCGAGTTCCTGTTGTCCATGTCCTCTTCTTCTGCTTCCTCATCTTCACTGTCCACAGGCTCCACAGCTGCAACAACACCGCCATCTGGACCATCCTCCTTCAGAAAAGGTACCTATCGACGCAAAGCTAAGTTGTGAAGCATACAGCAGGCCACAATGATCTGGCACACCTTCTTTGGTGAGTAGAATAGAGATCCACCTGTCATATGGAGGCACCGGAACCTGGCCTTCAGGAGGCCGAAGGTCCGTTCTATAATCCGCTGAGTTCGCCCATGGGCCTCATTGTACCGTTCCTCTGCCCTTGTCCTGGGATTCCTCACTGGGGTCAGTAGCCATGACAGGTTGGGGTAACCAGAGTCACCTGCAAATGGCAAGGGACAACTGTTAGACACACACTAACCTGTAGGGATATCCCCAGACCCAGACAACCATTCCCACTATCTTGCTTCCAGGTGCTCACCTAATAGCCACGCACGGTGCCTCTGTAGTTGACCGATCACAGAAGGGATGCTGCTATTCCGCAGGATGTAGGCGTCATGCACTTAGCCAGGGAACTTGGCATTCACATGGGAGATGTACTGGTCTGCCAAACACACCATCTGCACAGTCATGGAATTATAACTCTTCCGGTTTCTGTATACCTGTTCACTCCTGCGGGGGGGACCAAAGCCACATGTGTCCCATCAATGGCACCTATGATGTTGGGGATATGTCCCAGGGCATAGAAATCACCTTTCACTGTAGGCAAATTCTCCACCTGAGGGAAAACAATGTAGCTCTGCATGTGTTTCAGCAGGGCAGACAACACTCTGGACAACACATTGGAAAACATAGGCTGGGACATCCCTGATGCTATGGCTATTGTTGTTTGAAATGACCCACTTGCAAAGAAATGGAGTACTGACAGCACCTGCATTTGAGGGGGGATTCCTGTGGGATGGCGGATAGCTGACATCAGGTCTGGCTCCAGCTGGGTATACAGTTCATGGATTGTGGCACGGTCAAGCCTGTAGGTGAAGATCACATGTCTTTCCTCCATTGTCGACAGGTCCACCAGTGGTCTGTACACTGGAGGATGCCGCCATCTCCTCACATGTCCCAGCGGATGGTCCCTATGAATGACAACAGCGAGCACAGAGTCAACCAACTTAGAGGTACGTACCCACAGTTTACACAGAACACGAATCATAATCCGAAAAGTGGCCTGTATGTGTGTTGAGGCTAGGCCTAGGTATGTGTGACGCAGTTAAAAATTAAGCCATGTGGGCCCCTGAAATGGCGGCTGCCTGACCTCTAAAGTGGGACAATGGGATGTGAGGTAACTGCGCTGGCGTTGTACACCGTTGCGGTAGGCGGTCGAAGACTGCGGCGCAATGCTGCATTGGTTAACATTGGACCCTATGGGTCCCAGGAGCCAATGACGATGTACGCACTGCCGTGGACGTGACCGCCATTTTCTATCTATTGAATCACTCGATATCTGATCTTCGACAGGAGAGGACCTGCCCTGCAAGTGCTGCTGTGACCTCTGTCTGGAAGAGACAATGGCTTAAATGCCTGGGGAAAGGGCCCCTGCCTTCACATCGGAGGAGTTAGAGAAACTCGTTGATGGGGTCCTTCCCCAGTACACGCTACTCTTCGGTCCTCAAGACAAACAGGTAAGTACACTGGGAGCATGCTGTATTGGCTCTGCCTGTGTGGAGTGGGGTGGATGAAAGATGGGGGGAGAGGAGATTGAGGCGTGCATGAAACGACGATGAATGCATGTGCCACATGGCAAGGGTAGGGATGGGGTGAAATGACTGTGACAGTGCAGTTGGTAATAAAATGTCTCTTCCCCCTGTACAAATCATGTAGGTCAGCGCCCACCAGAAAAAAGATATTTGGCGTGCCATCGCCAAGGACGTCCGGACCCTGGGGGTCTACCACAGACGGAGCACCCTTTGCCGGAAAAGATGGGAGCACATTCGCCCCTGGAGCAAGAAGACGACGGAGGCTCAGCTGGGGATGGCCTCCCAACGTGGGAGGGGTGCCCGTCGCACCATGACCCCCATGATGCTCAGGATCCTGGCGGTGGCGTACCCAGAGTTGGATGGGCGCTTGAGGGCATCACAGCAGCCTCAAAGGGGTGAGCACACTCTCATCCTGTTGATTTTACGTGCAGTGGAGGTGTCTGGGTGGGGGAGGTGGGCTGTGGGTTTTCCTAGGTCAGGGCGAGTTTAGTAGGCAAGGTCCCTCCGTAAGGCAGGCCATGTGGCACCCCACCCCACCTCTGCAGAGTGCCAAGTACACCTAGTCATGCCCCAGTGTCATCTATGTGTTCAGATGTCGTCCATAGCCTTGTAGGCCATGTCCCAGGGATTGAACATTGGAGCCCAAGAGCGCGGAGTGGTGCAGGAGGCTTCTGTGTCTGTTGTGTCCACCAACAGTAGCAGTAGTGCATGCACTCAACATGTCTTTCTTCTGTCATCCCCCTCCTTTTTGTTGCCTCCCTGTTCTTGTGTGCATTAGCATCATCAGGTGGAGGAGCAGTGGCACCGGAGCAGGAGGGAGCGGCATCCCACATGGCCCTGGAGGGCGACACTACGGACTCGGAGTTCACCAGTGGGACGGAGGGCGAGGGGAGATCCACGGTGGGGACAGGAGCCAACAGCAGTGACACGGACTCGTCCTCTGATGGGAGGTCCCTTGCGGTGGTGGCACCATCTGTGCCCCCCCTTCTACAGGTACAGCCGCCACTCCCCCTACCAGCACCGCCCTCCCAGCAGCCCCTCAGCCTTTGCCCAGTGCCCGCTCACCCAGGATGTTGGGCATCCCCTTCGCCCCAGGCACCTCAGGCCCTGCCCCAGTCACCCCTGCTGCCCTCAGTGAGGAGGCCATTGACCTCCTCAGGTCCCTCACTGTTGGGCAGTCTACCATTTTGAATGCCATCCAGGGTGTAGAAAGGCAGTTGCAACAAACAAAGGCATTCCTGGAGGGCATTCATTCTGGTCAGGCGGCCCTTCAGCGAGATTTTCAGACTCTGGCCTCAGCACTGATGGCAGCCATTGTCCCCGTCTCTAGCCTCCCCCCTCCAATTTCCTCCACCCAGACCCAATCCCCTGTACCCCAGCCTATCCCAAGCACACCTTCAGACCAGCATGCACACACGTCAACACACAAGGGAAGCTCAGGCAAACATAAGCACCACACATCCCACAGGCACTCACGCGAGCATGAGACACATGCAGGCACACCAACATCCACTGCCTCCACTGTGCCCCCCTCCTCCTCATCTCCCTCCTCCCTCCCAGTCTTGTCTACACTCACACCTGCATGCACTACATCTACAGCCACTACTGCCATCACCAGCACACACATCACCACACCCCGCTTACATGCAGTCACCACCCCCACTACCATTCACACGTCCCCTGTGTCCTCTCCCAGTGTGTCTATGACGCCACCTCCCAAGATACACAAACGCAGGCACACACCCATCCAACAGCCATCCACCTCACGACAGCCTCCAGCGCATGCACCTTCACCCAAAGTCACCAAACGAACACCTCCTACAACCACAACCTCTTCCTCTACTCCCAAACCCCCTCCAGCTACCCATCCCAGTGTCTCCCAAAAACTTTTCCTGTCCAACCTTGACCTCTTTCCCACACCTCCCCCACCCCGTCAGTCTCCTAGGGCCTGAATCTCCAGGTCCCAACCTAGCACCTCAGTCACAACATCTCCGGAACCAGTGGTGCCTGTAGTCACCGGAATATGGAGTGCACCGGCCACCAGGGCAGCCAGTGTGGCACGGAGCCACAGCACTGACAGTCCCCCACCTGTCAAGCATCAGAAGTTGGCCAGTACCCGGCGGGAGAGGGGGAAGACTGCAGCCACCAAAGGTGCTCCCAGGGGTCCCGGTGGGAGTGTGGAGTCAGCTGCGACACCTTCCAAGGTGTGGAAGGGCCACAAGAAACCCAGCAAGGCTGGGAAGAGCAGCACGGCAGAGAAGACTGCCATCATCCCCGCTGCCCAGGAGGCCACCGCCAGCACCTGCCCTGCTGCCCAGAAAGCCACCGCCATCATCCCCGCTGCCCAAGAGGCCACCACCAGCACCTGCCCAGCCGCCCTGGAGGCCACCGCCATCATCCCCGCTGCCCAGGAGGCCACCGCCTTCATCCCCGCTGCCCAGGAGGCCATTGCCAGCACCTGCCCTGCTGCCCAGGAGGCCACCGCCATCATCCCCAGTGCCCAGGAGGCCACCACCAGCACCTGCCCTGCTGCCCAAGAGGCCACCGCCAGCACAAGCCCCGCTGGGCTAGAGAGGACCGCTAGCACAAGCCCTGCTGAGCGAGAGAGGACCACCAGCACATGCCCCGCTAGGCTAGAGAGGACCGCCAGCACAAGCCCCGCTGGGATAGAGAGGACCGCCAGCACAGGGCTAGAGAGGACCGCCAGCACAAGCCCCGCTGGGCTAGAGAGTACCGCCAGCACAAGCCCCGCTGGGCTAGAGAGGACCGCCAGCAGATGAGTCATTGCAGAGGAACCAGCCGCCACAAGCACAAGATGAAGCACTCTGGGCACAAAGCCCCCTCCAGAACCAGTGGAGAAAGTTATCCACTTGAGAGACTGTGGCTTTGCACTACCCAGGATGCAGCAGTGGGCAAACCACCCACTGAAAAGACTTGAGAGACTGTGGCTTTGCACTCCCCAGGATGCAGCAGTGGGCAAACCACCCACTGAAAAACTTGAGAGACTGTGGCTTTGCACTCCCCAGGATGCAGCAGTGGGCAAACCACTCACTGAAAAGACTTGAGAGACTGTGGCTTTGCATTCCCCAGGATAAAGCAGTGGGCAACCCACCCATTGAAAAGACTTGAGAGACTGTGGCTTTGCACTCCCCAGGATAAAGCAGTGGGCACCCCACCCACTGTAGAGACTTGAGAGACTGTGTCTTTGCACTCCCCAGGATTGAACAGTGGGCATGTGGCCCCCTCGTGGATTTGGTGTTGTGCACTCAATCGGCTGAGGTGCCCCCCTTTCCCTCCCCGTGAGGTGCCTGTTTTCTTGCTCTCTGATGCCCCTGCAGTGTTCTCTCCGTCATGGTCGGGGATCTTGTGTGGGCCTCGCCCAAACCGCGTGGGCCCTGTGTTCCACGGACGTCATTGGAGCACTACCTGGACTACTAAGCTTGGTGTATAGTTTGTTTATAGTGTATATATATATATTTTTGCATACTTGATTTTAATATATTACAATGGTTACACTCATTTCCTTTTGTCTTTGCATTCTTACGGGGGATTGGGGGTGTAACTGTAATGTATCATGATGTATTGGTGTGTGTGTTGTAGTGGGTGAGGGTGGGGGTGTTGCGTGTTGCGTGTGTGTGTCCCTGTTTTTTCCCTCCCCCCTCCCCTGTGTCGTAGGTGCAGTACTCACCATTGTGAGCAAGAAGATAAGGGCTGGCAGGATCTGCAGCTCTGGTTCCATGGCGTCCGGATTCCTCGTGGGGTGTATAGGTGAGCGTTTTCCCTTCGAAGTCCTGTTTCCGCCATGTTTTTGTTCGCGGTGAATCCGCCCCGGAAAAGGTGGCGGATTGGTAGGTTGTGATACTGTGGGCGGTACTTTGTCCTCCGCCTGTCTGTTGGCGGTGACCGCCGCGCTGTTTGTTTGTATCGCTGTGGCGGTCGAGGTGTTAAAGTGGCTGTCTTTGTTGGCGGTTTCGGCAACGGTCGTAATTCAATTTTTTTTTTTTGCTGGCCTGTTGGCGGTCTTACCGCCGCTTTAACACCGTCCGTCAGGGTTGTAATGACCACTAATATGTTCACGTTTAGTCACAATATGCCAAAAATCACCAGCTGTATGCCATGGCCATCAGTATGCCAGATGTGTGCCACTTTAAGTTAGAGATGCCTCTAAAATAGGATCACACCACACTAGAGCAACCCAGTAATCCTCCTGAGTAATGGGTAAAAACATCAACACACACAATATTCCCCTGAAGGAGAAATATTTCATACAATGCTTTGTTTGCAAAATACCATTAGGAAAAAAAAAAGATAGTTTATATCAGGTATAAGGCGTACTATTCTGTGTAATGAATATCAAGCACAATGTATTAATACTTGACATTGAGGCTATTGCGCACACTAAACAGTCCACAAGCATTGGCTCAAAACAATTATATCCATGAGTGGCACTCTCCCGAGGTTCAACTCTGATCAGTACTTGTGAGTCCCAAAATGTAGCGGTGGGTGGAACTTGAGGAGTGGCACTTCACTAAATTCTGCTGTATCACCTAAAAACTCTGTGGTATTCCTCAGAGTTCTGCTATTGGCAGAATTGCCATTCTAGCATCACTATTTCCCTATTTCAAGTGCCAAAATCAGGCTAAGCTCAGTACAGTAACTCAGTACAGTAAGAACTCTGTGATACTTTTCCCAGGTCTAGAACTTACACAGGCCTCCAGCTGCTGCAGCAGGTGGAATGAGCCAGGGAGGGATACCATTCCAGGTGAGGAGTAAGCAGGAGTGAAGCCCTGCAAACAAATGAGAAGCAGTCAGGCCTATCCCAGAGGCAATGTGTAAAGCGTTTACACAACACACACAACACACTTGATGCACTATCCCCACCACAAAGGAAACACAACACCAAGTTATATGAAAATATACTATATTGTACCCAACGCAACTATTAGACCAAACATCACATATCAGTAGTATCCTGCCACCTAAGCAGTTGTCAGAACTTTCCACATTAGTTACTCTGCAGAACTAGCAGTAGTCACATATTACACACAGGTTACTCAGTATTCTGCAACATAAGCAGTAGTCAGGAAACACGTTATTACACCAAAGCACTTGTCATAAGAATATCATAAACGTCCATATTAGGAACATTATAAAATGTATGGCAAGTCCGAAAAACATATTAGCAAGTCATGCCCACAAAAGGAACATTATCATACAGATATGTAATATCATATAACAGGTAGGCAACGATTGATCACTAAAGTCTCTAAAAAGAACTTAGGTTATATATATTGTCTTATAGCAGTACCTGGTTTCCATGATGAGGCAGCTCCAGTGCCAGGAGAATGGGAAATGGGGCCCCTGGTGCTCCTCTGTGCCAAGCGGGGGCCTCCTGATAGTTCTGGGGTTGAGGGTGGCAGCACCCACCCCCTCTGAATTAATGATGGGCCTCTCAGGGGGCCCGCAATTGACGGGGGCTCCCCTGGCCTCCACCGGCCCTCCCAAGAGGGGGCTAGGTCAACAAAAATGATTTATGAAGGAGGGGGCACCACACACCCCCTCTGCTGTAAAAACGCACCCCTCCTGGGGCCTGCGATCTCTGGAGGCCCCCTTGGGCATTCACTGGCCCTCCAACAAGGGGGGGACCAACACAATGCCACGAGCCCACAAGGTGGCGTGGGGGGCCTCCGGCGAGGCTTCCATCCCGCCCGCAGACTTTCACAAATTCCTTCAGGGCTCCGGTGGGGCAGGGGGAGACTTCCTTCTCCCCCTTGCCCTTCCAAAACAAGGAAAAGGGGGCACGGTGGGGCGGGGGAGACTCTGATGAGGCCTCCTTCCCCACCTGACATCTCCTGGAACACGCGGCGGCCCGCCCGGCTGTCAAAGAAATCAGGCATCAGAGTAGGTACCTGCCGGTGCCCCAGGTGTGCTCCTTGGAGCACGCTCGCTCCTTTTCTCCTTTTGGTGGTGCCCCTGGGGCACGGTGAAGTAGCGTGTCCTTGTGCTTAAGATGAACAGCCCACCTGGTCTGCGGTGGTGATTTTTCCACGTTACCGTGCTTATGAGCGATTTATACTTTTGGTGATCCCGGGTCACAACAGTCTTTCTGGGCAGTAAGGAGCACTCTCAAAGTGCTGAAAGAATAAAAGGTGAAGCACATTCCCAAGTGCTCATTTTGTCAAGTATTGAAGCACTCCTCATGCTTCAAAAGGTTGCTGGGGTCAAGGGCCACAGCACCCTCCCCCTGGGAGCATAGTTCAGGAAGAAGGAGCACAGAGGACAGTGCCCAGCAGCAGGCCAGCACAAGAGGGATGCAGACAAGTGGTAGTTCCTTACAGTGACCATGCAGGTCACAAGTCAGTACAGCAGCAGCAGTCCATGGCGGTCCCTGGTGAGTCCTTCCAGCATTACTGTGTCCAGTTCCAAGATGTCTGCAAGAGTCTCCAAATTGTGGGGAAAACTCCCCTGTACTTATACTCAGTCTTTACAGTGTTTTACAATGGAAGGGGAGAGGAGGTTCCAACCATTTACAACTGGTTCTGGGAGTGCCCCCTCTCTCCTCCGGCACAGGCTCCAAACATCAGTTGGGGGTAAATGATCCTATTGTGTGAGGCCAGGGCACAGCCTTTACAAATGTCGGTATACCCTGCCTCTCCCTTTTCTCAGCCCAGGAAGACTATTCAGTATGTGGAGGCACCTCTGTGACATCTCCAACCTCCATGTGTACAAGCTGTCTGAAAAGTATGCACAAAGCCCAACTCACTCTGCCTAGACGTGGACTGGAGTCAAGCTGCAAAACAACAGAGTCATAAGCTCAGAGAAATGCTCACTTTCTAGAAGTGGCATTTCTGTAATAGTAATAAAAAATCCACCTACACCAGCAAGCAGCATTTCTTACCACCATTACAACCATACCAAACATGCCTACGCTACCCCTCATAAATCAGACAATACCGCTTACACATAAGGCAGGGCATTTCTAATGGAATCCTATGAGAAGGCAGCACTCACAACAGTGAGACACCAAGTTAGGCTGGTTGTCACTACCAGGACAGGCCACGCAACCTGGCACATGTCTGCCTTTTAAGTACATGGCACCCTGCCCATAGAGCTAGCTAGGGCCTACCTTAGGGATGACTTACATGTAGTAAAAGGGGAATTCTGGGCCTGGCAAGTAAATCTAGATGCCAGGTCCCTGTGGCAGAAACAGCGCACACAGGACCTGCTCTAGCAGGCCTGAGACAGGTTTCAAAGGCTACTTCAGTAGGTGGGGCAAGCAGTGCTGCAGGCCCACCAGTAGCATTTAATGTTACATGCCCCGGGTATAGAGATACCACTGTACAAGGGACATACAGGTAAATTAAATTTGCCAATTAGGTATAAGCCAATTATACCAACTTTAAATGGGAGGGCACCTGCACTTTAGCACTGATCAGCAGTGATAAAGTGCTCAGAGTCCTGGAGCCAACAGCGAGAGGTCAGAAAAAATAGGATGAACTAGGCAAAAAGTCAGGGGATGAACCTTTCACAA
This sequence comes from Pleurodeles waltl, assembly GCF_031143425.1. NCBI lineage: Eukaryota > Metazoa > Chordata > Amphibia > Caudata > Salamandridae > Pleurodeles > Pleurodeles waltl. Next base: position 236,515,346 of record NC_090443.1, on the reverse strand, counting down.
GGGCCAGGTCCAACACCAAGCCTTTCATATCCTGCAATAACGAGAACACTAGAATTTCTAGAGAGGCGGTGATGCAAAATGCAATGACTGGTACAGGGTAATGCTGGATATCTACTGTACAGAAAGCACTATGTTAACTTTTCTTCTCTACATTTTACATACCACCAGCACTGTCCCTGGAACAATAGTAAGACCCATCAATGTGGGTGTAGCCAGTAACCAAGATCCTATACACCTCAGTCCCACTCACCTTGGTGAACCCGACACTCTAGCACGTTTTTTTTTTTAAGGCTGGTCAAATTGAGATTGAGCATCAGGTACCACACAAAAGATTGCACTGCCCAGCTCAGTTCCATAGGCCTGGCTGTTCATGCTCGCAGCAGGTTATGCCGGAGCCAGTCCTGGGGCCACTGACCCGTTTGTTAATGAGCGTTTAGGGGACAGTGCACACTGTCCTGGATTCCTGTCCTTTGCTTGGGCTGGGAGGAGTTTGAAAAAGCATGGCATGGGCTCATCAAGGCTGAATGGGAGGGGGAGATGTGTTTTGAGGCGGGACGTGGGACATGGTTGCTACTGTGCACTCTGATAAAGTGAGGGAACCAACATCAGCCCAGAGTGAGGAGTGAGTCTCACATTACACAACACACACAACACATTACTATGGTGCACATGCTTATTGCTTGGATGATGCAGCACCTCAAGCGCACGGGTTAAAGAAAGTTATCCAAAAATGTTCTACTGCAAAGTGCAATTGCAAGCACAGCTCTACAATGACATGTCACGTGGGCTAAAGCTAGGTTCGAGGCAACGGCAGTTTTCAATACTGTGTGCTTTCAATACTGTGCATAGGAGATCCTAGGAGAGGTGGGTGGCAAACTCCAACACACAGTGGATGGCAGAGCTTTTGCCAAACTCTGCACTCTAAGCAGAGTGAGGAGTGGGCAAAACTCCTCAAACTTCAAAAACGGAGCAGAATTCACTTCCCACCCCTACTAGAAAGGATGCTCCTAGCTGCCACGGGGATCACCCAATACATGTAATCCTCCTCATAGTCCCAAAAAGGTATTTAGAGGCCAGGGATTTAAACTTCTTATGATTAAGTATTTGTGGTGATCACTGCCTCAGCATTTTGGTGCCCAAATGTCTGACCAGTACATGGGACCAGCCTCAGGACAAAGGCCCTGATTTATACTTTCTGGTGCAAAACTGCACTAATGCCTGGCAGTTTGGGCTGGATTGTTCCCATGGGGAACAGGGTCAAGACTGATTTGCATATGACTGGGTCTGAGCTGCAATGGCATGGCAAGCAAAAAAACTGATGGATTAAACCCAGATCTGTGACTGGGGGTGTATGTTTGATTTGTTCTGCATTCTGTCCATCTTCTGTTGTTTTTGCATTTGTCGCCCCAAGTGGGAAGGGTATGCCCAGTCGGGGGTCCCGTGCTTGCTATGCCCCCACATTCAAGCTAGCCTTACTGATGGAGGGTGATACCATGAAACTGGTCTCAGGATGCTTGTTCCTGGTCCAGGGAGAACCCGACCTGACAGTTCAGGCTGGACTGTTCCCATGGGGAACAGTGTTAAGACTGTTTTGTATATGGCTGGGTCTGAGCTGGAATGGCATGCCATGACATGCAAATAAACTGATGTATTAAACCCAGGTCTGTGACTGGGGGTGAATGTTTGATATGTTCTGCATTCTGTTGATTTTCTGTTATTTTTCCATTTGTTGCCCCAAGTGGGAAAGATATGCCCAGATGTGGTTCCTGTGCTTGCTATGCCACCAGATTCAAGCTAGCCTGGCTGATGAAGGGTGATACCCTGAAACCGGTCCCAGGATGCTTGTTTCTGGTCCAGGAAGGACCTGGCCTGGCAGTTTGGGCTGGACTGTTCCCATGGGGAACAGGGTCAAGACTGATTTGCATATGGCTGGGTCAGAGCTGGAATGGCATGGCAAGCATAAACACTGATGGATTAAACCCAGATCTGTGACTGGTGGTGAATGTTTGATTTGTTCTGCATTCTGTCCATCTTCTGTCATTTGCTGCCCCAAGTGGGAAGCGTATGTTCAGACGTGGGTCCTGTGCTTGCTATGCCACCAGATTCAAGCTAGCCTGGTTGATGAAGGGTGATACCCTGAAACCGGTCCCAGGATGCTTGTTTCTGGTCCAGGGAGGACATGGCCTGGCAGTTTGGGCTGGACTGTTCTCATGAGGACCAGGGTCAAGACTGATTTGCACATGGCTGGGTCTGAGCTGGAATGACATGACAAGCAAAACAAATGATGGATTAAACCCAGATTTGATTTGTTCTGCACTCTGTCCATTTTCTGTTGTTTTTGCATTTGTTGCTCTAAGTGGGAAGGGTATGCCCAGATGTGGGTCCCGTGCTTGCTATGCCACCAGATTCAAGCTAGCCAGGCTGATGAAGGGTGATACCCTGAAAGCAGTCCCTGGATGTTCGTTTTTGGTCGAGGAAGGACCTGGCCTAGCAGTTGGGCTGGACTGGTCTCATGGGGAACAGGGTCAAGACTGATTTGCGTATGGCTGGGTCTGAACTGGAATGGCATGGCAAGCAAAAAACTGATGGATTAAACCCAGATCTGTGACTGGGGGTGAATATTTGATTTGTTCTGCACTCTGTTGATCTTCTGTTGTTTTTGCATTTGTTGCCCCAAGTGGGAAGGGGATGCCCAGATGTGGGTCCCGTTCTTGCTATGCTGCCAGATTCAATCTAGCCTGGCTGATGAAGGGTGATACGCTGAAACCAGTCCCAGGATGCTTGTTTCTGGTCCAGGGAGGACCTGTCCTGGCAGTTTGGGCTGGACTGTTCCCATGGGGTACAGGGTCAAGACTGATTTGCATATGGCTAGGTCTGAGCTGGAATGGCTTGGCAAGCAAAAAAAAACTGGTGGATTAAACCCAGATCTGAGACTGGGGGTGAATGTTTGATTTGTTCTGCATTCTGTCCCTCTTCTGTTGTTTTTGCATTTGTCGCCCGAAGTGGGAAGGGTATGCCCAGACGTGGGTCTTGTGCTTGCTATGCCACCAGATTCAAGCTAGCCTGGCTGATGAAGGGTGATACTCTGAAACTGGTCCCAGGATGCTTGTGTCTGGTCCATGGAGGACCTGGCCTGGAAGTTCGGGCTGGACTGTTCCCATGGGGAACACAGTCAAGACTGATTTCCTTATGGCTGGGTCTGAACTGGAATGGCATGGCAAGCTTAAAAACTGATGGTCTAAACCCAGATCTGTGATTGGGGGTGAATGTTTGATTTGTTCTGCAATCTGTCCATCTTCTGTTGTTTTTGCATTTGTCACCCTAAGCGTGAAGGATATGCCCAGATGTGGGTCCCATGCTTGCTATGCCACCAGATTCAAGCTAGTCTGGCTGATGAAGTCGTGATACCTTAAAACCAGTCCCAGGGTGCTTGTTTCTGGTCCAGGGAGGAGCTGGCCTGGCAGTTCGGGCAGGACTGTTTCCAGGGGGAACATGGTCAAGACTGATTTGCACATGGCTGGGTCTGAGCTGGAATGGCATGGCAAGCAAAAAAACTGATGGATTAAACCCAGATCTGTGACTGGGGTTGAATGTTTGATTTGTTTTGCATTCTGACAACCTTTTGTTGTTTTTGCAGATGTAGAAAGTAGAGGCATGTGTTGCACGTGCCAAACTGCAACACATACCTGCACTTTCCTCTGTGATGGTGTAGTCACTGCTTCTTATCACCAACACAGGCACACGTATCATGGCGTAGAGAGCCTGTGTTGCAGGGATGATTGCCCATGTACTAAAAGGGCCACTTTACCATTTATCCTTTTCCAGTTTCCATGTGTACCACAGAATGCAGCACACAATAAAACAGGAAAAATCAGTACTACAATATCAGATTTCACTGTTGCACCACTTCAAAGCCACACCTAGGGCCATATTTATACTTTTTGATGCAAAACTGCGCCAACACAGGTTTGTGTCAAAAAGTTTAACGCTGGCTAAAGCCATTTCTTTGCGCCACCCGGGCGTCAAATTTATACTTGCTGTGGTGCAAACCACAGGTTAGAGTAATTTTTTTTTACTCAAACCATTGCACCACATCGTAAAGAAAAATTACGTTAACGCAGTGAAAATTACTTTAATCTGGTTTACGAGGTTGCAAACCGGATACACGCCTTTTTTTGCCGCAATAGCGTCAAACACAGCAAAATGTGCAAAGGAGCCCCAAAATGGATCCCAGAAGTCATGCGAGACCCCTGGAAGACTACGGCCGACCAGGAACCAGCTAGGAGGACCCAGAAAAGACCCAGGAGAGGGAGAAGAAGAAAATGAAGTGCCGGTTCAGTGCAGAAGAGCATGAATTACTGGTGAAAGAGGTGACGGAACACCAGCATCAACTTTTTGTCACCTCAAAATTGCCAATTAAGAGGAGAGAGGCAATTTGGCTACAAATTGTCGACAAGATAAACAGTGTGGCAGAAGTACGGAGAACAGTCACTTAGTGCAAGAAAAGTGCATGACCAAAGAAAAGATGGCACGGAACAGGAAGACAGCACTGCAGACTGGAGGTGCGAGTCCAGCAACGCATGAGGCCCTGGACTACATGGAGGAGATAGTGGCAGACGTCATCCCTGAGGAGATCGTCACAGGGATTCAAGGACAGGACAGCACTGACTACCAGGAAACCACACAGATGCAGGGTAAGTAAAATGGGGGACAGAAATGCCTAAATGTTAACTGTAAGCAGGGGGGGCATATTTACTACACAATGCATGTCAGCCATGATAATCAGGTAGTGGAAAGGGCAAAGGGACATGGCATGGGTGCATGGGCTATGCAGGGGAAACCTGGGGCACAGCACTACATCAACAACCTTTGCATGGGGGTACTCTGCCATGCCAGGGATGTTGGAAAGGCAAAGCCAGACCAGGAGGGTAGGGTACAATGTAAAACTGGCCTGCTGTCACACGACAGCTGGTATTGTCGCTACATGAACTAGGGCTCAATTACCAGTCTCAGGCCATATCCACAAGTGGTATTTACCATTGACAACAGTTGCCACTACCACATGTGCTGTGTGCAGGTCAAGTAGTTTATGGCAGTTAAGTGCCCATGGATAAAACACCCCAAAATTGAGGGTTCAGGATGACGACATTATCAATCCCCTGTAATTCCTAACAAAATGCAAAACCTGTCAAATGTTCATGTCTGTAGGCGCAATAAACATCAGGTATTGTTACTTACATTATGAAGTACACAGCAGTAATGTCATACCCATGCTGCACATTTCAGGGTCTTCCTGTGTTACAATAGCTGCAATGGCACCTTGCAACATCCCAACTGTCATACTGCTAAGACAACAGCATTGAGGGTGAGGACATATGTGTCTAGCAGTTAAACACACCCGCACAGTCATAAGAGGAAATGGAACACTGCCAGGACCATCAGTGCAATCCAAAGTAGCACACATTCCCCAACATCAACATTACACACTACCAATGCTGATACCTGTGTCTTGCCATGCCAATGCTATACATAGTATATGCTAGGTCTCAGCAACATATAGGTGGATGTGAAATATCTGAGACTGGGTCAGTTCCAGACTGTTAAGTGTGGTGCAAGTTGCATCAGAACACCCACAGCCAGCGCAAGGCCTCACCATGATAATGGAAGTAGACGGAGGGTTGAGTAGGATAATAAGGTGGCAAAATACAATTTGGACAGAACCTACACCTAGAGGATGTGACACAGACAATTCCCCAAACTGCCCAAACCACCTGTGACAATCAGGTGGGGCATAGGCCTGGGAGAATGCTAATCTTAATGACAGGAACAATGAACAGGAACCAAGATTACAAAGTTCCAATAATAGGAAGTCAGTAATGTCACAGTACAAATGCCACAACACAGACACACTAATTGTACAATATCTCATTGCAGAGGATGATGGATCTCCTGGGGATATGCCTGTCCTGGACTTTCCTGATGACAAGGATGACGAGCTGACATACATTAGCCAGCAGACCCTCCAAGATGTCCTTGGAACCCTCCAGACCCCACCTTCAGTCAGAGCACAGAAGTAGCAGCCATCACAGAGTGCCCACCCACCACCGCAATAGTACAACCTGCCAGCTCCAACCCAGATGAGGACTCTGAGAACACTGGTACCACCTTTGAGAGGACTGTAGTTGGAATACAGTAGGAGCTGGCCAAGAAGGTGCAGGTGGGGATGCAAAATATGGCAGCCAGACTTGAGGGGATGCGCACGTGCATGATGCCATCTGCAGAACAGGCTGCAGCCATGCAAGCGCTATCATCCATACTGCAAGGACTACAACAATGTGTAAGGGAATTCACCACAGCAGTAAGAAAGTTGCCACAACACCTGGCATCCCAAACCTTTCATTGTGTGAACAAATGCAATCTTGACCCCCTCAGGGCTGACCTGGCTGCCTACCACAGTTATGTAGCTGCTATACTCAAGAACCAACAGCTCCTCCTTGCTGCAGTAATGTCCTTAACAACCCCACAGTTGGCAGATGCCGGGAATTCTGAATCCACATCTTCAAACACTGAAGTGTGTGTTGCCCCTTCAAACCCACCATCACCAAGGGCAGAGGAGACGACACACACATCAGAAGATGAAGACGTGGAACAGATCACCTTCACCAGTAGGAGTACCTGGTAGCACCAGTCCACTAGGTTCTGTGCTTGTTAACATGCCAGTCTTGCTACAGTTGGTCACATGCACTCTTCTCCAGCACACTGTTTAGCCTGACACTATGCTCTGTCATTGTCTTTCACTACCTCATTGGCAATCCATGTTCCTCTGCACTGTTTGACACTTCATCCCAGCATGTCCACTGACATATCCCATTACACTTATATTGCATCACAATAGAAAGTGTCACACTAATGGACTCACAATCCTGGACTATGTAATTATTGCACTACAGCACTTTAAAATAAATAGCACTTACACAAACACTTTGGGGGTTATTACAACTTTGGAGGAGGTGTTAATCCGTCCCAAAAGTGACAGTAAAGTGACGGATATACCACCAGCCGTATTAGGAGTCCATTATATCCTATGGAACTCGTAGTACGGCTGGTGGTATATCCGTCACTTTACCGTCACTTTTGGGATGGATTAATACCTCCTCCAAAGTTGTAATAACCCCCTTTGTCTCTGTGTAATGTGACACATAAACTGTGTAGGAGACTATTGATGTATGTCACATGTCAATGGCCATAGAATGTCAATACAACTGCGTTGAAAGATTGTGGGCTGATAACAATGCACTGGGTTCTGGACTGTATCATCATCTGCGCTTCCTGAGGATTATTTCTGAAGTAAATTGAAAACAAACAGTATAATGCTGTGTTGGACTGAAAAAGTCTGCTTAAGGTATGTATAAGCTGAAAATCAGTGTGGCCAATATTCCCTTCAAGACAATCTTTATGTGTGTGACACCTGACTATAAACTTTCATCACACACACATACACAGCAGGAATGGATGTGTACGAGTGTATGGACAAATATGTAACCTGGGAGTACAATGTAAGAAATGATAGGTTTGATTTATGTATACAATACTACATAAGATTATAACATCACTCAGCTTATCAGGGTTCACATGAACATCAGGCTGCAGGCAGACGTACCACAGTGCCCAAGATTCCAAATCAGGACTCAAACGATGACAGATTTTAAAACACATATACATTGGGAACCATAGTAACCTTGAGTGGTGGGTGCAATGGATGGCAGGTGCATAGAGAAGCAGCTTTCGTGTAGCTGCCAACGTGACTGCACATTAGGAATTGCGAATAACCATGTCAATAATGGGATTCTGATGCAGGATGAATCACAAATGCAAATACTAAATTGACACTGTTCACCCATGCCAAGGCCCTGATCCCCAAGTATATGACACATACTGTAAAGGAGCACATAAAACTTTATTTCACAGTAATAAAGGACACTAAAACTAGGGGAAACACCTTAACTAACCTAACCTATCCTAACTACACATTACCCACAACTGGCCCTAACTACCCTACGCTAAACTTACCTATCACATTCAAATTAACACTCTAAACATCAACCCACCACCCCCTTATATGAGGGGACACATGTAGGACAACATATACTAACCTAAACACATACTAACCTATCCTAAACAAATACAGATGTTTTAAATATATATTTTTTTTAATGTTTTTTTACACATAAACCCCAACATCATCCCCTACCCACCCACAAAAAACATGTAATAATATACCCCCTCCACCCCCAACCCACTTATACTAACTAAACTAACAGCCAACACTAACCTAACACTAAACCCCCTAAACCCACTAAAGATAAGAATCAGGAAAGAGGAGGGAGGGGGGGGGAATTATGGGTGAGGATCCAAAGGTCACAAATTGGCCCTCTGCAGGATCTTCTTAATACCCCGCAGTCTCCTGCTATTGCGGGACATCTCCTGCTGCAGCCTGTCCATCCTGGGCAACATCTGTTGCATGTCATGTCTCATGTTCTGAAATTCTACATTTTCTATGACTGCAGCCGGGGTTGTCTGTGTTCCACTTGTTGATGGTACTGCTGGGGCCGGTGCTGTGCTTGGAGGGGGAGATGCAGGAGCTGCTGCCTGTGGGCCTGAGCCAGATGAGGTTGAGGAACCTGCAACAGTGGCTGTCATCCTTTTGTGACTGTGATCTGAGCTGTAGTGGTGGTGGTGGCTGCTGTGGGCAAGGCTGGCCCCCCTTGGGCAAATGCCCCCCAGACCCTTGTGGCTCCCTCATGGCGATACCGGTGTGCCATATTGCGGAACCCAGTCTCCACATCTAGTATCTGGCAGTAACGCATTGCCCACATCTGGAATTCCCTGATCTCATGGGCATTCATGTTGGCAGCTGAAAAAATAGAGAAAGCCAAACATTAGTGACATCATTTTGTGATACATCTACAGGTGATATTGTAACACTTCCTCAAAAATAGCTGATACTGTCCAAATCACAGTATAGATCATAGAATGTCCCTGAGGAATGACAGGCCAACGCAGCCTACTCATCTACTATCTAACAGCAAAGCAATTCACAAAACGGTATGTACCTACTTATATGATCTGTGCATCTTTGTACTATTATTAGTCACATGACAAATGCTGCAAGTACTCCACATGTGTCAGGCCAACTAATGACTATGTTCTGGAAGACAACAAAGGCCCCCAAAACCTGTGATTTGCAAATGGAATTGCCTGGACAGTATGCAGTTGCTAATCATGAGGGGCATCGTAGGTTGGAACAAATGAATGTTTGAATTACATGTCTGTCTTCTACACTGGGAACTTCACACCTAAGTACACATATTTCCTATCCCTAACCCTGTGCCTCAGGGGGGGGATGGACATGCAACACATACTTTCAAACATCAAGGACGGGCAGGAAGATTTGGACAGCTGTTCATGGGTTTAGTCAGTCCACCACAGGTAAGGAGGCTGCTAACTAGGATTGACTCAAACATTGGACAATCACATCCACATTTATGTTTCTTATTGCGGACAATTGTCAACATCATTAGATCTCACTGATACCTTTCAAAAAACAAGCACATAGATGAAAACACCCATCTGGGCTTGACCTGCATGCACACCTATGACATGTCACTCAAGTGCCACATAAACAGAGCACAAAATGTGGAGCTAGATGCTGCTAGGAAGTCAAACATACAGTCCTACATGTTCATTAGTTAACAGGGATGCTCAAGTGTGTAGGTAATACTTCTGCATCACTGGTCTGTGTGAATCAGGGTATGACTTGCTGACTAATTCATGAAACTGGCCACCTCCAAATTAATCATTGGCATACATGTAGCAAACAATCACCCTGTTCACCTGCCATTGCCTATAGCGCAGCACTCAACTCCCAATATATGACTCTCCACCACAGAAAGTCCAACTCACACATGGAACAAAATGTCAACCTCCAGTCAAGTCACATATCAGATCATGTGCCAGCACATTATACCTTGCAATGAGTCCAACACACAGGAGTCAATCACACAACAGCTGCAAACACAACACAGGACAAACATATCAACACTTACTGGATACCATGGGTCCGCAAATCGAGCCACTTCACCAATTGTGTAGAGGGCTTGTCCACCTGTAAAACATGGAAGGGTGAAATGTGCTCAATGTCTGCTCCCTGTACATAACTTGGATAAACAAATTACTGTGTGTGACATTTTAGATGATAGAGCAGCACATCAGGCATGTAGACACCCCAAAAGACATACTACTGCAAACATGCATTGACACTGTCACTCCAGTGAGTGATAGACACACATATGCACACATGCACTGGCCCTAACAATCATGTGGTGCCAAACATGATTACTCAGTTTAGTGTAGAATTGTTTCTAGAGGGTACTCCATTTCATCATTTGTTATTATGAGAGACATGCAAAGCCACATTCCTGGTGCACTGCAATACCTGTGACTCAGGTATTGTGGCGTGTGCATCAAGGGAAAATGAGTTACTGTGTGATGCTAATGTGGGTTGAGTTTAGTTCTGGAATTATTGTGCTTTCAATGGTCCATTATAAGTGTGCCTGTGTAGTAAGTAGGTTACATATGCCACACTGGCAGTGTACCCAGAGCCGTATCTACCCTCTATGTCACCATGATGGCAGGGATCCAGTGTGTTACTTGATGACAATGTTACGCTAAACATGGGTTGGCCATTTATCTAAATCAAAACAACTAACAAATATATGCTGACAGTGTCTATTTTGATAATCCGTGACAGAATGCATGGGCACAGGTGTAGTCAGTGCACCTGAATTGTGTTACTCTGGGCCCTGTGTACCTATATCAGGTATTGTAGATCACAGTTTGCCACATTCATTAGCTTACATTTGCCAAGTTGGGTGATCTGTGGTTATACAACCGAACTGACACTTTCCCCTAATTGAAACATGGTTGAGCTAATGTCCTACTTCTGCAATCTTGATGACTTAGGTCTTGATTTGTAAGCACCTTGGGAATGGCTGCACTCACAGGAATGCTGGCCTGATGATCTTAGAATACAACCATGTCTATGATAGCCTTCATACTGAGAAGTCAACAATTGTACATATGCTGCACTAGATCAGCAGGGGTGTACCAAACGTAAACTAGCAAACTATTTTGTAACTTTAAATGTATGATGGAAGCAATCAGGGGTCCCTTGCACAACATCATGAAAATAAATATTTTCTGACCATGCATTCACAAAGGTCAGGGATCCCATGATGACCCATTACCTTTAGAAAAATGTTTGGCTAAAAAGTGACACAGATGGCAAATGCACCAGCTCTGTACCAGCAATTGTGCCCAAGGCAAAAATGTTGTTGGGCTATGTTACCCAATGATAAGAATTCTGCGCCTACTCTGAAAAGCCTCAAAAGGAACTTGTGTATTGCTACTGCAATCTGGTAGAATCTGGTAGAATCTGGGCACAATTACGTTTGGCCATGTGAAAGATTATCTGTCCAGACGTAAACACACAAAAACATTTAACTTAGGGCCAGATGCAATTTGTTTTTTATGTGTAGCATTTGCTAGAGGTATGAAAGTAGCACAAACAAATTAGATATTATGTGCATTACATTGGCATCCATAATTAATTTAAATGCTGCACAAACCAAGCCCAAATATCAGCCTAAGACATTAACTGAGGTTAGTAAGATATTTGCATGTAGGGCCACAAATACTGTGTAGACATGTATTAAAAGATTAAGGGAACGATTTTAGTTACTTGCATTAGCATATGAAATACATCTCATTCCTGGTACACTCACAGGCCCTGAATAATACTTTTGTTTGTGCTGCATTACCATCATGTATTGATGTAAAAGCAGCACTTATTAACAAGCTAAAGTTGTCTTATGTAAGTTTGTGCAGCTTTTGTGTCAACAAATGACAGTAATGCGTAGCAAAAACAGTATTCATCAGGGCCACAGTTTCTTCAACTTGCATTCCACGTGTCCACAAACAGTGCATGCAGCATGTCACAAAATCTGCTACTGTCACTAAAGAGCTTGTAACTGTGCACATTAGTCTAATTTGTACTCACCAACAAGGCCACCAATCACCACACCAAGGTGGTCCAGCAGGTCTTGCTCTCTGGCCACCAGGTCAGCCCAGAGATGTTTCAGTTGGGGGTCGTTGCGCTGGCTGTTGAACAGTCTTTTTGGGTGGAACAGCACCTTTGACCACCTGAGCCTCCTAGCCTCCGAGTGATACCCCTGTGTCACCTTGCCACCTGCCTCCAACATCAGGGGGTGGAAGTGGCACACCAGTCAAATAAAAACCCCCAGCTCCTCCTCACCCATTCTCCCCAGACGTGTCCTTTCCAACATCTCAGAAATAATAGGGATAGGAAAGAGTAAAGAGGGAAATACTGGGAAAGGAGGTATGAAAAGGAAACTTAAAGTACCCACAAACAGACCAACAATACCCCAACTAACAATACCCACTACACACTCCCAACAGTAAAAAGACAAAACGAATCTAAAAAAATGACAAAAACACACTTACACTGACAGACAGACAATTACAAAAGCAACAGATGACAATGGAAATGGCACACAGGAGGCAAAAGCACAATATTGACAGACACAACTCTATTTACAGACACACAATCTAGAAGAATCACAGACTGCAAAGTGAAAGTCAAAGTACACCCACTCTATTATTTCTCTAAACAAGATATCCTATTACATTAATTTTTGTCTCAAATGTGATGCGTTTTTATTATGATGCATGACATTTTATGACGCTCACGGGCTTTGCATCAATAATTTTTTACTCATATGCTTGAAAATACACCCGCATTCAAGGATCAATATTTTTCTAATGGATAAATGATTTCATGGGGTGCAGTGTTGGAATTAACGCTAGGGACCAATCGATGTATAATGTGTGTGAGCGGCATTTTTTAATGCATATGCGTCATGTTTTGAGTCATGTATGTATTTTTTGATGCATTTGCATCAAAATATCTGTCTATAACTGTGTTTGTGTCATTTTTCTTTTTTAACATACATGAAGGCTATAACTATACAAAGGTAGGATGTTATGACCTGCTGTGTGTGTTCTAGTGTTTGGGCACATGTGGCAGACTACACTACTGCAGACCATAATATCCCTGTTGTAGTGCCGGATTAGCTCTCTTAACTGATGCAACTGCAACACAAACTTTTGGAATAAAATTGGTATTTCGTAGTTTGAGCAGGTGCTGCATCAATGGAGGAAAGCAAGGCTACGCAACTTAAAACATTCACTCATGGCCTGCATGTTTATGTCTGTGAATTGCCTATTTCAATTGTTGTTGTGCCTCTGTGTGAATGTCACAAGAAGTGTTTTGCACAACGTGTTTGTATGAATGTGTTGTAATTGAGGATAGCCATCAGATGCCATTCATTGAGGTGCATCAGTCATGATATGTGTTTGTTATATCTGTTGCGTCTTATGGTGTGTGAACTTCCGTGACTTTGGGGACAAAACATCTCCCATGACAAATTATACACAGGATGGATAGAGGACGGTTGATAATGGCAATGTCAGAAATGTAATCTATCACATGTAATGAAATGTTGGATACCACTTCATGGTTACTTGTGTGTATACTACCCATGAGTCAGGCATTTGAACATGCTAGGTAGATACAGTGTTTTCTGACGCAGAGTCCCAAATCCAATCCAAAAATGTTTTGGTACACCACAGTTTGACTAATGTAAATGACCTATGTTTCTCCTGTGGCTGTGGAGGACCAGCAGAGCATGCTGCATGTGTTGACTTTTTTCCAGTGGTTCATAGCCCAGTTATGGCACTGCAGAACTTTATTAAGGCTGACGAAATGGCAACCTTGGTGTGCTCCAAAACCTAATGGATGAGTTATAGGTAACAGGCAGCTTCCATCACAACATGTGTACACAGGGTGGTCTGGAAAAATCCCACTGCAACACGGAACATAAGTGCCTCTGTGTTAAATAATCTCACAGCTAGTCACCATGCAAGCACCATCAAAAGGGGGCGGAAGAAGTGATTCTGTGTGTGGACCGTCAGGACACAAACATGTTTTGTCCTCACATACACATTGGTAAGCCTTGTTTGTTGTGCTGGAGGCACATACCGAATCCAAGTATAAAGCCATAGCACACTGTCACTGTTTGGCAAACATATTTGCAGGCAATACCAGACAAGGAATCGGGGCTGGATTAGGCCATTTGAATACATGTCCCAGAACTGATTACGATGAGTAACATGATCAAAATATACTATATATTTGAGGATTCATTGTACACCTACCCCACACAATAACCCATGAGGCAAGAGAGGGCAAAAAGCAAATATGAGACAAATTTATCCACAGGGAACCTCTATGTTGAACGCAAAGCATGGAACCAGTCTGGCTACCAGGATGCAGGCTCTGTCAGGAACAAACATGAACAAGGCAAATACACAGTGAGCAGACTAAGACTGGAACAAGCAGGAACAACACTGTGGGAACAAAAAACAGTTTGTGCTGTGGTCTGCAATGTTACACAATCCCCAAGGGCTCTGGTACACAAGTGATTAGTATGCCAATACACAACAAGGAAGTTCTTAAACTGGCAGCTTCTAAGCAGTTCCAGGCAGCATCAAGGTCAGGGCAGGTTCTGTATGGTAGTGCTCACAGGTGTGTGCAGCTTCAGTCTCTCACAAGTCGTGGAGTTGAGAATCAAGTTCAAAGAACCAAGTGGATCTTTCACATGGGAAGCAATGGACAGTTGATTACAGGTCTTACCAACAACTAGGCAGTGCATTATTTTACCTGAAGTCCATGCAGACTGATGAACTATGACTATCCTGAAGTGGGAAGCACACAGGAGTCAGAATGGGAGTCTGGGTGTGTGTAGCTTTGGAATCTCAGGGTACAGCTAGTCCATTTACAGGGCCCACTAGAGAAGGGTGGGAAGAGACTTAAAACATGGCAGTAGCAGGACTTATTACCTGGGATGGACTGCGCAAGGCATGTTTTGTGAGCAATGCTTGTCATACTTGGGGCACGTGTGCTATTCATTTTCAGCTTAGATGGACTTCTTGTCACACATGCTACTTGCAGAGATAGCTGATGTCACACTTACTGCTGTCAAGGATCTGGTCATACATTACTGTTACTAATGCAATGGCACATCCACTGCCTCATGTATGAGACACATTTTTTCATTATGATTGATGGTGTCTGAGTTGTGTGTCATGTGCTGCAATGGACCATGTTGGCAACATGGATGTGTATCATAGCTGTGGTCCTCTGATATTGCCCTTCACATGTGAAATAGACAGGGGGGGTCATTACAACATTGGCGGTATAAGGCGCTTACCGCCGTGCAGAAGACCGCCAATACACCGCCGCGGCAGACCGCCACAGCTGTTATGACACACATCATGGAATCTGCCGAAATTCAGACACCCACACAACACCGCCACACCAAAGGTCGGCGATAAACATGCGGAAACAAATCCTCTACCTCGACGCCAACAGAAACACGCCCATGCTATCACGACCCACGAATCCACGCGGCGGTCTTGTAACCGTGGTATTCCATTGGCGGTACACACTGCCGCGCTCAAAATACACACACAGCTCCAAAACACCGCCACATTGGACAATTCCAAATACACACACCTGATACACATACACACACCACTCCCACACACCCAACACAATATAAAACACACACACACATCACCCACAAACCCCTAGAACCAGAAATTCTGAGAGAAGGCCAGAGAGAGAGCACAGCTATTGACAACCCCATCACACAGAGGCACACAACACCATCAGCCACACAACATCCACGCACAAAACACCACATACCACTACACTCACCAAACTCATCACCACGTGCACCACCCCTCACCTCACACACACCACCCCATGTCACGCCAAAGACACCCCGCTTCTCCGAGGAGGAGCTCAGGGTCATGGTGGAGGAAATCTTCCAGGTAGAGCCACAGCTATTTGGCTCACAGGTACAGCACACATCAATAGCCAGGAAGATGGAGTCATGGCGCAGAATAGTGGACAGGGTGAACGCCGTGGGACAGCACCCAAGAAATAGGGAGGACATCAGGAAGAGGTGGAACGACCTACGGGGGAAGGTGCGTTCCACGGTCTACAGGCACAGCATCGCGGTGCAGCGGACTGGCGGCGGACCCCCGCCTCCTCCCCCCAACTAACAACATGGGAGGAGCAGGTCTTGACCATCATGCATCCTGAGGGCCTTGGAGGAGTCGGTGGAGGATGGGACACTGGAAAGTCAAATCTTAACTATCATATCCCCCACCCTACCTGCATGCTATCACATACCCCCACCCTCACCCTCACCCCCATCACTCCAACTCCTCACATATGGCCAACTATAACAAACCACCCATCCCAACACCAAGCCCTTCATGACACAACTAAGCATGGGCACCCCTCACTAAAGCATGCTCACTGCACATACCCAGAACCCCCCCCCAACCATCATCACACAAGCCCCCACACAGGAATGCCTGCACTGTGGTTCACGCACACCCACCCATTGCACACCATGAAACACACACATGCAATAATCATGTTCTTATACCCCTGCAGGATCCCGAAGGACCGTCACCACACCAGAGGGTCCAGACAACACCACTCCACCCCCAGAAGAGGCCCACAGTGACGACAGCAGCTCTGCCCTACTGGATCTTGATGACCAGCCCAGACAATTGTGGGCCTCAGGACAGTCGGTTCCCCTTGCCCAGCCACAGCCCAACACCGAGCTTCCACCCTCTGGTAACACCAGCACAGCACCCACCCAGCGGGCCCAAACCTCCCTACCCAGGACAGGTCAATCAGCGGTGTGTCCACCACTACAGGGCACCCAGGATAACCCACCACCCCAACAACAACAGGGACCTGGGGGCAGTGGTAGTGGGCACACGGTCCAGGGGATGGAGGCACAGGAACACAGGGGAACTGGGAGGGCTGCTGTGCGACAGAGGGACGACAGGCCAAGGGAACTAACTCTCCACGAGACCCTCTCCTCCATCATGGGAGCATACCACCACTCCCAGGAGACGATGGCGACGGTCCTGGACAAGTTGAAGGAGACCCTGCGTCTGCAGGAGGAGCAGTATTTGGGGTTCAGGGAGGAGCTCAGGACCATCGGCTCCACCCTGGGCACCATCGTAGGGGTGCTGACGGGCATTCAAAAGACCTTGAGGGACACCGTGGCACTCCAAGGGGCCCCTGACACTAGTCAGGATGATGAACTGCCCACCACCTCTGCCGGCGCTAGTGGACAGGACGCCTGCCACAGGACCACCACACCAGCACCCCACCCCCTGCAGACGGGCAACCACCACGCAAGCGGTCCCTGAGATCCAGGAACAGGACAGAGCAAGATGGCAAGACCCCCGCCAGGAAATAAGACCAACCTGATTGCCCCCCCACTGTCCCACTTTGTTACCCTGTCCAGATTGGAACTGCCCCAGCTCCACTTCCAATGCCCAGATGGGCAGTGCACCTGTGAGACTAATAGACTGGACTCTGCCATGGACATTCCTCCACCATCACCCATCACCATTGTACAACCCCCCTTCATTTTTTGAGCACCTAAATAAACACCCTTGAAACACCAAAAAATCTGGAGTCAGTCTATGATTTGGTACTTTGTATTATCAATCACAGTGTCATAATGGGTTACCCATTGTAAGGCTAACATACCTATGTCACACATCACAAGCCCTTCAAGGATGCAAGAAGTTGACACGTAGGTTACCACACTTGTGAAACTGAAATGGAAGGGTACAACTCAATTAACAAATAGGATAGAGGTAGACGTGTGAAAGTTAATGTAATGTTTAACCAGAAAATGTTCTCACCTGTGTGTCACTGGAAATATTGCTGTATGACTGACTCCCTGTTGTCGTTTTCTTCTTCCTCAGCTTCATCCTCATCACTGTCCACAGGCTCCACAGCTTCTACAACACCGTCATCTGGATCATCCTCCTGCAGAAAAGGCACCTGGCGTCGCAATGCCAAATTTTGGAGCATGGAGCAGGCGACGATGATGTCGCACACCTTTTTCGGTGAGTAGAATAGGGATCCACCTGTCATATGGAGGCACCTGAACCTGGCCTTAAGGAGGCCGAAGGTGCGTTCGATAACCCTCCTAGTCCGCCCATGGGCATCATTGTACCGTTCCTCTGCCCTGGTCCTGGGATTCCTCACTGGGGTCAATAGCCAGGAAAGGTTGGGGTAACCAGAGTCCCCCAACAGCCATACACGGTGCCTCTGGAGTTGACCCATCATATCAGGAATGCTTCTATTGTGCAGGATGTAGGCGTCATGCACAGAGCCAGGGAACATAGCATTTACCTGCGAGATGTACTGGTCTGCCAAAAAGACCATCTGGACATTCATGGAATGATAACTCTTCCTGTTCCTGTACACCTGTTCACTCCTGCGGGGGGACCAGAGCTACATGGGTCCCATCAATGGCACCAATGACATTGGGAATATGTCCAAGGGCATAGAAGTCACCTTTCACTGTAGGTAAATCCTCCACCTGAGGGAATATGATGTATCTCCTTACGTGTTTCAGCAGGGCAGACAACACTCTGGACAAGATGTTGGAAAACATAGGCTGGGACATCCCTGATGCCATGGCCACTGTTGTCTGAAAAGACCCACTTGCAAGGAAATGGAGCACTGACAGCACCTGCACGTCAGGAGGGATTCCAGTCGGATGGCGGATCGGTGACATCAGGTCTGGCTCCAACTGAGTACAGAGTTCCTGGATAGTGGCACGGTCAAACCTGTAGGTGACGATGACATGTCTTTCTTCTTCTGGAGGATTCCGCCATCTTCTCATATGTCCCAGCTGACGGTGCCTACGAAGGACAACAGCAAAGAACCAGTCACTATTCCTCCAGGTATGTACCCACAGTTACACACAAAGACTACACCAGACACAAAACCCTTCCTGTATGTGTGTTAAGTGTAGGCCTAGCTATGTGTGACGCAGTAGTAAATGTAGCCATGTGGGCCCCTGAAATGGCGGCTGCCTGACCTCTAAACTGGGACAATGGAATTGTGGGGTAACTGCGCTGGCGTTGCACACCGTCGCGGTAGGTGGTCGTAGACCGCAGCGCCATGCTACATTGGTTAACATTGGACCCTATGGGTCCCAGGAGCCAATGAACAGGTGCGCCGGCGGTGATGATGCGCACCGCCGCGGACTTCACCGCCGCAGACGTCACCGCCATTTTCTATCTCTTCAATCACTAGATACCTGACCTTCGACAGAAGAGGACCTACACTGCTAGTGCTGCTGTGACCTCGGTCTGGAAGCGACGATGGCTGCTGCGTCTGGGGAAAGGGCCCCTGCCTTCACTGCACAGGAGTTGGAGAAACTTGTGGATGGGGGTCCTCCCCCAGTACATGCTACTCTACGGTCCTCCAGACCAACAGGTTAGTACACATGGAGCACGTTGTATGGGCTAGGCCTGGGTGGAGAGGGCTGGGTGGAAGAGGGAAGGGGACAGAGTTCATAGAACATTAATGCATGGGAATGAATGGGCCACATGGCCAGAGTAGGGAGGGGGCCACTCACATTGACGGTGCAGTTGGTAATGACTGTACCTCTTCCCTTGTGCATGTCATGTAGGTCAGCGCCCACCAGAAGAGGGAAATTTGGCGTGCCATCGCCAAGGAGGTCCGGACCCTGGGTGCCCACCAGAGACGGGGCACCCACTGCCGTAAGAGATGGGAGGACATTCGCCGCTGCAGCAAGAAGACGGCGGAGGCGCAGCTGGGGATGGCCTCCCAACGTGGGAGGGGTGCCCGTCGCACCATGACCCCCCTGATGTTCCGGATCCTGGCGGTGGCCTACCCGGAGTTGGATGGGCGCTTGAGGACATCACAGCAGACACAAGGGGGTGAGTACAAACTCATTCTGTAGACTTTGCGTGCAGTGGAGGGGTCTGGGTGGGGGAGGTGGGATGTGGGTGTCTCTAGGCCAGGGCGAATTCGGTAGGCAAGGCCCCTCCGTAATGTAGGCCATGTGGCACTCAACCCCACCTCAGCAGAGTGCTAAGTTGAGGTTTAGTTGCCCCTGTGGCATCCATGTGCGCAGATGTCCACCATTGCCATGTAGGTCATATCCCAGAAAATGCATGTGCAGAGGGCAGTAGCACGCCGTTATGCAGGGGGCTGCTGCGTCTGTCTTGTCCGCCAACGGTAGCGGAATGCCATGGACTAAAACTCTCCTTCTTCTGTCTCCCCCCCTTTTCCTGCTCTCCCTGTCCTTTTGTACATCAGCATCATCAGGCGGAGGTACAGTGGCACCGGAGCACGAGGGAGCTGCATCCCACATGGCCATGGAGGGCCACACCACAGACTCTGAATGCACCAGTGGGACAGAGGGCGAGGGGAGCTTCACGTTGGCCACCGGATCACCAACCAGAGACACAGACTCGTCTGTCGATGGGAGCTCCCCTGTGGTGGCGGCACCATCTGTGCGCCCCACTTCTACAGGTACAGCTGCCACCTCCCCTACCAGCACCGCCCTCCCAGCAGCCCCTCAGCGTTCGCCCCCTGCCCGCTCACCCAGGATGGTGGGCATCACCCTCGCCCCAGGCACCTCAGGCCCTGCCCCAGTCACCCCAGCTGCTCTCAGTGAGGAGGCCATTGACCTCCTCAGGTCACTCACTGTTGGGCAGTCTACCATTGTGAATGCCATCCAGGGTGTAGAAAGGGAGTTGCAACATGGTAATGAATTCCTGGAGGGCACTCACTCTGCTCAGGTGGTCCTTCAGCGAACCCTGCAATCTCTGGCCTCAGCACTGATGGCAGCCATTGTCCCTGTGTCCAGCCTCCCCCCTCCAACTTCCTCCACCCAGACCCAATCCCCTGTACCCCAGCCCATCCCAAGCACACCTACAGACCAGCATGCACAAAAGTCACCACACACAAGTAGCTCAAGCAAACAGAGGCACCACACACACCCCAGGCACTCACGCAAGCCTCACCCTCATACAGACACAGCAACATCCACTGTCTCCACTGTTTCCCCCTCCTCCTCTTCTCCCTCCTCCCTCCCAGTCTCGTCTACATACACACCTGCATGCACCACATCTACAGGCACTAGGACTCGCACCAGGACACCCAGCACCACAAGCCGCTCACCTGCACTCACCACCTCCCCGGCCATTTACACGTCCCCTGTGTGCTCTCCCAGTGTGTCTGTGACGCCCCCTCCCAAAGTACACAAACGCCGGCAATCACTCACCCAACATCCATCCACCTCAAAACAGCCTCCAGTGCCTGCACCTGCACCCAAAACACCTAAAGTGACACCTCCTACAACCACCTCCTCTTCCTCCACTCCCAGACCCCCTCCAGCTACCTATCCCAGTGTCCGTCAGAAACTGTCCCTATGTCAAATTGACCTTTTTGCCCCCACCCCCCCTCCAATTCATCAGTCATGTCGTAGCGCCTCAGCAAAAAAGCCTCCAATACCAGTGGTGCCTGTTCAAGGTTTGTGCAGTGCACCGGCCACCAGGGCAGGCAGTAGGACCCGGAGCCAAGGCACTGGCAGCCCACCCCCTGTAAAGGCTCTAAAATTGGAGAGTGGACGACGGGACCGTGCAAAGACCCCTGCTGGGACAACAAGCGACATGGGTTCGAAGGGGATTGGTGAGTCAGCTGTAACTCCAACAAAAGTGGGGAAGGTCCAGAGGAAGTCTGCCCAGCCTGTTGTGAGTGTCACGGCGGAGAAGTGCGCCATCATTTCCAGCGGTCTAGACACAACCGCCAGCAACGTCGTCACTGGTCCAGAGACCACCGCCGGAGTCACAGCCCATGAGGGCCCAAGTATCGTCACTTGTCCAGAAACCACCGCCAGAGTCACAGCCCAGGAGGGCCCAAGTATCGTTACTGGTCAGGAGACCACTGCCGGAGTCACAGCCCAGGAGGGCACAAGTATCGTTACTGGTCAGGAGACCACCGCCGGAGTCACAGCCCAGGAGGGCACAAGTATTGTTACTGGTCAGGAGACCACCGCCGGAGTCACAGCCCAGGAGGGCCCAAGTATCGTCACTGGCCCAGAAACCACCGCCGGAGTCACAACCCAGGAGGGCCCAAGTATCGTTACTGGTCAGGAGACCACCGCCGGAGTCACAGCCCAGGAGGGCCCAAGTATCGTTACTGGTCAGGAGACCACCGCCTGAGTCACACCCCTTGAGGGCCCAAGTATCGTCACTGGTCAGAAACCACCGCCGGAGTCACATCCCAGGAGGGCCCAAGTATCGTTACTGCTCAGGAGACCACGCCGGAGTCACAGCCCAGAAGGGCCCAAGTATCGTTACTGGTCAGGAGACCACCGCCGGAGTCACAGCCCAGGAGGGCCCAAGTATCGTTACTGGTCAGTAGACCACAGCCGGAGTCACAGCCCAGGAGGGCCCAAGTATCGTTACTGGTCAGGAGACCACCGCCAGAGTCACAGCCCAGGAGGGCCCAAGTATCGTCACTGGTCCAGAAACCACCGCCGGAGTCACAGCCCAGGAGGGCACAAGTATTGTTACTGGTCAGGAGACCACCGCCGGAGTCACAACCCAGGAGGACCCAAGTATCGTTACTGGTCAGGAGACCACCGCCGAAGTCACAGCCCAGGAGGGCCCAAGTATCGTTACTGGTCAGGAGACCACCGCCGGAGTCACAGCCCAGGGGGACCCAAGTATCGTTACTGGTCAGGAGACCACCGCCGGAGTCACAGCCCAGGAGAGCACAAGTATTGTTACTAGTCAGGAGACCACCGCCGGAGTCACAGCCCAGGAGGGCACAAGTATCATCAATGGTCCAGAAACCACCGCCGGAGTCACAGCCCAGGAGGGCACAAGTATTGTCACTGGACAGGAGACCACCGCCGGAGTCACAGCCCAGGAGGGCCCAAGTATCGTCACTGGTCCAGAAACCACCGCCGGAGTCACAGCCCAGGAGGGCCCAAGTATCGTTACTGGTCAGGAGACCACTGCCGGAGTCACAGCCCAGGAGAGCCCAAGTATCGTTACTGGTCCAGAAACCACCGCCGGAGTCCCAGCCCAGGAGGGCACAAGTATCGTCACTGGTCAGTAGACCACCGCCGGAGTCACAGCCCAGGAGGGCCCAAGTATCGTTACTGGTCAGGAGACCACCGCCGGAGTCACAGCCCAGGAGGACTTAAGTATCGTCACTGGTCAGGAGACCACCGCCGGAGTCACAGCCCAGGAGGGCACAAGTATCGTTACTGGTCAGGAGACCACCGCCGGAGTCACAGCCCAGGAGGGCCCAAGTATCGTTACTGGTCAGGAGACCACCGCCGGAGTCACAGCCCAGGAGGGCCCAAGTATCGTCACTGGTCCAGAAACCACCGCCGGAGTCACAACCCAGGAGGGCCCAAGTATCGTTACTGGTCAGGAGACCACTGCCGGAGTCACAGCCCAGGAGGGCCCAAGTATCGTTACTGGTCAGGAGACCACCGCCGGAGTCACAGCCCAAGAGGGCCCAAGTATCGTCACTGGTCCAGAAACCACCGCCGGAGTCACAGCCCAGGAGGGCCCAAGTATTGTTACTGGTCAGTAGACCACCGCCGGAGTCACAGCCCAGGGGGACCCAAGTATCGTTACTGGTCAGGAGACCACCGCCGGAGTCACAGCCCAAGAGGGCCCAAGTATCGTCACTGGTCCAGAAACCACCGCCGGAGTCACAGCCCAGGAGGGCCCAAGTATTGTTACTGGTCAGTAGACCACCGCCGGAGTCACAGCCCAGGAGGGCCCAAGTATTGTTACTGGTCAGGAGACCACCGCCGGAGTCACAGCCCAGGAGGGCACAAGTGTCATCGCTGGTCAGGAGACCACCGCCGGATGCACAGCCCAGGAGGGCACAAGTATCGTCACTGGTCCAGACCACCGCCGGAGTCACAACCCAGGAGGGCCCAAGTATCGTTACTGGTCAGAAGACCACTGCCGGAGTCACAGCCCAGGAGGGCACAAGTATTGTCACTGGACAGGAGACCACCGCCGGAGTCACAGCCCAGGAGGGCACAAGTATCGTCACTGGTCCAGAAACCACCGCCGGAGTCACAGCCCAGGAGAGCCCAAGTATTGTGACTGGTCAGTAGACCACCGCCGGAGTCACAGCCCAGGAGGGCCCAAGTATCGTTACTGGTCAGGAGACCACCGCCAGAGTCACAGCCTAGGAGGGCCCAAGTATCGTTACTGGTCAGGAGACCACCGCCGGTGTCACAGCCCAGGAGGGCCCAAGTATCGTTACTGGTCAGTAGACCACCACCGGAGTCACAGCCCAGGAGGGCCCAAGTATCGTCACTGGTCCAGAAACCACCGCCGGAGTCACAGCCCAGGAGGGCCCAAGTATTGTTACTGGTCAGGAGACCACCGCCGGAGTCACAGCCCAGGAGGGCCCAAGTATCGTTACTGGTCAGGAGACCACTGCCGGAGTCACAGCCCAGGAGAGCCCAAGTATCGTTACTGGTCCAGAAACCACCGCCGGAGTCACAGCCCAGGAGGGCACAAGTATCGTCACTGGTCAGTAGACCACCGCCGGAGTCACAGCCCAGGAGGGCCCAAGTATCGTTACTGTTCAGGAGACCACCGCCGGAGTCACAGCCCAGGAGGGCTTAAGTATCGTCACTGGTCAGGAGACCACCGCCGGAGTCACAGCCCAGGAGGGCACAAGTATCGTTACTGGTCAGGAGACCACCGCCGGAGTCACAGCCCAGGAGGGCCCAAGTATCGTTACTGGTCAGGAGACCACCGCCAGAGTCACAGCCCAGGAGGGCCCAAGTATCGTCACTGGTCCACAAACCACCGCCGGAGTCACAACCCAGGAGGGCCCAAGTATCGTTACTGGTCAGGAGACCACTGCCGGAGTCATAGCCCAGGAGGGCCCAAGTATCGTTACTGGTCAGGAGACCACCGCCGGAGTCACAGCCCAAGAGGGCCCAAGTATCGTCACTGGTCCAGAAACCACCGCCGGAGTCACAGCCCAGGAGGGCCCAAGTATTGTTACTGGTCAGTAGACCACCACCGGAGTCACAGCCCAGGAGGGCCCAAGTATCGTTACTGGTCAGGAGACCACTGCCGGAGTCACAGCCCAGGAGGGCCCAAGTATCGTTACTGGTCAGGAGACCACCGCCGGAGTCACAGCCCAAGAGGGCCCAAGTATCGTCACTGGTCCAGAAACCACCGCCGGAGTCACAGCCCAGGAGAGCCCAAGTATTGTGACTGGTCAGTAGACCACCGCCGGAGTCACAGCCCAGGAGGGCCCAAGTATCGTTACTGGTCAGGAGACCACCGCCAGAGTCACAGCCCAGGAGGGCCCAAGTATCGTTACTGGTCAGGAGACCACCGCCGGAGTCACAGCCCAGGAGGGCACAAGTGTCATCAATGGTCAGGAGACCACCGCCGGAGTCACAGCCCAGGAGGGCCCAAGTATCGTTACTGGTCAGGAGACCACCGCCAGAGTCACAGCCCAGGAGGGCCCAAGTATCGTCACTGGTCCAGAAACCACCGCCGGAGTCACAACCCAGGAGGGCCCAAGTATCATTACTGGTCAGTAGACCACCACCGGAGTCACAGCCCAGGAGGGCCCAAGCATCGTTACTGGTCAGGAGACCACCGCCGGAGTCACAGCCCAGGAGGGCCCAAGTATCGTCACTGGTCCAGAAACCACCGCCGGAGTCACAGCCCAGGAGGGCCCAAGTATTGTTACTGGTCAGGAGACCACCGCCGGAGTCACAGCCCAGGAGGGCCCAAGTATCTTTACTGGTCAGTAGACCACCGCCGGAGTCACAGCCCAGGAGGGCCCAAGTATTGTTACTGGTCAGGAGACCACCGCCGGAGTCACAGCCCAGGAGGGCCCAAGTATCGTCACTGGTCCAGAAACCACCACCGGAGTCACAGCCCAGGAGGGCCCAAGTATCGTTACTGGTCAGGAGACCACCGCCAGAGTCACAGCCCAGGAGGGCCCAAGTATCGTCACTGGTCCAGAAACCACCGCCGGAGTCACAACCCAGGAGGGCCCAAGTATCGTTACTGGTCAGAAGACCACTGCCGGAGTCACAGCCCAGGAGGGCACAAGTATTGTCACTGGACAGGAGACCACCGCCGGAGTCACAGCCCAGGAGGGCACAAGTATCGTCACTGGTCCAGAAACCACCGCCGGAGTCACAGCCCAGGAGAGCCCAAGTATTGTGACTGGTCAGTAGACCACCGCCGGAGTCACAGCCCAGGAGGGCCCAAGTATCGTTACTGGTCAGGAGACCACCGCCAGAGTCACAGCCCAGGAGGGCCCAAGTATCGTTACTGGTCAGGAGACCACCGCCGGAGTCACAGCCCAGGAGGGCCCAAGTATCGTTACTGGTCAGTAGACCACCACCGGAGTCACAGCCCAGGAGGGCCCAAGTATCGTTACTGGTCAGGAGACCACCGCCTGAGTCACAGCCCAGGAGGGCCCAAGTATCGTCACTGGTCCAGAAACCACCGCCGGAGTCACAGCCCCGGAGGGCCCAAGTATTGTTACTGGTCAGGAGACCACCGCCGGAGTCACAGCCCAGGAGGGTCCAAGTATCTTTACTGGTCAGTAGACCACCGCCGGAGTCACAGCCCAGGAGGGCCCAAGTATTGTTACTGGTCAGGAGACCACCGCCGGAGTCACAGCCCAGGAGGGCCCAAGTATCGTCACTGGTCCAGAAACCACCGCCAGAGTCACAGCCCAGGAGGGCCCAAGTATCGTTACTGGTCAGGAGACCACCGCCAGAGTCACAGCCCAGGAGGGCCCAAGTATCGTCACTGGTCCAGAAACCACCGCCGGAGTCACAACCCAGGAGGGCCCAAGTATCGTTACTGGTCAGGAGACCACTGCCGGAGTCACAGCCCAGGAGGGCCCAAGTATTGTTACTGGTCAGGAGACCACCGCCGGAGTCACAGCCCAAGAGGGCCCAAGTATCGTCACTGGTCCAGAAACCACCGCCGGAGTCACAGCCCAGGAGGGCCCAAGTATTGTTACTGGTCAGTAGACCACCGCCGGAGTCACAGCCCAGGAGGGCCCAAGTATCGTTACTGGTCAGGAGACCACCGCCGGAGTCACAGCCCAGGAGGGCCCAAGTATTGTTACTGGTCAGGAGACCACCGCCGGAGTCACAGCCCAGGAGGGCACAAGTGTCATCACTGGTCAGGAGACCACCGCCGGAGTCACAGCCCAGGAGGGCACAAGTATCGTCACTGGTCCAGTCCACCGCCGGAGTCACAACCCAGGAGGGCCCAAGTATCGTTACTGGTCAGAAGACCACTGCCGGAGTCACAGCCCAGGAGGGCACAAGTATTGTCACTGGACAGGAGACCACCGCCGGAGTCACAGCCCAGGAGGGCCCAAGTATCGTCACTGGTCCAGAAACCACCGCCGGAGTCACAGCCCAGGAGAGCCAAAGTATTGTGACTGGTCAGTAGACCACCGCCGGAGTCACAGCCCAGGAGGGACCAAGTATCGTTACTGGTCAGGAGACCACCGCCAGAGTCACAGCCCAGGAGGGCCCAAGTATCGTTACTGGTCAGGAGACCACCGCCGGAGTCACAGCCCAGGAGGGCACAAGTATGGTCACTGGTCCAGAAACCACCGCCGGAGTCACAGCCCAGGAGGGCACAAGTATTGTCACTGGTCAGGAGACCACCACCGGAGTCACAGCCCAGGAGGGCACAATTATCGTCAGTGGTCCAGAAACCACCGCCGGAGTCACAGCGCAGGAGGGCACAAGTATTGTCACTGGACAGGAGACCACCGCCGGAGTCACAGCCCAGGAGGGCCCAAGTATCGTCACTGGTCCAGAAACCACCGCCGGAGTCACAGCCCAGGAGGGCCCAAGTATCGTTACTGGTCAGTAGACCACCGCCGGAGTCACAGCCTAGGAGGGCCCAAGTATCGTTACTGGTCAGGAGACCACCGCCGGAGTCACAGCCCAGGAGGGCCCAAGTATCGTCACTGGTCCAGAAACCACCACCGGAGTCCCAGCCCAGGAGGGCACAAGTATCGTTACTGGTCAGGAGACCACCGCCGGAGTCACAGCCCAGGAGGGCCCAAGTATCGTTACTGGTCAGTAGACCACCACCGGAGTCACAGCCCAGGAGGGCCCAAGTATCGTTACTGGTCAGTAGACCACCACCGGAGTCACAGCCCAGGAGGGCCCAAGTATCGTTACTGGTCAGGAGACCACCGCCGGAGTCACAGCCCAGGAGGGCCCAAGTATCGTCACTGGTCCAGAAACCACCGCCGGAGTCACAGCCCAGGAGGGCCCAAGTATTGTTACTGGTCAGGAGACCACCGCCGGAGTCACAGCCCAGGAGGGCCCAAGTATCTTTACTGGTCAGTAGACCACCGCCGGAGTCACAGCCCAGGAGGGCCCAAGTATTGTTACTGGTCAGGAGACCACCGCCAGAGTCACAGCCCAGGAGGGCCCAAGTATCGTCACTGGTCCAGAAACCACCACCAGAGTCACAGCCCAGGAGGGCCCAAGTATCGTTACTGGTCAGGAGACCACCGCCAGAGTCACAGCCCAGGAGGGCCCAAGTATCGTCACTGGTCCAGAAACCACCGCCGGAGTCACAACCCAGGAGGGCCCAAGTATCGTTACTGGTCAGGAGACCACTGCCGGAGTCACAGCCCAGGAGGGCCCAAGTATCGTTACTGGTCAGGAGACCACCGCCGGAGTACCAGCCCAAGAGGGCCCAAGTATCGTCACTGGTCCAGAAACCACCGCCGGAGTCACAGCCCAGGAGGGCCCAAGTATTGTTACTGGTCAGTAGACCACCGCCGGAGTCACAGCCCAGGAGGGCCCAAGTATCGTTACTGGTCAGGAGACCACCGCCGGAGTCACAGCCCAGGAGGGCCCAAGTATTGTTACTGGTCAGGAGACCACCGCCGGAGTTACAGCCCAGGAGGGCACAAGTGTCATCACTGGTCCGGAGACCACCGCCGGAGTAACAGCCCAGAAGGGCACAAGTATCGTCACTGGTCCAGTCCACCGCCGGAGTCACAACCCAGGAGGGCCCAAGTATCGTTACTGGTCAGAAGACCACTGCCGGAGTCACAGCCCAGGAGGGCACAAGTATTGTCACTGGACAGGAGACCACCGCCGGAGTCACAGCCCAGGAGGGCCCAAGTATCGTCACTGGTCCAGAAACCACCGCCGGAGTCACAGCCCAGGAGGGCCCAAGTATTGTTACTGGTCAGTAGACCACCGCCGGAGTCACAGCCCAGGAGGGCCCAAGTATCGTTACTGGTCAGGAGACCACCGCCGGAGTCACAGCCCAGGAGGGCCCAAGTATTGTTACTGGTCAGGAGACCACCGCCGGAGTTACAGCCCAGGAGGGCACAAGTGTCATCACTGGTCCGGAGACCACCGCCGGAGTCACAGCCCAGAAGGGCACAAGTATCGTCACTGGTCCAGTCCACCGCCGGAGTCACAACCCAGGAGGGCCCAAGTATTGTGACTGGTCAGTAGACCACCGCCGGAGTCACAGCCCAGGAGGGCCCAAGTATTGTTACTGGTCAGGAGACCACCGCCAGAGTCACAGCCCAGGAGGGCCCAAGTATCGTTACTGGTCAGGAGACCACCGCCGGAGTCACAGCCCAGGAGGGCACAAGTATGGTCACTGGTCCAGAAACCACCGCCGGAGTCACAGCCGAGGAGGGCACAAGTATTGTCACTGGTCAGGAGACCACCACCGGAGTCACAGCGCAGGAGGGCACAAGTATTGTCACTGGACAGGAGACCACTGCCGGAGTCACAGCCCAGGAGGGCCCAAGTATCGTCACTGGTCCAGAAGCCACCGCCGGAGTCACAGCCCAGGAGGGCCCAAGTATCGTTACTGGTCAGTAGACCACCGCCGGAGTCACAGCCTAGGAGGGCCCAAGTATTGTTACTGGTCAGGAGACCACCGCCGGAGTCACAGCCCAGGAGGGCCCAAGTATTGTCACTGGTCCAGAAACCACCACCGGAGTCCCAGCCCAGGAGGGCCCAAGTATCGTTACTGGTCAGGAGACCACCGCCGGAGTCACAGCCCAGGAGGGCCCAAGTATCGTTACTGGTCAGTAGACCACCACCGGAGTCACAGCCCAGGAGGGCCCAAGTATCGTTACTGGTCAGGAGACCACCGCCGGAGTCACAGCCCAGGAGGGCCCAAGTATCGTCACTGGTCCAGAAACCACCGCCGGAGTCACAGCCCAGGAGGGCCCAAGTATCGTTACTGGTCAGGAGACCACCGCCGGAGTCACAGCCCAGGAGGGCCCAAGTATCTTTACTCGTCAGTAGACCACCGCCGGAGTCACAGCCCAGGAGGGCCCAAGTATTGTTACTGGTCAGGAGACCACCGCCGGAGTCACAGCCCAGGAGGGCCCAAGTATCGTTACTGGTCAGGAGACCACCGCCGGAGTCACAGCCCAGGAGGGCCCAAGTATCTTTACTGGTCAGTAGACCACTGCCGGAGTCACAGCCCAGGAGGGCCCAAGTATCGTCACTGGTCAGGAGACCACCGCCGGAGTCACAGCCCGGGAGGGCACAAGTATCGTCACTGGACCAGAAACCACCACCGGAGTCACAGCCCAGGAGGGCCCAAGTATCGTTACTGGTCAGGAGACCACCGCCGGAGTCACAGCCCAGGAGGGCCCAAGTATCATTACTGGTCAGGAGACCACCGCCGGAGTCACAGCCCAGGAGGGCCCAAGTATCGTCACTGGTCCAGAAACCACCGCCGGAGTCACAGCCCAGGAGGGCCCAAGTATCGTTACTGGTCAGGAGACCACCGCCAGAGTCACAGCCCAGAAGGGCACAAGTATCGTTACTGGTCAGGAGACCACAACCGGAGTCACAGCCCAGGAGGGCCCAAGTATCGTTACTGGTCAGGAGACTACCGCCGTAGTCACAGCCCAGGAGGGCCCAAGTATCGTTACTGGTCAGGAGACCACCGCCGGAGTCACAGCCCAGGAGGGCACAAGTATCATCACTGGTCAGGAGACCACCGCCGGAGTCACAGCCCAGGAGGGCACAAGTATCGTCACTGGTCCAGACCACCGCCGGAGTCACAGCCCAGGAGGGCACAAGTATCGTCACTGGTCCAGAAACCACCGCCGGAGTCACAGCCCAGGAGGGCACAAGTATCGTCACTGGTCAGGAGACCACCGCCGGAGTCAGTGCCCAGGAGGGGCCCGGATGCCACAGCCCCGCTGGGCAATGATGGAACGTCATGCCACCCACCAATGCCCATTGTAGAGATCATCATGCCACACACCAATGCCCAGTGTAGAGATCGTCATGCCACACACCAATGCCCAGTGTAGAGATCGTCATGCCACACACCAATGTCCATATCAGAACCGCCATGTCAAAGCAGCGTTGAACAGTCCAGAACCGCCATGGCAAAGCACCGCTGAACAGTCCATAGACCGCCATGTCAAAGCACCGCTGAACAGTCCAGAACCGCCATGGCAAAGCACCGCTGAACAGTCTTGAACTGCCATGGCAAAGCACCGCTGAACAGTCCAGAACCGCCATGGCAAAGCACCGCTGAACAGTCCAGAACCGCCATGGCAAAGCACCGCTGAACAGTACAGAACCGCAATGGCAAAGCACCGCTGAACAGTCCAGAACCGCCATGGCAAAGCACCGCTGAACAGTCCATAGACCGCCATGTCAAAGCACCGCTGAACACTCCAGAATCGCCATGGCAAAGCACCGCTGAACAGGGCAAAGACCGCCATGGCAAAGCACTGCTGAACAGTCCAGAACCGCCATGGCAAAGCACCGCTGAACAGGGCAAAGACCTCCATGGCAAAGCACTGCTGAACAGGGCAAGCACCGTGTAGGAATGAAGAGGCCGCCACATCAGGCATCCTTCTCCCATGTGCAGCTGGGACAGTGACAGGACAGGAACATTCACGGGGAGACTCATCCAGACTGGGCACCATTCCCACCCAGTACCAGTAGAGAACTGCATCTACTTGAGAGACTGTGGCTCTGCACTCCCCAGGATGGCACAGTGGGCAAACCACCCACTGTAGAGACTTGAGAGACTGTGGCTTTGCACTCCCCAGGATGCAGCAGTGGGCAAACCACCCACTGTAGAGACTTGAGAGACTGTGGCTTTGCACTCCCCAGGATGCAGCAGTGGGCAAACCACCCACTGTAGAGACTTGAGAGACTGTGGCTTTGCACTCCCCAGGATGGCACAGTGGGCAAACTACCCACTTTAGAGACTTGAGAGACTGTGGCTTTGCACTCCCCAGGATGGCACATTGGGCAAACCACCCACTGTAGAGACTTGAGAGACTGTGGCTTTGCACTCCCCAGGATACATCAATGGGCATGGAGCCCAGTCGTGGATCTGGCTTCGCATTCATCTGGCTGAGGTGTCCCCCCTTCCCTTCCCCCTGAGGTGCCTGTAGTGTTTCTATCTGATGCCCCGGCAGTGTTCTCTCCGATTATGGTCAGGTATAGTTTGTGGGCCTCGCCCATGCATTTTTGGACTGTTGGTGCACGGACATTGTTGTGTACATATCTGCACTACTTCTCGGATTGTATGTGTAAAGAAGATTGATTTTGAGATATATGTATCTGTATATTTTTGTATGACATGTATATTGGCACATTGCAATGTTTGCCCGAATTTCGCATTGTCTATTCATTCTTCCGGGGGGATTGTGGGTTGTTCTTGTGATTTTTGTGAATGCATTGGTGTGTATGTTGTAATATGCGAGGGTGGGGGTGTTTGGTGGGTGTCCCCCTAACTTTTGCCTCCCCGTGTCGTAGGTGCAGTACTCACCGGTGTCTTCGCTGCCTACGTAGCTGTTGGTCGTAGAGGAGCAGAAAGACAAGGGCAGGTAGGATTTGTAATTCGGGCTCCATGGTGTCCTCCTTCCTCGTGGAGTATGTTGAGGTGAGCGTATTCCCATAGCAAAAACTGTTTCCGCCATGTTTTTATCCACAGTGAATCCGCCCCGGAAAAGGTGGCGGATTGGCGGGTTGTAATGGTGTGGGCGGTACATTTCTCCCGCCTGTCTGTTGGCGGAAACCGCCGCGCTGCTTGTCTGTACCGCCGTGGCGGGCGGTGATTTAAAGTGGCTGTCTTTGTTGGCGGTTTCCGCCAGGGTCATAATTCCCTTTTTTTGTCTGCCGCCCTGTTTGCGGTATTTCCGCAGCTTTAACACCGTCCGCCAGGGTTGTAATGACCACCAGGATCTATGTCATTTATACTGTGTGTGATGTTGGCTGTACATTCATACCCATCAAATGTGATGTGGCTTTTTCAGGATCCTAATCTGTATTCCTGCAATGCTCCATGAGGCCAAACTCTGAATAACATTCCTAGAGATCATGTGATGCATACAAAATTACCTAGAGCATGACTGAGTGATGAAGGTAGATATTTAATGACATATGATAACAAAGTGGTGATGGTGACTACAGTTAGAAGTTTTGTATGATGTGTTGTCTGCGATGCAATCCTGCAGCAGTGTTTGGATGTTCCCCCTCATTTTCATGGACAGCATCCTCCTCTTCAGGCATTTGTGAGTCTGGTTCAAAGAGGCGAATGTTCCTCATTACACAAATATTTTGCAGTATGGCACAGGTCAAAATGATCTTGCAGACCATTTCAGGTGATTATAGGAGGCTGCCTCCAGTGATGTCGAGGCACCTGAATCTGGACTTCAGGATGTGTAGGAGGCTGGCCTGGCTTATAGTGGGTACCTTGTGGTATTTACACCTTGTGCCAGGTCCAGTTATCCCTTATTAGTAGGTTAGAGGTGTTCTAGCAGCTCAAGGTGCTAGAGGTAGCTATAGCAGAGCAGCTTAGGCTGAACTAGGAGACATGCAAAGCTCCTACTATACCACTTATGTCACTTAGCACTATATCATAAGGAAACACAATACACAGAGTTACTAAAAATAAAGGTACTTTATTTTAGTGACAATATGATAAAGGTATCTCAGAGGATATACTCCCTTAGGAGGTAAGTAATATACACAAAATATATACACACAAACCAAATCAGGTAAGTAAAACAGTTAGACACTGTAGAACACAATAGAATCCAATAGGGAGAAATAGGCCATGGGGCAACACAATCCATATACTCCAAAAGAGGAATGCGAACCACGAATGGACCCCAGGCCTAGTGTAGTGTGTAGAGGGTCGCTGGGAGTATAAGGAAAACACTAAGGGTGTCCAAGATACCCCACCCCATGACCCTGAAAAGTAGGAGTAAAGTTACTCTACTACCCTAGAAAGACAGTAAAGTCGAGATAGGTGATTCTGCAAGGACAACAACTGACTGTAAAGCACTGAAGATGGATTCCTGGACCTGAGGAGCTGTAAAGGAAGGCGACCAAGTCCAAGATTCACACAAGTGTCCAGGGGGGCAGGAGCCCACTAAACCCCAGACGTAGGTGCAAAAGGGCTGCCTCCGGGTGGAAGAAGTTGAAGATTCTGCAGCAACGGAAGGTGCCAGGAAGTTTTCCTTTGGTCAGAGGATTTCCCTCGGTGTGCTGGAGGATGCAGAGTTGTTCCCATGCAGAAATACTGTAAACAAGCCTTGCTAGCTGCAAGAGTTGTGGTTGAAGGTTTTGGGTGCTGCCAGGGCCCCACAAGGCTTAGGAGATCGCTCTTTAGAGGAGGAGACAGAGGAGGTTCTCAGCAACACAGAGAGCCCACGCAGAAGCAGGCAGCATCCACAGAAGCACCTGAACAGGCACTTAGAAGATCTGAGTATGACGGTCGACTCAGAAACAACAAAAGAGTGTCCCGCGACGTCGGAGTCCAATTCAGCAAGTTTGGCAATGCAGGACGGAGTGCTGGGGACCTGGGCTAGGCTGTGCACAAAGGAAGTCTTGCAAAAGTGCACAGAAGCCCGAGCAGCTGCATTTCACTCACTACACAGGATTACTGTCTGGCGTGGAGAGGCAAGGACTTACCTACACCAAATTTGGACAGAAGGGCCACTGGACTGTCGGAGACACTTGGACCCAGCTCCTGAATTCCAGGGACCATGTTTGTCAGGATGAGAGGGGACCCGGAGGACCGGTGATGCAGAAGTTTGGTGCCTGCGTTGGAGGGGGAAGATTCCGTTGACCCACAGGAGATTTCTTCTTGGCTTCCAGTGCAGGGTGAAGGCAGATAGCCCTCAGAGCATGCACCACCAGGAAACAGTCAAGAAATCTGGCAGGATGTGGCGCTACAATGTTGCTGGTAGTCTTCTTGCTACTTTGTTGCGGTTATGCAGGCGTCCTGGAGCAGTCAGCGGTCGATCCTTGGCAGAAGTCGAAGAGGGAAGTGCAGAGGAACTCTGGTGAGCTCTTGCATTCGTTATCTGGTGAGATGCCCACAGGAGAGACCCTAAATAGCCCACAGAGGAGGATTGGCAACAGAGAAAGGAAAGCACCTATCAGGAGGGGTCTCTGACATCACCTGCTGGCACTGGCCACTCAGAGCTGTCCATTGTGCCCTCACACCTCTGCATCCACGATGGCAGAGGTCTGGGACACACTGGAGGAGCTCTGGGCACCTCCCCTCACAGGTGAGGGTCAGGGGATTGGTCACTCCCCTTTCCTTTGTCCAGTTTCGTGCCAGAGCAGGGCTGAGGGGATCCCTGAACTGGTGTAGACTGGCTTATGCAAAGAGGGCACCATCTGTGCCCTTCAAATCATTTCCAGAGGCTTGGAGAGGCTACTCCTCCCAGGCCCTTCACACCTATGTCCAAAGGGAGAGGGTGTAACACCCTCTCTCAGAGGAAATCCTTTGTTCTGCCTTCCTGGGACTGGGCTGCCCAGGCCCCAGGAGGGCAGAAACCTGTCTGGGGGTTGGCAGCAGAGGTAGCTGCAGAGAAAACCCCGGGAAGTTAGTTTGGCAATACCGTGGCTCTGTGCTGGAGACCCAGGTGATGCATGGAATTTACACCCCAATAACAGAATGGTATTGGGGTAACACTTCCATGATCCTAGACATGTTACATGGCCATGTTGGGAGTTACCATTGTGACACTACATATAGGTATTGACCTATATGTGGTGTACGATTGTAATGGTGTCCCCGCACTCACAACATTCAGGAATTTGTCCTGAACAATGTGGGGGCACATTGGCTAGTGCCAGGGTGCCCACACAATAAGTAACTTTGCACCTAACCTTCACTAAGTGAGGGTTAGACATATAGGTGACTTATGAGTTACTTAAGTGCAGTGTAAAATGGCTGTGAAATAATGTGGATGTTATTTCACTCAGGCTGCAGTGGCAGTCCTGTGTAAGAATTGTCTGAGCTCCCTATGGGTGGCAAAAGAAATGCTGCAGCCCCTAGGAATCTCCTGGAACCCCAATTCCCTGGGTACCTAGGTACCATATACTAGGGAATTTTAAGGGTGTTCCAGTGTGCCAATGAGAATTGGTAAAATTAGTCACTAGCCTGCAGTGACAATTTTAAAAGCAGAGAGAGCATAAACACTGAGGTTCTGATTAGCAGAGCCTAAGTGATACAGTTAGGCACCATACAGGGAACACATACATGGCATACTTTATGAGCACTGTGGTCCTGGCTAGCAGAATCCCAGAGACACAGGCAAAAACAAACATACATACAGTAAAAATGGGGGTAACATGCCAGGCAAGATCTTACTTTCCTACAGGATGCCAAAAGTCCTCTCAACTATGGTGCGTGTCCTACGATGTGCCTCATTATAGGCACGCTCTGCTGCTGTGCTTGGGTTGGCAAATGGGGTCATGATCCATGGCTGGATCCAGTAACCCTGATTAGCTGAAAGAGAAAATTAGGGTAACTATTTGGTTGTTGGTTGCACCTTGATTATCACTTTGCATGGCAGTTGTTATCTTCTGTCGTCTTTGACTCATCTGTGTTTGTGGTTTTGTGTGGGATCCTAGGCTTCTAAAATGTTCTTTCTACATTAGGTTGTTTAACTATCAGAACTAGGGTTTGGCTGATTGACCTGATATCAGCGGTAAATTTCTAGACATGCAGTTCATTGTGTATCTCCCAAGCATTATGTCATGTGAAAGAAGTGTCCATGTGCCTTCACTGGAGTTTACATGATACTTCCACACACACAATTGATTCCACTGTGATGGTAACACAGTTGCACTATATTGGCTGAACTTCCCATCCAATTCCACATATGTAATTGCATGTGAAATGCAACAGTGAGGGCCTATGATTTGAGTAGGTGACAATGTACAACACATCTCCATATGTTGGCAGCACTGTAGTTTTCACAATTGACAATTCACAATTATCCCATGTGTGGCAAGTTCTGTGCAAACCTATTTTTGTGCCCTCACCAAGTTGGTTCATGTGCAAACATGTACCTACACTACTGAACCTGCTCCAGGTAAGCTGGCTAACTTGTTTGTGGGGGGAAAGTTTTAGGGCCATATTTATACTTTTTGGTGCACAACTGCGCCAACGCAGTTGTGCATCAAAAAATTTACCGCCGGCTAACGCCATTCCAAAGCGCCATGCGGGCGCCTTATTTATGGAATGACGTTAGCCGGCGGAGCTGACTGGTGTGCGTCAAAAAAAATGACCCACACCAGGCAGCGCCGGCGTAGGGGAAAATGGAGCTTGGGCATCAAAAAGTGGGGCAAGTCGGTCTGAGGCAAAAAATCTGCCTCAACCCGATTTGCGCCATTTTTTTTTACTCCCACCCTCCATTGACATGACTCCTGTATTAGCAAAGACAGGAGTCATGCCCCCTTGCCCAATGGCCATGCCCAGGGGACTTATGTCCCCTGGGCATGGTCATTGGGCATAGTGGCATGTAGGGGGGCACAAATCAGGCCCCCATATGCCACAAAAAAAAACGAAAAAAAATACTTACCTGAACTTACCTTAACTTCCCTGGGATGGGTCCCTCCATCCTTTGGTGTCCTCCTGGGGTGGGCAAGGGTGGCAGGGGGTGTCCCTGGGGGCATGGGAGGGCACCTCTGGGCTCCTTCCGAGCCCACAGGTCCTTTAACGCCTGCCCTGACCAGGCGCAAAAAAATGACGCTAAAACGGCTGGACGTCATTTTTTTTGACCCGCCCACTCCCGGGCGTCATTTTTGCCCGGGAGTATAAATACGGCGCACATGCCTCAGAGTCATTTTTTAGACGGGAACGCCTACCTTGCATATCATTAACGCAAGGAAGGTGTCCACGCTAAAAAATTACGCAAACTCCAAAATCTTTGGCGCTAGACGGGTCTAACGCCAAAGTATAAATATGGAGTTAGTTTTGCGTAAAAAAAAACGACGCAAATCCGGCGCAAACAGAGTATAAATATGCCCCTTAGTGTCAGAAGGTCCATGTTCCTGTACATCTGTTATGTATATGTGTAATTGTCTCAATCTGTATGTGTAGCAGTGTGCACTTTGCATTAGTGTCACATCAATATGTGTTCATAGCACAGTCCCCTTCCTTATTGCTAGCGGACAATATCACCCCAGGAGTGATGTGAGATGTTGGTATTGCCTCAGTGATTCCATGTCACCTTCATTAGAGTCAGCATCGTTATGCTATGTGTCTCATGGTGTTTGAACTACAGCAAAACACATTACATACCCCTTACACAGTACGTATTGCTTGAAAGGGTGTGAGATTGAGTGTTATTGATGTGATATTGGAAGATTCATCTTCCAAGTTGTACTGCCAGGTAAGGCCATGTCATTGTCACTGTGTGGGTTTAAATTGCTCCCTTGTGGCTCTGGAGTGGCATCTGTTGTTATTTGCATCTGTCATTTGTCCATAGGTGTGTATCCCATTGGGTCAGGATATCAAACATGACTAGCAGTGTCACAACCTCAGTGTCTTCCTGGCCACGTGTCAATGTAGTGGTGTATGTGTTGTGTGTCCTACAGGGTTGCTGTGGTGTGTGTATATTACTAGGTTTCTGTACTTACCAACAAGTAGGCCATTGCCATACCGTCCATCCTTGAAGTGTTGATTGATGGTGCTGTGGCGGAAGATTAATGAATCATGTACACTCCCAGGATACTTTGCCATGATGTTGGTGATCAATCCACAGTGATCCACAATGTCCTGCACATTGATGGAGTGTGTGTGCTTCCTGGTGCAGTATAGATGCTCCTTTGCAGCAGATGGCACAATCCGTACATGTGTGCAGTCAATGGCACCAAGCATGTGCAGGAAGCTAGTGATTTGATAGAAGCCCTGTTTGGTCTCCTGCTGCTTCTGCTGTGTGTTGGGGAAGCTGATGTGGCGGGTGTGAGAGAGATGATGGCATCCAGTACCTTGGGAAGGAAGGCAGAGAATGAGGGCTGTGAAACCCTGGCAACTAGGTCACCAGTGGTTTGAAAAGAGCCCCTTGCCAACATGAGCAGGACATCTAGCAGCTTGGACTCTGCTGTATGGCTTGCCAGTTTAGTCTGCACCCATGGATGATGTCATGTTCCCTGAGGCCCTGACGGGTTGTCCTGGTCCTGAATATCCCTCCTGTCTTCGGCATTGCCTTTGGGGTCCCTCTTGGTGTGGTGGAATCTGCTGCTGTTGGTCCTGTGCTCTGCGTCTTCGTGCATGCTGGATGAATGGCACCTCCATGTCTTCCTTTTTGGGCTCTGATGTTGCTTCTGTGTGTTTTTCTCAAGTAATGGTGTTTTTGCCCCATTTTAACGCCTGCCCTGACGAAGGCGTTATTTTTTGGCCAAATCAGAATTTGCATCATTTACCGGCTCCGCCTCCCAGCCGTGCGCCATTTTTGAGCGGTTGGATAAATATGGCGCACGGGTGTTTAAGTCATTTTTTGGACGGGAACGCCTACCTTGCATCTCATTAACGCAAGGCGGTTTCACAAATCCAGAAAATGACGCACACTGGGATATTTTGACATTAGACAGGTCTAGCCTCAAAGTATAAATACAGTGTTAGCTTTGCGCCAAATTTGCGTTAAAAAATGGTGAAAATCCGGCGCTAATAGAGTATAAATATGCCCCTTAATGTAGTTTATGAATCTGATGCATGTCCAGATAACTACATCTGTGAATCTATGAATGTATAAGATTCCTTAAGGTATCCAGGGGTGTTGTGGGAACACCCTCACCAACACGCCTGGGACTCAATTGTTCTGTAGACTAAGGTTTGAAAGGGTTACACATTTACAGGTCCATCAACAACAACACAAGTTGGTGTGTTGCAGGCTGGTAAATTAGTGGCCTCCACACTGCGCCACTGGAGCATCAAAGTCACTGAGACTCAAGTTGTGCCATGTGGTGCTAGAGCTTTGGAAATGAGGCACCTACAATGCTCACTTGGAAACCTTGGTTGTAAAGATAATCACTTATGTCAACATCTAGTGGAGCTCAACATTAACTTACCTACATTTCATTGCAGAGGACATCAACATACTTCCTAGTCAGCTGCCTGTCCTGGACTTTTCCGATGATGTGGATGACAAGCTGCAAACCATCAATGACGAGACTGGGTGCCGTACAGACTCCATCTCTGGTCACACGGAGGACAAGCAGCATTACGGGTTTCCAAGTGATCCACCCAACAGCCAACAAACACCACCTGCCAGCTCAAACCAGCTCTGGACTCCCAGAACCCAACAGTCACATTCCAAAAAAATGCAGTAGGAGTCCAGGGGAGCTGGCAGATATGATGCTGGATGGGGATGGAGACTGAGGCGGATGCCCTAGAGGTGGTCCAGAGGTTCCTTAGTCCGAAAAAGGTCAACTAGCATCTATATGAGGCACCCACTCTCAGCTTTGTGAACTCAAGCAGTCCCTGGCTGACATTGCTGGTGTTATATGGCAGAGGCACGAGCAAATGCCCCATCAAAGTGGCACCAGCATGATTGACAAGAGGCTGGGTGCAATGCAACATGTCTTTGAGGCCATAGAGAGGAAGCTGGACTCCCTCATTGCCAACTTGGGTGCCTAATACCATGACATTGATGCAGTGTTGCAGATCCAGCAAACTCTCCTTGATGCTGTGATGTCTCATATGTTCCCACAGATGAGAGCTGCTGTGGGCACAGAATATACATCTTCTGCTCCTGATGTGTGTGTGCTTCCCTCTACTGCAGCACCTACTACACCGCTGTTGCAGGAGGCACCACATACAGCACAGGAAGAAGATGTGGAAGAAACATTGTTCATTGTGAAAACTGCCAGGTAGCTTTTCTCTGTGGCACATGGCCCCTTTCTTCTTGCTCTGTGCTTATGATCATGCCATACATACATGTCCTCACTACATTGTTCACATTTTGTAGTTGAGTACCTACTGCACCATTTTCAAGCATATCTAGTTCTGATGGCACTCTGCACATACTTGACTCACAGGACACACTCAGCCATGACTCCCTTTACTCCTGCTTCTGTTTTCTCATTACGTGCACATGACTATGCAACATACAACAGTAGTCAGTCCTTTAATGGACATGGACATTAGTCCCTAGTAACCATGCACCCTTTCACCAAGAATAGCTAGTTGTGAGGGCATTCTGCACATACATGACTCACAGGACACACTCAACCATGACTCCCTTTACTCCTGCGTCCGTTTTCTCATCACGTGTACATGACTATGCAACATACAACAGTAGTCAGTCCCTTAGTGGACATGGACATTAATCCCTAGTAACCATGAATCCTTGCACTATGACACAGGTGTGTCGGCATTGGTGTACATCAGAATTTGGTGGCAAAATACAGGGGTCAAGGACAGGAATATGCCATTTGTCTCCTTAATGGTGCATTGCTGCCCTTGTCGTGGATGCTGTTTGGCACAGACACACTGCTCACAGCCCTGCCCTTTGTCATAACTTGGTAAAGGAGGTCCTATGGCCAACAGACATGTACTTGCAATTGCAAAACAAGAATCAGTCACTTAAATTGTGCACTCAGCTACAGTTCAACCGACTTTGATTCCCAGGTGGTCCAGAAGGCCCCGTTCCCTGGCGATGATGTCTGCTCACCGATGCTTCAATTGGTGGGCTGTGCACTCCACCTCAAATACATAGGTCATGGGGAACAGGACCTTCTCCCACATCAGCTTGCGTCTCTCCAGCTTGTATCCTTGTATGACTCTTCCCCCATGGCCCCTATATTAGGGAGGTAGTGCATTATAAGCCAGATGAATTCTCACAACTCATTGCCACTAAGGTGATGGGCCCTTCCCTTAAGTGACATGTCACAATCCAAACCCATGATAACCTTTAAAACCCAAAAAAATAAAAAAAAACTAACTAACACCAACACACTAAACTAACCCATGACACTATAATCCAAAAAGATACAATACACTAAAAGGCAAAAACAACAGGGGTTAGGTGCACTGTAGGGACATAAGAGGGCACAAAAGATACATTTACCCGCACTCCTCAACACAGTGCCAACAACACACAACCTCTTTCCAACACAGAGAAGAAGTCTGTGACTGAAATAGAAAGTGAAAGTAACTGTGCAGTTCCTGGTTTGCCACATGTCTGAGCCACTGTATCACTTCCTGGGATGCTGCAGCATGTTTTTGGGTGATGCGTAATTTTTTTGATGCTGCAGGCCTAAGTGTGGATTTTGGAGGATGCATGACAAACCAAAAAGAGGAATTTCTGATGAGCTGATGGCATGCGTCAATTTTTGGCACATATGATTGCTGGAAAATACACACATTGGGGCAAAGAGTCATTATTTTTGATGTACGACCTGCAAGAAATGTATATGTGTATGGTGCATATTGGGAATCATTTTCCTAAGCCTATGGGGTGCTGTGTTGCCTGTGAATTGCTGTGTTCCATACACTCCTCTCTTTCCATGTGTCCAATGTATGCTTTGTAAGTGTACATGGGTGTAAGTACATGGATTACATGGACCACACATAGGCCACATTTCCTATGCTTCGTTGACACCACACCTTCAGAGGGTTGCCCCTTGTGCTAACAATGGGCCTCTACACATGAAAATGGTGCATTGTGATCGATGTTCCAGTTTTCTTACAGCAGCCTGCGCCCCCCTAACAACACCATGGTAGCCAAGTAAGTGCAGTAGAGTGCACCATGGCACTCGATAACCCAGCTGAGACTGAGTTTCGGACACAGCTGTAGCACCTTGCAGGACTTGTGAAAAAGCTTTTGTCATTAGTCCAGCGTAGTGCTGGGAGGCCCATAGAACAAAGAACAGCAACACTTTAACACCTGCCTGCCTGACACTACAATGATGCAGTGAAATCTGGTATATTTTTCTGCACCATTTTGAAGCGCCTCCCTTGCATACATTGTACCTGGCTCAGGTATGATGTGGCACTAGGGTTTATAAACTGGCGCAATAGTATAATTGTGCCAGTTTTTAAATCCAGCATTGAGTGGGGGACAGTTCTGTGCCACCATAGCCGCATAAAAAAATGAAGCTACAGCGGAGCAAGGGGCTTGCAACTAGCATCTATGTGTTGGCACCTGAGTCCATTGCTTAGTTAGTCCCCAGGGATACCATGGACTAGTCCTGGAATGTGGGCCACACACCCTCATTTAGGACAGCGCAGACATTGGACGATATGTGCTGTGTCAT
The DNA here is from genome assembly GCF_031143425.1 of Pleurodeles waltl. Classification (NCBI taxonomy): domain Eukaryota; kingdom Metazoa; phylum Chordata; class Amphibia; order Caudata; family Salamandridae; genus Pleurodeles; species Pleurodeles waltl. The sequence continues at coordinate 236,471,673 of NC_090443.1, read as the reverse complement.
AAAGTGCAGACAGCAGGCTGTCAAGTGGGGGGGTTACTGTGTCTGGTGCAGGCAAGTGTTCTGATGCTTAGGGCCTCATTTATGAGGCCCTTGCACCAGCAGGGTGTCACTTTTGGCAACACTCCAGTGGCACTGCGCCCTGCACTAAGCCACTTTTCATGGCTCAACGCTGTTTTGTTAATAGGGGCTGCACCAAAGCAGTTTTCTGCAGCAGAAGGGCTGTGCAATGGGTGTTACTGTGGGAATACCCATGAAACAGCCATTGCTTTTTCACACTGTCCCAGATTTACAAGAATTCATAAACATGGGGCATCGTCAATAATGAATGCCCCCGCAGGGTTGGTGTTAGAGTGGTGCAACAATGAGAAATACTGTTGTTTCTCCTTGTTTATTGCTCTCCATGTGTGCTGCATTGCTGCAAATGCCATTATTGATTGTTTTTCTGCAGGAAGGTGCCTCTTCCTGCATAAAAAAAACATCCCTGCAATGTAGACACCCTTGCACCATGGTGCAAGGGTGGCTGCGTTGGTGCTGGTCAGCTGATTTAGTACCAGCACAGGGGAGAACACAGCAATGTGCCATATTCTTGTAAATATTATCTTCTAGGGACTTAATGGAATCTGTTGGTTGCAATTGTGCATGTGCCAATGTAGCATATACCTTTTATTCATAATAGAGGCCCTCAGGCGGGGTAGCAGACCCAGGGTACAGCCAAGCGCAGTACACACCATTTTTAGTAACTTTTATTTTGTAGTATGTGCAAATTGGATGGGTTTCTCACACTGTGACTGGCGAGGTAACTTGGCTTCACGCTGTTTGTGATGCTATATGTTTTCTCCCATGGATACAGTCTTCTTGTCATCACACTCTTCTGACATTGTGTGAGTCACTCACTCATCTACCACACATGGGACTGGAAATTGTGAACTCAGCAATGTTGTTGGTATTGATGTTGCATTTTAGGCTTACTCCCCATCTTCAATATACTCATTGTCCAGCTGTTACTGCTCCTCGTTCTTATCGGCCCATGGAAGATTATGTCCTACACATGTCTGGACATATGCAGAACAGTGTTAATGTTTCAATTGCTATTGATGGGGAGTAGAGTAAATGGTCCAACCCTATCATTGCTCCAGGAGTAATACTGGTGTAGTCTGCTAGGCCCCTCCACAATGTGACAGGCCCTGCTATGGCCATTACTGGACTCTGCTTGGCTTCCCTGTGGATTTGTTTGTGAGGAGTAGTCAGCCACAGCTGCAAACAATATCCTTTGGCATCTACACAGTGAGTAGGGTGGTTTGGGGGAATGCTACTTACAGCTATTGGCCCCACATCTATGTGAAAGTTATGCTGTGTCATGATGTACTCTGACCCATAGCCAATGGCATTTGACATGCAATGACATTGATTGGAATACAAGCAAGACAACCACTGATTTGTTCAACACTGTGCTACGCATACAGATGTACTGTCCTCCGTGTTACACTTGCTAGTTGCCATACATGTAAGTGCAAAAAATGTGGATGTTGTGAGTTGTCAGCAGTGTTTTGACCCTTTTACCTATTGATTTGACACATATATCACAGTGATCAACTGTTGAGTTTCCTCAGTGACATTTACAGACCTTGGCATACAGTGTTTCCCTGATGCTTCACATAGTGGTTCCTATCGATATGTTTCCTTTTGGTGCAACAATTTAAGGTGTATTTTCAGTCAAACATATTTGTTTGGGAGGCAATGCAAACATCACACACTACTCTTTTCTGAGCTCAGTGTTTTGTGTCTGGTCCTTAGTGGATGACATCAGTTTTCACACTAGATTAACAACTCTTGGGGATTACTCATGGTTTCCTATATATATTGTTTTGTGAAATAGGACCAGGACATACACTCAAAGACATATGTTACATGGGATGATATATATACATTTTTGGCAGTCATGCCTTACTCCACATGTATTTATGTGAAAAAATGCTGGATAATGTGAGCATGTCGCTGTTCCCCGGCAACGGTTTTGTGTATGTCTGATTGATTTGTGTGGTTATCCTCCTCCTATTCATGCGGAGCCTTCTGCTGTTCAACCCTGGGGATGTTTGTTTCTGCACGGATGTTGTTCAGTATGGCACGATAGGATCATTCTACACACTAATAATGGTGAATAAAGCAATCACTCACCTGATACATCCAGACAATGAAAGCAGGATTTTAACAAGCCAAATGTCCTCTTAACAGTGGTCCAGGTTCTGATTTGTGCCTGATTATAGGCCCTCTCTGTTTGTGGATGAGCAATAGGGGTCATCACTCATGGCTGAATGCCATAACCTTGGCCCGCTGAAATGCTAAATGAAAAAAATTGTCATTGTTTTGGTTTACTGCATTTGCAATCATCCCTCCCATGTGTATCATGTTTATTTGTATTGTCATGCACTTCAGCCAACCATGATCACATGATATGTTAGTCATGGCAGAGTGTTGCAGTTTCCAGGGGCCTGTTTACACACTGTATGTGGGGTCATATGCAGTACATGGGCAGATAGATCATGACTATAAACTTACTGACTGTCATTTTTGTGCCGCAGGATTAGATGGTAACTGATTCCCATTTCTCTAGTCCATTCAATCGTTTGTGTTGCCATTACATGTGTGATGCAACATATTGTACCTGGGAATCTTTTCTGTTCATCCAACCTAGGTTTTTGGTGACATGCCAGACATGGCTGACACAGTCACATTTATGGGTTCTTGCTCCTCTTCAAATGTTGAAATTGCCCTACATTACACTTGCCCATGGGAATTACTCCAAGAGGCAGTGCACCGCAAGATGAGCAGATAAATATATAATGCAAGAAAAGATAAAGTCCAATGTTCCGATGTCGTAGATAAACAGTCCTTTTTAAATATTTCATAGCAGATCCAAAGTGTTGATTCCACACAATTCCGTAGGCAAAGGATTTTTCAAAGGCAAAATTTAATGAAGTAAACAAGCCAAGTATTCTTGCTATTCCATAGACAAATTAAGTGGCACTCAAGATAGACAGCCGATGCGTTTCGCCCAAACAAACGGGCTTCTTCAGGGATGTAATACAATCATAAAAACAAATATATGCTATGCTATACGTTGCATAGAAGAAAAAAATATGTAAATAGTTATGAGGATACTAAGGCGGTCATTCTGACCGCGGCGGGCGGCAGTAGCCGCCCGCCATGCGGTCACCGCCATTTGGCCGCTCCGCGGTCAAAAGACCGCGGAGGCCATTCTGGCTTTCCCGCTGGGCCGGCGGGCGCCCACCAAAGGAGCGCCCGCTGGCCCAGCGTGAAAGGCCCTGCAACATAGAAGCCGGCTCCGAATGGAGCCGGCGGTGTTGCAGGGGTGCGACGGGTGCAGTTGCACCCGTCGCGATTTTCACTGTCTGCTAAGCAGACAGTGAAAATCATGCTGGGGCCCTGTTAGGGGGCCCCTGCACTGCCCATGCCAGTGGCATGGGCAGTGCAGGGGCCCCCAGGGGCCCCACGACACCCTTTCCCGCCATCCTGTTCCTGGCGGTAAAAACCGCCAGAAACAGGGTGGCGGGAAGGGGGTCGGAATCTCCATGGCGGCGCTGCAAGCAGCGCCGCCATGGAGATTCAGCCCAGACAGGGGAAATCCGTTGGGAAACCGCTGGATCCCCTTTTCTGACCGCGGCGGTATGGGTAGGGAAGCACCGCCAGCCTGTTGGCGGTGCTTCCGTGGTCATCCACCCTGGCGGTCGATGACAGAAGAAGGACAAGAAAGAAACTACTGTGTACCAACACATTGGTAGAAAAAGATGAACCCATAAATGAAAAGTGACATGCCATGCAGACAGAGACCATTTTTTCTTAAAAAATATGTGAAAAACTCCCAAGTGGTAAATTTACTGAAGTAAAAATAATATATTCATATAGCAAAATGTACATAGTACAATAATGAATATCCAATGAGAGATGAAGTCCCAAAGGCAAAGGAGAGTGAAGGAAAAGGAGAGTAGGGTGAAAAAAACGTACCATCAATGGTGTCCAGTCAGTGGTAGTATTGAAAAAATATAGGTATATATATATATAATAATATATGTATAGGTAGATTGATGACCTAGGAAAACAACACCAAAATAAAAAGGGGAGTAATTGGAAATATGAGGTAAACAGGGGTACAATCATATCGAGAGAAAGTCACGGAGTTAATATAAATAAAACGCTAACATTAAGAGCCAGAAATTATGTGTATAAATAACACGTACTGTCAAAAACTGTAAATGAAGTATAGTTGATGTAATTAATGGGATAATTAATCCAAGAAAGCTGTGCGTGACCCGATGTGAGAATGACCCACACGGCGCCGATAAAGGTAACAGGTAAAAAATTAGGGAGAGCGGAGAAAATACGAGCCTCACCGTGGTTGTTGAAACGCGGCAATTCATGCATGCATAAAAATCGTCCTCACGCGATCACAGAGACCGTGAAATGATCGTACGCGTCCGGCTCGAGTATGGAGCCGGACGCCAGAACGCAAACCCCTAAGTTAAATCTTCCGGTCTGGGTGTGCTAATAGAAGGCCCCCCGAACCCAGAAGTGAAAGGATAAAGTCTATTGAAATGAAAAAATAAACGAAGGACAAACCAAAGCCACCATATTGGGGCTGGTAGTGATAGCAACAGATATGTAATGAAAACAAAAATGGGACAAAAAGGAGGACAGCCATATTGAAATGGAATTTCAGGGTTCGAGAGAGAAAAATACTAAATAGTTATTTTAGAACAAACAAAATGTAAAAAAGTGTGAAAAACAACAATATGTGCCAAACTGACTGGATACCCAAAACATTTTTTTTAAAGAAAATGAAGTAAAAAGGACTAAAGCAAGAATAAAAGGAACAGAGTAAAATGTAAGACAAAGGAAGAGAGAGGAGGGAGGGCAGATAAGCCGAGAGATCAGTATTAGAGCGCAGAGTATGAATAACACAAAAGAAAACGTATACATCCTACCAAAAAAAAGATATATACACGTATTTTGGGAGTGCATGTAATAACAAATTTGACCATTGAAGCATAATGTTCATCATAAACTTAGAGTAATAACATGTTCACACTGTAGCAGAATAAGTCATAATGTTAAGAGATCATCAGAAATGTGTACTCAACAAAAGTAAGCATAATAACACATCCTCAGTAATACATTAACAATCTAGATAAAGGTACATAACAAAACAAGTCAAACACAAGTACTAAAGAAAATAATGGAACTCGTGATCCGTGTTATGGCCCAGTTCGACTGCTTGGAGGTGGCAGATCCAGGCCGCCTCTTTTTGGCGCAAAGTCATTTCTCTGTTTCCCCCTCTGGGATGGATGGGAACATGTTCGATACCATGAAACCAAATGGTTGGATCATTAGGGTGGGTCGATGTCGTGTGCACAGCTAGTGGATAAGTAAAATCTTGTTTTCTTATAGCTCGTAAGTGTTCCTGTATCCTAAGTTTTGGGGGCGCATCGTACTGCCCACATAAACCTTATTACATGCACAACCCAAAATATAAACAACAAATATGGTATTACAGTTATAAAATGGTAGATGGTGAATTTCTTTTTGTTGTGATAACAAAAATCTTTAGTTTTATCACGGCCAAAAATGCAAATGTTACAATCATGGCAGGTATAGAAACCCTTAGGTTTCACAGGAAGCCACGTGATAGCACTGGGGGAAAGAATATAGCTGGGACACAAGTGATCTCTGAGAGTTAACCCTCTACGATAAGTAATCTTGGGTTTATCGGATATGAAACCTTTAAGACCCGGGATATTAATCAATAAGGGCCAATGACGTTTAAGGATTTTAAAGATACCCTGGCTATGGGCTGTGTATCGAGTCACAAAGGATAAGAAGTTTTTCCGAATCTTACTATTCCTATGTGTTTTGACCATTAAAGTGTCCTTTCTAGGAGTTTTCATGATACGATGGACAGCCTGTGATAGGATATCAGCAGTGTAGCCCCTATTAATAAATTGGTGTCTAGTAAGCTGAATCTGTGTACAAAAAGTATCATGAGTACTGCAGTTACGTCTAACGTGTACCATTTCTCCATATGGGATATTGTGAATAACCGAAGGGGGGTGAGCACTGGTAGCGTGAAGGAGATTATTACAAGCTGTGGATTTCCTGAAGAGTTCACTTTGTATACTGTTACGTTCTATGTAGAATCTAATATCTAAAAAATCGATGGTATTTTTATTGTAGTGTAAGCTGAGCTGCACATTGTAAGGATTATTGTTAAGAAAGGCATGATACTGTGTGAGTTGGTCTACAGTCCCTTTCCAAATAATAATAATATCATCAATATATCGTCCCCAGAAGACAATAAAATCCGTCCAGGGCGAGGCAAGTTTGCCCCAGGCGTGTAATTTTTCGTACCAACCCATAAATAGACAGGCATATGATGGGGCAAATTTTGAACCCATCGCCGTCCCCTGTGTCTACTGGTACCATTCATTATTGTGTAAAAAATCATTTCTAGACAGAATAATATCAATCATCTGGAGGAGCATCTGGTTATGTGAGTAACAGTCTGCAGACCTGGTGTTAAGAAACATGGTGACTGCTTGAATCCCAAAAGATTTACATATGCATGTGTATAGGCTGTTCACATCCATAGTTACAAAAATAAGATCCTCAGACCAAGTGAAATCATCAAATTTATTAAGGATATCTTTGCCATCCTGTATGAAAGAAGGTAGGTTGCTGATTAATTTTTGTAGGTAAAAATCCACAAATTCAGATATTTTTTCCGTAAGGGAGTCTATCCCTGAGATGATCGGTCTTCCAGGGGGGAAGTTGCCACCTTTATGTACCTTAGGAAGAATATAAATAAAAGGACATTTCGGGTTCTTGACAGTTAGGTATTTAAGTTCATCATCTGAAAGTAAACCAAGTTCATGCCAGCCCCACAACTTATTGTTAATATATTAAATCAGGCCGCCCATAGGATTATGTGCAAGATGTTTATAGCAGGTAGTATCAGCTAATTTTCTGTTCATTTCTTCCATATAGTCCCCGTGGTTCATGACCACCACATTGCCTCCCTTATCAGCCTCACATATGACGATCGATCGGTCATTCTTGAGGTTCCGAAGAGCCTCCCTTTCTGTAACAGACAGATTGTCAAGTTAATACCAGTTGTGTATGCGGGCATTTAGAGTGTGATGCAAGTCGAGAGAAATTCTTTTAGTAAATAGCCCAATGTTACTGTGAGAACTGGGTGGTATGAATTTAGACCGAGGTTTGAATCCAGTTGTTTTTTCAATTTTCTCTGAAATCCCCAAGTCTCTCCGAATATCTTCTATCTCCCTACAACCATCTTCCAGGGACATGAGTAACTGTACATCATGAAGATCAGAAACTAAATGAATGGAGGGATGGGTATCAAGAGTGGGGGGGGGTCTTCGTCGTAAGTCTCAAGTCGAGATCTACTAATGTCTCCATCCAGAGCAGAAGAGAAATCATTTCTAAGTTTAAGGAGCCGGGTAAATTTGAATAAATCGACGAAGACCTCTACAGGGTCATTTGTCTGAGTAGGGCAAAAGCCTAGACCTTTACTCAATAACTGACATTCGGTAGTACTCAAATTTCGAGTGGACAAGTTGATAATAGTCAAGTCAACCTCAGTATTGTTTGCACTAGGTAGAATAGGTGTTAATCCTTTTTGGACCTGTTTCTGACCCCTGATTTTCCTGTATCTTTGTTTCCATCGTTTCCCATCCCTTCTGGTCTTGTATCCTTGCGAATGATTTTTGTGCCTTGACGTACATTTGCCCATGCCTTTGTTTGGCCCACACTGTCCACGACAGTAGACATGATGCCGTCCACACAATATGCCCTCAGACATCCCAAATGGGTGACCTGATGTGACAGATGCCATTTCCTAAACCATGTGTGCATGTCAAAGTGTGTTGACATTGTATACCTGTGTGTGTAAATTGTGCCCACAACACATGTATCCTGCAGAATTGTGGGTGCTAATATGCAGTCCAGCTACACAACTTCCTGCACTGTGCTACATCTCTAAGAAGGGGAACTGGTACACATTACTTGAGGAGTCATGCCAATTTGTGGTCCATATAATTGGAATTACACACATGTTGCCTAGGAGTTACACATTCACACTTGCATCAGGGGTTGTAAGTGTACCTCTTCGCTTTCAGGATATATATTGTGTTTGTGTGAGCAACTTTCAGCTAAGGCTCTTCCTCAGTAGCATGGTGAGTGATGTTTCTGTGTACCATTAGACTTCACACATGTTAGACGTGAGTTATTTGACATAGCCATGGACATTTGTACAGTTACATGTGACAAGGACATGGCAGGTAGTTTGTCATTTGGCATCTAAGGCATCATTGATGTGGCACATGGCATAGGGCAGCACAGCACATGCCTTACTGTGCTGCCATGCACCACCATGGAGTGCCGGGAAAGTACCTTATCACCAAGATATGACACCTTTCTGTCCCCTGCAAAGAAGCACAACTTGCTCCCTAGTGCCAAGGCAGGCAGCCTTGCAACATGGTGCCAGGGTACATGCATAGTGGGGATGATGGTCATTTTTATGCAGGAGGGAACACCTTCCTGGTAAAAAAATAACAATCATGAGAGGTGTTTCTCTCTTTCTTTGTGTACTGCAGAATGTAGCACACACAGGAAGAGGAAGAAACAGGGAATGATAGGGATGTTGCTCCCTGTTGCATCACTCCTACACCACCCCTGAGATGGCCTATAATTGAGGTATATTCCCTGTTTTGTAAATCTGTAAATACATCATGTACCTTTTTCGTCCATGGGTGTTGCATGGGTATACCCCAAGGAACACCCATGGCCTTTTCACACAGTGTTATGTCATGTAAGGAGTACATGTGTACAAGGACATGATAAGCCATACAAGGTTGCTTTGCATGGCCTTATAAATATGGTATGGCTCACTGTGCCAGTGCAGCATCCAACAAATGTTGCTCTGGTAGCACAGAGTGGCACACAGATGGGGTAACTGAGGCCCCTAATTCCTGATGTTTGAGGCATGACATGAGTCCCATGTGTGTTGTGTGTAAACACCCCCAGGGTAAATTGTACACCTCCCCTACACAAAGAGATGTAGAGCAGGTTTCCTGTCTGCCATGCATGGCTGTGTGCCTTTCCATAATGCAAAGTAAGCAAAAGTGGCTTGAGATGTCTTCACCTGTATGTTGGGTGATTTGCATAAGATCTGTGTACAAAGGCATTGTGCATGTATGTGTAGCAGGCCTCATATTGCAGTTCCTATCTGTATAAGCAGAGAGTGATCTGTGTATTGTGCCCCCATATGTCTTTGTTCTTATGTCTGTTAGGTACTTGCTGTTTGCTTAGCTACAAGCAGGCTATTCCTGCATTGTTCATCCTGAAACCTCTGGTTGATGATTGAGTTCCTGAAGATGAATGAGTCGTGGACGCTGACTGGATATTTGGCCAGCACATTCATGATTAACCTCTTAGCTGATGGGCCTTCCCCACCCAGTGCTGAGACATTTTTTGGCTATTTAGGGTAGTTTGTGCTTAGGCCTTCATAACTTTTTGTCCACATAAGCTATCCACGCCACATTTGCGTCCTTTTATTCCAACATCCTAGGGATTCTGAAGGTAGCCAGAGTTTTTGGGTTCTCCTGGAGGAGACCAAGAAATTAGCCAAAATACACCAAAAAGATTGTCTTTTTCAAAAAAATGGGAAAAAGGGCTTCCGAAGAAGGCTTGTGGTTTTTTCCCTGAAAATGGCACCAACAAAGGGTTTGCAGTGCTAAAATCACCATCGTCCCAGCTTTCAGGAACAGGCAGAGTTGAATCAGAAAAACACATTTTTCAACACAATTTTGGCATTTTAGTGGGACATACTTCATTTTTACTATTTTTGGTGCTTTCATCCTCCTTCCAGTTAGTGACAGGAATTGGTGTAAAACCAAAGCTGGATCCTGAAAAGCTACATATTTCTGAAAAGTAGACAAAATTCTGAATTCAGCAAGGGGTAATTTGTTTAGATCCTATTAGGTTTTCATATAGAAAATAACAGCTGAAATAAAGAAAATATTGAAGTTGAGCTGAAAAAAAACATCACTTTTTCTCCACGTTTTACTCCGTAATGTTTTCCTGCAATGTCAGATTTTTTAAAGCAATACAGGGAGTGCAGAATTATTAGGCAAGTTGTATTTTTGAGGATTAATTTTATTATTGAACAACAACCATGTTCTCAATGAACCCAAAAAACTCATTAATATCAAAGCTGAATATTTTTGGAAGTAGTTTTTAGTTTGTTTTTAGTTTTAGCTATGTTAGGGGGATATCTGTGTGTGCAGGTGACTATCACTGTGCATAATTATTAGGCAACTTAACAAATACAAATATATACCCAGTTCAATTATTTATTATTACCAGTGAAACCAATATAACATCTCAACATTCACAAATATACATTTCTGACATTCAAAAACAAAACAAAAACAAATCAGTGACCAATATAGCCACCTTTCTTTGCAAGGACACTCAAAAGCCTGCCATCCATGGATTCTGTCAGTGTTTTGATCTGTTCACCATCAACATTGCGTGCAGCAGCAACCACAGCCTCCCAGACACTGTTCAGAGAGGTGTACTGTTTTCCCTCCTTGTAAATCTCACATTTGATGATGGACCACAGGTTCTCAATGGGGTTCAGATCAGGTGAACAAGGAGGCCATGTCATTAGATTTCCTTCTTTTATACCCTTTCTTGCCAGCCACGCTGTGGAGTACTTGGACGCGTGTGATGGAGCATTGTCCTGCATGAAAATCATGTTTTTCTTGAAGGATGCAGACTTCTTCCTGTACCACTGCTTGAAGAAGGTGTCTTCCAGGAACTGGCAGTAGGACTGGGAGTTGAGCATGACTCCATCCTCAACCCGAAAAGGCCCCACAAGCTCATCTTTGATGATACCAGCCCAAACCAGTACTCCACCTCCACCTTGCTGGCGTCTGAGTCGGACTGGAGCTCTCTGCCCTTTACCAATCCAGCCTCGGGCCCATCCATCTGGCCCATCAAGACTCACTCTCATTTCAACAGTCCATAAAACCTTAGAAAAATCAGTCTTGAGATATTTCTTGGCCCAGTCTTGACGTTTCAGCTTGTGTGTCTTGTTCAGTGGTGGTCGTCTTTCAGCCTTTCTTACCTTGGCCATGTCTCTGAGTATTGCACACCTTGTGCTTTTGGGCACTCCAGTGATGTTGCAGCTCTGAAATATGGCCAAACTGGTGGCAAGTGGCATTGTGGCAGCTGCACGCTTGACTTTTCTCAGTTCATGGGCAGTTATTTTGCGCCTTGGTTTTTCCACACGCTTCTTGCGACTCTGTTGACTATTTTGAATGAAACGCTTGATTGTTCGATGATCACGCTTCAGAAGCTTTGCAATTTTAAGAGTGCTGCATCCCTCTGCAAGATATCTCACTATTTTTGACTTTTCTGAGCCTGTCAAGTCCTTCTTTTGACCCATTTTGCCAAAGGAAAGGAAGTTGCCTAATAATTATGCACACCTGATATAGGGTGTTGATGTCATTAGACCACACCCCTTCTCATTACAGAGATGCACATCACCTAATATGCTTAATTGGTAGTAGGCTTTCGAGCCTATACAGCTTGGAGTAAGACAACATGCATAAAGAGGATGATGTGGTCAAAATACTCATTTGCCTAATAATTCTGCACTCCCTGTATACTGTTACGTGTGCTGGACTCTTCTGGTTGCAGGGATGTATAGGGCTTGTAGGTTCATCAAGATCCCTAGGTACCCAGAGCAAATAAATGAGCTGCACCTTGCAATGGGTTTTCATTCTATACCTGGTATACAGCAATTCATTTGCTGAAAAATAGGTATCAAGAAAAACTTTGGCCCGTATTTATACTTTTTGACGCTAAACTGCGCTAATGCAGTTTAGCGCCAAAAAATTTTGCGACGGCTAACGCCATTCTGAAGCGCCATGCGGGCGCCGTATTTATTGAATGGCGTTAGCCGGCGCAAGCAGACCGGCGCTGCCTGGTGTGCGTGGAAAAAAACCACGTACACCAGGCAGCGCCGGCGTTGGGAAAAATGGCGTTAGGGCGTCTTAAAATGGCGCAAGTCAGGTTGACGCTAAAAAATCGTCTTAACCCGATTTGCGCCATTTTAAACGACGCCCAGACGCCATTTACATGACTCCTGTCTTAGTAAAGACAGGAGTCATGCCCCCTTGCCCAATGGCCATGCCCAGGGGACTTATGTCCCCTGGGCATGGTCATTGGGCATAGTGGCATGTAGGGGGGCACAAATAAGGCCCCCCTATGCCACCCAAAAAAAAAAATGTATACTTACCTGAACTTACCTGAATGTCCCTGGGATGGGTCCCTCCATCCATGGGTGTCCTCCTGGGGTGGGCAAAGGTGGCAGGGGGGGTCCCTGGGGGCAGGGGAGGGCACCTGTGGGCTCATTTTGAGCCCACAGGCCCCTTAACGCCTACCCTGACCCAGGCGTTAAAAAGTGGCGCAAATGCGGGGTTTTTGGACCCGACCACTCCCGGGCGTGATTTTTGCCCGGGAGTATAAATACGACGCATTTGCGTCGCCGTCATTTTTTTAGACGGGAACGCCTTCCTTGCATCTCATTAACTCAAGGAAGGCGTTCACGCCAAAAAATGACGCTATTTGCCCATACTTTGGCGCTAGACGCGTCTAACGCCAAAGTATAAATATGGCGTTAGTTTTGCGCTGAATTTGCGTCGAAAAAAACGACGCTAATTCGGCGCAAACGGAGTTTACATATGCCCCTTTGTATTTCCAAAATGGGCATAAGATAAGGTATTGAGCAGCAGTGGGTATTTGCCCATCTCTGAATTCCGGGGTGCCCATACTAGCATGTGAATTACAGGCCATTTCTCAAATAGACGTCTTTCTACACACTGTCTTACATTTGGAAGGAAAAAATGTAGAGAAAGACAAGGGGCAATAACACTTGTTGTTCTATTCTGTGTTCCCCCAAGTCTCCCGATAAAAATGGTACCTCACTTGCGTGGGTAGGCCTAATGCTCGCGACAGGAAAGGCAACATGGACACATCACATTTTTACATTAAAATCTGACGTGCTTTTTGCAAAGTGCCTAGCTATAGATTTTGGCCTCTAGCTCAGCTGGCACTTAGGGAAACCTACCAAACCTGCACATTTATGAAAACTAGACACCTAGGGGAATCCAGGATGGGCTGACTTGTGGGCCTCCGATCAGGTTCTGTTACCCAGAATCCTTTGCAAACCTCAAAATGTGGCCAAAAAAACCCTTTTTCCTCACATTTCGGTGACAGAAAGTTCTGGAATCTGAGAGGAGCCACACATTTTCTTCCACCCAGCGTTTCTCAAGTCTACCGATAAAATAATACCTCACTTGTGGGGGTAGGCCTAGTGCCCGTGACAGGAAATGCCCCAAAACACAATGTGGACACATCACATTTTCACAAAGAAAACATAGCTGTTTTATGCAAAGTGCCTAGCTGTTGATTTTGGCCTCTAGCTCAGCTGGCAGCTAGGGAAACCTAGCAAATCTGCACAGTTTTGAAAACTAGACACCTAGGGTAATCCAAGATGGGGCGACTTGTGAGGCTTTGATCAGGTTCTGTTACCCAGAATTCTTTGCAAACCTCAAAATGTCAAAAAAACACCTTTTCCTCACATTTCGGTGATAGAAAGTTCTGGAATCTGAGAGGAGCCACAAATTTCCTTCCACCCAGCATTCCCCCAAGTCTCCCGATAAAAATGGCACCTCACTTGTGTGGGTAGGCCTAGTGCCTGCAACAGGAATAGATCACACAACGGTCAATGTTGGCACTTACATGAGGCAACTGTTGATCCTTGGGTGATCCATTCCTTACGCAGGCACTAGGTATAGGCACTCAAGTGGGGTAGTGTTTTTATCAGGACAGGTGAGGAATCATTGGGCGGTAGGAATTTTGTGGATCACAGCATATTCCTGTAGTTTGCGTGACAGAAATGCAAGAAAAATAGAGTTTTTATTCAACATTTCAGATTTGCAGGGTATTCTGGAGAAGAAAACTTTGGGGAATCTACACAAGTCACACCCCTGTGGACTCCCCCGGATGTCTAGTTTCCAGAAATGTTTGGGTTTAGTATGTTTCCCTATATGGCCGCCGAACCCAGGAACAAAAACACAGGTTCCTGCCTTACAAAACCAGTTTGTTTTGTGATAGATAATTTTGATGTTTCCACAATACAATTTGGGCAGTGGAATTTGGGGCTGAACTAAATTGAGGAGCTCCCAAGAGAGCACCCTCTCTGTGCTACCCCCGCATTCACCTGCTCTCTGGGTTGGGCTAACCCAGTATTGCCCCGTTGCACAGACTGTGCTTTCGAGGGGAGAACAGGACTGCCCTCATCACCTCCCTCACAATTTACTGGAAGGAGTTATCCAATGGGACTCCTCCTGTCTGAAAAATCACTCCCAGAGCCTGCACCATTGTCTTATCCCTCAGATGCTGTCTCAGTATCTGCTGTCTCAGTCTCTGATCCTATGTCAGAGCTGTCCTCTATAACCAGAGTGACGACGTCAGCAGCAGTCATCCATCAAGATGCCATCTCTGCTATTGGCTAAACTGTTGTTCTAAAACAATAACCTACATAGACAGCCACAAAATTGCTGGTGTGTGTGCGTGATACGTGCAACAGTAGAGACCACCTTACCTGCTCTTATTCCCTCAATCAGCACGTTCTTTCAAGACACTCAAATACCTTGTCACATACCATTCGTCACAGTCTTTAGCACCTCTTGCACCCAGTCCAACAATCATTATTGGTGCTCCCACTCTCATGTCCTCCTCCTCAGATTCCCTCATTACCACCCAGCAAACATGCTCTTCATCTCTCCATAGCCACCCCCCACCCTGCACATACATTTCAGTTGTATTATAGCGCAGGTAGTGGCTGACTTTACTAATATACTCAGCTATTTACATAAAATACAGATTTGCTCTCTGCAGTAGGCATATAAACCTTCTGCGCTTCTTTATGGCACTAAAACTGCCACTAGACAAAAGTCTGATCCTTTTGTAGCAGAAACATAATCACAAGACTTACTTGACTTTTTTATTGCTGCCTAAAAGCTACAGTTGAAATGCTTCAGTTGAAGTATGTGCATTGCTTTGAAGATGCAAGCTGCAACTGCAAGACAACTGCTGGCAAATATATATATATATATATATATATATATATATATATATATACATACATATGATATATATTATTAATATTTATATATAATATAAGATATATATATATATAGATCACTTTTATATGTGGGTCTGGTTTTCCTGGGGGCCGATCGGAGCCCCCAGGGAAACCACACATGCATTGACAAAAGTTATCTATATATATATATATATATATATATATATATATATATATATATATATATATATATACATGGATATATCTATAGATAGATCTCTCTCTCTATATATATATATATATACATATATAGATCTATATATATCTAGATCTATCTATAGATATATCCATGTAGATAGATATATCTATCTACATGGATTGATATATATATATATATATATATATATATATAATATATATATATATATATATACACAGATCTGTATTTTTTTGGTAGTTGGAGGGTTTCCTTGGGTACCAAAATGGCCCACAGGTAAACCCTACAACTACTAAAAAAAAGTATTGCACCCACAGGGGGTCGCCCTGCCCACGGGCGACCCCCTGTCAATTGCTTTATTTAAAAAAATAGCCCCTGGGGTGGCGCGATTGCGCCCCCTAGGGGGAACCAACCTTGAAATAAAAAAATATGGCCGGGGGGAGCTGGCCAATTTTCCGAGGGGAGACGACCCCCCAAGTAAAATCCCTGGTGTCCAGTGGCGTTTCCTGGCCCTCGATTGCAGCTGTGCTGCGATCGAAGACCAGGAAATGCATTTAGGAAGGCTTGTATGAAAGGGGAGAGTCTCCCCTTTCATATGAGGCCTTCCTGAACAAGGGGAAGGCCGTTTGGGGCGGGGGGAGACATGGAAGAGCTTCCATGTCTGTCAAAATAAATAAATCCTGGGGTGCAACTCACCCGAGGATTTTCTAACCCCCCTCCCTGGTATCGCCCACTGGTCGTGACCCACACCAGTGTCTGATGCCCGCACTTAACGGGTTAAGCAATGATGATCCACCATGATCTTAACATTCATTGAGTGTGTGTGCTTCCGGTTGCAGTAGACATGTTCTGTTGTGGCAGGTGCTACAAGTTACACATGTGTTCAGTCCATGGCTCCATGGGACATGCGAAAACCCATCAATTGCAGTCAGGGAGGGCTGAGATACTCCACCCACTCATGCTGCTGTGGTTTGGAAGGATCCAGACACCTAGAGGTGAAGCACAGCCAGTAGCTTGGTCAGGAGTGAGATGTTGGTGAACCGTTCAACTGTTGGCTGCAGATGAGGCTCAATGAGGTGGAGCAGTTGGATGATGAGCTCCAAGTGCAGCTGGTAATCAGGGATGCCTGCTGGCGGTATAAACACTCCTTTCTCCTACGATGCCTCTGTGGTCTGGGTAGTGGCAACTGTGGTGGTGCTGAATGTTGTTATGATGTTGTTGGGGGGAAGAGCTGGTCTTCTTGGTGCCCCAAGTTGTAAGAGGAGTAGGTCCATATTGTCCTCCAAGTTGCCAGGGTATTTTGTGAGTGTTCTCCTTATGTACTTGTGCCTGGGGTACATTTCATCTTCTGGTCTGACCAAGCGTTAACATTTTGACACTAGACAGAATTAGTGTGACTTTTCTCAAGCGCATCTTTTTTGGACATATTTGTAAATACGGCACAAATGGGCTAGTGTTATTTTTTAGGAGAGAATGCCTACCTTGCAAATCATTGGGCATCTAATGCAGCCAGAACTGACACTAGTTAAAAATTACGCTAGCACAGGTAAAGAGACCCTAGAGGCCTCTAGCACCACTTTGTAAATCTAGCATTGATTTTGTACCTCAGTAGCATAAAAAATGATGCTACAGCAGCACATAATCATTGTGAATGAGGCCCTGAGTGTTCAACAAATGGGGGCAATGGTAAATCTCATACCTCCCTTAATATAAATTGCTAGAGTAAATCACCCCATGAATGAATCGGAAAGTCCTCCATGTAAATAATCAAGCATCTGGGAGGGCACCCAGGTTCCCAGGTGAAAGGTGTGGCTGTGGCAGCCTGTCAAGGAGGTATTATGGAACCTGTACACCCTGCAGGAGCTCCAGGCTTCTCCTGGTCCAATGCCACACTGTCCAAGTAATGGCCTGGTCCTTCATGTTGGGTCCCCTCTCAGCTCCACACCCGGGAAGGACTGAGGGTCCTCCCCAATTTGCAGCCACCATTGCCTGCATGGGTACTGTCACCACCAGTCCATCTGCTTTGGATGCCCTGGGTTAGTGCCTCCCAACTTCCTGGTGACTGAGCCTTTGGACCTATGGAGTGTTAAGCCTCCTAGCCAACTCCCTTTCTTCCCTTGGGCCTGCCTGTAAAGCCATTTTTCCTCAGTTATTAAGCCCCCACAAGGTGGGGGGCTTACAAAACCCAGGGGGGGTAAAAGGCAGAGTTAACTATTCCAGCCAACCCCCTGGCCATCTGGCTGCCCAGCCCGACAGCCAGGTGGATCTGCCCATCCAGGTGACCGGAATGGATGAGCAGCTGCCGATGATGATGAAGCTAGCACTCAGGAGTCTACTTTCTCAAGCCACTGACCAGTTTCTTGCCTCTACACAGATCAGCTGGAATCCACTCTGGCCACCCGGTCACCCCGTCGGCCTGCAAGGGTTTGTGCTCCTTTATCCCTGCACCCAATGGTGCGGGACAGAAGAGGGAGCAGTGCAGGTGGTGGAGGCAAACTCCCATGTGCCTGCACCCTATCCCACCCACTGGCCGGTGGCACAAGGACCCCAGGGGGGACACAGGCACCCACAAACACAAAAAGGTTATCTCAGAGGATGACCTTCAATAGATCATAGCAAGGTAGCTGCTCTGCTATTTATAAAACCCGGATCCCTAATCAGGTAGCCTACAAATGATTCAGCACTAGGTGCCCCACAAATACACAGTGCATTAGATGTGATGGAGGCAACCTCCTTCTGTCCGCACTCCAGTCCCCGAGCAAGTGGCTCTATGCACCACCTCACAGGCTGGCTATTCCAGGCCAACCAAGGCTCCACTGCACTGCTTTATCACTAGGATTTAGGGGGGCTTCTGACTTAAAGGAGCTCATTCATAATTCCATAGATGGTAGTGTCACCCCATTGACTTCATTGTCAAGCACATACATCAAATGTCTCAACCTGCCTCCTGTAGTGAGAAGGATTACTATTGCAAAAACACATCATCAGTAGGGTAAATCTAACCTGCCTCACGATGGTCAAAACCTAGCTCATGTGGCCTGTTAGTGGATGAACAATCCAATGCTTGGTCAGTTCTGATCAAAATCATAGGAAGAGCTGGCATTGAAGGATCAACAAGTGGCATTGCTATGAACACTTGCTGACCACATGCTAGCTACTCCTGTGGTAACTTTTCTCACCCCTCCTGCTTGAAACCCAAAAAGTCAGAAGGATTGTGAAGTCCCGCTTTCACGGTCTGTATTCATACAGAAAATCAAGATCAAGTGAGCTTTTGTCCTTCTGTTCCACTGGAGGTATCTGTCCTCCCTGCAACTACCACAATCCCCATAGGGGATCGCGTCCAGCAGGCGCTGGGCACTTGGAGCAAGAAGACGGAGCCCCATATGGCTCAACCCCCATTCCCCATCTGGTAAGTAAGAAAACTATAATAATAGGGGTATTTCACTCACAGCCAAAGAGCCTCCCATTTATTCTACAGCTCTTGTGTCTCTGTAAGGAGCCAGGTTACAATCAAGCTCAACAGGCCCTTCTTTCCCTGCTGCTTCTCCAAAGCCTCCTCCCTTGGCTTTGGTTTTGCTAGATGGTAGGTAGGGACAGTGGGAATATCATTCATCCGTTTATGTGTATCACTATTTACAATGTAAGGCATTCAGCTATATGTTCACCACCTTGTGGTGGCTTATTCTGAGTTATTATTGCTGCCCTTCAGCGTCAAATAAGTTGTGTAATTTGATTTCCTTGTTACATTTCAAGAAATATGTTTTAGATAGAATTATTTGTGCCTATTGGAAACATGTTTTCTAGTTCTATTAATGTTCCCATTAAGTCTCAGCACAAATCACAGTTGTATTGTTCACTGAGATATTTCCAGTATGTGACTTTTTGGGTGAAATCATGTCTGTTGTCATTTGGTTTATCATTGACCCCAAAGACATCTGAAAGGTTTTCAGATCTTACTGCAATTGTGTCACTCATGGCTGATGAGGCTACAAACGCAATGTTTTCAATGAGGCTTAAGGTTTTCTCATTGTCTGTTAGTACGGAGGGTGAACAGGGTGACACAGTCTGATTCAATTCATTGCTGTTCACTGTGTTGTTAGATCTAGATGTGGAGCTGACAAAATCGGTAAGGAGGGTAATGATATGTAGAAAAGACAGCACCTCCTTGCACCATTTTAGCGGGGTTTTCAATATCTAAAAACAACTGCATCTGGAATTAGGATTGTTAGCTTTGCCGTTTCGTGTTATCTTGCTTACAGCCATGATAGAAACTTGTTTGTCCTATCACTGTAGACTTCCTCCAAATAGTATAATGATTTAGAGATAGTTACCAGCGGCAAAGGCCACTGCGAATGAGGAGAGGTTAAGGGGATCATAGTTACTTCTCCTGTTTACATGGGTTCATTGAATTCCTTCCCTTTGACATTCAGAGCATTTGCCAGAAATCATATTGTGTCCCAATTACACTGTCATTACTAATCCAAAGCAAGGCTACTCACATTTCTTGTAACCTGTGCACAATGAGTGACTGAGAGGGCACCCACAGAAAACTCTTCTAACCTCCTGGAGTCCTTTCTGGAAATGTACATAAACCATCATCAGGCATTCCAGAACAGCCACGCCATCATGATATCAGTACAGTACTGGTTAAAACACCTCAAGCAATGGTACTGAATGGAGATGTCAGCTTCAAATATCTACCTGCTCTCTGGAAAGCAAGGCTTGGTGGAAAGGCCCATTGGAATGGGTTGGAAAGCATCCTCAGACTCAGGCAGCACCTCAGTGAGAATGAACAGGTCTCAAGGGGTCCCAAGTGCACTGTCCCTACTAATCCTAAGCAGGGCTACCTCCCTTTCTTGCAATCTGTGCACAAGGAGCGGGGCACCAAAGAAAACTCACCCAACCTCCTAGAGCCCTGGTTGGGATTGTAGAGTCAAATGAGCCCTCATGGGTTGGAAAGCATCCTCAGACTCAGGCAGCACCTCAGTGAGAATGAACAGGTCTCAAGGGGTCCCAAGTGCACTGTCCCTACTAATCCTAAGCAGGGCTACCTCCCTTTCTTGCAATCTGTGCACAAGGAGCGGGGCACCAAAGAAAACTCACCCAACCTCCTAGAGCCCTGGTTGGGATTGTAGAGTCAAATGAGCCCTCATTGGAACTTTCAGTGCAGCATACAACCAGATGCTCAGGCTCAAAGGACAGCCACTTTGTTGCACTGTGACGTCTGAAAAAGGATTCCACTCACCATTTGAGGTGACAAGGACCCTTAGGCCTGGGTTCTCGGAAGTTGAGCTGGGAATCATGCAAGGGGGAGTTGGGGGTCCTAAGGCCTGATGACAGCGTTTGAACCCAGACAAGCAAGGAAGACCTTCCTGGGCCTTAGATACCCCATCATGGGTATTTAGTGACATAGTGGGCAGGAGAAGGGAGAATAAGAGATCCCAACCAAAGTGATGGATGTGCTCCTTATTTCCAGGAAACCAAGGACGGCATTTTGGGCCTTTGGGACCCAGTCCTAGGCGCTTTGTGATGTGGCAGGCCAGAGAAAGGATCCCAGGGCTTGGAACATCCATCCCAGGCTCCCCGGGGGTCTAACCAGGGGCTTGGTCAAAGGGTCCATTCAGAACTTACGAACACAGGCAAGCAATGGAGGCATCCCCAGGCCTGCGGACCTCCTTGGCATTCTATGATATGGGAAAAAGGAGAAAAGAGTCTAGGGCCTGGGCTTCCACCCCAGAGCCAGCTGGAGCTCTGACTCGAATAACGTTCACTGCTTTTCATCCCTTTTAAGCAGGGAAGGCCTCCTCGTGGCTGAGAACCCCCTCCTGGGTACTTTGCAACACAACTTGCCAGAGGTGAGGACCCAGGGCCTCGAGCTTCCCACTAGGGCATAGTAGGACTCTGACCTGGGATCCGGTCAGGGTTTCTGAAACCAGGCAAGCAGGGCAGGCCTTATCACGCCTGCAGGATCCCACTTTGCGACACAGCAGGTGGGAAATGGGAGTTAAGGGCCTGTGGCTTCCACCCCAGGTCCTGCCATGGATATGACCCAGGTCCCAGTCAGAGCTTCTAAGCTCGGACAAGCAGGGGTAGCCTTCACAGGCCTAGAGGACCTCGTTCTGGGCATTTTGTAATATGGCAGGTAGGAGAAGGGAGTCTAGAGCCTGGGGCTACCACCCCAGGGCCCACTAGAGATCTGACCTGGGTACCGTTCAGAGCTTCTTATCCCAGGCGATAAGGGGAGGCCTCCCTAAGGCTGCATGACTC
Source organism: Pleurodeles waltl (assembly GCF_031143425.1). Taxonomy (NCBI): domain Eukaryota; kingdom Metazoa; phylum Chordata; class Amphibia; order Caudata; family Salamandridae; genus Pleurodeles; species Pleurodeles waltl. Next base: position 236,449,939 of record NC_090443.1, on the reverse strand, counting down.
TCTCCCAGGTACTTTTGAGACACAGACAACCATAGAAGGGTGCCCAGGGCGTGGGGCTTCCATTCCAAGGCCTTCCTGGGCTCTGACCTAGAGTCTCATCAGAAATTCTGAACCCAGACAAGAATGGGAGGCCTCTCCGGTTGAATAGGTCCCCACCTGTGGGACACGGCACTTTGTGACACAGCAGGCTGTAAAAGGGGAGCCCAGACTCAGGGCCTTCAAACTCTACCGACGGCCCACCAGAGCTCTGACTTGGGGCCCAGTCAGTGCTTCTGATATCAGGCAAGCAAGGAAGGCCTCCACAGGTCTGTGAGACTTGGCAGTACAGCAGGCTGAAAAAGGGAGCTCACGGCAGTGGGTGTCTAACTCAGGGTCTGTCAGAGATCTAACCTGGGCCTCCAACACTTTGAAGAGGTGCTGCAAGGGTTCCTCCCAAGTGGAACTAAACACAGCAATGTCATCCAGGTAGGCTGCACTGAAATCATCCAGTCCAGTCAACACCTGATTGACCAACCTCTGATGGGTTGCAGGGTCATTTTTCATCCCAAAGGGTATCACTTTAAAATGGTAGTGCCCATTTGCGGTAGAAAATGCTGACTTCTCCTTGGCCCCCTCAGGTAAAGCAATCTGCCAATACCCAGACGTCAAGTCAAGGTGCTAAGGTATTTGACAGTTCCCAACCGATCAACAAGCTCATAAGCTGTGGGGATGGGGTGTGCGTCAATCTTAGTGACCGTATGGTGACCCTGGAAAGCCACACAGAACCAGAGCACTGGGGTGGCATCAGGAGCAGCAGCCTTTGGGACCAAGACCACTGGACTGGCCCAAGAACTACTGGAAAACTCAATTACCCCTAGGTTTAACATCTTTCATACCTCATCTTTGATGCAAACCCTGACCTTATCAGTCACCCTGTAAGATTTCTGTTTAACAGGTGGACTGTCCCAAGTGTCCACATTATGTGAACATAAGTGTGTGACCCCTTGGATCAAGGAGAGCAGGGAGGCAAACTGACCCAACATTTGGCAACAGTCCCTCTGTTGTTCTGGGGTCAGAGAGGGGGAGAGGTTCTCACCCTCCACAGACCCATTCTTCTCTCCAGCAGACAGGAGTTCAGGAAGAGGCTCCCTCTCTTTCTCTACCCCAAATTCACCAGGTAGGTGACTTCGCTCTCGCGTTCCACCAGCTCAAATGGCCCATTTCACTTGTCCTGGAGCACCCTAGGCTCCACTGGCACCATCACCCACACTTTCTGGCTAGGCTGGTACTCAACCGAGTGGCATTTTGGTCATGCCAGCGCTTCATATCTTCCTGGCTTGCTTCTAGGTTTCTTGGGCGAGCTTCCTGAAGCGAGCTGTATGATTCCTAAAAGCCAAGATGTAACTGATTACATCCTGATGGGGCTTACTGGAGCCTTTCTCCAAGCCTTCCCTAACCAGACTCAAAGGTCCCCTAACAGGGTGGTCATACAGTAACTCTAAAGGACTAAATCTAAGCCCTTTTTGAGGCACCTTCCTGAAGGCGAACAGAAGACATGGCAGGATGGCGTCCCACTTATGCCTCAAGGACTCCGACAGGCCCATGATTATGTCTTTCAAGGTGCGGTTGAACGTCTCAACCAGACCATTGCTTTGGGGGTGGTAAAGAGTGGTGAACTTATATTTTATCCCACACTCCTGGCACAGAGACTTCATATAAGTGGAAATGAAGTTGGTACCCCTTTCAGATACCACTTCCTTGGGGAACTCCTTGCAAGTAAAAACCCCCATCAAAGCATGTCCCACCACAGGCAAAGTGATTGACCTCAGAGGAATGACCGGGTGGCATGGTCCACCAAGACCAGGATAAACCTATTACTCATGGCTATCTTGGGATCCAGAGGCCCCACAATGTCAATACCAAACCTGTAAAAGGGGGGTACTAACCACAGGAAAAGGTTGGAGGGGAGCCTTGCATTTCCCCCCACTCTTGCCACTTGCCTGACAAATTGGGCAAGACCTACAGTATGCATCTGAGTGCCTGCACATTAGGGACCAGTGGAAGTGTGTGACAAGCCGTTTGAAGGCCTTGTCCTGCCCCAAATGTCCCGCTAAAGGCATATCGTGAACCAGACCCAGTAGAAAGGCTTTAAAGCACTGGGGTACCACCAGCACATGGGCTGACCCAATCTCAGCAACCTTTGTCTCACTATATAGGGGATCTTCTTCCCAATAGATCAGGTGTGATCCTGGCTCCTTGCCAGTCACCTGGTCTGCAGCCTGCTGTCACAAATCCTGCCTAGCCTTAACAGAGTATGCTAATACATCCACATTCCTGTCACTGACTGAAAAAACATTAGTTCTTGCATACCCAATGTTCGTGGCTGTGACTGAGATAATGACTGTTTTCCCATACCCCAAACCCTACCCCTCCTTACGCTACAAATCCCAGGGGTAGGATCTCCATCAGGGTGTTCTCATACCTTCCAAACTGGATTGTTGTGGAGGGGGCCCGGCTGCCTTGCTAGGATACCTACCTCGGGCACCCCCACCACCCTGAGACTCCACGCCCCCAAGGGCCATTGCTCGCTTCGACCTTCTGCACATGCGCGGGTGGTTGGCCCTAGGGGCCAGATGCCAGTGACCGCTTGCAACCCCCGCACCCCTGTGTGTCGTTCATACTTCCCAGCCAGCACCCCTTGGAGGGTCCAATTAGCTTGTCACCCAATTTTTCAATAAAAAGGTACACATTTATCTTCCTTGTCATAATCTCACCCCACCACAGGCCCGACGATGAGGCTACCACATCCCCCCAGGAAGAGATAACGTATGCTGAGAGAGCCAGGCGAGTATATTCTCTTAAAACATTTCATAGCCCACTTGCGAAAGATGAAGTCCATCTTGCAGAAAAAACCTGTCTCCTTTAATGCAGCCATGCAAGATCACAGCCAACCTCGGAACAACTTGGCCAATTTGCTATTGATTCTTCTCACTGAGTCAATGAGGGCTTTCACTGAGATCCCGCCCTTCCAGAGAGAAACGAGGAATCATGTTCGACCAAGTAAGGACAGCCTGAGGGAATTTTTTGGCGAAGCAATCTATTTCGGATATTACCATTTCGAAGAGCTGCCGGCATCCTAGAGCAACCAGATCATTTCTCCCAAGGTGCAGCACAATGATGTCTGGTGACGGGTAGCCTAATGTGGGCATTGAATCCAGGAATGTCCTTAATTGAGTGAGACGCAGCTCGCCTCGGCCAAATAAAGAGATGCGGACAACAGCCTCCGATGCGCGTGACGCAAAGGCACTTCTTGCAAATAGTTCACCTGCACGTCGGAAATGTGAATGCCCGATTACCAACACCTCGAGCATACCTGCAACTCCTGTGTGCACCGGAGTCCTCTGAACATCATATAGCTCCCGTGAGTGTCTACAAAGATTACAAAGAAAGCGAGGTGTCAAGGACATGAATTCATAGCAGATATAGTCTCACATATCGCTTGTAGCAATCTGATGAACACCTTCCAATTCTCTTAACCGCTGCTCCTGGGAATCCCATTGCCACCGCTGCTGTGGCCATCCCTATTCTAAAGGAGTGAGTGCCAAAATCTGAAGCATCCAAACCCGCTGTCAGAAGGGAGCGCTTGAGTACCTGTGAGAATTGGTACCTAGTAAGTGGCGTGCCGTCCGCATGCATCAAAACTGCACCCGTCTCCCCTGGAGCACGCTGCGCTAGGAAGACCACTAAGTTCCGTATAGGATAACATGCATTACCTGGGGCTCTATGCAACAGAATATGGTCCCCCTTTCCATCCTGATCCACCTTACAGCGGGGAATAGTAATCACCAGACACCTGGTCCCCTCCGGCCAATGAATACTCGCCAACTGCAGACCCCCGAGGTGTCCCTTTTATTGCACGTGACCAGTTCAGCCAATCTAAAAGCTCCATAAAAGGCAAGGGTGAAGGCTGACTTAAATAAGGTGACCTCCCAGGGAGAAGTACAATCACGATTCAAATCAACTAGCAAGGTCCCCAACTTTGCCACATCAACGGGCCGCCAAGTGTCCTGCTTAGAGCACTGAATGCGCTGCCATCCCCGAAGAGCCCTTCTTACCAAAAATGATTTCATACCATTGGGCCGCCCCCATATTTGTGCAAAGAAAGAATAGCAGCAGAGTAATGCCTGGTGCATGCAATTGACTTCCCCTCAGCCCTCAAAACTTTTAAAAATGCTTAGATTGAGGCCAGATCAAAACAAGTACACAATACCGCCCCACCTCAGAATTCAACATATGCTGTAAATGCTCCCTGGTAAGCCTTCAGCGTTCTGGGTGCTAAGCTGGCTGCCACGAGGTCCGGTATTCCTTGGCACCAATCTGCCACAGATGCTCTGGAAAGGGTTTTGGGAACTCCTCCACTTTGGGGAGGTGAGACTTGAAAACCTGCATCTTAAAATGGGAAAGTGCATTGGCAGCGTTATTCAACACTTTAGGTACATGCTTAGCTATGAAGGTCACATTCAACCTTAAACACAACAATACTATCTCTTTCAGCAGCCTTATGATCATCTTGCACTTAGCTGCTTGCTGGTTAATGCATTCAATCACTGACATATTATCGGACCAGAAAATCACCGACTGATTCCAAAATCCCTCCGGCCAAATAGACAAAGCCACTAAAATTGAGAACAGCTGCAAGAAACCAATATCACCCACTAGGCCCTCTTGGACCCAGTATGAGGGCCATCGCTGAGCCCATTACGACATCCCCGCTGGGCCGGCGGGTGCAAACCAAGTTTACGCCCGCCGGCCCAGCGGGGATGAGGCCGCAACATAGGAGTCGGCTCTGAATGGAGCCGGCCGTGTTGCGGCCGTGCGACGGGTGCAGTAGTACCCATCGCGCTTTTCACTGTCTGCTATGCAGACAGTGAAAAGCTGCCCGGGGCCCTGCTAGGGGGCCCCTGCACTGCCCATGCCAGTGGCATGGGCAGTGCAGGGGCCCCCAGGGGCCAGAAACAGGCTGGCGGTAGGGGGGTCATAATCCCCAGGGCAGCACTGCTCGCAGTGCTGCCCTGGCGGATTATCACTGCCGGGGCTAAAATGGTGGGAAACCGCCGGCCCCGGCGGTGCGACTGCGGCGCTACCGCTGCGGTCATAATACGGGTCTCTGTACCACCAGCCTGTTCGCGGTACGGATGCCACATTACCCCTGGCGGTCTCTGACCGCCAGGGTCGTAATGACCCCCATAGCCCCAAAGCCTTCGCTCCCAGCTGCATCAGTGAAAAGCCCCAATTCCTTGTTGGACCTTGGCGGCCTGGGCCACACCACCGTCCCATTAAAGTCACGCAGAAAGGTTTCCCAAATCCTTATATCTTGTTTGACCTCATTGAAAAGTCTGCTGTGATGATGTTTGACTTTTAAACCCGACATGGCTTGGGCAATTGACCGAGAAAAGGGGCACCCCATGAGTATGATTGCAGCACAAAGTTGAGCTGCCCGACCAAGCACCGCAACTGATGAAGTGTCACCTTCCGCGCCCTTAGACAAGACTGCAACACATGTGAAAAAGATACCACCTTCTCCCAGGGCAATCTGGATACACCTGCCTCTGAGTCCAACTATCCCTAGAAATTCAATCGTGGAGCAAGAGCCCACCGTCTTTCCTTCCGCAAGTGGAACCCAAAATTCCCACATGAGTTTTTTAAATATGTCCAACGCACCAGCACATTGATTAGATCAAGCGGGCCCCAGAAAAAAGAAATCATCCAAGTAGTGTAAAACCCACCTATGCCACGCCCTGTCCCTAAATACCCACTCCAAAAAGGTACTAAGGCCCATATTTATACTTTTTGATGCAAATCAGCACTAGGGCAGATTTGTGTCAAAAAGTTTACCGCTGGCTAATGCCATTCCAACGTGCCAGCTGGGCTCCTTATTTATGGAATGATGGTAGCCGGCACTGCGGCCTGATTAGCATCAAAATAAATGACGGTAACCGGGCAGCAGGGGCAAACGAAGAATGGGGGTTGTGTGCCAAAGAATGGTGCAAGTCAGGTTAGAGTAAAAAACATTGGCTCTAACCTGACTTGAGCCATATTTTTACTCGCATCCCCCATGGAAATGACTCCTGTCTTAGCGAAGACAGGTATCATGCCCTCCTGCCCAATGGCCATGGCCAGGGGACTTCTGTTCCCCTGGGAATGGCCAATGGGCACAGTGGGATGTAGGGGGGTCCAAGATAGGCCCCCCTATGCCACTTAAAAAAAAAGTTATACTTACCTGCACTTATCTGCACTCACCATGGATGGGTCCCTCCCATCCATGGGTGTCCTCCAGGGGTGGGTGAGGGTGGCAGGGGTGTCCCTGGGTGCAGGGAAGGGCACCTGTGGACTGCTTCCATGGTCTCCCTCCCTGGCATTCAAAAACAGCTCAAAGCCAGCTGGGCAGCATGTTTTAAGGCCCGCCTCCTCCAGTGCGTCATTTTGACGCCGGAGGATAAATAAGGCGCACATGCCTTAGAGTAATTTTTTGCACGGGAACACCTACCTTCCATGTCATTAGCTCAAGGTAGGTTTCACATACAAAAAATGACTCAAGCTTAATACCTTTAGCACTAGACGGGTCTAGTGCCAAAGTATAAATATGGAGTTAAGTTTGCGCTCAATTTGCGTAAAAAAAATGATGCAAATCTGGTGCAAACAGAGTATAAATACCGGCCTTAATTTCTCATAATAGGAGCATGACACAGAGCAGCCCAAAGGCATACACCTATCAAAGTAATAGTTTCCTTGCCACTGCAAACCCAACAAACGGAAGTCCTCGGGAAGCACTGTAAACAACCAAAATGCTGACTCAATGTCCGATTTTGCCATCAAAGACCCAGGCCCCAGCTCCTGCAACATTTGAATTGCCTGATCCAAAGAAGCATACCTAACCGAACACAGTACCCCATCAATGGCCTCATTCATTGACTGCCCCTTTGAAGCGGACAGATTGTGAATCAGTCTGAACTCCCTTGGCTCTTTCTTGGGGACTACCCCTAAAGGAGAACAAACAAAGCCCTGCATGGGAATTTCATCAAAGGGCCCGCCACCCACCCCAAATCCAGTTCCTTCTTGATTTTCTTACTTGCCACCCAGGGGTTGGAACGGAAAGACATCTGATTCTTACAATGACTGATTCTTACAATGGGGTGAGCCAACATAGTCATGAGCTGGTATTCTGAAACCATCCTTAAAGCCCAGATACAACACCTGCGCAGCTGCTTGGTTGGGGAAACGTTAAGCCAAGGAAACATAGCCAAAAGATTAACGGGGGACAAAGCCTTATCAAAAATTCCTGTGTGACCCATGCACTCCAAATCGTCAATCTTGTTTCTTGCCACCTTTATCTCATGATTTTTTTAAAACACTTGAATTCTGGGTGGGAGGCCTGGCCACAAAAAGAACAGCAGTGCTTAAAACTGCATGTCCCGGGGGAACACAAGCAAGTGCACTGGTTGAAATCCCAGCAGGCCCCCCGCTTGGCCCCAGTACCCCCTATAGGTCCACGAAAGGGCTGGGGGCTAGTGGTCGGATCGACAAGCGTGACAAAGACGCGCTTGCCAACCGCGCTTGCCTTATAAGGCTGGCCGTATGACGTCATTTCTGTCCACGATCCCGGAAGCACGCAGGCCCCTCTACAGCCAATCGGCTGTGTCTTCATGGCGGGGTGGGGTCGGGGAGCCTGTCGCTCTCTGACTCCCACCCCCACGTTCTGGTCCGGCGCTGCCACCAGAAGCGATGCCCCCCTGATTGGGGTGGCCCCGTGCAGAACATCCAAAAAAAGAAAATCTGTCCTACAGAACAAAATCGCAAAAGCATGGCACATTTCTTCTGTGTGTTAAATTTGTTCCTGTAAGCTGATTTAGCACCTTTCGCGTTTTGAATGAATGTTTTGCATGCAGTTAGTTTGGGGAATTAATTTCCCCACAACAACGAAACATGGACTAAATTGTTTGGTTGGTTTTAAAGGGCTACCAACGAATCAGGTTCCCTTCACATTGACTTCTTTTGCCCTCATTCGTTAGGACTGTGGTGAGCAGAAGTGAAAAGTGAAGGCACATTGACGACTGAGACAATACTTTAACTGAATAAACTAGTTATTCTCATCATCCTGAATTGTGTCCCTCTTAGCACCAGTTCTGACCTTCATGATATATTAATTTCACCCTCTGTCACCGGTGCGCAGGCTGTAATTCAAGTGGACGTATGTGTTCAACCCAATCTGTCAGAGCAATGACAAATAATAGGCATTAATAGCTATCATTTTATTTTAATCTTCTGACATGTCATATGGTAGTGAATTGTTATAATGAATGGAACTCCACGCCCCTCAATGGCGCATTTGAGTCCAGACAGAATCTACTTTTAAAGCTGCTAGTGGAAGCTGAATATGCATTTAAGAAAGAAACATGCGGCACGGTTATGCCAACCTTCATAAAGCAAGAACTTTTGTTATATTCATCTTTTCAAATTCGTAATGTGAAACATTCGAGTGAAAATTAAAGAAACAGCTGAGTTCCTTGAGTGAATCGGCCAGTTTCCCCAACGACACACAAATAACGATCTTCAGCACCCTGTAGAAGCAAATACCTAAGTATTCCAGGCTTAGTTTATTCCAGCATCTTCTATTAAGTTATAAAACATCAAATCCCGGAACAATTCGAGCGTCATCGCTAAGTGGAGTGCATCCATAAATAAAGTAAAAAACAAAATAAACAGTTCAAAGTAATGAGTATAATACCTGAATAAATGACATGAGTAAAACTAATCACTATGTCAAGCACAATTGAGAAATAATTCTGGGAAGATCTTAGTGGAAAACATATTGAAAAGCATGTGGCAGGCGTTTGGCAATATTGTGTGTTTTCATTTTGTTTTGAGGATTTGGCTAGATGCAGCGTGAAGCTGTGAGATTTCGTTTCACTGGCTTTATGAATTGATTTGAACAACTGGAAGCGCGTTTGCGGCAGAGAGGAGGGGCAGGAGCCCTTTAAATAACTGGTCGCGCTCCCGCCGTCGCGGGAAGCGCGTTTGCGGCAGAGAGGAGGGGCAGGAGCCATTTAAATAACTGGTCGCGCTCCCGTCGTCACAGGACGCGCGCGGGCGGCGCCCGGGCAAAGCCCGGGCCAAGGGCGGGCCCGTCCTTGCCCGTCATTGCCAGGAAGAGGCAGGGCAGGGCCACCCCCCTGACATCCACCCAAAAGAAGTCTGGTTCAGTTAGCCCAATGGACAGGGCTACCTAAAGGTACTGTGCCAGTGATTATTCTTTAAAATAAAAGAGGGTCTTCAGGAAGCGCGCTTTTGGTGCTGCTGTGAAGGAGCACTGATTTCTAGTTTGAAGGACGCGCCCCCCCTCACGCAAGGACTGACATAGGTGGTTTACGCATAAGGCGTAAGTCAGGCCTATAACCCCATAACTGCAGGGGACTTGGTGTGGTTAAAGGCTGTGACTGGACATCTGAACCAACTAGGCTCTGATTATAATCTTCCAGTCAGGGGATTTGAGTTCGATATATCCGTTAAAGTAATTTACAGTGACCTATCTTGGACAAAGGGACTAGCCTGTCAAAATGGGAATACGTAAGGGAGACAATGGGGGAAGGGAACCCACCCAGGAGGCCCCCCCACCCAGGCTAATAACAAGCTACCTAACGTCTGTAATGGGTGCCATTGAGACAGAGATAGGGAGGGTGGAAGATTCCCTGGAGTCGTCTCTTGAGAAAGCAGGAAAGGCTGGGGAGGGGGGACGGAACCCGTTGGCAACACTGCTGCCGAGCAAGACCCAGAAAAGAAACCCTTGTGTAATAACAGAAATTGACTCAATTGATTTAATTACTCCTACAACTCCAGAGAGTCCACCTTAAAAAAAAAGCAGGCAAATAATCCCCTCCCAAACGGCAGTAACCCCCATACACCAAGATGGACTTCCTGTAGATAGGGAAGTTATTGGAGAATCCTCGCCAGGAACTAAGAAGTCAAGAGCAAATGTCCTTCTAAAACCCAAAAAATAAAACAAACTATAGGGAAACAACCAAAAGACAGTAAAAATCTGGATTTAATTAAAACATGTTTTTCACAAATTGAAGACCAACTTAGAGACATTAAAAAGTTATGCTTGTCAGTTCTGGAGAAAGTGGCCGTTCTTGAACATAAGATTGAATCTATAATGAATATAAAACCCGAACCACCGAAGGTAGAATCTGAGAACATTCATTCCATTCCTGAATATTTACCAGCTCCACCTACTCATCAGCATCAGAACTTTAGAATATCTCCTGCCCAGAACCCAACCCAAAAACCCCTGAATGTAGAGTCCTCACATCATTTTACAAACCCACAATATCAGTGGGGCACAAATAAACGGGAAGGCCGCCGGGGTCGCCGAGGCCAGGAAACTTTAAGTACTCAGGTAGCCTGCCCAAGGATACCTTTGGCATGTAACCCCTATGTTCTGATTTTGGAAAATGCCCCTATATTGGAAAGCTCCCACCCCGAATCCCATATGTCTCTAATGAATAAAGTGACTCATTGGGTAGGAAAACACACGGGAGGGCGGGCTGACTTCCACAGGGACGTCTTAACTGTAAGAAGGGTACCTTGGGTTGGCTCATCCCCTAAAACATCACCTGGGGATTGTATTATAATAAATTTTAGGACCCCCCGGACCGTTAATGCTCTGTTTCACCATCTCTCACCTATGAGATTATCTGTAGGGCCTATAAGAGTCCAACGTTGACTAAGTTTATCCATCCATTATTAAACCCATGCCATCCTGATTCAAACTACTCTGGGATTCAGAACCCCAATACCCTTGGTCTCTCTAACTCCTCTGACACTGCTTTGACATTATCTAATAGGTATGAGACCCTGACCTCATTAGAGCAGTTAGATTGCCAATCACTAATTGAGCCATCCTCGCAAGATCCTTTGGAGACAAATGTACTCTCACAGTCCCCCTTAGAATCTAAAGAAGTCCCTAATATATGTGATATACAGGGTATGACACCCCTAGGGATCATTTCATGGAACGTTGCAGGTCTAAAAACAAAAATTGGAAACCCCGATTGGATAAATTTAGTGATGGGAAATTTTATTATTTGTTGTCAGGAGACCTGGCTCATAGAATCACCACATATTAACGGTTATACCACATATTATGTCCCTGCAACTAAGGCCCATGCAGGTCGAGCTAAGGGCGGTCTGGCCATCTTTTTATCTGTGGAGGCTGGAGGGATTGAAGCACGTGTTGTAGATATTTCGCCTTTTTTTCTGGCCCTATCTCTGAAACTAGAAGAACCATTCGATATACTACTGATCAACTATTATAACCACACCTTTGATAATTCAGACACTAGTGTGGTCAGTAGTTTGGAGACCCTAATACATAAGGTAACAGTATCCAGTAAAAAGGACACAAGAATAGTCTGGGTTGGTGATTTTAATGCCCATCTCTGCGAGTCAGAACTCCTTGATTGTTGTGGACTCCTGGATGAGAATGACATTCCCATTCAACACTTCAAACATTCCCCGTATGGGAACGCCCTTAATTCTCTGATAGCAGTAAACTCCCTTTCCTTTCCCACACCTGCTACCAGAGGGATACCAACATTTGTAAGGGGGGGGACACATACCACTATTGATTATATTATTTATTCTAGAGAATTGTCCCCTATTGAAGGTCAATTCAGGGTTACCCCGACCTGCTTTAGTGATCATAATCCCTTATCCATTAAGATTAATCTAGATCTGATAAATGACTCAAGAAGAGGGAAGCCACACCCTGCCATGAAGCACTCATCTCAAAAAGGGCTTACAATCAAATGGGGGAAGATAAACAATAAAACATTCTTTAGAGATGTTTTTTTTAATAAATGGCCAGACGTTATGACATCCCTGGATGAAAATAAGGCCCCACATGAAATTATTCGCACATTCTCCTCTCTGACAAATTATATGCCGGAGAAACTACAGCCTCAACGAGCTAATAAAGTTCATGGCCCAAGATGGTTTAACCACGCATGTACCTCATCTTTAACCAAGCTAAAAAAAACAATCAATGCATCTCCCAAAGATCTACAAGCAATTAAGATTGCCAGGAAAAACTATAAAGAAGTTCTTGCCAAAAGGAAAGCTGATCTAAGTGAATCTGCGTGGGAGGAACTGATGGCTGCAAGCAAACTCAAAGACACAACTGCATTCTGGCTTGTGTTAACTCTCCACTATTGAACGATAACTTTGAGACGCCCATGGACACTGTCATACCAGCCAAGACCTGGGTGGACTATTTTAAAGAAACTTTCGCCATAGAGACAAATACCCAATCAGAAATGCTAAATTGTCTAAAACATCCAGGAAATGATCAGCTAAGCTTGGCTTTTAGTAACATTATAAGTGTGGATGATGTTAAACAGGCAATCCAAGATAGTCCATCTGAGAAAGCCCCGGGTCCAGACAGAATTCCTGCTGACTTATATACAGCACTTCCAGACTTCTGGGGCCCACTGTTAACCAATGTCATGAGATCGGCTGTGGTAGGCCCTTTAGTAGACTCTTGGAAAGAAGCGATCATCGTCCCGATTTTCAAGAAGGGAGATAGGGCAGACCCTCTGTGCTACCGCCCAATCACTTTGCTGGACAGTTCAGTCAAAATTTTGGGCCGAGTAATTTTAAATAAGCTAGAAGAATGGGCGACCGATACTCACTCCCTATCAGAGGTACAATTTGGCTTTCGCCCAGGGGTGGGCACAGTCGAACAAACTCTTAATTTGACACTCATAGTCCAGAAATACACTAAAGCCAAAAGGGGCTGTATACACTTAGCATTTATGGATCTCTCCTGCGCCTTTGATACAGTCAGCAGGGAGAAACTGTGGAAGGTAATGCTGGGTATGGGCGTGGATAAACACATAGTTATATTACTCAGTAAACTTCATGCCTGCACAGAGTCTCTGGTACGTTACTCTCGGGAGGGAGGCCTGACAGAGAAATTCCCCTCACAAAAAGGGGTCAGACAGGGTTGCGTTCTTGCCCCTTTCCTGTTTCTCTTATATATAAATGGGTTGGAGAAATTTCTTTGCGATTCAGGGAAAGACTCCGCAGTTATAAATAACACTCCAATCCCCGTTCTCTTATATGCAGATGATGCAGTACTAATTTCAAGGACAGCGAACGGCCTCCAGATTTTATTGAATGCTTTTAATACTTTTATGAGGAATCTTGGTCTTAAAATTAATAGAACCAAGTCATTAGTTATGAAGTGTGGTCCTAAATTAGCAAAAACGAAAAAATTTACTTTAAATGGGCATGAGATACTTAGGGCCGTATTTATACTCCGTTTGCGCCGAATTTGCGTCGTTTTTTTCGACGCAAATTCGACGCTAAACTAACGCCAACTAACGCCATATTTATACTATGGCGTTAGAGGCGAATAGCGCCAAAGTTCCCGGAATGTGCGTCATTTTTTAGCGTGAACCCCTTCCTTGTGTTAATGATATGCAAGGGAGGCGTTCCCGTCTAAAAAATGACTCCCAGGCCTTTACGTGGTATTTATACTCCCGGGCAAAAGAGACGCCCGGGAGTGGGCGTGGCTAAAAACGGCGCATTTGCGCCGCTTTTTAACGCCTGGGTCAGGCATGGCGTTAAGGGACAAGTGGGCTCAAAATGAGCCCAGAGTGCCCTCCCCTGCCCCCAGGGACCCCCCCTGCCACCCTTGCCCACCCCAGGAGGACACCCAAGGCTGGAGGGACCCACCCCAGGGACATTCAGGTAAGTATTTTTTTATTTTTTTTTAATAATTTTTTTGGGCATAGGGGGGCCTGATTTGTGCCCCCCTACATGCCACTATGCCCAATGACCATGCCCAGGGGACAGAAGTCCCCTGGGCATGGCCATTGGCCAAGGGGGCATGACTCCTATCTTTACAATGATAGGAGTCATGTTGATGGGGGATGGGCGTCGAAAATAAATGGCGCAAGTCGGGTTACGACGATTTTTTCGACGTAACCTGACTTGCCCCATTTTAAGACGCCCATGCGCCATTTTCCCCCTACGCCGGCGCTGCCTGGTGTACGTGGTTTTTCTCGCGCACACCAGGCAGCGCCGGTCTGCTTGCGCCGGCTAACGCCATTCAATAAATACGGCGCCCGCATGGCGCTTCAGAATGGCGTTAGCCGGCGCAAAACTTTTTGACGCTAAACTGCGTTAGCGCAGTTTAGCGTCAAAAAGTATAAATATGGGCCTTAAGGTCCCACATTTTACGTATCTGGGGGTCCCTATTGATGTAGATTTTAACTGGAAGTTTTTAGTTAATACACGCTCAATACAATTCCAAAAAACCATTGAAGCTGTTTTCAGGTTTGCAAGAAGACTTCGACATAAGCCTGTTAAGGAAATGATGACTGTCTTTACTTCTAAATGCCTTTCCGTCACGACATTTGGAGCTGGGGGCTTGCAGAATGTACAGGGCTCCAGATGATAGAAAAAAAAATTCTAAAAAGGCTACTATCAGTCCCCCAATCAACACCAACAAAGTTCTGTCACACAGAAGTAGGTTTAAGATACATATCTAGCTATATAAAACTTCAACCTCTTATACTGTGGATAAAAATCTGGACTAAGCCTGAAACGCTTCTTTGTAGAAAGGTGATACAGGACTATCTCCTTCTGTCACAATTTCTAGATATACCCTGGCTCAGATATGTTTATCTTTCTCTCCTATCATTAGGACTAGGAGATTTTTTTCTTAAACCAGATACTTTAACAAGACAGGACATTAAGAAGGTTAAAGACATATTCTGGCAGAAAAATCAGCATATAGACCCAGCCTCTAGTTTAATGCGTCAACGGACATGCTATGAGACACAACAACCTCAACCAAAGTTGTACTCGACCATCATTAATCATGAGCGACAAAGGTTTTTACTCACAAGACTAAGGGGGTGATTCTGACCGCGGCGGACGGCGGTCGCCGCCCGCCAAGCGGTTCCCGCCGAAAGACCGCGGCGGTCATTCTGGCTTTCCCACTGGGCCGGCGGGCGACCGGCGAAAGTCCGCCCGCCAGCCCAGCGGGAAACACCCTTCCCACGAGGACGCCGGGTCAGAATGGAGCCGGCGGAGTAGGAAGGTGCGACGGGTGCAGTTGCACCCGTCGCGAATTTCAGTGCCTGCAAAGCAGACACTGAAATTCTTCGTGGGGCCCTCTTACGGGGGCCCCTGCAGTGCCCATGCCATTGGCATGGGCACTGCAGGGGCCCCCAGGGGCCCCGCGGCACACCCTACCGCCATCCTGTTCCTGGCGGGAGAACCGCCAGGAACCGGATGGCGGTAGGGGGTGTCAGAATCCCCATGGCGGCGGAGCGCGCTCCGCCGCCATGGAGGATTCTCAAGGGCAGCGGGAAGTCGGCGGTACACCGCCGACTTTCCGTTTCTGGCCGCGGCTGAACCGCCGCGGTCAGAATGCCCAGCGGTGCACCGCCAGCCTGTTGGCGGTGCTACCGCCGACCTCCGCCATGTCGGTAATTACCGCCAGGGTCAGAATGACCCCCTAAGTCTAAACACCTTACATTATCTGGTAGCATTCCCAGTTACTGGAACCTGGTTTAAGATCCTCCCTCCTTGTTGCTGCGATGGAAAGACATCTCAAAGTACATTACACTTTATGCTTTTTTGCACTTTATATACCGTTCCAAGAAAAAGGTTTTTACGTCCGCTATTCCAGTCTAACAGCATTAGAACTAGCCAACTTGCTTACTCACACTTACATGATTTGGGAAATATGGACATAATTCTGGCTGTACAAAATTTTATACATGCTGCTTTTGGTGTTCGGAAAATGTATTAAAAATGTTTTTAGAAATTTTATGATTGTGAAATTCTGTATGTTATTTATTTATTTTATGTCTTTTATGGTCTTTTTGCACCGAATAAAGTAAACTAAAAAAAAAAATTTGAACAACTGTGCAAAAACGTTTTGCAGAGCGGAAACGTAAAAAAAAAGAGAGAAAATATCAGCAACACGGGGCTTGGTTTACATAACTCAGCAAATTATGATGTTGCAAATAAAAGACATATGCACATTTTCACTTATTTTGCTGAAAGTATGCCACGCAATTTAACTTTTTAGGATACATGTAAAGAGCTGAGAAACAGTGCTATAAGTTGTAGCCTACAACATATGCCAATATTGTCATACTATTTTTTCTGACAGCAATCTGGTCTTTAATCATTGATTTTAATTGTTAGTCAAATTAGGTGTCATCTTACAGTAACTTTGGAGAGGTGAGAAATTCAAATTAGTAAAGAAAAGCACAGGAAAAACATAGTAGTAGTTGCCTTTAAAGTCCCAAAAATATATAAAGGAAGTACCAATCTGAAGTTCTTCTGTCCCAATTCGCAGGCAAAGTCTTTCTCAAAGGAGCAACAGAAAAGTTCAGTGTTAGACCTGACAGCCTTAGGGTGCCCACCCTAAGGCTGTCAGGTCTAACATGTGTCCCCCCCAGCTGAAAGTGGGGGGAGCTACCCAACCTCCTGGGAGCTCTCATCGCTAAGGCGGAAGTATCTGGAGAGACCATCAGCGTTGGCGTGGTCAATCCCCGGGCGATGCTCCACCGTAAAGTCTATCCCCTGTAGGGAAATGGACCACCTCAAGAGTTTAGGATTCTCACCCCTCATCTGCATGAGCCATCTGAGGGGCCTGTGGTCTGTCTGTGGTCTGTCTGAACCCGGAAGTGAGTCCCAAACAGGTATGGTCTCAGCTTCTTCAGCGCCCAGACCACAGCAAATGCTTCTCTCTCAATAGCACTCTACCTCTGTTCCTGTGGTAATAGTCTTCTGCTGATAAAGACTACTGGTTGGTCTGAGCACTCCTCATTTAGCTGTGCTAGAACAGCCCCTATGCCATGCTCTGAAGCGTCTGTCTGCAGAATAAATTCCTGGGAGTAGTCAGGGGCCTTGAGCAAGGGGGCCATGCACATGGTTTCCTTCAGAGAATCATAGGCTTTCTGACAAGCCTCTGTCCAGTTCACCAACCTAGGTTGCTTTTTGGAGGTAAGTTCTGTCAAGGGTGACACAATGGTGCCATAGCCCTTGACAAACCTACGGTAGTATCCAGTGAGGCCTAAGAAGGCTCTCACCTCGGTCTGCGTTCTAGGTGGTTCCCAGGCCTTGATAGCTTCAATCTTGGCCTGGAGTAGCTGCACCTTGCCACCACATACTAGGTGTCACAAGTACACCACGGAACCCTGCCCAATTTGGCACTTACTAGCCTTGATGGTCAGGCCTGCCTGTTGCAGGGCCTGAAGCACCTCCTTGAGGTGGAGCAGGTGTTCCTCCCAGCTGGAACTATAGACAGCTATGTGATCTAGGTAGGCTGTGCAGTAGGAATCCTTGCCAGCTAGGACCTCGTTAACCAACCGCTGGAAGGTAATGGGGGCATTTTTCAACCCAAAGGGCATTACCCGGAACTGGTAATGGCCATCAGGTGTGGAAAATGCAGATCTTTGTTTAGCCCCCTCAGTCACAGTGATCTTCAAATATCCTGATGTAAGATCAAACGTACTCGGGAACTTGGCAGCGCCTAGCCTGTCAACAAGCTCATCAGCTTGGGGAATGGCATGAATGTCAGTTGAGTCCCCAGTAGTCAACACAGAACCGGAGTTCTGGCTTTGCACCAGGGGCAGCAGCATTAGGTACGAGCATCCCAGGACTGGCCCAGTGAATGCTTAACTTCTCTATACCCATGAGGGTCAACATCTGGGTGACCTCCCCCTTGATGCTGGCCTTCACCTTATCTGACAACCTGTACATTTTGTTCTTCACTCATGTCAATGTCATGGACACATCAATGGGTAAGTCCAGGAGTAAGGGAAAACAGGGAAGAACTGCTCTAACAACTCATGGCAGTCTCCTCTCTGATATAGAGTCAGAGAGAAGGACACCCTCCACTGACCCATCACCTTCTTTGGCAGAAAGGAGGTCGGGAGAGGTTCACTCTACTGTTCCATGCCCTCATCTGTGACTAGGAGCATACTGACCTCAGACCTCTCAAAGTGAGGTTTGAGTCTGTTGTGATGGAGAAACCTTAAGGGGTGCCTAGGGGTCTTGAGGTCCACTAGGTAAGTGGCCTCACCCTCCCGCTCCCTAATCTCAAATGGGCCAGACTAGCAGTCCTGGGGAGCCATAGGCTCTACTGGCTCCATCACCCAAACCTTGTCTCCAGGTGAGAACTCAATCAGAGTTGCCTTCTGGTCATACCACTTCTTCATCACCTCTTGACTGGCCTCAAGGTTACTCTTGGCCTGCTTCCAGAAGCATTGGGTTTGGTTGTGGAGGGCCAGCATGTAGATGACCACATCCTGGGGAGGTGTCTTGGGAGCTTTCTCCTAGCCCTCTTTAACTATGCTTATTGGTCCTTTGACAGGTGACCACAGAGAAGTTCAAAGGGGCTGAACCCCACCCCTTTCTGGGGCACCTCCCTATAAGCATGGCAAGATGACGTTCCACTTACGCCTCATGGCTTCAGTAAGGTCATTGATCATGCCTTTAAGGGTCTTGTTGAATCTCTTAACAAGCCCATTGCATTGAGGAAGATAAGGTGTGGTACACCAGTAGGTCACCTCACACTCATCCCACATGGACTTCATGTATGCAGACATTAAGTTTGTGCTTCTGTCATACACAACTTCCTTACAGAATCCCACATGGTTAAATATTCCCAGCAGGGCTCAGGTCACCACCAGTGCAGTTACTGTTCTCAGAGGAATTGGCTCTAGACAGCGGGTGGCATTGTCCAACAAATCCAAGATAAACCTGTTGCTCAAGGCAGTTTTGGGGTCCAAGGGACCAACAATGTCAATGCCCACCCTTTCAAAGGGGATGCCAATGACGGGGAGTGGGATCAGGGGGGCTTTAAGCTTTTTCCCTGTCTTCCCACTAGCCAGGCAGGTGGGGCAGGCTCTGCAGAAATGATCTGAGGCCACCCTCATTGTACGCCAATGTAAGTGGGTGACAAGCCTGTCAAATGTCTTGTCTTTGCCTAGATGTCCTGCCAGAGCAATGTCGTGAGCCAGACCCAGTAGGAAGTGCCGGTAACACTGGGGGACCACCAGCACACGTGCTGCCCCAGAGCCGGGAACCTTAGGCTCACTGTAAAGGAGATCATTCTCCCAGTAAATATGGTGATGTGCTAGAGGCTTCACCAGCTTATTGGGCTGCGGCCTGTCACCTCAGACCCTCAAGAGCGGGGTATTCTTTCTGCACCTTGCAGAATTCTGCCCTGGTTGGCCCACCCTCTACTTGCCAGCCAGCAGGTTCAGTAGGTTGCCCAGGTCAGCTGTGTCCTCTCCAGTTGGCTCAGGGTCCTCCTCCTCCTCAGGGGCCCATCCACCACCGTGGAAACATCTGAAACAGGTTTCCCACGGCTCTTGCCCTTCCTCTTTACAGCTGTCTGGGCCATTGTTCCAGGATCCAGATGCCATTGACTCCCTTCCCGGGTATCCATGGACCTTGTGGTCACGCAGAGCCACTCAGGCAAACCTAACATCTCCACTTGGATCTGAGCTCTACCTCCCTCCAGGCAGTATGCTTAGGATCATTGCCTAACAGACAATCTACAGGCATGGCAAGACTCAAAGCTACTTTCAGAGTACCAGAGACCCCCATACTCAAAGGGAACCAGAGTCACCGGTAGGTGACTCTCACAATTGTCAGCGACTATGACCTCATGGAATGTATTAGGGACTATCTGGTCTGCTGATACCAGCTCAATGTTGACAGTAGTCATGCTGGCTCCTGTGTCACAAAGAGCCTCCACCTTTTGCCCATCAATGGTGACCCACTGCCTATACTTTGAAGTATTTGCAGGCATGTGAGTTTTAGGAACCATCTCTCTATCTCCCAGAGACACTAGGGATACCTCTGTCTGACCCCCAAGCTAGCTGGGACTGTCTCCCCCGAGCACTACACTAGCCAACCCAGGTGTCTGTCCAGTCGTGGACGGTGCTCTCTTAGAACACTGGGAGTCACCCTTAGAGTGTCCATGCTGGTAGCACTCTAAACATTTGGGGATAAACTTCCCTAACATTGCGTCAAAGAACCCTGGTTTCTTCCCAAACCTAGAAGAGGAATGGTTACCACCCCCCACCTCCTTCGGAATAGTTTTGGGGTTCTTTAGAGAACTCCTTATCTTTATGTTTTTCTCCCCCCTCTTGCTTCTGTTGGGAACCCTGACCACCTTTGTGGGTGTCCACCCCAGATGCCTTCTTGGACACTCTGGTGCTAATCCAGAGGTCCGCCTCCTCAGCAAGCTTCCTGGGATCTGTCAGCTTACTATCTGCTAAGAGCTGGTGCCACTCTGTAATACTGAGCATATGCTATCTCAGAATCAAGAGTTATAACTCTTTGTAATCATCTACGTTGCTGCCCCTCACCCATCCATCTAGTGTCTTGTTGGAGAAATCATAGCAATCGACCCAAGTTTGTATGGAACGTTTGGTGCTGTCTCTAAACCTCTGACGGTATTTTTCAGGGGTCAGCCCAAACTTAGCCAGTAAAGTGGCTTTCATGTGAGTGTAGATATTCCTATCTTGTGGAGCTAGTATTAGAAATGTGTCCCTCGCCACTGCTGGTACATAAAACCACAAGACCGCCCCCAGTGCTCCTCAGAGGTCCCATGGGCCCTTAGTACAACTTCATAGGCAGCCAGCCACTTGTCAATGTCATCTCCCACCACGAAATTTGACACCGCATTATTGGGTATTTGAACCTTTTTCTCCCCAACAGGTCCTGCATGTATGCTGCCCCCATCACTGCTGGATTCAAACTGTCTCGTCTTGATCTTCAGCTCCTTGAGACTCAACAAAAGCTTTTTCTCAGCCAAGGCTCTCTCAACTGCAGCTTCAGCTCTCTCATCTTCAATCTGTTTGGCTGCTCTTTCAGCCTCAGCTTGCTTGGCTTCTCTCTCTGCTCTCCTTTCCTCCTGTTGAGCCTCAATTTTCAACCTTGCCACCTGAAACTGAAACTCTCACTTCTCTCTTTGTTCCTCTGCCGTCAGGCCTTGATCAGAGACACTGCTCCCTGGTTTGGCAGGGGGCATAATTGCTGTGGTAATCTCATCCACTCATGGCAAAAAATTCTCGGAGGGGCCATCCTCTGGACCCTTCTCCTCAACATCCTCCTCTGTTTGGGCTTCTGCCCAGGCCCCAGCGCCATTCAGAATTCCTCCTTCCTCGAGGCTTTCTGGGTAGGTATATTCATATCCCAGCAGAACGCCTTTAGCTCTTTAACAGTATAGGTCTCCAGCATAGTCAGATCAACATCTTCATCTCCTGCTTGAGACCCAGCCAGAGACATTGTGAATGAGGATTTTAATCACAAATTGTTAGGAAAAATTGAATTAGCAAAAAGAGATCAAAATCAAGTTGACCTTCAACTGTGGGTAGGTAGTGAAATACTTAGCTACTGTATGTCACTGCACAAATACAAATCCTATCCTCACCGCTGGTCACCAATGTTAGAAATGGGGTCTTTGGTTGGCAGTCAGGTTACCCCCTGTCCAAGCAAGGCCCTCACTTTAGTCAGGGTAGGTCACACACAATCCAAATTATCCTGTGCCCAACTCTAGTAGCAGTCAGGCTTAACATAGAAGGCAATGTGTCATTGTATTATTTATTGCACATATTCTTTACACATTGCCTTCTAAGTTAAGCCTTACTGCTCAGTGCCAAGCTACCAGAGGGTGGGCACAGGATAATTTGGATTGTGTGTGACCTACCCTGACTAGAGTGAGGGTCCTTGCTTGGACAGGGGGTAACCTGTCTGCCAACCAATGACGCCATCTCTAACAATCAGTTTCAAGGAGTTTCCTGAATTATGAATGGTTCAATTCTTCTCTGTGTGGTAATTCAGAGCATTTCAAAGTTTGTGGGTTAGAACACTCATATACTGTTGACTATATTTTAGTTCATTGAGTAGTTGTTGGGTGCTCAGTTGCTAGGCTGCTGATTGGAGATTCCTGAAGGAGATGGAGTGGGGGTCACCTTCGTTTGGCCTTTTCTCCAGTAGCCCTTTTGAATCATACACAGGGTCTTCAATTTGATCCTGGACCTAACTGGTGGCTTCTGGAGTGATTTTCAGTGTTCTACGGGGTCGAAGGCAAACGTAAAGTGAACTAGTAATAGGGGAAGTAGCTGGGTTCTGGGAGAAGAATTGTACAGTTACTAAATTAGAGCACCTTTGGATGTTCTGATGGATAAGGAGATGTTGTTTTAGGTTTTGGGTGCACAAATGGAAAAGACCTACTGCATCTGTTTCATTTTCTTGCATTAAGGGCCTTATTTAGAGTTTGGCGGGGGTTACTCTGTCACAAATGTGACAGATATCCTGTCTGCCATATTACAATCCCATTATAACCTATATAAATCATAATACCATTGACGAGATATCCCTCACATTTGTGATAGATTAACCCATTCGCCAAACTCTGAATCAGGCCCCTAGACTCCACTTTGGTGGTATACTGGCTGTTGTTTTGCCAAGAGCTGGCAGAAATGGCAAGCTTATCCGCAAGAAAAGTGGCAGTAGTGGTTGCAATGGCTTTGTGAATGATGCAGCTAGTTTTGAAGATGGTGCAGACCAGCAAGGGAGCCAGTCGGGTTCAATAATGATGGAAGAGATGTGATCATATTTCTTCAGGCCTTAGCTGTTTTGTGTAGAATGCCTTAGGTGAAGGACACCGGTACGTCTCTGAGATCATGTAAGAGGACATTACCGTCATTCAGATGCAAGAGCACAAAGGATTGAACAGCAGTTCTGAAGACTCTTTCTGGAGGGAAACACGTTAACTTTCTATTACCAGGCAATCTTGGTGTTTTTTTTTCTTCTAGTTTTCCTGGCAAATAATAAGGAATGTCATCTTGGTGGGGTTGAGCTTTGGGTCCACATTGAATATCTAAGCTTGGAGAGGTGTAAGCTGTGTTTGAAGCATTGGATGTCTATAGCGTAGGAGAGTTTCATGTAGAGGTGTGTATCATTAGTATATTGGTGAATGTTAATGCTGTAATCTATGAGTATATCCCCAAGAGGATCCATGAAGAGGTTAAAGATTATAGAGGACAGGATGGACCATTGCAGGACTTTTCTAGGTCGTAGGGAGCTTGTGGGACCTTGTGGTGCCCATGTGAGCAAATCAGTGTTGACTGGAAAGCTAAGAGGAAAACCAGTGAAGGATATTGCCAGTGAACCTCATTCAAGATTCTAGGGTGGGAATGAGGGTGAAATGGTTGGAGGCTGAGAGAATCACCAATATAAAGAGGCAAGAGCCATCTTCATCGGTGCTCAGAAGAGCATTATCTATTAAAATGAGATCACAAAAAATTACGCTAATGTGGTGCACGGAGGCACTACGGGCTATTAAATATGCCCTCAAGTATCCCCCTATCTGCTTCTTTAGTAAAAAATGCACCTGCCATTGAAAATAGCAATGGATCAGACAAAGGAGCATATTTAAGATCCCCTAGCACATCCCTGCACCACATTAGTGTAATTTTGTTTTTCACACTAATGTGGCCCAACAAGGCCTAAATCCCCATGCCATATTTACAAAGTGGCCACACATTTCTCAATGCTGCAGAGTGTCCCTCCATTCATCAAGCATCCTAGCAACCATAAAGGCTAACCCCCCCAGGTTCTTCTGATACAACAGACTCCCCTCTGAGTGATAATGATTCCCTGCATTAGCCATAATCACTTCATGCAAGCCCTTCTGTACTGTGTTCTCTGTTTTTTTTTGCCACATCCCTTTGTTTCATCACACTCCCAACAAACTATGTGGTGCTACGGCATAGGCTTGTCACTGCTCTTGTGGTGGATATCATTGGCAGAACCCAATCAAGCTGTGGGTTGTACACAGAGGCCCGTTCACACTTTATAATGCTACCCTGGTCCCGTAACTTTTTCCTGTTCTGTCAGACACCTCTTGCTTGAAGGTGTTGGTCTGCCAGACCACATCATTTCCCCCAGGGAATTCTCCAATGTACCTCTTATGGCTTGCTATGTCAGGCATTGATGTTTCTTTTGGCCATTTTGGGGTTGGTTGGGATGGAAGGGATCTTTTCCTCTAGCACATTGGGGTAATCAGCATGGGTGGAGGTAGCACTGCCACTACACAGTTACACACTCAACTGTGACCTAACATGGCTTGACACTTCACCTAGAATCTCCATGTGTCCCCTTAAAACCCTTTCCATGTACCATCTGGATTGTTGACTGTGGCTTTGGCTCATTGAAATCACTGTTCACCTCCATTAATAATGTGCAATGTTCTGACCAGGAGGGGTCATGGCCGAGCAGCACAAAAGATGGCTGCATTCTTTTTGAGCTCTGGCTTCTTTGTTGATCATCTATCTTCATCCTGCTTACTAGGGGCTTGAGCAGCACCCTTACTATCCCCATCTGGCTTCCAAATTGCAGATGGATGTGGTGGGGTGAGTTGCAGGGCTGATACCAGAGACAGCTTGTTGGTCTGCTTGGCCTTGGGCCAAAAATGGCAGGCGGGGCAGCACTTTATTCCTAAGAGAGGCTAACAGAGCAAATGCTGTGTAAGGTAGGGCCACGACGGAAGTGGTGCAATCAGGGAAACACAGAAAGACATCAGTAAGTACCTCTCCTTAGCTGCTCGCAGTCTGGACTGTGAGTGAGTCAGCATTGCTCTCATGCTACTTCTGCCTGTACCAGCCTCCTTTATTGAGAGCAGTGAGGGGTAAAGTGGCTGGGCACCTACAGATTGGGGTGATTGCGGCTGACTGCAGTGCTCCCCCTGAGGCTGGGCTCGGAGGTGCTGCTGTAGGAGACAGCCAGGGAACTAGAACAGTCCCATCTTTAATACTGCTGAGACAGTCATTCAGGGAAGCGCAGAATAACTGCTAAGCAGAGCTGGGATCCCACATGCATCTCAGGCTGATTGACTTCTTCACACAGCAAGGGATTTGGTGATGTGCTGTGATGGCACTGCTGTGGATGGTACTATAGACTATAGACACTCGAGGTGCTAACAAACTGTGACTCCTCTGGTGGAGATCTTTCATAGGCTGGTTGAGGGTGAACATAGTCATTCACACTGACCCTGGATAAATTTGGTATTAGGGCACCTGGAGAACCAAGACCCTGGTCTCATAGTACTGGTGGCCAAAATAACAAGTCGGACCTCTTTGAGAGTCACTGCAAGGCTACAAGTCATGGCTGGACAGGCGGTGCTTTCTGAAGATGAAGTGGCAGGGACTTCAGAGGTCAGTGAGCTTGCGGGCTGCTTGGGGACTAAGGGTCAGATGTAGCAAAGGGTTTTTCCCATTCTGTGTCAATGGGAAAATGTGTTCGTACATATGGCCCTTAGGGGCATATTTATACTCTGTTTGCGCCGATTGTACGTCAAAAAATTTGACGCACAATCAGCGCAAACGTTGCCCCATATTTAAACTCTGAAGCCCGAGCCCGCGGACGACAAGAATCCGCCGTGTGCGTCATTTTTTGGATGCGGCAACCCGCCCTGCGTTAATGATATGCAGGGTAGGCGTTCCCGTCCAAAAAACGACGCAAACGGCCGTGCGTCGTATTTATGCTTCCGGGCAAAAATGACTCTTGCTGGGAGGCGGAGCAAAAAAATGACGCAAAGCCCGATGTGCGTCAAAATTTAACGCCTGGGTCAGGGCAGGTGTTAAAATGGGGCAAACACACCTGTATTTAATCAGAACACACAGAACAAACAGCAGAGCAGCAGAGCAGCAACAGGGAGACATGGAGGTGATCTTTATCCAGCGTGCACGTAGACGCAGAGCCCTGCAGCAACAACAGCAGCTACAACAACACCAGCAGGGACCCCAAAGGCAGCGCAGAAGGCAGGAGAGGATATTCCGCCCAAGAACAACCCTGCATGGCCTCAGGGAACACAACATCATCCAGAGGTACCGGTTGAACTGGCAGGCCATTCAGCAGCTGCTGCGAAACATTGAACCGCAGTTGGCCCCCACTTTAGTGACACCCCGCACTATCCCAACAGAAACAAAGCTGCTTGCCGTACTTCACCTGCTGGCAAGTGGCTTGTTTCAAACAACTGGTGCCCTGGTTGGCGGAATATCACAACCATCATTCTCCGCATTTCAGCCAAAAGAACTGGATGCCATCATTCGCCTGACACCCCTCCACATCTGCTTCCCTAACACACTGCAGAAGCAGCAGGAAACTGAACAGGGGTTCTACGCCATCAGTGGCTTCCCACACGTCCTTGGTGCAATCGACTGCACACACGTACGCCTTGTGCCACCTGCTGCAACTGAACACCTCTACCGCAACAGGAAGCACACACATTCAATCAACGTGCAGGCCATAGTCGATCACCAGGGATTGATCACCAACATCGTGGCTAAATATCCTGGGAGTGTACATGACTCATTCATCTTCCGTCACTGCACCATCAACCAACACTTCCAGGATGGACGGTATGGCAATGGACTACTTGTTGGTAAGTACAAAAACCTTCGTATATACACACTGCACAGCAACCCTCTAGAACACACATCACATACACCACAACAGCAACATCTAGACAGGAACAAACTGAGGTCCTGACATCACTAGCCATGTTTCTTAAGTCACCATTGAAGCTGTCACACATTGGAATTTAAGTGTCACAATAACCTTTACATTAATACATTGCATAAGTTTCAAGGGATGGGATGTACAGGGTACTTTGATATGAACGTGTTAACAACACTTCCAAATTTAAATGTGCATGGAACTATCATCTCACCCTCAGTGAAGACACACGGACACCTGTATCACAAGTCACAATGCTAGGGAGGGCACACTCTACTGCAAATCCCAAAACATACTGCTGACAAACGGTTAGCAGACAAACACTTGCTCAGCCAAGGAAAAAACACAATGCAGATGGTATAGCCTACAAGTATAGGATGTCACATCAGTACACAAAAGAGTCACAGACAACACAAGACAACTACTGCCATTAAAGGTCTTTTCAATAGTGCCAGCTACATCTACATGATCCCATTCTGTGTTTTTCTTTCAGCTGATCAGGGGTATGGCATCCAGTCATGGCTAATGACACCATTTGGGAACCCGAGTACTGCTGCAGAGCGGGCATACAACGATGCCCATAAGAGGACACGCAGCATTGTCGAGCGCACCTTTGGGATCCTAAAGTCAAGGTTCCGCTGCCTTGACATCACTGGCGGTAGCCTACTATGTTCCCCCGAGATGGTCTGTAGGATCATACTCACTTGTGCCATATTGCACAACATGTGTGTAAAAAGGAACATTCCACTCCTGGAACCAGACCCATACATGCCTGAAGACGACGAAGAGGAGGATGCTGGCCTGCAACAGGAGGGGGAACAACCAAACACGGCTGCTGGAGTGCGTAGGCGCCAACACATTGTAAATAATTTATTTTCATAATTATCACTATCACCACTTAATGCACTGTTGTAAATAAACACTGATAACAAACACCACATCATGGTTTGGCCTATTCTTTTCTGCCCAACTTTAGCTTGAAATAGCTGAAGAAGAATGTTGTCTCATTGAGCAATAATGATATAACAATCATGACACTAAAAAATACACCACAAATGTAATGGCCACCATACAATGGTCAAGTACACACACCATGTAAATGACAGACATCCTGTACAGTTCACCTTTGAAGGGCAATAGCTGAGGACCACACATATGACTCACATATATGTAGGAAACATGGATCATCGCAGCAGATGGCACACAACTAAAACACCATCACTCAACCAGGGGAAAACAGGCCTCATACATCAGGCAGTTCACATGCTAATGCTTCAGGAACAAGAATGTAGTACTAGACTCTTACCAACAGTAATTCCAACTACCTACTATCATTGCAATGACTATCTGTCACTAGAGTTACACATAAGCAGAACATACACAGCACAAGTGCTACACCTATGACAAGCATCCAGCACATCACATCCCATTTACATGTCAGCCCTTTTCTAAAAACATTACACACACTTGCAGCTGCTCACACGCCACCTGTCTGAAGAGGTCCCTGGAATGTCGATTTGTGTACACTGAGATTCCCTCATCTACACACACACACTCAGAAGAGTCATCCAGTGTGCCACACCCTTTCCTATGCCTACCATTGTCATACTACCATCTCACTTCGTGGAACTCAGCTCATATAATACACTGCCTTGGAGTTTATAAGGCCTGGTATCACCTGTAGATTGATTCTTCTGTGAAAGGTACTGTAGGCTATTTATCAGCTAATGCCATCTGACAGGACTAGTGAGACACAGATGGAGGCCACACCTGTGATCCCCTCCATGCACACCACCCAAATGTACATGCCCCGTCCCCACTGATGCCTCCTACTGCATACATGTTTGAATGTGAGCTATTACATCATTAAGCTTTGACACAAATGTTGCCGTTGAAAACTTTATCAGGGTTCATGTGTCACCTTCAAAACAACACAGGACATACACAGTGTGACATCTCAACTGTCTAATGCTCCCTCTGACCAGTCCTAGTCAGAACACGTGATCATGTAATTACTGAAAGAGCTTGCTCCTGATTGACCCAGCATCCTGTCAGCCTGACTGACACCTGTCCGTGGGTCACTCTACAGATACCTGGGGTCCACCTATGAACCACACATGCTGTCCAAAACCTCTTGTACATCAGACACTAATTTGTCATTAGCCTCATCAATGTATACTCAAATACATAGTAGTGCATCATCTGACTGTCATTTGCATCCGATTTGTGACAGTGCCAATGAATAGCCAAATCTTGGCCCTTCCGTTGTCTGACCTTCATTAATGCCTAAACTACAAAGTGTGACAGTGGACCAGGACAATAGTGTATGATGGTGCAAATGGCCTCCATCAAAGCCAGCAACCTCAGATAATGTCCATGAAAAGGTTACACATATGAGGACCCTGACTGTTCAAAACGCTGAGTAACACTTTTTCAAATGATAAAGATGAGTCGTGTGTTGAATACCAGCCATTTACTTCTGCACAGAGGCTATGATGTTTCATGATACATTACCATCCACAGAGGCCAAGTGGAGTAGAAATGTTGCAATGACACATGCCAGATCCAGACACCTGAGACATTCTCTCACTCAGCACACCAAGGTTGCCCATTCAAAAGTCTCATTACACGTGTTCAGTGACAGGGTGGGACCATCCATGTGTAGGTGACCATGTCCTCAATGGATTCTCTCCATTTTTGCTCCAAACAATGCCCAATTGAAACAAGATTAGCTGCCACTAACTCATGAGGAGACCTGGAAGTTACAGTGACAACATACACCCTGACAGTTGATAGTGGATCAATATTGGACCACACACATAAACATGTACCATCCAATCAACAAAATATTTGCAAGCAGCCGATCACAGTAGTGTCCCAGTTGTAACCTAGCAGGAAGAATGAAACATGCCACTAAACCAGGTAATGCATAAAGGGCCACATACATCAACAACTTATTTGTCATCAGCACATGAGGAACGTTGAGATTTAGCTACAAATATCAATGCAAAATGGTATGTCAGATTTCTCCAAAGAATCAATAGGGCAAACTTCAAATGGGCAAATGGGATTACAGAATGGCAAACAGTGAATCATACCCTATTTGCTTCCATGAGCCTGCTGCTGCAGGTTTAGCATTACTGAATTTGGAAAACCCTTGGATAAATTAGCAAGTCTGGAAGAGCAAACCCTAGGGTGCTGGGGGCCTAAGTCCACCTCTACCGCCCTCCAAATATACATGATATATGCACATGTGAAGCACACACAGGCATAAGGCGCATGTGTGGCCTACATGTCAAAAGTAAAACACATATAAGATACATAAACTTGTAATTAGGACATGGTTACACCCTTAAAAAGTGTAGGCGACAATTGCACTACCTATTTGGCCTATATATAATTTTGATTACCGTGATGAATGTGGACACATTTTTGCTAAGGAATACATCCTGGTATCCCATTCATATTTTGAAATTAGCCATCAGCAATTACTCACATATGTGTACAAATATGAGTAATAACCATTCTGAGCAATCATTACAATTGCACTGTGAATACCTTCTATACATCCTATAAGGGACATTTGCCATAGCTAACCCCAAATGTGTATCACTATTAAAGACATATTTGTCATAATGCATCATATTTCCACGCATACAGCTTGTGCGTCATAATTTTTGACGCATAGGAGTGCACATAATACTGAGTCAAAAAAAAAATGAAAAATACATATACCATCCAGCATTACATGTCCTCCATTTTTATCCATAATGCGTCATATTTCCACGCATACAGCTTGTGCATCATAATTATTGACGTACAGGAGTGCAGATAATGCTGAGTCAAAAAAATCTAATAAAAATAATTATATTACTATCCAGCATTACATGTCCTCCATTTTTATCTATAATGCATCATATTTCCACGCATACAGCTTGTGCGTCATAATTTTTGACGCACAGGAGTGCAGATAATGCAGAGTCAAAATTAATTTTCATATTTGGATATCATATTTGCCAGCGGCTTAAATTTCAACTCTAGAACTGTAAAATAAGCCTCAAACAAATATAAGGGAACAAAGATGAAAAGTTTTTTGACTCTGCATTATGTGCACTCCTATGCGTCAAAAAATATGACGCACAATCTGTATGCGTGAAAAAATGACGCATAGCGGGGGAAAAAACGGCGGCCATTTTATGCAGGATGTGATGTAATAGGATATCCTGTTTACAGATTCTGTACTGTGGGTATACTTTCACTTTCACTTTGCAGTCTCAGATTAGTCTAGACTGTGTGGCTGTGTGGAAAGTGTTGTCCTGTGTTTTAGTGCTTTTGTGTCCAGTGTACCTTCTCTATTGTGCTTTTGTCATCATTGTTTTGTTGTTGAATACTGTCTGAGTCTATATTGTATTATTTTGTCAAGTCCAGTTCTTTTATTGTCTGTGGGAGTCTGTTGTGGGTAGTGTAATTTAGGGGTTAGTTGGGCTCTTATTCTTAAGTTTTCTTTGTTTTTCACTACTCTACCTTTCTCCATTTCCCCCTTTTCCTTTTTCTCCAACTTTTTCCACTTTTCCAGTGCTGATATGTCAGGTAAGCCACGGCTTGCCAGGATGGGTGAGGAGGAATTGGGGGGATTTATATGGCTTGTTTGCCATTTCCTCCCACTCATGCTGGAGGCTGGGGGTCGTGTGATACAGGGGTATCACACGGAGGCCCGTAAAGTCCGGTGGGGGAAGGTGCGCCACCACTTGGTCCGTGTCTATGGTAGCCTGAGGAATGACCATCAACTTAAGCACCGCTGGGCTGATCTGATATCCAGGGAGCAAGATCTGCTGGACCACCTGGGAATCAGGATTGGTGGCCATGTTGGTGAGTACACATCAATTACATGTGCACAATTGAAAGCTGTGTGGGGACATGTGATGATTGTTGCCCAATCTGCCAGATAAGTAGTTGACTGTGTGTAATGCTAGGGAAACCTACTGGGTAATTGTTGCACAATGTGAAGGAAGACAAATGCTAGCAGTCAGGTAGCTCATGTTTTCTACACATACCGGTTGCCTGTAGCAGTATGTAATGTAGTGCTGCCTTTGTGTCAGACAAGCAACACGTTAATGACTCAATTTGAACTCTACAGGTCACAATAGCCAGTGAAAAATGGATGTTGAAACATCATACCTACATATGTAGACGCCATAGCTAGACTGACATTTGTAAACCCAATATGATGCTATACATGAGTGCTGCCTTCACGTCAATTGAAGTTAGCTATGTTGTCCACACATATGTCACATGTGTGTCTGGTTGGTGTGTGAAGAAAATTACTACATAGGCTGTTTGAGTTTGAGGGGTCATGCAGTCCTCAAGTAACCAGCTTTTGGATGTCTCTCTTGGATGCACATGATGAGATTAATGCACCCCTATATTGTTGGGGCATACTAATGGAGGTGCATCTTTGACACCACATGACTGTCCAGGCCACTGCATGTGTGTAGTAGGGTGTGTATCTGTAGCAGGAGACTCATCCAATGTAAATGTTGCTCAAGAATTATTCCATGCAGTATGAGCATGTGTGAAAGTGTTTCTTTACGCATGTCATATTCTCACATTGTCTTTGTAATTGCAATTGTTTGTCAGTGCACGGATTCTGAGTATATTCTTCCTTCCATGCTTTGCAGGTGGACCTGCACCGTACACAGTGGGAGAGGTGGCTCATTTTGCGGACCCGACACCTACAGTGAGTGTTGCATGTGTGCTATTTTTATTGTTTGCTGGTGATGCATGATGGACTACTGTGTGTTCAACAGAATTCAAGGTTTGATGCGCTGCCCATTCATTAGTATTGTTCCATTAGTGGGATTTCAATTATCACTTCATTTTGAGTAGACCTAGGCTTATCCATTTCTCAGATTTTGGATCTGTAGGCCATTCCAGTAGGGCCCGCTATGGGGAATGGGGTGAGTCATGTGGAATACAATGGTTAATGTAAGAGTTGCTCTGGGACTTGTCTCGGACTGAGTCTGCATTTCAGACTGACATTCTCCCAGATAGCTTCTGCAAAACGCTTGTCTGAAATATGCTGCTTCCCTAGTTAAGGATGTACTGAGTACACTGTAGGTTGGATCGTCCGGGGGCATGTACTTACACAAGTTGAACTAGAAGTGTGTGGGACTAAAGTGCAATGGCCTAGGTGTAGATTCTACTCATGATCATGGGTGTTCTTGCTCCTCTATGTGTGTGGTAAAATATGCCTCACTGGTAGTATGTGATGTTGGCCTAAGTCAGTACATTTTGACATGTGTGGACCTTAGATAGGACAAGGTTTAGCTGACTCCAATTTGTTGCTAGCCCTTCACTGGTGTTGTGTGTGGAGGCAAATACTTGTTGACCTTTCGAGACACTCCTGGGTGTGCATTGAATATAGGATTGTTGGTTGTTCTTCCCACCCCACCCTCAAAGACTGCCATGTGTTTGGGAATATGGAACCTAGGACTGTAGCAACCAGTATGTTACACATACTTGTGACCATTTGCAACTTTGTTTTGAACCTAGTGAACACACTCAGTTATGGCACATGAGTTCTATACTAGCAAAAACAATTACAAATGGCAGATATTGAGGGTTGTGATTGTTATCACATAGACTGACATATGTAGTGAAGTCAGTAGGCGGAGGAGGTGCAGCCATAATGTCAGCTGCATTACCAATTATTTGGATGAGAAGTTTAGGCTGATGTCACCCATCATGTATAGACATGTATATGCTAGGTGTGAGATGCCCTTTTGTATGCAGGCTTCCCATGTACTTCCTCTGAGACTTTCAATGATCTATGTGGTGAAAATAGCTGTTACAACTACAGTAAAAGTAATGTGCAATTGGGCCATTGTGCTATTCCACCCAATGCATTTCCTATGGTAAATAGTTGCCCTTTCTCTTCACAGCTGCAAACATGAGTGCCGCACAGAGGCATGATTTTGAAATGCGGGCAATGAGATACAGGCACATCCTGCAGGTGCAGTCGGGGTTCCGACGGATGGCCCGAAAATACCAAGCAGATCGGGCCTCCGGAGCATGGTGGGCCTCACCACAGGGTGGCCCAATGTTGCCCACTACAGCCACCACCACCACATCCACCAGTTCTCCCCAAGTGGCCCCAGCAACGGCGGGACAGTTGACCCTGCCTCTGCAGCACGACCTGGACCCAGCAATTTCAGAGCTGCAGGACAGTCCAGTGGGCTACCAACTACTCCCAGACCGAGCACCTCTGCCAGCACACAGACAGCAGCAGCCCCTCCTATTGACCCTGCGGCATTCCAGGCTTTAGACAGGAAAATGGACAAGTTTATACGTAAGGTGGACAAGCTGAGCCAGGATGTGGCGTACATTAAAAAGCGGGTTAGGTCCATCAAGCGGACCTTACGGAGGGCCAACCTATAGGAATTACTTGATTCTTTTAAATTTATCCCTCCCCTCTCTCCTCTTTCCTTTTTGTCATGATAGTTGGGTTTTGGGGATTAGTGTTAGGTTAGTATAGGTTGTTAGCTTAGTTACTGTTAGGGAGGAGGGTGGGGGGTCCTTATTCTTTCTATTTTTGATTTTTGTGTGTGTGGGTGGGGGTCAATGTTGGGATTCCTGTCTGTTTAGAAAAGAAAAAAAAAATAATAAAAAAAAATATAGGATTGTTTAGGATAGTATAGTATGTGTGTAGGTTAGTATGTGTTGTCCTGCATGTGTCCTGTCTCATAATGGTGGGTGGGGGGTTGATGTTTAGATCGATTCGTTATATGTGTAGAGTAAGTTTAGCTTAGGTTAGTTAGGGACAGTTGT
Source organism: Pleurodeles waltl (assembly GCF_031143425.1). Classification (NCBI taxonomy): domain Eukaryota; kingdom Metazoa; phylum Chordata; class Amphibia; order Caudata; family Salamandridae; genus Pleurodeles; species Pleurodeles waltl. The sequence goes on along the minus strand of NC_090443.1, from coordinate 236,415,508 downwards.
GGGTTAGGAGTAGTCAGGTTAGATTAGTGTAGGTATGACGTTTCCCTTAGTTGCCTCTGGTGTGAATACATATGAATAAACATATAGTTAACCCTTTGCATTATGTGTTAACTGCTACTTGATCATGGCCTTGACATCAGTGTAGGTGATTGTTTTTCTATGACACTTGGGTCCTGTCCTACACACCGAAGAAAATAGAGGTTTAAAATGGCAACTACCCCTCTGCTAACTTGGTAAGTATCCACCATTTGATAGACCCACCATTAGTAGTTTACATGGATCACCAAGGATTTGTGTTGATGAGTAGGTATTCTACATCACAAAGTGTGCTTGCAGACTTGGTATTGTGGGTAATTTATTAGGTCGGACTGCAGTGTGATGTTCAGGGACATCTTTGTAGATGAGGTGTTGTTAACACTCTTGTCTTGTTGTCTTCATTGCTGATATAGATCATGTGTGCAAAAATTCAGCATGACTTCCCTTCATGGAAGTATACTCAGAAAGGGTGATTGATGCTGTGTTTAGTTGTGTTTGCTTAGATTATACTGCATAATTTCATGTTTTAGTATTGCATGGTACCTACATTTATCAGCCACCATTAGTTGACTTTGATTGCTATTGATGGAGCATTATTCTGTCCAACACAGCATGATTGTGTGTGGTTTGTCCCTTCATCAGTTATTCTCCTCAGGATGGTCAGGCTATGATGCAATCCTGGCCACTGCACAGATGTATCAGACTACATGATGTCAGGACAGTTGTATTGACAAGCTACATGGTTGTCACACAGGCACTTTAGAGTTGTCTACTGCACAGTTGATGTGTCAAATAACACAGAGACATATTAGGTGTGCAAGTGCTATTTATTGATAGGTGCTGTAGTGCAAAATGTACATTGTCCATGTTTGCTGAGTCCGTTCTGGTGCATTCTTACATGGTGATCCTACAGAAGGGGTGTGGATGATGCTCCTGACATGCTGGGGTGATGTAACAGACAGTGCAGAGGGACAGGATTTGCCGAATGGTAGGAGAGAGACATTCACTGGCAATGCTGACAAGTCATACAGTGGTTAGCAGAACAGTCATTGAGTATAGTTGTAGTGAGACTGGCAATTGACAAAACGTAGGACCTTGATCAAAGTAGGCCATGGTGCAGGGACTAGTGCTTCCGGGTACTCTTCCGTGTGAATGTGATCTGTTCCATGTCTTCTTCTTCTGATGTGTGTGTTGCCTGCTTTGTCCTTGTTGTTGTTGTTGGTTGTGAAGGGGCAACACACACCTCAGTGTTAGAAGACGTGGAGTTAGACATCCCGGTGGCTGCTCCCTGTGAAGTTCTTAAGGGCAGTACTGAAGCAAGGAGGGCCTGCTGGTTTTTGAGAATAGCAGCTACACCACGATGGTAGGCAGCCAGGTCAGCCCTGAGGGAGTCATGATTGCATTCGTGCATGCAGTGGAAAGTTTGGGGCGAGAGGTGTTGTGGCAACTCCCTTACTGCAGTGGTGAATTCCTTTATAGTTTCTTGTAGTCCTTGCAGTATGGATGTTAGGGCTTGCATAGCTGCTGCCTGATCTGCAGATGACATCATGCACGAGCGCACCCCCTCAAGGCTGGGTGTCCATATTTTGCATCCCCACCCGCACCTCCTTGGCCAGCTCCCGCTGTACTCCAACTACAGTTCTTTCAAAGCTGGTGCCAGTGTCGTCAGAGTCCTCAGCTGTGTAGGAGCTGGCAGGTCTTGCAATTGGGGTGGTGGGTGGTTCTTCTGTGATGGCTGCTTGTTCTGTGCTCCTCCTTGTGACTGAAGGTGGGGTCTGGAGGGTTTCAAGGACCTTTTGGATGGTCTCCTGGGGAATGTTTATGGGCTCGTCATCCATGTCATCAGGGAAATCAGGGACAGGCATATCGGCAGGAGATCCATGTTCCTCTGCAATGAAACAGGGTACAATTAGTTTTTCTGTGTTGTGAAAATTTTGCAGTAACATGCAAACCTTTGGATGAATTCACTTTGTGATCTTGTTTGGTATTGGTATCTGCTGTCCTTCATATGGGCATTGTTATAGGCCTATGGGCCACCTGTGTGTCACATGTATGATATAGAGTTATCAGACTTGTCTGCCTAATCGCCTCTAGGTGTTGCTTTGTACCAAATAGGGAATAGCCATCTTTTTGTCCTACTTGACCCTCCATGTATATCTATTCTTATGGTGAGATCTTTCACTGGCTGTGGTTGTTCTGATTGCCCTGGCAGCACACTTGCCTCTCAGGACCTGCCCCAATCTCTGATTGTTTACATTGACCTAATTGTAATTGACATGTGGCATATCCTATGCATGGCAATGTTACGATGTGATATGGATGTAGACATTGTTAATGTTTCTAGCTGATGTTGGGTAATGTGTGTTTAATTGGATTGCCCTGTTTACAGTATCAATGTCCTATTTGGTCCTCTGACTGTGCAGGTGTATTTCTGTGACCAGTTGCATGTGTCCCCTCCTCAATGTTGTTGTCTGAGCAGTATGACAGTTGTGATGTTGCCTTGTTAGCCAGGCACGTGAAGGATCCTGACACATGCAGCATGTGTGTGTCCTTAGTGCTGTGTGGCTCCTATTGCTGTTTACTTTGGCTGATGTATGTGACAACTATGGGCATTGACATTTGAGTGTACTGGTGCCTTTGTCTTATTTCTGGAGATTGTTGCAGATGTCATCCTCACCCCCTAATTTAGGTATGTATGTTCCATGGGGAGGTTACTGCCATTGGCTACTATTGCTGCACAGAGATCTGAGGTGTTAGTGTCAACTGTTGTTGCAGTTACATTGCAGTTGTTGTTTTGGCTACTGGATTACTGATAGGGACCTAGTTGATGTAGGAGATATTTTGGCTGATGAGTGCCAGGATGTAAGTTTGACGTAGTGGCCTTCCCACCTGTCGAGGCTTTCCCTTAGCTCCATTGTTGTCATGACAAGATGCCCCCATGGGACTGTTTTTGGTGTTGTGTAATGTCGTGCCCCAGCTTCTGTCTGTGCAGGGCATGCCCCCCTGCCGTGCCCCTTTACCCATGCCACTCCATATAAATGCTGAGTTACATGCAATGTGTAGTGGTATTTCCCCCCTACTTACAGTCCCCATTATTGCATTATGATTGCCCATGCGACTTACCCTGCATGTGCGTTGTCTCGTGGTAGTCTGCGCTGTCCTGTCCTTGAATCCCTGTGACGATCTCCTCAGGGATGACGGCTGCGACCATCTCCTCCATGTGGTCCAGGGCCTCCTGGTGTGCTGGACTCCCCCCTCCAGTCTGCAGTGCTGCCTTCCTGTTCCTGGCCATTTTTTCCTTTGTCCTACGTTTGCAGTCATGCCAGCGTTTCTTACACTCGGTGACTGTTCTGCGTACTTCAGCCACACTGTTGATCTTGTCAACAATTTGTTGCCATATGGCCTCTCTCCTACTGATTGGCAACTTAGAGGTGATGAACAGTTGGTGCTGGTGTTCCATCACCTCTTTAACCAGAATTTCCTGCTCCTCTGCACTGAAGCGACACTTTCTTTTTTTTCTATATATGTCCTGGTTCCTGTATGGATCATCCTGGCTGGTTCCTGGTCTGCTGTCATCTTTCTGGGGTCTGTAGTGGCATCTGGGATCCATTTTGGCTCTCCTCTGCTGAAAGGGCAGTGTTCGCGGGTATTTTTGACACTATTGCGTCAAAAAAAACAGCGCTTTCCGGGTTGCGCTGTCTTAAATCGACCCACAGTCATTTACGTCGCGTTAGCGTCGTTTTCCTTTACGACTTGACGCCGCGATGTGCGTAAAAAAACATGACTCCCACCTGTTGGTTGCGCCGCCGTGCGTCAAAATATAAATTTGACGCCCGCACGGCGCTTCGAAATGGCGTTAGCCGGCGGTAACATTTTTTACACAAAACTGCGCCAGCGCAGCTTTGCGTTAAAAAGTATAACTATGGCCCTAAGTGTATCCAGATCTAGATGTCTGGGCACCTTTTCATACATGGATTGGGACCCTGAGTGGACAGGCCCTGCTGCAGCTCACAGGTTAAAAGTCCTGTCCACCCACATAGCGAGAGTGATGGGAAGGCCACAGGTGACTGGCAGTGAGTTTGGTCCCTCATGTGGAAGGCCTGTTGCGATGCGGGGTGAGCCTGGATTCCTCACTGATGAGTGGATGATGGTGGGGGAGACTGGCTGACTAGTGGAAGGTCCCCTCCCTTCAAATGTTGGGGGATCGCAGAGACTTTGGCCCTTTTTACTTGCCTGCTGGGCCCCAGGGACTGAAACTTATTGCCTCCACGGACAGTTTTGAATAGTTGTGGAGTGGCTGCCATTAAGCGCACTACAGGGAGTAATGACAATGTGGCACATGCGTGCCCATAAATCTCCAGCACAGCACAGGAAGCAGAGCCCGAGCAGAATCTGGGCTCCACTGACTAATTGGACTTGTTCCTGAGTGCCGTGAATGCCTCCCACTAAGTGCTGGTGGGCAAAATAGATGAGGTCTCTGTTGACCTGGGCATGCTCCAGGATGACCACCTCAAGCTACTGTACAAGGTGAAAAATAACGATGAGGTCCAAGTGAAGGATGGCCCTACAGTTTAAGGCTTACAGTCCAATGTGACAGACCTCCTGCACCGAGTGGATCCACTGGATCATCCAGCTACGGATGTGGAAGGATGCAGCTGCCCTAATGGTGGGGCTACCAGAGAAGACAGAAGGAATGGACATGATGGCCTTTCTTGAGAACTGGCTGGTGAGTGAGGTAGTGTCATAGGGACTGCCACGCACTTTGCCCAGGAAAGGGCACGTAGATTGTCTGGAACATGGGCACCACCTGGTCCCCCCTTCCCCCTATGGTTGATCGCCTGCTGCACTACTGAGACAGGAACCTGATCCTGGGAGAATACCAGCTGTCTAATCAGGCAGGCCTCTGGGGCTTTCTTCCCTGATTGCACCATGCTAGCCCAGCAATGATGTGCCTCATTTCTTGCTGTTAAAAATGGGATGAGAGAATCAAGAATTCTGAACATGCTTTTTGTTTCCTATCTACCTTCTGTTCTGCTGATTGGCAAAACACTAATCTTTAATGACTCACCAATACCATGGGATTGGCTAGAGTCCTACAAAGCTGGACAGGAGGGAGACCAGGGTAGAGTACCACCATGGTTGAGCTAACATCGCTGGTGAGACTGGACAGCTGCCAGGAATTGACTCCTGGACTGGAAAAAAGGCCAACATTAAGAGGGCGGAAGAGATTGTTGCAATCTCTTTCTGAGGACATTGCCAAGGCAGTCCCCAGGAGGATGGCAGCTCTATGGCTTCTGCTGAACATCTGGATTCTGACGTTCTGCTGGAGGAGCTCATTGAGGGACCTCACGTTCCCCTAGGAGAGAAGTGTGGGGCCACCACACCTGCATGTATTATTCATCGCACCTACTCTTTTCTTGCTTGGGAAGAGGCCCCTGAACACAGGGACCTATTGGTGAAATGCTACATGCTTGCACCCTTTGAACAGCTGCAAGGAGAGTTACCCTTTACTTTACTGGGGCAGACCAGCACCAGATATATTTGAATTTACGCTGCACATATATAGGGAGATCGGTGGTGGAGTAACTTCCCTGTAAGTATGCTATGGCAACCTTCCATACCGTATACTGGAATGGTGGGTTTGGGTTTTACAACTAAGTTTGATTCTTTTCTTTGGCTGGAGGGCCATTGCTACTCTGACCTGGGGAGTTAGGAAATGTTTTACTGTTCTTGCTCCATTTGCGCAAATGGCTGTGCTATTATCTACTGATAGGGTAGTGGGAGGGGACAAATTGACCTGGACAGTTAACTCCACCATGGCTGAAATTTACTACTCTTTCCTTACAAGAAATATCTAAGGGATAGCTTCCATTAGGAAACAATATAAAATCCTATCTTTCCGGAAATACAGGAACGTCAATGTGGTCCTCCTCAAGGAGACCCATTTAATGGGGCCTGAGATAATCTGACTACAGAGATGGTGGAGAGGGCATGTCTTCGCAACAGGGTATTCTGCTTTTTTCTAGAGGAGTGCTGGTCTAGGTTAAACTAGGAATCCCTCTAGAGGATGAACGGATCACTACGTGATCGCGGTGGAAGGCTTAATTGGCTCTGGATACTGATTGGTAGCACCTACACCTCCATTGTGGGTCAAGCGCAATATTTTACAGCACTCTTCCAGGTCCTCTCATGTGACTTAGATGCACCAATGTTGCTGGGAGGTTGCTACAACAGTGTGGCAGATATGGTACTTGACAGAGCTATTCCCCCCTTGCAGACTCCCTTGTGGTGAGGCTTGCACAGAGGATCTGAATGTGGCAGGAGAATTGGACTCCAAAAATGTGTATTGTGATCGAAACCTGGGAAGCAGGGAGTACTCTTTTTACTCCATATGCATGACTTACACATGTGATTAGATACTTTATAGCGTACAACAGGACTTGTGGTCCAGTTTGGGCATGCAGAATATGTGAGGAGCACATTGTTTGATCACAACCTCCTACTGGTTGAATCGTGCTGGGGAGGGGCTTATAGCTTATACCCACCTGGTCGCTTAACACTAGTTACCTTTATGTGCCCACCTTCAGAGACTCCCTGGCAGATGTAATTGCGGACTCCTATGCCACTAATGCGAGTATTCCCACCTGTGCCAACATTGAATAGGACACCTTGTTCGGGGGCATTGCCTTAGTCAGTGAACTGCTCACTGCAGGCTGAATGGGCTATGCGGGAGAGGATAAACGCCTCCTATAAAACAAGACGATGTGCCACCCTAAGACCCTTTAGGCTTTGAGGGAGGAGTGCAAGAAGCACTCAGAGGTGCAGAGTAAGCTTCACTCCCTAAAGCAGAGGGATTACCTATGTACCACAAAGGTTGAGGGGGGAAAGCCCCTCAGCTGCTAGTGTGGTTTCCTCAGACGGAAGACAGGAGGAGACCCATTACACAGCTAACTGTCTTGACAGGGGAGAGAGTGTACTTGAAAACAGAAATCCATGCTGTATTCCTGGCACATTGCAGGGAACTACAAGTGATACCACTACACCTTTATGTATCTTACAATTGCAATAAATCCAAAGTGGATAGACCCATACAATAGACTTATATCTTTATACAAAATGTTTATTCTGTTTCATTATTTTAGTCTCAACTTTCACAAAACGTATTAGTTCATGATATTAGTGCATGCAAGTGCCCTGTATGTGACGGCATATCATCCCTTATGGTAGCACAACCTGGATTATAACATCCTTAGCAAGGTCCTGGTGAACAAACTCTAGCCTCTACTTGCAGCCCTGGTACATGAGGACTAAAAGAATGTTAGCCCTAACCGCAAAACCTCACACAACATCAGGGCTTTACACCAAGGTCTAGATTAAGCTGTTGAAGAACAGTTCCCTGAGGCACTGGGTTAAAGAGTAAGTCTATTTTTACTTGCATTGGAATTATCTTCAAGCCGTAATGACACAGATGGGCCTGGGGTAGAGACGGGCTAGAGAAGTTTTATATTAAATGTGGATAAGAGAGTATGTGTGCACACAGGCCGATGCTCTTGGACCCATGTGGAGCCCACTCTGGTCCCCCAATCTGTTCATGCTGTTCATACTGGCATTTGAGCCATTTGTGTGCTTGCAGTGGGAACGGGGCTGGGGAGGGTAATTCCATTGCACAACAGAGAACATGTGTTTTTGCTCTGTACAGATGATATTTTCCTTTTCTTGAGAGACACACGTATGGACATCCTGTAGATCATGGCTTTTCTGGAGGATTTCATGTGAGTCTCTGGTCTTTAACCAAATTGGAAGAAGTTGTGCACTTTCCCTATATCCCCTGGACTTGTGGAGCCCCAGGAGGTGGTGTTAAACTCTGGACTCCAGTGGTAACTGAGGCTCCTTAAATATTTGGGGATGAGGATGTCCCATAAGACAAAAACATGTGAGACTGTAACATTTGGAGACCGTTGTGTGTTGTTTATGGTTCTGTAGCATTCTGGAGGATGTGGAGGCTTCCTAACATGGCTCGCATAGCCCTGACTAAAATGGTCATGCTCCCCAGAGTTATTTTATAGTGTAAAAATATGCCCATTTGGGTTTCAAAGCATGGTTTAAAGCAATTAATAGCTTGCTTTCGAAAGCTGATTTGGGACAGGTGGCAGACTGAGGTGTCCCTGTACACACCCCAGAGATTGGGACTTTTTAGCTGTATTGTCTCACCGCACAGCTGTAATAGGTCACTGGCTGGTGGGGCTATGTGTGACTGAGCTAGGAGGCTTTGGACAGTCCATAAAGAGGGACCCCTGCTGAAAATGCTGCTGTGGGGTGAAACTGGTTATGAGCTTTTGTCCTCAGCTTATTCACATCACACTTAGGTGCTAGAGAGGGGCCAACCACTATATGAGATTGGTTCTGCTCCATGCCCCAGCAATATCACTGGTGGGATCTCTCAGGGCCAGGGTATAATATTTTACCACCTGGCTACTGGATGTGTGGACAGAGGTAGGCATGGAGCCCCTTGGGGACTGTTACACTGTTAGCTCCTTTAGGACAATAGAAGAGCTATAGATAGACAATGGTTTTCCAGGTGCCCAATTTTGAACTTACGATGTGCTGGTTATAGCAATGCGGCCAATGTACAGGGCATTAGTACTGGAACTCCATGTCCATGAATTACTGCAGGCCCTGCTGACCTTTGGGAGAGGATGCCGCCTGATCTCCTGGCTATATAAAATGTGTCTCTCCATGAGGGTTGATGACCTGCCAACCTTGTGAGACAAATGAGAGAACCTGTTTGATTGGACTTTCACAGGGAAGAAGTCGGACCAAATACTAGAATGCTCTTGCACGTTAACTTGTGACACAAGGTTTAAATGTATACAATTTACCACTTATACTGTACTTATCTCACTCCTCATAGACTGAATGTTAAGCTTCATGTCACTGACTTGAGCTGCCCTAGGTGCTCTCCTGTTGATGCTGACTTTTTCCACACAGTGTGGAGTTGCCATGTAATAGAGCATTTCTGGATCCATGAAATGGACCAAGAATATACCTCAACCCTCACCAGCTCTGTACAGCTGAGATATGCCTTCTTGGCTTGAACAAAAGGTGACTAGAGAAAAAAGCGGACAATAATTTCCTTCACCTGCACTGTGGGTTGACTGCAGAGATATAGCACTTCACTGGAAGTCGCTGCATGGCTACCCACTCAGCAGATGGTAGAAAGAGGTAGACACATGGGCCTTAGCAGAAGGTCCTGCGTTAAGGGGTGAAGAATGTAGAGGAGTTACAGAAAAACACTTGCAGACCTATTGCAGGAGTTGGTCACCAGGTTTTTTGGACTGTGACCCTTAGGACAAGAGAAACAAGGACTATGGCATTGTGCAGAAATGTGTGTGGATCAAGGCAAGCTCCCTAATTCCATGAGGCCTCCCTGCTTTGCTCACACCTCCCTTAACTTTCCATGCCGTTGGAGAGAGATAAGACAATATTGCATTTGATAGAGCCATTTGTAGTCCTAGCAATTTGCACTTACCTTTCTTTTCTTGGTGAGCACGGACAACAGAAAGACTGTGGGCATATTTCAAGAAACTGGCACATCAGGTACGCTGTATTTACAATTTGACTCACCATGGCGCACGTCAGGCCAATAGTGTCAACATTATTTACGCTATTGATGAAAATGGGTGTGACACTTTAACACCTGCGATTTTCCTGCACCCTTTTTGTGGGCCTCCTAATGCCGGAATTCCCCCCTGCATTACACCACTTTGTAAATATGGTGTGTCTAAAATTTCCTTCTTAAGCCACATTAGCATCCAAAAAATTGATGCTAGTGTGGCACAAGGAGGCAATAGGGCCTTGTAAATCTGGCCCAAAGGGCCTGATTTAGATTTTGGTGAACATGTTACTCCTTTACAACAGGAACAGATAGCCCATCTGCCAAAATCTAAATCCCATCAGAAATAATGGGATTTAAAATTAAATTTCAGCAGACAGGATATTCGTCTCACCGTTGTGATGGAGTAAAATGTCAGGCGAAATCTAAATCAGACCCCAACTGTTATCATCTAGACTGAGAACTAGGTATTTCCATAGCTAAAGATATACAGGTCGTACTATGTAATGTATGATCCGACAACACAGAAGGTAGATAGATGTATGCTGTTGTACTGATTACATGTTTTAAAAAACAATGAAGACATTACAAAAATAATGATAATGTTTTGAATACATTGCTCTGCCTCACTTGGAATGTTAGGGGCCAAAAAAATCCTTGTGAGGTGTGCCATGTTGGAAATTGAGGTGGTCATTACAACCCTGGCGGTCGGTGTTAAAGCGGCGGTAAGACTGCCAACAGACCGGCGGTAAAAAAAAATGGAATTACTACCGTGCCGGAACCCGCCAACAAAGACAGCCACTTAAACACTCTGACCGCCACGGCAGTACAAACAAAAAGCATGGCGGTCAACGCCAGTCCAATCCGCCACCTTTTCCGGTGCGGATTCACCGCAAACAAAAACACGGCGGAATCAGAACTTCGATGGCAAAACGCTCACCTCTGCACACCCCACGAGGAACCAGGACACCATGGAACCAGAGCTCCACATTTTACCAGCCTTTATCTTCTTGCTCCTCTACCAGGAGCACGAATGCCGGCGGCGAAGACCACAGTGAGTACTGCACCTACGACACAGGGGAGGGTGGAGGGAAAAACAGTGACACACACACGCAACATGCAACACACCCACCCTCACCCACGACAACACACACACTAATACAGCATGGCACATTACAGTTACACCCCCCAATCCCCCCTGAAGAATGCAAAGACAAAAGGAAATGAGGTGAACGATTGTAATATATTACAATTCAGTAGTCAAATAATATACATACACTATTTACAAATATATACAACAAGAATATTAGTCCAAGGTATTCCACCCTTAATTTCTGTGGACCACTGGGCCCACAATGCATGGGCGAGGCCCACACAAGATAGCCAAACAAGACTGAGAGAACATTGCAGGGGCCTCAGATAGAAATAAAACAGGCACCTCAGGGGGAAGGGAAAGGGTGGGCACCTCAGCCGGTTGATTGCAAGATGCCAAATCCACGAGGGGGCCCCATGCCCACTGTTCAATCCTGGGGAGTGCAAAGCCACAGTCTCTCAAGTCTCTACAGTGGGTGGTTTGCCCACTGTTCAATCCTGGGGAGTGCAAAGCCACAGTCTCTCAAGTGGATAACAGTCTCCACTGGTTCTGGAGGGGGCCTTGTGCCCAGAGTGCTTCATCCTGCCAAGGACAGAGGTAGTGGATGTCTTTCTCCACTGGTTCTGGAGGGGGCTTTGTGCCCAGAGTGCTTCATCCTGCCAAGGACAGAGGTAGTAGATGTCTTTCTCCACTGGTTCTGGAGGGGGATTTGTGCCCAGAGTGCTTCATCCTGCTCGTGGCGGCCTCAGTAGCATCAGAGCTTTTGGCGCTCATGGGCCTGTGGTGCTTGTGGCGACGGTGACTTTGGCAGTGGTGCTTGAGGCGGCGGTGTCTTTGGCAGCGGTGCTCGTGGCAGCGGTGTCCTTGGCAGCAGTGCTCGTGGTGGCGGGGTCTTTGGCAACGGTTCAGCTGTTGGTGGTCCTGTCTTGGGCCGCTGGGCTCCTGCTGGCGGTCCTGTCTTGGGCAGCGGGGCTACTGGCGGTCCGATCCTGGGCAGCGGGGCTGCTGCTGGTGGTCCTGTCTTGGGCTGCAGGGCTGCTGGCGGTCGCCTCATGAGCAGCGGGGCTGATGGTGGTCTTCTCCGTCGTGCTGATCTTCCCAGACTTGCAGGGTTTCTTGTGCCCCTTCCCCACCTTGGAAGGTGTCGCAGCTGACTCCACTCTCCCACTTGTACCCCTGGGAGCGGCTTTGGTGGCTGTTATCTTCCCCCTCTCCCACCGGGCACTGGCCAACTTTTGATGCTTGACAGGTGGGGGACTGTCCGTGCTGTGGCTCCTTGCCACACTGGCTGCCCTGCTGCCTGGTGCACTCCACAATCTGGTGACTATTGGCACCACTGGTCCCACCGATCTTGTGGCTGAGGTGCTAGGTTGGGACCTGGATAGTCGGACCCTAGAAGACTGACGGGGTGGGGGAGGTGAGGGAAAGAGGTCAAGGGTGGCCAGGAAAAGTTTCTTAGGAACACTGGGATGGGGTTTGGGAGTGGAGGAAGAGGTAGTAGTTGTAGGAGGTGTCCGTTTGGTGACTTTGGGTGAAGGTGCATGCGCTGGAGGCTGTCATGAGGTGGATGGCTTTTGGGTGGGTGTGTGGCTGCATTCGTGTACCTTGGGAGGTGGCCTCACAGACACACTGGAAGAGGACACAGGGGATGTGTGAATGGTAGTGGGGGTGGTGACTGCACGTGAGCGGGGTGTGGTGGTGGGTGTGCTGGTGATGGAAGTAGTGGCTGTAGATGTAGTGCATGCAGGTGTGAGTGGAGACGAGACTGGGAGGGAGGAGGGAGACGAGGAGGAGGGGGACACAGTGGAGGGAGTGGATGTTGCTATGTCTGCATGTGTGTGATGCTTGCGTGAGTGCCTATGGGGTGTGTGGTGCTTATGTTTGCCTGAGCTTCCTTGGTGTGTTGAGGTGTGCGCATGCTGGTCTGATGGTGTGCTTGGGATAGGCTGAGGTACAGGGGATTGGGTCTGGGTGGAGGAAGTTGGAGTGGGGAGGGGACAATGGCTGCCATCAGTGCTGAGGCCAGAGTCTGAAAAGCTCCCTGTTTGGCTCACTGACCAGAAAGAATGCCCTCCAGGAATGCATTGTTTGTTGCAACTGTCTCTCTACACCCTGGATGGCATTCAAAATGGTAGACTGCCCAACAGTGAGGGACCTGAGGAGGTCAATGGCCTCCTCACTGAGGGCAGCAGAGCTGACTGGGGCAGGGCCTGAGGTGCCTGGGGCGAAGGAGATGCCCATCCTCCTGGGTGAGCGGGCACGGGTCAAAGGCTGAGGGGCTGCTGGGAAGGCAGTGCTGGCGGGAGGGTGGCGGCTGTACCTGTAGATGCTGGGGGTACAGATGGGCCCGCCACCACAAGGGAGCTCCCATCAGAGGACGAGTCCGTATCACTGGTGTCAGCTCCTGTCCCCACCGTGGAGCTCCCCTCGCCTTCCATCCCACTGGTGAAATCAGACTCTGTAGTGTCACCCTCCAGGGCCATGTGGGATGCAGCTCCGGTGCCACTGCTCCTCCGCCTGATGATACTAATGCACACAAGTACAGGGAGACCACAAAAAGGGGGGGGGGGAGACAGAAGAAAGACATGTTGAGTGCATGCATTACCGCTACCGTTGGCGGACATGACAGACACAGGAGCCCCCTGCACTACGCCGCGCACTTGGGGTCCACTATTCAATCCCTGGGACATGGCCTACATGGCTATGGCCGATATCTGCACACATGGATGTCACAGGAGCCTGACTAGGTGTAGTTAGCACTGTACCCAGGTGGGGTGGGGTGCCACAGGGTCTGCCTGAAAAAGGGGACTTAACTGGCAAACTCGCCCTGGCCTAGGGAAACCCATAGCCAACCTCCCCCACCCAGAAACCTCCACTGCGTGCTGAATCAGCAGAATGAGAGTGTACTCACCCCCTTGTTGCTGCTGTGATGCCCTCAAGCGCCCATCCAACTCCGGATACGCCACCGCCAGGATCCTGTACATCAGGGGGGTCATGGTGCGACGGGCACCCCTCCCACGTTGGGAGGGCATCCCTAGCTGGGCCTCCGCTGTCTTCTTGCTCCAGCGGCAAATGCCCTCCCATCTTTTAGGGCAGTGGGTGCTCCATCTGTGGTGGACCCCCAAGGTCCGGACGTCCTTGGCGATGGCATGCCAAATATCCTTCTTCTGCTGGGTGCTGACCTACATGAAATGTATAGGGGAAAAAGAGAAGTTATTACCAACTGCACCGTCACAGTCATTGGCCCGCATCCCTACTCTTGCCATGTGACACATGCACTCACCGTCATTTCATGCATGCATCATTCTCCCCCCATCTTTCATCCACACCACTCCACAAACGCATTGCCCATACAGCATGTTCCTCATCATCATTTAACTTTATTTCGGTAAGTAAGAAAACATACCATTAAAGTACAGTACAAACAATGACAGTTAAATATAAAAAAACGCAGAAGATACATACACTGTAGGGAATTAAAAGATACTAGAAGGTTAAAATCCCACCGGAGAATCAAGAGTACATTTTTTAACAATAAATGGGTCCTCTAAGCAAGGGGCCATTTCCCAAGATCCATAAATACTCAATAATATAATATAATAAAAAAGAAAAAAAAAAACTTTAAGCTGGGAGGAAAAATTTAAAACTGATCATCACAAGTAAGTAGAAGTGCATAAATAAGTATAAAAACTAACTACCCTGTATTTTTCTTTAAAATAACTAATCTAAGGCGCCAGATTGCTTCTAGAAATTTTGCCACTGGAAAGACTACTTGGACAGATGGATCAAATTTTAGAATTCTCTCAGCATGAAGATGAGACCTGACACTAATAGATTTGCAAAGCGGGATAATCCAAAGGGCTCTTTGTTTGAGGTATGCATGACAGAAAAAGAAAACATGTGCAACAGTCTCTACCCTTTTACAACCCATCGGGCAAAACTTAGAACCATTGGTAGAACTAGGCCAATTGTGCGTCAAAGAACATAAGGGGAGAGACCCTGCTCTGAATCTAACAAAAAGAGCTCGTGCAAATGGAGATAGTGCAATATCCATGAAGGGCTCAAGTTCATAATTGCATTTGATTGATAAGAACTTGTCCGACATGAAGAGCGGGACAGTCTTAGCAAATTGCATAATCTGGACATTGTGCCAAAAAGCATCCTCCAGTACCTGTGCAGCATTTTTGGGAATGAAGAATGGGTCCGTCCAGTAGGACCCTAAGCCTAGGTGAGTTAGAGACTGTTTAACATAAACACACCATTTGGTTTTAATGATAGTGTTATGGCCCACCAAAGGCAGAAGCACGCAGCGAAATGGGGATAGGGCATCTGTTGACCAAAGCTGAATCCAGAATAACAAGGGCCTTAGGGCAGCAATCTGCGAGATAGAAAAAAGGTTTAGATCCATTCGAATGGGCAGAGATGGAGTACTGGAGGGAACTTTAAGCAGCATTTTCAGAAATTGATTTTCTGCCCTTGCCAAGTCCACCAGGCTACAATGGCCCCAGAGCTCGGCACCATAAAGGGCCCCCCCTAGCTTGAGATTTGTATATTTCAAGGGCAGGAGACATTGCAAATTTGGGCGATCTAGAGGCAAATCTAACAATGCCGCCCGCCGTTGCTTCAAGCACAATAAGGATTTCTGGCGCTGAGCGTGCCAAAGATGTGAATCTTCCAATTTGATGCCCAAGTAATCGAAGGTGCCCACTCTTTCCAGAGGGACACCTTCTAAGTACACCGGCCTCTTCATTCTGCACCTATTGTCCCCAAAGACCATGTATTTAGTTTTTACTGAATTAATATTCAACCCGTGGTCCTTGCAGAAGTCCATAAAACGGGAGAGCAGTCTTGAGAGGCCCATTGCAGTTCGTGAAAGTAACTGGGTGACATCCGCAAACAAAAGGCAAGGGAACTTTTGCCCACCCAAACTTGGAGCGTCGCCATAAGGATCTGAAAGATATGGGATGCAGACATTGATGAACAATAAGAATAAAGTAGGCACCAGAACGCACCCCTGCCTAACACCGCGGGCTGTAGGAAAAGCTGAGAACAATTCACCAGCCAAACCCCAACGAACTCTGGCATGGTTGTCAGAGTAGAGATCTTTGATATTGTTAATCATCGAGCCCGGAATTCCAGTAGAGCTCAGAACCTCCCAGAGCTTAGCACGCGGGACAAGGTCAAACGCAGATTTCAAATCAACAAAGGCCACGAATAAGTGGCCTCGGTCAGCGTCTACGATCTTCCATTTGATGGTAGTAAAACGGAAGACCTGATCGATGGTACTGACCTTGTACCTAAATCCAGCCTGTAGATGGCTTAAAACCAGATTTTTCGATATCCAGTACTTAAGTCTAGCTAGGAGCTGGAAAGAGAATTTTTTTTGCAGGTTATCTAATAGACTAATTGGTCTATAGTTCCCTGGGGTGCTCTTGTCTCCTTTTTTGTGGATGGGAACGATAATTGCCACCTTCCACGAGTCTGGGTAAGAACGAGTTGTCAGGACGCTATTCGAAACCCTGTTGATATACCGGGCCCATACGGATAGATCTGATTTATACAAATCCGAAGGGATACAGTCTGGAGCAGGAGCCTTCCCTGTTTTTTGGGCACGAATAGCCAACTCTGTTTCTTTTAATGTAAAAGGCGAGACAGCAGAAAGGCACGATGGAAGATTAGGAGAAGAGTTGTCCAGATCCGGGCAGGACCCATACAGATCCCTAAAATGAGAGAGCCAGGTTTCTGCATCAATGTGACACTCAGGAGTGGGTAAAAGGGCAGGGTCTCTACGGGAGACCAGAGACCAAAAAAGTTTGATGTCACGAGCACTGGCCGCCTCCGCCAAGCATTTCCATAGATTTTCCTCGTATTTAAGTTTAGATGACTTACAGGTAGAAACGTAATTACGTCTCGCATGTACAATGGCATTACTATTCTTTGACTTTAAGGCTTTGGACAGAAGGCTCTTGGCCTCCCGACACTCCTTATCAAACCAATTGCAATTAGATACAAGAGGTTTCTTGTGTATCTAACAAATCTAACAAAAAGAGCTCGTGCAAATGGAGATAGTGCAATATCCATGAAGGGCTCAAGTTCATAATTGCATTTGATTGATAAGAACTTGTCCGACATGAAGAGCGGGACAGTCTTAGCAAATTGCATAATCTGGACATTGTGCCAAAAAGCATCCTCCAGTACCTGTGCAGCATTTTTGGGAATGAAGAATGGGTCCGTCCAGTAGGACCCTAAGCCTAGGTGAGTTAGAGACTGTTTAACATAAACACACCATTTGGTTTTAATGATAGTGTTATGGCCCACCAAAGGCAGAAGCCCGCAGCGAAATGGGGATAGGGCATCTTTTGACCAAAGCTGAATCCAGAATAACAAAGGCCTTAGGGCAGCAATCTGCGAGATAGAAAAAAGGTTTAGATCCATTCGAATGGGCAGAGATGGAGTACTGGAGGGAACTTTAAGCAGCATTTTCAGAAATTGATTTTCTGCCCTTGCCAAGTCCACCAGGCTACAATGGCCCCAGAGCTCGGCACCATAAAGGGCCCCCCCCTAGCTTGAGATTTGTATATTTCAAGGGCAGGAGACATTGCAAATTTGGGCGATCTAGAGGTAAATCTAACAATGCCGCCCGCCGTTGCTTCAAGCACAATAAGGATTTCTGGCGCTGAGCGTGCCAAAGATGTGAATCTTCCAATTTGATGCCCAAGTAATCGAAGGTGCCCACTCTTTCCAGAGGGACACCTTCTAAGTACACCGGCCTCTTCATTCTGCACCTATTGTCCCCAAAGACCATGTATTTAGTTTTTACTGAATTAATATTCAACCCGTGGTCCTTGCAGAAGTCCATAAAACGGGAGAGCAGTCTTGAGAGGCCCATTGCAGTTCGTGAAAGTAACTGGGTGACATCCGCAAACAAAAGGCAAGGGAACTTTTGCCCACCCAAACTTGGAGCGTCGCCATAAGGATCTGAAAGATATGGGATGCAGACATTGATGAACAATAAGAATAAAGTAGGCACCAGAACGCACCCCTGCCTCACACCGCGGGCTGTAGGAAAAGCTGAGGACAATTCACCAGCCAAACCCCAACGAACTCTGGCATGGTTGTCAGAGTAGAGATCTTTGATATTGTTAATCATCGAGCCCGGAATTCCAGTAGAGCTCAGAACCTCCCAGAGCTTAGCACGCGGGACAAGGTCAAACGCAGATTTCAAATCAACAAAGGCCACGAATAAGTGGCCTCGGTCAGCGTCTACGATCTTCCATTTGATGGTAGTAAAACGGAAGACCTGATCGATGGTACTGACCTTGTACCTAAATCCAGCCTGTAGATGGCTTAAAACCAGATTTTTCGATATCCAGTACTTAAGTCTAGCTAGGAGCTGGAAAGAGAATTTGTTTTGCAGGTTATCTAATAGACTAATTGGTCTATAGTTCCCTGGGGTGCTCTTGTCTCCTTTTTTGTGGATGGGAACGATAATTGCCACCTTCCACGAGTCTGGGTAAGAACGAGTTGTCAGGATGCTATTCGAAACCCTGTTGATATACCGGGCCCATACGGATAGATCTGATTTATACAAATCCGAAGGGATACAGTCTGGAGCAGGAGCCTTCCCTGTTTTTTGGGCACGAATAGCCAACTCTGTTTCTTTTAATGTAAAAGGCGAGACAGCAGAAAGGCACGATGGAAGATTAGGAGAAGAGTTGTCCAGATCCGGGCAGGACCCATACAGATCCCTAAAATGAGAGAGCCAGGTTTCTGAATCAATGTGACACTCAGGAGTGGGTAAAAGGGCAGGGTCTCTACGGGAGACCAGAGACCAAAAAAGTTTGATGTCACGAGCACTGGCCGCCTCCGCCAAGCATTTCCATAGATTTTCCTCGTGTTTAAGTTTAGATGACTTACAGGTAGAAACGTAATTACGTCTCGAATGTACAATGGCATTCCTATTCTTTGACTTTAAGGCTTTGGACAGAAGGCTCTTGGCCTCCCGACACTCCTTATCAAACCAATTGCAATTAGATACAAGAGGTTTCTTGTGTATTAGAGGGGTTTTAGTAAAAAGGTCCTTGAGATCCGCAAAAAGAGCCTCATGGGAAGACATAACTTCTGAGGGAGAGAATGCAATAAAATCATCAAAAAGCTGATGGCAGGGAACTAGATCGCAAAGCTTGTCGCAAAGATGATTGGATTTCACAAACGAAGACCATCTAACCGCACGCCTATTACTGGATAATTCCAGTGAAACTTTGGGAGCGACCAAGGCAGGAAGAGGGGCGTACCCTTTAAAGAGCGTTGCATTGTATACAATTTGTATGGGGGCGTGGTCACTGGTACACCTCGAGCCAACCTCCACATTAATTATGAAATGCCAGACTCGTAGATCAAGAATGACGTAATCCAGAGTACTGGTATAAGAGCCTCTAAAAAAGGAAGGTTTGGCGGGGTTATCATTTGGAAATCGGCCAATTCCAAATTGGAGGCCATGTGTGACAGCAAGGTCTATTATCTGCATCACCCTAGGAGGGGGATACAAGAAACTGAGTGGAATAAAAGTGGGGGGACGTTCCACACTTCGTCTTCAGCCTGGGTAGACTCAGAAAAGGATGAGTCAAGTTCAATTTGAGCGTTAAAGTCACCTGCAATGATGACATGATATCTCAAATGGAATTCTGATAGAAGGTTGTGCAGAAGGTGGATAGTATCAGACTGAAAGCAGGAGCGTTACAAGTCGTTACAGTCATAGCCCTAGAAGGGCAAGAGAACAAGGTCTTGTCATCCATAACGGGCAAACTTTCTCTAAAAAAAATATCTAGATCCGTTCTTGGTGGATTGCGGGCTTCCATCTGCAAAAGCCCCTTAACTAAAGCGGGATTAGCAAGATTAAGTTTGATGGTATGCCGCCCTCCAGTGCAACCTCGAACACGAGAAGCAAAAACAATGTCGCCGTGAATAATAGAGCCGCAGCCCCTGTTATGCGAATCCAGGACGACACCTTGTTAATAAGAGAGGAAGTATCTTCCCTCTTGTGGGGTGTAAGTTGGGGAACGTTGAACATGTCAATACAGTTTTGGTCAGGCAGAAGTATAGAGCGGGCCCTAGAATAATCAAAGCTAAGAGGGGCAGGAGCTAAAAACAAATGGGTTCTGTGGTAAGAACTGCGTCTAAAACCCTTGTCAACTTCTCGTGGCGGTGGCAAAACTACTGGCAGAGGAGCAGGAACCGAAGAAGGGACAACTTGTGCTGAAACAAGTGGCAAAGTGCACTGGGGAGTTGGTTCGGGTTTTTTGAGAAGTTTTAGAACTCCAATCAGTAAGCTCTTCAGTTCCCCGACTTCTCGTTTCAGACTGGTCACCAGTGTTAAGACATCTTCACTAGGAGGATCACGGATGGAGTTAGAGACTGAAGAAGACAAAGGCTGGATGACATCCTCCAATTCTGGGAGAGCCAGAACAGAACATCGATTTGCGCACGAGATCCCATTAAGAAAGGAGTCGGGAGGGGCAGCCTCCAAATTGGGACAGGATTGGAGATGAGGAGGGGGGGAGGCCAAACAAGGCGGGGGGAGATAGCGGGGCAGGAGGCCAAAGATGGCAGAGACAGAGCATCGGAGGATTTATTTGGACCGGTAATCAAAAATGGAAGCAAAGATCCAGATTTCATTCTCTTTCCAGCGTTGCTCTCTTTTTCCTTAAGAATGGATTCAACTTCCTCAATTAAGTTATCAATTTCTCTGGAGACACAATTAGAGTGTATTTGCGTTTCTCTATTGGATTTAGAAGATTTGGACTTGATTGAGGCTGGATCGGGGCTAGCGCGTGCTTTGCGCTTCCCCATATTGGGGAAAAAAAGAAAAGGCTCGCTCAATACCACTAGCAGGACAAAAAACTAAAATTAAAAGGTGTGGCCCAGCCCAGCCTCATCCGGTCACAGATGGGCACAGGATGGGCCTGCCCTTGGCCGGGGCTTTGCCCGGGCGCGCCCTCGCTCGTCCCGCGAGCTGGAGCACTATGAAGATTTTAAAGGGCTCCTGCCCTTCACGACTGCAGCTCCGCCCAGGCCCCCAGGTGAGGGGAAACAGAAAGCGCGTCCCGCGATCCCGCGAGGGGGAGCGCTATGAAGTTTTTAAAGGGCTCCTGCCCTTCAAGACTGCAGCTCCGCCCAGGCCCCCAGGTGAGGGGAAACAGAAAGCGTGTCCCGCGATCCCGCGAGCGGGAGCGCTATGAAGTTTTTAAAGGGCTCCTGCCCTTCACGACTGCAGCTCCGCCCAGGCCCCCAGGTGAGGGGAAACAGAAAGTGCGTCCCGCACGAGCGGGAGCGCTATGAAGTTTTAAAAGGGCTCCTGCCCTTCACGACTGCAGCTCCGCCCAGGCCCCCAGGTGAGAGGAAACAGAAAGCGCGTCCCGCGATCCCGCAAGCGGGAGCCCTATGAAGTTTTTAAAGGGCTCCTGCCCTTTACGACTGCAGCTCCGCCCAGGCTCCCAGGTGAGGGGAAACAGAAAGCGCGTCCCGCGATACAGCATGTTCACAGTGTACTTACCTGTTTGTCTGGAGGACCGTAGAGTAGCGTGTACTGGGGAGGACCCCATCCACGAGTTTCTCCAACTCCTCCGTGCTGAATGCAGGGGCCCTTTCCCCAGACGCACAAGCCATTGTCTCTTCAAGACTGAGGTCACAGCAGCACTTGTAGTGTAGGTCCTCTCCTGTCGAAGATCAGGTATCGAGTGAGTGAACAGACAGAAAATGGCGGTCAAGTCTGCTGCGGTGCGTACCGTCACCACCGGCGTACATCGTCATTGGCTCCTGGGACCCTTAGGGTCCAGTGTTAACCAATGATGAATTGCGCCGCGGTCTTCGACCGCCTACCGTGACGGTGTACAACGCCAGCGCAGTTACCTCACATCCCATTGTCACACTTTACAGGTCAGGCAGCTGCCATTTCAGGGGCCCACATGGCTCTATTTTTAACTGCGTCACACATACCTAGGCCTTGGCTCAACACTCATACAGGCAAATTTCGTGGTATGAATAGTTTTCTGAGTAGGCTGTGTTTAAGTACCTCTAAGTTGGTTGACTCTGTGCTCGCTGTTGTCCTCCATAGCCACTGTCCGCTGGGACATGTGAGGAGATGGCGGCATCCTCCGGTGTACAGACCACTGGTGGACCTGTCGACAATGGAGGAAAGACATGTAATCATCACCTACAGGCTTGATCGTGCCACAATCCTGGAACTGTGTGCCCAGTTGGAGCCAGACCTGATGTCAGCTATCCGACATCCCACAGGAATCCCCCCTCAAGTGCAGGTGCTGTCAGTACTCCATTTCCTTGCAAGTGGGTCTTTTCAAACTACAGTGGCCATAGCATCAGGGATGTCAAGCCTGTGTTTTCCAACGTGTTGTCCAGAGTGTTGTCTGCCCTGCTGAAGCACATGCGGAGTTACATCGTTTTCCCTCAGGTGGAGGATTTGCCTACAGTGAAAGGTGACTTCTATGCCCTGGGACATATCCACAACATCATAGATGCCATTGATGGGACAACATCATAGATGCCATTGATGGAACACATGTGGCCTTGGCACCCCACCGCAGGAGTGAACAGGTGTACAGAAACTGGAAGAGATACCATTCCATGAATGTGCAGATGGTGTGTTTGGCAGACCAGTACATCTCCCATGTTAATGCCAAATTCCCTGGCTCAGTGCATGACACTTACATCCTGTGGAATAGCAGCATCCCTTATGTGATGGGGCAACTCCAGAGGCACCGTGTGTGACTACTAGGTGAGCACCTGGAACCAAATCAGTGGGAATAGTTGTCTGGGGATATCCCTAAGAGTTAGTGTGTGTCTAACAGTTGTCCCTCGCCCAAGACAAGGGCAGACGAACACTACAATGAGGCCCATGGGCGAACTAGGAGGATTATAGAACAGACAGACTCCGGATTGTTTTGTGCTTTAAGGGTGTTTATTTAAGTGCTTAATATTGGAGGGGGTTGTAAAATGGTGAGGGGTGATGGTGATGGTGGAGGAATGTCCATGGCAGAGTCCAGTCATCATCATCATTTACTTTATTTCGGTAAGAGAAACATACCATAAATGTACAATACATATAAAAGAGAGTATAAAAAAAAGACACAATAAAATAAGTAAAATATTTTTTGGTTTTTTTAAGTTAAAACCATAACATTTTAGATGTGAAATGTTTCTTACTCCAATAATATAAAAGACAACACCTCTAAACCCATAAAATGTCAGCATATGTCATACACCAGGGTACAATAAATATACTTGAGGAGGTCTCAATCTAAAAGACAGCCATCCAATCTTATTCATTGAATCACTAATCTAAAGTGCCATAATTGATCCCAAAGACGTTTTCCCACAAGATGGACTATATAAACAAGTAAATCAAGTATGGAGAAGCTCTCTCAACAAATAAACAATTCCCAAAAAACTGATGATATAAAAACAGCACCTCTAGTACCACAGGATGTCAACTAATGTCATACACCAGAGTACAATAAATATACATAAAAAGATCTAGGTCTAAAAGGCCGCTACCCAGTCTTATTCTTTAAGGTCGCTAGTCTAATACGCCAAATTGATTCAAGGAATTTTGCCACTGGATAGGCTATGTGTACAGATGGATCGGATTTAAAAATTCTCTCGCCATGTAAACAACTCCTAAAACCCATTTATTTACGTAGGGGAATGATCCAAGAAGCCCTCTGATTGTCATATGCATGATATTGAAAAAAAACATGTGAGACAGACTCTTCATTCTTGCATCCCATCGGACATAACTTAGACCCATTAGTGGAATTAGGCCATTTGTAGGTTAAAGAGCACAGAGGGAGGGACCCTATTCTAAATCAGATAAAAAGGGCGCGCGCAGATGGAGAAAGTGCAGCATCCATGAAGGGCTCAAACTCATAGTGGCATTTGGATTGCAAGTAGCTATCAGACAAGGACAGCGGCACAACCTCAGCAAATTGGGCAGTTTAAACTTTAAGCCAAA
The DNA here is from genome assembly GCF_031143425.1 of Pleurodeles waltl. Lineage (NCBI taxonomy): Eukaryota > Metazoa > Chordata > Amphibia > Caudata > Salamandridae > Pleurodeles > Pleurodeles waltl. Next base: position 236,391,739 of record NC_090443.1, on the reverse strand, counting down.
AAGCGTCCTTCAATAACTGCGCAGCGTTTTTGGGAATGGAAGAGGGATTCTTCCAATAGGACCCCAAACCATGGTGCGTTAGGGACTGATCAACATAAACACACCAGTTGATTTAAGTATTGGGGTAGGGCGCAATCAGATTGTGGAGTCCACATCTGAATGGAATGAGGAGATCTGAGGACCATAGCCGAATCCAGAACAAGAGAGGCCTTAAGGCAGCAATCTGATTAATTGAAAGAATATTTAAGTCCATTCGAATGGGCAAAGTGCTGGAAGGAACTTTTAACAACATTTTCAAAAAATTATTTTCCACCCTAGCCAAATTCACCAAGTTGCAATGACCCCAAAGCTCTGCGCCGTAAAGAGCCACCCCCAGCTTGAGATTTATATATTTCGAGAGCAGGAGTCATAGCAAAACTGGGAGAACTGGTAGAAAATCTCACAATGCCACCCGTCCTTTGCTTCAGGCACATTAATGATTTCTGACGATGAGTGTGCCAGAAATGTGAGTCTTCTAGTTTTATGCCTAGATAATCAAAAGTGGCCACACTATCCAAGGAAACACTTTCTAAATATAGAGGTCTCTTCATTTTCTGCTTTTTGTCCCCGAACACCATGTATTTAGTTTTTGCTGAATTGATTTCCAAACCGTGGTCCTTGCAAAACTCCAAGAACCTTAAGAGCAGATTTGTGAGACCAATAGCTGTTCGAGAAAGTAGCAAGGTGTCATCGGCAAATAAAAGGCATGGGAACTTATGCCCACCCATACTGGGGGCATTGCCAGGACAAACAGAAGAAACAGGGTAGGCGCAAGACCGCAACCCTGCTTCACACCACGGGCCGTGGGAAACCCTGCCGGGCCCCATTGTACTTTGGTACAGTTGTCAGAGTAAAGATCTTTAATTATATTAAAAATGGAGCCCGGGACTCCAGCATTGCTCATAACCTCCGACAGCTTGGGGCGTGGGATAAGGTCAAAAGCAGATTTCAAATCGACAAAGGCCACGAATAAGTGGCCATGGTCTACATCTACGATCTTCCACTGTATAGTAATAAAGCGGAAGACCTGATCGATGGTGCTGACCTTGTCCCTGAATCCTGCCTGAAGATGGCTTACTGCCTGATTGTTCACTATCCTGAGTTTCAGTCTGCCTAGCAGCTGGGAGCAGAATATTTTTTGCAAATTATCTAGTAAGCTGATGGGTCTATAATTTGCTGGGAAACTTTCCTCTCCTTTCTTATGAATGGGCACAATTGTTGCCTCCTTCCAGGAATCCGGATAGGACCCAGTCGCCAAGGCAATGTTCGATATCCTATTGATATACCGGGTCCAAGTGGGCAAGTCTGATTTTTACAAGTCCGAGGGGATATCTGTCTGGTCCAGGAGCCTTCCCTGATTTTTGGGCACAAATTGCCAACTCTGTTTCTTTTAAAGTAAAGGGAGGCACCGCAGAGCGACACATTGGAAAGTCTACAGAGTTGGTATCAACAATTTCCGGCAAAGAACCATACAGTTCCCTAAAATTAGTAATCCAGGTGTCAGCAGCAATATAGCATTCTGGAGTGAGTGGAAGGTCTGGGTCTCTGCGTGAAACCAAAAGCCAAAGGAGTTTGACATCACGGGTCCTGGCCGCCACAGCCAGATCTCCCCATAAGCTTTCCTCATGCTTGCGTTTACTTCATTTGCAAGTGAAGACATAAATTCTTCTCGCACTTACAGTGGCTTCCCGATTCTTTGTCTTTAGTGCTTTAGTCAAGAGGCTCTTGGCCTCACGACATCTCTTATCAAACCATTTGCAGTTAGGTGCAATAGAGGAGTTCCTTCGATTCGTGGCAGGTTTCATAAAAAGCTCCTTAAGAGCCGCAAAAAGAGCCACATGGGAAGACATGACTTCCAGAGGGGATAATACAATATTATCATCGAAAAGCTGATGTCTAGAAACTAAGATGCGCAGTTTGTCGTTTAGCAGATTGGACTTCTGAAACGAGGCCCATCTCATGGCGCGCCTATTGCTAGACAATTTCAAGAGATCCTGAGCATTAGAGGCAAAAAGCGGCAGAGGTCCTGCAAAAAGAGTTCCATTAACTGCAATTTGTAGAGGGGCATGGTCACTAGTGGACCGTGGTCCCACTTCCACGTCAATTATATAATGCCAAACCCGTAGATCAAAAATGACATAATCCAAAATATTGCTATAGAGGCCCCTAAAAAAAGTTGGTCTAGCAGGATTGTCAGCAGGAAATCAGCCATTTCCAAAGCAAAGGCCATGGATTACTACAAGATCTGTTATCTGCGTCGCCCTGCAAGAAGGAATAGATGACGCTGATTGGATTAAAAAAGGAGAAGTATTCCACAGTTCGTCTTCGACCTGTATTGACTCGGCATAAGCCAAGTCAAATTCAATTTGCGCATTAAGGTCGCCTGCAATAATAATACGATATTTAGAACGAAAGTCAGATATGAAATTGTGCAGGAGATCTATGGTAGCTGACTGATGGTTGGAAGGGCCTGGTCTGTTGTAGATGTTAATACATAACACAGGAGTGCCCGAGTTTGGCTGTATTTCTATTGCCAAAATGTCACAGGAGTCAACACGATCTCCTTGGCTTTGCCCTCCTCAGTCATCTTAACCCAGGTACATAAACCCCCTATTGCCCTGCCCATTGAAGACTGCATGGCATTTCTAGTGAAGGAGCAAAAACCTTGCCTGTACACACAATCCGTGGCCCATGTTTCCTGGAACATGCAAATAGTGAAGGATTCAACATAAGCCCCCCACTCGGGATCAGCTAGTTTATTCTTAATACCTGCCACATTCCAAGACAAGAGTTTCCCTGTGACATGCATAGTACTGCAAGAAGCTTCGCAAAAATCAACATCCAATACTGGGTTGCAATTCACAATAGCAATACTAGGTAGATCCCTTGAAATGTTGGCACCCAAGCTTAGCAAAGGTCTTTGGAGTGACAAGGTCTGAGAATCATGACCACCACTGGATTTGCAAGGACTAGGGGAACATAGTCAATCCACATCAGAAGTACCCCATTGGGGCACAGAATCACATACACTATCACATTTAAAAATAGGAACCATGACAAGCTCAGCAACAGGTGGCAAACCAGAAGAGGCAGCAGGATCAAATGCTTGAGATGGAATTAACTTATCCATGTTTGAACAAGAGGACAAATTCTTATTTCCCCAAGCAGGCATGCTGTCACTAAAGAATATATCAGATTCCTTCCTTAAGAAGTTGCATGCTTCCATCTGCAGGAGACCTGTGACTAAAGAAGGACTTGCAAGATTAAGTTTAATAGAATCCCGCCCGCCAAAACGCCCACACAACCATGTGGCAGATACAATGTTTGAGTGGATAATAGAACCACAGCCTCTGACATGGCGAATCCAATGCGAGGCCTTGTTGATTAAGGAAGGTGTATCTTCCCTCGATTTCGCCAAGAGAGGAGCCAAGTATTTGCCATGAAGCGGCCTATAATTTGAGCTCTGGGCAACCTCCAACGTCGTTGGAATAACAGCTAGCAAAGCATCAGAGACCGTGGGATCAATGCGTTGCAATGGCACTGGGGGCATAGCACACTGAGGAATTGGTACGGATTTTTTTAAATACTTAAGAACTTCAAACAATAGCCACTTTAGCTCCCCTACCTCATTGCTTTAAACTAGAGACTAGTGCTAGAATGTCTTCTCTAGGGGGATCACAATTAGAAGCCACAGAAGTCAAATAAGACTGTTTAGCACTGGCCAAGTCTAAGTTGTCCAAAACAGAAAAACGGTTTGAGCAAGAAATCCCAAAGAGAATAGAGTCGTTAGCTCTAGCTTCCAGGTTAGGTACAGGATCAAGCAATGGTGAAGGATTTGCCATGCCAGGCGGACTTAGGGGGACAGGAGCTTGGACTAGAGTTCTCGGGGGCTGAACATCAGTAAAAGAGTTAGAACCCGAAGTTAAAAAAGGCAATAAAGTTCCGGGTTTCAGCCTCTTCCGAGCATTGCTCTCTTTTTCCTTAATGATTGACTCCACTTCTTCAATTTGATTGTCAATTTCTCTGGACACGCTGTTGGTATGAGGTTGCGTGACTCTGCTAGATTTGGGAATTTTGCTTTTAGCAGGGCCAAAATCTGGGCTAGATCTCCCCTTGCGTTTTCCCATTCTAAGAGGATAAAAGGACTCGACACCTATATAGGTCCAAAAAAGAGAAGTAAAGACAGGTATATCAAGGTGCTCTCCATCACACCTTAAGGCCCAGAGAGGGGGCCTGGCCCGTCCTACAAAGAATGTGAATAATCACAGTAAATCAAACAGAGTTCTGTAGAACACAGTAAGTGATCCAAGAATTTTTGAACCTATTGAAAGGCCGATCACCACCAAATAACAAAAAATAAAAGGGTATGGCCCAGCCCAGTCTCTTCTGGGCGCTGACGGCGCAGGACGGGCCTGCCCTTTGCCCAGGCTTTGCCCGGGCGCGTCCCGCAAAGCGGGCTGGCTTTGGAAATTTAAAGGGGCCTTGGCCCGCCTCCTCAATCAGCTGGTGCTTCTGTGCAGTTGGTGCGTCCCGCGAAGTGGGCGCGCTTTGGAAATTTAAAGGGGCCTTGGCCCGCCCCCTCAATCAGCTGGTGCTTCCGTGCAGTTGGCGCATCCAGTCTATCAGTCTCACAGGTGCATTGTCCAAAGGGACATAGGAAGTGGAGCTGGGGCAGTTTGAGGATGGATAGGGTGACAAGGTGGGACAAAAGGATGACATTCAGGGCATTCTCATTTCTTGGCAGGGGTCTTGGCATCGTTGTCTGTCTTTGTCCTGGATCTCAGGGACCGTTTGCGGGGTGGTTCTCCCTCTGCAGGGGGTGGGGTGCTGGTGTGGTGGTCCTGTGGCGGTGCCTCCTGTCCACTAGCACAGGTGGAGGTGGTGGGCAGTTCATCGTCCAGGCTAGTGTCAGGGGCCCCTTGTAGAGCCACAGTGTCCCTCCTGGTGTTGAGGACTTCCTTCAGCACCCCTACGATGGTGCCCAGGGTGGAATTGATGGATCTGAGTTCCTCCCTGAACCCCAAATACTGTTCCTCCAGCAGCCGCTGGGTCTCCTGAAACTTGGCCAGTACCGTTGCCATAGTCTCCTGGGAATGATGGTAGGCTTCCATGATGTTGGAGAGGGCCTTGTGGAGAGTTGGTTCCCTGGGCCTGTCCTCCCCCTGTCGCACAGCAGCCCTCCCAGTTCCCCTGTTTCCCTGGGCCTCTGTCCCCTGAACGGTGTGCCCACTGCCACTGCCCCCAGTTCCCTGGTGTTGTTGGGGTGGTGGGTTATCTTGGGTTCCCTGTAGTGGTGGACACACTGCTGCTTGACGTGTCCTGGGGACAGAGGTATGGGCCCGCTGGGTGGATGCTGTGCTGGTGTTTCCATAGGGGGGATGCTCTGTAGTGGACTGTGCCAGTGTGAGGGGAACCGACTGCCCCAAGGTCCCAGATGGGCCGGGCTGGTCGTCTAGATCCAGTTGGACAGAGCTGCTGTCATCACTGTGGGCCTCTTCTGTTGGTGGTGTGGACATGTCTGGACCCTCCTGTGCGGTGACGGGGTCCTGCAGGGGTGTAAAAGCATGATTATTGCATCTGTGTGTGCCATGGTGTGCAATGGGTGGGTGACCGTGTACACCAGTGCTTGCATTCCTGTGTGGGACCTTGTGTGATGATGGTTTAGGGGGGTGTATGGGTATGTGCAGCGGCCATGCATTGGTGATGGGTGTCCATGCTTTGTTGTAGCATGCAGGGCTTGGTGTTGGGATGTGTGGTTTGTGATATTGGGACATTTGTGAGGAGTAGTTGGAGTGATGGGGTTGAGGGTGAGGTTGGGGGTATGTGATGGCATGCAGGTAGGGTGGGGGATATAGTATTAAAGCTTTGACTTACCAGAGTCCATTCCTCCAGCTACTCCAGCGAGGTCCTCTGGATGCAGAATAGCCAAGACTTGCTCCTCCCATGTTAGTTGTGGGGGAGAAGGTGGGGGTCCGCCGCCAGTCCTCTGTACAGCAAGGTGGTGTCTTGAGACTACGGAATGCACCTTCCCCCGTAGGTCGTTCCACCTCTTCCTGATGTCATCCCTATTTCTTGGGTGCTGTCCCACTGCGTTGACCCTGTCCACGATTCTTCGCCATAGCTCCATCTTCCTAGCTATGGAGGTGTGCTGCACATGTGATCCGAATAGCTGTGGCTCTACCCGGACGATTTCCTCCACCATGACCCAGAGCTCCTCCTCAGAGAACCTGGGGTGTCTTTGCCGTGCCATGGGGTAGTGTGGGCGATGTGTGGGGTGGTGTGTGTTGTGATGTGTGGGTTGACATTTAGTGGTGTGTTGTGTGAGGTGCGTAAATGTTGTGTGAGTGATGGTGTTGAGTGCCTGTGGATGTGTGTTTTTTTAGTGTATTGGATGTGTGGGAGTAGTGTGTGTATGTGTATCAGGTGTGTGTATTTGGAATTGTCCAATGTGGTAGTGTTTTGTAAATGTGTGTGTATTTTTAGCGCGGCGGTGTGTACTGCCAATGGAATACCGCGGTTGAAAGACTGCCGCGTGGATTCATGGGTCGTGATAGTGTGGGCGTATTTCGGTTGGCGTGACCGTGGAGGTTTTGTTTTCGCCAGTTTATCACTGACCTTTGGTGTGGCGGACTTGTGTGGGTGTCTAAATTTTGGCGGATTCAGAGCAGTGGGTCATAATGACCGTGGCCGAATTCCGCGGCCGCAGCGGTGTGTTGGTGGTCTTCTGCACGGGGGTAAGCGGCTTTTACCGCCAATGTTGTAATGAACCCCTGAATGTCTAGTTAGTAGTGGTCTGCATCCTGTCCAAGTAGGGACCCTCACTCCAGTTGGGGTAAGGGAGTCACACCACTAAGAAAACCCCTGCTCACCCCCTTCGTAGCTTGGTTCAAGCAGTTAGGCTTGTCTCAGAGGCAATGTGTAAAGTATTTGTACACACATGCACACACACACACACACACACACACACAGTAACACAGTGAAAACACCACAAATTTACTCCACACTAGTTTATAATAATAGCCACTATTTATCTGAATCTGAGTAAAGTAAGACCAAAACAACAATAATCTACCATGCACAAGTAAAGATATGAATTTTCAAAGATTAAACATAGTCTACACAAAAGCTCCAACTGGGGCTATCCCAAAGATTTGACAGAGTCACTTCCAACAGTCTGGCGCCATCCACAATGGAGGGCAGTCAGTATAAACCCTGGTTATAGTACCTTGAAAAATGATGAGGAAAGAAAGACATTGCAGTCTGCGGGGTGAGGCGACACTGGAGCCAGTGCTGCATTGTTTCCTTACTGCTACCATGGAGTTGAGGTGTTGGCTCCTTAGTGCTAGGCAATGGAAGTGAGACTTCAGTTCCTTATGGTTGGAAAAGATGTGATACAGCATTGGCAACGAGGCATTGGTTCCTTACCACAAGGTGGAGTCGATGAATCCAGCAGGTCAAGACTTGGGGCACATATTTCACAGCATTGCAAGCACACCACGGGGCCATACATGCAGCAACGCATTTGGAGTTGAGTGCCACGGACATCAGACTCTGGACTCACACTGTGGCAGGACTTTGGAGGCGCTGTGGCGGTGTCGGTCCTGCATTGTAGGTCGGGGTTGTTGAACTCAGTGGGAACTGCAGTTCCGGTGCAGGCAGTGGCGTGGAATTGGGGAGCGGTGTCAGTTCACAAGTCATTCTGGAATTCGATTCACTAGTTTCTTCCTTGTTAAATCAGAAATCACTCTCAGTGGCCCAGTAACTAGATTTTGCACCAATTGGCAGGTCAGGATTCTCAGCAAGAGAGGCCAGATGCTGGCAGGTAAAGTATTTGATGTCCCTGAGACATCTTAATAGGAGAGGGGCTCAGTCCAAGCCCTTGGAGAACCTTTGGAAGCAGGATGTAGAAAAGCAATGTCCGGTCCTTTTACTTCCAAGACAGAAGCAGCAAGCAGCAGGCCAGCATAACAAACCAACAGGCAGAATGGCAGTCCCTCCTGCAGCATACAGCTCTTCTTCATGGCAGAATTGTATTAGTCTAGAAGGATTCTAACTATGTCACGTCAGCAGTCCAGTACCTATATCCATTTCTGTCTTTGAAGTAGGCAAACATAAAAGAAAAGTCTTTGTAGTACACAGGGCCCTGTCTTTCACTGCCCTGACCCCAGGCACACTCCAAGGGGATAGAGACTGCTTTGTGTGAAGACAGGCACAGCCCTTTCAGGTGCAAGTGTCAGCTCTTCCCACCACTCTATCTCAGGAAGACCCATTTGTCTGACGTTAGGCCGTAAGGATATGCAGTGCATGCCACGGCTCCTTTTTTGTGCCTGTCTAGAGTGAATGCTTAAACAGCCCTACTGTCACCCAGACATGTATTCAACTGACAGGCAGAGGCAAAGAATGGTTAAACAAGAAAATGCCCACTTTCTAAAAGTGGCATTTTCAAAATCACAGTTCAAAGAACAACTTCACCAAAAGATGTACTTTAGAGGTTGTGAGTTCACAGATCCCAAAGTCAATATCTCTATCTTCTCCTAATGGGAAACTACCCTTAGAATATATTTCAAGTTAATTCCCATGTTACCCAATGGGAGAGATAGTGCTTGCAATAGTAAAAATTTAATTTCACTATCAGGACATGTAAAATACACCGGTACATGTCCCACCTTTTAAATACACTGCACCCTGCCCAGGGGGCTGTCTGGAGCCTTCGTTAGGGGTGACTTAAATGTAGTAAAAGGGATGGTTTGGGCCTGGCAAGTGGGTTCACTTGCCAGGTTGAAACGGCAATTGACAACTACATGCACATACACTGTAGTAGCAGGTCTGTGACATGTTTGTAGGACTACTCATGTGGATGGCTTAATTAATAAGTTCTGCAGCCCCCTTAAGTAGTATTTGATGTACAGGTCCTTGGCACACATAGTGCCATTGATGGATAAACAAATCACCAATACAATTTAGACAGGGGGCGCTTGCACTTTAGCACTGGTCAAGAGTGGTAAAGTGTCCAGAGTCCTCAAGCCAGCAAAAACGGGAGAAGCAAAAAGACAGGGGAAACCACACCAAGAGCTGACAGGTCTAACTTGTTAAAACTATGCTACCTCGACACCAAACATAGAAGTAGCCTCACTCCAAGAAACCCACCTTGTTAACTCTCAAACTATTAAATTAACAGTATGATGTAGCACCTATTGAACACTTGCAACCTACTCCTTGCATGCTAGGGAAACGGCCACAGTCATCCTCATTAAGTGAGGGACATTTTCCACCTAATACAAGAGGTAAATCATCCTAACGGCCCATTCTTTATTGTCCAAGGTGTCATCTTCTATGAACATATGACCTTGGTTAACTTTTACGGCCCAAACATAGTTGGTGCTGAGTTTTTCCAAAAAGTGTGGAATTAGTGTTGACAACTATTCCCCCAACTATCTGGGGACTTTAATTTAGCTCCAGACCCTGCCCTTGACAGATCTTACTAACAATTCTGATTACACCCTTCTGCTACTGTGGCCCTGCAGTCCTTGATAGCTGATCACAATCTTGGGGATATTTGGTGGAGACAACATCCTTCTCTTAAGGAGGGCACATACACCTCTATGGTCCATGACTCTTAGTCCATGTTAGACTTGGGGCTTAGCACCCCTGTGGTATGCACCTGGGCCAAAAGGGTGGGACATCTTTTATGCACCTTTTCAGACTATGCCCCAATGCACTTCCAACATCCCAACACCGAGCAATGACCTCACACTTATCCTACAAGTAGTCCACTTTTCACCTAGTAAACAAATGTAGCCAAAGAGGAGTTCAAACATGGAGGCCGCTAAACAGGGTTAGGGTGCATGGTGAGGGTGATGGGCCAGGCAGAATGCTTTTAATGTTACTAGGGCCATCCGGCGCAATGCGCAACGTGATGCAGTTCCATAGTGAGAATGAGGATACCCTATAAAAGGCAGAACTCATACTATCAAAACTTAGGGCCCAATTCACAAATATAAACCTAGACTTAAAGTTTAAGTATGGACTTGAAGTCTAAGGGCTCAACTCACAAAGGTAAACTTGAAGCTAAAGTTTAAGTTTACAGCTGAAGACTAAGTTTTCCTTTGTGAATTTGGCCCTTGGAATTCAGATGTAACATTAGACTTCAGCTCTAAACTTTGACTTCAATTCTAAGTTTATCTTTGTGAATGGTGCCCAGAGGGAATTGTGCTCCTCTGAAGCACTGACTTTTTTGGGATAGTGTTCTACTATTCTTGCAATGCTGGCTTGAAGGGGCCAGGCATCAATCCCCTGACACCCCTCCGACACAGGAAGAGGTCAAGGCAGTTATGTCCAGGTTGCCCAGGTGCAAAGTACTTGGCCAAAATTAATTCTACAAGGCATATGCCAACCTGCAATAAGTCCATGAAAAAGTGGTCCTTCCCCAATCCATTTGCAAGACTATGTTCAGTACACTTCTAAAGCCCGGCAAGCCTTCCAACCGAACCCAATATTAACAGCTCTTGTCTCTCATCAATGCATATGTACAAATGCTAGCTAAAGTTTTGGCTACTAGACTATTAGTACTCTTACACAATATGGTGTACCCAGAACAGGGAGGCTTTATCCCCGGCAGATCAATGTTCCACAACCTTAGATACATCTTCACTCTAATGAACAAACTGGACCTAATCTCCAGGTAGTGTCAGTATTTCTGAATGCCACTAAGGGCTTTGACTTCCTGGAGTAAGACTACCTCTTTGGTGTCCCAGTCCAACTGGGAATCCCACCCAGTTTGCTGGGCTGGACGAAACTCATTCATACAATACCTGCTTCCAGAACACATCCGGTCATTCAAAAGTGCCATGCTGTAGGAGGCTTACCCTTTATGTAGTGTGTAAAGCTAGGCTCACTGAGCAGGGGGTGCGGGCAGCCACTTGTTGGTTTACAAAGCTAAAAACTACACTCCCTAATGCTCTTATTTTTATGGTAGCTTAGTCGAGCAGTTAGGCTAATCTTGGAGAAGTGCAAAGCATTTCTTGTACTCACAGTAGCAACAAATCGAGGCACACACTCAAAAGAATAACTCAGGATCAATTTACTAAAATACTTCAGATTAGTATAACATTTTTAAGGGCAAGATCATCAAAAGTGGGTAAGTACTTTTCAAGTTATGAATTATTAAAGATTTAAAAAAGTTAGGCCCTCATTATGACATTGTCGGTAAATCCCGCTTACTGCCAAGCTGACGGCCGCCAACTTACCGCCACTGTGGTGGATTTCCGTTCACCATATTATGCCACACACACCAATCCGACAGAATACAGCCACATACTCAAATCCGCCAGCCCTAAGGTCAGCGATAAAGTGGTGGTACCAAAACCCATACCGTTACGCTGACAAAACAACTCCCACCACATTATGACCTATGAATCACCACGGCGGACAGTCAACGGTGGTAAACCATTAGGGGTAGATACCGCTGCGCTAAGAATGGACACCCACATACGAAACAACACTACATTGTCCAGTACCAAATACACACACCTGACACTCTACACAGCCCCACCCACCCTCACCACTATAAAACACCCACCCACATTACACAGAACCCTTTACAAACAAACTGAGAAGAAGAGGACAGAAACAACCAGACACACACACCACTTATACCCAGACACCTCCTCACACACACCACATCACACACCCCACAACATTACCCAACACACACTCACAAAAACACATCACACAACACCTTGGCACCACAAAGGCACCCCCGTTTCACTGAGGAGGAGTAAAGGGTCATGGTGGAGGAACTTATCAGTGTAGAGCCATAGCTGTTTGGAGCACAGGTGCAACAGATTTCCAATGCAAGGAAGATGGAGCTATGGCAGAGAATCGTAGACAGGGTCACCACCGTGGCACAACATCCAAGAACAATGAATGACATCAGGAAGAGGAGGAATGACTTACGGGGGAAGGTACGTTCCATTGCAGCAAGACACCAGCTCGCTATACAGAGGACTGGCGGTGGACCCCCACCTTCTTCCCCACAGCTCACAGCATGGGTGGAGAAGGTACTGGCAATATTGCATCCTGAGGGACTCGCTGGATTTGCCGGAGGACTGGACACTGGTGAGTCAATATTTACTACCTATCACCCCCAATACCTGCATGCCATCTCACACCCACACCCTCAACCTATCACTCCACTCCATCCCACTGCACCCTCACATCTGATTAACCCCAATGCCAAGGCCTGCATGTCATACCAATGCATGGACACCCCTCCCAGCCCTGCAAGGACACCCATCACTAACACATGCACAGCATAGGGAATCTAATATAACCACAATACATCACCATACACAAGCAAAAGCTGGCAGGGTGACACCAACCATAGAGGGGAAGCTAGGGAAGTACAAATGTCAGACATATGAAGCATAATACATTGTTTACCTCACCATAGTTACCCCAGCCAATGTCAGTGGAGACTTGCCACTGCTATCCAGTCCCCCACCAGAAGATGCCCACAGTGATGGCTACAGTAATGGCAGTAGCTCTGGACTTCAGGTTCTGTAGGACCTACCTGGCCCATCAGGGAACACGGACAGTCGGTCACCCAAGCCCACTCACAGACTACCACAGAGCCTCCCCCATCGGGATCCAACAACACAGCACCCACCCAGCCTACCCACATTTCTGTTCCCAGGACACATCAATCAGCAGTGTGCCCACCTGTACAGGGAACTCAGGCCACACCTCGCCCAGAAGACAATCAGGGACCTGGGGTCAGTGGCAGTGGGCACACCATTCAGGTGCCCACAGGGACACTAAGGGGACTGCTGTGTGCCAGGGGGAGGACAGGCCAAGGGAACTGACTCTCCAGGAGGTACTCTCCAAGAACCTGGGAGCCTACCAACATTCCCAGGACACAATGGGCCAGATCCTCAACAACGTGCAGGAGAACAAGCAGCTGCAGGAAGGACAGTATCAGAGGATCAGGGAGGACTTGGAGGCCATCAACAACACCCTGATCTCCATAGCAGGGGTGCTGGCAGACATGGCCAACATCATCAGGGAGGCAACAGCATACCAGCAGGCCCCTACCACTAGCCAGTCCATCGACCAGCCCCCCACTTCCGATGCCGTTAGTGGCCAGGAGGCTCTGCCACAGAACCAAGAGGCCACCAGCACCCCTCCCCCTGCGAAGGTGAACCACCCCGGAAATGTTCCCTGTGACCCAGACAGAAGCCAGAGACACTTGCCAAGACTACCACCAGGAAATGAGACTCTCCTGATTGTTCCCCTTTTTGTCCCACACTGTCACTTTGTCCCCTGTGAAGTGCTATAGCTCCCCCATTGGCACTGCACCTGTGCTACAAACAGACTGGAACAATACCCTGGACTTTCCTCTATCATCACCTCATTTTTATGTACTTTACCCTCTATTTCTTAGCACTACAATGGACACCCTTGGACAAACTTTGACTACTAGTATTTCATGTTTGAAAATTTGTATTGATTGAAACACTTACATCCATTGCAAATGACCTGTACATAGTGAGAGCACAGAATGAATGACCTGTTTCTGGCTGTTGTGATCACACCAGGACATTGTTGTCATATCACCAACATCTGTAAAATGACAATCCATAGGTAACAGTAAATAGAGGAAACAAGTGGGTAATGCCATCATGCCAATGCCACACATAATACAACAATAGCAATGGAAATGTGAAGTTTCACTGTCTCACCTGGGTGTCATTGGAAGTACTGATAGATCACTAATGTTCTGTTGTCCACATCCTTATTCTATGCCTCCTCATCCTCACTGTCCTCAGGGTCCACTGCTGCCACAGGGGCAACTCCAGACTCTTCCTCCTGCAGAAAAGGTATATGGCATCTGAGCGCCAGGTTGTGCAACATACAGCATACCACTACTATCTGGCAGACCTTCTCGGGAGAGTAGCACAGGGATCCACCTGTCAGATGGAGGCACCTGAACCTGGCCTTCAGGAGGTCAAAGGTTCTCTCAATTATCCTTCTGAGTCGCCCATGTGCCTCATTATAACATTCTTCAGTCCTTGTCCTGGCATTCCTCACAGGGGTCAGCAGCCACAATAGGTTTGGGTAGCCAGAGTCACCTGCAAATATTGAGGGACAACATTTAGCCACACTCTATCCTATTTGGTCAACAGCATAGGCATACTCCAACATACACTGGGTGGGGAACAAGGCTCACCTATAACCCACACCCTGTGCCTCTCTAGCTGGGCCATCACATTTGTGATGCTGCTATTCCTCAGGACAAAGGCATCATGCACTCACCCAAGATACTCAGTATTGACATGGGAGATGTACTGGTCTGACAGGCATGCCATCTGCACATTCATTGAGTGGAAACTCTTACAATTCCTGTACACTTATTCATTTTGGTGGTGCGGTCAAACGCAATATGTGTACCATCAATCACCCCAATTATATTGGGGATATGTCCCATTCATAAAACACAGCCTTCACAGTGGCCAAATCTTCAGCCTGGGTGAAAGCTATGCAGCTGCACATGTATTTTATCAAGGCGGACAATAAACTTGCCAACACTATTGAGAACATTGGCTGTGACATTCCTGCTGCCAAGCCTGCAGTCACTTGGAAGGAACCAGTTGCCAGGAAATGGATCACTGACAGAACTTGCATAAGAGGGGGATCCCAGTGGTATGACAGATAGCTGATATCAGGTCAGGCTCCAACTGGGCACGCAGCTCTGTGATTGTGGCCCTGTCCAGTCTACAGGTGAGAATAATGTGCCTGTCCTCCAGTGTGGCTAAGTCCACCAGGGGTCTGTACATGGGGGTATTTCTCCATCTCCTATTCATCTGCAGTGCTAGGTATCTAAGGGACGCAAGAGTGAGTAGGCCGTCACAATTTGAATAGTGAAACCCCAACCTCAGTGTACTTAGTGCATTCATGTGATGGGACAGTGGAATTGAAAAGTATGTGCCTTTTATTCTGTGACATAGAAAGTATTGTTAGGCCTGTTTTCCCCCCTTAAATGGCGTCTGCCAGTCCTGTGTGGGGGGATAGGTGGAAGTGAGGTAAATCCACTGACGTTGTGCGCCGTGGCGGTAGGCAGTCACGAACCGCTGTGCAATTCTTCATTGGATATTATTGGGCTCTATGGGGAACAGTGGCCAATGGGGATGTACACCAGCAGTGATGGTATACATCGTCACAGACGTGACCGCCATTTTCTATCTGATTCCTCACTCATTTGCGGATCTTCCACAGGAGAAGACCTATATTGCATATGCTGCTGTGACCTGTGTCTGGAACCTACCATGGTCCGAGTGACCGGGGAAAGGGCCCCAGCCTTTACTTCTGAGGAGTTGAAGCGACTGGTGGATGGAGTCCTACCCCAGTATGGACTTCTGTATCGGCCTCCAGACCAACAGGTGAGTACACTGTGTGCATGATGCATATGGCATGAATGCATGGATATGTGTGTGAAGACATCGTGTAAGGGTGGGTGGGATTGTCTGTTGGCAGTGTACATGTTGTGCACTGAGTTATGTGTGTGCCTATGGGGATGGAACAGGTATTGTGGGCCATTTGTGTAACAGGCTGGACTATTTGTTCAATGATGTCCTCCTGTCTGTATTGTTTCTCGCAGGTTAGCGCCCATCAAAAGAAGGGTATATGGTGTGCCATCACCAAGGAGGTGCGGACCCTGGTGGTCTATGGCAGGCAGAGCACCCACTGTCGGAAATGGTGGGAGGACCTGAGATGCTGGGCACAGAAAACTGCCGAGGCCCAGCTGGGGATAGCCTCGCAAAGACGAAGGGGTGCCCGTCAGACCCTGACCCCCCCGATGGCCTGCATGCTGGCGGTGGCCTACCCATAGCTGGATGGGTGCTTGAGGGCAACACAGCAGCAACAAGGGGGTGAGTACAGTGGGTATCATTACAACTTATGGCTGATGGGGTGGTATCCGGGTGGTGGTTGTGTGTTAGTGATTGCCCCTAAGGTCAGGCCAGACATAACAACATAGGTCCTCTGAAGGGTAATGGTTGCATGGCAAATACAGGTAACCTAGCTTGCTAGTATTCACCTCTAGACAGGACTATGTTTGATCCCAGGTGTGCTGCAGTTGGCGGTGTGTGCTCCTCCTCATGCCTTGGTGGTTTGCAATATCACTGGTAGTGCAATGCATAGTACGTAGGCCTGTTCCCTGTGTCTGAGGGGGCTGTGTATGCCAACTGTGGTGTTGGGGCAGTCATTGACCCAGTACATCCTTTGTCTCTCTCTCCCCCCTTTCTTGTTTTTTCATCCTGTCCTTGTGTGCATTAGCATCATCTGGTGGAGGAGCAGAGGCACTGGTGACATAGGAAGCTGCATCCCCCAGGAACGTGGAGGCAGGGTCCACTGATGCAGAGGGAACCAGTGGGACAGAGGGCAAGGGGAGCACCATGGCGGAGACTGGAGGGGACAACACAGACTCTGATACCTCCTCCGATGGGAGCTCCCTGGTGGTGGCGGACACCTCTGTGACCACCCCAGCTGTAGATACAGCTGCCACACCCGTACCAGTACCACCCTCCCATTAGCCCCTCAGTGAGTTGCCTGTGTCCGCTCACCCAGGAGGGTGGGCATTTCCTTCACCACAGGCACCTCAGGCCATGGCCCATGAGCCCTGCTGCCCTGAGTGAGGGGGCTATTAACCTCCTGAGATCCATCTTTGCAGGGCAGTCAACCATTGTGAATGCTATCCAGGGGCTGGCATCCCTGGTGCAGCAATTCAATGCATTCCTTGAGGGAATTCATGGTGTTTTGTTGGCCTAACAGAGATCGATTCAGGCTCTGGCCTCCTCCCTGATGGAAGCCATTGTCCCTGTTTCAACCATCCCCCCTCCAAATTCCAATTCCCAGTCCCATTCTCCTCAACCCCAACCCATCCCAAGCACACAAACAGATGTGCATGCACACAAGGCAACACCCAAGAGAGGCACAGGCAAACACAAGCACCACACTTCATCCACAGGCACTCACACAAACAACATCCTGTTGCGGACATGACAACATCCACAGCCTCCACTGTCTCCCCCTCCTCCTTCTCCTCTACCCCTTTCCAGTTACGTCCACACTCACACCTGCATGCGCTACATCTACTTCCATAACCAGCATCACCACACCAAGCAGAACACACACCTCACTGACAGACACCTCCACAACATTCGTGCATGCGTCCCCTGTGTCTTCTCCCACTGTGTCTGCCCCCCCTTCCTAAAGGACACAAACACAAGTACTCAGACACCCAACAGCCATCCACCTCACATCACCATACAGCCCATGAACCTGCACCCAAAACCAGCAGACATACACCTCTGACAACCACTCCCTCATCCTCCACTCCCATTACTCCTCCCTCCTCCGCCCCAACTTTCCGAAAAGGCTTTTCCTTGCCCAAGTTGACCTCTTCCCTCCCCCTCCCTCCCCCCTCCTGAACATATGGGTAGGGTACCAAGGACACAGCCCAGCACCTCAGCCAAATACTGGGGACAGTGGTAGCAAAACCTACTCATGCTGGTAAGGATACCAGACCTACGACACTGAAGGGGAAGGAGCCAGCACCACCAGGGATGAAAGGGAAGAGTCCTGCACCAGCAATGAGGAAGGGGAAGGGGCCTGCACCAGCTGTAAGGATGGGGAAGTTTCCTGCACCAGCTGTGAGGAAGGGGAAGGAGCCAAAACCCATAGGCAGAGAGGGGAAGAGCACATCCACCCCTGCAAGGAAGGGAAAGGGATCCCCAAGCCATGAACAGGAGGAGAAGAGGCACTCTACGCCAGCTGTGGCTGTCAGGCTAACACCGCCACCACCACCAGGTGTCGCCGGGCCCCCAACTCGCGATGTGGATGTGCAGCCATCAGTGAGTGCAGGGGCTGCCCAGGAGCCTCCCCCAAACAACACCAGCATGCAGCCATCAGTGAGTGCAGGGGCTGCCCAGGAGCCACCCCAACCACCACCACCATGCAGCCATCACCGCCGGCGGACGCCATGTAGTCCACCCTCCATGGGGCTACTGTCCAGGCTGTCACCCACACCAGAAACGGTGGCCTTGCACTCCCCAGGACAATGCACAGGGCATGTTGCCCTCTCCAGAACCAGTGGGCCTGTTCCCGCATATGGCTGAGGTGCCCCCACCCTCCTCCTGAGGTGCCCCTGAAGTGTTCTATCCGGATGTGCTAAGGATTCGAGTTGGGCATTATACTGTGCCCTGTGACCATGTGGGCCCTTTGAACTTTGGACTGGGCAGTGTCCTTTTTTGTACATGTTTACATATCTGTTTCATTACCAAATCACATTATTAATTTTGTTGTTGATCTGATTGCAATCACTTTATTCAATTCCTGTTGTCCTTGCATTATTCTGCAGTTTGTCGGGGACATACTGTTTTTTTGGTGCAGCTGGTTGTGTGTATGGTGTGTGTGTATCAGGTGTGTGTTGTGCGTGTGTGTGTCACTCTTGTTTTCCTCCCTCCCTACCTTGGGTGCTAGGCGTCTGTACTCACCATCGTCATCTGCGTTGGCGTTGTTGTTCCAG
This sequence comes from Pleurodeles waltl, assembly GCF_031143425.1. Taxonomy (NCBI): domain Eukaryota; kingdom Metazoa; phylum Chordata; class Amphibia; order Caudata; family Salamandridae; genus Pleurodeles; species Pleurodeles waltl. Next base: position 236,373,117 of record NC_090443.1, on the reverse strand, counting down.
GTGGAGCATAACGTAGATCATCGGGATGACCTGCAGTTCGGGTTCCATGGCGGTGTGGTTCTTCCCTGTGTCCCAATGGTGAGTCCTTTCACTTTTGACTGCTGTTTCCGCCAGGCTTTTGTTGTCATTGATACCTCCCCAGAAAAGGTGGCTGATTCGTGTGACTTCCGTCTGACTGTTGTTGGCAACCACCACAGTGGCTGTTGTTTCTGCCGGGGCGGTCGGTGTGGTACATTGTCTGTCTATTGGGGGTATCACCACCATGGTCATAATTTGGCGGTGATTACCACTAGCCTATTGGCAGTATAGTATTACTGCCACTTTGTCACCCACCGCCAGAGTCATAATGAGGGCCTAAGTCTTTTTTGTAGTTGCGCATCATAGGAATCAATTGAAGAATAGTTTCACAGTAAATCAGGCAATATGTTTACCAATATATCCTTTTGCAGGTAGGTCGAGGTCAAGGGCGTAGTTGGGTACCCTGGACCAGCTGGAGATGTTTTGGCCACTCCTGGTTTTGGCTGGAGTAGCTGCAGAAGATTGATGGAGCTGGTGCCAGGCCACTGCGAGGGGCCACTTGGAAAAGCACTGCACAGGCAGACTTAAAGGTAAGTCCAATGGCGCCCCTTGGGATGTTGAGGTTGCAAGGGGTTGTTGGACCCTAAGGCACAGCTGGATCTTCAGTGCAGGGCATAGAGCGGTGTGGTGAAGAGTGAATCTTTGAGCCAGGGGCTGTGCGCAAAGGTGCCCTTGGAGGAAGGAGATAGGTTACTTTGAGGGTCGCTTGCAGATCAGCAGGGGGTCTCTGGTGGGAGGTGCAGAGGTTTCCTGAAGTCCCACGACTGAGGTATCTTCCTGATCCTTTTTCAGTCCAGAATAGACTGTCCTTCTGTGTGTCTGACGTGAGGTAACCAGTACCTAGAACTATTGCATGGGATAGCCACTGGAGGTTGCAGTGCCACCAAACCTGGCACACTGATAGTTTTTGTCAACATGGTCAGGCAGGTCAAGTTTGGTCCAGCTGTGGTGTCCAGTTCCATGGTCAGTATGGCAGTCAGTGAAGTGGCCTTCAATGTGTCTTTGGTTCCTTGGGGTTGCAGAGTGATGCCCTCATTCTTGAAGGAGATCTTTGGCGATTTTCAATGAGTGGAGGTCCTCTGAGGATTCAAAGAGTCTGTCCGACATCTAAGCAACCCCTCAGCGGCCATTGTCATGTTCTGGGTGTAGCAGGCAGGGTTTGGTGCATTTTCTTGGTGCAGCTGGACTTCAGTTATCAAGTCTTGGGTCTTTTTTTTTGCTGGTCTTCTTTTGTCCTTGGAATCTGATTTATTTGTCCAGGGATGCCCACTATATACTGTATTTAGTGGGCGTTTTGGGGGAAACCAAGTAGTGATCAATGGGTCTTCTACCTTAGGGTGGCTATAGCCACTAAGTGACCACTTCCTATGGGCAGATGTCACTTCCCTACACCTTAGGGGTGGTGCAAGTCAGAACTGACCACTGCTAGCAGCAGGCCTGGGGGCCATGTTTCTTGGGTGGCAAGCTCTTTGAAGCTTGCTAGCAGGGCAGTGCACATTCCTGAGGGTGGGGGTGTTAGAATTTCTACCCAGGAAGGGCTTTGTTCCGTATCCCAGAGAGCAAGATCTTTCTCCCAAAGGGACTTAGACTCTTGTCTTGTTGGCAGGCTGATTGGGACTGTCCAGCAACCATGCCAGGGTAGTAAGCCTTTGCAGGGGGTACCACTAAGTTGACCCCTACGTACATTTTGCAATAAATACAATGCTGGTAGCAGCTTGGATTTATAATTCTGAGTTGCTTGACACCAAACAACCCAGGGTTCAGAGTGCCCATCATGTAGCTGTGAAACTCGTATTGACCAGTGTACAGCACATGCACTTAAAATGGCTGCTCTGTTTACTCACCATGCCCCAGGTTTGGCAAGGACACAGTAGGGGCATATTGCTCATGCAGCTATGCCCTCACATACAGTGTAGTGCACCCTGCCATAGGTGTATCTCACCTATACTGCATGCAGTGGGTAGTAGACAGGGCACACAGGCAGTGTGCTATGACAAGTTTGTCTTTTGGGATTGCATCAGGACACTCAGCCTGCAATGGCAGTGCTGGGTGCATCTGAATGCATGGCCCTAGAAGGTGGAACAATCAGGGCTGCTGTCCTCAGGGAGTCTTATCCTTAGTACCCTATGCCCTGGGTACCAAAGTACCATTTACTAGGGACTTTTAGTGGCAACTAAAGGTGTCTCCAACTGTGCCAATGTATCAGAACATTTGGGGAAAGATATATGGCTCAGGGAACCGGGTTAGCAAGGGCCCTGTGCACTAAAAACATTTAGAATACATAATTTACCAGGCAAAAAGTGAGGGCTAGCCATGTCAAAAGAGGCCTTTTCTCACATATGCACACAAAGGTCTGAACTTCACTGCCTGCAACCTGATTATCTCCATCTACATTGACAACATCAGGTTGCACCCCTGCACCCCCAATCATTATCTTGGCCTAGTAATACACAAATTCACCTTTTCTAAACATGTGCCTTCATTATTTGGAACAAATCTACCATATTTTCTCCAACTCTAAAATACACACCCCTACCCATTAGAATTTCCTCCTCCAAGAAGTACCGCTTCTGTCAAATACCTAGATGTATGAATTAACCCTAACAGGCACACAGTTGTATATTAAATTTATGGTACTGTTGTGTCTATGTTAGAAGTCATGGTGAAGAGGTGGCAGACATTGCTTCTGATAGGCAGAGTCTCCCTTTTGAAACTGGTTATTCTGCCCTAATTACTCTAACTTTATATTAAATTCCTTTTCCTCAGTCAACATTATTTTCAACAATTGTTCTCCAGCATGATTTATTTAACCTGGGCGAAGGGCCCTCCAAAGCTTAAATGGTGCTGACAGAGCCTTATGAACAGGGGGGTCTAGGAGTGTCAGGCTTCAAGCTCTATTATCTCTGTGCTCAGTTCACATCCTTTTGGCTTCACCCTCTTCCCTTCATGTCCCAGATTGCTGTTGAGAAAGTTATGTTAACTCATTCACCCGTGGTAGCTGCAATGAGTCCTCTCACCCCAAAATCTCTCTGAGATAAACTCAACAGCCTGTACATTACTAGAGTGGGAAAAATTCAACAAACGTTCAGAGTGCCCTGCAGAGGCGACTGCCACTTGAACAGGATTGGTGGGGGGATACAAAAATAAATAAAAGACAAAAATCACTTACCTATTTCATCGTCACAGACTCCCAAAAACCCCTCAGCCAATCACGGTGCTGCTGTCACCAGAATGATGGCAGCACCATGATTGGTGTGAATGGCCTGGTTCGGCACTCAAAGAGGGAGAGGCACCCTGTGCACTTTCTCCTCCGGCTGTACAATAAAACTGAAAGAAGAAATGCAAAGTGTGCATGTTTGTTTGGCTGGCCCTGTACTGCCCGTGGGTCCCGTGCTTCCCATGCCACTGGATTCAAGCTAGCCTGGCTGATGAGGGGTGAAACCCCGAAACCGGTCCCAGGATTCTTGTTTCCAGTCCAGGGAAGACCTGGCCTGGCAGTTCGGGCTGGACTATTTCCCTGGGGAACAGGGTCAAGACTCATTTGCATATGTCTGGGTCCAAACTGACATGACATGGGCAGCAAAAAAATTATATATTTAATCCCAGATTTCTGTCCTGGGGGTGAATGTTTGATATTGTTCAGCATTCCGTCCGTCACTTATTCTTTTTGCATTTGTTGCTCTAAGTGTGAAAGGTATGCCCAGACGTGGGTCTCGTGATTCCCATACCACTGGATTCAAGCTAACCTAGCTGATGAGGGCATGAAACCCCGAAACCAGTCCTATGGTGCTTGTTTCCAGGGAAGACCTGGTCTGGCAGTTCGGCCTGGATTGTTCTGATTGGGAACAGGGTAAAGACTGATTTGCATATGGCTGGGTCCAAACTGGAATGGTGTGGGCAGCAAAAAAAAAATGATGGATTTAGGCCGAGATCTCTGTACTGGGGGTGAATGTTTGACATTATTCAGCATTCTGTCCATCACTTATTCTTTTCACATTTAGCTAGCCTGGCTGATGAGGGGTGAAACCCCTAAACCGGTCCCACAATGCTTATTTCCAGTCCAGGGAAGACCTGGCCTGGCAGTTTGGGCTGGACTGTTCCCATGGGGAACAGGATCAAGAATGATTTGCATATGGCTGAGTCCAAACTGGAATGGCATGGGCAGCAAAAACATGATGGATTTAATCTAGATATCTGCACTGGGGGTGAATGTTTGGCATTGTTCAGCATTCCGTCCATCACTTATTCTTTTTGCATTTGTTGCCCTAAGTGTAAAGGGTATTCCCAGACTTGGGTCCCGTGCTTCCCATGCCACTGGATTGAAACTAGCCTGGCTGATGAGGGGTGAAACCGGTCTTTGGATGCTTGTTTCCAGTCCAGAGAAGACCAGGCCTTGTAGTTCGAGCTGGACTGTTCCCATGGGGAACAGGGTCAAGAGTGATTTGCATATGGCTGGATTCAAACTGGAATGGCATGGGCAGCAAAACAAAAGGATGGATTTAGGCTGAGATCTCTGTACTGGGGGTGAATGTTTGACATTGTTCAGCATTCTGTCCATCACTTATTCTTTTTACATTTGTCACCCTAAGTGGGAAGAGTATGCCCAGACATGGGTCCCGTGATTCCCACGCCGCTGGATTCAAGCTAGCCTGGCTGATGAGGGGTGAAACCCCGAAACCAGTCCTATGGTGCTTGTTTCCAGGGAAAACCTGGCCTGGCAGTTTGGGCTGGACTGTTCCCATGGGGAACAGGGTCAAGAATGATTTGCATATGGCTGAGTCCAAACTAGAATGGCATGGGCAGCAAAAACATGATGGATTTAATCTAGATCTCTGCACTGGGGGTGAATGTTTGGCATTGTTCAGCATTCCGTCCATCACTTATTCTTTTTGCATTTGTTGCCCTAAGTGTAAAGGGTATTCCCAGACGTGGGTCCGGTGCTTCCCATGCCACTGGATTGAAGCTAGCCTGGTTGATGAGGGGTGAAACCGGTCCCTGGATGCTTGTTTCCAGTCCAGGGAAAACCTGGCCTAGCAGTTTGGGCTGGACTGTTCCCATTGGGAACAGGGTCAAGACTGATTTGCGTATGGCTGGGTCCAAACTAGGATGGCATAGGCAGCAACAAAATGATGGATTTAAGCCCAGATCTCTGTAGTGGTGATAAATGTTTGACATTGTTCAGCATTTCATCCATCCTTTATTGTTTTTGCATTTGTTGCCCTAAGTGGGAAGAGTATGCCCAGACATTGGTCCCATGTTTCCCATGCCATTGGATTCAAGCTAGCCTGACTGATGAGGGGTAAAACACTGAAACTGGTTCCAGGATGTTTGTTAACAGTCCAGGGAAAACCTGGCCAGGCAGTTCGGCTGGACTGTTTCCATGTGGAACAGGGTCAAGACTCATTTGCATATGGCTGGGTCCAAACTGGAATGGCATGGGCAGCAAAAAAAAACATGGATTTAGACCCGGATCTCTGTACTGGGGATGAATGTTTTACATTGTTCAGCATTCCGTCCATCACTTATTCTTTTTGCATTTGTCGCCCAATTTGGGAAGGGTATGCCCAGACATGGGTCCTGCACATCCCATGCCACTGGATTCAAGCTAGCCTGGCTGATGAGGGGTGAAACCCCAAAACTAGTCCCAGGATGCTTGTTTCCAGTCCAGGGAAAACCTGGCCTGGCAGGTTCGGGCTGGACTGTTCCCATTGGGAACAGGGCCAAGACTGATTTGCATATGGCTGGGTCGAAACTGGGATGGCATAGGCAGCAACAAAATGATGGATTTAGGCCCAGATCTCTGTACTGGGGGTGAATGTTTGACATTGTTCAGCATTTCATCCATCATTTATTCTTTTTGCATTTGTTGCCCTAAGTGGGAAGGGTATTCCCAGACATGGGTCCCGTGCTTCCTAGGCCACTGGATTCTAGCTAGTCTGGCTGATGAGGGGTGAAACCCCCAAACCGGTCCCAGGATGCTTGTTTCCAGTCCAGGTAAGATCTGGCCTGGCAGTTCAGGCTGTACTCTTCCCATGGGGAACAGGGTCAAGACTGATTTGCATATGGCTGGATCCAAACTGAAATGGCATGGGCAGCAAAAAAAAACATGGATTTAGGCCCAGATCTCTGTCCTGGGGGTGAATGAATGACATTGTTCAGCATTCCGTCCATCACTTTTTCTTTTTGCACTTATGGTGCATAGACTAATCCTCCTTCTAACCCCCACCAGCCCTGGCAGGCCATGGCTCAGCTGAAAAATAAAATGATAATAATGCTTCCTTATTATCATTTTATTTTTATTTTCCCTTCTGCTCAAAGCAGTAGGGTGACGCTCCTCCACTTTTGCAGAGAAGCTGCCCCTGTTGCCTAGTGCGGTACCTTCCTACACATTAACTTAGGCATCCTTCAGTACACCCACTCACTCATGATAACACACTCTGAGACAGATTCACCAGTTGGGGTCTGTCGACAAAGGCCAATTTGATTCCGGGGGGAAGTTGTATTCTTTAATCTCCAATTGAAAGCTAAAACACCCATACCATTCAAGATCGGCTTTTATACTTCAGATTGAGACAGCAATGTGTCATGTAACCTTTCCCTCCTTTCTGCAGGAACCTAAACAGAGGGAGGCACTGTTGCTGCTTCTCAATCTTACCTAAAACAGCAAGGGGCATATTTATACTCCGTTTGCGCCGGAATTGCGTCGTTTTTTTTGACGCAATTCCGACGCAAAACTAACTCCATATTTATACTTTGGCGTTAGACGCGTCTAGTGCCAAAGTCCATGGAGTTTGCGTAATTTTTTTGCGTGGACACCTACTTTGCGTTAATGAGATGCAAGGTAGGCGTTCACGTCTAAAAAATTGACTCCGAGGCATGTGCGTCGTATTTATACTCCCGGGCAAAATTCACGCCGGGAGTGGGCGGGTAAAAAAAAATGACGTAGGCCGCTTTTGCGCCGTTTTTTAGCGCCTGCAAAAGGCAGGCGTTAAGGGACCTGTGGGCTCTGAAGGAGCCCAGAGGTGCCCTCCCATGCCCCCAGGGACACCCCCTGTCACCCTTGCCCACCCCAGGAGGACACCCAAGGCTGGAGGGACCCATCCCAGGGACATTAAGGTAAGTTCAAGTAAGTGTTTTTTAAATATTTTTTTTGTGGCATAGGGGGGCCTGATTTGTGCCCCCCTACATGCCACTATGCCCAATGACCATGCCCAGGGGACACAAGTCCCCTGGGCATGGCCATTGGGCAAGGGGGCATGACTCCTGTCTTTGCTAAGACAGGAGTAATTTCTATGGGGGTTGGGAGTCGGAAAAAATGGCGCAAATCGGGTTGAGGTGAAAAATTTGCCTCAACCTGACTTGCCCCATTTTTTAACGCCCAAGCCCCATATCCCCCTACGCCGGCGCTGCCTGGTGTACGTCGTTTTTTTCCACGCACACCAGGCAGCGCCGGCGGCTAACGCCGGCTAATGTCATTGATTAAATCCGGCGCCCGCATGGCGCTTCAGAATGGCGTTAGCCGGCGCTACTTTTTTTGACGCAAAACTGCGTTACCACAGTTTTGCTTCAAAAAGTATAAATATGGCCCCAAACATCCCAAAACTATGTACTACTGTAAAAACCAGTGCCCCCCACCTGGCTCCCTGAGCTAGAGAGAAATGGGAATCGGATCTTCCTATCCTTTTATCAGAGAATTTATGGCTTTACTGCTGAGCGCAGAGAAGGCAGTCTCCCCCAGTAGTAGACAAAGATTGCTCCAGTATAAAATATCACACCATTTCTACGGCATCCCAGCGCTCCTTATGATGTGAGCCCCGATGGATGATTCAGCTTTTCGGAGAAGCTGCGGTTCTGGAGCCGACTCCTTTCATCTGGCCTGGTCTTACCCTCTGATGATAGAAATATTTGATCATTTATCACTAATGCTTAAGGTACACCTACAGCCATCACCACAATTGGCACTGCTGGGCTACACATTTACCCTTCCTAAAAGAATTCAGCTACTGGCTTCTGTGGTGCTCCTGCTCGTGAAGCGAAGGATTGCGTGGGTGGGGCAGAAATCATTCACGAACAGCCAAATCCTGGCTGCTGGACTTAAGTTATTGTAACGAACAATTGGATTTTTAGGGGCATATTCATACTCTGTTTACGCTGAATATGCGTCAAAGTTTTGACACACATTCGGTGCAAACCATGCACCATATTTAAACTTTGACGCCCGAGGACGTCAAAATTCCTCAGTGTGCGTCATTTTTTGGATGCGGGAAACTGCCTTGCGTTAATGACATGCAAGGTAGGCGTTCCTGCCCAAAAAATGACTTTAAGGCCTATGGGCCTCATTATGACCCTGGCGGTACAGAACCGCCAGGGCCAACGGCGGCGGGAGCACCGCCGACAGGCCGGCGGTGCTCCCTTGGTCATTCTGACCGCGGCGCTTTGGCCGCGGTCAGAACGGGAAAACCGGCGGTCTCCCGCCGGTTTTCCACTGCCCCTAAGAATCCTCCAAGGCGGCGCAGCTCGCTGTGCCGCCGAGGGGATTCTGACAATCCTTACCGCCATCCTGTTCCTGGCGGCTCGCCCGCCAGGAACAGGATGGTGGTAAGGATTGTCGTGGGGCCCCTGGGGGCCCCTGCAGTGCCCATGCCAATGCCAATGGCATGGGCACTGCAGGGGCCCCCGTAAGAGGGCCCCGCTAGTATTTCACTGTCTGCGTAGCAGACAGTGAAATACGCGACGGGTGCAGTAGCACCCGTCGCACCTTCCCACTCCGCCGGCTCGATTACGAGCCGGCATCCTCGTGGGAAGGGAGTTTTTCCCTGGGCTGGCGGGCGGTCTTTTGGAGACCGCCCGCCAGCCCAGGGAAAAACTCATAATACCTTCCGCGGTCTTCTGACTGCGGAGCGGTATTATGGAGGGCGGCATCCTGGCGGGCGGCCTCCGCCGCCCGCCAGGGTCATAATGAGGCCCTATGCGTCTTATTTATACTCTTGCGTCATTTTGACGCACAGGAGGGGGCGGGCCTTAAAAAACGTGCGCCGTTTTTTAACGCCTGGATGAGGGCAGGCGTTAAGGGACCTGTGGAGTCCAGAGGTGCCTAATTTGGGCCCCCCTACATGCCACTGTGCCCAATGGCCATGCCCAGGGGGCAGAGGTTCCCTGGGCATTGCCATTGGGCAAGGGGGCATGACTCCTGTCTTTGCTAAGACAGGAGTCATTTCATTGGGGGTTGTGCATCAAAAAATGGCGCAAGTCCGGTTTGAGGCATGATTTTTGCCTCAAACCTGACTTGCACCATTTTTTGACGCACAACCCCCATTTTCCCCTACGCTGGCTGGCTTGAGTCATTTTTTTTACTCAGACCAGTCCGCAGCACCGGCTAACGTCATTCCTTAAATAAGGCGCCCGCATGGCGCGTAGGAATGGCGTTAGCCGGTGGTAACATTTTTGACGCGAACCAGCGCTGGTTTGCGTCAAAAAGTATAAGTATGAGCCTTACTTCTTAACACTACCTTCGGTCAGTCTGCCCCATAATATGCTGTACCCTTACGGCGTCTCTTTAATTTTATAATGTTTCAGGGTGGCATCTCCCCTACAGCAGCCCCGTATTGAGGCACAATACTCTGAGACATCTCAAGGAGAGATGGGTGGAGTGGGCCTCAAGATGGTGGCTAATGAGAATCATTAATGTGTGTAATTTATCTGTCGTGCAATTGATATACTGAAACATCTGGTTGTCGGCTACGGGACGCGTGGATCATTTTGAGTCGTGCTATATTCCCCAGAGGACAACCAGTGCCAATGTCAATGGGTTTCTTTTTTATTTTCTCTGTTTGATATGTTTTATGCCCTTTGGAAATTCAATAAATTCATTAGAAAAAGCCCAAAACATCAGGGTACTGATGAGGCTATCATCAGCCATGATTCACAAATCATCCACTACAGCTGCTAATAAAACATCAGTCGACTTGCTAGAGCAAACACCTAAATGGGCCCTTCAAGGATTTTATTGTCCTCCTAAAATCCTCTAATTTGTTCTGCTACAAGTTGTTTGAGGATTTAGGCCCATATTTATACTTTTTGACGCTAAACTGCGCTAACGCAGTTTAGCGTCAAAAATTTTTGCGCCGTCTAACGCCATTCTGAAGCGCCATGCGGGCGCCGTATTTATGGAATGGCGTTAGCCGGCGCAAGCAGACCGGCGCTGCCTGGTTTGCGTGGAAAAAAACCACGTACACCAGACAGCGCCGGTGTAGGGGGAAAATGGCGTATGGGCGTCTTAAAATGGGGCAAGTCAGGTTACGTCGAAAAAATCGTCGTAACTCGACTTGCGCCATTTTTTTTCGACGCCCATCCCCCATCAACATGACTCCTATCATTGTAAAGATAGGAGTCATGCCCCCTTGCCCAATGGCCATGCCCAGGGGACTTATGTCCCCTGGGCATGGTCATTGGGCATAGTGGCATGTAGGGGGGCACAAATAAGGCCCCCCTATGCCACAAAAGAAAATTGAAAAATAACAAAAATTATACTTACCTGAACTTACCTGTACTTCACTGGGATGGGTCCCTCCATCCTTGGGTGTCCTCCTGGGGTGGGCAGGGGTGGCAGGGGGGGTCCCTGGGGGCAGGGGAGGGCACTGTGGGCTCATTTTGAGCCCACTTGTCCCTTAACGCCATCCCTGACCCAGGCGTTAAAAAGCGGCGCAAATGCGCCGTTTTTGGCCACGCCCACTCCCGGGCGTCATTTTTGCCCGGGAGTATAAATACCATGTAAAGGCCTGGGAGTCATTTTTTTAGACGGGAACGCCTCCCTTGCATCTCATTAACGCAAGGAAGGGGTTCACGCTAAAAAATGACGCTCACTCCGGGCACTTTGGCGCCCGAAGCGTCTAACGCCATAGTATAAATATGGCGTTAGTTGGCGTTAGTTTAGCGTCAAATTTGCGTCGAAAAAAACGACGCAAATTCGGCGCAACCAGAGTATAAATACGGCCCTTAATATTGGACGGCAATGCTGGATACAATCCAGTTAGTACTCATACCTAGAGTTGAGTTTACAAATTAAACAAAGAGATTGCGGAGGCAAAGCTGCCAGCTCTTCCACCAATGAGCTGAGCAGGAGACTGAAGGGAACCATCAGTATATTCTCATCAAATTAGTCTATGTGATTAATCAAGAGGCACAAATTCCCTCACACTAGACTTTGAAAGAAGAGGAACTTTCATCTTATTGTGCATTTTTGACTGAATTGATTTCTAAATATATTAAAATCTGACAGTTAAATATCACCTGGAAGGCAGGAATTGGTAGCATTGCCTACCACAGGGCAGATAACTCTCGCACAATGATGAAGGCTTGTTTGTTGAGGGCTGAGTGCTACATATGTTCTGTCAAAAAATGCTCCCGGCTTCGTATGCTAAAGGATATTATTTTGAATATTCCTATATCCAGCATTTTAGCTGTATTTCTATGTGTATTAAGATTGGCAAATTGAGTGGTATGTCAGACTCTTGGATTATCTCCCCCTGGCCGTGCTTTCTTTATTTCTTCATTTTCCTTCATTCAGTGATGTTTCAGATGATAAGGGGGATTATTTTGAATGTTCCTATTTCTAACCTATTTTATCTATAAATGAATATGTTTTCAGACTCGAGCAGCTTCTTCGACTAACTTGCTTTGTCTGTGCATTCTTCCTACATTCATCCACAAATTCGTAATGCAAGACATCCTCCTACATCTAAGTTTCATCCTGAGCCTCTCTTTTGTTTTGCCCAGGTTCAATACAGCAACTCTTCTTTGAAATACATTTTTCTTTATGTGGTCCATCCTACTGGTCAAAGACAAGCACTCTGTGTGGAACCTTACATAGCTTCCTTTAATTACAGCTGTGAGTTGTGCAATAGTGTGAATTTATTATCCCAGTGATTCTGCACACAGTGTGAGTTCCTATACATTAAGGGCCAGATTTAAGAAAAGTGGTGTTGCACTCAGTGCAGCACCACTTTTCTTGCGCCCCTTAGCCCCCCCCCCAACACCACCATTTGTGTGCTGTATCTAAGATACAGCGCACCATGGCGATAGTTAGGGAACTAGCGTCCAAAAATGTTATGCTAGTTTGGAGTTTTGCAGTGTTAACGAGTCCTTTTATGTTAATTTATTACACATTAGGACTTGTTTTAAGCCAATGAATCTTGTGACCCAGTTGAGAGACACCGTAGGACGAGATAGCTGATCAATATGTCAATCAATATATCAATAATATCATCAATATTTATCACATCAATATACTTCACTTTAGTCAAAGACATTAATCAAAATTGATGACGCAACCATGACCTTTCAGCCATGAATAACCACACCTTTAATAGAATTTTATGAATTTTATTCCCTATTAGTTACAATCTATGAGCAAAAGGGTTAATGTCAATACCAAGAAGCATAATAGCATAGTCACGATGTGGCAACTGTGATAAGATTTCATTAACGCGAGAATCACAAATATTAGAACATAATACAGCGTAAACATAGATCAAGATAGCAGAGTGCTGAACACAAGTCAATTCAACATAGCATAATGTCAGTTGTTTGTCTATTTGCGTCAGTTTAAGTGAACCCCTGTCCTAACCACTGATTAGCATTAGCATGTTGGGCTTCATGCAAAACAATTTAGAACACCAATTTGGAAAACATCTGACTATGGTCTCTATCAGAATTAAGCAGTTGGTACCTAGAAAGGAAAAGCAAACAGACAAATTACAAAGTGCATCGTCATTATTACCCTCCAAGGATTAGGTCAGCACACAGGTTCAGTCTTTGTCTTCAGGACATCAGTCAAAATGCCATCAGTCTAAGCTCAACTAAAGGGCATAGGGGACACTTCCCTCATAAGGAGGAGAAGTGTAAAATGGGCAGTCTATGGGTGAGGATGGTTTTAATAAGTCTCAAAGTTACCAAACAGAGTGACAGAGTTTCTGGATAAAATCAATAGCATTCCCTACCTAGTTCTAATGACCCTTCCATGACATGGGTTTTTATCCCTTTTTCATAGTACATTCCCCCAAAATTCTATTGGACATTTACTATACCCCACTATCTTTAACCTATCAAATTCAACATTAGGTAATCCCAGTTGTCTCCCCCCATTAATTAATCGCACTTTGATTGGTCTCCATAATTGACGTCTTTGGAGGTGGCACGTCTGGTGTTACTTCACTCTTTGGCATGTCTTTTGGGTCAACAGATCCATTGCCCACCTGTCTAAATGACCTTGTACATTACATTAATCTACATTTGTTTCAATTTGTACATAACTCTTAAACCAAGGCACCGAATATGCGCTTGGGAACGGAATCGACATAGATACATTCATCTTCCAAGTTGAAGAAAAAGAACATTTGCAGGGTCATGGCCCTTTGCGATTCAGCACACTGGAAAACAGAAAAATGCATTTAATATGACAGCTGGGCAGCTAAAACCCACAGCTCACGCTAACTTAAGGCCTATAAAGATTTTCAATATAAATGCAGTAACATAAATGTTAATACAAACTTAATTAATCATAACATAAACAATTTATTCTTCATTATTAGTTTGCGTATACATTGGTGGCCATTTACCGTGGTCACAATTCAGGTGCACGTTTAAACAAAACCACTATTATTATTGTTTTCTATGTAGCATCGTTACACATTGATATAAGCATTTCATTTTAGTATATATTATTTAGACTACGCTCTCTCAGTCTCTCCTCTGATGACGCTCGTCATCACACAAACCTTTCCCTTTTTAACCTTTTTAATTTTAATTTTTCACTTTACGCATAATGAGCATTTCAACATCTTGTCCCTTATGTGAACTCTCCCAACTTTCATTGAACATTTTCTCTCTTTCACTTTCTTCATTTCTTCTGGTTCTTTTGGTCCAATTTCTCTTAATTTTATAATTGATTTTTCATGCCCCCATAATCCTAATACACAGGCCAGAACAATTAATAGACCCATTAGTATTTTTGCAAGTACCCCTTTCCAAATGTTGGTAAACCAGCTCCCTACTCTGGCAATTCCTTTTCCAAATTTCTCCCAAACTCCAGGTTCCTTCAAGTCCTTCAAATCTGCACTATCTCTAGCTAGGTTAGTAAGCATACCTCTAATCTTCTTACTATTGTCCGGAATCAACGAGCAACAATGACTCTCGTTGAGCATCTTGCAGACCCCTCCACTCTTTGCTAAAAGAATGTCTAAAGCAAGCCGATTTTGAAGAGTCATAGCTCTTTCTGCAGCAAGTTCAGTATCCACTAGGAGTATAGCCCCAGTAAAATTTGTCAGCATGTTATCCACAATAGTAGACAACTTTTGAATTATCATAGAATTCAAGATAACCCCTACTGAAGGGATTATAGCTCCAAATATATCACCAATGACAGCAGCCACTGATTCTGATTTTTGTCTAGAATGTTGTAACTCAGACGTTTTGGATATCTGTTTTAAGTCATTAATCTGATAAATCTTTGGGAAAACTTTTCCCAAAAAACATGTCCCATACCATCCCCTAGGGAGACGGTAATAAGCATTAAGTCCACAGATGTAATAGATCCCAGGGATCGCTGGATCCTGTCCATTCAGCATAAATGTCTACTTACTCTGAAACAAAAACACATGTCTGTATTCACTCGTTCCCACAAACAAATTATCCTGCTCAGACTTTGGCCTATATATACAAAGCCTACCTACATGTAATGCATCTATAGCCAGTTTGCCTTGTGTTTTGATTGCGGTGTAAGCATAATCATTTGCATATGTTCGTTTCTCTAGCCATTTTCCTAATCTTTCTTTCAATGCTTTGCGTCTATCATCAGTGTTATCTAAAAAGCTTTTCTCTACAGGCGATACTAAGCAAGTCAGATTGTTGCGATGTGCATAAGCAGTTCCAAATGTAAGCGTCGGCTCAAAGAATCCTCTAACTATTTTTATATCATGTTCCTTAGCTAGCTTGTTCAGGAATTCAATCACAGGTACAAAGGAAAACACAACATACAGATTTGAATAAAAGTACTGCACATGCTCTTGATTATAGAATCTGGTTAGTAGCAAACTACAGCTAATCCCGTAAGTTAGAGGAAGGCTATGGTAGGTAACCCCTTCTTGCACAGATGAAGGAATCTTGGTACACACATAACAGTCTTTCGCATCCATGGTCTCCACATACTCATTCAGCAAGGGATAGAAGACGTTAGTAGAAAAATCCCCCTTTGAATTAGTTCCCTCATTCAAGTGTCTTGCATCCTGCTCAGACCTTTTCCACGGTGTTAGTGTTGTAGTTTCAGGTTTTGAAGTAGCATTAATAGTCTTTTTCTCCAACCACAGCATTCCCACAATCACTCCCACAAATATTATTGCACACACAATACCTATTAGGGTATTAAGGCTTAACCACCCACACACATTACTTCCCTTGTTACTACCTCTATTATAAGCCATGTCTGTATAGAATCAAACAGCAGAATAACAATCAATTTGAGAGTGATATAGAACTCTTTTTCTCTTGTGCTCTGCGTGTATTTACAGCATTTTCCCTCGCTCCAGGACCCCTTTGGTCAAATCAGGTTAGCAGCTTGTCGTAATCGGGTTTCTCATAGTCGAATCCGGTTCTAATGTCACATTCTGTAATTTATAAGTCTCTTTCCTCAGTTTTCAATTTCGATTTTTAACCAAGTCTTTCCTTTAAATTAGTTCAGGTACCGTAGTATTGGCCTGGTACTTCTCGATCAAAACAGAATGCTAGGAATTCTTGTTGCCATTCAGATGTTGTAGCATACGCCCATTCAGGACCTTTATATCTTCTGTTTGCAACTCTCTTTCTTTTCAACCTTCGTTCATCTTGCTGTTCTCCTTCACTTAGGTCTTCCACTCGGGATGTATCAGTTTCCTCTATTATTGTTTCATCTGGTATGCTTCTTATCCTTAAAAGTGGTTTCTCTGGCCAGTTATCACCCTTATGCGTCTTCTTCCGATATGTCTTTTCAGGACGTTGGACAGCACCCTCCTCTTGTGATATGGTGTTTTCACTTGACGGACCTGCAACTGGCTCAGGGGATGCTGGCACACCCTGATCTCTTTCTATTATTTCTCCTTCTTCTTCTTCTTGATCTGTAATGGTTCAAGTTCTAACCCGTATCCGTCTACTTCTGGGAGAACCTCTCCTTGACTTAGTTCTCCTGCCGCCTCTACTGAGACAGGCACTCTGTCACCTCTCTCGAACTCATTCACTGTTTGAGGGACGAGGCTGTTCTCAGTGGGCTCTCCTGCAGTCTCAGTTCCTTCTTGGCTGTTTTCTGGCCCTGAGATTCCTCTTCCTGGAACTGTTGTGCCAGAAACTTCAAGTTCCTCATCAGTTGGACACGTTACCTTCTTTGTGTGACTGGCATGTATCCAGTTTGGAACGCCTGCACATTTCACGGCAGTGGTTGTTGTCAAGATTACTTGATACGGCCCTTTCCAACGTGGCTCCAAACACGACTTTCTCACGTGCTTCTTGACAACTACCCAGTCACCGGCTTGTAGGGTGTGACCTGGATCTCCAATCAGTGGCAATGTGTTAGCCTCTACCTGGTGAGAGAAAGAGTGAATCACATCAGCCAAACCTCTGCAGTAGTCCAACACCATATCATCTGTGATATTCACTAGAGCATTCGCAGGTACTGCTGGCAACCTCATAGCTCTGCCCATGAGGATCTCATGGGGGGACAGTCCTGTTTTCTTATCAGGGGTGTTCCTCATTGACATCAGCACTAAGGACAATGCATCTGGCCATTTCATATTTGTAGCTGCGCACATCTTTGCCATTCTTGATTTCAGAGTACCATTCATTTGCTCTACTAGTCCTGATGCTTCAGGGCGGTAGCTACAATGCAGCTTTTGTTCGATGTCTAGTGTGGCACACAGGAGTTTAATCACCTCATTGTCGAAGAGTCTTCCCCTATCTGACTCTATAGAGACCGGAAACCCGAACCTTGGTATTAGTTCCCTAAGCAGCAGCTTTGCAACTGTGAGACTGTCAGTTCTACGAGTGGGGTAGGCTTCAATCCAGTGACTGAAAACACACACAATCACCAACACGTACTTCAGTCCTCCACAAACAGGCATCTCAATGAAGTCCATTTGCATTTTGCTGAACCGACCACCAACTCTCCCAATGTGGCTCAAAGTTACCACAGTCCCTTTTCCAGCATTCATCTGTTGACAGATGATGCACCTGTGACAGGTAACCTCTGCGGCATGTCTGAACTTTTGGGTTGAACCATTCGACCTTATCATTGCATCTCTCCCAAGGTGAGCCTGTCCATGGTATAGCCTGGCAAACTGGGACAGAAAGCTGTTTGGTAAGACTAATTTCCCCTCTTCTGAGACCCACAAATCATCAGCCCTCTGTACACATTGCGGGCCATATTTATACTTTTTGACGCAAAACTGCGCTAACGCAGTTTTGCATAAAAAAAATTAGCGCCGGCTAATGCCATTCTGAAGCGCCATGCGGGCGCCGCGTTAGCCGCCGGCGCTGCCTGGTGTGCGTGAAAAAAAATGACGTACACCAGGCAGCACCGGCGTAGGGGAATATGGAGCTTGGGCGCCAAAAAATGGGGCAAGTCAGGCTGAGGCAAATTTTTCGCCTCAACCCGATTTGCGCCATTTTTTTTTTGACTCCCAACCCCCATTGAAATGACTCCTGTCTTAGCAAAGACAGGAGTCATGCCCCCTTGCCCAATGGCCATGCCCAGGGGACTTCTGTCCCCTGGGCATGGTCATTGGGCATAGTGGCATGTAGGGGGGCACAAATCAGGCCCCCCTATGCCACAAAAAAAAAAAAAAAAATACTTACCTGAACTTACCTTAATGTCCCTGGGATGGGTCCCTCCAGCCTTGGGTGTCCTCCTGGGGTGAGCAAGGGTGGCAGGGGGTGTCCCTTGGGGCATGGGCGGGCACCTCTGGGCTCCTTCAGAGCCCACAGGTCCCTTAACGCCTGCCCTGACCAGGTGCTAAAAAACGGCGCAATAAGGCTGGACGTCATTTTTTTGGACCCGCCCACTCCCGGGCGTGAATTTTGCCCGGGAGTGTAAATACGGCGCACATGCCTCGGAGTCAATTTTTTAGACGGGAACGCCTACCTTGCATATCATTAACGCAAAGTAGGTGTCCACGCTAAAAAATGACGCAAACTCCATGGACTTTGGCGCTAGACGCGTCTAACGCCAAAGTATAAATATGGAGTTAGTTTTGCGTCGGAATTGCGTAAAAAAAAACGATGCAATTCCGGCGCAAACAGAGTATAAATATGTCTCTGCATTCTTTGCCAGGAACGTTTTTCCTCTTTACTAGCACGACCCTGTAATGTTTTTAACTCATCTAGCGTATCAACCACCCTTAATGCAAGGTTCAAACATGTGTCATTTTCAGTTTGCTGTAACAATTCCCACTGTTCTTTGAACGATATACAGTTCAATGCGCAAAATCTTGTGACTTGATCTGCATAACCGTTTCCCATGGACACAAAATCTTGTGACTGAACGTTAGCATTGCATTTCACCACGGCAATTTCAAAAGGTAACTGAATTGCATGTAACAAATCCTTTATTTGTTCACCATTTTTCACAGGAGAATCAGAAGAGGTCATGAAACCTCTCTGTAACCACAGTTGGCCAAAATCATGTACAATTCCGAATCCATATCTGCTGTCAGTATAGATAGTGACTCTCAGATTCACAGCTGCGTGGCATGGCTTAGTAAGGGCAATTCATTCTGCAACTTGTGCGGAAAACACTTTCTTGAGCCAGGAAGCTTCAATGATACCAGCTATGGTTCATACAGCGTAACCAGCCGTCAGTGTTCCGACGGAATCTGTTAAACAGGACCCATCGACAAACATAATACAATCATCATCATCATCATCAACACATAGCTTTATTCAGTTACTTTCAACCATAAAAGCAAAACAACCAACAATTAAATGAAAAAGGAGATAGAAATTAGGTTAAAAAGGATAAGAATAAGATAAAAACATATACAGTATGTCAGCCTTAAAACACATAACATTATTTTCCTTAGAAAAAGCACCTAACCCCCTAATACCTAACATTTAAATTAAACATGGGGTTTTATTTCAGTCTAGGTGTGTAGTTAAAATTTAGCAGCTAAAACACTTTTTTTTTTTTTTAAACATTTGGTCCTCATCATCATTATTTCCCCAAAAGTTTAGTATGTATATGCCAAGCAGCTACAATATACTTGCTAACCGCACAAGATAGAGGGAGAGAAGTTTCCCTCATCATGATCCTTAAGGCAACAATACAATGTCTTACCCCCATATTACTGCACACAGATCGTAACCACTTCCGTCGCGCAATCAAATAAACAGGGCATATAAACATAAAATGTACAATAGATTCTGAAATTTGATTGCAACTCGGGCAAGTGTCAGGACTTGGGATCGCACTCCGCGTACTGCCATAGGATTTAAGAGGCAGACAACCATATCTGAACTGAATATACAGACTCTTACTTAATGGATCAAGAATTGTATCCATAAATGGTTCCAAATATGGATACCATTTAAAATCAAAGAATTGTGACGTCAATCTGCCTTGTGTTGAGCACAGCAGATAGTTTTCCCTGACATGTATCCAGTAAACGGTTTTCAGATGATTCTTCTGATCCTTCCTTATACTTTCTGGATGACTCCAAAACTCACTAAGACCCAATCTATGAAACCATTTTGAGATGTGGTTAAACCAGGAAATGGTAAGTACATTTGGTCTATCTAGAATGTCTTGAATAGACTCCTTGTATGTGGATAGCTCAGGGGTGGTCCATACACGGACCCAGAAAAGCAATGGTCGTAGGGCAATTACATCTGAGATGCGTGGAAGGCCGAGGTCCCAGAACATTGGCAGCAGTGGGGTACTGCGAGGACAGGCCAAGATTGACCTTACAAAGTTGTTTCCCCCCACTGCTAGCTTGCCAGTGTTCGAGGACCCCCAAATTTCTGCCCCATAGACCGCAGCGCTCTGTGCCTTTGCTCTGTAAATTTTAATAGTTGGAGTAATCACTCTCTCAGAGGTAGACTTGTGGAAGCGTAAAATGGCCCCAGATCTCTGTGCCAGAAGAGCTAAGATTTTATCGATTTGGGGCCCCCAATGCAGGTTGTTACTAATTCTCACCCCCAAATAATCTATGGAGCTTACCATACCTAGGGGGGTTCCATTATAGAAAATTGAGTATCTCTTAGTGGGGCCACAGCCCAGTGTCATAAGTTTAGTTTTGCTGTGGTTGAGTTCAAGCCCATAGTCAGCACAGAACAAACTAAACTTATCCACAAGTACCTGGAGACCCATGGGAGTTCTGGAGATCAGAAGGGAATCATCAGCAAATAGCAAAATTGGAATTTTGTGGTTATTCAAGGATGGAGCATCATTTTGGCAGTTGGTAACGACTTGCACCACCTCATTGATAAACAATGTAAATAGCGTTGGGGCAAGAACACAGCCCTGACGCACCCCTCTCCTAATCTCTATTTTGTCGGTGAGTTCCCCCTGATTACCCCATCTGACTTGTGCAAATGTTTTTTCATGTAATCTTTTAATTAAATGCACTAAGTTTCCTGGGGTACCGATTTTGTTTAATACTCCCCAAAGTTTCTCTCTTGGGACAAGATCGAATGCAAATATCAGATCTACAAAGGCAACATAAAGTTTTTGCTTGGATAGGGTGACATACTTCCAAAATAGTAATGACAGTCTGAAGACTTGGTCCATGGTATTAGTTTTAGGCCAAAAACCGGCCTGTAAGGGGGATAAAATTTAGTTGTCTTGGATCCAATCGGTAAGCCTATCTAAGACTTGCTTAGCAAACGTCTTCTGGAGGATATCAATAAGGCTGATTGGACGGTAGTTTGCAGGTGAACCTACATCACCCTTTTTATAAATCGGTATTATTTCTGCGCCACGCCAAGAATCTGGAATAGGGCTACCAGCTGCTATGGCATTAGACAATAAATTGATGTACCATGCCCATATCTTTGGTTCTGATTTAAACAAGTCCCCAGGGATCTTATCTGGACCAGGGGCTTTAGCTGGCCTCAAAGAATTGATTGCAGCTGTTGTTTCGGCTAAGGTAAAAACAATGCTCTCAGTTGAAGTCATGTTAACAGCCCAACACTCATCGTATCCAGGATCCTCCGGAGCTTGCGGTGCAGGCAGAGCATATATTCCAGAAAAATAGGACACCCATCTTTCGGGCTGTATATACATACCGATGTCATCATTGCCCCTTTTCGAACTAGAGGTCAACAGCCGCCAAAAGGAACTATCATCTTTGTATTTGACTGCTGCAAGCAGCTTCTGCCATATCTCATTATCCCAATCTTTTTTTGCTTGTTTCAGGGCATTAGCATACCTACGTCGGGCCTCTTTAATAACCACTTGGGTAGAGTTTTTTACAGCCTCGT
The DNA here is from genome assembly GCF_031143425.1 of Pleurodeles waltl. Taxonomy (NCBI): domain Eukaryota; kingdom Metazoa; phylum Chordata; class Amphibia; order Caudata; family Salamandridae; genus Pleurodeles; species Pleurodeles waltl. The sequence goes on along the minus strand of NC_090443.1, from coordinate 236,351,544 downwards.
TTAAATTAGATCTTGCTCGCACACAATCCTGATTGTACCAATCCCTACGGGGGGTATCAGCAGGTCTCGATTTGGAAGGGGTTTCCCTATAGAAGATACCCTGTAGGGAATCCACCAATTTAGTATGGATAGCCATAATGGGAATGTCAGGGGCTTCTTGTTCCTCATATTCTACGAAGAGTTTTAAAAATATTGAATATATTTCCCCAATCAAGTACGGATTGAATTCAACCTTTGGCCAACAGACCCGAGAACGTCTATGGTTCAGGTAAGGGAGTGGGACATTAGTGATCGTTGTGTGCTGGAATCCTAAAAATGCATGGTTGGTCAGTACAAGGCACAGAGGATTATGATCGCTATCCAAGCGAGATAAAATTTCCATGTCCAGTGAACTTGACCATAGCCTAATGTCCACCAGGATATAATCAATAGTACTAAAGGAAAGCCCTCGCTTGAAAGTGATGGCTCGCTCTGAATCAGATTTAGTGCGGCCGTTACATTCTCTCAGGCCATATTTCAGGCAAAGGGAAGACAACTGAGATGCAACACAGGAAACGGGAGAAAACACCATTTCCTTGGATTGGGGAATACCCCAATGTTCGTCCTCTTCAGTAGTCAGATTACTGATGGTGTTGTCCAACGCAAAGGAACAATTGAAATCGCCTGCTATGATCAGGAGATCTGAAGGGTCCAGAAGCTCTATGTAGTCCGTCAACTGGGTGAGAACCATTGATTCTGACCCACGGGGAACGGATCTTGCATAGGTATTCAGAACTATCAGCCTGAATCCGGGTCGGAAAGTGAGTTGCACACCCAGCAGATCATAGGAATTAAACTTTATCATAGAGTGGTCACATTCTAGCTTGTTGTTCAATAAAATCATTAACCCTCCTATCTGTCTTCCAAAGCCACCGGAGGCAGGTTGGGCAGCAGAAAAATAGGTTGTAAAGCCTTGTATGGATAACTGTTCTGCAGTCCAGGTTTCTTGAAAAAGACAGATATCTTGTTTATTAACAAGGCTTACCCATTCCGTGTCATCCAACTTTGACTTGATTCCTGCTACATTCCAAGATATAATATTGATTTTAGGAGGCGTAGTTGTTAATTTGGATCTCATTAAAGAGGCGGGAAATGGAGTCCCTATAAGGTGACACTCGTCATTTGCTATTTTAGGAAGTACTATACAGGTGGTAATCAGTCAGTCTGATTCAGAAAGTAAGGGGTAAGGGTTCTCAGATTTAGATGTTGCAGAATTATCTGAAGAGGGAATAACCCCGGCTACAATAGTTCCAGATGTACTACATCCTCTACATAGCGGGGCTCCAGGCGGCTGACTACTAAGTCTAAGTTTCGATTCCCTATCTATACATAGTGTACCTGTCCGTGTATCGAAGGCCAGGAGATCATTAACTAGACTACTATCATTAAAAAGAATCGAAATATAATCAAAATCCGACCCTAACTGATTATATCTGTGTGCCTCACGTATATCAGAACGGATAACAGAGAGACAGTTCCTCTGGGAGCGTATCCAATGAATGACTTTGTTAGTTAGAGAGTCACTTGAATACAATCATTTTCTTTCAGCCGTGTGTCTTGAATATCTGGTTGTGGTTTGGTACATAATTCCGTTACCTCAAGAAAATCATTTTCAAATTCTTCCTCATTATTAATTTCAGTATTCTCAGCAGGAAGTAAAGTTGCCGGGTTCAATACAGTACATCGTGTCAGCAAAACATTTGGGGGCATATTTATACTTCGTCTGTGCCGTTTGTGCGTCAAACATTTTGACTCACAATCAGCGCAAACGTTGCCCCGTATTTAAACTTTGACGCCTGAGCCCGCGGATGTCAAAATTCCGCCGTGTGCGTCATTTTTGGGATGCGGCAACCCACCTTGAGTTAATTATATTCAAATTAGGCGTTTCCATCCAAAAAATGGCTTAAACGGGCGTGCGTCTTATTTATGCTTTCGGGCAAAAATGGCGCACGGCCGGGAGGCGGAGCCAGAAAATGACGCACAGCCGGTTTGCGTAAAAAATTAACGCCTGGGTCAGGGCAGGCGTTAAAATGGGACAAACACACCTGTATTTAATCAGAACACACAGAAGCAACAGCAGAGCAGCAGAGTAGCAACAGAGAGCCATGGAGGTGATACTAATCCAGCGTGCACGCAGACGCAGAGCCCAGCAGCAACAACAGCAGCTACAACAACACCAGCAGGGACCCCAAAGGCAGCGCAGAAGGCAGGAGAGAATATTCCGCCCAAGAACAATCCTTCAGGGCCTCAGGGAACACGACATCATACAGAGGTACCAGTTGAACTGGCAGGCCATTCAGCAGCTGCTGAGAAACATTGAACAGCAGTTGGCCCCCACTTTGGTGACACCCCACACCATCCCAACAGAAACAAAGCTGCTTGCCTTACATCATACGCTGGCAAGTGGCTCTTTTCAAACAACTGGTGCCCTGGTTGGCGGAATATCACAACAATCATTCTCCGCCTTTTTGCCTAAAGTACTGGACGCCATCATTCGACTGAAACCCCGCCACATCTGCTTCCCTAACACACTGCAGAAGCAGCAGGAAACTAAACAGGGGTTCTACGCAATCAGTGGCTTCCCACATGTCCTTGGTGCAATCGACTGCACACATGTACGCCTTGTGCCACCTGCTCCAACTGAACACCTCTACCGCAACAGGAAGCACACACATTCCATCCACGTGCAGGCCTTTGTCGATCACCAGGGATTGATCACCAACATCGTGGCTAAATATCCTGGGAGTGTACATGACTCATACATCTTCCGTCACTGCACCATCAATCAACACTTCCAGGATGGACGGTATGGCAATGGACTACTTGTTGGTAAGTACAAAAACCTACATATATATATATATACACTGCACAGCAACCCTCTAGGACACACAACACATACACCACAACAGCAGCATGTCGACAGGGACACACTGAGGTCGTGACATCGCTAGCCATGTTTCTTAAGTCACCATTGAACCTGTCACACATCGGAATTTACTGTACAGCCTAATGTGAAGACGTCAATGAGTGTGGTTGCCGAAATGTCACCTTGCAAATTGTAAGTGTCCCAATGACCTTCACATTAATACATTGCATAAGTCTAAAGGTATGGGATGTCCAGGGTACTTTGATATGAACGTGTTAACAACACTTTAAATTTTAACTGTGCATGAAACTATCATCTCATCCCCAGTGAAGACACACGGACTCCTGTATCACAAGTCACAATGCTAGGGAGGGCACACTGTACTGCAAATCCCAAAACATACTGCTGACAAACGGTTAGCAGACAAACACTCGTTCAGCCAAGGAAACAGCACAAGGCAGATGGTATAGCCTACAAGCATAGGATGTCACATTAGTACACAAAAGAGTCACAGACAACACAAGACAACTACTGCCATTAAAGGTCTTTTCAATAGTGCCATCTACATCAACATGATCCCATTCATTTTCTCTTGCAGCTGATCAGGGGTATGGCATCCAGCCACGGATCATGACACCATTTGGCAACCCGAGTACAGCTGCAGAGCGTGCATACAACAAGGCCCATAGCAGGACACGCAGCATTGTCAAGCGGACCTTCGGCACCCTCAAGTCAAGGTTCCACTGCTTCGACATCACTGGTGGTAGCCTCCTATATTCCCCCGAGATGGTCTGTAGGATCATCCTCACATGTGCAATATTACACAACATTTGCATCAAAAGAAACATTCCCCTCCTGGAACCAGAGCCACACATGCCTGAAGAGGAGGAAGAGGAGGATGCTGGCCAGCAACAGGAGGGGGAACTACAGAACACAGCTGCTGGTATACACAGGCGGCAACAGAGTGTAAATAATTTCTTCTGAATATGTTCACCTTTAGTTAACTAATTTAAATAAGCACCTATTATAATCACCATATCATGATCTGGCTATTCCTTTTTAAACACCTTCATCTCTACTTCAGAATAAGAGTGTTGCCTCATGGAGCATTGCTGAGATACTGAGTAGGACACGGAACATCCCAGAGCTTATGTGATGCCTAACATACAATGGTCACATACACACACACTCTTAATGACATATATCATGTACATATCTCCTTTGAAGGCCAATAGCAGAGGACCACAACTTTTTCACACATACATGTTGAAAGCAAAGTCCAACGCAGCATATGGCACACAACAATGACACCATCACTCAATAAGGGGAAAACAAGCCTCATACATGAGGCAGTCAATGTGCTTTGGCATCACTAACAGGAATGTCTGACAAGACCCTTGACAGCAGTTAGTCCAACTGCATCCAATATTTGCAAGGAATATCTGTGAGTAGAGTTCCATAGAAGCAGAACATAGACAGCATAAGTGCCACACATATGACATGCATTGCGCACATGACATTCCATGCACATGTCAGCCCATTTCCTAACTCCTTACTCACCCATGCACCTGGTCACAACCCACCTGTCGGAAGAGGACCCTGGAATACTAAGATGTGTACCCTGATAATACCTCCTCTACACACACAGACCAACATTAGCAAACCAGTGTGCTACACCCTTTCCTAAGGTATGCCATTGTCATAGAACATCTGACTGCATGGACGTCAGGTCAATTTATACACTGACTTCTAGTTTCAAAGCCCTGTTAGCACATGTAGATTGCTTCCCCTTGTGAAAATGTCTGTTGGCCCTTAGAATGCAAGTCTCACCTACAGGACTGGTGAGAAACAGATGCAGCCCACACCTGTGATCACCTCCATGCACACCACCTATTACAAAAAGCACTGCCCCTGATGATGCCTGGAACAGCATAGGAGTCGCCATTATGTCAAATACACTGTCAACCATTGATACTAATTAAGCCGTGTAACACAGCCCTTGGGTTCATTTGTCACCTTCAAAAACACTGGACGTACACAGATTGACATGTCAACTGTCTAGTTTGTCCTCCAAACAGTCTCAGTCAGACCACTGATTATGTAACTTGTCCAGTAGCTGGCTCCTGAATCATCTTGCATTCTGTCAGCCTGACTGGCAACTGTCTGTGTGTCACACTAAAGCATCCCTGTGTCTACATATGTACCACACTTGCGTTAGCAAACCTCCCATTCATCAGGGGGCTTTGGGCATGGGCTTCTTCCATGCATACACAAATACATTGTACAGCATCATCTGCCTTTTAACTGTACCATTTGAGTTACATCCTCTTGGAAATGCAAAATGTATGGCCCATCCCTTGTCTGGGTTGCATATATGCATGAATGACAAAGTGTGACAGTGTCCCAGGGTCATAGGCAGGGATTGGGTAAGGGGCTTTCAGCACAACCAGCAACCTCTGATAATGTACATGACTAATACACAAATGTCAGAACCATGACAGTTCACACACAGAATCACAGTGCCCACAACATAGTGATGGGCTGTGTGTGGTGAATAGCTGTGAGAATAAACAGCACAGAGGCTGTGATGTTCCCAGATGCAGTGGGAAGTGCAGAGGCCAACCTGTGTACAAATGTTGTAATCTCACCTGCCGGAACATGACAATTGAGACATTATCTCACTCAGCACACCAAGGTTGCCCTGTTGACTGTCTCATTACACGTCTTTAGTGACAGGGTGGGACCATTCACATGTTGGTTCACATGTCCACATCTACTTTACTCACATTGATCAACAAAGGATACTCAGTAGTTACAGGAATAGCTGCCACTGACTCATGATGAGTCATGGTCTGAACTGTGACAAATTACACCCCAAACAATCTACAGGATCATCATTGGACCACACACATGAACAAGACACCTATGTGCAATTGATCACTGGAAATATGTGGACACGTGCTGTCTTGTATGCTGGTCCACCACAGCCACTTGATAGTTGTGCCTTACTTCTATGGCCTCAACTGTGGTGTCATCATACATATGAGATTGACCCTTGTCTGTCTGTGCAAACAACATGGTACCCACTTCCTCAATGCATGTGTATGACTCACTGTGGGATTCATCAACTAGTGCCTAGGAAGCTCTTACCAATACTCTAAGCCATTAGATGTAGAAATTGTGGACCTTTGACATGAACATGCATCTGCCATCCATCTGGTGCATACTATGTCACATGTGGTGTCTACGTGACCCTAAAACTTGGAATTATACTTTGCGGGTGTTGTTACATGTATGACTAACACATGCCCTTGCTCATTCCAATTTTTACTTGCATCTTAGGGTTGGACACATGGACGTCACATTCATGCAACCAAATGTACAATAATGCTTCATGTGATGTACACACACACTTGGTCAACCAACAAATTAGTTGTCAAAGCACACACTTTGAGTGAAATTAGGTATTGTACATATGTGCGTCACATTGCTATCCTCTCCTTATGGCAAACATGCTCAATTTGTGCCACACATATATGTAGGCCACACTTATGACCATCTATGACGTCAGCCAACTGTGAACATACTATGAAGGGTGTAGTGGATGATGTTGCGCTGCAGTATTATGTCACCCATGTGAACATACACCATCAACACCATACTGTCTTCAATTAGCTAAACTCTGATGTGTTCCAAATGTAAAATAACCAAAAAAGAAGTAAAAATACCCCAAACCAGTTAATGCACTGTAATTTTGACGGTGTGCGTCATTTTTTGTTTACCAAAACTATATTTGCGTCATTGTTTTGACGCACAGGAGTGAAATTTAGCCCGCATCCAGATATTTGTACAGTCCATGTATCATTATGTGGATGCGGGTTAATATTCACGTCTGTACGTCAAAAAAAATGACGCAAATATAGTTTTGTGCAACAAAAAATGACGCATAATGTGAAAAAGGCGGGACTTTTCATACAGGAAGTGATGTTATAGGATATCCTGTTTACAGATCATGTGCAGTGGGTGTACTTTCACTTTCACTTTGCAGTCTATGATCCTTCTAGACTGTGTGGCTGTGTAGAGAGTATTGTCCAGAGATTTTGTGCTGTATTTGTCCTGTGTGCTATCTGTAAAGTCCTTTTGTGAAATAAATATTGTTTGTGTATACTGTAGTACTGTGTTTTGTCTACATTTGTCCATTTATCTTGTGTATTTCTTGTTTGTGGGAGTCTGTTGTGGGTAGTGTTAGTTTGGGGATAGTTGGGCTCTTTTAGTGTTTAGGTTTTCTTTGTTTTCTGTCTTTTTACCCCTACTTTCACCCATTTCCCCTTTCTATTTCTTTTTCCCATATTCCTTCTCTTCAATTATAAGTATGTCTGGTAGGCCATGTCTTGGCAGGATGGGGGAAGAGGAGTTGGGAGGCTTCATCTGGCTGGTGACACATTTCTTGCCACTCATGATCCAGGCAGGGGGCAGGGTCATACAGGGGTACCCAACAGAGGCGCGCAGAATCCGGTGGGGAAAGGTGCTGCATCACCTGCAGCATGTGTATGATGAAGCACCAGTGGGCTGACCTCATCACCAGGGAGCAGGATCTCTTGGACCACCTGGGAATCATGACTGGTGGCACTGTTGGTGAGTACGACCATTGTTATTGTGCACCATTAAATGCTCTGTAGTGACATCAGTGGATTAGTGCAATGTCTGCCAGCTAACTTGATGACTGTGTGTAATTTTGGGGAAATATAAGGGAATCATTGATGCACTATGGCAAGGATCATAATTGCTAGCTGTCAGGTAGCACGTGCTCAGCAAACCTACAGGTAACTTTACCATGAAGGAAATTGGTGCGGCCTTTTTGTCAGCACAGCTAACAAAATAGGAGCCAATCATGTCTATATAGGGTATTATTGACAGAGAAGTACAGATGTACCAACAATTAGGCCAACAATGTTGACGCAATTGCTAGACTGACTATAGAATCGCTACATGATGCTGAAAATGAGTGCTGCCTTCACGTCAATTGATAATAGCAAAGTGGCTCAAACATTGGTCTCATGTTAGTCTGGTGAGTGTGGAAGGAAAGTGTTCACAGAAGTACTATGAATGTGTGTGATTATTGTGTTTCTTGATCTTTTTGGATACATGTCAGTTAATGATTTGAAAACATCATGAAAAGGTGTAAGGTGTCCTCAGCTAACATCTTAAGATGTTTGTTGGAATCGGTTGAGCCACAATCCAAATATGGATGGCGGTCAAAGTGTATGCACATGGCTTCACATCTCCATGGTTTGTGCAAATCACCATAGCTGGGCCACATCAATTGACTATACTGTAACAACAGGATGGCTTACAGGAGTCCCTGCCCCTCCCGCTGTACATTGGGCCTATGTGCACTAAGGGGCATATTTATACTCCGTTTGTGCCGGAATTGCGTCGTTTTTTTTTTACGCAATTCCGACGCAAAACTAACTCCATATTTATACTTTGGCGTTAGACGCGTCTAGCACCAAAGTCCATGGAGTTAGCGTCATTTTTTAGCGTGGACACCTACTTTGCGTTAATTATATGCAAGGTAGGCGTTCCCGTCTAAAAAATTGACTCTGCGGCATGTGCGCCGTATTTACACTCCCGGGCAAAATTCACGGCCGGGAGTGGGCAGTTAAAAAAAAATGACGTATGGCCGCTTTTGCGCCGTTTTTTAGCGCCTGCAAAAGGCAGGCGTTAAGGGACCTGTGGGCTCTGAAGAAGCCCAGAGGTGCCCTCCCATGCCCCCAGGGACCCCCCCTGTCACCCTTGCCCACCCCAGGAGGACACCCAAGGCTGGAGGGACCCATCCCAGGGACATTAAGGTAAGTTCAGGTAAGTGTTTTTAAAAAAAAAAAATTGTGGCATAGAGGGGGGCCTGATTTGTGCCCCCCTACATGCCACTATGCCCAATGACCATGCCCAGGGGACAGAAGTCCCCTGGGCATGGCCATTGGGCAAGGGGGCATGACTCCTGTCTTTGCTAAGACAGGAGTCATTTCAATGGGGGTTGGGAGTGAGAAAAAAATGGCGCAAATCGTGTTGAGCCGAAAAAATTGCCTCAACCTGACTTGCCCCATTTCTTGACGCCCAAGCCCCATATCCCCCTACGCCGGCGCTGCCTGGTGTACGTCGTTTTTTTTAACGCACACCAGACGGCGCCGGCGGCTAACGCCGGCTAACGTCATTCAATAAATACGGCGCCCGCATGGCGCTTCAGAATGGCGTTAGCCGGCGCAAATTTTTTGGACGCAAAACTGCGTTAGCGCAGTTTTGCATCAAAAAGTATAAATATGGGCCTAAATGTGTCATGGCCACAAGGCATGTTTGACTGGTAAAGCAGTCCTCAAGTAACCAGGCATTGGATGTTTCTCTTGGATGCACTTGATGAGACGATTACACTCCATATTTTTTAGTGGTCTCCAATTATGGGGCAAGTTTGCAACCACATGATAGTTAGGGCCAATGTATGTGTGCAGCTATATGTGTAACTGTCACAGGAGACCCATGCTATGTACAAGTTGCCCGTGAAATATCAGATGCAGTACCATCATGTCTGAATGGCTGCCATGTCCTTATTCAGCCTACACATTGTAAATGATACTGAAAATGTTGCACTGTGCACAGATTTTGAGCACATTTGTTCCTTCCATACCTTACAGGTGGACCAGCGCCCTACACTGTGGGAGATGTGGCGACATTTGAGGACCCCGACCACTACAGTAAGTGTTGATATGTCTGTTATGTGTTGTGTTTGCTGGTTATGGACTCATGTGAGTTGGACGGATAGCAAGGTGTGATGCGTTGGACAAGTTTCTCACTTGTTCCATGAGTGGGAATGCAGTTCTCACATGTTTTGAGTTAGCCAATGTGTATCCAATGGTATCATGTAGGGATTGTAGGACATCCCTGTAGGCCCCACTGTGAGTACAGGGGATAGTCATGTCTCTGACACTTGTATCACCAAGAGTCGCAATGGAAGTCAGCCCCTATTTAGTCAGCATGTCAGACCCACATTCTCTAAGATTGGTGGAGCTAATAGCTTCCCAATAGACATCTGCTTCACTGTTTACCTACGTAAGTTTGAAACAGTAGGTAGAACCACCTAGCAGCATGTACTTCCACATGTAGTGCATCAAGTCTGTGGAACCTGAGTGTAATGGCCTAGGTGTGCATGCAATTCATGATCATGGGTGTTCTAGCAACTCTGTGTCTGATGTAAGTCAGGCCTCACTGGAAGTATATGTTGTGTACTAAGTTCTGATTTTCCTGACATGTCTGACCCTATGAGTGCTCTAGGGTTTGCTGACTCCAAATTGTAGATAGACCTTACCTGTGGTGTGTCTGTAGAGACAAGCATGTGTGGATTAGCCTATACACTCCTCGGTGTACATGTTGTTGGCAAATTATAGTTGTGTATCCACCGCCCCCCCTCAAACACGGCCATGGGTTTGTGAATGGGGTACCTAGTATTGATGCTACCAGTATGTCACACATACCTTTGAATAAGTGACAGTTTGGTTGCATAGTAGTATGCACACTCAGGTTTGGCACTTTGTACCATATTGGACAGTCCAGCTACAACTTGCAGACCATGTGGCTTTAGTTTTGCTTTCCGTACACTGACAATTGTAGCCCAGCTCTTGGTGGAGGATATGCAGCATGATTCTTAGATGTTAAATGTCAAAACTCAGATTGCAAGTCAAGGCCAGTTGTTACCCATCTTGTGGGTTATGGATGTGCTTTGTGTGATAGCACCTTTGTTGTCTGGCATGCCATGTACTTCCTCAGGGACATTCGATGCTCTGTATTGTGATATGAGCTGTTAGAAGTACAGTAGATGTAATGTCTGATTAACTTGCTGTGCCGTTTCACACAATGCAGTTACTAATGTGGAATATCTGCATTTGTCTTCACAGCAGCTAACATGACTCCAGACCAGGTCTGTGAGTTTCAGCATCGGGCCATGCGTTACCAGCACATCCTGCTGGTGGAGTCGGGGTTCCGGAGGATGGCCCGGCGATATCGCCATGAACGTGCCTCCGGGGCATGGCGAGCCTTCTCACATGGTGGGCCTACTGTGCCCACCACAGCCACCACAGAAACAACCACCAATCAGAGCCAGGTGGCCCCACCCACAGCTGCCTCTGTTGATTCTACATCTGCTGGACTTCCTGGCCCCAGCATTGCCTCCGGTGCAGGACAGCCCACACAGACCTCCTCCACCTGTACCCAGACTGCCACTGCTCCAGCTGTTGAACCTGCAACCTTCAATAGACTTGAACACAAGATGATCAAAGTGCTGCGCAAGGTGAGCCACCTGAGCCGGGACGTGCGGCACATTAAACGGCGGGTCAAGGATATAAAGAGGACCCTCCAGAGGGCCAACCTCTAGACAGTTGAATAGATGGACATGATACCCTCCTCTCTCTCCTCTTTCCTTGTTCTTATAGTTAGTGGGCTTAGGGGGCTTAGTGTTAGGTTAGTATAGGCTGTTAGTTTAGTCAGTGTTAGTGGGTGGGGGTAGGGGTCCTGCTTGTTTCTTTTTTGACTTATTACATGGGTGGGTGGGGGATGGGTGGGGGGCTATGTTGGGGTTCTTGTGTGTAAAAAAAAAAAAAAAAAAAAACATTACAAAAAATTACAAAAACAATATATATTTGTTTAGGATAGTATAGTATGTGTTTAGGTTAGTATGTGTTGTCCTCAATGTGTCCCGTCTCATAAAGGGTGTGGGGGGTAGATGTTTAGAACGTTTCGTTACATGTGATAAGTAAGTGTAGCTTAGGTTAGTTAGGGACAGTTGTGGGTAATGAGTAGTCAGGGTAGATGAGGGTAGGTAAGATTTTTCCTTCAGTTTCCTCATCTATGGTTAGCTTTTAATAAATATTTGGTTACCCCTTAATAGTATGTGTTGAATGGTACTTGATCACGGGTTTGGATTCCGTGTACATCTCTTTTGTGCTATAACATCTCTGTCCAATGCTACAAACAAATCCCAACTGAGCTGTACGATTGGCAGCTAACCCAGAGCTACCTTGCAAAGTGTCTACCCTTTGTTGCAACCACCAATCACAGTTAATATGGTTCCCAATGTGTTTCTGTTGATAAGTGTGTTTTCAAAGTCACTAACAGTGCTTCCAGACTTGATATTGGGGAAACAGTTTTAGGTCTGACTGCAGTGTGATGATCATGCACACCCTTATAAGATGAGTTCTCATTGGCAATCTTGGATTCTTGTCTTCATGACCCTCATACATCATTTGTGACACAGTTCGGCATGATTAACTATTTGTATGTTAACTCAGACACCTTCATTTGTGCAGTTTTTTTATTTATTTACTTAGATTAGTGTGGCATGTTTCTTGTGTTCTTTCTGCATGTTGACAACATTTAGCGGGCACTATTTGATGACTTAGTTATTCCCTGAGGAAGCATTCTTCTGTCCTACACAGCATGGTGGTGTACGGTTTCTCACTTCATCATATTGTTCCCTTAGGATGGGCAGAGTATGATGCAATCATGGTCACTGTGCAGATTTCTCTAACTACATAATATCTGGACAGTTGTATTGACAAGCTTATTACGTTATTTGACAGTAGGGACATTTCAATTATCCACTAGGCAGTTGATATGTCACATTACCCAAAGACAGATTTGTTGTGTAAGTGCTATTTATTGAAAAGCGCTGTAGTGCTATATGTACATTGTCCATGATTGTGAGTCCATTATAGTGATATCTTCCATTGTGATCCAACACAAGGGTTTACCAAAATGCTTTGGTCATACTGGGGTTGCTGTTTCAGACAGTGCAGAGGGACAGACTTAGCCAATGAGTAGGAGAGAGACAATCACTGGTCTGGGTGACAAGATATACAGTGGTTAGCAGAACAGTGCTTGAGTACAGTTGTTGTGAGACTGTCATGTTTCAAAACGCAGGACTTTGGTAATAGTTGGCTATGTGGCAGGGACTAGTGCTTCCTGGTCATTTTCCTTGTGAATGTGATCTGTTCCATGTCCTCTTCTTCTGATGTGTGTGTTGCCTGCTTTGTCCTTGTTGTTGTTGGTTGTGAAGGGGAAACATACACCTCAGTGTTAGAAGACGTGGAGTCAAACATCCGGGTCGCTGCTCCCTGTGAAGGTCTTAAGGGCAGTACTGCTGCAAGGAGGGCCTGCTGGTTCTTGAGAATAGCAGCCACATCACAATGGTAGGCAGCCAGGTCGGCCCTGAGGGGTTCAATGTTGCATTTGTGCACGCATTGACAGGATTGCTGTTGTAGTTGTTGGGTCAACTGTATTACAGCTGTGCTGATTTCCTTCTGGGTTTTCTGCAGTTCCTGCAAGATAGATGTTAGGGCTTGCATAGCTACTGCCTGATCTGCAAATGACATCATGCACAAATGCACCCCCTCAAGGCTGGCTGCCATATTTTGCATCCCCACCCGCACCTCCTTGGCCAGCTCCCGCTATACTCCAACTACAGTTCTCTCAAAGCTGGTGCCAGTGTCGTCTGAGTCCTCAGCTGTATTGGTGCTGGCAGGTCTTACAATTGGGGTGGTGGGTGGTTCCTCTGCGATGGCTGCTTGTTCTGTGCTCCTCCTTGTGACTGAAGGTGTGGTCTGGAGGGTTTCAAGGACCTTTTGGATAGTCTCCTGGGGACTGTTTATCGGCTCGTCATCCATGTCATCAGGGAAATCTGGGACAGGCATATCGGCAGGAGATCCATCTTCCTCTGCAATGAAACAGGGTACAATTAGTGTGTCTGTGTTGTGGCAATTTTGATATGACGTGCCTGCCTTTTGATGAATTCAATTTGTGATCTTGTTTTGTATTAATATCTGCAGTCCTTCAGATGGGCATTGTTTCATGCCTCTGGCCCACCTGTGTGTCACATGTGTGTTATTGAGTTATCAGACTTGTCAGCTTCATCGCCTCTAGGTGTTGGTTTATGCCAAATAGAGAATTGCCACTTTCTTGTCCCACTCGACCCTCCATGTATATCCTTTCTCATGGTGAGACCTTTCACTGGCTGTGGGTGTTCTGATGGCCCTGGCAGCACACTTCACAATCTGGACCTGCCCCAATCCCTGATCGTTCACATCGACTTAAATGTATTTGACATGATGCATATCCTATGCATGGCAATGTTATGATCCGATATGGATGTTGACATTGTTAATGTGTCCTGCTGATGTTGGGTAATGTGTGTTACACTGGATTGCCCTGATAGTCGTATCAGTGTCCTATTTCGTCCTCTGACTGTGCAGGTGTATTTCAGTGACCAGTTACATGTGTCCCCACCTCAATGCTGTTGTCTGAGGAGTATGACATTTGGGATGTTGCCTTGTTACCCAGGCACAGGATGGACCCTGACATATGCAGCATGGGTGTGTCCTTAGTGCTGTGTTGCTCCTATTGTTGTTTACTTTGGCTGATGTTTGTGACAACTATGGGCATTGACATTTGAGTGTACTGGGGCCTTTGTCTTGTTTCAGGGGATTGTTGCAGATGTCATCCTCACCCCCTAATTTAGGTGTGTATGTTCCATGGGGCGCTTACTGCCTTTGGCTACTTGAGCTGCACACAGATCAGAGGTGGTAGTGGCAACTGTTGTCGCAGTTACATTGCAGTTGTCGGTATGGCTAGAGGATTGCTAATAGGGCCCTAGTTAATGTAGGGGGTATGTTGGCTGACGAGTGCCAGGATGTAAGTTTGACTTAGTGGCCTTCCCTCCTGTTGTGGCTTTCCCTTTGCTCCATCGTTGGCATGACAGCATGCCCCCATGGGACTGTTGTTGGTGTTGTGTAATGGTGTGCTCCAGGTCTTCTCAGAACGGGCCATACTCCCATGCCGTGCCCCTTTACCCATGACACTCCATGTATTAGATGACTTCCATGCATTTAGTGGTCGGTATCCCCCCCATTCTCACAGTTGACATTATTGCATTATAATTCCCCATGCGACTTACCCAGCATGTGCGTTTTCTCCTGGTAGTCTGCGCTGTCCTGTCCTTGAATCCCTGTGACGATCTCCTCAGGGATGATGGCTGTGACCATCTCATCCATGTGGTCCAGGGCCTCCTGGTGTGCTGGACTCCCCTCTCCAGTCTGCAGTGCTGCCTTCCTGTTCCTGGCCATCTTTTCCTTGGTCCTGCGTTTGCAGTCATGCCAGCGTTTCTTACACTTGATGACTGTTCTGCGTACTTCAGCCACACTGTTAATCTTGTCGACAATTTGTTGCCATATAGCCTCCCTCCTACTGATTGGCAACTTTGATGTGACAAACAGTTGGTGATGGTGTTCCGTCACCTCTTTAACCAGGATTTCCTGCTCCTCTGCACTGAAGCGACACTTTCTTTTCTTCTTAAAAGTGTCCTGGTTCTTGTGTGGGTCCTCCTGGCTGGTTCCTTGTCTGCTGTCATCTTCCTGGGGTCTGTAGTGGCATCTGGGATCCATTTTGGCTCTCCTCTGGTGAAATGGCCGTGTTTGCTGTGTTTTTTGATGCTATTGCATTAAAAAAAAATGGCGCATATCCGGTTTGCGGTGTCGTAAATCGACCCACAGTCATTTCCGCCGCGTTAACATCGTTTTCCTTTACGACTTGACGCTGCGGTGTGCGGCAAAAATAATTACTCCCACCTGTTGTTTGTGCCGCCGTGCGTCAAAGTATAAATCTGACGCCCGCACGGCACACCAAAATGGCGTTAGCCAGCTGTAATATTTTTGATGCAAAACTGCGCCGACGCAGTTTTGCGTCAAAAAGTATAAATATGGCCCTTGGTGACCCCAGTATGATTGTCTCATATTTAGTGAGACGAGCATTGGTCATGTGCTGAGTTTTGGTTTGAGTCAACAAAATTTCAACTGAATGCAGAACCATCACTGTTAGGGGGTATCCCATGACTATGCCTTCACACTGCGTGAGGCTCTGACCAACTGATGCAACTGCGCACAAACAACCCAGTAAGGCTGCTGCAACGGGGTCCAAGGTAGCTGAAAAATATGCTACAGGGCGATTTGCACCTCCATGGACCTGTGTCAAGACAGACAAAGAACAAGCATCACGTTCATGACAAAACAGTAGAAAAGGCTTCGTATAATCAGGCATACCTAACGCTGGTGCCCTGCACATGCATTCTCTCAATTCCATGAATGACTCAAGCTCTTCTTTGGAAAAAGCTATGGTATACGGCTCATCCTTGATCTCTTTGCCTGTCAGTTTTATCAAAGGTTTTGAGATGATCGAGAAGTTGGGTATCCACTGGCGACAGTAGCCCACCATTCCCAGAAACATTCTGACGTCCCTTTTTGTCGTTGGAGGGTTCATTTGCAGTATGGCTGTTATTCTTTCTTTTGATATTCTCCTGGACCCTCTTTCAATTAGATGCCATAAGTATTTCACCTCTTTCTGACAGTATTGCAGCTTCTTGGGTGACACCTTGTGTCCGTTCTTTCCCAAATGATTCAGTAAGGCAATGGTATCATATTTACAGTTATCCCTTGTTTTGGATGCAATCAGCAAATCATCGATGTACTGCACTAGGGTCGAGTTAAAAGGCAGTACTAAGGATTCCAAATCCTTTTTCAATATCTAATTGAAAATGGACGGTAATTCAGAAAACCCTTGAGGAATTCTGCACCAACTGTACACCTTATCCAGGAATTTGAAACTGAACAAAAATTGGCTGTCATCATGAAGAGGTCGAAAAGAAGGCTTGTGACAGGTCTATGATGGTGAACCACTCAGCATCACATGGAACCTGAAACATGATCACTGCTGGATTGGGCACTATGGGGCAACATTTTACCACAATCTCATTTATTTTTCTCAAATCCTGCACAATTCGGACTTTCCCACAGGGCTTTTTCAAACCCATTATTGGGGAATTACATGGACTGCTCAAAACTTCCTTCAGGACTCCCTGTCTCAGAAAATCTGCAATTATTTGTGACACTTCGATAAGAACATCTTGTGCCATATGATATTGCGGCACCTGAGGAATCACTGCATTTGCCTTCACTTGTACTTTAACTGGTTCCACGCCTTTTATTAGTGCCACTTCTTTTCCTGTTAGATCCCACACACTCTCTGTTACTGTTCCCTGTAACTCGACAGGTAGATCATTCATTGTAAGCATTGGAAACAAGGTAATTAAAGGATAATCCTCATTTGCCGTGCCTATTTCTTCCTCTGAGAACTGACCTTTGTCGCCTTCATCGTCACTATTTGTCTGTACTTCGATTCCATCATTGGAACAGGTAATCAAACATTTTGTCTTACACAGTAAGTCCCTTCCCAGTAAGGATACTGGACTTGAATCACAGACTACAAACCTATGTAGCCCCTGGAAGTTGCCGATCTCAACCTGTACTGGATCTGTAATCGGGTTTGTCAGATACTGATTTGCTACTCCAACCACCCTTATGGTATGCCCCGAAAGTGGTAGTTTCAGAACCTCTGCAATCCTGACTGTAGAGCGTGTAGCTCCAGTATCGACCAAAAATGAGACTTTGTAACCCATTACCTTCCCTTCCACATAGGGACCCCTTTGATCCACCTCTAAGGATGCTGCAAGCCTGCACTCTTCGCTATCTGAGCTGTCATCTGACCACTCTCCATTCATGCCATTTTCACCTCGTAATGGGAATTGATGTACTGTGTTATTTTGACTCATTACCTGACCTGTGACCTGTTGAGGAAGTGTCACCTTTTGCTGTCCCATCGGAGCCATTGGTAATTGCATTTGCTTTCCAGGTACCATGGGAACCTGCTGTTCTACTTGTTGCATTTGCGCTGGCTGAAAACGCGGTATTTGCATCTGCTGCATGGGCTGTACCCCTTGCATCTGTACCAGGTTATTTTGGAAATTCTGGTTTTGATGTCTAATTTTTTGACCTCTTACATTTTGCAATGTACCGACATTAGTGCTTTGCTGAACAACACCATTCTGCACCACATTCGGGCACTCCAGTTTCCAGTGCCCCACGCCCCCGCACGCGTGACATGGTGACATCTTTTTCACCCATTGTATGTCATTTTGAACCACAACGATATTCAAGACTGGACCGCGATTCACAAACCCTCGGCCTCGACCTCTCGGCTGCGCCTGAAACACACCATTAATTTGCAGTTGTTGCTGTATCATCTGTTGAACTCCATTTCCCTGTATTCCTACCTGTGCAGCCCTTATCTGCATCACCATCACTTTCTCTTTCAGCTTTTTCTGCTTCAGCTCAATCTCATCACTACAGTATTTCACATACTGCAACACTTCATCAATCGGCTTTGCTTGCCAACAAATCAAATGCTTCTTAATCATCTGGCTAACTTCTGGTCTCAGCCCTTCGACAAATCTGAACACAAGATGGTTCATGTCCTTCGGCTCAATAGTCTCAGTACCACTATAGTGTTTGAATGCCTTTAGCAACCTCTCATAGTAAGCATGTATTGATTCCTTCACCTCTTGTGAGGTCCGGTCAATCTTCTGCCAATCAGTTACTTTCGGCACCACCTTTTGTTTCAAAAACTCAATCACCTTGTAATAATACTTCATCACTTCTTCAGAGGGTGCTCCGGTCACCTTATCCCTTGCCTGTTCCTTCGTCGGCCAATCTACCCCTCTCTTACACTCAAGCCACAAATCAGGCGGAACAATGATCTCAAACAAGGTATTCAAGTCTTCCCAGAGACACTTTGCAAGTTTCACAAACCTATCGGTTTGCTGATACCACTCAATCGGTTTCTCCCTCAATCTGGGATAATCATTAGTAAAGGATAGGATGTCTCCTTTGGACCATGGTACATGAACTAAAATACCACCAGCTGTTTCTCTCATGGGTAGTATTTTTACTGATTCTGTATCGGGTGAGGCTTTGGCTTGACTCGACCCTGGACTGTCACCTTTTTCCTTATCTCTTTTCTTTGCCCATCTGCCTTCCCATTTTTCCAATGCACCCCAAATTTGCGCACTTTGCAATAACTCTTTTAAATGCGCCTTCATTCCAGCAGACCTCATGTGCTCAAAATCTTTCGAATCAAAGTCTAATCTGTAGTTTCTTTTCAAATGTTTAGTGTTCTCAATGTCAATATTGTATTTGTCTGCCAGATTTGCTAATCTCTGGTGCACCTTGCCCACTTCTTTAGTAATCTTGGGGCATAGGAATCTCAGTTCTGCTTCAGTGTATGACTACAATCTATTTACCCCCATCGTACCTTCCACTAATTCAGTAGCTTCCACTCCCAGTCTTACAAAATTTAGGTAGTCATCTTGGCTTTCCTCTTCCGGTTCCACTGCAGTCACTGTGGTCTTTTGTGAAGTATACGTTTTTTCTAGCCATTCGTTCAGCTGTTGCACTGTAAAACCCTGCAGTGAAATGTTGCCTGCATGTATCATTGGTGACTGTGAGGCGTTCGTACTCATCGTCTGTGGAGTTAAAACCACCAACCCTGCCTGACGCATTGCTTCCAAGGGTGCTTCTACTTGGCTAAGGTCTATCAAGGACCTCGGCTTTTCAACGGCTTGTTCTCCTGGGGCCATTATCTGGGGAGTTCCTATAGACCCTCCTCTTATTGCATCTTGGGTCCTTACTCCCTGATCACATACGCCAGATTTGCCTTGTGCATACAATGGCACTGGTGGACCGACAGTAATTGGTAACGATATGGCAGCAGGTGTCTGACCTAGTCCCAAACTCCGTGGAGCAGTGACTCCATAGGTCTTTTCCAAAGTACCCGGGACAGGCACTAATGGAGGACCAGCTACTGGGTTGTACCCTGGTATCAGTTGTGGTTGCGGCTGGGACAGCAATTTCGGAGTTGACTCAATCTGTACTAACCTTGATTTCGTATATGTCGGGTCTGGCAGCACTATAAGATTCGTAGTAGTCTCAAGTACTGGAACATCTGAGTAGATTCTCTGTGTCTGCGGTGGAGGTTGCAACTGTATCTGCATGTCTGGTGCAGTGGGTACACTGACACCATTCTGTATCGAAGTCGTATCACTAGTCTGTACTGTATCAGCAACTCCCTTCTCCAGCGTCTGGTTCCCAGGATCCATGCTAGTGCTTAGAGCACTGTCGCTCACCGCATAAGGTTGCAGGGGATCATGTAATAATCTGTCCATGAACTCCTCATCGTCTGAATCATCTTCTTCTTCCCACGGTCTTTTATTCTCTTTAGATTTATTAGAGTCTTTATCTGTTTTACAGGAAGCTTTCTTTCCCTGTGTCTCTTCTCCTTGTGCTATCGCTGGGAACAATTTTAATCCGTCTACAATTCCCCGTCTCCACATTTTGTTCTCATTATCCCACCTAGCCTATGCATAAGATTTTTCTGCTCTTTTCCGTCTTCTCCGAAACCTTTCTTGTCTATATTTAAGAACCATCAAGTCCCAAATCGCTAAAGCCTCATATTGAGCTGGCCACGGAGGTGGTTTTTGTGTACTTAACATCCACCTTAAGTTCTCTAGCACCTTCGGATTGAACGTCCCATGTTCTGGGAACGCTAAACATCCCTCTTTCTCCAATAATTTGCGCCACTGTTTCATCCATACACAAGGCGCAACACCTTTCTCCTCCATAACCATGTAGGCTGGAGTACCCTCAGGTGGTGTAGGCTCCCCATCAGTTGCCATAATATAGGCGTCTCCTTTCAGAGTGCTTTTGAATGCTTTGACAAAATTCATTTTGAGATTTTCTCTTATTTGTATTTAATCAGAAAGTGAATGTTCCCAGGACACTCTTCACCCACCTTTCTCAGCCTATTGCCTCTCACAGATGGCAGCCAATCAGTGCGCTACCCCTCTCGACAACTGACCTATCTCAGCGCAGCACTACTGACATCACACTCACACACTGCAGCTGACAAAGTCTTGCGGCTCGTCCGCCCCTCACTTAATTTACACAAACGAATGCTAAATTATTGCGAGCACCTTTAATGACAACACAAATCTGCCGTTTTACTACAGGAAGGGTAACACATTTGCCTCAGAACTTTACAGAGATTTCACTTGAAGCCTCGGCCGCTACTCTCTCCGTCTCAATTCCCGCATACGCAAGCAGAATTCGACCCGCAAACTCTACTCTCGACTTGTCAATGGTTCGTCCTAGTGCACTTTAGAACTTGGCAAATCTCCATCGAAGGTTTCATACATACATTTCAACTCAAACTTGACTTGTCAACCACGCCCGATTGACCTATTAAACCGCACAGATTACAACATAGACTCAAGTGTCTCCTACACTTGTCAATATACTCCAGAGTTTTAGACCACAACGGGTCTGTACATAAACAACCAACCACGTGGATAATTTTTAGCACAAAGCGCCACATTCACATGAAGTACGCCGACTTCCCTACTCTCATTGCGGAGTACGCCCACTCTTACTAAGACAACATTTACCTGTCCTAGATACACGCAGATTTCACAATCACCTGCAAAAGGCATAAGCTGAGCAAGCGCAAAAACCCTATACCACACACATTATGACGCCGAGAACATTCCCAACTCACTTAGACAGGCACCGAGATCCCGGGAAAGTCATGGTGAATTTAGAAACCCATCATACCTCCAATTTGCATTATCACAGAAAAACAATTTAAACAATGATTCTCCGTCCTAGGGCCCCAAAGGGCCAAAACCGTCGCTCTGCTACCAGAACTGTTAACGCGTCCTTTTATGTTAATTTATCACACATTCGGGCTCGTTTTAGGCCAATGAATCTTGTGACCTAGTTGAGAGACACCGTAGGACGAGAGAGCTGATCAATATGTCAACCAATATATCAAAAATATCATCAATATTTATCACAACAATACACTTCTGTTTGGTCAAAGACATTAATCAAAATTTACGACGCAACCGTGACCTTTCAGCCATGAATAACCACACCTTTAATAGAATTTTATGAATTTTACTCCCTATTAGTTACAATCTACGAGCAAAAGGGTTAATCTCAATACCAAGAAGCATAATAGCATAGTCACAATGTGGCAACTGTGATAAGATTTCATTAACGCGAGAATCACAAATATTAGAACATAAGACGGCGTAAACATAGATCAAGATAGCAGAGTGCTGAACACAAGTCAATTCAACATAGCATAATGTCAGTCGTTTGTCTATTTGCGTCAGTTTAAGTGAACCCCTGTCCTAACCACTGATTAGCATTAGCATGTTGGGCTCCATGCAAAATAATTTAGAACACCAATTAGGAAAACATCTGACTATGCTCTCTATCAGAATTAAGCAGTTGGTACCTAGAAAGGAGAAGCAAACAGACAAATTACAAAGTGCATCGTCATTATTACCCTCCAAGGATTAGGTCAGCACACAGGATCAGTCTTTGTCTTCAGGACATCAGTCAAAACGCCATCAGTCTAAGCTCAACTAAAGGGCATAGGGGCCACTTCCCTCATAAGGAGGAGAAGTGTAAAATGGGCAGTCTATGGGTGAGGATGGTTTTAATAAGTCTCAAAGTCACCAAACAGAGTGACAGAGTTTCTGGATAAAATCAATAGCATTCCCTACCTAGTTCTAATGACCCTTCCGTGACATGGGTTTTTATCCCCTTTTCATAGTACATTTCCCCAAAATTCAATTGGACATTTACTATACCCCACTATCTTTAACCTATCAAATTTAACATTAGGAAATCCCAATTGTCACCCCACATTAATTCATCGCACTTTGATTGGTCTCCATAATTGACGTCTTCGGAGGTGGCACGTCTGGTGTTACTTCACTCTTTGGCATGTCTTTTGGGTCAGCAGATCCATTGTCCATTGGTCTAAATGACCTTGTACATTGCATTAATCTACATTTGTTTCAATTTGTACATAACTCTTAAACCAAGGCACCGAATATGCCCTTGGGAACGGAGTCGACATACATACATTTGTCTTCCAAGTTGAAGAAAAAGAACATTTGCTTGCAGGGTCATGGCCCTTTGCGAGTCAGCACACTGGAAAACAGAAAAATGCATTTAATATGAGAGCTGGGCAGCTAAAACCCACATCTCACGCTAACTTAAGGCTTATAAAGATTTTCAATATAAATGCAGTAACATAAATGTTAATACAAACTTAATTAATCATAACATAAACAATGTATTCTTCATTATTAGTCTGCGTATACATTGGTGGCCATTTACCATGGTCACAATTCAGGTGCACGTTTAAACAAAACCGCTATTATTATTGTTTTCTATGTAGCATCGTTACACATTGATATAAGCATTTAATTTTAGTATATATTATTTAGACTATGCTCTCTCAGCAGGATAAGCGTAAAAAATGTTGACGCTAATCCTGCAAAGCCCATTGAGGCCCATTGTAAACAATGGTGTGCCTCCTTTTAACGCCTGCTCTGAGCATGCGTTAAAAATGCCCAAAAGAATTACACAAAGAAATCTCTTAGATTTCTTTTCACCATCTTTTCAGCTGCCCTAATGGGAACACCCCCTTTGCATACATTATGCCTGGCGCAGGTATAATGTAACGCAAAGGGTTCCAAAATGGTGCAATGCATGCATTGCCCCACTTTGCAAATATGACGCAGGGAAAAGGCCACCTTAGCATCAAAAAAATGGTGCTAAGGCAGGGCTAAAGTGGCACTAGGCCCTATTAAATCAGGGCCCAAATGTTTGACTTAGCTATTGGGACCCCTCATATTGTAATGCTAAGAAAAATAACTTCATAGATGCAAAAACCATGTCATCTTCCTCCAACTCTAGAAATGAGTCTCTCATTACTAGAAATAGAGTCAAAGAACCTGTAGCTGCACAGATGGGGCAGCTGGAGTAAGGGTTAGTAGGTAAGGTAGGCTAGGGAAGGGTACAATAGTGGTTCAAATATACTATTGTTACTTCAGTTCAACAAACATGGGACTAGGCTGGTTACCCATGAACACGTGAACACACATGTACAGGTTGCACAGATGAGACTACCGTTGTGTGCAGCCTAGTAAATGGGCACAGGTAGCCTGGTACAGAAGAACTATCCACAACTAATACCGCTGTCATGCACTGCTTTTGATCTCACATATTACATGACACGTGACATGCTAAAAAATGTCATTTATTACACTATAATCAAGGTGAGGTGTTCAATATGAAGGTTTACGTGATGTAATGTTTATGCCTGTCCATATTTGACCTTTGAAAGTGCCTACAATTAATAAACAAAGCATTTTGTGACAACAGAGAGACATTTAAGGGAGTTCATTAACATTGCTAAGTAAAGATTTTACCAACACATTGTGAATGTAGTCTGTCTACAAGGACTAAGGCCCACATTTATACAATTTTAGCACCGCATTTGCGTAATTTTTTGACGCAAAAACAGCGGAAACTTACAAAACAGATTTGTATTTTCAAAATTGTCAAAAAAGACGCAAATGCGACGCTAAAATAGTATAAATATGGGCCTAAAACTCCCCATTTTGGGACCTTCTTATTCCTGATCTCTTTCTCAGCTGCATTCTCACTAAACTTATCTGGCCACTCCGAAAATCTTTTCTCGTAGACAAGGTGTCATAACAATGATAATAAATTTTAATTATACACTACACTCAAGAGTTACCTGCACCCATCCTCCAGCAAGTGAACAACCCGCTGCATCTCACCACATTCAACCATTCTCAGTGGGAGTTAGCTGAAGGGCCTGGCCTGGCCACCAGGCTTGCACCCAACCCTCCAAGAGTGAAGAAACCCCGCTGCATGCGCTCTTTGGCTAATGCAGAAGTAATCTCTACTGAATGCCAATTCATCTAAGCACTACAGCTTTCTAATGAGTGGGCACTCCAATAACCACATGGAGTGTATTGCGAAAACCGGGCACAAAACTGCCAGAAATAATTTAGATTTGCATTGATGTCATCCAATATGAAGCATTGCACAAAGAAAATATGTAGAATATTGCCTATTTTGCTCATGCCTCTTACTAATTTTCAATTTTGTGCTAACAGTTCCCACTAGTTACAAACACATGATAATTATGAGTGCAGAACCATGACCAAGAACAATTTGAGCTCCATTCAACAATGTGACTTAGTTCTAGAGCATGTCCAAACGATTTTTTGAAGCTTAATTGAAGACCATGAATTATCATGGTAGTGTAATACAATATGACTGCAGTCCAATCATAACAACTGAATTGATATTTTATGTTTCAGTAAAAAGGGTATATCTTCAAAAGAGAAATGAGTGTCTGTCATTACAGATCTTCAGCTTCTCTGCAGGGTGTTCCTTCATGACTACTCAAGAGTGCAGTTTCGCAAGTAGGACACAATGCTTTTATTTAGAACTAGTCTTTATTTTCCTTCATATTGTACACACAGAATAGCTGCATTGAACATCTTGTGACTGAAAAACAGACACTGAATTTGGATCAGGCAGAACAAAAATAAGCTAAGTGAAAAATCTTATCTCTAGATGCAGTGAAGCATTAAAATGTAATTTGCACTGTGATGAACGTTGCTTTTTCAGTGGAAAGGCTTATCTAAACTTTAACCTCACTTTTTGATTGGAATCTGGTATGTTATTTCATTGTCAGCTGTTGACGTCCTTGTGCTGAGAGAAGAGAAACTATTTGAGGCATCAAATCTAACATTAACTATGACTGGTCAGGGTGGGCTTTAACTGAAATCTCTTGTTCCGTGGCTACACATTGACACCAATTTCACAGTGAAGTAGTCCTCTTTAATGTAATCTTTTAGGTTACTGGTTTGGTAAGTGGCCTTCTTAGAATAACAGATTATCAATGTAATCAAAGGAAGTCATGGTTCGCTCTTTTCCAGCTGTTTCAAGAATAGTTGTGCTGGCTCAGTGAATACCTGAGCCTACTTTTTTGTGTTTGCAAATTGTAAAGTGCATAGTATCATTCCGTGTTTACAGAGGTAATACCTCAACTGCAGACGCAGATCGGTAACAACGAAAGGCAATCTTTGCTCACTGTTTCCGACATGGGCTGTTTGCACTGCAGGCATTAACTCTGAGAAATTTCGAGTTATAGATATTTACTTTGCACACCTTGCAAAAAGATAAGCAAATAAATTCAGACGCTCAGCTCTGTGATGGGGCTGTCTACTTGCTCATGCTGTGGCCCCAGGGTTTTGCCTTACTTTTCACATAATTTCATCAGTTATAGATTCATCCACAAGTTAGCTATGCCCAGAGATGGAGTGGAACAGACGTACATGCATGAACACAGATGCACACATGCGCACACACACCCATCTCACAAACATACACCCACACACACACTCACTCTTTCTCACACACAAACACAGATCCTCAAAGCCATTTGGGCAAATGACTTCCACTTACACACATGACTTAATTTAGTACAAATCATGTTTCTTTATACACCAACCTGTATCAGCATTCATTAAATAATTAACCTATGTATAATTTTAACCAACAATAGTAAGTGTTCAAGGAGTGTTTGGGAACACCAACACATCACAAATTTCTTTCTGAGCACATTTCACAACTGAAAACAGTTGGGAACTTTCTCCTGTCAAGGATAAGAGTAATCCCTTTCATGGGTTTAACCTATCGGGTGCCGTGGATGAATTGGTCACGTCCGCTCAGGCGCCAGGGACGTAAACACCTCGTCCAGTAATGGGCCCTGTGGAGAAGCGCTAGCGCTCCCTCCGAGGGCCTCACACACCCACCTCCCATGGGCAGGGATAGAAGGGGAATCGCTTCCCCTTCCAACCCAGCCCCGACCTCCCAAGTGACGTCTAATGACATCAGCACACGATCGCGCACTGACCTCATCAAAGGTCGCCTCCCGATCCGAGGAGAAACATATTAGTTTCTCCTCAGTATGGGGGCAGGGGAGGTCAGAGAGACATGAAAAAGAAAGCAAAGGCTTTTCCTTTCCTTTTCATGTCTGCAGCACGATCGCATACTCATCCTGCTGCAGGAATGCCACTAGACACCAGGGATTTGTTTGTTTTTTTGTTTATTATTGTAAGGGGAGTGACCTCTTAGGCAAGAGTCGCTCCCCTGGGGGGCAAATTTATCTTAGGTCATTTCTGCCCCCCTTTGGGGTGGATCAGCTTATTTCTATCAGACCTATCTGCTCCCGGGGTGGGGGCAGAAACCACTTAGGCCCCAGGAATTGGTGTGTGTGT
This sequence comes from Pleurodeles waltl, assembly GCF_031143425.1. Taxonomy (NCBI): domain Eukaryota; kingdom Metazoa; phylum Chordata; class Amphibia; order Caudata; family Salamandridae; genus Pleurodeles; species Pleurodeles waltl. The sequence continues at coordinate 236,324,473 of NC_090443.1, read as the reverse complement.
TGTTTGGGGGGGCAGCCCCCTGGACAAGGGTCGCTCCCCATGAGTGCACATCACTGTTGGCCATTGGCAGGTGGGGCAATTACACCCGATTCATACCCTGGGGGGGGCAGAAAACATAAAAGATGGCTAGGAATAAATAAAAAAAAACAGTGGGGTGGTAGCTACCAACCAGTATGGGCATGCCCCCACCCCAACTGAAGGGGGTAACAGTCTTTCAGCTCTTCCCACACACTAAAACATCTCATCCCACAGCAAGCAAAAGGACATTTGATTATTTTGGGTTTGGGTTTTTCATTTGGGTCAAGAGAGCTTTCTAACTCTCAAAATCATGCCACTTGGAATGGTGAGGGCTAAACGTTTTGGACTTTGGGGCGTTGCCATGTAAAAAATCTATGAGACCTAGACACATCTGAAAGCTAAACATCAGGGTGAGTCCATGGTGGTGTGCTTCAGATGCACTCTGCACCATTTTCTTCCCCACAATGCCCTGCAAACCTTTAACTTTGCTGGAAATCACACATTTTTCCCAAATTTTTTGTGATGGAACGTTCTGGAATCCACAGGAATCCACATAATTTCCACCACCCAGCATTGTTGCATCTGTACCGATGACAATTCTGCTGTTTCTTTTCAAACTGCTCTTTTGGACCCACTTTCGTTCCCCTTCCATTGCAACATTTTTTTGGCTCTTTTCTGGCACAGGCACTTGGCCCACCTACAAAAGTGAGGTATCATTTTTACCGGGAGACTGAGTGGAATGTTGGGTGGTAGGAAATGTGTGATGGTGCAGTGATCCCACACAGAAATGTGGGAAAATGTGATTTTGCTGAGGATTCTGGGTGGGAAAACACTAGGGGATCCACGCAAGTCACACCTCCCTGGACTCCCTTGGGTGTCTAGTTTTCAGAAATGTTTGGGTTTGGCAGGTTTCCCTACGTGGATGCTGAGCCTAGGACCAAAAACGCAGGTGCCCCCCCCCCAAAAAAAAATAGAAACAGGTAGTTTTGTATTCGATAATTTTGATGTGCCTACATAGTGTTTTGGGGCATTTCCTTTTGCAGGCACTAGGCCTACTCACACAAGCGAGGGACCATTTTTATGGGGAGACTCGGGTGAACGCTGTACAGAAGAAAATGTGTGGCTCCTCTCAGATTCCAGAACTTTCTGTCACCGAAATGTGTGAGAAAAGTGTTTTTTTGCCAAATTTTGAAGTTTGCAAATGATTTTGGGTAACAGAATCTACTGAGAGCCCAACATGTAACCCCATCTTGGATTCCCCTATGTTTCTAGGTTTAAAAAATACACAGATTTGGGATGCTTTCCTAGGTGCTGGTTGAGCTAGAGGCCAAAATCCACAGCTAGGCACTTTGCAAAAACAGATCTGTTTTCTTTGGGAAAATGTGATGTGTCCACGTTGTGTTTTGGGGCATTTCTTGTCGCGGGCACTAGGCCTACCCACACCAGTGAGGTACCATTTTTAGCGGGAGACTTGGGGGAACGCTGGGTGAAAGGCAATTTGTGGCTCCTCTAAGATCACAGAACCTTCTGTCACCGAAAAGTGTGGAAAAAGTGTTTGTTTTGCCAAATTTTGAGGTTCACAAAGGATTCTGGGTAACAGAACCTGGTGAGTGCCCCACATGTCACCCCATCTTAGATTCCCATAGGTGTCTAGTTTAAGAAAATGCACAGGTTTGGTAGTTTTTCCTCGGTGCCGGGTGAGCTAGAGGCCAAAATCCACAGCTAGGCACTTTGGAGAAAACAGGTCTGTTGTCTTTGGGAAATGTGATGTGTCCACGTTGTGTTTTGGGGCATTTCTTGTCGCGGGCACAAGGCCTACCCACACCAGTGAGGTACCATTTTTATCGGGAGACTTGGGGGAACGCTGGGTGGAAGGCAATTTGTGGCTCCTCTCAGATTACAGAACCTTCTGTCACCGAAAAGTGTGGAAAAAGTGTTTGTTTTGCCAAATTTTGAGGTTCACAAAGGATTCTGGGTAACAGAACCTGGTGAGTGCCCCACATGTCACCCCATCTTAGATTCCCATAGGTGTCTAGTTTAAAAAAATGCACAGGTTTGGTAGTTTTTCCTAGGTGCCGGGTGAGCTAGAGGCCAAAATCCACAGCTAAGCACTTTGGAGAAAACAGGTCTGTTGTCTTTGGAAAATGTGATGTGTCCACGTTGTGTTCTGGGGCATTTCCTGTCACGGGCACTAGTCCTACCCACACCAGTGAGGTACCATTTTCATCAGGAGTCTTGGGGAAATGCTGGGTTGAAGGAAATTTGTGGCTCCTCTCAGATTCCAGAACATTCTGAAACCTAAATGTTTGGAAAAAGTGTTTTTTTGCCAATTTTTTTAGGTTTGCAAATGATTCTGGGTAACATAACCTGGTAAGAGCCCCACCACATGTCACACCATCATGGATTCCCCTAGATGTCTAGTTTTAAAAATGCACAGGGTTGGTAGGTTTTTCTAGGTGCCGGCTGAGCTGGAGACCAAAATCCACAGCTTGGCACTTTGCAAACAACAGGACAGTTTTCTTTAGGAAAATGTGATGTGTCCATGTTGTGTTTTGGGGCATTTCCTGTCACAGGCACTAGGCCTACCCACACAAGTGAGGTACCATTTTTACCAGGAGACTATCTGGAACGCTGGGTGAAAGGAAATCTGTGAAATATGAGGAAAAAGTGTTTTCTTTGTCAAATTTTGAAGTTTTGCAAATAATTCTGGGTAACAGAAGCTGGTGAGAGCCCCACTAGTCACCCCATTCTGAGTTCCCCTAGGTGTCTAGTTTTTAGAAATGTCCAGGTTTGGTGGCCTTTCCTTGGTGCTGGCTGACCTAATGGCCAAAATCTACAGCTAGGCACTTTGCAAACAACAGTTCGGTTTTCTTTAGGAAAATGTGATGTGTCCACGTTGTGTTTAGGGGCATTTCTTGTCGCAGGCGCTAGGCTTAACCACACAAGTGAGGTACCATTTTTATCGGGGGACTTGGGGGAATGCTGGGTGGAAGGAAATTTGTTGCTCCTCTTAGATTACAGAATGTTCCATCACCGAAATGTGAGGAAAAAGTGCTTTTTGAGGTTTGCAAAGGATTCTGGGTAATGAAACTGGGCGAGAGCCCCACAAGTCACCCCATTTTGAATTCCCCTAGGTATCTAGTTTTAAAAAATGCACATGTTTGGTAGGTTTCCCTAGGTGCCGGCTGAGCTAGAGGCCAAAATACACAGCTAGAGACTTTGAATGATGTGTCCATGTTGCGTTTCTTGTCACGGGCATTAGGCCTACCCACAGACATAGAATAGAAGAACAAGTGTTATTGCCCCTTGTCTTTCTCCACATTTTCTCCTTTTAAATGTAAGACAGTGTTTAAAAAAGTTGTCTGTTAGAGAAATGCCCTGCAATTCACATGCTAGTATGGGGACCCTGGAATTCAGAGATGTGCAAATAACCACTGATTCTCAACACCTTATCTAGTGCCCATTATGGAAATACAAAGGTTTCCTTGATACCTATTTTTTACTCTTTATATTTTACCAAGTAAATTGCTGCATACCCGGTATACAATGAAAACCCTTTGCAAGGTGCACCTCATTTATTGGCTCTGGGTACCTAGGGTTCTTGATGAACCTACAAGCACAATACATCCTCACAACCAGAAGAGTCCAGCAGATGTAATAGTGTATTGCTTTTGAAAATCTGACATGGCAGGTACAAGTTACAGAGTAAAATGTGAGAGAAATTATTGTTTTTTTTGGCCTCAATTTCAATATTTTTTTATTTCAGCTGTTATTTTCTGTAGGGAAACCTTGTAGGGTCTACACAAATGACCCCTTGCTAAATTCAGAATGTTATCTACTTTTCAGAAATGTTCAGCTGTCTGGGATCAAGTATTGGTTTCACACCCATTTCTGTCATTAACTGAAACGAGGCTGAAAGCACAAAAAATAGTAATAATGGGGTATGTACCAGTAAAATGCCAAACTTGGGTTGAAAAATATGGTTTTCTGATTCAAGTCTGCCAGTTCCTGAAAGCTGGGAAGTTGGTGATTTTAGCACCGCAAACCCTTTGTTGATGCCTTTTTCAAGGAAAAAAAACACAAGCTTTCTTCAGCATTCTTTTTTTCCCCATTTTTTTTTTAAATAACAAAATGTTCAGTGTATTTTGGCTAATTGCTTTGTCTCCTTCGTGGAAACCCACAAACTCTGGCTACCTCTAGAATTTCTAGGATGTTGGAAAAAAGGAGGCAAATTTTACATGGGTAGCTAATGTGTATAAAAAGTTATAAGGGCCTAAGTGCGAACTGCCCCAAATAGCTAAAAAAAGGCCTGGCACCTGAGGGGAAAAAGGCCTGGCAGCAAAGGGGTTAAATGGTGAAAGTATGTTGAGCCAAACTGGTAATGGTGTATGTAAAGGGGTTTCGCTATGGATTGATATATTTTCCCTGTGCAGAAAAGAAATAGAAAAATAGAACAATCGCAGAAATGTGAAGGCATTTTTGTATGCACTATTGCATCCTATGTTAAGTAGTGCACTTAGAAAGTGTCTGAAACAGTAAGGACCAATGAGAAGCAAAGGAGGCAGTACATACAAACTTGCCCCCAAAGTATAGAGCCTGGTAAAAGATCAGTGCTCAGGCATGGGAACTGTGAAAGACAAGGACATGGAATCTATAATACCAGATAGCATGTTTACACTTTTGGGTCAGGGACGGAACTTCTGGGAGGACACTCCAAATCTGCTGTGGAAGGCAGTTGTAGTATTTAACTCTTTCACAATCACTTGGTAGGTGGCTGACAATGTCCCTAGATATTTTTGCCTTTTTGCTTGTGAACCGATTTGTCACATAGCATTGCGTCCGTGCACTTTATTATGTTCTCTCTTCCTGGTCCCATTTGCTCTTTTCCTTCATTTCTTCATCACCCTGGGTACCTCACTAACACTGCAAGATCAGACTGTACAAGTCAACTACTCCTTCATCACATCTCCTTACCTGTTTCTTGTACCTTTACTGACTGTTAACCCAAAGGATTCTATTCTTTACTAGGCCTGGGTAGAACACGCTGAGTTGTTCACCATGGATTTCCGTAGAGTTACACAAAAAATCTACAAGATTCAGTGGAGTTTCGCAAGTGGGCGGAATCGGGCATGTCACATTAGCCATGCTGCTATTCAGCACCAGAAGCTTCTTCAGCTCTGTAAAATCAGCGTGACATGCAACATGCCATGTGTCACAGGGCGCTAGTTCTTTCTGCAGGTTGAGCAGATTTTCTACTTGAGCTGCAGCTTTCTCAGTGCAAATGATCACAACCTGCTGCGACTGCCCATGTTGAGATATCTCGCAGGGAAGTTTTCTAGTGCCCTAAGCTCACACTAGAGAACTCAAATTTTCCCTTGTGCTTGCCAACTTAACAATGGCAAACAGCATGAGAAAAAACTTTGCCACTCAGCAATTTGCAGAGTTTTACCAGGTCTCCACACTCCAAGCGGAGCATGGAGTAGGCCTACAAAACTCCATAAATTCTTCTGGCTGAATTTTTCAATCACCCCTAGTCTTTACTCTTCTTCATAGTTTTGTGGTGCTAGCCTTGCCATTGTTTCAGTTCTAAGCCTTTGCCCTGGTAGAAATTGGACTATTTACAGTCTTCCTGAACCAAGTACAAGATTAAAGAGTAGTGGTTCTATGGTGAATCAAGGCTGCTGGTGGTGCCATTCCAAACAAGTGTCTCCTAACATTTCTCCCAATTTCCCTTGGTTCCCATTTGAGGTAGTAATATTAACTATCTTGATTGGAAAAGATTGAGAGTTGGGATTGCTGGCAGGAAAGCCATTGACATGGATATAGAGGAATTCACAGAAGTTTGCCAGGAGTGCAAAGGGAACCTAATAATTGTTGCAATGTGCAGGACTGCTATTAAAAACCTTGGTGAATTACTACAAGTGAGAAAGCTGCACCCATTGGTGTAGCAAATCTGCAAGTGAATGTGTCTGTTTTTTGTGTGAATCACAACCCCTACTCACATGCACATACAAACACAGCCTCCTCATATGCATGCACATGGACACTAACACAAACACCCCTGCCTTGCACTGCCAGACAGACACAATAGCATTCATACACATGCAATCACACCACAATATTAGTCAAAAAACTATTTTGTAAAAAACTATAAACTGCCCACTGGTGCTGTTATTTCTCTTTTCTTTAAACCCCAGTTAGCATATTTTATTTGCATGGTTGTAGGTGATGCTTCAAACGGTGTCTGCATGCCTATGGGCATGTGTTCAAGATTCAAATGCTCTGCATTTGTTAAATCTGAGAATACATTTTACAATTTTATTGTAACCCATCCATACTGTCAAAGGAAGGAATATATTCCATGAACAATTAAAGAAAACATTGCAGAAAGTGACTCCTTAGAGATTGAAGTAGTGAGAACTGAGTCATAATCAACATAAAATGACTGGGATGTATTTAATTGGGTGTGAGATCAGCAGTTTGACTGTGTCCATCTTGGGAAAATAGAGACTTTAGCTGAGACACATTTGACTGATTCCAAAGGTCCATCAGAGTGGATGATATGTTTTGCAGTGCTCTGCCTAGTATGTCAGACCACACACACTTCAAACAAACTCTAGAATGTGTGCCAGGGTAAAGACGTAGTGCTGGTAGAGGGAATGTCTATTCCCTCAACCCCCACATCCTCTAGTGGGAAACAAAATGGAAAGCTTCATATATAAAAGGTAGGTTGAAAGCCCACAACTCTCATGCAGTGAGAGGGGAAAGTGGAGTAGTTGAGAAATACTGATTGAATTGATTGAAGTGGATTTAACCAGAGATTAATTTAGACATGCCATGGAATCTTAAAGGCAAAGGAGGGAGATGTGGAAGTGCCTCAACTAGAAATGGGTAAGCTTAGAAAAGACAACTCTAACACAGGAGAGACATGGAACTTAGAAACTGTGGCAGTATAAAAGTACTACAACAGTTTCAGTAAGAGGAAAGCTAAACCCTCTCTAAACAGGCAAAACAGGCCTGGAATTGGATATAGTTCTTTGGTTTAAATAGCTTTCAAGACTGACTTCCACAGAAGAATTGTACTGTAAAAATAATAGTAGGATGGATATATTGCATGATATGTGAGATGCCCTTTTGGAATTCTATATAAAAATAATATCAGGCTAGATATTGGTAAAGTATTGATATCGGTAAAGATATGCAGGTCCATTAGCTATATTATTATGGCAAGAAGTAAGAGAAACTTAACAATTCACAAATCATTAAGATACAGACCTGAGATTCTATGAAAGCTTTACAATATATCAAAACCCAGTAAAACTATGAGAAAGCTATGTAGTGTACCAAATGTATCACTGTTGTGCTCCTCATTGAAGGACTATTGGTGAGCTAGAATATGTATGGGCACCAATCCTGAACTCCTGCGAAGTTCAGAAATAATATACAGCCCAAAGGGGAGAACAATGGTGTCTCAGCAGAGCCCTTCCATGCTTTTCAATAACAGTTAAGATAAAAGGCTTCTGCTCAAAAGTGACAATAAAGCACTGTCAAATAAATAACACATCAGACATTGTTAGGAAAACTTATAACAGAATTGACGAGCCAAGGAAAAATAAAGGTTCAACAATGCAAAAGTAATACAAAATATCAATTGGACAAACCAAGTTTAGAGAAATGTATTTATTCTAATAATGAGAGAGAAGATGTGCTGTTGGAGAAAGCTAAAATATTGACAAGTATTTCTAGCAGAGACTTACCACATTTTGGAAATCTTACATGTTTTTTCTAGACCAACTCATCAAAAGGATCCTGTAAATTGATCTGATGCTCAAACATGAAGCTTTCCTGTAGAGTTCAGGGGTGGACTTGAAGACAAAGAGAGGCAATATGTATATTGGAGACAATATACAGCTGTAGCTTCAAAACCCTATCATGTTCTCCCCCATAAATACCACTGTAACCATTGTTGCGACTGATGATGGGACACATGAAAACAAGAGATGCTTAAACAGGTAGGTTTCATGCACAACTCCGGTGTATGAACACTTTTGTATTCAGTCATATTAATAAAGTAATAGTGGATTACTGTCTTTCATGAGTGAGCCCCTGACAGGAGGTCAAGAAGTTAATCACTTACAGTAATGCATGGGGCAACAGATCTTGAGGCCTTGATGTATTGGGCATTTGCACATTTGACCAGTTAGTTTAATGTCCACCCAGTTCTGTTTCCTTTGGAAACTGTAGTGTTGATTTCAGATAGTTTAAGGCTATAAGGGCCCTTATTATTTAGTGTAGTGTTGATTTCAGACAGTTTACTGTAGTGTTGATTTCATACAGTTTAAGTCTATAAGGTAATTAGTGCAGAAAGTCTTCCATTGGGAGAAAAAAATGCAGCAATTCCTAGCGCTTTGCCTCCAATTAATATGCTTGTCTGATTCCAGTATCTTTAATAGATATCGATTGGTCCTCATGAATAAGGGGCTGATTTGGAAAAGGTGGTAATGGTACATGTGTCAAAAAGTGTGAATTTACAATGAGAATTCCCAGTGGAATAAATTAGTTTTTTGTTTTGTCAAAATTTAATATACTGCTAGCAGTAGGTACTTTCACTCCATCAATCAATCCAAAAGGTATGGAGGTAACTGTCAGATGTGACATGGGCAAAATGTAGTCCTGGGTGGAAATATAATACCACTTTCAGAGTTGACAGAATTCTGCGTTCCTGTCAAATTCCACCATCTGGCATGTGACAGAATTAGGGGGGTCATTCTAACCTAAAATGATGGGGGCACCGCCAACAGGCTGGCGGTGCCCCGCTGGGCATTCTGACCACGGCTGTTTGACCGCGGTCAGAAGTGGAAAACCGGCTGTCTCCCGCCGGTTTTCCGCTGCCCATTTGAATCCCCCATGGTGGCGCGGTTCGCCCGCCAGGAACAGGATGGCGGTATGGGTTGTCGTGGGGCCCCTGGGTCCCCACGACAACCCATAAAGAATTTCACTGTCTGCATTGCAGACAGGGCCCCACAAAGAATTAAGAACCCATAAAGAACCCATAAAGAATTTCACTGTCTGCATTGCAGACAGGGCCCCACAAAGAATTTCACTGTCTGCATTGCAGACAGTGAAATTCGCGACGGGTGCCACTGCACCCGTCGCACCTTCCCACTCCGCCGGCTCCATTCGGAGCCGGCGTCCTCGTGGGAAGGTCGTTTTACACTGGGCTGGCGGGCGGCCTTTTGGCGGTCGCCCGCCAGCCCAGTGTAAAACCCAGAATATCCGCAGCGGTCTAATGACCGCGGTGTGGTATTCTGGAGGGGGGAACTCTGGCGGGTGGCCTCCGCCGCCCGCCAGGGTGAGAATCACCCCCTATATTTCCGTTGGCATTTGCCCGGCTCCATAAACACGCGCTTGGAAGCGCAAACAAGATTTGCCACCCCCTGGCTTGACTTCTGTTTGCCACAGAACCTTTCTGCTCCATTTTATGATGCCAATAATGACAAGCCTTTGTATTTCTACTTCTCAAGTAGATGTACAACTCAAGAAGCAGGTAAATCAACTCCAAATTCCTTTTTGAGTGAATTTTCTACTCCAATGGATGGTTTTTTTGGTGCAAAAAGCATTTTTTTATTTTACTTTTTTTTCAACAAGAAGAAAGTGCCCCAGAGACTTGTTTTCCTGCCCAGAAGTCTCCTCCCAGAGCTGGGCCCATCTCATGGTCACTTTTCATTTGAATTTCAAGGTGAAAGAATAACTCTGTTTTTCTGCAAATCCTGCTGCATATATACTATTGGATTTTCAGGACTTTATTTTTGTGACATCACAAGCAAGTTGAAAACTTTTGGATAAGGGTGTTGTTTATTAGAGGGCATGTACTAGTATTTATTTGTATGTTTATTCAATTATTAAATTGGATTGTTGTTGTGGTGTGTGACCTGGGATTGTGTGAGGGCCATAATAGGTTTTTCATTATTTTTCTTTCTTTTTTAGGGGAAAATGGTTGCACAGTTTAGTACATTTTCTCCATGTTTGTTAAATTTGCACTTCTTATTCATTTTACCATGTGACCTAGTCTGCCCATGGGCCATTCATCAGTAATAGTCATTAGATATATGAAACAACTGTTTGTGTGGTATATGTTGTTTTAAATCATCTATCATTTAGGCCAGGGATGGGACTGGATTAAATGAAAACTGTATTTTTTTTATTTCAAATGTTTCTGCAAAAGTGTATTTTGGTGGAGTGATATATGTTGATACCTTAGGAGGATGTGTATTGTTGTAAAATGTTCATAGCTGTCTCTATTTTCATTTTGGCATTGCTGAAATAATAGCAGTGTTTTTTCATTGTTTATCATGTCATATTGGTCTGGCCAGTGTGTGCGTGGGGGTGTGTGTTTGCCATGGACCAATATTTTGCCTTTGTTCTCCATGCTGTGTGGTAAGTGGCCAGTTTTTTTGTAGTCAGTGTCCATTGGCCTGCATATGTTCTTGTTGTCCATGTCTATTTGCTTGTTGTTGTTTGACCATGTGGCCATTTTGTGCTGATAGTCAGTGTGTTTTTGCCATCGGTCTGAATGTGTTCTTTATTGTCCTTTCCTTCTTGCTTGTTGTTGTTGTTTCACCATGTTGCCAGCAGCCATTTTGTGTAGCCAGTCAGTATGCTTTTGCCATAATCCTGAATGTGTTCTTTGTTGTCAATGACTCCTTGCTTGTTGTTTGATCATGTGGCCAGTGGCTATTTTGTGTATTTAGCAAGAGTGCTTGTGCCACATGCCTAAATGTGTTCTTTGTTGTTCCCTGAGTATTTGTAAAGTGTCCTGGGGCTAAAACAATACAGCCATTTGGTGGGAGGTGTTCTGTTCCCTGAAAAACCCTGGACAGGAAGGGGGCTGGGAAGATAATTTAGTCTCACAGGTACAAGCACAGATGCCACAGGACCCAGGCTAGACCTATGATACCAGGCCCCACTCAACTAAATTAAGAGAGGGGCTGGAAGGGGAGTTTGGAGAAAAGGTATTCACACCTGTGGGTTGTGTTAGCCAGACCTGCACTCCAGGGAAATAATCTTTCCAGTATTATTTTTGAAGGAACTGTGCATTGTTGGCCACAAATATGTCACACTTCACATGAAGTGTTCATACCAGAGGGTGGCAACTTGAACCCCAGTGGTTGGGATGCCCCCACCCCTTGCAAGTTCAGAATGTGGAATAAATATGGGAGATCTGCAAGAGCCCCTCAGATCACTGCCTGGAACATGAGAAGAGGAAAGTCTGCCCTGCTGGACCCTTGAACTGCACCAGATAGGTCTACACCCATAAGGATTGCACCCGCTGCACTCTCAAGACTCCACGAAGAAAAGACCGTGCCTGTCTTAAAAGTGAGGGAAGTTGACTCACTGATCAGTAAAAGGAAGAAAAATGCTGGAAGAAGTCACGTGCAAGCCCAAAGAGAGGGACAATCCAGAAGGCAAGCTACCCCTGGATTTTCATAGATTGTACATGTGCATTGTGACAGGTTGAGTCCTAAACCCTAGGTGGTAATCCAGAGCTTCTGAACCCTTGGCCAAAGCTACTAGGTCACCATCACCCCAAAGGAACCAAGAAACAATTGACTATAGCTCCTAAACCCACCTGCAATAAGTTCCTGACCTCCAAGAGGTGACTCTCAGGTTGTGGACCCTTGGCGTATTTTTCTAAGCTCTTAAGTCAAGCTTTGGGCACATTCACTCTGGAGCAGCACTGCTCACACAAAGGATTTGCATGAGCAAACACAAGATCGTCTCTTCGCACAGCAAGTATCACCACTCGCGACTGCAAGGCTCCAGCCCATCTGTCCATGGCATACGGTGGCTCTTCGCGCCCCACAGGCCACCACCAGTGACTCTCTCCTTGCTCCTGGTGACAGACTTCCCTGCGAACAGGACCCTTGGCACAATTCTTGAGAAGGTAGAAAGCAGAACTTACCTGGGACTGTATCTTACCCACAATCCATCGTGGTCAGGTTTGACACGGTCCAGTGTGAACAGATAGCTGCGGTTGGCACTTTATGCTTTTAGGTGCTATACGACGGTTTAACAAATTCATATCTCTGGTTCCCAACATTGGATTTTTGTTGTTTGTTGTCATTTTAAAGATAACAATATTTCCTATTTTTATAAATTGGTGTTGGATTCTTATTGTGTTGTGCCCTTGACTTATTTACTGTTTTGGTGATATTTAATGCTTTACATTTGCCTGTCTCTGAGGTTAAGCCTGACTACTTGCTGCCAAGGTACTAAGGGGCAAATTTATAGTCCGTCTGCGCCGATTGTGCGTCAAAAATTTTGACGCACAATCAGCACAAACGTTGCCCCGTATTTAAACTTTGACGCCTGAGCCCGCGGACGTCAAAATTCCGCCGTGAGCTTCATTTTTTGGATGAGGCAACCCGCCTTGCGTTAATTATTTGCAAGGTAAGCGTTCCCCTCCAAAAAATGGCTTAAACGGCCGTGCGTCGTATTTATGCTTTCGGGCAAAAATGACGCACGGTCGGGACGCGGAGCCAGAAAATGACGCACAGCCCGATTTGCGTCAAAAATTAACACCTGGGTCAGGACAGGCGTTAAAATGGGGCAAACACACCTGTATTTAATCAGAACACACAGAACAAACAGCGGAGCAGCAGAGCAGCAACAGGGAGACATGGAGGTGATTCTAATCCAGCGTGCACGCAGACGCAGAGCCCAGCAGCAACAACAGCAGCTACAACAACATCAGCAGGGACCCCAAATGCAGCGCAGAAGGAAGGAGAGGATATTCCGCCCAAGAACAACCCTTCAGGGCCTCAGGGAGCACGACATCATACAGAGGTACCGGTTGAACTGGCAGGCAATTCAGCAGCTGCTGCGAAACATTGAACAGCAGTTGGCCCCCACTTTGGTGACACCCCGCACCATCCCAATAGAAACAAAGCTGCTTGCCGTACTTCATATGCTTGCAAGTGGCTCTTTTCAAACAACTGGTGCCCTGGTTGGCGGAATATCACAACCATCATTCTCCGCCTTTTTGCCCAAAGTACTGGACGCCATCATTCGACTGACACCCTGCCACATCTGCTTCCCTAACACACTGCAGTAGCAGCAGGAAACTAAACAGGGGTTCTACACAATCAGTGGCTTCCCACACATCCTTGGTGCAATTGACTGCACACCTGCTGCAACTGAACACCTCTACCGCAACAGGAAGCACACACATTCCATCAACGTGCAGGCCATTGATGATTACCGGGGATTGATCACCAACATTGTGGCTAAATATCCTGGGAGTGTACATGACTCATACATCTTCCATCACTGCACCATCAATGAACACTTCCAGGATGGACGGTATGGCAATGGACTACTTGTTGGTAAGTACAAAAACCTACATATATATATATATATATATATATATATATATATATATATATATACACTGCACAGCAACCCTCTAGGACACACAACACATACACCACAATAGCAACATGTCGACAGGAACACACTGAGGTCGTGACATCGCTAGCCATGTTTCTTAAGTCACCATTGAACCTGTCACACATCGGAATTTACTGTACAGCCTAATGTGAAGACATCAATGAGTGTGGTTGCCGAAATGTCACCTTGCAAACTGTAAGTGTCCCAGTGACCTTTACATTAATACATTGCCTAAGTCTAAAGGTATGGGATGTCCAGGGTACTTTGATATGAACGTGTTAACAACACTTTCAATTTTAACTGTGCATGGAACTATCATCTCACCCCCAGTGAAGACACACGGACACCTGTATCACAAGTCACAATGCTAGGGAGGGCACACTGTACTGCAAATCCCGAAACATACTGCTGACAAACGGTTAGCAGACAAACACTTGTTCAGCCAAGGAAACAACACAATGCAGATGGTATAGCCTACAAGCATAGGATGTCACATTAGTACACAAAAGAGTCACAGACAACACAAGACAACTACCTCCATTAAAGGTCTTTTCAATAGTGCCATCTACATCAACATGATCCCATTAATTTTCTCTTGCAGCTGATCAGGGGTATGGCATCCAGTCATGGATTATGACACCATTTGGCAAACCGAGTACAGCTGCAGATCCTGCATACAACAAGGCCCATAGGAGGACACGCAGCATTGTTGAGCGGACCTTCGGCATCCTCAAGTCAAGGTTCCGCTGCCTCGACATCACTGGTGGTAGCCTCCTACATTCCCCCGAGATGGTCTGTAGGATCATCCTCACATGTGCAATATTGCACAACATTTGCATCAGAAGAAACATTCCCCTCCTGGAACCAGAGCCACACATGCCTGAAGAGGAGGAAGAGGAGGATGCTGGCCTGCAACAGGAGGGGGAACTACAGAACACAGCTGCTGGTATACGCAGGTGGCAACAGATTGTAAATAATTTCTTCTGAATATGATCACCTTCACCACTTTAGTTAACTAATTTAAATAAACACCTATTATAATCACCATATCATGGTATGGCTATTCCTTTTTACACACCTTCATCTCTACTTAGCAGAATAAGAGTGTTGCCTCATGGAGCATTGCTGAGATACTGAGTAGGACACGGAACATCCCAGAGCTTATGTGATGCCTAACATACAATGGTCACATACACACACACTCTTAATTACATCTATTGTGTACATATCTCCTTTGAAGGCCTATAGCAGAGGACCACAACTATTTCACACATACATGTTGAAAGCAAGGTCCAACGCAGCATATGACACACAACTATGACTCCATCACTCAATAAGGGGAAAACAAGCCTCATACATGATGCAGTCAATGTGCTTGGGCATCACTAACAGGAATGTCTGACAAGACCCTTGACAGCAGTTAGTCCAACTGCATCCAATATTTGCAAGGAATATCTGTGACTAGAGTTCCATTGAAGCAGAACATAGACAGCACAAGTGCCACACATATGACATGCATTGCGCACATGACATTCCATGCACATGTCAGGCCATTTCCTAACTCCTGACACACCCATGCACCTGGTCACAACCCACCTTTCGGAAGAGGTCCCTGGAATACTAAGATGTGTACCCTGATAATACCTCCTCAAACCAGTGTGCTACACCCTTTCCTAAGGTATGCCATTGTCATAGAACATCTGACTGCATGGACGTCAGGTCAATTTATACACTGACTTCTAGTTTCAAAGCCCTGTTAGCACATGTAGATTGCTTCCCCTTGTGAAAATGTCTGTTGGCCCTTAGAATGCAGTCTCACCTACAGGACTGGTGAGAAACAGATGCAGCCCACACCTGTGATCACCTCCATGCATACCACCCATTACAAAAAGCACTGCCCCTGATGATGCCTGGAACAGCATAGGAGTCGCCATTATGTCAAATACACCGTCAACCATTGATACTAATTAAGCTGATACTGAGTAGGACACGGAACATCCCAGAGCTTATGTGATGCCTAACATACAATGGTCACATACACACACACTCTTAATGACATATATCATGTACATATCTCCCTTGAAGGCCAATAGCAGAGGACCACAACTATTTCACACATACATGTTGAAAGCAAAGTCCAACGCAGCATATGGCACACAACAATGACACCATCACTCAATAAGGGGAAAACAAGCCTCATACATGAGGCAGTCAATGTGCTTTGGCATCACTAACAGGAATGTCTGACAAGACCCTTGACAGCAGTTAGTCCAACTGCATCCAATATTTGCAAGGAATATCTGTGAGTAGAGTTCCATAGAAGCAGAACATAGACAGCATAAGTGCCACACATATGACATGCATTGCGCACATGACATTCCATGCACATGTCAGCCCATTTCCTAACTCCTGACTCACCCATGCACCTGGTCACAACCCACCTGTCGGAAGAGGTCCCTGGAATACTAAGATGTGTACCCTGATAATACCTCCTCTACACACACAGACCAACATTAGCAAACCAGTGTGCTACACCCTTTCCTAAGGTATGCCATTGTCATAGAACATCTGACTGCATGGACGTCAGGTCAATTTATACACTTACTTCTAGTTTCAAAGCCCTGTTAGCACATGTAGGTTGCTTCCCCTTGTCAAAATGTCTGTTGGCCCTTAGAATGCAAGTCTCACCTACAGGACTGCTGAGAAACAGATGCAGCCCACACCTGTGATAACCTCCATGCACACCACCCATTACAAAAAGCACTGCCCCTGATGATGCCTGGAACAGCATAGGAGTCGCCATTATGTCAAATACACTGTCAACCATTGATAGTACTTAAGCCGTGTAACACAGCCCTTGGGTTCATTTGTCACCTTCAAAAACACAGGACGTACACAGATTGACATATCAACTGTCTAGTTTGTCCTCCAAACAGTCTCAGTCAGACCACTGATTATGTAACTTGTCCAGTAGCTGGCTCCTGAATCATCTTGCATTCTGTCAGCCTGACTGGCAACTGTCTGTGCGTCACACTAAAGTATCCCTGTGTCTACATATGTACCACACTTGCGTTAGCAAACCTGCCATTCATCAGGGGGCATTGGGCATGGGCTTCTTCCATGCATACACAAATACATTGTATAGCATCATCTGCCTTTTAACTGTACCATTTGAGTTAAATCCTCTTGGAAATGCAAAATTCATGGCCCATCCCTTGTCTGGATTGCATTTATGCATGAATGACAAAGTGTGACAGTGTCCCAGGGTCATAGTCAGGGATTGGGTACGGGGCTTTCAGCTCAACCAGCAACCTCTGACAATGTACATGACTAATACACAAATTTCAGAACCATGACAGTTCACACACAGCATCACAGTGCGCACAACATAGTGATGGGCCGTGTGTGGTGAATAGCTGCGAGAATAAACAGCACAGAGGCTATGATGTTCCCAGATGCAGTGGGAAGTGCAGAGGCCAACCTGTGTACAAATGTTGTAATGACACCTGCCGGAACATGACAATTGAGACATTATCTCACTCAGCACACCAAGGTTGCCCTGTTGACTGTCTCATTACACGTCTTTAGTGGCAGGGTGGGACCATTCACATGTTGGTTTACATGTCCACATCTACTTTACTCACATTGATCAATAAAGGATACTCAGTAGTTACAGGAATAGCTGCCACTGACTCATGATGAGTCCTGGTCCGAACTGTGACAAATTACACCCCTAACAATCTACAGAATCATCATTGGACCACACACATGAACAAGACACCTATGTGCAATTGATCACTGGAAATATGTGGACACGTGCTGTCTTGTATGCTGGTCCACCATAGCCACTTGATAGTTGAGGCTTACTTCTATGGCCTCAACTGTGGTGTCATCATACATATGAGATTGACCCTTCTCTGTCTTGCAGACAACATGGTACCTACTTCCTCAATGCATGTGTATGACTCACTGAGGGATTCATCAACTAGTGCCTAGGAAGCTCTTACCAATACTCTAGGACATAGGATGTAGAAATTGAGGACCTTTGACATGAACATGCGTCTGCCGTCCATCTGGTGCATGCTATGTCACATGTGGTGTCTACGTGACCCTAAAACTTGGAAGTATGCTTTGCGGGTGTTGTTACATGTATGACTAACACATGCCCTTGCTCATTCCAATTTTTACTTGCATCTTAGGGTTGGACACATGGACGTCACATTCATACAACCAAATGTACAATAATGCTTCATGTGATGTACACACACACTTGGTCATCCAACAAATTAGTTTTCAAAGCACACACTTTGAGACAAAGGCAATTAGGTATTGTACATATGTGCGTCACATTGCTATCCTCTCCTTATGGTAAACATGCACAATTTGTGCCACACATATATGTAGGGCACTTTTATGACCATCTATGACGTCAGCCAACTGTCAACATACTGTGAAGGGTGTAGTGGATGATGTTCCGCTGCAGTATGATGTCACACATGTGAAAATACACCATCAATACCATACTATCTTCAATTAGCCAATCTCTGATGTGTTCCAAATGTAAAATTACCAAAAAAGAAGTAAAAATGCCCCAAACCACTTAATGCACTGTAATTTTGACGTCCCTAGCGGTGTGCGTCATTTTTTGTTTACCAAAACTGTATTTGCGTCATTTTTTTTGACGCACAGGAGTGTAATTTAGCCCGCACCCAGATATTTGTACAGTCCATGTATCATTATTTGGATGCGGGTTAATATTTATGTCTGTGCGTCAAAAAAAATGTCGCAAATACAGTTTTGTGCAACAGAAAATGACGCATAACGCAAAAAAGGCGGGACTTTTCATACAGGAAGTGATGTAATAGGATATCCTGTTTACAGATCATGTACAGTGGGTGTACTTTCACTTTCACTTTGCAGTCTATGATCCTTCTAGACTGTGTGGCTGTGTGGAGAGTGTTGTCCAGAGATTTTGTGCTGTATTTGTCCTGTGTGCTATCTGTAAAGTTCTTTTGTGAAATAAATATTGTTTGTGTATACTGTAGTACTGTGTTTTGTCTACATTTGTCCATTTATCTTGTATATTTCTTGTTTGTGGGAGTCTGTTGTGGGTAGTGTTAGTTTGGGGATAGTTGGGCTCTTTTAGTGTTTAGGTTTACTTTTTTCTGTCTTTTTATCCCTACTTTCACCCATTTCCCCTTTCTATTTCTTTTACCCCTATTCATTCTCTTCAATTATAAGTATGTCTGGTAGGCCACGTCTTGGCCGGATGGGGGAAGAGGAGTTGGGGGGCTTCATCTGGCTGGTGACATATTTCTTGCCGCTCATGATCCAGGCAGGGTCATACAGGGGTACCCGACAGAGGCTCGCAGAATCCGGTGGGGAAAGGTGCTGCATCACCTGCAGCGTGTGTATGCCAGCCAGAGGAGTGACCACCAGCTGAAGCACTGGTGGGCTGACCTCATCATCAGGGAGCAGGATCTCTTGGACCACCTGGGAATCATGATTGGTGGCACTGTTGGTGAGTACGACTATTGTTGTTGTGCACGATTAAATGCTCTGTAGTGACATCAGTGGATTAGTGCAATGTCTGCCAGCTAACTTGATGACTGTGTGTAATTTTTGGGAAATATAAGGGGATCATTGATGCACTATGGCAAGGATCACAATTGCTAGCTGTCAGGTAGCACGTGCTCAGCAAACTTACAGGTAACTTTACCATGAAGGAAATTGGTGTGGCCTTTTTGTCAGCACAGCTAACAAAATAGGAGCCAATCATGTCTATATAGGGTATTATTGACAGAGAAGTACAGATGTACCAACATTTAGGCCAACAATGTTGACGCAATTGCTAGACTGACTTTAGAATCACTACATGATGCTGAAAATGAGTGCTGCCTTCACGTCAATTGATAATAGCAAAGTGGCTCAAACATTGGTCTCATGTTAGTCTGGTGAGTGTGGAAGGAAAGTGTTCAGAGAAGTACTATGAATGTGTGGGATTATTGTGTTTCTTGATCTTTTTGGATACATGTCAGTTAATGATTTGAAAACATCGTGAAAAGGTGCAAGGTGCCCTCAGCTAACATTTTAAGATGTTTGTTGGAATCGGTTGAGCCACAATCCAAATATGGATGGCAGTCCAAGTGTATGCACATGGCTTCACATCTCCAAGGGTGGTGCAATTCACCATAGCTGGGCCACATCAATTGACTATACTGTAACAACAGGATGGCTTACAGGAGTCCCTGCCCCTCCCTCTGTACATTGGGCCTATGTGCACTAAATGTGTCATGGCCACAAGGCATGTTTGACTGGTAATGCAGTCCTCAAGTAACCAGGCGTTGGATATTTCTCTTGGATGCACATGATGAGACGATTACACGCCATATTTTTTAGTGCTCACCAATTATGGGGCAAGTTTGCACCCACATGATAGTTAGGGCCAATGTATGTGTGCAGATATGTGTGTAACTGTCACATGAGACCCATGCTATGTACAAGTTGGCCGTGAAATATCAGATGCAGTACCATCATGTCTGAATGGCTGCCATGTCCTTATTCAGCCTACACATTGTAAATGATACTGAAAATGTTGCACTGTGCACAGATTTTGAGCACATTTCTTCCTTCCATACCTTACAGGTGGACTGGCGCCCTACACTGTGGGAGAGGTGGCGACATTTGAGGACCCCGACCACTACAGTAAGTGTTGATATGTCTGTTATGTGTTGTGTTTGCTGGTTATGGACTCGTGTGAGTTGGACGCATAGCAAGGTGTGATGCAGTGGGCAAGTTTTTCACTTGTTCCATGAGTGGGAATGCAGTTCTCACATGTTTTGAGTTAGCCAATGCGTATCCAATAGTATCATGTAGGGATTGTAGGACATCCCTGTAGGCCCCACTGTGAGGACAGGGGATAGTCATGTCTCTGACACTTGTATCACCAAGAGTCACAATGGAAGTCAGCCCCTATTTAGTCAGCCTGTCAGACCCACATTCTCTAAGATTGGTGGAGCTAATAGCTTCCCAATAGACATCTGCTTCACTATTTACCTACGTAAGTTTGAAACAGTAGGTAGAACCTCCTAGCAGCATGTACTTCCACATGTAGTGCATCAAGTCTGTGGAACCTGAGTGTAATGGCCTAGGTGTGCATGCAATTCATGATCATGGGTGTTCTAGAAACTCTGTGTCTGATGAAAGTCAGGCCTCACTGGAAGTATATGTTGTGTACTAAGGGCCAGATGTAGCAAAAGTGCAAATTGCGACTTGCAATTTGCGAGTGATTCCAACTCGCGAATTGCAATTCGCAATTTGCAATGCAGAACGGTGTCTCAGACACCGTCTGCGAGCCGCTATGGGGTCGCAAAGACCCACGTCATTAATATTAATGAGGTGGGTCGCATTTTGCGACCCCATAGCGACTATGGGCACTCGCAAACATGGAGGCCTGCTGTAGTCAGCAGACCTCCATGTTCGTGACTGCTTTTTAATAAAGCAGTTTTTTTTTTTTTTAAGTGTAGCCCGTTTTCCTTAAAGGAAAACGAGCTGCACTTAAAAAAAAAAACGAAACCTTTAGTTTCGGTATTTTTTTCAGGGCAGGTAGTGGTTCCTTGGACCACTACCTGCCCTGAAAAAATAATTTGTGGTCCATTCACAAAGGGGAAGGGGTCCCATGGGGACCCCTTCCAATTTGCGAGTGGGTTACCATCCACTTCAAGTGGATGGTAACTGCAACACCATTTGTGACCGCATATGCGGTCGCAAATGGTATTGCATACCACTGCGAATCGCAAATAGGAAGGGAACACCCCTTCCTATTTGCGATTCGGAAATGCATTTTGCGAGTCGGTCCCGACTCGCAAAATGCATTTCTGCATAGGAAACTCGATTTGCGACTCGCAAACGGCATTTTTTGCCGTTTGCGAGTCGCAAATCGTTTCCTACATCTGGCCCTTAGTTCTGATTTTCCTGACATGTCTGACCCTATGAGTGCTCTAGGGTTTGCTGACTCCAAATTGTAGATTTACCTTACCTGTGGTGTGTCTGTAGAGACAAACATGTATGGATTAGCCTATACACTCCTCGGTGTACATGTTGTTGGCAAATTATAGTCGTGTATCCACCGCCCCCCCTCAAACACGGCCATGGGTCTGTGAATGGGGTACCTAGTATTGATGCTACCAGTATGTTACACATACCTGTGACTAAGTGACGGTTTGGTTGCATAGTAGTATACACACTCAGGTTTGGCACTTGGTACCATACTGGACAGTCCAGTTACAACTTGCAGACCATGTGGCTTTAGTTTTGCTTTCTGTACACTGACATTTGTAGCCCAGCTCTTTTTGTGGAGGATATGCAGCATGATTCTTAGATGTTAACTGTCAGAACTCAGATTGCAAGTCAAGGCCAGTTGTTACCCATCTTGTGGATTATGGATGTGCTTTGTGTGATGTGACCTTTGTTGTCTGGCCTGCCATGTACTTCCTCAGGGACATTCGATGCTCTGTATCGTGATATGAGCTGTTAGAAGTACAGTAGATGTAATGTCTAATTAACTTGCTGTGCCGTTTCACACAATGCAGTTACTAATGTGGCATATCTGCATTTGTCTTCACAGCAGCTAACATGACTCCAGACCAGGTCTGTGAATTTCAGCGTAGGGCCATGCGATACCAGCACATCCTGCTGGTGGAGTCGGGGTTCTGGAGGATGGCCCGGCGATATCACCATGAACGTGCCTCCGGGGCATGGCGAGCCTTCCCACAGGGTGGGCCTACTGTGCCCACCACAGAAACAACCACTAATCAGAGCCAAGTGGCCCCACCCACAGCTGCCTCTGTTGATTCTACATCTGCTGGACTTCCTGGCCCCAGCATTGCCACCGGTGCAGGACAGCCCACACAGACCTCCTCCACCGGTACCCAGACTGCCACTGCTCCAGCTGTTGACCCTGCAGCCTTCAATAGACTTGAACACAAGATGGACAAAGTGCTGCGCAAGGTGAGCCACCTGAGCCGGGACGTGCAGCACATTAAACAGCGGGTCAAGGATATAAAGAGGACCCTCTGGAGGGCCAAACTCTAGACAGTTGAATAGATGGACATGATACCCTCCCCTCCCTCCTCTTTCCTTGTTCTTATAGTTAGTGGGCTTAGGGGGATTAGTGTTAGGTTAGTATAGGCTGTTAGTTTAGTCAGTGTTAGTGGGTGGGGGGTAGGGGGTCCTGCTTGTTTCTATTTTGACTTATTACATTTGTGGGTGGGGGCTATTTTGGGGTTCTTGTGTGTAAAAAAAATAAAAAAAGCAAAAAAAGCACAAAAAAAATAAAATAAAAAAATATCAAAAAAATATCTACTTGTTTAGGATAGTTTAGTATGTGTTTAGGTTAGTATGTGTTGTCCTCAATGTGTCCTGTCTCATAAGGGGGGTGGGGGGTAGATGTTTTGAATGTTTCGTTACATGTGATAAGTAAGTGTAGCTTAGGTTAGTTAGGGACAGTTGTGGGTAATGAGTAGACAGGGTAGATTAGGGTAGGTAAGATTTTTCCTTCAGTTTCCTCATCTATGGTTAGCTTTTAATAAATATTTGGTTACCCCTTAATAGTATGTGTTGAATGGTACTTGATCGTGGGTTTGGATTCCGTGTACATCTCTTTTGTACTATAACATCTGTGTCCAATGCTACAAACAAATCCCAACTGAGCAGTACGATTAGCAGCTAACCCAGAGCTACCTTGCAAAGTGTCTATCCTTTGTTGCAGCCACCAATCACAGTTAATATGGTTCCCAATGTGTTTCTGTTGATAAGTGTGTTTTCAAAGTCACTAACAGTGCTTCCAGACTTGATATTGGGGAAACAGTTTTAGGTCTGACTGCAGTGTGATGATCATGCACACCCTTATAAGATGAGTTCTCATTGGCAATCTTGTATTCTTGTCTTCATGACCCTCATACATCATTTGTGACACAGTTCGTCATGATTACCTATTTGTATGTTAACTCAGACAACTTCATTTGTGCAGTTTTTTTTTTGTATTTACTTAGATTAGTGTGGCATGTTTATTGTGTTATTTTTGCATGTTGACAACATTTAGCGGGCACTATTTGATGACTTAGTTATCCCCTGAGGAAGCATTCTTCTGTCCAACACAGCATGGTGGTGTATGGTTTCTCACTTCATCAGATTATTCCCTCAGGATGGGCAGAGTATGATGCAATCATGGTGACTGTGCAGATTTCTCTAACTACATAATATCTGGACAGTTGTATTGACAAGCTACGTAATTTGACAGTAGGGACATTTCAATTATCTACTGTGCAGTTGATATGTCACATTACCCAGAGACAGATTTGTTGTGTAAGAGCTATTTATTGAAAAGTGCTGTAGTGCTATGTGTACATTGTCCATGATTGTGAGTCCATTATAGTGATATCTTCCAGTGTGATCCAACACAAGTGTTTACCAAAATGCTTTTGTCATGCTGGGGTTGCTGTTTCAGACAGTGCAGAGGGACAGACTTAGACAATGAGTAGGAGAGAGACAATCACTGGGCTGGGTGACAAGATATACAGTGGTTAGCAGAACAGTGCTTGAGTGCAGTTGTTGTAAGACTGTCATGTTTCAAAACGCAGGACTTTGGTAATAGTTAGCCATGTGGCAGGAACTAGTGCTTCCAGGTCATTTTCCTTGTGAATGTGATCTGTTCCATGTCTTCTTCTTCTGATGTGTGTGTTGCCTGCTTTGTCCTTGTTGTTGTTGGTTGTGAAGGGGCAACACACACCTCAGTGTTAGAAGACGTGGAGTCAGACATCCCGGTCGCTGCTCCCTGTGAAGGTCTTAAGGGCAGTACTGCTGCAAGGAGGGCCTGCTGGTTCTTGAGAATAGCAGCCACATCACGATGGTAGGCAGTCAGGTCAGCCCTGAGGGGTTCAATGTTGCATTCGTGCACGCGTTGACAGGATTGCTGTTGTAGGTGTTGGGTCAACTGTATTACAGCTGTGCTGATTTCCTTCTGGGTTTTCTGCAGTTCCTGCAAGATAGATGTTAGGGCTTGCATAGCTGCTGCCTGATCTGCAGATGACATCATGCACGAACGCATGCCCTCAAGGCTGGCTGCCATATTTTGCATCCCCACCCGCACCTCCTTGGCCAGCTCACGCTGTACTCCAACTACAGTTCTCTCAAAGCTGGTGCCAGTGTCGTCTGAGTCCTCAGCTGTATTGGAGCTGGCAGGTCTTACAATTGAGGTGGTGGGTGGTTCCTCTGCGATGGCTGCTTGTTCTGTGCTCCTCCTTGTGACTGAATGTGGGGTCTGGAGGGTTTCAAGGACCTTTTGGATAGTCTCCTGGGGAATGTTTATCGGCTCGTCATCCATGTCATCAGGGAAATCTGGGACAGGCATAGCGGCAGGATCTTCCTCTGCAATGAAACAGGGTACAATTAGTGTGTCTGTGTTGTGACAATTTTGACGTGACGTGCCTGCCTTTTGATGAATTCACTTTGTGGTCTTGTTTTGTATTAATATCTGCAGTCCTTCAGATGGGCATTGTTTCATGCCTATGGCCACCTGTGTGTCACATGTATGTTATTGAGTTATCAGACTTGTCAGCCTCATCGCCTCTAGGTGTTGGTTTATGCCAAATAGAGAATTGCCACCTTCTTGTCCTACTCGACCCTCCGTGTATATCAATTCTCATGGTGAGACCTTTCACTGGCTGTGGGTGTTCTGATGGCCCTGGCAGCACACTTAACAATCTGGACCTGCCCCAATCCCTGATCGTTCACATCGACTTAAATGTAATTGACATGTTGCATATCTTATGCATCGCAATGTTATGATCTGATATGGATGTTGTCATTGTTAATGTGTCCTGCTGATGTTGGGTAATGTTTGTTACATTGGATTGCCCTGATAGTAGTATCAGTGTCCTATTTCGTCCTCTGACTGTGCAGGTGTCTTTCAGTGACCAGTTACATGTGTCCCCTCCTTAATGCTGTTGTCTGAGCAGTATGACATTTGGGATGTTGCCTTGTTACCCAGGCACAGGATGGACCCTGACATATGCAGCATGGGTGTGTCCTTAGTGCTGTGTCGCTCCTATTGTTGTTTACTTTGGCTGATGTTTGTGACAACTATGGGCATTGACATTTGAGTGTACTGGGGCCTTTGTCTTGTTTCAGGGGATTGTTGCAGATGTCATCTTCACCCCCTAATTTAGGTGTGTATGTTCCATGGGGAGGTTACTGCCATTGGCTACTTGAGGTGCACACAGATCAGAGGTGGTAGTGGCAACTGTTGTCGCAGTTACATTGCAGTTGTCGGTTTGGCTAGAGGATTGCTAATAGGGCCCTAGTTAATGTAGGAGGTATGTTGGCTGATGAGTGCCAGGATGTAAGTTTGACGTAGTGGCCTTCCCTCCTGTCGTGGCTTTCCCTTTGCTCCATCGTTGGCATGACAGCATGCACCCATGGGGCTGTTGTTGGTGTTGTGTAATGGTGTGCCCCAGGTCTTCTCAGAATGGGCCATACTCCTATGCCGTACCCCTTTACCCATGCCACTCCCTGTATATGATGACTTCCATGCATTTAGTGGTCGGTATCCCCCCCCATGCTCACAGTTGACATTATTGCATTATAATTCCCCATGCGACTTACCCTGCATGTGCGTTGTCTCCTGGTAGTCTGCGCTGTCCTGTCCTTGAATCCCTGTGACGATCTCCTCAGGGATGACGGCTACAACCATCTCCTCCATGTGGTCCAGGGCCTCCTGGTGTGCTGGACTCCCCCCTCCAGTCTGCAGTGCTGCTTTCCTGTTCCTGGCCATCTTTTCCTTGGTCCTGCGTTTGCAGTCATGCCAGCGTTTCTTGCACTCAATGACTGTTCTGCGTACTTCAGCCACACTGTTAATCTTGTCGACAATTTGTTGCCATATACCCTTTCTCCTACTGATTGGCAACTTTGATGTGACAAACAGTTGGTGCTGGTGTTCACCTCTTTAACCAGGATTTCCTGCTCCTCTGCACTGAGTCGACACTTTCTTTTCTTTTTAAAAGTGTCCTGGTTCTTGTGTGGGTCCTCCCGGCTGGTTCCTGGTCTGCTGTCATCTTCCTGGGGTCTGTAGTGGCATCTGGGATCCATTTTGGCTCTCCTCTGGTGCAATAGCTGTGTTCGCTGTGTTTTATGACGCTATTGCGTCAAAATAAACGGCGCATATCCGGTTTGCGGTGTCGTAAATCGACCCACAGTAATTTCCGCTGCGTTAACGTCGTTTTCCATTACGACTTGACGCCGCGGTGTGCGTCAAAAATAATTACTCCCACCTGTTGTTTGTGCCGCCGTGCGTAAAAGTATAAATCTGTAGCCCGCACGGCACACCAAAATGGCGTTTGCCGGCAGTAATATTTTTGACGCAAAACTGCGCCTGCGCAGTTTTGCGTCAAAAAGTATAAATATGGGCCTAAGGGGCCTATTTATACTCTGTTTGCACCGATTTAGTGTCATTTTTTTTTACTCTAATTCGGTGCAAAACTAACTCCATATTTATACTTACATTTATGGAGTTAAAGTCATTTTCTGAAAATGGAGACCTAACTTGCCTTAATGAGATGCAAGGTAGGCGTTCCCGTGCAAAAAATGACTCTATGGCCTTAACTTCATATTTATACTCTGCGGCATATTTATACTCTGTTTGCACCAAATTAGCGTCTTTTTTTTACTCTAATTCGGTGCAAATCTAAGTCTATATTTATACTTTGGTGCTAGACCCGTCTAGCACTAAGGCCCGGATTTATACTTTTTTTGCGCCGCATTAACGCCATTTTTTGATGCGAAAAGTGGCGCAAACTTACAAAATATAATTTTATACTTTTTGCTGCAAAACTGCACTAAC
This sequence comes from Pleurodeles waltl, assembly GCF_031143425.1. Taxonomy (NCBI): domain Eukaryota; kingdom Metazoa; phylum Chordata; class Amphibia; order Caudata; family Salamandridae; genus Pleurodeles; species Pleurodeles waltl. The sequence continues at coordinate 236,297,109 of NC_090443.1, read as the reverse complement.
TCAGTTTTGCACAAAAAAGTTTAGCACCGGCTTGCACCATTTCTGTGCACCAGCCGGGCACCATATTTATGGAATGGTGCAAGCCGGTACAAAGGGTAGACTAGAGTTTAAAAAATGACTTTAGTCGGGTGGGGCTGGCGGTATAGAAGAAGAGAGTTTAGCACCAAAAAATGGCTTTAGTCAGGTTAGAGTAAAAAAAATGACTCTAACCAGATTAGCGTCATTTTATGGTGCTAAACCTACCAAGCCACATGACTCCTGCCTTAGAAAAGTCAGGAGTCATGCCCACCACCCCAATGGCCAGCTCAGAGGACAGAGGTCCCCTGGGCATGGCCATTGCACCCTGTGCCATGTATGGGGGTCCATTTCAGGGCCCAGCATGGCACTTTAAAAAATAAAATGCAATCTTACCTTACTTACCTGGGATGGGGTCCCCCATCCTCGCAGTCCCTCTAGTGTGGGTGGGTGTGCCCCTGGGGCCTGGGGAGGGCACCAGTTGGCTTATTCCATGGTGTTCCACCATGGAACTAGGCCCACAGGTCCCCTAACGCCTGACCTGACCCAGGTCTTAAAAAATGGGGTAAAGCAAGCTTTGCCCCATTTTTTTACCCCTCTACCCTCCCTTGCACCATTTTTGCATGGGAGTTTAAATTTGGCGTTAAGGCCATAGAGTCATTTTTTGCACGGGAATGCCTACCTTGCATCTTATTCAGGCAAGGTAGGTTTCCACTTCCAAAAAATGACTTTAACTCCATAAATTTGGCGCTAGACGGGTCTAGCACCAAAGTATAATATATGGAGTTAGTTTTGCACTGAATTAGAGAAAAAAAAAATTACGCTAATTCAGTGCAAACAGGGTATAAACATGCCCCTTAGCGTCAACAAATGATGCTAATCTGGTCAGAATCATTTATTTTGACTCAAACCTGCCTAACGTCATTTTTTTTTAAGCTAGCCTACCATTTGCACCGGCTTGCACCATTCCATACATATGGTGCCCAGCTGGTGCTTAAAAATGGTGCAAGCCTGTGCAAACCTTTTTGGTGCAAAACTGCATTAGTGCAATTTTGCACCAGAAAGTTTAAATAAGGCCCTAAGGGCCATATTTATACTTTTTGACGCAAAACTGCGCTAATGCAGTTTTGCGCCAAAAAAATTAGCGCCGGCCAACGCCATTCTGAAGCGCCATGCGGGCGCCGTATTTATTGAATGGCGTTAGCCGGCGTTAGCCGACCGGCGCTGCCAGTTGTGCGTGAAAAAAAACGACGTACACCAGGCAGCGCCGCCATAGGGAAAAATGGCATTTGGGCGTCCCAAAATGGGGCAAGTCAGGCTGAGGCAAAAAAATCGTCTTAACCAGATTTGCGCCATTTTTTTTGGGCGCCCAGACGCCATTAACATGACTCCTGTCTTAGCAAAGACAGGAGTCATGCCCCCTTGCCCAATGGCCATGCCCAGGTGACTTATGTCCCCTGGGCATGGTCATTGGGCATAGTGGCATGTAGGGGGGCACAAATCAGGCCCCCCTATGCCACAAAGAAAATTTAAAAAAATACTTACCACAACTTACCTTTTCTTCCCTGGGATGGGTCCCTCCATCCTTGGGTGTCCTCCTGGGGTGGGCAAGGGTGGCAGGGGGTGTCCCTGGGGGCAGGGGAGGGCACCTCTGGGCTCATTCTGAGCCCACAGGTCCCTTAACGCCTGCCCTGACCCAGGCGTTAAAAAGAGGCGCAAATGCGGGGTTTTTAGTCCCGCCCACTCCCGGGCGTCATTTTTGCCCGGGAGTATAAATACGACGCATATGCATCGCAGTCATTTTTTAAGACGGGAACGCCTACCTTGCATATCATTAACGCAAGGAAGGTGTTCACGCAAAAAAATGATGCTAACTCCATGAACTTTGGCGCTAGACGCGTCTAACACCAAAGTATAGATATGGAGTTAGTTTTGCGTCGAATTTGCGTCGAAAAAAACGACGCAAATTCGTCGCAAACGTATATATATGCCCCAAAGGGTTTTGTTCACACTACCCACTTGACAACAGACATGTGGACCAGTTGTTAAGCAACTGATTACATGTGTAATACTGCATACTAACTCACTTTTGTGGGGCTTGGGCAGCAAATATATGCAGATCTCAGTGCTGAAGAAACTTTTAAGGGCGTTCTGTGACATGCAACAATAGCGATGTTCACTATGGAGAAATCCTATACAGCTGCAAACATCTTGGAAGACTTCAACAGCAGAGGTCTCAGAAGTGCAATTGTTGCCACGGACAATGGCAATAACAGGGTACTGTGTTTGACACTTTGCATCAACATGATTGTGCAGGACTTTCTCAGAAAATAAGAGATAGTCAGCAGCATACTGAATCTGCATTCATTTCAGTCATGTTTTTAAAGCTCAAAGCAGTTGAGGATCATTCAGTGTTCGAATAGAGTACCAGTTAAAGCCCTCAAACAGAAGACGCCAACAGAACTTGAGCTACTAGATGTTGCAAATTCTGTTGAAGACGGAAACATGGAGTCTAGTCAAATGCTTGACACAAAAGCTAATTCATTTTGAGGTTTTCCCAAGGGAAGTCAGCAAGGACCGTATGATGAGCCAAGCTATCTTATTGTTGTATCTGCCACAGGACCAGTTAAAAAAGGTGTTTCACAGGTGTGAACGAAAAAGCGTATAAGTTGGTTGAGCACTTAATCATTTGCTTGGATGTTAATCTAAGGCTGCACAGAAAGATTGTTCCTTCCAAAGAGTACACCTGTGCCACAATATGTAATCCATGGTACAAAAAATACTGGTGGTCATTCTGACCTCGGCGGTAAAAGGCGCCTACCGCCGGTCAGAAATCCTCCATAATTCCGCCGCGGTCGCTGTAACCCGCCACGGTCATTCTGACCCGCAGCAGCCAAACCTCCGAAAATCCGACAGCCACAACAGACCGCCAGACCAGCGGTCGGCGGAAAAGTGGAGGTGACCAAACCTCCACCGTCACGCCAACAGAAATACGCCCATGCCATTACGACCCACGAATCCACGCGGCGGTCTTTCAAACGCGGTTTTCCATTGGCGGTACACACCGCCGCGGTCAGAATACACACAAACGAACAAAACTCAGCCACATTGGACGATTTGAATTCCACACACCTGATACACATACACACACCACTCCCACACACACAATACAATATAAAACACACACCCACATCACCCACAAACCCCTACGACCAAAAATTCAGAAAGAAGCACTGAGAGACACATCAGCGATCACAGAATACCATCACACAGAGGCACACTACACCATCACCCACACAATATCCACACACAAAACAACACACACCACCACACTCAACACACTTAACTACACATACTCCACCCCACACATCATACACACCACTCCATGGCACCCCAAAGACACCCCCGCTTCTCAGACGAAGAACTCAGGGTCATGGTGGAGGAAATCGTTCGGGTAGAGCCCCAGCTCTTCGGCACACAGGTCCAATACACCAGCATTGCCCGGAGGACGGAGCTATGGCAGAGGATTGTCGACAGGGTCAACGCTGTGGGACAGCACCCCAGAAATCGGGAAGACATCAGGAAGCGATGGAACGACCTACGGGGGAAGGTGCGTTCCATGGTATCCAGGCACAACATCGCCGTGCAGAAGACTGGCGGAGGACCCCCACCTCAACCCCCACAATTTACAACATGGGAGGAGGAAGTCTTGAACATCCTGCATCCTGACGGCCTCGCAGGAGTCGGCGGAGGAATGGATACTGGTAAGTTGAAGCTTCACTACTGCTTCCCCCCCACCTGCATGCCAAATCATACCCCAACCCTCACCCCCATCCTCGAACCCCACCCTCACCCCCACCCCCATCCTCACCCCCACCCTCACCTCCACCACCATCCTCACCCCCACCACCATCCTCACCCCCACCACCATCCTCACCCCCACCACCATCCTCACCCCCACCCCCAGCACACCTATTCCCTGCCAATGTCTCACCATCACAACCCACACATCCCAAAATCTAGGCCTGCATGCGTCCACTAAGCATGGACACCCATCACCAAAGCATGCCCAATGCATATACACATCCCCCCCACAAGCCACCCTCACCAAAGCCCCCACACATGAATGCCAGCACTTTGGGACACGGGAACCCACAGATACACCCATATGACACACAATGAAACTATAACCATACCTCTATACCCCTGCAGGACCCGACCGTCAAAACACCGCCACGGAGGGCCCAGAATTCTCCACACCCCCCACCCAAGAGGCCGTCAGCGATGACAGCAGCTCTGTCGACCTGGACACTGATGACCAGCCCGGACCATCGGGGACCTCTGGACAGTCGGTTCCCCTCACACAGGCACAGGCCACTACAGACCCAAACCCCTCTGGGAACACCAGCACAGCTCCCACCCAGCGGGCCCATGCCTCTGTCTCCAGGGCGCGTCAATCTGCGGTGTGTCTACCACTACAGGGCACCCAGGATAACCCACCACCCCAACAACAACAGGGACCTGGTGGCAGTGGTAGTGGGCACACCGGCCAGGGGGCAGAGGCCCAGGGAAACAGGGCAACTCGGAGGGCAGCTGTGCGACAGGGGGGGGACGGGCCCAGGGAACCCACTCTCCACGAGGCCCTCACCACCATCATGGGAGCATACAACCGCTCCCAGGAGACGATGGCGACGGTACTGGCCCAGTTCCAGGAGATCCAGGTACTGCAGGAGGAACACTATCGGGGGTACAGGGAGGACATCAGAGCCCTCACCTCCACCCTGGTTACCATGGTAGGGCTGCTGCAGGACCTCATCAACACCAGGACGGACACTCAACAACAACAAAGGGCCCCTGCCACTAGCCTGGACCAAGAACAGCCAACCACCTCCGCCGGCGCTAGTGGACAGGAGGCCCCCGCACAACAGCAGCCCACCAGACCCCCACCTCCTGCAGGAGAAGAACCACCCCGCAAGAGGGCCCTGAGATCTCGCAAGAAGACAGAGTAGGATGTCAAGACCCCCGCCAGCAAAGGATACCACCTGATGTCATCCCACTGTCCCACATTGTCACCCTGTCCATCCTTGAACTGCCCATGCTCCATCTCTCCACAGGCCTCTGGACAATGCACCTGTGTGACTGTTACTCTGGACTCTGCCATGGACATTCCTTCACCATAGCCCCCACCCACTTGAAACCACCCATCCCATTTTGAGCACTGAAATAAACACCTATTTTGCACAAAACTATCTGGAGTCTGGCTGTGATTTCAAAATATTGTAATTGACATGACAGTGCAAATATGTCCTTGTACATAGTGAAGTCAACAAACAGCTGCCACAAAGCTGTAGTCCATGGGGAAACGAAGCACAGGACTCGTAGTGGGGACCCCAGATCTGAAATAGGGAGGGAAAAGCCACAACTCAGTCATCATACACTGGGGAAAATAGACAGGCAGCAGAGATGCAGGAGAGTAGTTCACATTTACTGAATTATGTTTGAATTGTTACCTGTGTCCTATTGGAAGTACTGTTCAATGATTCTGTCCCTGTTGTCTGTTTCAGCCCCGTCGTCTTCCTCCTCGTCACTCTCCACAGGTTCCACAGCTGCCACAACACCACCGTCTCGACCATCCTCCTGCAGGAAAGGCACCTGGCGGCGCAAAGCCAGGTTGTGAAGCATGCAGCAGGCCACGATGATGTGACACACCTTCTTAGGTGAGTACATTAGGGATCCACCTGTCATATGCAGGCACCTAAACCTGGCCTTTAGGAGGCCAAAGGTGCGTTCGATCACCCTCCTAGTACGCCCATGGGCCTCATTGTACCGTTCCTCTGCCCTGGTCCAGGGATTCCTTACTGGGGTCAGTAGCCACGACAGGTTGGGGTACCCAGAGTCCCCCAATAGCCATACACGGTGTATCGCTAGCTGTTCCATCACGTAAGGGATGCTGCTATTCCTCAGGATGTAGGCGTCATGCACTGACCCTGGGAATTTGGCATTTACATGCGAGATGTACTGGTCAGCCAAACACACCACCTGGATGTTCATGGAATGGTAACTTTTTCTGTTCCTGTACACCTGCTCCCTGTCTCTTGGGGGAACCAAAGACACATGGGTCCCATCAATGGCACCAATGACGTTGGGAATATGTCCAAGGGCGTAGAAATCACCCTTCACTGTAGCCAATTCGCCCACCTCAGGGAAAATGATGTAGCTCCTCACGTATTTCATCAGGGCAGACAACACTCTGGATAACACCTTCGAAAACATGGGCTGAGACATCCCAGAAGCAATTCCCACTGTTGTCTGAAATGACCCACTTGCCAAGAAATGGAGTACTGACAGGACCTGCACCAGAGGGGGAATCCCTGTCGGTTGGCGGATGGGGGACATCAGGTCGGGCTCCAGCTGGGCACACAGTTCATGTATAGTGGCACGGTCAAGCCGGTAGGTCAGGATAATGTGGCGTTCTTCCATTGTCGACAGGTCCACCAGCGGTCGGTACACGCGAGGATTCATCCGTCTCCTCGCCAAACCCAGCGGACGGTGCCTAGGAAGGACAACATGGAGCACAGAGTCAAGCAACCCACAGGTACGTACTCACAGCTTGCACAGTAAACGATTCTCTATGCAGTGAATGGCGTGTCTGAGTGGCTATGCAAGGCCTAGGCCTGTGTGACGCAGTTGAAATTGAGCCATGTGGACCCTCGAAATGGCGCCTGCCTGACCTGTGAAGTGTGACAATGGGATGTGAGGTCAATGCGCTGGCGTGGCACACCGCGGCGGTCGGCGGTCGAAGACCGCAGTGCGAAGCCGCATTGGTTAACATTGAAGCCTATGGGTTTCAGGAGCCAATGGCGAAGGGTGCCGGCGGTGGCGGTACGCACCGCCGCGGACGTGACCGCCATTTTCTATCTACTTATCCACTTGCGACTTGAACTTTCACTGGAGAGGACTTATACTGCAAGTGTTGCTGTGACCTCGGTCTGGAAGGGACAATGGCTGCTGCGACTGGGGAAAGGGCCCCTGCCTTCACTGGAGAGGAGTTGGAGAAACTTGTGGATGGGGTCCTCCCCCAGTATGCGCTACTCTACGGTCCTCCAGACCAACAAGTGAGTTTAATTCAATATGGATTTGGGGCCACTGGCTGGCTTGGGGGCCTGGCGGGGGCCTGGCGGGGATGGGGGGCATGTTGGGCCTGGCGGGGGGCCTGGCGGGGATAGGGGGCATGTTGGGCCTGGCGGGGGGCCTGGCGGGGGGCCTGGCGGGGATGGGGGGCATGTTGGGCCTGGCGGGGGGCCTGGCGGGGATGGGGGGCATGTTGGGCCTGGCGGGGGGCCTGGCGGGGGGCCTGGCGGGGATGGGGGGCATGTTGGGCCTGGCGGGGGGCCTGGCGGGGGGCCTGGCGGGGATGGGGGGCATGTTGGGCCTGGCGGGGGGCCTGGCGGGGGGCCTGGCGGGGATGGGGGGCGTAGGGCCACTGGCAACGAAAATGCAGACAAACTTGAACGTGGTATTTCTCCCTCCCTGTACGTGTCACATAGGTCCGCGCCCATGAGAAGATCGGGATTTGGCGTGCCATCGCCAAGGAAGTCCGGACCCTGGGGGTCCACCATCGACGGGGCACCCACTGCCGCAAGAGGTGGGAGGACATCCGCCGCGGGACCAAGAAGACCGCCGAGTCTCTGCTGGGGATGGCCTCCCAACGTAGGCGGGGTGCCTGCCGTCAACTGACCCCCCTGATGTTCCGGATCCTGGCGGTGGCCTACCCTGATTTGGATGGGCGCGTGAGGGCAGCACAGCAGACACAAGGGGGTGAGTACAAGCATTATCTACTCTGTTGTCGCGCAGTGGAGGTGTCTGGGTGGGGGAGGAGGGCTGTGGGTCCCCCTAGGCCAGGGCGATATCTGTAGGCTGGGCACCCCCATAAGCCCCTGTGTCCCCAGCCACCACCCTCAGTAGTGTGTCAGTACAGCCATCCCTGGGCCGTGTCATCCATGGGTGCAGTTGTCAACTCTAGGCGTGTAGGGCATGTTCCACGGAATGCGTAGCGGACCCCAAGTGCGCAACTTAGTGCAGGGGGCATCTGTGTCTGTCATGTCCGCTAACTGTACCGGTGATCCATGTACTCAAAATCTCTTTATTTCTCTCTCCCCCCCCCCTTTTTGTTTGTCTTTCTGTGCTTGTGTGCATCAGCATCATCAGGCGGAGGAGAAGTGGCATCGGGGCAGGAGGGAGCTGCATCTCACATGGCCCAGGAGGGCCATGCCACAGAGTCTGACTGGACCAGTGAGACGGAGGGCGAGGGGAGCTCCACAATGGGGACGACTGGACCCTGCAGCGACACGGACACGTCAGGGCTCGGGAGGAGTAGCCTCCCCCAGACTCTGGAAATGCTTTGATGGGCACAGATGGTGCCCATCTCTGCATAAGCCAGTCTACACCGATTCAGGGATTCCCCTGCCCTGCTTTGGTGCGAAACTGGACAAAAGAAAAGGGTGTGACTACTCCCCTGACCTGCACCTCCCAGGGGAGGTGCCCAGAGCTCCTCCAGCGTGCCCCAGACCTCTGCCATCTTGGATTCAGAGGTGTGCTGGCACACTGGACTGCTCTGAGTGGCCAGGGCCAGCAGGTGATGTCAGAGACTCCTTCTGATAGGCTCTTACCTGTGTTACTAGCCTATCCTCCTTCCTAGGTAGCCAAACCTCCTTTTCTGGCTATTTAGGGTCTCTGCTTTGGGGATTTCTTCAGATACCGAATGCAAGAGCTCACCAGAGTTCCTCTGCATCTCCCTCTTCACCTTCTGCCAAAGGATCGACCGCTGACTGCTCAGGACGCCTGCAAAACCGCAACAAAGTAGCAAAGACGACTACTGCAACCTTGTATAGCTTCATCCTGCTGGCTTTCTCAACTGTTTCCAGGTAGTGCATGCTCTGGGGGTAGCCTGCCTCCTTCTTGCACCAGGAGCTCTGAAGAAATCTCCCGTGGGTCGACGGAATCTTCCCCCTGCAACCGCAGGCAACAAAAGACTGCATCACCGGTCCTCTGGGTCCCCTCTCAGCATGACGAGTGTGGTCCCTGGAACTCAGCAACTCTGTCCAAGTGACTCCCATAGTCCAGTGACTCTTCAGTCCAAGTTTGGTGGAGGTAAGTCCTTCCCTCCCCACACTAGACTGCTTTGCTGGGTACCGCATGATTTGCAGCTGCTCTGGCTCCTGTGCACCCTTCCAGGATTTCCTTCATGCACAGCCAAGCTTGGGTCCCCGACACTCTAACCTGCAGTGCACAACCTTCTGAGTTGTCCTCCGACGTCGTGGGACTCCCTTTTCTGACTTCGGGTGGACTCCGGTTCACTCCTCTTCCAAGAGCCTGTTCCGATCCTTCTGCGGGTGCTGCCTGTTTCTGCGAGGGCTCCCTGACTTGCTGGGTGCCCCCTCTGTCTCCTCATCCAAGTGGCGACACCCTGGTCCCTCCTGGGCCACAGCAGTATCCAAAAACCCTAACCGCGACCCTTGCAGCTAGCAAGGCTTGTTTGCGGTCTTTCTGCGTGGGAACACCTCTGCAAGCTTCTTCACGATGTGGGACATCCATCCTCCAAAGAGGAAGTTCCTAGTCCTCTTTGTTCTTGCACAAAGCTTCTTTCACCCGGTGGCAGCTTCCTTGCACCCTCAGCTGGCATTTCCTGGGCATCTGCCCACTCTAGACACTGTCGCGACTCTTGGACTTTGTCCCCTTGTTTCACAGGTACTCAGGTCCGGAAATCCACTGTTGTTGCTTTGCTTGTGTTGGTTTTCCTTGCAGAATCCCCCTATCACGACTTCTTTGCTCTCTGGGGGTTGTAGGTGCACTTTACACCTACTTTTCAGGGTCTTGGGGTGGGCTATTTTTCTAACCCTCACTGTTTTATTACAGTCCCAGTGACCCTCTCCAAGCTCACATAGGTTTGGGGCCCATTTGTGGTTCGCATTCCACTTTTGGAGTATATGATTTGTGTTGTCCCTATACCTATGTGCTCCTATTGCAATCTACTGTAACTTTACATTGCCTGCATTACTTCCTTTTGCTATTACTGCATATTTTTGGTATTGTGTACATATATCTTGTGTATATTTGGCATCCTCCTTCTGAGGGTACTCACTGAGATACTTTTGGCATATTGTCATACAAATAAAGTACCTTTATTTTTAGTATATCTGTGTATTGTGTTTTCTTGTGAAATTGTGCATATGACACCAGTGGTATAGTAGGAGCTTTGCATGTCTCCTAGTTCAGCCTAAGCTGCTCTGCTATAGCTACCTTCTATCAGCCTAAGCTGCTAGAAACACCTCTTCTACACTAATAAGGGATAACTGGACCTGGTACAGAGTGTAAGTACCCCTTGGTACCCACTACAAGCCAGGCCAGCCTCCTACATTGGTTGTGCAGCGGTGGGATAAGTACTTGCAACTACTTACCACTTTGTCATTGTGTACTTTTCATAAGAGAATAATATACAAAACAAGTTCAGTGTATGTACACCTAACCAAAACGTTTTGCTTTTCTTCTCTTACACTGACTGCTAAGTGCTGAAAAGTACTTCAAAACTTTCTAAAAGTTTCAAAAAGTTGAAAAAGTTTTTAGTTTTTTCCTGTTCTTTAAAAAGTCCTGAAACTTTTTCTCTCTTTTATCTGTCTCTAAAACCTTCTTCTATCATGTCTGGTGTAGGAACTCCTCTTAATCTGGTCAACACAACTTATGACCACCTTAACTTTAAGAGCCTAAGGAGTCTCTGCATTGATAGAGGTTTAGTGGTAGGAAAGAACCCTACTAGAGAATTTCTGTCTAATATGCTTATTGAGAATGATAAGGCCCAGGGTGGCACCTCATCTGAAAAGTTGATAGATAGCTCACACTCTGACTCAGGGGAGTCCCTTGAGGGAGTGGTACAGGGTTATCTTCCTAACCTGCCCCTTAGCAGACCACCTAGCAATGCTGGTAGTAATAGAAGCTCCCATCATAGTAGGGATGTTTTTGTTCCTGAAGGCCAGGTTGTTAGAGTACCAACTGTTAGGGACAGGTCTCCCTCTGCTCATTTCAATATTTCTTCTGTGTCAAACCATTCCCAATCCACCCACCCTGATGACAAAATGTTAGAAAGGGAACTCAATAAGTTGAGAGTGGAAGAGACCAGGCTGAAGCTTAAACAGCAACAGCTGGCTCTAGACAGGGAATCCCTAGACTTAGAGAAGGAGAGACAGAGGTTGGGGTTAGGACCCCATGGTGGCAGCAGCAGTATTCCTAATAGTAATCCTGTTAGAGAGCATGATTCCAGGAATGTGCACAAGATAGTTCCCTCTTACAAGGAGGGGGATGACATTAACAAGTGGTTTGCTGCACTTGAGAGGGCCTGTATGGTACAGGGGTCCCTCAAAGGCAGTGGGCTGCTATCCTATGGCTATCTTTCAGTGGAAAGGGTAGGGATAGGCTCCTTACTGTTAGAGAAAGTGATGCCAATAATTTTACAGTTTTGAAGAATGCACTCTTGGATGGATTTGGCTTAACCACTGAACAATACAGGATTAAGTTCAGAGAAACCAGAAAAGAGTCCTCACAAGACTGGGTAGACTTTGTTGACTATTCAGTGAAGGCCTTGGAGGGGTGGTTACATGACAGTAAAGTTTCTGACTATGAAAGCCTGTACAATCTAATCCTGAGAGAGCATATTCTGAACAACTGTGTGTCTGATTTGTTACACCAATATCTAGTGGACTCAGATCTGACCTCTCCCCAAGAATTGGGAAAGAAGGCAGACAAATGGGTCAGAATAAGAGTGAACAGAAAAGTTCATAGAGGGGGTGACAAGGATGGCAAGAAGAAGGATGGGAAGTCTTCAGACAAGGGTGGTGACAAATCTAAAAATGAGTCTTCATCAGGCCCACAAAAACACTCTGGTGGGGGTGGTAGGTCCAAATCCTCTTCTAATCAAGTAAAAAACCATGGTGCTATTTATGTAAAGTAAAAGGCCATTGGACAACTGATGCCAGTTGTCCAAAGAAAAGCACCAAGCCTCCCAATACCACAACCCCTACTGCAACCTCTAGTACCCCTAGTAATAGCAGTGGGAGTGGGAGCAAACCTAAAATTAGCCAATCCAAGGGAGGAACTGGGCTCACTTTTGGTTATTTTGGTGGGGTTGGTCTTGTTAGGGAGACCACAGAGGCTGTGTTAGTCTCTGAATGTGCCATTGATTTGGACACCTTAGTTGCTTGTCCACTTAATATAGATAAGTACAAGCAACTTCCCATAATCAACGGTGTTGAGGTTCAGGCCTCCAGGGACACAGGTGCCAATGTTACCATGGTAATAGAGAAACTGGTACACCCTGAACAACACCTACTTGGTCACCAGTACCAAGTGACAGACGCTCATAACAACACTCTTAGCCACCCCATGGCTGTTGTGAATCTCAACTGGGGGGGGTTACTGGTCCAAAGAAAGTTGTGGTTGCTTCAGAATTGCCTGTAGACTGTCTACTAGGAAATTATTTAGAGACATCAGCTTGGGCAGAAGTGGAGTTGGAGGCTCATGCAGCTATGCTGGGCATTCCTGGGCATATTTTTGCTTTGACAAGGGCTCAGGCCAAAAAGCAAAAAGGACAGGGTGACTTGGATCCTGGAACAATGGACCAAGAGCTCCCTAAAGCTAGGGTTAGTAAGGGTAAATCCCTACCCACTATCCCTCCCTCTCCAGATGATTCAACTTATGAGGAAGAAGAATTTCCCCCCTGTGCAGAACCTTCACCAGAGACACTGCTGAGCTTTTGGGTGGAGGGCGGCCTGCCAGGGAGGAGCTGAGTGTGGCACAGCAAACCTGTCCCACATTAGAGGATCTCAGACAGCAAGCTGTCAAACAGCAAAATGGGGATGTCAGTGACTCACATAGAGTTTACTGGGAGGACAACCTCTTGTACACAGAGGCAAGGGACCCAAAACCTGGAGCAGCCAGGAGATTGGTCATTCCCCTGCAGTACAGAGAGTTCCTCCTAACTCTGGCACACGACATTCCCTTGGCTGGACATTTGGGTCAGATTAAAACATGGGAAAGGCTTGTCCCCCTGTTTCACTGGCCTAGGATGTCAGAGGACACAAAAGACTTTTGTAAGTCCTGCGTGACCTGCCAAGCCAGTGGCAAGACTGGTGGCACTCCAAAGGCTCCCCTTATTCCACTGCCTGTGGTTGGGGTTCCCTTTGATACGGTAGGGGTTGACATAGTTGGCCCCCTTGACCCTCCTACTGCTTCAGGCAATAGGTTTATCTTGGTGGTAGTGGACCATGCCACAAGATATCCTGAAGCTATTCCTCTAAGGACCACTACAGCTCCTGCAGTGGCAAATGCCCTCCTGGGAATCTTTTCCAGGGTGGGTTTCCCAAAAGAGGTTGCATCAGAAAGGGGTAGCAACGTTATGTCTGCATACTTGAAGGCCAAGTGGAAGGAATGTGGTGTAACATACAAATTCACCACACCTTATCATCCACAAACAAATGGACTGGTAGAGAGGTTTAATAAAACTCTCAAAGGAATGATAATTGGACTCCCTGAAAAACTCAGGAGGAGATGGGATGTCCTGTTACCTTGCCTCCTTTTTGCTTACAGGGAGGTACCCCAGAAAGGAGTGGGCTTCAGCCACTTTGAACTCCTATTTGGACACCCTGTAAGAGGTCCCCTAACACTTGTGAAGGAGGGTTGGGGACAACCTTTAAAAGCTCCCAAGCAAGACATAGTGGACTATGTACTCAGCCTAAGATCCAGAATGGCTGAGTACATGAAAAAGGCCAGTAGAATACTTCAGGCCAGCCAAGAGCTCCAAAAGCAATGGCATGACCAGAAGGCTGTTCTGATTCAGTACCAACCAGGACAGAAGGTGTGGGTACTGGAGCCTGTGGCCCCAAGAGCACTCCAAGACAAATTAAGTGGACCCCATCTCATTGTTGAAAAGAAGGGAGAGGTCACCTATTTGGTTGAACTGGGCACTGCCAGGAGTCCCCTTAGGGTGCTCCATGTCAATCGCCTAAAACCCTACTATGACAGGGCTGATCTCACCCTGCTCATGGCAACAGATGAAGGACAGGAAGAAGATAGTGACCCTCTCCCTGATCTCTTCTCTTCCACAGAACAGGATGCTCTAGTGGAAGGTGTAGTTTTGGTAGACTGTCTTACTACTGAGCAGAAAGACAACTGCATAAATCTCCTAGGTCAGTTTTCTGAACTCTTTTCAACTGTGCCAGGCACCACATCTTGGTGTGAGCACACAATAGATACTGGAGACAGCATGCCTGTCAAAAGTAAGATCTATAGGCAGCCTGACCATGTCAGGGATTGCATAAAACAAGAAGTTCAGAAAATGCTTGAACTAGGAGTGGTTGAACATTCTGAAAGCCCATGGTCCTCTCCTGTAGTGCTTGTACCAAAGCCTCACTCAAAAGATGGGAAAAGAGAGATGGGGTTTTGTGTAGATTACAGAGGTCTCAATCAGGTAACAAAAACTGAGGCTTACCCTATACCCAGGGCAGATGAGCTAATAGATACACTGGCATCCGCAAAGTATCTAAGCACCTTTGATTTTACTGCAGGGTATTGGCAGATCAAGTTATCAGAGGATGCTAAAGCAAAAACTGCATTTTCGACTATTGGAGGGCACTACCAATTCACAGTAATGCCCTTTGGTTTGAAAAATGCACCTGCCACTTTTCAGAGGTCGGTGAATACAGTCCTGCAAGGGTGTCCACCTGTGGAAAGTATGGGGGCCCTGCAAAAGGCAGGCCTCACTATCAAGGCTTCTAAGTGCCAGATAGGGCAGGGGAAAGTGGTTTATCTGGGACACCTGGTAGGTGGAGAACAGATTGCACCACTTCAGGGGAAAATCCAGACAATCATGGATTGGGTTCCCCCTACAACTCAGACCCAGGTGAGAGACTTCCTAGGCCTCACTGGGTATTACAGGAGATTCATTAAAAACTATGGCTCCATTGCAGCCCCACTTAATGATCTCACTTCCAAGAAGATGCCTAAAAAGGTATTGTGGACAGCTAGCTGTCAGAAAGCTTTTGAGGAGCTGAAACAGGCCATGTGCACTGTACCTGTCCTAAAAAGCGCATGTTACTCCAAGAAATTCATTGTTCAAACTGATGCATCTGAATTAGGGGTAGGGGCAGTCTTATCACAACTCAATTCTGAGGGCCAGGAACAACCTGTTGCTTTTATCAGCAGGAGGTTGACCGCTAGAGAAAAGCGTTGGTCTGCCATAGAGAGGGAGGCCCTTGCTGTGGTCTGGGCACTGAAGAAGTTGAGGCCATACCTGTTTGGCACTCACTTCATTGTTCAGACAGACCACAAATCTCTACTTTAGCTAAAGCAAATGAAAGGTGAAAACCCTAAATTGTTGAGATGGTCCATATCTCTACAGGGAATGGACTATACAGTGGAACATAGACCTGGGAGTACCCACTGCAATGCAGATGGACTCTCCAGATATTTCCACTTAGACAATGAAGACTCATCAGGTCATGGCTAGTCTTATTGTCCTTCGTTGGGGGGGTGGGTTGTGTAGGAAAGTACCATCTTGCCTGGCATGTTACCCCCATATTTCACTGTATATATGTTGTTTTAATGTATGTGTCACTGGGACCCTGCCAGCCAGGGCCCCAGTGCTCATAAGTGTGCCCTGTATGTGTTCCCTGTGTGATGACTAACTGTCTCACTGAGGCTCTGCTAACCAGAACCTCAGTGGTTATGCTCTCTCTGCTTTCCAAATTGTCACTAACAGGCTAGTGACCAATTTCACCAATTCACATTGGCATACTGGAACACCCTTATAATTCCCTAGTATATGGTACTGAGGTACCCAGGGTATTGGGGTTCCAGGAGATCCCTACGGGCTGCAGCATTTCTTTTGCCACCCATAGGGAGCTCTGACAATTCTTACACAGGCCTGCCACTGTAGCCTGAGTGAAATAACATCCACGTTATTTCACAGCCATTTACCATTGCCCTTAAGTAACTTATGTCACCTATATGTCTAACCTTCACCTGGTGAAGGTTGGGTGCTAAGTTACTTAGTGTGTGGGCACCCTGGCACTAGCCAAGGTGCCCCCACGTTGTTCAGGGCAAATTCCCCGGACTTTGTGAGTGCGGGGACACCATTTCACGCGTGCACTATAGCGTCACAATGGTAACTCCGAACATGGCCATGTAACATGTCTAAGATCATGGAATTGTCACCCCAATGCCATTCTGGCATTGGGGAGACAATTCCATGATCCCCGAGTCCGTAGCACAGACCCGGGTACTGCCAAACTGCCTTTACCGGGGTTTCACTGCAGCTGCTGCTGCTGCCAACCCCTCAGACAGGTTTCTGCCCTCCTGGGGTCCAGCCAGGCCTGGCCCAGGAAGGCAGAACAAAGGACTTCCTCAGAGCAAGTGTGTTACACCCTCTCCCTTTGGAAAAAAGGTTTCAGGGCTCGGGAGGAGTAGCCTCCCCCAGCCTCTGGAAATGCTTTGATGGGCACAGATGGTGCCCATCTCTGCTTAAGCCAGTCTACACCGGTTCAGGGATCCCCCAGCCCTGCTCTGGCGCGAAACTGGACAAAGGAAAGGGGAGTGACCACTCCCCTGACCTGCACCTCCCATGGGAGGTGCCCAGAGCTCCTCCAGCGTGCCCCAGACCTCCGCCATCTTGGATTCAGAGGTGTGCTGGCACACCGGACTGCTCTGAGTGGCCAGGGCCAGCAGGTGATGTCAGAGACTCCTTCTGATAGGCTCTTACCTGTGTTAGTAGCCTATCCTCCTTCCTAGGTAGCCAAACCTCCTTTTCAGGCTATTTAGGGTCTCTGCTTTGGGGAATTCTTCAGATACTGAATGCAAGAGCTCACCAGAGTTCCTCTGCATCTCCCTCTTCACCTTCTGCCAAAGGATAGACTGCTGACTGCTCAGGACGCCTGCAAAACCGCAACAAAGTAGCAAAGACAACTACTGCAACCTTGTATAGCTTCATCCTGCTGGCTTTCTCGACTGTTTCCAGGTGGTGCATGCTCTGGGGGTAGCCTGCCTCCTTCTTTCACCAGGAGCTCTGAAGAAATCTCCCGTGGGTGAATGGAATCTTCCCCCTGCAACTGCAGACAACAAAAGACTGCATCACCGGTCCTCTGGGTCCCCTCTCAGCATGACGAGCGTGGTCCCTGGAACTCAGCAACTCTGTCCTAGTGACTCCCACAGTCCAGTGACTCTTCAGTCCAAGTTTGGTGGAGGTAAGTCCTTGCCTCCCCACGCTAGACTGCATTGCTGGGTACTGCGTGATTTGCAGCTGCTCCGGCTCCTGTGCACTCTTCCAGGATTTCCTTCATGCACAGCCAAGCCTGGGTCCCCGACACTCTAACCTGTAGTGCACAACCTTCTGAGTTGTCCTCCGGCGTCCTGGGACTCCCTTTTCTGACTTCGGGTGGACTCCGGTTCACTCCTCTTCCAAGTGCCTGTTCTGGTACTTCTGTGGGTGCTGCCTGCTTCTATGAGGGCTCCCTGACTTGCTGGGTGCCGCCTCTGTCTCCTTATCCAAGTGACGACATCCTGGTCCCTCCTGGGCCACAGCAGCATCCAAAAACCCTAACCGCGACCCTTGCAGCTAGCAAGGCTTGTTTGCAATCTTTCTGCGTGGGAACACCTCTGCAAGCTTCTTCACGACGTGGGACATCCATCCTCCAAAGGGGAAGTTCCTAGTCCTCTTCGTTCTTACAGAACACTAAGCTTCTTCCATCCGGTGGCAGCTTCCTTGCACCCTCAGCTGGCATTTCCTGGGCATCTGCCCACTCTCGACACTGTTGTGACTCTTGGACTTGTTTCACAGGTACTCAGGTCCGGAAATCCACTGTTGTTGCTTTGCTTGTGTTGGTTTTCCTTGCAGAATCCCCCTATCACTACTTCTGTGCTCTCTGGGGGTTGTAGGTGCACTTTACACCTACTTTTCAGGGTCTTGGGGTGGGCTATTTTTCTAACCCTCACTGTTTTCTTACAGTCCCAGCGACCCTCTACAAGCTCACATAGGTTTGGGGTCCATTTGTGGTTCGCATTCCCCTTTTGGAGTATATGGTTTGTGTTGTCCCTATACCTATGTGCTCCTATTGCAATCTACTGTAACTTTACATTGCCTGCATTACTTCCTTTTGCTATTACTGCATATTTTTGGTATTGTGTACATATATCTTGTGTATATTTGGCATCCTCATACTGAGGGTACTCACTGAGATACTTTTGGCACCACAAGCCATGATCTTAGACATGTTACATGGCCTAATTCGGAGTTGCCATTGTGACGCTATATATATGTATTGACCTATATGTAGTGCACATGTGTAATGGCGTCCCCGCACTCACAAAGTCCTGGGAAATGGCCCTGAACTATGTGGGGGTACCTTTGCTAGTGCAGGGGTGCCCTCACACTTAGTAACTTTGCACCTAACCTACAGCAAGTGAAGGTTAGACATATGGGTGACTTATAAGTTACTTCAGTGCAGAGGAAAATTGCTGTGAAATAACATGTGCGTTATTTCACGCAGGCTGCAATGGCAGGCTTGTGTAAGGGTTTGTCTGAGCTCCCTATGGGTGGCAAAAGAAATGCTGCAGCCCATATGGATCTCCTGGAACCCAAATGCCCTGGGCACCTAAGTACCATATACTAGGGAGTTATAAGGTGGGGCCAGTGTGCCAATTGAAATTGGTAAATTAAGTCACTAGCCTACAGTGACAAATTCAAAATGTTCAAAATGCCACAGCACACCCCATGTATTTTTGTAGTCCATTCAGAAATGATGAGTCTTAAGTAGTTACACTTCACCGTTTTGGAATCTTTTATTTTTGCATGATTGAGGAAAATATACAAAGAGCAGCCAATCCTATGCAACAACAGCCGACACGTGTTTTGTCAAATTGACTTTCTCAAGGCTGTGGATTAAATATTTAACAAAAAGTGCAGTCAAGAAAAAGGTACACAGGAATAATCAATCCAAATATTAAAATGCTCCAAATGCATATGCCATAAAAATAGTCCATTAGGTGTCCAGGTAGTGGTGCAAGAAAGATATGCCAACCACAAGTTAATGATATGAGGTGCCCCCAACTGGGTCACACGACACGCAACAGTGAGGTTTGATAAACATACACCTTAATCAAATGTGTCTTTAGAAAAGAAAGGAAAAGAAAAGTATGGTGAAAACATGGTGTTGTGTAGTCAGTGACGCGAATAATGGTGACTAAGATCATCTAAAAGTTTACAAGAATAGAGTATCCACCACCAAGTGATGTAAGCACGATTGCCACATGACGTGAAAAGTAAAACATGGAAAAACCTGCAAAAATTAAAAGAAGGACACCCAGATTGGGAAAAACAACTGAAGGAAAATTACAAGTAAAATAAAGAAAGGTGTCTCTCATGTTATCCAATGTGCTTCAGAGTCCCATAGATGAGGCATACATAGTAAAGGTGTAGCGGAATTGTCCCAAATCAGTGTGTATCACAAATCAAGAAGTATATGCGACCATGATAAGTCTAAAAATGAAAGAGACATGTCGAAAGAGTTTATATCCGGGAAACCACAAGATAAAAGCATATACTATGGAGTAAATAAGAGTACATCTCGCTCTGTATATGGACATAGTATGGTCATCCTACTAATAGAAAATGTCATGGGTAATGTCTAACCATCCCAAGACAACAGAACAAAACAAAGACTGTTTTCTGAAGAGGACTGCTGCCTTTCTGTTGCCCTGCTGTCTTGCTGCTTTCTTGCTTTGCTGCAGAAATGGTCTCCAAGGGCTTGAATAGAGCTTGCCTCCTGTTCCCTGAAGTCTCAGGACCAAAAAGACTTCTCTCCTGCAGCTGAAATCCCCGAGCTGGGAAAATTTGATGCACCGCCTGCCAAGAACGACGCACAGCCTGCTTGTGGTGAAAATGTCACTGCACGCCGAGTTCGGAATGGCACAGCCCGACTTCGCAATGGAAGATCGACACAGCAACGTGACCGGAATATCAAAGCACAGCCCTACTGGATCAATGCAAGCCGACTCAGAACGACCCCGTATGACTTCCTGAGAGGAATAGAAGAAAATTCCATGCATCGCCTACCAAAATCGCCGCAGCCGCAGTGACTGCGCTCCGCAAGCCCAGGATTCCACGCATCATCCCCGGGGCATCTGAAAACCCCGCAACCTGAAGAGGATCCAAGTCCGCACGGCGGAAATCGACACAACGTCTTCCCCGCGTGGAAAATAACAACGCAAGTCTGTGTGCGAAGGGGCGAAACTGATGCACACTCCCCGTTTTCCACGCATCTCATCCTCTGGGGTTCCTGCATTTATTCAGATAAATATTATATATTTTCCTAAACACTGTGTGGTGTATTTTTGTGGTGTTATACTGTGTTATTGCATGATGTACTGCACAAATACTTTACACATTGCCTTCTAAGTTAAGCCTGACTGCTTAGTGCCAAGCTACCAGAGGGTGTACACAGGATAATTTGGATTGTGTGTCACTTACCCTGACTAGAGTGAGGGTCCTTTTTTGGACAGGGGGTAACCTGACTGCCAACCAAAGACCCTATTTTTAACGTTGGTGATCAGTGGTAAGGATAGGACTTGTATTTGTGTAGTGACATACAGTAGCTAAGTATTTCACTACCTACCCACAGTTGAAGGTCAACTTGATTTGTATCTCTTTTTGCAAATGTGTTTTTCCTCACAATTTTCTAAACCTAAATCCTCACTCAACATGTCTCATGCTGGGTCTCAAGCAGGAGATTTTGACCTGGCCTTGTTGGAGACATATACTGTCAAACAACTAAAAGGGCTCTGCAAGGAGATGAGTGCACCCACCCAAGGGGCCTCCAGAAAGGATGACTTTCAAGTGGCGCGGAGGACCGGGGCAGAAGCCCATTTAGAGGATGATGCTGAGGATGAGGAGCCAGAAGATGGCCCCTCAGAGGATTTCTTGCCATCAGTGGATGAAGTTACCACTGCAATTGTGCCCCCTGTCAGACCAGGGAGCAGTGTCTCTGATCAAGGCCTGACCGCAGAGGAAAGCAGAGAGGGAGTTCCAATTGCAAATGGCAAGACTGAAAATTGAGGCTCAACAGGAGGAATGGCGGGCAGAGAGATAAGCGCAAGCAGCTGAGAGAGCCTTGGCTGAAAAGAAACCTTTGTTGGCTCATTAACTGAGTCCCAAGGATCTGGATCTTAATGTGAAACAGTCTGAATCCAGCAGTAATGGTGGCAGCATACAGGCAGGACCTGCTGGAGGAAAGAAGGCTGGTATACCCAAAAACGTGGTTCCCAGTTTTGTGGTAGGAGATGACATAGATAAATTGCTAGCTGCTTATGAAGTTGCACTAAGGGCTCATGAGGTTGCTGAAGGGCAATGTGGTACATCTATGTGGAGTTATGTGCCAGCACTGGGGAGGGACAGACTTCTCACATTGGACCCAAAGGATCAAAACAAATATCCACTTATGAAAGCCATTGCACTTGCCAAGTTTGGGCTGACCCCTGAGAAATACCGTCAGAGGTTCAGGGACAGCACCAAACAGTCCACACAAACATAGGTAGATTTCTTTGACTTTTCCAGTAAGGCACTGAATGGATGGGTGCGGGCTGCAAAATAGATGATTACACATGATTGTATACTTTGATTCTGAGAGAGCATATTCTCAGTATTTGTTTTACAGAGTTGTGCCACCACCTATTAGACAGTGGGGTAAATGATCCCAGGAAGCATGTTGAGGAAGCGGACCTCTGGACTAGCACCAGAGTGTCCAGAAAGGTATCTGGGGGGACACCCACAAAGGTGGTCAGGGTTCCCATCAGAAGAAAGAAGGCGGAGAAAAACTTAAAAACAAGGAGTTCTCAAGAGGCCCCCAAAATAGTTCCCAAGGGAGTTGTGGTAACCAGTCCTGGTCTGATTCCAAAAGCAGAGGTTTTACTTACCATAAGACAGGGAGGTTTGTACCCCAATGTGCAGAGTGCAATAAGTATGGGCACTCTGAGGGCGACTCCAAGGCCCTTGTTTATACTTTTTTAGCGTTGCATTTGCGCTGCTTTTTGACGCAAAAGCGGCGCAAACTTACAAAATACAATTGTATTTTGTAAGTTTGCGTCGCATTTGCGTCAGAAAACGACGCAAATTCGGCGATAAAAAAGTATAAATAAGGGCCCAAGTGTCCCAAGAGGGCACAGCCCCCCAAAAGAGGGCAGACACATGGGTTGGCTAGCGTAGCACTCGGGCAGGAGATGGTCCTAGACAGTTTTGGGGAGCATACATAGGTAATCCTAGTGTCCCTGGGGGATGCAGAGATGGTGCCAAAAACCCACATGCCTGCCAATACTTCCAAGTATAGGCAGTGGGTCACCATCAATGGGCAAAAGGTGGAGGCTCTGCATGACACAGGAGCCAGCATGACTACTGTCAAGGGTCAGCAGAGCCGGTCCTACCGGTAGCTCTGGTTCCCTTTCAGTGGGAGGGCGTCTCTGGTACTCTAAAAGTAGCTGTGAGTCCTGCCATGCCTGTAGATTGTCTGTTTGGCAAACAACCTTGAGCACACTACCTGGAAGGAGGTAGAGCTAAGGTCTCACTTGGAGATGTTAGGATTGCCTGAGTGGGTCTGCATGACCACACGGTCAATGGCTGCCCGGGAGGGAAGTCAAGGGCGTCTGGAGCCTGGAACAATGGATTAGACAACTGCCAAGAGGAGGGGCCAGGGTTGCGGGAAACCAGTCCCAGAAGTTCCTGCAGTGGTTGACGGGGTTCCTGAGTAGGAGGCCCTCGAGCCAGCTGTGGAAGACATTGCCGCCCTAGGTGACGTACATGAGCTTGCTGGCTGGCAACTTGAGGGTGGGCCCACCAGGGAGGAATTCTGCAAAGCGCAGAAAGAATGTCCCACTCTAGAGGGCATGAGGAAGCAAGCCTCAGTCCAGGCAGCAGGTGAAGCTTCTGACGATCACCACATGTATTGAGAGAATGATCTCCTCTACAGTGAGCCTAGGGTTCCAGCCATTTGGGCAGTGCGTGCGCTGATGGTCTCCCAGTGTTACCGAACCTTCCTTCTGGGACTGGCTCTCGACATTCCCCTGGCAGGACATTTGGGGCAAAACAAGACCTTTGCCGGGCTTTTTATCCACTTCTATTGGCCCCAAATGAGGACAAACTCAGATACGTTCCTTAGGTCCTGTCCCACCTGCCAGGCCAGTGGTAAAACAGGAAAAAGGGTTAAGGCCCCCCTGATTCCACTTCCTTTTGTTGGCACCCCCTTTGAAAGGGTAGGCATCGACATTGTTGGTCCATTGGACCCCAAAACTGCTCTAGGCAACAGGTTCATCCTGGTTTTGGTGGACCATGCCACCCGTTACCCAGAGGCAATCCCTCTGAGGACTGTAACTGCACCGGTGGCGACCAGAACTCTGATGGGGATATTTGTGGGATTCCCAAAGGAGATAGTGTTTGACAGAGGCACTAACTTCATGTCTGCATACATGAAGTCTATGTGGGATTTGTGTGGTGTATCTTACAATTTCACCAAACCCTATCGCCCCCAATCTAATGGTCTTGTGGAGAGATTCAACAAGACCTTGAAAGGCATGATCACAGGTCTCCCTGAGGCCCTGAGGCGTAAGTGGGACTTCCTCTTACCATGCCTTCTCTTTGCATACAGAGAGGTGCCCTAGAAGGGGGTAGGGTTCAGTACCTTTGAGCTTCTCTTTGGGTACCCTGTCAGGGGACCCTTAAGCATTGTCAAGGAGGGGTTGGAGAAAGCTCCCAAGGCACCCCCTTAGGATGTGGTCAGCTACATGCTGGCCCTCCACAACCAGATGCACCGCTTCTGGGAAAGGGCCAAAAGTAACCTTGAGGCCAGTCAAGATGTAATGAAGCACTGGTATGACCAGAAGGCCAACCTGGTAGAGTTTCAACCTGGAGACAAAGTGTGAGTAAAGGAGCCAGTAGAGCCTAGAGCTCTCCAGGACTGCTGTTCTGGTCCATTTGAAGTGAAGGAGCAGAAAGGGGAGGCCACGTACCCAGTGAACCTCCAATCCCCTAGGAACCCCCTAAGGATGCTCCATGTCAACCGACTGAAGCCTCACTTTGAGAGGTCTGAAGTCGACATGCTTCTGGTGACAGATGAGGGTATGGAGGAAGAGAGTGAACCTCTCCCCGACCTCCTCGCTGCCAAGGAAGGTGCATCTCATTAAGGCAAGGAAGGTTTCCACTTCCAAAAAATGACTTTAACTCCATAAATTTGGCGCTAGATGGGTCTAGCACCAAAGTATAAATATGGAGTTAGTTTTGCACTGAATTAGAGAAACACAAAAATTATGCTAATTCAGTGCAAACAGAGTATAAATATGCCCCTTTGCATCAAAAAATGACGCCAATCTGGTTAGAGTAATTTATTTTGACTTTAACCTGCCTAACATTTTTTTTTTTTTTGCTAGCCTACCCTTTGCACCGGCTTGCACCATTCCATAAATATGGTGACTAGATGGTGCTAAAAAATGGTGCAAGGCGGTGCAAAACTTTTTGGTGCAAAACTGCGTTAGTGCAGTTTTGCACCAAAAAGTATAAATGAGGCCCTAGGTGCTGCCAAATTCCTCAGTACTTTTGATCTCACATCAGCGTACTGGCAGATCACCTTGACTGAGGGGGCTAAAGAGAGATCGGCATTTTCCACACCTGAGGGCCATTACCAATTCTGAGTGATGCCCTTTGGGTTGAAAAATGCCCCCACTACCTTCCAACGGTTGGTTAACCGGGTCCTAGCTCGCCAGGATGCCTTCTGCGCAGCCTACCTGGACAACATTGCTGTCTACAGTGACAGCTGGGAGGAACACCTGCTCCACCTCAAGGAGGTGCTTCAGGCTCTGCAACAGGCAGGCCTGACCATCAAAGCCAGTAAGTGACAGATTGGGCAGGGTTCCGTACTTGGGACACCTAGGAGGTGGTGGCAAGGTGCAGCCACTCCAGGCCAAGACAACCACCTAGAACCCAAACAGAGCTGAGGGCCTTCTTATGCCTCACTGGATACTACCGCAGATTTGTCAAGGGCTATGGAACCATGGTGACACCCTTGACAGAACTCACATTCAAAAATTGGACAGAAGCTTGTCATAAAGCCGTTGACTCCCGGAAGGAAGCCATGTGCATGGCCCCCATGCTCAAGGCTCCTGACTACTCCAAGGAATTTATCGTGCAGACCGCTTCAGAGCATGGCATGGGGCGGTCCTAGCACAGCTCCCAGGAGGTTGGGTAGCTCTCTCCACTTTCAGCTGGAATCGATGCAGCGCCTGCCGCTGTGACAAGCCCCGGATTCCACGCATCGTCCCCAGGGCATCTGAAAACCCTACAACCCGAAGAGGATCCAAGTTTGCGCACCGGAAATCGATGCAACGTCTTCCCGTGTGGAAAATAACGATGCAAGTCTGTGTGCGTAGGGGCGAAACCGACGCACACTCACCTTTTTCCACGCATCTCCTCCTCTGCTGTCCCTTGCGAGGATTTTTCAATGCAAACCAGGTACTTTGCCCTGCAAGAGAAAGGGGGTAACCTGATTGCGAACCAAAGACCCCATTTCTAACAGAAACGTTACTAATAGTAAACATACACTGCAAGAGTCAGTATATTAACACCAAAAGTGTAACATAATACTTTACCTCTCTGAATCAAGCTTTGTGTTTCTTGAATGCTTAACCTTCTCCTGAGCCTATCTTGGCTCAAGGATTTCATAAGTTCAGTTTTAATTGTTTTCATGAATTAAATTATGACTTCCGTTACTCAGAAGCTAAGTCTGATAGTTTTTGTAATATAAAGTCTGTGTCATGGTGGTGGTCTGATCTCAGTTTTTGGTAAGTTATGATAATAAATAACACACTAACTCTGTGTTTTCTTTCAGCCTAGTTGCCTCTAATGGAGCATCCCTGAAATAATACTTCATTTGTAGCTCACATTATTCGAACTAGGTAAGAGTGGGACCTCGCTTGAGATGTCTTCCATTTTAGTGCTAGCCCTCTACTACCACCACCCTTAAGAAGGCCCCTTGGGGAACCCTGCAATCAGGTTTTGGAACAGTGAGAGAGGTATCAGCCATCACTTCATCTATTCAGGTAAGAGAACTATGAAGTATAGTGGACTAGCTTAGTTACTAACTTCTACTAAAGTTGTGTGTTTTTTGGCAAGTAGAGATAGATAAGTAAGATTAAAATTATGTTTTGTATGTTCTAGGCTTAGGCATACCCCATAGTGGTCAGTAGATACAGAGGGTACTAGGACAAGAGTATTATTATAACTAACTGGTATACAATTTGTTAAGTGGCTGGGTGCTCAAAAGAGGCAACTGTTAACCTCATCATGCAATAAGACAGATCTACTCTGTGTTGTTGACACTCTGGTAGAGGGGTATTGTTTAGTTTTAAGAAATATAAGTAATCTAGCAAATAAGTATGTAACAAGGGACTTCAGAATCAGATAGGGAAAGTCTAGGGAGAAAAGCCGATGCACAGTATGTGGCTTTTTAGTGTGCAGTTTTTTAGCAATAAAAACACATTTGCACTAAAAAGCAATGCAAAGACAAAAGGCAGATTGCAACTGATCTGCATATAAACTAATCATTTATTTTTTACAAAGAAAAATCCACTCTCTCCACCCAAAACATACCCACCCCTCTGCCTAAACAAATAGCCCCAATGTTCCATCAATAATATAAAATATCTGGAACTTTCCATAACTATCCTTCCAAATTCCCACCTTCTACATCTAAAACAAAATTGACCCTCCCAGCAAAAACTCTCTTTAAAAAAAAAAAAGAGCTTGGAGAGAATCCATAAGGGTGTGAAGGCATGCAACCTCTTGAGCCAGGTTCTGCTACCCACACAAATTAGTACCAACTAAAGGTGCAGCAATAGTGGTGGTCTGTATTGGTGATGAGGATGAGGAAGATGTGGTGTTTCACTGGCTGGCAGTGGTGGATCCCAGGTGCCCATGGCACTGGCGATGATGTGGCAGGGATGGGGGTTTGCCAGGCTGGCTGGAGAGACTGGAGCCACGTGCCTCCCACTCTTCCTCCTCAAAAACACCAGCTCACAATATTCAGCCACAATGGACTCCATCCTGTGATGCCACAGACGGTTGGCTATCTCCTGCCGGGATGGTGGACCTCCAGCAGCATGACTAGCTATACCAAGAAAGCAAAAAAAAAAAATGAAAAATACAAATTATAATGCTCAGTGCAAGCACGTTTATAGTGGGACAGTAGCAGGACATTGTTGGTACCCTATGGCAATTGGAATTTTTGTTGTAATTAGTCACATAGCCCAGTTTCCCCCACACATGCACCACACTACAATAGCTAAAATTAACTCCAAAAGGAGAGGGTCCAAAATCACTGTCTTCCTACGTAAAACGCCTTAATCGTAATGCAAATCTAGGGACTTGACCGTAGAACAAGGACCCACGTCCTCCAAAGGGAGAAAAAATCTAATGCAGCTTAAAGGTAAAGTCCCAACTCTGATTTTCTTAATTAAAACAAACTTGTAAGTCCAAAAGCCTCATAAATTAGGTTAATAAGACAGAAATTGCACAAAACGTCGTAGTGGAAGCAAAATAAACTTGTATTTATTTCATTCTTGTAATAACGTTGTGGTTCCAAGGTAATAGTATCATGAGTGTTTCAAAGCACAACAGTACCCAAGGGATGAGAAGAATCAGCCAACACATGTTTCGCCCCTTCTGGCTATTAGACGAGGCCTTCTCAAGGCTGAAAAAACAGGAAAAATTCCAATTCTAGACCATTGTAATATTTTCAAGAAAAAAGAATTAAGCAACCATAAGACATCACCAGAAAGTGAGCAACAGATAGAGTGCAGAATTAAGTGCGAAGGAAATTATTCTATTCACAGAAGTGAAGTGTCCTGAAGCCTGGGTGAGATTTAAGATTGGAATGAACTTATGTTAAATAATACAAAAAGAAACGAACGTGCTGCAAGACGCTGCCAAGAGCTGAGGTGTTAAAGTGAAAATGTAAAGCAGATAGAAAGCCAAAGAGAGGGTTATGAGAGAAGAAATTTATTTTATGGAATCATGCTGAATTGACCGAATTGTTATATGAGTTGTGAAGATGACTCTTTTTAGATCTCCGAAACGTGATGCCCTAGTCCAAAAACTGCAGAAAGATACCCCGAGTGTATGCTTAACTGTGAAGACATTTGAAAAATCGAGTGATGCAAAAATAAGGAGAAAAATAAGCATACCATGCAGGAAAAGATCAAATACATTACATAGTCATAGTAATACGACTTCCGATTAAATCATCGTCTGCAAAAAGAAAACCGTAATAACCAATTGAGAAAGGCTAGGCTATGAGTATAAACGAAGAAAAACCAATCCCGTATTAAAAAATTATTTGGTGTTACTAATAACACTGCCAAATGGTAAGGAGAAATGATAGCGCTCACCTGAGCAATACCCGGAAAGGTTACGGGAAACCGCAAGCGAACCGCTAAGGTGAAAGCGGGACGGGCGCGAGAGCGCCGAAGTCTCGTTTAAATGCCTCTAATGGAGAAACAAAAGTCCTATCTCGACTGTAATCACGTAGGTGAAAACAAAGAAAGGACTGCCGGTGGCCGAGGTAGAAAGCGCCATTTTAGAACCCCGGCAGAAGGGTGCTGCCATCTTGGAATGTATATAATTAACTAATTTACAGAAAACCAAACGAAAGAAAATAATTATAAATTCCAGTATAATAAAAGGAAGCTAAGTGCTATAAAAGAAAAAAGAAGAAAGAAAAGAGGAGGAGTGGATAGAAAAAAGGAAAAGTAAACTACACTAAAAAGGGAAAAGATATATTTAACTTAGGAAATGGCAGGAGAGACATCAGTTCAGAAGGTTACAGGAAAAAGACCAAGCATTAAAAGAAAAGAAAAGAAAGGAAAGACTGCATCTAAATATTACAGGGTGTATCAAAATAAACCCTATAAGCATAATTATTTCAGATAGACAGCTCCTTGGAAGTAGGAAAACATATGAATAAGGAGCTTAAAAGCATTGGTCTCAAAAGACACAGTAAAAACGTTTGGCATAACACTTAGTTGTACAAATCAAGAAGAAGGCTTAACTTATGCCCACATTTACAGGTAATCGTTACTGGGAGGAAAAAATAAGTACCGTAAAGAATAATAGGATTTTACATTAACCAAAAATGCCATTCATGGTCTTTATTGAGTCCATGCTGAACTGTATCATATTTTATTATTATGCGGCTTTCTTCCTGTCGTAGTGCTATGTTGCCGCCTCTCGGGGAACGTATGATGCGACGGAGACCGTTGAAGGTGAAGGTTTGGTGGTGATCATGAAATTTGATGAAATGTTCCACCAGTGGTGCTTTGATATCTGACTTTTGTATATTTCGATAATGTTCTTGTATTCTGATTTTTAGGGGACAAATCGTGCTACCAATATAGGTAAGATTACAGGGACACCAAATAGCATAGACAACATAAGGACTGTCACAGTTGATGAAGTCAGTGATATGATATATTTGCTTACTGATAGTAACAGATGTGGATTTAGAGAGACCTAATTTACAAACTGAGCATTTGCTACAGATGTAAAAACCATTTGGTTTAGATGGTAAAAATGTAGTAGGAGACTTATGTTGAAAGAATGAAGGGCAAAGTTTGTTACGAAGATTTGGTGCTCGCCTGAAGCCAATTTGAGGGTGGTTAGTGATGTATTGATTAATTGAAGGATTGTTCAGAAGTAAAAACCAGTATTTCCTTAGTGATTTCCGAATATGATGATGACCATTGTGAACGCTGTGATAAAACGAATAGTGGTATTCTTGTTAACTCATTGAGATTTATTCAACAAATGATGCCTATCCATATTTCTCACTTTATCCCTTATGATGTTTAGTGACTCGCGGTTGTAACCCCTTGAAGTGAGCCTCTCTGTCATTTGTGTGGACGTGATATCATAATCCACAATGTTAGTACAATTTAAACGTGCTCTCCTGAATTCACCTTTTGGTATATTCCGAATAGTACTGTGCGAGTGGCAGCTGGTGACATGAAGAATTGAGTTAGCAGCTGTTGTTTTGCGAAATAACTTTGTCTGGAGTTTGTTGTTTTCTATAAAAATCAAAATACCCAGATACTCATTTGAAGAGTTAGAGATTTGGTAGGTAATATCAATATCCCAAGGGTTGGGTGTAAGAGACTGAATAAATTATTGAAGATGGACCTCAGGGCCTTGCCAAATAAGCAAAATATCATCGATGTATCGCCCCCAAAAAATTATGTGTTGAATGAAATGTTCCAACCGGTCTGACCAGAGCCAATGGTTTTCCACAGCTCCCATCAAGATACAGGCGTAGGATGGAGCAAATTGCGCCCCCATCGCTGTCCCTTGGAGCTGTAAGTAGAAGTTACCATCGAAAAGAAAGTCATTGTTTTCCAGACTAAATTGGAATATATCCAGAATCATTGTATTGCGTGCCAAATGTTGCACCGATCTTGTGGATAGACATTTGCTCACTGCTGCTAGACCATCACTGTGTTTAATCGAAGTATAAAGACTCACAACATCAATAGTTACTAATAGGTAATCTGATTGCCAATCTATGTCTTGTAACTTCTGTAGAATGTCTTTTGTGTCTCTAACATAAGAAGGTAGATTAATCATGAATGGTTGGAGCTCCTTGTCAATTAAGGATCCCAGCTTGGAGCATACAGAATTCACTCCTGAAATTATGGGTCTGCCCTTTGGTGGATGTCCTGTTTTATGGATCTTAGGTAACAGATACAACGTTGGAATGGTTGGAAATTGAAGAAAGAGAGCAGTTTTTTCCGAGCTGGAAAGAATATGGCGGGAGTACCAGTGCTCCAGCAATTCTTGTAGTCTGAGTTGTATTTCAGCTGTTGGATTGTGGGAAAGTTTCTTATAACAGGTCTTGTCCTGAAGCTGACAGTAAGCTTCCTTCAAGTAGTCATCAGTGTTGAGAATGACAATATTTCCACCTTTGTCAGCTTCCTTTATTATCATCTGACTGTTAGATCTCAGGTTTGTTAAAGCTGCAACTTGGTCACGGTTAATATTAGAGGGTAAATATCTCCGTTGGTCACAATATCGTCTATATTCGCGATCAAGGTCTCGTAATACTGCTGTTGAAAATAAGTCAATGGAATTACCCGCCGGAAGAGTGGGGGTAAATGTAGATTTAATTCTAAGATCCAGAGGAAAGTATTGGTTAGTATCTAGATCAAGTTCGTGAGCTATAGAAGAAGATGAAATATCTGGTTATGTGATGTTAGCAAGGTTGCAAAGAAAAGAGATATCAGAAAGATCCTGAACCGAAATATCCTCTGAAGAATCTGAAGAAGGTGTTGGAGGTGAAGATGTGGGCATAGAGGAAAAGAAAGACTTTAATTTAAGGTGACGAATGAATTTGAAAAAGTCAATCTTAGTCTGAGTGATATCCCAGTAGTTAGTGGGACAGAAGGACAGACCCCGGTTAAGAATGAGTTGGTCAGTTGGGGATAATTCATAATTGGAAAGATTCACTATCAGTTGTTCTTGAGTCAGGGTTGAGTTGTTTTGCTGCGGGCTCTGGTCTGTATGCCTGAAGTACTTGGAATAGCTTGAGTAGTATCTGGTAGTTTTGCTCTTGTGTCTTTTAAAGTTCCCAACCGGTAGCGTCTCGCCTCCTCTAAAAAATTCACTTGCGGTCTGGTCAAGGAACAGTTGGTGGAATCATCAGATGATTCAATTTCAGAGGAGGGACGAGTGTCATGACTAGTTTGTGCTTCTAAAGAAAGATTAGAGTCCTTGATGTTATCATATTTTTTACTAAAGGTGTACACTCTCCCGTGTTGGTAATCATATAGGTCTCTTCTAAACTTACGGTTCTTTCTCTGTATTATATCTTCTTCATAAAGATCAATGACACTGTTAAGGATGGCATAGTTCTTGGTGGTGATTTCGCCCCAATTGGCTTCCTCTATTCGTTGGGTCAAGTTATCAACTTCCTTATAATATTTCTCGTATTCAATCTCTGAAATTTCTATTAACTGTTTGATCATATTAATTGATGCCATTTTCAAGTTGGCTTCCCATTTTTGTAAGTGTTCTTGCGACGTGGTATCCAAAGGTGGGAAAATCAATATACGGAGACCTCGTGAGATACGGTCGTTTTCCAGAAAATTTTTGAGTGAAGCAATTTCCCACTATTTGGATGTTTCCTTCTTCAAAGATCTTTCCAACGCCAGAAAAGTACTCTTGGCAGATATTAAGTTGGGGGAGGTAAGGTTGGAAATAGCCTCCCCTGATGGATTGAAAACTTGTTGTAGTTTTTGGTCACGTAGCTCGCGTCTTTTGATATGGAAGGACATCCTTTCAATTTATAGGCTTAAAGCAGGAAGGACTAGTTGAAACACAGAGCTAAAATTAACCCCGAAAGGAGAGGGTCCAAAATCACTGTCTTCCTGCGTAAAATGCCTTCATCGTAATGCAAATGTAGGGACTTGACCGGAGAACAAGGACCCACGTCCTCCAAAGGGAGAAAAAATCTAATGCAGCTTAAAGGTAAAGTCCCAACTCTGATTTTCTTAATTAAAACAAACTTGTAAGTCCAAAAGCCTCATAAATGAGATTACAACGTTTTGTGCAATTTCTGGTGTTATTAACCTCATTTATGAGGCTTTTGGACTTACAAGTTTGTTTTAATTAAGAAAATCAGAGTTGGGACTTTACCTTTAAGCTGCATTAGATTTTTTCTCCCTTTGGAGGACGTGGGTCCTTGATCTCCGGTCAAGTCCCTCCATTTGCATTACGATTAAGGCATTTTACGCAGGAAGACAGTGATTTTGGACCCTCTCCTTTTGGAGTTAATTTTAGCTCTGTGTTTCAACTAGTCCTTCCTGCTTTAAGCCTATAAATTGGAAGGATGTCCTTCCATATCAATAGACGCGAGCTACATGACCAAAAACTACAACAAGTTTTCAATCCATCGGGGGAGGCTATTTCCAACCTTACCTCCCCCAACCTACTATCTGCCAAGAGTACTTTTCTGGCATTGGAAAGATCTTTGAAGAAGGAAACATCCAAATGGTGGGAAATTGCTTCACTCAAAAAATATCTGGAAAACGACCGTATCCCACGAGGTCTCCGTACATTGATTTTCCCACCTTTGGATACCACGTCGCAAGAACACTTACAAAAATGGGAAGCCAACTTGAAAATGGCATCAATTAATATGATCAAACAGTTAATAGAAATTTCAGAGATTGAATACGAGAAATATTATAAGGAAGTTGATAACTTGACCCAACGAATAGAGGAAGCCAATTGGGGCGAAATCACCACCAAGAACTATGCCATCCTTAACAGTGTCATTGATCTTTATGAAGAAGATATAATACAGAGAAAGAACCGTAAGTTTAGAAGAGACCTATATGATTACCAACACAGGAGAGTGTACACCTTTAGTAAAAAATATGATAACATCAAGGACTCTAATCTTTCTTTAGAAGCACAAACTAGTCATGACACTCCTCCCTCCTCTGAAATTGAATCATCTGATGATTCCACCAACTGTTCCTTGACCAGACCTCAAGTGAATTTTTTAGAGGAGGCGAGACGCTACCGGTTGGGAACTTTAAAAGACACAAGAGCAAAACTACCAGATACTATTCCAAGCTATTCAAGCTATTCCAAGTACTTCAGGCATACAGACCAGAGCCCGCAGCAAAACAACTCAACCCTGACTCAAGAACAACTGATAGTGAATCTTTCCAATTATGAATTATCCCCAAGTGACCAACTCATTCTTAACCGGGGTCTGTCCTTTTGTCCCACTAACTACCGGGATATCACTCAGACTAAGATTGACTTTTTCAAATTCATTTGTCACCTTAAATTAAAGTCTTTCTTTTCCTCTATGCCCACACCTTCACCTCCAACACCTTCTTCAGATTTTTCAGAGGATATTTCGGTTCAGGATCTTTCTGATATCTCTTTTCTTTGCAACCTTGCTAACATCACAGAACAGGTTTTTCATCTTCTTCTATAGCTCACGAACTTGATCTAGATACTAACCAATACTTTCCTCTGGATCTTAGAATTAAATCTACATTCACCCCCACTCTTCCGGCGGGTAATTCCATTGACTTATTTTCAACAGCAGTATTACGAGACCTTGATCGCGAATACAGACGATATTGTGACCAATGGAGATATTTACCCTCTATTATTAACTGTGATCAAGTTGCAGCTTTAACAAACCTGAGATCTAACAGTCAGATAATAATAAAGGAAGCTGACAAAGGTGGAAATATTGTCATTCTCAACACCGATGACTACTTGAAGGAAGCTTACCATCAGCTTCAGGACAAAACCTGTTATAAGAAACTTTCCCACAATCCAACAGCTGAAATACAACTCAGACTACAAGAATTGCTAGAGCACTGGCACTCCCGTCACATTCTTTCCAGCTCGGAAAAAACTGCTCTCTTTCTTCAATTTCCAACCATTCCAACGTTGTATCTGTTACCTAGGATCCATAAAACAGGACATCCACCAAAGGGCAGACCCATCATTTCAGGAGTGAATTCTGTATGCTCCAAGCTGGGATCCTAAATTGACAAGGAGCTCCAACCACTCATGATTAATCTACCTTCTTATGTTAGAGACACAAACAACATTATACAGAAGTTACAAGACATAGATTGGCAATCAGATTACCTCTTAGTAACTATTTATGTTGTGAGTCTTTATACTTCGATTAAACACAGTGATGGTCTAGCAGCGGTGAGCAAATGTCTATTCACAAGATCGGTACAACATTTGGCACGCAATACAATGATTCTGGATATACTCAAGCTTAGTCTGGAAAACAATTACTTTATTTTCGATGGTAACTTCTACTTACAGCTCCAAGGGACAGCGATGGGGGCGAAATTTGCTCCATCCTACGCCTGTATCTTGATGGGAGCTGTGGAAAACCATTGGCTCTGGTCAGACCGGTTGGAACATTTCATTCAACACATAATTTTTTGGGGGCGATACATCGATGATATTTTGCTTATTTGGCAAGGCCCTGAGGTCCATCTTTAACAATTATTTCAGCCTCTTACACCCAACCCTTGGGATATTGATATTACCTACCAAATCTCTAACTCTTCAATTGAGTATCTGGATCTTTTGATTTTTATAGAAAACAACAAACTCCAGACAAAGTTCTTTCGCAAAACAACAGCTGCTAACTCAATTCTTCATGCCACCAGCTGCCACTCGCACAGTACTATTCGGAATATGCCCAAAGGTGAATTCAGGAGAGCACGTTTAAATTGTACTAACATTGTGGATTATGATATCACGTCCACACAAATGACAGAGAGGCTCACTTCAAGGGGTTACAACCGCGAGTTACTAAATATCATAAGGGATAAAGTGAGAAATATGGATAGGCATCATTTGTTGAATAAATCTCAACGAGTTAACAAGAATACCACTATTCGTTTTATTACAGTGTTCCACAATGGTCATCATCATATTCGGAAATCACTAAGGAAATACGGGTTTTTACTTCTGAACAATCCTTCAATTAATCAATACATCACTAACCACCCTCAAATTGGCTTCAGGCGAGCACCAAATCTTCGTAACAAACTTTGCCCTTCATTCTTTCAACATAAGTCTCCTACTACATTTTTACCATCTAAACCAAATGGTTTTTACGTCTGTAGCAAATGCTCAGTTTGTAAATTAGGTCTCTCTAAATCCATATCTGTTACTATCAAAAAGCAAATATATCATATCACTGACTTCATCAACTGTGACAGTCCTTATGTTGTCTATGCTATTTGGTGTCCCTGCAATCTTACCTATATTGGTAGCACGATTCGTCCCCTAAAAATCAGAATACAAGAACATTATCGAAATATACAAAAGTCAGATATCAAAGCACCACTGGTGGAACATTTCATCAAATTTCATGATCACCAACGAACCTTCACCTTCAGCGGTCTCCGTCACATCATACGTTCCCCGAGAGGCGGCAACATAGCACTACGACTACGACAGGAAGAAAGCCGTATAATAATAAAATATGATACAGTTCAGCATGGACTCAACAAAGACCATGAATGGCATTTTTGGTTAATGTAAAATCCTATTATTCTTTTCGGTATTTATTTTTACCTCCCAGTAACGATTACCTGTAAATGTGGGCATAAGTTAAGCCTTCTTCTTGATTTGTACAACTAAGTGTTATGCTGAACGTTTTTACTGTGTCTTTTGAGACCAATGCTTTTAGCTCCTTATTCATATGTTTTCCTACTTCCAAGGAACTGTCTATCTGAAATAATTATGCTTATAGGGTTTATTTTGATAGACCCTGTAATATTTAGATGCAGTCTTTCCTTTCTTTTCTTTTCTTTTAATGCTTGGTCTTTTTCCTGTAACCTTCTGAACTGATGTCTCGCCTGCCATTTCCTAAGTTAAAGATATCTTTTCCCTTTTTAGTGTAGTTTACTTTTCCTTTTTTCTATCCACTCCTCCTCTTTTCTTTCCTCTTTTTTCTTTTATAGCACTTAGCTTCCTTTTATTATACCTGGAATTTATTATTAATTTCTTTCGTTTGGTTTTCTGTAAATTAGTTAATTATATACTGTACATTCCAAGATGGCAGCACCCTTCTGCCGGGGTTCTAAAATGGCGCTTTCTACCTCGGCCACCGGCAGTCCTTTCTTTGTTTTCACCTACGTAATTACAGTCGAGATAGGACTTTTGTTTCCCCATTAAAGGCATTTAAACGAGACTTTGGCGCTCTTGCGCCCGTCCCGCTTTCACCTTAGCGGTTCGCTTGCGGTTTCCCGTAACCTTTCCGGGTATTGCTCAGGTGAGCGCTATAATTTCTCCTTACCATTCGGCAGTTGTATTAGTAACACCAAATAATTTTTTAATACGGGATTAGTTTTTCTTCGTTTATACTCATAGCCTAGCCTTTCTCAATTGGTTATTACGGTTTTCTTTTTGCAGACGATGATTTAATCAGAAGTCGTATTACTATGACTATGTAATGTATTTGATCTTTTCCTGCATGGTATGCTTATTTTTCTCCTTATTTTTGCATCACTCGATTTTGCAAATGTCTTCACAGTTAAGCATACACTCGGGGTATCTTTCTGCAGTTTTTGGACTAGGGCATCACGTTTCGGAGATCTAAAAAGAGTCATCTTTACAACTCATATAACAATTCGGTCAATTCAGCATGATTCCATAAAATAAATTTCTTCTCTCATAACCCTCTCTTTGGCTTTCTATCTGCTTTACATTTTCACTTTAACACCTCAGCTCCGGGCAGCGTCTTGCAGCACGTTCGTTTCTTTTTGGATTATTTAACATAAGTTCATTCCAATCTTAAATCTCACCCGGGTTTCAGGACTCTTCACTTCTTTGAATAGAATAATTTCCTTCGCACTTAATTCTGCATTCTATCTGTTGCTCACTTTCTGGTGATGTCTTATGGTTGCTTAATTCTTTTTTCTTGAAAATATTACAATGGTCTAGAATTGGATTTTTTCCTCTTTTTTCAGCCTTGAGAAAGCCCCGGCTAATAGCCAGAGGGGGCGAAACACGTGTTGGCTGATTCTTCTCATCCCTTGGATACTGTTGTGCTTTGAAACACTCATGATACTATTACTTTGGAACCAATACGTTATTACAAGAATGAAATAAGTACAAGTTTATTTTACTTCCACTACGACGTTTTGTGCAATTTCTGTCTTGTTAACCTAATTTATGAGGCTTTTGGACTTACAAGTTTGTTTTAATTAAGAAACTAAGAGTTGGGACTTTACCTTTAAGCTGCACACTACAATAGCACTGGCTGCATGGAATTAAGCAGGATGTGACCAGAAGGAAAGTGACTTTTTTGTGTAAAGGATATAATAGTGAAACTAAACTGACACTTTTGGGGTCATTATGAGTTTGGCGGACGGAAACGGCCATCCGCCAAACTACCGTGGTCAGGTTACTGCCAGTGCGATCCCCTCCCCACAGCCCCATTACGATTTTTCCGCTGGGTCAGCGGGCAGAAACAAAGCTTCCGCCCACTGGCCTAGCAGGAGACAGGCCACAACATTGATGCCGGGCCATAATTGCAAAGCAGACAGTGAAAAGTGCAACGGGGCGGACCTGGGGGCCCCGCTCCCCATCTCCATCATCCTTCACATGGCGGGGCTACCGCCATGTAATTGCCAGCAGAGAAGGGTCTCGTATTCACAGAGCAGTGCTGCTTGCAGTGCTGACCTGGGAAATTAGGACCGCCAGCACCACAAGACCAATGAAAAGTCATGATCGGGCGGTGCTAGCAGTATGAACATGGCGTGACCGCCACAGTCATAATGTGGCTGCCAGACTGCCCCATTGGTGGCAGTCCGGCTGACACCATGACCCTGGCAGTCTCAAGACCACCAGGTACGTAACATTGCCCTTTGTGTGTAAAATACCTTTCATTAATGAATAAGGCATATATGCAGCACAAATAATAGAATTCTTGATTTGTAACAATAATGGAGGCATGCTAGCGCCAGGTCTGCTACTCTGTATTCTGCAACATGTTTTAGGTGAGCTGTAATGGATAATTTATTAACTTATTTTAATTAAGTCAAAGGGTCTGCTCTTCTCTTAGTGCCTCCTGAATTCAACCCTGACTCTAAACTTGGAGGAGGCAGATGAATTATAATACTACATCACATTTAACAGATATCCTGTCTACAGTAAGTAGATTGTGGACAAAACGATGCACTGCAATACTGCAATACTGGCAAGGGATAAAGATATCTTTTATTTTGCACTTTCGTCACAGAGCATCAAATACACCAAACTCTAAATCAGGCACTTAGTCCCACATTACATCCTGGCCTCACCCGCCACTTCTAATTATTTTCAACAAATACCTTCACTTTGTAGTAGGGAAAGTGACTCTACTGCAAGGCAAGTTAGAGGGATTAGGCTAGGTTGAGGATAAGCTATACAATAGGGGAGTCACTGATCATCATCTGCTACACCTTTGCTTAGTCAGTCACTGTGGTTGACGAATGATGAAAGGGAAAAAATTCAACAGGCTTAAATCCGTCATGGAAGTCATGAAATATGAATCAATTGGGCAGAAAAATGTGGCACATGCCAAGTATGGAATTTGCAATTTTTTAATGGGCTGGGACAGAAGAAAAAAATGTTGAAATGAACTACAAGTAGTAGGTGACTGAGTGGGCAATGGGAAACACACTTTATTTTCAGTTTGC
This sequence comes from Pleurodeles waltl, assembly GCF_031143425.1. NCBI lineage: Eukaryota > Metazoa > Chordata > Amphibia > Caudata > Salamandridae > Pleurodeles > Pleurodeles waltl. The sequence continues at coordinate 236,257,725 of NC_090443.1, read as the reverse complement.
AATTCATTGCAAACCTTGTAATACCACATTAACTGAAGAAGATGCACATTGCACAGCCAACACTCTAGTGGCGAATTGAAACATGTTGTAGTTAGGTCATGGGTCGGGAAATGCAGTGGGAAGGGAGGTGATGATGATGGGTGGGATATCTTCCTCACTCAACAAATACAGTGCACTTAGGCCCATATTCATACATTTCTGGATGCCAGCCGGGCATCATATTTAAGCTATGATGCTAGCTGGTGCTAAGGCCCGGTTAGCGTCAAAGATTTGGATGCTAACTGGGTAGGGGAGGCGTAGGGAAAACTGGAGGTTGTGCGGAAAAGAATGGTGCTAGTCAGGTTAGAGTCAAAAAAATTACTCCAACCTGACTAGTGGAATATTTTACCCCCATGGACATGATTCCTGTCTTAGTAAAGACAGGAGTCATGCCCCCCAGCCCAATGACCATGCCCAGGGGCTTATGTCCCCTGGGCATGGCCATTGGGCACAGTTCCATGTAGGGGGGCCAAGATAGGCCCCCCATGGCACTTTAGAGTGACTTTTTTTCTTCACTTCTTGATGATTCTCACAAGTTCCTCATGAGAGCCAGTTGTACAGTCCTCCACATCCACTGCGAGCAGGCACTATTTGCTGCTTTATAGGTATAAATATAAAACAGCAGGGGGCATATTTATACTCTGTTTGTGCCGAATGTGCATCAAAATTATTGACGCACAATCAGCGCAAACCCTGCCCCATATTTATACTTTGACGTCCGACCCCGCGGGCGTCAAAATTCCATGTGCATCATTTTTTGGAAGGGGGAACCAAACTTGCGTTAATTATATGCAAGGTAGGCGTTCCCTTCCAAAAAATGACTTTAAGGCCTGTGCCCCTTATATATACTCTGGCGTCATTTTGACACACAGGAGGGGGTGGGCCTTAAAAAACGGCACACAGCCTGATGGGCGCCGTTTATTAACGCCTGGTTCAGGGCAGGCATCAAGGGACCTGTGGGCTCAGAAGGACCCCAGAGGTGCCCTCCCCTGCCCCCAGGGACACCCCCTGCCACCCTTGCCCACCCCAGGAGGACACCCAAGGATGGAGGGACCCATCCCAGGGAAGGAAAGGTAAGTTCGGGTAAGTATTTTTTTCAGATTTTTTTTTGTGGCATGGGGGGCCTGATTTGGGCCCCCCTACATGCCACTATTCCCAATGACCATGCCCAGGGGACATAAGTCCCCTGGGCATGGCCATTGGGCAAGGGGGCATGACTCCTGTCTTTGCGAAGACAGGAGTCATGTCAATGGAGGCTGGGCTTAAAACAAAATGGCGCAAATCCGGTTTGAGGCCTGAATTTTGCCTCAGACCTTACTTGCACCGTTTTTTGATGCACAACCCCCATTTTCCCATACACCGGCGCTGCCTGGTGTGAGTCATTTGTTTTTACGCACACCAGTCCGCAGCATCGGCTAACATCATTCCATTAATAAGGCGCCCGCATGGCGCGTTGGAATGGCGTTAGCCGGCAGTAAACTTTTTTACGCATAACTGAGTTGGCGCAGTTGTGCGTCAAAAAGTATAAATATGGGCCCAGATTTTTGCTACCCCTCCACTTTTTTCTGGGATCCTGCAAGACTTTTGTGAGATCGCAAACATTTTTTAGAGCAAACTGTTTACATTTTCCTCCATTACAATAGTTATCCCTTATAATCCCCTCTGGTAGGTTATAGGGAGAGACTGGCCTCTCCACTTAGACCTTGCATGAAGATAACTGGTGGGTAGACCAGGGTGTAAACAGACACTGCCACTCCATTTATACCTTTCCCAGGCTCAGTATATGTGTAATAGGGTGGGGATGGCCCTCACCTCACATGTAAGATGTCACTATTCCATACTATGTATATCAAGTACTAGTCTCCCTACTGACACCTCTACCGGGCCACATTTATTAGTGTGTGGGAGAGCATTTCCCTGTCCCTCACAGCTCTCCATAGCATGACAGTTAAATACATTAGTATGCAGGGAAACATTGTCTTCTGCACCAACACCTATCTCTATGACAACATGGATGCACAGTACAGTGTAGTGAACCAGTGGCCTCTGTCCTCACACCTCTCCTTAGAACAACACCAATATGCAGCGCTGTCTCTGTAGAGAGTCATCTTTCAGCTAACACATCATACCAGGGTGAGAGGTGTCTCTAGTAAGGTTTTGTATATTGAGAAACACTTCCTCCTGTACTTACACGTACATACAGTTTGTACATTTTGGGGCCAATTCACAAGGTAAATTTAGACTTTTAAGTTTAGACAAAAAGTCTAAGTGCATGACCTTTGGTATTCACAAAGGTAGGTTATGAGTAGTATCTTTACTAAGATAGATACAAGAAAATTGAAAATTTTAATAGTGCTCAGCCCACAATTGTAATTTATGCTACATAGAGTGTTACTAATGGGGAACATCGTTTTTTCATATAATATTGATTTGTGATGATTATTTAGGAGACGTGGAAACTTTGGAGTGTGTTATATCAGTGAATGATGAGAATAGATATTATCATTAAAGCTGGTACTTTTAAACATCTGGGGTGTGGTTAGGAGAGTAATTGTCTTCATCGTGGATTTTTGGAGAATGTTGCTTTCTGAAACTGATTTTTTCAGCACTTCCCAGGAAGTGGTCACTACAGAGGGTAGCATCTTGAATTGGTCAGGGATACCCCCCTTGCTTTCCAACCCAGGACCGAGGATAAATCTGGAAGAGCTGCCCAGAAACCTGATCTTTCTGTAAGAAGATCAGAAGAAGGAGGATTGCTCTGCTGAATCCCTGGTCTGCATCTGAAGGACTGTACCCACAAGGACCGCACTAGCTACACACTCTGATCTAACTACAGAAAGGACTTTGCCTTCCTTTTCAAGCTCCAGAGATGAACTCCCTGAAAGCAACAGGTACAAAGGAGCTACCAGGGGCCTTATTTATATTTTTGGGTGCAAAATTGCACTAACACAGTTTTGCACCAAAACGTTTTGCACGGGCTTGCACCATTTTTTAGCACCAGCTGGGCACTATAATATGGAATGGTGCAAGCCGGTGCAAATGTTAGGCTAGCGTAAAAAAAAGACTTTAGGAAGGTTAGAGTCAAAATAAATGACTCTAACCAGATTAGCGTCATTTTGTACGCTAAGGGGCATATGTATACTCTGTTTTCACTGAATTAGCATCATTTTTGTTTACTCTAATTCGGTGCAAAACTAACTCCATATTGATACTTTGGTGCTAGACCAGTCTAGCACCAAATTTATGGAGTTAAAGTCATTTTTTGGAAGTAGAAACCTACCTTGCCTTAATGAGATGCAAGATAGGTGTTCCCGTGCAAAAAATGACTCTATGGCCTTAATGCCATATTTATACTCCCATGCAAAAATGGTGCAAGGGAGGGAGGAGGGGTCAAAAAATGGGGCAAAGCTTGCTTTGCCCATTTTGTAAAGCATGGGTCAGGGCAGGGATTAGGGGACCTGTGGGCCTATTTCCATGGTGGAACACCATGGAATAAACCCATAGGTGCCCTCCCCATGCATCAGGGGCACCCCCACCAACACCAGAGGTACTGCGGAGGATGGGGTACCCCATCCCAGGTAAGTACAGGTAAGATTGCATTTGATTTTTGAAAGTGTCATGGGGGACCTGAAATGGGCCCCCATACATGGCGCAGGGTGCAATGGTCATGCCCAGGGGGCCCTTGTCCTCTGTGCTGGCAATTGGGGTGGTGGACATGACTCCTGCAGGAGTCATGTGGCATGATAGGTTTAGCACCATAAAATGACGCTAATCTGGTTAGAGTAATTTTTTTTAACTCTAACCTTCCTAAAGTCATTTTTTGGTGCTAAACCCTCTTCTTCTATACTGCCAGCCCCACCCAACTAAAGTAATTCTTTTTTACTCTAGCCCATCCTTTGCACCAGCTTGCACCATTCCATAAATATGGTGCCCGGCTGGTGCACAGAAATGGTGCAAGCCGGTGCTAAACTTTTTGCTGCAAAACTGAGTTAGTGCAGTTTTGCAGCAAAAAGTATAAATAAGGGCCAATATTTTGTAAGTTTGCACCACCCTTTCATCAACAAAATGATGTTAATGCGGCGCAAAAAATGTATAAATCGGGGCCTTGATGCTAGACGGGTCTAGCACCAAAGTATAAATATGGAGTTAGTTTTGCACCGAATTAGAGTTAAAAAAATGACGCTAATTTGGCGCAAACAGAGTATAAATATGCCCCTAAATATGGCGTTAAGGCCATGGAGTCATTTTTTGCATGGGAACGCCTACCTTGCATCTCATTAAGGCAAGGTAGGTCTCCACTTCCAAAAAATGACTTTAGCTCCATAAATGTGGTGCTAGACGGGTATAGCACCAAAGTATAAATATGGAGTTAGTTTTGCACCGAATTAGAGTTAAAAAAAAATGATGCTAATTCGGTGCAAACAGAGTATAAATATGCCCCTAAGCGTTCCCTGCCTCACATCCTGCAGGAAGAGCCCAGCTGACTAGCATCCAGTGGCCTATTGAGGATTCTGACTAGGTACATTCTGGAAAATGTAGTGACACCTCCCAAGGAGCAACATAGAGCTTCTGGAACCTTGGACCCAGTTTGTGAACACTGCAAGACCTGAAAAAGGAGTTCGGGAAGAATATTCAGATGTTTGGAGAAGTTTAGCTCAACCTAGGAAAAAAGCTCCATAAGGTGACCGACTCGTCGATGAGAGTCATGCCGGCGACGTCAAACTGTGAACCAGTTTGTCCCGCTAAAATTCCTGAGCTTTTCCCCATCTTTCAGACTTCCAGGAGTTAACCAAGACCTCGCACTGAGCCACACCAACAATGTCACATAAATCCTGCTTACCGCCACGCAGACGGCCGCCAACTTACCGACACAGTGGTGGATATCCTTTCACCATATTATGACACACACACACCAATCCAATAGAATCCAGCCACAGGCACAAATCCGCCAGACCAAAGGTCAGTGATAAAGTGGCGGTATCAAAACCCACACTGTTAGGCCAACTGAACAACGCCCACCACATTATGACCCAAGAATCACCACGGCGGACATTCAACAGCGGTAAACCATTGGAGGTACATACCACCGCGCTCACAGTGGACACCCACCAACAAAACAACACCACTTTGGACAATTAAAACAGCACACACCTGACACCCATACACACCCCACACCCACACACCCACACCACTATAAAACACACAGCCACATTACCCACAACCCTTTATGAATACAAATCATTGCAGCATACAGACACCAAGACCACTGACACAACTACATACACACACCACGTACATACATACATCCCTCACGCACCCCACTTCACACACCCTAACATATTAGCCAACACATCCTCACCAACATACATCACATAACAACCAGGGCACCACAAAGGCACCCCTGTTTCACTGAGGAGGAGTTAAGGGTCATGGTGGAAGAAATCATCAGGGTAGAGCCACAGCTATTTGGTGCACAGGTGCAGCAAAAATCAATAGCTAGGAAGATTAAGCTATGATGGAGAATCATGGACAGGGTCAACGCCGTGGGACAGCACCCAAGAACAAGGGACAACATCAGGAGGAGGTGTAACGACCTATAGGGAAAGGTACGTTCCATAGTAGCAAGACACCAGCTTGCTATACAGAGGACTGGCAGTGGACCCCCACCGCCTCCCCCACAACTCACAGCATGGGCGAAGCAAGTCTTGGCAATACTGCATCCTGAGGGCCTGGCCAGAGTCAGAGGAGGACTGGACTCTGGTAGGTCAACTTCCAACAATTATCACCCCCCATCCCTGCATTCCATCACATACCCTCACCCTCACTCCCATCATTCTACTCAATTCCACACACTCCACCATCACATCACACTAATCCCAATGCCAAGCCCTGCATGCTGTACCAATGCATGGACAACCATCACAGGCCTGCATTGACACTCATCACTAAAGCATACACAGCATAGGGAAATTAACAATCCCACCATACACCAACATACACAAGTAATAGCTGGCAGGGTAAAACAAACCATAGAGGGGAAGCCAGGGATGTACAATATGTCATACACATTAACCATGACACATCATTTACATCCCCACAGGTAACCCAGTCAATGTCAGCGGAGAGGAGGTGCCAGCACTATCCAGTCCCCCACCTGAAGAGGCCCACAGTGATGGATCTGGACAATCCACCTGGCCCATCAGGGACCACTGGACAGCCAGTTACCCAAGCCCAGTCACAGACCACCACAGAGCCTCCCCCATCAGTATCCAACACCACAGCACCCACTCAGCATCCCAAACCTCTGTCCCTAGGACATGTTAAACAGCAGTGTGCCCACCTCTACAGGGACCCCAGGATATGCCTCGCACACAAGACAACCAGGGACCTGGGGTCAGTGACAGTGGGCATATGGTTCAGGGCACAGAGGCACAGGTCACCAAGGACACTGGGAGGACTGCTGTGCGCCAGGGGGAGGAGAGGACCAGGAAACTGACTCTCCAAGAGGCACTCTCCGAGATCCTGGGAGCCTATCAACAGTCCCAGGACACAATGGGTCAGATCCTAGACAATGTGCAGGAGAACAGTTAGCTACAGGAGGGACAGTACCTGGGGATCAGGGAGGACTTGCAGACCATCAACAACACCCTGATCTCCATAGCAGGGGTGCTGACAGACATAGCCAACATTATAAGGGAGGCAGTGTCACACCAGCGGGCCCCTGCCACTAGCCAGTCACCTGAACAGCCTTCCACTTCCGCTGCCGCTAGTGGTCAGGAGGCCCCACCACAGGACTCACAGGCCATCAGCACCCCTCCCCCTGCAGAAGGTGAACCACCCCGCAAAAGTTCCCTGCGATCCAGACAGAAGCCAGAGACACTTGCCAAGACCCCTGCCAGGAAATGAGACTCTCCTGATTGTCCCCCTTGGGTCCCACTCAGTCAGCCTGTCCACCTTGAACTGCCATTGCTACCCTTCCTATGTCCCCTTGGACAATGCACCTGTGCTACGAACAATACCAAGAACTTTCCTCCATCATCACCCCCTCCCATTGCACTTTCCCCTCTATATATTAGCACTTCAATAAACACCCTTTGATACAAATCAATTTCGAGTATGTCATGTATTTCAAATATGTATTGATTGAAACATGTACAACCATTGCAAATGAACTGTACATAGAATGAGCATAGAATTAATGACCTGCAGCTGGCTGTTGTGATCACACCAGGAGTATATTTCAAATCACCAACATCTGCAAAATGAATAGCCATAGGGAACAGTTAGTGGGCATAGAAGTGGGAAATACCAGCATGCCAATGCCACACAGAATACAACCAAAGTCATTGAAATGGAAAGTTGCACTGTCTCACCTGTGTGTCATTGAAGGAATGACGGACTCCAGATGTTCTGTTGTCCTCATCCTCTGCCTCCTCATCCTCACTGTCTACAGGGTCCACTATTGCCACAGGTGCATCTCCAGTCTCCTACTCCTGCAGGAAAGGGACATGGCATCTGAGGGCCAGGTTGTGCAAAGTTCAGCATGCCACCACTATCTGGCAGACCTTCTTGGGTGAGTAGCACAGGGATCCACCTGTTAGATGGAGGCACAGAAGCATGGCCTTCAGGAGGCCAAAGGTCTTTTCTTTGACCCTTCTGGTTCGGCCATGTGCCTCATTATAACGTTCCTCTGCCCTTGTCCTGGCATTCCTCACAGGGGTCAGCAGCCATGATAGGTTTGGGTAACCAAAGTCACCTGTAAATTTTGAGGGACAACATTTAGCCACACACTATCCTAAGTGGCCAACACCATAGCCATACACCAACATATACTGGGTGGAACCAGGGCTCACCTATTAGCCACACCCTGTGCCTCTGTAGTTGGGCCATCACATTTTGGGATGCTGCTATGCCTCAGGATAAAGGCATCATGCACTGACCCAGGATACTTAGCATTGAGGTGGGAGATATACTGGTCCGCCAAGCACACCATCTGCACATTCATAGATTGAAAACTCTTACGATTCCTGAACACCTGTTCTTTCTGGCGGGGGGGACGAATGCAATATGTGTTCCATCAATCACCCCAATTATATTGGGGATATGTCCCATTGCAGAAAACTCGGCCTTCACAGTGCCCAAATCCTCAACCTGGGGGAATGCAATGTAGCTGCACATGTGTTTTATCAGGGCAGACAACACTCTTGTCAGCACTATTGAGAACATTGGCTGTGACATTCCTGCTGCCAAGCCCACTGTCACTTGGAAAGAACCAGTTGCCAGGAAATGGAGCATCGATAGCACTTTCACTAGAGGGGGGATCCAAGTGGGATGACGGGTAGCAGATATCATGTCAGGCTCCAATTGGGCACACAGCTCTGCGATTGTGGCCCTGTCCAGTCTATAGGTGAGTATTATGTGCCTGTCCTGCAGTGTAGCCAAATCCCCCAGGGTTTGTACACAGGGGTATGTCTCCATCTCCTATTCATCTGCAGCGGTAGGAATCTAAGAGACAAAAGAGTGAGGAGGCTGTCACAAACTGAACAACGGAGCCACAACAGTAGTCTGCAATCTGTAAACATGTAATGGGTCAGTATGATTTGTCCAGTATATGTTTATTTCTCCTGTGACGCAGCATTATTCAATAGGCCTGCCCCCCCTGAAATGGCGTTCACCTGTCCTGTGTGGAGGGACAAGTGGAAGTGAGGTAATGCCGCTGACGTTGTGCGCCATGGCGGGAAGCAGTCAGGAACCGCCGTGCAATTCATCATTGGTTAAAATTGGGCCCTGTGGGGTACAGTGGCAAATGGTGATCGACTCCGTTGGTGACTGTATGCTCCGCTGCGGATGTGACGCCATTTTCTCTCTGATTCCTCACTTGATTCCTAACCTTCCATAGGAGAGGACCTACACTGCATGTGCTGCTGTGACCTTTGTCTGGAACCTACCATGGCCCAGGTGACCGGGGAAAGGGCACCAGCTTTCACTTCTGAGGAGTAAGAGTGACTGGTGGATAGGGTCCTACCCCAATACGGACTGCTGTATGGGCCTCCAGACCAACAGGTGAGTACAGTGTGTGCAAAATGCATGTGACATGAATGTATGGAGGTGTGTGTGAAGGCATTGTGTAAGGGGCGAGGGATGTCCTCTTGGCTGGGTGCACATTAAGTGCTGGGCTATGTGTGTGCCAGTAGTGCTGTAAACGGGTATGGTGAGCCATTGGTGTAACTGGCTGGACTGTTTGTCTAATGGTGTTCTCCTGTCTGTATTGCCTCTGCAGGTCAGCGCCCATCAAAAGATGGGTATGTGGTGTGCCTTCACCAAGGAGGTGTGGACCCTGGGGGTCTATGGCAGGCGGAGCACCCACTGCCCCAACGGTTGGAGGACCTGAGATGCTGGGCACGGAAGACTTCAAAGGCCCAGTTGAGGATGGCCTCCCAACGAGGAAGGGGTGCCCGTGGAACCCTGAACCCCCTGATGGCCCGCATACTGGCAGTGGCCTATCCAATGCTGGATGGGTTCTTGAGGGCATCACAGCAGCCCAAGGGGTTTGAGTACAGTGGACATCATTAAAGGAAACAGCTGGAGGGGTGGTATCTTGGTGGTGGGTTTGTTGTCAGAGGGTGCCCCTAGGCCAGGCCAGACACAGCAGTGTAGGTCCTCTGGTGGCTTGGGTTCTGAACGGGAAATACTGCCTACCTAGCTTGTAAGCATCCACTACTGGTCAGGGCTGCGTGGGTCCCAGGTGTGCTGCATTTGGCGGTGTGTGCTCCTCCTCATGCCTTGGTGGTTAGCAATATCACTGGTAGTGCAATGCATACTGCATAGCCCTTTTACCTGTGTGTGAGGGTGCTGTGTACGCCAATGGTGGTGTTGGTGTAGTCATTGACCCAGTGTATACTTTGTCTCTCCCCCCCATCTTGTTTTGTCATCCTGTCCTTATGTGTATTAGCATCTTCTGGCGGAGGAGCAGAGGCACCGGCAACAGAGGGAGCTGCATCCCACAGGACCCAGGAGGCAGAGTCCACTGACGTTGAGGGCACCAGTGGGACGGAGGGCGAGGGGAGCACCACAGCGGAGACTTGAGGGGACAATACAGACTCAGATACCTCCTCTGATGGGAGCTCCCTGGTGGTGGAGGACACCTCTATTAACACCCCAGCAACAGATACAGCCCCCACCCCCTGTACCATCACTACCCTCCTAGCAGCCCCTCAGCAAGTTGACCGTGCCCGCTCACCCGGGAGGGTGGGCATCTCCTTCATCCCAGGCACCTCAGGCCCTGCCCCAGTGAGCCCTGCTGCCCTGAGGGAGGAGGCTATTGACCTCCTGAGATCCCTCTATGTAGGGCAATCAATCGTTGTGAATGCCATCCAGGGGCTGGCAGCCCAGATGCAGAGATCTAATGTATTCCTGGAGGGCATTCACAGTGGATTGGCAGCCCAACAGAGATCGATCCAGGCTCTTGCCTCCTCTCTGATGGCAGCCATTGTCCCTGTTTCAACCGTCCCCCCTCCTACTTGCACTTCCCAATCCCATTCTCCTCAACCCCAACCCATTCCAAGCATACAGCCAGACTAGCATGCACACAGGACAACACCCAAGAGTGTCACAGGCAAACACAAGCACTATAATTCATCCCTCAGTCACTCAAGCAAACACCATCCAGTTGCACACACAACAACATCCACTATGTCCACAGTCTCCCTCCCCCTCCTCCACCTCCCACCCAGTTACGTCCAGACCCACACCTGCCTGCACTACATCATCATCCACTACCTGCATCATCACCACACCAAACAGAACACACACCTCACTGGCAGACACCTCAACAACATCCATGCACACTCTGTGTCCTCTCCCACCATGTCTGCCCCCCAAAGTATTCAAACTCAAGCACTCAGACACAACAGAATAAAACACATGCACCTGCACCCAAATCCAGCAGCCAAACACCTCCAACAACCACTCCCTCATCCTCCACTCCCATTTATTCTCCCTCTTTCTGCCCCAATGTACCTAAAAAGCTTTTCCTTTCCACCATTGACATCTTCCCTACCCCACCATCCTGCACGTATGGCCAGGGTATCAAGGAACCAGCCAAGCACCTCAGCCAAACAGTCCACAGGCCCAGTTTCATCAGCACCTACTCGAGGTGGAAAGGATTCCAGGCCACAAATAATGAAGGGGAAGGAGCCTGTACCATCCATCAAAAAGGGGAAGGAGCCTGCACCAGACAGCAAAAAGGGGAAGGAGCCTGCACTAGCCAGCAAAAAGGGGAAGGAACCTGCACCAGCCAGCAAAAATGGGAAGGAACCTGCACCAGTCAGCAAAAAGGGGAAGGAGCCTGCACCATGCAGCAAAAAGGGGAAGGAGCATGCACCAGGCAGCAAAAAGCGGAAAAAACCTGCACCAGCAGCTGTCACAGAGCCCCCACCATCAGCCATGGTTGTGCAGAGCATGAGCCTCCCACAACCAGCACCACCACAGTGCAGCCATCGGAGGGTGCAGGGGCTGAGCAGGAGTCTCCCACTACCACCACCACCACCACCACCACAGTGCATCCATCAAAGAGTGCAAGGGCTGAGCAGGAGCCTCCCACAACCACTACCACCACTGTGCAGCCATCGGAGGGTGAAGGGGCTGAGCAGGATCCTCCCACTACCACCACCACCACAGTGCAACCATCAGTGTGTGCAGGGGCTGAGCAGGAGCCTCCCACAACCACCACCACTACGGTGCAGCCATCGGAGGGTGCAGGGGCTGAGCAGGAGCCTCCCACTACCACCACCACCACAGTGCATCCATCAAAGAGTGCAAGGGCTGACCAGGAGTCTCCCACAACCACCTCCACTACAGTGCAGCCATCGGAGGGTGCTGGTGGTGGGCAGAAGCCTCCCACTACCACCATAACCAAAGTGCAGCCGTCACCACCGGCGGGCACAATATGATGCAGCTTCCATGGCTGCTGTGCCTTCCCCCATCAGAACCAGTGGGCAAGACACCCACTCGAGAGACTGTGGCCTTGCACTCCCCAGGACCAAGCACAGGGCATGTTGCTCCCTCCAGAACCAGTGGGCAAGTCACCCATCTGAGAGACTGTGGTCTTGCACTCCCCGTGACTAAGCAATGGGCATGTTGCTCCCTCCATAACCAGTGGGCAAGTCACCCACCTGAGAGACTGTGGCCTTGCACTCCCCAGGACCAAGCACAGGGCATGTTGCCCCCTCCAGAACAAGTGGGCAAGTCACCCACTCGAGAGATTGTAGCCTTGCACTCCCCAGGACTAAGCAAAGGGCATGTTTCTCCCTCCAGAACCAGTGGGTAAGGCACCCACTAGAGAGACTGTGTACTTGCTCTTCCCAGGACCAAGCATAGGGCATGTTGCCCCATCCAGAACCAGGGGTCTTATTTCCACATCCGGCTGAGGTGCACCCCCTCCCCCTGAGGTGCCTGCTTATTTTCCAACTGATGCCCCTGCAGTGTTCTCTCTGTATTGGTGCAGGTAATGAGTGGGGCCTTGGACTTTATCCTGTGGCCATGTGGGCCCTGTGAACTGAGCACTGGGCATTGTCCCTTTTTTGTACATATCTGTTGCACTGCCAAATTGAATTATTAATTTTGATCTCGATCTTATTACAATCACTTTAGTCAATCCCTGTTGTCCTTGCATTATTAAGCCGATTTACGGGGATACATTGTTTTTTTTAGTCCAGCTGGTTGTGTGTATGGGGTGTGTGTATGGGGTGTGTGTTGTGCATGTGTGTGTCACTCTCATTTTCCTTCCCCCCTCCTTTGTGTGCTAGGTGGCTGTACTCACTGTCGTTATCTTCGCCAGCGTGGTGTTCGTGGTGGAGCATAATATAGAAGATCATCGGAAAGACTTGCAGTTCTGGTTCCATGGCGGCGTGGTTCTTCCCTGTGTCTCCAATGGTGAGTCCTTTCACTTCTGAGCTCTGTTTCCGCCAGGCTTTTTATGGCTTTGGTACCGCCCCAGAAAAGGTGGCGGTTTGGCAGGTCATAATATGGAGGATGATACTTTGTCTTCCGCCTGGCTGTAGGCGGCTAGTGCTGTGGTAACTGTTGTTTCTGCCCTGGCAGTCGGTGTGGTACATTGGCTGTCTTTCTGACATCTCGCCACCATGGTCATAATTTGGCGGAATTTACCCCCAGCCTGTTGGCGGTATAACCGCCACTTTATCACTGACCGCCCGGGTTGTAATGAAGGCCATAACCTTTAAAAACTCATATCTCTGGTTCCCTACATTGGATTATTGTTGTTTAGTTCATTTTAAAGATATAAATATTAACTATTTTTCTGAATTGGTGTTGTTTTTTTTTAATGTGTTGTGTTGTACTTATTTACTGTTTTGCTGATAGTAAATGTTTTACACATCTGCCTCCTAAGTAAAGCCTAACTGCTCATGGGTCAATCTTCCAACGGTTGAACAATTTCTTAGACCTTGACTGAACATAGTGTGAGATTGACGCCTATTACTGAGTGTAGGTATATAACATTTTTGGTGGCAGCAGTGGGATCCAGGACCTGTGTTTAATATCATCATCCAGTGTTCAAGTGAAGCAAATTAAAAATCCCCTAAATTGCCCTAGTGCAAAAACAATTTTTGATTTTTAATTTCTACTAAATTCAATTAATTAATTTTTTTATAAATTACAGACTCAATTTTTGCAAAGTTGTTTTTTTGTGTGACCCAAAACTTAGGGATAACATGGAGCTTGATGTGGCAAGCCTACCTACTCTAACTATTGTTCATCTTAGGGACTTGTGTAAGGACAGGGGATTACCAGCAGCTACTAATCTTAGAAAGTCTGAGACGATTAAATTCCTTAGTACCTAGGCAGAAGCTCAGCAGGTAGGCACAGGGAAAGGTCCCAAGGGAGAAGAGAGGGAGCTTGACACTTCTAGCCACCCATGAAAGAAAGAGTCCTTAGAACTCAGTGATGAGGAAAGAGAGAGGCCATCCTTCAACACAGTGACCAAGGCCCTGCCTAGACCTGGTTGGAGGAGATGATTCACCTCAGAAGGAGCAATCCTGTCCCTCAGGGAGAGAGAGCTTGAGGCCCAGCTAGCCTTTATAAATTTGGAGGCAGAGAAGTTGGCCCCGGAAAAGAAGATGGGGCAAGAGAAGAATAGAGAGATGGTGGCAGAGATGTCGAGTTTGAGGTGTCCAGGGGTGGTGAGTTTCATCCCAGACTAGCCAAGGGGAGCGTCCCTATGTACAAGGAGGGTGATGACATTGACAAGTGGCTGACAGCCTTTGAGAGGATGAGAAGGGTTAGTTCTCAGTTATGAGGTTCACCTTTGTGGGAAGTGATCTCAGTATCTGGGAAGGATAGGCTCTTGACCCTATGGATCATGAAGATAAGGCAGAGTCCTGTCCACATGTGAAGAGATGTCTCATCAAGAAGTTTAGTCTCACCCCAGAGCAGTATAGGATGAAGTGTAGGGACACCCAGAAAGTCAATACCCAGTCCTGGGTTGACTCTGTAGACACCTCGGTTAAGGTACTAGAGGGCTGCATACAGGGTAACAGAGTAAGAACTTATGAGGGGCTGTACAATTTAATCATGAAGGAGCAAATCTTGAGTAATTTTACCTCAGAGAAGTTACACCAGTATCTAGTAGACTCTATGCTGTCTAGTCCCAGGGAACTGAAGTGGTTGAAATAAAGAGTCAAACGAGTGCTCGCAAGAGCCACAGAATCCTGCACTAGGTGTGGGACCCGAGGCATGCCACTTCCAAGGAAAGGGGTATCAGGGGAAGGACTTTGATCCTGCTAAAGCAAGGAAGTTCTTTGGCCTCGCATTGGCAGGAAAGTGTTTTGACAGTTTCCAGCCAGGACATAAACAAGGAGATGCTATCTGCTCCAAGAAGTCCCCCACTGGTGGGCAGTACCATGGGATTGCTGGTGTAGGTGGAAGGTGGCCCAGAGATGGGGCCTGGATATACAGAGGTTTCCTAAATTACGATGGGAGGGGTGAATGTTGCAGCCTTGATTACCTTACCTCCAAGCATGGAGAAGAATGTGTAGAGGCCTAAAGGCAACAGGACCATGGTTGAGGCTCAGAGAGACACAGGTGGTAGTGTGACTATGGTCACAGAGAAGCTAGTTTCTCCAAAGTAGATCCTACCTGGTGTATTCCACCAGCTAACTTATGCAGACGCAGAGCCAAGCTCCATCCCATGGTCATGGTGAGATTGGAATGGGGAAGTGTGACATGCTCTATTAAGGTAGTTGTGTCTCCTGTCCTCCCAGTAGAGTGTCTACTGGGAAATGATCTTGAAGTATCTGAGTGGTCAGAGGTGGAAAGAAGGGTGCATGCACAGATGCTGCACAACAGAGAAGTGCTAAACACTTGGGCCCTCATTACAGCCTTGACGGTCGGACGAGGCTGACCACCAAGGTTGTACCGCCAGAAGACCGCCCATGAAACCGAGTTTCCTCATGCCGGCCCAGTGGGGATGTCGGCCGTAACATTGCAGCCAGCTCCCAATGGAGCCGGCGGCAATGTGGCAGTTCAGCGGGTGCAAGAGCACCCGTTGTGCTTTTCACTGTCTGCCAGGCAGAGAGAGAAAATCGCAACAGGCTGTGCCTTGGGCCCCCTGCACTGCCCATACTAAGTGCATGGGCAGTGCAGGGGACCACAGGGGCCCCGCGACTTCCCTTCACACCAGCCTTTCCATGGCGGTTTCTATTGAAATGGACAGGCTGGCGGGAAGGGGAGTCAAAATCCCCAGGGCAGCTCTGCAAGCAGCGCTGCCCTGGCGGATTCAAACCACCAGGACAACCATGGCGGAAAACCACCAGTCCCAGCATTGTGAGAAGGCGCTACCACTGCGGTCAAAATATGGCAAATTGTACCGCAAGCCTGTTGGCGGTACGATTGCCACTTCAACACTGGCGATCTTTGTCCGCCAGGGTTGTAATGAGGGAAGAGAAAGGGCACAGGATCTGGTGAGCCAGCCCAAGGAACTCAAGAGGTGCAGGAGGAATCTAATCCTAAGAGGGAGGATGTGACCTCTGAGGTAGGGACTACACCCCTGGAAGCTCTTCCTGACTTGGCAGAGTTCCAAGGAGCAGGTGGACCCACCAAGGAAAGCTTGTGCCAAGAACAAAGAGAGTGTCCCACTCTGAAGGGCCTGAGGCTGACTTCCTCCAGACAAGAGCAAGGTGGCATCAATGGATCCCACAGGATTTACTGGGCGGATGGAGTACTCTATACTGAGGCAAGGGACCCCATACCCTGGGCAACCACGAGAGTAGTGGTCCCCCAGAAGTATAGGGAATTCTTCCTCACCTTAAGTCATGACATACCCTTGGCAGGACATTTTCATCAGACCAAGACGTGGAATAGGCTGGTCAACCATTTCTATTGGTCCAACATGTCTGCCAAAATGAAAGAGTTCTGTAGCTCCTGTGACACCTTAATCCCACTACCCCCGGTGACTCGCTTTGAGAGGTTGAGGGGTGATATTATTAATGCCCTAGATCCACCAACTGCCTAGGCATCAGATATATTTTGGCAGTATTGGACCATGCCGCCAGGTAACCAGAGGCAAAACGCACTCAGAACTGTTGCTGATCCCGCAGTGGCTAGGGCTCTACTTTGTGTGTTCATCAGAGTGGGCTTCCCAAAAGTGGTCATCTTAGATTGGAGCACACACTTTATGTCTGCCTATCTGAAGGTGATGTAGGATGAATGTGGTGTTACTTATAAGTTCACCACCATATATCATCCCCAGACTAATGGTCTGGTGGAAAGATTTAATAAGACCATGAAGGTTCTGGAGGGCATAATGATGGGTTTGTCTGACAAACAAAGAAGGAAATGGTATGTTCTCCCACCAATGCCTGTGGTTTGCTTACAGAGAGGTGTCACAAAAGGGGTTGGCTTCAGCCCATTTGAGTTGCTGCTTGGGTACTTGGTAAGAGGCCAATTGTGTTTGGTGAGAGAGTCTTGGAGGAAGCTTCTCAAGGAGACCAAGCAGAATCTGATTGACTATGTGTTAGGCCTGTGGCTAGTGTGGCTATGTTTTCCTAACAAACCCCCTTCAGCCCCACTCCTAATCTCATTACTGGGCTCCCATCTGGCTTGGGGAGCAGGAAATGGGAGAGTTATGGTTTCGATCCCAGGTTACTTTCCCTCCTTTGAAAACCAGTTTGGCCACTGTACCCCTTCCTGCTCTACCAACTGCTACAGCAGTTCTCCTCTAATCAGATGCTTCCTTTGTTTCAGCCCAGGTCACTTAACATCTCAGGAAGGTAGCTTGGGTCAGGCTACCAGTGGCTAACCTATCAATAAAAGGCTCCACAAGTCTGATTTTGGGAAGTGTCAGAAAAAGTTCTAAAACTATTTCCTTGTGGTAGTCATATTAAATCCAACATTGGTAAGTTATTGGATTTATTCTAATTTAATTTGATATCAAACATGACATATTCAACACTTTCTTAGTGGAAATGGGACTTTATTATTCTTAAATAAAGCCTCCCAATGTTAGCCTATGATGTTAATATACTACAATGGGAAAAATAATTGACAGTTTTTCCCTCACCACTGCTTATAAAACATCTTTTATAAAGTCCATCCTTTTATTTACACTGCATCCAACCCTTGGGGCGCCATGGGCAGACTGTAGTGGTGACATATGTAAAAATAAGGTAGTTTGAGACTTTGGATGTACTTTTAATTTCAAAGTCAAATTTAGGGTTCACTTAATATTAAGCAGCCATCAAGTCACGCCTCCCTCTACAATGACACCAGACACAGCAGTGCACCCAGAGGTGCCATAATTCCACTGGTGTCCCTAAATCTACATTTCCTATAATGTACTAAGGACTTATAGCTAGGTTGTCAGAGCCAGTTATAATTATGCCTGATTTCCATAAGCCCTTTAAACAGAGCATTGGCCCTGGAACTGGCTAGCAGTGCCCAGGACACAGTCAGAATAAGAAACCACCAGTATCAATTAAAAAATGGGGATTATCAGGGCCAAAAGAATGACTTTCTCACAGTTATGTGGCAGAAGAAGTGGTTCAACAAGGAACAAAATGTGTTCTGAATGTTGACATAATTTAGAATGTTATCCACAAGTTTAAATTGCATGCCTTAAATGTTTTAGAATCTATGTCAAGAGAGCAAAATAAACAGCTGTTGAAAGGAGAAATAGACATATCAAGTTATTTATCTGACACAGAAAAACTACCAATTATTATAATTAAAAGTATATCATGGAAACATGTACCATGCAGCGGCAAGCCTATGTTGATTTCAATATGAACCATGTTACAAAAATGTAATTTTTGCACTTCAGACTATTATATCTGCCTTTTCAGCAATGTTATGGTGTATGGGTCAAAAACTATAGGAGACTGTCAGAAGCTGTGCGGCTCTTTTTTTATGTACTCTGTTTTTATATTTTAGATTTATAAATCATTTTCTTACATTTTGAACTGTTGCATTTATTATTATATTTTAAGTATTACTGTTTTAGGTTCAATTTGTAATCTATGTCTGACTAGCCTTTCCTGGTATATGCTCTTAATAACAACCACAATAATACATTACTACTACTACTACATTAGAGACGTTAATAGTAAAACGTTTTCAGATTTTCTTTTGTCATCCTTTTCTACATTGAGAAGCCACAGGCATCCTTACACCTCACAATAGAGAAAGAAAATGTCCACTTACCCTATAACTCATGTAAATTATTTCTTAAGGAAGAAGGAAAGGTATGATCTGAAATGACTTTACCTCATAAAATCCTATGACATGTTTCTTTAACTTCATTCCATTTGCTGAACTTTAGTGTCACTCTAGGAAAATATCAGAATGTCATTACTAAATTGTTCCAACTGTTTACTTTAAAATAAAATACCATACCTTTCTACAAGATAGTTACCTCTTTCTGTAATCGAACATAGTACCACTCCCTCAGTAAAAGCTCTTCGTACATGCGAAATTCCAAGAACAAAATGGCCACACAATTTTGTATGTTACAATCCAAAATGGTAATTGATACCTGTTTTTGGACATTCTCCTATTCCTATGATTCATTGAAAATGGCCCCCCTGCCTCTCACATTGGATATTCAGTATAAAATGGCTCCTGCCATGTGCAAATAGTGCTTTTATTGTCCTAATCTATGATCTATTGGAAGAGTATTGTCTCTCTAGTTATATTAAAATTGCTCCCTACTCTGTCATTGTAAATGATTCCTTTCACCATACACCAATGTAAATGTAACTATATATTTCACCATCTATGAAAATACAACCTTCAATTTTTTGAAAACTATTGCACTATTACATTTTCACTAAAAATCATAATTAATCCTGTACACTATTAGTACCAATAAAGAAAATCGAAATCAGGTCCTCACTCGGCATCTATTCTCGCAGAAACATATATTTTTCATTGTACTATTGGGCACCCAATCTTTCGAAGGTAATCAATCTAGTTTAGCTTTGAGGGTTTAATGACTATAACTTAAAACAGTTTCCTTCATTTCACTGTATTTTTATTTATATTCTCAGCACTGTGATTGTTTCCTCCATAACCAACACATCTTTCTTTTTAAAAAGAAATACAAATGTACCTAAATCATACTTGGTTAGAACCATTTTTTCCAGGACAAAAACACCACTTTCATAGCCACTGCTCTTACACAAATGTTATTTTATGTTAATGCTTTGACTGATATTCAACATCATCCCTACTGATTGCTGATCTCCTCTATTACATTCAGACCTTAGTACTCAATAATGTGTTATAGGTTGATGCTCACCAGTGCCTTTAGATAACCTCACTGAGTGAACATTGAGAAAATGAGGCCACGCAAAAATGACCACCCAAATACAGTCCCACAACCCACAATAGAAACATTACTCTTTCCAGAACACTCAGGCCCATATTTATACTTTTTTAGCATCACATTTGCACCGCTTTTTGATGCAAAACGGCGCTAACTTACAAAATACAATTGTATTTTGCAAGTTTGCACCGTTTTTGCGTCAAAAAATTACACAAATGCAGCGCTAAAAAAGTATAAAAATAGGCCTCAATATCTCACTAGGATTGATGCACAGCTTCAGTAACCCCATGTTTGCCCCCCACACACACATTTGATTGCCTCATTCAGCCCTAAATCTTTTCAACACCAATGTTGCATGGCTCCAAAGCATACCCATCTAAGGCTTACCCCATGAAAGACCCAAATATGTCTTGCTATTATTTATCAATCCATGGCACTGTTTCAGATACGACCAGCCACCCCCATAGACATACACAGAAAACTAAAGGCCTCATTTATAAAGGCCTTTGCACCACTGTTGCTTAATTTTGATTTTGATGCAGCTGTGGCACTAAGCTTTGCTTGTAATTGCTCCAGATTTACAAACTGATGCACTCGGCCTAATGTGTCAGTTTGCAAACCTTTGCGTCACATTATACCTGCACCAGGTATAATGTATGTAAGGTAGGCATACCCAGGCAAAAAGCCACGCAGAACTTACGTAGTGAAATCTACAACATTTCACTGCCTCATTCTGCGACTTCACTGCATCAAAATGTTAGTGTCTACTCAGAGCAGGCGTTAAACTAACACAGAGCTTTTGTCTACGAGAGCCGTCCTCGCATTGCTGGAGTAGAGTCCTTTTTTTTGCACTAGTCCAGCAATCCATCAGTTTAGCACCTCAGAATTTTTGACGCAGCGCAAGAAATCTGATTCATCGGGCCGATGCGTCAGATTCTTGTAAATGAGGCCCTAATGTTTCAGTCAATCATGGCAGGTAAATTGAGTCACCTAGAACCTTTAATAAAATATATATTAGTGATCACAGGAAGCAGGAATAACAAAGGGGGAAAACCAAATCCCTAAAAGATCTTCACCATATAACAGCAAACTGATTTGCAGGACTGACTCATGACACACTGCATTGCATCTTGGTTGACAGTAAATTATAGGTTGGCACCATAAGGTAGCACCTGAAGACCTGCCTCCAGGAAATGAAGAGAAATGTAAGTGGACTGGGTGATTGAGTCAATGATTTAGGAAAGACTATGAATGAATTATGTGGAGAACATTTTCTTGGTACCTTGATCATCAGGCTTGAGGGGAAAAAAAAGGCGCTACTTTTTTAACAGAAAAACTTCGAAAAAGGTCCAGGTGAAAGAAAAGATAAGCATTAGGTCTGCTTCCAGGAGTTGAATGGTGTGACTTTCAAAACTATGTTGGAAAATGTTTCTATTCACTTAGGAGCATACTAGAAGCTTCAGATATATGTCTAAGTCATAAGCATAAGGTCTTTGACATTGGACCACTAAGAAGCAGATTACTTGATTTTCTAACGTGTGTATTTTTATGAGAAGAAAATATAATTGCATTCGTCTGAAATAGAAACAGGATTAACAACAGAAGCTATTAACTTCAGCTGTACCAGGACCTGACTCCCTCTGTACTGAGAAAATGACAAGAACTGCAGCAAGGGCTGCAATACATACATGTATGGTACAAAATGATAACAAATTACAAGGTATGTGCTTACTATGGCACAATTCCATTTCAGAGCTATGGGCTACTTAAACCTAACATAATAATAAAGCAGGGGCTGAAAAGAGGGCTCACTTAGAGAACCAACTGCAAACATACACTAGAGAAGAAAGTATGGAAACAAAAACTAGCTTACACGGTTCAAGTGCACACTCTCAATTTGAGTAAAGTAGAATATTTCCTTCTCTAAAGATAGAAGACATTCTTCCATGCATAGAACAAAGCATGGAACTTGCTGGTCAAGAAAAAAAGAAAACGTGCCCTTAATTATGCACCTTTGTTGCCTCATGGATGGACCAGCACGATGCAACAACATTCCATAACACTTCGTGCATGATACAAGCCAGGGTTGCGTGCCAGAAGGCAGATTTAAATCATGCAAGTGGCATTTGTGGTAGGTTTTACAACAAAATAACCACACAATATAATGCACCATATTCTCATTTGGAGCATGACAAGACAGGAGGACACTGCCACATAGGAGGGCCTTGGCACAGTTGGCGGTGCTGTCCTGGAGCGTAATAGGAAGAAAATGCTAAACTTTACAGAAGAGGAAAATAATATTTTGATATCTAAGGTGACAACGCAATAGAAGAATTATCCTTATGTTAGTAGGATGCTTGATAGAAAGCAATTGCGGACAAAATGTATGCAGTTGCAGCAACATGCAGGGCTGTAGTAGACTACCAGAAAAGGTGCCATGATTATAAGGTCAGGACGAAGGAGAAACTGGCAAGGCTTCTGAAGGTTGCAATGACCACAGGAGGAGGACCAGACATCTTTGAGGACTTGACCCCAAAGGAGTAGCAGGTGGCAGTACTCATTGGACCTGGGATGTTTGCGGACTTGAGGGAACAGGTGCTGCTGATCTTAAGACATTACTAATAATTCAAGGTAAGTATGAAATAAAGTCATTTTTTGTTTTTTTTAAATCAGGTTCTTGGTAATATTAGCTCCCACCATAATGTGAAATGTTTTAATTTCACCATGATGTTGACTGTTTCCCAAGTATGTTTTAAAGGTTTGCATTTCATGTAATGGTTGTCAGAAGCTCATTGTGTATTTATTGCACTATGTTGCCACACCAAACAATAATTCAGTCTTCCCTGCGATGCTGCTTTCACTGCAAGAATACGTTTTCCACTGTCTTTTTGGTGATTGGTAATATGTTTGCTTAGTCATCCACCGTCATCATCAGTTTACTTTATTCTGGCATATATGTCGATCATAAAAGAACATTAAAAACAAATAAAAACAAATTCATTGAAAATCATAAAGTGCGTAAATTAGCTATTGTTCTTAAATTAATAGCAGACTATACACATTTCACCACAGCCCAGCATATGTACATTGATGGTTATGATTGTAAATAAACCACGGCTTCCTTCCACTGCCTGAAATTTGCATCTTTCAAGATGGGTAGCAGAAAGCGGTGTCTAGGAGAAACAAAATATTTACAGAAAAATAAAAGGTGTAATAGTGATTGAGAGATTGATTATAACGAGAACACAATGGGAAACTCACAGAATATAAAATTGGAGTGGGATAGGCCACCATAAAGTGCACAGTTTTAAATCTCAGACGTGTTAATGAAGACCTATGAAAACTAGTTGAAACCCAGAACCTGAATCAAGCACTTAAGCCCATATTTATACTTTTTTGCGCCACTTTTGCGTAATTGTTTTACACAAAGCGGCGCAGACTTACAAAATATATTTGTATTTTCTAAGTTTGTGCAGCTTTTGCATCCAAAATTCCGCAATTGCAGTGCAAAAAAATATTAATATGGTCCTTAGGCCCGTATTTATACTCCGTTTGCGCCGAATTTGCGTCGTTTTTTTCGACGCAAATTCGGCGCAAAACGAACGCCATATTTATACTTTGGCGTTAGACGCGTCTAGCGCCAAAGTATGGGCAAATAGCGTCATTTTTTTGCGTGAACGCCTTCCTTGCGTTAATGAGATGCAAGGAAGGCGTTCCCGTCTAAAAAAATGACGGCGACGCAAATGCGTCGTATTTATACTCCCGGGCAAAAATCACGCCCGGGAGGTGGCGGGTCAAAAAACCCCGCATTTGTGCCACTATTTAACGCCTGGGTCAGGGTAGGCGTTAAGGGGCCTGTGGGCTCAAAATGAGCCCACAGGTGCCCTCCCCTGCCCCCAGGGACCCCCCCTGCCACCCCTGCCCACCCCAGGAGGACACCCAAGGATGGAGGGACCCACCCCAGGGACATTCAGGTAAGTTCAGGTAAGTATAATTTTTTATATTTTTTTAATTTTTTTGGGTGGCATAGGGGGGCCTTATTTGTGCCCCCCTACATGCCACTATGCCCAATGACCATGCCCAGGGGACACAAGTCCCCTGGGCATGGCCATTGGGCAAGGGGGCATGACTCCTGTCTTTACTAAGACAGGAGTCATGAAATGGCGTCTGGGCGTCGTAAAAAAATGGCGCAAATCGGGTTGAGGCGATTCTTTTGCCTCAACCTGACTTGCCCCATTTTAAGACGCCCTAACGTCATTTGTTCCCAATGCCGGCGCTGCCTGGTCTACGTGTTTTTTTTCCACGCACACCAGGCAGCGCCGGTCTGCTTGCGCCGGCTAACGCCATTCCATAAATACGGCGCCCGCATGGCGCTTCAGAATGGCGTTAGACGGCGCTAAATTTTTTGACGTTAAACTGCATTAGCGCAGTTTAGCGTCAAAAAGTATAAATATGGGCCTTACTCTTTTAAAACATACTTAAAAGAAGCGTCCAAACCACTGGAGTTATCAGTCAGATCAGGGATACCTAGGTTACAAGTTAATTCATTGATGTACGCCAGCCAACAATTTTATTTCACCAGACCTAGGTGTAAGCAGCCCTGCAATACTTAGCACATGATTGTTTGAGGATTAGACCAAATTGACAACCCCATTAGGTCATAATCTGACAACATCGATATCATCATTGATATAATCCATCAGAAGTTCAGTATGACATACATATATATGAAAGTACATTGGGGAAATGACACCAAAGATCTCACAAATCTATTTTCCACTTTCTGAACCATATCATACTCCCACAGACGCTAAAGTCCTGCACCATGAGTTCCAATAGAAAGACACCTTGGGCCAGATTTATACTTTTTGACGCAAAACTGAATTTAGCGCTGGCTAGCGTCATTTTTTAACACCACCTGTGCGTCATATTTATACTTTGATGCACGTTGGTGCTAAGAACCGGTTAGATGAAACTCAATGCAGACCACATCCCCTACAAAAAAGTCACTGTGTCTGTGACATTTGCTTCCAAACATGCATGCCACACCCACAACATACAGCAGGAATGGCTGTGTGAGTTTTTGTCCAAATAACGTCAGCTGGGAGTACAATTAAAACACATAGGCATGAATTTTCTATACTTGACCTCATCAGAAATTGACACTACTCAGTTTAGCAGTGTTCACATGAACATCAGGCTGCAGGCAGATGTCCCACAGTGCCCAACATTCCAACACAGGACCCAAACTATGACAGCTTTAAAATCACACCTACCTGTCCAATACATGGGAACCATCGTCACGTTGAGTTGTGGGTACAATTGATGGCAGATGCACAGAGATTTAGGGCCTTATTTATATTTTTGGTGCAAAACTGCACTAACTCAATTTTGCACCAAAAAGTTTTGCACCGGCTTGCACCATTTTTTAGCACCAGCTGGGCACCATATCTATGGAATGTTGCAAGCCAGTGCAAAGGGTAGGCTAGCTTAAACAAAATAACATTAGGCAGGTTTGAGTCAAAATAAATGATTCTGACCAGATTAGCATCATTTTTTGACGCTAAGGGGCATATTTATACTCTGTTTACACTGAATTAGCATCATTTTTTTTTTTTTACTCTAGTTCAGTGCAAAACTAACTCCATATTTATACTTTGGTGCTAGACCCGTCTAGCGTCAAATTTATGGAGTTAAAGTCATTTTTTGGATGTGGAAACCAACCTTGCCTTAATGAGATGCAAGGTAAGCGTTCCCGTGCAAAAAAAAGCCTGGGTCAGGGCAGGCGTTTGGGCACCTGTGGGACTATTTCCATGGTGGAACAGCATGGAATAAGCCCATAGGTGCCCTCCCCAGGCCTCAGGGGCATTCCCACCCCCACCAGAGGGACTGCGGAGGATGGAGGACCCCATCCCAGGTAAGTACAGGTGAGATTGCATTTTTTTTTTTTTAAGTGCCATAGGGGGCCCTAAAATGGACCCCCATACATGGCACAGGGTGCAATGGCCATGCCCAGGGGACCCCTGTCCTCTGTGCTGGCCATTGGGGTGGTGGGCATGACTCCTGCCTTTTCTAAGGCAGGAGTCATGTGGCTTGGTAGGTTAAGCACCATAAAATGACACTAATCTGGTTAGAGTCATTTTTTTTTACTCTAACCTGCCTAAAGTCATTTTTTGGTGCTAAACCCTCTTCTTCTATACTGCCAGCCCCACCCGACAAAAGTTTTTTTTTTTTTACTCTAGCCTACCCTTTGCACCGGCTTGCACCATTCCATAAATATGGTGCCCGGCTGGTGCACAGAAATGGTGCAAGCCGGTGCTAAACTGTTTGGTGCAAAACTGAGTTAGTGCAGTTTTGCAGCAAAAAGTAGAAATAAGGGCCAATATTTTGTAAGTTTGTGCCACTTTTGCATACAAAAAATGACGTTAATGCGGTACAAAAAAGTATAAATTAGGGCCTTGGTGCTAGACGGGTCTAGCACCAAAGTATAAATATGGAGTTAGATTTGCACCGAATTAGAGTAAAAAAAAAAATGACGCTAATTCGGGGCAAACAGAGTATAAATATGCCGCAGAGTATAAATATGCCCTTAAATATGGCGTTCAGGCCATAGAGTCATTTTTTGCACCGGAACGCCTACCTTGCATCTCATTATGGCAAGGTAGGTCTCCACTTTAAAAAAATGACTTTAGGGCCCATATTTATACTTTTATAGCGCCACATTTGTGCTGCTTTTTGACACAAAAGCGGCGCAAAGTTACAAAATACAATTGTGTTTTGTAACTTTGTGGCATTTTTGCATCAAAAAGCGGCGCAAATGCGGCGCTAAAAAAGTATAAATATGGGCCTAACTCCATAAATTTTGCACTATAGGAGTCTAGCACTAAAGTATAAATATGGAGTTAGTTTTGCACCGAATTAGAGTTAAAAAAAAACTGACATAATTTGGTGCAAACAGAGTATAAATATGCCCCTTAGCTTTTTTGCAGCTGCCAATGTGACAGCTCAGTTGGAAGTGGAAATTAACATGACAAGAGTGGGATGTGTGGATGCAGGACGGAATACACAGGCCAACAGAAATTTGGCACGGTACACCTGCTAAGACCCAGCAAAGACCCAGATCCCCAAGCATATGACACATGCCCTTAATGAGTACCTAAAACTTTAATAACTATGTATAAAAGAGAACTTAAAACTATGTCACACACCCATACTAACTTAATCTATCCTAACTATACATTACCCAGAACTGGCCCTAGATACCCTATGCTAAGCTTACTTACCACATTCAACAAAACACTCTAAACATTTGCCCCCTAACCCCCTTACATGATGGGACACATGTAGGACAACATATACTAATCTAAACAGATACTACCTAATACTAAACAAGTATATATATATATATATATATATATATATATATATATACATATATATATATATTTTTTGTAATTGAATACACAAAAGCCCCAACATTAACCCCCAACAAACTAACATGTAATAATATGAACCCCCCACCTCCCAACCTACTTATCCTATCTAAACTACTAGCCTACTCTAACCTATCACTAAACCCCCTAAACGTACTAAAAAACTGGAAAAAGAAAGAGGAGGGAGGGGATGAAATTAGGGGTGAGGTAAAGCAGGAGTTCAGAGGTTTGCCCTCTTCAGAGTTTTCTTGATGGAATTCTGCCTATGGCTAATTCTGTCAACGTCCCGCTGGAGAGTGTCAGGCTTCTTGATTACTTTGCTCATGTCGCTCTGTAGCTGTGAATTGGTGGCCACATCCAAAGCAGCTGATGTGGTGGTCTGTGTGCCAGACGTACTTGCTCCTGTAGGTGTTGTGGTTGGTGGTCCTGGAATGGAAGGTGCAGCAGGTGTTGTGGGTGTTGGTCCCGAGGTTGAGGGTGCAGCAGGTGGGGCTGATGAACTGGTGGCCACTGCAGTTGTGGGGGTGACTCCACCTGTTGTGGCCAATGCCGGTAGCCTTGGCTGAAAGCCCGCCATTCTCCTAAGGCTCTCTCCCTCCAATAGCATCTTGCCATTCTCTGGAACCCAGACTCAACATCCAAGATGTGCCTGTACCTCACTGCCCGCCTCTGGAAATCCCTTATCTCCTCTGCATTCATGTTGGCAGCTGTAAAAATTAGACAGGCAACCATTAGTGGCATCATTGTGTGATGCATGTACAGGTTATAATCTAACCCTCGCCCTCAAATTGCACATGCAGTCCAAATCACTGTGCAGATGATATATAGTATAGTATATAAGTATTTAAAAAGCACAGCAAAGCACAACAAGAGGTGTACTAAAAAAAGTGATTTGTGCATTGAAGTAGTGCAATGTGTCACAATGCAAATGGAGCAAGTACGTAACATGGGCCAGACCGACTAATCCCTAACATCTGGGTCAACTTCAAGGCACCTAAGACCAATGATTTGTAGATGTAATTGGCAGGATGGTATGTCGATTCTAATCAGAAGGGGTCAGTGTTGTTTGAGATACATGCATGCTAGAATGAGATGACTGTCATCTACACTGTGACCATCACATCTATCTACATATATATTCTTCCCCAACCCCCGTGCTACAGGGGGGATGGGCATGCAATACATCATCACAACTGTCAAGGACAACCACAAAGCCATGTCCAACTGTATATGGATTTAGTGAGTGGAACACATGGGAGGAGGGGTGCCAACTAGGAGTGAGATATCCATTGGTCAATCACATCTACATTCATGTTTCCAATTGTGGACAATCATCAACACCTGATCTGCCAACACATTTTCAAAATCACCCACATTGATGCCAGCACACATCTGGCCTTGACCTGCATGCACGCCTATTACATACCACATAAGTGTCACGTAAATGGAGTACAACATATGGGGCTAGATGCATACATTCAGTCCCACATGTATATTACAATACAGGAATGTGCAATTTTGTGAGGAAAACCGATAAATCACTGACTTGTGAATATGAGGGTATGACTTGCTGACAACATTCTGACAATGGAGCACTTCCAAATCAAATGTGGGCCTACATGTGGATACTAATCACCTTGTTCACATGCTGCTGCCTATTGCGCAGCGCAAGACTCCCAAGATATGACTCTCTGCCTCTGAATGTCTAACCCTTGCATGGAACACTATGTCATCCTCCTGTGAAGTAATATGTCAGATCACGTGCCACATCATCATATCTTGCAATGAGTGCAACACACGAGTCACTCACACAACAGCTTCAATCACTACTCAGGACAGACATTTTCACACTTTCTGGATAGGTCTGGGTCCTCAAATCGAGCCACTTCTCCAATGGCATAGGGGGCCGGTCCACGGGCATGAAAAGGGAATATATGCTCAATGTCTGATCACTGTACAAATGTGTGGACAACATATCACAGTGTGTAACATTTTATATGAGTGAGCTGCTGATCCTGCATGTAGACACTTCAACAGACATACCACTGCAAACTCGCACTGACACTGACACTCCAATGAGTGATAAACACACATATGCACACATGCACTGTGCCTAACAATCATATAGTGCTAAACCTGACTACAAAGATTTGTGGCTAATCGATTTCAGATGGTATTCCATGTCATGATTTGTAATTGGGTGACAATTTCAATGGCACTTCCCTGGTGCACTGGTGACTCAAGTATTGACAATGATTAACTGTGTGATGGACATTTTTCAGTCAATTTTCAGTCTGTAAATATTGTGCATTCAATGGTCCATAACAGATGGGGCACAGTTGTATGTAGGTAACAAATGCCCCATTGGCAGTGTCCCCTAAGCCGTATATGCCACCTTTGCCAACATGATGGAAGGGATAATGTGTGTGTAATGATGACAATGTAGCGCCACACATGGATAGCCCACTTTTTTGTCCCAAAACAGTGAAATATGGTATGCTGACAGTGTCTTAGCTGATCATCATTGACAGAATGCATGGGCACAGGTGTTGTCATTGCACCTGAAATGTGTTACTCAGGGCCATATGTCCAAAGATCAGGTTTTGTGAGTCACACCTTGCAAGACTTAGCAACTAGCAATTAGCAAGTAGGATGATCTGAAGTAGGACACTGTCAATGACACGGTTTGTAATTCACAAATGGGGTAGCAAATTACCTACCTCATGAATAATGATGAGGTAGGTCTCATTTTGCAAACACCATGGGAATGGCAGCACTCACAGGGTTGTTGACCTGCTGGGCTCAGCAGACCACCATGTCTGTGACTGCTTTCAAATAGGGATGTAAATATTAATTTAAATGCAGCCTTATTTCAGCAGGGATAAACAGAAAGTATTTCAAAAACCTATATTATGACAGAAATATTTTTTGGAAGTAGTCAGTGATACACAGGACAACTTCCTGCTCAGAAACAATTTTTGGGCATACATTCACTAAGGGGAAGGGACCCCTCCCCTTTTGCAAATGGGTTAGCACCAACTTGAAACGGATGGTTACTGCAATTGTTTAGTGCCAGCATTTGTGCTCAAGAAAGAATCAGACAGCGGACTGCGACTCAATAATAGGATAGGAACATCCATTCCTAAATGCCACTAGCAAGCCATGTTTTGTGATTGGGCAATGTGATAGCAGAATGGCAAAATTGGGGTTGTGCATTTGAATGAATATTTTTCCTGACTTAACCACAAAAATTCTGAAAAGCTAGGTGGTTTGTGAAAATTATAAATAGCTTGGTACATGTGGCCCTAAGTAATAGTTGGACATGACTCAACAAAGCTCTGGACTGCGTTGTTAACATGTATAAACATGTGTAATACATCTCAGTACTGATACACTAACAGTTTGTTCTACTTGCATTCAACTTGGCCACAAACATTGCATGTAGCACATCAAGACATCTGCTACTGTCACTCAGAAGCATTCTACTGTACACATTTGTCAATGTGATACTCACCAATAGGGCCACCGATCACTATACCCAGGTGGTCCAGCAGGTCCTGATCTCGGACCAACAGGTCAGCCCAGCAATGCTTCAGCTGGGGCTTATTCCTTGATGTTTTGAAAACACGTTTCAGGTGGTAGAGCACCTTGGCCCAACACAGCCGCCTTGCCTCCGTGTGATACCCCTGCATCACATGCCCCCCCAACTCCAGCATCATTGGCAGAAAGTGGCACACCAGCCACACAAAGGCCCCATGCTCCTCCTCACCCATGCAGCTCAACCCCACCCTTCCCGCATGTTAAATCACAACAATTTAAAGAATAAAAGGGAAAAAGGAAGGAAAATAAATCTGAAAAAAGGAAACTTACAACCCAAAATACAAACCCCAACTAATCTAACCCGTAAACAGACACCTGGCAGTAAAAACACAATTAAAAAACACTAAACAACACAAAAACACTTAAACAGGTACAATATAGAAATAGAATACACATAAAGACACAAGATAGACACCACAAGATACAATATACACAATCCAAACAAGAGGGAAACCAAGACACAGCCACACAGTCAAGACAAAGCACATACTGTAAAGTGAAAGTGAAAGTACACCCACAGTACCATGTCTGTAAACAGGATTTTCTATTACATCACTTCCTGTCGCCTTTGAGGCCTGTTTTCCACCTTGCTTGTATTTTTTTTATGCATACGTAGTTTGCGTGAATACATTTGATGCATAACCTACATGAGTGGCAAAATAGCACGCATTACCAGGAAACTACTATTTTAATGAATATCCGCATGTGTTGGGTGAGCTGGTGGAATTAATGCTAGGGGCCCATGTATGTTTAGTTTGCGTTTGCTTTGTTTTTCAACACATTTGCATCGAAATTTCTGACTCAAACTGTATTTGTGTGAATTTTTAATATTTAACTTGCATGCAGCCTGTATCTAGATGAAGATTGGATGGTATGGCCTGCAGTGTGTGGTATAGTGGTTGGGCACATGTGGTAGAGCATGCAACTGTGGCCCTCATTTATACTATCTTTGTGCAGCATTTCCTTCATTTTCTGACGCAAAATCAGCACAAAGTTACAAAGTGCAACTTTAATTTGCAAGTTTGCGCTGATTTTGCATCAATAAATGACTGCAATGTGGCGCTACAAAAGTATAAATCATGGTCTGTGTGTTTTGTGTGTGAATTAACTGTTACAACAATATGTGTGCTTCTGATAGAACATCATGCAATACATTAGACGTAATGCCCTTCTATGAGTGTGTTACAAAAGGGTATCTACATCAGATGGCAATCAGTGATGTAAAACAGGCATGATATGTGTTTGTAATATGTGTTGACTCATTTGATGTGTGTAGTTGTTTGACTTTGGGGACATTACATTTCCCACACATAAAAAACACAGGGATGATTGAGGATGGCTGATGAGGGCTATGTCGGATATGTTACCCCTCACATGTCATTAATTATTGGCTACGACTTCATTGTGACTTGCGTGTAAACTACCCACATGTCAGCCATTTGTACATGTTTGGTAGGTACAGTATGTGTGACACTGCATTAATTCCAATCCTAAAATGATTATGTATACGTCAATTTGACTAATGAAAATTACCTATGTTACTCATGTTGCTGTGGTGGACCTGCAGCCCTGGCTGCATGTGTTCACATATTCTCAGAGGTGCATTGCACAAAAGTGTCCTGTTGAAATGTGTGGGCATGTGTACCCAGTGTCAGTATTGGGCTCCATGGTGTTACGGTTTCGTGCAGGTCTAGTCAGGAGTCTGTTGGGGTAACCCTTGAGTTCACAGAGTATTGGCAAGGCAGAATTGTCCCAAAGCAGAAGAGCAGCTAAAGGCATACAAGGGGATAGGGCAGCAATGGTAAGGCAGATAATACAGAAGAGTTTTCTGCAGAGCCACCTTAGTGCGGATAAATATGGAACTGATCAGTAATGGACAAACACGCAGGGCACATCAATAAGATTGTACACAGGGTATGGCTCAGAACTTCCCATAGCAACAGGGAATGTCAGTGCCTCTGTGCAGATTAATCTCACAGCTAGTCACCACGCAAGCTCCATAGAAAGGTGGCATCAGAAGTGAATCTGTGTCTGGACCCTTAGGGGACAAACAAGGATTGTCCTTACATACACAAGACTAGCCTTTGTTTGTCGGGCTGGAGACACAGTAACAAATCCTGGAATACAGCCATAGAACACTGTGACTGTTAGGCACTAATATCTACATGCAACACTAGACAAAGGATGGGGGCTGGATTAGCCTCCTGGAAACCAGGTGCCAGAACAAATACCAAGTTAAACACTTCTATACAGGTGAGGACTGATAGTACACTTACCAGACAAGGTACCCCAAGAGGAAACAGAAGGCAAGGCAACCAACTAGGAGGCAAAGGCAGGCACAGGGAACAGGCTCTGGTTGACGCAAAGACTGGAACAGGTCTGGGCAAAAGAAAGCAGGCTCTGGCAGAAACAAACATGAACAAGGCTGAGAAACAAGGAGCAGAGTCTGACTGGTACAAGCATGAACAGCACTGTGTAAACAAAGAGCAGGTTCATGCGTAACCAGGACTGTAACACAATCCAACAAGGGCTCTGGTACACAAATGAAAGGCACGACGAGGAGCTTCAGGGAATGGCAGCTTCTAACCCAGGGCAGAGTCACATGGGCGGGCTGCACGAGAGAGCTCAAATGTGTGTGCAGCTTCAATCTCTTACAAGTCCTGGAGGAGGGAATCCAGTATGAGGAGACAACCGGACTTTTCCCACAGGAAGCAATGGACAGAAGATTACAGGTCTTACAGACTACCAGGCAGTGCATTATGGGACCTAATGTCCATACAGGCTAATGTAGTTCTTCTATAGCATGCCATATGAAAAAGGGGAGCAAACAGGAGTCAGAATGGGAGTCTGGGTGAGTGTCAATGATGATTCCCAGGGTACAGATAGTCCATTTACATCGGCCCCTAGAGATGGGAGGCAGAAACTTAACACATGGCAGTGGCAGGACTTATTACCAGGGATGGACTGCGCAGGGCATGTGTTGTGACCAATGATTGTCATTCCTGGTACACTCATGCTCCATTTTCAGAAATGATGCACCTCCTGTCACACAAGCTCCTTGCTGAGATAGCACATTTCACACTTACTAATGTCAGGGGTCTGTTCATACAATGCTGTTACAACTGATATTTCACATCCACTGCCTCATGTATGGGGCGCTTATTTACCTTTTGATTGGAGATGTCATAGTTGTGTGTCATGTGCTACAGTAGACCATGTTGGCAATGTGGATGTGTGTCATATGCTGTGGTCCTATGATTTTGTCCTTCATATGTGGAAATCTAAAGATGATTTTTTTATACGTGTGTGATGTTTGCTGTACAATCATACGCATCACCTGATGTTGCATCAGAAGTAGTCAGATTTGTCTTTGTGACATGCTCCCTGAGGTAATACTCACTTTCCTAAAGAACATGTGATGGAGAAATAAGTAACCAGACCAGGATTGTGTGATAAAGTGAGGTGTTTAATTACATATCCTAACAATGTGTTTAGAGTAATTATTGGTGAAAAAAGTTTTGAACAATCTGCTGTCTGCAGTACATTCCTGCAGCTGTATTTGGATGTTCCCCCTCATTTTCTCTGGCACCATCTGCCTCCTCCTCCTACTCAGACAGTTCTTGCTCAGGTTCATATAGGGGGATATTCCTCCTAACACAAATGTTGTGCAGGATGGTACAAGTCAATATGATCTTGCAGACCATTTCTGGGGCATAAAGGAGGAGGCCTTGAGTTCACAGAGTATCTTGCAAGGCAGAATTGCCTGTGATGTCAAGGCACTTGAATCTGGACTTCAGGAAGCCAAAGGTCCATTCCACAATCGTGCATGTCCTCTGATGTGCCTCGTTATAGGCATGCTCTGCTGCTGTGCTTGGGTTGGGGAATGGGGCCATGATCCATGGCTGGATCCCGTAACCCTGATCAGCTGAAGGAGAAAACAGGAGTAAGTATTTTGTTATTGCTTGCATCAGGAATGACATGTAGCATGGCAGTTGATATCTTGTGTCATCTGTGACTCATATGTGTTTGTGGGATTGTGTGAGATCCTGGGCTTCTGTGAGGTTTTTTCTGCATTTGGTTGTTTGACTTGACAACTTGTGTTTGGCGCATTGACCTGATATCTATGATTTTGTTTTCCAAACTGCTGGTCTGTATGTAAGTTCCATGTGTTGTGTAGTGAGCAACAAGTTTTAGTGTGCTTTCACTGGAGGGGACATGATACTTCCACACACACAAAAGATTCTGATATGGTGGTAACATGGTTGCACTACATGGCCTGGACGTCCTATCCACTTAGACATATGTCATTGCAGATGAAATCCAAAAGTGAGGCCCTTTGATTAGGCTCGGTGACATTGCCCAACACACCTCCCTAAATTGGCAGCACTGATGTGTTCAGTATTGACAATGCACATTTGTCCCATGTGTGACTTGGTTCTATGCAGACCTTTGTGGTTCCCTCTGCCAGTGGCTCATGTGCAACCATGCACCTATACTACCCAACTTGCTCCAGGTAACCTGGCTAACTGCCTTGTGGAGGTGGATGTATTTGTGCAGGAAGGGCCATCTCCCTGTGCATCTGTTATTTTGATGGACAATTGGCTCTTTCAGTTTGTGCAGCAGTGTGCATTTTGCATTAGTGGCACATCAATATCTGTTCATAGCACAGTCCACTTCCATATAGCTACCTGGCAATGTCACCCCAGGAGTGATGTTGTGAGTGCTTCAGTATTTCCATGTCACCTACATGCGAGTCAGCAACATCATGCTATGTGTCTCATGGTGTTTGACCTGCAGCAACACACATTGCACACCCCTTCCACTGTACTTATTGCTTGGGAAGGTGTGGAATTGACTATGTGGCCTAATGTAATAGTAAATGGTTCATCTTCCAAGTTGTACTTCCAGTGCAGGCCATGTCATTGTCACTGTGTGCTTTGACATTGGTCCCTTGTAGCTCCAGAGTGGCATCTATTGTTATTGGCAGCCGTCATTTGTCCATAGGTGTGTATCCCATTGTGTCTGAGTGTACAGCATAACTACCTGTGTCACTCCTCAATGTCTTCCTGCCCACATGTCAATGTAGTGGTGTATGTATTGTGTGTCCTACAGGGTTGCTGTGCCATGTGTATATTGCTAGGTTTATGGACTCACCGACAAGAAGGCCATTGCCATGTCATCCGTCCTGGAAGTGCTGATTGATGGTGCTGTGGCAAAAGATGAAGGAATTATGTACACTCTCAGGATACTTAGCTAAGTGGTTGGTAAACAATCCCTGGTGGTCAACTAAGGCCTGCACATTTATGGAGTGGGTGTGCTTTCTGTTCTGGTATAGATGCTCTGTTGCAGCAGGTGGAATCCGGACATGGGTCCAGTCAATTGCACCAAGCATATGTGGGAAGCCACGTGTTAGACTTCGCATCAGTAGTGTGGTCTCCCCTAACGTTTGATTGTGCTGGACTCTGTTTTAGCTGTTTTTGGTACTCTGTGAACTTTACCACTACTATCCAGTGCTAAAGTGCAAGTGCTCCTATGCAAAATGTGTATGTAATTGGTTTATCCATGATAGGCATATTTGATTTACTGGTAAGCTCCTAGTACAGTGTACTAGAGGTACCCAGAGCCTGTAAATCAAATGCTATTAGTGGTCCTGCAGCACTGGTTGTGCCACCCACAATAGCTCTGTAAAGATGGCTCAGTACTGCCACTGCAGTGTCTGTGTCTGCAGTTTTAAACCCACTTGCAGGCCTAAACCTTCCCTTTTCTTACATGTAAGACACCCCTAAGCTAGGCCCTAGGTAGCCCCATGGGCAGGGTGCAGTGTATGGTTAAGGTAGGACATATACTAATGTGTTTTATATGTCCTAACAGTGAAATACTGCTAAATTCGTTTTTCACAGTTGCAAGGCCTATCTCTCTCGTAGGTTAACATGGGGGCTGCCTTTAAATATAATTAAGGCGTAGATTCCCTTTGGGAGCAGATAGACACAATTTAAAAATACATCTTTTAATAAAGATGATTTTAAGATTGTGTGTTTGAAAATGCCACTTTTAGAAAGTGAAACTGTTCTTGCTTAAACCATTCTGTGACTCTGCCTGTTTGTGGATTCCCTGTCTGGGTCAGTTTGACAGTTGGGCTGTTTGTACCTCTCTCTAGACAGTAAGACAAAGGGAGCTGGGTTGTAGCCTGCATATCCTGATAAGCCATCTGTGTTAGGAGGGAAGGGAGGAGTGGTCACTCACAACTGAAAGGGCTGTGACTGCCCTCACACAATGCAGTCTCCAACCACCTGGTGTGTGTCTGGGGCATGGCCTGGGCAAGGCAGGATTTCACAAACAAGCGAGACTTTTCTTTGAAGTAAGCCTACTTCAAAGGCTACAATGTGGATAAGAAGGGCACCCAAAACCACAGACTTTAGATCATTTCTGGCCATCAAGAGGAACCTCTGTCTGTAGAAGAGCTGAAGAGCCTAGGAGAAGTGCTGGCCTGCCTGTGACTGTGCTTTGTGGAGCTATCCTGCAGTTGCTGCTTCTACCTGGTGAAAGGGGGACAAAGACTGGACTTTGGTGAGCATTCCTGCTTGTGAAGAAATCTCCAAGGGCTTGTCCTGAGCTTGCCTCCTATTGTTGAAGTCTCAGGGCCAACAAAGACTTCCCCTGCCAGCACCTGGACTCTCTGCTGAGACTCCTGCCCTACCAAGTGGTACCCTATCCAGTTCCTGGGGTCTTGACAGGTGAAGGTGGCAGACCAAGCCCGAAAATCCATGCACCAACTGCTGTGCAGGGAAATTTCCGACGCAACCTCCGAGACGCAGCTGAAGAAAAGATGCACCACCAGCTCTGTGGCTGAAATTGATGCAGTGCTTGCAACACGACTAGAAGATCAACGGTCGCAGCTGGAGAAACGACACGCTGCTTCGCTAACAGAGGCTGGTAACGTCGCAGCCCAAACAGCGCGGTTTTGCTATCACCATGCAGCAGGATTTTCTACACAAGCCTTGATGGGCACGGAAAAACAACGTAACGCCTGCCCAGACCTGAGTACTACCCGGATCAATGCATCGCTCTCCTACGGAGAGGAAAGCCAACGCATGCCAACTCGACTGGAGAAGGAGAAATGACGCACTATCTCACTTGAGGGTGAGAAATCAACGCACCACTTACCTCTTTTGACGCACACTCACCTCTGCATGTTATTTTGATGCTTCCCAGGTACTTTTCAATGCTAACAGTGTTTTGCCTATTTACAAAAGGATTTAAGACTCTTTCACAATGAATAATTTGATTTGTGTATGTTGGATTTTTGTCGTTTTGGTCTTGTTTTTTTTAGATAAATAATTCCTATTTTTCTAAACCTGTGTTGTGTCATTTTGTAGTGTTTTCACTGAGTTACTGTGTGTGTTGGTACAAATAATTTACACCTAGACTCTGAAGTTAAGCCTGCTGCTCATGTCAAGCTCCCAAGAGGGTGAACGGGGGTTAGCTGAGGGTGATTCTCCTTTACCCTGACCAGAGTGAGAGCTTGGACCGGGGGTAACCTGACTGCCAACCAAAGACCCCATCTCTAACACCATGTATTTGGTAAAACCCCTGTTTGATCTCCTGCTGCTTCTGCTCGGTTTTGGGGAAGCTGATGTGGCAGGGTGTGAGGGTGTCAACATCAGGACAGTGCGCGCTCTACGGGCGAAGTAAATGCAAAAACCCAGTTCTTATGCAGGTTCATAATTCATGCATTGTGTTTCTATACAGTATGTTAACCTTTTGCATTGCTGAACTTTTACCTTGAAAAGCCATTAATGCTGTTTGTAATGTATTGTTCATTTGCAAGGCTTTGCTGCAGGCTTACAGGGTGTTGTTAGGGAGTGTTCCCTATTCTAAGACTTTCTAGAAGCCTTTCCTGCAGCATGGCTGGGTGTGGCTTGTGGGAGGGCTCAGCTCTATTTGAGGGAGCCAGCCCAGCTCCATGTGCTCACTATTCGGCAGTGTGCGTGATCATTTCATGGCATTTGCACCGTGATGTTTGAATCAGCAACAGTGTGCGTGATTCATTCCTGGCATTAAACTCTTGGCATTCAGGTCGGCAATCTGCGCAATCATTTCATGGCATTTATGTTGTGATGTTCGAATCGGCAACAGTGTGCGCGATTAATTCCTGGCATCAAACTCTTGGCATTCAGGTCGGCAGCGTGTGCGATCATTTCATGGCATTTGTATTGTGATGTTCGAATCGGAAACAGTGTGCGTGATTCATTCCTGGCATTAAACTCCTGGCATTCAGGTCGGCAGTGTGCAAGATCATTTCATGGCATTGATATTGTGATGTTCGAATCGGCAACAGTGTGAGCGATTCATTACTGGCATTAAACTCTTGACATTTAGATCGGCAGTTTGCGCGATCATTTCCTGACATTTGCATCGTGATGTTCGCATCGGCAAGAGTGTGCGCGATTCATTCCAGACATTAAAACTCTTGGCATTCAGATCGACAGTGTGTGCGATCCTTTAATGATATTTGCATCTTGATGTTCGAATCGGCAACAGTGTGTGCGATTCATTCCTGACATTGAAACCCTGGCATTAAGATAGGCAGATTGCGGGATCATTTCATGGATCTAGAATATTGACGCTTGATCGGCAACAGTGTGCGCAATTAATTCCTGGCATTTAACTCTTGAAGTACAGATCAACAGAGTGCCCGATCATTTCTAGATCTTGAAATCTTTGATGTACAGTTTGATTATTAATGTGCATAATAATTCCTGAACAAATTGAAACTTAAGACTTTTAGACAGAGTCTGACATTGTAGTGTTATTCATGATTCGAGTACAGTTCATTCATGAAGGAAAAACCATGTGTTCTTTGAACTTTGTTATAATGCAGTGACTATTCTAAGAACCAAATGGGGATTGTTTAATATTCAATGTGTGAGATGTTAACTCTGGAATGCTCATATGACAGTTTGCATAATCCTCCTTGATTTCCAGGTATCCAGATTTCTGAGGGCTAGTTATAGTGAACCTCTAGGTCATTCAAGTTCTCAGTATATTGTTATTTGAAAACAAAGCTTATTGAAAGTCATTGTGTTTAATCTTGCAATTGTGTTGTTTAACTCTTGCTTCCACAGGTCTCCTTCCCCGCTGTTCCCAACCTAAAACCCATTCCCCCACTTGGCCATTCTTTAACTCTGTAATATAATATCTAGTGGAGTTTGGAGCTGCCAAGAGGTGGATATGTTGGGAACATGCGCAAGCCCTGAGGATCTGGTCTCCCTGACAGAGGGAGATGATGGCATCTAGGACCTTGGGAGGAAGGCATAGAATGAGGGCTGTGATACCCCAGCGACCAGGGCACCCGTTGTTTGGAATGAGCCACTTGCCAACATGTGCAGGACAGCTAGCAGCTTGGTCACCAGTGGTATAGTGTGTGGTGTCTGCAGGTGTCTTCACGTGGCTCAATTTGGTGCAGCAGCAGCTGGATGGCTTGCCAGTTGAGTCTATACCTCCGGATGACATCCTGTTCCCCGAGGCCCTGGAGGGTTGTCCTGATCCTTAAGACCCTCTCCTGCCTTCTGCGTTGTCTTTGGGGGTCACGTTAGGGTGGTGGTGGCTGCAGCTGTTGGTCCTGTGCTCTGCGTCGTCTGGAATACTGAATCAGTAGCACCTCCATGTTGTCCTTATTGAGCAATGATATTGCTTGTGTGTATTTTCCTTAATTAGTGATGTATTTGCCTCATGTTAACCCCTGCCCTGACCCTGGTGTTAAAATTTGAAGCAAATTTGGCTTTGCGCTATTTTTTGAGTGAGCCTCCCACCCCTGAGTCATTTTTGCCCTGTTGGATGAATATGGCGCTAGGGTGTTTGAGTAATTTTTTGGATGGGAAAGCCTACCTTGCATTTCTTTGACGTAAGGCGGTTTCACGCATCCTTGAAATGACGCAGACTCCATATTTTTGATGCTAGACGGGTTTAGCATCAAAATATAAATATGGAGTTAAGTTTGCGCCGGATTTGCATATAAATAAATGACGCTTATCAGGCACAAACAGAGTATAAATCTAGGGCCCTGGTTTTATAAACTATAATAAGCTTGTTACCCAGCTTTGGAGCCAATTTTAAAAGCACAATAACCCTTCTCCTAAATATGGATGCCCTATTGCGGCCTAAAATAGACTAATCACTGGAGTTGTGAAAAAGAACAGCCAGATAAGAAAAGGTGTAGAAAGGACAATCTTAGAATAAGTAACATTAAGCCCCTCATTATAACTTTGGCGGTAACTGCCGCTTAACACCATGGCGGTGGCCGCCTATATGCCGCCGCCGTGGCTACCAGCCATCTATGCATATTATGACCGTCAACGGTATTCTGCCAGAAGGCTGATGGAATACCGTTGGCTGCAGATGGCTGACAGCAGTGCCGCAGTCCGTGTCCAGCCAGAGGACCCCCTGCAAGCAGGTAAGTCAGGTTCCCCGACAGGAGAGGGGGGTGGGGGGTGTTGTGTGTATGTGGGGAGGGGTGTGTATGTGGGTGTGTGTGTGTGTGTATGTTTTGGTATGCTTGCATGCGGGTGTGAGTTGCATTGAAGGAGTGGGTGAATGACTGAATGTCAGTGTATGTTGTGTGTTGTGAATGTGTGTGTGCCACAAAGTATTTTGGTGTGTGTTGTGTTGTGTGGGTATGTATGTGTGCATGCATGGGTGGTGGTGGGTATGCGTGTGTGCATGTGTGTATATGGGTGCACATGTGTACATGTGCTGGGGGCGGGAGAGGGAGGGGGAGGACTCTGGGGAGGTGGGTGGGAGAGACCCCCATCAGTGCCAAGGAAGGGATTTCCCTGGCAATGATAGTGCCTACCACCATGTTTTTCGTCGCAGTAAGATTGGCATGAACACCATGGCGGTAGGCCGGGTCGTAATCCTGAGGGTGGGATCGTGACATCCGCTGGGCTACATGTAGATATATAAATATAAATATATGTGTGTATTACCTAATGTCTTTCTCCAGTAGTTAGTTATAGTTAGGACCATATTTCCATACAAAAAGCATTTTTTGTCTTGCCTATATCTTTTACACCCTTTGAAGAATCTTCAGGAAATTTCCCCCCCAAAAAAGTGTTCTTGAGAATCTCGTTGTACATAGGAAGTTTCCTGGGGGTCAAAAAAAGTGTGTTTCCCATTATAATTCCTATAGAGATTTTGAACACAACTATAGCCCGAACTTCTGGACAGAATTACAGTAATATTAGCAGAAAGATAGCCTTTGGTACAGAAAAAAGTATTTCTGTTGTTTGGTGTAAATTCAATCAGTAGTTTTTGAGATATTGAAAGAAAAAGTATCTGGAGGCGCAAAGGCATTGGAAATACTCCTGACGTCTTGCTGAGATCTGATTGGCTGGCAGCACTTTATTCAGGAAGTGTTGGCAGCCATCTTGGGACACAACTTCAGCTGAGTAACCAGTAAAAATGTAAACAAAAAAAGAAAAGGTGGATGGGTAGAGACATCTTGACCCCTTAGCTCTTGTGTTAAGGTCCCAGAGGGACACCACTGGAGCAAAAAATTTATTTTTTTAAATGTTTGCCAAAAATCACAGCGGATCCATGAATCCGGTGAAACTAAAATAATAAATAAAAGACAAGCATGTGCTCCTGAGCTTGTTTTGAGTAGATCTCCTGGGTGGGCCAGGTCCCTGGGACATTTTTTAAAAGAAGCATTTGAAATGCAATGGGTCTCGTGTTTGCTCGAGTTAAGCTATTAGTGTTGTAAACTCCTAACCAGACTTTTCTTGCCACGTAAACTGAAAATGAAAAGTAAAACTGTTTCACATAAATGAACCGACAGTCACAATGAGTGCAAAGCAGACACACAAAAGGAAACAGAAGTTTGCTTGTTTATTAAACCAAGCAGGCTGGTAACAGTTGTAAAATGCTAGCCTAAACCATGCCTGTATTACACAGAGGTGCCATGAAATGCCATTCTGAAAGTAATTTTGTGCCTGAACAATTTTGAGGGATTCAGAGAAAATGAGTGCCCTGGTAGTGTGCTGGTGCAGTGTGTGCCATGAGCTACAACACTGGCAGTCAAGATAACAAGGAGCAGAGTCGTCAGAAGGATGAGACTCCCTCAACAGGAGCCTAACATATCCCGTTTTCAAGGGGGATAAATTGCCTGATGGAGTGGCAAGCGCACAAAGTCAAATGCAAGGACATTTTGCAAGTGGCTTCTTTCACTCCTGACAGCTCGTGAATAACAAATTGCCTTCCGCAGAGTCTGAATTGTAGGGGACGCTCTCCCGAACAGCAACCAATTTTTGAGTCTCCTGGAGAAGAATGGATGGTGCTATTTCACTGAAAGTACAACTGCCCTGCTGATGGCGCTGCCCTTTACTAGTATTGTAGTCCTTGTGGCACATGTTGGTAAGCTAACATAAGTTTATGAAAGCAGCAAGTTTACAAATTAGTCCATCCCCATAAAGTATGAGACTTCTATAGGCGTGAAAAGGTAACATGGTGGAAATCCAACATGTGCATTTTGCGGGAAACTGCACATGTGTGAAATTTCTTCAGTCACTGCATGGCAGTAGCAATAATAAGCGAGCAAACAGTTGCCTTGAGCCCAGAGCAGACTCCGCGTGTTGGAAGCAGAGGTTTCATCGATTTCTCTGCCCGCAGAGATGTGGGCAAGGAAAGAGATGAAACAGCTGATTTTGCAGACAGGGAGATGCATGTTTAGAAGCTTCTAGTGTGCAAAAGCAATTTCGGCTCCTACAGGATGCGAGGAGGTGGCTGGGACCGTGGGGGCTTTGAGGCTCCCCCTCAGTGCCATTGCACACTGGGTGCCCTGGAGGGCACCCAGAACAGATGGCCGGGCCCCAGGGGATGAGATCCCCGGGGCTGAGATCAGCCAGCCCTCCTTCTCCATTTTATTTCTGGCTGGGGAATGGGGTCTCCGGTGTCAAAATTGGCCTGTGGGCAAGGGCTGCACAACACTCCTCCTCTTTTTAGTGAAGGTTGGGCCCTGGGGGATGGAGATCACCCTGGGGGGGCACACGTCCCCAGGGGGTGGTGTCCTCATGTGGCATCCCTCCATTTTTTTTTATGTCCAGTGCCCGGGGGATGGGGGCCTGAGGGCCAAAATTTGCCTGGGATGGGAGGGCCGTGCCACCCCCTCCTCCATTTATTTATGTCCGGGTTCTGGGAAATGGGGTTCGCGGGATTGAAATTGGCCTTGGGAGGTGGGCAGCATGTCCCCCTCCCTATTGAATGAAGGCTAGACCCCAGGGAATGGGGTCCCCTTGGGTTAGAAATGGCATAGGGAGGGGGTGCTGTACCACCCCCTTATCCATTTCTTTTTATGGCGGGGCCCTCAGGGATGGGGGTCCAGGGGCCAAAATCAGCCTTTAAAAATGGCACTCAAACACTCATGCACACACACAGACTTGGAGACCAGAAGAGTCAGTTACAGACTCACTTTCAGACTCTCATACACACACTCACAGACCCACTCAGACACTAACACCACTTCAAAGGCAGATGCAAAAAATTACACACCCACTCACAGATCCACTCAGACACTCACGTACCCACTCACAGACCCACTCATAGACTCTTGTGCATTCACTCACAGACCCACTTAGACACTAACACATCCCTCAAAGACAGGCTCAAAAACTCACATACCCACTCATGACTTACACAAACATTCACACCCACTCACAGACATAATCTCAGACCCTCGATTATACCCAGAAACATCCTCTCATGGAGGTAACCCCCACCACACACACCCAAG
Organism: Pleurodeles waltl; assembly: GCF_031143425.1. NCBI lineage: Eukaryota > Metazoa > Chordata > Amphibia > Caudata > Salamandridae > Pleurodeles > Pleurodeles waltl. The sequence continues at coordinate 236,213,030 of NC_090443.1, read as the reverse complement.
GCCAAGCGAGGCAGTAGTTGTATCAACGTATAGTAATTAACATTACTTTACATTAAAAAAACATAGCATTTCACTGAAAAAAAACAAAGGTTACAGGGATATTATAGTTAGGAAACAAAACTAAAAATAACATAGAAATTCACTTTAAAGGGACGTTACAGTTAGGTTCTGAATTCACTCATACAAAACCATAGAAATTCTGCAGTTCTAGTAAGAGTTATTTCAAGTAACTATAACTTGTGTCCTAAGGTAACTCGCTCCTTCGCCATGCACTGCTAATTACCCCAGATATCACAGCACTCATGATAACCTCTCTAATGTTATTAACAATATAAATGACACTAGCAGTCAAATTAGTGAAGAAACACACAAAAAACAAACGTTACAGGGGCATTATAGTTAGAATAACAAATGCATATAAATTTATTAGTTATAGTTACAGTTATCTCAAGCAATTATAACCTTAACCCCCCACCATGCACAGTTTTCTCATCAATAATTTTGCAGCAAATGTTGCACGGATATTATCCATGATGTCATAGATGATGTAATGAATCATGTAATATGTGGGGAATTAGCAGTTCTTGGTGACGGCATAAGTTCTAGTTACTTTAGGGAATGAGTTATAGTTATTTGAGGCGGGGGAGTTGGCTGCAGGGCATGGCTTGTGGCCATACGTGTGGCCAACTCACCGTAGTCAGGCTAACCCCATGCCGTGCACAGCCTTCAGCACCATGTGGCAGGGTGTGGGACCCTGGTCCTGGCTTTCAGCCAGGCCCTGTTGCAAATGCCCCAAATGTAGTCAATACAGGTGGAGGACAACCAGCCCGCCTCCAGATGCTGATCTTGGCTCCAGAGATCCAACACCCCTTGGCCCAACACATATTTGCTGGGAGGGGAGTATGTGGTCCACCTCTCTGGGCTGTATTTGGCCCTGGGGATCCCATCCCTGGGGCCCATCAATTAAATTCTGAGGGAGGCTCAGACCCCATCTCCCGGGGCCTACCAAGTAAATGATGGATGCCCTTAAACCCACCAGGGCACCCACTTCATATATAAAAAAGGAAGAGGGAAGGATCATGCTACCTCCCTCCCCAGGCTGATTGTGGCTCCAGGTACTCCATCCCCATGGCACTGGCCAAGATGTAAAGTGGGAGAAGGGCACACAGTCCTCCTTTCCGGGCCAATATTGGAAACCGGGGACCCCATTGCCCATGGCTTATCCACACATTAAATGGTGAGGGGGTCACACAGCCAACCTCTCATATTGGCCCCGCCACACCATTCCCTGGGGCCTGGCCACTGCATGGTGGATGGCCCTTACTTTTTGTTGGAGGCCGTGGGGGAGACTAAGGCCCATATTTATACTTTTTGGCGCAAAACTGCACTAACGCAGTTTTGCATCAAAAAAATTAGCGCCGGCTAACGCCATTCTGAAGCGCCATGCGGGCGCCGTATTTATTGAATGACGTTAGCCGGCGGCGCCGTCTGGTGTGCGTTAAAAAAAAACGACGTACACCAGGCAGCGCCGGCGTAGGGGGATATGGGGCTTGGGCGTCAAGAAATGGGGCAAGTCAGGTTGAGGCAATTTTTTCGCCTCAACCCGATTTGCGCCATTTTTTTTTCACTCCCAACCCCCATAGAAATGACTCCTGTCTTAGCAAAGACAGGAGTCATGCCCCCTTGCCCAATGGCCATGCCCAGGGGACTTCTGTCCCCTGGGCATGGTCATTGGGCATAGTGGCATGTAGGGGGGCACAAATCAGGCCCCCCTATGCCACAAAAAAAATAAAAACAAAACGTACCTGAACTTACCTTAATGTCCCTGGGATGGGTCCCTCCAGCCTTGGGTGTCCTCCTGGGGTGGGCAAGGGTGACAGGGGGTGTCCCTGGGGGCATGGGAGGGCACCTCTGGGCTCCTTCAGAGCCCACAGGTCCCTTAACGCCTGCCTTTTGCAGGCGCTAAAAAACGGCGCAAAAGCGGGCGTACGTCATTTTTTTGGACCCGCCCACTCCCTTGCGTGAATTTTGCCCGGGAGTATAAATCCGACGCACATGCCTCGGAGTCGATTTTTTAGACGGGAACGCCTACCTTGCATATAATTAACGCAAAGTAGGTGTCCACGCTAAAAAATGACGCTAACTCCATGGACTTTGGCGCTAGACGCGTCTAACGCCAAAGTATAAATATGGAGTTAGTTTTGCGTCGGAATTGCGTAAAAAAAAAACGACGCAATTCCGGCGCAAACGGAGTATAAATATGCCCCTAAATGACCCTGTAGCCTCAGCTAGCTCTCTGCATCAGCAGAAGCCATAATGCTCCAATCTATAAGAACCAAATTAAAATGTTGTTTCCTGTGAGAGGGTGCAATTTTTCATCTGTTTCAATGGCTGCTTAACAGCAGGCAGGTAAACAGATAAAGGGCCTGATTTTAACCTTGGCGGACGGCGGAGGCCGTCCGCCAAGGTTCCGCCGCCAAATGACCGCACCGCGGTCACAATACCGCGGCGGCCATTCTAACATTTCCTCTGGGCCGGCGGGCGCTCTCCAAAAGAGCGCCCGCCGGCCCAGAGGAAATGCCCCTGCAACGAGGACGCCGGCTCAGAATTGAGTCGGCGTAGTTGCAGGGGTGCGACGGGTGCAGTTTGCACCCGTCGCGTATTTCAGTGTCTGCATGGCAGACACTGAAATACTTTGCGGGGCCCTCTTATGGGGGCCCCTGCAGTGCCCATGCCATGGGCATGGGCACTGCAGGGGCCCCCAGGGGCCCCGCGGCACCCCCTACCGCCATCCTGTTCCTGGCGGGAGACCCGCCAGGAACAGGATGGTGGTAGGGGGTGTCAGAATCCCCATGGCTGCGGCGCCGCGGTCAGAATGCTCGTGGGAGCACCGCCAGCCTGTTGGCGGTGCTCCCGTGGTCAAATGTCTGCTCCCTGCTGGCAAGAACATTTTTTCTGCTCCCACCCGCTATAGGCAGACTTACTGTTTGCTCTTTCTTGGCCTGAAGGTGAGAGCCTTAAGACATGATAGCCCACAAAGGGGATGGGGTTCCCGAACCATTAATGACTCAGAGATTTTAATGATTGTTCTTATGTTTAATCAGTTTTCAAGTGCAAGTAATATTTGATTTTCTTTAATATTGTTTACAATATTGCTGTATTTTAGATACTCTTTTCCATGATATTTTTGTCATTGATGTTCATGTGTTTACTGATGAAGTATAGGGTTTCAATATCTTTATTACTGATATTTCATTGATGAGATTTGTGTATGCAGATATTGTTTTTGTCCATATAATGTCATACAATTAGATGAGATCAGAAATATATGGTGCAATAATAGCTAGCTGGATGTCTAGCCATCTCCAGAATATGTAATAGATGGGCAAGTATAATGTATGAATAGACAGTTTGCTGCCATGAATCTCATCTACAACCACTATTAAGCAATAGTGTACCCCTATCCTCCCTCCACACCACCCATAACCCTACCTCCACAAACAGCCACATAAACACACACACAAACAGTCACCCACATGGTTCTTCATCCATACGTACCTCCAAGGCAGTGCAAATGCTAGCTTGGTGGTCTCATAGTGCGAGGAAGGGTTCTTCCTGGACATCATTGTTCTTTGTGCAGGGGGTTGCTGCATTTAGGAGGAGGTAGCTGCATGCCCCATCAGCGAGCTACATTTAAAAAAAATATAGATTTATTGGTATTTTGTCAACAAACAAGCGTTAAACAACTTGCCCGCTTTACCAACTCCCAGCCCCATACCCCTAGGTCAGCTCTTATTTCCGTACATCATCCCCCCTGGACATTGCCATTCTGGGTCCCAGTCTCTGTTTGCAAGGCTCAGTTCGTGTCTCTGTACATGCTAGTGATGCCACTCCTCAGCTGCATCTGACTCCTCTGAAGATGCGCTCTGTTCCCGTGATGCAATTTGTGGGTCTTTCAAGCGATCGAGCATTGGTCCCACTGCCTAGCCCCATCCACTTTCCTGGCTCCTTTTGCCACTTCCTGGTGTAGGAACCTTCCCTCTGCCTCGGCCCATTGGACTAGTGTATCCTGCCATCTTGGAATGTGTGGGCCTCTAGGGTCCTTCCAGTGCATGGTGATCTCCCTTTTTGCCAAAATCAGCAATAGGTCTATGTATTTAGTGGTAATTCTCTTCTGGTGGGGTCTGGGAAATCCACCCAATAGTACCACCATTGGAGTGGACCGGAGTCTCCTGTTCGTCACCGTTGTAATAGTATGGAAGACCTCATCCCAATATTGTTTCACTGCCCTGCACTTCCATAGAATGTGTATTAGATCAGCTTCTAGCTCCGCACACCGTGGGCATGCGCTGTTTGTATTATTATACATTGATGCTACCCCTGCAGGGCTGAGGTATGCTCTGTGGTGTATATGTATAAATTATTCAGCTTGAAACGGGCATTCCTAGAGACTTTATAAAGGTGTGTTGTGATTTTTCCTCATAGTGAATCATCTATGTGTTCCTCAATGTCCGCTTGCCAAAGGGTCCTCAGTTTGTCTAGGGGGGATGGTGAATCTCTCTGTACTGTTTTGTAAAGTGTGGTTACCACTTTCTTATCACACCCGATTGTACAAATGGCTTGGCATCCAGCGTGTGTGGGGGTTTCCCTTGACCCTTGTTTCCAGTGTCGCTGTATTAGTGCTGTGAGTGATCTGTGCATGAGAAACATCCCCGCCGGAGCTCCATAGTGGGGCATCAGGTCTTCGTATGTCATCAGCTCCCCGTCTCTGAAAAGGTCCCCCACCACATTGACACCGTATGTCCCTAGTTTTTTGATTCCTGCAATGGCATTTCCCCCATGAAGCACGGTCAGGCAGGTCAATGGGTTGTTCGGTGAGTATGGGAGTGTGGTTTGTGTACGCCGCAGGCTGGGTTTCCAACAGTGACTCATGACCTGAAGGTCCATCAAGCCCATCCCATGCTTCACACCAGGGCTGAGGAGCAGCAAGGGCCGCAGCGGGGGACTCCCCCGCGAGTACCCCGGGTTTCGCAAGGCCTGCTGTATGCCATTCTTTAGCCAGCCATTGAAGCTGTCCTGCTAGATAATTTAGCTCCGTGTCTGGGGCCGCCAACCCCCCATCCGTCGTGGGTCATTGGAGTTTGTGCAAGGCTAATCTGTGATGCTGTGCCCCCCAGATAAGGCTAGTAAGGATAGAATCATTCTCTCTAAAGATTGGGTGAGGGGTTAGCACGGGCAGGGTCGAGAAGCCATACAGGAGTCAGAAGGGCCACCATCTTCACTAGGGCCACCCGGCCGGCCACCGATGAAGGCAATGTCATCTAGAATTGGACATCCGTTCTCAGTTTCGGAATCGCACTATTCACATTACCCTCTAAGAGGTATCCCAAGTCATGGTATATATTGACACCCAAGTAGCGGAAGGTGGTCGGGGACCATCCCAGACCACGGATGTTTATGACCTGGGGTGCCCCTATATGTAGTGGGTAAAGAAGGGATTTCTGCCAGTTTATGCGGTGCCCTGACATTTCACCAAACTGCTCCAGCAAGGTCATAGCCCCAGATAGTTACTCATTTGGATCTCTCATGAATATTAGCATATCGTCAGCATAGAGCGCGATTTGATGTGTCTGGTCCCATATGGTTAGTCCTTCGTAATGCTTCCCGGTTCTGGCCGTCTGCGCCAGTGGCTCTATTGCAATAGCAAAGAGCAATGGCGATAGCAAGCATTCCTGTCTTGTGCCCCTTCCGATTCTGTACGAGTTCGAAATCGTTCGGCCCGTGCGAACTCATGCTGTGGGGGTTGAATATGACAGCTTTGTCCATATGAGGAACCCCGGGCCCAGACCCATCTGTTTCATTACTGTCTCTAAATAATCCCACCTGAGACTATCAAATGCTTTCTCAATATCTACCACTATTATGGCTGCTGAACTGAGGTATGGGGAGCCCGATTGCATTATTTTAATCAGTCTTCTTATGTTGATGGTGGTACTGCAATTTAGGATGAAACCTGTCTGGTCGGGGTGGATCAATTGTTCCATGTGGGGCAATAATCTTGTGGTGAGGATACGACTTGATATTTTGTAGTCCATGTTAAGCATGGATAGAGGGCGGTAGGAACGTACGTCTGTGGGTGGGCGACCCTGTTTCGGCAGCGGAACTACAATGGCCTCGTTTGTGGACGGAAGTAGACTGGCGGTCTCGAGCGCCTCCTTATAGAGATCACTCAGCTGTGGCGTGAGGAGGTCTCTATCTGCACTATAAAATTCCACAGGCAGTCCATCCGCCCCGGGTACCTTCCCCATGGCCATCGCCTCCACTGCCACCGTTACTTCTCGAGGGGTCATCAGCCCTCCCAATATCTGTTGATCATCTCTTCTCAGTGTCGGGAGCTGGATACTGTCCAGGCACTTCAGCTGTCCGGGGTCTAGAGGTGCCGTTGGAGGGGCGTAAAGTGTTGAGTAGTATTTGGTGAAGCTAGTATTAATCTCACCCTGTCCGTATATTCTCCCTCTCAACTAGTCCAGTATCTCAATCACTAACGACTACTGTCTCGGCAGGGCCGCAAGCCAATCCAGCAGTGCCCCTGCTTTGTCTCCTTCTATGTGCTGTCTGGCAATGTATTTCTTATGGTCGAAACATCTAGGTTTTTCCCGGGCTGCTACTATTTTAGTCTTAGCCTCGGACATCCGTGGGGCTAGTTCTGGATTGTCAGGTCTGTTACATTCCAGGGTTCTCAGTTCTGTCTCGTGCATGTCAATTTCTCCCTCTAAAGAACTCCTGACCCCCATTATTCCGGACATGCACTGACCTATCATCGTCACCTTAAACGCTTCCCATTCTTGGGCTCAGGAGGATGCAGTGCCCTTATTATGTGCAAAGTATTCTTTGATGGTGTCTCTAATGGTTTGCCTGAAGGCACTGTCTTCCAGTGTTTGAGCCGCCAATCTGGTATCTGCAGGTGTTCTCTTTTCCAGTCCAGTATAAGCAGTAGCGGGTTATGGTCAGATACTGTGCGGCAGAGTTATTCTGCACTGCATGCAGTGCAGTTCACGTCAGGGGATGTCAGGAAAGCGTCCAGTCAGAGGTGTAAGTCATGCATGGGTGAGTAGAAAGAGTAGTCCCTCTCTTGCGGATGGAGGTGCCTCCAGGAGTCTACCAAACCCCAGTCCCTTTGCCAGTCAGTAAAACTCTTGGCTGTCCTAAATACAGGAGAGTGCTCCAGGGGTGGGTGGGATCTATCCAACTCTATATCTGCAATACAGTTAAAGTCGCCCCCCACTATTGTTGCCTGAGTTAGATGTGGTCCCCACTTGTTTGAGATTGCGTTGAGGAAGGCTCTTTGGTCCGGGTTAGGGGCATAAATACCTCCCAGTGTGATATCCCGTCCTCCCAGGCGTCCTTTTACCAGGACGTACTGTCCTTCCTTATCTATAAGTGTTTCTGTTTTTTGGAATGGGACCCCTGGTCGGACCCATAGCAGGACCCCCGTTCATATGTTGAGTATTCTGTGGCGTATACCTGTCCTCTCCATCTTTTCGATAGAGCTGTGACCTCCTTCCCCGAGAGGTGTGTTTCTTGTAGAATTGCTATGTGTATTCCTCGCCTTTTGAGCTGGTTGTACACTTTATAATACTTATTTATACAGTTCAATGCCTTGACGTTCCATGTGAGGAGCTTGGAATCTAGTGCTCAATCCATGGTCTGTGTGGGTGTGTGGTGCGTTAGTGCTGTCGCCGTAGGTACCCATTCCGTGTATGACAATGCCCGAGGGTCTAGATAGGGTAGTGTGTGGCCTGGAGCTGAGTCCCCTATGTTAAACCTATTAGCTACTAACATAACAATTATCTTTTTATCCAAACTCCCTCTCCCCAGGACCGGTTTTGTAACTGTCCCCGTCCAAACCTTCCCCAACTTAAGAAACAGTGGGGCATATTTATACTCCGTTTGCGCCGAATTTGCGTCGTTTTTTTTTACGCAAATTCGACGCAAAACTAACTCCATATTTATACTTTGGCGTTAGACGCGTCTAGCGCCAAAGTTCATGGAGTTACCATCATTTTTTGGCGTGAACACCTTCCTTGCGTTAATGAGATGCAAGGTAGGCGTTCCCGTCTTAAAAAATGACTCCCAGGCATGTGCGTGGTATTGATACTCCCGGGCAAAAATGACGCCCGGGAGTGGGCGGGGCAAAAAACCCTGCATTTGCGCCTCTTTTTAACGCTTGGGTCAGGGCAGGCGTTAAGGGACCTGTGGGCTCAGAATGAGCCCAGAGGTGCCCTCCCCTGCCCCCAGGAACACCCCCTGCCACCCTTGCCCACCCCAGGAGGACACCCAAGGATGGAGGGACCCATCCCAGGGAAGAAAAGGTAAGTTGTGGTAAGTATTTTTTTTAAAAAAAATTGTGGCATAGGGGGGCCTGATTTGTGCCCCCCTACATGCCACTATGCCCAATGACCATGCCCAGGGGACATAAGTCACCTGGGCATGGCCATTGGGCAAGGGGGCATGACTCCTGTCTTTACTAAGACAGGAGTCATGTTAATGGCGTCTGGGCGCCCAAAATAAATGGCGCAAATCGGGTTAAGACGATTTTTTTGTCTCAGCCTGACTTGCCCCATTTTGGGACGCCCAAACGCCATTTTTCCCTACGCCGGTGCTGCCTGGTGTACGTCATTTTTTTTCACGCACACCTGGCAGCGCCGGTCGGCTAATGCCGGCTAACGCCATTCAATAAATACAGCGCCCGCATGGCGCTTCAGAATGGCGTTAGCCGGCGCTAATTTTTTTGGCGCAAAACTGCGTTAGCGCAGTTTTGCGTCAAAAAGTATAAATATGGCCCCGTATGTGTGGGGGCTGAGGCAAAATCCGTCTGCTTGACCCATAGGCCTCCTCCCATGCTTAATTCACCTAGTATTGTGCCTCTCGCCCCCGGCCCCCCTGTGTTACTTGCGGTTGGTGGATAGCGGCAATGCTTCAGAGCCGTATAGTCCGGTGTTTGGTGTAATTGTGTGTAGGCATTCCCAGTGCCCGGCACACCCTGCAGTCCCATGGCGGTTTGGTCCTCCAAAAATGTTTCTAATCTGAATCACACGTCCTCGTTTGTTTCTTCAGGGCGTGTGGTAGGAGCTACTGTCCCTCAGATGATCTCGTCAGATGTCCCTGGGGTGATTCTTGGTAGGTTATTGGTCGTGTCTAGTGATGAACAGGAGGCACCGCTGGATAATGATTCCTGGTCTGATAGAGTCTCAGATGGGCGCGGGGACACGGGCACCCCCTTCCCCAGAGATGCTACTGCTTTCACCGCCTCTCTCCTCTCCTGTAGGGCCTGATTGCATGGCAGGGCTGCACCCGTTAGGCGTCTCCCCTTTTTCCTGCGAGGTTCCCTTTGTGACTTTGCAGCTCCCTCCTGGTTCTCCCTCCCAGGCATCCTCAGCGTGTCTAGCCATTCTTCCGCTTGTTGCGGTGATGTGAAGAAGAGGGTGTCATTTGTGATGATTTTTAGCTTAGCCAGGAACACCATGGCATATCGAATGCCTCTTTCCCTGAGTCATTGTTTGATCTCCATGAAGGTGGCTCTTTGTTTCTGGGTGTCCCTTGTGAAGTCCGGGAGGATCATAATCTGCTGGTCGCCCATCATGAGCTCTCCTTTTTTCCTTGCTTGTGATATTATGAAGTCTCTATCTTTGAAGTGTAGCAGCTTCGCTATGATCGGGCGAGGTCTGGCCCCAGGGAAGGGGCGCTTGCCGGTACTCTATGGGCACGTTCTATTGCAAAGTATTGGGACAGGCCCTCTGGAGCCACCTCTTTGCATATCCATTGCTCAAAGTATGTTTCCATGTCGAGTGCCTCCTGTTCTGCCTTCTCGGGGAGACCAACCAGGTGTAGATTGCTCCTTCGTGCCCTATTTTCGGCATCTTCAGCACGTGCTTCTAGTGTTTTAATCCGCGACGTCAGTTCAGTCATTGTTTTGGTACTCTTCAGGCTTTCTGGTGCGAGTTGCTCAACTGCCCTTTCGTTGGCAAACACTCAGTTAATCGTCTGTGATCGTCTCTGAGAAGTGTCAGATCTACAGATAATGGTGGTCATTAGAACCCTGGCGGACGGTGTTAAAGCTGCGGAAATACCGCAAACAGGCCGGCGGACAAAAAAAGGGAATTATGACCCTGGTGGAAACCGCCAACTAAGACAGCCACTATAACACACTGCCCGCCACGGCGGTACAGACAAGCAGCGCAGCGGTTACCGCCAACAGACAGGCGGGAGACAATGTACCGCCCACAGTATTACAACCCGCCAATCCGCCACCTTTTCTGAGGCGGATTCACCGTGGATAAAAACACGGCGGAAACAGCTTTTGCTATGGGAAAACGCTCACCTGAACACATCCCACGATGAACGAATCACCATGGAGCCGGAATTACAAATACTTCCTGCCCTTGTCTTTCTGCTCCTCTACGACCAACAGCTACGTAGGCGCAGAAGATACCGGTGAGTACTGCACCTACGACACGGGGGAGGCAAAAGTTAGGGGGACACCCACCAAACACCCCCACCCTCGCATATTAGAACATACACACCAATGCAGTCACAAAAATCACAGTAACAACCCACAATCCCCCCGGAAGAATGCAAAGACAATGCGAAATTCGGTCAAACATTGTAATCTGCCAATATACATGTCATACAAAAATATACAGATATATATTTAAAAATCACTCATAATTTATATACAATCCGAGAAGTAGTGCAGATATGTACACAACAATGTCCGTGCACCAACAGTTCAAAAACGCATGGGCGAGGCCCACACACGATACCTGAGCACAATCGGAGAGAACACTGCCGGGGTATCAGATAGAAATACTACAGGCACCTCAGGGGTAACGGAAGGGGGGGCACCTCAGCCAGATGAATGCAAAGCCATATCCACGACGGGGTTCCATGCCCATTGATGTATCCTGGAGAGTGCAAAGCCACAGTCTCTACAATGGGTGGTTTGCCCACTGTGCCATCCTGGGGAGTGCAAAGCCACAGTCTCTCAAGTCTCTACAGTGGGTGAGTTGCCCACTGTGCCATCCTGGGGAGTGCAAAGCCACAGTCTCTCAAGTAGATGCAGTTCTCTACTCGTACTTGGTGGGACTGGTGCCCAGACTGGATGAGTCTCCCCGTGAAAGTTCATGTCCTGTCACTGTCCCAGCTGCACAAGGGATAAGGATGCTTGATGTGGCGGCCTTTTCATTCCTACACAGTCTTTGCCCTGTTCAGCTGTGCTTTGCCATGGCGGTCTTTGCCCTGTTCAGCGGTGCTTTGACATGGCGGTACTGGACTGTTCAGCTGTGCTTTGCCATGGCGGTCTTTGCCCTGTTTAGCGGTGCTTTGCCATGGCGGTCTTTGCCCTGTTCAGCGGTGATTTGACATGGCGGTCTCTGCCCTGTTCAGCGGTGCTTTGACATGGCGGTACTGGACTGTTCAGCGGTGCTTTGCCATGGTGGTCTTTGCTCTGTTCAGCGGTGCTTTGCCATGGCGGTTCTGATACGGACATTGGTGTGTGGCATGACGATCTCTACACTGGGCATTGGTGTGTGGCATGACGATATCTACACTGGGCATTGGTGTGTGGCATGACGATCTCTACACTGGGCATTGGTGTGTGGCATGACGTTCTCTACACTGGGCATTGGTGTGTGGCATGACATTCTCTAGACTGGGCATTGGTGTGTGGCATGACGTTCCATCATTGCCCAGCAGGGCTGTGGCAGCCGGGGCCCTCCTGGGCTGTGACTCCAGCTGTGGTCTCCTGACCAGTGACGATACTTGTGCCCTCCTGGGCTGTGACTCCGGCGGTGGTCTCTGGACCAGTGACGATACTTGTGCCCTCCTGGGCTATGACTCCGGCGGTGGTCTCTGGACCAGTGACGATACTTGTGCCCTCCTGGGCTATGGCTCCTGCGGTGGTCTCCTGACCAGTGACGATACTTGGGCCCTCCTGGGCTATGACTCCGGCGGTGGTCTCCTGACCAGTGACGATACTTGGGCCCTCCTGGGCTGTGACTCTGGCGGTGGTCTCTGGACCAGTGACGATACTTGGGCCCTCCTGGGCTGTGACTCTGGCGGTGGTCTCTGGACCAGTGACGACGGTGCTGGCGGTTGTGTCTGGACCACCGGAAGTGCCCTGTTCAGCGGTGATTTGACATGGCGGTCTTTGCCCTGTTCAGCGGTGCTTTGACATGGCGGTACTGGACTGTTCAGCGGTGCTTTGCCATGGTGGTCTTTGCTCTGTTCAGCGGTGCTTTGCCATGGCGGTTCTGATACGGACATTGGTGTGTGGCATGACGATTTCTACACTGGGCATTGGTGTGTGGCATGACGATATCTACACTGGGCATTGGTGTGTGGCATGACGATCTCTACACTGGGCATTGGTGTGTGGCATGACGTTCTCTACACTGGGCATTGGTGTGTGGCATGACATTCTCTACACTGGGCATTGGTGTGTGGCATGACGTTCCATCATTGCCCAGCAGGGCTGTGGCAGCCGGGGCCCTCCTGGGCTGTGACTCCGGCTGTGGTCTCCTGACCAGTGACGATACTTGTGCCCTCCTGGGCTGTGACTCCGGCGGTGGTCTCTGGACCAGTGACGATACTTGGGCCCTCCTGGGCTGTGACTCTGGCGGTGGTCTCTGGACCAGTGACGACGGTGCTGGCGGTTGTGTCTGGACCACCGGAAGTGATGGCGCACTTCTCCGCCGTGATACTCACAACAGGCTGGGCAGACTTCCTCTGGACCTTCCCCACCTTTGTTGGAGTTACAGCTGACTCACCAATCCCCTTTGAACCCATGTCAGTTATTTTCCCAACAGGAGTCTTAACACGGTCCCGTCGTCCACTCTCCAATTTTAGAGCCTTTTCAGGGGGTTGGTTGTCAGTGCCTTGGCTCCGGGTCCTACTGCCTGCCCTGGTGGCCGGTGCACTCCACAAGCCTTGAACACGCACCACTGATATTGGAGGCTTTTTGGCTGAGGCGCTACGACGGGACTGATGAATTGGAGGAGGGGTGGGGGCAAAAAGGTCAATTTTACAGAGGGACAGTTTCTGACGAACACTGGGATGGGTAGCTGGAGGGGGTCTGGGAGTGGAGGAAGAGGAGGTGGTTGTAGGAGGTGTCACTTTAGCTGTTTTGGGTGCAGGTGCAGGTACTGGAGGCTGTCGTGAGGTGGATGGATGTTGGGTGAGTGATTGCCGGCGTTTGTGTACTTTGGGAGGGGGCGTCATAGACACACTGGGATAGGACACAGTGGACGTGTAAATGGCAGTGGAGGTGGTAAGTGCAGGTGAGCGGCATGGGGTGCTGGGTCTCCTTGTGCGACTCATGGTGCCTGTAGATGTGGTGCATGCAGGTGTGTGTATAGACGAGACTGGGATGGAGGAGGGAGAAGAGGAGGAGGGGGACACAGTGGAGACAGTGGATGTTGCTGTGTCTGTATGGGTGAGATGTTTGTGTGAGTGCCTGTGGGATGTGTGGTGCCTATGTTTGCTTGAGCTACTTTTGGGTGTTGATTTGTGTGCATGCTGATCTGTAGGTGTGCTTGGGATGGGCTGGGGTACAGGGGATTGGGTCTGGGTGTTGGAAGTTGGAGGGGGGAGGCTGGACACAGGGACAATGGCTGCCATCAGTGCTGAGGCCAGAGATTGCAGGGTTCACTGAAGGACAGCCTGACCAGAATGAATGCCCTCCAGGAATGCATTACTGTGTTGCAACTCTCGTTCTACACCCTGGATGGCATTCACAATGGTAGACTGCCCAACAGTGAGTGACCTGAGGAGGTCAATGGCCTCCTCACTGAGGGCAGCAGGGGTGACTGGGGCAGGGCCTGAGGTTCCTGGGGCTAAGGTGATGCCCACCCTCCTGGGTGAGCGGGCACAGGGCGAAGGTTGAGGGGCTGCTGGGAGGGCGGTACTGGTAGGGGAGGTGGCGGCTGTACCTGTTGAAGTGGGGGGCACAGATGGTGCCACCACCACAGGGGAGCTCCCATCGGCGAACGAGTCTGTGTCGCTGGTTGGTGATCCGGTGGCCGATGTGAAGCTCCCCTCGCCCTCCGTCTCACTGGTGCATTCAGAGTCCGTGGTGTGGCCCTCCATGGCCATGTGGGATGCAGCTCCATTGTGCTCCGGTGCCACTGTACCTCCGCCTGATGATGCTGAAGTACAAAAGGACAGGGAGAGCAGGAAAAGGGGGGGAGACAGAAGAAAGAGAGTTTTAGTGCATGGCATTCCGCTACCGTTGGCGGACAAGACAGACACAGCAGCCCCCTGCATAACGCCGTGCTCCTGCACTCTGCACACGCAATTTCTGGCTTATGGCCTATATGGCAATGGTGGACTTCTGCGCACATGGATGCCACAGGGGCAACTATACCTCGACTTGGTACTCTGCTGAGGTGGGGTTGAGTGCCACATGGCCTACATTACGGAGGGGCCTTGCCTACCTAACTCGCCCTGGTCTAGGGACACCCACAGCCCACCTCCCCCACCCAGACACCTCGACTGCACGCAAAGTCCGCAGAATGAGGTTGTACTCACCCCCTTGTGTCTGCTGTGATGTCCTCAAGCACCCATCCAAATCCGGGTAGGCCACCGCCAGGATCCGGAACATCAGGTGGGTCATGGTGCGACGGGCACCCCTCCCACATTGGGAGGCCATCCCCAGCTGAGCCTCCGCCATCTTCTTGCTGCAGCGGCGAATGTCCTCCTGTCTCTTCCGGCAGTGGGTGCCCCGTCTCTGGTGGGCCCCCAGGGTCCGGACCTCCTTGGCGATGGCACGCCAAATGTCCCTCTTCTGGTGGGCGCTGACCTACATGACATGCACAAGGGAAGAGGAACAGTCATTACCAACTGCACCGTCAATGTGAGTGGCCCCCTCCCTGCTCTGGCCATGTGGCCCATTCATTCCCATGCATTAATGTTCTATGAACTCTGCCCTCTTCCCTCTTCCACCCAGCCCTCACCACCCAGGCCTAGCCCATACAACGTGCTCCCTGTGTACTAACCTGTTGGTCTGGAGGACCGTAGAGTAGCGTGTACTGGGGGAGGACTCCATCCACAATTTCTCCAACTCCTGTGCAGTGAAGCCAGGGGCCCTTTCCCCAGACGCAGCAGCAGTCGTCGCTTCCAGACCGAGGTCACAGCAGCACTAGCAGTGTAGGTCCTCTCCTGTCGAAGGTCAGGTATCTAGTGATTGAACAGATAGAAAATGGCGGTGACGTCCGCCGCAGTGACGTCCGCGGCGGTGCGCATCATCACCGCCGGCGCACCTGTTCATTGGCTCCTGGGACCCATAGGGTCCAATGTGAACCAATGCAGCATTGCGCCGCGGTCTATGACCGCCTACCGCGACGGTGTGCAACGCCAGTGCAGTTACCCCACAATCCCATTGTCCCAGTTTAGAGTTCAGGCACCTGCCATTTCAGGGGCCCACATCTCTTCATTTACTACTGCGTCACACATAGCTAGGCCTACACTCAACACACATACAGGAAGGGTTTTGTGTCTGGTGTAGTCTTGTGTGTAACTGTGGGTACATACCTGGAGCAATAGTGACTGGTTCTTCGCTGTTGTCCTTCGTAGGCACCGTCAGCTGGGTCATATGAGAAGATGGCGGAATCCTCCGGTGTACCGACCGCTAGTGGACCTGTTGACAATGGAAGAAAGACATGTCATCGTCACCTACCGGTTTGACCGTGCCACTATCCAGGAACTATGTACCCAGTTGGAGCCAGACCTGATGTCACCGATCCGCCATCCGACTAGAATCCCCCCTGACGTGCAGGTGCTGTCAGTGCTCCATTTTCTTGCAAGTGGGTCATTTCAAACAACAGTGGCCATGGCATCAGGAATGTCCCAGCCTATGTTTTCCAACGTCCTGAGTGTTGTCTGCCTTGCTGAAACACGTAAGGAGATACATCATTTTCCCTCAGGTGGAGGATTTGCTTACAGTGAAAGGTGACTTCTACGCCCTGGGACATATCCCCAACGTCATAGGTGCCATTGATGGGACCCATGTAGTTCTGGTCCCCCCCCCACAAGAGTGAACAGGTGTACAGGAACAGGAAGAGTTATCATTCCATGAATGTCCAGATGGTCTGTTTGGCAGACCAGTACATCTCACAGGTAAATGCTATGTTCCCTGGCTCTGTGCATGACGCCTACATCCTGCGGAATAGCAGCATCCCTGATATGATGGGTCAACTCCAGAGGCACCGTGTATGGCTATTGGGGGACTCTGGTACCCCAACCTTTCCTGGCTATTGACCCCAGTGAGGAATCCCAGGACCAGGGTAGAGGAATGCTACAATGATGCCCATGGGCGGACTAGGAGGGTGATCGAACGCACCTTCGGCCTCCTGAAGGCCAGGTTCAGGTGCCTCCATATGACAGGTGGATCCCTATTCTACTCACCGAAGAAGGTGTGCAACATCATCGTCGCCTGCTCCATGCTCCATAATTTGGCATTGCGACGCCAGGTGCCTTTTCTGCAGGAGGATGATCCAGATGACGGTGTTGTAGCAGCTGTGGAGTCTGTGGAGCCTGTGGACAGTGATGAGGATGAAGCTGAGGAAGAAGAAAACGACAACAGGGAGTCAGTCATACAGCAATATTTCCAGTGAGACACAGGTGAGAACATTTTCTGGTTTAACATTACATTAACTTTCACACGTCTACCTCTATCCTGTTCCTCCATTTTCAATCACTATTTGTTAATTGAGTTGTACCCTTCCATTTCAGTAGTGTGGTAACCTACGTGTCAACTGCTTGCATCCTTCAAGGGCTTGTGATGTGTGACATAGGTATGTTAGCCTTACAATGGGTAACCCATTATGACACTGTAATTGATAATACAAAGTACCAAATCATAGACTGACTCCAGATTTTTTGGGTGTTTCAAGGGTGTTTATTTAAGTGCTCAAAAAATGAAGGGGGGGTTGTAAAATGGTGATGGGGGATGGTGGAGGAATGTCCATGGCAGAGTCCAGTCTATTAGTCTCACAGGTGCACTGCCCATCTGGGCATAGGAAGTGGAGCTGGGGCAGTTCCAATATGGACAGGGTAACAAAGTGGGACAGTGGGAGGACAATCAGGGTGGTCTTATTTCCTGGCGGGGTCTTGCCATCTTGCTCTGTCCTGTTCCTGGATCTCAGGGACCGCTTGCGTGGTGGTTGTCCGTCTGCAGGGGGTGGGGTGCTGGTGTGGTTGTCCTGTGGCGGGGCGTCCTGTCCACTAGCGCCGGCAGAGGTGGTGGGCACTTCATTGTCCTGGCTAGTGTCAGGGGCCCCTTGGAGTGCCACGGTGTCCCTCAAGGTCTGCTGTATGTCCTTCAGCTCCTTTACAATGGTGCCCAGGGCGGAGCCGATGGTCCTGAGTTCCTCCCTGAACCCCAAATACTGCTCCTCCTGCAGACGCAGGGTCTCCTGCAACTTGTCCAGGACCGTCGCCATCGTCTCCTGGGAGTGGTGGTATGCTCCCATGATGGAGGAGAGGGCCTCGTGGAGAGTTGGTTCCCTTGGCCTGTCCTCCCTCTGTCGCACAGCAGCCCTCCCAGTTCCCCTATGTTCCTGTGCCTCCGTCCCCTGGACTGTGTGCCCACTACCACTGCCCCCCAGGTCCCTGTTGTTGGGGTTGTGGGTTACCCTGGGTGCCCTGTAGTGGTGGACACACAGCTGATTGACCTGTCCTGGGTAGGGAGGTTTGGGCCCGCTGGGTGGGTGCTGTGCTGGTGTTACCAGAGGGTGGAAGGTCGGTGTTGGGCTGTGCCTGTGCAAGGGGAACCGACTGTCCTGAGGCCCACGATGGTCCAGGCTGGTCATCAAGATCCAGTAGGGCAGAGCTGCTCTCGTCACTGTGGGCCTCTTCTGGGGGTGGAGTGGTGTTGTCTGGACCCTCTGGTGTGGTGACGGTCCTTCAGGTTCCTGCAGGGGCATAAGAACATGATTATTGCATGTGTGTGTGTAATGGTGTGCAATGGGTAGGTGTGCGTGAACCCCAGTGCAAGCATTCCTGTGTGGGGGCTTGTGTGATGATGGTTGGGGGGGGGGTGTTCTGGGTATGTGCAGTGAGCATGCTTTAGTGAGGGGTGACCATGCTTAGTTGTTTCATGCAGGGCTTGGTGTTGGGATGGGTGGTTTGTGTTATGGGTACATTAGTGAGGATTTGGAGTGATAGGGGAGGGTGTGAGGGTGGGGGTGTGTAGGAGGCTGGACTGGCTTGTAGTGAGTACCTAGGGGTACTTGCACCTTGCACCAGGCCCAGTTATCCCTTATTAGTGTATAGGGTGTCTAGCAGCATAGGCTGATAGATAATGGTAGCTTAGCAGAGCAGCTTAGGCTGAACTAGGAGACAAGTGAAGCTCCTACAGTACCACTTAGTGTCATCATTCATTAGCTTTATTTCGGTAAGTAAAAATACCATAAAAGCACATCACATTTAAAAAAAAAAAAGCAACAAGCTACATAAAAGACAATTTTAGTTATAGAAAGTAAAAAAAAGAATAGAAAGGGTAAAAGAGGTGTTTGGACATAAACATTTCCCTACTATAAAATCACACCTTATTATAGATTTACGTAAAAGCGCATAGTGCGTATAAGAAAAAAAATAAAAAATAAATCGGATACAGACCTGTCAAAACATATCAGATAAAAAAGGCAATTCTATTTAAAAGTATAAAAATATCTAAACAAAGCAGAATAAAACCAGCGGAGAGGAGATACGTCTAGGCCAGTTAAAATAGTAATTGCATGCAAAGATAAATTCATCAGTGACTGCTCCCCACATTTATTGTTGGTTTTCACTCTATTTTTTTTAGCGTGTTCAGTCTAATATGCCAGATTGAATCTAAATATTTTGCCAAACAGCAAACCACTAAAACAGATGAGTCAGATTTGAAAATTCTCAGAGCTACGAACAATTTTTAAAACCCATTATCCTGCATAGAGGAATGATCCAACGGGCTCTTTGTTTGTGGTATGCGGGGCATTGAAAGAGGATGTGAGTTATAGATTCTTCTCTGGCACAGCCCATCGGACACATCTTAGAAGAGCAACTAGAATTAGACCATTTATATGTGAGGGTGCGCAAAGGAAGAGAGCCCACCCTAAATCTAGTATATAATGCACGAGCGAACGGAGAAGAGACCATGTCCATATATTGTGCAAATTCGTAATGGCATTTGAAATGTAGAAAATTGCCCGTCATGGATAATGGCGAGACAGCAGACAGTTGTGACAGTTGGACATGGAGCCAAAATGCATCCTTTAATGTCTGTGTTGCATTTTTTGGGATAGATAACGGGTCCTTCCAGTAAGACCCCAAGCCAAGTAGTGAAAAAGTCTGTTCTACGTAAACACACCACTTAATTTTTGAACTGGTGTTATTGGCCATCAAATTAGCTAGCCCACATCTATAGTGGGCGAGAGAATCTAATGACCATAAGCGGATCCAGTATAACAGGGGCCTAAGTGCGACGATCTGACTGATGGAGGGTAAGTTTAGGTCCATTCGTATTGGGAGCAGAGGAGTGCTGGAAGGCACTCTTAGCAGCGACCTTAAGAAAGAGTTTTCCACTTTTGTCAAATCATCTAAGCTACAGTGGCCCCACAATTCGGCTCCATAAATTGCTCCCCCTCTTGCTTGTAGTTTATAGATTTCAATGGCGGGCGTCATGGCAAAGCTAGGGGATCTTGCTGCGAATCTTATAATGCCACTTGCACGCTGTTTCAATCGTAAGGTGGCCTTCTGGATGTGACACTGCCACTTGTGCGAGTCTTCTAGTTTCAGGCCTAGATAATCAAAGTCGCTGACTCTTTCTAGCACAGCACCCTCTAAATGAATAGGTCGTCGCATTCTGCCTTTTCTATCTCCAAACACCATGCACTTAGTTTTTGATTGATTGATTTCGAGGCCATGGTCAATACAAAAATCCATGAATCTTGAAAGCAGGGTTGAAAGGCCTGTGGCTGTTTGAGATATCAGCAGGGTGTCATCGGCAAATAGAAGGCAGGGAATCTTCTGCCCTCCTAGTTTAGGGGAATCGTTGGAACACTCCATGAGATAAGGGATACAAGCATTTATGAAAAGAAGGAATAAGGTAGGGGCTAGCACGCAGCCTTGTCTTACACCGCGAGCAGTAAGGAATTTTTCGGTTAATTCACCTTGGGGGCCCCATCTGATTCTTCCATAATTGCCAGTATAGAGATCCCTAATAATGTTTAAAATAGGGCGAGGGACTCCTGTTTTGGACAAGACTTCCCACAATTTGTGGCGGGGTACTAAATCGAAAGCCGATTTTAGGTCAACAAATGCTACGTACAAATGGCCTAGGTCTACGTCAACGACTTTCCATTTAATAGAAATAAAACGAAATATCTGATCTATTGTGCTGATTTTTTCTCTGAAGCCCGCTTGAAGGTGGTTTAAGATTTGGTTTTCTACTGACCACTTGTTCAGCCTGCTCAACAACTGGTGGCAGAATTTTTTTTGGAGGTTGTCGAGGAGGCTGATAGGTCTGTAATTTCCCGGGATGTTCTTCTCTCCTTTCTTGTGTATGGGCACAATGATTGCCTCTTTCCATGAGTCAGGGTAAATTCTGGTAGTCAAAATGGCATTAGAGAGCCTATTGATATATGGACCCCAGGTGCTCTGATCCACTTTAAACATGTCCGAGGGGATCCCATCCGACCCGGGGGCTTTCGCTGCTTTCTGAGCAGCGATGGCCAGCACAGTTTCGTTCAATGAGAAGGGAGGCAAGAAGGGCATGGGCTCGCCCAAAGTTATTGGCTCCCCCAAGGTTATGTCAGGAATGTGGCTGGCCAAAAGAGGGCCGTATAGTTCCTTAAAATAGGAGAGCCAGGTATCAGGAGAGATATGGGCCTCCAGGTAAGGTGCTCGATTCTGATCACCGCAAGACACTAGAAGCCAGAACCGTTTAGAATCGTGGGCAGTAGCTGCCTCAAGTAGATTGCTCCAGAGCCCCTCTTCATACTCGAGTTTGCTTTTATTACAAATGGAGGCATAATGGCGTCTAGCATTAATAATACCTAATCTATCCTTTGTTCTTAACACGTTAACCAAAGTATTTTTAGCCTCCCTACACCTCTTGTTGAACCATTTAGTGTGAAGTTGGGTGCCAGATATGGTCGATGGCCTAGGGCGTTTAGTAAACAGCTCTTTCAAAGTAACAAAAAGGTCCAGGTGGAGAGGCAGTACTTCGGCTGGAGTAAGAGTAAGATTGACGTCAAATAACTGATGGGAAGAAGTTAGGGCACACAAATTTCCTCGAAGCTTATTTGATTGCACAAAGGAGTCCCACCTGACTGTACGCCTGTTACTAGACAGCTCCATGGCAGTAGAAGAGACAGGAGGAAGCACGACTCCTGCTAAAAGGGGTCTCTTATACGTAATCTGGAGGGGAGCATGATCGCTAGTATGTGGGTTGCCCACTTCCACATCTAGAATATGGTGCCAAGCTCTTAAATCGAAAAAAATATAATCTAATTTATTACTGTATGAGCCCCTAAAAAAAGTTGGTCTGGCAGGAGTGTCAGCTGGGAAGCGGCCATTGCCAAAGCGAAGGCCGTGAGATATCATAAGGTCTACCAACTGTGTAGCCCTGACACATGGTTTGTATGAATTTCGCTGAATGGAGTGAGGAATCAAAAGAGGAGGGATGTTCCATACACTATCTTCAAGCTGCATGACCTCTATGTGGTCTGCATTAAGATCAAGTTGAACATTAAAGTCTCCTGCTATTATAATATGATATTTAAGACGGAGGTCTGGGATTAAGGTATTCAATAGCTCAATAGTGGAAGAGAGGTGATTGGGGGGTCCCGACTTACTGTAAATGTTTACACAAAGGACAGGAGAGCCTGAGACTGGGTGGATGGCAACAGCCAAAATGTCATAAGAATCCACATATATCTCCTTTATACCTCTCACCTCTGTAGATTTTACCCATGTGGTTAGACCCCCTGCCGCCCTACCAGCTGGAGAAGGCTTAGCAGGTTTAAAAAAGGAGCTATACCCTTGTCTGTACGTACAATGTGTTGCCCATGTTTCCTGGAACATGCAGACATTAAAATTATCGACAAATGCCCCCCACTCAATGTCAACGAGTTTGCCATTAATGCCAGCCACATTCCAGGATAGGAGTTTTGCTGTGTCCTGGGCGATAGAGTTACTTGAGTTCATGATAGTATCAGCTAGAACATAGCTGTCAGCAGGATTCGCCTTAGATGAGTTTGTGGCTTTGTTAGTAGTTCCAGGTTGTAGATACAATGGAAGAGAAGCACCCAGGCTAAGTGGATTAGATGGAAGGTTCATAGCTGCTGAGACTAGACTGGAAGTGGGAGTGCAACAATTGGTAAACCATAGTCAATCAATGTCCGAAGTGGTCCCCTGGAACTCGGGATCGTATACTATTTGGGCCCTTGAAGCAGGACCAGAGCTGAACGTAGGAGCCAGATCAGGTAGTGGATCTCTCTGAGCCTGGTGGCCTATTGGTCTTAGATCTTGAATATTTATAGAGTGGTTCGGGACCAAATTAGCTGTTCTGGTGGAAGAATTCGGCCACATATACCTGACAGTAGGACAGCTAGCTGAAAGGAAAATTGCTGAGGGCTTTCTGCTTGTAGTCCGCGCTTCCATTTCCGAAAGGCCTGCTACCAAATGGGAATTTCTGAGATTAAGTATTATGAAGTCACCGAGACCAGGGAGACTAGGGGAACCATTAGATCGTTCGACAGATAAAATGTCATCATGGATAATTGAACCACAGCCCCTGACATGTCTCACCCAATGCGAGACCTTGTTTGCTAATGAAGCTTTGTCTTCTCTCACATTTGGAGGCAAGGGTGGAACGTTGCACATATATATGTAATTATTGTTAGTTGGCTTGGGATTATGGCAGGAAGCTTTGGTGGTGTCCCATTTAAAGGGAGCATAGGAGAGAAGGGGAGTAGTTCTTCCGAGAGGGGGCATGGGCTGTTTCTCAGGACACTGATCTTCTATAGGACCTGCTGCGCAGGCTAGCAGCGGGGGGGGCCCATTTGATAAGCCGCCTATTACAGATGGATGCTTAGTTGGCAAAAGATTTAGCTTAGGCTCGCTGATAGGGAGAGAATGTTTGTTTTTGAGAAGGGTGCTGATTTCAAGCAATAATGATCTCAACTCGCCAACTTCAGACTTGAGGCTACACACAAGTGCTAGCAGATCATTTTGTGGAGGAACACTCTCTGCGCGTGGCGAAGTTGGGAAGAATGATTGCTGATTATCCAGGTCATTGAATGCCAGAGGAGAAAAACGGTTGGAGCATGAGATTGTAGGATGTATTGTGTAGGCTCTAGGTGCTTCCGAGTCAGAGTGGGGTACAGAAAGGGCAACAGAGTCTTGGCAAGCCAACGACTGATGAGCTGGCTGATGAGATAAAGCAACAGATTGTGAATTAGCGGCAATATGTGAGCTAGATGTTAAAAATGGAATGAGAGTGCCAGATTTTAGCCCCTTTCGGTTGGTCCTCTCCTTGTTGTTTAGGATCTGTTCTACCTCTTCTATTAGATCATCTATTTCCTTGGCAACACAGTTAGTGTGGGGTAACGTGGCCTTGATGGTTTTGGGTATTTTGGATTTGACAGAGCCTGATGCCGGGCTGTCTTTTGCCTTGTGCTTCCCCATTGGAGGATAGTACTATGACACAATACAAAGGAGAGTTGAGGGTACTTCCCTGTACAAAACAGACAGATGCCCTGCCTTAGAGCCCAGAGGGGTGGCCCAGCCCGGCCTCCTTTGGCCTCTGACGGGTGAGAGCGCAATGAAGAAATTTAAAGGGCTCCTGCCCTGTGCCTCCGGTGCTCGGCCCCCAGGTGGGAATATGCACAATATCACAAGAAAACACAATACACAGTTATACTAAAAATAAAGGTACTTTATTTTTATGACAATATGCCAAAGTATCTCAGAGTGTACCCTCAGTGAGAGGATAGGAAATATACACAAGATATATATACACAATACCAAAAATATGCAGTATAGTCTTAGAAAACAGTGCAAACAATGTATAGTTACAATAGGATGCAATGGAGACACATAGGGATAGGGGCAACACAAACCATATACTCCAAAAGTGGAATGCGAACCACGAATGGACCCCAAACCTATGTGACCTCGTAGAGGGTCGCTGGGACTATTAGAAAATAGTAAGGGTTAGAAAAATAGCCCACCCCAAGACCCTGAAAAGTGAGTGCAAAGTGCACTAAAGTTCCCCAAAGGACATAGAAGTCGTGATAGGGGAATTCTGCAGGAAAGACACAAACCAGCAATGCAACAACAATGGATTTCCAATCGAGGGTACCTGTGGAACAAGGGGACCAAGTCCAAAAGTCACAAGCAAGTCGGAGATGGGCAGATGCCCAGGAAATGCCAGCTGCGGGTGCAAAGAAGCTGCTACTGGACTGTAGAAGCTTCGGTTTCTGCAGGAACTACAAGGGCTAGAGACTTCCCCTTTGGAGGACGGATCTCTCATGCTGTGGAGAGTCGTGCAGAAGTGTTTTCCCACCGAAAGACCGCCAACAAGCCTTGCTAGTTGCAAATTGTGCGGTAAGGGTTTTTGGACGCTGCTGTGGCTCAGGAGGGACCAGGATGTCGCAAATTGCGTCAGGAGACAGAGGGGATGTCGAGCAAGACAAGGAGCCCTCTCAGCAGCAGGTAGCACCCAGAGAAGTGCCAGAAACAGGCACTACGAGGATGAATGAAACGGTGCTCACCCGAAGTCGCACAAAGGAGTCCCACGTCACCGGAGAACAACTTAGGAGGTCGTGCAATGCAGGTTAGAGTGCCGTGGACCCAGGCTGGACTGTGCACAAAGGATTTCCGCCGGAAGTGCACGGAGGCCGGAGTAGCTGCAAAAGTCGCGGTTCCCAGCAATGCAGTCTGGCGTGGGGAGGCAAGGACTTACCTCCACCAAACTTGGACTGAAGAGTCACTGGACTGTGGGAGTCACTTGGACAGAGTTGCTGGATTCAAGGGACCTCGCTCGTCGTGCTGAGAGGAGACCCAGGGGACTGGTGATGCAGTTCTTTGGTGCCTGCGGTTGCAGGGGGACGATTCCGTCAACCCACAGGAGATTTCTTCGGAGCTTCTAGTGCAGAGAGGAGGCAGACTACCCCCACAGCATGCACCACCAGGAAAACAGTCGAGAAGGCGGCAGCATCAGCGTTACAGAGTTGCAGTAGTCGTCTTTGCTACTATGTTGCAGTTTTGCAGGCTTCCAGCGCGGTCAGCAGTCGATTCCTTGGCAGAAGGTGAAGAGAGAGATGCAGAGGAACTCGGCTGAGCTCTTGCATTCGTTATCTAAAGTTTCCCCAGAGACAGAGACCCTAAATAGCCAGAAAAGAGGGTTTGGCTACCTAGGAGAGAGGATAGGCTAGCAACACCTGAAGGAGCCTATCAGTAGGAGTCTCTGACGTCACCTGATGGCACTGACCACTCAGAGCAGTCCAGTGTGCCAGCAGCACCTCTGTTTCCAAGATGGCAGAAGTCTGGAGCACACTGGAGGAGCTCTGGGCACCTCCCAGGGGAGGTACAGGTCAGGGGAGTGGTCACTACCCTTTCCTTTGTCCAGTTTCGCGCCAGAGCAGGGCTAAGGGGTCCCTGAACCGGTGTAGACTGGCTTATGCAGAAATGGGCACCAAATGTGTCCATGAAAGCATTTCCAGAGGCTGGGGGAGGCTACTCCTCCCCTGCCTTCACACCATTTTCCAAAGGGAGAGGGTGTAACACCCTCTCTCAGAGGAAGTCCTTTGTTCTGCCATCCTGGGCCAGGCCTGGCTGGACCCCAGGAGGGCAGAAGCCTGTCTGAGGGGTTGGCAGCAGCAGCAGCTGCAGTGAAACCCCAGGAAAGGCAGTTTGGCAGTACCAGGGTTTGTGCTACAGACCACTGGGATCATGGGATTGTGCCAACTATGCCAGGATGGCATAGAGGGGGCAATTCCATGATCATAGACATGTTACATGGCCATATTCGGAGTTACCATTGTGAAGCTACATATAGGTAGTGACCTATATGTAGTGCACGCGTGTAATGGTGTCCCCGCACTCACAAAGTCCGGGGAATTGGCCCTGAACAATGTGGGGGCACCTTGGCTAGTGCCAGGGTGCCCTCACACTAAGTAACTTTGCACCTAACCTTTACCAGGTAAAGGTTAGACACATAGGTGACTTATAAGTTACTTAAGTGCAGTGTAAAATGGCTGTGAAATAACGTGGACGTTATTTCACTCAGGCTGCAGTGGCAGGCCTGTGTAAGAATTGTCAGAGCTCCCTATGGTGGCAAAAGAAATGCTGCAGCCCATAGGGATCTCCTGGAACCCCAATACCCTGGGTACCTCAGTACCATATACTAGGGAATTATAAGGGTGTTCCAGTGAGCCAATGTAAATTGGTAAAATTGGTCACTAGCCTGTTAGTGACAATTTG
Source organism: Pleurodeles waltl (assembly GCF_031143425.1). NCBI lineage: Eukaryota > Metazoa > Chordata > Amphibia > Caudata > Salamandridae > Pleurodeles > Pleurodeles waltl. The sequence continues at coordinate 236,186,504 of NC_090443.1, read as the reverse complement.
AAAGAAGTGAGAGAGCATAACCACTGAGGTTCTGGTTAGCAGAGCCTCAGTGAGACAGTTAGGCATCACACAGGGAACACATACCTATAGGTCACAAACTTATGAGCACTGGGGTCCTGACTAGCAGGGTCCCAGTGACACATAACAAACATACTGAAAACATAGGGTTTTCACTATGATCACTGGGCCCTGGCTAGCAGGGTACCAGTGAGACAGTGAAAACACCCTGACATACACTCACAAACAGGCCAAAAGTGGGGATAACAAGGCTAGAAAGAGGCTACTTTCTCACAGGGTGTGTGACAGCATGCAGGTAGGGTGGGGGATATGATAGTTAAGATTTGACTTACCAGTGTCCCATCCTCCACCGACTCCTCCGAGGCCCTCAGGATGCAAGATGGTCAAGACTTGCTCCTCCCATGTTGTTAGTTGTGGGGGAGGAGGTGGGGGTCCGCCGTCTGTCCTCTGCACCGCGATGTTGTGCCTGGAGACCCTGGAATGCACCTTCCCCGTAGGTCGTTCCACCTCTTCCTGATGTCCTCCCTATTTCTTGGGTGCTGTCCCACGGCGTTCACCTTGTCCACTATTATGCGCCATAACTCCATCTTCCTGGCTATTGATGTGTGCTGTACCTGTGAGCCAAATAGCTGTGGCTCTACCCGGACGATTTCCTCCACCATGACCCTGAGCTCCTCCTCGGAGAAGCGGGGGTGTCTTTGGCGTGACTTGGGGTGGTGTGGGTGAGGTGTGGGGTAGTGCATATGGTGATGAGTGTGGTGAGTGTAGTGGTGTGTGGTGTTTTGTGCGTGGATGTTGTGTGGGTGATGGTGTTGTTTGGCTCTGTGTGATGAGGTTGTCAATTGCTGTGCTGTCTCTCTGGCCTTCTCTCAGAATTTCTGGTCATAGGGGTTTGTGGGTGATGTGGGTGTGTATTTTATATTGTGTTGTGTGTGTGTGTATGTGTATCAGGTGTGTGTATTTGGAATTGTCCAATGTGGCGGTGTTTTGTATGTGTATGTGTATTTTGAGCGTGGCGGTGTGTACCGCCAATGGAATACCGCGGTTGAAAGACCGCTGCGTGGATCCGTGGGTCGTAATAGCATGGGCGTGTTTCTGTTGGCGTGGAGGATTTGTTTCCACATGTTTATCGCTGACCTTTGGTGTGGTGGAGTTGTGTGGGTGTCTGAATTTCGGCGGATTCCGTGATGTGTGTCATAATAGCTGTGACAGTCTACCGCGGCCGTGGCGGTGTATTTGCGGTCTTCTGCACAGCGGTAAGAGCTTTATACCGCCAATGTTGTAATGAACCCCAATGTGTCTATTTTAAGCTCTAGTGCTTCTCTGGACCCTTGTATGGCCTGCAGCAGGGTGTCCAGCGTGGTTCCCGTATCAAGTTGGCCTGACCCTCCCTCTCACCTTCTTCCCCAAGGCCGTCTCTCTTCTGGGGTTTGCCCATTTTAGGAAGCCTGTTCTCTTTCGCAGGGCTGAGGCCCGTTTCAGCTCCACTCCCTCTGTTCCATCGGCGTGTGTTACCCCGCTCAGCCTGGCTAGGATCTTTCCTCTGTTGTTTTCCCGACTCGAATGTTCTGATTCTTGTTGTGGTGGCCCCTCGCACTTCAGATTATCATGCAGCAGGGGCTGACTGGCATCGCCCCAGTGCCCAGCCTCCACAAGGGTGTGGCTGGGCTGTTCACATGGGTGCAGCTTTGTGTATCTGTTTCTGGATTCTGGGCCCCGGGTTGGGCTCCCCTCGCCGGGGGGGGTGCAGTCAGGATCCCAGGCCTACAGGCCGTTGGCAGCCTCGCTACTGCAGCGCCTCCCTCTCCGGACTCCACGGGAGGGGTCACTGCCCCTCGTCCTCTGACGGACGATGCACCCGATTCCCGGCACCAACCCCGGGACCAAAGATCTCTGCCACTCCCCCAGTTCAGGACCGGCCTGTCCCTTTTCTTTCTCCCTTTTGCAGAGCAGGGCTCAGGGGAGTACCTTTGGGGCTCCCCGAGGTTGATGTAGATCCGGAGCGGTGTCGCAGGGGCGGCGCCCGAGGACCTCCATGGGGCGCGCGCCCATCCCGCCGCCCCCGATGCACCTGTCAGCCTCTGACTGGTCGGGTGAAGGTGCTAACTTGTCCCTCCTAGCCGCTGGTGGTACCCCGCGGCACGGCGGCCGGGCGAGCCCCGCTCCTCTAAACTAGAGGAGTGGGGCTCACCCACTGTGCCTCTTGGACGCCCCCATTTTACAGATCGGCCACGGCTTGCGGCCCGGGTTATCGGCCCGTCCAGGGCTGTCCGAGCTCCCCACTGCACATCCAGTAATTGCTTCAGGTGTTCCGCCAGGAGACAGGATTGATGTGCAATGGTTGGAGGCCGCCGGGAGCTCTGCTTTAGTCGTGCTGCTCTATCGGCCTCAGGAAACACCCCCATCAGCGAGCTACATGGTAAAATTGTATTTCCTAACTGTAACCTCTAACTTTTGACAGTGAGTGTGTGAGTGTGTTTATAGGTGTCTCAGTAGGTCTGTGAGTGTGTGAAAGAGTGTTTAAGTAAGTCTGTGGAAAGGTGGGTGTCTGAGTGTCCAAGTCAATCTGTGTGTGAGTATGTGAGTATCTGAGTAGGCCTCTGAGTGGGTATATGAGTCTCTGCATGCATTTGTAAGTGCATGAGTTTCTGAGTGGATCTGTGAGGGGGTGCATGAATGTCTGAGACGGTCTGTTAGTATGTGCATGAATGTCTGATTGGGTCTGTGAGTGGCTACATGAGTTGCCTAAGTGGGTCTATGAGTGGGTGTGTGAATGTCTGAGTGGGTCTGTGTTTGAGGACATGGGTCTCTAAGGGGGTGCATGAGTGTCTCAGTGCTTCTGTGAGTGGGTGTGTGAGTGTCTGAGTGGGAGTGTCTGTAGCTGCATGAGTGACTCACCCACAAAGAAACCGCACCTGACCCTTTATCGCACAGGAATCCACAGTTTTCCACAAAATGTCAACCCAACCGAAGTACTTTCAACTGGTCAGTTAGTGAGTGCTACCTCATTGGGTAAATGTCCAGTGTGCATTCTACACTACAGCTGCGTAATGGACCAGGAGGAAATGTCTCTAGCGATCTTGTGTTCATTGTTCCTCGTGTGTCTTTCTCCAGAATTTCCTAATACCATGAATCCTCCTATAGAGAGAGCAACAAGACTACAAAGATGTAAATCTCCACCAAACCATGGTCCTTCATCTTAGCTACATGACATAAGTACTTCTTTGTTTGGTGGAAGTATCCTCATATTCCTCAGCATCAAGAACATGCCACTAAAATTGTCAGGAAACACACTGGGGGCCCTGTGGTAAGCTGTCCATCACCATGGCAAAAAGCGGGAAGACCTTTGAATACTACTAAGGTGGATAGGCGGGGCCAAGCTGGGGGAGCTTCTAGTTTATTAGCACATTTGCATTCTTGTAGCAATTTGAAGGGAGAACTATGGGCTCTGCTCTCAGCAAGAGAGGAAATAACCTACTCAATACAGTAACATACAGATTGTGCTCCAATAGATGAAAGATGCATTCACCTCCATGAAGGATTTCAGAGTTTTTTTCAATCAGAAATCACAGAGTAAACACACTTGATCTGTCTTCGCCAAGTCCAGGAGTTGGGAACTGTTGTCCTTTCTAGAGTGGAGCTTCAAGTGGGGCACCTGCTACATTTATATTTGTAAGTGCTTCCTTTTGAGATTATATTTCTGGGAAATGGACATCATGGTCAGAACGGAAACTGACCTGCTCATTTAGACAGCAAGAGTCCACAGTTTTGCACAAAAAGTCTATCTAACTGAAGTACTTTATACTGGTTAGTTACTAAGTGCTATTAAATGGCCAGTGTCCAAGATGGGGCCTGCATGGCCCACCTCCCCCAGGCAGTTTTGGCCCTGATGACCCATCTCTCTGGGCCCCAAATATTAAATGGGGCATGGGGTCCTGTGGCCCCCTTCAAGGTCTGTTTTGTCCCCAGGGACTGCCGGCCTCTTTAAATAGAGAAGGGGGTCATGAGTCTGCCCCTCCCTGGTCTGATTTAAGCCCCAGGGACACCACTGCCTGGGGCCTGGCCTTCATTAAATAGAGAAGGGGGGCCCTGCAAACCCCCCCTCCCTGGGCTGATCTTGGTCCTGCTAACCCCATTCCCTGGGGCTCAGCCTTCATAAAATGGAGGAGGGGGCCGTGGGGCCCTTCTACCCAGGCTGGTCTCGGCCCCAGGGATCCCATCCCCCGGGGCTCAGCCATCTGAATGAAGAAGCCCCTGCGGTCCCAGCCAGCTCCCTGTCTTCTGCAGAGCAAAAAAGGAATGCACACAGGGAGCTACTAAACATGCAATTCCCAGTCTGCAAAGCAATAGTTTCATCTCTTTCTCTGCCCACATCTCCGGAGCACATCCATTAAGGCAAATGTAGGCAGATGGGGTGAAGTAGGCTGCCATGATTCGGTTGATCATTTTTGGTCCCAATGCGAGTTTGTGCAAGACGGCCATCAAAAATGCCCAGCTGACCCAGTCAATTCAATTCAATTCAATTCAAATCAATCTTTATTCAGATTTTACTCCATAAAAGATAAAACAATCTCTTTAAAATAGTAAAATATACAGTAAGATACTTAAAAAAATAAATAAAAAAAAACATTACTAATAGATAAATAAGTAGATAAAAAACCCTTACTACTACAGGTTGAGGAATTATTCATTCTCATACTGAAGATTTTCTAAGTACGACAGCTTTCTCCTTAGTTCAATGGCATTTAGAATACATTTTATCACTGCATCACATTTCTCATTGGTATCCAATTTACATAAGTAGTTAAAAGCTTCTCTACAATAAAATAATTTATTAGTAATAAATAAAGGTTTTTAAAATTGCTTCCTAGCATCGTGATAAAATTTACAAGATATAATAAAGTGCATTGTGGATTGTGCAAACTGTCCCACACAGGGGCACTTCGGTAGACTTTTACTCCAAATCCTCACCTTTGGGAAAGCTACCAAAAACTGCAGCGTTCTAAAGCGCATTCCAGTCAGATAAAATCTATCCTGAATGTTTGCTACTTTCAGCAAATAATTTGGCATTACCTCATTATTTTCAGTCATATAAAGTGCTACTGTTGTCTTCCAACATTCCCTATTTTCTCTGTCACAGACTCTCCATGCCATAAGTTGATCTTTCAATTCTTTCTTGCTAAATTGAAGGATAATACCTGGATTGTCCAAATTTGGAACTAAATTTATACCTTTCAACAAATCTTTTAAATGCATGAACCACGGAATTCTATCCCAATATTCTGGTGTAAGGCAATCTTTAACAATCTTTTGGGTAAAATGCGTCCCTTCTTTAGACCAAATACCATGCCAGGCCAACAACGCATTGGTGTATATTAGATCTTCCACATAAGGGCAACCCAACTCCTTATGTACCATAAATGTGGAGGTAGTATTTGGCACTGGCAATAGTCTGCAAAAAAAAATATTCTGTAGCACGTGTAATGAACGGATCTCGGGCATCAAACCCCAAAGGGCAGAACCATATGTAATGCTGTTAATTGATTTACTTTTGTACATTTGCAGCATTTCCCTAAGGGGTTGTTTGCCGATTTCTAAATCTAAAAACAGCCTCAGTTGTCCTAACATACTTCATCTTGATGATTTATAGATGTTGTTTCCAATGTCCCATACTAGAAAACTGTATATCCAGATAAGTAAATCCATTCACCTCTTCACATTTATAACCTTTGATAAAAAAGGCTTTCTTCCTGACCTTTCCCTGCCCACAAGTCATTACAACAGTTTTGCTCATATTCAACAACATATCTCTTTCCTCCATAAATTCCACAACGCCCTCGATTAACCGCTGCAGCCCATTTGCAGTTTGTGACAGTAGTACAGCATCATCTGCATATAAAAGAACTGGGATAGAGCATTCTCCTATTTTAGGGGTATCGATTTTAATATTTTTTAAATGGGCATCTTCTCCATTTATGTAAAGGGAGAATAGAAGAGGCGCCAAAACACAGCCTTGACGCATTCCTCTCCCTATCCTAAAACCTGGGGTACACTCGCCATTTCTTCCATATCTCACCCGTGCTGTTAAATGATTATATAATTGTGCCAAGAAACTTATCATATCTAAGGGTGCGCCCATATCTGTCAGAACTTTCCACAGCTTAGCATGGTTCACCAAATCAAAAGCACTGCTAAGATCAGCAAAACAGAGGAACATATGGCACTTCCTTGCTATTGTATATTTGCTTATTATTAAATTAAGGTTTATACATTGTTCCACAGTACCAACCCCAGGCCTGAATCCCAATTGAGCCTCTGTGCGTATATGGTTTTTGGTTGCCCATAATTCTAATCTTTCTAGGTTACTCTTCCTAGCAATTTGATGGAGGTATCTAAAAGTGAGATTGGCCGATAGCATTTGGAGTCACCTCTATCTCCCTTTTTGAAAATGGGGTCAATTATGCTTCCAGTCCAAGATGTTAAAATATATCCCTTTGTCACACTCTAAAAGACTTGGGTGAAAATAGGGCACCATAAATTGATGTATGTCAAGTAGGCATCTACTGGCACCCCATCAGGGCCTGGTGCCTTCCCTTTCAAACATCTTCCCATAGCAGATTTCACTTCCCCTATACTAACTGGTTTAAAAAAAGGTGGCTTTATCTCAATTATCCCCCTATTCAATATGTGAGTAGTCAGATTATCTGGGTTAAAAATTAAGCCAAAATGTGAAAGCCATTCTGATGACGGGACATGTACTGTTATTTGGGGTACATCATTATTTTTTAGGAATGGTTGATTAATAGTTTTCCAAAATAAAGTACTATATTTTAATGTCGTTGCTTGCTCAAGATTAGCCCATGCCCTAGCTCTCAATTGTGCCTTCCTCGTCATTAGTGCATGTTTGTAATTAGAACGTTTAATAATGACTTCTTCCCTGTTTCTTGGTCGAGCCTGCAGGGCTTGTTTTAATTCCTGGCTCGCTAGTGAACAATTGTGATCAAACCACCCCACTTTTTTGCTCTTTTTGTTCCCCAATGTTCTTACTAGGCTTCCTGCAATGGCATTTCTAAGCTGGATAAAGGATCCTAAGATCTCATTTGGGCTTTGGTTATGTTCTGTACATGTGAGAATATCCTGATGGTGTCGTGTCACAACTTTTTTCATCACATCTATTTTATTTACCCCAGTCCATTTCATTACAATACCATTTTCCCTTCTTATTCCTATAATCCTTGCCAATCGTTCACCTAAATTAAAGGGTTTAGCCAATCTCATAGTTAATAACAAGGGATAATGATCACTATAGATGGTTGGCTCAATCTTCAGGGATTCTACCATATCCATATTATTCTTAGACATTACTATATGGTCAATTAATGAGAAATGTCCTCTTCCTATAAATGATGGAAGCTTCATTCCTTTAAGCCCGTCTTGTTCCATCAGTTCTAAATCATATCTAAATAATATCTCATTCAGTGCAATTCCGTAATTGTTATGTAAAAAGTGCAATTGTGCGCTCCCCCCATCGTCGACAAATCCACATGTCTTTCCTATAGTATTCTGGCATGTCCCAATATTGAAATCTCCAACCCATACTATTATATACCTTGAAGTTATATCATTCACAGTCAATGCCACTACTCTATTGGTGCCATCAAATGTATTGTTGTAGTAGTTTATTAAAACAATCCCTAAAATTCCATCTATCCGAAGATATAAAAAACGATAATAAGGGGAATCAAGGGAGGATTTCACCAATATATACAGTACCAATGTTGAGATCAGTATTGCTCATCCTCCCTTTGCCCTTCCACTAAGTCAGGCAGAAGCTGGGGTGGAAAATATGGCATATCCTTCAATAAAAAAGGATCCTGTGTGCCATGTCTCTTATAGGCAGATTATATGTGATGAATTTATTATGGTCTGCCATTCCTTCTCAACCATTTTCGTTTTTACTCCAGCAATATTCCATGACATGAGTATAATTAAGTCTCCTGCTAGGGGCCTCCCATCTGTCTCAGTGTCACCATTGCAACTTGAAGATTTTGGAATGGGGGCTACAATAGTTGGTTGTATTTTGTCAGGTAGCAAGATCTCTTTTCTACTCATGTCCTCCTGCTGTTAGTCCAAATCCTGTTACTCAGGGGAGCAAATCGATTGGTACACTCTGGTTTGTTATACTTCACCAAATTACTGGATGTTTTCCCTGTGGCCCCCGTGTCTCTTATGCCTGAGGTATTCATCATTCTGTAAAAATATCCTAAAGGAACAGCCATAAGTTCGATATCTTATATCCAAGTCCGCTAGTAATTGGCCCACAAAACGAGGATTACGAAAATTAACCACAATGCAGTCTCCCTCTTCTTCCTCCAAATATCCCACCCAATCAACTCTTCTTGCATATAAGATTTCACGAAATAGTATATCTGGTGTACATATATTCCCTGCCATCCAGTGTACTACCTTGTTACGTAAATCTGCCCAGGTCTCAACGATGTTTGGTCCCAATTTGGGAATATTTTTAAGAATGATTGTATATGGTGAAGCATCTGGCGGTAATTGTAATACCTCTTTCACAGGTCTATTTCTAATCAAGGACTGGCATCTATGATTCCTATCCAATTGCTCCGTATGATTAGTCATGGGTTCCTTAGGCAAGGGAATTTCTTTCTGTATGGGGTGCTGATATTCTATACTTCTTTTATTAGAATCTGGTTTCCCTGTCATTACACTATTCCTTATATCTACATTTGATATAGTGTCACAACCATGGGACACATTTTTCGCTTTAGTCATTTAATTAACACCTACTTCTATCTTAGTTATAGGTTCTTTTATCTCCTTGAATTCTAGCAATACTTTTGACTCTATCTGGTCTAGCTTGCCATGCAGTTTCTTGAGAAGGGTTTCCATACGTTTTTGTAAGGGGCCATCGTTGTCTGATGATAGTGTTACTGCATGACCCCCATGCATTTCAGTTATTAATTTTCTACCCTTAGAAAACTGTGAAGTTGGTAGCATAAACTTAGAATTAGTAGTCTTCCTACTTCATTTTTTCTTTGGTGGTGAGGGAATTTGGTCATCTGTACTGTTCAAGGAATCAATTTCTTCTATTATATCTGTAGGTAATAAAGAGCCTAAGGGAGATCTAGGATCCGTCCCTGTACATTTTTCCGTTGGGGATTTCAGTTCAGAAATTAAACCTACAGCCTCAGTGCTCACTCCAGTGATAGCCTCATGTAAGACATTTTTTGTGGCCACTAAGCGTGCTTCAGCATTAAAAATTTCTTCATTAATTTTCCCCATTGCATCTGTGAGATAATTTGTGATCGTATTAGCACTTCTCTGATTTTTTTTATTAATGCCATTCCCTATTTGGTTTTGCTTTCTTTTCCCCATTATGTATATTATATATATGGGGTTACTATGTTGAACACTTTTATCTAGTCGCAACAAAATATATGCAAATCACTAAGCCAAATAACAACAAAATTAGTCCAGCCCAACTTCCTCCGGGCTCTGGCAGGCACGACACAGGAGTTCAAAGAAAGGAGTTATTAGAGGGCTCCTGCCCCTGTCCACAGGGCCGGCACCAACTACAATCGCAAAGCGGGAGTGCAAAGAAAGGAGTTGTTAGAGGGCTCCTGCCCCTGTCTATAGAGCCGGCACTAGCAGCAGCTCAAAGTCTTTAAGCGCCTCCTCGTGGCCCTAAAACACACTGGGTGATGTGGTCCATACGTGGGTCAGACTGAGAAAGCGCATACCCCTACCATATGTAGGTGCCCAAAAACCAGTAATTTCCCCAAAAAATAAAAATGTCAGGGGGGTGGCCCAGCCCAGCCTCTGTCAGGTGCTGACGGGCACAGGACGGGCCCGCCCTTGGCCCAGGCTTCGCCCGGGCACTGCCAGCGTGCGTCCCACGAGGCGGGTGCACGAGATAGATTTAAAGGGATCCTGCCCTTGTTGGTACAGCTGTCGCCTCCTCCCTCGCAAACGCGCTTCCCGCGAGGTGGGAGTGCGAGTTAGATTTAAAGGGCTCATGCCCTTGTTGGTACAGCCGCCGCCTCCTCCCTCGCAAACGCGCTTCCCACAGGGCGGGAGCGCAAGTTAGATTTAAAGGGCTCCTGCCCTTGTTGGTACAGCCGCCGCCTCATCCCTTGCAAACGCGCTTCCCCCAGACCCAGTCAAAGTCCTTCTTCGCATCCAAGGAGAGAAGCAGTGAAGGAATATTGTGTTTGTGCACCATTTCTATCAGGTGGGTCAGGTGTCTAATGTTGTCTGCTCCTTGGTGCTTGTGTGCCCGACATGGTCAGGGTTAATTAAGCTGGAGAGTAGGGTTTTCTAGGCAGAGAGTGAGGATTTTAGTGTAAAGAGTGGCGTCTGTCTTTAACAGTGCTATGGGGTGCTAAGAGGCACATTTGGCGGGGGCTTTCCCAAGTTGTGTGATCAGTACTAGTTCAGCCTCAAACATTGTGGGTGTTACGCTCATGGCAGGGTAAAGGAGTTGAAGAGAGGGTGAAGTGGTCAAAGAGTGGAGCCAGAAAGAGTTTGTAGAAAGTGACATGAAGGCTGTTGAGCCCTGTAGATTTCCTGGCTCATAGTGTCCAGAGGGCTTTCCGAAATATAACAGGTTCTATTGGGGTCTCTAGAAGGTCCCGATGTGTGGGATGTAGAGGTCTCATTTTTACAGGTATGCCTGAATGTCTTGGTGATCTGGGTACCCTGTTTGTACAGGGCATGACACATTTTTTTGGCACACCCATGACCGCCAGGGCCGGGCACCGCGGAAGCATCGCCAACAGGCTGGCGGTGCTTCCTGGGCCATTCTGACCGCGGCGGTAAAGCCGTGGTCAGAAAAGGGGAACCGGCGGTTCCATGCAGCGCCGCCATGGGGATTCCGACCCCCTTCCCGCCATCCTGTTCCTGGCGGTTTTTACCGCCAGGAACAGGATGGCGGGAACGGGTGTCGTGGGGCCCCTGGGGGCCCCTGCACTGCCCATGCCACGGGACACACGCTGAGGGGCTGCTGTGAGGGCGGTGCTGGTAGGGGGGGTGGCGGCTGTACCTGTTGATGCAATGGGCACAGAGGGGCCCACCACCGCAAGGGAGTTCCCATCAGAGGAGGAGTCGGTGTCGCTGGTCTCTGCTCCTGTCCCGCTGTGGAGCTCCCCTCACCCTCTGTCCCACTGGTGACTTCAGACTCCGTTGTCTCGCCCTCCAGGGCCATGTGGGATGCAGCACCCTCCTGCTCTGGTGGCACAGCTCCTCCGCCTGATGATGCTAATGGACACAAGAACAGGGAGACCACAAAAAGGGGGGAAAGAAAGAAGTAATACATGTTCAGTGCATGCAATACCAGTACCGTTGGCGGACACTACAGAGACAGCAGCCCTCTGCACTGTGCCATGCACTTAGAGTTCCCTGATTAATGATAGGGACATGGGGTACATGGTCTATGCCCAATTGCTGCACACATAGAAGTCACAGGAGCCTGACTAGGTGTAGATGGCTCTTACCACTGGTGGGATTGGGGTGCCACTTAGCCTGCCTCACAAAGGGTCCTTGCCTACAAAGCTAGCCCTAGCCTAGGGGAACCCACTGCCACCTCCCCCACCCAGTCACCTCCAATGCCCGCAGAGTCAGACGGATGTGACGTTACTCACCCCCTTGTGGCTACTGTGATGCCCTCAAGTGCCCATCCAACTCCAGATACGCCACCTCCAGGATCCGGAACATCAGGGGGGTCATGGTGTGACGGGCACCCCTCTCACGTTGGGAGGCCATCCCCAGCTGGGCCTCCGCTGTCTTCTTGCTCCAGCGGCGAATGTCCTCCCATCTTTTCCAGCAGTGGGTGCTCCGTCTGTGGTGGACCCCAAGGGTCCGGACGTCCTTGGTGATGGCACGCCAAATGTCCTTCTTCTGGTGGGTGCTGACCTAGAGGAATAGTACAGGGGAACAGCAAAAACTTCAAACGTCCGGACCGTCACAGTCATTGGCCACGTTCCCACCCTTGCCCTGACGCACATGCACTAACTTTCCAATCATGTAATAGTCACCTACAGACTTGATTGTACCACAATCCAGGAACTGTGTGCCCAGTTGGAGCCAGCCCTGATGTCAGCTATCCTCCATCCCACAGGAAACCCCCCTCTAGAGCAGGTCCTGTCAGTACTCCATTTCCTGGAAAGTGGGTCTTTTCAAACAACAGTGGCCATAGCATCAGGGATGTCCCAGCCTATGTTCTCAAACGTGTTGTCCAGAGTGTGGTCTGCCCTGCTGAAACACATGCGCAGCTACATCGTGTTCCCTCAGGTGAAGGATTTGCCTACAGTGAAAGGTGACTTCTATGCCCTGGGACATATCCCCAACATCATTGGTACCATTGATGGGTACCATTGATGGGACACATGTGGCCTTGGTCCCCCAACCGCAGGAGTGAACAGGTGTACAGAAACCGGAAGAGCTACCATTCAATGAATGTGCAGATGGTGTGTTTGGCCGACCAGTACATCTCCCATGTGAACGCCAAGTTTCCTGGCTCAGTGCATGACGCTCATATTCTGAGGAATAGCAGCATCCCTTATGTGATAAGGCAACTCCAGAGGCACGGTGTGTGGCTATAAGGTGAGGACAAGGACCCTATACCCTGTGAATAGTTGTCTGGGTCTGGGGTTGTCCCTAAGGGTTAGTGTGTGTCTAACAATTGTCCTTCGACATTTGCAGGTGACTCTGGTTACCCCAACCTGTCATGGCTACTGACCCCAGCGGGAAATCCCAGGACAAGGGCAGAGAACCGCTACAATGAGGTGCCTTTTCTGCAGGAGGATGGTCCAGGAGGAGCTCTTGTGGCAGCTGTGGAGCCTGTGGACAGTAAAGGAGAGGAGGCAGAAGAAGAGGATATCGACAACAGAAACAACGTGATCCAGCAATACTTCCAGTCAGACACAGGTAAGAAGACATCACTGCCTCCTACATCTGATAAAATTGTTAGACCTATCATATGTCTGTCACTTTCACCCAGTGTATGGACCCTGACCTGTCACTTTGCCTTTCCATTTCACAGATGTGGGTCCCACTGTGTGACCTCTGCTATGTTACCGCATGGACTAGAGCTGTGTGACATAGGTATGTTGACAATACAATGGACATTGCTATTTTCGTTAGCTATAGCAAATACACATTAGTGAAAGCACAGACTGACTCCGGATTGTTTTGTGATTCAAGGGTGTTTATTTAAGTGCAAAATAGTGGAGGGGGTTGTAAAATGGTCAGGAGTGATGGTGGAGGAATGTCAATGGCAGAGTCCAGTTATTTGTCTCACATGTGCATTGTCCAAAGGGGCATAGGAAGTGGAGCTAGGGCAGTTTAAGGATGGACAGGGTGACAAGGTGGGACAGAAGGATGACATTCAGGGTGGTCTCATTTCTTGGTGGGGTCTTGGCATTGTTTCTGTCTTTGTCCTGGATCTCAGGGACCGTTTGCGGGGTGGTTCTCCATCTGCAGGGGGTGGGGTCTGGTGTGTTGGTCCTGTGGCGGTGCCTCCTGTCCACTAGCGCCGGCAGAGGTGATGGGCAGTTCATCATCCAGGCTAGTGTCATGGGCCCCTTGTTGTGCCACAATGTCCCTCCTGGTGTTCACAATGTCCTTCAGCACCCCTACTATGGTGACCAGGGTGGTGTTGATGGACTTGAGTTTCTCCCTTAACCCCAAATACTGTTCGCGCTGCAGCTGCTGGGTCTCCTGAAACTTGGCCAGTACCGTTGCCATCGTCTCCTGGGAATGATGGTATGCTCCCATGATTTTGGAGAGGGCCTTGTGGAGAGTGGGTTCCCTGGGCCTGTCCTCCCCCCTGTCGCACAGCCGACCTCCCAGTTCCCCTGTTTTCCTGTGCATCTGTCCCCTGAACCGTGTGCCCACTGCCACTGCCCCCAGGTCCCTGCTGTTCTTGGGTTGGTGGGTTTGCCTGGGTTCGCTGTAGTGGTGGACACACTGCTGCTTGAAGTGTCCTGGGGACAGAAGTATGGTCCCGCTGGGTGGGTGCTGTGCTGGTGTTTCCTGAGGGGGGAGGCTCTGTGGTGACTTCTGACTGTGTCAGGGGAACCAACTGTCCCGAGGTCCCAGATGGGCCGGGCTGGTCATCTAGATCCGGTTGGACAGAGCTGCTGTCATCACTGTGGGCCTCTTCTGTGGGGGAGGTGAAAATGTCTGGAACTTCCTGTCCAGTGACATTGGGTAGGGGTCCTGCAGGGGTGTAAAGGCATGATTATTGCATCTTTGTGTGCCATTGTGTGCAATGGGTGGGCGACCCTGTACCCCAGTCTGACATTCTTGTGTAGGGCCTTGTGTGATAATTGTTTTGGGGTCTGTGTGGGTATCTGTAGTGGATATGTTTTGGTGATGGGTGTCCATGCTTTGTTGTTGCATGCAGGGCTTGGTGTTGGGATGTGTGGTTTGTGATAGTGGGACATATGTGAGGTGTTGGAGTGATTGGGGTGAGGGCGAGGGTGGGGGTATGTGATAGCATTCAGTAGGGTGAGGGATATGGTAGTTAAAGATTTGCCTTACCAGAGTCCATTCCTCCTGCTACTCCTGCGAGGCCCTCAGGATGCAGTATAGCCAAGACCTGCTCCTCCCATGTTGTTAGTTGTGGGGGAGGAGGTGGGGGTCCGCTGCCAGTCCTCTGAACTGCAATCTGGTGTCTTGAGACCACGGAACACACCTTCCCCCATAGGTCGTTCCACCTCTTCCTGATGTCATCCCGTGTTCTTGGATGCTGTCCCACTGCGTTGACCTGTCCACGATTCTGCGCCACAGCTCCATCTTCCTAACTATGGAGGTGTGCTACACCTGTGATCCGAATAGCTGTGGCTCTACCCGGATGATTTTCTCCACCATGACCCTGAGCTCCTTCTCAGAAAACTTGGGGTGTCTTTGCAGTGCCATGGGTGGTGTGGGTGATGTGTGAGGTGGTGTGTGTTGTGATGTGTGAGGGGATGTGTTTCTGTGTTGGGTGAGGTGCGTGTATGTTGTGTGAGTGATGTTGTTGAGTGACTGTGGATGCTAGTTTGTTGGTGGTGGTGTCTGTCTCTGGCCTTCTGTTGCAATTCTGGTCATAAGGGTTTGTGAGTGATGTGGGTGTGTGTTTTATATTGTATTGGGTGTGTGGCAGTGGTGTGTGTATGTGTATCAGGTGTGTGTATTTCGATTCGTCCAATGTGGTAGTGTTTTGTAAGTGTGTGTGTATTTTGAGTGCGGCGGTGTGTACCGCCAATGGATTACCGCGTTTGAAAGGCCGCCGCATGGATTCTTGGGTCATGATAGTGTGGGTGTATTCCTGTTGATGTGACAGTGGAGGTTTTGTTATCGCCAGTTTATCACTGACCTTTGGTGTGGCGCACTTGTGTGGGTGTCTAGATTTTGGCGGATTCCGAGCTGTGACTCGTAATAGTTGTAGCGGAATTCTGCGGCCGCAGCGGTGTGTTGGTGGTCTTCTGCATGGCAGTAAGTGGCATTTACCGCCAATGTTGTAGTGAGGGCCTTAATGTTTTGAAGGTAGGCTATGAAGTCTGCCTTTGTGGTGCCAGAGTATCCTGATTTGTTGCCCGGTGATGTGGAGGGCCGAGTGGCTGTGCCCTAATGTGAGCACCAGTCCGGTCATCTGTGTGGAGGATTTGAGTTCTTTCCACTAGTACCCTCTATTGTTGTGAGTTCTGTGGCTTCCTGGAGTGTCTGGTTCTCCATTTCTAAGAGGAGATTAGACTAAATGGGAAGCCTCACTGATTTTGACATTATACCCTCTAAGATGGTCCACAAATGGTTTGAAATCCTTGTATTTTTTCAGAGTGATTGGTGCCAGATCTTGAAAGTTGAGCCTCTGAAAATTATATCTTCCTTTCATTTGGCTTTTACATAGTTTCCCCTTTGTCTTCAAAGAAATGGAGAAGGGTGAGGGTGTCAAACAAGAACCCTCCATGCAGGATGATGAGAAGAAAGTCCTATGGGCCCCGTATAGTCAGATGGGTGGTGATTCGTATTGGCCTCTAATTGCCTCAAGCAGGTGAAACTGATTAGGTGGACTCCCTCAACACCCTTTTGGCACTCCCCTAATTCCATAATTCCTATGTTGTTGGGGCAATATTTGTATTCCAGGTGTTCCTGATTCACCTGGATCTGCTGGTTTTCTAGGGCACTCACTCAGTGCCAAAGCATCTCTATGTTGTCCACTCTGTCATGCAGGTCTGTGACTTCTTTATACGGGTATTGGAGGCATGCTTTAAAATTGAGCTGATCGCTTGGAGACATCTTGTGTTGTGGGTGTGGAAGTGGGGTCTCCACCGTGTTGTGTGCCAGGTCTTCCTAGTTCCTATATCTGCCATAGAAACTTCTCTGGGCTGCCTCCCTTTCACCATGGTTCCTCCATGTGGAGGTGGACTGGGGAAATAGGGGCTGGTGTGGCTGGAGGGACTTGCAAATGGCATTACCTTAGGGATTCCTTCTTGCAATGGTGGCAATCTGGGTAGCAGGAGGCATCTCTGAGGTTTTTATGGTAATGCAGTCAAGAGGAGGAAGTAAAGGACCTGGTGTGGGTGGTTTAGCGGGGTCCTCACTAGTCCTTCATTCCCCAACCTTCAATTCAGATAGAGACCTGACTGAGGGCCCAAGATAGGAATGAGCCCTCAAAGTGTGCTTGGTGTCGGCCGCTAGTTGGTCCCCGCCATCACACCTGGGTACCAACACATAATGTAAAAAGTTCATTATATGATACATTAAAGTAATCATAATGACAGAGGAGGGTCTTTTCATAATCCTACAACCAGAAAAGTGTGGCTATATAAACTACATAAAAAATAAATAGGTTGTCTAAATAGCTATTGTAATGTTATGATGTCACTGTGCTATGTGTATCATTTGAGGATTTAAGTTTTCATTATGAAGTGTTTGTTTTGACCATTGTATCCCAATATAATATATATATGTATGTTACAATAGTCATTCAATATAGCAATTAATACTGTGGGGCTTATAATTTACGCTATCTGCAGGATTGAACTTAACTTCACAATTAAATACCTACACCTTTTCTTACTTCTAAGTACAAAGAATATCAGAAAATTAAGCTACATGACTATGTACTTTGCATCACATATTCATGTATACACTTGTTAAAATACTCTTTATTTTTTCACAAATATAAACTTTTAAGTTAAATCATGCCAGGCAATTATATTTTATAAATTCAGCTTAAAAGTTCAATTTTGCCATAGTCATATTATTCAAAACCTGTGTGTTGAGTGTAATGCAAATTTTTTGAGTGAAGGATTATGTATTTGAGGGATGTGAGACTGAGGGGCATATTTATACCCTGTTTGCACCAGATGTGCGTAATTCTTTTATGCAAATCGAACGCAAACTTAACTCCATATTTATATTTTGACGCTAGACCCGTCTAGCATCAAAATATTGGAGTGAACGTAATTTTTTGCATGCAGAAAACTACCTTACATCAATGAGATGCAAAGTAGGCGTTCCTGGGCAAAAAAAAGACTCTAAGGCCTTTGCGCCTTATTTAACCTCCCATGCAATAATCACTCATGGGAGGAGGAGGGTCTTAAATATTGGCGCTAAGCCTGTTTAGTGCCATTATTTAATGCCTGGGTCAGGGCAGGCGTTAGGGGGCCTGTGGGCCATGTTCCATGGTCAGAGGCCCATGTTCCATGGTCAGAGGCCCACAGGTGCCCTTCCCTGCACCCAGGGACACCCCCATCCATCCACACCTGGGGAACACCTAAGGATGGGGGAACCCATCCCAGGTAAGTCCAGGTACGTTTTTTTTAAAGTGCCATATAGGGGGCTTACCTGGGCCCCCCTGCATGGCACTGTGCCCAATGGCCATGCCCAGGGGACATAAGTCCCCTGGACATGGCCATTGGGCAAGGAGGCATGACTCCTGTCTTTAGTAAGACAGGATTCATGTCCATGGGGGTTGTGTGTTAAAAAATGACGCTAGTCAGGTTAGCAGCATTTTTCTGACTCTAACCTGACTAGTGCCATTCTTTAACGCACAACCTCCTGTTTACCCTACGCCTCCCCAACCCAGTTAGTGCCATTCCTTAAATATGATGCCCGGCTGACGTCTAGGAATGGCACTAGCCGGCGGTAAACTTTCTGACGCAAACCTGCGCTAATGCAGGTTTGTGTCAAAAAGTATAAAGCGGGGCCTGAGTGTTTCTGGAACATAGGAGATGGCACTTTTTAATGTACACTACTAGAAACTGGGTCTCAAGTTTACAGAGGTATGTATCCTGTCCAAGTAGGGAGCACAATCCTAGTCAGGGTAAGTCACAACACAACTTAAATTATCCTATGCTAACACTCTGGTAGCTTGACACAGGCAGGCTTAACTTTGAAGGCAATGTGTAAAGTATTTGTGCAATAACTCATACAGTAACACACTGAAAACGCTACAAAAAGACTCCACACCAGGTTAGAACAAAAGATTAGGATTGTACAAATAAAATAAGATGAGAACAACAAAACACCAATGTGTAGAAGTTGAGATATGAATTTTTAAAGAATAAATTCAAAATAGCACTTAGAATCAAATAGCTCACCTAAGGGTTACTCTAGGTTGTGCTGGACTAAGTCAAAGCCAAAGTACAGGCTGACCATGATGGAGCGCAAGTTGGCTACAGAACCCACGCAGGCCGCAGAGAACAAAGTGCCTGTCCTGATTGCAACAGTGAGATGCATGGTGAGATGCATTGATTGGGTCCTCACAGGGATGGTGATGCGTTGATCTGTCCCATATAAAGATGATGATGTGCCGATTATGACTCGCTGGAGCTGAGATGCATTGGTTCCAAAGTGTGATTCACCTAGTTTCTCCAAGCAATCAAGGAATGCGTCGGACTCCATAGATTGCTGTTGTGGTCAAGCGCAGTTCTGATGGATTGGACTCTCAAGGCAATCCATTGGTTCTGAGAGCAACATGATGATTCTCCTCCCCCAACTGGGTCGATGCATGATCGGTGCGCTCGGGTCCTGGCTTGTGTCTGTGGTGAGATGCATCAATTGGGTCCCCGCAGGGATGGCAATGCATTTGTGTCAAAGACAAGCATTGGAGCAAGATGCTTTGTTTCTGAAGTATGATACTCCAAGTTTCTTCATGCAGTCGAGGGATGCGTCGAACTATGTAGATTGCCATGGTGGCGCAGTGCTATTCCAATGCATCAGTCTCTCAAGGCAGTGTATTAGTTTTGAGAGCAATTTGCAGATTCTGCTTCTGCTGAGAATAAGGGAGGGATCAGGAGGAATTATGGTCCAGTGTATTTCCTCCTTAAGTGAACATTGAAAATCAGCGATACACTGTTCCAATCATATAAAACAGAAAATAAATAGTGACCGGGGTCCTAAATTCTAGGAGCAAGGGGCCTCACACACCCATGGGGTGTCATGCTTCATCATAGGCGCTGCTCCTCGTCAGACTGGCGCTGCAATGTCTGACGGGCACCACCCCTGACGGGGGGGCTCTTTGCCGGAGATCTTAATATGTGGTGGTGCCGTGACCCCAAAGGTGACTAAAGAATCAACGGAGATCAAAAGCAGGTAAGTAGTTAAAATTGACTCTCAAAACTGCCACTGGGACTGTGGATTTTATTGGACCCAATGAACGGTCAGGGCCAAGGTTAAAAATTAGAATCAAAAGAGTGAATAAAGAAGTTAAGATCAATCACTCTTGTAATGTAGAACATATCAATGAGAGGAGTCTGGCAATTCTCCAAAGACTACCAACTCATGGGTCAACATGTTTCGCATCCTGGTGGTCCAAACGGATCCAGTGATGCTTCATCAGGACCTTATGTGACTATATGTATCTCCTGAATAATAAGGGCCACATATATTTATCAAGAAGTTAATACAAGTGTCTCTCAACCAGCAATTAGTAGGGAGGTGTAATAATCACTTAGATAAATATGGAATAAATAATTCTAACTCGAGCCCTGCAAAAGAGAAGTACACAGGTTATACCACAGTAGGGGCGAGTCATAGCCTTACACATATCATAGGAAGGAAAGGGCGACCGTGATGTGCAGTGCAAGTGTTACTTCGTGAACAACATACATGCAAGTGCTTGTGAATACAAGCTTACCGTCCTAAAATTGAAGGCGGGCATCCTAGGATTACACGGACCAATAGTCCAGCGCTAAACAACGTCTAAACAAGGGGGAATACGAAACAACAGAATCAAATTTCCAATCAAGTAACTCATATGTGTGTTGTCATAGGGGTCTCAAATATAGTAATCATAGATTCATAATTAGTATCGTCACAGGAAGTATGGTAAACCAAACGAGATGAATGCAGCAATGAATATCTGTACAGTAGCTGTGGGACAGAGTGGTCCATAGAAATCAATGAAGATAGCAGACTATGTTGCGTTACTAGACATAGATCCTGTCTAGAAGAGAAGGCTGGGCAATGCATAAAGTCTTGGGTATCAATGACTGTCTCAATATGAATTTAAATGTGGAGTCCATCCTCACGGAGACCGAGATCAAGGGAGAAGTCAAAATAGAGGAGTCACCGAGGTCTCCTCGATAAATATACTGTATTTACAGCAATGCGATCCCAGGTCGCAGGTATAGCAGCGTACGGTGCCGGTGGATCAAGACTACATGTTGTCTGTCAAATGGCAGAACAACATAGAAAACGGAGTCTGCAGAAAAGCAGGTCCCGATATGAAAGGAACGGGGCTAGTATACTATAAAAACGAACGAAACGGGGGGGAGAGCGGCAGGGCACTTACTTGTTGGAGCAATGCTGGCCAGGCGGAGACCTACCCCGGTCCGTGGTTCCCGAAGAATGGTGGAACCCGATACGTTAAATGTACGTAGCGTCCCGGAAATCGAAGATTTAGAATTTCCGGTCAGGCAGTCAGGCAACGCAGAACACGTTGATCTAGAGATTCCTAGAAAGTGAAAAAAGACTCAGAGGGAGTCCCGGAGTCAACACAGGAGAGTATATAAATCGAGATCAGCAATGTGCGTTTTTCTGACAGTATCAGATGCTCAAAATAGGACTCTGAAAAAGATGAAAAATAGGGAGAGAAAGGTAACCGTCTGCATATGGCCTCTAGGTAAAAAAAGGGATTTCTGAAGAGATAATGGATGCCACAAAATCAAAATTATTGATTATTAAATCTAAATCACCTACTCATGCTAGGTAAATAATCATTGAAAAAAACTGCAAAAAATAATAAAGGGAAGAGAAAAATTGCAAAATAAACCAACTCAAGGGGAATTATCAGTAATACCTGTAAAAATCTAAAGGTACAGTGGAGAATCATTTAGAAAGAAAATTCCAAGGGATCTCATCATTCAAGCCATTCACATGGGTGCGTAATTTAAACACCCATCGTTGTTCTAACTCAAAAAGAGAGTTAGGTGTGTTGCGTGAGTCAATTTGTAGTACGACCCACCACATGTCGTTAGGGCTATGTCTTTTGTCAAGGAAGTGTAAAGCCAGTTTAGTCGTGGCACGGCCACATCTGATGTTGCTGCGATGTTCGTTAATTCTAAGTTTCACTGCTCGTGTGGTCATACCTATATATTGTAAATTGCAGGGACAAGTAATCATGTAAACACAATTTTTTGTGTTGTAATTCGTGTGTCTGAGTAGATGCCACGGGCCTATGGAGTCAAATTCGATAGTTTTTAATCGTTTAGTAAGGGTGCATGTATTGCACGTACCGCAAGGAAAATGCCCAGCTACTGGTGGTATACCCCATAGTGTTTGTGAATAGGGGGGGGATAAAGTAGGGCGGGGTCTAGTATGGACGACTAAGTCCTTTACATTAGTGGTGCGTTTAAAGGCAAATAGAGGTTTTTGAATCTGAGCCCCACCACTACAGAGAATAGACCATCTCTTATTCACAATTTTTTTGATAGTGTTGGAAAGAGGAGTAAAGGTCGACACACACGTGAGTTTAGGGTCTGGGTCCTTCGAATTAGTAGATAGTAAATTGTCTCTGTTACAGGACTTGGCCCGTTTGTAGGCTGTCCTGACCACCTTCTCTGGATAGTGGCGATTACTCAATCTAGTGGTCAAATCATCAGCTTGGGAGGAGAACATACGGGTGGTACTACAGTTCCGTCGGAGTCGGAGAAACTGACCATACGGAAGGTTATCTCTTAGTGCCTTAGGATGGTGACTCTCATACATAAGGAGACTATTACGGTCTGTGGTTTTATGGTAAGTATGAGTGTGTAATTTGCCATGTTCAATGCAGATCATGAGATCCAGGAAGGGTATCTCTGTATCCGAGACAGAAGATGTAAATTTCAAAAAAGGGTTCAATGTATTAACCCAGGTAGTAAAAGCTTGTACTCCAGAGAGGGCACCTTGCCACACGATCAAAATGTCATCGATATATCTACGCCAAAGTTTAATGTTGGTATGAAAGGGGTTGGTGTCAGGGAGTATAAATTTTGATTCAAAGTCAGACATGTATAGACAAGCAAGGCTAGGTGCGAAGGTGCTACCCATCGATGTGCCACGAGTCTGAAGAAAGAGAAGATCCTCGAACTGGAAGAAATTTTCTTTCAGGGCTAGAGATGCACAGTGCATGATGAAATGTACAGGGGAAGTGAGTGTCTGGCTGACTGAGTGAAGAGCAGTTTCAACAACTTCCAAAGTGGCCTCTTGTGGAATGTTTGTATACAAGGCTTCAACATCAAGAGTGATGAGAGCATGAACTTCAGTAGTTGAATTGATAGCTGAAATCAAGTTGAGGACATCTTTGGTGTCCTTCAAATAGGTGGTGGATGTCTGGACAATCGGTTGTAAAAATTTGTCACAAAAAGTGGAGAGGGGTTCAAGTATGGACCCTATCCCCGAGACAATTGGACGTCCCGGGGGAGGTATTTTGCCCTTGTGTATTTTGGGGAGGCAGTAGAAGTAGGGGATACGCGGGCTTGTAGTGTCCAGAAAAATGGCCTCATTGCGTGAGATCCAAGTGTTCGTTAAGGCTTCCTCAATCATACCTCGTATTTCGGTTTGTAACCTCTTCGTTGGATCTATGTTGGTCTGTGTGTAGTAGGTCGAATCCCCCAATAGACGTAAGCATTCTTGTCTGTAATCAGATGAATTCATTATCACCGTGGCTCCCCCTTTATCCGCAGGTTTGATGACAACATTCATGTCTGTAGATAGAGTTTTTAAGGCATCTCTCTCAGCATTGGAGATGTTGGAAAAACTCCGTTTGGGTTGTAAAGCAGATAAATCATTTAGTACTGCTTTTTCAAATGCTAGCACTTCGTGGGGCATAGAGGAGGTAGGGGGCATGAAAGTGGATGATTTTCGAAGGCCCGTGTCAGTGGGTTGGTCAATATGGGGGCGGTCCTCAAAGAAGAATTGCAGTCTAATCTTCCTAAAGAGATGAAACATTTCACAGTGGAGGCGGAACGGGTCTTCTCTGGGAGTAGGGACAAAGCCCAGTCCTTTATTCAAGACTTGTAGTTCAATGGGGGAAAGTGATCGTGATGATAAATTGATCACTAGATCCGATTTGGTGGGTTCTTCCCTTGACTGCGTGTCACCATTTGTGGTTCGTCCTGTGCCCAGTGTACCCTTCTGCCTCTTCCTCTCCTTCTGCCTCTTCCCCTGCCCCGGCCGCGGCCTAAAAAAGGCATATATGGGAGCATGGGGCGTGGTTGATAGAAGGGAAATGGTTGTTGCCATGCTAAGGGTTGTCCAGGGGGATAGTGGGAGTGTCCGGGGGGATATTGGGGGTAGTGATAAAATTGATGGGTCCCATCATCATCAGTATTCCACCCGTCGGATGAGGAACTATTGCTATATTTCCGTGGTTGTTTTCTTGATGTAGAGGATTCATCAGAAGAGGAGGAAAGTGTCTCAGTAGTGAAGTCATCAGTGATGTAGGGGTAGACTTTTTCACGGTTAAATCTCGTGATGTCTTTTTGTAGTTTCGTGATTTTCTGTTGTGTTAAGAACTCCCTATTATCATTAAGTTCAGAGTTGATTTCTGCTAATCGGTTCTTGAAAGCAGCCAATGAAACTGTGGTTTTAAGAGCACCTTCCATGAGTGTAATCTGAACCGTGATGGAATCAGCCAAACGTTTGGAAGTGTTGATAATGAGAACCAACCAGTCTCTGGTGCATTTCCATGCTACTTGGGCCCAGTCTTTTCTGAAGGCTAAATCTTGCAGAAAAATCCTGGGCATATTTGAGACGAGTAGACCATTAGGGGCTATATTTGCCCTCAGGTATTCGGTCATAATGGTGCCGTGTAAGACGGTTTTAATCAAGTCTCTTTTGAGTGCAGACAACTTGTCCCACTCTTCTTTAGATGGACCCGAGGGTCCAGCGCCATCATTTCCCAAAATAGAAGGAGTCTGTAAAATAGTAGATACTATATCGTCATCAAAACTCAACCCTTGAAAATTATCCATATTGGGGGTGTTTTGAGAGGTAATGTTAATCCCACAGCTAAGCTGCTGTACTAATATATTGAGAATAAGGGAGGGATCAGGAGGAATTATGGTCCAGTGTATATCCTCCTTAAGTGAACATTGAAAATCAGCGATACACTGTTCCAATCATATAAAACAGAAAATAAATAGTGACCGGGGTCCTAAATTCTAGGAGCAAGGGGCCTCACACACCCATGGGGTGTCATGCTTCATCATAGGCGCTGCTCCTCGTCAGACTGGCGCTGCAATGTCTGACGGGCACCACCCCTGACGGGGGGGCTCTTTGCCGGAGATCTTAATATGTGGTGGTGCCGTGACCCCAAAGGTGACTAAAGAATCAACGGAGATCAAAAGCAGGTAAGTAGTTAAAATTGACTCTCAAAACTGCCACTGGGACTGTGGATTTTATTGGACCCAATGAACGGTCAGGGCCAAGGTTAAAAATTAGAATCAAAAGAGTGAATAAAGAAGTTAAGATCAATCACTCTTGTAATGTAGAACATATCAATGAGAGGAGTCTGGCAATTCTCCAAAGACTACCAACTCATGGGTCAACATGTTTCGCATCCTGGTGGTCCAAACGGATCCAGTGATGCTTCATCAGGACCTTATGTGACTATATGTATCTCCTGAATAATAAGGGCCACATATATTTATCAAGAAGTTAATACAAGTGTCTCTCAACCAGCAATTAGTAGGGAGGTGTAATAATCACTTACATAAATATGGAATAAATAATTCTAACTCGAGCCCTGCAAAAGAGAAGTACACAGGTTATACCACAGTAGGGGCGAGTCATAGCCTTACACATATCATAGGAAAGAAAGGGCGACCGTGATGTGCAGTGCAAGTGTTACTTCGTGAACAACATACATGCAAGTGCTTGTGAATACAAGCTTACCGTCCTAAAATTGAAGGCGGGCATCCTAGGATTACACGGACCAATAGTCCAGCGCTAAACAACGTCTAAACAAGGGGGAATACGAAACAACAGAATCAAATTTCCAATCAAGTAACTCATATGTGTGTTGTCATAGGGGTCTCAAATATAGTAATCATAGATTCATAATTAGTATCGTCACAGGAAGTATGGTAAACCAAACGAGATGAATGCGGCAATGAATATCTGTACAGTAGCTGTGGGACAGAGTGGTCCATAGAAATCAATGAAGATAGCAGACTATGGCCCTCATTCTGACCTTGGCGGGCGGCGGAGGCCGCCCGCCAATGTCCTGCCGTCAGATTACCGTTCCGCGGTCGAAAGACCGCGGCGGTAATTCTGACTTTCCCGCTGGGCTGGCGGGCGGTCGCCTTCAGACCGCCCGCCAGCCCAGCGGGAAAGAGGCTTCCACGATGAAGCCGGCTCGGAATCGAGCCGGCGGAGTGGAAGCTGTGCGACGGGTGCAGTTGCACCCGTCGCGTATTTCACTGTCTGCGCAGCAGACAGTGAAATACATGTAGGGGCCCTCTTACGGGGGCCACTGCAATGCCCATGCCAGTGGCATGGGCACTGCAGGGGCCCCCAGGGGCCCCGCGACCCCCCCTACCGCCATCCGGATCCCAGCGGTCGGACCGCCGGGATCTGGATGGCGGTAGGGGGGGTCGGAATCCCCGTGGCGGTGCAGCAAGCTGTGCCGCCGTGGAGGATTCAATGGGGCGGCGGTACACTGGCGGGAGCCCGCCAGTGGTGCCGGTCCGACCGCGGCTTTACCGCCGCGGTCGGAATCCCCATTGGAGCACCGCCGGCCTGTCGGCGGTGCTCCCGCGGTCCTCCGCCCTGACGGTCAAAGACCGCCAGGGTCAGAATGAGGGCCTATGTTGCGTTACTAGACATAGATCCTGTCTAGAAGAGAAGGCTGGGCAATGCATAAAGTCTTGGGTATCAATGACTGTCTCAATATGAATTTAAATGTGGAGTCCATCCTCACGGAGACCGAGATCAAGGGAGAAGTCAAAATAGAGGAGTCACCGAGGTCTCCTCGATAAATATACTGTATTTACAGCAATGCGATCCCAGGTCGCAGGTATAGCAGCGTACGGTGCCGGTGGATCAAGACTCCATGTTGTCTGTCAAATGGCAGAACAACATAGAAAACGGAGTACATTTAACGTATCGGCCCTGGTTCCACCATTCTTCGGGAACCACAGACCGGGGTAGGTCTCCACCTGGCCAGCATTGCTCCAACAAGTAAGTGCCCTGCCGCTCTCCCCCCGTTTCGTTCGTTTTTATAGTATACTAGCCCCGTTCCTTTCATATCGGGACCTGCTTTTCTGCAGACTCCGTTTTCTATGTTGTTCTGCCATTTGACAGACAACATGTAGTCTTGATCCACCGGCACCGTACGCTGCTATACCTGCGACCTGGGATCGCATTGCTGTAAATACAGTATATTTATCGAGGAGACCTCGGTGACTCCTCTATTTTGACTTCTCCCTTGATCTCGGTCTCCGTGAGGATGGACTCCACATTTAAATTCATATTGAGACAGTCATTGATACCCAAGACTTTATGCATTGCCCAGCCTTCTCTTCTAGACAGGATCTATGTCTAGTAACGCAACATAGTCTGCTATCTTCATTGATTTCTATGGACCACTCTGTCCCACAGCTACTGTACAGATATTCATTGCGCATTCATCTCGTTTGGTTTACCATACTTCCTGTGACGATACTAATTATGAATCTATGATTACTATATTTGAGACCCCTATGACAACACACATATGAGTTACTTGATTGGAAATTTGATTCTGTTGTTTCGTATTCCCCCTTGTTTAGACGTTGTTTAGCGCTGGACTATTGGTCCGTGTAATCCTAGGATGCCCGCCTTCAATTTTAGGACGGTAAGCTTGTATTCACAAGCACTTGCATGTATGTTGTTCACGAAGTAACACTTGCACTGCACATCACGGTCGCCCTTTCTTTCCTATGATATGTGTAAGGCTATGACTCGCCCCTACTGTGGTATAACCTGTGTACTTCTCTTTTGCAGGGCTCGAGTTAGAATTATTTATTCCATATTTATGTAAGTGATTATTACACCTCCCTACTAATTGCTGGTTGAGAGACACTTGTATTAACTTCTTGATAAATATATGTGGCCCTTATTATTCAGGAGATACATATAGTCACATAAGGTCCTGATGAAGCATCACTGGATCCGTTTGGACCACCAGGATGCGAAACATGTTGACCCATGAGTTGGTAGTCTTTGGAGAATTGCCAGACTCCTCTCATTGATATGTTCTACATTACAAGAGTGATTGATCTTAACTTCTTTATTCACTCTTTTGATTCTAATTTTTAACCTTGGCCCTGACCGTTCATTGGGTCCAATAAAATCCACAGTCCCAGTGGCAGTTTTGAGAGTCAATTTTAACTACTTACCTGCTTTTGATCTCCGTTGATTCTTTAGTCACCTTTGGGGTCACGGCACCACCACATATTAAGATCTCCGGCAAAGAGCCCCCCCGTCAGGGGTGGTGCCCGTCAGACATTGCAGCGCCAGTCTGACGAGGAGCAGCGCCTATGATGAAGCATGACACCCCATGGGTGTGTGAGGCCCCTTGCTCCTAGAATTTAGGACCCCGGTCACTATTTATTTTCTGTTTTATATGATTGGAACAGTGTATCGCTGATTTTCAATGTTCACTTAAGGAGGATATACACTGGACCATAATTCCTCCTGATCCCTCCCTTATTCTCAGTATATTAGTACAGCAGCTTAGCTGTGGGATTAACATTACCTCTCAAAACACCCCCAATATGGATAATTTTCAAGGGTTGAGTTTTGATGACGATATAGTATCTACTATTTTACAGACTCCTTCTATTTTGGGAAATGATGGCGCTGGACCCTCGGGTCCATCTAAAGAAGAGTGGGACAAATTGTCTGCACTCAAAAGAGACTTGATTAAAACCGTCTTACACGGCACCATTATGACCGAATACCTGAGGGCAAATATAGCCCCTAATGGTCTACTCGTCTCAAATATGCCCAGGATTTTTCTGCAAGATTTAGCCTTCAGAAAAGACTGGGCCCAAGTAGCATGGAAATGCACCAGAGACTGGTTGGTTCTCATTATCAACACTTCCAAACGTTTGGCTGATTCCATCACGGTTCAGATTACACTCATGGAAGGTGCTCTTAAAACCACAGTTTCATTGGCTGCTTTCAAGAACTGATTAGCAGAAATCAACTCTGAACTTAATGATAATAGGGAGTTCTTAACACAACAGAAAATCACGAAACTACAAAAAGACATCACGAGATTTAACCGTGAAAAAGTCTACCCCTACATCACTGATGACTTCACTACTGAGACACTTTCCTCCTCTTCTGATGAATCCTCTACATCAAGAAAACAACCACGGAAATATAGCAATAGTTCCTCATCCGACGGGTGGAATACTGATGATGATGGGACCCATCAATTTTATCACTACCCCCAATATCTCCCCGGACACTCCCACTATCCCCCTGGACAACCCTTAGCATGGCAACAACCATTTCCCTTCTATCAACCACGCCCCATGCTCCCATATATGCCTATTTTAGGCCGCGGCCGGGGCAGGGGAAGAGGCAGAAGGAGAGGAAGAGGCAGAAGGGTACACTGGGCACAGGACGAACCACAAATGGTGACACGCAGTCAAGGGAAGAACCCACCAAATCGGATCTAGTGATCAATTTATCATCACGATCACTTTCCCCCATTGAACTACAAGTCTTGAATAAAGGACTGGGCTTTGTCCCTACTCCCAGAGAAGACCCGTTCCGCCTCCACTGTGAAATGTCTCATCTCTTTAGGAAGATTAGACTGCAATTCTTCTTTGAGGACCGCCCCCATATTGACCAACCCACTGACACGGGCCTTCGAAAATCATCCACTTTCATGCCCCCTACCTCCTCTATGCCCCACGAAGTGCTAGCATTTGAAAAAGCAGTACTAAATGATTTATCTGCTTTACAACCCAAACGGAGTTTTTCCAACATCTCCAATGCTGAGAGAGATGCCTTAAAAACTCTATCTACAGACATGAATGTTGTCATCAAACCTGCGGATAAAGGGGGAGCCACGGTGATAATGAATTCATCTGATTACAGACAAGAATGCTTACGTCTATTGGGGGATTCGACCTACTACACACAGACCAACATAGATCCAACGAAGATGTTACAAACCGAAATACGAGGTATGATTGAGGAAGCCTTAACGAACACTTGGATCTCACGCAATGAGGCCATTTTTCTGGACACTACAAGCCCGCGTATCCCCTACTTCTACTGCCTCCCCAAAATACACAAGGGCAAAATACCTCCCCCGGGACGTCCAATTGTCTCGGGGATAGGGTCCATACTTGAACCCCTCTCCACTTTTTGTGACAAATTTTTACAACTGATTGTCCAGACATCCACCACCTATTTGAAGGACACCAAAGATGTCCTCAACTTGATTTCAGCTATCAATTCAACTACTGAAGTTCATGCTCTCATCACTCTTGATGTTGAAGCCTTGTATACAAACATTCCACAAGAGGCCACTTTGGAAGTTGTTGAAACTGCTCTTCACTCAGTCAGCCAGACACTCACTTCCCCTGTACATTTCATCATGCACTGTGCATCTCTAGCCCTGAAAGAAAATTTCTTCCAGTTCGAGGATCTTCTCTTTCTTCAGACTCGTGGCACATCGATGGGTAGCACCTTCGCACCTAGCCTTGCTTGTCTATACATGTCTGACTTTGAATCAAAGTTTATACTCCCTGACACCAACCCCTTTCATACCAACATTAAACTTTGGCGTAGATATATCGATGACATTTTGATCGTGTGGCAAGGTGCCCTCTCTGGAGTACAAGCTTTTACTACCTGGGTTAATACATTGAACCCTTTTTTGAAATTTACATCTTCTGTCTCGGATACAGAGATACCCTTCCTGGATCTCATGATCTGCATTGAACATGGCAAATTACACACTCATACTTACCATAAAACCACAGACCGTAATAGTCTCCTTATGTATGAGAGTCACCATCCTAAGGCACTAAGAGATAACCTTCCGTATGGTCAGTTTCTCCGACTCCGACGGAACTGTAGTACCACCCGTATGTTCTCCTCCCAAGCTGATGATTTGACCACTAGATTGAGTAATCGCCACTATCCAGAGAAGGTGGTCAGGACAGCCTACAAACGGGCCAAGTCCTGTAACAGAGACAATTTACTATCTACTAATTCGAAGGACCCAGACCCTAAACTCACGTGTGTGTCGACCTTTACTCCTCTTTCCAACACTATCAAAAAAATTGTGAATAAGAGATGGTCTATTCTCTGTAGTGGTGGGGCTCAGATTCAAAAACCTCTATTTGCCTTTAAACGCACCACTAATGTAAAGGACTTAGTCGTCCATACTAGACCCCGCCCTACTTTATCCCCCCCCTATTCACAAACACTATGGGGTATACCACCAGTAGCTGGGCATTTTCCTTGCGGTACGTGCAATACATGCACCCTTACTAAACGATTAAAAACTATCGAATTTGACTCCATAGGCCCGTGGCATCTACTCAGACACACGAATTGCAACACAAAAAATTGTGTTTACATGATTACTTGTCCCTGCAATTTACAATATATAGGTATGACCACACGAGCAGTGAAACTTAGAATTAACGAACATCGCAGCAACATCAGATGTGGCCGTGCCACGACTAAACTGGCTTTACACTTCCTTGACAAAAGACATAGCCCTAACGACATGTGGTGGGTCGTACTACAAATTGACTCACGCAACACACCTAACTCTCTTTTTGAGTTAGAACAACGATGG
Organism: Pleurodeles waltl; assembly: GCF_031143425.1. NCBI lineage: Eukaryota > Metazoa > Chordata > Amphibia > Caudata > Salamandridae > Pleurodeles > Pleurodeles waltl. The sequence continues at coordinate 236,155,168 of NC_090443.1, read as the reverse complement.
GTGTTTAAATTACGCACCCATGTGAATGGCTTGAATGATGAGATCCCTTGGAATTTTCTTTCTAAATGATTCTCCACTGTACCTTTAGATTTTTACAGGTATTACTGATAATTCCCCTTGAGTTGGTTTATTTTGCAATTTTTCTCTTCCCTTTATTATTTTTTGCAGTTTTTTTCAATGATTATTTACCTAGCATGAGTAGGTGATTTAGATTTAATAATCAATAATTTTGATTTTGTGGCATCCATTATCTCTTCAGAAATCCCTTTTTTTACCTAGAGGCCATATGCAGACGGTTACCTTTCTCTCCCTATTTTTCATCTTTTTCAGAGTCCTATTTTGAGCATCTGATACTGTCAGAAAAACGCACATTGCTGATCTCGATTTATATACTCTCCTGTGTTGACTCCGGGACTCCCTCTGAGTCTTTTTCACTTTCTAGGAATCTCTAGATCAACGTGTTCTGCGTTGCCTGACTGCCTGACCGGAAATTCTAAATCTTCGATTTCCGGAACGCTACGTACATTTAACGTATCGGCCCTGGTTCCACCATTCTTCGGGAACCACGGACCGGGGTAGGTCTCCGCCTGGCCAGCATTGCTCCAACAAGTAAGTGCCCTGCCGCTCTCCCCCCCGTTTCGTTCGTTTTTATAGTATACTAGCCCCGTTCCTTTCATATCGGGACCTGCTTTTCTGCAGACTCCGTTTTCTATGTTGTTCTGCCATTTGACAGACAACATGTAGTCTTGATCCACCGGCACCGTACGCTGCTATACCTGCGACCTGGGATCGCATTGCTGTAAATACAGTATATTTATCGAGGAGACCTCAGTGACTCCTCTATTTTGACTTCTCCCTTGATCTCGGTCTCCGTGAGGATGGACTCCACATTTAAATTCATATTGAGACAGTCATTGATACCCAAGACTTTATGCATTGCCCAGCCTTCTCTTCTAGACAGGATCTATGTCTAGTAACGCAACATAGTCTGCTATCTTCATTGATTTCTATGGACCACTCTGTCCCACAGCTACTGTACAGATATTCATTGCCGCATTCATCTCGTTTGGTTTACCATACTTCCTGTGACGATACTAATTATGAATCTATGATTACTATATTTGAGACCCCTATGACAACACACATATGAGTTACTTGATTGGAAATTTGATTCTGTTGTTTCGTATTCCCCCTTGTTTAGACGTTGTTTAGCGCTGGACTATTGGTCCGTGTAATCCTAGGATGCCCGCCTTCAATTTTAGGACGGTAAGCTTGTATTCACAAGCACTTGCATGTATGTTGTTCACGAAGTAACACTTGCACTGCACATCACGGTCGCCCTTTCTTTCCTATGATATGTGTAAGGCTATGACTCGCCCCTACTGTGGTATAACCTGTGTACTTCTCTTTTGCAGGGCTCGAGTTAGAATTATTTATTCCATATTTATGTAAGTGATTATTACACCTCCCTACTAATTGCTGGTTGAGAGACACTTGTATTAACTTCTTGATAAATATATGTGGCCCTTATTATTCAGGAGATACATATAGTCACATAAGGTCCTGATGAAGCATCACTGGATCCGTTTGGACCACCAGGATGCGAAACATGTTGACCCATGAGTTGGTAGTCTTTGGAGAATTGCCAGACTCCTCTCATTGATATGTTCTACATTACAAGAGTGATTGATCTTAACTTCTTTATTCACTCTTTTGATTCTAATTTTTAACCTTGGCCCTGACCGTTCATTGGGTCCAATAAAATCCACAGTCCCAGTGGCAGTTTTGAGAGTCAATTTTAACTACTTACCTGCTTTTGATCTCCGTTGATTCTTTAGTCACCTTTGGGGTCACGGCACCACCACATATTAAGATCTCCGGCAAAGAGCCCCCCCGTCAGGGGTGGTGCCCGTCAGACATTGCAGCGCCAGTCTGACGAGGAGCAGCGCCTATGATGAAGCATGACACCCCATGGGTGTGTGAGGCCCCTTGCTCCTAGAATTTAGGACCCCGGTCACTATTTATTTTCTGTTTTATATGATTGGAACAGTGTATCGCTGATTTTCAATGTTCACTTAAGGAGGATATACACTGGACCATAATTCCTCCTGATCCCTCCCTTATTCTCAGTATATTAGTACAGCAGCTTAGCTGTGGGATTAACATTACCTCTCAAAACACCCCCAATATGGATAATTTTCAAGGGTTGAGTTTTGATGACGATATAGTATCTACTATTTTACAGACTCCTTCTATTTTGGGAAATGATGGCGCTGGACCCTCGGGTCCATCTAAAGAAGAGTGGGACAAGTTGTCTGCACTCAAAAGAGACTTGATTAAAACCGTCTTACACGGCACCATTATGACCGAATACCTGAGGGCAAATATAGCCCCTAATGGTCTACTCGTCTCAAATATGCCCAGGATTTTTCTGCAAGATTTAGCCTTCAGAAAAGACTGGGCCCAAGTAGCATGGAAATGCACCAGAGACTGGTTGGTTCTCATTATCAACACTTCCAAACGTTTGGCTGATTCCATCACGGTTCAGATTACACTCATGGAAGGTGCTCTTAAAACCACAGTTTCATTGGCTGCTTTCAAGAACCGATTAGCAGAAATCAACTCTGAACTTAATGATAATAGGGAGTTCTTAACACAACAGAAAATCACGAAACTACAAAAAGACATCACGAGATTTAACCGTGAAAAAGTCTACCCCTACATCACTGATGACTTCACTACTGAGACACTTTCCTCCTCTTCTGATGAATCCTCTACATCAAGAAAACAACCACGGAAATATAGCAATAGTTCCTCATCCGACGGGTGGAATACTGATGATGATGGGACCCATCAATTTTATCACTACCCCCAATATCCCCCCGGACACTCCCACTATCCCCCTGGACAACCCTTAGCATGGCAACAACCATTTCCCTTCTATCAACCACGCCCCATGCTCCCATATATGCCTTTTTTAGGCCGCGGCCGGGGCAGGGGAAGAGGCAGAAGGAGAGGAAGAGGCAGAAGGGTACACTGGGCACAGGACGAACCACAAATGGTGACACGCAGTCAAGGGAAGAACCCACCAAATCGGATCTAGTGATCAATTTATCATCACGATCACTTTCCCCCATTGAACTACAAGTCTTGAATAAAGGACTGGGCTTTGTCCCTACTCCCAGAGAAGACCCGTTCCGCCTCCACTGTGAAATGTCTCATCTCTTTAGGAAGATTAGACTGCAATTCTTCTTTGAGGACCGCCCCCATATTGACCAACCCACTGACACGGGCCTTCGAAAATCATCCACTTTCATGCCCCCTACCTCCTCTATGCCCCACGAAGTGCTAGCATTTGAAAAAGCAGTACTAAATGATTTATCTGCTTTACAACCCAAACGGAGTTTTTCCAACATCTCCAATGCTGAGAGAGATGCCTTAAAAACTCTATCTACAGACATGAATGTTGTCATCAAACCTGCGGATAAAGGGGGAGCCACGGTGATAATGAATTCATCTGATTACAGACAAGAATGCTTACGTCTATTGGGGGATTCGACCTACTACACACAGACCAACATAGATCCAACGAAGAGGTTACAAACCGAAATACGAGGTATGATTGAGGAAGCCTTAACGAACACTTGGATCTCACGCAATGAGGCCATTTTTCTGGACACTACAAGCCCGCGTATCCCCTACTTCTACTGCCTCCCCAAAATACACAAGGGCAAAATACCTCCCCCGGGACGTCCAATTGTCTCGGGGATAGGGTCCATACTTGAACCCCTCTCCACTTTTTGTGACAAATTTTTACAACCGATTGTCCAGACATCCACCACCTATTTGAAGGACACCAAAGATGTCCTCAACTTGATTTCAGCTATCAATTCAACTACTGAAGTTCATGCTCTCATCACTCTTGATGTTGAAGCCTTGTATACAAACATTCCACAAGAGGCCACTTTGGAAGTTGTTGAAACTGCTCTTCACTCAGTCAGCCAGACACTCACTTCCCCTGTACATTTCATCATGCACTGTGCATCTCTAGCCCTGAAAGAAAATTTCTTCCAGTTCGAGGATCTTCTCTTTCTTCAGACTCGTGGCACATCGATGGGTAGCACCTTCGCACCTAGCCTTGCTTGTCTATACATGTCTGACTTTGAATCAAAGTTTATACTCCCTGACACCAACCCCTTTCATACCAACATTAAACTTTGGCGTAGATATATCGATGACATTTTGATCGTGTGGCAAGGTGCCCTCTCTGGAGTACAAGCTTTTACTACCTGGGTTAATACATTGAACCCTTTTTTGAAATTTACATCTTCTGTCTCGGATACAGAGATACCCTTCCTGGATCTCATGATCTGCATTGAACATGGCAAATTACACACTCATACTTACCATAAAACCACAGACCGTAATAGTCTCCTTATGTATGAGAGTCACCATCCTAAGGCACTAAGAGATAACCTTCCGTATGGTCAGTTTCTCCGACTCCGACGGAACTGTAGTACCACCCGTATGTTCTCCTCCCAAGCTGATGATTTGACCACTAGATTGAGTAATCGCCACTATCCAGAGAAGGTGGTCAGGACAGCCTACAAACGGGCCAAGTCCTGTAACAGAGACAATTTACTATCTACTAATTCGAAGGACCCAGACCCTAAACTCACGTGTGTGTCGACCTTTACTCCTCTTTCCAACACTATCAAAAAAATTGTGAATAAGAGATGGTCTATTCTCTGTAGTGGTGGGGCTCAGATTCAAAAACCTCTATTTGCCTTTAAACGCACCACTAATGTAAAGGATTAAGCCGTCCATACTAGACCCCGCCCTACTTTATCCCCCCCCTATTCACAAACACTATGGGGTATACCACCAGTAGCTGGGCATTTTCCTTGCGGTACGTGCAATACATGCACCCTTACTAAACGATTAAAAACTATCGAATTTGACTCCATAGGCCCGTGGCATCTACTCAGACACACGAATTGCAACACAAAAAATTGTGTTTACATGATTACTTGTCCCTGCAATTTACAATATATAGGTATGACCACACGAGCAGTGAAACTTAGAATTAACGAACATCGCAGCAACATCAGATGTGGCCGTGCCACGACTAAACTGGCTTTACACTTCCTTGACAAAAGACATAGCCCTAACGACATGTGGTGGGTCGTACTACAAATTGACTCACGCAACACACCTAACTCTCTTTATGAGTTAGAACAACGATGGGTGTTTAAATTACGCACCCATGTGAATGGCTTGAATGATGAGATCCCTTGGAATTTTCTTTCTAAATGATTCTCCACTGTACCTTTAGATTTTTACAGGTATTACTGATAATTCCCCTTGAGTTGGTTTATTTTGCAATTTTTCTCTTCCCTTTATTATTTTTTGCAGTTTTTTTCAATGATTATTTACCTAGCATGAGTAGGTGATTTAGATTTAATAATCAATAATTTTGATTTTGTGGCATCCATTATCTCTTCAGAAATCCCTTTTTTTACCTAGAGGCCATATGCAGACGGTTACCTTTCTCTCCCTATTTTTCATCTTTTTCAGAGTCCTATTTTGAGCATCTGATACTGTCAGAAAAACGCACATTGCTGATCTCGATTTATATACTCTCCTGTGTTGACTCCGGGACTCCCTCTGAGTCTTTTTTCACTTTCTAGGAATCTCTAGATCAACGTGTTCTGCGTTGCCTGACTGCCTGACCGGAAATTCTAAATCTTCGATTTCCGGGACGCTACGTACATTTAACGTATTGGCCCTGGTTCCACCATTCTTCGGGAACCACGGACCGGGGTAGGTCTCCGCCTGGCCAGCATTGCTCCAACAAGTAAGTGCCCTGCCGCTCTCCCCCCCGTTTCGTTCGTTTTTATAGTATACTAGCCCCGTTCCTTTCATATCGGGACCTGCTTTTCTGCAGACTCCGTTTTCTATGTTGTTCTGCCATTTGACAGACAACATGTAGTCTTGATCCACCGGCACCGTACGCTGCTATACCTGCGACCTGGGATCGCATTGCTGTAAATACAGTATATTTATCGAGGAGACCTCGGTGACTCCTCTATTTTGACTTCTCCCTTGATCTCGGTCTCCGTGAGGATGGACTCCACATTTAAATTCATATTGAGACAGTCATTGATACCCAAGACTTTATGCATTGCCCAGCCTTCTCTTCTAGACAGGATCTATGTCTAGTAACGCAACATAGTCTGCTATCTTCATTGATTTCTATGGACCACTCTGTCCCACAGCTACTGTACAGATATTCATTGCCGCATTCATCTCGTTTGGTTTACCATACTTCCTGTGACGATACTAATTATGAATCTATGATTACTATATTTGAGACCCCTATGACAACACACATATGAGTTACTTGATTGGAAATTTGATTCTGTTGTTTCGTATTCCCCCTTGTTTAGACGTTGTTTAGCGCTGGACTATTGGTCCGTGTAATCCTAGGATGCCTGCCTTCAATTTTAGGACGGTAAGCTTGTATTCACAAGCACTTGCATGTATGTTGTTCACGAAGTAACACTTGCACTGCACATCACGGTCGCCCTTTCTTTCCTATGATATGTGTAAGGCTATGACTCGCCCCTACTGTGGTATAACCTGTGTACTTCTCTTTTGCAGGGCTCGAGTTAGAATTATTTATTCCATATTTATGTAAGTGATTATTACACCTCCCTACTAATTGCTGGTTGAGAGACACTTGTATTAACTTCTTGATAAATATATGTGGCCCTTATTATTCAGGAGATACATATAGTCACATAAGGTCCTGATGAAGCATCACTGGATCCGTTTGGACCACCAGGATGCGAAACATGTTGACCCATGAGTTGGTAGTCTTTGGAGAATTGCCAGACTCCTCTCATTGATATGTTCTACATTACAAGAGTGATTGATCTTAACTTCTTTATTCACTCTTTTGATTCTAATTTTTAACCTTGGCCCTGACCGTTCATTGGGTCCAATAAAATCCACAGTCCCAGTGGCAGTTTTGAGAGTCAATTTTAACTACTTACCTGCTTTTGATCTCCGTTGATTCTTTAGTCACCTTTGGGGTCACGGCACCACCACATATTAAGATCTCCGGCAAAGAGCCCCCCCGACAGGATTCTGCTTCTGCAACTGGGTCGATGCACCGGTTCTGCTACACGCAGACAGGAGATGCATCAATTTTGGTGATGCAAGTATCTGGGTCCACTGCCAGTGAACCATGCACAATAGCAGGGCAGAGGCTTTGATATCCCTGAGTTTCAAGCAACAGGAGGCAAGTCAGCAAACCATTGGATATCACTTGTGCTACACAGCAGAGTCCACCTCTCCCTCAGCAGGCAGCAGAAAAGATGTAATTCCAGGGCAGCAGCCCAGCAGAGTAACAGTTTTCATTGGAGAACCGCGGTTCTTCTGACAGAGTCTAGTAATAGGTCCAGAAGTGTCTGATTTGGCGGGCTCAGGGACTGAGTACTTATATCCAGTTGTGCCTTCAAAGTAGAGAAGACTTCATAGAAGGGTCTTTGAAGTGCACAGAAGCCTTTTCTTCCCAGTTGTGGCTCCAGACTGTAAGTAGGGGGTAATAAGTCCCTTGCGTTGGCACAGGAACTGCCTATGTAGGTGTATGTATCATTAACTCCCACCCTCCCTGCCCAGGAAGAACAGTCAGAATGCAAAAGAATACTGATGAGTACTCAGATGCACCTAACCTTTCTGTGTTTGTGTCTGTCTAGAGGGAATGCATAAAGTATAGCTGTCAAATACCCCAGATGTGTATTAGCAACAGGCTGAAAGGCACACAGAGCAGTATGAGCAGAGAAATGCCAACTTTCTAAAAGTGACATTTCTAAAGTAGCCGTGTTAAATCCAACTTTACCCTTAAAGAGGATTTATCATTACCATTTCAAAGATATAAAGCATGAAGCAGCCACTCCTTTTTGATCAAGAATAACAGCATAAAAGTGTATTAAGGATTCTCCAATTCTAGCCTATGAGTGGAGTAGGCTTCACAGTAGTGAAAAACAAACTTGGGAGTGTTTCACTAACAGGACATGTCCTACCTTTTACTTATGTAGCATCCTGCCCTATGGCCTACATAGTGCCAGGGGTGACATATGAAATAAAAGGTGTGCTTCAAGCTTGGCAAGTGGTTTTAAATGCCAAGTTGAAGTGACAGTAAACTGCACACACGTGTAGAACCTGAGACAAAGGCAAACCAGAGGAAATCCGTTGTGGGTCTTCTGTCTGGAACCGGAAGAACCATCCTTAAGGGGGAAAAGCTGCAGTGAGAGGCCCTGTTGCATAAATTCAAGGATCCCATTGACGGAGGTAGGTGGTAGTTCCTTCTCCTAGCTGGCTGACTAATCTTGCCATGTGTGAACGGAAACGGAAACAAGCAGAAAGGGAGAGCCAAGGGAGGAGCGCAAGGAGCACCGTCTGCTATCCGCATCCGTGTCTTGCCGCGGAGCCCAGTGCCCTAACCCCGCGGAAAGGGTGGGTTGGGGTTGGGACAGGGAAGGAGTGAGAGGTAAGGCAAGGGGACTGAGGAGTGGTGTGAGGTGCCGGCGATGTGAGGAGGAGGTCGCAGCGGCGTGTAGTGTGCAGTGCAGTGCTGGGGTAGGGGGCTGGTGAGGTGTCAGGGTCAGGCTGGTTTGGCTGGGGCTGGCTGGCTGTGTGGACGCGGGGGTGCCCGAGGTCTGATGTCTGTGGCTGCAGGGTGAACAGGACTGGCCTGGCAGAGGCTTCTCCCACTCGCCTATTTGCCTGGCTTGCTGTCCTGATGCTATTGTCATCTTCACCAACTCTCCCTCCTCTTCCCCCTCCTGGCTCCCGGTTCCTTCCTCTCGGTTCCGACCCCCTCCCCCCATCCTCACCCTCCTGCCTTCCTTTGACCCTGCCTCGCTGGGGACCCCATCTCCCCCCTGCCTTGCGTCTTGCCCCCTGTACCCCATAGGCTCACGGTCCTTCAGCTCCTGAGCACCTGATCCTCCTGAGCCCCCCACTTGGTGGCGTCGACAAGCAGTCAGGGGCAGGCAGAGGGGAGACGGCAGCAAGGGTGTTGGTGCTGGTCGGACTGCTTGGCCTTGCCCTTGACCGCCCTTTCTTTTGCTCTGTCCCCCAGGAGCTCTCACAGCCATACCGGCTAAACAGGCCCCCCTGGTTCCCTGCATTTGGATCCTTTGACCCCAGGCAAGACGCCGCAATCCAGAAGCAAACCCAACCTAACTAGCCTGGGGAACAACACCTGAATCAACTAGACCTACTTTTCAGTGTGCAGGCATCAGGCGACAGGCTAGGGAGATGACTGTACTCAGTCATTGCAAAAGGTGTACCCCAGCATCCGCGGAAGCGGCCCTCCTAGGGTGGGTGCGGCTTGCAGACAGCTGGTAAGCCGCACTTGCCAAGTCAGCAGCATCAGTAGCATTAGCTACCTACATATACTCCTCAACTCGCATCTGACTCCATCTCAGCGGAACCCAGTATCCACACGAGCTATAGTTCAACAGCCGACCGACAACTCCTCCATGCTACCTCTTCCTCTACCAATATTACCTCATCAGCTGAAACCCACTGTTACTGCAGGAGGCAAAAAAAAGGGAAGGAATTGAAGGAAAGGAGAACTTATGACCATGCAGTCAGCCAAAACAAGAAAGACTCCCCCTAACAAAACCACAATGGGAAACAGGAAGAGGAGAACTCAAGCTCCAGATAGCCAGCATGAGACACAGATTGTCCCTGCCCTCATTGAGATCACGCCAGAGCCAAACCAGGAAGGAGAAGGAGAGCAGCCCATCCCCAGACCTTACGCTGGGCACAGCCTGGAACCCAAAAACAGCCTAGAACAATTCAAAAAACGCCACATGACTAACTGCCAAATGAAAATCTACACCAAGTTCTCTTTTCTAAAAAATGGTGGACCTGTTTTCCTTTCCAGTAGCAATGACACGCAGGGGTTACAGCCACCATTAATCCTGCTGATCCTTACAGACACAGCAGAAAGCTCTCCATCACGAAATGTCTCTGCCACAACAAGGGCTTCATCAAGCCCAAGCCCTGCTCAGCCTCCCACAACCAGCACAACTTTGACACCCCAGGGCAACCTGCAAAATTCTTCAGAGCAGAGGTTCACGGAGAGCCCAGGCAGACTCCAGAGAATTCATGGTGGGCTTCCCCCCAAAGGAGCACGGTGCACCAAATCCATCTAGCGCTCCGTGGACTGAAAGCGGCCCAGCCTGACTTTATCAACAATGTGGGACAACTGCCCACAGATGCCCTGCCCATACCTTTGATGGTTCCAGATGTTGTTCGCCAGGGAACTGCAACAAACAAAGGATCCCGGCCCCCCTATCTCTTTCAGCAAATACGAAAACAGAGGGCCTCAGTTCAGGGGCAGATGAAGAAAATCTCTCCTACTTAAACACTCAAGAGTGAGAAGATATGCTCTTGCATACTCTCAAGACTCCCCTTCTGCCACTCGACTTGCTTTACAACCCAGCAGTCTCCAGGTGTCGAAGCAAGGAGCAATGTGACAATTCCACTACTTAGTCAACCGTCTCCCAATGTCGGTGCAAGGACTAGAGTAAGCATAGACACAAGCGCTGCATTAACATCTGGTCAGGATTCTGCTACAAACCATGACAATCTGCAGTTGTATGGTGCCTGGGCCTCCTTGCTCCACACCGCGTAGCTTCTAGTTGAAGCACTCCACTATCAATCGGACAAAATGGAAGTCCAGCTAACCCTGCTCAACACCTTGGCGGTATTCGTAGCAGGCATTGATGAGAAATTAGGCGACAAAATACCCCATGAGCTCTTCCAGGTGTTGCTCATGGGGGCCAATAATCGACAAACTAGCCACATTACCTCTGACGCTACCAACCTCTGTTCATCTCTAAAAATGGGAGCCTCCAGTTTGCACCCACACTCACACCATTCATCTGACCTTTCTACACCTGTCCTAGGAAAAATTCACTTGGATCCCCTCGAGTCTACAATCATCGGTCTGGGACCAAAAAGCGATGACAGGACAATAGGTCCCATCCAGGAGACTTCTGCAACAGCAACCTCTTGCAATTTGATCCCAACAGCAATCACACCCTTCAAGGGATAAACTCTCAATTGGAAGTCCCGTTGATGGCAATGCTATGGTGAAACCCAATGGCAAGCAGAGACGTAGTCAGCATGGGAAAGGCTGCAAGAAGGGAATCACAGGAAACGGAGGGATCCTGGAAGCTCCCCCCAAACTAACAATATCTGATATCTGGGCCTCCAAAAAAGCTATGTCTCCCGGGCCATCAGCTCCAGCAACAACATCTGAGGTTCCACCCTCGAATTCTGCCATCAAGCAGAAGAACGCAGCCACTAGTGAGTACCCCTGGCCTATAGAATGGGCTGGTATCCCTGGGGAACCTCAACCCCAGCTGCCCCAGAATCCTGCTGTGGATTCATCCTTTGAAAGTTACAGTCAACTTACACAAGCAACTTCCCCCTTTGCCTCCCCGGTCCAAATAATGGCCCCTCCTCCACAGGACCTGTGAGCAACTATTATACCTTTTAGCCCCCACATTATGCAAAAGTTAAACAACTGCTAGAATATGGGACGAGACTCTCACCCAGGGAATCCTCTGCATCCACCGCAGGAATTCAAAACCCGACCAGATACCTTAACCCCCAACTCATTCATTTTTCATCCTCACTACAAATCTAAGGGAACTGTCGAGACATTGAACAGGGGAAATATTCCTTGGCTACTTTCACACATTCCTTCCACAAGTGGTCTCAATTCAACTGATGTCCTAGCAGTTGAATTTCTCCACCTAACCAATGCCACTGTGCTTGAATTCACAAAGGCCACATGGAAGACAAGCCTCATCGCCCAAATGATCTTAGGAGAGAGCTCAATCTTCGAACACCCGGGGTATCAGTATTATCATGTACCGTGAGGTTGGCTATCGAACTACTCTGCTAACAACGGGTCCTGCCCTTCAATTAAGCCTCCAGTGCAGGGAAACATGATCCATACTTAGGAGCTCCTGGGGCTGCTCTCCTGTGTCGTCAAGTACCTCCACTCACTACTGCTAGGAGAGACTCTCGGCCCCAAAAACTCCTCACCTCAGCCAATTTCTCTCTAAACAATAATGATCTAAGGTGGTTTTCAAAAACAATTAACAACTGCAATAGGCAAGGGTGACAAACCTCAGACAAAAAGCTGGGCTCTGCATCATCAAAGGAGGTCCTCTACATGTGTTCTTGGAACGTAAACTGCCTCCTTTTTAAAGCTTTGGACCCTGACTTCATCCTATACATAAGCACTTTTGACATTATACTAATGCAGGAAACAAGGCTGGGTGAACTATTCCACTTGCAGGGCTATATGTGCTTCATAAGCCCAGCAACTAGAAAGGCGAAGTATGGACACCGACAAGGTGGCCTAGCCACTTAAGTCTCTTTAGTTCTATCAGTCAGAGCCACCCAATTCCACTCCACCTGCTCCTCTATCAGTAATATGTCAATTCCTGCCACGTTGAGTGCACCCACAGCGAGATAGTTCTCATAAATACCTATCTTCATCCCAAACTTAAACTCAGTGACGCTAATAACCTTGTGGCTCTGCTCAAGAACTATATAAGTTACGTATCATAGCCAACACAGCTGACATCATAGACTCAGACGATTTCAATTTGCACCTACTAGGATCCTCAACAGATGAAACCTCAATTGCCCTCTCAAGTGCTTGGAACCTTCTTATACAAGGGGCCAACAGATACTGCCATCCTACAAAGACCAGCAGGTACTTGCTCATTGGCTTAGAATTGTTACAGCTAAGAGCCCTTAACACCAGATTTACTGAGGACTCGCCTCCAGCATCATATTTTTCTACCACATCCTCTACCACAATTGACTACACATGTGTCACCCTTCAACTATTTAAACAAATAGCCTCCTACCGTCTAGGCAACAGGAGCAAGAGTGACCATTGCCCACAAGAATTCTGCATCATTCCTGGGAATAACCAAAATGGAGAAAACAAATATTCCACATATCACCATTTTCACCACAAACTGCAAACGTGTCAAATGTGGGCAAACAAACTTTGATCAGATCACCAAAGCAGCAATGGATCTCGCACTTGAACTCGAAACATATAACGACAGTGAAGTGCAGAAATGGAAACAACTTACAACTAGCCAATCAGGAATAGGTGACTGTTACTTCCTTCAGCCATAACTCACTTGGCTCAAGCCCACAAGACAGCACTACGACACTTAAAGAGAAAAATCAACTCCAGTAGATGGTGTTTCCGCAGCAGCCCGGGCAATCCAGATCTTAAGACAATCCTAAGGCACCATAAACAGTCACTGAATAAGCTTAAATGGGCAATCAGTAGGATTCGCAGTGAAGAATTGTGGGCCAGGCTACATTCAGATGCAAGGAGCAACAACAGCGCACGCTTATGGCAAACAATTTGCATCCTCACACGTCCATACCATGGTGACATCACATCGCATATACCAGATGCTGTCTGAGCCAAAGACCTAGGAGTCCATTTCAATGGCCTGTGATCACTTAGCATGGCCTCACAAAGCATGACTTTGACAGGAACTCTTACTCCACACAGGCCCTTACTAAAGTCTCTACTCACGTTACTCACTGACTTGATTACTATAAAAAATCAGATAGCCAAGGGCAGGATAGAAGGCGACCCAGGACTGAATGGACTTTCACCTGCAGTGTTTAAGCACAACAGACCCTTCTTGGAAAAGATTTTTGAACCTCTCTGCCTGGAAATAGGTCTGACAGGAACGATCCTACATTCCTGGAAGTGGTCCATAATTTCCCCCATCTTTAAAACTGGGGACAGGTCGTTCTCTGATAGCTATTGTCTGATTGCCTTAATTGCCAATGACACAAAGTACTTTGCAGGTCAGTTATTGGACCATCTGGTTGCACGGGCTACTGAAAAGGGAATAATCCCCACGACCCAAACAGGATTCTCCAAATATACCGGCACCATCACGAACATCATGGTCATTGCCCTTTTAACCGACAAAGCTATAACACTGAAACGTCAGCTCCATCTTTGCTTTGTTGACTTCAAGGCTGTATTTGATCACATGGACAGAAATCTGCTGTGGAAGACACTTGAAACCTGGGGGCTTCCACATCCACTTCTACGCCTGTTAATAGTCCTTCATTCGGACACATGGGTTCAGATAAAATTGTGTACAGGCACTCATCTTTCAAGGTGGATGCCCACTACCAAGGGTCTAAAACAGGGTTGTATTTTGGCCCCCACACTGCTCAATCTATACTTAGAAGATTTAGAGGGTTCACTCACCCTTACAAACTCGCACCCCCAAAAAATCGGGGACCTGGGATGACCATGCCTCATGTACGCTGATGACCTTGTACTGATCAGCTACAAGTAAATAGGCCTTCAGAGACTATTAAAAGCCACTCAACACTACTCAGCCACTAATGCCTTGATAGCAAATTATGGTAAGATACGTACACTGTCAATTAGGTCAAGGGCCCCCTCGAGAGCTTGGTTTTGGGGTAAGACATGACTTGCTAAAACAGATAAGTACAAATACCTTGGAGTTGTTATTGACAAATCGGGGAACTTCGTGCATCAAAGTAAAAGTCTAATGGGAAAAAGCCTAGCCATAGCTTTATCTCTAAAAAGAATAAAAACTTATCTGAATGGATCTTCTTACACCCCCCTATTAAAAGTGTTAAAAGCCAAGCTCCTGCCCACAATAACACAGGGGAGCGAAGTACAAAGAAGCAGGGATTTAGATATCTTAAGCCACGCAATAAGCAAAGTTTATCGGATGATCTTTAACATCCCCAGATTCATCTCCCCGCCAAACTAAGACTGGAGTTTGATCTCCAATCCCTGGCCCGACGTGTTGCCCACATAAGCTTCTGGAACAAAGCCTGTGGTGCCTCACTGGGCACTCTTAACTACCATATGTGGCAAGAGCTTGAACGTAAGAACACCTCCTGTTCAGAATCCACTTAGATGATTCACTTAAGAAGACGGGGCTCATAGATTTTTGGAGGAGCCCGATTCTGCTCAACGTCTTCAAGAAAGCAGTTGGGAAACGATTAGGCTTCAGTCACTACTGGAGGACAAAGCATCCTTCTCACAGAGGTCTCATGCATAGATGACTTTGCACACTTACACGTCTTTGGCACCACAGTCATATCTAGGCCAGGGTTTCTTGAGGCGAATAAAGGATCAATTCTTAAAGTATCAACTTGGACTCTTACCACTTGCTTTAAACGCAGCTCCCTGGCTGAGGGACCTAACCAGCTCTATCTGCCGCCTGTGTGGTGAGGACAGGGAAGACCTCCTCCAAGTCCTCTGCTCATGTAACAATCTTGCACTAGAACAAAAAGTCCTACTAAAGAACAAATTTAACGAAAGAGGCATACAGACATGGAGACAAGCAGTGATGGCGTGCTTTGCCCCTGGGGACCTGAAGCTGAACTGTGCTTTGGTGAAGTTTCTATTGCAGGTGACACAAAAGCAATATTTAATAGGTCATTCACAGGAGGATAATTCACAGACCAATGCCTGACAATGGACTTTAATGGCATTAACCAATCCTCTACTCTCAATGAAGCAAGCAAAATTATAAGTAGCAACATTTTATTATGTTTAAAACGAGCTCCTATGGAGACCATATCGAAATGACTGGACAATGAACTCAGTCCTCTGATGATGATTTAGTAACATCTCAAATTTATTTTTGAAAGTGTTTGCTTTTTTCACCTTTGTTATGGCTTTAAGTGACAAAACAATAAATCTTATTACTTACTTTACTTACTTACTGCACACACATGCTCTGCAGTGGCAGGCCTGAGACATGGGTAAGGGGCTACGTATGTGGATGGCACAATCAGTGTTGCAGGCCCACATGCAATATTTCATTTACAGGCCATGGACACATATAGGGGGTTATTCTAACTTTGGAGGAGTGTTAATCCGTCCCAAAAGTGACGGTAAAGTGACGGATATACCACCAGCCGTATTACGAGTTCCATAGGATATAATGGACTCGTAATACGGCTGGTGGTAAATCCGTCACTTTTCCGTCACTTTTGGGACGGATTAACACCTCCTCCAAAGTTAGAATAACCCCCATAGTGTTCCTTCCTAGGGACTTATAAGAACATTTATTAACAATACTCATACCAATTGGGTATGGGCCATTATTACCAGGTTTTAAACAGAGAGCACAAGTACTTTAGCACTGGATAGCAGTGGTAAAGTGCACAGATCTGAAATACAAAAGAACAATGCCAGAAAATGAGGAGGAGAAAGGTACAAAGTTTGGGGTGACTCTTCAGAGAGGGACATTTTCCAAATGACACTATGAGGAACATTTATAGATTTGGTCTTGACAAACCAGCTCCCCTATTTCGAGGGTTACTCTCTATTATCTTTAACCATATATACAATGTTAAAAAATCTTATGAACTAATCCACATGCATAACTGTGGACTTAATTTTGCACATATCTATTATTTTTTGTTGTAATGTGTTTATTCTTGTGTTCGGTGATTTTGCTAGTCTTTTGGTTAATGCTGCATCTTTTTTTTCATATGCATTGTCACTCATCTATAGATTGTGTTGCATTACATAGGATAAAATCATTTAGTAGACCACAAATCCTCTTGACACCAGTCAGTAATGACACAAAGGGTGTGAATATGTTTGCATACATTTTTCTTAAGATGTTTCACTTTCTCTTTTGTGTGCTTCAAATTTTGAAGAGTTCAATTCGAATGTTGTAATTAGTGTCATTTTGAGTGATTGTGGGGTGTCTCTGTTGCTCTAATTGTATTTTTGGTGTTTTAGTGTTGTGTGCATTTTTTTCAGGTGTGTCTTTCATTGTGTGTTATGTGAAGTTGTCTGTTTGTCTTTGTCTCTGTGTCTAGGTAGTTTCTCTGGTTATTTGTGTAGTTGTAGTTCCTTTTCCTGGGGCTATTTGGGGTAGTATGAGCAACAATCTAGTTGTAGGTGTGTCTGGAAGGAGTGTAAGATTAATGTTGAGGAGAGGGAAGGAGGAACTTTAATTTGGCTATGTTAGACTTGGTCCTTTCTACAGAGTCAACTCCAAAAATCCTGACCTCACCCTCCGGTTTACTGAACCCATTTAAGTTGGCTTTTAGGACTCTTCACACTTTACTGCTGCTAACCAGTGCTAAAGTGCTTGTGAGTACACTTTTGAACTGCCATGTTGACCAGGCAAAATAAACCTGCCAGGCTCAAACCTCCCTTTCCGATGCATATGTCACTCCTAGGGTAGGCCCTGGAAGTCTGGTGGGAAGATTGCAGTATATTTAAACAGTTGGACATGTACCTTTATATTTCATATATCCTGGCCATAAAAAAAATATTACATTTAATTTTCACTACAGTGAGGTCTACGTCTTCCTTTGGATAGCTCTGGGGCACCTTATTAATTTATTAAGTGATACATGTCAAATTGGAGCAGGTGGACAGCTTCAGTTTAGTGTCTAAAGGATTGTAATTAAAAGCCCTCTTTAATGGTAAAGTCAGATTCTTTGTCTCAGTTCTGAAAATGTCACTTTTACAAAGCTGCCATGTTCTTTTCCTGCCCATCTGGTGCTTGCAGCCTATTTCTAGGTCACATGACTAGGTATATTTTACAGTTGGTCCTTGTGTATCGCCCCCAGACAGTGAGACCAAGAGAAGATAGGTATTGGCAGAATGAGCCACTGTGAGTTAACGAGGGGGGAGGAGCTGTCACCTACAACACATGAACATCACAAATTTCCAGCCTGAGAAATCTCACAAAGGTTTGCACACTATTCTTTTGTGACCTAAGCGAGGCTGAGGCCAGGAAAAGGAGGAAGGGGATACCTGACACATCAGGGGTATAGAGGCCTATAGAAGCTTCCTCTACTTAAAAGTTGGCACCAGGTATACATTTTGGATGCTTAGACCCAGCTCTTCAGGATGACCTTGGACCTGTGTACTCTTCCACGAAGAAGGACTGCTGTACTGCTGAAAAGACCCCCCCCCCCCTTCTGCTGGAATGCTGCCTAGGAGGGCTGCTGGCCTACTGTGCTGACCTGTTGCCATCTTGCCTGAGTGAGAACAACTGTATAGGCAACTCTAAACAAAGGACCCCAAAGTGACTCTAGGGGCTACTTGTCAGGACTCCTGCTTAGAAGCCTCAGAGACTGAACAGTATTCAAACAACCATGAACTCAGCACTTGCACTCTGCCATCTGTCCTACAACTCCACTCCTGGAACCTTGAAAGTGGGTCTGAAGGTCCTCACCCAACCCATCTATTGATTCAGCAGAACCCATGCATCTCCTCCAAGGAGCGGCACATATCCCGTATAACAGGTGCATTGCCTCAGTTTTGTGAGAAGCATCACTCTCAGATCTGATGCACTGCTTCTGCTGCATGGACATCCTGAATGTAAGAACTTTACATCACCCTTTGCAGCCCATAGAACAGCTGCTGCATGACAAATCTCTAGACATTGACTCTCCCAAGACAGCCCATCAGAACAGCCAAGGTGCAACTCGTCTCAATGCAAGGATATCACACTTTGTGGCTCCTCTAAAGCTGTGTGACACACCTCTTCACCCGTACCTCCACATCACCTCTACTTCACAACGCATCATCAACACAGGACTCCTCAATTCTTGCCAACCAGGATAAAGGTATTGTGTTTGGCAGACCTAAATGGTCCCATGTAGCCCATCATGGTTGGCCTGAACTTGTGACTTTATCCCAAACCTGTTCAATTTTCACTGAAATCTTTAAACTTGCTGTAGGAAAGTAGCCTCTTTCTAGCCTTGTTACCCCAACTTTTGGCCTGTTTGTGAGTAGATGTCAGGATGTTTTCACTGTCTCACTGGGATCCTGCTAGCCAGGGCCCAGTGCTCATAGTGAAAACCCTATGTTGTAAGTATGTTTGTTATGTGTCACTGGGATCCTGCTAGCCAGGACCCAAGTGCTCATAAGTTTGTGGTCTGTATGTGTTCCCTGTGTGGTGCCTAACTGTCTCACTGAGGCTCTGCTAACCAGAACCTCAGTGGTTATGCTCTCTCTGCTTTAAAAATTTGTCACTAACAGGCTAGTGACTAAATTTACCAATTCACATTGGCATACTGGTACACCCATATAATCCCCTGGTATATGGTACTGAGGTACCCAGGGTATTGGGGTTCCAGGAGATCCCTATGGGCTGCAGCATTTCTTTTGCCACACATAGGGAGCTCTGACAATTCTTACACAGGCCTGCCACTGCAGCCTGAGTGAAATAATGCACTCATTATTTCACAGCCATTTACCACTGCACATAAGTAACTTATACGTCACCTATATGTCTAACCTTCACCTGGTGAAGGTTGGGTGCAAAGTTACTTAGTGTGTGGGCACCCTGGCACTAGCCAAGGTGCCCCCACATTGTCCAGGGCAAATTCCCCGGACTTTGTGAGTGCGAGGACAACATTACACAAGTGCACTATACATAGGTCACTACCTATGTATAGCATCACAATGGTAACTCCGAACATGGCCATGTAACATGTCTAAGATCATGGAATTGTCACCCCCATACCATTCTGGTATTGGGGGAACAATTCCATGATCCCCCGGGTCTCAAGCACAGTACCCAGGTACTGCCAAACTGCCTTTCCGGGGTCTCCACTGCAGCTGCTGCTCAGACAGGTTTCTGCCCTCCTGGGTGTTACACCCTCTCCCTTTGGAAATAGGTGTGAAGGTCTGGGGAGGAGTAGCCTCCCCCAGCCTCTGGAAATGCTTTGATGGGCACAGATGGCCACTGGCGGAGTGGGAAGGTGCGACGGGTGCTACTGCTATGCAGACAGTGAAATACATTTTGGGGCCCTCTTACGGGGGCCCCGCGACTCCCCCTCCCGCCATCCGGTTCCCGGCGGGAGAACCGCCAGGAACTGGATGGCGGGAGGGGGAGTCGGAATCCCCAAGCCGGCGCAGCAAGCTGCGCCGGCTTGGAAGATTCCTTGGGGGCAGCGGGAAACCGGCAGGAGACCGCCGGTTTCCCTTCTCTGACCGCGGCTAAGCCGCCGCGGTCAGAATGCCCCGCGGGGCACCGCCGGCCTGTCGGCGGTGCCACACGTCCCGCGGCCCTGGCGGAAGTAATCCGCCAGGGTCGTAATGACCACCTCTATGTATTAAATGCCTTAGTTTCAGAATATATAAACTCGCATTTTATCTTTATTGTAGGGGACCTAAATGTAACACTTGAACCAAATTGTGCTTTCTCAGAAGTAACTCAATTAGAAGAGGCAGCATGGAATATCCCGCCTTTTTCCTCTTTAAAGAAACAGGTCAGGTCAAATAGTAGAGTGCTCCAATTTATCTATCTTATGATCACCCATGGCCTTCGCCCAGCGAATGGCCGTTTTCCTTCGGACACACCTGCTAAGTACACCTTTTTTAGAGGTCAGTATAGTAGTACATTGGACTATGCGGTAATTGATACAAGAATTTGGTTTTGTGTACATGATATGTATGTAGGAAGACAGTATACAAGTGACACACACCAATTTTAGTCACCTACGAGGGCCTAATACTAGAAAATGAGTATACCAAATATAACAGGAGAGTTTCTCTACCCCTAACACTCTCCTCTAACAAGTGTACCTTGAAATGGGAGTGCTTCCAAAAGTCAACAAAATTACAGAAGACATTGTATGATATAGTAACAACACATCAGCTTGTTGAAACCCCCTCTTTCCATTCCCCAAATGAGATCCTGAGCGTCCACACGCCATTATTTGTTACTCTTCTGGATCTTTTTCTAAAAGCTAGCACAGAAGCCAAACACCTGGTGCGTTTCTGTCACAGGTGGTTTGACAAAACACACAGGGTTGCTAGAAATGGCTTGATCAAAGCAATCAAATCAAGAGATAAAACCCTGATAACGAATGCCAGACGAGATTATGCGTCAACAATCAAGCATGTTAAAAACAATTGGGAAATGGAGGCCTGGCAGAATCTATTGACAGCAGCCAAGGAAAAGCATACAAAACGCTTTTGGTCCCTGGTAGCTTCAAATGGGCGAAACCAGGGCAATAGACTTAATTGCCATATCCCCGCTGATATTTGGGCTGATTGTTTCATGAAACTCTATGAAGAGGAAGTTCATGATCCTGAGGCATACAAATTGGGTTCCCTCTCGGAGAAAAACCCTATGCCATTTACACTAGCTGAAACACGGGAGGCCATTATGGCCCAAAAAACGGGAAAGGCTCCTGGCCTCGATGGTATTCTGGCCGATTTCTGACCAATTGGATTAGAATATGGTCCTTGGATATACTTAGTCCGTTTAGGACATGGTTGAAAGCTCTGATTAGTGGAAACTATATGGAAAAAATTCCCTGGTGTAAGCTTGTTAGGGCCATTCTGACTAATCTGGGGCTGGTCCATTTCTGGATGGCCCCAAACGATTTACCCAAAAATGCGGCACAAGTTGTAAAGGATGGATATTGGCGGTGGCTAAAAGTGAGGAAACTAGCAGAGGTCCCTCTAGGTAGTTTGTCTGACAAGTTTACATCAGTCAAATGTCACTACGAGTTTGAACCATATATGGATTTGACTACATTCCCACGAGCCCGTGCCCTTTACATCAGATTCAGGATAGGCTCGCTACCGCTACATTCTTTCACTTGCACTTGGTCTAAAGATGATCCTTATGCCAATTTTTGTCCGATGGGCTGCTGCCTTCCCGAATGTAGTGCACATGTATTATTTCATTGTCCTGCTTATGATAAACAGCGAACTAAATGGATTGTACCTCTCTGTAGAATTATGGGCTTCCAGAACCGTTTTACTGCCCTTAGAATTTTCAGGTTTAATACCGAGGACATGGTGGCATTTGCCCTGGCAAGCTATCTAGATGAAGTTTGGTGTGTCGGAGCAAAAATGTTAAAATTATCATACTAATAGGAGTTCATAATGGGAAAGCGTTGTACTTTATTTTAACTTATTTGTTGTTTTTAACTAGGAAGATATTTGTGTCACGATATTTATTATGGAAAAATTTAATATACTTTCTATCCCGATTTTATATGGTATGATTTTTATAAGGTATGATTTTAAAGGGAAATATTTTATACTTAAGGACTTTTATCTATAGTTTATTTTTGTAAATCTGTGATTTCTTGTGATGTGCTTTTATGGTATTTGCGTTTTACCGAAATAAAGCTAATGAATGAATGGAAGTGGTATAGTAGGAGCTTTGC
This sequence comes from Pleurodeles waltl, assembly GCF_031143425.1. Classification (NCBI taxonomy): domain Eukaryota; kingdom Metazoa; phylum Chordata; class Amphibia; order Caudata; family Salamandridae; genus Pleurodeles; species Pleurodeles waltl. The sequence goes on along the minus strand of NC_090443.1, from coordinate 236,132,854 downwards.
ATGTCTCCTAGTTCAGCCTAAGCTGCTTTGCCATAGCTACCTTCTATCAGCCTAAGCTGCTAGAAACACCTCTTCTACACTAATAAGGGATAACTGGACCTGGCACAAGGTGTAAGTACCTCTGGTACTCCCTACAAGCCAGGCCAGCCTCCTACACTTGCATACATCTTGTAGGAGGCTGGCCTGATTTGTAATGGGTACCTTGGGTACTAACACCTTACACCAGGTCCAGCTATCCCTTATTAGTGAAATGTAGCAGTGTTCCAGCAGCTTAGGCTGATAGAGGTAGCTATAGCAGAGCAGCTTAGGCTGAACTAGGAGACATGCAAAGCTCCTGCAATACCACTTATAGTTACATAGTACTTATACACAAGTAAAGACAATACTCAGTGTTACCAAAAATAAAGGTAGTTAATTTGGGTGACAGAAGGCCAAAAGTATCTTAGAGGCAATACTCCTTCTGGAGGTAAGATTTATTCACAATATATATACTAGATACCAAAATAGGGTAAGTTTTTATTTTTTTCCTAACTACACATTTCTAAGTGGATAGTGGTATTAATTTTAGACTATGTTCAACATTTGGTACATTCCACAAATTATCTGTATAGTTATGTCATGATGCATAAACAATCAAGAGGTTAGTAGTGTCTTGATGTAAGCAGACAGCTCTACATAGCACAACTTTTAAGATTAATTTGCTGTCGTGGGGTTGAAGGGCAGAGAGTATAACTTCAACAAATTTTAAAATGGCTTTTTGGAATTCTTGTCTCACTCTGGTGGAACATTCCCATTAGCCATGGGGAAACACAGGAACCCTCGCTCTAATGGAGTAGAAGATTTGAGTAGAACTATGGCTGACATCAGTGCAGTAGAGTATATAATTGTAATATTACTCTATTATGTCCTTTAATATTGGATGTCTCGGGGCATTTTTAAGAGCCCCTAGTGCCATTCCAATGCCATTTTAGCGTCATTTTTTTACACTAATGTGGTGTTACAAGGCCAAAAATGCAGCGCCATATTTACTGTGTGGAGCAGTCAGTGCATGCATTGCTCCATTTTGTAACCCTTTGCGCTACATTATTCCTGCGGCAGGCATAATGTATGCCAAGGGGATGCTCGTTTGTAAAGGGGGCCAAACAAGTGGCGCAAGCAAACCTAAGAGATTTTGTTGCCTCATTTTTTTCTAGACTGTTAACGCAGACTTAAGTGGCACACGGGTGGATAGTCTGACCATTGTGGCAGTCCCGACTGGACCACGAATCCCACATTTTATCGATGTAGTGCACTGTACAAAGGTTTCTTCTGGCCGTACCTACTTCCAGACACTCTACTCCTCTCATGGTTGTCTGATCTTGGCAGGCCAGTATATGCTGGTGCTCCATGTTACATGCTCCAGGGCAAGTGGTCTTGATTCTCCTGCATGATGTCCTATCACCCAGCAGTGAGATTAACAGATCATGGGCTCAAGCCATGGTTAGAACAGGCAGAAGGCATGATGATTTCCACCCCGGTTTGACTGATTGATTCTTTTGAATAGGTAACACTCAGCGTTCCCTTTTTAGAACCTATTTCCTGAAACAGATGCCATTTAGTGTATCAGTCTTAAAGGTTTGGGCTGTTAGTGCTGTCTGATTTCAATTGGCCATTCCTCTGTCCTGTCTTTTTTCCAGGAAGCAGTCTGCCACATATAGACAACTACAAGACTGATATCCCAACACAAACTGTGAGAGTGAGTAGAGGATCACATGTGGGTATAAGCATCACTGAAATACGCCTAACAAAAGGTTACAAATAACCCAGCCCTGCTCTTTATGATTCCCTATCCCTGCAGAATTTCCATTATCATTTCTGTACTCTCACTGATAATGTGACCAGGACCCCATGACCATGCTCCTTTCTGGAATCAAACAGCCCCTCTGAAGTGTGTTACAAGTGGGTTATTTGGTTGTCAGTCAGTCTGCACACTATTCAAGCAAGGGCCCTCACTCTAATCAGGGCAAAGGAAAAACACACATGGTTAACCCCCCCAACCCCTTTGGTAGCTTGGCATGAGCAGGTAGGCCTTACTCAGAAGCATTGTGTAAAGTATTTGTCCCAACACACACAGTATTACAGGGAAACACTACAACATGGAAGCCACACCAGCTAAGAAAAATAGGTAATATTTATCTAAATCAAACAAATACCAAAATGACAAAAATCCAACATGCACAAGTCAAGATATCAATTTTCAGAAGAAGTCTTACACCATAGAAAACAATGGAAACATTGATTTTACACAAAGTACCTGGTTTGCGTAAAAAATAAAGCTGCTCGGGCGAGCATGCGTTGGAAAAGTCAGTGATGCGTCAACTCCTTACTCGAAAGTGAGGCCGGGTGGACTGGGCCATTTCGATAGCGGAGCGCATGGGTGATGTCACATATCTGGTGAACTTCCGGACTCCCAAGAACCCTTTGAGGGTCCTACATGTTAATCACCTCAAGGCTCAATTTGGGGTAACAATGATGATGACACCACTTGGCAGGGCAGGAGTCTCAGTATAGAGTCCAGGTAGTGGCAGATGAAGTCTTCCATGGCCCTGAGACTTCAAAACAGGAGGCAAGCTCAGTTCAAGCCCTTGGAGATATTCTTCAAGCAGGAATGCACAACTAGGTCCAGTCTTCGTCCCCTTTCACAGTCAGAAGCAGCAACTGCAGGATAGCCGAACAAACCACAGTCACAGGAAGGGGCAGCACTTCTCCTCAACTCTTGAGCTCCTTTCCTTGGCAGAGGCTTCTCTTGGTTCCAGAAGTGATCTAAAAGTCTGGGGTGTTGGGTCCACTACTTACACCCCTTTCTGCCTTTGAAGTAGGCACATTTCAAAGGAAAGTATCTGTTGTTCACGAGAGCCTGCGTTGCCCAGGCGAGGCCCCAGACACACACCAATGTGTTGGAGACTGCATTGTGTGAGGGGAGCCACAGCCCATTCAGGTATAAGTGACCACTCCTCCCTCCACTCCAGGTCAGATGGCTCATTAGGATATGCAGGTTGAACCCCATCTCCCTTTGTGTCACTGTCAAGAGGGGATTCACTAACAGCCCAACTGTCAGTCTGATCCAGACAGGGAATCCACAAACAGGCAGAGTCACATAATGGTTTAACCAAGAAAATGTCTACTTTCTAAAAGTGGGATTTTCAAACTAACAATATAAAAACCATAAAAGAAGCATTTTTAAATTTTGAGATTAGCAACACCAAACTCCACAATTGTATCTGCTTTCAAAGGGAATCTACACTTTAAGAATATTTTATGGCAGCTCCCATGTTAACCTATGAGAGAGATAGATCTTACAACAGTGAAAAAATAATTTGGCAGTATTTCACTGTTAGGACATGTAAAACACATCAGTACATGTCCCTCCTTTAACAAACACTGCACCCTGCCCATAGGGCTACTTAGGGCATACTTTATCGATGACTTATATGTACAAAAAGGGAAGGTTTGGGCCTGGCAAGTGGGTACACTTGTAAGGGTGAATTGGCAGTTTGCATGATAAAACTGCACAGACACTTCAGTATTAATAGGGTTACTCATGTGGGTGGCACAACCAGTGCGGCAGTGCTGAAGGCACACTAGTAGAAGTTGATTTAGGGGCCCTGTAGACCTCTAGTGCACTTTAATAGGGACTTACTAGTAAATCAAATATGCCAATCATGGAAAAGCCAATTACACATACACTTTATATAGGAGCACTTGCACTTTAACACTGGTCAGCAGTGGTACAGTGCTGAGAGTACAAAAACCAGAACAAAACAGAGTCCAGCACACAGTCAAAACATTGAAGGCACAGGCAAAAAAAGACGGGGAGACCACAAGAAGGATGCCAGGTCTAACAAAGTGCACATAGTATTCTTGTTCTTCCTTCCTCTAGAGTGTGTCCCATCCAGGTTTCAGAAATACAGATAATACCTAAATCTGTCTTTGATGGCTCCTCTCCCTCTACATGCTTTTCCAATGTTCTGGGTTTCCAAGATGTAAACTACAGCCCTAAATGTAATGTACCACATGCAGCCACATATACATCACTTCACACATTCACAAACACACATCAATCGCACAGCGTTACATACAAACATGATGTTGGCCCCACTCCAATGACACTGGTAAAAATGTATGTTCATACTACTGATCGCTATTAAAGTGATGGTGTTATGCCACCACAACGCTCATGCTACTTAACTGTCAGTTGGAGCAGTAGCCCTTTAGAGCATGAGATTTGTATGACCATCTCAGTATAACAAGACCGCAATCCCTGAGAAAGGCCTAGGTCAATGCCTGTATGCACGATCTGTGTCTGCCCATGACCAATATTGGAACCAATTATCCAGACATCGTTGTAACAAGGGTACTTAGGGAAGGTGTACATGTCCCCCACCTTGCAGTATACTTTTCCATCCCAACATAAATGGAAATAAAATAATAATTCAATGATATACTTACTTATCTTGGTTGAATTACCTTAACTCGCCAAAAACCAACCTACACATGTTCTGTATGGGCAATGAAATGGTCCCAAATCTCAAATGTTAGGCAATACTGTTTCTCTGTTATATATTTTACATCTTTACCAAATTAAATTAAATCCAATTAAATCATTGGAGTACACACATAAGTGTAGCTCAAATCTTTTATTTCAAGTGTTTGTTTGAAAAAGGTACCACTTAATGTTTTTTGGTTCATTTTTATAGGATACATACTTCGTTGAAACATTCAACAATGTTGTATGTCTTGGTGAATGGCTTGTCAAAGTAAAAGAATAAAACTAAAGAGTACAACACTAACATATGTTCAATCATTATTATGTATTATGCAAATGTGGTCAGATGTAGACATATTTCCTATCATGTGTTACCACATACACATATGTAACATAGCTTCAGTGCGTATGTATTGTTATAAACCTTGCCTATTTTCTTAAAGGTTAAGTTTTCTTGTTAAATAACATTTTGAATGTTTATTTTAATACACATGCAAAGTGCATACAGATTCATAGATGTAGCTTGTTGTGACTGGAATGCACTTTTATTTCATACAAATGTATATTTGCATGTGTGTATCTTTAAATTGAAAAATAATATTCCTGATGTTTAGATGGAGGAAATATCTATTGCACTGATTTATATACACTATTGATCACATTTGCTATTTATTTAAATTGTTTCTGAGTTGACAGTAATACCAGCATCATTTACAGCCATGTGTAAATCAAAAATGTAATCATAAAGAAATGTGTTGTTGTTTTCAAGCACATCCGTAACGCTAAATATATATGTAGGACCTACTTTGTCACAATATAGCATTAATACAACAAAGTGAGAGTAGCAATCTCTTGGAGTATAATAATCTGTTTTTCTTTGGAAGGCCTAGTGAGTGTTAGTCAATGGATCTACAAGTCATTAATGAATGGGTATGCAGTCTGTCAAATGACATATTTGGCTTGAAATTTCTTAAAATATATTTCTGTCCTTTCTTTATAAACAAACCATATATTTAACTGATAAATACAAACATTTAAATAAATATTTTTAAAACAACTTTCAATATTTTCAAATAGATAACATGATTTATCTGAAAAAAACCTCTTGGAACTAGGAGGGCAATATTTTAAAGACTAAAAGCAATTGAAAGAGGCTTCAAGAAAAAAAAGGAGATATATATGGGGCAAGGAATTCAGAACAAAGGGCAGCACTTTCTCTTATGTCACAAGGAGCTCCATCTGCTGCCCAACATGGGAAACCACAAGGCAACATTCTTGATTCCACAGCAAACACAAGAACGTAATTGGTAAATATTGTCAACTTGTTATTCACTGTTTATTTTTCATTATAAATCTTGTTCGGAATTGACTTGGATAGTTGTTGTTAAGCATAGTTTTCAATGCTTTTTATGTGTAGAATACTTCAGACAAACTTTAGAATATTATGTTATAGGATATGTTAGATAAGTGGTTTAGAAGGGGGGTAAATATTTTAGTAATTGTTTAGTGTTATAAGTCTTAGTGAATCCTTAGCTTATGATTTTATATGTTGTTAGAATTTAGTGATAATAGGTGTTAAGTAATAGTTCAGAATATAGTTATTTTATATATTTTGTATTATTGTTATATGTAATCTTTAGATTTCAGAATGTAGCTTTTAGGTTTAATATTTTATGATTGTGAGTTTTTATAGTTAGTAGTGGTTAGTTTTTCTTTCTACTTATTCATTCATCATATGTAGGACAAATAGAGTAAAGATTTTTAAGGTATTTTACTACACAAAGCTTAATATTTGCAGGTTTTGCACAAACAATGGAATATAATGCTAATCTGAGCATCTTCTGTTAGCTACTCTTATAAACTACTCATACAATGATAAAATAGAAAAACATAAAGTTAAACAAGGGCTACAATTTAGAAATACTTTGCGTCAGGTTTTCATTAGTTTTTAATGCAGATCAAAATAAAAAATCATTTAGAGATTTAGAAAGCAACACAAATAGCTATTTGCATTGTTTTTTTAAAGCAACATGATGCAGCTGATTGCACTGCCTTGCATAGTTTTGCATCAGGTGGGCATTCCATGGGTATTGGATGGATGTTCCTGTCCATGCACCCAGGTGTTGTGATGACAATCCAGAATTGTTGGAAAGTGGGTTTCTGGTTGGCAGAGGTATGCACCCTGTCAAAGCAGGAACCACCATCATGACCAGGCAGGAACCAAAATCCTAGTCTGGGAAAGCCACAAACACACCCACAATTAGACTGTGGTCATCCCCTGGGAGCTTGGCACAGAGCAGTCAGGCTTAACTTAAGAGGCAATGTCTTAATTATGTGGGCAACATTTAAAACTGTAAAACAGTGAAAACACAACATAAAAAACTTACCATACATGGGTAGACAAATAGAGCAAAATTTAGTAAAAAAGCAAGAACAAAACAACTAAAATCCAATAAGTAGAACTTGAGATATGTAGTACATAGAAACAAGAGGTGCCAACTGGAGATATCTGGTTGGGCCAGACTGGGACATAGTCAAGATTTCAGATTGATCATGATGGAGCACAGGCAGGCTACAAGGACCCAGTGAGGCCCACTGAACAAAAGTACTGCAATCCAGTTTGAGTTGATATTGAAGATGCAGTAAGCAGACTGAAGTGATTTGTCGGTGTCAATCCCCGCAATGGAGGCAATGCATCTATCCTTTCCACACAGTAGAGAAGATGTGTAAATTTTCTCCACACATCTGCAATGATATGTTGGGTCTGAGATGTGGTGGTTCTGAAGGCAATGCGCTGAGGTCAATCCATGCTAGAAAGGTGATGCGTAGGTGTCGATCCATGCATTGGGGCCGATGCTCCGATTCTGATCCATTCAACAGGGGCTGTGCTCCAGTTCCGATATGCAGAGGGGTAGTGATGTGTTGATCTAACAGGAGCAGAACTTTTTACCCACCAAGGGCTGGATAGGTTCCACTTGGAAGAATGAGACACAGTTGGCAGAGTCCAGGTGGTGTAGCAGGTTAGTTGGAAGTCTTTTGCGTCCCTGAGACTTCAGAAAACAGGGTACCAATCAGCTTATCCTTGGAGTCACTCTAGGAGTTGGATTCAAGCAATGGGGATCCAGTCCTTCTCATGCAAGCAAGGAGGACAGCAGGCAGCAGATCAGCACAGCTAAATTAGAGTCCAGCAGAGTGGCAATCCTTGTAGCAGCATAGCAGTCATTTCTTCCTGTCAGAATACCCACAGGTCCAGAAGTGTACTGAAGTAGCAGTGTCTGAGGTCTAGTATTTATACTTGGTTACATTATTCTGGAAGCAGGGAGAAGCTTCTAGGCAGTGGTTTTGAAGCACAAGTAATTCTCTTCTTTCCCTGCCCTGCCACAATGCTGGTTGGAGTGACAATACAGGGTCATTAAGCCTTTTGTGAGTGGACAGGGAACAGCCTATTCAGGGGTTAGTGTGAGGCTATGGCCAGCTACTCCTGCCGATCCTACCCAGGATGGCCTATCAGGATGTGGATAGCCCATTAGTCAAACCTTTGTTTTTGGCTGTCTACAGGGAATACACAAAGTCGAATTGTCACCCCACCCCCACATGTATTGGAGACAGATAGCACGCACACAGGGCTAAGGGAAGGAAAATGCCAATGTCCTAAAAGTGGCAGTTTTAAAAATGTAACAATTAATCTAAATTTACCATTAAAGAGGATATATCATTACAATTCTATAAGTACTTAACACAACATACCTACCTCTTCTCTATCAGGAATTACAGCTTATTAAGTGTAATAAGGAATCTCCAATGTTATCCTATGAAAATGGTAGGCACCAAAGAAGTCAAAAACAAATGTGTGAGTTATGCACAACCAGGACATATAAAACCTAAAAGTACATGTCCTATCTTTTAATTACACTGCACCCTGCCCCATGCCTAGTCCAAATGGCAGTTTAAACTGAACAAGCAGGTTCTGCAATGGCAGGCCTGAGACACGTTTGAAGGGCTACTTAAGTACAATCAGTGCTGCAGACCCACTAGTAGCATTTAAGTTACAGGCCCTGAGCACATGTTGTGCACTTTACTAGGGGCTTATAACTAAATTAAACAGGCCAATTGTGGATAAGCCAATATTACTAGGTTTTGTGGAATGAACACATGCATTTTAGCTCTAGATGGCAGTAGTAAAGTGTTCATAGTCCTAAGGCAAACAAAATTAATTCAGCAAAATGGAGAAGGAGAGGCAAAATGTCTGGGGGAAGACCACCATAAGGCTGGCAGGTCTAACAATCGCAATATTTACTTTGAGACTTGGATTTGCAACAGCATGCTGTGCCTAACTGGCTCTGCCATACGAATGAGAAATATTTAGTTTAATCCTTGCTTTTTTCTTTATCCATGTGTACTGCATTCTGCAGCACACTTACACTGAGAAACTAGCACACAAGGATAGTTTATATGTAGGGAGGAACCCTTTATTGAACATCGACTATCAAGACCACAACACAGACATTCTTGCATTATGGTGCAAGGTTGACTGCATTGGCAGATGGCTACAGAAATTGCAGCAGCACAAGGAAAGAACAAAACTGTGCAAGTTTGTTGTAGATATGGTGTATTTTTCTTTAATAGAGTTGACACAATACAGCACCGTCACTTTGCTTGCTTACCTGCTTTCTGTCAAAAGTATGGTTAATCTGCTCCTTTATGTAAATTGACTTCCATTAGGGGAAACATAAAACTCAATTATGGCTAACAGAAAGAAAAATATAATCTGAGATTATAAAGAATGAAGGAAGGATTTCAGTTTAAGATAGTCAAGCAACACAGGATATTATGCTCCACCCTTTTAGTTTGACAAATGATGCACAAAAGGCCCTCAACAGCAATATTGTGCTATGCAGTTAGCAGATCTAATCTGTATATTTTAATAATTTTTAGTTGGGTTGTTCATGCACAGTCAGAGAGGATATGGTTTATGTTTATTTTATTGTGATACTAGTTATGGGTAGAACATAAATGAGTTACATTTATGTCCTAACCCCAAAGAACAATAATCCATCCATGAGTCCTAGGTTCTTTCTCATGTACCACAAACGTGATGAGTGTGGTATTGTGCATGTGAACTTTATTGATGACATAAGCCTGAGTGTGTGAAATAATCATATCCACTCCACAAAAAGCAGTGTTTCAAACAAAATAGATAATAATTATTCAGGAACAACATAACCTGTGTGGCCTACTCAAAACTCATTTTGAAAATGAATGTGTGTGATTTGATACATGAGAAAGGATTATGGCATTGTATCAAACATGTATGGCTTAGGCATAAGTGTCTCCTGCAAACATACCAGATCATACTCTCTTTTCTACTAAATCTACTTTGAGGTGCAACTAAAATACTGTCATTGCTGGCTGACATCTAAGCTAATGAAGAAATGACCATAACCACGCATCCTTGATACCTATGTAACATATTATAATATAATATAATATATCTATAATAATATTATATATCTATAATAATATATTATAATATAATACAATATAATGTAATATAATATGTCTATAATACAGTTTGCCACTGTTTAAAAACAATCCTAAGGCTTCTCAGAATTTCTTTGATTTGGGTCAAAGCTGAAAACCTTCCTACATCAGACTAGAACCCTTAAAGGATAATGTATTTTGTGGTCACAGCACAATTGCCATACTGTTGAAGCAGTAAAAACATGTCAACTCAGCCATGCTCAGTGTGTGCTCAATGTGATAATTTTTATCAAATCAACAGGACTTGTGACCTAAATCTGTATGTTGATGGTAAGTAACATACACAGATTTCTGGCAATTAAAATTCTATTTTGCTTAACCTTGGCGATAAAGTGTAGATTTTGTATAAGATTTCATGAGACAGTGTAATAAAGAGTATTTTTTTAAATACAATATTTTTAGATAAACATTTATAATACAAACAAAACACTTAGATAGATATATCTGTGTTTAGGTATAGCAAATAAACACTTGCAACAGGTGACAATGACATGTGTCATACAACACTTATAGACTTCTGACTGAGCAAAATAAGTCTAAATTCACTGTATGTCAATGCATGTCGGAACAACGCATGCTGGAACCACCAGGCCTGAACAACGCGGTCAGAACAACGACAGCATTTTTACCACTAATGCCTTTACCACGAATGCCTTAACAAAGATTTTTTGTTGCAAAGCTATTCCTGGTAAAGGCATGCAAGGTTCCAGCATTGTTCCAGCTTGCGACCCCCCGGCCCCCCACCCTGCCCCTAAAACTACAGCAACCCCCACCCCTAAAACTCAAAACTACACCCACCCTGCACCTAAAACCTAAACTACCCCGACCCCCACCCTTCCCCTAAAACCTAAACTACCCCAACACCCCACCCGGCCCCTAAAACCTAAAAATACCCCAACCTCATCCCACCCGTAATACCTAAACTACTGCAAACACACACCCCTGCCCCTAAAACTACCCCAAGCCCCCACCCCAGCCCCTAAAACTACTGCGACCCCCACCCTGCTCCTAAAACCTATAACTACCTCAACCGCCCACCCTTCCCCTAATATTACTGTGACCCCCCACCCCTAAGACCTAAAACTACCCCAACCCCACAGCCCTGCCCCTAAAACCTAAAAATACCCCACCCCTCACCTCCGAACCTAAAACCTAAAACTACCCGACCCCCACCTCCACCCCTAAAACTACTGTGACTCCCCACCCCTGTCCCTAAAACCTAAAACTACCCCTCATCCCTCACCTCCACCCCTAAAATGACCACAACCCCACCCGCCCCTAAAATCTAAAACCACCCCAACCCCCTGAAAACCTAAACTACCCCAACGCCCCACCCCACCCTTAAAACTACCACAACCCCCCACCCTACCCCTAAAACCTAAAATTACCCAAACCCCTCAACCCGGCCCCTAAAATTACCATAACCCCACTCCTCTAAAACCACCCCAAAATCCCACCCTGTCCCTAAAATGACCTCTAACCCCCACCCCTGCCCCTAAAACCTAAAACCTAAAACCACCCCAACCCCCACCCTGCCCCTAAAACCTAAAATTACTCCAACCCCCACCCGGGCCCCTAAAATTACCATGGCCCCCCACCTCTGTCCATAAAACCACCTCAACCCTCCACCCCCACCCCTAAAATTACCACGACCGGAACCCCCGCCCCTAAAGCCTAAAACCACCCCAATCCCCTATCCCGCCCCTAAAACCTAAACTACCCCAACCCCCACCCTGCCCCTAAAGCTACCACAACCCCCACCCCAACCCTAAAACCACCCCACTCCTAAAATTACCACAACCCCCACCCCTAAAACCTAAAACCACCTCAACCCCCACCCCACCCCTAAAATTACAGCAATGCCCCCACCCCACCCCTAAAACCTAAAACCACCCCAACCCCCTCCCCGCCCCTAAAAACCTAAACTACCCCAACTCCCGGCCCCTCAAACTACTGTGACCTCCCATCCCGCCCACAAAACCTAAAATTACCCCCCTCCCTGCCCCCACCCCTGCCCCTAAAACTACCACCAACCCTACCCCAGACCTACTTACCTGACCGCGACCGCTCCAATCCAGAGTATGTTTTCCTCTGCGTTAATCATGCATGTTCATTGTTCCAGACATGCGTGGTTAAGGCAGAGGAAAACAGGGTCACTGTTCAGGAAGCGTTGTTCTTCTTTTTTGGACAACGACCCTCTTTGTTCTGCCGTCATGGTTTAGGCTGCTTCACGTTTGTGATTCCCAATGGGGTCCCAAATAACTGAACTCATCAATGTTCATGAGGTAGGTTGCAATTTGCGACCCAAGTGGGAATGGTTGCACTTACAGTGATGGTGGCCTTCGGGGGACAGCAGACTACCAAGTCTGTGACTGCTTTTTAAATAAAGCAGTTGGTTTTCATATGCAGCCTGTTTTCCTTAAAGGAAAATGGGATGCATTTCAAACAAAAAACGTAGAAGTTTTTTTCTTCATTTTTTCAGAGTAGGCAGTGGTCCGTGGGACCACTACCATGCTCTGAAAAAATATTGTTGCTTCCATTCTCAAAGGAGGAGGTGTCCCATGGGTACTCCTTCCAGTTTGTGAATGGGTTGCCACCAATTTAAATTAGGGGTAACTGCGATTGTTTTGCGACCGCAACTGCAGTCACAAAACAGTCATACATGCCACTGCGACTCGTAATTAAGAAGGGACGCCCTTTGAATGCCCCTTCCTAATTGTGAGTCACAATCCCTATTTTGCGAGTCGATATTTGCATGCCAGCTTGCAAAATTGCGTTGTACATCAGGCCCAAAGTCACATATCCAACTATTGTGTGTGTGGCATAAGTAGGTTTTGTACTGAAACTGCCATCAGCCTACAATGAGAGTCCGCAATCATACATTCCAAATTAACTTATTATATTGTAAAGCAATATATATGTAGCATTACCATATTGACAACGAAAATATGTGGCAAAAGTATAACTTTGTACATATGATTTGCAAATTTGCTAATATGATTTAAATAAATCATGCAATGATGATTCGAAGGGAAATGGCACATCCAAATCAAAGAGTTAGTGTGAAGACTGTCATTTGTTCAGCCAACAGTTCTTTTTCCCCTCCTGCATGGTTCACCCCTTTTCATTTTCCAGTTATTGACAAACGCCCTGCCTTCCTGGGACCAGGAGCCAAGCTATAATCTAGCAGCTGCAGCAGGATAGTACATCCACAAAGAAACATCTGTGGAAAAGGAATATACATTATGCTACAGTGGACTTCTCAGTGACATTTATTTTACTAAAAGGAACGGTAAATTAAATTACTAGATTTTAGAAACCCCTACATAACTCCCACATAACTACTCAGCGCTGCGCTTATTAACTGACGATAATCTTCTATGGGTTTGCAGTCATATTGTTTTTCATGGACATATGCAATAAGAGCATCTCACTACACAGTCCTTCCAGCAAAGGGTTCTGAAGACATCAATACGACTGTGTCCAGACTAATTCCTCTTTGGGAAACGTTTGTGTGGGACAGGGATACCACTTCTCGATCTTTCATACCTGAAATTTCTTTATTTGTCGCTAAGGAAGAACTAGTTATTACATTTATCTTTTAGCAGCTATCATTGCCTTCTTATAGTAAAGACATGTTTCAGTTGTATAGGTTCGAGAGAAGAGTTTCACAAGTTGTGCCTGCCATAGCTTCTGGAAAAGCTAATTAGTACTTCTTTGATAACTGTATCTAATCTTAGCGTGGCATGAGACCCACGCTTTGGTGAAGTAGTCATAATTTTCTGGGAAATGTATCTTCTTTTGTCATTTTGAGTTCGACAAGGCATAGCTGGTTTAGTTCTTAGTTATGATGTTTAATTGCGGTGTTCTGAGTTGAATGGTGGTGGGCGGTCAGGCCTTCTTGACTTGAGATGGTGGTTCTGCTTAGTTTTAGTGGTCATTTTATAACAAGCTACTTAAAAGATGTTGCCAGTTTTAAATGTGTTTTCTAACATAGCATTAAAATTACAGTGTTTTTTTTAGAAAAATATATTTTATGATGTTCTTTAGTCTTTGATATTTGGACTTGTTTTGATGGTTCTATTAATCTTTATGTAGTGTACTGACTATTCAAATGAACAAACATTTTAACCTTCCGAAAATAAATAAATAGGTCCAAGAAGAGCACAGCGACACTGAGGTGCTGACATAATATGCAACTTGGTATTGTACTGACATTTGCTGCTGAAACAGTGCTGCTATGATATTAACGCTTGATATTTCATCGCATTATCCATGCTAATTTTATAATTCTAAAAGGGAAGGAGGTTGCTCAAGAAAACTAGGTATTATATCAGAAAAAGCACAGGAGGCCAACAGCTATGGGCATGTCTCACCTTACATCAAAATACAAATTCCTGTTTTATTTCTATTATCACATCATGGGGCATATTTATACTCCGTTTGCGCCGAATTTGCGTAGTTTTTTTCGACGCAAATTCGGCGCAAAACTAACGCCATATTTATACTTTGGCGTTAGACGCGTCTAGCGCCAAAGTATGAGGAAAGAGCGTCATTTTTTTGCGTGAACGCCTTCCTTGCGTTAATGAGATGCAAGGTAGGCGTTCCCGTCTAAAAAAATGACTGCGACGCAAATGCGTCGTATTTATACTCCCGGGCAAAAATCACGCCCGGGAGTGGGCGGGGCAAAAAACCCCGCATTTGCGCCGGATTTTAGCGCCTGGGTCAGGGCAGGCGTTAAGGGACCTGTGGGCTCAAAATGAGCCCACAGCTGCCCTCCCATGCCCCCAGGGACCCCCCCTGCCACCCTTGCCCACCCCAGGAGGACACCCAAGGATGGAGGGACCCATCCCAGGGACATTCAAGTAAGTTCAGGTAAGTATAATTTTTTATTTTTTTAATATATTTTTTGGCATAGGGGGGCCTGATTTGTGCCCCCCTACATGCCTCAATGCCCAATGACCATGCCCAGGGGACATAAGTCCCCTGGGCATGGCCATTGGGCAAGGGGGCATGACTCCTGTCTTTACTAAGACAGGAGTCATGTAAATGGCGTCTGGGCGTCGTTAACAATGGTGCAAATCGGGTGGAGGCGATTTTTTGGCGTCAACCTGACTTGCACCATTTTAAGACGCCCTAACGCCATTTTCCCCAACGCCGGCGCTGCCTGGTGTACGTGGTTTTTTTCCACGCACACCAGGCAGCGCCGGTCTGCTAGCGCCGGCTAACGCCATTCAATAAATACGGCACCCGCATGGTGCTTCAGAATGGCGTTAGCCGGCGCAAAACTTTTTGACGCTAAACTGCGTTAGCGCAGTTTAGCATCAAAAAGTATAAATACGGGCCCAAATCTATTGATGGGCGAAAGCAGCAATTTTTATTTCATCACATACATTTTGAGTTCTGAAATGGTATATATCCAAAGATTTGCCCGTATTTTCGTGCAGAACTGTTACAGTGACCGAAATGAAACTTTGGACCACATTGACAAAGTGCTTGTGTTGACCTTGCTTTAGGCAAGCCCAGTGGTGGCTGGTGACATTTGAAAGTGGTGGGGCTTAAAAGCTGGGTATAACTACTATGTTGCGAGTGAAGCTAGCACGTATATGTTTAACAGTTACTGTAATGTTCAAATTGTACAGCACAACTTCATGCTCGTTAAAATGTGTTCTTGCCTCATGTCTTGTACTGCATGAGGCATCGGCTTTGGGAGAAAATGCTCTAACCAGGCTTCGGAAAGCACCCAGCTGCTGGCTGCATTCAGTCATATAGAACTATGTGCAGACAGGACTTTAAGTGGGATTAATAAAGTGAGGACTCTCTAAAAGGGAACATGTAAAATACATTTCTGTGATTCCCTCAGTGTGCCACCTGACCTGCATTTTGGTTTCTCTCTGAGATGTTTTGCATCCACGTATATAACAGAAATACCGGGACCCTGCCAGTGCTATTGACTTTGTCAATGGTTGTTAGCTGTTTAAGATAAATGGCAACAATGATTTGTTGCAAATTATTAACATTAAAAATGTTTCAATTCTGAACTTTTGAGACTGAATTAAATATTAATGAGATATGTGGATGGAGTCTCGCCCTTCACTTAAGTGTGCTTTATGTTACTTATGCACTCATTTTTTCACTGTACATCCTGTTCAGGTGCATATCTTCAACCTCAACTCTTTCCTCTTCAGCACCCTCTTTTTACTCTCCTCTGAAAGTACTTCCTCACATCTGACTCACTTCATCACTCCCAAACATACACTACACTCACTCACATTTAAGAAATGTATTTTCTTTTACTTCTGCCTTGTAAATATTTTGACAACTGGGTACCCCTTCACACAAATTGACAAATAATTTTAATTGCAATTGAAATAACTAACCATAACTAACCATTGTTTTGTGTGCTGTACATAGAGGCCAACCCACTAACAGGCACGTTGCTTTGCCTTCAACCTCAGGCTCCGAGTTCTCATTCAAAGCCCCTCATAAAAACCTAGAATGACTCCAAGTATGTGCTATACAAGATTAAAGATGCACAAAAGATACAGAAACACATGATGAAATATCTAACACTCTTGGGGAAGACTAGATTAAGTAAAATGTGAAATAAAAGATTAACTAAACCGCTGACTTACATGACCTTAATCTTTTTCACATTCATTGTTAGTAAATCAATCCATGTTTTTGGCATTGATGTTAAGGGAATGAAGACAGGGTCATTTGCAACACCGTACAACATGTTTTTACTATAAACACATATTTCTCCTTGCGCTTGATGTGAATATTTGGATCAACTTAAGAAGGGAACAAAAACCCTGCTTATCTTTTGGATCACTTTTGCAGGTGAAAAAATACAGCAGATCCACTTCAAAAGGGGCTAGGGCCTTTTAGCCAGCCCTGGGGTGTCACAGTGGGGGAGGTTAGTGTGACTAGGGTTCTCAGCATAATATACATAACAGACGATCAGCAGCATAATGGTTACCATTCCTGAGGACAAGGTGCCAAATCACAAATGCCTGCATCCTGTCCCACTGTGTGATGAATGGGAAAGGGTGGGATCTATGCCTGTGAATGCTGGACATGTGGCTCATGCAGGGGTGCAGATAACAATGCCTGAAACCTTGATGATGACACTGTTACTGGCCTAAAGTGTATACCACAATAGACTACAATGGCAATGTAGGGCTTTCAAAAGGCATGCTCTGCGTCATGCATCACATTGCAGAAAGATGTTTTACTGCTTGCCTTCTGGCTCCTACTTCAGAGCAAGGTGGGGCAGGCAGCCTAGGACAGACAGCCCAGACTTAAATTATTCAATTTGTTCAGAGACACAACTGTAACTCTAATAGAGTGACCTATTTAATATCTTTTGAGGTAAACATGTAAGAATTTCAGAGAGGTGCAGACCCAGAGCCCTAATGGAGAAATTGCCCTTGAACAAGCCCTTAACTGGGATTTCCTAAGCCATACAAAGCCATCTTGCATGGCTCTGTGTGGATTAGTTATCCAAGGTAAAGCAAGGTAGTGCATTGCACACCCTTGTGATACTTTACTGCAGAGAGGGTTTCCATGGGTGGAGTGTGGGCATTCCCACGCATCCACCCATGGATTTTGGTATATCACAAGATTTACAAAGAGTTGTATACTTGGGAATGCACAAACATGGGATGCCTCCCAGACCGAGTCATAGCAAGGAGAAATATCTTTATTTCTCCTCATTACCTCCTGTTAGACCTGACAGCCTTAGGGTAGTCACCCCTAACTTTTTGCCTGCCTCCCTCCATTTTTTTGGACACTGTTTTTGCTGGTTTATAGACTCTGCGCACTTTACCACTGCTAACCAGTGCTAAAGTGCATATGCTCTCTCCCTTAAAACATGGTAACCTGGAATCATACCTGATTGGACTATTAATTTACTTATAAGTCCCTAGTAAGGTGCACTTTATGTGCATAGGGCTGGTAAATTAAATGCTACTAGTGGGCCTGCAGCACTGGTTGTGCCACCCACTTAAGTAGCCCCTTTTTCCTTGTCTCAGGCCTGCCATTGCAAGGCCTGTGTGTGCAGTTTCACTGCCACCTCGACTTGGCATTTAAAAGTACTTGCCAAGCCTAGAACTCCCCTTTTTCTACATATAAGTCACCCTTAAGGTGTGCCCTAGGTAACCCCTAGGGCAGGGTGCTGTGTAGGTAAAAGGCAGGACATGTACCTGTGTAGTTATATGTCCTGGTAGTGTAAAACTCCTAAATTCGTTTTCACACTACTGAGAGGCCTGCTCCCTTCATAGGCTAACATTAGGGCTGCCCTCATACACTGTTGAAGTGGCAGCTGCTGATCTGAAAGGAGCAGGGAGGTCATATTTAGTATGGCCAGAATGGTAATACAAAGTCCTACTGACTGGAGAAGTCGGATTTAATATTACTATTCTAGAAATGCCACTTTTAGAAAGTGAGCATTTCTTTGCACTTAAAACCTTCTGTGCCTTACTATCCACGTCTGGCTGGGCTTGGTTGACAGCTCCTTGTGCATTCACTCAGACACACCCCAAACACAGGGTACTCAGCCTCACTTGCATACATCTGCATTTTGAATGGGTCTTCCTGGGCTGGGAGGGTGGAGGGCCTGCTCTCACACAAAGGACTGCCACACCCCCTACCGGGACCCTGGCAGACAGGAGTAAACTGAAAGGGGACCTGGTGCACTTCTTAGCCACTCTTTGAAGTCTCCCCCACTTCAAAGGCACATTTGGGTATAAAACAGGGCCTCTACCCTACCTCATCAGACACTTGCTGGAGAAGAACCCTGAACCAGAAACTACATCCTGCCAAGAAGAACTGCCTGGCTGCTCAAAGGACTCACCTGTCTGCTTTCTACAAAGGACTGCTGCCTTGCTGTTGCCCTGCTGCCTTGCTGAACTCTTGTCTGGCTGTGAAAGTGCTCTCCAAGGGCTTGGATAGAGCTTGCCTCCTGTTCCCTGAAGTCTCAGGACCAAAAAGACTTCTCTCTTTTACTGGGACGCTCCGTGCGGCGAAAATTTCGACGCACAGCTTGTTTCGCGGCGAGAAAAACGCCGCACACCGACGCTGATCGACGCGACGCTCTTGGGACGATCGAAGATCCGACGCACGGCCTCGCAAGGACAACGCCGCCCGACCTCTAGAGGAGAAATCGACGCAACGCGTGCCGTGAGATCGTAATTTCCACGCGCAGCCCCGCAGATCGAAGTCTAGAGGAGAAATCGACGCGACGCCTGCCGTGAGTTCGTAAATTCGACACGCAGCCCCGCAGATCGACGCACAGCCGGAGAACAAGCAGGAGAATCCACGCACAGACCCGGGACATCTGGTAATCCCCGCGATCCACAGAAAGAGACTGTCCACGCGCCGGAAAACGACGCCCGACTTCCCCGCGTCGAAAATAACGACGCAAGTCCGTGTGTGCTGGGGAGAAATCGACGCACACACCCTTTTTCCACGCACCTCTTCTCTTGTGGCCCTCTGAGATTTTTCCACTCCTAACCAGGTACTTGTGCTTAAAAGAGACTTTTGTTACATTCTAAAGACTTAAGACACTTTATATCACTTCCCTGTGATATTTCTACAATTTTCCATTGCAACTTTATTCTTTTTGACCTACATTATCCTGATAAATATTATATATTTTTCTAAACACTGTGTGGTGTATTTTTGTGGTGCTATATGGTGGTATTGTATGATTTATTGCACAAATACTTCACACATTGCCTTCTAAGTTAAGCCTGACTGCTCGTGCCAAGCTACCAGAGGGTGGGCACAGGATAATCTTGGATAGTGTGTGACTTACCCTGACTAGAGTGAGGGCTTTTGCTTGGACGGAGGGTAACCTGACTGCCAACCAAACACCCCATTTCTAACACCTCCTTTTTCTATGCATGATGAATTCCAATTCACACACATTAAAAGACAAATGCTTTTAAAGATTGTATTGTGCATGACGATAGCCCTTACTGCATAAAAAAATCCTGCTTGGAACAAAGACACCCTTGCACCATGGTGAAAGGGTGCCTGCTTTGGTGCTAAGCAGCACACACAGTGCGTCAGTGCAAGGAGGCAACTGAAATGTGCCATATTTTTGTAACTAAGGCCCATTTCTAATGTTTCCCTTACATTCAATGCAGCACAGTTACCTTGCTGCAGGAAACATTAGTAAATCTACCTGTATGCCTCAGAATATGCTTTCTACAACACATATATGATATTGCTATATTTGACTATATGCAAAATTAACATCCCTTTCACATATTACCCTATATATTAAACACTATTTCTTTTATGACACCATATTGTCTCATTTCCTGGTTCACTTCTTACTAAGAAGCTCTATAAGGGAACACCCTTCCCTCTTATACTCACCTGTTCAATCAACCAATTACCTTCTAATGCCATGAGCCATCCTGAAAAGTCCTGCATAATTTGAGAAATCCCAAGTCATAGAAATCCTAAATAGGTGAAATTGAAAACATTGTAAAATATGTCAGGAGTTTCACTATTTTAAATGTTGTACTATCAATCCGTGTCTAGTTTATAAACATTCCACAGTGATAGCATGGAAGCTTTGTGTATTAAAAGACATAATACAAGGTCTGTCTTCATCCAATCTTGTGGCATACATGGGTGTAGGAAAGTGGGTTATTATGTGCTGGGCTGTTCACCTTCAGCTAATAGTAGTACCACAGTCAGTAGTAGGTTCAGTCAAGTCTCAGTAAATTAATCCTTGCACAACTGTCAGTAGCTTAGCAAATGAGCAGTCATACTTAACTTAGTAGACAGCTATGTGGAAAGCATTTAATGCCACAAAAAAGTAAATAAGTAAACGATGCAGCACAATAAAAACCCAACACCGATTTTATCAAAATAGAGAACAATTTTAGATTTAAAATGAAACCAAAACAACAAACATCCAATGTAGGGAACCTGGAGATATAATTTTTAAGGATTGAATAAAAATTGTGCATTCTAACACCAAAAATATTTAAACACTACTCGTGACTCTCTGGTCACAATGGACTTGGACAAAGTCTAGGTATTAGGCTGAAACTAGTATTAGACAGACTCAATAAAACAATCAGTGAGTTCAACATCTTTGAATGAAAATAGAAGGCAGATAAAGTCCAAAAGGACATTAACAGTTTTTCTAAATAAAAGGCACACCCTTACTTGCTCAGCGATTACTAAACACAAGCACAAGCACAACCACAAAGGAAAAGTGTTATCTGGTACAGATACAAAATCTCTAAATCCTCAGGGGGGTCGGATAGCTCATCACACCCCAGAGAAGGTTGTAGTACTAACAAAGGCAATCAGGGTTCCAACCATTTGTTAGCTCAGGCTATGAGGGGGAGAGGCAACAGAGGGAACCAAGGGAGAACTTGGAATCAGTTTGCAAGGGACCGTCAGACCCACAAACATTATTACAAGTTGGGCCCAGAAGGGGAGTAGTTCACACTAATAATTACCTGACTAATCACAAGAAACCATACATTCCATTGGGGTCAGAACAGGCAGATCATCTTACTACCAAGACCACTGACCTTAACCCTCATCAAGACATTCTCATTTTTATTCTATCCCATCAAATACTTAATACAGATGAGATTTGTCTTTTGAGTAATGGTATTTCTTCTGTGATTAATAAAAGGATGTATTTCTCTACAATTCAATGTGAGCTTCACAGATTCTTCAGGAGGATTAGGTTAAAATATTTTTTTCAAGACAGTGACTTTAGAGATTACCACTCAGTAACACAGATAAGGCCTGCGTCATCATTTATACCCTCCATTACCCTCATGCCTCCTTTTGAAAAAACGGTTCTCAAAGGCAAAAATACTCTCAGTAGCAATAGACCATTTACACAATACAACATCTCTTGGTCTGAAAGGCAGGCACTCAATAAACTCTGAACAGAGGAGCCCATCATTATCAAACCCTCTGTCAATGGGAATGGGATAGACATACAAAATAGACAGAAGTAAAGGGCAGAAATTCTCAGACAATTAGGGAATACCAACCATTACAGGAAACTACCAACAAGTCCCCTCCTAAACATTAGACAAAAACCTTAAATGTCACCACTCAAGGCATCGAGGAAGGATTCCTAACACAACCAGAATTTGAATTTCTGAATAAGTAACCACCCAGAACTCTGGTCCTTTACACCCTGCCATATCTCAATTAGGGTTGAAAGTACATCAACAATATTCAGAGACAGACCTGAAGCTGTACAAACATTTCAGACGGATTTTATGGTGTTTTTAAAATAATTCTATTCAAATTGTCTGGACCTTGTGCTAATATACCTTTTGTTTTACAAATAGTCGCTTTTGTTTACCTCTCTTGGTTTTGGTTCTTTTTCACTTGGGTTCTTTTACACAATTCCTTCACTTTTCACTAGATAGTGGATATTAGTTGATTTGAGTGTGTGCAATCAATTAAATGTCAGAAAAACTATACATACTGGGTGATGACTTAAGGTATTTATGGTTAGATCTGTTCTCAACAGAATGATTCTGTGCTCTCTTTGAAATGTAGGCAGTTTCTAGCAGCTTAGGCTGTCTAGGGGTAGCTGTAGCAAGGCAGCCAAGGGTGAACTAGGAGACATGCAAAGCTCCTGCAATACCACTATAGTTACACAGTACTTATACACAATAAAAGACAATACTCAGTGTTACCAAAAATCAAGGTACTTTATTTTAGTGACACAAGGCCAAAAATATCTTAGAGGCAATACTCCTTCTGGAGATAAGTATTACACACAATATATACACTAGTAACCAAAATCAGGTAAGTAAACAGTCATAGAATAGTGCAAACAGTAGAAAATACAAAGGATTGCTATGGACCTACGGGCAACACAAACCATATATTAAAAATAGTGGAATGCGAATGTCGAATTCCCCCCTAGGCAAGTGTAGTTTGTAGAGGGGTGCTGGGAGTGTAGGAAAAAACCAAAGGTAAGTAAAGTACCCCACCCTAGAGCCCAGGAAGAAAGGAGTAAAGTACCACAAGTTTCCACAGAGCACACTACAAGTTGTGATGAAGAATTATGCAAGAACCAAGCAAGACTGCAAGCAACCAACAATGGATTCCTGGACCTGAAGACCTGTGGAGGGAGGAGACAAAGTCCAGAAGTTGAAGCAGAGTCCAGGAAGAACAGGAGCCCCTGCCGACCTAGAAGAAGTTGCAAAATTGGATTCTCCGCTTGGAAGAGAAGTACAGAAATGCACCAAAGACGATAGCTGCGGGTTCCTGCTTGGTGCAAGAGATGGCCCACATTGAGTTGTTGGATGCAGACTGTTTTCGTCACTGGATTCAGCCAACAAGCCTTGGTTCACACAAATACGCAGTTTGCATTAAGAGGAGCTGCCCGGACCAAAGAGGGACCTGGGTGTCTTAACTAAGACTGAGGATACAGAGGGGGCAGGAGAGGAGTCCCACTGTACCGGTTGTTGTCACAGAGAAGTGCCTGCTGGAGAAGAGAAGTGACTCTGTCACTCCATGGGAGATTCCTTCGGTTCTTCTGGTGCAGAGTGAAGACAGGCAGTCCTCAGAGTGTGCACATCTTGGAAACTGTTGCAATGCTGGCTGGAGCTGAAGTTGCAGGTCACATGAGTCTTCCTGAATACTTTGTTGCAGTTACAGTGGTTCCTGGAGCAGCCTGCGGTTGAACCAACGGTTAGAAGCTGAAGCAGAGGATGAAGATGAGTCCTGGAGGAATCTTGCAAACTGAATCCGAGGAAACACCCAGAGGAGAGACCCTAAAAAGCCCCAAGAGGGGGATTGGCTACCTACCCAGGGATTCTTCTATCAGTAGAGGTATCTGACGTCACCTGCTGGCACTGGCCACTCAGAGGTCTCCAGAGGGTCCCCACACCTTAGAATTCAGGATGGCTAACACCAGGGACACTCTGGAGGAGCTCTGGGCACCACCCCTGGGGTGGTGATGGACAGGGGAGTGGTCACTTCCCT
Source organism: Pleurodeles waltl (assembly GCF_031143425.1). Taxonomy (NCBI): domain Eukaryota; kingdom Metazoa; phylum Chordata; class Amphibia; order Caudata; family Salamandridae; genus Pleurodeles; species Pleurodeles waltl. The sequence goes on along the minus strand of NC_090443.1, from coordinate 236,108,787 downwards.
TTCCTTTGTCCAGTTTCACGCCAGTGCAGGGACTGGGGGTCCCTGCACGGTGTAGACTGTATTATGCAAGGACGGCACAGTTTGTGCCCTTCAAAGCATTTCCAGAGGCTCTGGGAGGATACCTCTCTCATGCCTGTGACACCTATTTCCAATGGGAGAGGGTGTAACACCCCTCTCCTAAAGGAAATGTATTGTTCTGCCTTCTTGGGATTGAGTTGCTCAATCCTCAAGAGGGCAGAAACCTGTCTCTGAGGTGGCAGCAGCCTCAGAGTGCTGGTTTGGCAGTACTGGTGGAGCCCCAGGGTGCATGGAATTGCCCCCCCAATACCAGATTTGGATTTGAGGATCAATTCCACAATCTTAGACACCTCACTTGGCCATATTCAGATTTACCATTGTGAAGCTGCATATATGTATTGACAGATATGTAGTGCACGCTTATAATAATGTCCCCGCATTCACAAAGTTTGGGGAATTGGCCCTGGACAACATGGGGGCACATTTGCTAGTGCAAGGGTACCCTCACACACAGTAGCTTTGCACCTAGCCTTCAGTAAATGAAGGTTAGACATATAGGTGACTTATAAGTTACCTGGTGCAGTGAAAAATGGCTGTGAAATTGTGTGTGCACTATTTCACTCAGGCTGCAGTGGCAGTCCTGAAGAAAGGTTTGTATGAGCTCCTTATGGGTGGAAAAAGAAATTCTGCAGCCCATAATGATCTCCTGGAACCCCAGTGCCCTGGGTACCGATACACCATATATGAGGGACTTATAAGGGGGAGTCCAGTGTGCCAAATAGAATTGGAATATGGAGTCACTAAACTATAGTGACAAATTTGGTACACAGAGAGAGCATGAACACTAGAGTTCTGGTTAGCAGAACTCCAGTGACACAGTAAAGCATACTGACAACACACATAGGTCACAAACTATGAGCCCTGGGGTCCTGGCTAGCAGGATCCCAGTGAGACAGTAAAAACAAACTAACAAATAGGGTTTAACCTTTGAGCACTGGAGTCCTGGCTAGCAGGATCCCAGTGAGACAATAAAAACACACTGACAAACAGGCCACACATGGGGGTAGCTATGCTGGAAAGAGACTACTTTCTTACAAAATGTGGGTAGCTCTTGCTGTTTATAACTAGGTTTTAGGCCAATTGCAAAAGAATGCAGAACAGAGAGGTTGAACTCTAGGTCTCGGTCAAAAGTTTACTTTTGGACTTGGAACCTGATTTAGAATTTGGTTGAGGGGTTACTCCATCACAAATGTGACGGATATCCCATTCGCCGTATTACGATTCCCATAGGATGTAATGGGATCATAATATGTGGATGGGATATACATCACATTTATGATGGAGTAACCCCATTGGCCAAACTCTAAATCAGTCCTTTAGTTATTTTCTTGGAGCTTTTCTCTCAATGACGAGTTTTTGGGTTCCTCATATCCAGACGACGGTGGCCAGCTGCAGACCAATGACTAGGTGAGCCTCTGGAATTTAGGCCCTCGTTACAAACCTTGCGGTCGGTGTTAAAGTGGCGTTAATACCGTCAACAGGCCGGCGGTAAAAAAAATGGAATCCCGACCATGGCGGAAAACGCCAACATAGACAGCCACTTTAACACTCAGAGCGCCACGGTGGTAGAAACAAACACTGCGGCGGTAACCGCCAACAGACAGGCAGAAGACAAAGTACTGCCCACAGTATTTCAACATACCTATCCACCACATTTTCCGGGGCGGAACCAACGCTATCAAAAGCACGACAGAAATAGTACACAGAAGGGAAAACACTCACCTCTCGACACCCAATGAAGAACCAGGACGCCATGGAGCCCGAACTACAGGTGTTACCTATGCTGCTCTTCCTCCTGCTCTATCAGGAGCAGGACAGACTCCGTCGATGACCACGGTGAGTACTACACCTACAACACAGGGGAGGGAGAGGGAAAAGAGAGTGACACACACACGCAACACGTAATACCCCCACCCTCACCGACAACACCATACACACAAAAACATGCAGCAACATTACATATACACCCTCCCCCGGAACAAGGCCAGGACAAAAGGAAATGATTGTAACTAGAGTAATCATGAAAAATCTGATAGTCAAACATCAAAATTCAGTATATACAAATATGTACACCAACTACACAAGTCTCAATAGTATACCAATCATTGTCCGTGGATCACTGGTCCCAAAATGCATGGGCGAAACCCACACTAGATACCTGACTGGAAACGGAGAGAACACTGCTGGGGCATCAGACCGAAAATATACAGGCACCTCAGGAGGAGGGGGGGGCTCTTCAGCCAGATGAACGGACGACACCATTGCTGCACATGGGGGCTCAATGCCCATTGCTGTATCCTGGGGAGTGCAAAGCCACAGTCTCTCATGTCTCTCCAGTGGGTGGTTTGCCCACTGCTTTATCCAGGGGAGTGCAAAGCCACAGTCTCTCAAGTCTCTCCAGTGGGTGGTTTGCCCACTGCTTTTTCCTGGGGAGTGTAAAGCCACAGTCTCACAAGTCTCTCCAGTGGGTGGTTTGCCCACTGCTTTATCATGGGGAGCGCAAAGCCACAGTATCTCAAGTGGATGTTATTCTACACTGGTTCTGGAGGGGGTCTGGTGCCCAGAGTGCTTCATTCTGCCAAGGACTGAGGTAGTGGATGTATCTCTCCAATGGTTCTGGAGGGGGCCGGGTGCCCAGGGTGCTTCATCCTGCCAAGGACTGAGGTAGTGGATATATCTCTCCACTGGTTCTGGAGGGGGCATGGTGCCCAGAGTGCTCCACGTGCAGTGTGGCCGGTACAATTTCCTCACCTGGGTGTGTGTGCCATGAGATTAGCGAGGTACAGGTAGCATGATATGCCATGGAGGCAGCGACATACCCCGCACAGCTGCAGCTTCGCCTTCCACCTCCAGGTGCAAACAGTGATGGAAGTCATGCCTCATGGATGCTGCCCAGGGACCAAGAACTCTCCTCCAGCCTCGGACGACTGACCACTGGGGATGGTAGCCATGTCAGCGGAGGTGCCACTGTCCGAGTACGTCACGGGGCAGATGGCGGTGCTTGCGGCGGTGTCTGTGGTAGCGGTGCTGGCGGCGGTGCATGCGTCGGCACCTACTGAGGGACACAGCAGGCCGTCTCCTGCAGCCTCAGATGGCTTCCCACTGGGGAAGAGGCTGGGGACTGTCGCTGAGGCTGTAAACGTGCCAGTGACGGTGCAGGTGGTGGTGCAGGTGGCAGTTGTGGTGGCGGGGCAGCTAGCGGTGTTCACCGCCGTACCGTTTGGTGTGGTCATGGACAGAAAGTGTGACACTGGTCCCTCAGTCGGTGCCACCATGCCCTCTCCTGACCTGCTCTTCTGCTTTTGGCCCTTCCCCACCTTTGATGGTGCCGCAGTTGTCTTGCCACTATCCCCTTTTGTTTTTGCTGAGCCCTTGGTGGCTGGTAGTTTTGGCTTCTACTTCTGGGATGTGGGCACCTTTTTCACCTTGGCAGGTGGCAGAATGTCCTTGCCCTCGCTACGTGGCACACTGGCAGCCCTAATGGGTGGCACACTCGATGAGCCCACAGTTGCTGCCACCGTGGTGCCTGGGGATTTGGTGGCTGAGGTGCTGGGCTGGGACCTGGAAAGCCTGGCCCTACGGGAAGGACGGGGGAGGAGGTCGATGCCTTGGAAAGGTCAATGTTAGCCAGGAAAAGTTTTTTAGACACACTGGGATGGGAAAATGCAGGGGGTTTGGGAGTGGAGGAAGAGGTTATAGTTGTAGGAGGTGTATGTCTGCTGAATTTGGGTGAAGGTGCTTGGTCCAGAGGCTGTTGTGAGGTGGATGGCTGTTGGGTGGGTGTGTGCCTGCGTTTGTGTACTTTGGGAGGAGGGCTCACAGACACACTGGGAGAGGACACAGGGGATGTTTGAATGGTAGTGGGAATGGTGATTGCACGTGACCAGTGTGTGGTGATGGGCGTGCTGGTGATGGAGGTAGTGGCTGAGGATGTAGTGCATGCAGGTGTGAGTAAAGATGTGACAGGGAGGGAGGAGGGAGATGTGGAGGAGGTGGAAACAGTGGAGGCAGTGGATGTTGCTGTGTCTGCATGGGTATGGTGCTTGTGTGAGAGCCGGTGGGATGTGTGGTGCTTTTGTTTGCCATGTCCACTCTTGTGTGTTGATGTGTGTGCATGCTGGTCTGATGGTGTGCTTGGGATAGGCTGAGGTACAGGGGATTGGGTCTGGGTGGAGGAAGTTGGAGGGTGGAGGCTGGACACAGGGACAATGGCTGCCATGAGTGCTTAGGCCAGAGCCTGAAATGCTCTCTGTTGGGCCACCTGCCCAGAATGAATGCCCTTCGGGTATGCATTTGTTTGTTGCAAATGCCTCTCAACACCCTGGATGGCATTCAAAATGGTAGATTGCCCAACAGTGAGGAATCTAAGGAGGTCAATAGCCTCCTCACTGAGGGCAGCAGGGCTGACTGGGGAAGGGCCTGAGGAGCCTGGGGTGAAGGAGATTGGCTGCTGGGGCTGCTGGGAGAGGGGTGTTTGTAGGGGGGTGGCGGCTGTACCTGTTGATGCGGTGGGCACACAGGTGCCCACCACCGCAAGGGAGCTCCCATCATAGGAGGAGTCACTGTCACTGGTGTCTGCTCCTGTCCCCGCCGTGGATCTCCCCTCACCCTCCGTCCCACTGGTGCCTTCGTTGCTTCACCCTCCAGGGCCAGGTGGGTTGTAGCTCCCTCCTGCTCCGGTGCCAATGCTCCGCCGCCTGATGATGCTATTGCACACAAGAACAGGGAGACCACAAAAAGGGGGGGTGAGACAGAAGAAAAACATGTTCAGTGCATGCAACACCACTACCGTTGGTGGACCCAACACACAGGGAGCAGCCCTCTGCACTACGCCATGCACTAACAGTTCCAAGAAAATTCACCTGACCATGGGGTACGAGGCCTAAGCCCAATTGCTGCACACCTGGAAGTCACAGGAGCCTGACTCTTACCACTAGTGAGGTTGGGGTGCCACATAGCCTGCCTTACAAGGGACCTTACATACCAAATTCGCCCCGGCCTAGGGGAACCCACTGGCCACCTCCTCCACCCAGACACCTCGTAATGCATGCAGATTCAGCTGAATGGGAGTGTATTCACCCCCTTGTGGCTGCTGTGATGCCCTCAAGCGCCCATCTAACTCTGGATATGCCACCGCCAGGATCCGGGACATCAGGGGGGGTCATGGTGTGACGGGCACCCCTTCCACATTGGGAGGCCACCCCCAGCTGGGCCTCCGCCGTCTTCTTGCTCCAGCAGCTCAGGTCCTCCCATCTTTTACGGCAGTGGGTGCTTCGTCTGTGGTAGACCCTGAGTATCCGGACGTCCTTGGCGATGGCACGCCAAATACTCTTCTTCTGGTGGGCACTGACCTAGAGGAATGGTACAGGGGGAAAGGAAGTTACTCACCCGTCTGGACCGTCATACTCATTGCCCACCGGTTTCCACCCATGCCCTGACACACATATACTCACCATCCGCAATCAGGCACAGTCCCCCCCATGTATCTTCCATCCACACCACTCAAAGCAGGCATTGCCCATGCAGCATGCTCACAGTGTACTCACCTGTTTGTCTGGAGGATCGTACAGTTGCGTGTGCTAGGGGAGGACCCCATCCACTAGTTTCTCCAACTCCTCCGAAGTGAAGGCAGGGGCCCTTTCCCCAGACACTGTAGCCATTGTCGCTTCCAGACACAGGTCACAGCAGCACTTGCAGTGTAGGTCCTCTTCTGTTGAAGGTCAGGTATCAAATGAGTGAACATACAGAAAATGGCGGTCGTGTCCCCAGCCGTGCATACTGTCCCCACCGGCGTACATCGTAATTGGCTCCTGGGACCCATAGGGCCCAATGTTAACCGATGCAGAATTGCGCCGCAGCTTTGACTGCCCACCCCGACGGTGTACAACGCCAGCGCAGTTACCTCATATCCCCTTGTCCCACCTTACAGGTCAGGTATCCGCTATTTCAGGGGGCCACATGGGATGGATAAAAACTGCGTCACGCCTATCTAGGCCGGGAATACAGACAGATACCGGCACATTGCAGATTAATAAAGTTTTAGCAAATAACACATTGTGATACCTCAGTGTTGGATGACTGCTCGCTGTTCTCTTCCATAGGGCACGTCAGCTGGGGCAGGTGATGAGACGGCGGCATCCTCCGGTGTACAGACCCCTGGTGGACCTGTCGACAATGGAAGAGAGACACATCATAATCACACACAGACTTGATCCTGCAACAATCATGGAACTGTGTGCCCAGTTGGAGCCCGACCGGATGTCAGCTATCCGCCATCCCACAGAGATACCCACTCTAGTGCAGGTCCTGTATGTACTCCATTTCCTGGCCAGTGGGTCTTTTCAAACAACAGTGGCCATGGCATCAGGGATGTCCCAGCCGTGCGTACCGTCCCCACCGGCGTACATCGTAATTGGCTCCTGGGACCCATAGGGCCCAATGTTAACCGATGCAGAATTGCGCCGCAGCTTTGACTGCCCACCACGACGGTGTACAACGCCAGCGCAGCTATCTCATATCCCCTTGTCCCACCTTACAGGTCAGGTATCCGCTATTTCAGGGGGCCACATGGGATGGATAAAAACTGCGTCACGCCTATCTAGGCCGGGAATACAGACAGATACCGGCACATTGCAGATTAATAAAGTTTTAGCAAATAACACATTGTGATACCTCAGTGTTGGATGACTGCTCGCTGTTCTCCTCCATAGGGCACGTCAGCTGGGGCAGGTGATGAGACGGCGGCATCCTCCGGTGTACAGACCCCTGGTGGACCTGTCGACAATGGAAGAGAGACACATCATAATCACACACAGACTTGATCCTGCAACAATCATGGAACTGTGTGCCCAGTTGGAGCCCGACCGGATGTCAGCTATCCGCCATCCCACAGAGATACCCCCTCTAGTGCAGGTCCTATATGTACTCCATTTCCTGGCCAGTGGGTCTTTTCAAACAACAGTGGCCATGGCATCAGGGATGTCCCAGCCAATGTTCTCTAACGTATTGTCCGGAGTGTTATCTGCCCTGCTGAAACACATGTGCCTTCATTGTTTTCCTTCAGGTGGAAGATTTGCCTACAGTGAAAGGTGACTTCTATGCCCTGGCACATCAACATCATTGGTGCCATTGATGGTACACATGTGACATTTGTGGCAGATGGTGTGTTTGGCAGACCAATACATCTCCCATGTGAATGCCAAGTATCCTGGCTCTGTGCATGACGCTTACATTTTGAGAAATAGCAGCATCCATTATGTGATGGGGCAACTCCTGAGTCACTGTGTGTGGCTAATAGGTGAAGCCAAGGTCCCAATACAGTTGACATAGGTTTCTGGGTATGGGGTTGTCCCCAAGGGTTAGTGTGTGTCTAAAAGTTGTTGCTCAACATTTGCAGGTGACTCTGGTTACCCCAACCTGTCATGGCTACTGACCCAGTGAGGAATCCTAGGACAAGGGCAGAGGAATGCTACAATGAGGCACATGGGCGAACTAGGAGGATAATCGAGCACACCTTCTGCCTCCTGAAGGCCAGAGTCCGGTGCCTCCATCTGACAGGTGGTTCCCTATACTACTCACCGAAGAAGGTGTGCCAGATAATCGTGGCCTGCTGTATGCTGCACAACCTGGCTTTGCGACTCCAGGTGCCTTTTCTGCAGGAGGATGGGCCAGATGGTGGTCTTGTGGCAGCTGTGGAGCCTGTGGACAGTGAAGAAGAGGAGGCGGAAGAAGAGGATATCGACAACCAAAACAACATCATCATGCAATACTTCCAGTGAGACACAGGTAAGAAGATGTGACTGCTTCCCACATCTCATACTATTGTTGGAGCTAGCATAAGTCTGTCATTTTCACTCAGTGTATGGACCCTGTCACTTTGACTTTCCATTTCACAGATCTGGGTCCTGCCCTCTGCTATGTTTACTCCTGGCCTACAGCTGTGTTACATTGGTATGTGAACAAGTAAATTGACATTGCTATATTCTATAGATATTGCAATTACACATTTGTGAAAGCACAGACTGACTCCAGGTTGTTTTGTGTTTGAAGTGTGTTTATTTCTGTGCAAATAAGTGGAGGGGGTTGTAAAGTGGGCTGGGGTGATGGTAGAGGTATGTCCATGGCAGAGTCCAGTCCATTTGTTTCACAGGTGCATTGACCAAAGGGGCATAGGAAGCAGTTTAAGGATGGGCAGGGTGACATAGTGGAACAGAAGGATGACATTCAGGGGGGTCTTATTTCTTGGCGGGGGTCTTGGCAATGTTCTCTGTCTTGTTCCTGGATTTCAGGGATCGTTTGCAGGGTGGTTCTCCACTGCAGGGTGTGGGGTGCTGGTGGCCTGTTGTTTCTGTGGCGGGGCCTCCTGTCCACTAGTGCCGGAGGAGGTGGAGGGCTGTTCATCATCCAGGCTAGTGTCAGGGGCCCGTTGGTGGGCCACTGTGTCCCTCCTGGTGTTGAGAAGGTCTGCCAGCACCCCTGCAATGGTGACCAGGATGGTGTTGATGGACTTCAAGTCCTCCCTGATCCCCAGGTAGTGTTCCTCCTGGAGCCGCTGGGTCTCCTGAAACTTGGCCAGTATCGTGCCCATGGCCTCCTTGGAATGGTGGTAAGCTCCCATGATGTTGGAGAGTGCCTCGTGGAGAGTGGCTTCCCTGGGCCTGTCCTCCCCCTGTTATCCTGTGCCTCTGTCCCCTGAACCTTGTGCCCACTGCCACTGCCCCCAGATCCCTGATCGTCCTGTGTTAGTGGGTTTGCCTGGGTTCCCTGTAGTGGTGAACACACTGCTGATTGACATGTCCTGGGGACAGAGGGATGAGCCCGCTGGGTGGGTGCTATGCTGGTGCTTCCTGAGGGGGGAGGCTCTGTGGTGGGTTAGGACTGTGGCAGGGGAACCGACTGTCCCGAGTTCCCTGATGGGCTGGGCTGGTCAGCTTGATCCAGGCGTGCAGAGCTGCTGTCATCACTGTGGGTCTCTTCTGTGGGGGGACTGGATATGTCTGGCACCTCCTGCCCAGTGACATTGGGTATGGGTCCTGTTGGGGTGTAAATGCATAGTTATTGAATGTGTGTGTGCCATCTTGTACAATGGGTGAGTGACCCTCTACTCCTGTGCTTGCATTATTGGCTTGGTCCTTGTGTGATTAGTGATTTTGGGGCATGAGTGCGTCTCTGTACTGGACATGCTTTGGTGATGGGTGTCCATGCATTGGTGTTACATGCAGGGCTTGGTTTTGGGATGTGTGGGTTGTGTTAGTGGGGTATCTGTGGGTTGTTGGGGTGATGTGTGTGAGGGTAAGGGTGGCAGTATGTGATGGCATGCAGATGGGGTGTGGTGATAAAGTAGTAAAGATTTGCCTTACCAGAGTCCAGTCCTCCTGCTACTCCTCCAAGGCCCTCAGGATGCAGTATTGCCAAGACCTGCTCCTCCCATGTTGTTAGTTGTGGGGGAGGAGGTGGGGGGCCACCGCCAGTCCTCTGTACAGCAAGCTGGTGTCAGGATACTGCAGAACGTAACTTCCCCTGTTGGTCGTTCCACCTCTTCCTGATGTCATCCCATGTTCTTGGATGCTGTCCCACTGCGTTGACCCTGTCGACAATTCTGCGCTGTTGCAATGGATGTCTGCTGCACCTGTGATCCGAATAGCTGTTGCTCTACCAGGACGATTTCCTCCACCATGACCCTGAGCTCCTCCTCAGAGAACCTGAGGTGTCTTTGAGGTGCCATGATGTGGTGTGGGTGATGTGTGAGGTGGTGTCTGTGTGATGTGTGAGGGGATGTGTTGGTGTGTTTTGTTTGAGGTGCGTGGATGTTGTGTAGGTGATGGTGTCGTGTGTCTGTGGATGCTGGTTTTGTTTTAGGTAGTCTCTCTCTCTGTCCTTTCAAAATGTTGGTAGTAAGGGTTTGTGGGTGATGTGGGTGTGTGCTTTATATTGGATTGGGTGTGTGGGTGTGGTGTGTGTATGTGTATCAGGTGTGTGTATTTCGATTTGTACAATGTGGTTGTGTTTGTAAGTGTATGTGTATTTTGAGGCAGCGGTGTGTAACCACCAATGGATTACCACGTTGAATGACCGCTGTGTTGATTCGTGGGTTGTGATAGTGTGGGCGCATTCCTGTAGGCGTGACTGACCTTTGGTGTGGCGGATTTGTGTGGGTGTCTGTACTGTGGCGGATTCCGAGCTATGTGTCGTAATACCTATAGAGGAATTCCGCGGCCACAGCTGTATGTTGGCAGTCTTCTGCATGGCGGAAAGCGGGATTTGCCGCCAGGGTTGTAATGAGGGCCTTAATGTTTTCTGGAACTTTCAGCAGGACTAACCAGCACGGTCAGGCCACTTTGTGAGTTGGCAACAGTGGCTTGACTCTCAACATCAAGTCGATCTCCTTCTGGAGCTTTTCTACATAACTTTGTAGAATGTTTCTGAAGTTTGAGTACTTGCAGTTTCTTGGTTCCCTGAGGGAAAACAAGAGTCCAGCAGCACCAGTCAAGGGTTCAGAGACCATAGACTCTGGATTGCCTCATGAGGGCTAGGACGTATGTAGGAAAGTACCCTCTTTCTTCGCATGGTTACCCCCATTTTCTGTCTGATGTCAGTTCGCTTGACTGTGTTCACTGGGGTCCTGTTAACCAGGACCCCAGAGATTATGTTCTCTCTTCTCTAAATGTGGTTGTTACTTACTGTCAACACAGTATTTCACCCACAATTGGCATACTGGTGCCTCCTTATTGGGTATTGGGGTTCCAGGGGATCCCTATGGGCTGCAGCATATATTTTGCCACCCATAGGGAGCCCATGCAAAGGCTTCTGCAGGACTGCCACTGCAGCCTAAGTGAAAAGGTGCATGCACCGTTTCACTGCCATTTACACTGCACTGGGTCACTTAAAAGTCACCCCTATAGCAGGCCATCCAGCTCTGATGGCAGGGTACAAAGTACCTGTATGTGAGGGCACCCCTGCACTAGCAGCGATGCCCCCATGGCCCTCAAAACCATTTTCCCAGACTTTGTGAGTGTGGGGATGCCATTTCACGCATGAACTGGACATAGGTCACTACCCATATCCAGCTAAATAATGGTAACTCTGAACATAGGCATGTTTGGTATCATGGTGTGATTTGGTGTGCATGGAGGAATCTCAAGGGTCAGTTGAAGGAAGTGAGCACATCGGAGGAGGAGGCGGCAGGCACTAACAAAGGGGGCAGGAGCCCTTTAAAAGTTGTTTTGCGCTCCCGCAACTGCGGGGACGCGCGTCATCGGAGGAGGAGGCGGCAGGCACTAACAAAGGGGGCAGGAGCCCTTTAAAAGTTGTTTCGCACTCCCAAGGGCGGGCCCGTCTTGCGCCCGTCATCGCCCGTTTGAGGCTGGGCTGGGCCACTCCTCTTTCATCTCCAGTGGAGGGTGACTTTTTATACATTTACTAATATTGGGGAACATTTTGGAGCCTTTTTAGTGGGTCTAGTGGGTTTTTAATATTTTTAAATCTTATTCATTAGTCTGTTTTGTTTGTTATTTTGTTATTGAAAATTTTGCTGTTAAAATGGGCAGGAAAAGAGGCCTTTTAACTGGTCCCATGGGGTGGGTGGTGTGGTGGTAGTAGACAGGGAAGTGGCACCACCACATTGGACTCCTTCCTCGCAAGAGCTGTCAGGGTCGTAACGAAGGAGATTGATCTGGCAGAGAGGTTATCCACGGAACTGGAGGACTGGCGTCTGGCCCCAATAGATAGTGGTCCTCGTGAGGTTGTGGATGTGGAGGTGACTTATCCAGGGGGAGACCAAGGTACTGTTATGGTTGTTGTTGAGCCTGCTCAAATTGAGCTAATAGAGACAACAGAGGGTTCTGGTGGGCAAGGCCCCTCCAGAAGAAGCAAAATACTTTTATTATCTTCTCCCCCGGCCTGCCCCCTGGATAAATGTAGCCCCCGAGAAAAAAAAAGGTCTTATAGAAATCGATCCCCAAGTCGAAAACATCCCCCTTGGAACTCCCTAAGGGTACGAGTAGTGACCCTGCACCTTGCCAGCAGCTGGGCTGTGATGTTACTATTTTTTGACAATATTTCGTGAAATGATCCAGGAGATTTTATCCCCCGTTGTAGTGAAACTATCGGCCATAGAAAAGGCAGTTTCTCTGATATCTGTGCAAGGAAGTCAGGGGAGGCACTGTGTAGGTGGATGTGTGGCCCCGACTAGGCAATCCCATCCCTGTGAGAAGTTGCTCCTGCCGGAGGACGCTGCGGGCCATTGGGACCTCTGGGAAAATCATCTCAGTTATTGGTTAATTCTGGAAATTCTGGGGGTCAGGGCGCTCATGCTGAGATTGTGCCGGCTGCACCGACTTCTATGTTAAGGGTGGATAGGACTGTCAATAGGCCTAGCTGTAGTAGGCAGCCTGATCCTGATTTTGTGGTAGCGGGGGGCGTTGACCAACAGTTGGTTGGGAATAATATTCTGAATCTCCCGACGGCCAGGCCTGCATTGACTTGTTTGGATCTCCCCCCAGCCTGTGCCCCCTATGTGGTGGTGTTGACGAATGTACCTTCTCTTGCCCCTGGGGTAACTGAGTCCACGGCCCATCTCACAAACAAGGCTGGATATTGGTTGAGTAAGAACTGTGATTTCTCATGTAAGGATTTCAATTATATTCTGTTTGCCAGAAGAATTGGATGGGTCGGGCCCAAAAATAAAGTGGGGGATGAAGATTGTATTATTATAAATGTTAGATACCCAGCCCTGAGTCAAAGGCTCCTTTCTACTTACCGCCCTGCTGTATTTAGAGCTGGTACAATAGGTATGGTCCCTTTGGGTTATTTTTATGACCACATGCGATTGAGTGCCGGGGTGTCTCCGGGCTCTGGTAGGTTTCCCCCCCTGGGCCAGAATAGTCTCCAGGCAACCAGGAGAAGAACTGTCACTAACAGTAATTTATCCTTGGAAGGGGTGGACTGACAATGCGCCAAGACCCTGGCTATACGGGAAGAGGTGCCCCCACAGTGTAAACTTATCTCATGTAATATTGCGGATTATGATGCTAAGTTATCTGATCAGGCGTGGATTAGGTGTGCGACTAATTTTGATGTGATCATGCTTCAGGAAACCTGGTCGGAGGGGTTGTCTGTGTGGGATGGGTATAACAGATTTGCAATTCCAGCTATGAAGTCTCTTGGTGGCCGCTCAAAAGGTGGCTTGGTTACCCTAATCCACTTCTCTAAGATAGTGGGTGCTTTTCAAATCAACTGCAATCACCAAGGTATATTGCTCGTGTGGGTAATTTTCTCTAATAATTTTTACATTTTATTGGTTAATTTTTATAACGCTGTGTGGGATGTGGGGTGCCAAATTGGGGCCCTGTTTTCCGTTCTCCAGGTTTTGAAACACAGTATGGAGGAGATGGGGTTAGAATTCTGTGCTGTTGTCTCTGGAGACTTTAATGCTAAGTTGGGGAGGCTCAGTACTGTGGTTAATCCCTTTATTTTTGACTGCGAGGATTATTCAGTGGATGGTCTGCAGGACTCCAGAGGCAGGGTTCTAATCAAGGAACTCAGGAAGATGGGCCTTCTGAATTTGTGTGATATAGAAGCCATAGGCACTCATCAACTCCCAACCTAAGTGGGAAGAGGATCTGAATCCACTATTGACTATATTTTTATGTCTCCACCTATGAAAGACCTGGTGATTGGGGGGGAGGTGCTGGGGGAGAGTTTCAGTGATCATAATCCCCTTATAGTATCCTTTAAACTCCCTGGGGCCCTACGTAAATTAGGACGAGGTAGGCCGGTAGTAGTGGAGATAAAGGACCAGGGTAGGCGGCTTGGGTGGAAGCAAGTGGATTCCCTAAAAGTTGTAGAAAGGGTGGTGGGGGAAAATTTACATTTATTTATGGACACACTCTTGACAGAGGCTCCTAATCCTAAAACTGTTATAACCGCAATAACAGTAGTAAATGCAGCAGTGAGAGACTGCCTGTTTTCGGTAGGCAGCCAACATAGTAAACGTAAATGTAGTTGGTATGATAAGACCTGCTATGTTACAAGGGCAAACCTGAAGATGGCCACTAAGAAACATCCTAGAGATTGGGTCCTCGTAAAAGAAGCTAGAATGAAATATAAGAGGGCCCTGAGGGATAGCAAGATAAAACATAAAGATAAAGCCTGGGAAGGGTTAGAATGTGCCATAGCTCTGAAGGATCCTGGCCTCTTTTGGAAAGTGGTAAATAGAGATTCCTTTGGAACAGATACATCTGAGGGCCTTGGCTGTAACATTGCCCTGGAAGCATGGATAATTCACTTTTGTAGTATTTTTGAGGGTTCTCCCCTGAGAAATAACCGGGAGAACGAGTATGAGATGGCTCCCAACCTAGCAATTAGGTTTTCGCTCCAGGAGGTTATGGATGCGATACAGAGTAATGCGAGTAATAAAGCTCAGGGCCCGGATTCGATCCCTATGGACTTGTATAAAGCGAACCCCCAGTTATGGGCACCTGTTCTCTTAAATGTCCTTAATGCAGCAGTTACTGTGGGAATCCCTGCCTCTTGGAGACTGGCATGTATTGTCCCAGTGTTTAAAAAGGGCGACCGAAATGATCCTAAGTCCTATCGCCCTATTTCTCTACTGGACTCTTCGGTGAAGATTCTGGGACGGATTATTTTAAGGCGTCTAGAGTCCTGGATGACAGGGAATGATATTTTAAGCCGGGACCAGTATGGTTTTAGGGAAGGCCTTGGCACGCAAGATCAGTGTCTCAACGTACTGATGTTGATCGGCAAATACACGCAGGCCAGGAAAGGTAAGCTCTAACTTGCTTTTATGGATCTTAGCTGTGCCTTCGATAAGGTGAACCAGTCTATATTATGGGAAAGGTTAAATCAGCTAGGGCTGGATCGTGATATTGTAGAGTTGCTCCGATATCTACATTCTGGGACGGTTGCAAAAGTGAGAGTGGAGTCTAATAGGGAATGCTCAAAGGCTTTTAAGCTTTCAAGGGGTGTGCGCCAGGGGTGTGTTCTGGCTCCTACTTTGTTCCTTCTATATACAAATGGATTGTCTGATTTTCTGATGAAACATTGTAGGGATGTTCCAAAGGTGAATGGTACTGAGATCCCTGTGCTGACGTACGTGGATGACGCAGTCCTCATGGCCCGCACTATGAATGGTCTCCGGGAAATAGTTAGAGCTTATGCCTCCTTTATGTCAGCTTTGGGTTTAGAGGTCAATTTTAGGAAATCTCATTTTATGGTGTGTGGAAGACCCTTGAGTAGGGTGGGGGAGCTAAGGGTGGAGGATCAAATTATTAGTAGGGTCCATGAGTTTCCATACCTAGGGATTATTTTTGATGAGAAAGGATCTTGGAAACCTTGTATTGCCAGAAGGGGTGCGCTTTTCATGCAGCAGTTGGCGCGACTTTTGACTTTGCTATAAGGGTAGGTAGTAAACCTATCAAGCCTTTGCTTAAAATTTATAGGCGGAAATGCCTCCCTGTCCTGCTGTATGGTGCTGCACTTTGGGGGTATAGGGACACCCGAGCCCTCACGGTGGAAGAAAATCGGTTCTGTAGAAGGCTATTGGGAGTTGGACAAAATATCTCTGGTTTTAGACTTCATTTGGAGCTGGAGCTGGAGCTTGAGTTTGTGAAGGACACTATTCAGTTGGCTCCCCTTCTGCTATGGATCTCAATTTGGACTAACAAACATGCCACTCTGAATAGGGATATCTTGAGGGATTGTCTGGCGTTTGACAATGTAAAGAATATTCCCTGGTTGATGCACATAAGGAAGATGGCTCGTGATTTGGGGCGGCTGGAATTGGTTGATTATCCTGGAGGCCTGACCAGTTGTGATAAGAAATGGGTTAAAGAGAATTGTTTACGAATCCAGAAGAACAGGAGTGAGGGGGAGGCCTTAGGGAAAAAATCGATCAAGGATTTCATTATGTTAAAGATGTGGGTAGGTCCTGAGCGCTGCCTCTTAAAGATAAAGGATGTGAGGGAAAGGTCTCTCATAACCCGTTTCCGCTTGGGGATCATCAGAAGTAATCTGTGTTTCCCGTTAGGTCAGCATGGGGACAAATGTATTAGACTATGCCCCTGTGATGGGGTGTCCCAACAGACCTTGCCCCATTTTACCTTGTTTTGTGTTTTTTATGCACCATTCAGAACTCGTTTTTTATTACCTCTCCTAAGGCCCAAGGGTTTCGTGCAATATCGTCCTGCTTTTATGTGGCTGCAGATGGCCTCAGATGTATTGGTGTGGAAGGGGCTGGGTTCATTCCTGAAGGGAGCTATTACTTGGCGTAATAATGTGGAGTTTTTAGAATGAATCTTTCTATTTTATTGTTTCTATGCATGCGGTTATATATGTTTTTATTCTTGATGGGTGTTCCTATTATTTATGGTTTTATTGCTATTTTTAACAAATGTATTGCTGATTATTTATTGTAATGGATGCATTTTTTCATACCGAATAAAAGTTATTATTATTATCAAACATGTTGAAATCATACCCCCAGGCTTTTGCAAGTATTGGTTGTATGATTCCATGCACTCTGGGGGCTCCTTACAGGACGCCCAGTATTGCCATTTCAGTCTTCTGAGTTTTTCCAGGCAGCCCCAGCTGCTGCCACCTCACAGACGGATTTCTGCCCTCCTGTTGCTTGAAAAGCTCAAGTCCAGGAAAGCAGTCCCTGCTCTGGCACTAAACTTGGCAAAGCAAACGGGAGTGACCACTCCCCTGTCCATCACTACCCCAGGGATGGTGCTCAGAGCTGCTCCAGAAGGTCCCTGGGTTTTTCCATATTGGATTCCAAGTTGGCAGGGAGCTCCGGGAGCATCTGAGTGGCCAGTGCCAGCAGGTGACTTCAAAGCCCTCCTCTGATAGGTGCTTACCTGATTAGGTGACCAATTCCCTTTCCGGGATATTTAGAGTCTCTTCTTTGGGTGGTTCTTCAGATTCAGATTGAAAGACTAAAGCAGGAATCCTCTGCATCCTCCACTTCGACTTCTCACTGAAGAAACTGCATCTGAACCCTCAGGGAACTCTAGAAACTGCAACAAAGAAGCAAGACGCCTTCTGTAACATTGTATCTTCAGCTCCTGTCAGCAACTGCAACTGTTTCCTGGTTGTGCATCCTCTGACGACAGCCTGTCTTCAGCCTGCACCAGCAGAGTGAAGGAATCTCCCTGCTTCAGCAGGCACCAACTGCAATGATGACCGGCTGCATGGATCCCCTCTCATGCTGAGCTGCATGGATCCTGCATCATGGGTGGTGGACTGAAGTGGTCACGACAATCCTGACATCCTACTTTCCAACTTTTGTGGAGGTAAAAGCTTGCCTCCCCACACAAGACAGTACCCCTGTACACTGTGTGTTTTGCAGATGGCAAGGATTGTTGGCATCCTTCCATGACATTCTTCATGCATCTTGCTGCTCTGGCCCCCAGCACTCTGTCCAGTGACGCACAGCTTCCTGAGTGGTTCTCCGGCGATGTGGGAGCATTTGTTATTGTGCTGCATGGGCCTCTTTTGCACCTTATTTATCCCCTTGTTGTGGGACTCCTGTACACGCTGCCTGGTCTTCTGTGGACTGAGTTGCTGAGTGTCCCCTCTGACTCCGCTTCCTGGGTAGAGTCCACCTGGTCCTTCCTGGTCCCATGCAGTGCCATTTTCAACTAACACGTGAGCTTTGCGTGTATCAAGGCTCATTGGCAGACTCCAGTGATTCAAACCATGCAGCAATACTCCATATGGCGTGGGATATCACCTGCACCAACCAGGAACCTGACTCCGTCTTCTTGGGTGCAATACTGACTGTTCTTCTTCTCTGGTGGTTCTTTTTTTGCACCTTCATCTGGGTTAGCAGGGGCTGCTGTTCTTCCTAGACTCTTCTGTGCTTCTTGGAATTGATCCTCTTCTTTCACATGTCCTCAGGTCCAGGAATCCACTGTTTGTGTCTTCCAGTCTCTTCTCGTTCTTGCATAATTCTTCTTTTCATTTCTTTGTGTGTTCTGGGAAAGTTACTGTGTTTTACTCCTGCTTTCCTGGGCACTGGGGTGGGTCTAGTACTTACCTTTGGGGTTTTCTGGTACTCCCAGCTCCACTCTACACTCTACGCTTGCCTAGGTGGGAGATTGACTTTCGCATTGAGCTTTCTTAGTATATGATTTGTGTTCCTCCAGGCCCATTTCTAACTATTGTGATTTTCACTAATTGCACTGTTTTCTAACCGTTTTTACACATGTTTCTGCATATTAGTATATATAATTTGTGTATTACTTACCTCCTAAGGGAGTATAATCCATATGGTATTTTTGGTATTTGTGTCACCAAAATAAAGTACTTTCTTTCATGTGCGTGAGTACTGTGTGACTACAGTGGTATTGCATGAGCTTTGCATGTCTCATAGATAAGCCTTGGCTGCTCATCCACAGTTACCACTAGAGATCCTGGCTTCTAGACACTGCCTACATTTCACTAATAAGGGATAACTGGACCTGGTATAAGGTGCGAGTACCATAGGTACCCACTACAGACCAGGTCAGCCCCCTATGACTTAATTTCCCACAATGTACCTGCACAGCTGGGGTGATCCTATCTTTGCCTCGGCTGGTGACTTCTTCCAGTGAAGTTGAACCTGTTGCTGTTAATATAGTCCCCTCCTTTTCCTTTGAGTCAGGTACAGTGCTTTCTTTGTGGAGAATTTTGATTGCAGCAGGTGCAGTCCTTTTGAATGCAAGCCTTCTATGGTGCAGTCCAAAGGTCTAGCAAGGTAGTCCTTCATCTTCTGATGTTCCAGGCAGTGATCTGAGGAGGTCCTGCACCTCTCCCACATTTACCCTCTAGTTTAGACTTTCAAGAAGTGGAACACCAAAAGGAGTTGGGGGTAAAGCTATCTCCATCTGTTATGAGTGCTTCCTGTGAAGTGTGACATTTTTGATACAGAATGCACCTTTCTCGCAAAAATCAAAATGGAGAAATGCTCTCCTTGGTGTGTGTCTGTGTAACTCAACCAAGTGGTGTGGCTAACATCTGAATACACTCCCATTCCAGTCCTTCTCCTAATCTAATTGAAGGGGGGGGTCATATCTGGCTGAGGATCAGGGAAGTAAGGGATTGATAGGGTCCTCTGACATCAATTTTTTTCCTTTTAAGTCCAGGTTATCGCCCCAGCACTTTCCTCTCCCTGGCTTTTTCAGGAAGCAAATTTCCTCTCACCAAATGGGTTATTGTTTCAGCCCCTGGCCTCTTCATGCCTACTTGGGGAGTATCTTGGCTGAAGCTGTTAAAGGCTGACCAGTCAAAAAAGGGTCTGCCATAGAAATGCTTTGGGTAACTTCAGGATAGTAAGGGCCTTATTTATACTTTTTGGTGCAAAACTGCACTAAGGCAGTTTTGCCCCAAAAAGTTTTGCACCGGCTTGCACCATTTTTTAGCACCAGCTGGGCACCATATTTATGGAATGGTGCAAGCCGGTGCAAAGGGTAGGCTAGCTTTAAAAAAAATGACGTTAGGCAGTTTTGAGTCAAAATAAATGATTCTGACCAGATTAGCATCATTTTTTGACGCTAAGGGGCATATTTATACTCTGTTTGCACTGAATTAGCGTCATTTTTTTTTAACTCTAATTCAGTGCAAAACTAACTCCATATTTATAATTTGGTGCTAGACTCCCCTAGCACCAAATTTATGGAGTTAAAGTCATTTTTTGAAAGTGGAGACCTACTTTGCCTTAATGAGATGCAAGGAAGGCGTTCCCATGCAAAAAATGACTCTATGGCCTTAACGCCATATTTAGGGGCATATTTATACTCTGCGGCATATTTATACTCTGTTTGCACCGAATTAGTGTCATTTTTTTTCACTCTAATTCGGTGCAAAACTAACTCAATATTTATACTTCGGTGCTAGACCCATCTAGCACCAAGGCCCTGATTTTGCACCGCATTAACGTCATTTTATGATGCAAAATTGGCGCAAACTTACAAAATATTGGCCCTTATTTATACTTTTTGTTGCAAAACTGCACTAACTCAGTTTTGCACCAAAAAGTTTAGCACCGGCTTGCACCATTTCTGTGCACCAGCCGGGCACCATATTTATGGAATGGTGCAAGCCGGTGCAAAGGGTACGCTAGAGTTTTAAAAAATGACTTTAGTCGGGTGGGGCTGGCAGTATAGAAGAAGAGGGTTTAGCACCAAAAAATGTCTTTAGGCAGGTTAGAGTAAAAAAAAAAATGACTCTAACCAGATTAGCGTCATTTTATGGTGCTAAACCTACCATGCCACATGGCTCCTGCCTTAGAAAAGGCAGGAGTCATGCCCACCACCCCAGTGGCCAGCACAGAGGACAGGGGTCCCCTGGGCATGGCCATTGCACCCTGTGCCATGTATGGGGGCTCATTTCAGGGCCCCCTATGGTACTTTCAAAAATAAAATGCACTTACCTGTACTTACCTGGGATGGGGTCCCCCATCCTCGCAGTCCTTCTAGTGAGGGTGGGGGTGCCCCTAGGGCCTAGGGAGGGCACCTCTGGGCTTATTCCATGGGGTTCCACCATGGAAATAGGGCCACAGGTCCCCTAACGCCTGCCCTGACCCAGGTCTTAAAAAATGGGGCAAAGCAAGCTTTGCCCCATTTTTTGACCCCTCCTCCCTCCCTTGCACCATTTTTACATGGGAGTATAAATATGGTGTTAAGGCCATAGAGTCATTTTTTTGCACGGGAACGCCTACCTTGCATCTCATTAAGGCAAGGTAGGTTTCCACTTCCAAAAAATGACTTTAACTCCATAAATTCGGTGCTAGACGGGTCTAGCACCAAAGTATAAATATGGAGTTGGTTTTGCACTGAATTAGAGTTTAAAAAAAAATAACGCTAATTCAGTGCAAACAGAGTATAAATATGCCCCTTAGCGTCAAAGAATGATGCTAATCGGGTCAGAATCATTTATTTTGACTCAAAACTGTGAAACGTCATTTTTTTTAAGCTATCCTACACTTTGCACCGGCTTGCACCATTCCATAAATATGGTGCCCAGCTGGTGCTAAAAAATGGTGCAAGCCGGTGCAAAACATTTTGGGGCAAAACTGCCTTAGTGCAGTTTTGCACCAAAAAGTATAAATACGGCCCTACATCTCTAAACCTAAATGCCATGCCATATACTAGAGACTTACAGGTAAGGTGTCCTTGCCAATTATAATTACACCAATTATCATACACCTTCAAAAGACAGAGCACTGACCCTGGGCCTGGTTAGTAAACCCCGGGCACTTTCAGAGACTGTAACCACCAGCATCAGTCAAAAGATGAGGTTCATCAGGGCAAAACATGATGACTTTCTTAAAATGGTTGTCAGGGCTTTGAGGTTCTTATCCAGGAATTCAAAGGAAATGACTTTTTGAAAACCTTACTTGCTATGCTATTTAATGTTCACAGGATGAAATCAATACACAATCTACAATTCACTGACCTTCAACTAGAATTTGCTTTTTTCAAATCTCCATGGGTGATGGCCATGCTCCCAGAATCTATATCACATTGAAGATCTATTAGCTATGAAAACGGAAAAGAAATCTCCCTGATGACGTATGTTATGATGCACCCCAAAACTACAATAACCAAGATCTATTTCACCTTGGCCTCTATTTTACCAACAGCTGCCGCTCCAGGAGTGGCAGCACTCAATGAGGTCCAAGGTCGGAAGGAAGCGAGAGGTCCAGCCTCTGGGCACTTAACCAGCTTCTTTGTGTCTCTGAAGCTAAAATCATTGTTCAGAACTTGTTTTCAATGTATTTACATTGCTTTGAATGAAGATCAATTCAAATTGTCTACAAGAGTTGCATGATACTTTCTGTCCTCTGTTCCAAGGGGTTGTGTAGTCTTTGCATCTGGCACATGTGCCTGACTATTGACTAAAACAGTACCATATATTGAGAGGCAAATTTACTTTGATGTCACACAATGCAGTGCAGTAATCAAAATGACAGTGCTGTGTTGTGAAAATGGGGGAGACTAGGACCCTAACATATCCACTAAGATGTGGCACAGTTGCCCTTCCTCCCAGCGCTGGTGCACTTTAGCCTCCTTTGCACCATGCACACATCCTTGTACCACAGTGCAAGGTTGTCTGCATGATCTTTAATATTGGTTTTCGACTGGACAGTTGCTCTTTCAGCACAAAAAGATTCTGCTTAGACAGTTGAAAACATTGTTCTGTGCTGTACAATAACAGAACGCAAACAAAGTTTGAACGGTTTGTAGAAAAAAACTCTTTTTCAACTTCACACCACCCTCAAAGTAGGCATAGAGTTATGGCTAAAGCACTGCCTAAAATGCTAGCAGATAGGACTTTGCATACAAATAAATGGGTGTTTGCATGAGAAAGTTCATGTAACACCCACGTACCACCCATGATATGTCCCTTGATGCAAAGTAGTACAAAAAAGGGCAAAGTACCTTATGTAAGATCTACCCATATTATAAACTGAACCCAGTGAGCAACTCTCACTTACAAAATCAACTATTTATTAAAATCATACCTTTACATAGTATTTACCCAAAGAATGAACAATATGCATCTATTTACCCTGCATACGTAAGATGTTCTAAGACAATAAAATGTAATGTAGTATATCTATACAGTAATCAATTCCATTGTATATTAGTAATAACCGGATGGATAAA
This sequence comes from Pleurodeles waltl, assembly GCF_031143425.1. Taxonomy (NCBI): domain Eukaryota; kingdom Metazoa; phylum Chordata; class Amphibia; order Caudata; family Salamandridae; genus Pleurodeles; species Pleurodeles waltl. The sequence continues at coordinate 236,086,039 of NC_090443.1, read as the reverse complement.
CCATAAAGTCTAATAAGTATATATATAATATTTGCTGAAATACACAGTATTTAGTAGATTCCTAAGGAATTGACACGTACTGAATAGGTCTTTTATAAAACACTAGACAGGTACAGAAGTAGAGGCAAAGTCTAACAATGTAATTATTATAACATCCCTTAGAAAAACAAAATTGTTTCCATTTTGTGCAGGCCCAGAATAGATCTTCCTGATGTCTCAACATAGAAGACTTTCAGTTCATCACAATTATGGCTTTAGTCATATTTCTCCTGTGTGCAAGGCTGAATGTTTGCCATATTCTATGTCATTCCAGATTGTAATTTCATTAAAGAGAACTTTCTATTAAGACAAAGTCAAGTTTATTGAGCCTAATTCTCTCGCAACTCTAACAGTCTGAAACAATATGGCAGTCCACAAACAAGAGACAATATTCAGCTTGTGGGGCATTGCACCTCCAGCACTTTCCATCTTCAAACAAACCGAGGAGTCCACTAATGTTTTAGCATGTTCTTTGTTGTATTAGGTGTTGAACTTACATTCAGGTTTGATATGTAGGCAGACCATGCATTCTTGGTTACAAAACATTCAATATGATATTTCTCTAGCATGATCCATTGTTCAAATGTGATAAAGTATCTCAGTTTGCCAACCGGACTGGCACTATGATGAGACAGCCCATTGCAAGGACAGAATTAGGAACATTTATTGTTGACTTAATTTTCAAGGGTGAAATTGCCGTGAATTGTGTGTTGGATATACACAGAAATTTATATCAAAATTCTCCTGATGTAAGAGACCAACAAGAGCACCATTGATAATCACTGCTTTGACCCTTGCAGACCTGATTAGCCAAGTATGAACGCTATATTGAAATGGAAATATACCTGTCAAATCAACAAAAAACAGTATAGTCACTACCCCTAATTCAGTGAACCATTGTAAAGAGATTTAAAACATATATAAGATTTATTTTGCAGACTTTACTCCACATGGCACTTACCGTGCAGTCTTTAGAATGCAGGTAAGTACCATGCTGGTAAGTGATTCCCTATGTGTTTGGACCTTTACCAGAAGAAGAAAGGGAAAAGTAGCCTTACCTTCAGTAGCTTTCATATGCTTTCGCAAAGAGGCATAGTTTGCACATTTTTTAAACAAAGCAGCAGCTACGCACAAGAGACTCTCTTCACTCCATAAACATGGTTAGAAATAAAGATATAGAAAGTAACAGGGCAGGGGAAGGGACATGAACTTGTAGCTGAGCGGAGATGCTAAGGAGCCGAATTCTAAATTCTGAACAGGTGACAGCATAAAGTATACAGGGAAACCATTTGTGGCTTGGCATAATAAAAATGGATTAATTCAGCTGTATTTATTGTTCATTATAGATGCATTGATTAGGGAATAGTCTCACAATTAGGAATGTTGACGAAAGATGATTGGGGACTTTCTAATCTTGTATATAGCTTCAAAATGATTGGGGTGAACACAATGTACCACAGGAGATGACAATCTGTAAATTTAAGGAATGTTTCAGAATTGTCAGCTCTTGCTACAAGAGGTGTAAGCTCAACTGTCTTAATTCTTACTACTCTGATCAGCATCAATCGCTGTGAACAGAAGATGGGAGCAAAATGCAGCACATGATATTTATACTCAGTATATCATTAAAGGGGGCTTCAAATCCTAGCGATTGTCAAACAAACATATGCGGTCCTAGATAACGCTGAGGGCATTTCAACAAATTATTGTTTATGTGCAGTAAAAGACACCTTCTGCACATAAACAATCCTTAATGGTGTTTTCGTCTTTCTAAAAGGTAAACACTGGGAGAAATAATGTTACTTCTCCCATTTGTGCCACTTTAACTCACCCCTGTGGGGACGTATGAATCTGAAACATTCCCAGCCTTCTCAATCTGGGTATGTGTCACATTCCCCAGTGTTGCATGGGAGCACCCACAGCAACACCTATGGAACACCCCTTTCATGCACAGTTATGCATGAAAAAGGGCCATATTTAAAAGGCCATACAAAGAATGCAAGGTGGCTTTACGTGGCATTGTAAATATGTGCTGGCACACTGCACTACCAGAGCATCACAAAAGTGGTGCTCTGGTAGTGTTAGGGTTATCCAGGGGCATTGTAAATATGACCAGTAGTTCACAAAGTGTTGCCAGGGCTAAACATCTGGGTATCTAACTGCAAAATTGAGGCGAGCCATAGCTGTTCACATGTGTCAGGCAATAGGTTATCTTTAAGCTTCGAGCACCTGCAACATGTTTATTGATGCAGCAGTGTTGGTCCAAAGTGTTTAATTAAAATACATGGTCAGAATGACTTTTGAATGTTGAATATTCAAATTTGAATTTTGACAATGTATGATTGAAAAGTCAAGCATTCCAATATGTGGTACCTAGATAGAAATTATGGGGCATATTTATACTCCGTTTGCGCCGGAATTGCGTTGTTTTTTTTTACGCAATTTCGACGCAAAACTAACTCCATATTTATACTTTGGCGTTAGACGCGTCTAGCGCCAAAGTCCATGGAGTTAGCGTCATTTTTTAGCGTGGACACCTACTTTGCGTTAATTATATGCAAGGTAGGCGTACCCGTCTAAAAAATCGACTCCGAAGCATGTGCGTCGGATTTATACTCCCGGGCAAAATTCACGCCCGGGAGTGGGCGGGTCAAAAAAAATGACGTACGGCCGCTTTTGCGCCGTTTTTTAGCGCCTGCAAAAGGCAGGCGTTAAGGGACCTGTGGGCTCTGAAGGAGCCCAGAGGTGCCCTCCCATGCCCCCAGGGCCCCCCCTGTCACCCTTGCCCACCCCAGGAGGACACCCAAGGCTGGAGGGACGAATCCCAGGGACATTAAGGTAAGTTCAGGTAATTTTTTTTTTTGTGGCATAGGGGGGCCTGATTTGTGCCCCCCTACATGCCACTATGCCCAATGACCATGCCCAGAGGACAGAAGTCCCCTGGGCATGGCCATTGGGCAAGGGGGCATGACTCCTGTCTTTGCTAAGACAGGAGTCATTTCTATGGGGGTTGGGAGTGAAAAAAAATGGCGCAAATCGGGTTGAGGTGAAAAAATAGCCTCAACCTTACTTGCCCCATTTCTTGACGCCCAAGCCCCATATCCCCCTACGCCGGCGCTGCCTGGTGTACGTCGTTTTTTTTTAACACACACCAGACGGCGCCGCCGGCTAACGTCGGATAACGTCATTCAATAAATACGGCGCCCGCATGGCGCTTCAGAATGGCGTTAGCCGGCGCTAATTTTTTTGACGCAAAACTGCGTTAGCACAGTTTTGCGTCAAAAAGTATAAATATGGGCCTATATGTTTCAAACTTTTATGCCCAGATTTAAGAGAGCCCTGTGCCATTCCAATGCCACATTAGCGTCATTTTTTTACGCTAATGTGAAGTTGGAAGGCCAAAAAGCACCATGCCATATTTACAAAGTGGCACAATGCTTGCATTGTGCTACTTTGTATCCCCTTCTGCCACATTATGCCTGCGCCAGGCATAATGTATGCAAGGGAGCCTTCTGGCACTAGGGGGCCAAAATAATGGAGCTAAGAAGTCTAAAAGATTTTTTTGAAACATTTGTAGCTGCATTTTTAGTGCAAACATTAAAGAGAGGCTCCCATTGTTTTCAATGGGCCTCTGGATGCTTTGCAGAATTAGTGTCAACATTTTTTGCCTTAATCCTGCAAAGCACCAAAGAAGCGTCAAAATTATGATGACAGTACCCCCGACTGAGAACACTGTCTCAGGCCTGCTAGCCTGTGTGCGCAGTTTTCTGCCACAGGGACAAGGCATCTAAATGTACTCACTAGGCCCAGAACTCCCCTTTTACTAAATGTAAGTCACCCTTAAGGTAGGCCCTAGCTATCCCTATGGGCAGGGTGCTATGAATGTAGAAGGCAGGACATGGACCAGGTTGCATGGCCTGTCCTGGTGATGACAAACAGCCTAACTTGCCCTGCCTTATGTGTAAGCGGTATTGTCTGATTTATGAGGGGTAGCGTAGGCATGTTTGGTATGGTTGTAATGGTGGTAAGAAATGCTGCTTACTGTTGTAGGTGGATTTTTTATTTCTATTACAGAAATGCCACTTCTAGAAAGTGAGCATTTCTCTGTGCTAATGACTCTGGTGTTTTGCAGCTTGACTTCAATCCATGTCTGGGCAGAGTGACAGTTGGGCTTTGTGCATTCTTTTCACACAGCCTGTACACAGGGAGGGTGGAGGTGTCACAGAGGTGCATCTGCATAATGAATAGTCTTCCTGGGCTGAGAGAAGGGAGAGGCGGAGCACACCTGCATTTGTAAAGGCTATGTCCTGGCCTCACACAATAGAGTTGTTTACCTCCAACTGATGTTTGGAGCCTGTGCTGGAAGAGAGAGGGTGCACTCCCAGAACCAGTTGCAACTGGTTGGAACCCCCCTCTCCCCTTCCTTTGTAACACACTGTAAAAATGAGTATAAATACATGGGAGTTTTCCCCACAATTTGGGAACTCTTAGAACTTACCTGCAACTGGACACAGACCGCTGGAGGGACTCACAAGAAACCACCATGGACTGCTGCTGTGGTGCTGACCTGTGACATGCTGGTCACTAGGAGAGATTGAAATCTGCCTGCATCCTCCTTGCACTGGCCTGCTGCTGGGCCCTGCCACCTGTGCTCCTTTATCCCAGACTGCTGTCCCCACTGGGGCAGGGTGCTCTGGCCCCTGACCCCTGCAACTCCACCTGAAGCGCCTGAGGAGCGCTTTCCCTTTGTTTGATAGAGCGCCATGAGAGCACTGATGAATGGTGTTGTGTAGTGCCTCATTTAATTATCGGAAGTGCCTGGGGAGTGCTGTCGCTTTCCCCCAGGTTCTGTGCTGGGAAAGCACTCTGCCACCGGATTTCACCGCCTTGACCCTTTGTAAAAGCGCGAGTGACACTCTGCTCCTGTGTCCCCGGGGCACGAGGATGAACTGACGGAAAGAAAACTGGAGCAAGGGTGCTCCTATCGGTGCCCCCTGGGTGAGGTTCGCTCCGAGTAGCGCCCCTGAGGCACCAGATGGCCTGAACTTGGGGCCGATCACCACCACAGGCCCGGGCAGGCTCTGCTGTGTGTTCCCGAGGACGGGCTGGTAAGGAAGCCTCATCGGGGGCTCCCTGTCCCACTGGAGCCCCTACTTGTCTGGTGAACGGGTGGGGGGGTAGAAAGCCTCATTGGAGGCTCCCCCTACCCCAATAGAGGCCCCAAGCATCTACTGAGACCGCGGGCAGGGTGAAAGCCTCGCCGGAGGCACATCTCCCACCCGCTGGTCTCTCTCAGTGGCCCCTGCTTGACGTTTGTCGGCTTTTGGTCCCCGCCTTTCTTGTTGAATGGGCCAGTGGAGGCCCGGGGAGAGGGCAAAGATCACGGGCCCCAGGAGGGGCCCATTATAAACCAGAGGGGGAACGTGGTGCCCCCCTCCTTCCCCACTCATGGTGCTAGCTGTGCCCCCCCTTCTGAAGAGCCAGTTGAGGCCCGGGGCCCCCAGAGATTGTGGGCCCCAATAGGGACCCGTTATAAAACAAGAGAGGGTGTGTGTCACCCCTCTCCTACCCCATTCTTCAGAGTGGCCCCCAGAACGAGTGCTCGGAGCGCCAGGGGGCCCATGTTGTTATCCTTACCACACGGTGTGCCGTTTTCATCAGGACTACAGGTAGTTGGCATAACCATGTACTTTCTAAATGTTCCTGATAGGACATTGTAGGCTGATATGTTTTCCCGGACTTCTGATGCGGGGTTTCATATATGTATGCCAATATTCCTTTTATGGTCATAACATGCTAATATGTTTTCCTGACTTGCCAATATGTTTTCCTGACTTGCCCTATGTTTTATAATGTCCCTGATATGGGAGTTTATCTTATTAAATGTGTATTCGCTTGCACGCTTTCAATTATTAATGCAGCTTAACACCTGTAAAAAATATGCTCCAAAATACATTGTCTTGGATGGATTGAAAAATATATTGGGAGCTAAGACTACGCTACGTTAAATCTTCAGGTTTTCAGATTCAAAGATACAGTAACAACAAATACAGCAAGTTTACTACTGATTTACGTAGTTAAGAGCAGATTCTTTTTATTCCCACACTGCTGATGAATATTACTTACCTCGTATGCAAATGACCTTGCAGAGCATTCAGCTTTTCATTCTGTCCTGGAATCGATTTCAAAATTCATCTCTCTTATTAGCTGTCATATAACTCATTTGTACCTACAAACATTTACTACCATGCAGGACAGGTGCAAGGATGTTTTCGAGCTCGGTCACAGGGGCAGTTTATGAATTGATTGTTCCCTCTCTGAAGCCTTTTGTAGCAACCTGGCGCTATCTTTAGGATTTTTGTATAGTGGTGTGGAAGTCAGCTGCCTTAAGAGGCCATTATAGTATCGGCTCTGCTATAATAACGATAAAATGTCAATCTTCTGATACTGATCCTATTAACGGCAATTATAGTGTACTTGTATATGTATTACATTTTCTTTAATTTACTGGACATGTGCATGTTGTGGAAATATCTAGCTTAACACTAAAATCACACAATTGCCTAGATGTTGAAAAGTATGATGAATTCGTTTAATCTGTGATCAATACATTGTGTGCGTTGCTGCATGCATGTTTATATCTTCTATCAAATATTTCCAAATCTATCACAGCATGGAAATAAAAGTGAAACACCTCCTATTCGTGCCATGATTTTGGTTTTAAAATTGTTATCTGAATATGAGTATGTTAATGGGTCATACCGGTCTAAGGACATCATTTGTTAACAACCTCGTAGCACCATAGGCTATCCAAACTGATATACTGAAACGTTTCATTATTTGAAATACCTTTTATTTTAAAGAATTTAAGGGGAAGGGGAGCCCAGAATAGTCAATATCTCCTTTTTTTCCAGATTTGCTGGGTCCATATAATCTAAAAGTGAGATTAGAGATATTTTAAGGGTTAAGTGAAGCCACAAACCTAAAGGTTGTCAGGTATTTCATTTGTACTATAAAAAGCCAGATGTTCAATATGTTTTTAGGAGGCCGCTGCTCACTTTTACCACTGTCTCTGTCCAGTTTTACCAATGCCCCCATGTGCAATGACCACCGAAACAAATAAGCCCATATTTCTCACGGTTAAATGAGGAGTTCTCACTCAACAATTTAGAATGGGTCAAAAAGTGCCTTTTACCGTTTATTATTCACTTATTATTCACTTAAATGTGCTTCAATTACAGGCTCTAAAAGAGCACATTGACTGTTACAGTGCTTTCATGGTCTGGATTGGAGGAAGACATGCTCGGGTGTTCTTACAGTGGTTATTTTCCCTAAAAAAAGTTAAACTTACCTATGCATTGGTAGACAAGCCAAACTAAAATTGTATAAAAACACACTGAACATTTAACACATAGCATTGTCCAAGCACAGCAGACACCTCTCTGATGGATGAAGAGGGCTGATCTGTGCAACATCCAATACCCATCCATGATGGCATACATGAGAAAGTGACAGAACACTAGACCGAACTATACATACCTTCCTGTTGCAATAATTCAAATGCTCTGTATTAGTGTTCCTCTGTAAATAAGCAAACACTTTGATTTATTTAGGGAGCAGCAGTTTTACAGAGTGACACGTGAGTGTTGCAAGTAAATTAGTGAATTGATTTTTCTTGCCTGTATTATACCCAGAGACCTGCTTGATACACATTGTAGCACGTGTAATTCTCATGATGTAATCTGCTGGCCACTGTTCTATGATACTGACTTGCCCTCTTGGCTCCATCCCTTTTCTGAAGCCTCTTTTCCCACCTCTTAGCCCTATTTGTGGGTTCTCATGGGCATATTATTTTCTCTTCCATGCCCTGTCCTTAAATTCTTATTTAACACATTAAAACAAAAATGAGAGGACATGACAGGTCAAGTCTTTCTTAAACTATCAAGATATGTTTGGTTTTTGAAAAGAAAATGTCCGTACAATTAAAGGCTCTTTCACTGCTCCTCTTATGGAGGCCTTCGCCCCGAATTTTACAATTACATACTCCTTGGAGACACTTCTGGAACATCTTGTGAGAGACTCTCTTTCAGGTATAGTGCAAACTAAGCTATTGTCAGCACTGTGGGTGTGGTGCAGGCTGTGATTGCTATGTAATTTCTTTATTTCAGCTCTTTACATGCAACTGCTGTAGTTGCTGGTCATGAGTCTCAATTTTTAGGACACATCTATCAGACAGCACAAGCTAAAAGGGGGCTTAGAGCCCACCCATTGCTTACCAGTGGTTGAGTTTATCGTCGCCCACATGTGCTTACTTTTTATTAATCAAATTGGGTGGGCTTTGTTTCCTTTCCTTGTGTTTCCCCCTCACCTGCAGCATGGAAGCATTACTTGTGTTTTGCCACTGCTAACTTTTGACACACTACATTTTTCTTTTTGTTTAGGAACTTCATGAGAGTGCATTTGATTTCCAGCTGTCTCCCTCTTGTACTGCTAGTCCCCCTCTGCCATGCTCTATGTTGCTCACTCTAACCCATGTTCCTCTCTCAAGCCCATGTGTTTCTCTCCCTTGTGTTCAAAATTCCTCTCTCAATTGTGATCCTTGCCTGCCCTTCAAATTGATTCACCCTCCAACACCATCTGTGTTGCTTACATCACCCTTGCTCTCCATGTTGCCTCACCCCTCTTTTGCTTCTTTTCACTCACATAAACTCTGTACTGCTTCCTCCACCCTGGACTCAAAAAACAAGAAAATGCTTTTGCACAACATATTTTTATTTTTTATTTACCAATAAAGATGAATATAATTTTGTATTCACAAGCAGGCATGCTGCATGCATCTGCAGAATGTAATAGCACCTGTTTTTGTTACTCTTTAGTTATGCTGCACAGCATTGAAAATGCTGCAAAGAATAGCAAAAAAACTGTGGCAAAGCCTAGATGTTCCAAAAGCAAGACCAATTGGCTTTGCCAACGCTGTTCTTATTTGTTCCAGACGGGCTTTGGACAGACAGGCATGCAGCAGCAAGAAATGCTGGCCTTGAACCAGAAGTCCTGCCACATGTGGTTGTAATGACTGCCTTACCCTTCTGAGGGTCCATGAGATTGTCCACGGTGGTGCATCCATGGGAGAACAATAATGCACAAAGGTCCAATTATGTTGTTATAAATTCTTCTACCTTCTGTATTTCACTCCAAAAAGTATTTATTTTCTTGTAAAATCAAATACAGCCCCAGCCCATGCACTTTGTTAATTAATTAACTTCTTCAGTGCTTCATGGGCAATATATAAAACACACATCTATAAAACTTATAAGCTTATTGTTAGACCTGACAGCCTTGGGGTGGTCTTCCACCCAACCTTTTGCCAACCTCACCCACATTTCTGACCTCATTTTTGCTTGCTTTAGGACTCTGTTAACTTCCCCATTGCTAATAAGTGGTAAAGCCCCCCCCCCACTAAAAATGGCAATATGGCTAATCCTGAATTGGCATTTCTAATTTATTTATTATAAATCTCTACTAAACTGCACTACATTTGCCCAGGGCCTGTAAATTAAATGCTACTTTTGGACCTGCAGCATTGACTGAGGCACCCACTTAGGCATCTCTGTAACCATGTGTAAGGAATCATGCTTGAACATTTTCTCAAAAGCTAGTAGTGTGCATAAATAACCAGAATAAAGTCTCACATGGCACCCCTGTTTGAACTCTGCTTGACACTTGGAGTTTATTTTCCAGAAAATAATTATGCCTGGACCTGTTTGTTCCCAGTGCACCTGCTAGATCAGTTTCACAGCATGCCGATGACTCATGAATGAAATATGTTCAGAACCAATCAAGCCTGCACAATGAGCTCCCCCATAAGCATTCCAAAATGACTCATCATAATGAAGTAAACACAAACCATCTGTCACCTCATCCTGAATGACTCATCAGTAAGGTGATAAAAACAATCAGCCACGTGGTTCTAAATGACATCATCATATGGTAAATATATTCAGTAATCATGAACATTCTAAATGACTCATCACAGAACAAAGACAAACTATTTAAACCCGCTCTACCCTTGAATCAGAGCTTGGTGATGAGAATCAGTGTCTGGTCAAGCCTTCTCGGACCCTCAAATTATCTAAGTTCAGAGAATCTACTTACTGCAAGGGGTTTCTTAATGAGAGCAGATTCTTCTTCTTTGACTCCCAGACAGCTGGACACCTGTAGAAAACAAGAAAAGACAAGATTAAAAGGTAAACGCTAACCGCAGTGCTGTGCAGCATGCATTGATGAGAAACAGAAATCAGCACAAGTATGCCCCCAGTTGGATTGCGCTAGTATCAGGGTGGCATCGGGTGCACTGAGCCTTCCAGAAAGGAACCATTGATCCTGACAGAACGTGAAGGCCATGAATAAAACGTTTGCCTGGACGAATTAAATTCACAGTGACTCTTCAGGATTTAACAGCCATGTTGTCTGCCATACAGGCCGAGAATTGCACCAGGAAACAAAAAATGGCCTCTATTCAGTCTCAATTAGCACACATAAGTAGAACCTTGCACATAGGGGAAAATAAAAGTACACAAGGTGCCTAAGCGTTCCAGTCTTCTACACATCTTCAAGTCATTACCCCAGTGCCCGTACCACTGGCCCCTCCTGAACGATTTTACGGAGCTAGCAAAAAATTTAAACTTTTATGAATCAATGTCATCTACACTTTATGGCAAAATCTATAGCATTTCCAGATGGTGGCATTTATCATTTTCTATTTAGGAGGAGAAACAGCCCTATGAGCAGTGAGCAGTACCCCTAGTTGAGCAGGATGACCCACCGCTATACAATTATAGATGATTTAAGGAAGCAATGCGAAGGCTGTTCAGCCAGCATGCCTTCTTGCAGGCTGCAGAGAAGTAATTGTTAAGCCTTAAACAAGGGTCATCCGATCTATTGCAGTATAGAACTACCTTTAACCAATTAGGTATTAAAGGAAATTGGCCTGAAGACAAAAGGGTGTGCATTTTCTGCGGGGGTTTAAAAGATGAATTAAAAGACATGGTATCACAACTAGTAGAACTTTCTGAAGAATTTTCACACTTCATAGGTCCATAGGTTCCAAGAAAGGAAATCAGAGAAAGGCAAGACTGCAGACCATAGTGTAATTCCTTTCCAGAACAATCATAAAAATGAAATCCTTACAAAGCACCCTCCTGATCTGGGTGAACCTATGCAGATAGGAACAATTATTGTCCCTTTATCCAAAGAAGAGAAAGAGAAATGTAGGAAGCTAAATCAGTGTTTATATTGTGGGAAGACTGGCCATTTTGTTAAGGAATGTTTGGCTCGTCCACAAAAACTCAAGATCACTGCGGGAACTTCTTTGGTAAGTTTCACCCAAGCCCCAAAGCAATTGGAAAACAAGGAAGCTCGATAGGCGACAAGGTCAGCTTATCAAGGACAGCAAGGAGGATCTCATACTCACATCCATGCTCAGCTTACCAGCATTTAAATATGACTGTCATACTAACTTCGTTCTCAGGCCAAGAATGGAAGACAGAGGTACTCATAGATTGATAGATTGTGCTGCCACCTTACTGAAAGTTTAGGTGTGTTTACAAGTAATATCAAAGCCACAACCAGAGATTTTGTGGGTGGTAGATGGTAAGGAACTCACCTCAGGTCCAGTACAGTTCCAAACAGAGGCACTCAATATGAAGTGTGACAATAAACATGAAGAACAGATATGTTTTGATATAGTAGATGCGCCACAGTTCAGTCTCACGGTAGGATTACCTTGGTTTGTAAAACACAACCCACAAATTGATTGGCAAAAAAGATTAGTCCAGATAGAGCCCCCTTCTGTACTAGGAGCTGCTATGCCTTAATGGAACAGCCATTTCCTATACTTCAGGCTAAAAAAACAGATCTCAGAACGGAACCAAGCTGCTCCATATTAGACGGGCTGCCTGCAATTTATGCTGATCAGGCAGATCTATTTGACAAAAAGAAGACAAACATCTTACCTCCTCATTGGGAATTTGACTGTAGAATTGATCTTGTCCCAGGGTCCAAACTGCCATGCAACAGAATATATGCCCTCAAAGAATGAGAAAATGAGCATCTGCACCAGTATATGGATCAGAATCGTGCTAATGGTTTTAGCTGCCAGTCTAAGTCACCAATATCTTCTCCTCTCTTCTTCGTCATTTGACATGAGGGAGAGTTGAGACTATGCATTGACTACCGTGCATTGAATGACATTACCATTAAGAACAGGTACCCCTTTCCACTCATTCCAGAATTACTGAACAAGGTCAAAGATGCGGTAATATATACCAAATTGGTCCTCTGGGGGGCTTACCATTTGGTGTGAGTCAGACAAGGAGAAAAATGGAAAATGGCCTCCTGGACAATTTTTTTTTTTTTTAATATCAAGTTATGCCCATCGGGCTTTGTAATGCCCGGGCTGCTTTACTATTCTTTATAGACAAGGTCCTCTGAGAATTCTTAGACATTTGCTGTATTGTCCATATTGACTATATTCTCATTTACTCCAGAACTTGAGAAACAAGTAAGAGCCATTTTCCAGCAACTGTAAAAAAAAATTAATTATATGTCAAGCTGGAAAAAAAGTGAGTTTCATAAGACAGAGGTGACCTTCTTAGAGTGCATTCTAGGATCAGAAGGCGTAAAAATGGATGACAAGAAGGTGGAAGCTGTAGTAATTGGCCAGCTCCAACTAACCTAAAACAGGTCCAAAGCTTCCTAGGATTTGCAAACTTTTATTGTCACTTCATCCACAATTTCTCAGAGATAATCCATCCATGGATTTAGTTGTAGAGCTCCCAAAGGCTTCCTCGGGTCATACTACTATTATAACCATTATAGACCACCTCTCCAAGGCTGCACACCTAGGGGCAGATTAATTGAAAGTGGTGCTGCACCAAGTGCAGCACCACGTTCCCTGCGCCCCTTAGCACTCCCCTACTGCCACCATGTGTGCGCTATATTTAAAATGTGGCGCACCATGGTGCAGGGTAAGGGGCAATAGCGTCATTTTTCAGGGCACTATTGATGTACTATGCAGGAGTACATAGGGCCCCATTATTGAGGATTTTCATCATAATCTTCCTGAAAACCCAAATCAATTGACACCGTGTTAGAGATGGTTCTAAGAGGGGGTACTTCCAGGAATCATGCTTGAACAGTTTCTCAAAAGCTAATGATGCGCATTAATAACTAGAATACAGTCTCACATGGTACCCCTGTTTAAACTCTGTTTGACACTTGGAGTTTGTTTTCCAGAACATAATTATGCTTGGACTTGTTTGTTCCCAGTGCACCTACTAGATCAGCTTGATGCTGATGACTCATGATAGAAGCATGTGCAGAACTAATCAAGTCTGCACAATGAGCTCCCCCACAAGCATCCCAAAATGTCTCTTCATAATAAAATAAACACAAACTATTTGTCACCCCATCATGAATGACTCATCAGCAAGGTGATAAAAATAATCAGCCATGTGGTTATAAATGATTCATCACCAGATGGTAAACATATTCAGTAATCATGAACATTCTAAATGACTCATCACAGATCAAAGACATAAACTATTGAAACCCACTCCACCCTTGAACCAGCACTATGCGTTGAGAATCCAGATTCTGGCAAAGCCTCCTCAGGCCCTCAAAGTCTACTTACTGCGAGTAGTTTCTTCCAAAGACCGGAACCTTCTTCCCTGACACCCGGACAGCTTGAAAGCTATAGAAAACAAGAAAAGACAAGAATAAAAGGTAGACGCTGACTGTAGTGCTTCGCAGCATGCATTGATAAGAAACAGAAATCAGCACAAGCACGCTCCCCCGTTGGAATGCACTAGTATTAGGGCAGCATCGGGTGCACAACCAGATAGACTCATCTACAATTTACTTATTACATGTTAAATCAGGAGGCACTTCAAGCCAAAATGTGAGATTCTTTTCATAACATACCAGTAAGTGACTACCAGCACAACTCTTCCTACCACTCCCAAAATACCCAGCAAGTTTCAGTCATGCACCCTACAAGTAAATCTTCAGCTGGATACTGTGTCAATTAAAGAGCAAGGAGATAAGAGGTGAGTCCCTGTCATCCCTGTAACCCAAAAAGAATACCTTTTTTTCTCAAATAAGAGTGTTCCATTGATCCTGACACCATGTCCCTCATTATGACATGAGTGGGCGGCGGAGGCTGCCCACCAAGGCCATACTGCCATCAGTCGGCACTATTGTGGCTTCCCCACTGGGCCAGTGGATAGAAACACAGCGGGGAACAGGACCTTAACATTGCAGCCGGCTCCTAGTGGAGCCGGCTGCAATGAGGCTATGCAGCGGGTGCAGCAGCACTTCTCGGGCATTCCACTGCCCATAATTCGGGCAGTGGAATGCACAATGGGGATGTGTATGGGGGCCCCTGCACTGTCCACGCCAAGTGCATGGGCAGTGCAGGGACCCCCAGGGCCCCCCGAGTCCACCATTCCGCCAGCCTTTCCATGGCAGTGTTTACTGCCATGGACAGGTTGGCAGCCGGGGTCTCTTAATCCGCAGACCAGCGCTACTTGCAGTGCTGCCCTGGTGGATTACAACTGCCAGGACCGCCAAGCTGCAGGCTGGTGGCAACCTGGCAGTGTAGGGGGTTGGACCATGGCGACACCACCACAGTCATAATGTGTCCAACCACCACAGTGACCCTGACAGTCTAGTGACCACCAGGGTCATAATGACCCCCTATGTCTCAGGTCTACCATTGCCGAGCCTGTGTGTGCAGTTTTACACTGCATGTTGACTGGCAAAATAACTCTTTTTCCAGGCCCATATCCTTCCACTTTTATACATATGTCACCCCTAAGTTAGACCACAGACAACCCAAAGGGCAGGGGTGGCGTGGTGGTCGAAAACACTATGGATTAAACCCACATCTTTGTGACTGGGGGTGAATATTTGCATTGTTCAGCATTCCATCAAACATCTGTTCTTTTTGCATTTGTCGCTCTAAGTGGGAAGAGTATGCACAGATGTGGCTCCCGTGCTCACTGCGCCACAGAATTTAAGCTAGTCTGGCTGTGGAGGGGTGATACCCAGAAATAGATCCCAGGATGCTTGATTCTGGTCTAGGGAGGACCCAACCTGGCAGCTCAAGTTCAACTGTTCATATGGGAAACAGGGTCAAGACGGATGTGCATAAGGCTGGGTCCAAACTGGGTTGGCGTGGAGGGCAAAAAAACTATGGAATGAACCTAGATCTTTGTGACCGGTGGTGAATGTTTGCATTGTTCAGCATTCCGTCCATCATCTGTTCTTTTTGCTTTGGTTACCCTAAGTGGGAAGGGTATGCCCAGATGTGAGTCTCTTGGTCACTGTGCCATAGGATTCAAGCTAGTCTGGCTGAGGAGGGTGTGACACCCCGAAACTGGTCCCAGGATGCTTGATTCCAGTCTAGGGAGGAACTGAACTGGCAGCTCGAGCTGGACTGTTCCATTGGGGAACAGGGTCAAGACTGATTTGCATACGGCTGAGTCTAAACATGGGTAGCATGGTAGGGAAAAAACGAATGGATTAAACCCGGATCTTTGAGATTGGGGATGAATGTTTGCATTGTTCAGCATTCTGTCCATCATCTGTTCTTTATACTTTTGTCTCCCCACTTAACATGGCAAAATGGCTTTTCCAAAATTGACACTTTTAATTTACTTATGAGTCCCTAGTAAAGTGCACTACATTTGCAGAGAGCCTGTAAATTAAATGCTACTTGTGGGCCTGTAGCATTGACTATGCCAACAACTTAGGTATCCCTGTAACCATGTCTCAGGTCTGCCATTGCAGAACCTGTGTGCGCATTTTTACACTGCATATTAACTGGCAAAATGACCCTTTTTCTAGGCCCATATCCTTCCCCTTTTATACATATGTCACCCCTAATGTAGGCCATGGACAACCCAAAGGGCAGGATGCCATGTATTTAAAAGGCAGGAATATTTTACACGTCCTCGCGGTGAAGAACTCCCACAGTCATTTTTCACTACTGCCAGGCCTATCTCTTCAATAGTATGACATTGGGAGTCCCTTATTACACCTTGCAAACATAATTCATAATCTGGAAGGCATAAGTTTTTGAATTTGGTGTCTCTGGAGTCAACATTCAAAATGACAAACCATAGTAAAGTCACTTTTTAAACTGCAATTCTGAAAAGGCTACTTTTAGAAAGTTGCCATTTTCTTTCTTTAGCCATTTGGTGTCTGCTGCCTGTCTATAATCACTTCTGTGGGATTGGTGACAGCTAGGCATTGTGAATTCCCCCTATACAGCCACACAAAATGGGAAGTTAAATGTGACTTGAGGTGCCTTGATAGGCAATCCTGGCAGGATGGGAGGGGGGAGCTGGCCACACCCTCTCTTACACCTGAATTGGCCATGTCCTGCCCCCACAAAGGACTGCATAACCCACTGTAGTGAGCCTGGAGCCAGAGTAGGAAGGACAGAACCTCTGTGCACTTCAAAGGCCTGTCTTTGAGGGCTCCCCCACTTCAAAGACCCAACTGAGTATAAATAATAAACCTCTGACACCACCAACTAGGCACTCTTTTGAACTTGTGACTACTCTGCCAGGAAGAAGGACTGCTGAAGGAATGGCACCCTGCTGAACTGCTGTTTTGCTGCACTCATTCCTTGCTGGGCTGCCTGCTGTCACCTTGCCTGTTTGGGAAGGGCCTACATCCAGTGGCACCTTGTAGTGATGGGGAGTGTATGGGGCGGGGAGAAAAAGAAAAGAAAATATGATCATTTTTAAAAATTACCTTTCATGCCGCACCGGGATGATCCTCAGTCCTAAACTGCATGCACATGCTCCCAGCCTGCCCTGCATCCAATCCTAATGCTGCTTTGATGCTGCTGGCATTAGGATTGGATGGAGCGTGCAGCCAGGTCACTCAGAGGCAGAGTAAAAGTCTCTGCCTGCTGTCTCCAAACTGGCAACGCAGTGCCCGAGTTGCTGGGTTGGAGATAGCTCATGTGTGTTTGGCCACAGAAGGACAGGCAAACATACATGCGCACTGAGGGGGAGTCCTCATCACAGCCCGTGGCCTTGCCCTTTTTACAAGAAAACAATAATAAACATAGTTTATTATTGTTTTCTTGTAAAAGTTTTGCAGCTGCTGCTGCTGGCGGGGTGGGGGGAGTAACACTCCTCCACCATAGCGGAGGAGCCGACCTTGCCTAAATCATTTGAACCCCAGAGTGACTTCAAGGACCAGGCGACTGGCCTCCTGATCTGAAGTTTCAGGGACATAAAAGACTTCCAACTAACCTACTGCTGTACCTTGACTTTGCCATCTGTGAACCACCCCATACTTGGACCTAGGAAGAGAGGCCTAAGGTGCTTGCTTCACCAGAACCACTGCATCTCTGCTGTTGTGTGGGCAGAAGCACCCATTCCCTGATGTTATGTGAACAGAACCGATGCATTGCCTTCATGAAGAACACTGCAGTATTTTCTTCAGTGCAAGGTCCCTACATCCCCATCAGTGACAGTCTCAATGACGATACTGAATTCTACATCACAGTCACTGTGCTCATCGGAATCATGCTGCTGGCATCCAAATTCCATTGAATCTAGGAACCAATGCATCACCGCAACTGCATGGAGAACTTCAACACACCTCCTCAACTGTGTGGGGGAAATCGATTCATCTCCTTGACATCTTGGTTCAAAACCAACGCAACATTCCACACAAGGATTTAAGGTACTTTCATTCAGTGGCCCTAATAGGGTCCCTGTAGCCGGGTGCACTCCGTCGCTGTCGGTCTGAACTTTTGGCTTAGATATCCCCCGTTGATGCTTCTTACTTCTAAGTGCTACTTTACAGTTTATTCTTTAACAATTCAAATCTTAATTTATACCTATTGGATTTTTGTTGTATTGGTCTTGTATTATTTAATACATTTTACACTATTTTTCTAACCTGGCATAGACTCTTTTTGTGCAGTGTTTTCACTATTTTACTGTTTGAAGTGTTACACAAATAATTTAAACACTGCCTCTACGTTAAGGCTAACTGCTCTGTGTCAAGCTACCATATGGTGAGCAAAGGTTATTTTATGGTTTGCCTAACACTTACCGAGCTTAGGACTGTGGTTGCTGCTTGACTTAGGTTAACACTTCAATCACTCAACAGCCCAATTTCTGACATGCATATATATATATATCATATACATCCACAACCCACATCACAAGCACTTTACTAATTATGATTGATTTTGTAATTATAACATTTCCCTTTTCTTCTCTATTTTTGGTATTGATTTTAAAAGAATGTTCCCCAGTTGTAGGTGACAAATTTATGAATATTTTATTAATTATGTCGATTTTTGAATTGTTATATCTCTCTTCTCTCATTTTGATATTGATTGTAAAATAATATTCACTGGTTATCTTGTCTCCCCTATTTTGTATTTTGGGAATCGGATTTACTGACCTTTCTAACGTGTGGGAGTTTACTAATTAGAATGGCAGGACACTGCTAGGAAATGGATTGTTTTTACATTGTCCATAAAAACACACATCATCTTGTATATGTGGTATAGTGTTCGAGTGGTTGGTGATAAAAAAATAGTATTCTATGAGATACATGTGCTTAAATGTTTTATAGGTGTGTGTTTTCCTTATTGTCTTTGCAGGCCTCAAGAAGTTCATTAGTGACGCAGAGTCTGTATTTGAGTTTACATGAAAAAAGAAAGACGTTCTTTAATGAAATAAAGAAGATACAATAATTATCAGCAACTTAATTTGATGTTCTGCATTATTGTTATCCCTTGCGTACACAACTATGATCAATCTAGTGTATTTATCTGCCTAGCAGAGGTACCTTTGGCAGCAGGTACTGTATATAGGGGCCAGGTGCCAGATGTAGCAAAGTTTTGCGACTCGCAAATGGCCCGATTCGCAATTTGTGACCTCGCAAAATCCGAAATGGGATGCAAAAATCCCATTTCCGAAGTGCAAATAGCAATGCAAGCCATTTCCGACTCGCAAAAATAGCGACCTGATTGTGCGACCCGCAAAGAGGAAGTCGCAATTTGCGAGTCGCAAACCACATGAAAAAGCCAGTCGCAAATTGCGACTAGTCGCAAAAAGCCCATTTTGCACACCCAAATTACCACTAAGTCACAGCAGGTGGTAACTAGAACCAAAGTATAAAAGGAGACCCAGAAAGCATCTGGATTACTCAGAATAGCTGAACTGTATGTGATAGCATGGAGGAGGAGAGTCCAAGCCACCCAGCAGAGGAGGAAGAGGAGCCAGAGACAGGAGAGGATATACCGAACCAGGCAGACACTTTTCCACCAAACTGAGGAGGAGATTTATGACAAATATAGACTGAGCAGTGCAGCAATATTGGAATTAATTGAACTACTCAATCCACAGCTTCAACGACAGACAATGCGCAGGCAGCGCCATCCCCACACTGCACCTCTTGGCCTCGGGTAGCTATCAGGGGGTCATTGCTGTGGCAGGTGGGGTATCCCAAAGTGCACTCTCGCGATTCTTCCGATGTTTCCTAGACGCCATACTCACACACATGTCCAGATACATATTCCTACCCAGGAATGAGGCAGAAATTAACAGCACCAAGTTCGACTTCTACAGAATGGCCAACTTCCCTCATGTAATAGGGTGTGTAGACGGGACACATATACAAATCTGCCCTCCTGCAAATCTGGAATATGTGTCCCGCAATAGGAAATGTACCCACTCACTAAACATCCAGGTGTTATGCGACGCCCATAATGTCATTACTGACATTGTAGCCAAAGTTCCAGGGAGTACACATGACTCATACATATTCAGGCACAGTGGGATACACCAACGCCTAGAACGTGGGGAGTTTGGAGACGGATATCTCTGAGGTATTGGTGAATACACCCTGATGCCATACCTACAGGTCACTGTAGAAACCATCCATGCCCTGCTAACATTGCTTATTTTTGCCAAACAGGTGACAGTGCATATGCTCTAAGACCATGGATACTTACCCCGTACTTAAAACCTGGCAATGAGATCGAGAGGCGATATAACAGTGCCCATCGGCGGACCAGAACTGTCATCGAGAGGACCTTTGGATTGTTGAAGGCAAGATTCAGATGCCTCCACAAAAGTGGAGGTGCGCTCCAGTATGCCCCAGAAACAGCATTAAAGATCGTTGGCGCATGTGCACTCCTACACAACATTGCCACCTGACGTGGGCTACATCTCACCCCTGAAGACACAGATTCAGAGGATGAGGAGCAAGAGCTACCACACCGACAGCCTGGGGGTAGAAGCATTGCAAATCAAGGAAGGCAGAGACGGGACCACTTTGCAACCCAATACTTTGACAGGTACGTGGCAACTGTCAACACACTCACTGATGTCAGACAAACAGAGCCCAGTTGTGTAGTGGAACAAACAAAACATTTTTATTAGTAAACTAAATGATGAAAGAAAAGTGTTGTCCGTTAAAGTCTGTACATGTCCAAATGTAATGAGGACACATTAACATCATGTGCCTCATGACTCATGCTGTCTCATGGCTTACACCCTCCTCCTTGTGCACCCAGCATTGCTCATCCCAGGTGGGTCAGCTGACCCCTGCCGTGCACTTGCGCTCCTTAGGACCCGGGAGTCACTGGCAGACACACTACTTATTGTGGACCCCTCCTCACTGTCCTGAGGGGTCTCACCTGTGCCCCTTGCCACCTGCCTAGCTTCCATCAAGTCCACTGCGTCGCTGATGCGGCCAATCCAACGTGCCACATCCCCCGCAAAGTGGCCAAGTTCCACCTGTAAACTCACTGTCCGTCTAGACAGGCCAGTAGTGTTTGTTGCAAGACGCCCAATTGAAGCTGCCATACGGTCGAAGCGTGACACTGTGTGGTGCTCCCTGCGCCTTGCGCTCTGTCTGTCTGCCACCAGTTCCGTCACAAGTTGGCGGATGGCCTGGGCGAGATCCCCCACATTTTCATTCAGTCTAGAGAACTGCGTGTTCACTTCAGCCAGGCCAGTGGTCATGTTGCTCTCCATCCTGTGCAATGTACTTGAGATTGGCCTCGATTGTCTGTTTTACAGGCGCTGACCGTTAAGGAGGGATGCCTCTATTCCTGCAATTCCTGCCTCCCCTATCTCCTCCTGGGGCTCCGCCAGAACTCTGCGTCTGTGTCTGCGCCTTTGTCGTGCTGCTGGCTCTGGACGACGTGCTGTGGGGCTGGGGCCAGGGGTCGTATCAGCTTCCCCCATTTCCTGCTCTTGTTCCTGAGAGGACTCTGGTGATGTCCTACTGGGCCCAGGAATTTCTGCTGCAGCCTCCTGCACTGTCTCTGGCCCGTTGTCTCCTCCCTGCCTGTTGTCGCTGCTGGGGGTGTCTTGTGGGAGACCTGTGGGACATAGGGAATACACTGTTAGTCTCTCACATCTGTTTTATGCCTCATAATAAACATTTGCCTATATGCTGACTACTGTACTACATTGCCCATAATGCTCTTTTCTAGTGGTTGCTAGACTGGAATGGAGCTAGTCTGTTAGTGCCTGCTGCTGTGTACTGGGAGAGTGTGGATACTGCATTTGTAGGTGTGAATGCATATCTCATGGAACTCACTTTTGGATGTCCCTGACGCAGATCTGTCCACTTATCCCATTCCGAGTACGGCCTCAGGCTCCAGGGTCTGCTCCACCATTGCTTCCATGGCTGTGGGTGGTGGGACGGTGGATGGGCCTCCTCCTGTGCCCCTCATTTCTCTGAGCCGCTCTGCTACCCTCTCCTTTGTCCTGCAGTGCAGGTCATACCACCTTTTTTTTATTTCTTCCAGGGTGCGGTGGCTCACCCCGATGGCATTAATCCGGTCCTGGATTTGCTGCCAAATCATCTTTTTTTCTGTGTCTGGAACACTCAGGGCTGCCTTCCCAAACAGTTTGTAGTGGTGCTGGCAGCATTCCTCTATGAACACCTCCAGTTTTTTGTCAGAAAACTTCAGTTTTCTTCTTCTCCCAGCACTGCCTATTTCCTCCATTCTAGCTGCATGTCCTCTCTCCTGGGTGTTGCACAGCAGTTTGGAAAGGGTATGGTCCTCCCTCCTCCCAGGTGTATTTGATGACTTCCTGGTTCTGATGTCATCACCAAGAGCCAGGAAGTGAATTTCCAAACTGTTGTGCTGCACCTGCTGGCAATTTGCAGGCCAGTCGCAATTTGCAACACCCTACTCGCAAATTGCGGGACAACATCATTTGCGATTCGCAAATTGGTGTCGCACTTTTTTTTTGGATCCCATTTTGCGAGTCGGAAATTGCGATTCGCTATTTTTTTCCTACCTACATCTGGCCCATAGTGTACACCAAACCTGGAAGTCTGGGACATTTTGGCATGTGTGATTAAGAGGGCCTAGTTGCTACATTGTGTTGTTTTTTTCATGGTCCATTCACTGCCTTTTTCTGTCTACTAAAAGGAAAGCAGGCACAAAGAGTACTGAACGCCAGCACAGACTCATGCAGACGCATATGTCTACTGGAATAATTGTGCGGCAGTCAGTGCATGAGTAACACATACTCCCATGTGAAATTACGTCATCATCAGTCACCCTTGAGTCAGCTGAAGAAATACCTGAACCACAGCAAGAGCCATACCTGTATAGACAGACAGGGAACGTTTCGGTCCAAGACAGTGTACTGTGAATGGGCCTAGCAGACTGGCAGGGCACCACCTACAAAGGGGCACAAAGAGTCCTGGCCCCTGAAACACAGTACTGGCACAAACCAATCACTGTTAGAACTATGCGAATTTTGGCTGTATAGAAGAATTTATAATGTATTGTTAAATTTTAAGTGATTATTAGTAGATCGAAATCTGCCTTCCCGAATCAGTATGAATCACATTTTTTATAAAGAATTCTTAAAGATACATTATTGAAGCTAAACCACTCCGAACCACAAATTGATCTGAAAGATCGACAATCCTCGCTCCACCCCAAAATATGTGTTTAATTTGAGTTAGTACAGGTGCAGTTTAAGTTTAGTCTATATTTTATCAAGGTTAAACAAATGAGTGAAACTCAACCCCAAAGCAATAGATATTAATGCTGTTTTATACAGTAAATTGTGTTGGTTACATAAAAATCATCATTGTCAACTCTACCCTTGGTCTATCACTTTTAGCAGTAACGTGGTAGTTTGGACTATGGGGGTTATGTACGATTCCCTAGTGCCACCTGAGTGTCATTTTCAGCCACGCTCCAATGGCGCTGTGCCCATTTACAAGGCTGCGATAAGTCACTTTGCATAGCTTGTAAGTATGGGCCCCCAATGCAGTTTTCTGTGTCAGAGGGGAGTGCAGTGGGTGTTGCTGTGGGCATTTCCACACAACACCCATTGCTTTTGACATTGCCCCATATTTACAAGAAATTGTAAATCTGAGGCAGTACCAAAAATTAAAGCCACCCTAGGGGTGGCGTAAGAGTGGCGCAATGAGGAGAAATACATTTATTTCTCCTTGTTTTTGCTTTTTCTACGTGCTGCATTCTGCAGCACATATAGAAGAAGCAAAATGCCATTAAGGATTGTTTATGTGCAGGAAGGGACACCTACCCGCACATAAACTATCGATGCCAGCAAACCAGGCACCCTCGCACTATGGAGCAAGGGTGCCTGCGTTGGTGCTAAATTTAGCTGCAGTACAGGGGGAGGTGCCACAAATGCACTGTATCTTGTAGATACAGCACATTTATGCCCTTCCCTGGTGGCACAGAGCTGCACAGCAAGACATGTGGGTTTGCAAATAAGGCCCTATGTTGCTAGTGCAAAATCGAACACACCTGTAACTGTGTTACACTAGGCCCTGTTTACAGCTGAGTGCAAGTTGCACACCTATGCATATGGCACTTTTTGGTGAAAGCGTGCTAGCCCTTAGATAATCTGCACCACAGTGGCACACCCAAGGAATATGGGTGTCAGGAACGGTGTGGGTTGGTGTTAACCTCAGATTCCATGAAGTGATATGTCACAGAAACAAGATTCAAAAAACTGTTTCAAAACGCAGTCAATATGAAAGGACTGATTCAACATTGCTACATATTATTATAGACTATGTATTACTAATATTACTATTATAACAACTTGAAAGTGCTATGCCGAAAATGGGAAAATGCAAATGCAGCATTAATCTCTTTAAATTAGTCAAAATATATAGAAACAAAATGCCATGAAGGCTCTCAGTTACAAGAATAATGCAATAATAAGCAAAAACCAGCTAATCACAACTTTATAGCAAAATCAATAGAAAATCTGGCAGCATCCTCAGAGGTTCGCAAAAGGGTCAGGCTCACCCCCAATTTCAACGGTTTATACAGCCATTTTCAGCAAAGGAAATCCAAGAAACTGCATAGTAAGCATGATGTAGCCATTATTAAAACGACTCATATGTCATATTTTAAAAATGTCACATAACCTTACCATTTAAACACTAACACACTGCATGACTTTTGATTGGCCTCTTCTGGCCTAATGTCATACAAAGGTGTCAGAACAAACTAGTTACATAATAATGTAATACATACAGCATGTTAGCATTAAGAGCCTTGACATTAAAAAAGAGGCTTCTTCCAGCTAGTTCTTCAAGAGCAATATGTCATGCCCTGACAAGGGAGAAAATATAGACAGAGAATAACCATCACGAGTTGGCAGCCTTTTTAACAAAGATGCAGAGAAGGTCTAACTAGCCTTAGCAGGAAAAACACACTGAAACATCAGTGTTTTTGATTCAATTGTAATAGATCTTTGTTAAAGCACCTGTGTTGATTCAACATGTAGAATGAAAAATGTTAATGCACAAATACAGTTTAGTATGGAAAACTGTTATCAACTATTCACATAAATACATGCATGCATGTATACACACATAGTAGGGGAAGGTACTGTTTGGGCCCAACATCCCCCGTTAGGAGACGCAACTATAAATGGGGCCAAAAGCATTATGAGGTGTTTTTTGTAATCTTTAGTATCAACTGAGTGGAAATACTCAGTACACGGCGTATATACACCAGTGGCAGAGATGTCAGTGGTCCAGCAGTTTCACTGCACCCAATTCCAGTACTCGTACGTTGACACTCTGCGCCAAAAATGGTTGTCAGAAGATCACGAGGGACTATTTTACCTCAATAACATTGGTGTTCATGGCACCTTTGCTTTGCGCTATGATAAATATGGGTCAGTTGCACCCCTGTGAGGTATCCTGGAGTAAGAAAACTCAAACTGCTGAAGCTGTCTTTTCGAAGAAATGTTTGCCATGGCGTCACAAGAAGAAGTGTAAACACATGAAAAAGCCTTCATTGGAATCTCGCCCTCCAGGGAAATCACAGTTGCTGTAACACACTGCTTATGTTTCCAAGCTAACGCGGTTTAAAGCACTGAAAAATGCGCATGAATAAACATTGCCTTAAAATGTGACAGCTTTTTGTGGGCTTTGGAAATTTTCATCAACAGCCGAACGTGAACAAATTCAAAGAATGAAAATGTTCTTCTCCTTTGAGCAGAAAAAAACTGAAGATGTACGCTCAAGGGCTAAGGGTGGACATTTTGATGTCCGATGGGCTGTGGCAGTTTTAACCTGAATTGTTGCAAAGGTTTTTGTCCCAAATCGATGTTTCCACATAAAAATACAGAATTACCTAGTACATCTAAAACCTTTGAGAAGCAGCAGTATATTTAACTATATCAAACACAAGGAACCCAAGGATAAGTATGGACCAAGGGCGTTTATATAGTTTTAAAGGAAACGAGGTCTCTAACTGACAATGAAATAGAACATACACTGGGAGCAAAAAACATAATGCCCAGGTCATTTTGAATTCACAGTTATATTCACATTTATTATACAATAAGAAATTCAGAATAAATGTTCAAGGGAAACCCCTGTAGGGCAAACAAAACGTGTATCAAAAAAAGCACCAGCTGAAAATTGTGTGCCTAATAAACAATTAAAGTCACAATTTAAACAACCCTGCCACACCCCTTGTCAAAATTACAATCAATTACATCTTATATAGGTACTATGAGGGAACTAATTGATACTCAGCATGTGTAGTTGGGTTTTACTGCATGATTGTTTTTAATTTCTAGTGGTTCCCACGCTGTAACCGGGTGCCTTTAATGCTGGTTATTATTGATACCAGCAGTCCTGGTGCTTTTGTGCACTTATGTTGAGTATCAATTAATTTCTGCATTTCACCTATATAAGGGCCATTTATTCTTCTATTCATTGCTCTCACCAACTAAGAAGGATTTGCTATTGTTAATTGACATGTTTTGGCTGAATTATGAACTTTCATCACAGGCAAGCAATGGGTTGTCGTGATGGTGATCCGTTCATGTAAATAGGATCAAAACATCATCAACTATAAGCATTCTGACACTGGATTTGGATTTTATTTTGGCAAAAGGTGTAGCAGTGTTTGTTAAACTGTGACTTGGAATTGTAATGTCACACAATGTTCTCACTGTTCTTGTTTTGATACAAGTTTTGTGTGCCCTCCAGGGGGTTTCCCCTGAATGGTTATTCTGAACTTGATATTGTATGATAAATGTGATTTTAGCTGTAAATTCAAGATAACCTGGGCATAACTTTTTTGTTCACATTGTATTTTCTATTTTAATGTCAGTTAGGGACCTCTGTTCCCTCAAAAATATGCAGTCTTTTTAACCGAAAAAGTGGCTGTAAGGTCACCAGGTTTCATTTCAGTCAGTGTGTGTTTACATGCAGCCTCAACTGAGAGCTCTTTGACACAAGGGTGAACATTTGTTTTGCAGTTTTATATGGCCTGAACACAACCTGAAGGTATTGGGGCACTCCAGCTCCATTACACAAGGTCACATTCCTTTTGGGTTCAGTTTACAAATAATTTTTTCAGGTGTACATCTGACACCTGTAAATAAGCATAAAGGAAGCATACACATTGTACTTAAGTATGGTTAAGTGTGTGACTGCATGAATTAGATGTCTGTAGATTATGCACCACTCACACAATTCCGATTTCTGATTTCGAACCTGAGTGCAAAAAAGTGGATGTACCATAAAGTAATCTGGGTAGACGAAACAGACATGCAAGGGAAATTAGAGTGATGCCCATAAAGTGATAACTCAGGGCTAAAAGCATGGTCTTGATTCAACTATTCAGCCTCTTGTGTAATCGGCACATAGGCATTCTGATATGACTACGTCATGAATTAATAATAGGTTTACAAATACGTGAAAAGCAAATCAAGGCCTGAAATTATACTTGCAAGGATATACTTTACAAATTTCATAGTGTGGATGTGCAAACTCCCTAGCCTACCCTGCGTTCTAAACAACTGTCTGTTCTCCTTAATTGTAAGAGGACAGACCAACCAAAAATGCAACTGCATGAATCACCTTTCCGAAGGAGACAATCAATAGTAATTTTTTCTACAGTTTTTAACAGTTAGATTGTACATTACCTTAAAAGTCTCTACCGCTATATTTTTAATATCCTACATTAAAACTGACCTTCAGTTAAACCTGCAGATTGTTGTCTCTCATTCCATTCTAATGAACATCCCTTTCCTTACCCTCCATCCTGTGCATGCCTCACTGTCTCTGAGTGTAGCCTATTCTCCAGCATGCCTGTTTGCCTTACTCTTCTCTATATTTCTGCACACTCTCCTTCTTGCCATCTAACAGTATCTAATCTCTACAAACGTATCTACTCACCACCGATTTACATTTGCATATACTCACACTAATAACCTCACCTAAGTACTATTAACTCCATCTACTAGAGAGAAAAATGAGAAAATGCATGGAACCTTTTCTAAGACTATTAGACTAATCCAAATAATCAAAAATAACTAATCACCATAAGATTAATCAATAACAGCGTTTCAAGATAGAGTGCTATTCACCATAGCACTTCAGCACATTGTCAGGGATAGTAAACTATATAAATGCAATCATATTACAAAGTTCATTAAAGGTTCCATTTTATAATCCGACTTGGGAGGTGTCATACCTTCTTACATCTTTTGAGAGTAGAACAATCCCTGTACAAGGCTTGATTGACTCTCTTGGAGTCTTCTTCCTCCTACTTGACGTAACATACAGGGAGAAAGATTGGTGGAAATCCTAAACAATTAAATCACTGTTTTCTTTTGTGAATTATTCAAGGCTGCAAAGTTTAATTCAACACAGGTAACCAAAGGGAAGAAGTGTGCCACCGCTGAGGCTACCTCCCAGTTGTGCACATAGGAGAATCTGGCCCTCATTACAACCCTGGCGGTCGGTGATAAATTGGAGGTAATACCGCCAACAGGCTGGCAGGCATCACAGAAGTGAAAGGACTCACCATTGGAGACACATGGAACCAGAACTGCAAGTATTCCCGATGATCTTCTATGTCATGCTCCACCACGAACACCAATGCCGGTGAAGACGACAACGATGAGTACTGCTGCCTAGCACCCAAGTGGGGGGGGGGAAGAGTGTCATACACACACATCACACACTCCCCATAACCACACACCATACACACAACCAGCTGCACAAGAAAACAATGTATCCCCGTAAATCAGCTGAATAATGGAAGGACAACAGGAATTGATTAAAGTGATTATAATAAGATCAACACAAAAATTTATAATTAGGTTTGTCAATGCAACAGATATGTACAAATGTACAAAAAAGGGACACTGCCCAGTCCTCCGTTCACAGGGGCCACAGGGCAAAGTCCAAGGCCCCACTTGTTCCCTGCACCATTATCGAGAGAACATTGCAGGGGCATCAGTTGGCAAATAGGCAGGCACCTGAAGGGGAGAAGGGGATGGCGCCTCAGCCGGATGCGGAAACAAGACCACTGGTTCTGGAGGGGGCAACATGCCCTGTGCTTGGTCCTAGGGAGTGTAAGGCCACAGTCTCTCAACTGAGTGACTTGCCCACTGGTTCTGGAGGGGGCAACGTGCCCATTGCTTGGTCCTGGGGAGTGCAATGCCACAGTCCCTCAAGAGGGAAAATACTTGACTGGTTCAGGAGGGGGCAACATGCTCTGTGCTTGGTCCTGGGGAGTGCAAGGCCACAGTCTCTCAAGTGGGTGACTTGCCCACTGGTTCTGGAGGGGGCAGCATGCCGATTGCTTGGTCCTGGGGAGTGCAATGCCACAGTCTCTCAAGAGGGAAAATACTCAACTGGTTCAGGAGGGGGCAACAAGCTCTGTGCTTGATCCTGGGGAGTGCAAGGCCACAGTCTCTCAAATGGGTGAATACCCCACCGGTTCCAGAGGGGACAGGCCACACAGCAGCCCATGCAGGCTGGATCATATGGTGTCTGCCGGCAGTGACGGCAGCACTGTGGTGGTGGTGGTAGTGGGAGGCACCTGCTCAGACTCTGCACCCTCCGATGGCTGCACTGTGGAGATAGTGGTAGTGGGAGTCTCCTGCTCATCCCCTGCACCCTCCGATGGCTACACTGTGTTGGTGGTGGTAGTGGGAGGCTCCTGCTCATCCCCTGCACCCTCCGATGGCTGTACTGTGGTGGTAGTGGTAGGCTCCTGTTCAGCCCCTTCACCCTGCGATGGCTGCACTGTGGTGGTAGTGGGAGTGTCCTTCTCAGCCCCTGCACTCAATGATGGCTGCAGAACCACAGCTGGCAGTGGGGGCTCTGTGACAACTGCTGGTGCAGGCTCCCTGCCCTTTCTACTAGCTGGTGCACACCCCTTCCCCTCTCTGCTGGATGCTACAAGCTCCTTACCCTTTCTGCTGGCTACTGTAGGCTCCTTCCCCTTTCTGCTGGCTGGTGCAGGCACCTTCCCTTTTTTGATGGCTGGTGCAGGCTCCTTCCCCTTCAGTGTTTGTGGCCTGGTATCCTTTCCACCATGAGTAGGTGCTGAAGTAACAGGGCCTATGGACTGTCTGGCTGAGGTGCTTGGCTGGGTTCTTGATACCCTGGCCATACGTGCATGGGGGGGGTAGGGGTAGGGAAGAGGTAAATGGTAGAAAGGGAAAGCCTTTTAGGGACATTGGGGCAGAAAAGGGAGAAGAAATGGGAGTGGAGGATGAGGGAATGGTTGTTGGAGGTGTTTGCTGGATTTGGGTGCAGGTGCATGGGTTGTATGCTGTTGTGAGGTGGATGGATGTTGGGTGTCTGATCGCTTGCGTTTGTGTACTTTAGGAGGGGGGGCAGACATGGTGGGAGAGGACACAGGGGACGTGTGCATGGATGTTGTGGAGGTGTGTGCCAGTGAGGTGTGCATTCTGCTTGGTGTGGTGATGATGCAGGTAGTGGAGGATGATGAAGTGCATGCAGGTGTGAGTGTCGACGTAACTGGGTGGGAGGTGGAGGAGGAGACAGTGGAAATAGTGGTTGTTGTTGTGCCTGCAACTGAATGGTGTTTGTGTGAGTGCCTGCGGGATGAAGTGTGGTGCTTGTGTTTGCCTGTGACACTTTTGGGTGTTGCCCTGTGTGCATGCTCGTCTGGCTGTGTGCTTGGGATGGGTTGGGATTGAGGAGAATGTGACTGGGAAGTGGTAGTTGGAAGAGGAACAGTTGAAACAGGAACAATGGTTGCCATCAGAGAGGAGGCCAGAGCCTGGATTGATCTTTGTTGGGCCGCCAATCCACTATGAGTGCCCTCCAGGAATGCATTAGATTGCTGCATCTGGGCTGCCAGTCTCTGAGGGCATTCACAATGGTTGATTGCCGTACAGAGATGGATCTCCGAAGGTCAATAGCCTCATCACTCAGGGCACCAGGGCTCACTGGGGCAGGGCCTGAGGTGCCTCAGTTGAAGGAGATGCCCACCCTCATGAGTGACAGGGCAGGGCAACTCGAAGAGGGGCTGCTGGGAGGGCGGTGATGGTATGGGGTGGTGGCTGTACCTGTAGCTGGGGTGGTCACAGAGGTGTCCGCCACCACCAGGGAGCTCCCATCGGAGGAGGTTTCTGAGTCTGTATTGTCCCCTCCAGTCTCCGCCATTGTGCTTCCCTCGCCCTCCATCCCACTGGTGCCGTCAGTGTTGGTAGACTTTGCCTCCTGGGTGGAGTGGGATGCAGCTCCCTCCGTCGCCTGTGCCTCTGCTCCTCCACCAGATAATGCTAATGCACATAATGACAGGATGACAAAACAAGAAAGGGGGAGAGAGAGACAAAGGATAAACTGTGTCAATGACTGCAGCAACACCACTTTTGGTATACACAGCACACACACACAGGGAACAGGCCTACGCAATATGCATTCAACTACCAGTGATATTGCTAGCCCTCAAGGCATGAGGAGGAGCACACACTGCCAACTACAGCACACCTGGGACCCATGCAGCCCTGACCAATAGTGGATGCTGACAAGCTAGGTAGGCAGTATTTTCCCTTCAGACCCTTAGCCACCAGAGGACCTATGCTGCTATGTCTGGCCTGGCCTAGGGGCAACCACTGGCACACAACCACCATCCAGATACCACCCCACCAGCCTTAAGTTGCAATGAGAGCCACTGTACTCACCCCCTTGTGGCTGCTGTGTTGCCCTCAAATGCCCATCCAGCTCTGGATAGGCCACTGCCAGTATGTGGACAATCAGGGGGGTCAGAGTTCGACAGGCACCCCTTCCTCGTTGGGAAGCCATCCACAGCTAGGCCTCTGTGGTCTTCCGTGCCCAGCGTCTCAGGTCTTCCCGCCGTTTGTGACAGTGGGTGCTCTGCCTGCCATGGATCTCCCAGGGTCCGCACCTCCTTAGCGATGGCACGCCATATACCCTTCTTTTGTTGGGTGCTGACCTACAGAAGCAATACAGACAGGAGAACCCCGTTAGACAAACAGTCCAGCCAGTTACAAAAATGGCCCACCACACCTGTTTACAGCACTATTAGCACACACATAGTCCGGCACCCAATGTGTACCCAGCCAGGAGGACATCCCTCCCCCTTACACAATGCCTTCACACACACCTCCATACATGCATGCCACATGCATTGTGCCCACAGTGTACTTCCCTGTTGGTCTGGAGGCCCATACAGCAGTCCGTACCAGGGTAGGACCCCATCCACCAGTCTCTCCAACTCCTCAGAAGTGAAGGCTAGGGCCCTTTCCCCGGTCACACAGGCCACGGTATGTTCCAGACACAAGTCACAGTAGCACATACAGTGTAGGTCCTCTCCTATGGAAGGTAGGAAACAAGTGAGGAATCAGACAGAAAATGGCAGTCACGTCCAAGGCAGTGCATACCGTCACTGCCAGCGTAGATCACCATTGGCCACTGTAACCCATAGGGTCCAATATTAACCAATGAGGAATTGCACAGCAGTTACCGACTGCCTCCCACCATGGCACACAAAGGCAGTGACATAACCTCACTTCCATCTGTCCCTCCACACAGGAAAGGCAGACGCTATTTCAGGGGGTGCAGACCAATGGAATAATGCTGCATCACTGGATGAATAGGCACATATTGAATAGATCACACTGACCCATTTCATGTATACAGATTGCAAACTACTGTTGTGGCTCCATTGTTCATGTTGGTGCCAGCCTCCTCACTCTTTTGTCCCTTAGATACCTACCGCTGCAGATGAATAGGAGATGGAGACATACCCCCATGTACAGACCCCTTTTGGACTTGGCAACAATGGAGGACAGGCACATAAAACTCACCTATAGACTGGACAGGGCCACAATCACAGAGCTGTGTTCCCAATTGGAGCCTGACCTGATATCTGATATCCGTCATCCCACTGGGATCCCCCCTCTTGTGCAACTTCTGTCAGTGCTTGCTTTCCTGGCAACTGGTTCTTTCCAGTGGGCTTGGCAGCAGGAGTGTCACAGCCAATGTTCTCAATAGTGCTGACAAGAGTATTGTCTGCCCTGATAAAACACATGTGCAGCTACATTGCATTCCCCCAGGTTGAGGATTTGGCCACTGTGAAGGCAGAGTTTTATGCAATGGGACAGGTCCCCAATATAATTAGGGTGACTGACGGAACACATATTGCATTTGCCCCCCCCCGCCAGAATGAACAGGTGTTCAGGAATCATAAGAGTTTCTACACTATGAATGTGCAGATGATTTGCTTGGCTGACCAGTACATCTCCTACGTCAATGCTAAGGACCCTGGGTCTGTGCATGATGCCTTTGTCCTGAGGAATAGCAGCATCCCAAATGTGACTGCCCAACTACAGAGGCACAGGGTGTGGCTAATAGGTGAGCCCTGGGTCCCACCAAGTATATGTTGGTGTATGGGTGTGGTGTGATATTTGCAGGTGACTCTGGTTACCCAAACCTATCATTGCTGCTGACCCCTGTGAGGAATGCCAGGTCAAGGGCAGAAGAACATTATAATGAGGCACATGGGTGAAGGGGAGGATAATTGAGGGAACCTTTGGCCTTCTGAAGACCAGGTTCAGGTGCCTCCATCTAACAGGTGGATCCCTGTGCTACTCACCCAAGAAGGTCTGCCAGATAGTAGTGGCATGCTTCATGTTGCACAACCTGGCCCTCAGCCGGCATGCCCTTTTTTGCAGGAGGAGGAGACTGGAGATGCCCCTGTGGCAGCAGTTGACCCTGTGGACAGTGAGGATGAGGAGGTAGAGGATGAGGATGAGGACAACAGAACAACTGTAATCCGTCAGTATTTCCAATGACACACATGGGGGAGACAATGTAACTTTACATTTCAATGACTTTGGTTGTATTCTGTGTGGCATTGGCATGCTGGTATTTCCCACTTCTATGCCCACTACTGTTGCCTCTGGCAATTCATTTTGCAGACGTTGGTGATTTGACAAATATTCCTTTTGTGATCACAACATCCAGCTACAGGTCATTAATTCTATGCTCATTCTATGTATAGTTCTTTTGCACTGGTTGTTCCTGTTTCTATCAATACATATTTGAAATACATGACAAACTTAAAAGCCATTTTTATCAAAGGGTGTTTATGAAGTGCTAATATATAGGAGGAAAGTGCAATGGGGTGATGTTGGAGGAAAGTCCAGGGTGTTGTTCAAGTCTGTTTGTAGCACAGGTGCATTGTCCAAAGGGACATAGGAAGGGGAGCAACAGCAGTTCAAGTTGGACAGGGTGACTGCGTGGAACACAGGGGGACAATCAGGAGAATGGAGGGTCTTGGCAAGTGTCTCTGGCTTCTGCCTGGATCGCAGGGAACATTTGCGGGGTGGTTCAACTTCTGCAGGGCAAGGGGTGCTGGTGGCCTGTGAGTCTTGTTGTGGGGCCTCCTGGCCACTAGGGGCAGCGGAAGGCTGTTCAGATGACTGACTAGTGGCAGGGGCCCGCTGGTGTGAGACTGCCTCCCTCATAATGTTGGCCATGTCAGCTAGCACCCCTGCTATGGAGATCAGGGTGTTGTTGATGGCCTGCAAGTCCTCCCTGATCCCCTGATACTGTCCCTCCTGCAGCTGCGTGTTCTCCTGCACGTTGTCTAGGATCTGGCCTATCGGGTCCTGGGACTGTTGATAGGCTCCCAGGATCTTGGAGAGTGCCTCCTGGAGAGTAGGTTCCCTGGGCCTATCCTCCCCCAGGCACACAGCAGTCCTCCCAGTGTCCCTGGTGGCCTGTGCCTCTGTCCCCTGAACTGTGTGCCCAGTGCCACTGATCCCAGGTCCCTGATTGTCTTGGGTGCGAGGTGTAGCCAGGTGTCCCTGTATAGGTGAGCACACTGCTCATTGACGTGTCCTGGGGACAGAGGTTTGGGGACGCTGGGTGGGTGCTGTGGTGTTGGATACCGATGGGGGAGGCTCTGTAGTGGTCTGTGACTGGGCTTGGGTAAGAGGCTGTCCAGTCGTCCCTGATAGACCAGGTAGATTGTCCAGATCCTGAAGTCCAGAGTTACTGTCATTACTGTCATCACTGTGGGCCTCTTCAGTTGGGGGAATGGATATTGCTGGCACCTCCTCTCCTGTGACATTGTCTGGGGTACCTTTGGAGATATAAATGATTTGTTATGGTTAATGTGTATGACATATTGTACATCCCTGGCTTCCCCTCTATGGTTGGTGTTGGCAGTTTTTACTTGCTTAAGTTTATGTTGGTGTATGGTGGGATTGTTAGTTCTCTCTACTATGCAGGCTTTAGTGATGAGTGTCCAAGCAGGGCTGTGAGGGGTGTCCATGCATTTGTACAGTATGCAGGTCTTGGCATTGGGATTAGTGAGATATGATGGTGAAGTGTGTGGGATGGAGTGGAGTGATGGGAGTGAGGGTGAGAGTATGTGATGGCATGCAGGTATGGGGGGTGATTATTGTTGGAAGTTGACTTACCAGAGTCCATTCCTCCTCTGACTCCGGCCAGTCCTCTGTATAGCGAGCTGGTGTCTTGCTGCTATGGAACGTACCTTCCCCCGTAGGTCGTTCCACCTCTTCCTGATGTCGTCCCTTGTTCTGGGGTACTGTCCCACAGCATTGACCCTGTCCACAATTCTCCTCCATAGCTCCATCTTCCTTGCAATAGATATCTGCTGCACCTGTGCTCCAAATAGCTGTGGCTCTAACCTGATGATTTCCTCCACCATTTCCCTTAACTCTGCCTCTGTGAAAGGGTGGGTGCCTTTGTGGTGCCATGGGTGTTATGTGATGTGTGTTGGTGAGGGTGTGTTGAGTAATGTGTTTGGGTGTGTGAAGTGGGGTACTTGAGGGATGTATGGGTGTATGTGGTGTGTGTATGTAGTCGTGCCAGTGGTCTTGGTGTCAGTCTTGTGCCAATGAATTGTAATCGTAAAGGGTTGTGGGTAATGTGGGTGTGTGTTTTATAGTGGTGTGGGTGTGTGGGTGTGGTGTGTGTATGGGTGTCAGGTGTGTGTTGTTTGAATTGGCCAATGTGGTTTGTTTTGTCTGTGGGTGTCCATTGTGAGCGCCGCAGTATGTACTGCCAATGCATTACCGCCGTTGAATGGTCGACATTGTTATTCGTGGGTCATAATGTTGTGGGCATTCTGTTGGTGTAACTTTGTGGGTTTTGGGACCGCCTCTTTATCACTGATCTTTGGTCTGGTGGATTTGTGTATGTGGCTGTATTCTGTCGGATTGATATATATGTGTCATAATATGGTGAACTGATATCCGCAGCGGTAAGTTGGAGGCCGTCAGAGTGGTGGTAAGCGGGATTTGCCACCATTGTCTTAATGAGGGCCTCTGGCTTTATTTGTAATCTCCGGTCTAAGGACCTTACCTGGTGACTATGGTGACCCCGCCATCAAGGAAGACAGCAAGACGCCTTGGTTCTACATTACAAATGTCCATCTGATCCCAGCATCACACCAGACATCGTAGACAATGTGAATGCAACAAGAGGAAGGAAGAAGATTGTCATTGTAAAAATACCCTCCTATACCTCTGCCATTGGACAATATAAAAAAAAAAAAACAGCACAAACGTTATGAATTTTGTTTTTCTTTTTTCCCTTTCATCTCTTAATGGTGTATGTTCAATTGTTGCTCTTCTACAGCAATGTATCTTTAGTTCTAACATTATACACCTGCGAAGAGAACTTTCTTTTCATGTTAATGTGTCCTATAATGTTCATACTATAATATCAGATAATATGTGGTCTCAACATATGTCAGACATAGGTTCAAAAAGTACCAATCAATCATGTTTTGTTTGCTTTCAAATTCCTCATGCCACAGGATCAGATAGGCTACATTCAACTGAAGAAGTGCCACTGTTAGACCTGACAGCCTTAGGGTGGTCACTCCTAACATTTTGCCTGTGTCCCTCCACTTTTACATACTGTTTTTGCTGGTTTTAAGACTCAACACACTTTACCACTGTTACCAGTGCTTAAGTGGTAATGTGCTCTCTCTTTAAACATGGTAACATTGGATCATACCCAATTGGACTATTTAATTTACTTATAAGTCCCTAGTAGAGTGCACTATATGTTCCTAAGGCCTGTAGATTAAATGCTACTAGTGGGCCTGCAGCACTGGTAGTGCCACCCACTTAAGTAGCTCCCTACCCTTGTCTCAGACCTGCCATTGCAAGGCCTGTGTGTGCAGTTAAACTGCCAATTCAAATTGGCATTTAAAAGTACTTGCCAAGCCTAAAACTCCCCTTTTTCTACATATAAGTCACCCCTAAGGCATGCCCTAGGTAACCCGTAGGACAGGGTGCTGTGTAGGCAAAAGGCAGGACATGTACCTGTGTAGTTTACATGTCCTGGTAGTGTAAAACTCCTAAATTCATTTTTACACTGCTGTGAGGCCTGCTCCCTTCACAGTCTAACATTTGGGAAGCCCTCATACATTGTTTGAGTGGTAACTTCTGATCTGGAAGGAATAGGAAGGTCATATTTAGTATGGCCAGAATGGTGATACAAAATCCTGCTGACTGGTGAAGTTGGATTTAATATTACTATTTTAGAAATGCCACTTTTAGAAAGTGAACATTTCTCTGCACTTAAATCTTTCTGTGCCTTACAATCCACTGGCTGGGTTTAGTTGACAGCTCCTTGTGCATTCACTCAGACACACTCCAGACACAGGATATTCAGCCTCATTTGCATACATCTGCATTTTGAATGGGTCTTCCTGGGCTGGGAGGGTGGAGGGCCTGACACTTGCATGTCAAAGGACAGTAGCCTGCCCTCACACAAAGGAATGCTACACCCCCTACTGGGACCCTGGCAGACAGGATTGAACTGAAAGAGAACTTTGTGTACTTCTAAGCCACTCTTTGAAGTCTCCCCCACTTCAAAGGCATATTTGAGTAGTTACACAGGGCCGCTGCCCTACCAACTCAGACACTTCCTAGAGAACAAACCTGAACTAGAACATACATCCTTCCAAGAAGAACTGCCTGGCTTCCCAAAGGTCTCACCTGTCTGCTTTCTGTGAAGGACTGATGCCTTGCTGCTCTCTGGCTGAGGTGAAGAAGTGCTTTCCAAGGGCTGAATAGAGCTTGCCTCCTGTTCCCTGAAGTGTCAGAACCAAAAAGACTTAATCTCTACAAGAAGGACTCCTTGTGCGGCAAAATTCTATGCACAGCCTGCTAGAAACTACGCACAGCCTGCACTGCGTTGAAAAATTCACCACACGCCAAACCTGAATGACACAGCCTGACTTTGCATCATGAAGATCGATGCAGCGCCAGAGTAGCGACCGTAAATTAGATGCAAGACCCACCGGATTGACGCACAGCCGAGCCTGAACGAAGCAGCCTGACTTCCATAGAGGAATCGATGTAGCGCCTGCCGTGCAGTCGAAAATTTGACCCAATGCCCACCAAATCGATGCAGCTATTGTGTTGTTGTACGATTTATTGCACACATTGCCTTCTAAATTAAGCCTGACTGCTCAGTGTCAAGCCACCAGAGGGTAAGCTCATGATAATTTGGATTATGTGTGACTTACCCTGACTAGAGTGAGGGTCCTTGCTTGGACAGGGGGTAACCTGACTGCCAACCAAAGACCCCATTTCTAACACTGGTGGTCAGCGGTGAAGATAGGACTTGTATTTGTGCAATGACATACAGTAGTTAAGTATTTTACTACCTACCCACAGTTGAAGGTCAACTTGATTTTTTATCTCTTTTTGCAATTTTGTTTTCCTGACAATTTTTGACTAAAATCCTCACTCAACATGTCTCTGGCTTGGTCTCAAACAGGAGATGAAGATTTTGATCTGGCCATGCTGGAGAACTACACTATTAACTAGCTGAGGGGTGTCTGCGGGGATATGGGTGTACCTACCCAGAAAGCCTCCAGAAAGGAGGAATTCCAAATGGCATTGAGGGCCTGGTCAGAAGCCCAGTCTGATGAGAATGTTGAGGAGGAGGGTCCAGAGGATGGCCCCTCAGAGGATTATTTGCCATCAGTAGATGACGTTACCAATGCAAATGTGCCCCCTGACAAACCAGGGAGCAGTGTCTCTGATCAAGGCCTGACCACAGAGGAAAGGAGAGAGGAGAGAGAGTTTCAATTGCAAATGGCAAGGTTGAAAATTGAGGCTCAACAGGAGGAAAGGAGGGCAAAGAGAGAAGCCAAACAAGCTGAAGCTAAAAGAGCAGCCAAGCAGATTGAAGCTGAGAGAGCTGAAGCTGCAGCTGAGAGAACCTTGGCTGAGAATAAACTTTTGTGGGCTCATGAACTGAGTCTCAAGGAGCTGGAGATCAAGGTGAGACAGTCTGAGTCCAGCAATGACAGTGGCAGTATACATGCAGGACCTGTTGGGGAGAAAAAGGTTTGTATACCCAAGAATGTGGTGCCAAGTTTTGTGGTGGGAGATGACATTGACAAGTGGTTGGCTGCTTATGAAGTTGCACTTAGGGCACATGGGACCTCTGAGGAGCAATGGGGGGTGGCCTTGTGGTTTTATGCACCAGCAGTGGGGAGGGACTCACTTCTTACACTAGCTCCATATAATCAGAATGTCTATGCACCTATGAAAGCCGCTTTACTGGCCAAGTTTGGGCTGACCCCTGAGAAACACTGTCAGAGGTTTAGGGACAGCACCAAACTTTCAACTCAAACTTGGGTAGATTTTTTTGATTTCTCCAATAAGGCACTGAATGGATGGGTGCAGGGCAGCAAAGTAGATGATTACAAAGGGTTATATGACTTGATTCTGAGAGAGCATGTGCTCAGTATTTCTTTTACAGAGTTGCGCCAGCACTTGGTAGATAAAAAGCTGACCGATCCCAGGAAGCTTGCTGATGAGGCAGACCTCTGGGTTAGCACAGAGTGTCCAAGAGGGCATCCGGGGAGGACATCCACAAAGGTGGTCAGGGTTCCCAACAGAAGAAAGTGGGGGGAGATAAACTTAAAGATAAGGAACTCTCAAAAGGCCCCCAAAACAATTCCCAAGGGGGTGGGTGGTAATCATTCCTCTTCTAGGTTTGGGAAGAAACCAGGGTACTTCGACAAGAAGTTAGGGAAGTTCATCCACAAATGCTTAGAGTTCTACCAGCATGGACACTCTAAGGGCGACTCCCAGTATTCTAAGAAACCACAGTCCACCACTGGAGGACAGACACCTTGGTTGGCTAGTGTAGCGCTCGGGGAGGAAGATGAGTCTCAGTTAGCTTTGGGAAGCAGACAGAGGTGTCCCTAGTATCCCTGGGAGATAAGGAGATGGTGCCTAACGCCCACATGCTTGCCAATACTTCCAAGTATAGGCAGTGGGTCACCATTGATGGGCAAAGGATTGAAGCTCTGTGTGACAAAGGAGCCAGTATGACTACTGTCAAGAATCAGCTGGTATCAGCAGAGCAGATAGTCCCTAATACATTCCACCAGGTCATAGTCGCTGACAATCGTGAGAGTCACCGACCGGTGGTTCTGG
Organism: Pleurodeles waltl; assembly: GCF_031143425.1. Taxonomy (NCBI): domain Eukaryota; kingdom Metazoa; phylum Chordata; class Amphibia; order Caudata; family Salamandridae; genus Pleurodeles; species Pleurodeles waltl. The sequence continues at coordinate 236,045,669 of NC_090443.1, read as the reverse complement.
TTCCCTTTGAGTTGGGGGGGCTCTGGTACTCTTAAAGTAGCTGTGAGTCCTGCCATGCCTGTAGATTGTCTGTTAGGCAATGATCTTTAACATAATGCCTGGAAGGAGGTAAAGCTCAGATCCCACCTGGAGATGCTAGGTTTGCCTGAGTGGGTCTGCATGACCACAAGGTCCATGGCTGCCCGGGAAGTAAGTCAAGGGAGTCTGGAGCCTAGAACAATGGCCCAGACAACTGCAAAGAGGAAGGGCAAGAGGCGTGGGAAACCCACCTCAGATGTTCCCACGATGGTGGATGGAGCCCCTGAGGAGGAGGAGGCCCCTGAGCCAACCAGAGAGGACATAGCTGACCTGGGCAACCTGGCTGAACTTGCTGGCTGGCAAGTAGAAGGTGGGCCAACCAGGGCAGAATTCTGCAAGGCGCAGAATGAATGCCCCACCCTTGAGGGTCTGAGGCAACAGGCCACAGCCCAAGCAGCTAGTGAAGCCTGTGGCGATCAACTCATCTAATGGGAGAATGATTTCCTTTACAGTGAGCCCAAGGCTCTGGCCATTGGAGCAGCATGTGTACTGATGGTCCCCCAGTGTTACCGGGCCTTCCTACTGGGTCTGGCTCACGACATACCCCTGGCAGGACATTTGGGCCCAGACAAGACCTTTGCAAGGCTTGTCACCCACTTCCATTGGCCTAGAATGAGGGAAGCCTCTGATAATTTCTGCAGGGTCTGCCCCATCTGCCAGGCTAGTGGGAAGACAGAGAAAAGGCTTAAGGCCCCCCTGATCCTACTCCCCATCATTGGCACCCCCTTTGAAAGGGTGGGCATCAACGTCATTGGTCCCTTGGATCCCAAAACTGCCTTGGGTAACAGGTTTATCCTGGTTTTGGTGGACCATGGCACCCGCTACCCAGAGGCAATCCCTCTGAGAACTGTAACTGCACCGGTGGTGACCAGAGCCCTGATGGGAATATTTACCCGTGTGGGATTCCCTAAGGAAGTTTTGTCTGACAGAGGCACAAACTTCTTGTCTGCATACATGAAGGCCATGTGGGAGAGTGTGGGGTGATCTACCGGTTTACCATCCCTTATCATCCTTAATTCAATGGGCTTGTTGAGTGATTCAACAAGACCCTAAAGGCATGATTACTGGCCTACCTGAGGCCATGAGGCGTAAGTGGGACATCTTCTTGCCATGCCTGCTGTTTTTTTATAGGCATGTGCCCCAGAAAGGGGTGGGGTTCAGCCCCTTTGAGTTTCTCTATGGTCACCCTGTCAGGGGACCGCTAAGCATAGTTAAAGAGGGCTGGGAGAAAGCTCCCTAAGACACCACCCCAGGATGTAATCAGCTACATGCTGGCCCTCCGCAACCAAACCCAAAACGTTTAGAAGTAGGCCAAGAATAACCTTGAGGAAAGTCAAGAGGTGATGAAGGAGTGGTATGACCGGAAGGCCACACTGGCCGTGTTCTCACGTGGAGACAAGGTTTGGGTAATGGAGCCAGTAGAGCCTAGGGCTCTCAAGGACCCCTGGTCTGTCCCATTTGAGATCAAGGAGCGGAAGGTGGAGGCCACTTACCTAGAGGACCTCAAGACCCCTAGAACCTCTCTAAGGGTTCTCCATCATAAGTGACTCAAGCCTCATTTTGAGAGGTCTCAAGCTGCGCCGATTCGGTGGGCGTTGCGTAGAATTTTCTACTGCACAGCAGGCGCTGCATTTATTCCTCTCTGGAAGTTGGCCTGCGTTGCTCTGGCTCGGCTGTGCGTCGATCCAGTGGGCCATGTGTTGAACGTCCGGGCGCTACACTAGCGCTGCGTCGATCTTCTCAATGTGAAGTTGGGCTTCGTCATTCTGGTTCGGTGATTTTTTCACTGCAGTGCAGGCTGTGCATCGTTTCTGGAGGCTGTGTGTCAAATGTTGCCGCACAAGGAGTCCTTCTTGTAGAGATGAAGTATTTTTGGTACTGAGACTTCAGGGAACAGGAGGCAAGCTCTATCCAAGCCCTTGAAGAGCACTTCTTCAACTCAGCCAGAGAGCAGCAAGGCAGCGGGCAACAGCTAGGCAGCAGTCCTTCACCGAACGCAGACAGGTGAGTCCTTTGGGCAGCCAGGCAGTTCTTCTTGGCAGGATGCAGGTTCTGGTTGAAGTTTCTTCTCCAAAAAGTGTCTGCCAACGCAGGAAATCCACGCATCGTCCCCGCGGCTTCTGAAAACCCCGCAATCCGAAGAAGATCCACAACCGAGCATCGGAAATCGACGCACAGCCGTCCCTGCCTGCAAACTAAACAGTGCATCGCTGTATGCAGCCCGAGAAATTGACACACACCCCTTTGTTTCTACGCATCTCCTCCTCTTCGGTTCTTGGCAGAGATTTTGCACACAAACCAGGTACTTTGAGCTTGAAAGAGACTTTGATTGCTTTTAAAAGACTTAAGACACTTTGTATAGCTTTTATAGTGATATCTCAACTTATACTTATTGCACTTTAATTGTCTTGACCTGCATTTAATCAAATAAATATTATACATTTTTCTAAACACTGTGTGGTGTTTTTTTGTGGTGCTGTACTGTGTTGTTGTATGATTTATTACACAAATACTTAATACATTGCCTTCTAAGTTAAGCCTGACTGCTCAATGCCAAGCTAGCAGAGGGTGGGTGCAGGATATTTTGGATTTTGTGTGACATACCCTGACTAGACTGAGGGTCCCCTCTTGGTCAGGGTTAACCTGACTGCCAACCAAAGACCCCATTTCTAATAGCCACCAAATACAGCTTTATGTCTTTTGCAACTCTACTTGTGTAGGATTAAGGCCCAAATGCAATGAGCACATGCCCTGGTAGCATGTTTTTTAGTCAGTGCCACAAAATATGACTCTTCAGCAGAAGTTTTATATTTCCTTACAGATAGGCAGAATATTAAGGATGAGATAACACAAATGAAGAAGACAGTCATCCTACTACTATAGAATGGGCTCAGATAGTCTTAGATTAAGACTTTTTTGGAGTAACATGCCCGCCCACCGAGTGTAGTAGTTATATATTGAATCCTTAACACCCAGATTATGTCCCTAGACCGGTATTTAGAGGCATTGGATCTGTTTTTGCCCATGATCAATAGCATGCTGATATCCTATTTTCCTGCAGGGTCATGTCTTTTTGGAATGGTGCTAATGTTAGTCAGGACATGGTAAAGATGTGTGTGCATATCTGGTACACAACCATTGCACATTGCACTTAGATAGATAATACAGTAAGTCCTCAGACAGTGATGTAACCGACAAAATGTCACCGTTAATGTAGAATGCACTATTGTAGAACCAGAGTAGATAACTCCAACATGCAGAGGTGTACCTCCAGCTTCATGGACTACTATCGGCGATGTGGAGAACTACTGTATGCTCAGTTACCATCAAACTGGGGAGCCTTCTGTTTAATTGTCACTTTTTACACCCCTGTTTTGGTAACTCCAGGAATTAATATCTCAGTTTAACTTGAACACCTCATGAGCTATCCAATTACTTTGTTACATCATCATCAAAGGAAAAGAACTACTGAGTTTTACGGTACCAATACTTGGAATGACATTCTCAGGGAGTATTGGTTGTTTAATGATGCACTGTTGTTCTTTGGAAGCATTCTGCCATTTGTACAGGCTAAGGCAACTGCTCGATGGCTTCAGATAACTCGATGGGAGTTGCTGAAGTGAATCAATAATACAAGGGAAGGATTTAATGTCATAAAGGAAGAGGTGTGTGCTGTGAAAATGATGATAATGCAGCACTGTTATGTACTTGACATTGTGACAGCCATGGAAGGAGGGGTAGGCGCCAAATTTGGAACTGCCTGTTGTACTTATGACCCAGCAAATGATGCGGGCAGTGGAACTTTGTCAGAAGATTTACAGACTTTATGCATTTTACTAACGAAGATGGTAGGTGAAGGAGGTGCCCCAGATAATTGGTCCAGTGGGTAGCTGTGATTTCGGCCACCCTGGATGTCAGGATTGTTGGGAGCCATGTTGTCAACTATTGTGACTCAACTAACATTTTATTGTCTTTTACGATTAGTTCTAGCATGCTGTAGATGGATAGGTACAAAGGCAGGAGGCATGTTTCCAGTTAGGAAAGTAATTGATTCTCAGAGCAATATATATAATCTAGTGTAGACCAAGATTTAGACCCAGGAGTTGAAATATCAATGAAAGAGGGGAATGTTAAGGGAAATGTGAAAACATGGGGCAACAGCAAACAATGGTAGAAAGGGTCACACAAATATATATGGTGAAAGAACAGTGCCAGGAAAAAAACTTGTGTTTAATAAAGAGAAGTGAAAAGTTCACTTGAAAGTAGAATGCATGAGCTACAATTTTGTGGTTAAAGAAAAACCCATGTGTGGCAAGCTTGGAGGAATTTATGGCCTTAGCACTCAGGCACACAGGAACATGCTCTGCTGTCCTAGTTAAACTAGAATGTGATTAAAGGGAATTGAAGAATAGGAGCAGGAGAGTGAATAAGCCAAAGGGTACACAAAGCACAAAATCTGATAAAAGGTCTTGGAGGCAAAATGGTAAAACACATATAGAAATACACAGTTTGTTAAGCATTGTTAGACCTGCACTAAAGGATGTGCAGTGAATTAGGTTAAAGTTTAGAGTCATAGGGTCTAACTATACAGTGATTTATTGTTTGACATTTTGTAATACAGTATTGGGTGACTATACATAAAAGAAGCAGCCTGCAAAGCAGCAGATTGAGACTGGCGGCATGCTTGTGTGGACTTGCCACTCTCCCTCTTGCAATGGCAAAGAGCTGTTTTTACATTGACAAGAGGAGTCTGTCCTTTTCTTGATTCTTACATTACCCTGCAACACCTGGTAAACCAGCCAGGATTTGCTCTTGCCCTCACCTGACTGCTGACACCATAATACTGCCTACCCCTGCTGCATAGATCATTTCACAACTTTGATAAGGTGAGGAGAAACCATGTTGTCTAAATTTCTGCCTTTTTAGGGGGGACGCCTAGGATCCAGGGGTTGCTGTCTTTCAAAGGTGAGGACAATGCAAACTAAGTTTCATGTTTTTGTATATATTGTATAATGTATCTCTTTTGACAATGGTAAAGACGGATGTAGGTATAGGACATATATCAGGATATAGTAGCTATAAAGATATAGGAGACATAAGGGTATAGCAGGCAAGATTGTGTGCATGTGTTGCATGATATCAGTAAAGGTGCTGCATAACTGGTTAACTTGTTATTCCCAATATAATGTTGGAAGTGGTCTATGTGGGTATTTCCAAGGTGAGGGGTGCCAATATGTGTTACAATGTTTGACATATAGGGACAGCTGAAATGCGGATGTGACTAAACTTTACCTCCAAGTATAATCTGAACACTCAAATTATTATCCTGGACCTGATGTCTAGAAGTCATTCCATGGTCTGGGTGATGCATGGTTTGAAAGGCTGTCCTCTTTAACCGCTTCTGTGCCGTGGATGGAATGGTTACGTCCTGCAGCACAGTTCTCCTGTGCCGAGGACGTAACCATTACGTCCTCGGTCCTGAGCCCGGAGGGAGCGCTAGCACTCCCTCACTGGGGTTCCCTGGCTTCCCCCAAGGCAGGGGAAGCCCTTCCCCTTCCACCCCTGCCCCCCACACCCCCCACATCCCTGTAATGATGTCAGCGCGCGATCACGCGCTGACATCATTACCCAGTGCCGGTCGCACTGGAAGCCATTTGCTTCCAGTGCGCGATCGGAGAAACAGGTGAGTTTCTCCTCCGGCGGGTGGGGGGTTGTAAACAAAGAGGCAACGGGGGAAAGGAAAGGCTTTTCCTTTCCTCTGGTGTCTTTTTGAGCATTCCTGCTGCCTGATCACATTGCGATCGGGCAGCAGGAATGCCCACTAGACGCCAGGGATTTTTTAATTTTATTTATTCTGCCAATGTTTTGTGTTGGGGAGCGGCCCCTTGGGCAAGGGTCGCTCCCATTTGGGGGGCATGTTTGTTGTGGCCTTTTGATCGGCCTATGTTTTTAGTATGTTTATTTATGTGCGGGGGGGCAGAAGCCACTTAGACACCAGGGATAGTGTGTGTGTGTGTTAGTGGAGGGGGGCGGCCCCTTGGGCAAGGGATGCCCCCCTTTGGGGGTACCAAGGCCATTTCTGCCCCCTTTGGGGACAGATCGGCCTATTATTTTTAGGCCCATCTGCCCCCAAGGGGGGCAGGAGCCACTTAGACACCGGGGATAGTGTGTGTTAGTGGATGGGGGCATGGCCCCTTGGGCAAGGGTCGCCCCCTTTTGGGGGCACGTGTACCAAGGCCATTTCTGAGATGGGCCTATTTTCTTTTTAGGCCCATTGTCCCCAAGGGGTCAGAAGCCACTTAGGCACCAGGGATATTGTTTGTGTTTTTGTTTTTTTTTGTTTGGGGGTGGCCCCTTGGGCATGGGTCGCTCCCCGTCGGGACACACTACTAAAGGTATTTTCTGCCCTCCTTGGGGAAGATAGGCCTATTTTTTAGTAGGCCCATCTGCCCCTATGGCAGAATCCACTTAGACACCAATTGCTAAATGATTGATGGTGGGATGTTTGTCAACTGACAAAGTATTTGCATTTGTGATAACAAAATGTCCTCCTTTTTATTCTAGTTCAAAGCTTTTGCTTTCTTTGCTGTGCCTCCTTGCGATTTTGGGGGTGGTTGACCTGCGGTTTGCATAGTTGCATGTTTTAGGTAAGTAAAAACAATTTACTCCAAAGGAGTATTATTGCCATGCATGAATTACATGTTTGTAGGCGGTGTACTAAATGCAGGTTTGTGTGAAATTGTCGTTAGATTTGTGCACAATGATATTTGTGTTGTCTTATTTCTAATTTGCTTTTCTTTCTTTCTTTTTAGTGGGATATCATTGGTGATTGCTGTGTCTTTGCAGAGTAGTTGCTGGTGATTCAAGCTTTTTCAGGCAAGTGAGCGGTATAGTTTTTGAGTTTATAACTCTTACTAATAAAGCTACACTTAATTACTTATCTTACACAGTGCTAGTTGTTGGTGGTGCATTTGTCCAGTTAATTTATGTAGGAAAGATCATGGCTAGCAGCAGGATGACTGCTCAGCAGGTGGTTGGTATGCTTTTTGAGTGATTGTCTGATCATGATTATGAGACAGACTCTGCATCTGAGGCAGAGGAGGAAGTGACAGATTCTGGCAGTGAAGTTTCTGTCTGAGAGGAATCTTCTGATGAGGAAGCCACACTCAGTGCAGATGAAGGGCCTGTTTTAGAGGAGGACACTGATGTGCCATTAGTGCAGCAACCTGGGGCTGAAAGGTTTCCCGTTAGAAGACCTGAACTCTGGGTTGCCCCAAACATGGAGCAGCCAGAGTTGCCTGCCTTCACTGGTCTCCCGGGGGTGTAGAGTCAATACAGAGAACTTTTTGCCTGTCAATTTCTTTGAGTTATTTGTGGATGATGTGTTTTTGGAAGAGATTGTTGAGCAGACTAATTTGTATGTGGCGCAGTATTTGAGGGACAACGCTGCTAGACTTAGGCTACACTCTCCAGCTACCAAGTGGATTTCCACAAATTTGGAGGAGATGAAAAGGTTTTTGAGTTTGACTCTTTTGATGGGGTTGATAAGGAAGCTGTCACTGGCTTCTTATTGGTCTACTAGTCCCTTGATGGCAGCAGCTATATTTCCTACAACCATGAGTCATAATCAGTATTTGCTTCTTCTTAGGATGCTGCATTTGATTGACAATGCATTAGCCTTGCCACAAGATCACCCTGATTCTGACCGTCTTTTTAAGATTAGGCCTGTCCTTGATCAATTTTGTAGATCGGTTTTTAGAGATCTATGTTCGAGGCAAAGAAATAGCTGTGGACGAGTCTTTGGTCCACTTCAAGGGTCGTTTGGTTTTTAGGCAGTACATTCCTAGCAAGAGGGCACGATATGGAATTAAATTGTGTATGCTGTCTGAAAGTAGTACAGGATATGTGTATAATTTCCATGTCTACACTGGTAGGGATTCCAGTATTGACCCCCCTGGTTGTCCTCCCACTTTTGGAGTTGCTGAGAAAATTGTGTGGGAACTTGGTAGACGACTGTTCAACAAAGGTCACCATTTGTATGTAGATAACTTCTACACTGGAGTGCAGTTGTTCAAGGAATTGTTTAGAGTGGACACTGTTGCTTGTGGCACAATTCGTTGTAACGGGATAGGCTTTCCAAGGGAGTTTGTCTGTAAAAAAGTTGAGAGGGGACAGTGCAGTGCCTTGCGGAATGATCAGCTTCTAGCTTTGAAATTATCAGACAGGAATGATGTCTACATGCTAAGTACCATCCATGATGAGAGTACTTCCCCCTTGACTGTTTGGGGCCAGGTTGCTGAAGTGCGCAAACCTGTGTGCATTTTAGATTATAGTAAGCACATGGGAGTTTATCAAAGGTTAGAACCTTATACTGCTATTCGTAAGTCTCATGTTTGATATAGGAAGTTAGCAATTCACCTCTTCCACTAAGGAACTTGTAATGCTTTTATTGTGTTTAAGGATAGGTCGCCAGAGTCACAGATGACATTTGTGAAATTTCAGGAGTCAGTGATAGAGAGCCTTATTGTGGTGGAACAGGCCAGAGTTCCTAGAGAAGCAGTGGTGGAGAATGTGGCTAGATTGAAAGATCGCCACTTTGCTGAGCACATTCCTCCCACACCCAAAAAAAGACTTTCCAGCTAAGAAATGTAGAGTGTGTTTCCAAAGAGGTATCCGGAGGGAGACTCGAATGTACTGTCCAGATTGTCCTTCAAAGCCTGGGCTGTGTGTGGGTGGTTGTTTTAAGAATTACCACACACAGAAGAATTACTGCGAACAACCATGAGTGTAAACTGCCTGTTTTGTATTTTCATGTGTTCCATTTCATGGTTGGCATTTCTGTCATGTACTTAGTTAGAGCTTTTGTGTTTGTAGTTTTGTAATTATTTCTAATTAGTTAGTGGTTTCTTTGTTTAAAAAAAAAAATGTATGCCATTTTGTGTGAAGTGGCGCTTGGCTGAGGGTGTACATAGTGTACATATTGACTTGGTGTTGGCTACTGCAACACACTGCCATCCAAACACCAGTCCACACACTCCCATCAGCTGGTGTGATTGCTCTAATAGGCATGTGGGCGTATGTAAGTGATGGGCCCTTGAGTGGCGCTGTCTGTCGATGCGAGTGTTGTAATGTGCTGGGCCCGTGGCTGGCGGTGTGAATGGTCTTATGCATGTCATGTATGAAAGGTGTGTGAATGGACTGTAAAGCGGTTGGTGCCTTGCCGTGGCTTTACAGCTCACGAGCTGTGAGTCCTTGGTTCAGTTTTTTGGCCTTTCAGTTATTAACAGTGCATTTCAATTTTGTGAAATCTCTTGTTAATAAAATTTGATCAACTGAACCATCACTCACCCTCGTGCCAAATCCAACCAGTATGTGTGGTAAAAATGACAAAACCTGCTCCGCTGTAATCAGGCGTCGCAGCACATCTGCGACACGCAAGGGGCCTCGGATCGGACCCCGATTATGAAGCATGCCACCAACTTAGTTGGTGAGTGAGGGGTCTTTTTAACATAACCTAAGTTCATTTCTTTTCACAATTTTAGTGTTTGGAACATCACATAAGTATGTGGACACACAAAAATGATCTATTGCAAAACTACCTGTGTTTGGGGGGGAGGCACCCATGGTTTTGGTCCCGGGTGCGGCCTTCATCTATGGAAACCTACCAAACCCAGGCATGTTTTAAAAATAGATACCCCAAGGAGTACAAGGAGGTGTGACTTGCCTGGATCCCCCAACTTTTTCTTACCCAGACTGCTCAGCAAACCTCATAATTTCCATAAAAAATCATATTTTCCTCACTTTTCTTTGTAGGATAACCGCTGCGGCACACATTTCCTATCACCCAGCGTTCCCCTCAGTTCCGCAAGTAAAATGATACCCAACTAGCATGGGACCCCAAAGCAGAGTCAGCCTAAAAGATGTATAAAATAAAAATATGTGCTTATCAACTCGCTGTGCTATCCCCTCAATCTCTACAAGTTTGGGGCCTTTTTCTGGCTTTTTGTGGCTCCTCTCATATTCCAGAACTTTCTGTCACCGAAATGAGAGGAAAAAGTGTTTTTTTGGCCTCATTTTGAGGTTTGCAAAGGATTCTGGGTAACAGAACCTGGTCAGAGCCCCACAAGTCACCCCATCTTGGATTCCCGTAGGTGTCTAGTTTTCAAAACTGGATAGGTTTGCTAGGTTTCCTTGGGTGCCGGCTGAGCTACAGGCCAAAATCCAGAGCTAGGCACTTTGCAAAAAACAGCTCTGTTTTCTTTGTGAAAATGTGATGTGTCCACGTTGTGTTTTGGGGCTTTTCCTGTTGCGGGCGCTAGGCCTACCCCCACAAGTGAGGTACCATTTTTATCAGGAGACTTGGGGGAATGCTGGGTGTAAGGAAATTTGTGGCTCCTCTCAGATTCCACAACTTTCTGTCACCGAAATGAGAGGAAAAAGTAAAGTATTTTTTGGCCAAATTTTGAGGTTTGCAAAGGATTCTCGGTAACAGAACCTGGTCAGAGCCCCACAGGTCACCCCATCTTGGATTCCCCGTAGGTGTCTAGTTTTCAACAATGTGCTGGTTTGCCAGGTTTCCCCAGATGCCGGCTGAGCTAGAGGCCAAAATCCACAGGTAGGCACTTTGTTAAAAACACCTCTGTTTTCTGTGGAAAAATTTGATGTGTCCACGTTGTGTTTTGGGGCATTTCCTTTCGCGGGCGCTAGACCTACCCCCACAAGTGAGGTACCATTTTTATCTGGAGACTTGGGGGAACGCTGGGTGGAAGGACATTTGTGGCTCCTCTCAGATCCAGAATTTTCTGTCACCGTAATGAGAGGAAAAAGTGATTTTTTTGGCCGAATTTTGAGGTTTGCAAAGGATTCTCGGTAACAGAGCCTGGTCAGAGCCCCACAAGTACCCCCATCTTGGATTCCCCTAGGTGTCTAGTTTTCAAAACTGTGAAGGTTTGCTAGGTTTCCCTAGGTGCCGGCTGAGCTAGAGGCCAAAATCCACAGATAGGCACTTTGCAAAAAACAGCTCTGTTTTCTTTGTGAAAATGTGATGTGTCCAAGTTGTGTTTTGGGGCATTTCTTGTTCCGGGTGCTAGGCCTACCCACGAAAGTGAGGTACCATTTTTATTGTGAGACGTGGGGGAACACAGAATAGCAAAACAAGTATTATTGCCCCTTGTCTTTCTCAACATTTTTTCCTTCAAATGTAAGACAGTGTGTAAAAAAGACGTCTATTTGAGAAATGCCCTGTAATTCACGTGCTAGTATGGGCACCCCGGAATTCAGAGATGTGCAAATAACCACTGCTTCTCAACACCTTATCTTGTGGCCATTTTGAAAATACAAAGGTTTTCTTGATACCTATTTTTCACTTTTTATATTTCAGCAAATTAATTGCTGTATACCTGGTACAGAATAAAAACCCATTGCAAAGTGCAGCTCATTTACTGGCTCTGGGTACCTAGGGTTCTTGAGGATCCTACAAGCCCTATATATCCCCACAACCAGAAGAGTCCAGCTAACTTAACAGTATATTGCTTTCAAAAATCTGACATCGCAGGAAAAAGTTACAGAGTAAAACGTGGAGAAAAATTGCTGTCTTTTTCACTTCAATTTCAATATTGTTTTTAATTCAGCTGTTATTTTCTGTAGGAAACACTTGTAGGATCTACACAAATGACCCCTTGTTGAATTCAGAATGTTGTCTACTTTTCAGAAATGTTTAGGTTTCTGGGATCCAGAATTGGTTTCTCATCCATTTTGGTCACTAACTGGAAGGAGGCTGAAAGCACAAAAAATAGTACAAATGGGGTATGTCCCAGTAAAATGTCAAAATTGTATTGAAAAATTGGGTTTTCTAATTCAAGTCTACCTGTTCCTGAAAGCTAGGAAGATGGTGATCTTGCCACCACAAACCCATGTTGATGCCGTTTTCAGGGAAAAAACCACAAGCCACCTTCTGCAGCCCTTTTTCCCCATTTTTTTGAAATAATAATTTCACTGTATTTTGGCTATATTCTTGGTCTCCTTCTGGGGAACACACAAAGTCTGGGTACCTCTAGAATCCCTAGGATGTTGGAAAAAAAGGACGCAAATTTGACGTGGGTAGCTTATGTGAACAAAACGTTATGAGGGCCTAAGCGCAAACTGCCCCATTTAGCCAAAAAAAGGCTTGGCACAGGAGGGGAAAAGGCCTGGCAGCGAAGGGGTTAAGCATGGAGAGAGGTGACCAGGGTTGTCGGTTGTATTTACCACAAGAGTTAGAAAACTGGTGATTCACATTCAGACATAGTTGACTTGTTTTTAAAATGTTGATGATGCATGTGTGCATGTGCGTGTGAATGGAAATGTGGCCACAGAGTGATGTTGATGTCTAATGTTGTTGCATAACGTTGCATAATGTTATTGTAATGTACCACATTTAATATATGAATGACAGGATATAATTGATGAATTCCCTTGTTTATGAGGACTGGTATAAAGTTTAAAAGGAGGAGTACTTTTTGACCAGATGGCTAAAAGTTAAATTATGAACGTGTTACAAACATGCAAAAGTATGAAGAATCTCTTAGAGCACATGCAAAAAACTATTCCTAGAGAAAATTACAAAAATATTGCCAGGATGGTTTAAAGCCCCTCAGAAATATGTGTATCCGTGGTCAAAAGAAGGGACATTTGGCAATAAAATATTAGAGCATATTATTGGGCATCTTAGAAGTAAATATACGGGAGCCACACTGCCGAAGCGAGAAGCCACCTTAACCTTAAGGCTAGTCTTTTGTGAGATGTATAAGGACTCCCCAAAATTTGATACTTCTACCCCCCCACCTGCTCCCCTACCCCCATATGTTCCTATGAGCACTTCACCCAAGGTGCCTGGCATTTATCCACTGACACAGCTACTGGAAACCACAGTAGGATTTGGGAACCTGGAAGTTGATCCCCTTTCACTATCCCCAAAAGTAATTCCTAATGTCTCCCCACAAAAATTCAAACCAAAGCACACAAGCACTCCCAGACTGCAAGTCAGGGTGGGTGACTCCCAGTTTCCAGGGCAACTAGAAGCACAGTTTAGATACAGCCTCTACCCAGGAGGATAGAGTTGAAGAGCAAGGTCCAGGAGATAGCGATGATCAGTATACCATGTTTCATCAGCAACATCACATTTGTTGCAGAGAAGAGACAGAATAGGAAAGGTAGTTAAGGAGTGAATGTCTACCCCACAACAAAGAGATGCAGATGATGTTAGACGAAGTGACTATGTGGACAGGGCTGATAGTATAATGCAATGGCCAATATCCTAAGAAAGAGATAAGACTGCAGAAAATCTACCACCTTGTGAGAAGGAGAAGGGGGGTGTAATAGCTTTACCGGAAAGTGTTAAAAAATGGCTGTCACAAAGTGAGGGTGGGAGAGATGCAAAAGAAGGAAGGAGAGAAGGCTATTGTGATATTGTAATAACTATTCAGGACAGATTCAGGGACATTTTGGGAGGATTGCAAATAGAATAGAATCCATAAATAGGTGTGTAGATAACATAAATGACTCAAAGGCAAGGCGCTCCACTGATGATATTAGCACCCAAGAAAGACCCATTATCAATTTTGATCAGACAAGGGTTACAATGGGTTTGCCTAATCATACTAACTGTAGGGAAAGAGAGCAGGGTGTTTTCTCTAGAGTTAGGAAACCTTGAGCAACATAGCTTGAGCGGTTGCACTTTCAGGGAACACATGGCTAACCAGACCCCAGGATAGGATCGTGTAAGGCTATTGGAGGATTGATACTACATGATAGACCAGCTCAGCAGATGAGAGTACAATCTTTTCTGTACAACACAGATTTCACCCCTAGTTTGATAGTCACTGAGGAAGAAAATAGTTGCCACAATGTTGTTCCTTATGTGGATAATTTGGCCAAATGAACTGAAAGGTTAGCTCCACAATTGAGTCCATTGCCACAAGAAGGGTCCTTTGTTTCATTGATATGGTGATGTTTGCACCTGTGGCAAAATTATTCCAGACAGCATAATGTCCAACATCCTGCCATTCTAGCATTTCAGATGCCCTTGAGACGCAAGGGCCCCGGGGAACCCATGATATTCCCTGGCCACAAATGAGAATCTCAAGAAATTGCTACCTCCACTTACAGATGGAGCAGGAAAATGGATTAGAGCATTTGAAAAGCAAGCTACAGGCATCTTCCTGGCAGTAGGAGACATTAAGCACCAGAATTAAGGGAAAATGATGGTATGGGAGGCTGTGCCAAATTTGGCAGCATCGTACACCGTCATTTTCACAACACAGGGATGTGCTGTATTAAATAGAATACGGCGCACCCCTGTGTTGGCCACTGTGCCAGCTCTGATTTTGCTGCTGTGCGCCAATGCAGCAACTCCATTGTGCAAGAATGGCTGCATTGAGGGGGAGATTGTTCATAAATGGCGATTTGCTGCACATACAGAAAGAGCAATAAACGGGGAGAAATGAAAGCATTTCTCCTCATTGTGCCCCGCTAACTCCATCCCTGGGGTGGAGTTAGATTTTAGTGCAGCCTCAGGTTCACTCATAGGAGATAAAACAAACACTGTTTTTCAAAAAGCTCGAGTGAAAAAATGTACCCTCACTGAGACTAGATATGATGGATCCCCCTTTAACATGGTTTGGACAGTATTTTGGGATCAGCTGAGAAAAATGTATCCTGAGTGGCCATGGATTGGATCCCTGAATGCAGCCAAATGAGGACACTAGTCACTTTTTAGTAAAATGAAGGAGGAATGCACCCAAGAAGTAGGTTTGGGTTGAGAAGTAACAGGAGGAAATGCTGTGCTATTTTACAATGTAGTAAAGAAATGGTTAGCCTCTGAGATGCAGGATAAGCTTGATAACATAGTGGCATTCAAAGCCAAGTCCTGGGCAGAGATACAGGCACACATAATCCATTTTTCTAAGAATAAGCAGGAGAAAGAAGAAACAACTAGGAGATGACAGAGAAAGCTGCAGCCAAGTTAGTGCAACACAATTTGGCAAAGAAAGGAGCAGTTAAAGGAGCAGTAGTAGCAACCACCACTCAGATGACTACAATGTCTGTAGGATCTGTATCAGGGACCACCCAACAAGCAACAACAATAGCCACACCAACAGGATAATGTAAGGTCACAGGGAAGTAGTAGATGAGGATTAAGAGGAATGGGACGTGTTGGGATAGGTCCAAAAGGATGGATCAAGCATGTCAGAGATATGGATGAGCAAAATGGAAGGACAACAGTCTACAATCAGCCAGGAAAAGCAGCAGTACAATCACAGTCAAACTCACAAATTATATATGTGCCTCAGATGCCACCGCAGAATGTGCAACAACCAGTAATGCCTCAAGCACAACAAGTGCTGCCATCAGAAAAACTATCAAGCACCCCCATTGGTGACTCGATCTCAAAGTGGACAACGAGGTATAATTGTGAGGGGGAAATCCCTTCCAGATGAATTATGTGGGATGATATCCTAAATGAGGGTGCCCACAGAGTATTTCTGTGTGTCCAGTATTGTCAGTGATGCACAAGCTAGCTGATGAATCCGTTGTGACAGTAGCTATCAGAAACAAGAAGTATGCATACCTCATAGATACAGGAAAAACTAAACTTTGTATTAAAGAGGGAGACCTTCCAATTGGTAATAGTTCAATGTACACTCAAGGATTCTCTGGGGAAGTAATGAGAGTTCCATTTACTAAAACAATAGAAATGGAAGTAGGAGGAAGGTATATTGGTGGCTGTTTACTGTTTTCTCCAGCTGCCCATGCTAATCCGCTGGCGAGAGATTATATGGACAAGTTATATATGACCATTCATTTTTAGTCTGATGGCGCTACCATTGGATCTACCCCTGGAGTTTTACCTTCCAGGATTATGGCCCTCATTCTAACATTGGCGGGCGGCAGTTGCCGCCCGCCTGGCGGGAACCGCCATATGGCTGCTCCGCGGTCGAAAGACCGCTGGGGCCATTCTGACTTTTCCGCTGGGCCGGCGAGTGCTAGCCAATATAGCGCCCGCCGGCCCAGCGGGAAAGGGGCCTGCAACACTGAAGCCGGCTCCAAATGGAGCCGGCGGTGTTGCAGGTGTGCGACGGGTGCAGTTGCACCCATCGCGCTTTTCACTGTCTGCTAGGCAGACAGTGAAAAGCATACTGGGGCCCTGTTAGGGGGCCCCTGCACTGCCCATGCCAGTGGCATGGGCAGTGCACGGGCCCCCAGGGGCCCCAGGACACCCGTTCCCGCCAGCCTGTTCCTAGCGGTAAAAACCGCCAGAACCAGGCTGGCGGGAAGGGGGTCAGAATCCCGCCGCCATGGCGGATTTGGGCAACCGGGGGAAATCCGTCGGGAAACCGCCGGACCCGGTTTTCTGTCCGCGGCGGTAGAATGGCCCAGGAAGCACCGCCAGCCTGTTGGCGGTGCTTCCGTCATTTTAGCCCTGGCGGTCTCGGACCGCCAGGGTTAGAATGACCCCCTATGTCAGCAACAGTATATTCCTCTACTAGAGATCAAATCAGAGTGTGACCTGCTAGTATGGAGGGATATACCACAGCAGTTTATACAAACATAGCAGAAACACAAGAGTTACTTGGAAGGGAGGTTTGTTTCCTAAAGAATTCTTTTTCCAATGACAAGGGTAGGATTGTTGGATGCCTGATACTGAGATAATATTGCATACTTTTGCTGTAACATCAACTTATAGTGCTCTGACAGCCCATGATCATACCCATATCTTATGGACGTGTTATATTAATTCAGCCAGGAAAAATGGTTAGAGAGATATTGGATAAACAAATGTTTGATGATGATGATTCCCAAAAAATCAGTTGTAGTCTTTCAGAATGACATACCATTGAGGACAGAGATTCTGTTAGGGAAGCAGATCTGTCCCAAGTACTAGATACCTTGTGTACTAAGGGGCAGATTTAAGAGCCCCTAGTGTCTCCTTGTGCCACATTAGCATCATTGTTTTATGCTAATGTGGCCGAATGAAGCCAAAATTGCTGTGCAAAATTTACAAAGTGGTGCAATGAAATTATTGCATCACTTTGTAACCCTTTGCTGTACATTATTAGTGCGCTAGGCATAATGTATGCAAAAGGGGCATTCCCCCGTTAGCGGGGGTCGGGAAAATGGCACAAGGCACACTATTGTCTACAATGGGCCTATATGGGCTTTGCAGGATTACCGTCAACAGTTTTTATGCTAACCCTACAAAGCTCCAAACTATCATAAAATTTTTTGATGTTAGCTCCTTAACTACCGCTTCGATGCGCCGTATCTTAGATACAGCACACACATGGTGGCGTTGGAGAGGCACTAAGGGGTGCAAGAAAAGTGATGCAGCACTAAGTGCAGCACAACTTTTCTTAAATCAGGCCCTAAGGGTTACCAAGGGTCCCCATGATGTAGACCTTATTCACACCGCTAGACCATTCAGAATTACACAATGGAAGGTGCTTTCTAACTAGAATGAGGCAGTAAACTCTTTCCAAAGAAGCACATAAGGGCATTGCCCCTACTTATAGGCAATGCTAGATCAAGGAGTAATTTATCCTGGAGTATCTCCTTGTAACACCCTGATTTACCCGATTAAGAAGTCTAAGGGTAATACTTGGGGTATGGTTCAGGTCCTGCACCCCCTGAACGATGTATTGGTAGCAGAATTCCCTATTGCTTCTGACTCTTCTATCATTTTGACACATATATTTTTCAGTATGCTAAATATTTCTCTGTTATAAATCTAGAGAATGACTTTTTGAGCACACCTCTTCATCCAAAAAGACATTATTTGACAGCGTTCTCTTACTGCGGGACTCTTTAATTGTATTCTTGTTTGCCCCAGTGGTATTCTGAGGCCCCTCGCATTTTTAACAGAGTGGTGAAAATGATTTGTCAAACTTCCAGTGTGACAATAAATTGTTGCAGTATGATGATGACATTCTAATATGCAGTCCTACAGAACAGCAGTGCAGGAAAGATACCTCATCTCTTTGGTTACTCTTGCACAAAGAAGATATAACTTAGAGGGAGACAAAGGCCACCATTACAACCCTGGCGGTCATTGATAAAGTGATGGTAATGCCGCCAACAGGCTAGCGGTAACTCCCGCCAAATTATGACCATGGCGGTGTGAACTCAGCCAGGTGGAATTCAATGTTCCGCCCACCATATTATGAGGCACAAATCCGCCACCTTTTCCAGGGCGGTACCAATGACAGCAAAAGCCTGTTAAAAACAGAACACAGAAGGGAAAGGACTCACCTTTGGAGACACAGGGAACAAACACGACGCCATGGAGCCTGAGCTGCAAATCTTCCCTATGGTATTTTACGTCCTGTTCCACCATGAGCACCAATGATGGTGAAGACGATCACGGTGAGTACAGCCACCTAGCACACAGGGGAGAGGGGGAGGAAAAAGAAAGTGATACACACACGCACAACACACACGCCCACCCCCAACACCATACACACAATCAGCTGCAGTAAGGAAATATATTTACCCCGTACCCCTCAGGAATAATGCAAGGATAATACAAATAGATTAAAGTGAGTGTAATAATATAAATACAGAAAAAAATACAAACATTCAATCTAAACAAATATACATATGCACAGTTCAAGGGATACTGCCCAGTCCTCAATGTGCGTGGGTCACAGTGCCACATGACTAAGTCCAAGGCCCCACTTGTCTCCTGCAACAACACAAAGAGAACACTGCCGGGGCATCAGTTGGAAAATAAGCAAGCACCTCAGGAGGACTTTGGACAGGGGTGCACCTCAGCCGGGAGATGGAACAACACCACTGTTTCAGGAGGGGGCAGCATACCCTGTGCTCGGTCCTGGGATTGCAAGGCCACAGTTTCTCAAGTGGGTGACTTGCCCACATGCTCTGGAGGGGGTAACATGCCCATTGCGCTATCCCGGGGAGTGCAAGGCCACAGTCTCTCAAGTGGGTGACTTGCCACATGCTCTGGAGGGGGTAACATGCCCTGTGCTCGGTCCTGGGAAGTGCAAGGCCACAGTCTCTCAAGTGGGTGACTTGCCCACATGCTCTGGAAGGGTCAACATGCCCTGTGCTCTTGATCTTGGGGAGACTGGGGTTGGTGGGTGCCATACCCACTGGTTCTGGAGGGGGCATCGTGCCCTGTAGTTCTGATCCTGGGGAGTGCAAGGTCACGGTCTCTCACCTGGGTGTCATACCCACAGGATTTGCAGGGGCAGATCCCACAACAGCCCATGGAGGCAGGTCTACAGACCGTCCGCCAGCGGTGATGGCTTCTAAGTGGAGGCAGTGGTGTTGCTGCTGGTGGTGGTTGTGGGAGGAAGCTCCTGCCCAGTCCCTGCAGACTCAGACAGCTGAACAACCAAGGTTGTTGTTGGGGTCTCCAAATGAGTCATAGCACAAGGACCCTGGTACTTCCTTCCTGCTGGTGCAGGCCCCTTGCCCTTCCTGGCAGCAGCTGGGAATGGCTCCTAGCTCTTCTCGGCAGCGATTGGGGCAGGCTCCACCATGACCCTTAGCTCCTCCTCTGAGAATCGGGGGTGTCTCTGTGGTGCCATGGGTGTTGTGTTAGTAGTTTGGTGAGGGTGTGCAGGGTGATGTTTTGGGATGTGTGATGTAAGGTGCATGAGTGGTGTATAGGTGATGGTGGTGTGTAGCTGTGGTCTTGTCTGTGGTCGTGGTGTCTGTCTCGTGCCAATGGTTTGTAATGGTAAAGGGTTGTGGGTAATATGGCTGTGTGTTTTATAGTGGTGTGGCTGTGTGGGTGGGGTGTGTGTATGAGTGTCAGGTGTGTGTAGTTTGAATTGTCCAATGTAATGTTGATTTGTATGTGTGTGTATTTTGAGCGCAGCTGGATGTACAGCCATTGGTTTACTGCCATTGAATGTCCACAGTGGTTATTCGTAGGTCATAATGTGGTGGGTATTGTTCTGTTGTCGTAACAGTGTGGGTTTTGATACAGCCAGTTTATCACTGACCTGTGGTGTGGCAGAATTGTATATGTGGCTGAATTGTGTCGGATCGGTGCGTGTGTGTGTCATAATATGGTGAGCGAATATCCGTGGCGGTATGTTGGTGGCAGTCAGCGTGGCGGTAAGTGGGATTCACCGCCAATGTCATAATGAGGGCCAAAGTCTAGTATTGTCAGGAGGAAGTTGATTATTTGGGGCAATTACTGCCAGTTTCTGGTCGATAAGTAACCCCTGAAAGTACACCCACCATACGTCAAGTGACAGATCCAGAAACTTTTAAAAGAATGCAGAAGTTTTTTGGTCTCTCTAATTATGTGAGTCAAGGGTTTTATGCTTACAGCACTTTAATAGCATCTTTGCTGCCTTCTATTAAACAAGCAAAAGGCAGAAATGACAAGATAACATGGACACCAGAGTTGAGGGAGACTTTTCAGAAATTAAAGACTGAGGTAACAAATGCTTCAGTTTTGAGGACTCCTGATTATATCAAGGAGATTTATCTATTTTGTCATTGAAATGGTCAAGTAATGACAGCTGTCCTAACGCAGAAATATCCTTTAGGGCAAAATCCCATTGCATATTTTAGTGGACAGTTTGATTCAGTGATGAGAAGACATTATCCTTACGAACAAACTCTTGCCTCTGCAGCCTTTACAGTGCTGAAGAGCAGCCTCATTGTCATAGGGGCAACTTTAACACAATATGTGAGAATGCAGTGTTTGCCATCATTCAGAAAGCTAATACTACTCTAACTGCACAAAGTGTCAGCATATGAGATAATACTGTCAGTACCATCTTTGAAAGTTGTGAAGTGTCATACAGTAAATCCTGCAACCTTCTAGGCCCATCCTATATTAGATTCTGAGGATGATGAGCATGGCTTTGACACTGAATCTAGCTAAGCAGCAGAGGATCTCATACCAGGTAGCGTAATCTATTTTGTTGATGGTTCTTCTACTATTGACCATGATATAGGAGTAAGACACACAGGTGTAGCAGTGTCAGAGCACAACAGCAATACTCTTCTGATACACTCCACATAGGAGAGCAGCTGACACTACCAGCATATTATTCTGCACAAGCAGCAGGATTAATAGAATTGATAGCCGCTCGAAAACAAGGAGCAGGGAAAGTCATCACAATTTATTCAGACTCAGCTTATGTGACTACCACTGTAAATTCTTTATTATGACATGGAGTAGGAGAGGTTTCCTTAAGTCAGACAGACGTCCAGCTATGCATAGGAACCTCCTAGAGGCTCTAAGATGGGCACTTGCATTAGGACAAGCAGTAGTTGTGAAATGTACGCACATTCCAATAGACAGCACTTTGCATCTATGTACAATGCACTAACAGTTGAGGCAGCTAAAGATGCAGCTAGGTGCACACCCCCACCTGTGCCATCAGGTTCACAACTTGTCCTTGCTATGCTGGCTCAGACTGTCTAGCTTCATGAATGTGAATCTAACCCTATCACAGACAATGTCACACCTCATTATACTGAGACAGCATGTTTAAGTCTGCGAGAATGTCAGGAAGTTGCTCCACCACATGAGAAGCAGTTATGGGAGGAGAGCGGATGTTCCCAGTCAGGGGATGACCTAATATATAGGCAATGATATACAGGTAAATCAATAATGCCATAGGCTTTACTCATGATAGCAATTAATCAGTTGCATTTACCAGCTTACATTTCAAGAGATCATTTGTGTATGCAAGTACAACAAAAGTGGTTTGTTCCCAATTTGCATGATATGCTTACCATATACCTTCACAAATGTATTACCTGCCACCTATTATCTTCCAATCCTAAATGGAAAGTGAAACATTCTACCATTCCCCAACCACGAGGCCCTTTTACAGCCCTTCACATTGACTTTGTGGATATGCTAGATTAGTGTAAAACTTATTGGTACCTTATAGTTGTAGTTTGTCCTTTTTGTCAATGGATTGAAGGAGGACCATACATCCATTTTGATGCTAAGTCAGCTGCTAAATTTCTAATTTGTGAGGTGATTCCATGCTAGGGAATCCCAGAAGGGATGAGAAATGACAACAGCACACACTGTGTTAATGCAGTCTTCACACATCTCACCACAATGCTAGGGCTAAAACATAAACTATCCTCTGTTTGTCATCCCAAAAGGGATGTAATTGTTGACTGCCTAAATAGCCTACTGAAGAGTAAGATCAGCAAGGTAAGCACTACACTTGTTTTCATCACCTGACACCCCATCAGATAGCAACAGGGAGTCTATGAGCATACAAATCCCTGCCACTAGAAGTAATATACAGGAAGAATGCTGGGTGGAAATCCTAAACAATGTATTGCATAGTTACCTTTATAAACTAAACTTTTTTTCAAGAGAGGTAACCAAAGGGAAGGAGAAGTGCGTCACTGCTAAAGTTGGCCTTCCAGTTGTCCACATTAGAGACTCTGGCCCTCATTACGACCCAGGCGTGGGTGATAAAGTGTCAGTAATATCGTCAACTGGTGGGTGGGTAACTACCGCAAAATTATGACTATGGCGGAAAGATCTCTGAAAGACAGCCAATGTACCACACTGACCGCCAGCGCAGAAACAACAGGCACCACAGCAGTAGCCGCCTACAGCCAGGAGGAAGTCAATGTTCCGCCTACCATATTATGACTACACAGTCTGACACCTTTTCGGGGGTGGCACCAACAACATCAAAAGCCTGGCAGAAACAGATCTCAGAAGGGAAAGGACTCACCACGGGAGACACAGGGAACAACCACTCCACCATGGAACCTGAACTGCATGTCTTCCCCATGATCTTCTACGTTCTGCTCTACCACAAACACCAACGCCGGCAAAGACGAAGACGGTGAGTACAGCGGCCTACCACACAAGGGAGGGGGGAGGAAAACCGCAGTGACACACACACACACACAACACACACCCCCACCCCATACACACAACCAGCTGCATTACAAACACAATTTTACCCTGTAACTTGGATGAATGATGCAAGGACAAAACAATTTTGCAAAAGTGAATGTAATGAGATCAAGACAGTATGAAAAATAAGCTAGGCAATATTATGGATATATACATATGTACCGAAAAAGGGACACAGCCCAGTCCACAATGTTCATAGGCCACATGGCCACAGGCCAAAATCCAAGGCCACACATGTCACCTGCCTCAACATGGAGAGAACACTGCAGGGGCTCAATTGGTAAATAGGCAGGCACCTCAGGGGGACAGGGGGGCACCTCAGCCGGGAGATGGAACAAGACCAGTGGTTCTGGAGGGGCCAACATGCCCTGTGCTTGATCCTGGGGAGTGCAAGGCCATAGTCTCTCAAGTGGGTGTCTCCCACACTGGTTCTGGAGGGGGCAACATGCCCTGTGCTTGATCATGGGGAGTGATGGGCAAGTGGGGGTCTTACCCACTGGTTCTGGAGGGGGCAACATGACCTGTGCTTGATCCTGGGGAATGATGGGCCACAGTCTCTCAGGTGGGTGTCTTACCCTCTGGTTCTGGAGGGGGTAAAGTGCCCTGTGCTCGACCCTGGGGAGTGATGGGCCACAGTCTCTCAGGTGGGTGTCTTACTCACTGGTTCTGGAGAGGGTAATGTGCCCTGTGCTTGATCCTAGGGAGTGATGGGCAAGTGGGTGTCCTACCCACTGGTTCTGGAGGGGGCAGCCTGCCCTGTGCTTGATCCTGGGGAGTGATGGGCCACAGTGTCTCAGGTGGGTGTCATACCCACTTGCTTTGGAGGGGTCAGGCCACACAGCAGCCCACGGCAGCAGGATTACAAACTGTCTTCTGGCGGTGACGGTTGTACAGTGGTGGTGGTGCTGCCGGTGGGAGGACGCTCCTGCCCATCCACTGCACCCTCGGACAGCTGCACAGTGGTGCTGGTGCTGAAGGTGGGGGAAGGCTCCTGCCCATCCCCTGCAACCTCAGATGGCTGCACAACCATGGTTGGTGGTAGGGGCTCCGTCACAGTTCCTGCCCCATGCCCCTTGGTCTTCCTGCCTGCTGGTGCAGGCTCCTTGGTCTTCCTGGCAGCAGGGGGAGGCCCCTTGCCCTTCATGCCTGCTGGTGCATGCTCCTTGGTCTTCCTGGAAGCTGGGGCAGGCTCCTTTCCATTGAGGGTGCCTGGCTCCTACACTTTCAGGACATGTGGCCTGGATCCCTTTCCACCACAAGTGGGTGTGGTGACAACTGGGCCCGTGGACTATGTGGCCGAGGAGCTTGGCTGGTTTCTTCCTGCTCTGGCCATATGTGCTGGATGAGGGGGAGAGGTAAGGAAGAGGTCAATGGTGGATAGAAAATGTTTTTTAGGGACATTGGGGCGGGAAGAGGGTGACAAAATAGGAGTGGAGGATGAGGGAGTGGTTGTTGGAGGTGTCTGTCTGCTGCTTTTGGGTGCAGGTGCAGGTGCATGCGCTGTGTGCTGTCGTCAGGTGGATGGCTGTTGGGTGTCTGAGTGCTTGTGTTTGTGTACTTTAGGAGGGGCGACAGACACAGTGGAAGAGGACACAGGGGTCGTGTGCATGGCTGTTGTGGAGGTGTCTGCCAGTGAGTTGTGTGTTCTGCTTGGTGTGGTGATGGTGGTAGTGGATGATGATGTAGTGCATTCAGGTGTGAGTGTGGACAAAACTGGGTGGCAGGTGAAGGAGGAGGAGGAGGGGGAACAG
This sequence comes from Pleurodeles waltl, assembly GCF_031143425.1. Classification (NCBI taxonomy): domain Eukaryota; kingdom Metazoa; phylum Chordata; class Amphibia; order Caudata; family Salamandridae; genus Pleurodeles; species Pleurodeles waltl. The sequence goes on along the minus strand of NC_090443.1, from coordinate 236,020,916 downwards.
TGGATATAGTGGATGTTGGTGTGTCTGCAATTGGATGGTGTTTGCGTAAGTGTCTGTGGGATGAAGTGTGATGCTTGTGTTTGCCTGTGTTGTCCTGTGTGCATGCTCATCTGCCTGTGTGCTTGGGATGGGATGGGGTTGAGGAGAATGGGACTGGGCAGTGGAAGTTGGGGGGGGGAGGGTAGAAACAGGGACAATGGCTGCCATCAGAGAGGAGGCCAGATCCTAGATCGATCTCTGTTGGGCCGCCAAGCCAATGTGAATGCCCTCCAGGAATGCATTAGATTGTTGCATCTGGGCTGCCAGCCCTTGGATGCCCTATAGAGTTGGATCTCAGGAGGTCAATAGCCTCCTCACTCCGGGCAGCAAGGCTATCTGGGGCAGGGCCTGAGGTGCCTGGGGCAAAGGAGATGCCCACCCTCCTTAGTGAGCAGGCACGGGCAACTTGATGAGGGGCTGTTGGGAGGGTGGTGCTGGTATGGAGGGTGGTGGCTGCACCTGTAGCTGGGGTGGTCACAGAAGTGTCCACCACCACAAGGGAGCTTCCATCGGAGGAGTTATCTGTGTCAGATCTGTCCCCCCCAGTCTCCGCAGGGGTGCTCCCTACGCCCTCCGTCCCACTGGTGCCCTCAGCGTCGGTGGACTCTGCCTCCTGGGTTCTATGGGATGCAGCTCCTTCCGTCGCCGGTGCCTCTGCTCCTCTGCCAGATGATGCTAATGCACAGAAGGACAGAATGACAATAAAAAAAAGGATACACTTGGTCAATGGCTGCACCAACACCACAGTTGGCGTACACAGCATACTCACACACAGGGAATAGGCCTACGCAATATGACATAGTGCTACTAGATAATTAGTTAGCGGGCAAGGCATGGGGAGGGGCACACACCACCAAAAGCAGCAGACCTGGGACCCACACAGCCCTGACAAGTAGTGGATGCCTACGAGCTAAGTAGCAAGAATTTCCCTCCTGAACCCTTGCCACCAGGGCACCTAAGCTGCAATGTCAGGCCTGGCCTAGGGCACCCACTGATCCACATCCCCCACCTGGATACCACCCTACCATTTTTAAGTTGTAATGATGGGCACTGTACTCACCCCCTTGTGGCTGCTGTGATGCCCTCAAGAGCCCATCCAACTCTGGATAGGCCACCACCAGTATGCAGGCCATCAGGGGGCTCAGGATTCAACGGGCACCCCTTCCTCACTGGGAGGCCATCCCCAGCTGGGCTTCCGACGTCTTCCGTGCCCAGCGTCTCTTGGTCCTCCCACCGTTTGAAACAGTGGATGCTCTGCCTGCCATAGACCCACAGGGTCTGCAGCTCCTTGGCGATGGCACGCCATATACCCTTTTTTTGATGGGCGCTGACCTGCAGAGGCAATACACACAGGAAAATAGAATTAGACAAACAGTCCTGCCTGTTACACATGTGGCCCACCATACCCCTTTCCATCACCATTTACACACACATGGCCCAGCACAGAACCTGTACGCCGCCAAGAGGACATCCACCCACCCCCTTGCACGAGGCCTTCACACTACTCCATGCATTTATGCCACATGCATCGTTCCCACAGTGTACTCACCTGTTGGTCTGGAGGCCCATACAGCAGTCGGTACTGGGGTATGACCCCATCCACTAGTCTCTCCAACTCCTCCAATGTGAAGGCTGGGGCCCTTTCCCTGGTCACATGGGCCATGGTAGGTTCCAGACACAGGTCACCGCAGCACATGCAGTGTAGCTCCTCTCCTGTGGAAGGTCAGGTAGCTAGTGATGACTCAGGTAGAAAATGGTAGTCATGTCCACGGCAGTGTATACCGTCACTTCCGGCGTACTTCACCATTGGTCACTGTAACCCTTAGGGCCCAATTATGACCAATGAGGAGTAGCACAGCGGTTCCTGACCGCCTCCTGCAACGGCACACAACGTCAGCGGACTTACCTCACTTCCACCTGTATCTCCACGAAGGATAGGCGGCTACCATTTCAGGGGGGGCAGTCCCTTTAAAATTGTTACGTCACTGGTGATATTAGAACATACTGGACATATCACACTGACCCCATTACAAGTTAACAGGATGCAAAGTTCTGTTGTAACTCCATTGTTCAGTTTGTTACCAGCTCCTCACTCTTTTGTCCCTTAGATTCCTACTGCTGCGGATGAATAGAAGATGGAGACATACCCCCATGTACAGACCCCTGGTGGACTTGGCAACACTGGAGGACAGGCACATTATCCTCACCTATAGACTGGACAGGGCCACAATCACTGAGCTGTGTGCCCAACTGGAGCCTGAACTGCTATCTGGTATCCATCATCCCACTGGGATCCCCCCTCTTGTGCAACTTCTGTCAGTGCTTGCTTTCCTGGCAACTGGTTCTTTTCAGTGGGCTTGGCAGCAGGAGTGTCACAGCCAATGTTCTCAATAGTGCTGACAAGAGTATTGTCTGCCCTGATAAAACACATGTGCAGCTACATTGCATTCCCCCAGGTTGAGGATTTGGCCACTGTGAAGGCAGAGTTTTATGCAATGGGACAGATCCCCAATATAATTGGGGTGACTGACGGAACACATATTGCATTTGCCCCCCCCGCCAGAATGAACAGGTGTTCAGGAATCATAAGAGTTTCTACACTATGAATGTGCAGATGATTTGCTTGGCTGACCAGTACATCTCCTACGTCAGTGCTAAGGACCCTGGGTCTGTGCATGATGCCTTTGTCCTGAGGAATAGCAGCATCCCAAATGTGACGGCCCAACTACAGAGGCACAGGGTGTGGCTAATAGGTGAGCCCTGGGTCCCACCAAGTATATGTTGGTGTATGGGTGTGGTGTGATATTTGCAGGTGACTCTGGTTACCCAAACCTATCATTGCTGCTGACCCCTGTGAGGAATGCCAGGTCAAGGGCAGAAGAACATTATAATGAGGCACATGGGTGAAGGGGAGGATAATTGAGGGAACCTTTGGCCTTCTGAAGACCAGGTTCAGGTGCCTCCATCTAACAGGTGGATCCCTGTGCTACTCACCCAAGAAGGTCTGCCAGATAGTAGTGGCATGCTTCATGTTGCACAACCTGGCCCTCAGCCGCCATGCCCTTTTTTGCAGGAGGAGGAGACTGGAGATGCCCCTGTGGCAGCAGTTGACCCTGTGGACAGTGAGGATGAGGAGGTAGAGGATGAGGATGAGGACAACAGAACAACTGTAATCCGTCAGTATTTCCAATGACACACATGGGGGAGACAATGTAACTTTACATTTCAATGACTTTGGTTGTATTCTGTGTGGCATTGGCATGCTGGTATTTCCCACTTCTATGCCCACTACTGTTGCCTCTGGCAATTCATTTTGCAGACGTTGGTGATTTGACAAATATTCCTTTTGTGATCACAACATCCAGCTACAGGTCATTAATTCTATGCTCATTCTATGTATAGTTCTTTTGCACTGGTTGTTCCTGTTTCTATCAATACATATTTGAAATACATGACAAACTTAAAAGCCATTTTTATCAAAGGGTGTTTATGAAGTGCTAATATATAGGAGGAAAGTGCAATGGGGTGATGTTGGAGGAAAGTCCAGGGTGTTGTTCAAGTCTGTTTGTAGCACAGGTGCATTGTCCAAAGGGACATAGGAAGGGGAGCAACAGCAGTTCAAGTTGGACAGGGTGACTGCGTGGAACACAGGGGGACAATCAGGAGAATGGAGGGTCTTGGCAAGTGTCTCTGGCTTCTGCCTGGATCGCAGGGAACATTTGCGGGGTGGTTCAACTTCTGCAGGGCGAGGGGTGCTGGTGGCCTGTGAGTCCTGTTGTGGGGCCTCCTGGCCACTAGGGGCAGCGGAAGGCTGTTCAGATGACTGACTAGTGGCAGGGGCCCGCTGGTGTGAGACTGCCTCCCTCATAATGTTGGCCATGTCAGCTAGCACCCCTGCTCCATTTTCTGGCAACTGGTTCATTCCAAGTGACAGTGGGCTTGGCAGCAGGAATGTCACAGCCAATGTTCTCAATTGTGCTGAAAAGAGTGTTGTCTGCCCTCATTAAACACATGTGCAGCTACATTGTTTTCCCCCAGGTTGATGATTTGGCTACAGTGAAGACCGAGTTCTATTCAATGGGACATATCCCCAACATAATTGGGGCGATTGATGGAACACATATAGCAGTTGTCTCCTCCCGCCAGAACGAACAGGTGTTTAGAAATCATAAGAGTTTCCACTCTATGAATGTACAGAGGGTGTGTCTTGTGGATCAGTACATCTCCAACGTCAATGCTACGTATCCAGGGTCGGTGCATGATGTCTTTGTCCTGAGGAATAGCAGCATCCCAAATGTGATGGCCCAACTACAGAGGCACAGAGTGTGGCTAATAGGGGAGCCCTGGTTCCCATCCAGTAGATGTTGGTGTATGAGTATGGTGTGGGCCATATGAGATAGTGTGTGGCTAAATGTTGTCCCTCATATTTCAGGTGACTCTGGTTACCCCAACCTATCATGGCTGCTGAACCCTGTGAGGAATGCCACGACAAGGGCAGAAGAATGTTATAATGAGGCCCATGGCCGAACCAGAAGGATAATTGAAAGGACCCTTGGCCTTCTGAAGGCCAGATTCAGATGCTTCCATCTGACAAGTGGATCCCTGTGCCACTCACCCAAGAAGGTCTGCCAGATAGTGGTGGCATGCTGCATGTTGCATAACCTAGCCCTCAGATGCCATGTCCCATTCCTGCAGGGGGAGGAGGCTGGAGATGCCCGTGTGCCAGCAGTGGACCCTGTGGACAGTGAGGATGAGGAGGCAGAGGATGAGGATGAGGACAACAGAACAACTGTCATCAGACAATACTTCCAATTACACAGGTAGGACAGTGTTACTTCACATTTCAATTACATTTGTGTGGTTGTCTGTGACACTGGCATGCTGATATTTCCCACTTCTATGCCCAATTACTGTTCCCTCTGGGAATTCATTTTGCAGATGTTGATGACCTCACAAATACTCCTGGTGTGATCACTGCTGCCAGCTACAGGTAATTAATCTGTGCTCATTTTCTATACAGTTGAATTAAAATGTTTGTACCTATTTCAATTAATACATAATTGATATACATGACACACTCCAAATCGATTTTTTTCAAAGGGTGTTTATTGAAGTGCTAAGAAAAAGAGGGGAAGGTGCAATGGGATGGGGTGATGATGGAGGAAAGTCCAGGGTATTTTTCCAGTCTGTTTGTGGCACAGGTGCATTGCCCATGGGGACATAAGAAGGAGAGCAATGGCTGTTCAAGGTGGACAAGATGACTGAATAGAACACAAGGGTGACAAGCATGAGAATCTCATTTCCTGGCAGGGGTCTTGGTAAGTGTCTCTGGCTTCTGTCTGGATCGCAGGGAACTTTTGCAGGGTGGTTCACCTTCTGCAGGGGGAGGGGTGCTGGTGGCCTGTGAGTCCTGTGGCTGGGCCTCCTGGCCACTAGCGGCAGTGGAGGTGGAAGGCTTTTCAGATGTCTGGCTATTGGCAGGGGGCCGCTGGTGTGAGACTGCCTCCCTCATAATGTTGGCCATATCTGCCAGCATCCCTGCTATGGAGACCAGGGTGTTGTTGATGGCCTTCAAGTCCTCCTTGATTGTCTTGGGTATGAGGTGTGGCATGGGCTCCCTGCAGATGTGGACACACTGCTGATTGATGTGTCCTGGGGACAGAGGTGTGGGTACGCTGGGTGGGTGCTACGGTGGTGTTTCCTGATAGGGGAGGCTCTGTGGTGGTGTGTGACTGGGCCTGGGTAACCAGCTGTCCAGAGGTCCCTGATGAGCCAGGTAGGTCATCCAGATCCTGAAGACTAGAGTTGCTGTCATCACCGTGGGACTCTTCAGTTGGGAGACTGGAAAGTGCTGACACCTCTTCTCCGCTGACATTGGCTGGGGTACCTGTGGGGATGTATATGATGTGTTTTGGTTTCTGTGTCTGACATATTGTGTATCCCTGGCCTCTTGGCTGTACTTGCCATGGCAGCTTTCACTTGTGTACATTGGTGTATGCTGGGATAGCTAATTTGTGTGCATGCTTTAGTGATGAGTGTCCATGCAGGGCTGTGAACGGTGTCCATGCATTGGTAGAGCATGCAGGGCTTGAAATTGGGATGAGTGAGATGTGATGGTGGGGTGTGTGGGAAGTGGTGGAGTGATGGGTGTGAGGTTGAGGGTGGGGGTATGTGATGGCATGCAGGTGGGGGGTAGTAGTAGTAGAGAATTGACTTACCAGAGTCCAGTCCTCCTCCTACCCCGATCAGGCCCGCAGGATGCAGGATTGCCAAGACTTGCTCCTCCCATGCTGTTAGTAGTGGGGGAGAAGGTGTGGGTCCACCGCCAGTCCTCTGTACAGCAAGTTGGTGTCTTGCTGCTCTGGAATGTACCTTCCCCCGTAGGTCGTTCCACCTCTTCTTAATGTCATCCCTAGTTCTAGGGTGCTGTCCCATGGCATTGACCCTGTCCACGATTCTCCACCATAGCTCCATCTTCCTAGCTATCATATCTGCTGCACCTGTGCTCCAATGAACTGTGGCTCTACCCTGATAATTTCCTCCACCATGACCCTTAGCTCTTCCTCTGTGAAACGGGAGTGTCTTTGTGGTGCCATTGGTGTTGTGTGAGGTGTGTAGATCAGGGTGTGTTGGGTAATGTGTTGGGGTGTGTGATGTGTGGTGCGTCCAAACAGTAATGTAATACAGTGTTTAAATGTTTATAATGCTGCATTGGTTTAGTAGAGGATTCCATTTTTATTTCCTGGTCAAGAAGCCCTGAAATTCAAATCTGTTTCTTTTATATCCACTGTCTTTGAAAATGAGGTCAGTGCAAGAATATGTTTATTCTTGACAATATTCTGTGACCAAAAAGGGGGAGAAATATTCAGGTTTCAAACCACTCATTAATATATTATTGACATAATTCGAAATTACCTCACATAACTTTTAGTCAGTGATGACATAGAAGTAAATATACATAAGTAAATATGCATAAAAGAGACACTAATTGGTGGTTTGTCTGTTTGTTTATATTGATGGGATAAAATTAAGGGCATGTACATCAGGGATGCAACAGAGGATTCTTAGTGTGCTTTTTCCAATTTCAAATATTGGTAGTTAAAGTGTCTACGTCTCAAGCTAAGGCACCACTTGTGCTGTTAAAAAGCTTTTCTTCAAAGAAAAGCAATAACTATTAGTTTTTTCAACTGCACAAGTTCAGCATAACAGAAATTTTCAGTATTCAGTGTCTACATTACCTCTCACATGTTGGGCCAGTAGCATGTATCAAATTCCATGCAGTGCCCCTGATGCATGGTGCATTGCACCAGTTGCACAGGTTTCAGCTGTGCATCGAGGCCAATGCATGTACAAACCAGTACTAGTGCCAATGCGCTGTGCGTTCATTTTCCCATACCAAAATCACCACTGATGCACCAGAAACAATGACACATTTGTCAACAACAGGTGGCAACTCAGCCAGGAAATGAGGCAATGGGTATGACAGGCTGCATAGTGGGAATTGTGAAGTTACCTTCATTTCCTCTCACTCTCCGTTAGTTTCGCTGGGTGATGGTGGTTTTTGAGAGTTTGCGATTGTTGGTAGTTTGATCTTGTCTGTGTCTCAAAAGTGTTTTCTTGTTGTCCATTATTTACTTTTGTTTAGTTTTGTGTTTATTTTGTCACTGCATTGTTGGAAGTTAGTCATTTTGTGGGATTCTCTTCTAGAGGTAGCTTAAGTAGTTGTGGGTTTAGTTCTGTTATATAGTGTTAGTGGGAGGGTTAGGGACATGTCGGGACGGGGAAGAATTTTTTGGAGCCAGGGTTGGGTCATCTCATTTGGTTAATTATGCACTACCTGCTGAGGAAGATTGCAGTAGGGGGCAGGGTGAGCTAGGGAAACCCTGCAAAAGTTAAAAAAGACAGATGGGAGAATGTTCGCTGTCACCATCGGAAGATATTTGAGGTGCAGCATTCTGCATGTCAGATGATACACAGGTGGGCAAATGTGGTGGCATGGCAGGCTGATCTGATTGACCTCCTGGGACTGGAGATTGGTGGACCTTTTGGTGTATGGCTGTTTTCTCTGGTGATTGTGAATTAGCTACTTAATTGATGCTAAACAAAAACATGTACTGTACATCATTTTTAAAATGTATTTTTATGATTGCATCATCCAAGATTTATAGCAAAATGAGATGAGATCATAGACATAATGAATGTAAAAGTACTTTGTGGTATACATCTGAGAGTGTGGTTGGACTTTTACATCACTTCTAGTCATGTAGCGCTGGTGCTAACCCCTCAACCGTATCTATAAGTCCATGCTAATTGACTTTGCATGGCTTAGAATGGCCTCGTAGATATGGACCAAGGAAATGCTTCACAAAATATATGCTTTGGCTTACTCTGTGTCAGCTGGGCCTTCCATGGCTGTTGTGGTGGCTGATCCCTTGCAACACCCATGGATTGTTATGCTTCACAAAATTTTACAATGCTATGTATAATTGTGGATGCGTCAAAAGATCACACCTACACACCTTTGCCAGGCTTCTCCAATAAGTAGTTTGTGAGCTACTGGTAGCTCTCTATTTACCTGTAAGTAGCTCTCCCGTGTGCAGCCCAGACTATTAAATTAGTAAGTTTTACTTGGTTGAATACATATATTTATTCCAAAATTGAAAGGTGTGTTTTTAAGAAGAAAATGTGTGTACTTTCAAAACGCATATGCTAAGGTTTAGAGAAAATCATTCCAATTTTTTAAATAATTCTTAAAGTGAATATTTGAGTGATATATGAGATAGCACTGGAATGACTTATTATTACTATGTATTTACCTTTGTGCCACAAGCATTGCAACTATGGGTATTGCAGATAAAAACATTCCAAAGAGACAAAGCCTTTTTTTTTTTTACAATATTGCTGGGAACCTCACGTTATGCATAGAGATGATCACTGCTGACAATCTTACTTGGGGTGGCCACTAATATTATCTTGTCTGATTTGGTCAATATGCCAAAACTAATAATATTAGTAGCTCAGGATGCTTTTTATTGAACATCAGTAGCTCTTATTACAGAAAAGGTTAGAGACACCTGAGCTACTCTGAGTGTTTTCTTAGTACCTCCTTGTATTATTAATACTTCCATGTCTGCTGTATACATAGAAGATGATAATGACTCACAGGATTTTGTAGGTATAAGCATATGCCCCTTCCTGCACCTAAACACTGTAGCATGCAACAAAGACACCCATGCACCCTGGTGCAAGGGTGCCTGTGGTGGTGCAAGACTGCTGAAATGGTGCAGGGACATGCATGGGAAAAGAAAAAGTATGGGCCTTATGCTATCTACATGACATGTTCCTGAATTTTCACTTTGAGGCAGGCCAGTGCAGCAATGTGTCATGATACAATGTAGTATGAGATGATACTGCCCAGCATAACTAAATACATCACATGCCTGAGCCATGCTTCAGGCATGTGATGATGGATGAATCTGACGTACATTCTTCAGCTAGTCTAGCTGCGTTCAATGTTGTTGTGATAGTTAGATATTTGACACTAAGCTGTTATGTAAATATGCAAATCTGGGTTAGTATATTTCATACATTTTTACACCACGAGCGACACTGTGGCACAACAAGGGGCCCCTGACACTAGCCTGGATGATGAACTGCCCAACCCCTTCGCCGGCGCTAGTGGACAGGAGGCTCCGCCACAGGACCACGACACCAGCACCCCACCCCCTGCAGATGGAGAACCACCCAGCAAGCGGTCCCTGAGATCCAGGACAAAGACAGAGAACAATGCCAAGACCCCCGCCAAGAAATGAGACCATCCTGATTGTCATCCTTCTGTCCTACTTTGTCACCCTGTCCATCCTTAAACTGTCCCAGCTCCACTTCCTATGCCCCTTTGGACAATGCACCTGTGAGACTAATAGACTGGACTCTGCCATGGATAATTCCTCCACCATCACCCCTGATCATTTTACAGCCCCCTTCAATATTTAGCACTTAAATAAACACCCTTAAATCACAAAACTATCTGGAGTTAGTCTGTGCTTTCACAAATGTGTATTTGCAATAACTGAGGGAAATAGCAATGTCCATTCTATTGTCAACATACCTATGTCACACAGCTCTAGTCCATGAGGTAACATAGCAGAGGTCACACAGTGGGACCAACATCTGTGAAATTGAAAGGGAAAGTGACAAATCAGGGTCCATACACTGGGTGAAAGTGACAGACAGATGAGAGGTAGAACAATTGTATCAGATGTAGGAGGCAGTGATGTCTTCTTACCTGTGTCTCACTGGAAGTATTGATGGATCATAGTGTTTCTGTTGTCTATGTCCTCTTCTTCTGCCTCCTCTTCTTCACTGTCCACAGGCTCCACAGCTGCCACAACACCTGCATCTGGACCATCCTCCTGCAGAAAAGGGACCTGTCATCGCAAAGCTGAGGCAGCATACAGCAGGCCACGATGATCTGGCACACCTTATTTGGTGAGTAGTAGAGGGAACCACCTGTCATATGGAGGCACCGGAACCTGGCCTTCAGGAGGCTGAAGGTGCTCTCTATAACCCTCCTAGTTCACCCATGTGCCTCATTTTAGCGTTCCTCTGCCCTTGTCCTGGGATTCCTCACTGGGGTCTGTAGCCATGACAGGTTGGGGTACCCAGAGTCATCTGCAAATGTCGAGGGACAACTGTTAGACACACACTAACCCTTAGGGACAACCCCAGACCCAAACAACTATTCCACATGGTATAGGGTCCTTGTCCTCACTTAATAGCCATACACTGCGCCTTGGAGTTGGCCCATCACATAAGGGATGCTGCTATTCCTTAGAATTTAAACGTCATGCACTGAGCCAGGAAACTTGGCGTTCACATGGGAGATGTACTGGTCGGCCAAACACACCATCTGCACATTCATGGAATGGTAACTCTTCCGGTTTCTGTACACCTGTTCACTCCTGCGGGGGGTTACCAAGGCCACGTGTGTCCCATCAATGGCAACTATGATGTTGGGTTTATGTCCCAGGGCATAGAAGTCCCCTTTCACTGTAGGCAAATCCTCTACCTGAGGAAAAACCATTTAGCTGCGCACGTGTTTCAGCAGGGCAGACAACACTCTGGACAACACGTTGGAGAACATAGGCTGGGACATCCCTGATGCTATGGCCACTGTAGTTTGAAAAGACCCACTTGCCAGGAAATGGAGTACTGACAGGACCTGCACTAGAGGGGGGATCCCTGTGGGATGGCGGATTGCTGACATCAGGTTTGGCTCCAACTGGGCATATAGTTCCTGGATTGTGGCACTATCAAGTCTGTAGGTGACAATTACATGTCGCTCTTCCATTGTCGACAGGTCCACCAGCGGTCTGTACACCGGAGGATGCCGCCATCTCCTCACCTGCCCCAGCAGACGTGCCCTATGGACGAGAACAGTGAGCAGAGAGTCACCCAACACTGAGGAATTAAATAGAATAAATAGAATATTTATTGCACACATTTGTCAATCCGCTATGTGCCTGTCTTAGTGTGTATGCAAGGCCTAGATATGTGTGACGCATTTACAATTAATGCCATGTGGCCCCCTGAAATGGCGCCTGCCTGACCTGTAAGGTGGGACAAGGGGATACGAGGTAACAGCGCTGGCGTTGTACACTGTTGCAGTAGGCGGTCAAAGACCGCGGCGCAATCCTGCATTGGCTAACATTGGACCCTATGGGTCCCAGGAGCCAATGACGATTTACGCCGGCGGTGACGGTACGCACCGCCGCGGACATGACTGCCATTTTCTCACTGTTCACTCACTTGATACCTAATCTTCGACAGGAGAGGACCTACACTGCAAGTGCTGCTGTGACCTCGGTCTGGAAGCCACTATGGCTCAAGTGTCTGGGGAAACGGCCCCTGCCTGCACATCAGAGGAGTTGGACAAACTAGTGGATGGGGTCCTCCCCCAGTACACGCTACTCTACTGTCCTCCAGACAAACAGGTGAATACACTGTGAGCATGCTGTATGGGCAATGCCTGGTTGGAGTGGTTTGGATGGGAGATTGGGGGGGGGAATGGGATATGCATGAAATGACGTGAGTGTATGTGCGTCATGGCAAGGGTAGGAAGGTGGTCCAATGACTGTGACGGTCCAGACGGTTATATCTTCTCCTTTTCCCCTGACTATTCCTGTAGGACAGCGCCCACCAGAAAAAGGATTTTTTGGCATGCCATCGCCAAGGAAGTCGGTACCCTGGGAGTCCACCACAGATGGAGCACCCACTGCCGGAAAAGATGGCAGGAGATAGCAGAAGATGGCGGAGGCCCAGCTGGGGATGGCCTCCCAACGTGGGAGGGGTGCCCGTCGCACCATGACCAGCCCTGATGTTCCGGATCTTGGCTGTGGCATATCCGGACTTGGATGGGCGCTTGAGGGCATCACAGCAGCCACAAGTGGGTGAGTACAGTCACATTCATCTGATTCAGCGCACAGTGGAGGTGTCTAGGTGGGGGAGGCGGGCTGTGGGTACCCCTAGGCCAGGGCGAGTTTTGAAGGCAAGGTCCCTTCGTAAGGCAGGCCATGTGGCACCCCACCCCCACCAGTGTTAAGAGCCATCTACCCCTAGTCAGGCTCCAATGACTTCCATGTGTTCAGCAATCGGACATAGGCCTTGTACCCCATGTCCCTGTGATTAATTAGGGAACTCTAAGCCCGCCAGGATTCCGCCCTCCATAATACCGCTCCGCGGTCAGAAGACCGCGGAGGGTATTATGAGTTTTTCCCTGGGCTGGCGGGCGGTCTCCAAAAGACCGCCCGCCAGCCCAGGGAAAAACTCCCTTCCCACGAGGATGCCGACTCGTAATCGAGCCGGCGGAGTGGGAAGGTGCGACGGGTGCTACTGCACCCGTCGCGTATTTCACTGTCTGCAAGGCAGACAGTGAAATACATTCTGGGGCCCTCTTATGGGGGCCCCTGCAGTGCCCATGCCGTTGGCATGGGCACTGCAAGGGCCCCCAGGGGCCCCGCGACTCCCCCTCCCGCCATCCGGTTCCCGGCGGAAGAACCGCCAGGAACTGGATGGCGGAAGGGGGAGTCGGAATCCCCAAGCCGGCGCAGCAAGCTGCGCCAGCTTGGAGGATTCCTTGGGGGCAGCGGGAAACCGGCGGGAGACCGCCGGTTTCCCTTCGATGACCGCGGCTAAGCCGCCGCGGTCAGAATGCCCCGCGGGGCACCGCCGGCTTGTCGGTGGTGCTCCCGCGTGCCGCGGCCCTGCCGGTTACAAACCGCCAGGGTCGTAATGAGGGCCTATATCTAGATAGATATGGTGCATTCTTGTCCTACCTCTACTAAGCAGTGCAGTACAGAACAACAAGCTGTCTTGCTGTGTTCTGCTGCATCAAAGCATGTCAAATGTGGCATTCAGTGTATGATCGGTCACATATTTCCCAATACGTCAGTCCCTGAGGCAATCTTCTGATTGGTGTGTGTTTCACATATGCACAAGCATGCACAGTGTAAGCATTTTGCTGGAACAAATGTTGCAGCAGATATCATCACAGATCATGGGAGGCACCTATTGTGGCCAAAGGCCTAGTCTTAGATGCAGATGTCAAAATGAAGAATGCATTCATGTGTGTGTGGATCCACAAAACAGTATACATGTAAAATCTTTCCAGGACTGATTGATGTGAATTCTACATTTGCCAACACCTGATACAATACTCATTTACCATGCTTTGCAGAGCAATGTAAGGAGGGTCAAAAGCTCATTCCAAAGCACACTAAAGTTAAAGTTGCAAAGTGTGACAATGTTTGGAAAAGTAAGACAAGGAAAATATTTGCAACTCATCACTTCAGGAATACAGAGATAAGTACTGTGTGATGCATGTACATCATAATGCAAGCACAAATAGTTGTGGACATTCACAAATATATGAAATATGGTGAAATGGTGTATGTTGTGCATGGTAAAAGTTGTACACCCCTGCCCTAAGTGTTGTTAGTCTGGATCGTTAATGCTGCTATATTTCCAAAGGGGAACAGAGAATGTGCGTGTGTGCCTTGACATAGTTCTGTGTCATGGATTGTGGTCTGGTTGGACGAGGAAAGGCATCCAAAGAGCTACCCTCATAGTTGCAATACGGTACTGCCTTTGCCAGAAGCAAAATAGCACAAGCATGGTGTGGCAGTATACCGCATAGCGATCAGTAGTAGAGAATATGACAATTCTACCCCGGGTCACTGAAGTGAGGCCTACTGGCTCACTCACCTCTTCTAAAGTTCTGCTGCTCTGTGTTCAACTTACCCCTGCCCAACATCAGGTTTATCTGAAAGTGTGTGCTTGATAAAATCATGTACTGAATGCATGTGCTCATGCAAGACATAAACAATACATTGGGTGAAATGTGGCAACATGGTTAATGTGTGTGTGCTGTCAAGGTGTGTGCAAAGTGGCACACTCTAGTACAGTACAAAGGGACTATAGTACTGAACAGAAGGCATAGACTGAGTGTGTGTGCTGCATGTCAGTATGCTAGTGGCAGCACAATACATGTGGACTGCAGTACTGGGCACTGAATGTGTTGTGATTGTACACCAAGTGCAGAAGTGCCTGCACTTCTATATAACATGAAGGACCTTGAGTTACTTTTTTGGGTAAGGTCATGGCTGCCTGGGGAAAACATGAGGAGTACAAGAATCCCAAAAGACTTAGGGGCATATTTATATGCGCTGAATGTGCGTCAAAACTTTTGATGCACATTCGGCGCAAACCGTGCCCCATATTTAAACTTTGATGCCCGCGGACGTCAAAATCCCGCTGTGTGCTTCATTTTCTGGATGCAGGAAACCACCTTGCGTTAATGATATGCAAGGTAGGCGTTCCCATCCAAAAAATGACACAAACACCTGTGCGCCTTATTTATGCTACTGTGCAAAAATCCCGCATGGGCGGGAGGCAGAGTCAGAAAATGACGCACAGTCCGATTTACACCTGGGTCAGGGCAGGCGTTCAAATGGGGCAAACACACCTGTATTTAATGAAACCAGAGGCAAAAGCGGCGCTCCAAAAGGAAGACATGGAGGTGCTTCTCATCCAGCGTGCACGCGGACGCAGAGCACAGGAACAACAACAGCAGCTTCCACAACACCAGCAGGGACCCCAAAGGTAACGCAGAAGGCCTGAGAGGATATTCCGCACCAGGACAACTCTTCATGGCCTCAGGGAACATGACATCATCCAGAGGTACAGGTTGAACTGGCAAGCCATTCAGCAGCTGCTGCGCAACATTGAGCCACAGTTGGCACCCAGCTTGCAGACACCTTGCACCATCCCACCAAAAACCAAGTTGCTAGCTGTACTACACATGTTGGCAAGTGGCTCCTTTCAAACCACTGGCGCCCTGGTCGCTGGGATCTCACAGCCATCATTCTCCGCCTTCCTGCCCAAGGTACTGGATGCCATCATCACACTCACCCCCCGCCACATCTGCTTCATAAACACACAGCAGAAGCAGCAGGAGACCAAACAGGGGTTTTACCTAATTAATGGATTTCCACACGTCCTTGGCGCCATTGACTGCACACATGTACCCCTTGTGACACCTGCTGCAACTGAACATCTATACCGCAACAGAAAGCACACATACTCCATCAATGTGCAGGCCATTGTGGATCACCGGGGATTGATCACCAACATTGTGGCAAAGTATCCTGGGAGTGTACATGATTCATTCATCTTCCGTCACTGCACCATCAATCAACACTTCCAGGATGGACGATATGGAAATGGACTACTTGTTGGTAAGTACAGAAACCTACTTATATACACAATGCACAGCAGCCCCCTAGGACAAACAACACATACACCACGACAGCAACATGTGCACAGGAACACACTGAGGTTGTGACACCACTAGGCATGTTTGATATCCTCACCCAATGGGAGACACACCTAGGGACAAAGTACCATTCCAAATAAAAACTGATGCCACTCCACAGACACAAGGAGAAAATGTAAAACAACACAATGACAAACACATGGTGCCAACTGGCAAACACATGGTGCCAACTGGCATGACATCTGTGAAGATAAAACTCCAATAACACATCAATAACACCCAAACAAACACCCTTCTAGTCAATACGTACTGTGTAAGGGGTGTGGAATATGATTGCTGCAGGTCAAACACCGTGACTCACATAGGATTATGATGACTACAATAAAGGTCACATGCAATCATTAAGGCCATTCCAATATCTCACATCACTCCTGTGCTCACATTGCCCACTGCCAAGAGGCAAGTGGACTGTGCGAAGAACACATCTTGATGGTACTATATGGAAGGTGCACATTCCTACACATACACATTGTGACAAATTAACACACACAAAACAGATGTACTTCCATACGGACCTTCTGAAACTCAAAACGACAACCTCACAACCAAGTTAGCCAGCTGAACTAGACCATGTGCAGTAGTCTAGGTAGACGTTACAACTTGAGTCAACTTGCCAAGGGCAGAGAAATAGGTCTGCAGTGAACTTGTCACACATGTGAAATCAGTGTACAGTCAAATGTTAAGACGTCAATGATCATAACGTATGGAGAAGTTTGGCTAATTGTCACCTTGCAAAATGGAAGCGTCTCACTGATGTTTAAATTAATCCATTGCAAATGTCAAAAGGTATGGGATGTCCAGGGTACATAGATGCAAACGTGTTACCACCACTGTCGAATTGATTCTGTGTATGGAACTATCATCTCACCCCAGTTAAGACACAGGGACACCTGTATCACAAGTCACAATGCTAGGGAGTACACACTGTACTGCAACTCTCAAAATATACTGCTGACAACCGGTCAGCAGCCAAACACTCATTCAGCCAAGGAAACAACCCAATGGTGATGGTACATCCTAGTAGCCTAGGAATCAACACAATAACAGTTGAGACAACACAAGAGAACTACTGCTGTGCCCGGTGATATTAATGGGGCAAGCTACATCAACATGATCTCAATCATTTTCTCTTTCAGCTGATCAGGGGTATGGGATCCAGCCATGGATTATGACCCCATTTGGCAACCCAAGCACTGCAGCAGAGCATGCCTACAATGAGACATATAGGAGGACACGCATGATAGTCGAGAGGACCTTTGGCATCCTGAAGTCGAGATTCAGGTGCCTCAACATCACTGGTGGCAGCCTCCTATACTCACCAGAAATGATCTGCAAGATCATTTTAACCTGTGCCATCCTGCACAACATTTGTGTACGAAGGAACATTTCCCTATTAGAACCAGAGCCACAAATGCCTGAAGAGGAGGAAGAGAAGGATGCTGGCCATCAACATGAGGGGGACCAACCAAACACAGCTGCAGGATTGCGTAGGCGCCAACATATTGTCAACAATTTCTTTTGAATCAACTCACCATCACCACTGTATTAACATATGTAAATAAACACCTATAATAATCACCATATCATGGTCTGGGTAATCATTTTTGCTCACCTTTATCTCTAACTATCAGAATAAGAGTGTAGCCTCATGGAGCATTGCTGACATACCGATCAGAACACAAAAATTTCCAAAGCGATTGTGATGCGTATTATTCAACAGTCACATTCACACACACTGTCAATGACATATATCCTGTACATTTCACCTTTGAAGGGCATTAGCAGAGGACCACACCTATTTCACACATACAAGTTGACAACATGATTCTTTGCAGCATATGGCACACAACTAAAACACCATCATTCAATGATGGAACAAAATGCATCATACATGAGGCAGTGGATGTGCATTTGCAACAGTAACATTAATGTATGGCCACACCCTTGACAGCAATAACTGTTACATCACCTATCTTTTCAAGGACCATGTGTGACTAGAATTCCATATAAGCAGAACATAGAGAGCACAAGTGCCACACCTATGACAAGCATTGCGCACATGGCATTCCATGTACATGTCAGCCCATGTCCTAAGTCCTGACACACCCATGTTCACAGTCTCACCCCACCCTTCTTAAGAGGTCCCTGGAATGGTAATATGTGTACCCAGATATCCCCTCCTCTACACACACACAGACTAACAATATTAATCCAGTGTGCTTCACACTTTAGTATGGTATGCCATAGTCATTGTACATCTGTCTGCATGGACGTCAGGTTAAATAATGCACTGGCTTGTAGTCTCTAAGCCCTGTTATCACCTGTAGATTGCTTCCCATGTGAAAGGTACTGTTGGCCATTTGAACTCAAATCTCACCTACAGGACTTGTGAGAAACTGATGCAGCACACACCTGTGAGCACCTCCATACAGACCAGCCATTTTAACATGCACTGCCCTTGCAGATGCTTGAAATATCATAGAAGCTGCCATTTTATTGATTACACTGTTATGCATTGCCAGAAAAATCAGCTGTGTAACACAGCCCTTGGGTTTTTGTGTCACCTTCCAAAACACAGGACAAACACAGTTTTCCATGTCAACTGTCTTGTTCTTCCTCTGACCAGTCTCAGTCAGACCACTGAGTATGTACCTTGTGAAATTGCTGGATCCTGATTGACCCTGCATCCTGTTAGCCTGACTGGCACCTGTCTGTGCGTTACCCTAAAGGTTCCTTGTGGCTACATATGTATCATAGTTGCTTTCCCAACCCTCACATTCCTCCGGGGGTATTTTGTCAGGTGGTTCTTCAATGCATACTCAAATACATTATATAGCATAATCTGCTTATTTATCGTACCATAGTTGGGAACTTGTCTCCAAATACCCAAATCATGGCCTATCCCTTGTCTGGGTCTCATGTATGCATGAGCGGCAAAGTGTGACAGTGTTCCATGGCCGTATGCAGGTGATTGGGTATGGTGCCTCCAGCAGAACCAGCAACGTCAGATAATGTGCATGAAAAGTCCACACATGTTAGGACCCTGACAGTTCACACGCTGATTCACATTGCTCACAACATATTGATGGGCAGTGCATGATGAATAGCTGTGAGATTAATCAGCACAGAGGCTATGATGTTCCCAGATGCAGTGGGAACTTTACAGGCCAACCTGTGTACAAATGTTGTAATGACACCTGCCAGTACAAGAATCCTGAGATATGATCTTACTCAGCACACCAAGGTTGCCCTGTTGACAGTCTCATAACACGTCTGCAGTGACAGGGTAGAACCATCCCCATGTGTGTTCTCAAATCCTCATTGGCTTTACTTCCATTGATCTCCGAAGGATACTCAGTAGATACAGGAATAGCCACCACAGAATCAAGACTAGAGCCGGACGGAACTGTGACAACATAGACCCATAAAAATATACAGGATTAACATTGGCCCACACACATGAACCAGACACCTCTGTGCAATTGATCACTGGAAATATGTGGCCACGTGCTGCTTGGTCTGCTGGTCCACCACTGCCACAGGAGAGTTGTGACTCTGTCATGTGACCTCAACTGTGGCGTGCCATTACAAATGAGGTTCATCTTTGGCTCTCCGTGTCAAAAACATGGTGCCCACTTAGTATGTACATGTGCCTGACTCATGGTGGGTTCACCAACAAGTACCTAGGAAGCAGGATCCAAAATTCCAGGACATGTGATGGCCAAGTTTTGGACCATTGACATTAAAAACCGTCTGCTATCTATCCGGTGCATGCTTTGTCATTTGTGGTGATATGTTACCCAAAAACTAGAAAGTGCACACCGCAGTTGTTGCTACATGTATGACTAACACATGTCCTCTCTCATTTCCACACTGACTTGCATCTGAGGGTTGGACACGTTAACTCCACATGCATACAAGCATATTTGCAATAATGCATCTTGTGATGGTGACAGAGTGGGTCAACAACAATATAAGTGGCCAATGCACACACATTGAGCCATAGGCATTGAGGTATTGTACTTATGTGCGTCAACTTGCTATCCTCTCCTGACGCCAAACATGCCCACTTTGTGCAATACATATATGTAGGCCACATGTTTGGCCATCTATTGCGTCAGTCAAGAGTGAAAATCCTGTACATGAAGTAGCCGATCATGGTCCGCAGTAGTATGATGTGTCACATGTGCCTATACACCGTCATGCCCAAAGTGGGTGCAATCAGCCTATCTCAGTATTGTCACAACTGTAATATTCCATTAAAATTGTAAAATTACCCAAACTCAGTTAATGCCTGAAATGTTGCCACATACGCGCCAGAAATGACGCACATGCATCTAAAAATGATGCTTATGGCCGAAAAATAACGCATAATGCCCTGAAAGAACCATTGGCCCTGAGCGGTATATTCCAACTATTTAAAAACATATGGATGCAGGCTCAAATCTATCCTGTGCGTCGATAAAAATGACGCGCAGACTGTATGTGTCAAAATATTTTGACGCATGACAGTAAAAATGTCCGCCATTTTAGGCAGGAAGTGATGTAATAGGATATCCTGTTTACAGAATAGGTGCAGTGGGTGTACTTTTTACTTTCACTTTGCAGTCTGTGATATTTCCTGACTGTGTGGCTATGTCTCAATTTATCTCTGTATATTTAGTGAATTTATCTCCTGTGTGGTCTTTTTATTGTCTTTTTGTGATTAAAAACTTGTTGTAGTATCCTGTCTGAGTGTTTTTTGTGGTCATTTGTGTTGTGAACTATTGCCTTTGTTTGGTTGGGAGTCTGTTGTGGGTAGTGTTAGTTTGGGTATAGCTGGGCTGTGTTAGTAGTGTTTTGGAATTTTTCCAGTCCTACTTTCCCCCTATTCTCCTTTGTTCCCCTTTATCCCCTATTTCTCTTTTTGTTAAAAAATGTTGGGTAGGCCTCATCTTGGCAGGATGGGAGAGGAGGAACTGGTTGGATTCATTTGGCTGCTGTGCCATTTCCTACCCCTAATGATTGAGGCAGGTGGGCATGTGATACAGGGGTATCACACTGAGGTACGGAGGCTCTGGTGGGCAAAGGTGTTGCATCATCTGCAAAGGATTTATAAGACACCCAGAAATGAGCACCAGCTGAAGCACCGCTGGGCTGACCTTGTCTCCAGGGAGCAAGATCTGCTGGACCACCTGGGGATTGTGATTGGTGGCCCTGTTGGTGAGTACAAATCATGTTAATGTGAACGTTTAATTGCTATGTAGTGACATCAGCTAATTTTTACAATATCTGCCGGCAATATTGTTGAGTGTGTGGAATGCTACTGATACATACAGGGTCATATTTCTACTTTGTTAAGGACCACAATTGCTAGCTGTTAGGAAGCAAGAGCTCTGCAAACTTACTGAATACATTTGCATTATGTAAGTTAGTGCCACCTTTGTGTCAAACAGAAACACAAATCAGGAGCCAATTATGTATAGATATAGGCCACAGTTGCCTGTGAGGTATAGAAATTTCCAACTCATTACCATCATTTGTTGACAAAACAGCTAGACTGACTTTCTAAACACAAAATGAGGCAGAAAATTAGTGGAGGCTTCACATCAATTGATGATAGCAATGTGGCGCGAACATATGTCTCATGTGTGTCTGGTGAGTGTGTAAGGAAACCGATCATGGAAATTCCAAAAATCTTAGGGATTATTGTGCCCCTCCTTCATTTCGGATACTTGTCTGATCTGGATTTGGACACATAGGTAACAAGTTCTAGCTGCGCTCAGCTAACATCTTAGACTGGTATTTGGAGTTTGTAATGCCACATTTCGATTAGGGATGGCTGGCCAGAGGTATGCACATGGGTTCATATCTCTATGGTTGGTGCAACTGATCATAGCTGTGCCACATCAAATGAAGAAACTGTAACACAATGAGGGCTAACAACTGTCCCTGGCCCTCTGTACATTGTACCTGTGTGTCATAAATTTGTCATAGTCACAATGGCTGGTTGACTGGTAGTGCAGTCCTCACGGACAGTGGCTTTGAATGTCTCTCATGGATACACATGATGAGACGAATACACTCCATGATTATGTCTGCTCACTAATGAAGGAGCATGTTTGCCACCACATGATAGTTAGGGCCACTGCATGTGTGCAGATATGTGTGTATCACTCGCTGGAGACCCAGGGTCTGTACATGTTAGCCGTGCTATGTAGGATGCAGTATCATCATGTCTGAGAGGCTTTACTTTCTGATGTAATCTTACACATAGTATTTGTCTTTGGAATTGTTGTACAGTACACAGACATTGAACACATTTCTCACTTCCATGCCTTACAGGTGGACCGGCACCCTACACTGTTGCTGAGGTGGCTCGATTTGAGGACCCAGACAACTCCAGTAAATGTTGATATGTCTGTTATGTGTTATGTTTGCCGGTGATATGTGACGGACTCTAGGTCAGTCCTGTAGGCACGGCAATGTGAATAGAGATGAGTCATGTGGATTAAACTTGATGCAGAAAAAGTCGCACTGGACCATATTAGTGAATTAGTCAGCCAGTCAGACCCGAATTCTCCCAGAATAGGGATGCCAAATGCTTTCCCACAGACTTCTGCTTCCCTATTCACTAATGTACTTATTGAACTGTAGGTTAAACTTCCTAGCAGCATGTAGCTCCACATGTAGTGCTACGAGTGTGTGGCACTTGAGTGCAATGGCCTAGGTGTGCATGCAACTCATGGCCAGGGGTGTTCTTGCATCTCTGTGTTTGTTGTAAGTCATGGCTTACTGGTAGTAAATGATGTGGACAAAGGTCTGCATTTCCAAACATGAATGTCGATGGGATTGGTCAAGGGTTAGCTGTCTCCTATTTGGAGATCATCCTTACCAGTGGTGTGTGTGCTGGGCCAAACACATGTCCAGCTTTCCTAAGCTTCCTGGGTGTCCTTGTTGTTAGAAATTATTGGTTGATAGTCCACCATCCCCCCTCAGACACAGGCATAGGGTTGTGAATAGTGTACCTAGGACTGATGATACAAGTTTGGTACACAGACATGTAAATCAGTGAATCACTTGTCTGAACCTAGTATACACAGTCATGTTTAGCAAATGCTTACTATACTGGCAAGTCCATTTACAACTCACAGATGATGTGGTCCCAGATTTCCATCCCGTACAATGACATTTATAGCCCTGGCAGTGGTGGAGGATGTTCTAGCATGATTGTTAGCTGACAAATGGCAGAACTATGATGCCAACATCATGGCAGTTGTTACCCATCTTGTAGGGTTTGGATGTGCTATGTGTGATAGGACCTTTGTAGGCTGGCTTGACATGTACTTCCTCAGAGACAATCAATGATCTGTATGATGATATGAGCTGTTACAAGTACAATAGATGTATTGTCTGATTTACTTCTTGTGCCATTTCACACAATGCAGTACCTAATGATAGATTTTCTATTTGTCTTGACAGCTGCAAATATGACTCCCATCCAGGTCAGGGAGTTTCAACAGCGGGCAATGAGATACCGCCACATCCTTGATGTCGAGTCTGGGTACCGAAAAATGGCCCGCATATATCGCCATGAACAAGCCTCCGGAGCCTGGAGGGCATTTGCACAAGGCGGCCCTTCTTTGCCTCCCACAACCATCACCAGCACCACCACCACTACCACCCATGTGGCACCACCAGCAGCTGGGACAGTTGCCGGACCATCCACAGCAACAGCTCCGGGACCAAGCACAGCACCACCTGCAGGGCAGCCTACAGCCATGGACACAACACAGGCCCATACTTCCTCGGCTGGCACCCAGACCACCCCTGCTGCAGCCATTGACCCTGCTGATTTTCCACAAATGCAACGGAAATTGGCCTGTGTCCTTAGAAAGATGAGCAGACTGCGGCAGGAGGTCTGACAGGTCAACCAGCGGGTGCGTTCCATCAAAAGGACCCTCCGGAGGGCCAACCTGTAGACAGTGAGACCGACATGATTCCCTCCTCTTTCATGGTTCTTATACTTTGTGGGTTTAGGGGGCTTAGTGTTAGGTTAGTATAGGTTGTTAGTTTAGTTAGTGTTAGTGGGTGAGGGGTGGGGGTTCCTGAATATTTCTACTTTTTATTTTATCTGTGTGTGGGTTGGCGGGTGGTGGGCAATGTTGGGGTTCTTGTGTTTAAAAAATATATATATATATATATTTGTTTAGTATAGGATAGTATGTGTTTAGGTTAGTATATGTTGTCCTCCATGTGTCCCTTCTCATAATGGTGTTAGGGGGGTTGATGTTTAGAACGTTTCATTAAATGTGATAAGTAACTTTAGCTTAGGTTAGTTAGGGACAGTTGTGGGCAATGAGTAGTTAGAGTAGAATAGGGTAGGTAAGTTTTTTCCCCGAGTTTTCACTGTTTAATAAATATGTAGGTAACCCTTTACAGTATGTGTCACATACTTGTTGATCAGGATCTTGGCATGAGTGTACAGTGTCTCTTTTGTATTACATGTTGTGTCCTATGCTGCAAACAAATCCCAACTGAGCTGTAACATTGGCAGCTACCCCAAAGCTACTTAGCTAAGATTCAGCCATTCATTGCAACCACCAATCACAGTTACTATGGATCCCAAAGTGTTTTTTTTCGTGAAGTATGTTTTCAGTGTCACATACTATGCTTCCAGATTTAGTATTGGGGACACTGTGTTATGTCTGACTGCAGTCTCATGTCCAAGCAACCCATTATAAGGTGAGTGTTGGTAAGCTCTCTTGTATTATAGTGTACATAACTCACATGGATCATTTGTTACACTGTTCAGTATGATTACTTATTTGGATGTAAACTCATACACCTCCATTCATGCAGTTTGGTGTGTGTTAGCTTATATTTGTGGGCAATGTTACATACGTTAGTTTTGCATTGAAGCAACATTTTGAAGGCACTATTTTCTGGTTTTGACATCCCTTGAGGAAGCGTTAATCTGTCCAACACAGCATTATGATGTATCCTTTCTCTTTTCCTCAGTAATAAGGAAAAGGGCAGAGTATGGGAGAATCCAGGCCACTGTGCATAGTTATCAGCCCACATTAGTTCCGGATAGTTGTATTGACAATCTATGATAATTGACAGGAGGCAAAATTCACTGATCTACTGCACGGTTGAGGTGTCACATTACACAGAGACAAAGTGCTGGTGTAAGTGCTATTTATTTAAAAGTGCTGTAGTGCTATATGTACATTGTCCATGATTGTAAGTCCATTATAGTGACATCTTCCATTGTGATCCTACACAAGTGCAAAAGGATATGTCATTAGACATGCTGGGGTGAAGTGTCAGGCAGTGCAGAGGGACAGGACTTGCCAATGAGTTAGTGAGAGACAATCACTGGGCAGGCTGACAAGATAAACAGTGGTTTGCAGAACAGTGCTTGAGTACAGTTGTTGCAAGACTGGCATGTTACAAAGCGCAGGACCTTGGTAATAGGTGGCCATGTGGCATGGACTAGTGCCACTGGGTACTTTTACATGTGAAGGTGATCTGTTCCTGGTCTTCATCTTCTGATGTATGTGTTGCCTCCTCTGCCCTTGTTGGTGGTGGTTGTGAAGGGGCAACACACACCTCAGTGTGTGTAGACGTGGAGTCAGACATCCAGGTAGCTGCTACCTGTGGGGGTCTTAAGGGCAGTACTGCTGCAAGGAGGATCTGCTGGTTCTTAAGAATAGCAGCCACATCACAATGGTAGGCAGCCAGGTCAGCCCTGAGGGGTTCAATGTTGCATTCGTGCATGCGTTGACAGGATTGCTGTTGAAGGTGTTGGGTCAACTGTATTACAGCTGTGCTGATTTCCTTCATCCTTTTTTCTACTTCCTGCAAGATAGTTGTTCGCCCCTTGCATAGCTGCTGCCTGTTCTTCAGTTGACATCATGCACGAACGCACCCCCTCTAGGCGGGCTGCCATAGTTTGCATCCCCACCCGCACCCGCACCTCCTTGGCCAGCTTCTGCTGTACTCCGACTACAGTTCTCTCAAAGCTGGTGCCAGAGTCCTCAGCTGTATTGGAGCTGGTAGGACGTACAATTGGGGTGGTGGGTGGATCCTCTGCGATGGCTGCTGTATCTGTGCTCCTCCTTGTGACTGAAGGTGGGGTCTGAAGGGTTCCCAAGGACCTCTTGAAGGGTCTGCGGGCTGATGTTTGTCAGCTCATCATCCATGTCATCAGGGTAGTCCTGGACAGGCATATCCGCAGGAGATCCATCGTCCTCTGCAATGAGATACGGTACAATTAGTGTGTCTGTGTTGTGGCATTTGTGATGTGACATACCTGCCTTGTGATGATTTTCAATTTGTGATCTTGGTTCCTGTTCATTGCTCCAGTCTTTCTGATGGGCATTCTCCCAGGCCTATGCCCCACCTGCATGTCACATGTATTGTGGTCAGTTTGTGGATTTGTCAGCATCATCTCCTCTAGGTGTTGTTTCTGGCAAATAGTGAATTGCCACCTTCTTGTCCTACTCAACCCTCCCCCTACTTCCATTCTCATGGTGAAGCCTTTCACTGGCTGTGGGTGCTCAGATGGCACTAGCAGCATACTTAACAATCTGGACCTGCCCAAGTCTCTGATCTTTCACATCCACCTATAGGTAGTTGAAATGTAGCGTATACTATATATAGCACTGTAATGGCACAATATGGATGTCAGCATTGGTAATGTGTACTGTTGATGTTGGGGAATGTGTGGTACATTGGATTGCCCTGATAGTGGTAGCAGTGTCCTATTTCCTCCTCTGACTGTGCAGGTGTATGTCAGTGACCAGTTACATGTGTCCTCCCCCTCAATGCTGTTGTCTGAGCAGTATGACATTTGGGATGTTGCATTGTGACCCAGGCACAGGATGGGCCCTGACATATGCAGCATGGGTGTGACATTCCTGCTGTGTACCTCCTAATGTGGATGACATTGGCTGATGTTTGCAGCAACTATGGACATTCACATTTGACAGGACAGGAACATTTGTCTTGTTTCAGAGGATTGTTAACGTTGTCATCCTAAACCCTCTAATTTGGGTGTGTATGATCCATGTGGACGTTACTGCCATTGGCTACTTGACCACCACACACAGCAGAGGTGGTAGTGGCAACTGTTGTCAATGTTACATTCAAGTTGTCGGTATGGCTAGAGGTTGTTAATTGGGCCCTAGTTAATGTAGGGAGTATAGTGGCTGACGTGTGACAGGATATCAGTTTGACATTGTGCCCTTCCCTCCTGGAGTGGCTTTACCTTTGCAACATCGTTGGCAGGGCAGGTTACCCCCATGGAAAGGTTGTTGGTGTTGTGTAGTTGTGTGCCCCAGGTTTCCTCTGAATGGGCCATGCCCCCGTGCCATGCCCGTTTACCCATGCCACTCCATGTATATGATGACTTACATGCATTGTGCAGTAGGTATTCCCCCTGCTGGCAGTTAACATTGGTGCATTTTAATTCCCCATGCAACTTACCCTGCATGTGCGTTGTCTCCTGGTAGTCTGCGCTGTCCTGTCCTTGGATCCCTGTGACGATCTCCTCAGGGATGACGGCTGCGACCATCTCCTACATGTTGTCCAGGGCCTCCTGTGGTGCTGGACTCCCACCTCCAGTCGGCAGTGCTGCCTTCCTGTTCCTGGCCATCTTTTCCTTGGTCCTGCGCTTGCAGTCATGCCAGCGTTTCTTGCGCTCGATGACTGTTCTGCGTACTTCTGCCACACTGTTAATCTTGTCAACAATTTGTTGCCATATTTCCTCTCTCCTACTGATTGGCAACTTTGAGGTGATGGTGCTGGTGTTCCGTCATCTCTTTAACCAGGATTTCCTGCTCCTCTGCACTGAAGCAACACTTTATTTTCTTCTTCTCCCTGTCCTGGGTCTTGTGTGGGTCCTCCTGGCTGGTTCCTGGTCTGTTGTCTTCTTCCTGGGGTCTGTACAAGCATCTGGGATCCATTTTGGCTCTCCTCTGCACGAATGGCTGTGTTTGCTGAGTTTTGACTCTATTGCATCAAAAACCGCAGCACATCCGGTTTACGGTGTCATAAATCGGCTCACAGTCATTTCCGCCGCGTTAACATTGTTTTCCTTTAAGACGTGACGCTGTGATGTGCGTTAAAGAAAATGACTCACACCTGTGGTTTGCGCCGTAAAATTGATGCCAGCACGACGCACAGAAATGGCGTTAGCCGGCGGTAACATTTTTGACACAAAACTGTGTTGGCGCAGTTTTGCGTCAAAAAGTATAAATATGGGCCTTAGGGCCTCATAATAAACATGGCGGTTCAGACCACCATGCCGGTGGTTGTGAAAAATATAATGTGCAAGAGTGGGCCGCCACAGATGGCCCTCCGCCATCGTCAGGCTACCGCCGATAGGCAGCCTGACGATGGCGGATATCATTTTCCGATAGAGCGGCTTTCGGATAATGAACCCTTGTTCCTCCAGACTTTCCCTGGCGGGTTCCCCCGCCACAGAGAGGTTGGCGGAAGGGGTGCTCCAGGGCCCTCCTAGGGCCTATGCACTGCCCATGCACTTGGCATGGGCAGTGCAGGGACCCCCGTGCAGTGCCCATCGCACAGGTCACTGACCGATTTACGGCCAGTGATCTGCATGATGGGTGCTGCTGCACCCACCACACAGCGGCATTGACGGCGGCTCCATGTGGAGCCGTTGGCAATGTCCCGGTCCTGCATTCTGCTGGGCCGGCGGGCCGAAACAATGTACATTACATGGCCGGCGGGGTCTTAAGGGGGTTGGCTGTCTATGAAAAGACTGCCAGCATGAACACGGCGGGGTTTTTCCCGCTGTGTTCATAATGACCCCCAAAGTTTAATAATCCTTAAAAGCTGCAACCTGGGTGGGACACAGACCGGAGTTTAGGAGAGCCAGTCTGTCTTTTTGCATCTTTAAGTGTTTGATGAATCAGTGCTAGGCCACAAAGGAGGGGCCTGGACACATCCAAGGAACAGAGAGATTGGGCTAAATAGGGAATCTAATAGAGTGGGCATAGGGACCAGGATCAACCTATTAATGCCCACGTGAAAGTGGCTGATATCCAGGTGTTTACCCTGGAACCTCGTATGAATCTTGATGTGGGAGCAATCAGCTTTGGAGTCCTGGCTTGCTGTTCTGCCTTGCTGCCTCTTGTTTCCCTGGCTGGCTGAAAAGAGCTGCACCTGCATCCCTTGAACACAGAAACTCCAAGGGAAAGGTGGCTGGCCTCCTGATATGAAGTCTCAAGTGGTGCCATCCCGGTCATGGACTCTTGGAAGTGGGCTTAAGGCGGTTGCTCCAGCAGAAGCCACACATTTTCTGTTGAACCGACACATCGCCTCTGTTACGTGGGTCAGATCTGGTGCATCGCCTCTGTTCCATGGGTCAGAACTGTCACATCACCTCAGTTGTGCAGGTCGGAACCGACGCTCTTTCATTACGTGGCCCTTACTATTGCTGCATAAGTGCAACTGGTCATTGCATCAGGCAATGTACATTTGTATAGCAGTGCATCAGATAAACACAAATGTTGAGAATGTGCCTGATATACCTAAGAAATTATACATTGGGCATGGCTGGCTGGATACCGGGAAGTGTATATGTCACTTTCACTTTCTGTTAGCGTTTGTTGGTTGGAGTTGCAGGTTTCTGGAGAGGTTGGAGAGTTTGGAGAAGTTTTTGGCTGTTTGTAGAGAGGTCTGTGTCTAGTCTGTTCCTGTCAAATATGTTTTGTGTTTAGTGCTTAAGTGGTGTTGTTTTGTCTTTTTTATTGTTGAGTGTTTGTGCATTTTGGGGTAATAGTTAACTATGAATAGTTAGGGAGTGTTAGGGGTTATACTTTTTGTTTTTGGGTTAATGTTTAGGTAGGGCTTGTGCCATTGTGGCCATGTCGGGGAAAGGAAGAGGTACAAACTTCAGTGCCAGGGAAGTTGGTTGTCTCATCTGGCTGGTGGAGCACATCCTGCCAATGATGTTAGCTTGGAGGGGGAGGGGTCAGCCAGGGGTATTAACCAAAAGATTGGAAGGATAAGTGGGAGTGAGTGTGATGGTACCTAAGCAAGGTGACCCATGAGGTGTGCTTCATCTACCAAATCAAACATTTTTGGGCGGACCTCATAGTCCGGGAAGCAGATAGACTACCTGGGTTTGGAGACTGGAGGGCACGTACACATGTATTAATGTACCATCGGCAGGTGGTAAAACAGATAACGTTGTTAAGGTACAAATCAACATATATTTGCAAAGTGTAGATGCCTTGTGACACACAAGCAATACAGAGTAACTCCAAGGGGCAGATGTACCAAACCGCCACACAAAGCAGCACACCTGGCATAAATGCAGTGTTGCCTTATAAGGAGCTACCACTCTTTATGCCAAGAATTGCTAAGCAGCCCATTGTCCAAATGAGGGTTATCATTTAGCTATATCCAGAACAGAAGAAGATTTGGACTTGTAAGTGTAATTGGATAAACCATTTATTGCTGTTTTCCTTCACTCATATGAAGCAAACGTTGCACAATATGTTGCTATATCATCCCTTATAGCTAGAATCTCAATGCAGATCATTATCCACACTGCGCGATGTACTGGGTATGTCTCTGTGGCAATGCTAATACCTATGTACCAAGGGACAAATCTATCAAAACGTCTTGTAGCGCAGTACAGCAAATCACTTTCCTGCCCTGTGTGAAAGTGAATGAGCAGGAATGTGTTATATGCAATGATTTACAGTGCATTCCTGTCCTTTCCTAGCACTGGCACTCTTTTAGCTGCCTAATGACAATGCTTGCACCCTTGTGTCATGATGCAAAGGGTCCTGAAATTAAGCTGGTCAGTGGTTCGTACAACAGCACATGCATAGGGCCTGATTTTGACATATGATTTGACATCTCTGACCTTTCACCTCCTGTGAGATCAGCCCTGTGAGTTGACTGGCTGCATCCATGTCCAGAAACCCTATACATATGTGTGTAAGAGTGTCTAAATGAGCCATGGCACTGGAATGTCATAGTGCTTGGTTAAGATTTGGAAGTGCGTTGCTCTACATTTAATACAATGTCTCCATTGTTGTTTTGCAGGTGGACATTGTCCAATCACCTGAGGCGAAGTTGACCGATTTGAGGATAGTGATGCGGCAAGTAAGTGTCATGAGTGAACGGTTGCAACTCTGTGACGTGTGTGTGATCCACGGTAGTTGTAAAGTGTGATGTGTATGGGGAAGTATACACCACCTGCCAACAAATCACTCAGAATCATTGAGCAAACACCTCAAGTGTGACAACAGATTTCAAGAAAAACAAGGAGGCGTGTTCATGTGAGTGTATTGTAAACATAGGTTTTGGTAAGTGTTTTCATAAGGACCCAACTTGAAGTATGGGGATTGTATACCTGTGACAGTACCTGTCTGTCATGCCAAATATACTATGCTGAAACATTCATGATATTGTTAGCAGGTTAGCCATCACATTGCATTCATTGCACAACAGATAGATGCTGAAAACATGCCAGTAACATCCCAACTTTGATTGCATCCTGAAAAAAAAACATGAAAGGTACAAGTAAAATCCCAACATTTGTTGCCACAGGGGTGAGAGTCATTTGTATGACATTTTAATATTCCCTCAATATTACCACTTGACTGAGGTATACCTGTTGTTATTCTGCCTCAGAAGTGACTGACCCTCTATCAGAGGTGTCCATGTCAGACCAATGTAGAATGGAATTATAGTGTACCCATTACACTGATGCCATGGAGACCGCATAGATGTTAGGGTTACTAATGTATTGACCCAAGGTTTTCTTCATTACAATAGCCCTAAACTTGTCTAATTGACATTGTCAGGGTAGATGAGCACATGACAGAGAACTTACTCTGTGACCTAGCAGTTGTGCCATGGATGCCAACCTGCATACCATAGTAATTGATGTATCTGTTGACCTCAGAGTGGCAATAGCATTGTTGAAATACATATGCAGCCCCAGTAGGCCTCACTGCATGTATACATAGTCAATGCCCTAAGTTTGGCCAGCACGACATATGCTTTAGATTTCACATATATTAACATGTCAATGCCAGTCCTATGGGTAGTATCTAACCTATGTGGCATTTATGTCAAGCTGTCATGCAGTGCTATGTGGCAAGCCACCTTGCTGCACTGCTTTAAGGGCATGAATGCACAGTGATTTCATGATACAGCACATTCCCGTCCTTTCCTACTGGTGGCATACTTTTGCCTGACTACCATCAATGCTGGCTGCCTTGTATCATTGTGCGAGTGGACCTATTTTGTTCTTGGACAGGAAAGGACAGTTGCCACGAAAATGACACTGCTGAGAGATTTTTTACTCTTTCCTATGTGGGGCAGAGTGTAGCACAGGAAGAATGAGGTAACATAAATGCAAAATCTGAATGTTTCTCCCGGTTTAGGTTCACCTGTAGACTTGGTGTATTGTGACATGTTTCCAGGTAACGCCCTAATGCTAAATCTGTGAAGCTGTCAAAATAAGGCTGTTGACGCAGTGAAATGCCCATCCTCTATCCATGGAATTGCTCCCTGTTGCAGACTAAGGCGAGTCAGCAATGTGTGCTGCCTTGCATTGCTCAAGATGACTTAATATATGCAAAGCAACACAAGCTGCTGTTGCTTACCTTTACACATCTCACTTGGGTTTTGCCTTAACCTTCCCCCCCTTGCATGATGCAAGACCAACAGCAAAAGTGTACATATCAGGCCTATGAGTTGTATTTACCATTGACACATGTGAATGAGTGGGGACACTGATATGACTAAAATGCAGGGTTCCATATTGAGCCTAAATAGATATTTTGTACAACTTCACTGAACGTACTTGGGTGATTTTGACATAATGTAATTGGAGAAGTCATTGCAATGAAGGAATATTGGACATTTTAATATATCAATATTAGTTGTAGAAACAGAAAGGCACTTAACATTGTTCTACAGTGTCAGTTATATTTTGTAATATGTGATGTACATAATATACTTGCCCTAATCAGAGGTATAATTTTCTCCCTAGCTCACATGACACCTGAAATGACAAGAACCTTTGCCCTGAGATGGACACAGCATTCCAGCATCTAAAAGACTGCACATGTGTTAGACCTGGCATCCTTGGCCTGTGCTGTGTGCTGGACTCTGTTTTTGCTGTTTTAGTACTCTGGGCACTTTACTACTGCTTACTAGTGCTAAAGTGCAAGTGATCCTGTGTAAAATGTATTTGTAATTGGCTTTACCATGATTGGCACATTTGATTTAATAGTAAGTCTGTAGTAAGTCCCAGGGCCTGTAAATCAAATGCTACTAGTGGGCCAGCAGCACTAGTTGTGCAACCCACATTAGTAGCCCTGTAAACATGGCCCACACCTGCCACTACAGTGTCTGTGTGTGCAGTGTTAAACTGCCAGTTCGACCTGGCAAGTGTACCTATTTGCCAGACCTAAACCTTCCCTTTTTATACATGTAAAGCACCCATAAGGTAGGCCTTAGGTAGCCCCATGGGCAGGGTGAAGTGTATGTTGAAGGTGGGACATGCACGGATGTGTTTTACATGTCCTAACAGTGAAATACTGCCAAATTCGGTTTTCACTGTTGCAAGGCCTATCTCTCTAATAGTTTAACATGGGGGTTGCCTTTAAATATTCTTAAAGTACAGATTCCCTTTGAGAGAAAATAGAAAAATGGAATTTGGGGAACTCACAATTTACAAATACATATTTTAGTGAAGTTGTTTTTTAGATTTTTAGTTTGAAAATGCCACTTTTAGAAAGTAGGCATTTTCTTGCTTTAACCATTCTGTGCCTGTTTGTAGATTCCCTGTCTGGGTCAGACTGACAGTTGGGCTGTTTGTGAATCTTCTCTAGAGAGTGACACAAATGGAGCTGGAGTGAAGCCTGCATATCCTGATGAGCCCCCTCTGAGCTAGAGTGGAGGGACGAGTGATCACTTACACCTGAATAGGCTGTGTCTGCCCTCACACAATGCAGTCTCTAACCCTCTGGTGTGTGTCTGGGTCCTGGCCTGGGCAAGGCAGGGTCTTGTGAACAACAGAGACTTTCCCGTGAAGTTTTCCTACTTCAAAGGAATAAAAGGGTATATGTAGTGTACCCTAAACCCCAGACGTTAGACCATTAGGACCCTCTGCCAAAGAGAAGAGCTGAAAAGTTGAGGAGAAGTGCTGCCCCTGTCTGTGCTTCAGTGGGCTATCCTGGAATTGCTGCTTCTGCCTGTGATATGGGACAAAGGTGGTCATTACAACCCTGGCGGTCGGTGTTAAAGCGGCGGTAACACCGCCAACAGGCCGGGGGTAAAAAATGTTGAATCACGACCGAGGTGGAAACCGCCAACAAAGACAGCCACTTTAACACTCCGACCGCCACAGCGGTACAAACAAACAGCGCGGCGGTCATCGCCAACAGACAGGCGGAAGACAATGTACCACCCACAGTATCATGACAGGCCAATCCGCCACCTTTTCCGGGGCGGATTCACTGTGGATAAAACCACGGCAGGAGCAGGAACTTCGAAGGGAAAACGCTCACCTCTACACACTCCACGAGGAACGAGGACACCATGGACCCGGAACTCCAAATCCTACCTGCGATAGACTTCCTGCTCCTGTACCAGGAGCACGAACGCCAGCGGCGAAGACCACGTGAGTACTGCACCTATGACACAGGGGAGGGAAAAAACAGGGACACACATACGCAACACCCCCACCCTCACCCACTACAACACACACACTAATACATATCTATACATCATAGTTACACCCCCCAAAACCCCCGGAAGAATGCAAAGACCAAAGGAAATGATTGTAACCGTTGCAATCTATCAAAATACAGTATTATAAAATATATATACACTATAAACAAATATATACACCAAGAATACAAGTCCAGGTATTGCACCAACTATAGTCCGTGGACCACTGGGCCCAAAATGCATGGGCGAGGCCCACAATCGATACCAGATCAAAACAGAGAGAACACTGCAGGGGCATCAGATAGAAATACAACAGGCACCTCAGGGGGAAGGGAAGGTGGGGCACCTCAGCCGGATGAGTGCACGACGCCAGATCTACGAGGGGGCTCCATGACCACTGCTCCATCCTGGGGAGTGCAAAGCCACAGTCTCTCAAGTCTCTACAGTGGGTTCTTTGCCCACTGTTCAATCCTGGGGAGTGCAAAGCCACAGCCTCTCAAGTCTATACAGTGGGTGGTTTGCCCACTGTTCCATCCTGGGGAGTGCAAAGCCACAGTCTCTCAAGTCTGTACAGTGGGTGAGTTGCCCACTGTTCCATCCTGGGGAGTGCAAAGCCACAGTCTCTCAAGTCTATACAGTGGGTGGTTTGCCCACTGTTCCATCCTGGGGAGT
Organism: Pleurodeles waltl; assembly: GCF_031143425.1. Taxonomy (NCBI): domain Eukaryota; kingdom Metazoa; phylum Chordata; class Amphibia; order Caudata; family Salamandridae; genus Pleurodeles; species Pleurodeles waltl. The sequence goes on along the minus strand of NC_090443.1, from coordinate 235,985,599 downwards.
GCAAAGCCACAGTCTCTCGTCTCTACAGTGGGTGGGTTGCCCACTGTTCCATCCTGGGGAGTGCAAAGCCACAGTCTCTCAAGTTGATAACAGTCTCCACTGGTTCTGGAGGGGGACTGGTGCCCAGAGTGCTTCATCCTGTGAAGGACAGAGGTAGTGGATGGATCTCTCCACTGGTTCTGGAGGGGGACTGGTGCCCAGAGTGCTTCATCCTGTGAAGGACAGAGGTAGTGGATGGATCTCTCCACTGGTTCTGGAGGGGGACTGGTGCCCAGAGTGCATCACTCACCCCGTGACGGTCCCAGTTGCGTCAGTGCCCCTGCCGCTCATGGGCTAGCGGTGCTTGAGTTGGCGGTGCCCTGTTCAGCGGTGCTTGCCCTGTTCAGCGGTGCTTGAGTTGGTGGTGCCCTGTTCAGCGGTGCTTGAGTTGGCGGTGCCCTGTTCAGCGGTGCTTGAGTTGGCGGTGCCTGTTCAGTGGTGCTTGATTTGGCGCTGCCCTGTTCAGCGGTGCTTGAGTTGGTGGTCCTTTATGGCCCAGCGGGGCTTGTGATGACGATCATTCATGGCCCAGCGGGGCTTGTGCTGGCGGTCCTTCATGGCCCAACTGGGCTGGGGCTGGCGGGGCCCTCCTGGGCAGCTGGGCTGGGGCTGGGGCTGGCGGGCCCTCCTGGGCAGCTGGGCTGGTGCTGGAGGGGCCCTCCTGGACAGCTGTGATGGGGCTGGCGGGGCCCTCCTGGGCAGAGGGGATGCTGCTCTTCCCAGACTTGCCGGGTTTCTTGTGGCCCTTCCCCACCTTGGGAGGTGTCACAGCTGAGTCCACACGCCCACGGGACCCCTGGGAGGGGCTATGGTGGCTGGAGTCTTCCCCCTCTCCCGCTGGGCACTGGCCAACTTCTGATGCTTCACGGGGGGGACTGTCTGTGCTGTGGCTCAGTGCCACACTGGCTGTCCTGGTGGCCGGTGCACTCCACATACCTGTGACTACAGGCATCACTGGTCCCAGAGAAGTTGTGGCTGAGGTGCTAGTTCGGGACCTATGAAATGGACGGGGTGGGGGAGGTGTGGGAAAAAGGTCAAGGCTGGACAGGAAAAGGTTTTTGGACACACTGGGACGGGTAGCTGGAGGAGGTTTGGAGTGGAGGAAGAGGTGGTCGTAGTAGGAGGTGTACGTTTGGTGACTTTGGGTGCATGTGCATGCGCTGGAGGCTGTTCTGAGGTGGATGGCTGTTGGGTGGGTGTGTGGCTGCGTTTGTGTATCTTGGGAGGGGGCGTCACAAACACACTGGGAGAGGACACAGGGGACGTGTGAATGGTAGTGGGGGTGGTGACTGCACGTGAGCGGGGTGTGGTGGTGGGCATGCTGGTGAGGGACGTAGTGGCTGAAGAGGTAGTGCATGCAAGTGTGTGTAGACGAGACTGGGAGGGAGGAGGGAGACGACGAGGAGGGGGACACAGTGGAGGCAGTGGATGTTGGTGTGTCTGCATGTGTGTGATGCTTGCGTGAGTGCCTGTTGGATGTGTGGTGCTTATGTTTGCCTGAGCTTCCCTTGTGTGGTGAGGTGTGTGCAGGCTGGTCTGATGGTGTGCTTGGGATAGGCAAAGGTACAGGGGATTGGGTCTGGGTGTAGGAAGTTGGAGGGGGGAGGTTAGACACAGGGACAATGGCTGCCATCAGTGCTGAGGCCAGAGTTTGAAAGGCTCGGTGAAGGGCCGCCTGACCAGAATGAATGCCCTCCAGGAATGCATTAGTTTGTTGCAACTGCCTTTCTACACCCTGGATGGCATTCAAAATGGTAGACTGCCCAACAGTGAGGGACCTGAGGAGGTCAATGGCCTCCTCACTGAGGGCAGCAGGAGTGACTGGGGCAGGGGCTGAGGTGCCTGGGGCGAAGGTGATGCCCACCCTCCTGGGTGAGCGGGCACGGGGTGAAGGCTGAGGGGCTGCTGGGAGGCGGTGCTGGTAGGGGGGTGGCAGCTGTACCTGTAGATGCGGGGGGCACAGATGTTGCTGTCACCACAAGGGAGCTCCCATCAGAGGACGAGTCCATGTCGCTGGTGTCAGCTCCGGTCCCCGCCTTGGAGCTCCCCTCACCCTCCGTCCCACTGGTGAATTCAGAGTCCGTAGTGTGGCCCTCCATGGCCATGTGGGATGCAGCTCCCTCGTGCTCCGGTGCCACTGCTCCTCCGCCTGATGATGCTAATGCACACAAGAACAGGGAAACCACAAAAAGGGGGGGACAGAATAAAGACATGTTGAGTCCATGGATTACCGCTACCGTTGGTGGACAATACAGACACAGAATCCCCCTGCACTACACCGCGCACTTGGGCTCCACAGTGCAATTCATGGGAAATGGCCTACAAGGCTATTGACGACATCTGCACACATAGATGACACAGAGGCATGAATAGCTGTACTTGGCACTTTACAGAGGTGGGGTGGGGTGCCACAGGGCCATGCCTTACGGAGGGGCCTAGCCTACAGAACTCACCCTGGCCTAGGGAAACCCACAGTCCTCCTCCCCCACCCAGACAACTCCACTGCGCTCAATGTCAGCTGAATGAGAGTGTACTCACCCCCTTGTGTCTGCTGTGATGCCCTCAAGCGCACATGTAACTCCAGGTAAGCCACCGCCAGGATCCTGAACATCAGGGGAGTCATGGTTCGATGGGCACCCCTCCCACGTTGGGAGGCCATCCCCAGCGAGCCTCCGTGGTCTTCTTGCTCCAGTGGCGAATGTCCTCCCATCTTTTCCGGCAGTGGGTGCTCCGTCCGTGGTAGACCCCCAGGGTCCGGACGTCCTTGGCGATGGCACGCCAAATATCTTTCTTCTGGTGGGCGCTGACCTACATGAAATGTACAGGGGAAGAAGAGAAGTCATTACCAACTGCAGCGTCAAAGTGAGTGGCCCCCATCCCTACCCTTGCCATGTGGCACATGCACTCACCGTCTTACATGCACACAGCACTCAGCCCCCTTCCTTCTAACATGCAGCCCTCTCCACACAGGCATATCCCATACAACATGCTCCCTGTGTACTTACCTGTTGGTCGGGAGGACCGTAAAGTAGCGTGTACTGGGGGAGGACCCTATCAACGAGCTTCTCCAACTCCTCCGATGTGAAGGCAGGGGCCCTTTCCCCGGACGCACGAGCCATTGTCTCTTCCAGACTGAGGTCACAGAAGCACTTGCAGTGTAGGTCCTCTCCTGTCGAAGATCAGGTATCGAGTGATTGAAGTGATAGAAAATGGCGGTCACGTCCGCGGCGGTCACGTCCGTGGCGGTGCGTACCATCACCGCCGGCGTACATCGTCATTGGCTCCTGGGACCCATAGGGTCCAATGTTAACCAATGCAGCATTGCGCCGCGGTCTCCGACCGCGTACCGCGACGGTGTACAACACCAGCGCAGTTACCTCACATCCCATTGTCCCACTTTAGAGGTCAGACAGCCACCATTTCAGGGCCCACATGGCCTCATTTTCAACTGCGTCACACATACCTAGGCCAAGCTTCAAAACACATACAGGCCACCTTTGTGTATGATTGGTGTTCTGGGTAACCTGTGGGTACGTACCTCTGAGTTGGTTGACTCTGTGGTCGCTGTTGCCCTTCATAGGCACCGTCCATTGGGACATGTGAGGAGATGGCGGCATTCTCCGGTGTACAGACCGTTGGTGGACCTGTCGACAATGGAGGAGCGACATTTGATAATCACCTACAGGTTTGACCGTGCCACAATCCAGGAACTGTGTACCCAGTTGGAGCCAGACCTGATGTCAGCAATCCGCCATCCCACAGGAATCCCCCCTCAAGTGCAGGTGCTGTCAGTGCTCCATTTCCTTGCAAGTGGGTCATTTCAAACAACAGTGGCCATGGCATCAGGGATGTCCCAGCCTATGTTTTTCAACGTGTTGTCCAGAGTGTTGTCTGCCCTTCTGAAACAAATGCGGAGCTACATTGTTTTCCCTGAGGTGGAGTATTTGCCTACAGTGAAAGGTGATTTATATGCCCTGGGACATATCCCCAACATCATAGGTGCCATTGATGGGACACATGTGGCTTTGGTCCCCCCCCACAGGAGTGAACAGGTGTACAGAAACCGGAAGAGTTATCATTCCATGAATGTACAGATGGTATGTTTGGCCGACCAGTACATCTCCCATGTGAATGCCATGTTCCCTGGCTCAGTGCATGACGCCTACATCCTGCGGAATAGCAGCATCCCTTATGTGATGGGTCAACTCCAGAGGCACCGTGTGTGTCTATTAGGTGAGCTCCTGGAAGCAAGACAGTGGGAATGGTTGTCTGGGGTTATCCCTACAGGTTAGTGTGTGTCTAACAGTTGTCCCTCACCATTTGCAGGTGACTCTGCAGGTGACTCTGGTTACCCCAACCTGTCATGGCTACTGACCCCAGTGAGGAATCCCAGGACAAGGGCAGAGGAACGCTACAATGAGGCCCATGGGCGAACTAGGAGGGTGATCGAGCGGACCTTCGGCCTCCTGAAGGCGAGGGTCAGGTGCCTCCACATGACAGGTGGATCCCTATTCTACTCACCAAAGACGGTGTGCCAGATCATCGTGGCCTGCTGTATGCTTCACAATTTGGCTTTGCGACGACAGGTGCCTTTTCTGCATGAGGATGGTCCAGATGGCGGTGTTGTGGCAGCTGTGGAGCCTGTGGACTGTGATGAGGATGAAGCAGAGGAAGAAGACATGCAGAACAGGGACTCAGTGATCTAGCAATATTTCCAGTGACACACAGGTGAGAATACAATCCTGCCTACTACATGTACTTTTACACTACTAACTCTATGGTCACTGAGTTGTCACTTTCCCTTACGGTTTCACAGATGTGGGTCCCACTGTGTGTCATCTGCTTACATTCCTCATGGACTAGAGCTGTGTGACATAGGTATGTTGACATTACTATTTAAGACACATTTTGTCACTGTAATTGCTAATACACTATTTTGAAATCACAGACAGACTCCAGATCATTTTGTACTTTAGGTGTGTTTATTTCAATGCAAAATATTGGAGGGGGAAGTCAATTGGTGAGGGGTGATGGCGGAGGAGTGTCCATGGCAGAGTCCAGTCTCACAGGTGTATTGCCCATATGGGCATAGGAAGTGGAGCTGAGGCAGTTTAATTATGGACAGGGTGACAAAGTGGGATAGTAGGATGACAATCAGGGTGGTCTCATTTCTTGGCGGGGGTCTTGGCATCGTTCTCTGTCTTGTTCCTGGATCTCAGGGACCGTTTCTGGGGTGGTTCTCCCTCTGCAGGGGGTGGGGTGCTGGTGTGGTGGTCCTGTGGCAGGACGTCCTGTCCACTAGCGCCGGCGGAGGTGGTGGGCAGTTCATCGTCCATGCTAGTGTCAGGGGCCCCTTGTTGTGCCACAGTGTCCCTCCTGGTGTTGAGTACTTCCTTCAGCACCCCTACAATGGTGCCCAGGGGGGAGCTGATGGTTCGGAGTTCCTCCCTGAAGCCCAAATACTATTCCTCCTGCAGGTGCTGGGTCTCCTGGAACTTGGCCAGTACCGTTGCCATCGTCTCCTGGGAGTGGTGGTATGCTCCCATGATGGAGGAGAGGGCCTCGTGGAGAGTGGGTTCTCTTGGCCTGTCCGCCCCCTGTTGCACGGCAGCCCTCCCAGTTCCCCTGTGTTCCTGGGCCTCCGTCCCCTGGACCTTGTGCCTACTGCCACTACCCCCAGGTCCCTGATGTTGTTGGGGTGGAGGGTTATCCTGGGTTCCCTGTAGTGGTGGACACACAGCTGATTGACCTGTCCTGGGGACGGTAGTATGGGCCCGCTGGGTGGGTGCTGTGCTGGTGTTTCCAGAGGGGGGAAGGTCTGTGGTGGCCTGTGCCTGTGTGAGGGTAACTGACTGTCCAGAGGTCCCCAATGGTCCGGGCTGGTCATCTAGATCCAGTTGGATAGAGCTGCTGTCATCACTGTGGGCCTCTTCTGGGGGTGGAGTGGACATGTCTGGACCCTCCTGTCTGGTGACGTTCGGTAGTGGTCCTGCAGGGGTGGAAAGGCATGATTATTGCATCTGTGTGTGTCATGGTGTGCAATGGGTGGGTGACCGTGTACCCCAGTGCTGGCATTCCTGTGTGGGAGCTTGTGTGATGATGGTTTAGGGGGGTGTATATGTGCAGTGTGCATGCTTTAGTGATGGGTGTCCATGCTTTGTAGTTGCATGCAGTGCTTGGTGTTGAGATGGGTGGGTTGTGATATTGGGACATTTCTGAGTAGTTGGTGTGATGGGGGTCAGGGTGGGGGTGGGGGTATGTGATAGCATGCAGGTAGGGTGGGGCATATATTAGTAAAGCTTTGACTTACCAGAGTCCATTCCTCCAGCTACTCCTGCGAGGCCCTCAGGATGCAGAGTCGCCAAGACCTGCTCCTCCCATGTTGTTAGTTGTGGGGGAGGAGGTGGGGGTCCGCCGCCAGTCCGCTGAACCGCTAGGTGGTGTCTTGAGACCACAGAAGCACCTTCCCCCATAGGTCGTTCCACCTTTTCCTGATGTCCTCCCGATTTCTTGGGTGCTCTCCCACTGCGTTGACCCTGTCGACTATTCTTCGCCATAGCTCCATCTTCCATGCAATTGAGGTGTGCTGCACCTGTGCTCCGAATAGCTGTGGCTCTACCAAGACGATTTCCTCCACCATGACCCTGAGCTCCTCCTCCGAGAACCTGGGGTGTCTTTGCGGTGCCATGGGGTGGTGTAGGTGATGTGTGGGGTGGAGTGTGTGGTGATAAGTGTGGTGATATGTAGTGGTGTGTTGTGTGAGGTGCGTGGAAGTTGTGTGGGTGATTGTGTTATGTGCCTGTGGATGCTGTTGTACTTGCTGGTGGTGTCTCTCTCTGGCCTGCTTTCTGTATTTTTGGTCGTGGGGGTTTGTGGGTGATGTGGGTGTGTGTTTTATAATGTAATGGGTGTGTAGGAGTGGTGTGTGTATGTATCTCAGGTGTGTGTATTTTGAATCGTCCAATGTGGCTGTGTTTTGAGCGCGGCGGTGTGTACCGCCAATGGAATACCGCGGTTGAAAGACCACCGTGTGGATTCGTGTGTCGTGATAGTGTGGGCGTTTTTCTGTTGGCGTGACGCTGTCGGTTTTGTTTTCGCCAGTTTATCACTGACCTTTGGTGTGGCGGACTTGTGTGGGTGTCTGAATTTTGTCGGTTTCCGAGATGTGGGTTATAATAGATGTGGCGGAATTCCGCGGCCGCAGCGGTGTGTTGGCGGTCTTCTGCACAGCGGTAAGCAGCTTTTACCACCAATGTTGTAATGACCGCCAAAGACTGGACTTTGTTGAACATTCCTGCTTGAGGAAGAATCTCCAAGGGCTTGAATTGCAGCGCTGCTGATAAACGACACGCCTCCCGCTTCACAGCTGAAATAGACGCTCCATGTGCATCGTGGCTGGGAGATCAATGCATTTTCGACTGGAGAAACGATGCAGCACCCGCTTGCAGCTGCTGATAACAATGCAAACCCCATGCAGAGCAGATTTCTAACACCGTGCATCTGGATTTCTCACGCATCATCCCTGGGTGTCAGCGTCATCTTGAATCTGCGCGGACCCAAGGTGCCCCGTCTGGAAATCAACGCACTGCCGACCCGACCGCAGAAGAAAATGCCACATTGCCTCAATTGCAATTAAGGAAATAGAAGCATCGCTAACTTTTCTGACACACGCTCGCCTGTGCAGCTTTATTTTTTACGCAAACCAGGTACTTTGTGTGAACTCAACGTCTCCATTGTTTTCTACAGGGTAAGACTCTTAGGGGGTCATTCCGACCCTGGCGGTAAAAACCGCCAGGGCCGGGGACCGCGGATGCACCGCCAACAGGCTGGCGGTGCATCCTTGGGCATTCTGACCGCGGCGGTACAGCCGCGGTCAGAAACGGGACACCGGCGTTGTCCCGCCGGTTTCCCACCGCCCTAGGGAATCCTTCATGGCGCCGCTGCAGGCAGCGCCGCCATGGGGATTCCGACCCCCTTAACGCCAGCCTGGCTCTGGCGGTTTTGACCGCCAGAACCTGGCTGGCGGTAACGGGTGTCGGCCAATGGCATGGGCACTGCAGGGGCCCCCTAACAGGGCCCCACCAAGATTTTCAGTGTCTGCCAAGCAGACACTGAAAATCGCGACGGGTGCAACTGCACCTGTCGCACCCCTTCCACTCCGCCGGCTCCATTCGGAGCCGGCATCCTCATGGAAGGGGGTTTCCCGCTGGGCTGGCGGGCGGCCTTCTAGCGGTCGCCCGCCAGCCCAGCGGGAAACTCAGAATTACCTCGGCGGTCTTTTGACCGCGCAGCGGTATTCTGACGGCGGGACTTTGGCGGGCGGCCTCCGCCGCCCGCTAAAGTCAGAATGACCCCCTTATTCTTTTGAACATTCATATTTTGACTTGTGTATGTTGGATTTTTGTTGTTTGGTCTAGTTTGATTTAGAGAAATATTGTCTATTTTTCTAAACTGGTGTGGTGTCCATTTAGTAATTTTTTCACTGTATTACTGTGTGTATTGGTACAAATGCTTAACACATTGCTTCAGGATTTAGCCTTTCTGCTCTTGGCAAGCTACCAAGGAGGTGAGTGCTGTTTGATCAGGTGTGTTTCTTCTTTGCCCTGACTAGAGTCAGGGTCCTTGCTTGGACGGGGGTAAACTGACTGCCAACCAAATACCCCATTTCTAACAACAGGCCTTCAGAAACATGGCCCTCACTTATTATGAGGCCATGTAATTTGGGATTTGGGTCAAACAATCATCCACCCAAGCACCGACGATGACCTTCACTACAGGTTTGCATTCTGGTAGTCAGCAGTCAGGTACTCCAGGACTTGGCAAATTAGCAGAAGCGGCAGTGTGACCTTCTGCAGCAGTGCTATGGGACCCTGGAGAGCATAGCTGCAAAGATTTAACCTCTCCCATGGACACCCAATTTTTCTGCATTTTACATAGATATTTTTAGTAGTCATAGTTATAGGTATAGCGTTTAGTATAAGATTAGGAATAGTTAGGTTAGTTTTAGATTAGTAAGATTTTTTTATGTAGTAGTTTTATAGTACATGTTTATTATGGTATGTTTTTAAGTGGACAGTGGGAATAATGTTTTGTGTTACAAAAGGATGAGTAAATGAATAAAAGCTGCAATAACTAAAAACATATATTTATTCAGGTGTCTATGTATAGCTAATATATATGTTTAGGATGAGGTCTATGTTTGTATTGTACTGACCTATGTGTATTAAGAGGGTGAGGGGTCGATGTTTAGCTTGTCAAATATCAATAGTGGTTCAGATGGAGTAAGTTTTAGATTAGGTAGTATAGTCTAGTTTTAATGATAGTGTAGGTTAGTTATGGTTAGTTTGTGTTTTTACATTTTAAGTTTTGTAGTCATATAAATTCATCATTGTTCTCTGATTAGGTATCATTTATTTGTTGTGATTTACAAATAATTTCTTATGTGAATATGCAGTGTTCAACTTGTCATGAGTACATTGTTGAATATGTTGCATTGTCACAGTAATCTGGACAACTGTAGGGCTTCCTCATATTAGAATTATGTATGGACACTTGTCAAGACTTTGGACACTGTAAGTGGGACTCAGTATTTGATTTTACACATAGCAGAACACAGTAGTCTCCTTACTCTAGCCCCTGTGTGAAAAGAAGAGAGCTGGTAAGTGTAGGATTTGACATGTTACTACAGAATGCTGCTACCTTGCTGTTCTGGCATACAAACTGACCATTGGGCTAGGGGGGCTGTGTTGGGTGGTTTTTAGTTGTGCAGGAAGTCACATATGCCTGGAGAACATCCCATTGGGATTTACTACTTGCTAAGTGTGGCACATAATGCAGCTCACTTAGGAAAATGAATAACAAGGATTATTGTCCACATATCTCATATTTTCCATTCCCCTGGGAAGGTGTATCATTGTTACAGGTTCCCTGGTCTGCACCTTAATCAAATTTGAATGTACAAAAGATGTAATGTGTGAATGTGCTCATACTCAACACATACAAGGCCTCTCAGGGGCACAATAACATCTATTGGCTATTTTTGGCAGTGTTGCATTTCTCAACATTTATCAGTATGCACAGGGCCCGGGCAAGCTGCCCCTGCACGTTTCCATCACTGTCATTCAAAGTATTGGGCTGCCCTTGTGAATCCTTGTGTGGCACAAGTACAATGTAAATCCATGAGGGATAGGGGCATGAGCATCTGGATTGCGCTGTTACAACCATCCAGATTTTTATCCTGTTGATTATCTTTTGTGTTTGCAGTGACGTATTCACATAAAGGGGGTTATTACAACTTAGGAGGAGGTGTTAATCCGCCCAAAAGTGACGGATATACCACCAGCCGTATTACGAGTTCAGTATATCCTATGGAACTCGTAATACGGCTGGTGGTATGTCCGTCACATTTGGGACGGAATTACACCTCCTCCAAAGTTGTAATAACCCCGATAGTAATAATGCAGTCATGTTTACTTTGCATATATGTGAAAGAGTGGAACAGAGTTTTGGCCTCACACACCACACACATCCCATTTATAGGTAGTGAGTATGTGGTCACTTTGCAAAACATTCACACAGTGTGTCCATCAAGAAAATGCAGCTGGTTGATACACTCTGATGTTACTTTGGGAAACTACACATTGCTTATCATACAATTACAATTGATGTAATTGGTGTAGGTTCATAACGAAAGAAAGCACGTGCAAATAACTTTAGCTTACTCTTGTTCAGTTGCTAAAAATAGTTTGGGATTTCAAAGTTACATTGTATTATGTAGAGTTTTAAGAATCAACCATTAAGAAACTCTGTTTTTTATATTATGTTTTAATTGCTGACAGTCAGAACCTCAAATTACAACATGTTAGTAGTTCATTTATTATTGCAATTAACATGCATCCTAATTTATAAGGTTTTGTGAATAAAAAGACTTCATTTTGTTTCTACGTGTGAGTTCACATTAACATGTAAGAATTATGATCAGTGAAGAGGAACACATTACCATTAGCAAAAGTTGGTGTTTCAAAGAAGGTGGCATGATACTCAACACAGAACACTTAGAAGAACTGGCCAGGTGCACTCACAAATGTGTATGTGGAAGTTCATTGTCAGACACTGGGGAACTGTACATCTCCTTCCTTTGATGCATGTTCTGCCTCCCCTGGAATAGGTGGTGTTTGAAAGGAAGGCAGCTGAGTGATGTCACTACCCTCAGGCACACACAAATCAGAAGATGTGACTCCTCTGTTCCCACCAGCATTTTTGAGTGCCAGTAAGGCAGCCTGGCAGCCCCTGGTAAGGGTCTGCTGATTAGCCAAGAAAGCAATATTGCTGCTATTGAGGGCATTTCTTGATGCAATGAAGGAGTCAAACATGCGTTCCAGAGAACTGCATGGTATGATGTATAGCACCCAGCTGCCTGACATCTTCACTGGTGTCAGACTTAGAAGGCTGTATTGTTATTTCTTCTGCATCATGACACCAGCAATGTCAGCTAGTGACTCTTCAATCCTATAGAGCCAAGAATAGGTGTTTGTTACATCCTTTGTCAGCTCCTTATTAGGCTAAGGCAACTAAGGACTCCTTCAACAGTGCCCGCTACGGTTTCCATGCCCAACCAGATCTCATCAGCAATTTGCTGCTGGAATCCTACCACTCGCCATTAAAAAATCAAATTGTGGGTGTCAGGGTCCTTACCTATGATGGTAAAGGTTGATGGTCCATGCCCAGTGAGTGTTGGTTCATCTGGAGACCCAACAATGTTGTCTTCCCAGAAGTGCCAAGGAGGTGTGGGAAGATGTCTACATCCATTTGAGGCAGGATGATATCAACATGCAGGTTGGGTATCACAGCCACATTAAATATGCTATGGTGCCTTTCTGCTTTCTGTGCGCACTGATGAAAACTGTGGTTTTTAGGACCACTTCAGAGACCATTGCACCATGTAGCAAGTGTGCCTGCTTTTGCTCTAGCCATCAGTGGTGTCCCAGCACTACCCAAGAGGAGTTCGGTTTTGTTATCTCTCACACAATCCTGCAATCTGCCTTTCACACAGCACAACACAGCAAGCTGCCTTGCTGTATTATCTTGCACACTATTTGGGTATTATTGTTCCCTTGTTCTCTTACACTGATGACACCCAGATCATATCTTAACTCTCAGGAGACACCAACACCACCAACAGTTGTAACATTATGCCATTGAGCAACATGTTTACCTCTATGTGAGATTAGTTACCCATTCACAACCTGACAAGACAGAAATTAGGATATTCTGCAACATGAACATTCACTGGTTGCCCATATGTCTAGGCCTGAGCACCTCACACTCCAACCACCCCAGAAACCTGTCCATCATCCTGGACACCTACCTCACCATGATTCTTCAAATTGCCACTATCACCTCCACCGCCTGTCACATATTTTACATGCACATACATTTCTTAGTACGGTTCCCTCCTGATACCTGTAAGACCACCTCCCATGCCCTCATTACATGTGGACTATGGTATGCCAATGCTCTCTACCACAGCGTCTCTGCCCACCTGATACAGACACTATTGACACACCCCTGCCAGATTATTACTCAGTCTAGCTTGTGGCACACATATCACACCTGACCTCAGAAAAAGTATAATGCCTCCCCATACAGACACACTGCCAGTTCAAGATGCTCAGCCACACCTGCAAGGCACTACACAACCACAGACTCACCTAGCTCACACATTCCAGCAGATTCCATCAAACAATCATGGAACTGCACGATGTATTACATTCAGTCAACCCCAACCCAATATCCATATGGATAATAGAGGAGGCAGGGTGGTCTTTTACATGACAGGTTACACCTGAAAAAACACACCCAGCACATCCTGACAACTGCATCAAATATAGATGTGCACTAGTAACTGTACACCTGACTCTTCAAGTCACCATACTTGCATAATATGTATTTACTGAGTACCTGGCTACCCTCTCAGGTGACAATGTGACCTATATAAACCCACATGACATTACTTTACATTACATTACAATTTTGCCTGCTTCGCCCCAATACAAGCTCCCTTGCATTATGGTGCAAGGGGGCCTGCATTGGCACTGGTGTATCTGTCTAGTTTCCAAGGTCCATGTATGATGTGCTGTTGATGTCCAGGTTTTCTCCTTTATATATTTGTTATACTGCTTAATGATGTCTTACAAATTCTCCTACAATTCCCAGTACTCAAAGGAAGAACCTGGAATGGTGCAGCACATCACCCATAGACCTGAGAAACTTGGCAGGGCTGGACTGGGCTGAATGCACTGTCACTGCCCATGGAGATAACAGTTATGTGATGGATGAATTAACAGGTGAGGCATTCCTGCCTCTTCTTTTATACACAGCGCAGCAAAGTGTCTTGCTGCATTGCACTGCATGACAGTTTAAACAATATGGTCCCTTGTTTTCATTTACCCTGTAGTTCTTGCTGGTCCTCTACTTCAGCACTGTCTTCCCCTCCAGCTACCAGATCTGTTGGAGGACGTGATGCCAGCGCTCCTTCAATGAGTTCACCTCCTTTTGGACATCAGGTCCTCAGCCAGTCCACATGGCTGCCTTATGGGTCCTGGTCATTTTTTCATTTGCCCTGCAGTTATAATCATGCCCCCTCCTCTTCTTACACTCCAGTACTGCCCTTGTGTGTGTGTATCCTAGTTTGTCTCGTTCGTTATGGATTGCCAAATGGCACCCTTCTTTGCTAATGGCAATTTTGCGGTGTCAAAGAAAAGGTGTTTGTTCTTTGTCACCTCACTAATTAGGAGTGTGCTCTCCTCTTCATTGAAATTGGTCTTCCTCTTCCCTGGGATGCTGGAAATTTTTCTGGGTTGGGGGATTTGCCCTCCTGGCTACTCGAGGTGCCTTCCATGCTCCTCTGTGTTGAGGAGTACTATTGTGTGTCTTGGGCTGCTTTTTCAAAGATGTTCACCATGCAACACACTCCTGCTTGACACAATGCTGATTTGTGGTATGTAAAGGTGCGTTATGACACACAAAACAGATTTTTATCATGTAGATAGTAGTTGTGTTATGGCACTTTGTGTCATTCTTTACATTTTTGCTTCAGAATTTGTGACACATCCTCAGTCCATGCACCATAGTGTACTGTTTCATAAATGCTGCACATCTATGGGGCAGGAAAATGCTGCAACACAGAACAAGTATTTCTTACGTAATTTTGATGTAATGCAGCGTTGCATCAGTAATGATAAATATGCCCCTTAACAGCTCCATCTGATGCTCTGATTTACAGAGAAAGGCCTACGAGTAGACACATTTGTGGAAAACCTCACAATATCTGCAGCGATTGCCTGACTGGGAGCTTAACCATAGTATAACAGATTATGAATGGTCTTTGAGTAGCCATGCTTTGGGCACAAGCACTAAGAAGATGCAACCAGTATCCCTGCAGGTCCTAAGGAAACGTTCATTTCAGTCTACTTTGACTTTGTGATTTTCTTGGCAAAACACAGATTTCAGATTTACAATGCATGGGATGGATAGCACATATTGCAATTTGCAAAATATCACTACATCACTTTTTCAAAAACCTCACTAAACTCGAACAATTCAAGAACTATCATTGAAAAGATGCTAACATCCACACACTAAAAAAAAGAAAAACCTTCAACACAGCTTTTAACTATGGCCAATGATGCACGATGTGAGCTACAGAATAGTGATACTACAGAATAGTGATATTACATTTTATGATTCATTAATCCAGAGGGCAGGTTAGCTAGAACAAACTGGTGGAATTTTGTACTGATAGATCTGGGTTACACGAAATGCTGCAGTACAAACGTGCACTGAAATTTCAGGATTACCTTGATTGCACTGTTGTCATGAAATTTTTACTCCAACCTTTCTGGATTACAAACAGAGCCCTGGAACCATTGAAATTTCCCACCGGATTTGTTCTACCAGACAAATGCAAAATGATGGTATCAGTTGAACAGTACATGCATGGCTCCATTGCATTGTCTGTAATCTTGCCATTCTGGTGCAGATCTGTACCATGCAGACATTATAATCTATTCCTTGGAAATTTAGGAAAATTGAAAAGATAGATAATAAACATGGTCAAGAATAGATGCTAACATTACTAAGCAAACTTTACAAGGTAACATTCTCAGCTTCCGAGTTATAACCTTATGTACTGCAAGATATCATACATCAGTCATATTATTTTTAAAATTGTTATAGTATATCAATCACAGGTGTGAGAAAGTGGATTATTTTGGTTGAGGTTAATGGTAGGTCATGACAAGTAATAATGGCATTATTCTTCTCAGGTCCAGTAAAGATTTCAGTAACTTAACTGATCTCAAACCCTGTCATCTATGGCACAGAGAAGGCGGCTTAACTTAAGAAAACATGAGAAGCATTTAGAATCAGAAAAACAGATAAAAAGTAAAAAAACAGCATAATAAAAATCATCAGCTTATGAAAATAGAGAATATTTAAATTAACAAAATGACACCAAGATAACATAAATCCGAAAACGGGAACCAGAGATATGAATGTTTAGGGTATTAAGTAAAAATAATGCCCAAAGCGCAGAGCAGCAATCACTGGGCAACTGATAGCACTAGACTTGTACAAGGGTAAAAATTTTGAGGCCTACTGAGATGAATCACTTCTCGGGTATGATACTCAGGTTGATCCTGGTCAAAGAGTTGCCTTCTTAGTTAGAAGTGTTCTGAGAAGGTAGTTTCCTCAGCGCACCAGGAAAGCTTTCTAGAACTGAAGACGGAGCCATCAATGACAGGTTGATCAAGGACGAGGGCCCAATTAACTAATCGAAGAAAACAGTAAAAACTGCATGCAAAAAGTCTGGAGTTTGCTCCCAGAAAGATTTTGAAGTCAATCGAATAGAGCTTAGTGTTCAGTCCCGTAAAGATTTCTTCCTTCGGCCTCAGAACCTTTTCTGGAAGTTGGATTGCTTCAGTGAGGCAAGGCTGTAGCCAGAGAGGGTTTGATGTCATCAGATGCCGGTTGGCGTGCGGACTACTGAATCAGAATTGCTGCTGTGGAAAAGAATATAGCAGGAGCTATGGTGAAATTAGGCAGATGGGTGATGCATCCTCTGCAGGGGTGCCACATTTATCCCTGGCGCGAGTCTGTGGGTAGGTGAGACCTGGCCCTTCCCTGACTAACAGGGAAATTGTTCCTAGTGATTACCCACCCACTTTTGCAGCAGTCCCTGTGTGTTCTACTGTAAATATTTCCACAGTCCCCCTCTCTACGTAACTCCAACATGGCAGAATCGTTACCTTGAACACAGTTCCTGTGCCCATCTTCGAGGTGTGTCTAGGGAAATGAGTAAACCATCCTCTGTGGTCACTGAAAACTAAAACCTGGGCCCATGACACCCCTTTATCTGGAATGCAGGTGGTCACTTTGATTTTGGATGGTTTTAGATTTCTGCTGGTCTGTGACAGTAATAGAGATTCTCACATAAGTACAAAATCATTATATTATTAACATGTGCAAAATAGTATTGTAGGTCTTAAGTAAAAACTGCATTGAAATGTGATTTTGCATTTAAAGCTTTCACACAAAAAAGTACTTGGTTGAACTTCTGGCAAGGACAAATTCCTTTTCCTTTCCTTCCTTTGTTCTTTCCTATTTGTTAATTTTGACCTGTGTCATGGTCATAAGTATAACATTTCATGATGTGAATTCTCTATGATAATAAACAAATTAATCGAGAGAGAGAGTGTTAAAACGTTGATTCAAGACCATTTAACCTACGACAAGAATTACTGCAATGTTAGAATAATCTTAAAAACAGTTTATTTATGAGTAGGGTCTGTCAGAAAGGCATGTGAGAAAGGCAATGATTTCTTTTTTAGTATCTCTTGCTTACCTTATTTATTCTCTATTGTTTACACATTGAATGATGTGAAGAAACTCAACTGTGTTGATTCACCCTAAAAAATAGTTACATTTATCACATGTTTAAAATGTTCTTGGTTAAAGCATCCATTTTGATTGGTTGAGGCTAAAGATGATCTGATTTGTTGTAGTACACAATGTTATAAAACCGTACTCTCAGACTAGAGAGGATGAGATTGAGATTCCCTTTTCCTTCATAGAGAACACTCTGATTCTGCCAAAATCTGGGTTATGCTCTTTGCTGTTGTGTCTTGGATTTGATTTGAGACTGATTTTTTACTCTGCCTAAACATATTACTGAGAAAGTCTACTGCAAATGGATTTATGGATTCTATCTAACTTTTTCCAATAATAGATTAGACTGAACTACAAAGGGACAAAGTACTTTACCATTTCTACGGCAAAATATTTAAGCGGAGAATTGGTACAGTGCCATCCACACCGAGCTGTAACATGACAAAAGCCTTTCACCACTCTAGGCACAGTATTACAACTTTGAATTGGTAAAATACCATCCAAGCCAACCTGTAATGAGCAAAACCGACCCCTGACATGTGTTTTGCTATCATTATAGCTTTTTAGAGAGGTTCAGCTTTGTCCAGACAAAACCTTTTCAGGGTTAGAGTGACACATAAATTATGGAAAAAAGAGAGAACTCTTGTATCCCAGTGGCTTGTCAGGCCATATGAAATGCAGGAAAACCATGACATACTTGGGGAATAAAACAAATATATAAAATGTATATATAAAAAGGTCACGAGTAATAGTTACCTTAGGGCACGAGTTATAGTTTCATGAAATAACTTTAACTATAGCTGCTGAAAATTATGGTTTGGTGAAATTAATTTCACAACCTACCTATAGCGTTTCTGTAACCTTTATTTTTTAGTGAATTTTTATGTTTTTTGTAATTCTGTTTCCTAACTGGAAGGTCCCTGTGACCATTATTTTATCAGGGAATTTCTTTTTTTTTTTTTTATGTAATGTCATTTTAATTACTATGCTTTAATCCAACCACCGCCGCACACAGCATTTGGCCGTGCGTGGTGGGGTTCAGCCGCAGGGCCTGGCCTGTGACCAGACCCTGTGGCCAAACCCCTAACACCACCCAACCCTGTGCATGCACAGCCTTGGGCCGTGTGCAGAGGTGATTGGCCGCACCTCCGGCCAACCCCCTATAACCACCCAATCCTACACCAAGCACAGCCAGGGGTTGGCCTCAGGGCCTGTCTCTCTGGGTGTGAGAGAGTGTCTCTGGGATTGAAAGTGGGTGTGAGAATGCCTGTCTGGGTGTAAGAGTGGGTTTGAGATGGTCTATGTGGGAGTGAGAGTGGTTGTGAGAGTGTCTGACTGGGTATAAGAGTAGGCATGTAGGGATTTTGAACAAGACTAGAGCCTGAACGGATGGACGGAATTACACCAAATTTAGCAAAAAGGTAGGTTTTGGTCCAGAAAGAAGCCTTTTTGTTGCTAGGTGTAAATCCATTCAGTAGTTTTTTGGAAAAAAAAGAAAACCAAATGTATATCTGGAGGCGTGAACACTATGCAAAAACAGTTGCAGCATATTCACGAATACTCATTCCACAGAAGGGCACTGGTTGGCTTGCCGCAACCTGAGCAGAAAGTTGCGGCTGCCATTTTATTATATGGGATGGTTCCTGGGGCATGATAAGAAATGTGTAAGAGAAGATATAAGGGATCAGGGTCGATGTAACCTGACCCCATAGTCGTGTATAGGATTCATTGATGAACACAGTATGGGAATAAATATTGAAAGAAAAGTTTTTTTCACACCATGTGTGGTATTCATGAATCCTTTGCCCAGTGAGGCCACTTGTGTAGTGACAACTACATGAATATTGAAAAAAAGGACAAAAAAAAGATATTGGCAAACTAACTAACCCACTCAGATACTTACACACCCAATCACAGACCCACTCAGATAGTCATGCACCAACTCACAGACCCACTCAGACACTAATGCACCCACTTACAGACCCACGCAAACAGTTATGCACCCACTAACAGACCCTCTCAGAAACTCATGCACCCACTCACAGAGCCACTCAGACTCACCCCCCCACTCACAGACCTACTCAGAAACTCATGCACTCACTCACAGACCCACTCCAACTCATGGACCCATTCACCGACCTATTCAGACACTCACGCACCAATTCACAGACCCACTCAGAGACTAACACACCCACTCACAGACCCACTTAGAGGCTCATGAACTCACTCACAGCCCCACTCTGACACTTACATACCCACTCACAGACCCACTCAGAACCTCACGCACCCACTCACAGACTCCCTAAGAAATTCATGCACACATTGACATACCTATGTAGACACACAGGAATCCAGTCACAGACCCATTTTGACACTCATGCACCCACTCAAAGAGCCACTCCATCACTCATCACTCACTCACAGACTTACTCGGACACTGATGCACCCACTTACAATTCCAGGCGGACCCTTACACTCACTCATAGACCCACTCTGACTTTCACACACAGTGACAGACCCACTCAGACACTCACACACTCACCCAAAGATCCATTCAGGCACTCATGGTTATACTGACAGACTCACTCAGTGAATCACACCCACTCACAGACCCATAGAGAGATTCACTCACCCACTCACAGACCCACCCAGACTCTCACACACCCACTCACAGACCCACTCAGACTCACACACCCACTCACAGACCCACAAAGATACTCACATGCCCACTTACAGTGGTACTCTCACACCCATAGACACCCTCTCATACCTCGTGCACCCACTCACAGCCCCACTCAGACCCTCATGCACCCACTCATAGACCCACTCAGACACTCATGCACTCACTCACAGATCCACTCAGACTCTCAAACTCCTACTCACAGACCTACTGACACCCTCATGCAGCCATTCACAGACCTGCTCTGACACTGACACACCCTCTAAGACACTGAAGCATGCACTTTCATACTCAGACAAAGGGGGTCATTCCGACCCCGGCGGTCAAGGACCGCCGGGGCCGGGGATGCGGGAGCACCGCCAACAGGCTGGCGGTGCTCCTCAGGACATTCTGACCGCGGCGGTTCAGCCGCGGTCAGAACAGGAAAACCGGCGGTCTCCCGCCGGTTTTCTGCTGTCCTGCAGAATCCTCCATGGCGGAGCAGCTTGCTGCTCCGCCATGGGGATTCTGACACCCCATACCGCCATCCTGTTCCTGGCGGGTCGCCCCCCAGGAACAGGATGGCGGTATGGGGTGTTGTGGGGCCCCTGGGGGCCCCTGCAGTGCCCATGCCAATGGCATGGGCACTGCAGGGGCCCCCGTAAGAGGGCCCCACTTTATATTTCAGTGTCTGCTTTGCAGACACTGAAATACGCGCCGGAGCCGGCTTCCTCGTGGGGAGGGGTTTCCCGCTGGGCTGGCGGGCGGCCTTCTGGCGGTCGCCCGCCAGCCCAGCGGGAAAGCCAGAATGGCCTCCGCGGTCTTTCGACCGCGGAGCGGCCATATGGCGGCTCCCTCCAGGCGGGCGGCTCCCGCCGCCCGCGGGGGTCAGAATGACCCCCAAAGACTGTAAAAAATCCTAGTTACACCCTCTTACACATATTCTCTCATCCAGAGCGATAGGCTGTGGCCAACTCTTTGCCACACATGGCCAAAGGGCCATGTGCAGAGTAGGGTTGGGTGGTTAGGGGGTGTTGGCCGTAGGTAGTGGCCGCAGACCAGCCCTTGCAGACAACCCCTGCTGGTATGGGTGAAGGTCGTGTATGGTGCAAGGATGGGTGCTTTTAAGGGGTTGGCCACAGGGCCTGACTGTAGGCCAGGCCCTGGTGCATACCACTGCCACTCACAGCCAAAGGCTGTGCGTTGCTGTGGTTGGATTAACATATAGTAATGAAAATTACTATATGTTAAAAAAACATTCATTGAAAAAAAACAAAGGTTACAGGGATGTTATTTCTAGGCTCCCATTTTAAACATACAAAACCATAGAAATTCAACAGTTGTAGTTAGAGTTACCTCAAGTAACTATAAATTATGCCCTAATGCAACTATAACTCGCGCCCTTTCCCTGGGAAAGAGTCCAAACCATTAACATGGTGGTAGATCCAATATATAACTATGGGTCTGATTTAGATTTTGACAGACGTGCTACTCCGTCACACCGGTGACGGATATCCCGACTGCCATAATATAACTCCCATAGGAAATAATGGGATTCACATTTTGGCAGATGGGATAACCGTCAACGTTGTAAAAGAGTTACCCATCCGCTGAAATCGAAATCAGGCCCTATGTCTTTGGCATGCTGCTCATCAGAATTACATACTCACTCCTACTTAAATATTGATTGACTCATTAAGATGTATTTAAGTGAAAGAAATACTCCAAGAATGAAAATGCCCAAACTGTTTTCCTCAACTGTTTCACAAGGTCTGTGACCCACACAGAAATTCACCATTTACAGTTACAGTTATATCAAGTAACTATAACTTGTGCCCTAATGTTACTATAACTTGCACCCTCAACATTCACTGCTAATTATGACACATATTACATAGGTCATATCATCTTCTATGATAACATTGATGATATCACTGCAACATTTGCTTTGAAATTATTAATGAGAATAGTGTTGAAGGCGGAGGCATGAGTTACAGTTACTTTAGGGCATGAGTCTTAGTTAATTGAAATAACTGTAACTATAGCTGGTGAATTTCTGTGGTTCTTTGAGTTTAAAACGTAATGTTGTTACTGAACATTTCACTTAACTTTAACATTATGTTAACCTTTGTTTTTTTCAGTGAATATATATTAATAGGAAATTTTCAAATGTTTGTTTGGTAACAATTTTGCCACCGTTTAATCAAACTCCACAAAACTTTGCAGACCTACATTGTTTTCTACATTGGCTGATATTGTAAAGTTTTATGATGATTAGTTCGTATGGGTGCAAAGAAAACAGCAAAATGTCTGAACAGATTTTCATGAAATTTGGCTAGAGATTACATTGTGTAAACAGTCCTTTTTCTTATTTGATCTAAGTTAGTTCAGTTGTTTTTTGTGAGAAAGGACAATTCTTAGTGATATATTGGGCTGCAGTATACTGCAGTGATTTTTCAGAATACTGTGGTACGTGGCAGTGACAAAACACAATATTATTGGCTCAAAGTAATTGGATTTATAAAGCACATGGCTACTCATGAGTGTCCCGTGCAGGGGCCTTATAAAGGAATGCAGTTACAAAACTAAAAGCCAGGACTTAAGCTTTTTCTCAAAGATAGTCTCCACCATTGTTTGACACACGTCAAGGGGCAGGGTAGTCCACCTATGCAGACCAAAATCAGAAAAAGATGACCGCCTACCGTATTCAGATGTATTCTAGGTACACACGCCACAAAGTTAGTAAAAGATTGTAGGGCTCTCCCTGGTTCATAAAAGGAGATACTGGTGGAAATGTACACAGGACCACAGTGATGCAGGGCTCTATTCATTAAAAGAACCACTTTAAACACTATTCTTTTTTCAAGAGGAAGCCAGTGTAAGTTAAAGAGATGAGAAGAGATGTGTTCCCATCTAGGAAGACCTAAGACCATCCGTGCCGCCACATTCTGAACCACCTGAAGCTTCATAAGCAAATAATTGGGCAGCCCTGCATATAATGAATTTGCATATTCTAATCTAGACATCACCAAGGACAAAATAACAGTGATCTTAGAAGATAGAAGGAACAAAAACTTCTTAGCCGTGAGTAGGACACCAAAGCATACTCCAATCAACAAAATAATGCGGTTGTGAAAGGACAGCTTAGTATCAAATTTAATGCCTAGATTTTTTACAACAGTAGCCTGTGTCAGGAGCAGGTAGTCCCAAGGGACAAAGAACATCCAGATCTAAAATGTATACGGAAATAAGAATGGAGCACACAAAAAATAGTATCATCCTATTAGCAATGTTCAAGTAGTCATGACTCACTTAATTGTATAAGAAAACCGTAATATGAATTTCCGCAAAAGTGGTATCAGTGCAATATATAATAATTAAAAAGTTGAAAAAGAAGAAAAAATGTTGATTAATAAATCATAAACATTGACTTTAATGTGTAACAAAAGAATTAATGTTTCCAAAGTGTTATTTAACAATACAACTAAAGTTCCATAACAAATAACCTATCCATACAAGAAAAAGGTTCACCAGAAATAGACAAATGTATGTATTAAATCAACTAAAGAGTGGTTCATCCCCTAACATGATCATACAAAGTCCAACAAATTGGTTAGAGGGGTGGAAACTATCCACTCTGATGATTTAGAAGCGGAAGGATTTCTCTTCATCCAATAGAAAGAAGGATTGTCCGGTTCATCCAAATTCAGCCGACACGTGTTTCGTCCTCCAAGGGACTTTATCAAGGCTGACAAAAACAAATGTTAAATGCTTTTTTTGTACCTATTGTACCGCTAATATCCAAACTGATAATAGCCTAAGCATTAAAAGTGTCCCACAATATATCTGCATAGTAATGACAATATACGTGTCATAAAATTCGAAAAACCTCAGTGTTAAAATCCACCATTATACCACAAATAGATGTTACCAGTTCACAAGTGTATTAAAAACAAACAGAAACCATGCTTTTAGATATCCTCACTTGATATCAGAAAATGTATTTGAGCCAAAAGAAGTAAAGAAAGGAGATGAGGAAGGTGCAGAACCAAGATAATGTGAGGAAGACAACAATGGGCAGAATGGCCTCATGCATACTTGTTATATTCCGTTCCAAAGATCCAAAGTTTGTGAAAATTACCACAGAAGATCAAATATTGTGGATAATTAGTGATTTAATTTATAACTATGATCCCAAATGGGTGTATTGACAACTGAAAAGATATATTGAATTCTATACCTTTGTCTTTTTTACTTTTTAAACTTTTTAAACCTTCATTGTTTAGAGTAGATAATGCTAGTTCAAAGTTATTCAACAGTCACAAAGAATCTGTAAGAGAGGGAACCATAACTACCCCATGTTCAAAAAATAAAAATTAATATAAAAACAAAGGTTTTTTATATACAGTTTAGTCCATCATTCTCACTGACCTGTGATTAAAGGTCTCCTACTTTTGAAATGAGTCACTAAAGGTCCAATGTGATCCTGACATCCACATATAGGGTGCCTACAACGAACCAAAGTGAGAAGGGTTCAATAGGTTAATCCAAACGGGAGAGATAAATTAACTAAAACTCCCCACACTGTCTGCAGAATCCAGAAAAATAAAAGCAAACACTATTCGTAAGTAGCTTCTAAAGTATGGGATATCTACTGGGGAATTCCCCCTATATAACCTGTCCTTAATTACCTTTCAAGGTAGTATGTTGTCCATAGTCGGTCCTTCGGTACCGGC
Source organism: Pleurodeles waltl (assembly GCF_031143425.1). Classification (NCBI taxonomy): domain Eukaryota; kingdom Metazoa; phylum Chordata; class Amphibia; order Caudata; family Salamandridae; genus Pleurodeles; species Pleurodeles waltl. The sequence goes on along the minus strand of NC_090443.1, from coordinate 235,961,218 downwards.
TTCCAAAAGCCGAATGCTTGTGAGACTCGTATTTTAGAGGAGAGAACGTAATAGAAAAAGGACTCCTCCTTCTTCTCAGTGGGTACATCCATATAAAGGTAGTCATCACAAGGTGACCGCCATCTTTGAATACCCAACCGGCATTCATAAAGGATGCCAGGTTGGCGGGGTATCAATGTAAAACAAAGGCAATAAGTCCTCCTGATAGGAAAATTATAAGAGGGCATTTATCCCCCGCAAACCTAGGACAGAAGCAACAGCCCAAATAGAAAGCGGCGCCAAAGCTCATGCGCATCTCCTGTATTGAAAACTACGAGCAGTTAATGATTGAAAGGTTATCAACCAAATCTAACCACCCTAATCATTGTTTAGTTATTATTTAGAACACAGCCTGTCCCCCAAAAGGGCCATGTATGCCTACAAGGCAGTTTGACTGGAAAAATACAAAAGAGAGGCTAGTCCGCAGCCACAGTGTCATTTAATTTACGGTCGCCATCTTGGAGAGTCCATAGATCGGTTCATCAAAGTTACATTAGTCAAAGACGACAAGGCTGAAACGTGTGTGGGATAACTTCTAGTAGGTGGTCGCCAACTTACAGAGTAGGCAACTGTATTGTTTCTCAATAATACAACAATCGAAATCGGATCAGACCAAACATGAATCTAATATTGTGAATACGGATGGACAGGAACATTTTTTACAAGATCTCCTAGAGTCGTACTGGAATATTTATAAATGTAACAAGATAATAACCAGTAAGAAGTGAGTATATCAAGGTCATACTTAAAAATTGGTGACTATAACTATCATTGCATCTACTGACAAGAAAAGTTAAGTCATGTAAGATTATGGTGAAAGTCGTTTGTCAATGCCAACCACCTATCCAATATATCTATTCATAATTGTCAATGAGTTTTGTATGTTTTGCTACCATTGAAATTGAAACTGAAAGTCTTGTGCAGCGCAAGATTACATACATTACATCTGCTACAATTGAAAAAGCCATTGGGTTTGTTAGGTAACCAGGTAATCAATTTATCCTTGGATGGCGGTAGATAACTTTTACACACAGGATCTCGAAGAGTAGTCCCTCTCTTGTGAATCATTGTGGGTTTGGTCAGCAATAGATGTTTCAGAGTATTGTCAGTGTGTAAGATGCCCCAATTTTTACAAAGGATTTTATAGATATCCTGACTATTCTGACTAAACGGGGTACAGAATGTCACCAATCCTTTCGATGACCGACTCTTTTGTGCACTATTTTTTAGGAGGGATGATCTTTGAATTTTGTTAATTTTCTTTCTGGCTTTGCTTATGGTTTGTACAGAGTATCCTCTCTGAATAAATCTGTTCTCTAGTTTGTTTAATTCAAAATCACATAGTTTGCTATTGCTACAGTTTCTTTTTACCCAAATCATTTCCCCAAATGGGATAGCGTTTTTTTGTGTGGTGGGGTGAAAACTTCCAGCATGTAGCAATGCATTACAAGCAGTGGATTTCCGGTATAGGTTGGAATTTACACAGTTGTTCTCTACAAATATTTCCAGATCTAAAAAGTGAATCCGATCCTTACTGTGTTCATAAGTCATCCTGATGTTAAAATCATTTGCATTAATGTGATCTATGAATTCCAACAACTGTGGCTCATCACCAGTCCAAATCATAAGTACATCGTCAATGTACCTTCCCCAAAGGAATATGTGTTCTGTCAGATTGGGGGGGACCATTCAACCACACATGTGTTTTTTCAAAAAAGCCCATGTATAAATGAGCATATGAAGGCGAAAAGCGTGAGCCCATCGCAACTCCCTGTGCCTGTCTATACCATCTACCTTCATGGGTAAATACATTATTATCCAATATAAATTCAATCATATCCACTAGCATGTTGGTATGTTCAGAGTATGAGGCCGATCTATTTGCAAGAAAATTTTGAATCACTTCCAGACCTTTGTTTTTAGGTATGCAAGTATATAGGGAGCTGACGTCTAAGGTTACCCAGCTCATTTCAGAGGACCATATGATGTCTTCTAGTTTCATCAGAACATCCCATGTATCTCGCAAATATGAGGGAAGATTTCTAACAAAGGATTGTAAAAAACGATCTATATATTCTGAAAGTGTTTCAGTGGGCGAGCCTATACCTGATATGATAGGTCTTCCTGGTGGTGATGTCTTGTGTTTATGGATTTTTGGAAGTGTGTATATGCAAGGGGCCCTAGGATATGCATTAAAGATGTATTTGTACTCTAAATCCAAAATTAAACATTGATCTAACCACATATGCAATAATGCATCCAGATCTAAAATGTAATTGTGTTAAAAATTGACCACCTCAGTTTTCTCAGTGTTGCACTTCAGCTAATTGATCACTAGCCACTGGAACACAGCACGAAGACATGGTTGAACCAACTCACAATTAATGGTGTTCCATTTGTTTAATGCAAAGAAAATCTGAGTATTGTCAGCATAAGAAACAATCTTAGCTTTAAAAGATTCCACTAGCTAAGCCAAGGGAGCCATACAGATGTTAATCATGGTAGGAATAATCACCAAACCCTGGGGGACTTCTAGGCTTTACCGTTAATGCCCACCTTAAGGAAACAAGACAGCAGTCTATCATGGGGTACAGTGTCAAATGCCACTGACTAGTCCAGCAATATTAATACTGCCTCCCACCTTCCACCCATGGTGCTTCTTACCATCTCAGAGACCTCAACCACTGCAGTCTCTGTACTATGTCTGGGTCTAAATCCTGATTGACTCAATTGGAGAAGTCCATTAGCCTCGGGATAGGCTGAGGGTTGAGAGTTAGCAAACTTTTCAGCCAGTTTAGATGGTGCAGGGAGAAGAGAAATAGGCTTATAGTTGCTAGGCAAATAGGGATCAGCACTCAGCTTTTTTAAAAGTGGGACAATGTTGGCTCTCTGCCAATAAGAGGGCACCATAGCCAAATTAAAAATGTGTTCACTTTCTCATTGAGAATGAGATAGATTATGTCCACACCTAAAACCAAACTAGGCGAAAGGCATGGGTCCAGATGAGAGTCAGATTTAAGATTTAAAATCACCCTCTTGGAATCTTGAAACAAAATAGCACTGAACACCACTAAGCAGCTAGATGATAGAGAATCCACATGACTTTGTGATTAATCATGCACAATAAGGTCAGAATTGACACTTGCAGACAAGCTGTTTTGTATAGCCACAACTTTATCGTGAAAAATGTTAGAGTTTTTCACACCAATCTGCTGAAGCAGCCTTGCCTCTCCGAATAGCCACAGGTTTTGCAAAGTCTAATTTGAACATACCTATGGATTTATTGGCTAGTTGATCTATGCAATCCTCATAATACATGACCAAAGTCATGTATTTCTTCAAAGCTGCTTTATATAACACTTTGGATTGTGGCCAGCAATTTTTCCTCCATACTCTTTCTGCCTTTTTGCATGTCTTTTTCTCCTATCTCAAAACATCAGTGAAACAAGGATTTAAATTTTTACCCTTTCCGATATCGGAGCCGAAAGAGGAGCAAGTTTATCAATTGAGGAGCATACCCACTGATCATATTCTAATATATCGGAATCTATCGAACCCCCAACAGAGAAATAGACAATTCCAGAGTCATCTGTAGCTTATCACTCAACATTTTTGAAAAGGGGAAAAACTGCTGAACTTTTTCCCGGTCCAATTTGGAACCAACATGACCAGCAGACCACTTAAATTGAATAGGGCAATGGTCTGTCCATAACAGTGGGAGATGATCAGCCATACTGAGATTATAATTTGAAAATACCAGCTCTAAATTATGTCTGCTGCTGTTTGGTGACCCACTGGGAAAAACCCAGTGGGTACATTATGTCCAAAAGTGTGGACTTAGCACTATCCAAATCACTGCCCCAATGTATATTAAAAGCATCTAGAATACTCAAATGAGAATCTCTTACTGTAACCTGGGAAACTACAACATTAAAAGACTGTCAAAAAAGACTGGTGGGTCCAGGAGGTATATGAATCAACAATCCCACCACCGCTTGTTGCGTATTGAGTGAAACACAAAACTCAACACTCTCTGCATCGGAGATTGGCGAAGCCCCAAGGTAGGAACAGGAATAAGCTTCCTTATAATCAATGGCTATGCCACCTATCTTAGAAAGAGTATGATCCAATCTCAGCAATCTAAAGCCAGCAGGAATAGCTAAGTGAATTAGTGGGTTGGAGGACTTATTTATCCAAGTCGCTGTGAGGTAAATAATATTAGGATTACCATCTCTAACCAAATCGTAAATAAGCTCAGCATGCTTTTGAAGAGAATGAACATTGAGCAACCATGCAACAACAGTATCCCCTCTCAACGTACCCTTAATACTGTCTCTGATATGGAACTTCCCAGAGGACAGGTTATGATTAACCAAAAAGCTGTAGAATGAAAAACTGACATTCCTTTCCAAGGCATCATTTGGCAGAGTATATAAGTAGTTGCTAACAGCATTTAATCCAAGCGATGCCTCCTTAGAATAACAGAATCTTTCCTTGGAATTGCCAAGAAATTGAGCAGCATGGCTGGCTTCTGGGATGCATACAGGGGCAGGCGGGCTTGCCTTACGTGCACCTTCAGCACCAGTGGCACACCCGCTGCACATGTCCCCTCCATGTCCAGGTCACTCTCCTCATTAAATAGGTAAGGCCCCAAGAAAACAATGAAAGCAGTGAGCACGTCCAGACTCGCTACCAAAAACGAGAACAGGAACACAAAGATCAAGGCTCACACAGCACCATGATCATTAAATAATAACTAGTGAAACACATACACAGACAGTTAAAAAGTAAAGTAAGATTCCCTTTCCAATGTGCAAAAACAAATGGCAGATATTAAACTAATCCAAGCATTCTGTGACATGTACATATAAGAGCCCCCTGCACATCCGGCTGCTGTCCTCATTAAATAGGTTAAGAAAAAAATGAAAGCGGTGAGTACATCCCAATTCGCTACCAAAAACTAGAGCCGGAACACAAAGATCAAGGCTCATGACAGCCCTTGCAAAATAAAAAGGCAGCCACCTTAGGTGTGTTCTGGGATTCAATGGGAAACATTACTTATTAGTGTTTTTAGAATGTATATGAAGAACTAAGGCACTTTAGAAAAGTGTATAGAGTTAGAGAAAAACATGCCACTCCACTCTATGACATACCATTCCACTCAATGACACTACAGGCTACACCACTGTACAAAATGCCACTGCACTCAATGACATGTCACGTCACTCTACTCTATGATGTTTCTCTCTACTCTACAACACGCCACTCCACTGTATGCTACTCCGCTTTAAGACATTGTGGCCCATATTTATACTTTTTGACGCTAAACTGCGCTAACGCAGTTTAGCGTAAAAAAATTTAGGCCCATATTTATACTTTTTGACGCTAAACTGCGCTAACGCAGTTTAGCGTCAAAAAATTTAGCGCCGTCTAACGCCATTCTGAAGCGCCATGCGGGCGCCGTATTTATGGAATGGCGTTAGCCGGCGCTAGCAGACCGGCGCTGCCTGGTGTGCGTGGAAAAAAACCACGTAGACCAGGCAGCGCCGGCGTAGGGGGAAAATGGCGTTAGGGCGTCTTAAAATGGGGCAAGTCAGGTTGAGGCAAAAAAATCGCCTCAACCCGATTTGCGCCATTATTTTCGACGCCCAGACGCCATTTAAATGACTCCTGTCTTAGTAAAGACAGGAGTCATGCCCCCTTGCCCAATGGCCATGCCCAGGGGACTTATGTCCCCTGGGCATGGTCATTGGGCATAGTGGCATGTAGGGGGGCACAAATAAGGCCCCCCTATGCCACCCCAAAAAAATTAAAAAATATAAAAAATTATACTTACCTGAACTTACCTGAATGTCCCTGGGGTGGGTCCCTCCATCCTTGGGTGTCCTCCTGGGGTGGGCAGGGGTGGCAGGGGGGGTCCCTGGGGGCAGGGGAGGGCACCTGTGGGCTCATTTTGAGCCCACAGGCCCCTTAACGCCTACCCTGACCCAGGCGTTAAATAGTGGCGCAAATGCGGTTTTTTTTGACCCGCCACCTCCCGGGCGTGATTTTTGCCCGGGAGTATAAATACGACGCATTTGCGTCGCCGTCATTTTTTTAGACGGGAACGCCTTCCTTGCATCTCATTAACGCAAGGAAGGCGTTCACGCAAAAAAATGACGCTATTTGCCCATACTTTGGCGCTAGACGCGTCTAACGCCAAAGTATAAATATGGCGTTAGTTTTGCGCCGAATTTGCGTCGAAAAAAACGACGCTAATTCGGCGCAAACGGAGTATAAATACGGGCCTTAGCGCCGTCTAATGCCATTCTGAAGCGCCATGCGGGCGCCGTATTTATGGAATGGCGTTAGCCGGCGCAAGCAGACCGGCGCTGCCTGGTGTGCGTGGAAAAAAACCACGTAGACCAGGCAGCGCCGGCGTAGGGGGAAAATGGCGTTAGGGCGTCTTAAAATGGGGCAAGTCAGGTTGAGGCAAAAAAATCGCCTCAACCCGATTTGCGCCATTATTTTCGACGCCCAGACGCCATTTAAATGACTCCTGTCTTAGTAAAGACAGGAGTCATGCCCCCTTGCCCAATGGCCATGCCCAGGGGACTTATGTCCCCTGGGCATGGTCATTGGGCATAGTGGCATGTAGGGGGGCACAAATAAGGCCCCCCTATGCCACACAAAAAAATTTAAAAAATATAAAAAATTATACTTACCTGAACTTACCTGAATGTCCCTGGGGTGGGTCCCTCCATCCTTGGGTGTCCTCCTGGGGTGGGCAGGGGTGGCAGGGGGGGTCCCTGGGGGCAGGGGAGGGCACCTGTGGGCTCATTTTGAGCCCACAGGCCCCTTAACGCCTACCCTGACCCAGGCGTTAAATAGTGGCGCAAATGCGGGGTTTTTTGACCCGCCACCTCCCGGGCGTGATTTTTGCCCGGGAGTATAAATACGACGCATTTGTGTCACGTCATTTTTTTAGACGGGAACGCCTTCCTTGCATCTCATTAACGCAAGGAAGGCGTTCACGCAAAAAAATGACGCTCTTTACTCATACTTTGGCGCTAGATGCGTCTAACGCCAAAGTATAAATATGGCGTTAGTTTTGCGCCGAATTTGCGTCGAAAAAAACGACGCTAATTCGGCGCAAACGGAGTATAAATATGCCCCTGTATGACCTTGGTGAGATATTGGGTGGTTGGTTGGGCTGGGGTGTGAGCCCTGGTCAATCCCTTGCAGGGTGAACCTCAAAAAGTCACCAAATTAACCTATGCTTAGTCCTGGGTAGCTTGGCACACAAAAACAGTGAGGCTTAACTTAGAGGCATTGTGTAAAGTATTTATGCAGCAAACAAACAATAACACAGTGAAAACACAACACAAAAAAATCCCAAACCAAATAAGACAAATCGAGTGAATTTGAATACTTTGTTTGACAATGAAATCACAAAAATCCAATAAGTGGAACCTGAGTTACAAATGTTTACATTTTAAGGTTCAAAATAGGATTTAAAGGATAAAAGTGCCAATTGCGGGTGTCTGGTCATCTTTAGTACCAAAACCATGGGTCCAGGAGTATATGAAGACCTCTTGGGGGTTCAGGACTCACTCACGCTGAGCCCAAGTGTGTGTTTAAGATGGTGGGAGCCTGTTATGTTACGGTGGCTCTGAGCAGGAGGCCAGCAAACTATCCCTTGGAATCACCCCTTGGAGTCACATCGGGTAGTCCTCAGTGTAGGGGGCTCAGCAGCAGGGCTGGACTCTGGGGTTTTAGGGCAGGCTCCAGACAGCAATGCAGCAGTCCTTCCAGATACAGCAGCAATCTGGCAGAGTGCACAGCAGGTCACAACAGTAAACAGTCCTCTGACAGTCCTTCAGCAGGTCTAACAGTGATCTGTAGTTTGGGTCTAAGGGCCCTATTTTGTACCCTGGTGCCCTTCTCCTAAAAGATGGGAGACATTTTCTGGAAAGATTCTTTGAAGTCTTGGAATTTCCTGACTACCCTGCCCTGACTCCGAGCTGGCTACAGTGATATACAGGGTTTGTTATGCCCATTGTGATAAGACAGGGCACAGCCTGTTCAGTTGCAAGTGGGGATTTGCTTAGCTCCACCCCATCAAGCTAGTTAATGGACCATTGTGGCTCAGCTAATCCCACTACTGTATGACTGTCTGGGGGAATTCACAAAAGCTTAACTGTCAGTTACTCCCAGTCCAGTGTCCTAAGACAGGCTGCAGGGACAAAGGGCTAAAGACAGGAAAATGCCAACTTTTCAAAAGTCTCATATTCAAAAGTTTAATGAAATACGGGACTTTACTATTAATGTGGGTTTATCATTACAATTCCATAGATGCCAAACAGGACATATCACCCTCCTCCCATTTAGGAATTACAGCTTGTTAAAAGTAATTAGGAATCCCCAATGTTATCTCAATAAATTTAGGAGTTTTTCACTACTAGGACATGTAAAACTTACACAGTACAGTAACGATCTTTTTAGTGAGGCTGAGCCTGATAAACTTGACATATTGTTTCTGACAGAGACTTGGCTTTCAGAATTCTATAACTCAGTTATTGCTCTGGTTATTCCTAATGGATATATAATTTATTGAAAGGATTGCCCAATGGGCAGGGGTGGAGGCATTGCTGTAATTCTTAGAGACAACCTTGATTGGCAGATTTTTTAAATAGATAGCATAGTGGGAGCCAAGTCAATGGGTTTTTGCATTTCCCTGTTCCATCAGCATTCCCTATCAGCTGTGCTTTTATATATTCCTCCCGGGCTGGCTGGCCCTTTTTGAAATCTTTTGGAAACACAATATCAGACCTTGATTTGAGATATTCTCAATTTATGCGTATGGCTGATTTTAACCTCACATATGGAAAAGATTGACAATAGTGAGGTAGTTGAACTAAAGGAAGTGATGACATCTCTTGATCTTATTCAACTTACATTGAAGCCCACTCATAAGGAGGGACACATGATTTACCAGGTATTTTCCAATATGCTTTGAGGGTGGAGGACCCTCTGCCACAAATTTGGTCTGATCATTGTTTGATTAGATTTTCTTTTGCAGCTCTCACTAAAGTTTCTATTCTCCCTTTGAACCATCCAACCACAAGGAGAGGCTTCCATAAAATTTAATGGGAGGAATTCAATCGTATTCTGGAAGAAGGTGCCCCTTCTTTAGTGGGCCTTGTGGATGATGTTGTTTTAGCTGTAGATAATTGGATTAAGGATGCTACAGAAAAAATAGTCCTGCCGCTTATATCCAGATTGAAAAGAAAGCTTAAAAGAAAAAAATGCAAAGTTCTAGAAAGGCGATAGAGGGAAGGCTATGACCTGAAAGACAAGGGAAATTAAAAATCGGTTCTAAAAAAAGTATCATGCTCACATTAAAACAGTAAAGCTAGAGTTCTTTGAGGCTAAAATTTCGGGATCAGGTAACAAACTGAGAGAAATGTTTCTATAGTTAAACAGTTTCTTGCACCCACTGTGGCTTCTCATTTCCACCAGCCTTCTACCACTTGGTGCAAACAGCTTGCTTTCTATTTTCAGTCACAAATGCTGTCAATTCAGGCTAGCCTCTCATCTAAGCTTCCACTAAAGGAGGAGATTCTTGACATTATACAGAGCATTAGGATATCACCTATCAAGGCGTCTCTCTCTAACTTCAAGCCCGAGGGTGTTAAGTACTGTAAAATTGGGTTCCCCATCTGCCCCTTGTCCATTCAATATGTGGATGCTAGCGGCTCCTGTAATTAATTCCCTAGTAAATAAGGTACTAAACTCTTCCTTAGATTTGGTTAAGGTTCCAAACTCTTGGAAGCAAGCAAAAATTCTCCCTCATTGAAAGAAACCATCAGCAGACCCCATGAAATTACAGACCAATTTCTCTGCTTCTAGCTTTTTCATAGATACTGGAGAAGAATGTTAATCTTCATCTCTCCAGATAGCTTGAATCTAATAACTTGCTCTATCCCAGCCAGTCCGGGTTTAGACCCAGCTATAGTACTGAGACTGCACTCATGGAGGTCAACGAATACCTCAAAGGTACATTAGATGATGGGGGAAAGGCAGTGCTAATAATGTTAGACCTATCAACAGGCTTTGATATGGTTCCCCATTGTAGCATCCTAGAGCACCTGCAGGTACAGGGTATGGAGGGTCAGGCCTTGAACTGGCTTTCCTCTATCCTAGAGGGATGTTGCCAGCAGATCTGTATCCCACCTTATTCATCTGAACCTCATGAGCTGTCATTTGGTGTCACCCAATGTTTTGCAATGAGCCTAATTTTATTTAATGTATATCTTACTCCTCTTGCTTAGTTAGCTGAATCATTGGGTGCCAAAGTCATATCATACTCTGATGACACTCAGCTTTTGCTTTCTTGTGATAGGGGAAAATAGCTCCCAGGGAAGTTGATTAAAACCTGTCTAATGGCAGTCTTTCATTAGATGACAATAAATCAGCTCAAGTGTAACACTGAATAAACAGAGATTCTCTTCTTTGGTGATCCCCCAAAACAGTTGGCTGGTCTTCTGTCTTGAAAATGGCTCTCCTTCTGGCCAGCATGATGGCACTGTGAAGAACTTAGGGTTGAAATTTGATGACCAGTCGTCGCTTAAGCCACAATTACAATCATCTGTGGGCAAATCTTTCAAGGTTCTGCGCTCACTGAAAACGTTTTTACATTTACTTTTTTGGCTAAAAAAACAGTTATTCAGGCTCCAGTAACATCAAGATTAGACTACAGCAATGCACTCTATTTGGGCCTGGCAGAAAATGTAGAGGTTACAGGTGGTGCAAAAAATGGCTGCACACTTTTTCAGGGATTGCCTATGAGATTACATTTCTCTCCGCACTTGCGTGTTTTACACAGGCATTCAATTAGGCAAATAATTGTGTTGAAGGCATTGGTGCTGACACATGGGGCATTATATCGATCTGGGGCTGAATATCTCAGAGCCAGGTTCATCTTCCATTCTCCCTCCCAAAATTTGAGATCGGTCAATAAGTTATTGTCAGTGATCCCCAGAGTGAGGAAGACTAGAATAGGTGGCAAGATTTGCTGCTTTTCTAGGGGCCAGTTCCTAAAATAAGCTCTCACTGGAAAAGGGTGTTGTTTCTAGTCGGACAGCATTTAAAAAACAGCTGAAAGCCTGGCTTTTTAACCAGGTTTGAATGTCGGTGCTTTTCTCTTGACCTGCTGACCTTTGTACTCCAGGACACTCTGTTAAGTAGCTGTGCGCATTATAAGTGTAAATTAATTAATTAAATAAATTAAATCATGCATTCACACTGTCTTATGGGCTACCTAGGGCCTACCTTAGGGGTGACTTATGTAATAAAAATGGAGTTTAAGGCTTAGCTAGGGAGTGTAAATGCCAAGTCAACATGGCAGTGTGACACTGAATTCAGGCTGCAATTGCAGGCCTGGGACAAGGTTTAGAGGGCTAATTAGGTCTGTGGCACAAGACGTGATGTCAGCCCATTGGTAGCATTTCATTTACGGTATATGGTATACCACTCTACATTGTACGTACAAGTAAATTGAATATGCCAATTGAGTATAAATGACTAAAACCATATTATAGGTAGAGGGCACAAGCACTTTAGCACTGGTTACCTGTGCACAGACTCCTAAGGCCACAAAAAACAATTCAGCAAAACGTGGAGGGTAAAGGGCAAAATGCTTGGGGTGACCCTGCAGGGAAGGCCATATCTAACAACATGCCACTCTATGACACAACACTCCTCTTTACTCTACGATACACAACTGCACTCTATGCCACTCCACTCTACAACACACCACTCAACTCTAATCTAAGATAGGCCAATCTGATGTATGACACTTTTCTCTACTCTACTCTACCACTCCACTCTCACTCCATGTCACTCCACTCTATAACACTCTGCTCTATGCCACTCTAAGCCCCTCTATAACACTCTACATTACCCTACTACACTTTACAGAACTCCGATGCGATTTCACACCACATAACTTTACTCAATTCTACTCATGACATTCTGCTCCACTGTATTCCACTACTCCACTCTGTGCTGCTCCACTTTAAGACACGGATGACACAATACTGTGTGACAAACCACTCCACTTTACAACACACCACTCCTCTCTATGAAAATTCACACCACTCCACAACATGTCACTCCACTCTATGACATGCCACTCCACTCATTGACCCTCCACTCTAAACCATGCTATGACACTCCATGTTATGACATGCTACTCCATACTACTCTAAAACAGGACACCTATCTCTATACCATTCCACTCTACTCTATCACATGCCACTTCTCTCTACTATACACCATCACACCTTAGTCCACTCTATGAGATGCTACCCCACTCTTTGCCATACCACTCCACTCTACCCCCTCCACTCTAAAACATTCTGCAACATGCCACTCTATGACATGTCATTCCACTCTACTTTATGCCATTCCACTGTATGACATTCTACCCACACTATGTTCCTCCACTCTTTACACATCAACTCTATGACATGGCACTCTACTCTATGAAACCTTACTCCACTCTTCACTGCGCCACTCCACTCTATACCACTCTATGACACTTTTATGCCCCTCCACTGTACGACATTCTACTCCAGTCTATGCCACCCCACTCTTTAAAACTTTAGTCCCCTCTATGCTACTCTACGACAATGTACTCTCTCTATACAACTCTATGGCACTCTACTCATCTCTGTAACACTACAAAACTTCTTCTATGCCATTCCATGCTACTTGTTCAACTCTACTTTATTTACAACATACTACTCCACTCTCCTCTACTCCACTGTATGACACTCAACGATACACCGCTCCGCTCCAATCTATGATACACCTCTTCAAAACATGCCACTCCACTTCAACATGCCACTTCACTCTAAGGCAATCCACTTTATGTCTCCCCACTCCAAGACACTCAATGAGACGCCACTCCATGGCACACAACTCCACTGTACTCTATGACATGCCACTACACTCTAGGCAACTTTACAATACGATGCCCCACACTCCACGACACTCCATGTCATGATACTGTGTGCCATAACACTGCATGCCACAACATTCTACTATACAACACTGAGCACAACTCTACTCTCTTTCCCTCAACTCTATAACCTTGTACGACATGCCCTCCACTCTATGAAATTTCACCCCACCCCACTCTACGATGCTCCACTCTGTGACACAACACTCTGCTGCACTCTCCTCCACTGTACTCTAGGACACTCCACTTAACGACACTCCACTAGATGATTTGAAACACATTTTTATAATAAAAAAAGAATTGCAAAATCAAAGGTTCAAAATAAGTTATAATTAGGAAACCTTTATTAATAATTATTACATCATGGCATAAGTGATGTAACATGAAAGGGCACAAGCTGTGCATGGGGATGGTGTGAGCTATAGTTCATGCAGTCTGGCTGATGAGTTCACAACACTGTGTATGGAGGTGTGCAAGTCATAGTCAATTTTGGGTGAGCTTCCAATTATAAATTAAAGTTATAACTATAATTTTATAACTTTTAAATGTCTTCTCTTTATGTAGTTTAAATTCTTTTTTAATACAAATGTTCCTAACTGTAACTTATTCTGTACCTTTGTTCTTTGTTTTTTCATTGAATGCATTCACTACCTGTTTTCTATATAAAAAAGTGTTTTTTACTTGCTTATATCTTTGGCGTCGCTTGATGAATCTTCACAAAACTTTCAAAACAATTTGCCAGTCACGTCAGCTGCTGTCTGAAAAGTTTCAGGGTGATCCGTCCTGGGGGACCGAGTAAAATGGGGGTCCCAAAACAAGTTTTCCCCATTCATTATTCTATAGGGATTTTGAACAGCGATAGTGCCGAACCTACTGGACGGAATTACACCAAATTCGGCAGAAAGGTAGGTCCTGGTCCAGAACGCAAACTTTTTTTGTTTTGGTCTAATTCCGTTCAATAATTTTAGAGAAGTTAAAGAAAATCCAAATGTGTATATATAGGTGCAGAAGGATTTGCGACTCCCGCGATCTCATGCTGAAATCTGATTGGCTGATAAGACTTCAGCAACAAAAGCCATTGAAAAGTTGTCAGCTATCTTGAGACTCGGCTGAGATCAATCCCCCCCAAAAAATGAAACGTGGGCTCCAGGTGGGCCAAGTCCCCTGGGCATTTGTTTTAAAATGCAGAGGGCCTCCTGACCCCTCCTGCTTGCCCTGGGGCCACCACCTCCACAGGGCCTATGCTGATATGCAGGGGGTTACTGCCCCTCTCTGCCTTGAAGACCACCACCTCACTGGGGCAGTATCGTAATAATATGAGGGGTCTGTGTGCCCCTCCCACTTCCCTGGGGACCAACACCTCCCAAGGGCATTGATTAAATATGCAAGGGCTGAGTGCTCTCCCCTCTGCCCCAGGGACCACCACCCCTCCAGGGCAAAATTTAATAGATTTTCTGGGGACCATGCGGCCCACCACTACCCTGGTGATCATCACCTCCCCAGGGCTATGCCCCCCTTGAGGAGCCTCTGATGGCCCTGGGGACGGCCATCCCACAGGGCTAACTCCTGCTTTGTCCCTGGGTGCCCACCCCCGAGAAATAGCTGTTTTCTGTGGCTTGGTTGCAGTTCTGTCGCACCCTCACCATGCACTGCTAATTAATCCCCAAATTACAGCACTCAGGACACCTTTGATAACATAATTGATAATATCAATGTAATATTTGTTGTAAAATAATTTACAAAAAAATTGTGCATGGCGGGGGTGCAAGATATAGTTACCTTAGGGCACGAGATATTGTTACTTGCGGTAAACATAGCTATAACTGCTGAATTTCTATGGTTTTATATGTTTAAAATGTGGGGGTATTAGTGAGTGTGTGAATGGTTCTGTGGATGACATGATCAGTAATGTCACTGACCATGTCATGAGTGATGCAATTTGTAAGGTCAGAAGCAGTGTATTACTGGGGGGGGTAATAGTTAGCTGAGATAACTATATCTGCTGAACTTCTATGGTTTTGTACATGTGAAATATGAGCCTAACTATAATGTCCTTATAACCTTTGTTTCTTTCAGTGAATTTCTATGTTTTTTTTTTCTATTTCCTACCTTTAATGTCCCTGTAACCTTTGTATTGTTCAGTGAATTTCTATGGTTTTTGAATTCTATTTGTTAACTATAAAATGTACAGGTGAGAGTGAATTTGTGTATGCCTGCTTCACTACGTCAGTGGGTATATGAATTGCATGTCATTGTTTATCTGGATTTGTGACTGTACAAATGAGTACCTAAGTGGGTATGTAAATTACGACTTGTTTGAATTGGTTCGTGAGTGAGCAAATTACTGTGTTTGTGAGTTCAAGAAACAAACATAAAATGAGTAGAAAGGAACAAGCAGAGGGATAAACATGAACGGAGAGACACAAACAGAGCACAGTAAATTATCAGAAAATAAGTATGAAGGCACAAACAGCGGGTAACAAACGAACAGAAAGGCAGAAACATAACAGCATTTGGGCATTAGAAAAAGCAGAAATGTGCAAACAGAGGGAAGAAACAAGCAGGAAGACTGAAATAGAGGGCAATAAACAAGCAGAAAGTGGGCAGATGTCCAGAAACAGAAGAAAAGAAATGTCAGAGAAGGACAAACAGATAGAAGAAAGGAGCAGAAAATGGGCAGAGGGTACTAACAGAGTGCAATAATTGAGCAGAAGTGCACAAACAGGACAAGTAATGAGTAGACACAGGTAGAAGGTGTTAAACCTGGCATCCTTGGCTTGGTCTTTCCTGTTTTTTTCCTCTGCTTCCTGTGTTTTGATTGTGTGCTGGACTTTGTTTTTTGGTGGTTTTGGTACTCTGGGCACTTTACCAGTGCTGACCAGTGCTAAAGTGCAAGTGTTCCCTGTGTAAATTGTATGTGTAATTAGCTTTACCATGATTGCCATATTTGATTTACTAGTAAGTCCCTAGCAAAGTGCAGTAGAGTGCAGTTGAGGTACCCCAGCCTGTAAATCAAATGCTACTAGTGGGCCTGCAGCACTGATTGTGCCACCTACGTGAGTAGACCTGTAAACATGGCTCAGACCTGCCACTGCAGTGTCAGTCTGTGCAGTTTTAAACTGCCAATTCGACCTAGCAGGTGTACCCACTTGCCAGGTCCAAACCTTCCTTTTTTATACATGTAAGTCACCCCTAATGTAGGCCCTAGATAGCCCAATTGACATGGTGCAGTGAATGTTAAAGGTAGGATTTGTGCTGGTGTGTTTTATATGTCCTGACAGTGAAATACTTCTAAATTTGGTTTTCACTGTCGCAAGGCCTATATCCTCTCACATGTTAAGATGGGGGCTGTCTTTAAATAACTTTTAAGTGTAGCTTCCCTTTGGGAGCAGATAGAGATTTGGAGTCTGGTGTCTCTGAATTCACAATTTAAAAATACATCTTTTAGTAAGTTTTTTTTCAGATTGTTAGTTTGAAAATGCCACCTTTAGAAAGTGGCCATTTTCCTGCTTAAACCATTTTGTGACTCTGCCTGCTTGTATGTTCCCTGTCTGGATCAGACTGACAGTTGGGCTTTTTTTTAATCTTTACTAGACAGTGACACAAAGGGAGCTGGGGTGTAGCCTGCATTTCCTGATGGGTCATCTGGGCTAGAATGGAGGGAGGAGCTGACACTTACAACTGAATGAGCTGTGCCTGCCCTCACACAATGCAGTCTCCAACCCCCTGGTGCATGTCTGGATCAGGCCCCAGCAAGGCAGGGTCTTGTCAACAACAGAGACTTCCCTTTAAGAAGTTTGCCAACTTCAAAGACAGAAAGGGGTATACGCAGTGGACACAAAACTCCAGATTTTTTTTTTACTTCTGGACTCAAGAGGAACCTCTGCCAAGGAGAAGAGCTGAAGTGCTGGAGGAGGAGTAGTGCCCCTTTGTCTGTGACTGTGCTTTGCTGGGTTGGCCTGCAGTTGCTGTTTTTGCCTGAAAGAGGACAAAGATGGGACTTCTGAAGTGTCTCCAAGGGCTTGTACTGAGCTTGCCTCCTGTTTTGAAGTCTCAGGGCCATCAAAGACTTCCGCTGACAGCACCTGGACTCTCTGCTGAGACTCCTACCCTGCCAAGTGGTTTTTGTCATTTTGGTCTTGTTCAATTCAGATAAATATCGGCTATTTTTCTAATCTTGTGTTGTGTCCATTTTGCAGTGTTTTCACTGCATTACTGTGTGTGTTGGTACACATACTTTACACATTGCCTCTGAGATGAGCCTTACTACTTGTGCAAAGCTACCAAGGTGTGAGCAGGGGTTATCCTAGCAGTGTAACTCCCTTACCCTTACAAGAGTGAGGGTCCCTGTTTGGACAGAGTGCAAACTGACTGCCAACCAGAGACCCTATTTCTAATGGAAAACAGAAACAAAAGGTAAGAAATGAACATGGGGGGAGAAACAGAGGGCAAGAGACAAAAAGAAAACAGGCACAGAGACACAAACGGGGGCAAAAAATGAGTAGAAACACTCAAACAGAGTGCAAGAAGTGAGTAGAAAATGGGTAGAAGGCAGAAAAAGAGGGTAACTAATCGACACACAGACAGAAACAGCGGGCAAGAAACAATGAGAAAACAGGCAGAGACACAGAAGCAGAAGTAAGAAATGACAGGAGAGGTACAACCAGAGGAAAACAAACGTGAAGAAAATGGCCAAAGAGGCACAAACAGAGGGAACAAGGGGAATAATGAGCAAAAAAGCACAAACAGCAGCAAACAAATAGAAAACAGACTGAGAGGCACAAACAGAGAGCAAGAAAAGAGCAGAAAGACAGGAACAGAGGGCAAGACTGTGTTTTAAATATTAATTTCATCATCACAATCATCACGAATACCCACAACATGTATATTTCGGGTTCCCATCTACGTCGTGAAGACAGCATGTTTTTGGAAGTGTAAAACACTTCTATGTACACATTATACACAATGTTTGAGTACAGTGGTTACTAAAATAGTATTTTTTCATAACTATTTTCATTTTAATCTAATTTACAATTGTATTTTGCATTCTGGCGATGATGCTGGTCTTTGCAGCAATCTACTTCGTCATGATTATCATGTGACCTAGAAAAAAAGCTTTATGCTTGGAGGAGACACATTTCATACCCTTTCATAGGAAGTTCCCAACTGTTCCTTGTTCCTAAAGGTTCTATACTATTCATTTCCATTTGCTCAGCTGTGCTTTACCGTTTTTGCTTTTTTTTTCAAAATGGCAAGTGGAAGGCCTGAAGATCGTGAGTTTCCCTAGGAGACATAAGACCAGAAAGTGCAGGTGCTTCCAGATCAAGCACTACCACATGAGGTGGAAATCCTGGTAGAAGACTTTGATGATGAAGAAGCACCAGCATGAAAGCAAAGTCTTGCATGAGATTTTTTTGATAATTCCAACTAGTGAGTCTAAAACAGTCTCCAAGAATGTTAAATGCACTTTGTGTGACAAAACCCTCTCAAGGTGGTCATCTAAGAAATGTTCATGCAGTACAGTGAGCAGATAATATCTCAAAACTTATAATTGAAGACAGCTTGAGAGAGTGAAGGGGCATCGAGCTGGGAGGGGACTTCCAGCTCTACTCATGGAAAACCTGCTGCTGGAGAGAGAGTGTCCAGAGATGTGCAATCACGAAGACTGTATAATTATCCTGAGTTTTGTGACATTGGAACCTACTGCTTGAAGTGTAGTTCCACTCTTACTATGGGAGAGCAATCCTTCAAGCTGATTTTGGAGGCAGCAAGAAACCATAAGTATTTATAATTTGCTCCAGATTTTATAGTGTTCTTTATTTTTTTGGCACAGTTTTTTCTCCCTCTTGATGCCATTTTGATTTAAAAAAAAAATAAAATTAGAAAACCAAATAAATAAAAAGCAGTTCTACGAAATTGTATGTGTGTGTTTCCATATAAATATGAGTAATCAATGATAGAGTGAATGCATGGCTAGATGTGTGCCTTTGGTGTATGGTTGAGTGAATGAATGTGTTAGTGCTGTATGGACTACTGAATGAATGTATACCGGGTGTATGAGTCAGTGACTGCAAAAATGGAACATGGGTGACTGACTGTGTGTATGAGTTCATGTATAGATATGTGAGTGTGTGCATGAGTGGTGTATGGCAACTTGTCTAAGTTCCTGAGTGTGCATATCGGTGAGTAAGTGAGTGAATGAGTGTATCTAGGAGTGAGTGAGTGTGAGCGTGGTGCATGGGTAAGTAAGAGCATGACTGCTGTATGGGTGACTTAATGAATGTATTAGTAGTATTTTGGTGAGTTAGTGAGTGCATGAGTGCATGTATGAGTGATTGACTGAGTGTATCAGTGCATATAGGGGTGACTGAGTGAGTGCATGAATGATGTATGGGTGTAATGATATCTGTATTTAACCACTGCTCCATCTTGATCACTTACTCCATTCTGTGCTTAGCTTAGCTTCACACACTGTCCCATTGGTGGCCACCAGAACCATTCTGATTACAGACTTAATTTTGTGCTTAACTTAGATTTAGCCATTATCACGTTAGAGGTGTAGAAGGTGCAGGTATTTTTACGCACACAAATTGTGCAATGTGTTTTTCGCTCATGTTTTCACACTTCGTTATCTTTCTCACCAAGGGCTAGAACATAACATGGAGGGGTAGGAGTTAGATAAAGATGTACCAGGATGATGTTTATGGTACAGCAAGTAACAGTGTGGTCTTGGAAGAGCACTTTGGGATGTGGCCAATTTACAACATGCCTTTCTCAAAACCAATCTTTTTTTCCTGTATTTGAACAACAACTCACTGGATGGGAGGAGAATTTCCAGAATTCTCCTCTCCAGCTTGTTTAAAGTATTTAAGAAGGAGGAAACTAGACGGCTGTAAAAATATTGAACTCAGGAGGTAAAGGGACGCATTTGCCTCCTGCCACTCTTCCTTGAGGATAGTTCTCTCTCTTCACAGGCGACTGGGTTCTCGTCCTGTTGCTGGCAAGGAGATGAAGCAGGTGAGCCCCATGGTGATGAATTCTTTTTCATTATTGTTTCTAGCTTTTCGTTGTGCATGAAGATATAATCACTGTATATGCAGGTATTTAATCCATGATTAAAGTAGTGTGTTTTCAGTGTTTGTATGAGCATTATTATTCTACTACAGTGATTATTTTTGGAAGTGTATTCATGTTGCTGCATTTGACTTACATGTCTCCTCCATACCAACCTGAAATGGGGCTTTAATAAAAGTATTACTCAGACTAATAGCTCTGAACAGCTCTGCACTGATGGAATTCCTTTTATTCATGTTTCCTCCCAGTTTAAAGTAAAGCAGTACACTTTTATTTGACTGCAGTGATTTTCTTCAAACATGCATTCGGGTTCTACACCATTGACCTTTTATTCAAACCTTGCAAAGTGCCTTGATAAATGTGTTCCTCGGGCTGAGAGGGCTGCATACCAGAAATTCCTTTCAGTATTTGTGTATTTCTTCTTAGTGTGTATTGAAGCAAAACAATGGGTGAGTCGCTAAGTTCATGAGTGGTTAATGGGTGATTGACTGGGTGAATGAGTGCATGTACAGCAGAGTGAGAGAGTGCATGAGTGTGTTTATGGGTGATTGGCTGAGTATTGAGTGCATGTATCGCGAAGTGAGTTACTGCTTTAGCGGTATGTGCATGATTGAGTGCATGAGTGTGTGTTTGGTTGGTTGAATAAGTATATAAGTATCTCTATGAGCATGTGAATTGAGTATATGAGTGGTGTATGAGTGAGTTAGTGTATGGCTGCATGCATGTGTGAGTGAGTGAGTGCCTGAGTGGTGTCTGGGTAATGTGAGATTGACTGAGTACATTAGTGCATGCATGACTGAGTGCATGAGTGCTGTGTGGGTGATTGAATGAATGTATGAGTATTGTATGGTTGATTGAGTGAGTGAACACATGGTGCATGGATAAGTGTCTCCGTGCATGAGTGAGTGCATGTATAGACCAGTGAGGGACTGCATGAACAGTGTATGCGTTATTGACAAAGTGCATGAGTGTGTGTATAGGTGGGTGACAGAGTGAATGGCTGCATGTATGCATATTTGACTGAGTGTATGTATGTGGGTGTAAATGAGTGCAAGAGTGGTGCATGGGTGTTTGCCTGAGTGCATGAGTGCATTATAGTTGAGTGACTGACTGCTTGAGTGGCACATGGGTGAGTGGTTGAGTGTATGATTGCATATTTGGGTGAGTGAATGCTTAAGTGTATGTATGGGTGAGTTAATGGGTGCATGAATGGATCTATGGTTGGGTGATAAGATAGATGAGTACCTGTATGAGTGAGTGTGAGTGTGTGAGTGGTGCATTGGTGAGTGAAAAAGTGCATACATGTGTATATGGGTGAGTGAGTGTCTAAGTGGATATATGAGTGAAGGAGTAAGTGCAACACTACATGTATGAGTAAGTGAATGTGTGCATAAGTGTTGTATAGGTGAATGGCTGACTGCATAGTGGATGCATAGGTGAGTAATTGTATGACTTGTATGGGTGAGTGAGTGGGTTCATGAATGGGTATATTGGTGAGTGAGTAGATACATGAGTGCTTATATGAGTGAGTTAGTGGGTGAGTGGTGCATAGGGGACTGAAAGAGTGTATGAGTGCATGTATTGGTGCATGAGTGTGTGCATGAATCCTGCAGGGGTGATTGCCTGAGTCCATGAGTTCATATCCAGCAAGGTGAATGAGTGCGTGAGTGCTCTATAGGCACTTGACTGAGTGCATGAGTGCATGCATGGGTCATTGAATGAGTGCATGAGTGGATATATGCATATGGGTGATTGAGTTAGTGTATGAGTGCACATATGAGTAAGTGAGTTTGTGTATGAGTGATATTTATTTGACTAAATGACTAATGTGTCGTACATGGGTTGTTGACAGAGTGCATGATGGTATGCATGAGTAAGTGACTGGTTGCACGAGTAGTGTATGGGTGATTAAGTGAGTGCATGATTGCATGTATGTGTGAGTGACTGCATATGTTGTGTATGGGTGGTTGACTGAGTGTATGTGAAGATGAGTGACTAACTACTTAAGTGTTGTATGGGTGGTGGACTGTATGATTGCATGTATGGGTTAGTGAGTGCATGAATGATTGTATGGGTCACTCAGTGGGTGCATGAATGCCTCTATCAGTGGGTGAGTGTGTAAATGAGTAGTTTTATGTGCAAGTGAGTTAGTATTATATAGGTAATTGAATGAGTGGATGAGTGGTCTATCTGTGAGTGAGTGTGTGAATAATGTACGAGTGAGTGAATACTTGTGTGAGTGGCTGTACATCTCAGTCACTATTACTGTGAGGGGCTGTATGGTTGAGCTAGTCGATGTTTCAGTAGGTGTATGGCAGATTGACAGGATGAGTGCAGACGTCTATGGGTGAGTGAGTGAATATTTCAATGGTTCTGTGAATGAGTGATTACTGTGTGAGTAGCTGTATCAGTGAGACAGTGGATGTGTGAGTGGATATATCAGTGAGTTGGAGTGTGTGATATATGGATGAGTGTATGGGTGCATGAGTACTTGTGTTGGTGAGTGACTGGGTTTGGCAGTGAAAGGGTTGGTGAGCAGGTGTGTGAGTGACTATATTTGTGTGTGAGTGGGTCATGAGGGCCTCCATGGGTGAGTGAATGGCTGTGCAAGGCTGTGCGAGAAGCTGTATAAAAGAGCAAGTGTATAGCTAACTGGGTCTATGGTTGAGTAATCATTAATGGTGTCAGTGATTTAATAAGTGAGTGATTGGTAGTGTCAGTAGCTGCATGAGTGAGGAAGTAGGTGTGTGAATGCCTGTATCAGTGAGTGACTGAGTGTATGAGTGGTTGTGAGAGTGAGTGGGAGAGTGCATGAGTGGCTGTATGGATGTCGTTCGTTTGAGTGAGTAGGTGTTTGCTTGAGGGAGTGCCTGTATGACTGATTATATGGCAGAGTGAGTGGTAGTATGAATGACTATATAGTTGAGTGATTCCTTATGTGATTTGCAGTATGGTTGAGTTAGTGGATGAGTAGCTATGTCAGTAACTGATAGGGTGTGTGAGCGTATTATAAGTGAGTGTGCATATGTGAGTGGTCTGTCACAAACTGACTATTTCTGTGAGGGGCTCTATAGATAAATGAAACCAGAAATTGATGACAGCCATCTTGTGACCAATAAACATGACAATATCTATTAAAATACATTGTACTGAATGTCAGTCTTTAAGGGTTAGGAAAAGGAGAACTTTTAAAGGGTTTAGTTACTATACAAATTATCTGTTCATGACACCATACTAATTTTAGAAATTCCAGTTTTTCTTTTAATTTATCTGTCAGCACTATTCTGATTCCCTGATGTTCCATTTTATCAATTGATGTAGTTTCCCAAATATCTTCTTTCTCCAATTTTAGTAATCTTTTATTAAAGTTGAAGCACTCTTTAAGCGTTGGCATTAAGCAAACTATAGAGTTGTCTGCTTTAATGAAATTGAACATTAGCTCTGGTGCACTAATGTCAGATGGGAATAGACTCTTGATAAAGGGACGTTCCAGTGCACATTTTCCCTCTTGTGCGAGGACTTTTACTCTAATATCTTTCAGTATCTCTCCATACTCCATATCAGAGGCTCAGCACATGTTTTTTTACTAATTCTTTCTATTCAAAGTTTATCCAAATATTTACATTGCCAATACTTCCCAACAAATTCCTTGTTTAAGTATACAGAAGGGTTTTAGAAGCAGGTTGTCTTTTACAGGGGTAAGTTAGAGTAGGTCACTAAAGACAATTAAATGTTTTCCTCCAAATAATACTTCATGGTTTGTTCTTAAAACTTGGTGCATCCATAGGTGTATGAAAGCAATCATGTTTAATACCATTCTCACTTCAATGATCAGAAGCTTAATTTAATTCAACACTCTTGAATCCCTTATGGAGAGCATCACCAGATAATTTATATTCCAGTTTATTATCATGTTCTACAGGTAGCATTAGTATACGATGTAGATTAAATAATTTAATATTATGAGCTGCTAATCCTATTGGTGCTGTCATTACACATGACAAATTACATGGATAACTGGTCAAAACTTTAATCAGGAAGCTTTGACTTTAAAGCTTTTTCCAGTGCCAGCCTGTCCACTGATGTACAATAATATTGGTTTATATGTAAAACAGTCACATCATTTTTTCTCATGGAGGAATCCATGCTCTATTTTAGTTTTAATTTCATTGTAAATTTCTCTTTGTTCATTGTTCCACTAGCTGTTCGAAATCCACAGTTTCCTGTCTTGCTTGCTGCATGGCAATCTCTACCTCGTTCATGGGCATAACTGCTTCATTTTGAATTACTGGTTCTCCAAGAGGATCTTGACTTGCTGGTCCAGAACGTTGGCTACTTTGTGAACTTTCCCTGACTACTTCAGTAGCAATGGTTTATTCCTGTACAATTTCATCTTTCAACATTTGTAAGTATGTTGGAAAACAGAAAACTGAATACCGTCCTTTACAGCTTTGAATGAGTTTTCAATACAGTCATACTGCCCAAGTAGATCTGATTCAGTTCACCATGGTTGCAAAAGTTGCAAAAGAGGCACGATGAAAAACTATTTTCTCTCTGGAGTTTGGCAACTAAGTTTCCTGTGATTGATTAGATTTCCATTGTTGTGTCTTACCAAATAACCGTCACATCCAATCACTGCAATTCTTCCTTCTTCTATGTTTTCAGTTACATTATTTCTATATATAAAATGCCAAAGTACTTCATAGACGCTCATGATTTTAAGATGAGGACTTCTTCTTGGGCAGTATGTATCCAGAATGTTAGTCTTTAGAATGTATGTACTCAGTGGATCAAATTCTGCAAGGTACTGCATTTTTAGGAAAGACTTCAGTAGACTATTGCAACTGTTTGCAAGGCCTACGCTTATCCACATGACTTCTCTGGACTTGGGGAAAGAACTTGCAGGGCTCAATCTATCTACACACTCATACAATCCAGTTTCTCTGTTTGAAAGCATTTTCAAACTGAAACTGTACAATTTCTTGGTAAGACACTTTTCTACTGACATCTCCTCTCACATCTCTTTCATCTCTGTCTTTTCTGTTTTTTGTATATAAGAAGTGACATAGTGAGCAACAGCAATAGAATTATCTGCAACAAATTTTATATCCATATTTGTATTCCACATCTTCAGTATGAGAGGGTTGTAGTCATTTATATATTTTGAAGCTTCTGTTCTTCTGAGGGTAGACACATTTTTTAGCCATGTGTATGTTAAAGTGTGTCTCATCGCAGACAAAAAGCTATTCACTCTTCCTTCTGAGATCACAGGATGTGGAAATCCAAAACAACATCTTGTGTGAAATGTTCCTTTTGATCTCTATTTTCTATGACAATATTTACCACACTTATCAGTTTGAAATCTAAGAACTTGTTGTCTCAATCCCTTCTCAGAAGTTTATTTTGGGATGGTGCATGTGTCATACTGTTCTATGAAAGACAAGACAGACATCGCTGTCTGTTCAGAACTTTGGGGTATCTTTTACCAGTAACAGCAAGCAAATACGTGGTGTACTTCTAGCTTAGTACCTGTTGAACCAAAATATATCAGTCACTTCGCCAAGAGGAGGATTCATTTTATTACAGATTGAAGCCATCACTGCTTGAAATAGGTGGTTACAAGATCTGCACATGTTTGAAGGATCCAATGAACAGAGGTCTTCTGGTGTCTTCAGGTTGATATCTTTTATCTTTGAGCTTGCTTCTTGAAAGAATTGAAGGAGGTCATCCCAAGCATACTCAATGCAATTGAGTGTACGAAACCAAGTAGATGATCCTAGGTTTCTCAAAATGCATTTCAACTCCCTATGATAATGATGCCAGTACTCATTTGTACCATGATGACATACCATCAAATCCATTAAGTTGTATTGAAGATTTTCATCTTTTTCATGAATGTTATGAACAAATTCCCTTGCTGTCAGATTCTGCAGATTTACTCCTGTTTTTAGAATGTGATTTACTTCATAGGACAACCCAGACAAGTCACTCTTCAATAGTAGATGAAATATATAAGGAATACACTGCTGAAATCTCTGATCTTCTGAATATAGTCTAGTTGACGTGCACTCAGCTGCTGGTATTTGTACAGGCTGGTCATCATACCTACAACCTCCTCCAGAAAGAAACAGATAAGGAAAATAATACACTTCTAGAATGTATTCCCACACACTTAATGGAGCTCCTTTCACTTCCTTCATTTGAAAAAGGTCAATAGCATCTTCAATAATCTATTTAGAATGTAGAGGATGAATACTCTAGTGTTTATGTATTTCTTCTGTTCTCATTTGATCCACCTTTTCAATCTGACCTTTTGATGATACTGAGTCATCCACCATGAGTGAAACATCTTGCAAAACATCTACATTCCTATAGTAAATGTTATTTTGTACCAGATATAATGTTGCTTTCTTTACTTTGCTAACATGTACTAACTCTTGCCATATCTTTTTACTATTGGTACGTACCACTGACTAGAATTACAAGTCCTTCTTTTAAATCTCTTTGCACACCTACAGTTTCAACAATCTGCTTAAAATCTAATGGCAAGTACACAACTCTAACTTTTAGAACCTTTTGGAGCTCAGTTGGAGGTAACTTTCCTGTCTTTGGCTCCATACGGAAAAAAAAGCTTGTACTGGGTGTATACTAGTGACACAAGTTCTAACTTGTTATAAACTGCTCTAGTTGGCATTTTATTATCCTCTAATTTATCATAGCAATACTTACATATAATTTGCTGCATGCAATAATCAAAGCATTCCTCTACAAATAAGTATGCTGCAAATTCTCTCCATTTATCTCTATTGTCTTCTTCAGTTTTTGAAGACACAATCACATAACAAGTTTGATTTCTGTAGAGAGTGTGTCGGCAACATATACAGATACACTCTGGTTTCCCTGAACAGACTGTTTTAACTCCTGTTCTGGTACACTTGCAGAATCCATCTGTTCATTTTCTCTACATTCTTATTCTGGCCCAAAGAAATGAAACTTCAGATCATCACAAACCTTTTCTAACTCTACCACTGTACAATACAAAATAATTCTATTAATTTCCCCTAAAAATATAGCAGGACTCTTCACATGGTAAAGCCTCCTAACTAGAGTTCACATTCGAGAGTCGTATATAGCTAACATTCTAAAATGATAAAAGATGCTTTGGCACACTTCTTCGATAAACATGCAAGTGAATGTCCCTCTAGATTTGTATATTTCTTGACTTTGCGTGGATCTAGTCTTTGCAAAAGTACAATTTTCTGTTTAATACTTTTGCATAGAAACTTACATAACCAACTTCTCAGCGTGTCAATTGATTCCTGACAAACACTACAAATACTGTGGCATTTTCACCTATACCCAGGGGCCTGTCTACGCCTTCCCTGAACCTCTTCAGCAACAATTTACTTTACATTTCTAGGTACCATGACCTCTTTGTCAATAAGAAATCATGTTTCATCTCCTAACATCATCCAGATTCATAAATTGCATGCACTAGTCAGCTCTCTTCCTTAAAGAAATGTCAGTGATAGAACTATGGCCCTCATTATGAACATGGCGGGCTGTCCCGCCATGCTGGCATTGGCGGTTGAAACCGCCAGACGGCATGGCGAGACAACCCGCTGCATAATGGACCGGGTGAGGGCTGCCATCGGCAGCCCTCACTCACTGCCAGGCTTCCGCCATCAGGCAGCCTGGTGGTGAGTGGAAACACTATCTGACAGGGTAGCTGTGCTACCCTGCGGATAATGTTCCCATTTCCACCAGCCTTTTCCTGGCAGGTTCACCCGCCAGGGAAATGCTGGCAGAGGGGGTGCCCCTGCACTGCCCATGCACTTTGCATGGGCAGTGCAGGGGCCCCAGTGCAGTGCCCCATCGCGCAGGTCACTGCCCGATTTTCGGGTAGTGATCTGCGTGACGGGTGCAGCTGCACCTGCTGCACAGAGGCATTGACAGGGGCTCCATGTGGAGCCGCCGTCAATGTCCCTGCCGGGCCTTTCTGTGAGCGGCAGGCGGAAACAATATTTCCGCCCGTCGGCCCACAGAAATGTTCATAATCTGGCCGGCGGGGTTCCGGGGTCAGTGTTTTGACCGCCAGCATGAACACGGCGGTTGTTACCACCGTGTTCATAATGACCACCTATGTCTCCACTCATCACCAAACACTTTGCAAAAGTTAGTTCTGTTTATAAGTCTTTTCTTTTGGCTTTTTTCCTCATACTCAACACTATTTTATGAAGTATTTTCATTATGTTTATGATCAAAATAAATAGCTTCCTCTTCAGAGCAAACGCTTTCTCAATAATAACCTCAACACGTTCCTTTTGTCTGACAGCTTCTCTCCTTCTTTCATACTTATTTTCTTGAACTGGCTCTGTCTTCTAGTTGAGCTTCGTACTTCACTGTGAGATTTTTTACTTGTGATATCATGTACTTTTTTGCATTCTTAATTGATGTCAAACTTTGTTTCTTTTATATTTCATTTGGCTGACTTTCAATTTGGCCACATACTATTTGAAGAAATGTCTTGTTTTTTTACAAGCAACTTGTTTTTCTTTCATTACATTTTCTGCATTTTGCCACTTTTGTTTCTCAGTTGTGAGGAGATAGTAGTGTTGTCACTGTTTCTTTCTTCTTTGACTGTTTAATGACATGGTAACTGTGTGCAGGTAAGAAGAAATTGATAACTAAAAATAAAGAAAAAACAAGATTTGTATTTTAATTACACATTTTTAATAATATTGTTCTATTTAATATGAAGTTTGCATTTCTGTCTGTTTCTCCTGAAAAAGAACTTACAGAGAGCAACTTGAGTAAAGCAGTAACATGCCACAGTGAGGCTCTATAGTAGTGGCCCTCACTCAAAATTAAGCCAGCTTTTCTCTGCATATATGAAAAAAAATCTCAGTGCTAGTCTATATAAGTAAGTGAATGTAGATGTGAACCTGTAGTAGCACCATAACATGTTTTAGTACATCTGTGACTGCCTGTTTTAATGCCTGTGTGGCTCTGAAAATATGTATGCAAGAAGCTAAACAAATACGTCAGTGCCTGTGTTACGAATACAGGAGTATCTAAGTGTATCTGTAATTTTCATTGATAGTACTATATATAGAAATACTTTCTGAGTATGTGAGTAAAAGTAGAACTATCTGTTGCTCTTTTGTTGGCTTAGTGACGGGATTCTTGCTTTGGAAACATAAATGTCAGTTTCCTGCTCAGTGGCATACTCTATGTAGCTCTTGGCTTAGGGGCTGCAATTGCATGGGCAACTTTATAAAACTGAAAGGTACATTTCCTAATCACTTAGCCACAATGCACCATACTTGATATTATACCTATAGCATATCACACAGCTAATTTATTGGTACTAAAACAGAGGTTTAACTCTTGACAAAGGGATCTTATGGGCAATTTCAGTAGCCAGCAAACAAGCAAATACATGGTTTGCACTACTAGGCCTCACCCTTGATTAAAGTAGTATTTTTGTACATACATGATAAAATGCTATCCTTACTAGTCTATATATCAGTGCCTGTGTAAATAAATACAAGGGTATGGAGTGTGTCTATAATTACCTTAGATAGTACTGCATATATAAATGCTTTTGGGTATGTCAGTGAATGTAGAAGTGTCTCTGTTTCTCTGTCACTGGCTGAGACATACCATCTTTGCTTTGAAAGCATGAATGTTAGTTCCTTGGTGAGCAGTATACTCTTTGTAGTGCTTGTCTTACAGGTGTGCAACTACATTAGTACGTTCCTAAAACTGAAACCTGTGTTCCTTAATCACTTTAACACATCCTTGATTGCATAGCTTAAGAATATCACAAAGGTGACATATTTCAACTAAAACTTGACTTTTGGAACATGACAAAGGGATTTAGAGTCCACTTTCAGTGGCCAATGACAGGTCACAGACAGGCTCTTCACTACTAGGCCTCACTTATGGTTAAATCAGTATTTCTCTCCATACATGATACAATTCAATCCCTACTAGCCTATATATGTTAGTGCCAGTGTTAGTGAATATAGGGGTGTGCACTATGTCTACAATTTCCTTAGATAGTGATGGATATATAAATGCTTTCTGAGTATGTCACTGAATGTAGAAGTGTCTTTGTTTCTCTGTCAGTGGCTGAGACACAACATCGATGTACTGGAAACATGAAAGTCAATTCCTTGGAGAGTGGTATACTCTATGTAGAGCTTGGCTTAGGGGTTTACAACTGCATGAGTATGTTTCTAAAACTGGAAAGTACTTTCCTTAATCATTTAAGCACATTGTACCATGCTTGATGGCATAGTTTCAGTATGTCACAGAAGTGAGTTATTTGTATTAAAACGTGAGTTTGAAACTTGGCAAAGGGTTTTATAGGCCACTTTAGCTAGCCAGTGACAGAGCACCCACATGCTCTGCACTAGTAGGCCTCACCCATGATTAAACGTGTTCATCTACATATATGATAACATTCTGTATCTACTAGCCTATATACATGTCTATCTATGCCTGTGTTAGTGAACAAAGGGACAGGGACATGTAGTGTGTCTACAATTGCCTTAGATAGTGCTGCATATACAAATACCTTCTGAGTAAGTCAGTGAATGTAGAAGTGTCTCTATTGTTTTGTCAGTGGCTGAGACACAGGATCCATGCTGTGGAAACATTAACGTCAGTAGGGCCAGGAGATGTTTTAGTTCATCTACTAGTATTCTAGTGCCTTTTTAGTATCTGTATAGCTCTCTTAATATGTGCATAAATGGCTAAACAAATATCTCATTGCATGTGTTAAGTAATAGAAGTGTATGTAAGTGTGTATGCAATTGCCTCTCACAGTGCTGCATACATGCATACTTTCTGAACGTGTGATTGAATATACAAGTATGTCTGTCAATGTCTCAGTGGCTTGCACATCATCTATGGTCTTGAAACATGAATGTCAGTTCCTTGGTAGGTACTATTCTCTATACTGTGCCTCAGGTAGGGGTCTGCAAGCACATGACAAAGGCTCTCATTATGACATTGGCGTTCAGTCCCGCTTACCGCCATGCCGACTGTCGCCAATATACTGCTGCCGCGGCGGATAGACAAGCATATTATGACACACATACCAATCCGTCACAATACAGCGACACACACAAGTCCCCCAGACCAAAGGTCAGTGATAAACAGGCGGTATCAAAACCCACACTGTTACGCCACCAGAACTACGCCCACAACATTATGACCCACTAATCACTGCGGCGCACATTCAATGGCACTGAACCATTGGCGGTACATACCACTGCGCTCAAAATACACACACATATACAAAACAACATCACATTGGACAATTCTAAATATACACATCTGATACACACACCACACTACTATAAAACACACACCCACATTACCCACAACCCTTTACAACTAAAAACAAGTACCACAAGAGAGATAGCAAGACCACAGACAAGACCACAGCCACACACCACCATCGCCTATACACCATCCATGCACCTTACATCACACACCCCAACACATCACCCCACACACCCTCACCCTCACCCACACCACTCACATTACACCCATGGCACCACAATGACACCCCAGGTTCTCAGAGGAGGAGCTAAGAGTCATGGTGGAGGAAATCATCTGGGTAGAGCCACAGCTATTCGGCTAACAGGTACAGCAGACATCCATTGCTAGGAAGATGGAGCTATGGTGGAGAATCATGGACAGGGTCAACGCCCTGGGACAGCACCCCAGAACAAGGGATGACATCAGGAAGAGGTGAAACGACCTATGGGGGAAGGTGCGTTCCGTGGCAGCAAGACACCAAATAGCTGCAACTCCTCATCGGTTATCATTGGGCCCTATGGGGTACAGTGGCCAATGGTGATGTACGCCGGTGGTGACGGTATGCACTGCCTCAGATGTGACCGCCGTTTTCTATCTGTTCACTCACTTGCTACCTGACCTTCAACAGCAGAGGACCTACACTGCATGTGCTGCTGTGACCTGTGTCTGGAACAAACCATGGCTCGTGTCACTGGGGAAAGGGCCCATGCCTTCACCTCTGCGGAGTTGGAGCGACTGGTGGATGGGGTTCTACCCCAGTACGGACTGCTGTATGGACCTCCAGACCAACAGGTGAGTACACTGTGAGCACAATGCATGGGGTATGAATGCATGGAGTGGTGTGTGAGAAGACCTCGTGTAGGAGGGGGGTTGGTGGATGGGCCCTGGGAAGCGTGCAGCATGTATGCTGGGCCATGTCTGTGCGTAAGGGGATGGGATGGGCTATGGTGGGCCATGAGTTTAACAGGCAGGACGGTCAGACTAATACCTTTCCCTGTGTCCATTTCCCTGCAGGTCAGCGCCCATCAGAAAAAGGGTATATGGCGTGCCATCGCCAAGGACGTGCAGATCCTGGGGGTCTACAGCAGGTGGAGCACCAACTTTCAGAAATGGTGGAGGACCTGAGACGCTGGGCACGGAAGATGGCAGAGTCCCAGCTGGGGATGGCCTCCCAATGAGGAAGGGGTGCCAGTCGAAACCTGACCCCCCTGATGGCCCACATACTGGCGGTGGCCTAGCTGGAGCTGGATGGGTGCTTGGGGGCATCATGTCAGCCATAAGGGGTTGAGTACAGTGCCCCAATATACAACTTGCGCATGGTGGGGTGGTTTCCGGGTGGGGGATGTGGGCCTGTGGGTGCCCCTAGGCTAGGCCTGACATTGCAGGGTAGGACCCATGTTGGACAGGGTTCAGATGTAAAATTCCTCCCACCAAGCTAGTAGGAATCCACTACTGGGCAGGAGTCTGGGGGTCTTAGGTATGCTGCAATTGGCATTAGGTGTCCCTTTCCATGGGCTTGTGACTAGCATTGTGCCTGGTAGTGCATTGCCTAGTATGTAGGACTGTTCCCTGTGTGTGAGGGTGCTGTGTACACCAACTGTGGTATTGTTGCCACCATTGACCAAGTATATCCTTCCTCTCTTCCCCCCCTTTTTGATTTGTCACCCTGTCCTTATGTGCATTAGCATTATCTGTGGAGGATCAGAGGCACCAGAGACAGAGGGAGCTGCATCCCACAGGACCCAGGATGCCAAATCCACCAACGGTGAGGGCACCAGTGGGATGGAGGGCGAGGAGAGCACAACAGCGGAGACTGGAAGGGACAGGACTGTCAGTGATACCTCCTCCTATGGAAGCTCCCTGGTGGTGGCGGACACCTTTGTGCAAACCCCAACTACAGGTACAGCTGCCACCCCATACTAGCACCACCCTCCCAGCAGACCCTAAGCGTGTTTCCCATGCCTGCTCACCCAGGAGGTTGGGGCACCTAGGCACCTCACGCCCTGCCGAAGTTAGCCCTGGTGTCCTGAGTGAGGAGGCTATTGACCTTCTGTGATCCATCTCTGTTGGGCAGTCTACCATTGTGAATGCCATCCAGGGGCTGACAGCCCAAATGCAAAAGACAAATACATTCCTGGAGGGCATTCAAACTGGCATGGCGGCTCAACAGAGATCAATCCAGGCTCTGGCCTCCTCTCTGATGGTAGCCAGTGTCCCTGTTTCCACCCTCCCCCCTCTAACTTCCTCTACCCAATCCCATTCCCCTCAACCCCCACCTATCCCAAGCACACAGGCAGACCAGCATGCACACAAGACAACACACAAGAGTAGTTCAGGCAAACACAAGCACCATACATCATCCCACAGTCACTCACACAAACAATGTCCAGAATCAGACATACCAACATCCACTGCCTCCACTGTGCCCCCCTCCTCGTCTACCTCCTTCCCAGTTGCCTCTACACTCACACCTGCATGCACTACATCCTTTTCCACTACAACCATCACCAGCACGTCTATCACTACACACCCCTCACTGGCAGTCACCACCCCCAAAACCATGCACACGTCCCCTGTGCACTCTCCCACTGTGTCTGTGCCCCCTACTCCCAAAGTACACAAAAGCAAGCGATCAGACACCTAACAGCGATCCACCTCACAGCAGCACCCAGCCCATGCACCCAAACACAGGAGACAGACACCTTCTACAACTACTTCCTCTTCCTCCACTCCCAAACCTTCTCCCTCTTCCCACCCCAATGTCCCTAAGAAGCTTTTACTCTCCACCGTTGGCATCTTCCCTACCACTCCCCCCATCCTTCACGGCAGGCCAGGGTAGTCAGAACCCAGACGAGCACCTCAGCCACCCAGTCCACAGGCACAGTAGTGTCCAGAGCTACTCCAGGTGGGAGAAGATCCCGGGCACCAGGCAGACACACTGAAGGGTGCCTATATCAAGTGCTGCAAGGAAGGGCAAGGAGGCACCCCCAGCAGCAGCTCCAAGGAAGGGCAAGGAGGCACCCCCAGCTGCTGCAACGAACGGCAAGGTGGCACCCTCAGTTGCTACAAGGAAGGGCAAGGAGGCACCCCCAGCTGCTACAGGGAAGGGCAAGGAGGCCTGGTGTTGGGACTCATTCGGAGCCCACATCACCAACCATGATGGTTCGCCATCCGAGGCTGCAAGGGAAGGGCTGGAGCCACCCTCCACCACTTCCAGCACTTCCACCAGCACTGCCATGAGCATTCACCGGCCCCAGTTGGCAGCCGTCCGAGGCTGCAGGGGAAGGCCTGGAGCCTCCCCCCCACCACTGCCAGCACAGCCACCAGCAGCAGCAGCCCCAGTGGACAGCCGTCCAAGGCTGCAGAGGATGGGCTGGAACCTCCCCACACCACTGCCAGCACCTCCACCAGCACCACTGCCAACATCAGCAGCCCCAGTGGGCAGCAGTCCCAGGCTGCAGGGGATGGGCTGGAGCCTCCCCCCACCAGCAGCAGCAGCAGCACCACTGCCACCACTGAGCAGCCATCACCACTGGCGGATAGTGTGTAGTCCTGCATCCATGGGCTGTTGTGTGGCCTGGCACCAGCAAATCCTGTGGGTCTGACACCCAAGTGAGAGATTGTGACCTTGCACTCCCCAAGATCAGCATCACTGGGCACAATGCCCCCTCCAGAACCAGTGGAAAAGCCATTCACTCACCCCATCCTCCCCTGGATGAAGCTCACTGGGCACAATGCCCCTTCCAGAACCAGTGGAGAAGGCATCCACTCACCCCATCCTCCCCAGGATGAAGCTCACTGGGCACAATGGCCCCTCCAGAACCAGTGGATGTAGTCACCCATTTGAGAGACTGTGGCTTTGCACTCCCCAGGACCAAGCAGTGGGCAAACCACCTACTTGAGAGAATGTGGCCTTGCACTCCCCAGGACCAAGCAGTGGGCAAACCATCCACTTGAGAGACTGTGGCCTTGCACTCCCCAGGACCAAGCAGTGGGCACACCATCCACTTGAGAGGCTGTGGCCTTGCACTCCCCAGGACCAAGCAGTGGGCAAACCACCCACTTGAGAGACTGTGGCTTTGCACTCCCCAGGCCCAAGCAGTGGGCAAACCACCCATTTGAGAGACTGTGGCCTTACACTCCCCAGGACAACGCACAGGGCATGTAGCCCCCTCCAGGACCTGTGGCATTGTACCATCTTCCGGCAGAGGTGCCCCCTCATTCTCCGTCCCCCTGAGGTGCCTGGCTATTTTCAACCTGATGCCCCTGCAGTGTTCTCTCCGCGTTGTTTCAGGAGTGAGGTGGGTCCTAGGCCTATGTGTTGTGGCCCTGTGGCTCACAGACATTGAGGACTGTGCAGTGTCTCTACATTTGTAAATATGTATATACGTTTGGATTTAGATGCACTTATCTATTGTATTTATCGTATTACACTCACTTTCTTCAAATCATTTTGTCCTTGCATTATTCCTGAGGGGTAGGGGGTAAATATGTTATGTTGCTGCATCTGGTTATGTGTATGGTGTTGAGGGTGGGAGTGTTGTGTGTTGCGTGTATGTGTCATTCTCTTTTTCCTCCCCCCTCCATTGTGTGCTAGGCGGCTGTACTCACTGTGGTCGTCTTCGCCGGCGTTAGTGTTCATATTGGAACAGAAGGTAGACAAGCATGGGGAAGACATGCAGCTCGGGCTCAATGACATCATAGTTCTTCCCTAAGTGTCCAGAGGTGAGTAGTTTCCCTTCTGTGTAGTGTTTCCACCATTCTTTTGATGTTGTTGGTACCGCCCCGGAAAAGGTGGCGGATAGGCCGGTCATAATACAGTGGGCAAAACATTGTCTCCTACCTGGCAGTTGGAGGTTATCGCCGTGGTGCTTGTTGATTCCGCAAAGCGGTCGGTGTGTTAAAGTGACTATCTGTCTGAGTGGTTTCCGCCATGGTCATAATTCCATTTGTGTTACCGCCGGCCTGTTGGCAGTATTACCGCTGCTTTATCACCAACCGTCAGGGCTTTAATGAGGGCCTAAATCTCTGAAACGAAAAAGTATGTTTCTTAATCGCTTTAGCACATTGCAGCATGCTAGATGGCATACCTACAGAATATCATCAAGGTCAGTTATCTGTAATACAACATGG
This sequence comes from Pleurodeles waltl, assembly GCF_031143425.1. Lineage (NCBI taxonomy): Eukaryota > Metazoa > Chordata > Amphibia > Caudata > Salamandridae > Pleurodeles > Pleurodeles waltl. The sequence continues at coordinate 235,924,629 of NC_090443.1, read as the reverse complement.
GTTTAAGACTTGACAAATATGTTTCACAGACCAATCTGAGTTGTCACTGACAGGCCACATACAGGCTTTGTACTACTAGGCATGATTGAATCATTACTTATCTGCATACATTACACAATTCTGTCCATACTTGGCACTCAATGAATGTAGCCGTCCACTTGTAGTAGTGTCATGAGATGTTTTAGTACATTTGCCAGCATGTGACTGCCTCTTTTTATAGCTGTATGACTCTGTAAATGTTCATGTATGTGGGTGCACAAATACGTCAGTGCATGTGTTAGATAAAACAAGGATATGCCACTTTGTCTACAATTGCCTTTGATAGTATTGTATATACAACTAGTTTCTGGATACATGCACAAATATATTAATATTTCTGTAGCTGTCTGACTATCTCTGATAAAGAGATTATATATGCCATGGGAAGCAAGACAGTGTGAGACAGTCTTTAGCTATGCCTACCAGTATTATATTACACATCTGAGTCAGTATTAGTTTAAAGAAGATATCTTATCATCTAAGCACATACAAACCTGCCCTATAATTTATAAACATGTATCCTAAAGGGTATCTCATACATAGCTGTCAGCTTTCATAAGTTCATGTTCATGTTTCACATACAATTGTAGTGAGTTTTTTCCCTTTCAATTCTGAGTGTTGTAGTCCTTTTTTTAAAACAGAATAAATTTGACTACAACTCCCAGAATTCTAACACATACATTCTTTCTGAGCAGCACAACCTATGTCCATACGTAAAACTTTCATATCTTTTAATACACTGTGAAGTTTAAATTTAAGACTTAGCATACGTTTTTTTTCTAGCAATTACAGCATGCAGTAAAGTAGCACATTTGGAATATGCAGTTTGTATGACACCACATTGTACACCTGTGCCTCACACAGCTACTGTACACTTTACCTAAACTGTCTTAATTACCTATTACTAAATATATAAAAGCACCAACACAACAACTCATACATCACCTCAGATAGTTTACTATATATTTAAAACTCTGTTCTAACAATTTCACATAAAAATATATGTTTTAAATATATATTTTCCTCACAACTAAGTGTAATTCAATTATGTGAAATGTAAATTTGTTGGTGAATGATTTTTTCTTTCTGCTCTTATCAGGTAGAGTCAACACTCTCAGAAATTGTCAAAACTAAGCATAAGAATGGGGCAGCACTCTTACACATAGCAACCATAAATGGCAAACTTTTCAACGTTGCATTGTGTGATACTAAAGACGTAAGCAAATAAGAGCATGAATTAAAAAAATTTGTTTTTCTAAGCGCACTTCTTAATGGTTAGTATGTGTTAACCCTTTCATACACTTTTCTAAAAAAGCTCACTATGCTAGGCATTTTATCAATAACTGCAACCACAATTTAATCGCAATGGTTGCAACGAATTTGCAAAAAACAGGTGCTCAAAAACATACTTAGCTTGGTAGTTTTATGACTTCAAGAGTGTAGTACACTTTATCAGCATTACATCTCTAGGAAAGCAAACTCTTATCACACAATAATGAGTGCAAACATTTTTAATTTTTAGAAAGACAAATTCTGTCTTTAAGATCCTTCCCTCAATATACTCCTAGCACAGTCTCTATTGCAACACACTAGAACCAGTAGGTCACAAGTTTGCAGGACATTCTGGAAGGGGTATACCAGTTGCAAAATGAGGTACAGCAGGTATGGTTTGCTGTACACATTCAAAACCATATCCAAGTCTGCACTACAATTTTCCATTTTTACCAAAGCCAAAGCTCTACTTACTAATCTTCTCAATACACTACCTAATTTCATTCACCTCCATATTTACAGCATCCAATGAAATTACTTTTTTAAAAAGCAGAACCATGCCTCTATTTTAACTGCTACCATGGTCAATACTGGCTCATTCAACTCTAGCCTTATCCTGACTCTTACTACTGTCTCACTTTAAAATGGTTAAAGGGCATATTTTTGGGCTAGAGAGGCTGTTAGAGAGATTGGGATTGGAAGGGACTCAGGTTTGCATAATCTGGACATTAATTGGATTGGCCAGAAAGGGTTAAAGTGGAATCAGTTACTCCCTTTGGCTGAAAGCATTAGAGAATACCACCCCCCTCACCTCATGATAGTGTACTGTGATGGTAATGACCTGTTGCACCCTGACTGGCGAAGGACTGAAAATCCTAATCAAGGATTCCTTGAACAACTGATTACACTTTTCCCTCACACTGTCTTGGTGTGCTCCAACATGTGCCACAGGCAGAAATGCAGGTGGCCTACTCAATTCTGCCCACAGACTAACAAAGCCAGGAAACATATTAATAAAACTGTTTCTGCATTCTTCAGAGACCATTACATGGGCTGTATCTACAACAACAACCTGCACTTTGACAAGGATGGTGTAGCTAGAAGCGATAGTGTGCACTTCACAGACAAAGGCAACAAAGTTTTTCTTTCCAACCTGGCACTCCACACCTTGCCTTACATGTAACTATCACATACAAACAAGGAACACAAAAGTTCTTGTCTAGGCAACCATATTGCCAAATATTATTGATGATTTTTCACATTTGTTTTATTTTTCAAAATATTCATGACAATGTTGTAATATTTGTGACATTCTCACGAATGTGCTAAACAAAAGCAGGCTTTCAATAAAGAGCAACCATTTAAAATGTATAACTATATATAACAGCAATTTTCTATATCAGACAGCAAAGATTACTTTCTAAACAAGTCCACCCACATGTCACTTTGTATATCTGAATTTCAATAAGTGTTCCGTTATAAGTCGCTCACAACCTTGTGCAGAGTATGTGTTACACTACATGCATACGCCTCAGAATGGGTATGTAAGTGTTTCAATGAGTCAATAACTTGGTGCATGAGGGTCTCAATGCATCTGTGAGTGGCCTAATGAATGGGTGCATGAGGGTGTGAGTGGATATATGAATGGGTGCATGAGACTGTGAGTACGTCTATGTGTTAGGGTGTGAGTTGATCTACAAATGGGTGTATCAGGGTGTGACAGGGTCTGCAAATTAGGGTGTCAGGGTGTAACTAGGTCTGCAAATGGCTGCCTATCAGTGTTAGGGGATCTGTAAATGGGTGCCTGAGGGTGTGAATAGATCTCTGAATGGGTACATAAGGATGTGAGCTGACCTACAAATGGGTGCATCAGGGTGTTACTGGGTCTGCAAATTGGTGCCTAAGAGTGTGAGTGGATCTCTGAATGGGTGCATGAAGGTGTGACTGGCTCTCTGAATGGGAGCATAAAGGTGTGAGTGGATCTTTGAATGGGTTCAGTGCATGAGGGTGTGGGTTGATTAGTGAATACGTGCATGAGGGTGTGACTAGGTCTGTGAATGGGTGCGTAACACTGTGACTGGGTTTGCAATTGGGTGCATCAGGGAGTGTTATGATCTGGGAATGGGTGTGTGAGGGCTCGAGTGGGTCTTTGAGTGGATGCATGAGGGTCAGTGGATGGGTGCAAGAGGGTGTGAGTGGATCTATGAATGGGTGCATGAGTTTGTGACTGTTTGTGTGAATCGGTGCAGGAGGCTGTTAGTGAGTCTCCAAATGGGTGCATCAGGGAGTGAGTTGATCTATGAATGGGTGTGTTATGTTGTGACTCGGTCATCGAATCGGTGCCTCAGGGTGTGACTGGGTCTGCAAATGGGTGCATGAGACTGTGAGTGGGTCTGCAAATTGGTGAGTGCAGTAGTGAGTTGATCTGCGAATGAGTGCATGAGGGTGTGAGAGGATTTATAAATGGGTGCATGATGCTGTGACTTGGTCTGTGAATCAATGCATGAGACTGTGAGTTGATCTACAAATGGGTGCATGTGGGTCTGTGAATTGGTGTGTCAGGGTGTGACTGGGACTGTGAATGAGTGCATAGGGTGTGACTGGGTCTGCGAATGGGTGCATCAGGTGTGAAGTGATCTAGGAATGGTTGAAGCAGGGTGTGACTGAGTCTGGGGATGGGTGTGTGAGGGTCTGACAAGGTCTGAAAAATTGGCGCAGTAGAATATGAGAAGATCTATGAATGGGTGCATGAGGATGTGACTGGGTCTGTGAATAGGTGCATGAGGGTGTGAGTGGGTCTGTGAATGGGTGTGTCAGTGAGTGAGTTGATCTGCAAATGGGTGGGTCGGATGTGATGCAGTCTGAGAATGGGTGTGAGGGGGGTCTGTGAATGGGTGCATGAGGGTGTGAGTGGGTCTGTGAATGGGCACATCAATGTGTGAGTGGATCTGTGAATGGGTGCATGAGGATGTGAGTGAGTCTGCAAATTAGTGCATCAGGGAGTGAGTTTATCTGCAAATGGGTGTGTCAGGGTGTGATGGGGTCAGCAAATAGGTGCGTGAAGGAGATTGGGTCTGCAAATGAGTGCATCAGTTTATGAATGGTTGCATCAGGGTGTGACTGGGTCTGTGTATGGGTGTGTGAGGGTCTGACTGGGTCTGCGAATGGGATCCATAAACATAAATGGTACAATTGTAGGGACAGATTAAGGAATTAATTTACTCACAATTAACTTATAAATTGATCACTGATAATGTACTTTCAAGGAGGCTGCAAAAAATAGTTAGCATATAGACTATCATTTATGCTCACATCTTCCCTTGAATCAAAGCCCAAGGAAAGCGTATATATAAGATGTGAGAGCCTTTGCAACCTTCTCTGTTATGTGGATGAAAGTTGATGACCACGTTTCTCTAATTAGTTTTGGAGACCAATGAAGACTGAGGGGGTCATTACGACCCTGGCGGCCGGCGGTATGTTGGCGGTAACACTGCCAACAGGCTGGCGGTGTTCCGCCACCAATTATGACCGTGGCGGAAAAGCCACGGTCATACCGCCAGCCCGCCAGGTTTCCGCCTGGCGGGCATAATCCCCAGGGCAGCGGTGCAAGCACCACTGCCCTGGGGATTATGAGTCCCCGACCTCCAGCCTGTCCGTGGCGGTAAACACCGCCATTGAAAGGCTGGCGGTAAGGGGACTGGGGGTGCCCCTGGGGGCCCCTGCACTGCCCATGCACTTGGCATGGGCAGTGCAGGGGCCCCCAGGCATAGCCCCATCGCGCATTTCACTGCCCAAATTTCGGGCAGTGAAATGCGCGACGGGTGCTACTGCACCCGCTGCACATCAGCATTGCCGCCGGCTCTATTACGAGCCAGCTGCAATGTTGATGTGACATTTCCGCAGGGCCAGCGGACGGTAACACTGTTACCGTCCGCTGGCCCAGCGGAAATGTCAAAATAGGGAGACAGGAATACCGCCGGCAATGGCGGTATTCAGTCTCCTGCGGCCTCGGCGGTCTTTTTGAAAGACCGCTGAGGTCGTAATGACCCCCTGTGTCTGTACACGTTTGTACATATGTGTTTATAAATAAGTACAATGTAAGTCTTTCTGTACATTAGATGTATGTTGTATGTGTGGTATTTAGGGTTTTTATGTCCCAAAAAATCATGAGAATAATTTCCTTGTAATTAAAGTACATTACCAATGATTAATTCATAAGTTCATTGTGAGTAAATTAATTCCTTAATCTGTCCCTACTTTTGCACAATTTATGTTTATGGATTACATTTATTCTACCCAGATATAGTAGGGTTATCTGTGTAGACCCCTTATTTCTTTCACATGGGTCTGCGAATGGGTGCATCAGTTTGTGAGTGGATGAGTGGATGTGTGAGGGTGTGACTGGGCCTGTGACTAGGTGCCTGAGGGTGTGAGTGGGTCTGTGAATGGGCACATCAATGTGTGAGTGGATCTGTGAAAGGGTGCATGAGGGTATGAGTACATCTGCAAAAGAGTGGATCAGTGTGTGAGTGAATCTGTCAATGGGGCATGAGGTTGTGTGTGGGTCTGTGAATAGATGCATGAGGATGTGAGTGGGTCTGTGAATGGATGCATCAGGGTGTGAGTGGATATAAAAATGGGTGTGTGAGGGTGTGACTGGGTCTGTGAATGGCTGTGAGGGTGTGGGTTGACCTGTGAATGGGTGCATGAGGGTGTGACTGGGTCTGTGAATGGGTGCATGAAGCTGTGAGTGGGGCTGCAAATGGGTGCATCAGGGAGTGAGTTGATTTGCCAATAGGTGTGTCAGGAACAGACTGGGTCCGTCAGGATGTTAGTGGATCTCTGAATGGGTGCATGAGCATATGACTGGGTCTGCAAATGGTTAATGGTTAATGAGAGTGTGAGTGGCTCTCTGAATGGGTGTATGAGGGTGTGAATGGGTCTGCAGATTGGTGCTTGAGGGTTTGAGTGAATCTGTGAATGGGTGTGTCAGGGTGTGAATAAATCTGTCAATGGGTGCCTGAGGCTGTGAGTGGGTCTGTGAGGGAGTGCATCAGTGGTCTGAGTGTGTCTGTGACTGGGTGCATGAGATTCTCAGTGCTACTATGACTGAATTAATTATTGTAACACTAACTCTCTCAATTTTTCTTTTTTCTTGTCACCGATATTCGTGACTACTTTGCAACATTACAAGGGGTCGTGCTGTGCTGTGCGCCGCAATGTATTATGAATATCGCGAACTATGGAAAAAAATATTTGTGGGAGCATATTTTGACCTATAAAGACTCCTCCTATATGACAACCCCAGGATCAGGTTAACTCCACTCTGACCCCTTATGCCACTTTACATGTCAGTTATCAGCCCCTAGGACTGTGCCTGTTCCCTAAAATGCCAGCAGCAACTTTCTAGTCAGTCTGCAGCAAGCCAATCCCAGCATTCCTGTTGGCGTGCGCATTTGTGAATACATCTTGATCGTCACAGAAACATTGTGATAAATTTGCGACAAAGATATACACATCTATTTTGTGTTTGATTTCTCAAAAACTACTGAAGGGATTTACACCAAATAAGTGAAAGCACAAGCTAGCTTTATCCCAGATTTGGTGTAATTCCATCCAGTCATCCGGGCTGTAGTGTTGTTCAAATGACCTGTGAGAATTAACAAAGGCAACACAACTTTTTTGATCCTCCCTTTTTCTCACCCCCCACTTGACAGATCATCCCAAAACTTTCTGTGCACAACAAGAGTCACCAGGGCACGTTTTTGGGAAATTTTTGTGACTATTCATCAAATGCTACCAAAGATTTTGGGGCAGATTATGAGTTTGGTGGTCTCAACGCAGGGCCGCCAAACTTGCGGGGAAGACACCACCATCATGGTGGTTGCTTCCCTCCTGCCCTATTACAAGGTTTCAGCCAGTCTGAACTGTCTGACCAACAGAAACCTTAAAATAGAGTGTTCCTGTGGGTCAGACCGGTGATAACAGTGCTACAAGATAACACTTGGCTCCCTTAAAGGAGCCAAACTGAGTGCTATCTTGCAGCACAGAGGGGGGCAACCAGCATCCTTGGAATGCACACTGTCTGCAGAGAAGGCAATCTGCATTCTGATGATGCTGGGCAGGGTTTCCCATGTGGCCCCTAGCACTTCTTCTCTACCAGCCTTTTCATGGTGAAGAAACTGTCATGAAAAGGCTGATTGGAAACAAGATTGTAACTAGTCAAGCAGCGCTAAGTTCAGCACCGTTACAACCACGACCTCCATCAGCCTGTTGGGATCTTGGATCCTGGTGGAGATGGCGGTCTGTTGGCGGGCCCTCCCACCAACATTTTAATGTAGTGGTCGGATGCCACATCTGCGGTGGTCTGATTGCGAGTTTATTGGTCTTTGTGAACGTCAGACTCGTAATCAGGCCCATAGGCAAGTCAGGAAATGTTTTTACACAGTCATATCATATTTATATTATAGTTAGGTCAGTGTTTCCAGAGCTTCCTTTCAATTATAGTTTTTTTTTGCTAATAACTTTGGTGCAGTTGGATTGAATCTTCAGCAAACATATTAAAAAAGAGGTGGTTGGGTGGGCTTGAAGAGGTTAAAACAATAAGCATATTTGAGCCATTGGTCCTGTGGGAGTCCAGCAGTAAAACAAATTAAAGAAAATAAGGTCCTTTTGAAAGACAGAGGAAGCTGTTTCTTTTGCCAGTCTTGTGGTACCCAGAGATCTGATTGACTGGCAGCAACCTAGAGAAAAATGTTGTGCTCGACATTATTGGACTTAAGGACTAGGACCTGGTGTTGTGAATATGTTTTTAAAAAGTAGTACATAATTAAGGTTAGGCAGGTTAGTCACTTGTGCGGTTAAAATCAAATCTATTTTTGTTTGTGATGCAAGTACTGCGGTACTCCTGCGGGACCTAGTGCACCCCTATTTCAAGGTAACAGTGGTACTCCAGCAGGATCCACAGCTCAACCTTCACCCCATGTTACTCTATTACTATAAATGAGTTTTCAAGGAAGGTTGCATGGTACCTAAGTACTATAGAGGTGAAGCTTGAACTCTAGTACTGCAAGATACCCTATTACTAGCAAAACAAATCCAAAAAGATGATACATAAAATATGAGGTGGGGATTTGTGGGGGGGTTGACTCCCGATGGGAGGCTCGATTCAGGACCTGGCCAGCGGCTAGGCTCTGTGGTGAACCCCTCCAATTCATGCAGCCAAATGCTGTGCACAGTATGTAGCTGAAAACTAGGCCCTGCTTCCCTCTACTACAAAAGGCCTAAGGGGGATTCGCCACCTGCAGCAAAGTTGGCCACCAGACCTGTCTGTAGGCTGAGGACTTTGATCAGTGGATGGATGGCCACCAATGCTGGGATGGGCACAAGGCCTGGCAACCAACTTCCAGCTCAGCATGGCTACCAACCAGAGGGCAGGCCCAGCTCCTATTCTCCTACTGTACACAACTGAAAGCTGGGCTCAGAAGCGTTGTTGGCTGAACATGATACAAAAACTGAAATTCACTGATAAAAAAGCAAAAGTTAAAGTGACATTACAGTTAGGCATGGTAGTGACATGTAAGCTTACACAGAAATCTCAAGAAATTCTCTGAAAAAAATGTTAAAGATAGGTGTTGAAATAACATTTGCATATGTAGAAAGGACCCTCTTGCTTCTTGGTTTGGGGTCCTTTTGGAAGGAACCATTATCTATCCCTAAGAACGCAACCCAGACACTAAAGGATGCTTTCTGGCTCCACGCTCAACTTTCCCAATTGTCCGTTGTCTCGCCATCATCCATGACGGGAAACTTTCTATATTTTAAATGCCATTATGAATTTGCTCAATATATGGATATGGGCCCTCATTCTGACCCTGGCGGTCGGTGATAAAGCGGCGGCCAAGCCGCCAACAGGCCGGCGGTCTAAAATATGCAATTCTGACCCTGGCGGGAACCGCCAACACAGCCCGCCAACTTAACACTCCGCCCGCCACAGCGGTACAAACAAACAGCGCGGCGGTTCCCGCCAACAGCCAGGCGGCAGACAATGTACCGCCCACCCTATTACGACCCACCAATCTGCCACCTTTTCCGGGGCGGGAGCACCGCCGATAATAACACGGCGGAAACAGACTACGAACGGGAAAACGCTCACCTCTACGCACTCCACGCGAGATTCCGGCAGTATGGAACCAGAGTTGCAGGTCATCCCCGCACTCCTATTCCTGCTCATATACCAGGAGCACGCCCGGCGGCGCGGAAGACATCGGTGAGTACTGCACCTACGACACAGGGGAGGGAAAAGATTACCGGCACACACCCACCCACCCACACCCACTACAACACACACATCAATGCATTCCCACAGATCACTGTCACAACCCACAAACCACCCCCCTCCGAAATAATGCAAAGACCAAAAGAAGAGATCATAAACGGGCAGATATATTGAAATATTTACACCAGTAATCCCAATAAATAAATAAACTATGTACAAAATATATACAGCTACTAAATGTAGTCCAACCACTGTCCGTGGATCACAGGGGTCCTGTGCAAAGGGGCAAGGCCCAGTCCCACGACAAGAACTCCACGGAGAGAACACTGCAGGGGCATCAGAAAGAAAATAGGACAGGCACCTCAGGGGGAAGGGAAGGGGGGGCACCTCAGCCACTTGAGTACACGACGCCAGATCCACGAGGGGACTCCATGACCACTGGGCCATCCTGGGGAGAGCAAAGCCACAGTCCAAACAGTCCATACAGTGGGTGGCCTGCCCACTGGGCCATCCTGGGGAGAGCAAAGCCACAGTCCAAACAGTCCATACAGTGGGTGGCCTGCCCACTGGGCCATCCTGGGCAGAGCAAAGCCACAGTCCATACAGTCCATACAGTGGGTGGCCTGCCCACTGGGCCATCCTGGGGAGAGCAAAGCCACAGTCCAAACAGTCCATACAGTGGGTGGCCTGCCCACTGGGCCATCCTGGGGAGAGCAAAGCCACAGTCCAAACAGTCCATACAGTGGGTGGCCTGCCCACTGGGCCATCCTGGGGAGAGCAAAGCCACAGTCCAAACAGTCCATACAGTGGGTGGCCTGCCCACTGGGCCATCCTGGGGAGAGCAAAGCCACAGTCCAAACAGTCCATAACAGACCCCACTGCCACTGGAGGAGGCAAGTTGGCCAGAGGACATCCTGCAGCCCTGCCCGAGATAGATCCTGCCCTGCCACGTCTGCCAAAGGGCCAGCGGTTCTTGCCTTGAAGGGCCCAGTTCAGCGGTGCGTGAGACGGCGGGGCCCAGTTCAGCGGTTCTTGAGACGGCGGGCCCAGTTCAGCGGTCCTTGCCCTGAAGGGCCCAGTTAAGCGGTTCTTGAGACGGCGGGGCCCAGTTCAGCGGTTCTTGAGACGGCGGGGCCCAGCGGAGCGGTGCTTGAGACGGCGGGGCCCAGTTCAGCGCTCCTTGCCTTGAAGGGCCCAGTTCAGCGGTTCTTGAGACGGCGGGGCCCAGTTAAGCGGTTCTTGAGACGGCGGGGCCCAGTTCAGCGGTTCTTGAGATGGCGGGGCCCAGCGGAGCGGTGCTTGAGACGGCGGGGCCCAGTTCAGCGCTCCTTGCCTTGAAGGGCCCAGTTCAGCGGTTCTTGAGACGGCGGGGCCCAGTTCAGCGCTCCTTGCCTTGAAGGGCCCAGTTCAGCGGTTCTTGAGACGGCGGGGCCCAGCGGAGCGGTGCTTGAGACGGCGGGGCCCAGTTCAGCGGTCCTTGCCCTGAAGGGCCCAGTTAAGCGGTTCTTGAGACGGCGGGGCCCAGTTCAGCGGTTCTTGAGACGGCGGGGCCCAGTTCAGCGCTCCTTGCCTTGAAGGGCCCAGTTCAGCGGTTCTTGAGACGGCGGGGCCCAGTTAAGCGGTTCTTGAGACGGCGGGGCCCAGTTTAGCGGTTCTTGAGACGGCGGGGCCCAGCGGAGCGGTGCTTGAGACGGCGGGGCCCAGTTCAGCGGTCCTTGCCCTGAAGGGCCCAGTTAAGCGGTTCTTGAGACGGCGGGGCCCAGTTCAGCGGTTCTTGAGACGGCGGGGCCCAGCGGAGCAGTGCGTGAGACGGCGGGGCCCAGTTCAGCGGTTCTTGAGACGGCGGGGCCCAGTTCAGCGGTTCTTGAGACGGCGGGGCCCAGCGGAGCGGTGCTTGAGACGGCAGGGCCCAGTTCAGCGCTCCTTGCCTTGAAGGGCCCAGTTCAGCGGTTCTTGAGACGGCGGGGCCCAGCGGAGCGGTGCGTGAGACGGCGGGGCCCAGTTCAGCGGTTCTTGAGACGGCGGGGCCCAGTTCAGCGCTCCTTGCCTTGAAGGGCCCAGTTCAGCGGTTCTTGAGACGGCGGGGCCCAGCGGAGCGGTGCGTGAGACGGCGGGGCCCAGTTCAGTGGTTCTTGAGACGGCGGGGCCCAGTTCAGCGCTCCTTGCCTTGAAGGGCCCAGTTCAGCGGTTCTTGAGACGGCGGCCGGTCTATGGCCAACTGCTAATTGCCTGGTGGTGCCCTCCTGGGCAGCGGGGATGGTGCTCCTTCACTGCCCACCTGGGCTGTGGGTGGTGGGGCCCTCCTGGCCAGCTGGGCTGGGTCCTCCCTGGGCAGCGGCTATGGGGGTGGTGGGCTCTCCCGGGGCAGCTGTGCCGGTTCCTCCCGGGGCAGCGGCTATGGGGGTTGTGGGCTCCTCCTGGGCAGCAGGCCTGCTGCCTGACCTCTCCGACTTGCTGCCCTTGCCCTCCTTAGTCGTGGGCCTGTGGCCCCTTCCTCCCTTTGGAGCTGTGGCTGGTGACTGTCTCTGGGTGGTGTCCGGGGGGGATGTAGAAGGCGGGCTCCTGCGGCGCCCCTTCCGCCTTCTGCTCCTCTTCCCAGGGGGTGGGCTGGCTGTCCCCTTGCTGCTGGGCGAAGATCCAGACATGCGGGCTGGCGGGCTCCAATACCCCTGCACCCTTGTCAAGGGGGCTGCAGGGCTGGTGGTGGCTGAGGTGCTCTTCTTACCCCGACGAGAAGGAGTTGGGGGCTCAGGGTCAGGAAAGAAGTTAGTAGTGGCGAGGAAGAGCTTCTTGGGACAATGGAGAGTGGTAGGTACAGTGGGAATGGGAGTGGAGGGAGAGGATGTGGTTGTAGGTGAGTCACGTTTGCTGTCTTTGGGTGCAGGTGCAGGAGGGATAGGCTGTCGTGAGGTGGATGGCTGTTGGGTGGGTGGGTGGCTACGTTTGTGTGGTGTGGAAGAGGGGGTGACAGACACAGTGGGAGAGGACACAGGGGACGTGTAAATGGCAGTGGGGGTGGTGACTGCACGTGTGCGGACTGGAGTGGAGGGTGTGCTGGTGATGGAAACACTGGCTGATGGTGAGGTGAATGGAGGTGTGAGTGTAGACGTCACAGGGAGGGAGGAGGGAGACGAGGAGGTGGGGGTCACAGAGGTGGTAGTGACTGTTGGCATGTCTGCATCGGAATGTTGCGTGTGTGAATGTCTGCGTGATCTGTGGTGCTTATGTTTGGATGAGCTTCTCTTGGGTGTTGAGGTGTGTGCAGGCTGGTCTGATGGTGTGGGTGGGACAGGCAGAGGAACAGGAGACTGGGAGGAGGGAGTTAGTAGAGGCAGGCAGGAGACAGGGACAATGGCTGCCGTCAGTGCTGAGGCCAGAGCCTGGAACGATCGCTGATGGGCAGCCTGACCCGAATGAATGCCCTCCAGGTACGCATTGCTGCGATGAACCTCCCTCTCCACCCCCTGGATGGCATTCAAAAGGGTAGTCTGCCCAACAATGAGCGTTCGGAGGAGGTCAATGACCTCCTCACTGAGGGCAGCGGGGGTAACAGGGGCAGGGCCTGAGGTGCCTGGGGCGAAGGAGATGCCCGGCTTCCTGGCAGAGCGGGCACGGGGCGAACGCTGAGGGGCTGCTGGGAGGGCGGAGATGGTGCGCTGGGTGGCGGCTGTACCTGTAATGGCGGGGGGCACGGATGGTGCCACCCCCGCAAGGGAGCCCCCTTCCGAGGACGTGTCCGTGTCGCTGCAGGGTCCAGTCGTCCCCGTCGTGGAGCTCCCCTCGCCCTCCGTCTCACTGGTCCAGTCTGACTCTGTGGCATGGCCCTCCTGGGCCATGTGAGATGCAGCTCCCTCCTGCCCCGATGCCACTTCTCCTCCGCCTGATGATGCTGATGCACACAAGCACAGAAAGACAAACAAAAAGGGGGGGGAGAGAGAAATAAAGGGATATTGATTACATGGATCTCCGGTACAGTTAGCGGACATGACAGACACAGATGCCCCCTGCACTAAGTTGCGCACTTGGGGTCCGCTACGCATTCCGTGGAACATGCCCTACACGCCTAGAGTTGACAACTGCACCCATGGATGACACGGCCCAGGGATGGCTGTACTGACAAACTACTGAGGGTGGTGGCTGGGGACACAGGGGCTTACGGGGGTGCCCAGCCTACAGATATCGCCCTGGCCTAGGGGGACCCACAGCCCTCCTCCCCCACCCAGACACCTCCACTGCGCGACAACAGAGTAGATAATGCTTGTACTCACCCCCTTGTGTCTGCTGTGCTGCTCTCACGCGCCCATCCAAATCAGGGTAGGCCACCGCCAGGATCCGGAACATCAGGGGGCTCAGTTGACGGCAGGCACCCCGCCTACGTTGGGAGGCCATCCCCAGCAGAGACTCGGCGGTCTTCTTGGTCCCGCGGCGGATGTCCTCCCACCTCTTGCGGCAGTGGGTGCCCCGTCGATGGTGGACCCCCAGGGTCTGGACTTCCTTGGCGATGGCACGCCAAATCCCGATCTTCTCATGGGCGCGGACCTATGTGACACGTACAGGGAGGGAGAAATACCACGTTCAAGTTTGTCAGCATTTTCCTTGCCAGTGGCCCAACGCCCCCCATCCCCGCCAGGCCCAACATGCCCCCCATCCCCGCCAGGCCCCCCGCCATGCCCCCCGCCATGCCCAACATGCCCCCCATCCCCGCCAGGCCCCCCGCCAGGCCCAACATGCCCCCCATCCCCGCCAGGCCCCCCGCCATGCCCCCCGCCATGCCCAACATGCCCCCCATCCCCGCCAGGCCCCCCGCCATGCCCCCCGCCATGCCCAACATGCCCCCCATCCCCGCCAGGCCCCCCGCCATGCCCCCGCCAGACCCAACATGCCCCCCATCCCCGCCAGGCCCCCCGCCATGCCCCCCGCCATGCCCAACATGCCCCCCAACCCCGCCAGGCCCCCCGCCATGCCCCCCGCCAGACCCAACATGCCCCCCATCCCCGCCAGGCCCCCCGCCATGCCCCCCGCCAGCCCCAACATGCCCCCCATCCCCGCCAGGCCCCCCGCCATGCCCCCCGCCAGCCCCAACATGCCCCCCATCCCCGCCAGGCCCCCCGCCAGGCCCAACATGCCCCCCATCCCCGCCAGGCCCCCCGCCAGGCCCCCAAGCCAGCCAGTGGCCCCAAATCCATATTGAATTAAACTCACTTGTTGGTCTGGAGGACCGTAGAGTAGCGCATACTGGGGGAGGACCCCATCCACAAGTTTCTCCAACTCCTCTCCAGTGAAGGCAGGGGCCCTTTCCCCAGGCGCAGCAGCCATTGTCCCTTCCAGACCGAGGTCACAGCAACACTTGCAGTATAGGTCCTCTCCTGTGAAAGTTCAAGTCGCAAGTGGATAAGTAGATAGAAAATGGCGGTGACGTCCGCGGCGGTGCGTACCGCGGCGGTGCGTCCCGCCACCGCCGGCGCCCTTCGCCATTGGCTCCTGAAACCCATAGGCTTCAATGTTAACCAATGCGGCTTTGCGCCGCGGTCTTCGCCCGCCGCCCGCCGCGGTGTGCCACGCCAGCGCATTGACCTCACATCCCATTGTCACACTTCACAGGTCAGGCAGCCGCCATTTCCAGGGCCCACATTGCTCAATTTCAACTGCGTCACACAGGCCTAGGCCTTGCATAGCCACTCAGACACGCCATTCACTGCATAGAGAATCGTATACTGTGCTAGCTGTGAGTACGTACCTGTGGGTTGCTTGACTGTGTGCTCCATGTTGTCCTTCCTAGGCACCGTCCGCTGGGTTGGGCGAGGAGACGGATGAATCCTCCTGTGTACCGACCGCTGGTGGACCTGTCGACAATGGAAGAACGCCACATTATCCTGACCTACCGTCTTAACCGTGCCACTATCCATGAACTGTGTGCCCAGCTGGAGCCCGACCTGATGTCCCCCATCCGCCAACCCACAGGGATTCCCCCTCTGGTGCAGGTCATGTCAGTACTCCATTTCTTGGCAAGTGGGTCATTTCAGACAACCGTGGGAATTGCTTCTGGGATGTCTCAGCCCATGTTTTCGAAGGTGTTATCCAGAGTGTTGTCTGCCCTGATGAAATCCGTGAGAAACTACATCATTTTCCCTGAGGTGGGCGAATTGGCTACAGTGAAGGGTGATTTCTACGCCCTTGGACATATTCCCAACGTAATTGGTGCCATTGATGGGACGCATGTGGCTTTGGTTCCCCCAAGAGACAGGGAGCAGGTGTACAGGAACAGAAAAAATTACCATTCAATGAACATCCAGGTGGTGTGTTTGGCTGACCAGTACATCTCGCATGTAAATGCCAAATTCCCAGGGTCAGTGCATGACGCCTACATCCTGAGGAATAGCAGCATCCCTTACGTGATGGAACAGCTAGAGAGACACCGTGTATGGCTATTGGGGGACTCTGGGTACCCCAACCTCTCGTGGCTACTGACCCCAGTAAGGAATCCCCGGACCAGGGCAGAGGAACGGTACAATGAGGCCCATGGGCGTACTAGGAGGGTGATCGAACGCACCTTTGGCCTCCTAAAGGCCAGGTTTCGGTGCCTGCATATGACAGGTGGATCCCTAATGTACTCACCTAAGAAGGTGTGTCACATCATCGTGGCCTGCTGCATGCTTCACAACCTGGCTTTGCGCCGCCAGGTGCCTTTCCTGCAGGAGGATGGTCGAGACGGTGGTGTTGTGGCAGCGGTGGAACCTGAGGAGAGTGACGAGGAGGAAGACGATGGGGCTGAAACAGACAACAGGGACAGAATCATTGAACAGTACTTCCAATAGGACACAGGTAACATTTCAAAGATAATTTAGTAAATGTTAACTACTCTCCAGCATCTCTGCTGCCTGTCTATTTGCCCCAGTGTATGATGACTGAGTTTTGGCTTTTCCCTCCCTATTTCAGATCTGGGGTCCCCACTACGAGTCCTGTGCTTCGTTTCCCCATGGACTACAGCTTTGTGGCAGCTGTTTGTTGACTTCACCATGTACAAGGACATATTTGCACTGTCATGTCAATTACAATCTATTGAAATCACAGCCAGACTCCAGATATTTTGGTGCAAAATAGGTGTTTATTGAAGTGCTCAAAATGGGATGGGTGGTTTCAAGTGGGTGGGGGCTATGGTGAAGGAATGTCCATGGCAGAGTCCAGAGTAACAGTCACACAGGTGCATTGTCCAGAGGCCTGTGGAGAGATGGAGCATGGGCAGTTCAAGGATGGACAGGGTGACAATGTGGGACAGTGGGATGACATCAGGTGGTATCCATTGCTGGCGGGGGTCTTGACATCCTACTCTGTCTTCTTGCGAGATCTCAGGGCCCTCTTGCGGGGTGGTTCTTCTCCTGCAGGAGTTGGGGGTCTGGTGGGCTGCTGCTGTGCGGGGGCCTCCTGTCCACTAGCGCCGGCGGAGGTGGTTGGCTGTTCTTGGTCCAGGCTAGTGGCAGGGGCCCTTGGGTGTTGTTCAGTGTCCGCCCTGTTGTTGACGAGGTCCTGCAGCAGCCCTACCATGGTAACCAGGGTGGTGTTGATGGCTCTGATGTCCTCCCTGTACCCCCGATAGTGTTCCTCCTGCAGTACCTGGATCTCCTGGAACCGGGCCAGTACCGTCGCCATCGTCTCCTGGGAGCAGTTGTATGCTCCCATGATGGTGGTGAGGACCTCGTGGAGAGTGGGTTCCCTGGGCCTCTCCTCCCCCCCCTGTCGCACAGCTGCCCTCCGAGTTCCCCTGTTTCCCTGGGCCTCTGCCCCCTGGCCGGTGTGCCCACTACCACTGCCCCCAGGTCCCTGTTGTTGTTGGGGTGGTGGGTTATCCTGGGTGCCCTGTAGTGGTAGACACACCGCAGATTGACGCGCCCTGGAGACAGAGGCATGGGCCCGCTGGGTGGGAGCTGTGCTGGTGTTCCCAGAGGGGTTTGGGTCTGTAGTGGCCTGGGCCTGTGTGAGGGGAACCGACTGTCCAGAGGTCCCCGATGGTCCGGGCTGGTCATCGGTGTCCAGGTCGACAGAGCTGCTGTCATCGCTGACGGCCTCTTGGGTGGGGGGTGTGGAGAATTCTGGCCCCTCCGCCGCGGTGTGTTGACGGTCGGGTCCTGCAGGGGTATAGAGGTATGGTTATAGTTTCAATGTGTGGCATATGGGTGTATCTGTGGGTTCTCGTGTCCCCAAGTGCTGGCATTCGTGTGTGGGGGCTTTGGTGAGGGTGGCTTGTGGGGGGGATGTGTATATGCATTGGGCATGCTTTGGTGATGGGTGTCCATGCTTAGTGGACGCATGCAGGCCTAGGTTTTGGGATGTGTGGGTTGTGATGGTGAGACATTGGCGGGGAATAGGTGTGCTGGGGGTGGGGGTGAGGATGGTGGTGGGGGTGAGGATGGTGGTGGGGGTGAGGATGGTGATGGGGGTGAGGATGGGGGTGGGGGTGAGGGTGGGGTTCGAGGATGGGGGTGAGGGTTGGGGTCTGATTTGGCATGCAGGTGGGGGGGAAGCAGTATTGAAGCTTCAACTTACCAGTATCCATTCCTCCGCCGACTCCTGCGAGGCCGTCAGGATGCAGGATGTTCAAGACTTCCTCCTCCCATGATGTGAATTGTGGGGGTTGAGGTGGGGGTCCTCCGCCAGTCTTCTGCACGGCGATGTTGTGCCTGGATACCATGGAACGCACCTTCCCCCGTAGGTCGTTCCATCGCTTCCTGATGTCTTCCCGATTTCTGGGGTGCTGTCCCACTGCGTTCACCCTGTCGACAATCCTCTGCCATAGCTCCGTCCTCCGGGCAATGCTGGTGTATTGTATCTGTGTGCCGAACAGCTGGGGCTCTACCCGAACGATTTCCTCCACCATGACCCTGAGTTCTTCGTCTGTGAAGCGGGGTTGTCTTTGGGGTGCCATGGGGTGGTGTGTATGATGTGTGGGGTGGAGTATGTGTATTTAAGTGAGTTGAGTGTGGTGGTGTGTGTTGTTTTGTGTGTGGATAGTGTGGGGGTGATGGTGTTGAGTGGCTGTGGCTGTTATTTTTGGGATGCTGGTGTCTCGCTCTTGCCTTCTTTACTAATTTTTTAGCGTAGGGGTTTGTGGGTGATGTGGGTGTGTGTTTTATATTGTATTGTGTGTGTGGGAGTGGTGTGTGTATGTGTATCAGGTGTGTGGGATTCAAATCGTCCAATGTGGCTGAGTTTTGTTTGTTTGTGTGTATTCTGACCGCGACGGTGTGTCCCGCCAATGGAATACCGCGTTTGAATGACCGCCGCGTGGATTCGTGGGTCGTAATGGCATGGGCGTATTTCTGTTGGCGTGACGGTGGAGGTTTTGTCACCTCCACCTTTCCGCCGACCGCTGGTCTGGCGGTCTGTTGTGGCGGTCGGATTTTCGGAGGTTTGCCTTCTGCGGGTCAGAATGACCGTGGCGGGTTTCCGCGACCGCGGCGGGATTATGGAGGATTTCTGACCGGCGGTAGGCGCCTTTTACCGCCGAGGTCAGAATGACCCCCATAGTATCTTCTCCGTTTGCTCGTTCATTATACATCAGATTCAGGGTGGGCTCCCTTCCTTTGCGTTCCCTCACATATAAATGGTCTAATTTTAGTTGTTCTTCTAAGATGTGTCCGATGGGCTGTGCCAGAGAAGAATCAGTAACTCATATTCTCTTCCAATGCCCCGCATACTCCAAACAAAGAGCCCGTTGGATTATTCCTCTGTGCAGAAGTAAGGGTTTTAAAAACTGCTCGCTAGCTTTGAGAATTTTTAAATCTGATTCATCGGTTTTAGTGGTTTGTTGTTTGTCAAAATATTTAGATTCAATCTGGCGTATCAGACTGAACACGCTTAAAAAAGCAGAGGGAAATTTATCAATGAATGTGGCAAGCAACAATTGATGGACTTATCATTGTATGCACATATTACTTTTATTGGTTCAGACGTATTCCCTACCTGTTGTTTTTATCTTGTTTTGTTCTTAGATACTTTTTAAATAGAAACGTCCTTTTTATCTGATATGGGCCAGGCTTGTATTTTATTCTTTTACCCACAATGTGTTTTTACGTATAACTATAAGGTGCGATTTTCCAGTAGGGAACTGCTTATGTGTAAATATTTCTCTCTTCTTTTTTCTCTCCTTTTTAATCTTTTATGACTTAAATTGTTTATCATGTAGCTTGCCGTTCCTTTTTTATGTGATGTGCTTTTATGGTATTTATATTTACCGAAATAAAGCTAATGATGATGATGAAATAACATTTTTTTTTTTTTTTATCTGCAAAATCACTGAAATTCCCCAGTTATTGTTTACTGAGCTAACTTGTGCTCCCTACCATGCACTGCTTATGACCTCACATATTACATCACTCATGACATGTCAAATAACATCATTGATGACATCTCAAATGACATAATTGATGATGATAACGTGCACCATTTGTAGGAAAACATGACTAAAGAGGGTTACAGGTGCAGGGAGATGCTGCCTAATCCCTTCTCATATTTCATATATTGGATTGAATGCAGGCTGGCCAATTGTTTCCAATACATTAAACAATCTTAGAATGGGTTGTGAACCAGCAAAATTATTTAATGGTCTTATTGTCTTTATTAGGTGCCTGCACTTGATTCAATGACTTTCCTCCTTTTCTTGTATTTATCCCACCCAGTAGCATTTCACTCTCAAAGTGTTCTAAATGGATGAGTTTTATCCTTCCACAACACACCTGAGGATATTATTATTTATTTATTATCAAACATACCATGGGAGTGCACGTATCGCCCTGTTCTTTCATCGTTTTTTGCTCACCAATCATGCACTCTCTTTTTACTCCCCTTCCAAGTCTTGTTTCACTCTTTATGCAAACTTCTTTTCATCTGCACACTCCCCATGAGCCATCTGCAAGAAATAGGCATCAGATTAGCTTCTAGGCACTCACTGACTGGTGCATTGTCATCAGGGCACTGGTGCTCAAAACACACCCAACATACCTACTACCTTCACTATATAATAAACCCCTACACAACCCACAATCCTTTGCATCTAGAACGGCATTCACATACACTTAGAACTCAAGAAAGATGGATTCTGACCTTCTACACTATAGACACACATACACATTTCACTCAGCACTCATCCCACATCAGCACAACATTCGCATTACACACATGACTAGCACACACAATCTGCTACCACCATCACCGACTCACATCACAGCACCTACAACTCACCATTTACCAAACACTGCACTTTTTCACTTACAACACCCCCACACACTGTCTCCACAACCACCATCATGTCCCCACAAAAACACTCACGTTTTACTGATGATGAGTTGAGGATCATGGTGGATTACATTTTAAGGGTAGAGCCACACCTGTTCGGAGCACTGGTCCAACAAACATCTATTGCCAGGAAAATGGAGTAATAGCAAAGATTAGTCAACAGGGTCAATTCTGTAGGCAGTCATCCACTCACAAGGGAGGACATCAGGAAGTGGTGGAATGACCTACGGGGAAAGGTGTGTTCCATGGCATCCAGGCACAAGCTAGCCGTACAGAAGACTGGCTGTGGGCCCCCACCTCTTCCCCCTACTTTCACATCATGGGAGGAGAAGGTCTTGAACATCCTGCATCCTGAGGGCCAGACAGAAATACCTGGGGGAGTGGAGTCTGGTAAGTACCCGGACATTCACGTCATACAATTCTCCTGTCTTGGAAGCTCCTGCACCACCTAAACCCACCCCAATTACTATCCACTCACTCCACCTCTGTACAAATCACCTAGAACCCCTGTCTGGCATGCCTCATCTTCAGTAAACTCATCTGGCCTCACAGCAGTGGAAATGGCATGTGAACAACTGGCTAATCATATCACTACAACTCCTAAAATGTACCATTCCATCATTGTGAAGACCTGGAATGTGCACAAAATATAATGTCATGCCTGTATAACTAATTTATCATCTACACCATCTTGATTGTATTAGTGTGGAACCGTACATGGCAATGACAGCAATGCTATGGCTCTCTTACACCTGCATCCTAGGCAAACATAGATATAGCTGTGTGCTCATTAATAATGGCCATAGGTTAAAGATCCCAAACTATAAATGTACACACATGCAGTATATTCAGATGCAGGTCAATGTCCCTTGCTTACTCACATACTGTGTTCCTACAAGGATACCATTGTGCATTGTACAACTCTAATTTGTGCCATCTAGCATGCCTGATTGTTCACTAAGTAACAAAGGTAAACAGTCACGTCCAAACTCAGACAATAGCAGAGGCCATCAACAGTACAATCACTACCAACCTATTCATAAAACTCTTTACATGGAGTATGGAAATCAAGTCACAGAGTTGCATGTACAACTATGGTATGCTGTTCAGCATTTGTCAATGTCATTGCTGGGAATCATGTTAAGGCAATGTCTGTATCTCACCCAAATGCAACAATACACCCATTTTAACTTGAACTCTGTGTCTCACTCCCTCCACAGGTAACCTTGCCATTGCCACTATGGAGAGTTCATCAGAGACTGTTACTCCCCCTCTAGAGAATGTAGGAGGCTGGCCTGGCTTATAGTGGGTACCTTGTGGTACTTACACCTTGTGCCCTGTATGTTACTTATAAGTTACTTAAGTGCAGTGTAAAATGGCTGTGAAATAACGTGGACGTTATTTCACTCAGGCTGCAGTGGCAGTCCTGTGTAAGAATTGTCTGAGCTTCCTATGGGTGGCCAAAGAAATGCGGCAGCCCACAGTGATCTCCTGGAACCCCTATACCCTGGGTACCTAGGTACCATATACTATGGAATTATAAGGGTGTTCCAGTGTGCCAATCAGAATTGGTAAAATTAGCCACTAGCCTGCAGTGACAATTTTAAAAGCAGAGAGAGCATGAACACTGAGGTTCTGGTTAGCAGAGCCTCAGTGATACAGTTAGGCACCACACAGGGAACACATACAGGGCACACTTTATGAGCACTGGGGTCCTGGCTAGCAGGATCCCAGTCACACAGGCAAAAACAAACATATATACAGTAAAAATGGTGGTAACATGCCAGGCAAGATGGTACTTTCCCACAGCGAACAACAGCCTTGGATGTCTGGACACTGACAAACAACCTGGCTCATCTGGGACACCTGGTCATTCAACAAATTTCAGCCTCACCCTGCCCACATCAACTCCCCCAGCCCTGTTGCATCAACATCGCAGGCAACTATTCACCCCCAACACTGTGTCCCAAGGACTGTAACATCTATAGTGTGCCCCAAAGTACAGGCACTTGAGTCTAACCTTGCCACTCCTGACAATGATGGATCTGCAACCACTGGGAGTGGGCACACTGTGCCAGGGTCACAGACATGTGGAGGTAGGGTGTGTGGGAGGGATTCTGCGGTCCAGAGGATGGGGCCTCCAAGGGACACAGCTGACCAGGAAACCATCTCCCAAGTTTTGTAAGCTTACCAAAGTTCCCAAGGCATGATGTGCCAAGTCATCGCCATGTTGGAGGAAATTCAAATGCTGTAGAGGGACCACCACCAGGAAGTCATGGTGCAGTGGCAGGCACAAATGCCCACCTGGCTTCCATTGCAGGGATGCTGAGGGACCTGAAAACCACCCTGAATAGGTTTTTCTCTCTACAGCTGGTCCCTTCCACGAGCAATGAAACATCAGACCCTTGGACATCTGCGGCTGCTAGTGGAATGAAGGCCCTGCCAGGGGAAGGGCATGCCTCAGACACCCCTCCAACTGTAGCTAAAGGACCCCCCGCAAACGTGGACGTCCAGACAGATGTCCAGCAAGAGCAGATGCCAAGACCAAAACCACTGGCAGGACGTGAACCTCTCCTGAACTGTTCCCCTTGTGTGCCACAGATGTACTTTGTTGACTGTTCTGAGACCTAACTCAATTTTCCCATGGTACAAGGGCACTGGATTTGTGTTTCCAACTGGTGTAGCAGCTAACATGATTATGTCAACCATCATGACTTCACCCATCACACAGTTTTAATTTCATTCCTTTTATAGTCACAGATATTCTTTTAATATGCACAATAAATCACACTTAAACACAGGTACTTTGTATGTGTCTTTTATCATCCATATATAATAGTCATGCATGACAATTCTGGTCTGGTTATGTGCCTCTGTATTGTACACCCATTGGATTGAGACTCATTACAACAGAAATGTAATTGGACTGATTAACAATAAGTTGATATTTATAGATAGAATTGCAAACAGCGCAAAGAGCATGACTGAGAGTAGCATCAGAATGTATGCTAAGTTGTCACACATTGCAAAAACACAGGATAAAAAAAGTCAGGGTCATTGTACACTTAATACAAGGCAGGAGCCACACTGATAGGTCCTCTGTATCACCTGGTATGGCCTCATCACATACTCATACCACAGCTTCAAATTCACATATTCCATGGAACATACATAGGTGTTTACTGAATTACACAGTCCTGAAACCTTTCACTTATATTGGTCCCATACCTGGAGGATTGTCACTCACCTATGTCGGTCTACAGTGGTATGCACCTTGGTCTGCAAAGTAGGAACACAATGACAGCTAGGTCCAATGTAACTCACAAAGAACTAAACCCATTGTGATGCGAGAGAATATGTTTCAACATTTACACATGAGGTAGACACATCTCCAGACAGAATATACACCTTTTGACAACCTCCTGTAGCCAACACGTGAAAGAAACAGAAAAACACTTTTCCACCCCAGTGTCCGGACGGTCTAACAATGTCGGTTACACCGCACATACACAACACTAATGTCACCTGGTTTCAGTCATGTCCACTTCTCATGTCTGTCAGCAATCCCATCTGCTTCTGAAACTGTCTTACATTGGCTAAGGTTGCAAAGCCAAACAGGATCTAGGGCAATCTGTACGTGAAAGGAAAAAGGGATAGGACATAGCGCAATACAATCTGAACATCAGAGAAGGCATGTCCAGAAGTGTAAATTTCCATCTGTTGTTACAATACATGATACTGAAGTCCACTCTGTCCAAACTCAACAATGCAAACTTTCGGTTTGCATTCACAACTCACTCATAGACATTGGAGCTCCTACACCACCACAGTTGAGGGAAGAAAGGAGGTGACATGCTACCAGTCAACATCTGCGGGCACAGTTACAGCAGAACAATATGTCAACTTTACATACCTATTAGTCAGTTGAAGTACTGATTGATGAGATCTCCCCTAGAGTCTCCTGCTTCATGTTCCCCTTGCTCTTAATCACCTGGCATTTCTGCATTTCCACCCAAGGGCACTACTGCCTGTCCCTCAACTGGTATTAATAGGATCTGACGTCTCAGGGCAAGATTGTGGAGCATGCAGCAGGCAACTATAATTTGACATTCTTTGGTGGGTGAGTAGAGGAGGGTTCCTCCTGATAATTCCAAGCACCTAAATCGTGCCTTAAGGAGCCCAAAAGTCGGCTCAGCTACACACCTTGTCCTCCCATCGGCATCATTGTAGCAGACTTCCCCGAGCATGGTTGGGTACCGCACTGGTGTCAACAACCAAGGACTGATTGGATACCCAGAGTCACCTGTGAGCAAAATGGTAGAACAACACATACATGTATGTGAGATATGCAACATTGTGATTGGAGGAAACATACATTGCAAACACACATTTCATTTGTAACTTACCAACCAGCTAGACACTCTCTGTGTAGAGTTGTGTCATTAGCAGTGAGACATTGTTGTTCCGCATGACAAAAGAATCATGACTGATCTTGGATACTTTTCTGTGACTTGTGAAATGTACTGGTCTGCCAAGCAGACCACCTGAACATTGATGGAGTGGTAGTTTTTCCTGCTCCTATACACCTGTTCATTGGAACTGGGGGTAACTATAGCTTAATGGGTGCCATCAATGGCTCCAATCACCTGTGGAATGTATCCCATTGCATGAACGTATGCCTTCACATAGGCCAAATCCCCTATTTGGGTAATCCTTATGTAGCTGTCCAGGTGTTTCAATAATGCACACAGTTCACTCTCCAAAACCAGACTGAACATGGGTTGAGACATCCCTGCAGTGAGAGCCATTGTATTCTGATAGGAGCCTGTGGCCTGGAGGTATAGCACTGACAAGACTTGAATGATGATAGGTATGCTATAGGGATTGCAAATGGCAGGCAAGAGATCTGGCTCCAACTGTTTAGAAAGATCCATGATAGCGCGATGATTGAGACGCTATGTCTGAATATAATGTCTTCCTCCATGGTGTGCAGGTCTACTAGTGGACGGTACACTGGTGGTCGTCTTCCTCTCCTCATGGCAGGATAACTATGCGAAAACATGTAAACATAGTGTGTGACATGCAGCATGTACACATCAAGTACAGTTTAATAAATTACTCACACATTACAGCTGTCGAGGACGGCTACTACCTCTGACATGTACAGTGTAGCACATAGTTATGCATCTGATGACAACCTCTTTGCTCCACATTGCCTCAACTAAATATGAGATTACACTTAATAATTCACCTGTTACCGTGCATGTTTGTAAGACAAATCTTTTAGACATATGTCACACATATTTTGATTGAACATTACTGTCACCACATGCTCTCCAACAACACTGCATTGACAGCACAGATGCACAAAAAGTCACCTAGACATGAGGGCTGGACTACCAGATGCACTGCACAATATGGGGCATAGTTAGTGATGTAGATCATTTCACACTTCCATACATGAAATGTGTTTAAAATGGCAGGCGGCTGACCTACTGTACTGGACATGTGGAAGTGACCTAAGACCGCTGGCAGAAGTCGCCATGGAGGTAGGCGGTCACAACCGCCATGTAATTTGTCATCAGAACATATTTCTGCCTTTGACTGACTTGGGCCTATGGTGATGTCTGTCCACGGTGACGGTCATGTACGTGGCAGACGTTCCCACCATCTTCGGCAGCATTGCTTACTCCTGAAACTGCATCCAGCAAGACTTCCACGACCTGAGCTGCTGTGTACTGCCTCTGGGAGCTATCATACAACGTCCTGCAGGTAATAGGGCCCCTGCCTTCACCCCTGAACAGCTGAAGAAGCTAGGGGAGGAGTTCCTACCTCTGTATGAACAGCTAGATGGTGCACTAGAGGAGCAGGTGAGTCCATTGTCATACCAATGTGCGATAGCTGTGGTGAATGAAGGTGTACAGTTTATGAAAACTAGTGAAGGTGTTAATGCATGCAGATGGTATTTTGTGAAGAAGTGTGAGCTGAGAGGATGGGATTGTATGCCTACTTGCTGTTACTGATGTTGTTCTGTCCACTACTATGGGTATGGTGCATGTGGACATGACTTTCTCCTTTTGTATGTGTCATCCATGCAGGTCAACACCCATCAGAAGAAGGGAATCTGGACTGCCATTGCCAAGCAAGTGCGGGCCCT
This sequence comes from Pleurodeles waltl, assembly GCF_031143425.1. Classification (NCBI taxonomy): domain Eukaryota; kingdom Metazoa; phylum Chordata; class Amphibia; order Caudata; family Salamandridae; genus Pleurodeles; species Pleurodeles waltl. The sequence continues at coordinate 235,897,594 of NC_090443.1, read as the reverse complement.
GGGGGTCCACAGCCGGCAAAGCACCCACTGTAAGAAGCGGTTGGAGGACCTGAGATGCTGGGCCCGGAAGACCGCAGAGGCCCAGCTGGGGCTGTCCTTGCAATGAGGGAAGGGTGCCTATCAGAACTTAACCCCCCTAATGGTTCGAATTTTGGCGGTGGCCTACCCTGAGGTGGATGGGCATTTGAGGGCAGCACAGCAGCCACAAGGTGGTAAGTACTGACAGAACCCATGTACTTTCCTCTGATAGTTGACTGTAAGGTGTCTAAGTGTCTCAGCTTTGAAGATGTTGTAGATGCTACAGGTATGTTGACTACTGGGAAAACATGGTACTCGAGTAGCTAATATGCAGACACAGATATGGTCATCATAATGTCCATAGAAACATGTTGATCACCTGTGGTTAGCAAATAGTATGACTGCATGTGGAGATGCACATGTGATTGAGTCATATGTGTGACTTTACTCAGCCATATATTATTCTTCCCTGCGGTGTCATCCTTGCCACCTAGTGTCTCCGAGCCCATTCATCCAAAAGGTGAGTCATGTTGTTCTAAGGTGTCTGACCACTCCTATGTCACAGGATCTACTCTAAGTGCAACATTGGGTCTGATAGATGAGTTACAGGGCCAAGTAATCCTGTGTTCCGAAATATTTGTACACTGCATGTGAGACTGTTATCCAAATCTGACTTTTGTTATTGCCAACTTAGTACTGTCCCTATGAGGTTTGAGGAGGTGTCCCCATTTCATGTCATATGCATGCAATCGGAATTGTGAAGTTTGATAAGGGTGGACATCCTACAATCTAGAACTCATTTAGTCCATTAGACCGTCACATTTCATGGTATATCATTGACATGTTTAAAAATGAACTTGTATCCCAATGTGTTTGTTGTAGAGAAGGCAAGTGGTTAGGCGGCTTGACCCTTAGCCAGCAACCCTGTCTTGACATAGGATCAGTGGAACAGTCCCACTGCCCCACTTTAAACATTACAAATGCAATTGCATTGATTTATAGGTAAGGATCTACAAACAGGGTGGTTTACATCCCTACAGGGAAGTAAAAATACAGTGGATAATAAAGGGAGTAACCATTCTATTGCAGATCTACTCGCCACTCATCACCACTAAGACAATAAAGTCTCAACAGACCAAGGTTAGCCTTATTGTTCTTCATTTGGGGGGGTATGTGAAAACATAGCCTCTTTCTAGAATGGTTACCCCCATTTTTGGCCTGTTTATCAGTGTTTGTCAGTGTGTTTTTACTGTCCCACTGGTATCCTGCTAGTCAGGACCCCAGTGCTCATAGTTTGTGGCCTATATGTCTGTATGCTTGACTATACTGTCACTGGAGTCCTGCTAATCAGAACTCCAGTGCATATGCTCTCTCTATTTCAAAATGTGTTACTGTAGTCTTGTGACTACTTATTTCACTACAGATTGGCATACTGGACCCCCCTTTTAAGTACCTAGTATATCATACCTAGTTACCCAGGGCATTGGAGTTCTAGGAGATCCTTATGGGCTGCAGCATTTCTTTTGCCACCCATAAGGAACTCATACAAACACTTCTTCAGGACTGCCACTTCAGCATTAGAGAAATAGTGCAAGCACTATTTTACAGCAATTTTCATAATACTAGGTAACATATAAGTCACCTATATGTCTAACCTTCAATTCCTGATGGCTAGGTGCAAAGTTACTGTGTGTGAGGGCACCCCTTCACTAGCAGAGATGCCCCCACATTGTCCAGGACCTATTTCCTGGTCTTCATGAGTGCGGGGATGACATTATAAGTGTGAACTACATATAGGTCAATACATATATGCAGCTTCACAGTGGTAACCCCGAATATGGCCATGTGACGTGTCTAAGATTGAGAAATTTTATCCCAATCTGATTCTGGTATTGGGGGTGCAATTCCATGCACCCTGGGGCTCCACCATAGGGGTGGTGTCCAGAGCTCTTCCAGAGTGTCCCTAGGTACTGCCATCTTGTTTTCAGGATTGTCAGGGACCTCTGGGAGCATCTGAGTGGCCAGTGCCAGTAGGTGACATCAGAGACTCCGCCTGATAGGTGCTTTCCTGGTTAGGTGACCAATCCCCCTCTCAGGGATATTTAGGGTCTCCCCTCTAGGTGTTTCCTCATAGGGGATTCCTCCTAACTCTTGCATATGGTATTCCCCTAGCAGGACATGTGTGGAAAAGTAAGACCTGGGACAGACTTGTCCCACACTTTCACTGGCCTCACATGTCAGAGGACACAAAGGAGTTATGTCGCTCGTGTGTCACTTGCCAGGCCAGTGTCAAAACTGGTGGCACCCCAAAAGCTCCCTCAATTCCACTGCCTGTTGTTGGGGTGCCCTTTGAAAGGACAGGGGTTGATATTGTTGGCCCCCTTGACCCTCCAACTGCTTCTGGAATCAGATTTATCTTAGTGGTAGTGGACCATGCCACAAGATACCCAGAAGCAATCCCCTTAAGGACTACTACAGCTCCTGCAGTGGCAAAGGCCCTCCTGGGATAATTTTCCAGGGCGGGCTTGCCTAACGAGGTAGTATCAGACAGGGGTAGTAACTTAATGTCTGCATACTTAAAAGCAATGTGGAAGGAATGTGATGTAACCTATACATTCACCACACCCTATCATCCACAAACAAATGGCCTGGTTGAGAGATTTAATAAAACTCTCAAAGGCATGATCATGGGACTCTCTGAAAAACTCAGAAGGAGATGGGATGTCCGCCTGCCATGCCTGCTTTTTGCCTACACAGAGGTACCCCAGAAAGGAGTGGGCTACAACCCCTTTGAACTCCTCTTTGGTCACCCTATTAGGGGTCCACTTGCATTTGTCAAAGAGGGGTGGGAGCAACCCTTGAAGCCCCTTAAACAAGACATTGGGGATCATGTGCTTGGCCTAAGATCTGGAATGGCTGAGTACATGAAAAAGGCCACTTAAAACCTCCAGGCCAGCCAAGAGCTTCAAAAGCAAGCAATGACCAGAAGGCTGTCCTGGCTGAGTACCACCCAGAACAGAAGGTGTGGGCATTGGAGCCTGTGGCAAAAAGAACACTCCAGTATAAATGTAGTGGTTATTATGGAAATGAAGAGTGAGGTCACCTATTTGATAGACCTTTCCACTCCAAGAAGTCCCCTTAGGGTACTTCATGTCAACCGACGTAAACCCTACTATGGTAGGGCAGATCTGACCCTACTCGCTGCCACTGATGAGGGGTAGGAAGAAGAGAGTGACCCTTTCCCTGACCTATTCTCCAACACTGCAGCTGATGGCTCAGTGGAAGGGGTTGTCCTTGCAGACTACCTTACAGCACAGCAAAAGGAGGACTGCAAGAACTTCCTAGGCCAATTTTTTGAACTCTTTTCACTCACACCTGATCAGACTACTTGGTGTGAACATACTATTGATACTGATGACAGTTTGCCTGTCAAAAGTAAGATTCATAAGCAGCCTGACCATGTCAGAGACTGTATTAAATAAGAGGTTCAGAAAATGTTGGACCTAGGTGTCATTGAGCACACAGACAGCCCCTGGGCCAGTCCAGTGGTGCTTGTCCCCAAACCTCATAGTCAAAATGGAAGAAGGAAAATTAGGTTTTGTGTCGACTACAGAGGGCTTAATACAGTTACAAAAACAGAAGCTCACGCTGCTCCCAGGGCAGATGAGCTGATAGATACATTTGCATCTGCCAATTATCTGAGCACCTATGACTTGACTGCAGGGTATTGGCCGATCAAGCTATCAGAGGATGCTAAACCAAAAACTTCATTTTCAACCACTGGAGGGCATTATAAATTGACAGTTATGCCCTTTGATCTGAAAAATGCACCTGCCACTTTCCAAAGGCTAGTGAACACAGTCCTCCAAGGTTGGGAAGAATTCAGTTCAGCATATCTAGATGATATTGCTGTATTTAGCTCCACTTGGGATGACCATCTGGTCCACCTGTTGAAAGTTTTGAAGACCCTGCAAAAAGGCAGGCCTCACTATCAAGGCTTCTAAATGCCAGATATGCCAAGGGAAAGTGGTTTATCTGGGACACCTAGTTGGCGGGGAACAGATTGAACCACTACAGGGGATGATCCAGACTATTTTGAACTGGGATCCTCCTACTACTCAGACCCAGGTCAGAGCCTTTTTTGGTCTTACTGGGTATTACAGGATGTTCATTAAGAACTATGGCTCCATTATTGCCCCTCTTAATCACATCACCTCTAAGAAAATGCCCAACACAGTACTATGGACAGCCAGCTTTTGAGGAGCTTAAGCAGGCTATGTCTACTGCACCTGTCCCAAAAAGCCCAAATTACTCAACAAAATTAATTGTCCGGAAGGATGCTTCTGAACTGGGGATTGGGGCAGTGCTTTCACAACTATACTCAGAGGGCCAGGATCAACCTGTTGCTTTTATCAGTAGGAGGTTGACCCCTAGAGTAAGCGTTGGTCAGCCATAGCGGGGGGGTCTTTGCTGTGGTCTGGGCCCTGAAGAAGCTGAGACCATACTTATTTGGGACTCACTTCATAGTTCAAATGGACCACAAACCTCTCTTATGGTTACAACAGATGGAAGGAGAAAACCCTAAATTGCTGAGTGTTGGAAGTGGCCTTTCTGTTGGGTCATCCACAAACTTTTTGCATTCCTCCTTCTCTTTTTCTGACCTTGGGACTCTGAGCACTTTACCACTGCTAATCTGTGCTATAGTACATATGTTCTCTCCTTAAAACATGGTAACATTGGCTCATACCCAATTAGCTATTTTATAAAGAAAGACGTGTGTTTGATAAATATAATAAATTGTGTTTGAAATTAATGAAGGGTAACATTGTGTGTATATGGAATGTAGTTTGTATGGTGGGATTTAGTTATGCCTAGGGGTTGTTGTTTTTTGCTAATTATATATAGCCAAACCCTGATGGGGCTTTGTAGGGTTACCCTCTGTGGTTGGTAAACATTCTTTTAGAAAGTGTCCATTTTTCTACACTCAAATCCTTCAGTGTCTTCCAATCCACATCTGGCTAGGTTTAGTTGATAGCTCCCTTGTGCATTCACTCAAACAACCCGAAACACAGGATGCTCAGTCACACTTGCATACATCTGTATATTGAATGGGTCTGCATGGGCTGGGAGGGACTACCACAGCCCCTACAGGGATCCTGGCAGACAGGATGAAACTGAAAGGGGACTCTGTGCAGTTCTAAGCCACTCTTTGAAGTCTCCCCCACTTGAAAGGCACATTTGTGTATTTAAGCAGGGTCTCTGACCCTGCCAACCTAGACATATCTGAGGCAGACACTTCTACTTCACAGACACTTCCTGGAGAAGAAACCCTGAACCAGAACCTGCAACCTGCCAAGAAGAACTGCCTGGCTGCCCAAAGGACTCACCTGGACTGCTTTTCTGAGAAGGACTGCTGCTGTGCTGTTGCCCTGCTGCCTTGCTGATCTCTGGCTGTGCTGAGAAGTGCTCTTGAAGGGCTTGGATAGAGCTTGTCTCCTGTTCCCTGAAGTCTCAGGACCAAAAAGACTTAGGCCCATATTTATACTTTTTTAGCGCCGCATGTGCAGTGCTTTTTTACGCAAAACGGCACAAACTTACAAAATACAATTGTATTTTGCAAGTTTGCACAGTTTTTTCGTCAAAAAATGACGCAAATGCGTCTCTATAAAAGTATAAATATGGGCCCTAGTTCCTCCAAAAGAACTCCTTGTGAGGCAAAAATGGACACACAGCCTGCAAGAAATGACACACAGCCTGCATCGCAGTGAAAAATTCAACGCACGCTGAACCGAACCGGAACGACACAGCCCGAATTCCCGATGACATCGATGCAGTGCCAGCGTTGCGACCGGAACTTCGATGCACGGCCCACTGGATCCATTCAAAACAAACCCGGAATGATGCAGCCCGATTTCCTGAGAGGAAGCGACGCAGTGCTTTGCGTGCAACAGAAATTTCCACGCATCGCCCAACGGATCGACGCAGCTCCTATGACTACATCATGTAAGCACTGGATTTCAAAGGATCGTCCCAGGGGCGTCCGAAAACTCGGCAACTCGAAAATGATCCAAGTCCGCATGCTGGAAATCGACGCAAAGACTTCCCTGTGTGGAAAATAAAAGATGCATTGTCTGTGTGCGGCCGGAGAAATTAATGCACACCTCCCCGTTTTCCACTCATCTCCTCCTCTGCGGTCCCTTGCAGAGAATTTGAATGCAAACCAGGTACTTTGTGCTTGCAAGAGACACTTGTTGCTTTTTAAAAGACTAAAGACACTTTACATCATTTTTACAGTGACATCTCAATGTATACTTATTGAATCTTCATCGTTTTGACCTGCATCTTACCAGATAAATATTATATATTTTTCTAAACACTGTGTGGTGTATTTTTGTGGTGTTCTACTGTTGTATTGCATGATTTCTTGCACAAGTACTTTACATATTGCCTTCTAAGTTAAGCCAGACTGCTCAGTGCCAAGCTACCAGAGGGTGGGCACAGGATAATTTGGATTGTGTGTGACTTACCCTGACTAGAGTGAGGGTCCTTGCTTGGACAGGGGGTAACCTGACTGCTAACAAAAGACCCCATTTCTAACATTGAGGTGGTCCATTTACCTACAGGGGATGGACTTTACAGTGGAACATAGACCTGGGAGTAACCACTCCAATGCAGCTGCACTCTCCAGATATTTCCACTTAGACAAAGAAGACTTATCTGGTCCAGGTTAACCTTATCCCTTGTTTGGGGGGTGGGGGGGGTTGTGTAGGAAAGTGACATCCTTCTTTGTATGTTACTCCAAACTTCTGCCTGTTTGCCAGTGTGTTTTTACTGTCTCACTGGGATCCTGCTAATCAGGTCCCCAGTGCTCATAGTTTGTGGCCTATATGTCAGTATGTTTTACAGTGTTGTCAGTATGCTTGACTGTGTCACTGGAGTGCTGCTAATCATCACCCCAGTGCTTATGCTCTCTTCCAAATTTGTCACTATAGTCTAGTGACCACCTATTTCACTCCAGATTGGCATACTGGACCACCCTTAGAAGTCCCAAGTGTGTGGCACTGAGGTACCTAGGGCACTGGGGTTCCAGGAGATCCTTATGGGCTGCAGCATTTCGTTTGCCCCCCCATAAGGAGCTCATACAAACACTTCTTCAGGACTGCCACTGCAGCCTGAGTGAAATAGTGCAAGCACTATTTCACTGCCATTTTCACTGCACCGGGTAACCTGTAAGTCACCTTTATGTCTTACCTTCAGTTCGTGAGGGCTAGGTGCAAAGTTAAGATGTGTGAGGGCACCCCTGCGCAAGCAGAGGTACCCTCATGATGTCCAGGACCAATTTCCCAGAATTTGTGAGTGCGGGGATGCCATTATAAGGGTGCACTAAATATAAGACAGTACATACATGTAGCTTCAGAATGGGAACCCTGAATAGGGCCATGTGAGGTGTCTAAGATTGGGAAATTGTACTTACAGTCTGATTCTGGTATTGGGGGACCAATTCCATGCACCCTGGGGGCTCCACCACGGACCCCAGGTACTGCCAACAAGCTCTCTGAGGTTTCCACTGCAGCCCCAGCTGCTGCCACCTCATACAGAGGCTTCTGCCCTCCTGGGGCTTGAGCAGCTTCTTTTGGAGAGTGTTGTTACACTCTCTCCTTTTAGAAATAGGTGTTACAGGCATGGGAGAGGTATTCTCCCATAGCCTCTGGAAATGATTTGAGGGGTACATATTGTGCCCTTCTTGCATAATCCAGTCTGAACCCGTTCAGGGACCCCCAGACCCTGCTCTGGCACGATACTGGACAAACGAAAGGGGAGTGACCACTCCCCTATCCTTCACCACCCCAAGGGTGGTGCCCAGAGCTCCTCCAGAGTATCCCTGGGTTCTGCCATCTTGTTTTCAAGATGGTCAGGGAACTCTGGGAGCATCTGGGGGCCAGTGCCAGCAGGTGACATCAGAGACCCCTCCTGATAGGTGCTTGCCTGATTAGGTGACCAATCCCCCTCTCAGGGCTATTTAGGGTCTCTCCTCTGGGTGTTTCCTCAGATTCGGTTTTGCAAGATTCCAGCAGGACTCCTCTGCAACCTCTGCTTCACCTTCTACCGTCGAATCAACTGCAGAACTGCTCCAGGAACTCTACAACTGCAACAAAGTATCCAAGAGGGCTACTTCAACTCTGTAATTTCTGCTCCTGCAAGCAACTGCAACAGTTTCCAGGTTGTGCATGCTCCGAGGACTGCCTGTCTTCATCCTGCACCAGAAGGACCAAAGGAATCTCCCCTGGAGTGATGGAGTCACTTCTCTGCTTCAGCAGGCACCTCTCTGCAGCGACGACCGGTCCCCTGGGTCCCCTCTCCTGATGGTGAGAGTAGATCCTGGAACACAGGTCATGGACCAAAGTGACTCAGACTGTCCAAAGGTCCAACTGTCCAAATTTGGTGGAGGTAAGAACTTGTCTACCTGAGCCAGACAGTACTCCTGTGCACTGCATGTTTTTTAGCTCCTAGGACTTCAGTGCACTTCACCAAGGAATCCTTTTTGCACAGAGTAGCCCATATCCCTAGCACTCTATCCTGTGACTCTCAGCTCCCTGAGTTGTTCTCTGGCAGCGTGGGATCCTTTTGTGTAGTGCTGCGACAACCGTGATTTGCGACTCCTTTGTCCCCATGTCCTGGGACTCCTGTGGGTGCTGCCTGGTAATCTGAGGGCTCTCTGAAGTGCTGAGAGCCCCCTCTGTCTCCTCAGTCTGAGTTGAGAAACCCAGGTCCCTCCTGGGTCCAGGTAGCACCTTTTCCTGTCTCAATCTTTCTTTATTTGGGCTGTAAGCCATAAAAGTAGACAAAACAAAACATAACATGATTAAGAAACATAGCACTTTAAGATTTTTAAAAATGTGTAGATAATATTGTTTTTAAACTTTTTTGTTTTTACAAAATCTCAAGACATATAAAAATATTAGATCGTTAGAATTTGGGTTCAATCAATTAAAATTTATCAGACTAATTAATTATAATCTAAAACCAAATTATTAAAAGCACGTAATTATCAAAGTTTTAGTTCAAAAACCCTCGCCGCTGGAGGACCAATTTTTCATTTATCTCTTTTTTTTTTTTTTTTTTTTTTTTTTTTTTTTAACCCCTAAATAAAGTTATGGTCACAAATTTATAAAACATGCAAATCATCATTATTCTTTAACTAAAAGTCCAGACCATTAAGACTATAGCTTCATCCAATTGAAAACTGATATATTAAATGTATATGGTCTAAAACCAAAGTGTTGGGATTACACATTTATAATAGTTCTTTTGTTCTTATTGACCATGCACTTCGTAGGTATCCCACCACAGAGAAAACTATTTTATCACTTGTATCAGTTGTTAGGAGTCGTAATGCCGTATTCCATTCCCTTATTCCAATTTCCCTACATAAGGGAGCAATCCACTTTTTCCTGGGTACCAGATATCTAGGGCAGAAAAGCATAAAGTGCGCAAGTGACTCTTTTGTCTTTTGACAGTGATGGCAGTATATTGAATTGCAGTCCTCCGATCTCCATTGCGCTGTAAATGACTTAAGCGGAAGAGTCCCTAGTCTAAACTTAATAAATAGTGTTTTGGTATATGGAGGATTTACATTATCCATGTAAGCCTCAAACTTGGGACTGCATTTGTGGTCTAAGAAGTGCAAAGTCAGACTGCCATGGTTTTTTAACCAAGTTTGGGTCAAAATGTTCTCCCAGTAGCACTTTTTTACACGTTCCTTTATTTCCTTTACCAACTTGTGGGGAGCACTCCACACCTCCTCCATTTTGAGAAATTTATACGTGTCTCTGATGTATCTAAACCAAGGGATCTTTAGTACACTGTTATTTGCGAGAAATTCATCTAGTGCTGCATGGAGAGTATGCCGGTCCTCTGAGGTCCAAAGATTAATCCAATACATTAGGGGTCTTAGTGCAATTTCATTGTGTATTTCGTTTAGGGCTAAATCAAATCTGAGCGGAGTGAGAGGGGTGCTTATCGGCAACTTTAGAAAGTTTCGAATAAACCGGTTTTCTACAGTGGTCAGACATCTAGAATTAGTATGGCCCTAAAGCTCGGCACCATAAGTTGAGGCCGCTACTGCCACTGCTTTATAAACGGTGATGGCAGGTGTTATCTCCCCCTCATAGGTATTAGCTATTTTTTTGGCTATCACTATAGCCCTTTGCCTAAGTATTGTCAGACTCTTCTTGTTCTGTGCCGACCAACGTTGGTCGTCGCTTAGCCTGATCCCCAAGTAGTCAAATTGTCTGACTCTCTCCACTAATTGGCCTGCTATCGTCATTTTTCCCCTAAATAATTTTTGTGGGTTAAAGGCCATAAACTTAGATTTTGTTAGATTAATTTCAAGTCCTCTGTTGGAGCAAAAATTATAAAAGGTATCCAGTTCGTTTTGCAAACCCATAGGTGTTCTTGAAATTAATAAGATGTCATCGGCAAACATTAAAATAGGGACCGGAGTTCCAGCTAGTCTAGGGGCATCATGATTACAGTGTAGCAATTGGTCCACAGCACCATTTATATAAAGATTAAATAGTGTTGGTGCCAAGATGCAACCCTGCCTAACCCCTCTATTGACGGGTATGGCTTCCGTTAGGTCACCACTATCTGACCAACGAACATGGGCATAAGTCCCTTCATGGAGGTATCTAATCAGTCTTAGTAGTTCGCTTTTGGGGTGATAACTCTCCATAACTTCCCATAGTGTATCCCGAGGGACCGTGTCAAAAGCAGCTTTTAAATCGATAAAAGCTACATACAATTGGCTTTTATTGAGTGACAGGTATTTCCAGCAAAGGAGGTTGAACCTAAATGCCTGGTCTATTGTACTCACTCCTCTTCTGAAGCCTCCCTGGAATTCGGAGAGAATTTGGGAATCCTCTATCCATGTCTGTAGTCTGTTAAGCACTTGCTTAGCGAAGATTTTTTGACTAACATCAATAAGGCTGATAGGCCTATAATTGTCAGGTTGATCCCTTGGCCCTTTCTTATAGATAGGGACTATGACTGCTCCTTGCCATGTGATAGGGAGTCCTCCCCCCCTCAATATCTCATTACTAAGTGCATTTAGATACAATGACCACATTGTCAGACGAGAAAGATATAGATCTCCTGGGATGCCATCAAGACCAGGGGCCTTTCCCTTGCGTGTAGATTTGAGACCCTCTGTTGTTTCTTTTAAGGAAAATAGGTCCAGATCAAATTTGGGTGGTGTTATACTCCCCCACGTTAAGATATTGCCAACAGAATCATTAGGTTTTAGTAGGGGTGTAATTGTACTGTTGATATGTGGTTTCCTATATATATTTGAAAAGTACGTCATCCAAATTTCTGGCTGGATAACAGGGTAGCTTCCCATTTCTTGGGGGCTACTCTTATCTGACACTAGCTTCCAGAATAGGTTAAGATCCTTCTCCTGGAGCGCCACAACCATCTTATTCCAATTCCTATTCGTCCATTCTTTTTTTGCATTTTTAAGTGTGTCTTTGTATACAGACCTATTCTTCCTTATCTCTCTTGGGTTCCCTTCCTTAAGTGCTACCAATAACTGCGTCTTAGCTTGGCGGCAGGGATTGGAGAACCACCTAGAGGTTTTAATCACAGTCTCTGTCCGCCTCCTTACCGTCTGGAAGTGTGGTTTTAGTCGGGTGACCAAGGTGTTATGAAGATAGACCAAGTCTACCAATTTGATGTTTGTATGTTTCAAGGGACAGAGTGTTGTTGCGAGCGATCTATAGATCGCTAGCTGAAAATTCGCATCACTTTCAACCCGATCCCATTTCACATTTTTACGATCGTTGGTCCTACTGAGGACACTATTTGAAGTCCATGTTGACAGTGTCTTGGAACTAAATAAAATAGTGGAAAAGGAGGTGCTTAAGGCTAGATGGTCACTGTCCATACGTGGGAGAACTATCATGTCAGTTAGGGATTTCCAGAGGGCGTCATTTACTAAAACATAGTCCAGATGACTAGTGTATACGCCTCTCCTATATGTAGGTGACGCCGGGTTATCTGATCTGGTATTCCCATTGACTATTCTTAATCCCTTTATTTTTATTAGGTCTTCCAATAGTTCTGATACTCCTCCTTCTTTCTTAGATGTAATTTGCACCGGCCCTGATCTATCCCATGAATCTGTGAGCTGGGTTCCCTCTTGCTGATTACCATCGCTGCAATTCCTTTTCCTGTCAACTGCGTCTTTTGCATGAGCCTAGGTTTGTTGGTAGAATCCAATGACGAAAACCAGGCTGCATTCTTCTACTCAACGTAGGACATCTCTTGCATCAAGCAGGAACCCTCAGCTGTCTTCATTGGTGCATCTGTGACTTTTTCTTCTTACCATAGAATCCACTTTTGCACCTTCATCCGGGTTAGCAGGGGCTCCTGTTCTTCCTGGACTCTTCATCTGTTCTTGGACTTGGTCTCCCCTCTTCACAGGTCTTCAGGTCCAGTAATCCATTTTTGGTGTCTTGCAGTCTTGCTTGGTTTTTGCATAATCCTTCATCACAACTCAAAGAGTGTTCTGAGGACACTTGCTGTACTTTACTCCTGTTTTCCTGGGCTCTGGGTTGGGGTACTTTACTTACCTTTGGTGCTTTCTTACACTCCTAGCACCACTCTACACACTACTCTTGCCTGGGGGGAACCAACTTTCACATTCCACTATTTCACTATATGGTTTATGTTGATCCTAGGCCCCTTCTAGCCTATTGTGATTTTCACTAATCCAAAGTGTGTACTTACCTGATTTTGGTTACTGGAGTATATTTTATGTGTATTACTTACCTCCTAAGGGAGTATAGCCTTTATGATATTTTTGGCCTTGTGTCACTAAAATAAAGTACCTTTATTTTTGGTAACTCTGAGTATTGTCTTTCTTGTGAGTGAGTACTGTGTGACTATGATGGTACTGCAAGAGCTTTGCATGTCTCCTAGTTCAGCCTTGGCTGCTCTACCTACAGCTACCTCTAGACAGCGTGGCTTTTACACACTGCCTACATTTCACTAATAAGTGATAACTGGACCTGGTACAAGTTGTAAGTACCTTAGGTACCCACTATAAACCAGGCCAGCCTCCCACACCAATGCCATAACTATATGAGTGAAATATATGCTATTTGCTGCCTACATTGTGTGTCAATTGATACTTTGTGTCTGATTATATTTTGTTGCATTATTTTTCCCAGTTGTAGGAAAGTACCATCTTGCCTGGCATGTTACCCACATTTTTCACATGTATGTAAGTTTGTTTTTGCCTATCTCACTGGGATCCTGCTAGCCAGAACCCCAGTGCTCATAGTTTGTGGCCTGAATGTGTGTATCTGTGTAGTGACTAACGGTGTCACTGAGGCTCTGCTAACCAGAACCTCAGTGCTTATGCTCTCTCTGCCTTTAAAAATGTCACTATAGGCTAGTGACAATTTTTACCAATTCTAATTGGCACACTGGAACACCCTTATAATTCCCTACTATATGGTACCTAGGTACCTAGGGTATTGGGGTTCCAGGAGATCCCTATGGGCTGCAGCATTTCTTTTGCCACCCATAGGTAGCTCAGACAAATCTTACACAGGACTGCCACTGCAGCCTGAGTGAAATAACGTCCACATTATTTCACAGCCATTTTACACTGCACTTAAGTAACTCATAAGGCACCTATTTGTCTAGCCTTCACTTAGTGAAGGTGAGGTGCAAAGTTAGTAAGTGTGAGGGCACCCTGGCAATAGCCAAGGTGCCCCCACATAGTTCAGGGCAATTTCCCGGGATCTTGTGAGTGCGGAGACACCATTACACGAGTGTACTACATACAGGCCAATACGTATATGTAGCTTCACAATGATAACTCAGAATATGGCCATGTAACATGTCTAAGATCATGGAATTGTCCCCCCATGCCAAATTTGGTATTAGGGTCCCAATCCCATGCAACACCGGGGCTCCACTCTGGACCCTGGGTACTGCCAAACCAGCTCTCTGGGGTTTTCTCTGCAGCTACTGCTGCTGCCAACCCACAGACAGGCTTCTGCCCTCCTGGGGTCTGGGCAGCCCAGTCCCAGGAATGCAGAACAAAGAATTTCCTCTGAGAGAGGGTGTTACACCCTCTCCCTTTGGAAATAGGTGTTAAGGGCTGAAATGCTTTGAAGGGCACAGATGGTGACCTCCTTGCATAAGCCAGTCTACACCGGTTCAGGGAACCCCCAGTCCCTGCTCTGGCACGAAATTGGAGAAAGGAAAGGGGAGTGACCACTCCCCTGTCCATCACCACCACAGGGGTGGTGCCCAGAGCTCCTCCAGTGCATCCCAGACCTCTGCCATGTTGAATCCAGAGATGTGAGGGCACAATGGAGGCCTCTGAGCGGCCCGTGCCAGCAGGTGACATCAGTGACCCCTCCCGATAGGTGCTTACCTGATTAGGTGGCCAATCCTCCTCTGAGGGCTATTTTGGGTCTTTCTTGTGGGCTTTTCCTCAAATAACGACGTGCAAGAATTCACCGGAGTTCCTCTGCATCTCCCTCTTCGACTTCTGCCAACGATCTGACTGCTCCAGGACGCCTGCAAAACTGCAGCAAAGTAGCAAGAAGACTACCAGCGACATTGTAACGCCTAATCCTGACAGCTTTCTCGACTGTTTCCTGGTGGTGTATGCTCTGGGGTCTGTCTGCCTTCACCCTGCACTGGAAGCCAAGAAGAAATCTCCCGTGGGTTGACAGAATCTTCCCCCTGCTCCAGCAGGCACCAAACTTCAGCGGCACTGGTACTCTGGGACCCCTCTCATCCTGATGAGTGTGGCCCCTGGAACACAGGTGGTGGACCCAAGTGACCAAGAATGTCCAGTGGTTCATTTGTCCAAACCTGGAGGAGGTAAGTCCTTGCCTCCCCTCTCCAGACAGTAATCCTGTCTACTGTGTGAACTGCAGCTGCTAGGGCTTCTGTGCAATTTTGCAAGGATTCCTTCATGCACAACCTAGCCCAGGTCCCCAGCACTCCGACCTGCATTGCTCAACTTGCTGAGTTGACCACCGGCTTTGTGGGACCCTCTTTTGTAGTGTTGAGATGACTGCCGTGCTCAGTTTTCTTGAACCCATGTTCAAGTACGTCTGTGGGTGCTGCCTTCTTGTGTCTGGGCTCTCTGTGTTGCTGAGGGCCTCCTCTGTCTTCTCTTCCAAGTGTCGACCTCCTGGTCTTCCTGGGCCCGTGCAGCACCCTTTATCTTCAACTGCCACCTTTGCAGCTAGCAAGGCTTATTTGCAGTCTTTCTCCAAAAAAACAACTCTGCATCCTCCAGCACTCAGTGGGACATCTTCTGTGCAAAGGAGAAGTTCCACGCATCTTTTGTTGTTGCAGAATCTTCAGCTTCTTCCAACCAGAGGCAGCCATTTTGCACCTTCATCCGGGGTTTAGTGGGATCCTGTCCCCCCTGGATAGTTTCACGACTCTTGGACTTGGTCCCCTTCCTTTACAGGTCTTCAGGTCCAGGAATCCATCTTCAGTGCTTTGCAGTCTGTTGTGATCTTTGCAGAATCTCCTATCACAACTTTAGTGTGTTTTTGGGGAAGTAGGGTCACTTTACTCCTACTTTTCAGGGTCCTGGGGTGGGGTATATTGGACACCCTTAGGGGCATATTTATACTCCGTTTGCGCCGGAATTGCGTCATTTTTTTTGACGCAATTCCGACGCAAAACTAACTCCATATTTATACTTTGGCGTTAGACGCGTCTAGCGCCAAAGTCCATGGAGTTTGCGTCATTTTTTAGCGTGGACACCTACTTTGCGTTAATGAGATGCAAGGTAGGCGTTCACGTCTAAAAAATTGACTCCGAGGCATGTGCGTCGTATTTATACTCCCGGGCAAAATTCACGCCCGGGAGTGGGCGGGTCAAAAAAAATGACGTCTACCCTCGTTAGCGTCATTTTTTAACGCCTGCTCAGGGCAGGCGTTAAGGGACCTGTGGGCTCGGAAGGAGCCCAGAGGTGCCCTCCCATGCCCCCAGGGACACCCATTGCCACCCTTGCCCACCCCAGGAGGACACCCAAGGATGGAGGGACCCATCCCAAGAAACTTAAGGTAAGTTCAGGTAGGTATATATTTTTTTTTTTTGGGTGGCATAGGGGGCCTGCTTTGTGCCCCCCTACATGCCACTATGCCCAATGACCATGCCCAGGGGACATAAGTCCCCTGGACATGGCCATTGGGCAAGGGGGCATGACTCCTGTCTTTGCTAAGACAGGAGTCATTTCAATGGGGGTTGGGAGTGAGAAAAAATGACGCAAATCGGGTTGAGGCGAAAAATTTGCCTCAGCCTGACTTGCCCCATTTTTTGACGCCCAAACTCCATTTTACCCTACGCCGGCGCTGCCTGGTGTACGTCGTTTTTTTCCACGCACACCAGGCAGCGCCGGCGGCTAACGCCGGCTAACGTCATTGATTAAATACGGCGCCCACATGGCGCTTCAGAATGGCGTTAGCCGGCGCTAATTTTTTTGACGCAAAACTGCGTTAGCGCAGTTTTGCGTCAAAAAGTATAAATATGGGCCTTAGTGTTTTCTTACACTCCCAGCGACCCTCTACACACTACACTAGGCCTGGGGTCCCTAAGTGGTTTGCAGTCCACTTTCTTAGTATATGGTTTGTGTTGGCCCTAGACCTATTGCATCCTATTGTGTTCTACAGTGTTTGCACTTTTTTCTAACTGTTTACTTACCTGATTTTGGTTTGTGTGAATATTTTGTGTATTTTACTTACCTCCTAAAGGAGTATATCCTCTGAGATATGTTTGGCACATTGTCACTAAAAGAAAGTACCTTTATTTTTAGTAACTCTGAGTATTGTGATTCTTATGATATAGTGCTATATGATATAAGTGGTATAGTAGGAGCTTTGCATGTCTCCTAGTTCAGCCTAAGCTGCTCTTCTATAGCTACCTATATCAGCCTAAGCTGCTAGAACACTACTAATATACTAATAAGGGATAACTGGACCTGGCACAAGGTGTAAGTACCATCTGGTACCCACTATAAGCCAGGCCAGCCTCCTACACCAGTCTTACCTTAGCTTATCTGAGGCTGTTTCAACAGTTATGGTTATGCTAATTTCTGCCTAACTTTATGGTGTAGCAGATGTTCCATATCACATACACCTGTAGGTTTTGTGGGATAAGTGAAATAGCTTTCCTCTAGTTGGATGGGTCATTCATGGGTACACTAGTTATCAGTTGTGTAAGTGTTAACTCTGTACTGAAGTAGTGAGGATCACATGTCGTGATAGTTGGTAGTGATGTAGGTGTTGTTATGTTATCATGTAGAGGCTTCTATTCAGCATGTCTGGTGGAATGATATAAGCTCTTTAGGCACAATGTATGGTGTCCATAGTTTTGTTGCTGTAACTATGCTCTCTGTGGTTGTCTGTGGATGTACCCCATGTGCTAGGTAGCCCCCAATTGCAGCACATAGAGTTGGTGGATATGTGACTATGCGTCTGATTAGTGGGTGCAGAAACTCCTGATGAATCTATAGCTAGTATTTAGATAGATGTTGTTAGACCTGACAGCCTTAGGTGGTCACCCATAACTTTTTGCCTGCCTCCCTCCACTTTCTGGACACTGTTTTTGCTGGCTTTTAGATTCTGCGCACTTTATCACTGCTAACCAGTGCTAAAGTGCATATGCTCTCTCCCTTTAAACATGGTAACCTTGGATCATACCTGATTGGACTATTTAATTTACTTATAAGTCCCTAGTAATGAGCATTATATGTGCCTAGGGCCTGTAGATTAAATGCTACTAGTGGGCCTGCAGCACTGGTTGTGCCACCCACTTAAGTAGCCCTTTACCTTGTCTCAGGCCTGCCATTGCAAGGCCTGTGGGTGCAGTTTCACTGTCACCTCGACTTGGCATTTAAAAGTACTTGCCAAGCTTAAACCTCCCCATTCTCCACATATAGTCACCTCTAATGTGTGCCCTAGGTAACCCCTAGAGCAGGGTGCGGTGTGGGTGAAAGGCAGGACATGTACCTGTGTAGTTTACATGTCCTGGTAGTGTAAAACTCCTAAATTCGTTTTTGCACTACTGTGAGGCCTGCTCCCTTCATAGGCTAACATTGGGGCTGCCCTCATACAGTATTGAAGTGGTAGCTGCTGATCTGAAAGGAGTAGGAAGGTCATATTTAGTATGGCCAGAATGGTAATACAAAATCCTGCTGACTGATGAAGTTGGATTTAATATTACTATTCTAGAAATGCAATTTTTTAGAAAGTGAGCATTTATTTGCACTTAAATCTTTCTGTGCCTTACAATCCACGTCTGGCTGGGCTTAGTTGACAGCTCCTTGTGCATTCACTCAGACACACCCCAAACACAGGGTACTCAGCCTCACTTGCATACATCTGCATTTTGAATGGGTCTTCCTGGGCTGGGAGAGTGGAGGGCCTGCTCTCACACAAAGGACTGCCACACCCCCTACTGGGACCCTGGCAGACAGGATTGGACTGAAAGGGGACCTGGTGCACTTCTTAGCCACTCTTTGAAGCCTCCCCCACTTCAAAGGCACATTTGGGTATAAAACAGGGCCTCTGCCCTACCTCATCAGACACTTGCTGGAGAAGAAACCTGAACCAGAAACTACATCCTGCCAAGAACTGCCTGGCTGCTCAAAGGACTCACCTGTCTGCTTTCTACAAAGGACTGCTGCCTTGCTGTTGGCCTGCTGCCTTGCTGAACTCTTGTCTGGCTGTGAAAGTGCTCTCCAAGGGCTTGGTTAGAGCTTGCCTCCTGTTCCCTGAAGTCTCAGGACCAAAAAGACTTCTCTTTTTCACTTGTAATCTCCGTGCGCTGAAATTTTCGACGCACAGCTTGTTCCTCGGCGAGAAAAATGCTGCACACCGATGCTGATCGACGCGACGCCTTCGGGACAACGGGAACTTCAACGCACGGCCTCGCAAGGATGAAGCCGGCCGACCTCCAGAGGAGAAATCGATGCAACGCCTGCCGTGAGAGCGAAACTTCAACGCGCAGCCCCGCAGAACGACGCGCAGCCGGAAAACAAGCAGGAAAATCCACGCACAGACCCGGGACTTCTGGTAATCCCCGCGATCCACAGAAAGAGACTGTCCGCGTGCCGGAAAACAATGCATGACTTCCCCGCGTGGAAAATAAAAACGCAAGTCTGTGTTTGCTGGGGAGAAATCGATTTCCACGATTTCCACGTATCTCTTCTTCTGTGGCCCTCTGAGGAGATTTTCCACTCCAAACCAGGTACTTTGTGCTTGAAAGAGACTTTGTTTGCTTTTTAAAGACTTAAGACACTTTATATCACTTTTCAGTGATATCTCTACAAATTCACATTGCAACTTTATTCGTTTTGACCTACAATTATCCTGATAAATATTATACATTTTTCTAAACACTGTGTGGTGTATTTTTGTGGTGCTATATGGGGGTATTGTATGATTTATTGCACAGATACTTTACACATTGCCTTCTAAGTTAAGCCTGACTGCTCGTGCCAAGCTACCAGAGGGTGGGCATAGGCTAATTTTGGATTGTGTGTGACTTACCCTGACTAGAGTGAGGGTTCTTGCTTGGACAGAGGGTAACCTGACTGCCAACCAAAAACCCTATTTCTAACAGATGTTTATCAGACATGTACTGTGAATTGGTGGTACCCACTGTATGGAAATTACACATGAAGAGTATTCCTCAGAACATTATCCCATTGTGTAAGTAATATACAGAATGAACAGGCATGTGATTGGAAGACAAGATGCTGTGTCATATGTGAAGTGTGATAACTTACTTTTCATGGAACATGGTGATGTACTGGGTAGCTCTGGAGTTGGAGTAGACATGATATTGTGTTATCAATCCTCTGCATTTCCTTAGACTGATGTTATGATGGACAATGATGTGCTGTATGGGGACACATGTTTTGGTTTAGCCAATCCATTTAGTGCATGATGCTTTTGAGTAACAGGTAATTTGATGGACAAGTAGTGGTCAGATAGTTGGCTTATGTTGTCAGTGAAACTTTTGGCAAATGGGAAAGTTGGAAGTATCTTCTTGTGACATGATGCAGGCCATGAAGGGTATTTGACCTGCCTTTCTTAGCAGGAGAGGTATAGCTACTGTTGTGCATGTTGTAATGTTTGTGTGTTTGAAGAATGTGATGACCCTCTCTCTCTGTTTGTGTGCATCAGCATTGGCAGGCGAAGAAGATGGGGCACAGGCAAGTGAGAAAGATGCTGGCCATGGGACGCGGAGTTCTGAGACCACCAACAGCAAAGGACCAAGTGGCCCAGAGGGCAAGGGGAGTGCCATGGGGGAGACAGGATCAACGTCATCATCCTCAGAATCCTCCTCCAGTGATCACTCCCTGGTGGTTACAGACCCATCTGGGACCAACCCCAGCACCATCCTTGTCTGCCACCCCCCTTTCTACCACCTACCTCCCTGTAGCTCCCTACCCAGTTGGCCATGCCCACTCACCCAAGAACGCCATCATCTCCTTTGTCACAGGCACCTCTGCCCCTGACCTGTCAACCCTGCTGCCCTCAGTGAGGAGGCTGTTGACTTCCTGAGGTCGATCTCTGTGGGTCAGTTGACCATTGTGAATGCCATTCAGGGACTTGCAACTCAAGTCCAAAAGAGAAATACGATCCTGGTGGGCATTCACAGGGCACAGGCTGACCTACAAAGATTCTTTCAGTTTCTGGCCTCCACACTGACAGCTGGCAGTCACCCTTTGTCTTCCGTCTACCTCTTTCCAAGCCCAAACCCCTTTTCCCCGACCCAGCCAAAGCACACAGACAGACAAGCATTCATCCACCTAGACATCTAAGGGTAGCTCAGACAAACACAACTACCACAAGACACACAACCCTCTGCACAAAAACAATATATACCTGCAGAACAGCAACAGTCACAACCTGCCCCAACATACCTGCCACCTCCAGCATCACAGACAGTACTCCAGACACACCTGCAGACACCACAGCATCATTCGCTTATTCAGCTACTACATCTCTCTTACCAACAGACAGCAGAACAGCAGACCCTCAGACATCCACCCCAGTCACCAGATGCCCAGACACCACAACCACTGACAGCACTACATACAGCACATTCACCATACTTGCAGTCATCACCCCAACAGACCCACCACGGCATCCACAGCACCTCCACCCCTCAGTCCCATATATATACAATGTCACTCACCCCCCCAACAGACACCCACCATAAACAAGCATACCTCCCACACACATGCACCCATGACACCTAAACCGACAGGTCAGACAACCACTCATTCACCCTCCACTCCCAAATCCCCTTCTGATGACCATCCCCTTGTGTCTAAAATGTGTTCCTTTCCTGTTTTGACCTTTTCCCTACTCCTCTTCCCCGTGATACCCCTAAATTCTAAATTGTCCTCCCCAGGCCCGTCCCTTCCACCTCCAAGACCTCTCCAACTCCCCCTGCAAGTACCCATGCCCCACCCCCTACCAAGAAGTCTACCCCTCCCAAGCACCCAACCCTCTTCCAAGCCTAGGCCTAAACCCCCCTCACATGCCCAAACCCACAGGTCCCCATCGCAAACCAAAGCCCAGACCCCCCCCACCTCTCCATCCCTGAGATGCCTCCCTCCCACCTTGATGCCCCTACCTGTGAAGGTCATATGGCAGTCAGAAGTCAAGTTGGGTGCACACAAATGTGCATTGTGTGCAAGTTGCACGTTGTAGTTTTGGACTGGCTTCTGGCCTTGGACATTTTTTAATTATGTATTCCTTAATAATAATATTGGGCCAACCAGTTATTGGTTTTGAAGTTACATATTTGTCCTGCACTTCTTTTATTAGGGCATGTCTGTTCCCTGCTGGCATTGTTTGTGTGTGAGTATTTGTGAGTAAGTGGTGGTTGTGCTACGTGTTTTGTCTGGGCAGCATGTAAGGTTGTGTGCAGTGCTTTTGTCCCCCAGTGATGTGTTATGGGCATGTATGTTGAAGACATGTTGTTGTGATGGTATTGAATTATGTTTGTTTTGGCAATTGTTTTTTGCAGTGTTGTGTGCCTCTCTGTGCTTGGACTGTGTGTCTGAGTGAGTGTGGTGAATGAGATGTCAAATATGTTGTGATGTGTGTTTGTCAGGGTATGTTAAATGCTGCATTGCATGGTTGTTTGATAGTGTGTGTTTGTTCCCTGGTGGTGGTACATTGTGTTGTATGTGTGATTTGTCAATGGGTAGTGCCTGTTGTGGGTGCTTGCTAATGCTTTGATGGTGTTGCGGTTGTGGTGTTGTAGCATCTTTTGGTGGTGTTGTTGTGTGTGACTACGCGAGTGCTATGTTTCTGGGAGTAGGTGGGTGCTATTGACGTGTGTGTGTGATGGCCGTAGTGTGAGTACTGTGTTTGAGCATGTGTGTTTGTGGCTGTCTGTGAGTGTATATGTCTATGTGTGGTTACATGTGTGTTTCGCCCTCACCCCCCATTCCTGATTGGTTTGTGGTTTGTGTGTAGGTTCTTTGACATTTTGCAGCAGTGACAGGTAAGTGTGTGAACTCACAGTAGCTGTCATCATCGCTGATTCCGTAGTTGTTGGATGAGCATTGCTTGCTGAAGGTGAGTTTCTTTTTTTATACAGTTGGTTTTTGCCTGAGTTTCCATGGTGGTGCGACCACAGAGGGATCCTTGGCGGTGTGCAACCTCGTAATCTGTCCAGCAGGTGGCTACTGTCATCTGTGGCGGCTTGACCACACTGGCTGTGCCGACGGTGGTTTGCCTATATTCTGTTGTGAATACTGCCATGGTCATAATTTGACGGTCTTCTCTGTCAGCCTGTTGCAGTACGACCACCACCACCATTATGATGGTCCTCAGACCGCCAGACTCATAATGAGGCCCTGAGTGTTGTCTACACATGTATAACATATTACATTTACTTTACTATAATTTGAAAGTATTCATTATTCTATTATGTATTCAAATGATGTGTAAAGCTTTATGAAATTAAGTGAAGGTGCAAGAAGATTCATGGTAATTCTTGCATTTGACATCATTTGATGTGAGGCCTGCCCTTTTACAAAGTAGATTTAATCTGGGTAAAGACAAGTACAAGGCAGAGCTGAATCTTAAACATCCAGGGAGAATGTGAGCGAGCAATCAGAAGCTTAAATGTCCTTTGTGAAGGCCAAAGGCATGCAGTTCCGAGCCAGACTGCCTTTATTGGCTTACTGGAGATACCAGAGTTAATGAAAACAAAGACAAACAATGATGTTCTTCATATAGAACAACATCTTGTTATTTCCACTAAGTTATGCAGGTGAGAGCCCAGTCTGGAAATTGATATAGACCACACTTTTCCAATGAGTAGCTCGTTAGCTACTTGCAGCTCTCCAGTTGCATTTCACTCTCTCTCCTGTGCAGCCCAGCTTATAAAAGTAGATGCTTTTGCTTGGTGGAATTAATATATTCATGACAAAATGAAAAGTGTGTTACTGAGACTAAAATGTGTTTATTTTCAGAGCTCAAAGGACGATGTCTGGAGAAAAATGGTTGAATCTCCAAAATAACTTTAAATCTGATATTTGAGTGAGAAATGATCTGGTGCTGGTGAGGCTTATACCTAATATTGGCTTATTTCTATGTTTGTTATGCATTATGTAGGTAAAGACATTCCTACTTAACACTACCTTTTTTATATAACTGCTGGTAAATCTACTTGATTAACTGAGATTATCTCTGCTTGCATAGGGTGGCCACTGATATGATCTTGTTTTATGTGGTCACTATTACAAGACTCATACTATTGGTAGCTCAGGATCATTTTCATTGAACATAAGTAGCCCTCATTACAGAAAAGGTTGAAGACGACTGGGATAGACCCTTTTGGTGGTAAGACTGCAAAGTTAAAGGCAGGAAGGCAGGGGTTGGAGAAAAGAGATATGTTCTATTGTTTCCATGGTGGGAAGTTCTTAAAAACTATTAGAATGTTGTAATGCTTGTAATGCTTTTTTATGTTTGATTTCAATTTTTGTATTAAGATCAAAAGACATATTCCTATTGTGGAACCTTTAGACTGTCTATTCATAGTCAAAAGAGATTTGGAGCTCTGTCATATCAAATAATTCTGTTAAACTCACAGGACTAATCATTAGTCAGAATGCACCATCCTCATGTACAATTTAGGTAGTTCATGGGCTACTTTATACCAAGTTTTTTGCATTAGTTGGTAAGTTAGCATTGAGTCTGCAAGTTTATCAGAGGGTGTGAAAAATCTAATCTTGGCCGATATTGTGTATGCCACCTATAACAAATCTATGAAGTCAGGCATCTTAATTTTTTTCCAAACAATTTGAACAAGAATATACACTATAAATTATCAAAAACATATTTATAGAAATGAACGCTTGCAAGTATTTTTCTTGTAAAGCTTTCTTCCATACTTTGAGTTTGAAACAGGCAAATGATTTCCTTCAGTGATCATACCACCTAATTCAATGCATCAATTCATCATCAACACATCGCTTTATTCGGTTAATTTAAACCATCAAAGCATAAATCACACAATACAAGAATAAAATTTAAAATCATAGATATCTGGCATTCCAAAAATACATAAGAGAGTAAAACATAAATACTAAAATCAAAGAGATATTCCTCTTCACACAGTGCATAACTACCTAGCCCTTATTCCTCAGGATAGCCAAAATATCATTCAACGAGCTAATACCCTAATCATAGACCTCATAATGATCAAGAAGAATTTTTTAACTGGCAGATTCGTGTATGCCATGCAGCCGCAAGGAACTTGCTAACTGCACAGAACAGGGTGCAGGATGTGTCCCTCATCATTATCCTTAAAGCATCTATACAGCATCTGATCCCCATATTCTTACAAACTGGACGTAGCCACCTCTGACGAGCAATCTATGCTGGGCATATGAACATGAAATGCACAATGGTTTCCGGAGAAATACTACAACTCGGGCATAGATCAGTACTCAGAGCAGAATCCCGCCAATTGCCAAAAGATTTAAGGGGTAGGCATCCATATCTGAACTGAATATACAAACTCTTGCTTAATGGATCAGTAGTAAGATGCATAAACAGTTCAAAACGCGGATGCCACTTAGTGTCAAGAAATTGCGAAGTCAATCTGCCATGAGACAAATGAAGTAAGTAATTTCCCCTTACATACGCCCAGTAAGCTGTTTTTAGATGATTCTTCTGCTCTTTCCTTAAATTATGAGGATGGCTCCAGTAATTACTAAGACCCAGAGTACAAAACCATTTAGATATATGTTTAAACCAAGGGATAGTAAGCACGTTAGGTCTCTCTAAGATATCTTGGATGGATTCCTTATATGTGAGTAGCTCAGGAGTAGACCAAACACGTACCCAGAAAAGCAGCGGTCTTAGAGCAATAATGTCTGAGATACGTGCAAGTCCAAGGTCCCAAAACATTGGTAACAAAGGAGTATTACGTGGACAAGCCAAGAGTGATCTTACAAAGTTGTTTTCACCTATTGAAAGTTTACCAGCATTTGAGTATCCCCAGATTTCTGCCCCATAGGCCACAGCACTCTGGGCCTTTGCCCGATACATTTTTAGTGCTGGGGTAACTACTCTCTCAACGGTCGACTTGTGGAAGCGCAAAATTGACCCAGATCTATGTGCCAGAAGGGCTAAGCTTTTATTAATCTGGGCCTCCCACTGCATGTCCTCACTAATTCTGACCCCCAGGTAATCAATGGAGCAAACCTTGCTCAACGGAGTCCCTTTATAAAGGATGGTATATCCTTTAGAGGGACCACGTCCCATGGTCATGATTTTAGTTTTGGTATGATTAAGCTCCAGCCCAAAGTCGTCACAAAACGAGCTAAACCGATCCATTAAGACCTGTAGGCCCATCGGTGTTCGGGAGATCAAGAGAGAATCGTCGGCGAATAGCAGAATCGGGATTTTTGTATTATTCAGATAGGGCGCATCATTTTGGCAATTATTATGTTTAAGTGATCCCATTTTTAATTATATTAGCCCAGGGATATCCACTGTAGCTCTGAGATGGGCTGATTCCTGCTACATGTTCATGATATCCACTGTCCATGTAACCTGAGTTACATTTTGTTTCACTATATGGAAATGTATTTAGGTGATTATCTTTTAAATCTGACTTTTATCCTACAGAGTTGGATCCACTTTCAGCATCCCTTGTTTAGTCTTTTTGAGTAGTGCGTGCAAATAAGACTGCATGCGTTACAGTTGCAATGAAGGCCAATGAAGGCTTATAGTCACTAGGGGCCAGATGTATCAAACTTTTTTGCATTCACAAATGGTGCGAATCACAAAATTCGGCTATTTGTGAATGCAAAAATGCCTTTCACGATGTATGAAAGGCATTCGCAGTGCAATTTTAAGGAATCGCAAAAATAGCGATTCCTTAAAAGTGTGACCCTATTTAGAGAATCGCAACTTACGATTCTCCAAATAGGAAACGCAAAAACTGAATTCCTATTTGCGATTTCCAAAGCACATGTATCAAGCATTTCCTAAATGCAAATGGGCATTTAGGAAATGCAAATACCACAAACTCAAGTTTGGTGGTAAGCATGTGCAATTTGAAAAATGCATTATAAATGCATTTTTAAAAATGACATGTAGTGAAGAGCATGTGCTTCACATGTCCGCAAATTTTTTTTGGGGGTGTATCAGAGGGGGCGCTAGGCCACCAGCACCCTTGGGGTTTGCATTACCTAATTTGCGAATTCCTAACTGGAATTCGCAAATTGGGAAATGCAAAATCATTCACACTTATGGGCCTACAGACCCATATGGATGAATGGAGTTGCATTCTCGAATTGCGATTCGGTAAAAGTGATTGAGAATTTTAACGAAATCGCTATCACCGAATCGCAACTTCCATACATCCCATTTTGCATTTCTTAAATAGCGATTTGTTAAAATTCACTATAAATATTTTCTTCCTAATTCACAATGAACTAATAACCCGATTTAATTTGCATATATTGTGACTTTATAGTGGCCTTGCTTTAGGTGGAAGACAAAGTATTATACCGTCTGAAGGGTATGTTTTATGGAAAGCTGCTTGTATATATGAAATTGTAAATTTTTAGGGTTGAGCCTGCATCGCATGCGTTTGCACATGCGTTTCGCTAGCGAGATGCTTTAGGAATTAATAAGGGCTCGGAGCCCCGTCCACGTGACGTCTGTGTCCATCATTGGTTCATGGGCTTACCTGTTAGAATCTGCTTGATTTCATTAGCGGAAGGCAAGCATACGTCATGCCTTTTCTGGTGGTTAGCCCTCCTCGAGCACATCGACCAAGTACAGAAAACATACGAGGCTCGCTGTTTTCCATTCGGTTTGTGGACTACTTTTTCTCTATTTTCGCAACGCGATCTTGCTTGGCAGAAGTCGAGTGCTTTGTATAATATCGACCCTGTTACACAGTTAATCGCACTTTTTTCCAGTTACGTACATGGTTTATGTTGCAAGAAAAGTCTGGTTAGGAGTTTACAATGCTATTATCTCTAACACGAGCAAACGCGAGACCCGTTGCATTGCAAATGCTTGTTTGAAAAGTGTCTACTGAACACTACAGATTTGTCATAAATTGTAACAGATACAACACTTTCCTGGTCTTGTTGGTGTCTTGAACATTTAGAGGTCATCCCCTGCTCTCAAGCAAATGCCCGAGCCCTTCGGCAAAATAGTTGTTTAACCATTAAGTCAAATTTATTACGCGACATGACTCCCTGCTTCAAATATTCCATGTTTGCATATGAAGCAGGCTTTTGTTTGTACCCCCATCTGATTGATTGGCAGTTGGGTACATTTCTGTGTGATGTGATGTGTGATGTGATTAACTTTACTTGATGCACCCTCCACAATTGCTTGGCTGGTTTGTTAAAACGTCCTTTAAAATACATATTCATGTCCTGATTAATTATACAAAACATACTTCTTTGTCTGAAGGGACAGCCGAAAATCTCAACACTTTGGTGGGTATGAAACATCTTCAGAGACATCAGATCTAGTCTAATGCTGGTGATCAAAACATCAGTAAGTAAAAAGTCATAGTTGTACTATGTACTTATTTATTTATGTTGGTTCTTTAAACAGAACCAGCATGTCACCTCAGAACACCATGCAATAAATTAATGGAATAGATATTTTTAGTAAACAGACTCCATCGCCTTGATTATGAATGGCCCAATAAACCTCCTTTATTCCCTGCCTTGGAATTGGCATTACAAATGCATATTTTATTTTATTTGCAGTTTCATAGTGGAAACATTGCTACTTTGCAATAGCAAAAAGTTACATAGGGTGGGATAAACAGAAAATAAATGGAAATACGAAGTGCTTAAAGTGTATATGAATACGTCTGGGCCCCAAAGCTTTGCTCAGAGGCATGTGGCTGAAGCTACAGAGTCTAGCGGGGGTGACAAAAAACTAGCTGTGTAGTCCTGATTCAGCTCTTCCTTCAACCATCAGACCAGACATCTCCCTGCCACTTTGTATCATTCTTGCATGATTTTTTACATCCCTGCTTTCTCATTTTGTCACAGTATTTTACTCTTTCACTTCTGCTTCTTTTCCCCATTTTGTGTTCTTCTGTCGCTTGCTTTGGGTCAAAGCTGGATGATAAAAAATACATACATGTCCCAAAAACAGAGTGCCAGTGGGCAACACCTGCAGCCACCAGCCCAGGTTAGGTATTTGATTGGCAATACGATAGTGCATGATTAATTAAAGTCATTACAATCTGGGGCGCGTGGGCTGAACAGAGAAGCTACACAAATAAATAGATGAAAACCATATATGTAAAACATTGACTGATAACATAACAAAAGAAGTGACGCATCAAATCAAATGCATTGAGGCGACATTGATAGTAAGCAGGCTGTTCCTCAAGACACTAAAAGACCCCTTTTGTCCCCCTTCAGTTACTGTTTGTGAGGCAGATGGGGAGGATCAGTTAGTGAGTCTTTAGAGGACTGACAAATTAATCATTGTAAAAGTGTTCGATTCAGCACGGTTGCAGTCTCGGGAGCTTGCTGAAAGGGAAATAAAGTGACAGCAACTTTCATGAATTTCAGAAAGTGGGGTCGCCTCTTAGGAATGCTTCTATGGCACCTTGGCAGGAACGGACATTTAAAATGCATCAGACCGGTCACAGACAGAACTTCCTTAACGGATGCAGCTAATCACAGATACAAAGTACATGGGTCAGGGATTCCCGTCCCTTCAACCAGAGGCCACATTGCTGTCAGTGTCATTCACGTTTCTTCGCCCATACCAATTGGATTTCAAACGGACTAATCCTAAGTGCAAGCCCATTAGCTCACACTTTGTCGTCAAATTGAGGGGCAGAGAAACATAGAATGGAAGGCACCCTAGCTCGTACAATGCAAAGGCCACCGTTCTGTGACCCAATTGCTTGACAGCTTGTACATTAAGATCCATCGATATTAGCCTAGTTTGTTTAATCTGCAGTTTGACCACAAAGGCAACAGGCAGGCCCCCAGAATGCACATGCGTCCATGGCCTCAAGAGGGTGATTTCGGTACCTGTTCCAATTTGTTGCTGGGTTACTTACGAGTTCCCAGATAATGCTTTTTAGTGTGTGATCCTTCGCCTACTTGGCTTTCAGGCTATCGGCTAGGGACTTGACTTTTAATATTCAATGCAGCTAGGCTACCCTATACCACTGACGGATATGGACATGTGATGTGCGAATTGAAAGTAAAATACTCTTAGGTAGCAAGAAGACTGTGCTCTGAATGTCAATGCACTGTAGAAATGATGGGGAGGAATTTTCATCCTATTACCTACAGAAGAGGGTACATATCTGGATTCTTCATTGATTTTTGCACCTTCTGGAATGTCCCTTCTAAGGCATTTGCTGCTCCCTGTTGGGCACTGACGTGTGTTACCAAACAGCCTCTGTGATCCAGCCAAACACCCAAATATTTGTAGGCACCCACCACCATACTGGCCTTCCCCTCAATGAACCATCTCATCCTTTTTACCGGTTTACGGGAGATTATCATTACTTTTGTTTTCATTATGCTGACTTTGAAATGATTGGCCTTGCAGTAGATAGTGAGCACATTAAACAGCCTCTGGAGGCCAATCAGTGTTTGGTCCAAAAGAAACATGTCATCTACGTTTTGGAGTGATTGAATTTTGAGACCGGCCTTTTTAAGTGAAAATATCCTCTCTGATGCCAGGTGGCCTGGGAGATCACCCAGTTACACCTTAAATAAGAGTGGTGCCAGTATGCAGCTTTGCTTCAGTACTTTTTCGTCTGGATTGTGTTAATCTATCTGACACTGAGTCTTATCTTTACCCAGCTGTCAGAGCAGAGGGTAATGATGGCTTTTAATACATTTTGAGGGATGCCCCAGGAGTTAAGTTGTGCCCAGTGTTTTGGTTGCAATACACTGTTGAATAGTGTTTGAAAATCAAAGAGCCCAGCATAGAGGGCCTTGCCCTTTGCAGGCATTGTTGCTTCAATCAAATGAAAGATGCAGATGAGGTTATCTTCAATGTGTCAGCTGGTTTGAAAGTTGGTTTGAGTCATGGGATCAGCTTCCTTTGCTCCGCACTGCCTTGGAGCTCCTGATTTAATTTGCTAGTGTAGCTCTTCCCTTCAGTATCAAGATGCGTGATCAATCAATAGTTCCCTAGGCATGATCGCGAGCCATTCTTGTGGACAGGGACCAAAAGTGAACCCCTCTATGTTTAAGGAATGGTTGGTCCGAACAGATACTCCTGGAATAAAGCCACCAAAACTGAGGCACACAGGGACAGGGCCCACTTCAATGCCACACCCGGGATGCCACTTGCTCTAAGGAGTGCCACCTGCTCACACTGATTTAATGACTAATACTGCTTGGGCCGGGCTTATTGATCACTTATCTGAAGGGTCAGAGCAAGGCCACCCCATAAGCCATGTAGGGCCCTTCACTGATGTCTTGAGCGGACTGTGGTTCTAGCCTTTCCCAGTTGTCTAAGTGTTTTCTTAGGTGGTCGACCAAAGTCTCCCAGAGGTATGCTGTAGTGACTTCACTGTTTACTTGCTGGATCATGTCCAGGAAACGGTCCATGATTGCCCCTTGCCTGTCCTGATATGCCAAGGCCCACCTTATTTTTCAAATAAGCTAAAGCTCTTCAGGATTGCCAAGGGGCCTGACTTAGGGGTAGGTGAGCCATGGAGCCCGGGTTTCACAGATGAGGATGGAGTGTCACTTGCCAAGGAGGAACTGACATCGAACTTGGGTATACACTAGAAATAGGCCACAGACATCGAGATATAATTGGGGGTTGCCATCCTGAAGCAGGAGTTCAGCGTGTAGGCTGCAGGCAAATCAGTGCTGAATCTCCCATTTAATAAGTGCAGGCCTATATGTTTTAGGAAGGAAACTAGGGTAGTTAACAGATCTTTGGAATTGCTTGTTGATTGGGGTATGGCACATATTTGGTCGTCAAGGGTCACAAATGGGCAGGTCAGCTCTGTGAACAGAAGTTTTGTATTAAAGTCACCCACCATGACCCACATGTTGTTTGAGTGTAAGGTTGACAGATCTTTCAGAGTTGGAAGCAGAGAGACCATAGTTGCTTCCCTGGTTGTTTTTACAGCGTGGAGAAATTACAAATATGTTACCTAAATTCACATTAACAGTTAGTCTGGGTATGAAGAGAAAGTTAACATAGAAAGTGATTTTTGATCAGTAGGGCCTTTAGGCTCTTCTTAAATAAATCAGAAGAAGGATCTGTGTGTGTATCTCTTGAGAACTCTGGTCCTGATTGTGGGAGAGCTCCTAGAGAAGGATAAAAAGATAGTTCTTTCCTTTAGTTAAACTGGGGGTATCAAGGGGCATGGATTTGAAAGCAGGCAGTGATCAGCTGCCCCAAAGAGAGTGAGTTTATTTTTCATGTACTTTGATGTGTCACAGTTTAAGACATTGCAGATAATGCAGGCCACTATCCAATGCTTCTGATTTCTAGTAGGAGCCAGCTGTTGGAGGTAAGCACTGCAATGATGT
Source organism: Pleurodeles waltl (assembly GCF_031143425.1). NCBI lineage: Eukaryota > Metazoa > Chordata > Amphibia > Caudata > Salamandridae > Pleurodeles > Pleurodeles waltl. The sequence goes on along the minus strand of NC_090443.1, from coordinate 235,865,469 downwards.
GTTCAGAGTATGTCACTCCTGTGATCAGTCTCATAACATAATTTAGGCTTGCTTTCAAATGAGCTAGGTGCAGGGTTGGAATGTCATATAGGGCAATGTGGCAGAAGGGGTTGTCTGATAGGTCAGTGAAAGGGCTAGCTTTTGTCTGTTTATGTGCCTAATTTATGTCCTGGGAGGTGTGTCTTTACTGTTGATTTCTCTGAAATTACCACAAAAAATGACTGCAGAAAAAAACAAATGCACACAGTTTAGAACTGCCCTGATTTGAAAATACAACTTCTTTTATTAGCTATCTCATTCATTAATGGGGGCCACCTATATTTTGGTGTCCGTGATTATTTTCTGTCTTAGTCTGACCTTGTCCATGTGAATCTTAAGGATTCCTGTGAATAGTTCTATAACATAATCAAGTCTTGAAATGGCAAGGGCTTGAACCACCGTTTTAAAATCAGCTTCAGTATTGAATGGTTTGATGTTTTTCAGAAGTTCAAATTGGTGATGGACATGTCTTACTACAACCTTTATATGCTCCAGTCACTTTAATTATTTGTTGAGTGTAATTCAATACTTTTGGGCTTAGAATTTAGTAAAGGCAGTGGGTTGACCAATTCTTTCAACAGGGTTGAATTGTAGAGTGGTCTGATAAGGATTTTCACTTGTAGAGGTTTTAATTTCAGGTGACTAATAGACAACTAGGATTGAATGTCCTTTAGAATTTGTTCCACAAAAAGAGTGTCTTTTTGAATCAACAATTTTATATACAGTTGAGTGTCATGAGAGATTTGAGTATTTTAGGACTGAGGTACGCAGTTCCAAGTATGGGTTGAAGAGAGTAGGGGAGCATATTGAGCCTTGTGGAACCTTTTTGGCTCCAGGAACAGGATTCCAAAGAGTAGTACTTTTGAAGAAGACCATCTCGGGATGGGACCTTTCATTCCCAATTCTTCCCTTGAGGTGTTGAGTAAGAAGGGTTGATTAGCTGTGTCAAACACAATACACAGAATGAGAAGGATGAGTAGTCAGGATTCTCTCCTGACCAAAAGATGTAGGCATCATTGGTGTTTTGTTGGATCACCAATTCTGTGCTATTGTCAGCTCTAAATCTTAACTGACAATTTGGGAATAGGTTGTGGTCTTCAATTTGCTGTTTGGGTGGAGTTGAAACACAGCTTTCCAGTATCTCTACTAGCAAAGGGGAAAGGGTAACTGGGCAATACTTGTTCAGATTTTCTGGGTCTGCTCCTGGTTCTTTAGGAGTGGGTTGACTAGCTTCTTTTATTCAGTCTAGGATTCGCCGAGGGGAATTTAGGTGCTGGGGGAAATGTGGTTGCTGGGTTCAATTATTGAGGTACAGGGGATCAGTTCTGTGGAGTGCGAAGCAAGTCTTGTGTTAGATAAACTGTTGATGAGGTTGCATTCATTAGTTTAATTGAAACCATTCCAAATCATATCAGTCTTAGGGCAGTAAAGAAGTTCAGGTGTTTGGCCGTGCTACTTTGCAAAGATAGCACAATCTTCTTCATCTTCTTTCTGAAGAAATTGGATAGCTCATCAAATCTTTACAGATGTTCATATCAGTATTTGTGGTTTGATGGGTGTACTGATTGATCTCTTTAAACAGTCTCCTGAGCTTGTTTCTTATTTTGTCTGTGATTTGAAGAAGGAAGCATTGGGCATAAACATGTTGCTTTTGTATTTTGTTCTTTCAGACCAGAGGTTGTCCAGGTTCAAAGTCTTGTCTACGTCTTCATTGGCTAACCTCATTTGCCTCTCTTTAAAGTGAGATTTTTAGCTGTAGTGTTTTGAACTAATTTTGTTCTTTTGTCTTATCTTTATGTTTGTTACTTTCTATGTTATGTTGGCTAAGGTGTTGTTCAGGTGATTTGCATTTGGATTGCTACTTTTGCTTCACTCTGTAATTTGAGTCAAAACCTGATTTTTGAGGAAAACGCGTGCATTCATATGGCTTTTATCCCTGAACCATTTCTTTGGTCTATTCATTTATCACCTGGTTACAACCTTCTCTGAGTTAAGGGAGGTGGTGGTCTGGAAAGTACTTGGGATTCAATTTATAAGGCCTCTTCTTTTGCACTCAGTAGGCTGAGTGTGGATCTTTTCATAGTTGTATGACAAAAGGTGAGGAAAAACAATATTTTGACACCAGAGTATTGTGTCAAAAATATCACTTACAAAAATGTTACATTTATATATTTTGAAAGTAAACTATCAAAACATTGTGTCAAATATGATGGGATAGAATATTGCCAAAAAGTTAAGTATATCAAAACTTTAATATATACACCATGATAAGTGATTTATTTACATTAAATTACAAAATAATGTTATAATTAAAAATAACTGTTTAAATGAGTAATGTTAAATATATAATAAAAAAATGGCTAAATAATTATTAAACATATAGAAAACAAAAAAGGGACTGAGTTTATAAATTCAAAAAATGTTATTAATACATTAAGGGCCTCATTTCGACCTCAGCGGTCTTTTTACAAGACCGCCGAGGTACCGCCGTGCTGAAGACCGCCAGTGCAGGCAGTTGTCCACACAACGTATCATGGCTGCTGGCAGCCTACCGCCCTTTTCCAGACGGAGAGCCGCCAGCAGCCATTCTGGACGGCCGGCGGTGAAGTGGAGGCTGCTCCACCTCCTCTGCCATGTCATCAGAACACCGAATTACAACCCAGGATTTGGTGTGGCGGTGTTCTGGTGATGGGGAGCTGGCGGAGGAGCAGCCTCCATGGATCCCGTTCCCTCCCGGAGGATCACCGGACCAGGTAAGGTGATTGTCCGTTAGGGGAGGGTGTGGGAGTGTGTTGTGTGTGTGCATGGGGGTGTGTGTGAGAATGTGTAAAGGGGCTGTCTGAGTGCATGTATGCATGCGGGGGGTGTTGTGTGTATGGGAAATGTGTGCGCATATGTCTGTGTGTATGTCTGTGTGTATGTCTGTGTGTATGTGTGCGTGTATGTCAGCGTGTTTGTGTAGTTGGTGTGTGAGTGTGCGTTTAGGGGGGTGGGGGGTGTGTATGTCAATGTTGGCGGAGTTGGGGAGGGGGGTCCTGCCACTTTTGGGGGGTGGTAAGGGGGTCGTAGGTGTGGGGGTAGGACTCTGGAGGGGGTATGGGAGACCCCTATCAGTGCCAGGGAAGGAATTCCCTGGCACTGATAGTGCCTACCGCCATGGATTTTATGGCAGTACAGAACCCCACAAAATCCATGGCGGTATGCGGGGTCGTGATACCGCCGGCGATGTTGTGACGCCGCCAGGCTGGAGACCAAAGTCTCTAGCCCAGCAGTCGTTACAACCCTGGTGGCCGGAGTGGAGAAGTGGCGGTTTGGCATGGCCGTCACGCCATGCTTGTAATGTCATTTTTTTACCACCGGCCTGTTGGCGGTATTACCGCCACTTCTCCACCGACCGCCAGGGTTGTAAAGAGGGCCTAAATGTATGTAAATATATATATATATATATATATATATATATATATATATATATATATATATATATATTAGTCCCAAGAGGTCCAGTTGAGCCGCGCACTATTTCGTTGGTGCCCATGCCAGGGAAGGACCTTTCCCTTAGTTTATCACCACACAAACTTGACACTTCTGTCAATGACGCAGCACTCACAGGATTCTCAAATCTTCATTTTATTTTAATTGCAAAATGACACCAACAGCAATCACCAACGCATTTCAAAACAAGAATTGATATATACAAATTTGTACCGAAATTGAAACTAGCTAAGCACTTCTCTAAAACGGGATCTGTAGTAACATCCAAAGGGGTCTCCAATACCTGTGATTCAAACTTGACTATAGAACAGAGTATGGACTTGAAAACAGTATATGACTTGACTCATGATCTAAGAGATGAGGATATGACGGAAACGCAAGTACTAACTACACTGGGTATTGACATAGGGCAAAAAGAAATCTAAACCAAAATCTATGTTCTGCCTAGTATTGTCACCAGGCAATAAGATTGATATGTTCCATGATCTTGTTATTAATGACTTAGGGCCAGATGTAGCAAGGGTTTTGCGACTCGCAAACGGCGAAAAAGGCCGTTTCCGAGGCGCAAAAGCCTCTCCGCGATGCAGGAATGCATTTTGCGAGTCGGATCCGAATCGCAAAATGCATTTCAGACTGGCAAATAGGAAGGGGTGTTCCCTCCTATTTGCGACTCGCAACGCTATGCAAGTTAATTTTCGACCGATGAACTCGCAGTTACCATCCACTTGAAGTGGATGGTAACTCATTCGCAAACGGGAAGGGGTCCCCATGGGTCCCCTTCCCCTTTTGTGAATGATCACAAAAACAATTTTTCAGAGCAGGCAGTGGTCCTATGGACCACTGCCTGCTCTGAAAAATACCGAAACAAAAGGTTTCCTTTTTTTTTTTCTAAGTGCAGCTCGTTTTCCTTTAAGGAAAACAGGCTGCAGATAGAAAAAAAAAAAAACTGCTTTATTAAAAAGCAGTCACGGACATGGAGGTTTGCTGTCTCCAGCAGCCCACCATCCCCGTGAGTGCCCATACTCGCAATGGGGTCGCAAACTGCGACCCACCTCATTAATATTAATGAGGTGGGTCTTTGCGACCCCATTGCGAGTCGCAGAAGGTGTCTGAGACACCTTTCTGCATGGCAAATTGCGAGTTGCAATTTGAGAGTCGCACGGACTCGCAAATTGCAAGTCGCAATTTGGTTTCTTCCTACATCTGGCCCTTAGAGAAAATACAGACTCACCATCAGGGGAGTAAGGAGAATTTAACCAAAAGCCAACGAGAAGCATTAAAAGGTTTGATGGATAATCAGTCATTAATAATCAAACCTGCAGACAAAGGAGGAAATGTAGTGATCTGGGAGAGGAAAATATGGTGGAGGGATACAGCAAATTGAACATAGAGTTGAACTATTGTAAACTAATTAAGAATCCCATGAATGAACTAGTGTTGAATTAGAATGAAAATTAAAGAAATGGGATTCGGAAGGATTAATTAGTTTGGATGAGAAAACATTTATGATGAATGAAAATCCAATTATGCCAACCATGTATTTCTTACCAAAGATTCACAAAACTTCAAACAAACCCCCAGGAAGACCCATGATTTCAATCTGTGGTTCACTGTATGAGGGTGTGTCGAAATATGTGGATTATTTTCTGGCACCCATGGTCAAAGATTTTAACTCAAATATACACAACTCTGGGGACTTTCTTAGGTTACTGGATGGAGTAGTGTGGCAATCAGATTACTTTTTAGTTACTATTGATGTTGTATCATTATAGACTTCAATTTCACATCAATTGGGCATAAACACAGGGACATTTTTCTTGAGACAAAAAAGTATTCATTTCTTAAAACATTCGGAGATGTTATTGAAGATGACAGAACTATGCCTGTGCAATAATAAATTTATGTTTAATCATCAGGTATATAAACAGATTTGTGGGACAGCCATAGGAGTTTCCTTTTCTTCAAGCTATGCGAACGTTATGATAGGTTGGTGGGAGAAATGCATAGCTTGGGGCCAGGGGAATGATGAATACATGGACAAACTGGTGATGTGGCTACGGTGTATAGATGGCCTATTTCTGATCTGGAATGGAACGGAGGAATTATTTAAGGAATTTTTTACCAGTCTGAATACGAGCAATGTTGGGTTGCAATTTACATGTCAGACAAGTAAGATCTCTATTGAGTTTCTAGATGTGTTAGTGTATATTGAAGGAAATGAATTACAGACCACACTACACTGAAAGCCCACTGCAACCAACAGCATCCTACATGGATCTAGTTTCCATCCTAGGTCATTAATTAAAAGCATCCCATATGAGGAATTTGTCCGCATCAAAAGAAATTGTTCAAATGAACAAGATATGAATGAAAAATTTGGGGAAACCAAACAGAGATTCTTAATTAGAGGATACAAATTGAAGGGGGTGAATCAAGGAGAGATGAAAGCAAAGGCAAAAACACGAGCACAAGTGCTGGTCAAAAATAAAAAAGTACCAGATGAGTTGATGATGGAAAATGGTGAGATAAGACTTATTCTGGACTATAGTAAAGAGAACCAACAGATATTAAATATACTAAATAGCCATTGGCATATGATCAAAAGAGACAATGACAATGGGCAAAGATTGGATACATACAGGAAAGTACCAGCATTAAAGGATATACTAGTGAGAAGTCACTATGAGACCCCATGATCCCTAATTGGTTAGTAGATGGAAACAAGGGTTTCTATTTCTGGAATAAGTGCAAAGCATGTAAAATTGGTTGCAACAAAAAGGCAGTAATAGATTTTCGGGGTAAGGAGAGTCCGATTAGAGACAGAATTACATGTGAAACAGCTTTTGTGGTATATGTCATAGAATGCCGATGTGGTCTAAGATACATTGGCAGTACTATCGGCCCTTTAAAGAAGCGCATCTTGGAACACATTAGAGTGGTGCAGAATGATGACAATACCTATGCCATGACTAAACATCTGAAAAGCCATCCAGAATCAGATTGGCTACACATGAAATATTATGGCATTGCTACAATAAAAAAAAACATGAACTGGGAGGGGATAGAGTCCAGAAAAGGAGACGTTTAGAATCTAAATACATCATGAGAGTAAAAACCAAGACTCCATTTGGGGTGAACGGCGATGAGGAACTATACTGTCATCTATAACTATGAATAAATAATAGAAATGGAATATGAGATTTTTATATGAAAGATTAGATGGATTATTGGTTGCAGAGGGTTGTTATTAATCTTACAGTGAGAAGTTAAAGTGATGGGGTACTAGACCCATAATTAAGTAACATAAATGCAAAAGAGAAGTATGGATATAAAATCAAAAAATAAAAGAAATTGATGTGATAAAACATAACCATATATACATGTGGTCAATGGACATAGTGACAGATGACAAGTTAAGTTGTGCGGTGCAGCATTTTTTCTTTTGGTGAATAATGAATAGGGGTTTTGAGATTAGCCCCCCTTTCCCTCCCCCCCCACCAACCACCACCACCTAGAACACACTGCTTCCTGGACCAATTTGCTTTGTCTAACTCCAGGTTAAGGTAAAAAGGAAAAGTGTTGGACAGGGACGGGGGCAGATTTACTATATCCTCCCAAAAATAAGCTAAAGCAGAGTCAGTGGTAGATTTTGGAGGGGTTAGATTTACTTTTCAAACTTCAACATAAGCAAAAGCAGGGAAATGTTTTGACTTTACAGTGGTATGATTTATTTTGTCCACTACAATCTCAACTACATTAGGGAAAGTGTTGGACATTGGAGGAGTTAAATTTTCCCATGCCAACATCTGCCAAATTAGGGACTTTCCCACCACAATACAAGGACAAGTAGAAAAAGTGCTAGACTTTGGTGGGCCGATATTTACAATCATGGAATTTAAGCAAAAACACGTAAAGTATTGAACTTATATCACTTCTGATCATTTAAAAAAAAAAAAAAATTAAACAGAAAATACAGTATAAATACATTTAAAATAAATACACTCCCCTCACTACTACCCAGAATAGTCCACAACCCCCCAAAAAAGTATATCAAATTATAAACAAAAGAATAATGATATTAAATTATTAAATAAATGAAACAAATACAATTATTACAAATGTCATCATTATTACATTTATCAAGAAACTATTTGAATAAAACAACTAATATACATAACAAATAATCAATGAAACAAGTTACATAATTAACAATTAATTAATTAATGAGTATAAAAAGTACTATAATTGTAATATCTCCCTACATTTTTCCCTTACAAATCCATCAAACTACAACTAAATTACAAATTAATAATTAAAATCTAAAAAATAAAATATATATTTACAATTGCAAAACACACCTACATAATTAGAGTTGCAATTAATAACAATTAATCAAGTGAAACATTTACATAATCAATCACTGATAAAATGTGTGGTTAATGTAAAGTAATTCAAATAAAATATAAACATTTTTATTTAAACTTCCCTTCCTCTTTCCCTAAAAACTCGATAACAATCTACTAAAATATATTTTACTAATTAAATATTAGAAATATGAAAAACACATTAAAAATACACAGCATGCTTAAAAATTGTAAAGCAATGTCATTAATAATATATATACCTAAAATTAACATACTACCTAATATATTCAATCAGTTAAAAAAACATTAGTAAATACAACTATACTAAGTGAATGATAATATAACCAACAATTCTTTAAAATGTGATTATGTTCATAAAAATATATTCTTACCTTCCATATTCTGTTTCTCAATATTTTTGTAATGGCAATTATTTACACAATGTTAAGGTAAAGTATTTTTTATTCAATATTTGTATCATTCATCTCCTTTCATATGGGTCAGTCTGTTCTGGAATGAGTCAACTCAATGTTTTTCAGGAAGGTGTTTAGATGAAATACCTGACTATTTGTAGGTTTGTACCAGTGGAACTTGAAGTCCTCTGTGACGATGTTGTTGGTGGGCCAAAGAGATTGTTCTGTGATGTAGGGTGATTGATAAACTGTATTTTCAGGGGGTTGGTTCATCTATGCAGATTACATGCCCCTAAGAGCTCAAAGGTTGAGTAGCCTCAGGTTTGAAACAATTTAGTTGGATGGAGTTTCTGTGGATGCCTGTAGCACCTTCTCCCATTATTGGGGTTCCATTAAATCCAGGATTTGGTAAATAACAGGAATTACACATTTGAGTAAATCTGAGTTTTGCATGTTTCCTCCTTAGTGTTTCACATAGACATTTCAGCTTGTTTCCTCAGCTGAAATCTCATTGTGGGAACCCACAACCCACAGTCAATAACTCCTCTTACCGGGCCCATCACAATTGATGAGCCACTCCTAATGAGGACTTTGGCATGATTATTTGTATAATCAGTAGGGTGAGATGCACAGCTTGCCAAATTGTATTTTGAAGAGTGGATCTGGTTTCTAATACATATTATTCCAGGTTATACAACAACCTACAAATGTCTCATCACAGGACAGCCAGAGAAGTACAATTTACATGGAGTTGTTCGGTGTGTCTTCTGCCATCAGCTAGCTGGGAATGGTCAACCTCGCCATCATTCAGTCACAAAGGGTTTTTTCAGACAATTGCACAGTAGTCCATTAACTAAGTACATTAGGGACATTAGGGATATCTTGCTGATAGGAAGTATTAATTCAAGATTTGAGCACCACTATGTGGCCACAGGAAGGTGAGGTCCAGATGCCCGAGTGGGTATTTAGTTTACTGTGCAAGTACAGTCATACTTTTTATTGCACTGGTTTGAATGTTAGCTGATCAACTATTAATAACTTTCAAAGGCATTGCTGTCATTAACTGTAACATTTGGTATTGGCAAAAAAAGAAATGATGTTCGCTTACAAATTTCAATAACTGTGCTGAGGGCTGAACTGCTTTCCCTGATGGGGGTTTGTTTGCTTCTTTGACTTGCTTAGGTTTGGTCATTTACCTACCAATAACTTGTTTGCTTAACAAAAATGCAAGGCAGGTGTTATCTTTCCCCATTGCAGATTGTGACATGGCCCTCTGACCTTGCAGCATCCATTTCCCATATTCTCTGGTAAAGGGATAAGCTCATGATAATGTAAATAAACAGCTGAGATACAATTTGACACAATGAAAATACTAGTAAGTAGGCCGAAATGGAAGACCTTTGTCAGTGACTTGTCTTTAACAAGCTTCTCAAATTTTTTGTGATCAGCAAGTTGGAAAACGAATGTCAAATCTATGTATGTTCTCAAACCTAGTGCCAATTTTACTGCAGATAGACTAGCAACTGTGGGCATGTTTCACAAACAGCATTTTGTAATACATAAAATAGAAGTAAATTATTGTTTAAAAATCCTCATTTATAAAGTAATTAATTTAAAAGAATCGCTTCTTTAATACACATTTAATTAGATAAATTATTGTGCTTTTACATTTTATTTTATTAGTTTTACTTTTAAATTAATTATTGTGAATTATTGTACGTGTATATTACAAATTAAAATATGATTATACATAATAATAATAATACACTTTAATCATCTTACCAATATTTTTCTATGGGGAGATTCTTGTCACAGTTCTGATGAGCCACACCTGCATGTGCAAATTTAATAAGGTGAAATAAAGTAAAGTACAATTTATTGTATAGTTAATAAAAACCCTTACAAAAAGTTCTAATGAATTATTCCACAATAACATGAAACCATTCTAATAATCATCATTTAAAAACCTAATGACTACTGCATTTAAACAACTAGAATAAGTGAGCTGCCCAATTTCACCATGAAATTAAGGCTTGGCAACAACAAAATGGCTATGGTAGATTTTGTAAGAAAAATCCAAAGCAACATAAAGAGATTCTGTAGTGTTACACTGTCAATGTGCTGCAACCATAAGTTGTACATCATTTAATTAAGAGCCCACACATTGTGAGGCAAACAAGGACTGTGAAAGTGCAGGTGCATAGTACCTATTAGTATCTTTTAAACTGAAATGAAATGCATAAGCAACAGTAGTTTTACTTCTTAAAGTCCACTTTATGACTTTGTTGGCATTAGAAAACTGTTAAACTCTTCTATTTTTCATCAATTAATATATTAAGATCTCAGTCTTAATAGTTTGGAACGTGATCAAAGGCGGAAACTGAGTTAAACATAAGACATCAATTGTTTTACTTAAAGTGGATGGTCAAAAAGTCCCTGGTACAATGGTTACTTATGCTGTTTACTCACCCCTGCATGCTGTAAAAATACAGGTGTATTGTGCATTTAAACATCATCATCATCATCATTTTGATAACAAATGTGTAAATCAGATGACCTAGTGCAATGCTTCGCCAAGATGTTACTTCACCAGACTCAACCATTTTGTTCTCTGTCAGGCCATTGTGATGGATCTGATGCTGACTGATGCACTCCATATCCTCATTGTTTACAAAAATGTTGTAAAGTATGTTGCAATAAAAAATTAAGGAGACATTACTTTACTAAAACCAGCGTGCACAAGAGGCCCTAGTGAAGTCGGTCACCAAGCTGTTCTTTAACCAGGCTCAGAAATGTGGTCCCTGTACAGGCTAGGGAAATTGAAGCTCCAATCTGCCAGGAAGTGACAGCTTTTCTACAGGTACGGATACACGGTTGCAAGAGAAGTGGGCTGAGTAGCTTCCGTCTTTGCTCCAGGAGTGCTGGGCATGTGCAAAAATGTGGGCAACCATCTCCAGTTTGTATCCACATAAACAGCACCTTGGCTTTGACAGGCAGCTCTTCCATGATGGTATGAGTTCTTTTGTGTAAAATTGCCCATTGTGAACAACATAAAGTGCTGTTTTAGTGTCATTAAAAAATGAGTTGTCAAGTATGCTTGGGGATTTAAACTCTGATATGTAATAATAACTGCCCAAGCATGCTGTTTCTTTACAAATTAGCTCCTGTCCTGTGATGGTGACAAGGTTTATGCTGAAGCATTGTTTAATTGGAAGAAGGCTGCTCATTCCATGAGAATGGCCCATATCTCTTTAATGCCAAAAGCTTCTATTGCTGACCATCAAGTAGTCTCCTCATAATTTATTTTAGATTTTTGGTCATCTGTGCCTCTATTTTCAACAAGCAAAAGTTGTTCGGGGAGCCACATGTGGAAGCAAGGAATATCCAACATAACTAGACATAACTAGACAAAAATCATTCACTATTTGCAACTCTTGGTTTTTTTAAACAAAATTTCCAGCTGAACATGAGCAAAGGGTTTTTCAAACAAATTTCCAGCCGAAACTGAGTTAGAGAATTTGACTTAGACAGGCAAAAATTGCTTTGTAGACATTTGTCTATAAAAAAATCAGCATGGCGACTTGTTTCTATGTATGACTTCCAAGCCATATGCTATTGAAGGGACAAGCTAGGCTGCCATAACTGTTATCCCATGTCCCATGTGTATACCGAGGTAACTATAGGAGGGCACAACATCTACATGTTTGCACTTAACAAACCAATTGAACAACATACCTTGAGTCAACAAGGGAGATAACTTTTGCTGTTTATTGTTACGTAGGTTCAGCTCTAAGCCTTGTTGCTCTATGTATCCTGCCAAAGCATGAATTGACTTTTGAAGCCCAACATATGTTTGGCTCAAGATCAAAATATCATTGACATATTGCAGGTACCCAATTTTGTCTGTTGACAGTCTTTGTGGAAAGCCCTCAACTTGTGTCAGGTAACTCTCTAGATCAGCCAGGTAAAGCCAATAGTGGATCAGCAAAGCATGTAAATAATCGGTTCCTTTGCTGTATCACCTTTTTAGCTAGAATGGTAAGAGCTGACAAGTTTGTGACTGCCCTCATGTCTGACCTAAAACCTGTGTTTTTGGTATTAATGTTTTCTCTTTGACCCAAGATTGAAGATCTATGAGTATTCAGGAAGCATATAATTTGGCTTCATTATTCATTAGAGCTAGCAACCTGTAGTTCAACAGAGATGATGGACTACTGTTCTTATATACGGGGTGAAATATACTGCCTTTCCACTAGGATGGAATAATGCTGGAACAGTAAATTTAGTTGAAGAGTCCATTAAGAAACTAGCCCAGAAGTTGACATCATACTTGAAAAGAACATTTGGTAAGCTGTTTGGGCCCATGCCCCCTCTGACTTCAACTTCTTTAAGATCTTCTCCAGACACTTGACATCAGTTAGAGTCTCTTCATTGTTTATTTGTGAGATGGTTATACTTAATGCTTCTGGGTGATCAGCATAGTTACTATGATTCACTATTCACTATTTAACTTCCTACTTCCCCTCCAACAGCTTCCAGCACTGTGTCATTGGCTTAAATTTAGTTGGCTATTCTTACTGATCGACCTGCTTACTAGTAGAGAAAACATTACACAAAGGTGGGACTCCCAAGCCTGCTCGAGATCCCTGCATTTTGGTGATGAATAGGACCCAACACCAGCCAATTTATCACTCCCTAATACTCTTTACTATTTAGTCACTTACTGGTCAGCATGATTGTATTCCATATGTCTTCAGCCTGTGTCTTTTTTTGCCTTCCAGCATTCTTTATTGTAAGTGGCCCTCATCTACTGAAGAGAAGCTTATTTGGTCACTTTTTCTTATTTTACATCAGATGCAATTCTTACTTCTTTTCCAATTTGTTTAATTTGTGCAGCTCTAACGTGTACCTGGATTTCCTTCCTTTCTGGAGTGGCCAATTCAGTTGATTGGGAACGTGGAGAGTGTGTTCTTGATTAGGTCTATGCAATCTTAATGCTCCACGTCTTTGGAGCTGGAGTTTTCTACATGGGTGCATACCAAAGCCAATATTTGCTCTGTATCCGAACCGCTCCATTAGAGTCTTTTTGTGTTATAACTGATGGGCCGTGAGGATAACCACTGAAGAAGGTTATTGCTGCTGGCATGTCCTCCTTAAAAGTGCCATTCAAAATCTTTAAACTTTGAGATTACAACTTCCGATGTAAATTTAAAATAGTATTCTGGCAGCTTAAATTTTTGCATTTATGAACAGGAAGTGAGTTTGAGGTAAGCTAGTCAGGTATTGAAGTCTCATGTGACTATAAAATGTGAGTTCTGATGTAGATTTTGCAATGCTTTTATTAATTCTACCAGAGTTGTGGTTCTCTCTGCCTTCTTAACTTTGTAACAGTGTACATGTAGTCTCAGGTAGAATAGCGTTTTCTGAGATTCTTTGTGGCCTTCTCTTTCTATTTTAGTTGCCAGTAGCCACTTGACTCCTAAGTTTATATTTTCTTTTGACCATTTGTATTTTGTTAGATATATGTAGAGAGGCCCACAGCTTGAGAACCTCACAGCAGGAGTATGATGTTCCATATAAGCTATTACTGGTGTTGGTTTTAGGGTCATGTTTGTTGTCATAGAAATTTCAGAGGAAGACCATGGTGTTGCTATTATAGGGCATTTTGCAGAAGCAGGGCAATTTACAGGAGCAGCTATTGATATGGTTTTGCTCTGGCAGGGCTTGATGGTCATCAGGACCAGTTGGTGTCTAGGCCTTGTGGAAGCCAGGACCATTTTTGCATTTTCTCAGCTGTAAAAGCAATTTAGACATGTCTCTGGTGTCCATTGACAGTTGATTTCACTATTGTTAGTTATGCCAAGTTTGTCAATGGAAATTTTGCCCACTTAAGATGTCTGTTATTTAGGCTTATTGACAAAAGCCGTCTTGAGCTTGAATTGGTTGTGATGATGTTGGGGGGAGCTATGTACAGGGATAATGCAATGGCTCTACCCTCCCCATGTTGAAAAAGATGTTCATGGTCAAAAACTTGATTTGCTATTTGACATATGGACCATGTTCCTAGGGCCTGCTTCTCGATTTTTTGAGTTAGGTGTGATGCGTTGATAGGCACTAGCGAGCTAATTTCCTTAATTAGTTTTAGAACAGCACCGTTGCTTAATGTATCAAATGCTTCTCTTGATGCATAGTTGGGAACTGGTGTACGTTTTTCAAATGGCTGTTCCTTGAGTTACCCCTGAAGCAGTTTCCCCTGTGTTTTAGCTCGTGATTTGGTTTTCCCCTGAGAGGGATCTCTCTGCATTTTATCTTGTGCCTGCACCCTGGTCTACAGCAAGGTCAGATCATCTTTTTTTGCACATGGCATGATGATGGATTGGTGACTGAGCATATCAAACTACGTGGGTGGCTCTCTCTTAAAGTATGGTGATTCTCCATCGCAGGTTTTTCAGCAGACATTTGAATTGTATACGTTGAAACTGAATTTTCACTTAGTTTGGTTCTTTTGGTATCTGTGTTTCTGAGCTCCTCTATGTATTGCCTCAGTTTGTGTAATTTGAAGTCTATTGGACAGGGACTCAGTTTCCTGGCATTTATCTGAAGCTGGTATGGATGCTGCTGGGTTCTCTGGACTTGAGTCTATTGACTGATTTTCTACTCCTACTTTTTTCTGGAAGAATAATGGGGCACATGCTTAACTGTTGTGGGCCTTTGTGTTTATCCTACAATTTCCTTTGTGTTTTCTGTTCTCTTTTGGTTAGCATTGCTCCTTCGCTATCGGTCTCCTATTGAGTGCTTGCAAAAATGGCAACTTCTTACAGCACTGCTGCTTGACCTATGTTAACCACCTGATCATTTCCTGGTGTTCTATGTAGAGCAAGTACACTTGCTGTGTTTATACTAGCAATCTAATTTAAAATGGGCGGTGGTAAAGGAATTAATGATGGAATAATGGGTTTGCTTTCTCAGCAGAATTGGATATTATTTCTTATGGTTCATTTTCTGGTGCCCAACATTTTCCCTGGGGTCTGTCGGGTTATGTTTTAACTTCCTGCAGAATGTAAGAATATTTGTTAATGTTTGTAATCTGGAAACGTTGTGGATTGACAGGGAACTTGATGTATATAGCAATTGTCTTGGGCCCTCAGGATCAAGTCATTCACTGATTGTAACGTTTCATCAATGCCGGCTATGGCGGTACAAGTGTGACAAAGCGATCTACCAGTATTTCCTTTTTATCAAACTGGAAATGGACGGCCAATGATATTGCCTCCATTGTGTTTAAGAGGACCATCCAGGTAAAACCCACTGACTCCATGTTTTTTTTTCCCGCTTGAAGGTTCAGTATCTAGATCTGATGAATTAGCCTCTAACTCCTGGACCACCTCTACATTTTTTTCTGAACTTAGTTCCTTTTGACCCTTTACTAAGACTTTTAGCTTTGATACTATATTACTAAGGAAAAGTTCAAAACCTTCATCGTGTTGTTCCAGGGTCTAACATTTTGGATTGCATTGTTAAGGCTTAAAAGAGGATTAGACTGAGTTTTTTTATTTTATTTTTATGCTTGGGGAACGTCTGCAGCCTGAATAAAAAAGGGTTCAGACTGACAGTGGTGACATCTGGATGGCGGCTTTTCCCTACTGATATAGTGGACAATTGATGTTGAGCTTACATCTCTCCCTTGTGGGTCAGATGACTTTTCCAAGATCTCTATCAAAGGTCACTCTTGTGTAACTGAATGTTTGAGGTGATGTTTTTGCTGCCATCTCCTGTGGGACTAGGGCATTCTCAGCAACTAATAACTGAGAGGTTCAATGATGACAACAATGACAAAGAGTTAACTTTGTACACCTGTTTTCCTTCCCTTTTTGGATTGGTGTTTTTTTTTTTACTATTAACTCAGTTTTTCTGTCTTCTTTGGAACATTTTGCTATGACAGTATCTGGAGTTCTGGGTTTCTTTGTCACTTTCCTCTTACACTGTTGGGGTCACCCCTAAACTTCTTGGACCTCATGATTGGACCCATTTATTATTAGCTTGAGCTTGAGATAATTTTGTGATCTGAATGTCTCAGCTGGGGTAACTTTGGATTAAAGATGTTTTGGGGGTGCCTTCTATATGATTGCAGCACACAATTCTAATTGTGGCTGTTGTACCATGGAGTGTCAATGTTGCAGATTAACAGTTGGCAGGTGTTGCATACATGATGTTAGCAGGTCTCCACAGGCAGTTTTTCTCATCTCATTAGTTAAGCAGCTTTAATGAGGAGCTTGGATGCAATTATTATGGTGCTTTTTATCTTCTGGCAGCTACGTTTGGCAGCTGTTTTAACTGCTTGACTGCTTTGCTAAATGGGGCTGCTATGGTGCAGTGGATGGCCGCCTGCTACCTTTGTGGCTTGACTTGCTTAACAGCTTTGCTGATGGAAGCTATGGGGCACTAGACTCAGAGTCAATGGGAGGGTGCAATTGATGCTGCCTTTGGCCCTTCAGCACCTTGGGTGCAGAAACCAGGGTAGAGAACATGGTTCTAACCCTGGTACCTTCACCTACGATGTGCCTGGTTTCAAACCCCCAGACCATGGCTGTATAGCTCATGGCACACCTTATTCTCCTCTCTCTCCTGGCTCCTTATGTCTTGCTCCTTACGTCTGCATTGAGCCAACTGAGCACTCCATTGTAGTAACATCTATGGCCATTTTCCTGTATTGGCGGCCCTATCTTTATCAGTCAGGATATTGTTGATATTTCCCCTGACTTCTCCAGCTTGAAACGGCATTGGAATCGGGCAGTGGGTGTGGAGGGTAGCAAGGGGGAGGACACCATCAGGGAACCGGGCTCTCACTTTGAAGAGGCTAACTAAAGATTTCTTTGCGCCATTTATTTGGCATTTTTAACACCTGCACAGAGTAGGCGTCAAAAGGAGGCACACAATTATTTGTAATGGGCCTCTGTGCTTTGCAGGATTAGAGACAAAAAATTTTACCCTAGTCCTGCAAAGTTCCAAACTAACGTAAAAAATGTTGACGCTAGTTCCCTCACTACCACTATGGTGCGCCGTACCTTAAATACGGCTCACACATGATGGCGACAGGATTTCTCGAATCTTCCTCACAGTCTATTCACAAGCTGCAGGTGCTGACCTGTAACAACATTTTGCACCAGTGCCTTAAAATGAATTCACGTCTCAACTAGCAACCAGTCCTTGTCATGAAAAATAAGTGACATATGTTCTGTCCTCACAATGCTGACTATTGATTAGTGTGTAATTTTGAAGCGTCTGTTATTTCCTCACATTTGAATTTGAGGTGATTAAATATTATCTCCCTGTCAGAGACAAAGTGTTAGGGCGCATCTGGAGAAAAGGCTCAGCAGACAAGCCAGGACCTGAAAAGACAAACATCCGAATAAGTGGCACACCTTAGCAAACTGGTGGTGCTGCTTGGAGAGGTAGAGTAGGGGATGATTTGCTCCTGTGGCTTGCCCATTGGGCTGGCCAGGGTAACTCTAGGCTGGGGCCTACATTCAGTCATCACTTCACAGATCATCTGACTCTTTAGAGGAACAAAGATAAAAAAATAAGTCCAGTGCCTCTCAGGAAGAAAGGTGGCCATCAATTGAGCAAAGGCAGGCTGGAAAGGCAATAATCTCACAACTAGCATGGACTCATATGATCCCTTTGCAGGCAGAATGCTGTGTAGAGAGTTCTAGGATTGGCTGGCCTACGTATCTACCAATCCAAAGTCATCAAACATACTGTGGCCACGGTTGATAGTGGTGATTGAAGGATGTAGGAAGGATGTAGGAAGACATATGTTGCCTGTTAATGAGCAGCATCAAAATGACAAATGTCACTGGGTTAGAAGCAGGTATGGACATGCCTGCTGTTTTTCATCAGGGGACTTGGACTGCCGTGCCATAGAAAGTGGTACAGTGCTGAAATTGTGGATGAATAACTGACAATGGACATCATGCTCAAGTTACAAATAGTTTGTGTAATTAGTGGACATGTGGGCAACCGACCTCAGGAAGACATTCAAGAGAGCTACATTGGCTGCCAGAATGTAACTCCAAAGTTGGACCTGATATTTTTAGTATAATGCAATAAAGGGAAGATTTGAATTTCCCTTTTGCTAATTTGAGGCTTTTATAAATTATTTTTGGCTGTAAAATGGCAACAGAGTCTAAATCCTACTTTCCTATTTGATGCAGCTGAAATATTGCAGAGCCGTGTGCAAGAGCAGTTTACAGGGAAAGGAAGTGGCTAATTTTGGTTGTGCCACATTAAAATAATGACCCCTTTAACAATGTGGTATCTTTGTAGTTTTACTTTACCACTGTGAAATGTTCACTTGGATTGTGTCACAAGAAATCTAGAGAACACATTTATGTGCCTGACTGAAGGCTTTGAAAGTTTCTCTAGTGTTGCTCACAGACCTTCCAATGTGTATCAACAGCATCTTTATATAAATGTACAAGCCAGAAGCCCTCACCCTCCATCTGATAACAGCAAGCTGCAGCTCCTATAATACCTAGGTTCCTAGAAAGGTTAATAATACATTGAACTGCGTGTGGACAGTGTGCAACAAGAGTTTCACATCCGTCCATCCATCCATCCATCACAAACCTCCCAAGATCCATCCATCCACCTATATACATTAATTTACCCAAATCCAATCATCCATCCAAACACCCATCCATCCATCCTTCTCTGTATCCATCCCTCCACTCAAGATCCATGAATTAACACAGATCCATCCATCCAACCAAGTACCCATGGTTCATCTATTCATTGAGCTATTCATCCACGCACCCAGCAACGTCGTACATCCATCCACAAAGAGATCCATTCATCCACCTAGATTTACCCAAGCACCCACCCATCCATCCATCCTTACTTATATATCCATCCATGCACCCACTAAGATCCATCCATCCACCTATTTGCCCATCCATCCACCCACCTACATCCATCCATTTTCACAGATTCATCCATCCAAGCACATATGGTGCATCCATCTAGCCATCAATCAAAAAAATGTATAGAGCGAGCTACTCACCTGTGAGGGTCTCAAGGTGCTTGGGGGGGTAAGGGGGGGTAAAGGGGGTAAAATACTGTTCGAACAGCCATGTCTTGAGGTTTTTTCTAAAGAGCAGGAGGTCTTTAGTTTTGCAGAGGTTGGTGGGGAAGGAGTTCCAGGTTTTGGGGGCGAGGTATGAGAAGGCCCTGCCTCCTGTGGTGGTTCGTTGGATGCAAGGGACTGTGGCTAGTGCAAGGTCGGCTGATTGGAGGTTGCGGGTGGGAGTGTGGAAGTTCACTCTTTCATTGAGGTAGGTTGGGCCGGTGTTGTGGAGGGATTTGTGTGCGTGGATGAGGATCTTGAAAGTGATTCTTTTGTCTATGGGGAGCCAGTGAAGGGATTTGAGGTGTGGTGAGATTTGTTCATGGCGGGGGAGGTCCAGGACGAGGCATGCGGCTGTGTCCTGGATTCTCTGGAGTTTGCGTTTAAGTTTGAGTGTGGTGCTGGCGTAGAGGGCGTTACTGTAGTCTAGTCTGCTGCTGATGAGTGCATGAGTGACTGTCTTACTGGTATCTGAGGGAATCCATTTGAAGGATTTTTTCAGTGTGCGGAGTGTGTGGAAGCAGGAGGAGGTTACTGCATTGAATTGCTGTGTCATGGAGAGGGAGGGGTCTAGGATGATGCCGAGGTTGTGAGCGTGGTTTGTGGGGGTGGGTGCGGGGCCTAGGCGGTGGGCCACCAGGAGTCATCCCATACGGTTTTGTTGTGGCCGAAAATGATGATTTCGGTTTTGTTGGAGTTAAGCTTGAGGTGGTTTGTTGTCATCCAGTTGGCGGTGTCGAGGAGAGCAGCGTGTAGGTTGGTTTTGGCGGTGGTGGGGTTGCGGGTGAGGGAGAGAGTGAGTTGGTTGTCGTCTGCGTAGGCGAGGATGGTGATTCCGTCTGGTCGGAGGATGTTGGCGAGGGGGGTCATGTAAATGTTGAAGAATGTGGGGCTGAGGGAGGACCATTGGGGGACTCCGCAGATGATTTTGGTGGCGGTGGAGTGGAAGGGTGGAAGGCGGACTCTTTGGGTCCGGTCGGTGAGGAAGGAGGTGAGCCAGTCTAAGGCTTTGTGATGAATTCCTGTGTTGTGGAGGCGTGTGCGGAGTGTGTGGTGACAGACAGTGTCAAAGGCTGTGGAGAGGTCTAGGAGGATGAGTGTGACGTTCTCACCTTTGTCGACTCTGGCTCTGATGTCGTCAGTACATGCGATGAGGGTGGTTTCCGTGCTGTGGTTCTTGCAGGACCCGGATTGCGAGGGGTCAAGTGTGTTGTTTTCCAAGAGAAAGTGGGATAGGTGGGCTTTGACTAGTTTCTCAGCGACCTTGGTGGGGATAGGGATAAGGGAGATGGGGCAGTAGTTGGAGAGGACCTCCGGATCAGCTTTGTTTTTTTTTAGGAGAGCTGTGATTTCTGCGTGCTTCCAGGTGTCTGGGTAGGTGGCGGAGTTGAATGAGGAGTTGATTATGTCGCGGAGTATGGGGGCGATGGTTGGGCTGGCTTTGTTGAAGATGCGATGAGGGCAGGGGTCGGAGGGAGAGCTGGCGTGGATGGAATTCATGGCTTTTTCGTATTCGTCATGTGTGGTAGGGGCCCAGGTGGTAAGTATGGTGGGGGGTCATGAGTGGGGTTTGAGTTGGGCGAGTGGGGGTTGTGTGTGGTGGGTGTGTGTGTGGTATGAAGCTGTTGTGAATGTCCAGGATTTTGTGGTGGAAGTGGTTGGAGAGGGTGTCACATAGGGGCTGTGTGTGTGTGGGGTCTATGTTGCTGGCTTTGAGTTTGGATAGCTCCTTTAATGATGGTGAAGAGTTCTTTGCTGTTTTGGGAGTTGTTGTCAAGGCATGTCTTGTAGTGAGCTCTTTTGGTGGTGCGTATGAGTTGGTGGTGGGTGCGAATGGAAGTTTTGAGGGTGGAGAAGTTGGTTGTAGAGGGTTCGTGTCGCCAGTTTTTTTCCACTTGGCGGCATTTGCGCTTGGAGTCTTGGAGTTCGGGGGTGAACCAAGGGGCGTTGTTGATGTTGCAGGTGGCGATGTGTTTTCTGAGGGGGGCTAGTGTGTCTGCGCAGGTAGTGATCCATTTAGAGAGGTTGTGCATTCCTGTGTTGGGGTCATTGGTGTGGGGGGAGGTTATGAGCCAGTTGGGAGTTCAGGCGTTCTGTGGGGATCTTGTCCCACATGCGGTAGGGTGTGGCGTGTTGGTGGTGGTGTGTGGGGGGTTTGGTGAAGGAGAAGTGAACGCAGTGGTGGTCGGTCCAGTGGAGTTCAGTGGTGTGGGTGTAGGTTATGTGTTGGCTTGAGGTGAAAATTGCGTCAAGCATGTGTCCTGCTGAGTGGGTGGGTGCTGTGACCAGTTGTTTGAGTCCGAGGTTGGTGAGGTTGTCTATGAGGGAGGTGGAGTTGTGGTCTTGAAGGTTCTTTAAATGAAAGTTGAAATCACCAAGAGGATGTAGTCTGTGGAGGTGAGAGCGTGCAAGCTGATGGTGTCGGCGATGGTGTCGCAGAAGGCGGGCGTGGTCCTGCTGGTCTGTAGATTAGTGTACCTCTGAGGGTGGAGTTGTTGTTAATGTGGATCAGGAAGTGCATGTGTTTTGTGCTGCCGATAGTGTCTTGGGAGTTGGTGGAGACTTTAATGGTGTCTTTGTGTAGGATGGCAATGCCACCTCCTGGCTTGTTAAGGTGGTTTTTGCGTTGGAGTTTGAATCCCATGGGGCTGGCAGTGGCTATGTCGGGTCTGAGGAGAGGTTAGTCCAGGTTTCCGTGAGGAAGACAATGTCAGGTGAGTGTGATGTGATGAGATACCAGAGTTCTATGACATGTTTGTGAAGGGATCGGGTGTTGAGGAGCAGGTAGTTGAGGTGGTTGTGGTGGGTGGTGTTGGTGTGTTGTATGATGGTGTTGTTGCGGGGTGTGTTCTTGTTGTGAGGTGGTATGCGGTGGGGCTGGTTGGTGGGCGTGGGGGTAGAGCAGGTGTATATTGCGTTGGGGGTATTGTGTTTGTTGGGGGGTTGCTGTGGTTGGTGTGTGGTGTGAGGGATGTGGAGCAGAAGAAATGACAGGTGTAGCAGGTGAAGGGGCCATGTGTGTGTGTGTGGGGCTGGAAAGGGTGCAGGTGGGGCGAGGGCCTGGGTTGAGTGAGTGGAGGGTGAGGGGGGAGTAGAGTTGTCTGGGGGGAGCAGGGGGACTGGCGCTGGTTGCGGTCCAGGCGCAGACGGGCTTGCCTCAGGCGCGTCCGCACAGCGGCTGCCATTAAGAGGGTGGGGTGGGAGGGTGGAGCAGCTGGGAGGAGGGAGGGAGCCAATGGGTGTGTGCAGGGGTGGGGCCGCAGGGAAGGCAGCGGCAGGGAGCTGGAGGGCTGGAAGAAACGGGTGGGGGAGGGAGAGCGAGGCGAGAGAACAGCACGGGGCAGGGGGTCAGAGAGCGCAGAGCGGAGGGGCAGAGAACGGAAGAAAAACAGGCGAACAAAACAGGCTGAACAACGGTGCGGATTATAATTTATACAAATATACCAAAATACAAAGGCATAAAAACAGAATGCAGAGGAAACAGAAATAGACACAAGAAACACTTACACGGTCATCGGAGATCGGAGATGCCTACCACTAGGCACCAGGGATGAGGCGCAGGTGGGGGCCTGCGGGCGGAGGAGGGCCTTGAACTCCTGTCCAGGCGGCAGTAGGGGGGTCAGGAGCACGGGGCAGGCTGGTGGAGCCGAGTGGACTCCTGGCCAGAACCATGTCAGGGAGTCACACGAGACTCCGTGCAGCGGCCGCCATCAAGAGGGTGGGGTGGGAGGGTGGAGCAGCTGGGAGGAGGGAGGGGGCCAATGGGTGTGTGCGGGGGGCAGGCCGCAGGGGAGGCAGCGGCAGGGAGCTGGAGGGCTGAAAGAAACGGGTGGGGGGAGGGAGAGCGAGGCGAGAGAAGAGAGCGGGGCAGGGGGGCAGAGAGCGCAGAGTGGAGGGGCAGAGAAAGGAAGAAAAACAGGCTAACAAAACAGGCTGAACAACGACGCGGATTACAATTTATACAAATATACCAAAATATAAAGGCATAAAAATGGAACGCAGAGAAAACAGAAATTGACAAAACAGGCTAACAAAACAGGCTGAACAACATTGCGGATTACAAATTATACAAATATACCAAAATACAAAGGTCGTCGGAGATTGGAGACGCCTACCACTAGGAACCAGGGATGAGGAACAGGCGGGGTCTGTGGGTGGAGGAGGGCCTCGAACTGCTGTCCAGGTCTCAGTAGCGGGGTCAGGAGCACGGGGGCAGGCTGGTGGAGCCGAGTGGACTCCTGGCCAGAACCAGGTCAGGTAGTCACACTGTGCACACCTATCAAGATCCATCCATCCACCGACCCCGCAAACTCCATCCATCCAACCTGTTTTATCCATTATCTAAGCATCCATTCATTATTCCAACTAGCCATCCTTGCACCAACTAAGATCCAGTCATCCATTCATCCATCCACTCACGTAGATCGTTCCATCTACCCATATTCATTCACTCTTCCGTACCAGCACATATCCCATCATCCATCCTTAAACCCACCCATCCGTCTTTCTGTTTATTTATCCATGCCAGCACCCAGGTCCATCCATTTATCCAGCTAGCAAACCATTCATCTATCTACCCATGCATTAATCAAGATCCCTTAATCCTCCCAAGTAATGCAATGATCTATTCAGACATCCTCACATTTATACCCTCTTCATCATACATTAGTCATCCATCTATGCCTCTGCTGATCCACTCATCCATTAATCCCAACACTTAATCCACCGCAAACAATAATAATGGAAACATCAGAATGCTCAGGATAAATGAAAACCTGCAATGTAAGTAAAAATCTTTCTGCCAAATAATTTAAGTGAAAAACAGTAAAAAAAATAATAATGGGAAAGCAATAATAATAGAAGCCCGAAAAAAACAACGGAAGCAACAGGCTAGAGTTTTTCAAATGCCCTAAATTATTGTGTGCTGTTCAATTCAGTGCTTAACACTGCTTGACTGCTTGACACTGTGCTGGAGGCAAGTTCTGATATCTGCATCATGGATCTGCCATCTGAATACCATGCCAAAAAGCAGTAAAAAGTGACAGTGTCGAAATTACGGACAGAAGCTGTCCGTTATCAGTTCAGTAACAGACAACGGACATCAGGCTGGAATTACGGACTGTCCGTGTAAATTATGGACGGGTGATCACCCTACTCCGCGTTTGCCTACACCTCCTCTACCTGCCCTTGTGCTAGAGTGCAGGTTTGCTCCTTACTCTAAGGTGGTGCTGCGTCGGTTGGGCAGTTCCTGCATCACACTCCTCCTCTCGCTCTTTCTCGCTTACTGTTGCTTCGTGGCACCCCTGCAACTAGGCCTAACTAGCCTGCTGTGCTCTTTTTCGGCCGCGGTCCAGTTGCGGTCTTGGGCCGCTGACTGCTGACCCTGCTGACACCTGTTGCCCCACCCGCCAACGATGAATTGGCCCCTAGAGTATCGGGTGGTCGGAGGGAGCCAGGGCCGGGTCCGGTTGGGTTGAATCAGCCACTACAGATAGCTGCCAGGTGGCGACAGAGGTGGGACGGCAGAACCAGCGGTGGCAAGACCAACAGCCCAGCAGCTGCGGCTGAGACCTGCCTAATGATGTCTGACGCACTAACGTACTGACAGCAATGAGATAAACGGGGGAAGGGCGTTTTTCCTCGTTTTTCCTCGTATACACACCAATGGGAGAGGAGCAGCAAAGGGTTAGTAGTAATAACTTTACATTAGTAAATCCCGATGTGCGAGGCTCCCCTTCAATTTGACGGATGTGGAGACATGTAGGTCTACACCTAACTGTAAACCTACACTCAGAAATGGTAAACAGAAAAAATCACCTGTATATTTAGCTTTGTGACTAGGCCCTAATTTTGATTGAGCAAAAACTGTTGGCAATAACATTTGTAGTAGATTTTAAGATTACAATTTTCTATATATTAAGTTACACTTTTGCCATTATATATTATTTTCGCAGAACAAAGTAGATCTATCTGTTTTCAACTAAAAAAAACCTTTCCAATACACAGCTCATTCTAACAAGCGATGTGCAAGCAGAATTTTTCAGGTGGCAGTTTGCGTGTATCCCTCTTAACCACATATACAATTAAAGACTGGTTTTATTTGCAACGTTAACCAGTAGCTATTATGACTACAATTAAAATGATTTGAAATGTATGTGAATGTTTATTTTTATGGAGCATGTTAATGATGCTATGGATCTCAATGAATATCTACATTCTTTTTCTAATGTACAAATGTATGCATGGTATTTGTTTCCAACAGACATTGCCACTAAAACTTTTAGATTCCTCTCAGGTCACGTGAGCAGCACATAGTCGATACGGGCTGCCCATGCAGCCTGTGTGTGTAGATTACATAGGTACCATGGCCCTTCACACTATGAAGACCTGATGGATAGGGTCAGGCATGCTGACATTACCTCTGCTCCTGTCATGGTGCCTAGAACAGCCCCATTCGCTATAGACGAGTTTGCGCACTGACTCTTCAAACCCTGTTGCAGAGCAAATTCTACCCCATGCCAGGACACCACCATATTGTGGTTGACCGTGGTGCAGCTGCATCCCCTTGAGCCTACATCCTTTTGAACTGGTTGACCCGCCTCTGGAGGGGGACATAGGAGCACATGGATGGAAATGATCACCAAAGCTTGTTGCATCACTTCCAAACTTTGTATGAGAGTGATGGTGTGTCCCAGAGCTCTATTTACTGCAGAGCTGACTTGTTCTGCAGTAGGTGACTGTTAGACTTGGCATCATTGGCATGGTCTCCCCTAACTCATTGCCTCTAATTCCCAGGTTATTTCTGTGTGCTGGACTCTGTTTTTGCTGTTTTGTTTGCTCTGGACACTACCACTGCTGACCAGTACTAAAGTGTAAGTGTTCCATGTATAAATGATATGTGTACATTGGTTTATCTATGGTTGGCATATTTGATTTACTAGTCCGTAGTGATGTGCAGTACAGGTGCCCAGGGCCTGTAAATGAAATGCTACTAGTGGGCCTGCAGCACTGGCTGTGCCACCCACATTAGTAGCTCTGTAAACATGGTTCAAACCTGCCACTGCAGTGTCTATGAGTGCAGTTTTAACTGCAATCCAACTTGGCAAGTGTACCCACTTGCCAGGCCTAAACCTTTCTTTTTCTTACATGTACGACACCCCTAATGTAGGCCCTGGGTAGCCCCATAGGCAGGTTGCAATGTATGTTTAAGGTAGGACATATACTAATGTGTTTTATATGTCCTGACAGTGAAATACTGCCAAATTTGGTTTTCAATGTTGAAAGGCCTATCTCTCTCATAGGTTAACACTGGGGCTGTCTTTAAATATGATTTAAGGGTGGATTCCCTTTGGGAGCAGATAGACATGTGGAATTTGGGGTCTCTCAACCCACAATTTAAAAATAAATATTTTAGTGAAGTTGTTGTTTAGATTGTGTGTTTGAAAATGCCACTTTTAGAAAGTAGGCATTTTCTTGCTTAAACCATTCGGCGACTCTGCTTGTTTGTGGATTCCCTGTCTATGTCAGTTTAACAGTTGGGCTGTTTGCACCTCTCCTCTAGACAGTGACACAAAGGGAGCTGGGGTGTAGCCTGCATATCCTGATGAACTACCTGGGCCGAGGGGAGGAGTGGTAATTTACACCTGAAAGAGCAGTGCCTGCCCTCACACAATGCAGTCTCCAACCCCCTGGCGTGTGTCTGGGGGCTGGCCTTGGAAAGGCAGGATCTTGAAAACAACAGAGACTTCTCTTTGAAGTAGGCCTACTTCAAAGGCAAAAAAGGGTATAAGAAGAGCACCCAAACCCTTGGAAATCGGATTACTTCTGAAGCCAAGAGGAATCCAAGGAGAAGAGCTGGAGAACCTGGAGGAGGAGTACTGCCCCTTTGTCTGAGACTGTGCTTTGCTGGGTTGGCCAGCAGTGGCTGCTTCTACCTGAGAGAGGACAAAGACTGACTTTTGTATGACTTCCCATTGGTGAAGAATCTCCATGCGTTTGAAACTGAGCTTGCCTCCTGTTGTTGAAGTCTCAGGGACAGCAAAGACTTCTCTCTGCCAGCACTTGGGCTTTCCGCTGAGAGTCCTGCCTGCCAAGTGGTGCCATAACCTGTCTATGGGCCCTTGAAAGGTGCAGCTGGTGGTAAAGGACAGAATTCC
Organism: Pleurodeles waltl; assembly: GCF_031143425.1. NCBI lineage: Eukaryota > Metazoa > Chordata > Amphibia > Caudata > Salamandridae > Pleurodeles > Pleurodeles waltl. The sequence goes on along the minus strand of NC_090443.1, from coordinate 235,837,880 downwards.
AGGCTGCTGTTAATGACACAAGCCCTATGCATTATGGTTTCTTGATACCGTGTGACCAGATTTCAATGCAACATCACTGGGTGCGGAAAATCTACGTAAAGCCTGCCGGGACCCGAGGTGCCTGTCTGGTTTGAAGCATCGCTCTCTCGCAGAGAGTAAAAATGACACACGCCGACCTGACCGGAGTTGGAATTATGTGCGGTCTTGCTTGAGAGTGAGAAATCGACACATCGCTCGTCTTTTCCGACGCACACTCACCCGTGCAGTGTTATTTTGACACAAACCAGGTACTTTTTCACGCTGACAGTGTTCTCACTGTTTTCTGAGTGATTCTAGACTCTAATTCTTTAAAATTCATAACTTGACTTGTCTATGTTGGATTTTTGTTGTTTTAGCCTTGTTTTGTTTAGATAAATATTACCTATTTTACTAAACCTCGGTTGTGTCATTCTGTAGTGTTTTCACAGAGTTACAGTGTGTGTTGGTACAAATACTTTACACATTGCTTCTGAAGTTAAGCCTGCCTGCTCATGACAAGCTACCAAGGGGGTGAGCGGGGGTTAACTGAGTGTGATTCTCCTTTCCCTGACTAGAGTGAGGGTCCTTGCTTGGACGGGGGTAACCTCACTGCCAACCAAAGACCCCATTTCTAACATTGGTGATCAGCGGTTGGGATTGGAATTGTATTTGTATTTGACATACAATGATTAAGTGTGCACTACTGTTTTCGGTGCAGACCATTACGTGACCACATACTACTTGTCTTTGTGATTTTTGCTTTTTTCTGTTTTTTGGATTTTTTCCCTACTTCCTTTTTGTGGTAATCCTTGATTAACTTTTGAACTCCATTTGGGAACTTGTTTTCTGCCTTTGGAACTTTGCACTTTTAACTCTTCATCATGTCTCAATCTGGAGATGCATCAGCTGGAGCTGCCTTTGATTTAGGGAAACTGGAGAGCTATACCGTTACCCAGTTGAGGCAGTTCTACAAACACCCTGCTTGTCCCATTAGGGGCTCCACCAGGAAGGAGGATCTGCAAAAAGCACTGAGGGCCTGGGTAACAGCCAAGGAGGGTGAGGGGCACACAGAGGAGGAGGAGGATGCGGAGGCGGAAAAGCAATCCATTCACCATGGTGTAGTGGGTGGGCCTGTCATGTCCAGGGAGAGGGTCTCCAGGGCAGGTAGCAGTGTGTCATCCAAGGGTCTGACTCCTTAAGAGTTGCAGGACAGACAGGCAGATAGGGCTCACAGTTGGAGTTGGAGAAAATGAGTATGGCCATAGAAGAAAAAAAGTTGTTGCTGGCTCATGAGCTCAGCTTGAGGGAGCTGGATCAGAGGAGCCAGTCTAGTAGGGATGATGGCAGCAATAACAGTACAGCCTGAGAGGAGGGTTCACATCCCTAAGGACGTTGTGAAAGATTACAAGAGGGAGGATGACATACTCTTGTGGTTTAAGGGGTATGAGTCTGCTCTCCATATGAATCTGGTCCCTGAAGCTCATGGGGGGGGTCTGTGGAAACACTTCGAGGTAGAGGAAAGGGATACTCTTACATCCTTAGGGGATCCCCAGGGGCTCACTTACCCTTTCATGAAGGACGCCCTGATCACAAGGTATAATCTCACCCCTGATCAGTATAAGGACAAGTTTAGGTACTGTAAGAAGAAGGAATCCCAAACATGGTTGGAATGTATTGATTATTTTTGCAGGTTACTGGATGGTTGGGTGAAGTGCAATAAGGAAACAACATATGAAGGTCTTTACAGTTTAACTGCTTGGGAGCACTTGTACAACTTATGTTTTCCAGAGCTGCGCCAGCACCTATTTGACAGCAAGCTGACTGGCCCCAGGAAGCTTGCGCAGTAAGTGGACCACTGGGAGAGCACCAGGGTCCAAAAGAGGTATGGGGGAGACCATGCCAGGGGCGGGCAGAGACCTCATCAGAAGAAGTGGGGGGGTAAGCGTAAACAGGGGGAGTTCTCAAAAAGGCCCCAACCTAGTTCCCAGGGTAAAGATTTCCAGCCCCAAATAGAAAAGAAACCATGGGTCTCTACAGGGAAACCTGCAGAGAAGGGGTCCCGCAAGTGGTTTGCATTTGATCAGGAGGATCACATGAGGGGGGAACCCCAAATGTCCCAAGTGGACACCAGCACCCACTGGTGCTCAGTCACAGGATTTGGCCAGAATAGTGCTTGGGGAGGAGTTGGTTCCAGATGGGTGGGAGCCAGCTGAGATGACCCTTGTCTCACTAGGGACAGTGAGGTGGTCCAGAGGACCCTCATACCTGATAGCTGAAATACAGGCGGTGGGTGACCATCAATGGAAAGAGAGTGGAGGCTCTGAGAGACACATGAGCCAGTGTGACTACTGTGAGGAGTCACCTGGTGTCTGAAGAGCAGATAGATCCCCATGTACTTCACGAAGTAGTTGCCGTAGACAACTCAAAGTGCCTGTGCAGAATGGTGCAGGTTCCCTTTGAATGAGGGGGTCTCAAGTTCCTTGAAGGCAGCTGTGAGTCCAACCATGCTGTTGATTGTTTCTTGGCAATGACCTGGAGGATTCCCCTTGACAGGGGGTGTAACGGCAGTCACACTGGAAAATGTTTGGTCTGCATGGGTGGGCCTGTGTGTCTACCCGGTCTATGGCATCTCTTCAGGGAGATCAGGAGACCCTGGAGCCTGAAAGAGTGGCCCAGCTGTCTGCCAGAAGGAGCAAGGGCAAGGGGCACAGGAAACCGGCCCCAGAAGCTCCCACAGTCTAGGAGGACACTGAACCTGAGGGGGAGGCCCTGGAGCCCACAGGGGAACAGGTGGCTGAACTGGATGAGGTCCCTGAGTTGTCACAGTGGCAGCAGGAAGGTGGGCCCACCAGGGAAGCATTCTGTGAGGCACAGAAGTCACGCCCTACTCTGGAGGGTTTGCAGCAGCAGGCTGCAGACCAGGAATCTGGCAAGGAGCCTGGATCACATTTGATTTACTGGGAGGATGGCCTCCTACTTAGCGAGCCTAAGGTTCCTGAGCCTGGGTCAGCCCATGTGCTGGTGGTACCCCAGTGCTTCAGAGCCTTCCTTCTGGGTCTGGCTTATGATGTGTCTTTAGCTGGTCATTTGGGGCAGGACAAGACAGACCTTTGAGCGGCTTGTTACCCACTTCTATTGGCCCCAAATGTGCAGGCGCTCTGATGCTCATTGTAGGTCTTGCCCAACTTGTCAGGCAAGTGGCAAGAGTTGGGGGAAATGTGAAGCTCCCCTCCAACCTTTCCCTGTGGTTAGTACCACCTTTGAAGGGTTGGTATTGACACTGTGGGGCCTCCCGATCTCAAGACAGCCATGGGCAACAGGTTTCTTCTGGTCTTGGGGACCATGCCACCCAGTCCCTGACGCCATTCCTCTCAGATTGATCACTGCCCCTGTGGTGGGCCGTGCATTGATGGAGGTTTTTACCCGCATGGGGTTCCCCAAGGAGGTGGTGTCCGATAGGTGTACCAACTTCATATCAACATATCTGAAGTCTCTGTGGAAGGTGTGTGGGGTAACGTACAAGTTCTCCACACCTTACCACCCCTAAAGCAATAGTCTGGTTGAGAGATTCAACCAAACCTTGAAGGGCATGATAATGGGCCTGTCAGAGCCCTTGAGGCAGAATTGGGAGGTCCTCTTGCCATGCCTTCTGTTCGCTTACAGGGAGGTGCCTCAAAAAGGGCTTGGCTTTAGTCCTTTTGAACTGTTATATGGCCACCCTGTGAGGGGACCTTTGAGTCTGGCTAGGGAGACTTTAAAGAAAGGCCCCTAGTAACCCCCCACCAAGGATATCTTCAGTTGCATGCTGGCTCTGAGAAACCAGACTGCCCACTTTAGGAGTCTCGCCCAGGAGAACCTGGAAGCAAGCCAGGAAGACATGAAACGCTGGTATGACCAGAATGCCACTCTGGTCGAGTTTCAACCTGGTCAGAAAGTGTAGGTGATGGCACCAGTGGAGCCTAGGGCGCTCCAGGAGAAGTGGACTGGGCCATTTGAGGTGGTAGAGCGCAAGAGTGAAGTCACCTACCTGGTGGACTTGTGGAGTCCCGGGAACCCTTTAAAGGTCCTGCATGTTAACCAGCTCGAGCCACACATTCAGAGGACTGAATTGTCCATGCTCCTAGCTACAGATGATGGGGTGGAGGAACAGAGTGAACCTTTTCCTGACCTCCTGCCTGGCAAGAGAAAAAGTGATCTTCTCCCCCTCCCTGACCCAGGAGCAGCAGAGGGACTGTCGCCAGGTTTTGGGTCAGTTTGCCTCACTGGTCTCCCTGATCCCAGGGGCCAGACACCTATGTACACACAATGTGGACACTCGGGACAGTCCTCCTGTTAAACACAAAGTTTACAGAGTGACTCACAGGGTAAGGGCTAACATTTAAAATGAAGGACCATATTTATACTTTTTTGATGCAAAACTGCGCAGACGCAGTTTTGCGACACAAATTTGGCAGCCGGCTAACGCCATTTCTTTGTGCCGTGCGGGCGTTAAATTTATACTTTGACGCACGGCGGCGCAAACCACAGGTGTCATTCTTTTTGACTCAAAGCAATGCGCCACGTCATAAAGAAAAACGACATTAACGCTGCAAACATGACTGTGAGCCGGTTTATGACGTCGCAAACAGCAAGGTGCCGGTTTTTGATGCAATACAGCAAAATGTGCTAAGGAGAGCCAAAATGGATCCCAGATGCTTGCACAGACCCCAGGAAGATGACAACAGACCAGGAACCAGCCAGGAGGACCCACACAAGACCCAGGACAGGGAGAAGAAGAAAAGAAAGTGTCGCTTCAGTGCAGAGGAGCAGGAAATTCTGGTGAAAGAGGTGACGGAACACCAGCACCAACTGTTTGTCACCTCAAAGTTGCCAATTAGTAGGAGAGAGGCAATATGGCAACAAATTCAACATTGTGGCAGAAGTACTGAAAACAGTCATCAAGTGCAAGAAATGCTGGCATGACTGCAAGCGCAGGACCAAGGAAAAGATGGCCAGGAACAGGAAGGCAGCACTGCAGACTGGAGGTGGGAGTCCAGCACCACAGGAGGCCCCGGACCACATGGAGGAGATGGTGGCAGCCGTCATCCCTGAGGAGATCGTCACAGGGATTCAAGGACAGGACAGCGCAGACTACCAGGAGACAACACATATGCAGGGTAAGTCGCATGGGGAACTAAAATGCCTAATTGTTAACTGCAACCGGGGGGGGACATACCCAGTACACAATGCATGGAAGTCATGATATTCAGGGAGTGGCGTGGTTAAAGGAGCACGGTACAGGGGCATGGCCTGTTCAGAGGAAAGCTGGGGCACAGTACTACCCTACACCAACAACCTTTGCATGGGGTATACTGCCATGCCAAGGATGTTGGAAAGGTAAAGCTAGGCCCGGAGGGTAGGGTACAACGTAAAACTGGCATGCTGTCACATGTCAGCCAGAATTCTCCCTACATGAACTAGGGCCCAATTAACAACCTCTGGCCGTATCTGCAAGTGGAATTTAACATTGATAACAGTTGCCATTACCACCTCTGCTGTGTGTGCAGGTCAAGTAGCTAATGGCAGTAACATCCCCATGGATAAAACACACCCAAATTAGAGGGTTCAGGATGACATTATCAATCCCCTGAAATCAATACAAATGTTCCAATCCTGTCAAATGTGATTGTCCATAGTTGCTACAAACATCAGCCATTGTCATAAACAATATGAGGTACACAGCACTAATGTCATACCCATGCTGCATATGTCAGGGTCCACCTTATGCCTGGGTCACAATAGCTCCAATGACACCATGCAACATCCCAAATGTCATACTGCTCAGACAACAGCATTGAGGGGGAGGACATATGTAACTAGTTACAGAAATACACCCGTACAATCAGAGGAGGAAATGGAACACTGGTAGGACCATCAGTGCAATCCAATGTAGCACACATTTCCCAACATCAGCAGTACACACTACCAATGCTGACATCCATATCGTGCCGTACTAATGCAATACATAGTATATGCTAGATCTCAGCAACATATAGGTGGATGTGAAATATCAGAGACTGGGGCAGTTCCAGAATGTTAAGTGTGGTGCAAGTGCCATCAGAACACCCATAGCCAGTGAAAGGCCTCACCATGAGAATGGAAGTCGACAGAGGTTTAGTAGGACAAGAAGGTGGCAATTCACAATTTGGCCAGAACCAACACCTAGAGGATGTGGTGCTGACAAGTCCACAAACTGACCACAATACATGTGACATGCAGGTGGGGCATAGGCCTGGGAGAATGCTAATATAAAAGACAGGAACAATGAACAGGAACCAAGGTCACAATGTGACAATAATAGGAAGGCAGCCACGTCACATTACAAATCCCACAAAAAAGATACACTAATTGTACCATATCTCATTGCAGAGGATGATGGCTCTCCTGTGGATGTGCCTGTCCAGGACTACCCTGAAGACATAGATGACGAGCTGACGAACATCAGCCAGCAGACCCTCCAAGATGTCCTTGGAACTCTCCAGACCCCACCTTCAGTCACAAGGAGGAGCACAGAACTAGCAGCCATCACAGAGGACCCACCCACCACCCCAATTGTACGACCTGCCAGCTCCAACCCAGCTGAGGACTCTGATGACACTGGCACCAGCTTTGAGAGAACTGTAGTTGGAGTACAGCGGGAGCTGTCCAAGGAGGTGCGGGTGGGGATGGAAAATATGGCAGCCAGCCTAGAGGGGGTGCATTCGTGCATGATGTCAACTGCAGAAAAGGCAGCAGCCATGCACGGGTGAACAACAATCTTGCAGGAACTTGAAAAAATGTTGAAGGAAATCAGCACAGCTGTAACAACAATCCTGTCAACGTGTGCACAAATGCAATATTGAACCCCTCAAGACCGACCTGGCTGCCTACCACAGTGATGTGACTGCTATTCTTAAGAACCAGCAGCTCCTCCTTGCTGCAGTACTGCCCTTAATAGCCCTACAGTTAGCAGGTACCGGGATGTCTGACTCCAAGGCTTCAAACACTGAGGTGTGTGTTGCCCCTTCACAAACACCACCACCAAGGGCAGAGGAGACAACACACACATCAGAAGATGAAGATGTGGAACAGATCACCTTCACCCATAAGAGTACCCAGTAGCACTAGTCCCTGCCACATGGCCACCTATAACCAAGGTCCTGTGCTTTGTAAAATGCCAGTCTTGTAACAACTGTACTCAAGCACTGTTCTTCAGCCCACTGTTTATCTTGTCACCCTGCCCTGTGATTGTCTCTCACTAACTCATTGGCAAATCCTGTCCCTCTGCACTGTCTGACACTTCACCCCAGCATGTCCAATGACATGTCCTTTTGCACTTGTGTAGGATCACAAAGGAAGGTGTCACACTAATGGACTTACAATCATGGACAATGTACATATAGCACTACAGCACTTTAAAATAAATAGCACTTACACAACAACTTTGCCTCTGTGTAATGTGACACATCACCCGTGAGGTAGATCAGTGATGTTTACCTCAGGTCAGTGATTATAGATTGTCAATACACCTGACCTGAAAGAATGTTGGCTGATAACTATGCTCAGTGGTCTGGATTGTACCATCAGCTGCCCTTCCTAAGGGTTATTTCTGAGGAAAATAGAAACTATACACCATAATGATGTGTTGGACAGAATAATGCTTCCTCAAGGGATGTCCAAGCCAAAAATTATTGCCTTCAAATTTTTCTTCAAGCCAAACCTTACGTATGTGACATTTGACCCAAATTTTACCTAACACACACCATACTGCATGAATGGATGTTTATGAGTTTACATACAAATATGTAACCGGGCTGAACATTGTAACAAATGATAGGTGTGAGTTATGTATACTATACTACATGAGAGCATACTACCACTCACCTTACAAGGATTCGATTGGGCATCAGGTTGCAGGCAGACTTAACACAGTGTCGTCAATACCAATTCTGGTAGCAAAGTATGTTACATTAAAAAAAATACATCAAAAATTAACAACACTTCGGGATCAATAGTAACCGTGAGTGGTGGGTGCAATGAATGGCAGCATCTTTGCAAAGTAGCTTTGGTGTAGCTGCCAATGTAACAGCTCAGTTGGGATTTGGTTGCAACATGGGACAGAAAAGCTAACACAAAAGAGACACTGTTCACTCATGCCAAGGCCCTGATCCCCAAGCATGTGACACATACTGTAAAGGGTTACCTAAATATTTATTAAACAGTAAAAACAGAAGCTAAAAGCAGGGGAAACACCTTACCTGACGTAACCTAACCTATCCTAACTACACATTACCCACAACAGGCCATAACTAACCTAAGCTAAACTTACTTATCACATTTAACGAAACGATCTAAACATCAACCCCCCAACCCCTTATAAGTCGGGACACATGGAGGACAACATATACTAACCTAAACACATACTATCTTATACCAAACAAATATATATTTTTTTGTATTTTTATAAATGTTTTTTCTTTAAAAAAAAAAAATCAAAAACCCAACATCATCCCCCACCCACCCACGTAATAAAAAACAGATATTAAAAGTATCATACCCCCACCCCCCCACCCACTACTACTAACTAAACTAACAGCCTATACTAACCGAACACTAAGCCCCCTGAACCCACTTATTAAAAGAACCAGGAAAGAGGAGGGAGGGGAGGGAATCATGGCTGAGGGTATATTGTCTACAAGTTTGCCCTCTGCAGGGTCTTTTTTATGGCACGCACCCTCCGATTTACTTGTGCCACCTCCTGCTGCAGCCTGGTCATTTTCCGGAACATACGGTCCAAGTTCCATTGCATCTGTTGAAAAGCTGCTGGGTCAATGACTGCAGCAGGGGTGGTCTGGGTGCCAGTTGAGGAAGTATGTCCCCTTGTTGGTGCCATGCCTGTAGGAGGAGGTGCAGGTGGTGCTGTGACAGGTCCTGCAGCAGTGGAGGTTTACGGTCCAGCAAAGGTGCCTGCTAAGGTTGGTGCCACCTGGGTGGTAGTGGTGGTGCTGGTGGTGGTGGCTGTGGTGGACACGGAAGGGCCCCCTTGGGCAAATGCCCTCCACACTCCGGAGGCTGTTTCATGGCGATAATGCCTTGCCATGTTGCGGAACCCTGACTCCACATCCAGAATGTGGCGGTAACGCATCGCCCTGTGCTGAAACTTCCGAATCTGGATGGGATTCATATTGGCAGCTGTTAAAACAAATAGAAAACCAAACATTAGGTACTTCATTGTGTTATATGGCTCCAGAAGTAAATCAGACAATACATCTAATGTACCAGAAACAGGCCATATAATCATACAGATCATTGATTGTCCCTGAGGAAGTACATGCCAATGCAGCCTACACATGTCCTATCAAACAGCACAGCAATACTCTAAAAGATGGGTAACAACTTGAATGACTTATGCATCATTGTTCAGGCATTTGTCAGGTAAAAATAAATGCTGCAAGTCCTCCACCACTGACAGGCCAACTAATGACTATCTTCTTGATGACAATCAAGGGCCACAAGATCTGCAAGTTGTAAATGGAATTGCCAGGATAGAATGCAGTTGCTAATCATGAGTGGGCATCCTAGGTTTGGACAAGTCACTTACAGATTTACATGTCTGTGTACTAAACTTGGATCATCAGTCCTAGGTACACTTTTCACAACCCTAAGCCTGTGCCCGGTGGGGGGGGGGGGGGCAGGCAACAAATACTTTCAAACAACAAGGACACCCAGGAAGCTTTGGACAGCTGTACATGGGTTAGGCAAACCACCACAGGTAAGGAGGAAGTCCAACTAGGATACAGCCAAACCTTGGACAATCCCATCCACACTTATGTTTGGAAATGCAGAAAATTGTCAGCATCATTTCCTACCAGTAACACATGACTTACAACAAGCAGATAGATACAAGCACACATCTGGCCATGAGCTGCATGCACACCTAGGTCATTGTACTCAAGTGCCTCATACTTGTAGCACAACATTTGGAGCTACATGCTGCTTGGAAGTCAAACATACAGTCAAACATGTTCATTCGTAAATAGGGAAGCTGAAGTCTGTGGGTAAGACTTTGGCATCCCTATTCTGTGAGAATCAGGGTCTGACTTGCTGACTAAATCACAAATATGGTCCTCTGCTACATTTTCTGATTTTATGTTTTATCCACAAAAGTCATCCCTATTCACATGGCCGTGCCTACAGGACTGACCTACAATCCCAAATTATGACAATACGCTAATGATTGCCAACTCAAAGATGGGGAAAAAATTATACTCCACTCAAGGAACATATCCGATCATTGACCAGCACATCACACCTTGCTACGTGTCCAAGACACAGGAGTCAATCACACAACAGCAGCAAACACAACACAGAACAGACATATCAACACTTGCTGGAGATGTCTGGGTCCGCAAATCGAGCCACCTCTCCAATAGTGTAGGGGGCAGGTCCACCTGTAAGGCATGGAAGGGAGAAACGTGCTCAATGTCTGTGCACCGTACAACACTTCCAAATACAAATACTATGTGTAATATTAAATCAGAAAGTCAAGCTTCTCAGACATGATGATACTGCATCCGACATACCACTGAAAACATGTACAGACCCGGGGACTCCAGTGAGTGATAAACACATATCTGCACAAATGCAGTGGTGCTAACTATCATGTGGTGGCAAACATGCTCCATCATTAGTTAGCAGACTCATTCATGGAGTGTATTCCTCTCATCATGTGTATCCATGAGAGACATGCAAAGCCTCTTTCCTGGAGGACTGCAATACCAGTCACCCAGCTATTGAGACTAAGACCAATTTAAAACACAAAGGTACAATGTACAGAGGGCCAGGGACAGTTGTTAGCCCTCAATTTGTATAATTTGCTTCATTTTATGTGCCACAGCCATGGTAAGTTGCACCAACCATAGAGATATGAACCCGTGTGCATAACTTTTGGCATCCATCCCTAATTTATTGTGGCACTACAAAGTCCAAATATCAGTCTAAGATGTTACCTGAGGTCAGCTATAACTTGTTATGTATGCATCAGAATCCAGTTCAGACATGTATCCGAAAAAATTGAGGGACACAATATTTCTTGAAAATATCTGGATTTAAAACATGTGTTTCCTGGTACACTCACAGACCATGCATGAAACATATGTTAGAGTCACATTTGCATCATCTATTGACGTGAAGGCAGCACTAATTTACAGGCTCCTGTTGTGTTTCGTAAGTTAGTATAGCTGTTGCGTCAACAAATGATGGTAATGTGTAGTCATTATTGTATATCTCACAGGCAACTGTATGTTTAACTTGCATTCCACATGTCCAAAAACATTGCCTGCAGCATATGAACAAATCTGCTACTGTCACCACAGAGCATTTAAATGTGCACATTACTATGATTTGTACTCACCAACAGGGCCACAATCCCCAGGTAGTCCAGCAGGTCTTGCTCCCGGGCAGCCAGGTCAGCCCAACGGTGTTTCAGCTGGTGGTCGTTGCGCTGTGTGTTATAGATTCGCTTTAGATGGTACAGGACCATTGCCCACCAGAGCCTCCTTGCCCCTGTGTGATACCCCTGTATCACACGCCCACCTGCTTCGATCATTAAGGGTAGGAAGTGGCACACCAGCCAAATAAAGCCACCCAGCTCCTCCTCTCCCATCCTGCCAAGAAGAGGCCTACCCAACATACTTGCACACAAAAAGGGAATAAAGGGGTACAGAGGAGAATGGAGGGAAAGTAGGAGAGGAAAATGCAAAACAATTAACAGAACACAGCCCAACTATCCCCAAACTAACACTACCCACAACAGACTCCCAACAGTGCAAAGCCAAATTTAGACACCAGAAATGACCAAAAAAACACTTACAACACACAAAATACCACAGACACTTAGGAAACACAAAAATACAATTTAAAGAGCACACAGGAGACACATTCACAAAATGCACAGAGAGACAAGTCAAAACACAGCCACACAGTCAGGAAATATCATAGACTGCAAAGTGAAAGTGAAAGTACACCCACTGTACCAATTCTGTAAACAGGATCTCCTATTACATCACTTCCTGCCTCAAATGCGGTGCATTTTTAATCTTATGCATGAATATTTTTTTTTTTTACGCACATGCTTCGAAATAACCCTTCATTCATATTTTGAAATATGTTTCATACTTAACCAATTTCAGGGGGTACAATGTGGGAATTACCGCTCAGGGCCAATGGATGTTTTATGGCAAGGAGTGTCATTTTTGATGCATATGTGTCATTTTTTGACGCATGTGCGTCTTTTTTTACTCATATGCGTCAAAATTTCTGTCTTTGACTGGGTTTGGGTCATTTCTTATTTGTAATAGTACATGACAGGTGTGACAATACAGAGATAGGCTGATTGCACCAACATTATCCATTCCGGTGTATGGGCACTTGTGACAGATCATACTATTGTGGACCATGATCCTCTACTTGTTGTACCGGTTTTGCACTCTTCACTGATGCAAGAGATGGCTAAACGTGTGGAATGCAATTAAGTATTACCAAGTTTGGGCATGTTTTGCGTCAAGAGAGGATAGCAAGGCTACTCAACTCAATACAGTAACTCAATGCCTATGTGTCGATGTGTGTGATTTGGCTCTTACTATTGTAGTTGTCCCACTGTGTGAACATCACAAGATGCATTTTTGCAAATCTGCTTGTGTGCATGTGGAGTCAATGTGTCTAACCATCAGATGCTATTCAGTGTGGAAATGAGAGAGGAAATGTGTTTGTCATACACGTTGCAACAAATGCTGTGTGCACTTCCTAGGTTTTTTGGAACATAAGCACCACCAATGACAAAACATGAACAGGATAGATAGCAGACGGTTGATCATGGCAATGTTCCAAAACTAAGCCATCACAAGTCCTAGAATGTTGGATACTACTTCCTAGGCACTTGTTTGTTTACTACCCATGAGTCAGGCATGGGATAATGCTATGTGGGTATGGTGTTTGTGACACCGAGTCTCAAATACAATCCACAAATGTCATGTCACGCCACAGTTGGAGTCATATAAATGAGCCATGTCTCTCCTGTGGCAGTGGAGGACCAGCAAACCAAGCAGCACATGTTCACATATTTCCAGTGGTAAAATGCACAAAGGTGTCCGGTTCAAGTGTGTGGGCCAATGTTTAGCCTGTATCATTATTGGGGTCCAGGTTGTCACAGTTACGTGCAGGTCTAGTCATGAGTCTGTGGAGCCATTTCCTGCATCGACAAAGTATCCTTCACAGCTCAATTGAAGGAAAGCCATTGAGGAATTGAGAACACACATGGGGATAGTCCAGCTATGGCACTGCAGACGTGTTATGAGACTGACAACAGGGCAACCTTGGTGTGCTGACAAAGTTAATGGATCAGGAATTGTAAACCGGTAGGTTTACTCACAACATTTGTACACAGGTTGGCCTTTAAAATTTCCACTGCATCCGGGAACATCAGTGCCTCTGTGCTGATTAATCTCACAGCTATTCACCACGCAAGCCCCATCAATATGTTGGGGGCAATGTGAATCAACGTGTGGACTGTCAGGGTCCTAACATGTGTTTAGCAAAACAAAAGGATGATGGACGGAGTGCTGAACAATGCAAACACTCACCCCCAGTCACAGATCTGGGTTTAATCCATCGTTCTTTTGCTCACCATGCCACCCCAGTTAGGACCCAGCCATATGCAAAGGATGCCAAAGGTCCTCTCGAATATGGTGCGTGTCCTTCGATGTGCCTCATTATAGGCACACTCTGCTGCAGTGCTTAGGTTTGTAAATGGGGTCATGATCCATGGCTGGATCCCATACCCCTGATCAGCTGAAAGAGAAAATGAGTGAGAACATTTTGATGTTGCTGGCACCATGATTATCACTTAGCATGGCAGTTGTTCTCTTGTGTTGTCTGTGACTTATCTGTGTTTGTGTTATCGTGTGGAATCCTGGGCTTCTAGGATGTACCATCAGCATTTGGTTGTTTCCTTATCTGGACGGGTGTTTGGCTGATTGACCGGATGTCAGCAGTTTTTTTGTAGAGTTGCAGTACATTTTGTACTCCCTTGCATTATGTACTGTGAAAGAGGTGTCCATGTGTCTTAACTGGGGGTGAGATGATAGTTGCATACACAGAATCAATTCCACAGTGGTGATAACATGGTGGCATCTATATACCCTGGACATCCCATCCAATTTCACATTTGCAATAGAATTATTTAAATATCAGTGAGACCCTTAGATTTGGCAAGGTGACAATGTACAACACATCTCAGTACGTTGTTAGCACTGACGTGTTGACATTTGACCAGGCACACATTTCACATGTGTGACAAATTCTCTGCAGACCTATTTCTCTGCCCTTGCCAAGTCAACTCAGGTTGGAACGTATACCAATACTACTCAACATGTTCTAGTTCAGCTGGCTAACTTGGTTGTGAGGTTGTCATTTTGAGTGTCAGAAGGTCCGTATGCCTGTACATCTGTTGTGTGTGTGTGAAATTGTCTCAATCCGTATGTGTAGGAATGTGCACTTTCAATATTGTCACATCAATATGTGTTCTTTGCACAGTCCACTTGCTTATTGGTAGTGGGCAATGTGAGAGCAGAAGTGATGTGAGATATTGGTACAGCCTCAATGATTCCATGTCACCTTCATTGTATTCATCATCCTGCGTGTTTGACCTGCAGCATAACACATTACACACCCCTTACACAGTACGTATTTGTTGGAAGGGTGTTTGATTGAGTGGTATTGATGTGATGTTGGAAGATTTATCTTCCAAGTTATACTGCCAGTTAAGGCAATGTCATTGTCACTGTGTGGTTTTCAATTGTTCCATTGTGTCTCTGGAGTGGCATTGGTTGTTATTTGGTTCTGTCATTTGTCCATAGGTGCATATCCAAATGGGTCAGAATATCACACATGCCTAGCAGTGTCACAACCTCATTGTCTTCCTGGCCAAGTGTTGATGTCGTGGTGTATGTGTTGTGTGTCCTAGAGGGTTGCTGTGTATATAAGTAGGTTTCTGTACTTACCAACAAGTAGGCCATTTCCATATCATCCATCCTGGAAGTGTTGATTGTTGGTGCAGTGATGGAAGATGAATTAATCATGTACACTCCCAGGATACTTTGCCACGATGTGGGTGATCAAACCCCGGTGATCGACAATGGCCTGCACATTGATGGAGTGTGTGTGCTTCTTGTTGCGGTATAGATTTTCAGTTGCAGCAGGTGGCACAATGCGTACATGTGCAGTCAATGACACCAAGGACGTGTGTGAAGCTGTTGATTTGGTAGAAGCCCTGTTTTGTCTCCTGCTGCTTCTGCTGTGTGTTGGGGAAGCTGATGTGGCAGGGTGTGAGGGAGATGATGGCATCCAGCACCTTGGGAAGGAAGGCGGAGAATGAGGGTTGTGAGATCCCGGCAACCAGGGCACCAGTGGTTTGAAAGGAGCCACTTGTCAACATGTGGAGTACAGCTAGCAGCTTGGTTTCTGGTGGAATGGTGCGGGGTGTCTGCATGCTGGGGTCCAACCGTGGCTCAATGTTGCGCAGCAGCTGCTTAATGGCTTGCCAGTTGAGCCTGTACTTCTGGATGATGTCTTGTTGGCGGAGTCCCAGAAGGGATGTCCTGGTGCGGAATATCTTCTCCTGCCTTCTGCGTTGCCTTTGGAGTCCCTGCTTGTTTTGTAGAAGCTGCTGTTGTTGATCCTGTGCTCTGCGTCTGCATGCATGCTGGATGAAAAGCACCTCCATGTCTTCCATGTACCCACTTGCCAAGCCTAAACCTTCCATTTTCTTACATGTAAGACACCCCAAAGGTAGGCCATGGGTAGCCCCATGGGTAGGGTTGTAGTGTATGTTTAAGATAGGACATATACTAATGTGTTTTATATGTCCTGACAGTGAAATACTGCCAAATTTGTTTTTCACAGTTGCAAGGCCTATCTCGCTCACAGGTTAACATGGGTGATGCCTTTAAATATGAATAAAATGTAGATTCCCTTTGGGAGCAGATAGACATGGAGTTTGGGGTCTCTGAACTCACAATTTTAAAATACATCTTGTAGTGAAGTTGGTTTTTAGATTGTGTATTTGAAAATGCCACTTTTAGAATGTAAGCATTTTCTTGCTTAACCCCTTCTGTGCCCAGGATGTAATGGATACGTCCTGAGGCACAGTGCTCGTGTGCCCAGGACGTAACCATTACGTCCTGGGCCCAGAGCCCAGAGGGAGCGCTAGCGCTCACTCTGTGGGGTTACCCCCCAAAGGCAGGGATGGAAGGGGAAGCCCTTCCCCTTCCACCCCCACCCCCCTGTAATGACGTCAGCTCATGATCGTGGGCTGAGATCATTACACAGTGCGGTCGCACTGGAAGCCATTTGCTTCCAGTGCGACGAAGGGAGAAACAGGTGAGTTTCTCCTCGGCGGGTGGGGGGTTTGGGACAAAGAGGCACCGGGGGAAGGGAAAGGAAAGGCTTTTCCTTTCCCCCGGTGTCTCTTTGAGCATTCCTGCTGCCCGAACGCATTGCGATCGGGCAGCAGCAATGCCCACTAGACGCCAGGGATTTTTTTCGTTTTTTTTTTTTCTGTGCAGTTTGTGTTTCGGGAGCGGCCCCATGGGCAAGGGTCGCTCCCATTTGGGGGCATGTATGTGTGTCCATTTCAGCCCCTCTTGGGGGCAGAATCCACTAGACGCCAGGGATTTTCCTTTTTTTTGTTGTACTTTCTTGTTTGTGCGTTGGGGAGCGGCCCCTTGGGCAAGGGTCACTCCCATTTGGAGGCATGTTTCTTGTGGCCATTTCTGCCCCCCTTGGGGGCAGATCAGCCTATTATTTTTAGGCCGGTCTGCCCCCAAGGGGGGCAGAATCCACTAGACACCAGGGATTTTGTGTGTGTGTGTATATTTCTAATGTTTTGCGTCGGGGAGCGGCCCCTTGGGCAAGGTTCCCTCCCATTTTGGGGCATGTTATCTGTGGCCATTTCTGCCCCCCGCAGATCAGCCTATTATTTTTAGGCTGATCTGCCCCCAAGGGGGGCAGAAACCACTAGAACGCCAGGGATTTTTTTGTGTATGTTTATATATGTGGGGGTGGGGGTGTCCCCTTGGGCAAGGGGCGCCCCCCAAAGGGGGCATTGAACTGTTGGCCATTTCTGCCCCACTAGGGGGCAGATGGGCCTATTTTTTTAGGCCCATCTGCCCCCAACGGGGGGCAGAAGCCACTTAGACACGAGGGATAGTGTGTGTGTGTGTTAGGGGATGGGGGGCAGTACCTTGGGCAAGGGTTGCCCCCTCTTTGGGGGCACGTGTATCTAGGGCATTTCTGCCCCCGGGGGCAGATCGGCCTATTATTTTTAGGCTGATCTGCCCCCAAGGGGGGCAGAAACCACTAGAACGCCAGATAATTTTTTAATGTTTATTTATGTGGGGGGCGTCCCCTTGGGCAAGGGGGGCATTGAGCTGTTGCCCATTTTTGCCCTCCTTGGGGGCAGATGGGCCTATTTTGTTTTAGGCCCATCTGCCCCCAAGTGGGGGGGCAGAAGCCACTTAGGCACCAGGGATAGTGTGTGTGTGTGTTTTTTTGTTTTGTTTGGGGGGTGGCCCCTTGGGCAAGGGTCACTCCCCATGGGGACACACTACTATTTTCTGCCCTCCTTGGGGCAGATAGGCCTATTTTTTAGTAGCCCCATCTACCCTTATGGCAGAATCCACTTAGGCACCAATTTCTAAATGCGTGATGGTTGGGTGTTTGTCAATTGACGAAGTATTTGTATTTGTGATTAAAAAAAAAATCTCTTTTTTGTTCTAGTTCAAAGCTTTTGCTTTTTTTGCTGTGGCTTCTTGCAGTTTTGGTGGTGGATGACCTGCGGTTTGCATAGTTGCATGTTTTAGGTAAGTAAAAACAATTTACTCCAAAGGAGTATTGTTGCCATGCATGAATGACATGTTTGTAGGTGGTGTACTAAATGCAGGTTTGTGTGTGAAATTGTCCTTAGATTTGTGCATAATGATATTTGTGTTGTCTTATTTCTAATTTGCTTTTCTTTCTTTCTTTTTAGTGGGATATCATTGGTGATTGCTGTGTTTGAGCAGAGTAGTTGCTGGTGAGTCAAGCTTTTTCAGGCAAGTGAGCGGTATAGTTTTTGAGTTTATAGCTCTTGCAGATAAAGCTACACTTTCTTACTTATCTGTAACAGGGCTGGTTGTTGATGGTGCATTTGTCCACTTAATTTTCGTGGGAAAGATCATGGCTAGCTGCAGGATGACTGCTCACCAGGTAGTTGGTATGCTTTTTGAGTCATTGTCTGATCATGATTATGAGACGGACTCTGCATCTGAGGCAGAGGAGGAAGTGAGAGATTCTGGCATGAAGTTTCTGTTGGAGAGGAATTGTCTGATGAGGAAGCCACACTCAGTGCAGATGAAGGGCCTGTTTTAGAGGAGGACACTGATGTGCCATTAGTGCAGCAACCTGGGGCTGAAAGGTTTCCCGTTAGAAGACCTGAACTCTGGGTTGCCCCAAACATGGAGCAGCCAGAGTTGCCTGCCTTTACTGGTCTACTGGGGTGTAGAGTCAATACAGATAACTTTTTGCCTGTCAATTTCTTTGAGTTATTTGTGGATGATGTGTTTTTGGAAGAGATTGTTGAGCAGACTAATTTGTATGCGGAGCAGTATTTGAGGGACAACGCTGCTAGACTTAGGCCACACTCTAGAGCTACCCAGTGGATTCCCACAAATTTGGAGGAGATGAAAAGGTTTTTGGGTTTGACTCTTTTGATGGGGTTGATAAGGAAGCCATCACTGGCTTCTTATTGGTCTACTAGTCCCTTGATGGCAACAGCTATATTTCCTGCAACCATGAGTCGTAATCGGTATTTGCTTCTTCTTAGGATGCTGCATTTTATTGACAATGCATTAGCCTTGCCACAAGATCACCCTGAATCTGACCGTCTATTTAAGATTAGGCCTGTTGTTGATCATTTTGTAGATCGGTTTTCAGAGGTCTATGTTCCAGGCAAAGAAATAGCTGTGGACGAGTCTTTGGTCCTCTTTAAGGGTCGTTTGGTTTTTAGGCAGTACATTCCTAGCAAGAGGGCACGATGTGGAATTACATTGTATATGCTGTCTGAAAGTAGTACAGGATATGTGTATAATTTCTGTGTCTACACTGGTAGGGTTTCCAGTATTGACCCCCCTGGTTGTCCTCCCACTTTTGGAGTTACTGAGAAAATTGTGTGGGAACTTGGTAGACGACTGTTCAACAAAGGTCACCATTTGTATGTAGATAACTTTTACACTGGAGTGAAGTTGTTCAAGGAATTGTTTAGAGTGGACACTGTTGCTTGTGGCACAATTCGTTGTAACCGGAAAGGCTATCCAAGGGAGCTTGTCTGTAAAAAACTTGTGAGGGGACAGTGCAGTGCCTTGCGGAATGATGAGCTGCTAGCGCTGAAGTTTTCAGACAGGAGGGATGTCTACATGCTACGTACCATCCATGATGGGAGTACTTCCCCCGTGACTGTTTGGGGCCAGGTTGCTGAAGTGCGCAAACCTGTGTGCATTTTAGATTATAATAAGCACATGGGAGGTGTAGATAGAGTTGATCAAAGGTTGGAACCTTATACTGCTATTCGTAAGTCTTACATTTGGTATAAGAAGTTAGCAATTCACCTCTTCCACTTAGCAACTTTTATTGCTTTTATTGTGTTTAAGGATAGGTCTCCAGAGTCAAAGATGATATTTGTGAAATTTCAGGAGTCAGTGATAGAGAGCCTTATTGTGGTGGAACAGGCCATAGTTCCTAGAGAAGCAGTGGTGGAGGATGTGGCTAGATTGAAAGATCGCCACTTTGCTGAGCACATTCCTCCCACACCCAAAAAAAGACTTTCCAGCTAAGAAATGTAGAGTGTGTTTCCAAAGAGGTGTCCGGAGGGAGACTTGAATGTACTGCCCAGATTGTCCTTCAAAGCCTGGGCTGTGTGTGGGTGGTTGTTTCAAGAATTACCACACCCAGAAGAATTACTGGGAACAACCATGAGTGTAAAATGCCTGTTTTGTATTTTTATGTGTTCAGTTGCATGGTTGGCATTTCTGTCATGTACTTAGTTAGAGCTTTTGTGTTTGTAGTTTTGTAATTATTTCTAATTAGTGGTTTCTTTGTTTAAAAAAAAAAAGTGATGCCATTGTGTGTGTAGTGGGGCTTGGCTGACGATGTACATATTGACTTGCTGTTGGCTACTGCAACACACTGCCAGCCAAACACCAGTCCACGCACTCCCATCAGCTGGTGTGATTGCTGTATCAGGCATGTGGGCGTATGTAAGTGATGGGACATTGAGTGTCGCTGTCTGTCGATGCAAGTGTTGTAATGTGCTGGGCCCGTGGCTGGCGGCGTGAATGGTCTTGTGCATGCCATGTATGAAAGGTGTGGGAATGGACTGTAAAGCGGTTGGTGCCTTGCCGTGGCTTTACAGCCCATGAGCTGTGAGTCATTGGTTCAGTTTTTAGGCCTTTCAGTTATTAACAGTGCATTTCAATTTTGTGAAATCTCTTGTTAATAAAATTTGATACACTGAACCATCACTCACCCTTGTGCCAAATTAAACCAGTATGTGTGGTAAAAATTACAAAACCTGCTCCGCTGTAATCAGGCGTCGCAGCACACCTGTGACACGCTAGGTGCCTCGGGTGGGACCCCGATGATGAAGCATGCCACCAACTTAGTTGGTGAGTGAGGGGTCTTTTTAACATAACCTAAGTGCATTTCTTTTCACAATTTTAGTGTTTGGAACATCACATAAGTATGTGGACACACCAAAATGATCTATTGTAAAACTACCTGTGTTTGGGGGGGGGTGGCACCTATGGTTTTGGTCCCGGGAGCGGCCTTCATCTAAGGAAACCTACCAAACCCAGACATGTTTTAAAAATAGACACTCCAAGGAGTCCAAGGAGTTGTGGCTTGCCTGGTTCCCCCAACATTTTCTTACCCAGACTCCTCGGCAAACCTCAAAATGTGCATTAAAAAATCATATTTTCCTCACTTTTCTTTGTAGGATCACCGCTGCTGCACAAATTTCCTACCACCCAGCGTTCCCCTCAGCCCCCCAAGTAAATTGATACCTCACTTGCATGGGACTCCAAAGCAGAGTCAGCCTAAAAGATGTATAAATGAAAAATATGTGCTTATCAACTCGCTATGCTATCCCCTCAATCTCTACACGTTTTTGGCCTTTTTCTGTTGCAGGCACCTGGCCCACGCGCACAATTGAGGTACCATTTTTATTGGGAGACTTGGGGGAACGCTGGGTGGAAGGAAATGTGTGGCTCCTGTCAGATTCCAGAACTTTCAGTCACCGAAATGTGAGGAAAGAGTGTTTTTTTGGCCAACTTTTTAGGTTTATAAAGGATTCTGGGTAACAGAACCTGGTCAGAGCCCCACAAGTCACCCCATCTTGGATTCCCCTAGGTGTCTAGTTTTCAAAAATGCGCTGGCTTGCTAGGTTTCCCCAGGTGCCGGCTGAGCTAGAGGCCAAAATCCACAGCTAGGCACTTTGTAAAAAACACCTCTGTTTTCTGTGAAAAAATGTGATGTGTGCACGTTGTGTTTTGGGCCATTTCCTTTCGTGGGCGCTAAGCCTACCCACACAAGTGAGGTACCATTTTTATCGGGAGACTTGGTGAAACGCTGGGTGGAAGGAAATTTGTGGCTCCTGTCAGATTCCAGAACTTTCTGTCACCGAAATATGAGGAAAAAGTGTTTTTTTGGCCACATTTTGAGGTTTGCAAAGGATTGTGGGTAACAGAACCTGGTCAAAGCCCCACAGGTCACCCCATCTTGGATTCCTCTAGGTGTCTAGTTTTAAAAAATGCACTGGTTTGCTAGGTTTCCCCAGGTGCCGGCTGAGCTAGATGCCAAAATCCACAGCTAGGCACTTTGTAAAAAACACCTCTGTTTTCTGTGAAAAAATGTGATGTGTCCACGTTGTGTTTTGGGCCATTTCCTTTCGTGGGCGCTAAGCCTACCCACACAAGTGAGGTACCATTTTTTATCGGGAGACTTGGTGAAACGCTGGGTGGAAGGAAATTTGTGGCTCCTGTCAGATTTCAGAACTTTCTGTCACTGAAATACGAGGAAAAAAATTTTTGGGGCCAAATTGTGAGGTTTACAAAGGATTCTGGGTAACAGAACCTGGTCAGAGCCCCACAAGTCACCCCATCTTGGATTCCCCTAGGTGTCTAGTTTTTAAAAATGCGCTGGTTTGCTAGGTTTCCCCAGGTGCCGGCTGAGCTAGAGGCCAAAATCCACAGGTTTGTAAAAAAACACCTCTGTTTTCTGTGAAAAAATGTGATGTGTCCACGTTGTGTTTTGGGCCATTTCCTTTCATGGGCGCAAGGCCTACCCACACAAGTGAGGTACCATTTGTATCGGGTGACTTGGGGGAACGCTGGGTGGAAGATTTGTTGCTCCTGTCAGATTCCAGAACTTTCTGTCACCGAAATGTGAGGAAAAAGTGTTTTTTTGCCCAAATTTTGAGGTTTGCAAAGGATTCTGGGTAACAGAACCTGGACAGAGCCCCACAAGTCACCCCATCTTGGATTCCCCTAGGTGTCTAGTTCTCAAAAATGCTCTGGTTTGCTAGGTTTCCCTAGGTGCTGGGCTGAGCTAGAGGCCAAAATCCACAGGTAGGCACTTTGTAAAAAACACCTCTGTTTTCTGTGAAAAAAATGTGATGTGTCCACGTTGTGTTTTGGGCCATTTCCTTTCGTGGGCGCTAGGCCTACCCACCCAAGTGAGATACCATTTTTATCGGGAGACTTGGAGGAACGCTGGGTGCAAGGGAATTTGTGGCTCCTTTCAGATTCCAGAACTTTCTGTCACCGAAATGTGAGGAAAGAGTGATTTTTTGGCCAAATTTTGAGGTTTGCAAAGGATTCTGGGTAACAGAACCAGGTCAGAGCCCCACAAGTCACCCCATCTTGGATTTCCCTAGGTGTCTAGTTTTCAAAAACGCACTGGTTTGCTAGGTTTCCCCAGGTGCCGGCTGAGTTAGAGGCCAAAATCCACAGGTAGGCACCTTGTAAAAAACACCTCTGTTTTCTTTGTGAAAAAATGTGATGTGTCCACGTTGTGTTTTGGGCCATCTACTTTTGTGGGCACTAGGCCTACCCACGCAAGTGAGGTACCATTTTTATTGGGAGACGTGGGGTAACACAGAATAGCAAAACAGGTGTTATTGCCCCTTGTCTTTCTCTACATTTTTTGCTTCCAAATGTAAGGCAGTGTGTAAAAAAGACATCTATTTGAGAAATGCCCTGTAATTCACATGTTAGTATGGGCACCCCAGAATTCAGAGATGTGCAAATAACCACTGCTTCTCAACACCTTATCTTGTGGCCATTTTGGAAATACAAAGGTTTTCTTGATACCTATTTTTCACTTTTTATATTTCAACATTGCAAGGTGCAGCTCATTTATTGGCTCTGGGTACCTAGAGTTCTTCATGAACCTACAAGCCCTATATATCCCGCAACCAGAAGAGTCCAGCTGACGTAACAGTATATTGCTTTAAAACATTTGACATCACAGGAATAAGTTACAGAGTAAAACGTAGAGAAAAATGGCTGTATTTTTCACCTCAATTTCAATTTTTTTTTATTTCAGCTGTTATTTTCTGTAGGAAACACTTGTAGGATCTACACAAATGACCCCTTGCTGAATTTAGAATTTTGTCTACTTTTCAGAAATGTTTAGCTTTCTGGGATCCAGCATTGGTTTCTTATCCATTTTGGTCACTAACTGGAAGGAGGCTGAAAGCACAAAAAATAGTAAAAATGGGGTATGTCCCAGTAAAATGTCAAAATTTTATTGAAAAATTGGGTTTTCCAGTTCAAGTCTGCCTGTTCCTGAAATCTGGGAAGATGGTGATCTTGCCACCACAAACCCTTTGTTGATGCCATTTTCAGGGAAAACAACACAAGCTGCTTTCTGCAGCCCTTTTTTCACATTTTTTTTAAAAAAACCTAAATTTTCACTGTATTTTGGCTAATTTCTTGGTCTCCTTCTGGGGAACCCACAAAGTCTGGGTACCTCTAGAATCCCCAGGATGTTGGAAAAAAAGGACACAAATTTGGTGTGGGTAGCTTCTGTGAACAAAACGTTATGAGGTCCTAAGCGCGAACTGCCCCAAATAGCCCAAAAAAGGCTCTGCACAGGAGGGGGAAAAGGCCTGGCAGGGAAGGGGTTAAACCATTCTGTGACTCTGCTTGTTTGTGGATTCCCTGTCTGGGACAGTTTAACAGTTGGGCTGTTTGCACTTCTCCTCTAGACAGTGACACAAAGGGAGCTGAGGTGTAGCCTGCATATACTGATGAGCCATCTGGGCTGAGGGGAGGGGAGAAGTGGTCACTTACACCTGAAAGGGCTGTGCCTGCCCTCACACAATGCAGTCTCCAACTGCCCCCCCCTTATAAGTCCCTAATATATGGTACCTAGATACCCAGGGCATTGTGTTTCTAGGAGATCCATATGGGCTGCAGCATTTATTTTGCCACCCATGGGGAGCTCAGACAAACCCTTGCATAGGCCTGCCATTGCAGCCTGCTTGAAAAAATGCACTTATTATTTCACAGCCATTTCCACTGCATTAAGTAACTTACAGGTCACCTATATGTCTAACTTTCGCTTGCTGAAGGTTAGGTGCAAAGTTACTAAGTGTGAGGGCACCCTTACACTAGCAAAGGTGCTCCCACATAGTTCAGGGCCATTTCCCAGGACTTTGTGAGTGTGGGGACGCCATTATGTACGTGCACTATATATAGGTCAATACCTATATGTAGCTTTACTACATATAGGTCAATACCTATATGTAGCTTCACAATGGTAACTCCGAATATGGCAATGTAGCATGTCTAAGATCATGGAATTGTCTCCCCATTCCAAATCTGGTATTGGGGAGCCAATTCCATGCATCCTGGGGGCTCCACCATGGACCCACTGTAGTGCCAAACCAGCTCTCTGAGGCTTGCAGTGTAGCTACAGCAGCTGCCACCTCACAGACAGGGTTCTGCCCTCCTGGGGTTTGGGCAGCCCAGTCCCAGGAAGGCAGAACAAATCATTTCCTCTGAGAGCAGGGTGTTACACCCTCTCCCTTTGGAAATAGGTGTTACAGTCTGGGGAGGGGTAGCCTCCCTCAGCCTCTGGAAATGCTTTGAAGGGCACAGATGGTGCCCTCCTTGCATAAACCAGTCTACGCCAGTTCAGGGGCCCCTTCTCCCCTGCTCTCATGGGAAACTCGACAAAGGAAAGGGGAGTGACCACTCCTCTGTCCATCACCACCCCAGGGTTGCTGCCCGGAGCTCCTCCAGTGTGTCCAAGACTTCAGCCATCTTGCTTTGCAAGGTGTGGGGGCACTCTGGAGGGCTCTGAGTGGCCAGTGCCAGCAGGTGATGTCGGAGACCCCTCCTGACAGGTCCATACCTGATAAGGTAGCCAATCCCTCTCTCGGGGCTATTAGGGTCTCTCCTGTGGGTTCTCTTCAGATTCTGCTTGCAAGTTTCCTTCAGGAATCCTCTGCAACAACTTCAGACTCTTCTGACCTCGGATCAACCGCAGCCTGCTCCAAGAAATGCTGTAACTGCAACAAAGTGTCTACAAGAGACACTTTTCTTCAGCAACCGCAGCTCCAAGTCAGCAACTGCAACAGTTTCATGGCCCCGGCTGACAGCAGAAATTGACGCGCTCCCCCGTGGGACGCGTGTTTGCAGTTTTGACATCGCCCGGTGAGGACTCCATTTCCCGGCAACCTTGGCCCGGCTGACAGCAGAAATTGATGCAGTACCCCGCGGGATGCGCCCGGGCGGGTGCCCGGGCAAAGACCGGGCCAAGATGGGCTCATCATCGCCCGATCGAGGCCAGGCAGGGCGTATTAATTTAACAGAAGTTTAAGTAAGAGCCAGCAGCTTCCTTTTTTCTTTTTACTGGGCTGTTATTTATTATTATCTATTTTAGTACTATAGGGAAAAGAAAGGCTGCTGATTTGCCCGTGTCCTTGAATGATAAAAAAAACAGAAAACCCATCATAGGAAATCAGTTATGGCTACGAGATGTGGCCCAAAAGCACTAGACGAGATCGATTTATTATTCGAGGAAGTAGAGGCCATTTTGAAAGGTGATACAGATATAGATACCAATGGAGGTTTGTCTACAAAGAAGGCTCTGATTCAAGCCAGGAAAATACCAGAGATTTTTACTAGAAAGAAGAGGGGTCAAATTACAGACCTTGTCACCAAGGTTGATGGTGGGGAAGGATTGCCTAATACAAGTTCTATTACTTTATCCCCATCTCAAGGAATCCTGTGTAGTGCTTCCATTCCCTCATCCAGACGGGGAGTAACTCTCGTAGAAGATGTAACAACCGTACCCCTTCCATTTAGCACAGAGATAAGGGTGGTTCCCAATATAACATGCACTATTTGGTTTGGCCCACTGGCTGAAGGAAGTGACTTATTTATGGATCATGTGCAACTCTTGCCTGAACCTGCTATTGAGAATGTTATTTCATATAATGTTATTTCATCTAATTGTCCTATTTTTACGAATGGTTTGGAGTCATCTGTTAGTGAAGCTAATATGGCTCTTATTTTACAGAGGGTTGATGAAGTCAGGATTTTGGTCTTGCAACTAACAAAACTAATGATGGGTAAAATGGCATATTAGTGTGGATGTAATTGTCAACAGGGTGAGGTGGTGGAAAAGGGGGATGTTAAGTCTGTTGTGACTAAGCCAACTATGCCTTCTAATACCCTTTACGGGGGATAGCAAACTTCCCCCAGTGTGAGGGACCGCCCTTGCTTGGCATAGAGGACCATCAATCAAATTTTGTAAATAATCGTATGAACAAGAGATGGGGATCCAATAGTAAATTCACGAGCAGGGATTTCATGGAGGGTCCTGTCTATAAATCTGTTCATCGCAATGCCCCCTCAGATAGGCAAAGATCAAGGGGGCATAAAGTTACTGCTAACTCAGTAGTTAAGGGGGCAGATACCTTTAGCACCGCGAATAGGTTATTAGAACCCCCCACCATCCTTGATTCTCCCCCCGGTAATGAATCTAGTGGTCCAGCACTTATGACAAAAATTTAGGTATAAAGTGCAGAGATAATATTATTTTTATGATTGATGTTCCTAAGTTGCCACCAGGCTCAGTCAAGGATCAGGAGTCTCGGATTAATAAGGTCATCCATTGGTTACGTCTCCGACGGAACTGCCTTTCAGTTATTTCCAAAGCAAAGAGATGTAGTCCCCATGGGGTCTAACTATGATATAATTTCCATCCAGTTTTTTGACAAGGTATTGGTGAAACAACTTATAGCCTTTGACTTACGTACTCGTCAGTATAGGGGGCTGAAAAAGGGAGGGATTACCCTTGCGCTGAAACCCGATGATTTTTGCCAGTCTGCTACCTATGGACGCATGATCCATCGACAAGAGAGGGATTCCCTGGCGGCAGTTGAAAATCTGCGGTCCAAACCTGTATGACTAACTACAGCACTGGAAGTATCTAATAGGGCTAATTATGTGGTTTTATATATGAATGGACCTATTGGGACTACCAAGGAGGAGATTATCAAGGAGGATGTCAGTCCCCAGACATACGGAATTGAGCCAGATAATTATGGTTTATCAACAATGACCTGGAATTTAGCTGGTCTTGGGAGGAAACTGAATGATCCAGACTGGATTGCATATTTAAACACTCAAGATATCTGTCTATTCCAGGAAACTTGGGCAGAGGACTCAATTAATACAGAAGGCTTCATTTCATTTAATATTCCTGCTCAATCATCGGAGAAGGTGATAGGCCGTGCCAAAGGAGGGCTTTTAATTCTTTTAAATAAGAAATTGCAATGTGATTACAAGATTTTAGATATTGATCGATTTAATGGGTTTGCAAATTTTGTTTCAACAAAATTTTAATATTATTCTCATTAATGTTTATGCTCGATCAGTCCCACGAGGTTCCGAGTACCAGATTTTAGTATTATTACCAGACTTTTTAGATACTTTACAATCCTCATCTACCTTGATTATGGCGGGGGACCTGAATTGTACTTTAAAACCCTTCGCATTGCTTAGTGATTTAACGGTTGAGGAGGACGAATTATGGGGTATTCCACAGTTAATTAGTCATCGATACTGTTCACATTCTCGAGTGGCTCTGCAGTTGGCATCTTTCTGCTTAAAGTATGGCCTTAGGGCCTGTAATGGTCGTATGCCCTCTGATATAAATACTGCACACACATTTAAACGTGGTAGGTCAACAAGTGTCAACGACTATTTTCTGGTGGATGTGAGATTATGGCCCCTGTTGAGGGATATGAGGGTGGACTCGAGATGCAAGAGCGATCACTATCCCTTGCTCCTTACCCTTGTAGGTGATATTTTTATGAGGACCTCCAACAACCAATATACAGTGGTCCCTTCTCCAAGCTTGAATAACAGCTCTACGAAGGTTGGGTGGCCAAAGGTGATGTCTAATCCTTACCTGTTGTAGTGGGGATTTGGTAAGCAATGGATGGTTCGACGAAGCCTGTTCCAGGGCAAAGCCTGGGTTAAAAAAAGCCATTATG
Source organism: Pleurodeles waltl (assembly GCF_031143425.1). Lineage (NCBI taxonomy): Eukaryota > Metazoa > Chordata > Amphibia > Caudata > Salamandridae > Pleurodeles > Pleurodeles waltl. Next base: position 235,809,181 of record NC_090443.1, on the reverse strand, counting down.
ATTGGGTCTTTGGGGGAGATACAACAAGCTAGATGTGTTTATAAGGAGGCCATTCTACGAGCAAAAAAATACTGGGAAGATTCCATCTGGCAGGAACTAGTGGATGCTTTGAAACTAAACAACAATATGTTGATTTGGGAATTGCTGTCCAAACGACAAAGAGGGGGCAGGAATACTATTGGGAACTATATACAACCAGAAAGCTGGGTGGACCATTTCTCTTGCCTTTATGCCAAGTCTGGCACCACATTGGCTACTGATACTTATGATGTGAAACAGGGCCTTTCGTCATCGCTAGATGTGAAACCTGCCACTGATTTATTAGGAGAGGGTCTTTATGACCATGAGGATTATATTCACTTTTCTATGGAAGAAACTCTTGATGCAATTAACTCTCTTAAACAGGTAAAGCTCCAGGACCGGATAAGATCCCAGGTGATCTTTATAGATCTGAACCAGTTATATGGACCTGGTACATAAATTTACTCTCGAATAAAATCGCAAAAGGGGGTCAAATCCCGATTACGTGGAAGGGGGCTGAAATTCTTCCTATTTATAAAAAGGGTAACGTAAATCTCCCAACTAATTACAGACCGATTAGTCTTATAGATAACCTACAAAATTGTTTTGCAAAACAACTTCTAGGAAGACTAACAAGCTGGGTCATTGACCATCAGATCCTTTCTCCTCTCCAGGCGGGGTTTCGACCCAAGGTCAGTACGGTGGATCAGGTTTTTAGGCTGGCTGTCCTAAACTGGAAATATGCAGTTCTCGCCAAGCAACCCTTGTGTGCTGTTTTTGTTGATTTGCGATCTGCTTTTGATTTGGTCCCTAGAGAAAAACTATGGGAAGTGCTTCATAGAATATGGACCCCAGTTAGTATAATCCAAATTTTAAAGCGGTTTCATGAAGACACATACGCGCAAGTGAGATGGGGTAATCAATTTATAGGGGAGTTCGTCAGGGCTGTGTAATGGCTCCACTTTTGTTTTCCCTTTTTATTAATGAGGTGGTGCAGGACATGTTCTCATGTCAGAATGATGCCCCCACATTAAATGCCCAGAAAATTCCCATTCTTCTTTTTGCTGATGATTCACTCCTTATCTCAAAGACACCAATGGGCCTACAAATCATTGTCGATAGATTTAACCTATTTTGTCGGAACTATGGTTTGGAGTTGAATTTTAATAAAACCAAACTGATGGTATTCCATCCTGGACCTTGTAAGAAATGTACTATTACATTGGATGGAGTCCCCTTGAGTAAGGTTAGCTCAATTGATTATCTGGGCGTGCGGCTATCAATTAAACTACACTGGGAAGATCAGATTAATAAAAGTGTGGGACTTCTACAACATAGAGCGGCGACTATACTGCGCTTTTACAAGAGTACGACCACTAAAGCTGTATCCCCAGCGATTAAGATCTATGTGGCTAAGGCGCAGGGTGCCGCTGTCTATGGTGCAGAGGTATGGGCACCCTATAAAAGTAATAGACTAACTGTGGGTGAAAATAACTTTGCGAGGGCTCTGGTTGCGTGCCCTCTTAGTACACAATTGACTCCAATGTTTTTCAACTTGGGTTTAAATCAAATAGCTGATTTAATTGCCCTAAGACCTCTACTATATTGGGTAAGGCTTTGGACTGTTCCCGAATTGGATATTTTCAAGACCTCACTTCTCGAATTGCTAAGGAGACCAAATTCGGCTACTATCCCTTGGGTCAAGCATGTATCCAATTGGTTTCGCATTTTGGGCCCAGGAGATTTCTGGGAGAATCCCCATATTTTAGAGAAATCTCACATAAAAGTTTTGAAATCTGTATATTGGTCCCATGTAAGAAATGATTATATCTGTTGCAAATCCCATGGTCGATTAACTAACCTTTTTATTGATTTTAAGTGGTATCCACAGTTTGAACCCTATCTAGATATGATACCTGATCTACTAGGTAAAGGTTTATATGCTAGATTTCCTTTTGGGTCCTTGCCTTTGAAGTCTTTGACGAGTAGTTGGGCACAAACTGCCACTTCTGATATATGCCCTGTGTGCAGTGGTGCCTCAGAAACAGTTGAACATTTTATGTTTTTTTGTCCTGCTTATTCATCCCCAAGGTCCAAATGGATTTGTAAAATCTGTCGGGAAATGAGGATGAATAAATGTGCTATAGCTTTGAGGATTTTAAAAAGCCACAGGTCTAACGTGTAATTTTTTGCCGTTTGCAAGTTTTTAGTAGCAGCATGGCATATACGTAATACCTTTGTAAATAAGGAGCAATGAAGATTGACTGTATGGGTTTTAACTGGGTAATTGGGTTTTAAAGAGTATTTCTAGTCACTAGTTTTAGTTCAGGAATGTATATGTTTTATATGTTTTTTTATGATATTTATACTGTTTGTGTTGCTTTGATCGCCTGTTGACCGAATAAAGCTTGTGTTGATGGTGATGACTCATGTTAACAGCCACTACAGTCCAATATTGACCTTTCATTATCCCATTGGAGAGGATGACGCCTTACCGCCTGCACAGGTGCCTGTCCTGGGTTTTTCTGATGATCTGGATGACCAGCTGCCGACCATCAATGCTGGCACTCTCCACGATGTTCTGGGTTCCTTCCGGACACCATCTCCAGTCACAGGGAAGACACACACAGTTGAACGGTCTTCACATGTACCACTCATCAACCAACACACTGCATGGACCAGTCCAACCACAACCCTGGACTTTGAGGACCCAGACATTACCTTTCAGAGGACAGCGGTAGGAGTCCAGCAGGAGCTAGCACAGCAGGTGCGGGTGGGGAGGGAGACCATGGTGGGTAGCCTAGAGGAAGTGCGGAGTTGCCTCAGTCCAAACAAGGACAACTCTGCTGCCATCAGAGGCACCTACACTATGTGGACTCCAGCAATCCCTGGCAGACCTAGCTGCTGTCCAGAGGCAGCGGCTGGAACAATTGCCCACCCAAAGTGGCAGCAGCATGATTGACAACAGGCTTGGGGCCATCGAAAATGTCCTGGAGTCCATGAAGCGGGATGTGGCCTCCCTCATTAAAATCATGGCTGCCTAGCACTGTGATATAGATGCTGTGTTGAGAAACCAGCAGCTCCTCTTTGCTGCAGTGATGCCTTTTGCAGCTGCTTGGACCTTTGCTTCCACATCTCTATCCCCTGATGTGTGTGCTCCCCTCAACTTCAACAACAACATCACCCATGGCACAGGAGGCACCACACACATGAGGAGATGAAGATGTGGACGGAACAACATTCACTAGAATAAATACCCAGTGGCAATAGTCTGTGCCACATGGACAGTATCCCTTTAGTTCTGTGCTTAAGATCATGCCAGTATAGTGACAGCTGCCAACGTGCCCTCATCACTCTACAACTGTTAACTCATCATGCCTGGACTGGCATAGTCTTAATTCCTACCTATTTGCAATTTGGACACCTCCTCACTGATGCTCATCTCTCCTACACATGTCTCATGACAAGTCCCTTACCCTTGGACTTTGACTGGACATTCAGTGGCTTGGTATCTCTCATTGAGTCAGTGAACTGTATATTGTACATTATCTGATACAAAACTTCCACATGTAAATAAATTACCATAATAACATATGTACTTTTTTTTCTGTGATCCATCAATGGTTTCAAATGTATGCATTGTGTGAAGCTTGGATAATGACTACAGAATAAAAGGAGATGTGTGGCTTTCTGTCTGACATAAAGCCACACATATAGACCCAAATATGATTAAGGTGACTGATAGCATGGTGGACTACGATAACATTTCTGAGTCTTCCAAACATATGATAAACAGGTAGCATGCAAGTTTACATATTGCATGTGTGGCTCAGAACACAAATGTCTGGGAATATCCCTGATGATTGTACCAGTACTACATTGATGAGACCAACGAAATAGGCATATGTGAGACTGTGAGGGGGTAGCCATTTGTGTGCCAGTATCCATTCCCCAAATGAGGTGGATTTCAATGTGCTAAACTTTTCATGAATGAATGTCACAGAACGTAGCACAAACAATAGATGTTGTACGATTACCTGTCTTAGAATTTGTATCCATGCACAATCAGTGTGTCAGGAACTGAGCTGAAAAGTGTATTGAGTAGCTGATGTCATATTGCTGTCAATCTGACAGGTCCTTGGTCAAAGGGGCTACACATAGTTTAACATGTAAATCAGTACTGAATGCACGCCCAAAGGCATTTGTTTAACATGGCTAATGCAGACATAATAACACCAAGACAGTCAATATTTATGGACACCATGTTGTAGAAAACTAACAAGATTTATTTACTCAAAAACGACACTAACTGTCAAAAACCTAAACTACACACTAACCTCCACAAATCTAACCTACACTAACTTATCTTACCTTATCCCTACAGCTAACCATCCTATTATAACCATATCTTATACATGTAACTCCACACAATAAACATTGGCTCCCCAGCCCCTTAAGAAACAATAGAGGAAAAGGACAGCATGAACTAAAGCTAAACATAGATTAACTAAATCTATTGCCTAAACAAATATATATTTAAAAAAATATATATATAGATATTTGTTTTTTTAACATATACCCCTATTCAGAACACCCCCAACTCTCCCAAAACAAAAATAAAATCCTAAATCCCAGCCCCCTAACTATACTAAATATGTCCTAAATCTAATCTACTCTGTGCTACCTATCCTATGCCTATCCACATAAAACCTACTAGAACTATTTACAATTAAAACTATGGGACGGTAAGGTACCTGGAAGAGGAAACTGTCCACAGTTAGAGCTTCATCAGCTTCTTCTTCCTGATTTGCAACAGTTAGAATTTGCGCTCATTTGTTTCCTTCAGTTTGGCCAACCTTGATTTAATCTCTGCCATATCCTTGCACATCTCATCCTCATATTTTGAGCCAGTGGCAACTGGTGGTGGCTGTTGCTGAAATGCTGTTGTGGTAGGTGCTGTGGATGTTGAGGGGACGGAACCTGCAGACTCAAACCTGAACCTCTGTGTTGAGGTTACACTCTTTTTGGTTCTTTTTGCAGACTGTTTGGCTGGTCCTCTATGCAGAAAACCTGCCAGGACACTGATGTTTTCTCCCATCTGTACCATTTGGCCATTCTGTGGTACCATCTCTGGACCTCACAGATGTGCCTGGATCGTTCAGCCCTCTTTTCAAAAGCACGCTTTTGTGCTGGAGTTCATTGATGCCGCTAAAACATGAGGAGGGCATGTCATCAAAAACTGTGTTAAGTAGAGAAAGAACAAACATGCAATGGAAACAGCATCTTCAGATGACACATGTTGTCTACCAGACATCCTAAAACAATATCAAGCCCCAAGTCCATACCAATCTGCCTCCCAAGCATCTACGATATATTGTTCATGTCGCAGGGATAACGCCTATCTAATGTTGCATACTATCTGTGCACAAGCTTGAAACATCTCCTAAGTACCAGGTAAACAGCCAGCATGCATATCTCAAACACACATTATGTGACCATGCTCGCTCACACTCATCATAATGGGTAGATCATGTAGGTTCATCTGCACACATCTTGTTTGCTATGATCCGTAGACATATTCCACATCCATCTGGAGAAGGACCAAAATCTCTATGTGTACTCAACTGACTGTTGGCCTTCTCAAAAAGCTCCATGCACGGCCGGTGCCTCACTTCATTTCTGAAGAGTAGTGAAGCACCGATATTGCAAGTGTCTCTTTGATAAGCCCCTTGGAGACCTTGACACATGTACTTAACTTGTACCATGCCCAGAGTACATTTGTGCAATGTGTGTCACCCAGTGCAGTAACATGTGTTGTGACAAATATGTTGGCAACGTCCATAAATTTCTGAAAGCGAGCACCTCTGACACATATCTTGACTGCTGTCACTGTGTTTGTGCTCCTATTTACATTTTCTCAAATCCATTGCAGCACTTGTTGGCACCCGTGCATCATTTAACTCATTCCACATCTTCAACATTACTTCAGACATGATGTCAATATCCAAGGATAGATGATGGTGTCTTAATTAACACATGGCATTGCACACATCATAGTCTCACACACAACCCTTGATGTACACAGTTGACATACAAGGTAACACAAACTTGCTGCATTAGGGTCTTCAAAACTGGAAACCTCACCAATGGTGTAGGATAGAGGTCCACCTGCAAGCTATGACGGGAAAACATAGCTTTCTGATTGCTGAACCAAAAAAAGCATGGAGAACTGTTACACATTCCACTTGTTTAGCTGAGCGACCTAATCAACTAAGTTTTAGATATGCCCAACTGGCATCAATAGCATGTCATTTAGACAGACATAGTTAGCCCATAAAAACATGTACAGGTATGGGTTTAACCCATACATACATGTCTCAGATACATATGTTACAATTTCCTGGGGACAGGATACTGTCAATTGACAGAAGCTTAGTACTTTGTAGAAAATCAATGTGAAAATGGTTCAACCACTCAGATGCTCAACTTTTTCAGCCCCCTACTACCACCACCTAACTCCACCATGTGTGTGCCGTATTTGACATCAGACACACCATGGTGCATGTTAGGACACTAACTTTGTAAACTGTGACATTATGGTGAAACTTAGCATGCTTTGCGCCATAAATGAAGGTGCTAACCCTGCTATGTGAATTTAAGCACATTGAAAACAATGGGAGTGTCATTTAACAAACCTGTCTTAATCATGCATTCAAGTCAACTCCAAAAATGGCGCAGTGGAAACAAGTAGATTTCACTGCTCAGGTTTTGTGTGCCTTCTACCGCAGGAATACACCCCTTTCATTCATCATGCCTTCCGCAGGCATCATGTGGCAGCAGGGTTTCAAACTGCCACAATGTTTGCGTTGTGCAACTTTTGACATATGGTGTGGCAATACTTGCATCTATCAGCCACATTAACTTCCAGAACTATGACACTAAGGTTGCAGTCGGAGCCACTAAGTCCTTCTTACACTTGTGTCCTTGTTGTATCACTCTGCACATACATGACTCAAGGAACACACACATACATGATTACCAATACTCCAGCGTCAGGTTTGTCGTCACTTAAACATCACTTTCCTTATTTCCAGAGTTGTCAAGCCCATGATGGTCATGAACATTTGTTCCTTGGAAACATGAACCATTGCACATGTTTTTTGTGTTTTCCGCACTTCAATATGTACATAGGATACACAAGTTACAAAGAGAAGAAAGTGCTAATTGTCTGCAACCTGTGCATTTCTGACCTCTCATGCATGCCGGTTGGCTGAGACACAAAACTTGCTGCCCTGACCTTTGCCATGACATGGTGAAGTAATACTTATGTCCTACTGTCATGCACATGCAAATAAGGATGTTGCAGTGTATAATGGGTACTTAACAACAGTGCACCCAACCCGAATGACCAGGTGATCGAGGAGATCCTTTTCACGGCTGATGAGGTCTACCACTGGTGCTTCAACTGGTGGTCAGTGCCGACCACTGAGAAGATGTCTCGATGCTGTAACAGCACCTTGCCCCAAGCACAGCTTCCATGCCTCTGTTGGGTAGCCCATGATCACCTGGCCACCCATAGACACTATGGGGGTGATTCTAACCCTGGCGGTCGGTGATAAAGCGGCGGCCAACCCGCAAACAGGCTGGCGGTCAAAAAAATGGAATTCTGACCCCGGCGGGAACCGCCAACACAGCCCGCCACTTTAACACTCCGACCGCCACGGTGGGACAGACAAACAGCGCGGCGGTCACCGCCAACAGGCAGGCGGCAGACAATGTACCGTCCACACTATCACAACTCATCAATCCGCCACCTTTTCCAGGGCGGGAGCACCGCCGATAAAAACACGGTGGAAACAGACTACGAACGGGAAAACGCTCACCTCTACGCACTCCACGAGGAAGGAGGACAGCATGGAACCCGAATTAAACATCCTACCTGCTCTCGTCTACCTGCTCATCTACCACGAGTACAAACGCCGGCGCAGACGACAACGGTGAGTACCGCACCTACGACACAGAGGAGGGGGGACGAGAGAATGTTACGGGCACACACATATGCGACGACCCCCCCCCCCCCCAATATGTACACACCAATGCAGAGCAACAAGTCACAGTGACACCACCCAAACCCCCATAAAAAATGCAATTACATAATCAATTTGGGAATAAAAGTTTATGTACAAAATAGGCTCTGAGAAGTATTGGTCAACTATAAAAAATATTTACATTTCAAAAAGTCCATATACACAGCAGTGGATAACCAAAGCAATTAGCCTAGCAAATGTTATGAATTTCGATTTGTCCGTGGGCCAAAGTTTTGCGACACAAGGGCAAAGCCCACACAGGAGACCTGAGTCCTTTGGAGAGAACACTGCAGGGGCATCTGATGACAAAACTACAGGCACCTCAGGGGGAAGGGAAGGGGGGGGCACCACAGCCACATGAGTCCACGACGCCAGATCCACAAAGGGGCCACCATGCCCACTGTGCCATCCTGGGGAGTGCAAAGCCACAGTCTCTCAATGTCTCTACAGTGGGTGGGTTGCCCACTGTGCCATCCTGGGGAGTGCAAAGCCACAGTCTCTCAATGTCTCTACAGTGGGTGGGGTGCCCACTGTACCTTCCTGGGGAGTGCAAAGCCACAGTCCATCAGGTGGATAAATTTCTCCACTGGTCAAGGAGGATGCATGGTGTGCACAGTGAACCGTGAACAGTGCTTGCATGAAGGGCCCAGCGGAGCGGTGCTTGAGACGGTGGGGCCCAGCGGAGCGGTGCTTGACAGGAAGGGCCCAGCAGAGCGGTGCTTGAGACGGTGGGGCCCAGCGGAGCGGTGCTTGACAGGAAGGGCCCAGCGGAGCGGTGCTTGAGACGGTGGGGCCCAGCGGAGCGGTGCTTGACAGGAAGGGCCCAGCGGAGCGGTGCTTGAGACGGTGGGGCCCAGCGGAGCGGTGCTTGAGACGGCGGGGCCCAGCGGAGTGGTGCTTGACAGGAAGGGCCCAGCGGAGCGGTGCCTGAGACGGTGGGGCCCAGCGGAGCGGTGCTTGAGACGGCGGGGCCCAGCGGAGCGGTGCTTGAGACGGCGGGGCCCAGCGGAGCGGTGCTTGACAGGAAGGGCCCAGCGGAGAGGTGCCTGAGACGGTGGGGCCCAGCGGAGCGGTGCTTGAGACGGCGTGGCCCAGCGGAGCGGTGCTTGAGACGGCGGGGCCCAGCGGAGCGGTGCCTGACAGGAAGGGCCCAGCGGAGCGGTGCCTGAGACGGTGGGGCCCAGCGGAGCGGTGCTTGAGACGGCGGGGCCCAGCGGAGCGGTGCTTGAGACGGCGGGGCCCAGCGGAGCGGTGCTAGACAGGAAGGGCCCAGCGGAGCGGTGCCTGAGACGGTGGGGCCCAGCGGAGTGGTGCGTGAGACGGCGGGGCCCAGCGGAGCGGTGCTTGAGACGGCGGGGCCCAGCGGAGCGGTGCCTGAGACGGTGGGGCCCAGCGGAGCGGTGCTTGAGACGGCGGGGCCCAGCGGAGCGGTGCTTGAGACGGCGGGGCCCTGTTCAGCGGTGCTCTTCTGCACGGCGGGCCCTGTTCAGCGGTGACTGTCTTCACGGCGGGGCCCTGTTCAGCGGTGCTCTTCTGCACGGCGGGGCCCTGTTCAGCGGTGCTCTTCTGCACGGCGGGGCCCTCTTCAGTGGTGCTCTTCTGCACGGCGGGGCCCTGTTCAGCGGTGACTGTCTTCACGGCGGGGCCTTCTTCAGCGGTGCTCTTCTGCACGGCGGGGCCCTGTTCAGCGGTGCTCTTCTGCACGGCGGGGCCCTGTTCAGCGGTGCTCTTCTGCACGGCGGGGCCCTCTTCAGCGGTGCTCTTCTGCACGGCGGGGCCCTCTTCAGCGGTGACTGTCTTCACGGTGGGGCCCTCTTCAGCGGTGCTCTTCTGCACGGCGGGGCCCTGTTCAGCGGTGCTCTTCCAGTAAGTCTAGGGAGCCAGACCTGGCCTGGACTCCCTGCTCACTCGCCCTCCGACTGTGCAGTGGCAGGCCCCTTCGGGGACGGAGTCCTGGGCCCTTTGTTCTCGTCCCTTGCAGCCGGGATGGGGCTTGTGGGGCCCTCCTGCTCCGCGCTCCTGCTGGCTGACCTCTCCGCCCTGCTGCCCTTTCGCTCCTTAGATGGGGCTCTCGGGCCCTTCCCTCCCCTGGCTGTTGTGGCAGGTGAAGTGGCCGAAGTGAGCTCCTTGGGGGCAGCCGTGTCGGTCCTCTCACGGCGGCCCTTTAGTTTCCGGGTCCTCTTGCCTGGGGGGGGGCTGGATGTGTCCTTGCTGCTGAGTGCAGTGTCACTGCCGCCAAAGGGTGGACTCCAGAACCCATGCACCACTGTGACACTCGAAGCAGGGCTGGTGGTGGCTGAGGTGCTCTTGGGACTCTTAGCAGATGGAGGGGGTGGGTCAGGGGAGGGAAAGAGGTTAAGATTAGAGAGGTAATATTTCTTAGGACCAAGGTAAAGGGTAGGAGTAGTGGTGATGGAAGTGGAGGAAGAGGATGTGGTTGTAGGAGAGTCAGGTGTGCTGTCTTTGGGTGCAGGTGACTGAGACGTAGGCTGTCGTGAGGTGGTTGGCTGTTGTTTGGTTGTCTGCCTGCGTTTATGTGTCTTGGAAGAGGGGGTGACAGACACAGTGGGAGAGGACACAGGGGACGTGTAAATGGCAGTGGGGGTGGTGACTGCACGTGTGCGAACTGGACTGGAGGGTGTGCTGGTGATGGAAGCACTGGCTGATGGTGTGCATGCATGTGTGAGTGTAGACGTCACAGGGAGGGAGGAGGGAGACGAGGAGGAGGGGGACACAGAGGTGGTAGTGACTGTTGGAATGTCTGCATCTGGGTGTTGCTTGGGTGAGTGTTTGTGGGATCTGTGGTGCTTGTGTCTGGATGAGCTGCTCTTGGGTGTTGAGGTGTGTGCAGGCTGGTCTGATGGTGTGGATGGGATAGGCTGAGGAACAGGAGACAGAGAAAGGGTGGAGGCAGTTAGAAGAGGGAGGCTGGAAACAGGGACAATGGCTGCCGTCAGTGCTGAGGCCAGAGCATTGAACGATCGTTGATGGGCAGCCTGACCCGAATGAATGCCCTCCAGGTAGGCATTGCTCCGATGCACCTCCCTTTCTACCCCCTGGATGGCATTCAAAAGGGTAGTCTGCCCAACAATGATGGTCTGAAGGAGGTCAATGACCTCCTCACTGAGGGCAGCAGGGGTGACAGGGGCAGGGGCTGAGGTGCCTGGGGCGAAGGAGACGCCCGCCTTCCTGGGCGAGCGGGCACGGAGCGAAGGCTGAGGGGCTGCTGGGAGGGCGGTGCTGGTGCGCTGGGTGGCGGCTGTACCTGTAGAGGCGGGGGGCCCGGATGTTTACCGCCACCGCTAGGGAGCTCCCAACCGAGGACGTGTCCGTGTCGCTGGTGTCTTCACCGGTCCCCGTAGTGGTGCTCCCCTCGCCCTCCGGATCACTGGTGCCCTCGGTGTCTGTTCCAGTGCCCACCGGGACCTTGTGACTTGCAGCTCCCTCATGCTCCGATGCCAAATCTCCTCCGCCTGATGATGCTAATGCACACATGCACATGAAGAGATAGAAAAAGGGTGGGAGGAGAAATGAAAACAGGTTGAGTGCATGCCATGTCAACACCGTTGGCGGAGAGGACAGACACAGGTGCCTCATGCACTAAGCCGCGCAATCGGGGTACACTACTCAGTATTTCTGACTCGGCCAACAGGTCTAGGGACGACAAACGTGCACATGTGTGATGCAGGACCATGGTTAGCTGTACTTGGCACCCTACAGAGGTGGGGGGCGGGGGCACAGGGCCATGTCTAAGGGAGGGGACTACACTACAGAAAGCGCCCTGGCCTACTGTCACCCACAGCCCTCCTCCCCCACCCAGACGCCTCAACTGCGCGTAAAGATAGCAGAATGTGCAGATACTCACCCCCTTGTGTCTGCTGTGATGTCCTCAAGCGCCCATCCAAATCAGGGTAGGCCACCGCCAGGATCCGGGACATCAGGGGGGTCAGGGTATGACTGGCACCCCTCCTAGGTCTGGAGGCCATCCCCAGCAGTGACTCGGCGGTCTTTCTGGTTCCGCGGCAGATGTCCTCCCACCTCTTGCGGCAGTTGGTGCCCCGTCTGGTGTAGACCCCCAGGGCCCGGACTTCCTTGGCAATGGCACGACAAATGTCGATTTTCTGATGGGCGCTGACCTGTTTGACATGTACAGGGTGGGAAAGAAAAAACGTTATTTTTCTGCTTGTTAGATGTGAATGCCCACCCCTCCCCAACCTTGCCATGTGGCACATTCTCTCATCTGCCGTGCCTTGCACTCCTCATTTTCTCCCCACCCCACCAACTTACATCCACCCCACTCCACACAGGCATAACCCATTCAATGTGCACTCAGTGTACTTACCTGTTGGTCTGGAGGACCGTAGAGTAGCGCATACTGGGGAAGGACCCCATCCACAAGTTTCTCCAACTCTTCAGAAGTGAAGGCAGGGGCCCTTTCCCCAGTCGCAGCAGCCATTGTATCTTCCAGACCGAGGTCACAGCAGCACTTGCAGTATAGGTCCTCTCCTGTGGATGATCAGGTCTCGAGTGATTAAGGAGATAGAAAATGGCGGTCACGCCCGCGGCGGTGCGTACCGGGGCGGTGCGTACCGCGACCGCCGGCGCACATTGTCATTGGCTCATGAGACCTATAGGGTTCAATGTTAACCAATGCGCCTTCGTACAGCGGTCTTCGACCGCCTACCGCCACGGTGTGCCACGCTAGGGCAGTGACCTCACATCCCATTGTCCCACTTCACAGGTCAGGCAGCTGCCATTCCAAGGGCCCACATGGCATAATTTCAACTGCGTCACAGAGGCCTAGGCCTTGCATTGCCACTCATACAAGCCTTTCACTGCATTTCGAGTCAATTACTGTGCAAGCTGTGGTTACGTACCTGTGGGTTGCTTGACTCTGCGCTCCATGTTGTCCTTCCAAGGCACCGTCCGCTGGGACTTGTGATGAGAAGGATGAATCCTCGCGTGTACCGACCGCTGGTGGACCTGTTGACAATGGAAGAACGCCATATAATACTACGCTACAGACTTGACCGTGCCACTATACATGAACTGTGTGCCCAGCTGGAGCCAGCCCTGATGTCCCCCATCCGCCAACCCACAGGGATCCCCTCTCTAGTGCAGGTTCTGTCAGTCCTCCATTTTTTGGCAAGTGGGTCATTCCAGACAACAGTGGCCATGTCATCTGGAATGTCTCAGCCTATGTTTTCAAAAATCTTGTCTAGAGTGTTATCTGCCCTGACGAAACACATGCGGCGCTACATTGTATTCCCTGAGGAGGTTGATCTGGCCACTGTGAAGGGTGATTTTTATGCCCTTGGACATATCCCCAACATAATTGGTGCCATTGATGGGACCCATGTGGCTTTAGTACCCCCAAAAGACGATGAGCAGGTGTACAGAAACAGGAAAAGTTACCATTCGATGAACGTCCAGGTGGTCTGTTTGGCTGACCAGTACATCTCCCATGTGAATGCCATGTTCCCTGGGTCAGTGCATGACGCGTATGTGATGCGAAATAGCAGCATCCCTTATGTGATGGAACAGCTACAGAGACAACGTGTGTGGCTAATTGGTGACTCTGGTTACCCCAACCTGCCTTGGCTATTGAGCCCAGTGAGGAATCCCCGGACCAGGGCAGAGGAACGGTACAATGAGGCCCATGGGCGAACTAGGAGGATCATAGAAAGAACCTTTGGCCTCCTGAAGGCCAGGTTTAGGTGCCTGCATATGACAGGGGGATCCCTGATGTACTCACCAAAGAAGGTGTGCCAGATAATCGTGGCCTGCTGTATGCTTCACAATCTGGCATTGCGATGTCAGGTGCCTTTCCTGCAGGAGGATGGTCCAGATGGTGGTGTTGAAGCAGCTGTGGAGCCTGCGGAGAGTGAAGAGGAGGAAGACGAAGAGGACGACCCAGACAACAGGGACAGAGTTATCCAACAGTATTTTCAGTAGCACACAGGTAGGAATCAGCCACGCCATTTAACATTTACAGAAAGCCCCCTGCATCTTTACTTTGTGTATTTCCCCCCAGTTCTTTTAAACTGATGTTTGATTTTCCCTTCCCTTTTCAGTGCTGTATGACCCACTGCGTGACTTCGGCTTGGTTAGCCCATGGACTAATGCTTATTGACATCGGTATGTTGTCATCACATAAATTACAGAACATTATTGATAAGTAATGTGTTATACATTTGTCAATAATACAGGCTGACTCCAGAATGATTTCAGTGCAATGAGTGATTTATTTATAGTGCTAGATCTTGGTACATGATATTAAAACGGTGATGGGTGAGGGTGGAGTTATGTCCATGGCAGAGTCCAGTTCTCGGTCGCACAGGTGCATTGTCCATATGCCTGTGGAAGGATGGAGCAGGGGCAGTTCAAGGTTGGACAGGGTGACACTGTGGGACAGTGGAATGACATCCGGGGGGATATTAGGCTGGCGGGGGTCTTGGCATCCTACTCTGTCTTCCTTTGAGATCTCAGGTTCCTCTTGCAGGGTGGTTGTTCTTCAGCAGGAGGTGGGGTTCTGGTGGCCCGTCGTTCTGTGGGGGCCTCCTGACCACTAGCGCCGGCGGAGGTGGTAGGCTGTTCCTGGCTAGTGACAGGGGCCCTTTGTGGTGCCACATGGTCCCGCAATGTTGTTTCGATACGGTTGAGGGCCTGGACTATGGTCCCCATAGCGGTAGCGATGTTCCGGAGTTCATTGCTGAACCCCATGTACCGTTCCTCCTGCTGTGCCTGGATCTCGGTGAACCTGGCCAGTACCGTCGCCATCGTCTCCTGGGAGTGATGGTATCCACCCATGATGGTGGTGAGGGCCTCTTGGAGAGTCGGTTCCCTGGGCCTGTCCTCCCCCCCCTGTCGCACAGCAGCCCTCCCAGTTGCCCTGTTTCTCCGGGCCTATGTCCCCTGGACGGTGTGCCCACTACCACTGCCCCCAGGTCCCTGTTGTTGTTGGGGTGTTGGGTCAGCCTGGGTGCCCTGTAGTGGCGGACACACCGCTGATTGAGGCGTCCGCGAGACAGAGGCATGGGCCCGCTGGGTGGGAGCTGTGCTGTTATTCCCAGAGGGGTTTGGGTCTGCTGTGGCCTGTGTCTGTGTGTGGGGAACCGACTGTCCAGAGGTCCCCGATGGTCCGGGCTGGTCGTCAGGTTCTAGGTCGACAGAGCTGCTGTCCTCGCTGGGGTCCTGTTCTGGGGGTGGGATGGACAAATCTGGACCCTCCGTGGCAGTGTGTTGGCGTTCGGGCCCTGCAGGGGTAAAGGAGTATGGTTATTGTTTCTGTGTGTGCCATGGCGTGCATTTTGAGTGCCCTTGTCCCCCAGTGCTGGCATTCCCTTGTGGGAGGTGTTGTGAGGGTTTGGGGGGGGGGGTGTATGGGTATGTGCAATGGTCATGCTTTGGTGGTGGCTGTCTATGGTTTGTGTTGGCATTCAGGGGTTGGTGTTGTTTAGGGTGGGTTGTGCTGGTGAGACATTGGCAGGGAGGTTGTGTGCTGGGGGGTTGAGATTGGGGGTCAGGGGGGGGTTGGCATGCTGGTGGTTGGGGGGGGTGAAGTAGTTGAGATTCGACTTACCAGAGTCCATTCCTCCGTGTACTCCAGCGAGGCCATCAGGATGCAGGATGTTTACCACCTCTTGCTCCCATGCTGTGAATTGGGGTGGAGTGGGTGGGGGTCCGCCGCCAGTCTTCTGCACAGCGATGTTGTGCCTGGAGATCATCGAGCGCACCTTCCCCCGTAGGTCGTTCCATCGCTTTCTGATATCTTCCCGATTTCTGGGATGCTGTCCCACAGCGTTGACCCTGTCTACGATCCTTTGCCATAGCTCAGCCTTCCTTGCTATGGTGGTGTGCTGCACCTGTGTGCCAAAGAGCTGGGGCTCAACCCTCATGATTTCCTCCACCATGACCCGGAGTTCTTGGTCCGAAAACCTTGGGTGTCTTTGGGGTGCCATGGGGTGGTGTGGATGAGGTGTGGGGTGGTGTTTGTGGTGATGTGCGTGGTGATATGTGGTGATGTGTGCGTGGATGTGGTGTGGGTGGTGAAGTTGGGTTCCTGTGTGTGTTGGGGTTTTCTATTGCTGTGCTCACTCTCTCTATCTCTATCTCTCTCGCTCTCGCCTTCGCTCCGATTTCCAACTAGTGGGGGTTTGTGGGTGATGTGGGTGTGTGTTTTATATTGCAATGGGTGTGTGGGAGTGGTGTGTGTATGTGTATCAGGTGTGTGTATTTCGAATTGTCCAATGTGGCTGTGTTTTGTAAAGGTGTGTGTATTTTGACCGCGGCGGTGTGTACCGCCAATGGAATACCGCGGTTGAAAGACCGCCGCGTGGATTCGTGGGTCAGAATGGCATGGGCGTGTTTGTGTTGGCGTGACGGTGGAGGTTTGGTCATCTCCAGTTTTCCGCGGCCCGCTGATGAGGCGGCCTTCCTTGGATGTCGGATTTTTGGCGGAATCACAGTTGTGGGTCAGAATGACCGTGGCGGCTTACCGCGGCCGCGGCGGTAGAATGGCGGACTTCTGACCGGCAGTAAGGGCCTTTTACCGCCGAGGTCAGAATGACCCCCTATGTTGGGGAGGCAGTGGCACACCAACCAGAAAAACCCTCCCAGTTCATCCCTTGTCATGCTCTGCACCCTTCCCTTACATGTCACAATTTCCCTCCACTACAACCTAAACACCCCAAAAATAATATAAAAAACTTTTCCCCATCTCCCCCCAAATACCACAAGAAACTTAACTACCCCAGGACAGACACCCAAAAATACTTACACAATAACAGGACAATAATCTACAATAAAATCACAAATATAACAATATGGACAAGACACAGACAGGACAAAGCACAAAATACTCAAAATACCAACACTCCTCACACAAGAACAAGCACCACATAACCTCTCCCAAGTACAAGACTGTAAAGTAAAAGTTAAAGCAAATTCACTTTACCAGGTGTGCAACAAGGAAGACCTATTACATCACTTGTTGGGCGTATGAGTTATGTTTTCTGATTTGCATTGTTTTTTTTGATGCATGACAGCCATGAGTGAAATTTTGTATGAAGGCTGACAAGGCATGATGACTTAGATCAGACGTGCAGGTGTGAGGTGTCATTTTTGGAAACTGTGAGGTTTGAAGTACGACCGTATGCAACTTTTTTTGACTCATGACAGCCATGTGTGGATCCTTGTATGAAGACTGACAAGGCATGACGACTTAGATTGAACACACATAGTGCGAGGTGTCATTTTTGACATTTGCGATGCATGTAAAACTAGAGTATCTGTGCTTTTTTTGACACATGAAGGGCATGCATGGATTTTAGAGTGAAGGCTGACAGGGCACCCAGATTCACGTTCCTAGTTACAGGGGCTATGCATCTTTTTTGTTTGAATGGTAGGGCAACATGTGTATGAATGAGTATTACTCTGTGCACTGGTAACACAGGAATGTGTTTCAATATGTTTGTAAGTGTGAGTGATGAATGGGTGAACTGATGCTGTTTGCAAATGTGCATGTGTATGAAGACTGTTTTCCACATATATACAATGTATGTACTGAGTGTATATACTTGATGCAACTCATATTGTGGGTTTACCACACTGTTCTGCAGAATTCCCACTGTTTGTTTCACAACACACCATAAGATAAAATGGGCCATGTGCAAAACATGTTCATGCGTATAATACCCTTGACAAATCTTTAGCAAAGGATATGTTGACTTATTTGGGTTAAGATCCGGCAACCCATGACAATGTAAGTACAAGTATGTCTCACACTCTGGTGTGTTCCAAGGGCCAGACTTAATGATGCACAGCAATACATGTGACGTATAGTTCCCCATGCATGCTCATTGTTGGAGATGGTGTGTTGACGTGTCATTGTTGGTATGTATGTGACATGTTTGTGTGTGAAAAGATAGGTTTCATGTATGATAAGTAATGCATGCTTCAGTGGTGTGTTTAGGGATATGACAAATGTCAATTTTCTATCCCAGCATGTATATATGTAGGCTATTGTCTTGAGGCAGTGTACTCATATCTGTGTTAAATATGTTTCCCTATGTGGAAACATATGTACTGTTCATATAAGTAAATCTGGGACACATACACATTTTCATGTGCAAATTATTCCCTTTTGTCCATATGCAAATAGACGGCTCTAAGCCTGGTCCACCTAGGTGGGATATGTGGGCAAATATTTAGGAATTATGGCCTTCATTACAACCCTGGTGGTAAATCCCGCCTTCCGCCATGCTGAAGACCGCCATCATACTGTTGCAGTGGCGGAATTCCGCTACAGGTATTATGACCCACATCTCGGAATCCGCCACAATACAGACACCCACACAAGTCTGCCACACCAAAGGTCAGTGATAAACTGGTGTTACCAAAACCCACACCTTCACGCCAACAGGAATACGCCCACAGTATCACGACCTACGAATCAACGCGCCGGTCATTCAACTGCGGTAAACACACTTACAAAACACAACTACATTGGACAATTTGAAATACACACACCTGATACATATACACACACCACATCCACACACTCAAACCACTATAAAACACAGACCCACATTACCCACAACCCCTTACAACGTAAAAATTGGAAGAAGGCCAGAGAGAGATTAGCAAACACAACACCAGCATCCACAGACACACAACACCATTACTTATACAACATCCATGCACCTCAAACAACACATACCAACACATCCCCCCACACATCACAACAGACAGCACATCACACATCACCCACATCATGGCACCTCAAAGACACCCCAGGTTTTCAGAGGAGGAGCTCCGGGTCATGGTGGAGGAAATCATCCGGGTAGAACCACAGCTTTTCGGATCACAGGTACAGCACACCTCCATTGCGAGGGAGATGGAGCTATGGCAGAGAATCGTCGACAGGGTCAACGCAGTGGGACAGCATCCAAGAACACAGGATGACATCAGGAAGAGATGGAACGACCTACGGGGGAAGGTGCGTTCTGTGGTTTCAAGACACCAGATTTCTGTACAGAGGACTGGCGGTGGACCCCCACCTCCTCCCCCACAACTAACAACATGGGAGGAGCAAGTCTTGGCAATACTGCATTCTGAGGGCCTCGCAGGAGTAGCAGAAGGACTGGACTCTGGTTAGTCAAATCTTTACTACCATATCCCCCACACCCCACCTGCATACCCTAACCCTCACTCCTATCACTCCATCATCTAACAAATGTCCCACTATCACAACCCACACAAATCAATACCAAGGCCCTGCATGCAACACCTATGCATGGACCACCATCACCAAAGCATGTCCAGTACAGATACCCACACAGACCCCAAACCAACTATCACAAAAGGGCAAACACAATGATGCAAGCACAGGTGTAGAGGGTACCTCATCCAATGCACAAGATGGCACACACAGATACTAAAACTATGCATTTGCACCCCAACAGGACCCATACCCAACGTCACTGGACAGGAGGTGCCAGACATATCCAGTCCCCCCACAGAAGAGGCCACAGTGATGACAGCAGCACTGCACCCTTGGATCAAGATGACCAGCCCGGCCCATCAGGGACCTCAGGACAGTCAATTCCCCTGACACAGTCCCAAAGCACAACTGAACCTCCCCCCTCAGGAAACACTGCCACAGCACCCACCCAGCGGGCCCATCCCTCTGTCCCCAGGACACGTCAACTAGCACTGTGTCCACCACCACAGGGAACCCAGGCAAACCCATCAACCCAAGAAAATCAGGGACCTGGGGTCAGTGGCAGTGGGCACACAGTTCAGGGGACAGAGGCACAGGATAACAGGGAAGCTGGGAGGACTGCTGTGTGACAGGGGGAGGAAAGGCCCAGGGAACTGACACTCCACATGGCACTCTCCAACATCATGGGAGCTTACCACCATTCCCAGGAGACAAGGGGCACAGTACTGGCCAAGTTTCAGGAGACCCAGCGACTGCAGGAGGGACACTACTTGGGGATCAGGGAGGACTTGAAGTCCATTAACACCACCCTGGTCACCATTGTAGGGGTGCTGGCATACCTTGTCAACACCATGAGGGACACAGTGGCACACCAACAGGCCCCTGACAGTAGCTTGGACAATAAACAGCCCTCCACCTCCGCCGGCGCTTGTGGATGGGAGGCACCGCCACAGGACCAACAGGCCACCGGGACCCCACCCCCTGCAGAAGGAGAACCACCCCGCAAATGGTCCCTGAGATCCAGGAACAAGACAGAGAACATTGCCAAGACCACCGCCAGGAAATAAGACCATCCTGAATGTCACCCTTCTGTCCCACTCTGTTACCCTGTCCTCCTTAAACTGCTGTTGCTCCACTTCCTATGCCCCATTGGACAATGTACCTGTGAGACCAAGAGACTGGACTCTGCCATGGACATTCCTCCACCATCACCTCAGCCCATTTCACAACCGCCTCCACTTATGAGCCCAAAAATAAACACCCTTGAATCACCAAAGAATCTGGAGTCAGTCTGTGCTTTCACAAATGTGTAATTGCAAAGTCTCTGGAATATAGCAATGTACTTGTTCACATACCAATGTTACACAACTGTAGGCCAGGAGTAAACATAGGGCACAAATTGGGACCCAGATCTGTGAAAAGGAAAGACAAAGTGACAAAAGTGACAAAAGTGACAAGTCAAGGTCCATACACAGAGGTAAAAAGACAGATTTATTCTAGGTCCTACAATAGTATGAGATGTGGGAAGCAGTTCCATCTTCTTACCTGTGTCTCACTGGAAGTATTGCATGATGATGTTGTTTCGATTGTCTACATCTTCTTCTTCTGCCTCCTCTTCTTCACTGTCTACAGGCTCCACAGCTGCCACAAGACCACCATCAGGCCCATCCTCCTGCAGAAAAGGCACCTGCTGTCGCAAAGCCAGGTTGTGCAAAATACAGCAGGCCACAATGATCTGGCACACCTTATTCGGTGAGTAGTATAGAGATCCACCTGTCAGATGGAGGCACCGGAATCTGGCCTTC
Organism: Pleurodeles waltl; assembly: GCF_031143425.1. Classification (NCBI taxonomy): domain Eukaryota; kingdom Metazoa; phylum Chordata; class Amphibia; order Caudata; family Salamandridae; genus Pleurodeles; species Pleurodeles waltl. Next base: position 235,788,044 of record NC_090443.1, on the reverse strand, counting down.
AGGAGGCCGAAGGTGCGCTCTATTATCCGCCTAGTTCGCCCATGTGCCTCATTGTAGCGTTCATCTGCCCTTGTCTTGGGATTCCTCACTGGGGTCAGTAGCCATGACAGGTTGGGGTAAAAAGAGACACCTTCAAATATCTAGGGACAACTGTTAGACATACTCCAAACATTAGTAAATCTCTCATACTCAGGCAGCAAATGAAACTGTGTGGGGACTTTAGGCTCACCTAATAGCCACACTCGGTGCATCTGGAGTTGCCCCATCACATAAGGGGTGCTGCTATTCCTCAAAATGTAAGTGTCATGCACTAGCCAGGATACTTGGCATTCACATGGGAGATGTACTGGTCTGCCAAACACACCATCTGCACATTCATAGAATAGTAGCTTTTCCGGTTTCTGTACACCTTATCATTCCTGTTGGGGGGGGGCAAATGCCACATGTGTACCATCAATGGCAACAATGATGTTGGGGATATGTCCCAGGGTATAGAAGTCACCTTTCACTGTGGGCAAATCCTCCACTTGAGGGAAAACGATGTAGCTGCGCATGTGTTTCAGCAGGGCAGACAACACTCTGGACAACACGTTAGAGAACATTGGCTGAGACATCCCTGATGCCATGGCTACTGTTGTTTGTAAAGACCCACTGGCCAGGAAATGGAGTACAGACAGGACCTGCACTAGAGGGTGTATTCCTGTGGGATGGCGGATAGCTGATAGTGGATTGTTGCACGATCAGGTCTGTAAGTGATAATTATGTGCCTGTCTTCCATTGTCGAAAGGTCCACCAGGGGTCTGTACACCGGAGGATGCCGCCATCTCATCACCTGCCCCAGTGGACGTGCCCTATGGAGGAGAATGGTGAGCAGAGGGTCATACAACACTTAGGTATCACAAGTCTGTTTAGCAAAAATGGAAACTTTTCTCTATGTGCCTTTGTCTGTCCGTATTCCTGGGCTAAATGGGTGTGATGCAGTTATTTGGACTGCCATGTGGCCCCCTGAAATGGCGGCTGCCTGACCTGTATGGTGGGACAAGGGAAAATCAGGAAACTGCGCAGGCGTTGTACACCGTTGCGGTAGGCGGTCGAAGACTGCAGCGCAATTCAGCATTGGTTATCATTGGGCCCTATGGGTTCTGGGAGCCAATGATGATGTCTGCTGGCAGTGACGGTACGCACCGCCGCGGATGTGACCGCCATTTTCTATTAGTTCCCTCACTTGATACCTGACCTTTAACAGGAGAGGACCTACACTGCAAGTGCTGCTGTGACCTGTGTCTGGAAGCGACAATGGCTACAGTGTCTGGGGAAAGGGCCCCTGCTTTCACTTCGGAGGAGTTGGAGAAACTGGTGGATGGGGTCCTCCCCCAGTACACGCAACTGTACGGTCCTCCAGACAAAGAGGTGAGTACACTGTGAGCATGGTGGATGGCACATGATTGAATGGAGTGTTGTGGATGGAAGAGGGAGGGGGGGACAGGCCAGCATGTGAGGATGGTGTGTGTATGTATGTCTGGGCCAGGGTGGGAGGTTTGTGGACAATGTGTGAGAAGAACTTTACAGGAGAGTAACATCCATTATAACTTCACTTTTCCTCTAGGTCAGCGCCCACCGGAAGAAGGGTATTTGATGTGCCATCGCCAAGGGAGTGCAGACCCTGGGGGTCTACCATAGACGGTGCACCCACTGCCGGAAAAGATGGGAGGACCTGCACCGCTGGAGCAAGAAGATGGCAGAGGCCCAGCTGGGGATGCCCTCCCAACGTGGAAGGGGTGCCCGTCGCACCATGACCCCCCTGATGTACCAGATTCTGGCGGTGGCATATCCGGAGTTGGATGGGTGCTTGAGGGCATCACAGCAGCCACAAGGGGGGTGAGTACACTCTCATTCAGCTGACTTTGCATACTGGATGAGGTGTCTGGGTGGGGGTGGTGGGCTGTGGGTTCCCCTAGGCCAGGGCAGACGTGCAAAGGTAGATCCATTGATTTGTAGGCTCATTCCCACTCCAACCCCAAAGGTAGTATTTGCCCTCTACACCTAGTCATGCTCCCTTGGGTTCCAACTGATCATGAAATGGGTCTAGACAGAGTCCCCCTTGGGCATGTGCTTTTCCCCTGCACTGTTAGTGCATGGCTTAGTGCATGGGGCTGCTCCCTGTGTGTTGTGTCCACCAACGGTAGTGGTGTTGCATGCATTGACTATGTGTCTCTTCTGTCTCCCCCCCTTTTTGTTTTGTTACCCTGTTCTTGCGTGCATTAGCATCATCTGTCGGAGGAGAAGTGGCACCGGAGCAGGAGGGTACTGCATCACACATGGCCCTTGAGGGTGAAGTAACAGAGTCTGAAGGCACCAGTGGGACGGAGGGCGAGGGGAGCTCCACGACGGGGACAGGAGCATACACCAGTGACAGCAAGTCCTCCTCTGATGGGAGCTCCCTTGCGGTGGTGGGCACCTCTGTGCCCACCGCATCAACAGATACAGCGGCCACCCCCCCTACCAGCACCGCCCTCCCAGCAGCCCCTCAGCATGTTTCCTGTGCCCGCTCACCCAGGATGGTGGGCATCTCCTTCGCTCCAGGCACCTCAGGCCCTGCCCCAGTCAGCCCTGCTGCCCTCAGTGAGGAGGCTATTGACCTTCTGAGATGCCTCATTGTTGGGCAACCTACCATTTTGAATGCCCTCCAGGGTGTTGAGAGGCATGTACAGCAAAAAAATGCATACCTGGAGGACATTCATTCTGGCCAGACGGCCCAAGAGAGAGCATTTCAGGCTCTGGCCTCAGCACTGATGGCAGCCATTGTCTCTGTGTCCAGCCTCCCCCCCTCGAACTTCCTCCACCCAGACCCAATCCCCAGTACCTCAGCCTATCCCAAGCATTCCATCAGACCAGCATGCACACTCATCAACACACAAGAGGGGACATGGCAAACATAAACACCACACATCCCACCGCCACTCACACAAGCACCATCCCCATGCAGACACACCAACATCCACTGCCTCCACTGTGTCCCGCTCCTCCACATCCTCCTCCTCCCTCCCTGTCTCATCTCCACTCACACCTGCATGCACTACATCCGCAGCCACTACATCCATCACCAGCACGCCCATCACCACACACTGCTCACGTGCAATCACCACCCCCACTACTATTCACACATCCCCTGTGTCCTCTCCCAGTGTGTCTGTGAGCCCTCCTCCCAAACTACACAAACGCAGACACACACCCACCCAAGAGCCATCCACCTCACAACAGCCTCCAGACCATGCACCTTTGCCCACATTCAGCAAACGTACACCTCCTACAACCACTACCTCTTCCTCCACTCCCAAAACCCCTCCATCTTCCCGTCCCAGTGTGCCCAGGAAACTCTTCCTCGCAAACTTTGACCTCTTCCCTACACCTCCCCCCGTCCTTGCCCTAGAGCCAGGCTGTCCAGGTCCCAGCCCAGCACCTCAGCCACCAAATCCTCAAGCACAGTGGTCCCAGCAACTCCGGTCTCATCGCGGGCGCCACCCATCAGGGCTCCAGTGTGCCACCTAGTGAGGCCAAGGAGCAGGCCATTCCGCCACCTGCCAAGGTGAAGAAGGTGCCCACATGCCAGAGGGAGAAGCCTCACCTACCAGCAAGCAAGGGCTCCTACAGGCCAAAAGGGGACAGTGGCAAGGCACCAGCAGCGACATCAAAGGTGGGGAAGGGACATAAGCCGAAGAGCAGGTGAGGACAGGGCACGGTGGCTCCGGATGAGGGACCAGAGTCACCCCTTTTGTCAACCACAACATCAACCTGTACGGCGGTGGACACCGCCACCTGCACCGCCACCAGCACCGCCACCTGCATGTCTGCTGCCTCAGCAACAGTCCCCAGCATCATCCCCAGTGGGCAGCCATCCGAGGCTGCAGAAGACGTCCTGCTGTGTCCCTCAACAGGAGCAGACACATGCACCACTGCCAGCACCTCCGCCACAGACACCGCCGCAATTCCCACCACCAGCCCAGCCACCAACTCTGCCACCAGCCCTGTGACGTGCTCAGACAGTGCCACCATAGCTGGCATGGCAATCATCCCCAGTGGGCAGCTTTCCGAGGCTGCAGGAGACGTCCTGGACCTTGCCCAGCGTACATGAGGCATGACTCTCCGCACTGTTTGTACCTGCAGGTGGCAGGCAAAGTCACAGCAGGGTGGAGTGTGTCTGTGCCTCCTTGAAGTATCATGCTAACTGTTCCCAGGCAATCTCATGGCACACACACCCAGATGAGGGAATGGGACCTGCCACACTGCATGTGAAGCACTCTGGGCACAAAGCCCCCTCCAGAACCAGTGGAGGTTCACATCCACTACCTCAGTCCTTGGCAGGATGAAGCACTCTCGGCACAAATCCTCCTCCAGAACCATTGGAGATTCACACCCACTACCTCTGTCCTTGGCAGGATGAGGCACTCTGGGCACAAGGCCCCCTCCAGAACCAGTGGAGAATCACATCCACTACCTCAGTCCTTGGCAGAATGAAGCACTCTGGGCACAAAACCCCCTCCAGAACCAGTGGAGACTGTTATCCACTTGAGAGACTGTGGCTTTGCACTCCCCAGGATAGAGCAGTGGGCAAGCCACCCACTGGAAAGACTTGTGACACTGTGGCTTTGCACTCCCCATGATACAGGAGTGGGCAAACCACCCACTGGAAAGACTTGAGAGACTGTGGCTTTGCAGTCCCCAGGATACAGCAGTGGGCAAACCACCCACTGGAAAGTCTTGAGGGACTGTGGCTTTGCACTCCCCAGGATAAAGCAGTGGGCAAACCACCCACTGGAAAGACTTGAGTGACTGTGGCTTTGCACTCCCCAGGATACAGCAGTGGGCATGGAGCCCCCTCGTGGAGCAGTGGCGTCGTCCGTTCATCCAGCTGAGGTTCCCCCCTCCCCCTGAGGTGCCTGTTTATTTTCGATCTGATGCCCCTGCAGTGTTCTCTCCGTTTCGAGTCAGGTATCTTGTGTGGGCTTCGCCCATGCATTTTGGGACACTGATCCACGGACAATGATTTAATTTATATCCGGGCTTGTGCAGTTGGTGTACATATTTGTGTATAGTAATTTTTTAATTTGGCCTATCTGATATTTCAATGATTACACTTGTTACAATCATTTCCTTTTGTCCTTGCATTCTTCCAGGGGGTGACGGGGTGTATATGTAATGTTGCTGCATGTATTTGTGTGTATGGTGTTGTGGGTGAGGGTGTGGGGTGGGGGTGTTGCGTGTGTGTGTCACTCTCTTTTCCCTCCCCTGTGTGCTAGGTGCAGTACTCACCGTGGTCATCGCCTGCATCTTTCCTGCTCCTGATATAAGAGGAGGTAGACCAGCATGGGCAGGACCTGTAGTTTGGGCTCCATGGCGTCCTGGTTCCTCGTTGGGTGTCGAGAGGTGAGTGGTTTCCCTTCCAAGTACTGTTTCCGCCGTGCTTTTGATAGCGTTTGTACCGCCCCGGAAAAGGTGGCGGATAGGTATGTTGTAATATAGTGGGCAGAACTTTGTCTTCCGCCTGTCTGTTGGTGTTTACCGCCGCGGTGTTTGTTTCTACCGCCGTGGCAGTTTGAGTGTTAAAGTGGCTATCTATGTTGCCGGTTTCCGCCATGGTCGTGATTCAATTTTTTTTCCGATGGCCTGTTGGTGGTATTACCGCTGCTTTAACCCCGACCGCCAGGGTTGTAATGAGGGCCTTAATGTTTAGCACATTGTTGGACCTGGCCCTTTCGGCAGGTTCATCCCCTTACTTTTTGCCTCCTTCCTCCTATTTTTTTTTACCTTTCGCTGTTGGCTCTAGGACTCTGAGCACTTTATCACTGCTGATCAGTGCTAAAGTGCAGGTGCTCTCCCTTCTAAAGTTGGTATGATTGGCTTACACCTAATTGGCACATTAAATTTACCTGTAAGTCCCTTGTACAGTGGTATCTCTATAACCAGGGCCTGTAAATTAAATGCTACTAGTGGACCTGCAGCGCTGCTTCGGCCACCCACTAAAGTAGCAGTTTTTTGCTACAGGAACCTGGCATCCAAAGTTACTTGCCAGGCCCAGAAATCCCCTTTTACTACATGTAAGTCACCCCCTAAGGTAGGCCCTAGCTAGCCCTATGTATAGGGTGCTATGTATGTAGAAGGCAGAACATGTGCCCAGTAGCGTGGCCTGTCCTGGTAGTGACAAACAGACTATTTGGTTTCTCACTGCTATGAGTGCTGCCTTCTCACAGGATTGCATTAGAAATGCCCTGCCTAATGTCTAGAGGGTATTGTCTGATTTATGAGGGGTAGCGTAGGCATGTCTGGTATGGTTGTGATGATAGAGAGAAATGCTGCTTACTGGTGTAAGTGGAGTTTTTATTACTATCACAGAAATGTCACTTTTAGAGAGTGAGCATTTCTCTGTGCTTATGACTCTGTTGTTTTGCAGCTTGACTCCAATCCATGTCTGGGCAGATTGACATCTGGGCGTTGTGCATACTTTTCAGACAGTCTGTACACAGGGAGAGTGGAGGTGTCAAAGCGGTGCATCTGCATACTGAATAGTCTTCCTACAGTGAGAGAAAGGAGAGGCTGGCACACATGCATTTGTAAAGGCTGTGCCCTGGTCTCACACAAAAGTGCTTGTTTACCCCTAACTGATGTGTGGAGCCTGTGTGGGAGGAGAGAGGAGGCACTACCAGAACCAGTTGTAACTGGTTGGAACCTCCTCTCCCCTTCTTTGTTAACACACTGTAAAACTGAGTGTAAGCACAGAGGTATTTTCCCCACAATTTGGTGACATTTTGGAACTGGACACAGAAGGCTGCTGCAAGGACACATCAGGAACCACCATGGACTGCAGCTGCTGTGCTGACCTGTGACCTGCTTGGTCATGTGGAGGAACTGCCAACTGCCTGCATTCACCTTGTGCTGGCCTGCTACTGGGCCCTGCTGCCCTGTGCTTCCTGTGTACTTTGTCCCCCAAGGACAGGGTGCTGTGGTCCATGACCCCTGCAAGTGCTTTCTGCCGCCAAGAATCACCGCCATGACCCGGTCTCATTGAAGTGACCCAGCGCATGCGAGCACATTGTTGGCAAGGTATTCACCACGCAACCCGGCTTTTGTTTTATAAGCGCGCTGGAGTCGCGCTATCCCCAGTGCCCCTGGGGCACCACTAAAAGCAAGGAAAAGAGCAAGCGTACTCCTAGCGTGCCCTGGGGTGAAGCACACCTCAAGGAGCGCCCCCAGGGCACAGGCAGGCACCTGCTTTGGTGCTGCTTCACCGTTGCAGGCCCAGGTGGGCTCTGATGTTGTTTTCAGAGCTGGGCAGGGAAGGAAGCCTCATGGGAGGCTCCCCGCCCACCCGGGCCCCCTATTGCTGCTTGGAGGATCCCCCGGGTCCCAGGCCCTTGTGTGTGTTCAGGACGGGTGGGTGGGGTAGAAGCTTCACCGGAGGCCCCTGCGCCACCGGTCCCCCTAGCTGTAACCCCCAATTGTTGTGCTGGCTTTGGCTCCCCTCTGGAGGGCCAGTTGCGGACCGGGAGCCCCAGAGATCACGGGCCCGATTAAAAGGAGGAGGTGCGTGCCGCCCCTTCTCCGTCCAAATCTCCATGAGGTCCCTGTTGTGCGCAGAGGAGCACCGGGGGCCCCCTTATTTTTCTTTAGTGAACTAGAGGTGCCTAATCTTCATAAAGACAGGTACTTTTTCTAAAGTACATATGATTTATGTTCCCGGTATGGACATGGTATATTATTATGGTAACCTGTTCTTTTAATGATGTGACAAATATGTTTGCTGATGTTCCTTTTATGGGCATTCCCTGCTGATATGTTTTCATGACTTGCCATATGTTTAATAATGTTCCTGGTATGGACATTTATGATTTTTTAATGACAGGTGCATTTATTTAGTAAAGTGATTCCTGACTACTGCTTATGTTGCAGTATAATAAGTAACCTGTGTGTTATGTGTGACTACTGCTGGTTCTGCAGAGTAACTATTGTGTAACGATCTGACAACTGCTTGAGTAGCAGGGTATTAATGACATGTTGTGGTGGTGATGGTGCATCATGTGTGTTGTGTGTGTTGTGCAAACGTTTTACACATTTGCCTCTGGGATAAGCCTGACTGCTCGTGCCAAGCTACCAAGGGGGTGAGACAGGAGTTATCTTGGACGTGTAACTCCCTTGTCCTGACTAGAGTGGGTGGGTTCTGCCTGGCTTAGGTGCATACCCTAGCCAACCAGAAACCCCATTTCTAACACACTTACACTTTGAATATACAATGGCTCACTTATTGTTTAATTGCCAGATTTCCCTGTTGGCATACACTGTGTATGGAAGGGCTGCTCTCGGGCAGTGATGGTGCCCTAGCCATCAGTGCTCCAGTGGCACTTTGTATGCGCACACAGGACCATTGTTGCATGTATTGACAGAGGTTGACTGTAGTACCCTCAGCTCAATTCACTGTGTACAGGCAGCAAGCCCCTGACTGTGTCAAGAATTGATGTAGCCTCCTCTGATGATTGGGGGGGGGGGTCTGCCATCCTCAAGATCAGTCATCAGCACTGCAAAGCACAGTCTCCTGTCGAAATACACCTGCACATTTGTGATCCCATGGCCAAGTATGTTTTGTTAACTTTGAGGTTGTTGTCAGACTTGCCCTAATATTTACTCGGGACTTACAGCTTGTTTTCTCATCATTTGCTATGGTTTGACATGACTTGGCATACATAGGTGAAATTATTCCTATGATGTTTGGTTAGGTCATTTATAGATTGTGGAACTGGGTCATATCTGCAGACCCAGGGCCAGGTATTGTAATTTGACACTTGCTTCTGTCACACTAGTTTGTGCTGGCCAAGCACATAGTTGTAGTCATTGACAATGTGACTGGAATATGTATGGACTTACACTTTCTCTGTGAATATGTGTCTGGTGTTACATGGAAACATTGTTGTGTTGTACAGTGAGTCTTAATCTATGTGTATTCCTTCACACACATTGATGGCATATTTTGTCAGGTATGGTTGTAGTTCAACATTGCTGGCATAAGTTCTGCTGATTACCCTTAGTACTTATCTTCGTCATCAACATTGTCCTTTCATTCATGCACAGCATACTAAGTCAGGCTTGTGAAATTTGTAGATGGATACAGGCTATGCAACATTTGGCCTTGTGTTTCCAGGCTTTGCTAGATCACATGACTGAGCCCAACACATTACAGAACACAAGCCACAACACTTGTGTAATGTCTGAATGACCTCCACATATTGGATCTCAAAGTGATGTAAGGGAGTCTCTCAGCTGTCCTACCAAATCCTTTATTCAACACGGACACACACTCACATCTGCATTCTACAACCTATGTCACATTCAGCATGAGTGTATTTAGTATGTATGATTACTCATGACAACTATGAGTAGAGAAGATGCGACATTCAACCTATCTGCTTCCTTCATCACACATACACTTTGGCAAGGGTCAGTGACTTGTCTGGATAATTATTGTCTTACATTCACATTCCAAACTGAATTGAGTGTGGGAGAGATAGACATTTAGGTGCTTTGGCCCTTGTATGTCACTCTCTCTTGGTCAAACATGTGAGTGCCACTGAGGAGTATGTTTTCACTTAACACATGTGATAGTGTCATTCAGACTATGCTTGGTTACCTAGCAGGCACAAACCAGCAATTGTAGGTGAATGCTACTGTTTTCCCACCTAGGCCATACATCTGTACAGCAGTCTTCACATGTATTTCCAGGATTGCTGCAGATATATGTTAAGCCAAAACACTTTTGTGATATATGTGTGACAATGTAAATTGTAAATGCTACAGCCTATGGCTACATTTTACCCACACATTAATGTGGTAGTGCATTTTTTTAATTTGTTTTTATTTCTTGACTATGGGCCTGATTCTAACTTTGGAGGACGGTGTTAAACCGTCCCAAAAGTGGCGGATATACCACCTACCGTATTACGAGTTCCATAGGATATAATGGACTCGTAATACGGTAGGTGGTATATCCGCCACTTTTGGGACGGTTTAACACCGTCCTCCAAAGTTAGAATCAGGCCCTATGTTCCTAAGTTATTTACATCTGTTGTGGTATAGTCATGCTCTCTGAGATATGGGCAAGTTAAAAATAGTATGTGATGGTAATAATGAATATGCCATGAGAAATCAGATTTAAAGGTATTTTGTTGCAATATTTTAAGGAATGATTATTGTAGTACAGTGTCTAAGAGAAAAACATTGTGCACAATTTGGTCTCTTGTGCATGCTCCAACAGTAGAGTTTGTTTGTGCCCCATCTTCCTGTTGTGCATCATTGTTCTCATTCTTCTCACTGGGGATATCTACCTGTTCGTCCCAGGGGACATTTGTGCATACACACATGTTGTGCAAAATAGCACACACAATAATAGTATTGCACACAAGGGGTGGTGCATATAACAGGCTTCCTCCTGTGAGAGCTTGGCATCGGAACCTGGATTTGAGTAGGCCAAATGTCTGCTCCACCACATTCCTGGTCCTTTTGTGACCCTAATTGTAAGCCCACTCAGCATCAGTTGTTGGATTGCCATATGCAGTCATGACCCATGGTTGGATGCCGCACCCTTGGTCTTCTGCAAAGGAATGTGAGAAATTGTGTCAAACAAGCAAATAACAAAGCCATGGCACATATCTGTTTTCAGTAGAGTGGTTATTCAGACTCAGTAATTGTTAATTAATTTCTGACATTTCACCAAATATTCACAGATATGTGTGGTGTTGTCTATATTTGACCATTGGGGTGTCTGTGTTGATGAATGTGAGTGAGTGGGTGTGTCTGAGTGCATGTTTGCATATGCTGAATGGGTGTGTATGTGTATGCATGCGTGCGTGAAGGGGCGTGGGAGGTGTGTGTGAGTGTGTGGATGGGTGGGGGGATGTGTGCATCTGTGCGGACATGTGTGTATGTGTGTGCCGGTGGCAAGAATGAAGATTCCTATAGCTGGGTGCATGACTGCCAGGGTTTTTGTGGTGGGGTGACCGCCACTGAAAGCCCAGCGGTTTGCAGCCTTGTAATCCCGATGGCAGGTTGTGGCCTGCCACCGGATCAGAGGCTTTGACCGCTGGCCCCGGCGGGCCAGACAGAGTTGTGAAGGCTTGACATCTGCCAAGCCTCACAACTTGTAATGTGGCGGTCCTTCCTGCCAGCTCCGCAGCAGCAGGACTGCCATAGCGAGGCTGGCGGACGCATGACCACTAGTCTCGTAATGAGGGCTTACGTACCTTAACTTTAGACCTGCAGAAGAGTGATGTTAGAAAAATGGTGTATCTATTTTGTGTGTTGTGTGCCATGCAACAGGTGTAGCATGTGCATCCCAGCCCCTTGTCCTTGAAATACCTCCCTTGCACAAATTGTTGTTGTTGCCAATTGCTGACTATCATGCATATGTGCATGTGGTCCATATGCAAATTGTGACACAGTTGTATGGGTTGTATGCAAGAGTTTTGCCCAGGACAGGGCATGAGGTGCTTTTCTGCACTGCCCTGTATCACCAGTCTAGCCCTGCAAAGTTCCAAGTCTCCTCAATATGATGTGTTTCTGGCCTCTACTAGTGCATTGGAAGTAGTTCAATTGCCACAATCCACTGTTTGCACCCTTGTATCATGGTAAGGAGATGTGTGATTTACAGGTGTGCTCTGAGGTATCGAGGTATCTATCTCTATACATGATCTATCAATGATGGCGATGTTGTATTTCAATGTGTCTTGCACTATGCACCACACAAGGGAAAGGAAACACTATGAGCATATCAGGTATGTTTTGGTGACATTAGCTGGTGATGGCACCACTAGGGTGGCATCAGTTGTTGGTACTTCCTCAGGTTTCTACAGGATGGTAAATGTGGGGCAGTGCCAATGCGTGAGTTTTTTGACGATGGCACGGCCAATGCAATACACATAGCTGAGCTATTCCATGCTAGGTGTTATGTGTGAAGGATTTCTATTTTGTAATAAACCTGAGGACACGTGTAGTGGTTTGACCCCAGCTTTTGTATGGTTGTGTGACTTTCCCCTCTTGAGGTGATGTCAGGAGCAATGTGGTTGCGCAGCCGTACAATGGACTCCTGCTTCATACGGGAGGGTCTGATCACCTCTTCTTCCCCAAGGCCAAGGATATATGCGCGCTGGCGAAATATTCTCTCCCTCCTTCTGCGCTGGTGCTGGTGGTCATCGCTGTCATCCTGTCTGGGTGCCAAGCTGTAGCAGAAATCATCCATGTTGTCCAGCTGCTTGCCAGAGTTCCTTCTGTTTGTTTTCCTTATGGAGTTGTGGCTGGGCCTCTTTGTAACGCCTGGTCTGACCAGGCGCTTCAAATTTGACTTTAATTGGAATAAGTGTAATATTTTGGGCCCAGTCCTAGGTGTGCGTCATTTTTCTATCGGCTTGTAGATATGGCGCTAGCGGGCTAGCGTAATTTTTTTGGGAGGGAACGCCTAAATGCATATTATTGTCATTAAACGACGCAAGGTGAGGTGGCCGGATATTTGTCACTGGACTGCTCTAGCCACAATAGCTAAATATGGCGCTGGGCTAGCGACGCTTTGTAAAACAATTATGCAAAGGCGGCACTAGCTTTTCTTAAATCTGGGCCAATGTATTTTTGAGTACTGTCATCACTATACAAAAGGTGCAACTTGTGTGAGTAGGTCTGAGACATCACAAGCATTTTCTTAACATCACAGCATTTGTTTTCATGCATTTCACTCCTTACTAACTACAATACATTACCTTGTACACACACCACCAGCCAGAGTTATTTTAGGCACACAGAACAGACCAAGGCGAGCACTATTCACCACAACATTTCAATGCACTGCCACAGAACCTTGTTCTGAAATTCATAAACTCATCAGTGCTGTGCTAATTGATCTTTTGTGGATATTAACAAAAGGACCATCCATGGTTAACTCACTAATCATTAAAGTTTGCCAAGGATTTTTTCCATCACAATGAGATCCCGTAAATAATTCAGGTGTGAGCATGAGAATCATTAGTCTGCCAGCTTTTAGTACCAATTGTCGAATACACTCATCGTGCATTATCCCAGTGATGTTATTAATAATTACAGAACTCACCCATTAAGAGCAATGACGTCAATACAATAGCATAAGTGCATTTCTTTTTCAATAAATGCATTGCAGGAAATTGTGCTTCGTCAAGGCAATGAATACTACAACTAAAGTACATTTATGTAGACATTCTGCTGTGTGTTCACCCAGTCATCATTCAGGTCTGAGCATTGGACTGTTTTAAGAATGCAAAGCGACTAATAAATGTTTGTCATATTCATTTTATGAGACAGCAAATATTTGCAAAGTTTATCTCAAGATGAGGAGTAACTTCAGTGTAAATCAGGTGTAGTTAAACAGAAAGTAAAAAGTTATCTGAAAGTAAGTCAAGATTACATCTGAAGTAAATAAAGATTAATTAGAAGTAAGTAAAGAGTGTAGGCCTGATTTAGATTTCAACGGATGGGTTACTTCGTCACTACACTGAAAACTAAATCCCAAAGGAAACAATGGGATTTGGATATCTGCAGATGGGATATCCATTACCTTTGTGATGGAGTAACTCCTGCTTCGAAATCTAAATCGGGCCCTAAGTCAGGAGTGATTGAAGAGTAATTCAGAAGTCATCCATAACAACTCAAGAGCGGTCCTTAGGTAGGTCATGAGTAATTCAAGAACAAGACAGGGTTGGATGAGAAGTAGATTAGGAGTACATCATAAGAAATCAGGAGTAATTCAAACATTTATTAAGAGCGAGTTAGAAGTAAATGAGAAATAATCCACACTTTGGGCCTGATTTAGGTCTTGGCCAAGTAAATACTCTGTCACAAATGTGACAGATTTCCCCTCTAAAGTATTAGAATTCTTATAGGCTATAATGAGATCATAATACAGCGGACGGGATATCCATCACGCTGGTGATGGAGTATTTACCTCTGCCAAGACGTAAATCAGCCCCTTAATCAAATAAAATTCCTTGTGAATGGGTCTTCTATAGTTCTTGATGCAAGCACAGTAAATGAGAGCAGAATTTAACGGTGTTTTTTTATTTTCTAAACCTACTCTCATTATGCAAAGATTAACATTCACATAACAGAGAAGTAACTAAAAGGAAAAACTTTATTGCATTTTTGTCCTGGAAGGTTTAACTAACTTTGCTACCGATTCATTGTTCTGGATGCATTTAATTTATTTTGATTTTAAGTCCATTGTTTTGACAATGAAACTGCCTCTTATATTAAAATAAAGAATCATAGTGTTAGGCTTCGGTAAGTAAGAATCCATTATTGCACACTTGCTTCATTATCATTATTTGTTGTTGCTGTAATGCGTTATCTGCACAGTATTTTGTTGTGCATTATTTAAGTGTTGATAGCACAGTTATTTAAACGACAAATAAAAACCTATCCCTGCAAGGCAGCTAACTTCATTATTGTGAGAAGGATCCAGTACAATTTCCAGTTTTGTTTCGCTTTATCAGGTACTATAAGAAGCTGACTGAAAAAAAATTAACTTTAGAGGTGATTCATAAAGAACACTGGAAATATACATATGAATGCATGAGTTAATTAAGCAAATATTAGAAATCACAAAGCAAAATTGCATATAATTTGCAGGTCTCAGTATGTAGGCACCTCATTGTTTTGCTAGTAAAATGCAAGTAGATTTAATACATTAATAATAAAATTAGCACAATATCCATTTTCAACCTAAGGCATGTTCAACTCTCTGGTAGCTTGGCACAGAGCAGTCAGACTTAGCTGTGTAAACTATCTGTGTAACATTAGCAGTAATAAAGTGAAAACACCAGATAAAAAAGATCCCACATTAATTTAGAAAATAGGACCTATTTTAAAAACTAAAAAAAGACTAAAATGAAAAAAATCCAATCAGTATAACTGAAGATCTGAAATGTTAAAGATTTTAGTGAAATTAACGCCAAAAAGCACAAAGTGCTAACTGTAGATATCTGGTGCTACTGGACGTGGACAGAGCCACAAGCTCAGGTCGATCATGATGGAGCGCAGGCCAGGTTGAGAGACCCAGGTAAGTTGACTGAACAAAGTGCCTTGTATTTTAGTTTATGGAGTGTTGTGAGGATCTGCATCAAACATGTGTCGCGCAGCCCGAGTGATGCATGTGTCCTGAGATGCAGCGAGGGTGCGATGTGAGAGCCCGAGTTGATGTTGAGGAACCTGTTGACAGGGCTTGCAATGCGAAGTCTGGCACAGTATCCACAGGTCCTAAAGTTTACTGAAATTGTTGTGTCTAAGGTGCAGTTTGTATACCCAGTTTATTTAAATACATTCGGTCCAAAAAGTTTGGACCATTTGAAGTTAAAAAGAAAATAACAGTCTTACATAATTATTTAAAATCCATTGGGATTGCAATAACTCATCATAGTTCGTAATGACAGTCACTCAAGGTGCTAGTAAAATCTAATAATCAGCTAACATATAAAATATTTCAGTAAAGTCCTTACGACTGAAGTTAAAATCAGGCTTAAAATACGACAATATACCCAGTTCTGCCTTTGTAGTAGGGATAAACTTCTAGAGGCATGCCTTTGAAGTGCACAGGTACCTTGCCTTCCTGGTTTCCAGCTCCGGACTAGCTACAGGGGGTAGGCAGCCCTTTGTGTGGAGACAGGACACAGCCTATTCAAGGGTAAGTGGGGCTGGGCCCAGCTCCTCTCTCCCATCCTGCCAGTGATGGCCCATACAGTCACCCCTAAGCTCCCCATTGTGTGTGGCTGTCTAAGAGGACTACACAAAGCCCAACTGTCACCTCACCCAGCCATGTGACCGAGAGACAGGCTGCAGGCACCAAATGGCTAATGCAAGTGTAGAGGTGTGAGTGTGGCTGTAGCAATTATTGTCCTAGGAGTAACTAGTAAGGAGGTATGTTCAAAGGTACTCAAGTATCTTTTATTCTGTACTCTTTATATAGTTGTGATCCTTGCTTCCTTGTTAATGTCTGTATCTTTGTTGCGTTTGCCACCTTCAGTCCACTCTCACAGTGTCTTTCTTCTTCTCTTCGGTGGATCAGGTGACGAGTCAGAGACCTTTCTATCACCACATCCCTCCTGGGTATATTTCAAGGCAGTCATTATGTTAACCTATGAGAGAGATAGGCTTTGCAACAGTGAAAAACAAATTTGGCAGTATTTCACTGTTAGTACATATAAAAACACACAAGTACATGTCCTACCTTTAACATACATTTCATGGGACTACCCAGGGCCTACCTTAGGGGTGGTTTACATGTACAAAAAGGGAAGGTTGGGGCCTGGCAAGTGGTTACACTTGCCAAGTTGAATTGGCAGTTTAAAAACAGCACACAGACACTGCAGTGACAGGTCTTAGACATTTTTAAGGTGCTACTTATGTGGGTTCCACAATCAGTGCTTTAGGCGTACTAATAGCATTTAATTTACAGGCCCTAGTGTCACTTTACTAGGGATTTACAAGTAAATTGAATATGCCCATTGGGTATAAGCCAATCCAACATGTTTTAAGGAGTGAGCACAAGCACTTCAGCACTGGTTAGCAGTGGTAAAGTACGCAGTCCTAAGCCCAGCAAAAACGAAGTCAGCAAAAACAAAAGCTCTGAAGACAAACTATTAGGGGGAAGCCATACCAAGGATGCCAGATCTAACGATTACCATAGTACCCCGGCATTAAAGGCACTGCTTAGTGTGCAAATGTGTTTGTTGTGAAATTGCAGCAAGCCATCATTTGAAGAGAAGTCAGCCAAAGGCTAAAGTGGGCTGATGCACTGCACATTAATGAATGATGGGTGGGTGGAAGAAAAATGTGAATGATGAACTACATACTAATGGACAATGTCTGTCAGAAAACACCTATAAGTAACTAGGTTGTGCACATGCTTTAACTAAAACCACAAGGTGTTGGCTAACACAGACCTAAAAAGGTCAATCAAAGGCAAAGTCAAATCGTACTTTATTTCGACCATAGCTCATAAAAGTTACACATAAAATGATAAAATGATAAGATACATAAAAGGAAAAAGAAAGTGCATTTGTTATCATTGTGCTATCACACTGGCTTAAAATAAAATTAAATATAGAAATAACTTCTCTAAAACCATCAAGTAAAAGCGGTAGAGAAAAAAAAATCAAACAAGGATCTTAGCATACTACAGTTCTCCAATGTTCCCGATACATAACTCATCATTTGAATGTCCAAATTTGCTAAACAAATTTTAGATTCGAATTTCAGAATAATACCATCATCAGGATAAAAACAAGCAGTCCAACCCGAGGTTTAAAATACTAGGTTGATGTTATAAAATTATGCAGTTCCATGAAGATTTTGACAGAAGGAACCTGCCACCTGCATAGTTATATGAACAGATTTAAATGCTATCAAGTCATTGAAAGCACTTGCACTATGTGGCTAAAAGCTTACATCATAATTTAAAATAAATGTCAAATTCATAATAAAAAGGCACAAATACCATACGAATGCTTAAAAAGTAGGTATTTACGGCTAACACTGTTGTTGAAATAACAGAGACACGGGCAATTACCCACATGTTATCTAAAAGAAATCTGTTCCAAAGCCTTGCAGGTATTGGGAGGTCAAGAAATTGCTCAGGCCATGGCTCCTATTTAAAGAGCAGAAACTCTGATGTTAAGCGGCCCACCCTGTTACTGTGGAGAATCTGCTTGTTGGCCTTCTCCCAATATCTCCGCTTGACCAGTAAAGTAGCATTAGCAAGTA
The DNA here is from genome assembly GCF_031143425.1 of Pleurodeles waltl. Lineage (NCBI taxonomy): Eukaryota > Metazoa > Chordata > Amphibia > Caudata > Salamandridae > Pleurodeles > Pleurodeles waltl. Next base: position 235,770,230 of record NC_090443.1, on the reverse strand, counting down.
TCGACTCAGGCCTCTCCCGAAATTGGGGAAAACCCAAATCATCCCAGACTGATTTCATCTCACTCAGCCAACTGACCTTTTTCCAGCTACATTGGTTCTTTATAAGGTCTTTGATTGCCTCACAAATAGGTTCAAGTTCTTCTGTTCTCCAAAGGCGGATCCAATATAAGGGAGGCCTCAGACCAGCTACATCTTTGATGCTATTCATTCCGAGATCAATTCTAAGGTGGATCACTGGAGTGCCCTTCCCCGTCCTGGCTATGTATCTAATAAAATCATTTTCTTTAATTTGTAGAGCATCCAGCTGTCTCTGAGAACCATATAGCTCTGCACCATACAGTGCAGGACCTTGGATTTGAACTTTGCAAATTTCAACAATGGGGTTTAATGGGGGGTAACTACAGCTCTGGCTTTGAGTCCCAAGGCCCTTCCTCTTTTGCATATAATATGTGCTCCTTTTATGATATGTGCATCCCATCTGCCTGAATCCATCAGCCTGATCCCCAAACAATCATACTCATTGACCCTTTCCAGTAGAGTAGAATTAATTAGTATACTAGCTTTTACTTTCTTCTTTCGGAGCTGCAAATCATGAACTTAGTTTTGACTTCCAGGCCAAAATAATCGCTACAGAATAAACTTTGTCACACAAACTTTGCAATTCCAGGGGTGATTTAGCCAAGATGATATTCTCGCCTGCATAAATCAGTCCTGGGATTTTCTTACCTGCCAACGTAGGTGAATCATTATTGCAATCAGTTAAATACTTAATACAGTTGTTTATATATAAAAGAAAGAGGGTAGGGGCTAGGACACAGCCTTGCCTTACTCCTCTCTCAATAATAAATGGGTCTGTTAGTTCACCATCATTGCCACTCCTAATTTGGGCAAAAGTGCCTTCATGAAGTTTTTCAATAAGGTTCAAAAGGCCTTTAGTGACTCCCATGTTGGTTAATGTCAGCCATAATTTATTCCTGGGTACCAGGTCGAAGAGTGCTCGAAGATAAATGAAGGCCATGTATGGGTTCCCACCTCCGATGTCCACAGTCCTCTATTTGGTTGCCAAAAACCTCAGGACTTGATCTATTGTACTGACCCAGGTCTGAACCCTGCCTGCAAGTCTGAGATGGCCCCACTCTCTGCAATCCACTCTTGTAAATTAAATAAAATCTACTTCGCAAAAGGTTTTTGAAAGTTGTTGAGTAGGCATATTGGACGATAATTAAGAGGGTCACAAGGACTGCCTTTCTGAAAAAGGGGAACTATCTCGGCTCCCCTCCATGTACAAGGAATAGGTGCACCTGTGGCAACTGCGTTACAAACCTTGTTCAAATAAGGGGCCCAAATGGCGGGATTTGATTTCTAGAGATCACTGGGTATTTTATTGAGACCCAAGGCCTTTCCCCACTTCAGGGAAGCTATTGCTGCCGTAGTTTCTGCTAAAGAGAACTTGATTGGGGGTACACCAAATTCCCTATTGTCAACCAGTTCCCTGAAATTAGGTTCATCTACCCCTGAATAAAGTGACCCAAAATGATTTACCCATGCTGCAGGGAGAAGTACCAGGCAGGGGCCGGGAATCACCACTGTCATTTGAAATCAGCTTCCAAAACTTGTAGGCATCACTAGCTCTTGTGCATTCCAAGAGAGCAACCCACCATTTCTCCTCCCAACTTCTATGTGCCTTAGAAAGTTCCCACCTGTAGCCCTCTCTTGACTGTCTTATAGTCTCTCTAGTGCCCCTTCCCAGGTCCCTCAGTAGTTTGTGCTTGGCTTCCCTGCATGAGCGATTAAACCACCTCTCTCTATGCTTGTTATTTGTTTTGGCGACCATTTCTTTAGTGAAAAGTTTTTTAAAGAGTTGAATAGTTTCATATGTGCAGCAAGGAGCCTGTTATCATCCCCAAGTAAGTGAAACATATACTCGATTTGGTCTGCCAGCAGGCTATATATTGATGTAAGAGAGCCTAATGAGGAATTAACAACATCCCACTTGACATTATGGGGGTTATTCTAACTTTGAAGGAGGTGTTAATCCGTCCCAAAAGTGACGGAAAAGTGACGGATTTACCACCAGCCGTATTACGAGTCCATTATATCCTATGGAACTCGTAATACGGCTGGTGGTATATCCGTCACTTTACCGTCACTTTTGGGACGGATTAACACTCCTCCAAAGTTAGAATAACCCCCTATGTTTGTTGTTTGTCATAATAAGCTGATGCGCATGGTCCCTGGAATCAGGGGCCTCTATTCTGGGCAGCAGACCCCTAGTAGATAGAGTCAGCGGGTCATGGTCGCTTTCTTCATGTTCTTTTACCACCATATCGACCATATGCCCCCACAAACGAATGTCTAATAAGAGGTAATCAATATGGCTCTGTTAAGCTCCACGCCTAAAAGTGGGACAAAGGTTTAGCATCTGAGCAGGAGTGACCATTGCAAGTGCGAAGACCATATGCATTTTAATGTCAACAATTTGATAGGCTGTTCTACTTATTCTGAGACTTTTGTTCTATTCTAGTTGTAGGATGCCCCAATGGATGTACTCTTCTTGATAAAGCTCTTGGGCCAAAGAATAAGGCTCAAAAGTGGCATTAAAGTCCCCTGCGATTAATATATAGTGGGTGGTGGATCTGCTGGATAAAATGTTATCAAGAGCAATCAGAACATCAGACTCACAATTACTGCCCACACTCCTGCTATATGTATTTACCAATAGTAGGGGTGTTTCCCTTTGGGTAGATAGTGTTAAGCCTTGCAAGACAGCGCAGCCCATGTCCACTTCCTCAACCTGACACTTAAGGGAGCTGCTAACCCATATCAGTAAACCACCCGACGGTCTCCCAGAGGTCACCTTACAGGTTGGGACCCAGTAACTCTTAAAGCCAAATCTGTGCTTAGGCTCCAAGACCCATGTCTCTTGGAATAAGCATATCTTGTGCTCATCTATGAAATGACCCCAATCTGGAATTCACATTTTGGACTCAAGCCTGGCTATATTCCAACAGAGGACTGTGACCAGCGCGTCATCTTGGGCTTGTAGTGCATCGACCGGGGCTTCTGATGTAATCTGCGTGGTGCTCGTAGAGTTCGTATTGCCCATTAGGTCTACCACTAAACTGCTCTCTCTGGGTCCCCTGGCTTCTTTATCTCCAATAGTATTGCTCACCCCAGTAAATTCAGAACCGGCCATGTTCCAACCAGACACAGTGGCCTGTGTATCATTCTGGGCTGGCAGTGCATTTGTGTAGCACCCATAAAGTCTGCATTTGCAATCCGCTCTTCTTCCAGGCTGCTTACTCTAGATCCCCCAAGTTCCTTATCTCTAGGAGTAATACATTCCCTGGTGATTAATCTAGGTCCCAATACCTCAAGGGTACCCTGTGTAACTTTGACTTTATGTCAATCCACATCTGAGAGGAAAGATGGAGAATGCCTACGTTCAGACTGAAATGCATGCTGCATGCTGCACGTGGAAACAAGAGGGACCTCTAGGATCAAGTATCAACACACTTGGAGCAAGTTCGGATGCTGGGGGTAAAAGGTTGAGAGTCTACACAGAGAAACACCTCCAGCTAGGGGGCTAGCTCTACATGAATTTAGAAAAATCTGTTGAACCATGGCAGGTCAATCAAAGTTAATAACAATACAATGTCCCGCTCCAGACTTATTCAATGGGCCCACCCATCCCAAGGTCAATCGGTTTTGAATTGGCTGCCAGACACTTGTCTTTGAGAAAGAAGGAAAGAAATAAGGAAATAAAAAAGAAAGATAAAGGTCTAGAAGGAAAGAAGGAAGGAAAGAATGGAAGAAGGAAGGAACGATAAGAAGAATGGGAAAGAAAGAAAGAAAGAAAGAAAGAAAGAAAGAAAGAAAGAAAGAAAGAAAGAAAGAAAGAAAGAAAGAAAGGAAATAAGGAGTAAAGAATGAAAAAAGGGAAAATGGCAGAAGTGAAAACGAATAAAGAAGGAAGGGTAGGGAAAAAAGAAAGTAGGAAGGAAAGAAGGAAATATTAAAAGTGGTCAATAGGAGTCCCCACTCAAAGGCTCCGGTTGACCTTGGCTTGATTTGTTCTTATCACAGGCACTAGGCCCAGCCACACAGGCTGGCATCATTTTTATCAGCATTAGTAGGGTAATGCGGGCTGATAGGAATTTTGTGAGTTCCTTGGCATTCTGGATGTTTCCATCAAAGAAATTTGGGGAAATGCATGATTTAAGGCCTAGCTTGAGGTTTGCATGGAATTTTGAGTAAAAAAAACCTCGTGAAATCCATACAAAGCACACCACCCTAGACTCCCCTGGTTGTCTAGTTTTAAAAATGTGCAGGTTTGCTATGTATGTCTCTAGGTAGCACTTTAGTTAGGGCCCATAATCCACAGCTACACACTTTGCAAAAAAGGATCAGCTTTTGGTTGAACAATATGATGTATCTATGTTGCGTTTTGGGCCATTTCCCATCGGGGGCACTAGGACTACCCACAATAGTGAGGTATCATTTTTATTGGAAGACTTAGAATAATGCTTGGTGGAAGGAAGGTTGTGGCTCACTGCGAGATACAGAATCGTTTGTCACTGAAATATGAGGGAAATGTGTTTGTCTAGTAAAAGGTTAAGGTGTGGAAGGAATTCTTGGTAAAATAACCTAGTCAGAGCCACATAAGTCACCTCATCCTGGATTGCCCTAGGTGTCTAGTTCTTTTTTTTAAATCAGGTTTGCTAGGTTCCCCTAGGTGCCCCCTGAGTTAGGACCCAAAATCCACAGCTACTCATTTTGCAAAAAACTATTTTTTTGGTGGAAAAATGTGATTGTCCATGTTGGTTTGAGGCCATTTCCGGTCATGGTCACTAGGACTATCCACACTAGTAAAGTATTATTTTTATTGGAAGGCCTAGGGGAATGCTGGGTAGAACAAAGTTTGTGACTCCACATCGTTTCAAGAACTTTCATCACAGAAATGTGAGAAAAAATGGGTTATTTAAGTCAAAGTTTGAGGTTTCCATGCAATTCTGAGTAAAACAAGTAAGTGGGAGCCACGCAAGTCACCCGTCCTAGATTCGCCTAGGAACGAGTTTTCAAAAATGTACAGGATTGCTAGATTTCCCTTGGTGCTGGCTGAGCTAGGATCCAAAATCCACAGCTACCTACATTGCAAAAAACAATCAGTTTTCAGTGGAAAAATGTGATGTATTCTTGTTGCGTTTTCAGCTGTTTCCTGTTGCAAGCACAAGGCCTACTCGCACAATTGAGGTGTCATGATTATCACAAAATATTTGGGAGCATAGAATATGTGTTATTTCCAGTTAGATGTTGCTGCATTTGTGTCCTTCAAATGGAAGCTAGTGTGTAAGAAAGAAGACATTTTGAAAAATACACACTAAATCATATGCTCTTACAGGTACCCACAAGTTAAAAGATGTACAAATAACCACTGCTCCTAACCTCAATGTCTTATGCCCATTTCAGAAATACATTGGTTTCTTTGATACCTATTTTTCACTATAAATATTTTTGCCATATTAATTGTCCTATACTCAGTACACAACAAAAAAAATATTGTACAGTGCAGCTCAGTTGTTGTCTCTAGGTACCTCGGATTCTTGGAGAACTTACAAACCCTATATATTTCCACAACTAATAGAGTATAGCAAACGTAATGGTACATTGCGTTCGTAAATCAGCCATTGTGAAAATAATCTACCAATGAAAACATTGTCACAATTGGCTGATTTTTCTTACTCGTTTTCAATATTTTGTTTTATTCAACAGTTCGTTTCTTCGGGAAAACCTTTCCTGGATCACCCATGAGTTTCACACTGGTTTCCACAACAAACTGGAAGTATGTTGAAAGCACCAAAAAAATAGGAAAAATCCAAAAACTGTAGTACAAAAAATAGGTTTTTGATTCAGCGCTGCGTATACCTGAAAGCTGGGAAGATGGTGACATTAGCACAGTTTTGTGCTATCATTTTTATGAGAAAAAAAACTGATACTTTTATCCTGAGCATTTTTTTCCAATTGTTTCCCCCTCCAAAACCTCACAATTTAGCTATGTTTTGACAGTTTGTTGTTCCCTCTAGGGGAACCCACAAACCCTGGGTACCTTTGAAATACCCAGAAACAAACGACACAATTTTGGCAGAGATAACTTATGTGAGCAAAATGTTATGGATGACTTAAAACAAACCACCCCAAATAGCCAAACCACAAACAAATACAGAAAAGAGAGCTAGCTAACAGAACGGTTGATAAGAAACCATACTGTGGTTACACTGACCTGAGCCTCGAAAAGAAGTGCTTTATGACCTTAGCAGCAGACGAGGAGACCCAAGAAGAAGCACAGGGATTGCTCTTATGGAGCTGTCCGATACGTAAAGCAGCACACCACCAAAGCTGCTTAGTGGCGGCTCCAGAAGTCTCCAATGGAGATCAATAAAGAGCTCACAGATCCATAGACTGTTAAAGACGATCCAGAGGTCAGCACATCCCAAAGCCTCAGAGATGGTGTGCATAAACGAATTCACCAAGACCATCAGGTGGAGTCGGAAAGAGCTCCACTTGTAGTGTCAGCCAATCCCATGAACAGTTACAATGCTGCGGCCTTCCTGAAACTGCCACTACCCTTCGATACTGCCAAAAAAGCAAAATATTGGGGATAGATGGGCTGCTTGGAAAGAGACATTTGATGATTTCATTGATTCACTAGAAGAGACAGGCAAAAAAAGAATGTTCAGTTACCTCAAGACTCTTACTGGTGATGGTATAAAAGAAATCATAAAGAAAATGTGAGCTGATGAAGTTATGTACTGACAAATTAAAGAAGATGGGAATCTCAAATTCAATCCACTGCTGAAAGTAGATTACAAATGGTGGATTTTCAGTCAAGAATGACAAAGAGTTGGTGAAACCACAAATGAATTTGTTGAGAGAGTGTCTAAACTCATAAAACACTACATATTCGAATAACTTAATGGCGAAGAAGCAATACAACTCAGCATTATTGACAGATGCCTGTCAGATTCATTGAGATGAATGTTAGGAGAAACAATTAAGGCCTCATTTAAAAGCCCCTTGCACTGCCGTTGTGTATTTTTTTTGACACAGCAGCGGCGCTAGCAGTGCACTACACTGCTCCTTATTTTCAAACTGGTGCATTTGGCCCAATGTGTCAGTATGTAAAGCCGTGTGTCACATTATACCTGCATCAGGTATAATGTATGCAGGGTAAGCGTTTCCCTGAAAAAGGCCACGTAGAACTGATGCAGTGAAATTTACAACTTTTCACTGCATCACTGTATGACTTCAATGTGTCAACCTTTTACCATCTGCTCAGACCAGGCGTGAAATTGATGCAGGGCTTTTTCGAATGGGACTCTCCTCTCATTACTGGAGTTGCGTTTGTTTAATGGCACAACTCCAGCAATGAGTCACTTTAGCAACAACAGATGGATCACTGTGCAACATGGAGCTCTATACTGCAAATACAGCACATCTTTGGTATCATTAGGGAATGTGCAGCAGGTATAAGAAATTTGACGCATCAATGACGATGCATCAGTTTCTTGTAAGTGAGGCCCTCAGTGTGGAGTGGGTTCCAATGGCTGTCAGACCTGAAGAACATGCTAGCTGACAAGCTGTGACACAGTTAGTCAGTCAGTGAGTCAGTCATGAACATGAAAAGTAAGCAGAAACGCAAATGTGAAGAACCCAAGGTGATGTCTCCATGGAAAAAGAATTTGGGCCATATTTATACTTTTTGACACAAAGCTGCGCCGGCGCAGCTTTGCGCCAAAAATTTTAACGCCGGCTAACGCCATTTCGATGCGCCGTGCAGGCGTCAAATTTATACTTTGACGCATGGCGGCGCAACCAACAGGTGAGAGTCATTATTTCGTGATGCACACAGCTGCGTCAAGTCGTAAAGAAAACCAACGTTTACGCGACGCACATCACTGTGGGTCGATTTACGACAGCGCAACCCGGAAAGCGCTGGTTTTTTTTACGCAATAGCGTCAAATTTACCCGCGAACACTGCCCTTTCAGCAGAGGAGAGCCAAAATGGATCCCAGATGCCACAACAGACCCCAGGAAGATGACAGCAGACCAGGAACCAGCCAGGAGGACCCATACCGGAACCAGGACATTTTCAGAAAAAAAGAAAGTGTCGCTTCAGTGCAGAGGAGCAGGAAATCCCGGTTAAAGAGGTGACGGAACACCAGCACCAATTGTTCATCACCTCTAAATTGCCAATCAGTAGGAGAGAGACCATATGGCAAAAAATTGTGGACAAGATCAACAGTGTGGCTGAAGAACGCAGAACAGTCACGGAGTGTAAGAAACGCTGGCATGACTGCAAACGTAGGACAATAGAAAAAATGGCCAGGAACAGGAAGGCAGCACTGCAGACTGGAGGGGGGAGTCCAGCACACCAGGAGGCCCTGGACCACATGGAGGAGATGGTGGCAGCCGTCATCCCTGAGGAGATCGTCACAGGGATTCAAGGACAGGACAGCGCAGACTATCACGACACAACGCACATGCAGGGTAAGTCGCATGGGGAATTAAAATGCAATAATGATACATGCAACCGGGGGGGGGGAATACCTACTACACAATGCATGTAACTCAGCATATATATGAAGTGGCATGGGTAAAGGGGCACAGCAGGGGGGCATGGCCAGAACAGACTGAAGCTGGGGCACGACAAAATACAGCACCAACAACAGTCCCATGGGGCCATACTGTAATTACAACAATAGAGCCAAGGGAAAGCAGCGACAGGTGGGAAGGCCACTACGTCAAACTCACATCCAGGCACTCGTCAGTCAAAATGTATCCTACATCAACCAGGTCCCTATCAGTAATCCAGTAGCCAAAACAACAACTGCAATGTAACTGCGACAACAGTTGACAATAACACCTCTGATCTCTGTGCAGCTATAGTAGCAAATGGCAGGAACCTCCCCATGGAACATACATACCTAAATTAGGGGGTGAGGATGACATCTGCAACTATTTCTAGAAATAAGACAAAGGCACCAGTACACTCAAATGCCAATGCCCATACTTGACACATACATCAGCCAAAGTAAACAGCAATAGGAGCCACACAGCACTAAGGACACACACATGCTGCATACGTCAGGGTCCCTCACGTGCCTGGCTAACAAGGCTACATCACTAATGTCATACTGCTCAGACAACAACATTGAGGAGGGGACACATGCAACTGGTCACTGAAACACACCTGCACAGTCTGACAACCAAATAGGACTTTGATACGATAAACAGGGCAATCCAATTAAACACACATTACCCAACATCATCTAGAAACATCAACAATGTTTACATCCATACCACATCCTAACATTGCCATGCATAGGATATGCCACATTACATGTACATTTAGGTCAATGTGAATAAAAAGTGTTTGGGGCAGGTCCTGAGAGGCAAGTGTGCTGCCAGGGCATTCACAACACCCACAGCCAGTCAAAGTGTAGTGTGGTAAGTTTTACGTATACTTTGCGCATTAGCTTCAGGTTTTAGGCCTTTGTGCACCTTGCCCTGAATGTACTTTTACTCATTTGCTTACATCTAAGAGCCTCTGAGCACTTTGCACTAAATGCTTTTTATTAGGCTTCGTATCAGTTAATTTTGCAAATAGCAAGTTCTACGGTGTTGTTTATTAGTCAAATCACACTGTTTGGCCTACTTCAGCACTGGAGTTCGCCAGAACATATTCACTCTGTGCCCCAGTCAAGGATACAGTCTGGTACATTGCCGATAGACGTGGTAGGAGTTAAGATTTGGCATTCCTGCGTAGGGACACTTTGTCATCACGATGACATGTTACTGATAAAATCACTTCCTTGTCCCAAGACACGCAAGAGGGAGTTTCCAAACAGAGAACCACAACTGGACGCTGCCTGCCTTGCTGCAGATGCTGAACTAGATCACAGGCCATTGCTCTGATGTGAGGGATGATGTCTCCCCAGTGATTCAGACAGGCAAGCTTGAAGCTTAACATGCTGTGCTCTAAATAGAACAAGCAGAGGGATAGTAGAAACAGTTAGACACCATGATAGCTTTGTTCAAATGTTTTACTCTCCTGCTGACTATTTCAATTCTACCATGTTGTATTGTTTGGGTTATTGTGGCTCACACCTAATTATCTACAAGTCAGTTGTTCAATGAAAATATTATATAAATCAAATACTGTCTTTGTCATTTGTGTATGAGATCATACTGGAAAAGAGAGAATTGGTTTGGATCTGAGTGACCACGACTTCCCTGAGAAGTTCCAAAGATGTCATGCACTCGGATGTCTAATCATTTCTTTGCCGTGGGAGGCATGAGGCACTGCTAGTTAGCCAGAGCAAAAAGAAAGAATCAGGGTGACAGAGTTATTTACAAGTGGGTCAGACTCAGTCCCCAACACCATTAGCTATCCTGCTGCCTAGAAAGCCAGTAATCTCATGTAGGATAATGAGAGCCCACGCAACAAAATGTCTCTCCATAAGAATAGATATACACAGAGGGACGAGTAGGACAAAAAGATGGCTATTCCCAAATTGGTACAAAGCAACACCTAGAGGCAATTAGGCAGACAAGTCTGATAACTCTATATCATACATGTGACACACAGGTGGGCCATAGGCCTATAACAATGCCCATATGAAGGAAAGCAGATACCAAGACAAAAACAGAGCACAGAGTTAAGGCATCCAAAGGCTTGCATCTTATTGCAAAATTGTCACAACACAGACACACTAATTGTACCCTGTTTCATTGCAGAGGAACATGGATCTCCTGCTGATATGCCTGTCCCTGATTTCCCTGATGACATGGATGACGAGCCCATAAACATTCCACAGACCATCCAAAAGGTCCTTGAAACCCTCCAGACCCCACCTTCAGTCACAAGGAGGAGCACAGAAGAAGCAGCCATCACTGTAGAAACACCCACCACCCCAATTCTAAGACCTGCCAGCTCCAACACAGCTGAGGACTCTGACGACACTGGCACCAGCTTTGAAAGAACTGTAGTTGGGGTACAGCGGGAGCTGGCCAAGGAGGTGCGGGTGGGGATGCAAAACATGGCAGCCAGCCTTGAGGGGGTGCGTTCGTGCATGAAGTCATTTGCAGATCAGGCAGCTGCTATGCAAGCTCTAACATCTCTCTTGCAGGAACTTGCCAAAACACAGAAGGAAATCAGCACAGCTGTCATCCAGTTGACACAACACCTACAACTGCAATCCAGTCAACGTGTGCACGAATGCAACATTGAACCCCTCAGGGCCGACCTGGCTGCCTACCATTGTGATGTGGCTGCCATTCTCAAAAACCAGCAGGCCCTCCTTGCTGCAGTAATGCCCTTAATAACTCCACAGGGAGCAGCCCCCGGGATGTCTGCCTCCACGTCTTCTAACACTGAGGTGTGTGTTGCCCCTTCACAACCAACAACAACAAGGACAAACCAGGCAACACACACATCCGAAGAAGAAGACATGGAACAGATCACATTCTCACGGAAGAGTACCCGGAAGCACTAGTCCCTGCACCATGGCCTACTTTGACCAAGGTCCTACGTTTTGTCAAATGCCAGTCTCACTACAACTACACTCAATGACTGTTCTGCAATCCACTGTATGACTTGTCAGCATTGCCAGTGAATGTCTCCCTCCTACTATTTGCCAATTCCTGTCCCTCTGCACTGTCTGTGACATCACCCCAGCATGTCAGGAGCATCATCCACACCCCTTCTGTAGGATCACCATGTAAGAATGCACCAGAACGGACCCAGCAAACATGGACAATGGACATTTTGCACTACAGCACCTATAAATAAATAGCACTTGCACACCTATTATGTCTCTGTGTTATTTCACACTTCAACTGTGCAGTACATAACTCCAAAGTGCCTGTGTGGCAACCATGTAGATTGTCAATACAACTGTCCTGACATCATGTAGTCTGAAACATCTGTGCAGTGGCCAGGATTGCATCATAGCCTTACCACACTGAGGAGAATAACTGATGAAGGGACTAACCACACACAATCATGCTGTGTTGGACAGAATGATGCACCATCTATAGCAATTCTAGTCAACTAATGGTGGCTGAGAAATTTAGGCACCATGCAATACTAAAACATGAAATTATGCTGCAAAATGTAAGCAAACATAAACAAATAACACTGCATCAATCACCCTTTCTGAGTATACTTCCATGAAGGAAAGTCATGCAGAATTAGTACACACATGATGTAGGTCAGCAATGAAGGCAACAAGACAAGAGTGTTATCAACTCCTCATCTACAAAGATCTCCCTGAACTTCACACTGCAGTCCGACCTATGAAATTACGCACAATAACAAGTCTGGAAGCACACTTTGTGAAGTAGAATACATACTCACCAACACAAAACCTTGGTGATCAATGCAAACTACCAATGGTGGGTCTCCCAAATGGTGGATACTTACCAAGTTATCACACGGGTAGCTGGCATGTTAAACCTCCATTTCCTGGGGATGGCGAGCATAGGACACTAATGTCATGCAAAAACATTCACCTACACTGATGTGAAGGCCATGATAAAGTAGCACCTAACGCATCATGTAAAGGGTTAACTATATATTTATTGCTATTTATTAACACAAGAGGCAACTAAGGGAAAAGTAATACCTACACTAATCTAACCTGACTACTACTAACCCACAACTGTCCCTAACTAACCTAAGCTAAACTTACTCTACACATGTAACGAAACGATCTAAACATCAACCCCCCACCCACCATTATGAGACAGGACACATGCAGGACAACACTTACTAACCTACACACATACTATGCTATCCTGAACAATCATATATATATATATATTTTTTTTTTTTTAAACCAACAGGAATCCCAACATTGACCCCCACCCACCCACACAAAAAATAAAGATATAAAGAATAAGGACCCCCCACCCTCTTCCCTGACACTAACTAAGCTAATTACCTATACTAACCTAATACTAATCCCCAAAACCCAACTATCAGTACAAAATAGGAAAGAGGAGAGAGGGGAGGGGTAAAAGTTCAACACGGCAAATGTCCTAGAGGTTGGCCCTCCGTAGGGTCCGCCTGATGGAGCGAACCCTTTTTTTTATATACGCCACATCCTGGCTCAGCTTGTCCACCTTATTGAACACCTTGTCCAATTTACGGCTCAATGCCAGGAATGCGGCTGGGTCCACAGGAGGGGCTGATGCTGTTTGTGTGCCGGCCGAGGTGAAGCTTGTGCCAGCAGTTGAATGCCCACTGGACTGTCCTGGTTGTAGAACATGGCTGGGTCCAGGTCTTGAGGATGAGCCAGGGTCTACTGTTCCCGACGTTGCTGGGGCCACTTGGGGAGACCTGGTGGATGTGGTGTTGGTGGCTGTTGTGGGCAATGTAGGCCCACCCTGTGGTGAGGCCCACCATGCCCCGGAGGCCCGATCGGATTGATATTTTCAGGCCATCCTCCCGTACCCCGACTGCACCTGCAGGATGTGCCTGTATCGCATGGCATGCCTCTCAAATTGATGTCTATCTGCGGCACTCATGTTTGCAGCTGTGAAGAGAAATGGCAAATATTTACCTTTGGAATTGCATTGGGTGGAATAGCACAATGGGTTATTTGTACATTACTTGTAATGTATTTGTGGCAGCAATTGTCACAACATCGTTCACTTAAAGGCTCAGAGGAAGTACATGTGGAGCCTGCATACATAAGGGCATCTCACACCTAGCATATCCATGTCTCTACATGATGGATGACATCACCCTAAACTACTCATCCAAATAATGCCTAATGCATCTGACATTATGGCTGAACCTCTTCTGCATACTGACTTCACTACATATGTCCCTCTATGTGCTAACTATCACAACCCTCACTCAATGCCATTTGTAATTTGTTGTTTGCTAATATTGAACCCATGGGCCATAACCGAATGTGTACACTAGGGGCCAGATGTAGGAAGCCGGAAAATTGCGACTTGCAATTTGCTATGCAGAACTGTGTCTCCGACACCGTCTGCGAGTCGCTATGGGGTCGCAAAGACCCACCTCATTAACATCAATGAGGTGGGTCCCAATTTGCACCCCCTTAGCGACTATGGGCACTCACGGGGATGGAGGCCTGCTGGGAACAGCAGACCTCCGTGTCCGTGACCGCTTTTAAATAAAGCAGGTTTATTTTTCCCAAGTGTAGCCCGTTTACCTTAAAGGAAAACGAGCTGCACTTAGAAAAAAAAAAAAAAACTTTAGTTTGGGATTTTTTCAGGGCAGGTAGTGGTCCCTTGGACCACTGCCTGCTCGGAAATTTTTTTTGAGTCCACTCACAAAGGGGAAGGGTTCCTATGGGGACCCCTTCCAGTTTGCGAGTGGGTTACCATCCACTTCAAGTGGATGGTAACTGCGACTCCCTTTGCGACCAGGTACTCGGTCGCAAATGGAATTGCATACCACTGCGATTCGCAAATAGGAAGGGAACACCCCTTCCTATTTGCGAGTCGGAAATGCATTTTGCGAGCCGGTTCCGAATCACAAAATACATTTCTGCATAGCAAACAGACGTTTGCGACTCACAAAGGGCAATTTATGCCGTTTGCAACTTGAAAACTGTTTGCTACATCTGGCCCTAGGTTCTAAACAAAGTTGCAAAAGGTCACAAGTACGTGTAACATACTGGTTGCTACAGTCCTAGGTACCCTATTCCCAATCACATGGCAGTCTTTGAGGGTGGGGTGGGAAGAACAACCAACAATCCCATGTTCAATGCACACCCAGGAGTGTATAGAAAGGTCAACAAGTATGTGCCTTCACACACAACACCAATGAAGGGCTAGCAACACGTTGGAGTCAGCCAAACATTGTCATATCCAAGGTCCACACATGTCAAAATGCTCTGACTCAGGCCAACATCACATACTATCAGTGAGGCATGTTTTACAACACACACTGAGGAGCAAGAACACCCATGATCATGAGTCGACTGAACACCTAGGCCATTGCACTCTAGTCACACACACTTCTAGTTCAACTAGTGGAAGTACATGCCCCCGGAAGATTCAACCTACAGTGTACACAGTGCATCCTCAACTAGGAAGCTGCACATTTCATACAAGCCATTTGCCAAAGCTATCTGGGAGAATGTCAGTCTGATATGCAGACTCAGTTCAAGCCAAGTCCCAGAGCAACTCTTACATTAACCAGTGTATTCCACATGACTGCACAGAATGCAGAGTCAAAAAATATGATATGAAAATTAATACATTAATAAGGTACATGACATGTCCACCATATTGTCCATGTTGTGTCAAATTTCCACGCATACAGCATGGGCGTCATAATTTTTCCACGTACAGGAGTGCACAGAATGCAGAGTCAAAAAATATGATATGAAAATTATGATTTCATGGCAAAATATGAGAAACATTTTTGAAAATGTATATTTGACTCTGCATCCTGTGCACTCCTGTACGTGAAAAAATTATGACGCCCATGCTGTATGCGTGGAAATGTGACGCAACATGGACAATATGGTGGACATGTCATGTACCTTATTAATTTGTTAATTTTCATATTATATTTTTTGACTCTGCATCCTGTGCACTCCTGTACGTGGAAAAATTATGACGCCCATGCTGTATGCATGGAAATGTGACGCAACATGGACAATATGGTGGACATGTCATGTACCTTATTAATTTATTAATTTTCATATCATATTTTTTGACTCTGCATTCTGTGCACTCCTGTACGTGGAAAAAATTATGACGCCCATGCTGTATGCGTGGAAATTTGATCCATTATTAAATTATGTCTTCATTTTTTAAAGTTGGGGAAGGAAATTTGTCATGGCCAAACGGTGCTATGTGATACACATTTGTGGTTAGCTATGACACATGTCCCTTATTGGATGTATAGAAGGCATTCACACTGTAATAATTATGATACCTTCAAAAAATGTATTAACCATATTTGTACACATATTTTGGGTAATTGCTGATGGCTATTTTGAAATGATGAATGGGATACCATGATGTATTCCTTCTCAAAAATGTGTCCACAATTATCATGGTAATGCATTTATCTATATTCCAAATAGGGAGTGCAATAGTCACTTACAGTTTTTATGGGGCTAACCATGTCCTATTATGATTTTGTGTATCTGATTTGTGTTTGACTTTTGACATGTAGGCCACACATGCGCCTTATGCATGTGTTTAGTTCACAAGTACATGATTCTTGTATATTTGGGGGGCGGTAGAGGTGGACTTAGGCCCCCAGCACCCTAGGCATTGCCCTTCCAGATTTGCTAATTTATCCATGGCTTTCATTTATTCTCTTATGCAAAACCTGCAGCAGCAGGCTAATGTAAGGCCATAGGGTATGAATCACTGTTAGCCATTCATTCATCTCATTTGCCCATTTGACGTTTGCACTATTGTTGATTTGGAGCAATCTGACATACCATTTTGAAATGACTATGTTTGCAAAATCTCAGCGTTCCTCCTGTGCTGATGACAAATAGGTTGCTGATGTATGTGGCCCTTTATGCATTACCTGGTTTAGTTGCATGTTACATTTTGCCTGCTAGGTTCGGACTGGGACACTACTGTGATGGGCAGCTTGCAAATATTTGGTTGATTGGATGACATATGTTTATATGTGTGTGCGAATGTGGATCCACTATCACCTGTCTGGGTGTATGTTGTCACTGTAACTTCAAGGTCTCCTCATGAGTTAGTGGCAGCTAATGTTGTTCCAATTGGGTATTGTTTATATCAAAAAACTTGAGAGAAGCCATTGAGGACATGGTCACGTACACATGGATGGTCCCACCCTGTCACTGAACACATGTAATGAGACTTTCAAATGATCTACATTTTTGGTCTGAGTGAGAGACTGTCTCAGGTGTCTGGATCAGGCATGTGTAATTGCCACATTTGTACTCCTGTTGGCCTCGGTGGATGGTAATGTATCATGTAACATCCTACCCTCTGTGCAGACATTTGTGATGTTTTCTTTTTTGTGTGATGAGTGTTATGTCATTATTGCTCAATGAGACGACATTCTTCTTCAGCAATTTCGAACTAAAGGTAGAAATGAATAGGCCAAAGCATGATGTGATGTTTGTTATCTGTGTTTATTTACAATTGTGCAATAAGTGTTGATATAAGAAATTATGAAAACAAATTATTGACAATCTGTTGGCGCCTACGCACTCCTGCTGCCGTGTTTGGTTGTTCCCCCTCCTGTTGCAGGCCAGCATCCTCCTCTTCGTCATCTTCAGGCATGTCTGGGTTTGGTTCAAGGAGGGGAATGTTCCTTTTTACACAAATGTTGTGCAATATGGCACAAGTGAGTATGATCTTACAGACCATCTCTGGGGAATAGAGTAGGCTACCGCCAGTGATGTCAAGGCAGCGGAACCTTGATTTTAGGATCCCAAAGGTCCGCTCAACAATGCTGCGTGTCCTCTTATGGGCGTCGTTGTATGCCCGCTCTGCAGCAGTAGTGGGGTTCCCAAATGGTGTCATTAACCAAGGCTGGATGCCATACCCCTGATCAGCTGAAATAGAAACACAGAATGGGATCAATTGGATGTAGAAAGCACTCTTGTACAGACCTTTGATTGTAGTAGTTGTCTTGTGTTGTCTGTGACTCTTTTGTGTACTAATGTGACAACCTATACTTGTAGGGTAAAAGTTTTGCATTGAGTTTTTTCCTTGGCTGAGCAAGTGTTTGTTAGCTAGCTGTTTGTCAGCAGTCTGTATTTTTTTTTTTAATAACAGTGTGTCCTCCCTTGCATTGTGACTTGTGATACAGGTGTCCGTGTGTCTTCACTGGGGGTGAGATGATAGTTCCATGCAGAGTTAAAACATGAAAGTGTAGTTGAAACGTTCATATGAAAGTACCCTGGACACCCCATACCTTAAGACTTATGCAATGTGTTAAGGTACAGGTTATTGTGACACTTCCAATTTGCAAGGTGACATTTAGGCAACCACACTCATTAATGTCTTCACATTAAGCTGTGGAGTACATTCCAATGTACGACAGGTTCAATGGTGACTTCTGACACATGGCTAGTGATGTGAGTACCTCAGTGTGTTCCTGGCTAGGTGTTGCTAATGTGGTGTATGTGTTGTTTGTCCTAGAGGGTTGCTGTGCAGTGTGTATATGAGTTTGATTTTTGTCCTTACCAACAAGTAGTCCATTGCCATACCGTCCATCCTGGAAGTGTTGGTTGATGGTGCTGTGACGGAAGATGAATGCGTCATGTACACTCCCAGGATATTTAGCCACGATGTTGCTGATCAATCCCTGGTGATCGACTATGGCCTGCACGTTGATTGAATGTGTGTGCTTCAGTCGCAGCAGGTGGCACAAGGCGTACGTGTATGCAGTCGATTGCACCAAGGATGTGTGGGAAGCCACTGATGGCGTAGAACCCCTGTTTAGTTTCCTGCTGCTTCTGCAGTGTGTTAGGGAAGCAGATGTGGCGGGATGTCAGGCGAATGATGGCATCCAGTACTTTTGGCAGGAATGCAGAGAATGATGGTTGGGATATTCCACAAACCAGGGCACCAGTTGTCTGAAACGAGCCACTTGCCAGCAGGTGAAGTACGGCAAGCAGCTTTGTTTCTGTTGGTATGGTGCAGGGTGTCACCAAAGTGGGGGCCAACTGCTGTTCGATATTTCTCAGCAGCTGCTGAATGGCCTGCCAGTTCAACCGGTACCTCTGGATGATGTCGTGTTCCCTGAGGCCATGCAGGGTTGTTCTTGGGCGGAATATCCTCTCCTGCCTTCTGCGCTGTCTTTGGGGTCCCTGCTGTTGTTGTTGTGGCTGCTGTTGTTGCTGCAGGGCTCTGCGTCTACGTGCACGCTGAAGAAAAATCACCTCCATGTCTCCTTGTTGCTGCTCTGCTGCTCTGCTGTTTGTTCTGTGTGTTCTGATTAAATACTGGTGTGTTTGCCCCATTTTAATGCCTGCCCTGACCCAGGCGTTAAATTTTGACGCACATCGGGTTTTGCGTAATTTTTTTGCTCCTCCTACCGGCCGGGAGTCCTTTTTGCCCAGAAGCATAAATACGACACGCGGCCGTGTGGGTCGTTTTTTGGATGGGAACGCCTACCCTGCATATCATTAACGCAGGGCGGGGTGCCGCTTCCAGAAAACGGCGCACACTGCGGATTTTTCGCGTGCGCGGCCTCGGGCATCAGGGTTTAAATATGGTGCAATGTTTGCGCTGATTGTGCGTCAAAATGTTTGACGCACATTCGGCGCAAACGGAGTATAAATATGCCCCTTTGTGTTTCAAATGTGAATTACCATTTCCACGCAAACATTTCCTGCCATTGGACAAATATGCAAGATCTGTGGTAAAGATAACCATTTTATATTGATTTGGAAGGTGAAGGGAAAAGTAAATGCCTCCAGCCATGTTTACAGGGCAACTCATGTTGGTGGCACAATCAGTGCTGCAGGCCCACATGTAGCACTTGATTTACAGGCCCTATGCACCTCTAGTGCACTTTACCAGGGACTTACTAGTAAATCAAATATGCCAATCATGGAAAAGCCAATCACACATACATTTTACACAGGGAGCACTTGCACTTTAGCACTGGTCAGCAGTGGTAAAGTGCCCAGAGTAACCAAAATAGCAAAAAGAGAGTCCTACACACAGCAACAACCTGGGAAGTAGAGGCAAAATGTTAGGGGAGACCACACCATGGATGCCATGTCTGTTCCACTGCTTACCAACCCAGGAGAAAGGATAAATATGGCAGAGCTACCCTTGCAATTCAGACCCCTTCTGAAAGAAAAAAACTGGAATAGAATGACTACCCTTCTGAACCCCTCATCTGTACCTGAAGGACTGCACTCACAAGAACTGCACCAGCTGCACATTTTGGGCATTACTAAGAAGAAGACTTTGCCTTGCTTCTAAAGCACCAGGAGTGGACTCCCTCCAAGCTACAGGTACAAAGGAACTGACTAGGGTTTCCTGCATCAATTCATGCAAGGAGAGCCCAGCTGACCCTCGTCCAGTGGCCATTTGAGGATTCTGATCAGGTGAATTCTGGGAACTGTAGTCCCAACTTCCAAGGAGCAACTCAGAGCTTATGGAACCTTAGAACAAGTTTGTGGACACTTCACAGACCAAAAAAGACTTCTGGAAGAAGATCCAGAAGCTTAGAGAAGTTTGGAGCAACTTTGTGAAAAAGCTTTATAAGGTGAACGTCCGTCGACGAAAGTCAAGCCGCAACACCGAGCCGCGACCAGACCTGAATTTCAGGTTCGTCCTGCTAAAGTTCCAGAGCATTTTCCCATCAACAAGACTTCCAGGGATTGACAGGGGTGTTGCACTGAGCCAAGCCAACAGTGTTGCATCGCATGCCAGCCTGTAGAGGAGCCTTGCCTAGTGATGAGAGAAAGAACTCCAAAAAAGAGCCTAAGGGACTGATTGTGACATTGGCAGATGGGATATTCTGTCACAAATGTGATGTACAGTATATCCTCTCTGCTGTATAACAAGTTCCGTTATATCCTATGGAACTTAAAAAACTAGTGGGTGGGATTTCTGTCACATTTGTGATGGAGTACCCATTTGCCAAGGTCGTAATCAGTGCCTAAGTCAAAATGTAAAGTTTTGACCGAGGCCTACTGCTCAGTGTATTCAACTTGGGCTCCATCACGGTTACCCTCAAACTTTGACTTTGCCCTGTTCAAGGATGATTAGACGTCCATGGTTGGTGTTTTTAGGGACTAGAAAGCACATTTTTAGATTTAATCTTCAAAATACATATTTCCTTTTCCCTACATTGGATTTGTATCATTTTGGTGTAATTTCAAAGCTCAAAATATTTCCTGTTTTTGTAAATTGGTGTTGGATTTTTATTGTGTATTGTATTTTATTTATGTACTGTTTTGTTGATGTTAAATGTTTTACACACCTGTCTCCTAAGTTAAGTCTGACTGCTCGTGGGCCAAGCTACCAGAGGTTGAGCAACGATTAATTTATTGAGACCTTGACTGGACCTAGTATGGTTAATTTTTTACACAGGAACGCCTACTTTGTACCTCATTGACTCAAAGTAGATTCCCACATCCAAAAAATGACTTTAGCTACATAAATTTGGCACTAGACAGGACTAGCGGCAAAGTATAAATATGGAGTTAATTTTGCACCAAATTTGCGTAAAAATAAAAATGCAAATTTGGCACAAAACAAGTATAAATATGCTTGTGGTTTTTTCACTAAAAAATGGCATCAACAAAGGGTTTGTGGTGCTAAAATCACTATCTTCCCAGCTCTCAGGAACAGGCAGACTTAAATCAGAAAAGCAACACAATTTTGGCATTTTACTGGGTCATACCCCACTTTTACTATTTTTTGTGCTTTTAACCTTGTTCCAGTTGGTGACAGAAATGTGTCTAAAACCAATGCTGGATCCCAGACAGCTAAGCATTCATGAAAAGTAGATGACATTCTGAATTCAGGAAAGGGTAATTTATGTAGATCCTTCAAGGTTTTCCTACAGAAAGTAACAGCTAAAATAAAAAAATATTGAAATTGAGATGCAAAAAGAGCCATTTCTGTCCACGTTTTCTTCTATAACTTTTTCCAGCTATGGCAGTATTTTCAAATCAATATACCGTTATGTCTGCAGGACTCTTCTGGTTGCAACGATATATAATGCTTGTAGGTTCATCTAGAAGCCTAGGTTCCCAGAGCCAATAAATGAGCTGCATGGTGCAATGGGTTTCCATTGTGTATTGGGTATACAGCAATTCATTTGGTGAAATATAAAGAGTCAAAAATAGATAACATGGAAACCTTTGTATTTAAAAAATTGGCACAAGATAAGGTATTGAGAAGCAGTGGTTATTTGCACATCTCTGAATTCTGGGGTCCTCATACTAACATGTGAATTACAGGGCATTTCTGAAATAGACTTGATTTTCACACACTGTCTGTTCCAATATCTGGAAGGAAAAAATGTAGAGAAAGATAAGGGGCAATAACTCTTGTTCTTCTATTCTGTGTTCCCTCAAGTCTCCCGATAAAAATGGTACCTCACTTTTGTGGGTAGTCCTAGTGCCCGCAACAGGAAACGCAACATGAACACATCACATTTTTACATTGAAATCTGATTTGTTTTTTGGAAAGTGCCTAACTGTGGAAACCTACCACACCTGTGCATTTTTGAAAAATAGACACCTTGGGGAATCCAGGACAGGGTGATTTGTGGGACTATCACCAGAAGTTGTTACCCAGAATCCTTTGAAAAGCTCAAACCTTGGCAAAAAAACACTTTTCTCTCAGATTTGGGTGCTGCAAAGTTCTGGAATCTGAGAGGAGCCACAAACTTCCTTCCACACAGCATTCCTCTAAGTCTCCCAATAAAAATGGTACCCCACTTGTGTGGGTAGGCCTAGTGCCCGCGACAGGAAATGCACCAAAACACAACTTGAACACATCACATTTTCCCAAAGAAAACTGACATATTTTTTGCAAAGTGCCTAGCTGTGGATTTTGGCCTTTAGCTCAGCCGGCACCAATGGAAACCTAGCAAATCTATATAATTTGTAATACTAGACTCCTAGGGGAATTCAGAATATGGTGACTTGTGGGGCTCTCACCAGGTTCTGTTACCCAGAATCTTTACAAACTTCAAAATATGACAAAAAAACACTTTTTCCTCATATTTCGGTGATGGAAAGTTCTGGAATCTGAGAGGAGCCACAAATTACCTTCCACCCAGCATTCCCCCAAGCCTCCTGATAAAAATGGTACCTCACTTGCGTGGGTAGGCCTAGTGCTCGCAACAGGAAATGCCCCAAAACACAACATGGACAGATCACATTTTCCCAAAGAAAACTGACCTGTCTTTTGCAAAGTGCCTAGCTGTGGATTTTGGTGTCTAGCTCAGCCGGTACCTAGGAAAACCTACCAAACCTGTACATTTTTTAAAACTAGACACATAGGGAAACCCATCATGAGGTAACTTGTGGTGCTCTCACCAGGTTCTGTTCCCAGAATACTCTGCAATCCTAAAAAGTTGGCAAAAAAAACACTTTCTTCTCACATTTTGGTGACAGAAAATTCTGGAATCTGAGAGGAGCCACAAATGTCCTTCTAGCCAGCATTCCTCTAAGTCTCCTGATAAAAATGGGACCTCACTTGTGTGGGTAGGTCTTCTGCCTGTGTCAGGAATGGATCACACAACGGTCAATGTTAGTCCTCACATGAGGGCAATTGTTGACCCTGGTGTGATCCATTCCTGACGAAGGCACGAGGTACAGGCACTCAAGCGGGGTAACGTTTTTATCAGGACAGGTTGGGAAACACTAGGTGCTAGGAATTTTGTGGATCCCAGCAAATTCCTATAGTTTGTGTGACAGAAATGCATGAACAAATAGAGTTTGAATTCAATATTTCACCTTTGCAGGGTATTCTGGGTAAGAAAACTTTGGGGAATCCACACAAGTCAGACCTCTGTAGACTCCCCTGGGTGTCTAGTTTCTAGAAATGTCTGGTTTTGGTAGGTTTCTCTAAATGGCCAGTGAGTCTGGAACCAGAAACGCAGGTGTCTGCCTTAGAAAACCAAGTTGTTCTGTGATAGATAATTGTGATGTCTCCACAATACGATTTGGGCGGTGGACTATAGGGCTGAACTAAATTGGGAAGTTCCCAAGAGAACACTCTCTCTGTGTTTGCCATCAAATGCACCTGCTCTCTGGGTTGGGCTAACCCACTATTATCCAGCTGCACAGACTGTGCTTGCAAAGGTACAGCAGGACTGTCCTCATCACATCCCTCAGAATCAATGGAAGTGGTGTTGTAGGAAAAAACACTATCGGGGTCGGCGCCAATGTCCTATCCCTCAGATGCTGTATCAGTATCTGCTGTCCCAGTCTCTGAGCCTACATCACAGCTGTCCTCTATAACTGAGTTAGGGCTTGACAGCAGTCATCCAACGAGATGCCATCTATGCTACTGGCTAAACTCTCGCTCTAAAACACTATCCTACGTAGACAGTCACAAAATTGCTTGTGGGTGTGTGTAGAATGCATGCAACAGTAAAGGTCAGTCACCTTACCTTTGCTTCTTTCCTCAAACAATACGATCTCTCGAGATATTAAAATAAACAAAAAAGACACACTATTACTTCACCTTGTTGCATACCAATCGTCAGTCTTTAATGCCTCTGGCGCCCAGTCCAACAATCATTATTGGCGCTCCCACTCCCATTACCTCCTTCTTGGATTCCCTCACTACCACCCAGCAAAAGCGTCCTTTATCTTGTCATAGCCCCCCTGGCAGGGAAACCACACACACATTGACAAAAGTGATCTCTTTCTCTCTCTCTCTCTCTCTCTCTCTCTGTCTCTCTCTCTCTCTCTTTCTTTCTCTCTCTCTCTCTATATATATATATATATATATGTGTGTATATATATATATATATATACACACATATCTTCATAGCTATATAGATATATAGATATATCTATATATAGATATTTCTATCTCTATATAGATATGTCTATAGATAGATCTATATATATTTATGTGAGAAAGCGCCCTCTTTGTAGCATGGTTATCCCCATTTTTGGCCTGTTCGTTAGTGTGTTTGACTGTGTCACTGGGATCCTGCTAGCCAGGACCCCAGTGCTTATGGTTTTTGGCCTGTTTGTCAGTATGTTTGACCGTTTGTCAGTATGCTTCACTGTGTCACTGGGATTATGCTAACCAAGACCCCAGTGCATATGCTCTCTCTTTTCCCAAATTTGTCACTACATACTGGTAGCCCAGGATTTCATCCCAAATTAGCATACTGGTGTCCCTTATAAGTCCCTAGTATATGTTACCTAGGTACCCAGTGCATTGGAGTTCCAGGGGGTCCCTATGGGTTGCAGCATTACTTTTGCCACCCATAGGGATCCCATGCAAAGGCTTCTACAGGAGTGCCATTGCAGCCTGTGTGAAACGGTGCATGCACCCTTTCACAGCAATTTTCACTGCACCCGGTCACTTATAAGTCACCTATATGTCAGGCCTTCTCACCCTGAAAGCTAGGTGCGAAGTACCTGTGTGTGAGGGCACCCCTGCACTAGCAGAGCTGCCTCCACTTCATCCAGGACCATTCTCCCGGACTTCGTGAGTGTGGGGATGCCATTTTACGCGTGCACTGGACATAGGTCAATACATATGTCCAGCTTCACAATGGTAACTCTGAATATGGCCATGTAAGCTGTCAAAAACCTGGGAATTGTACCCCAATACAGATTCCATTATGGGTTTTACAACCCCATGCACTCTGGGGCTCCACAGTGGACCCCAAGTACTGCCATACCAGCCTTTTGAGGTTTTCCAGTGAGCCCCAGCTGCTGCCACCTCACAGACAGGTTTCTGCCCTCCTGTTGCTTGAGCAGCTCAAGACCAGGAAGGCAGAACAAAGCATTTCCTTTGGGAGAGGGGTGTTATACCATCTCCCTTTGGAAATAGGTGTTACAGGCATAGGAGGGTAGCCTCCCAGAGCCTCTGGAAATGCTTTGAAGGGCACAGATGGTGCCCTCCATGCATTACCCAGACTACACCGGTTCAGGGACCCCCAGTCCCTTCTCTGGAACGAAACTGGACAAAGGAAAGGGGAGTGACCGCTCCCCTGTCCATTACCACCGCAGGGGTGGTGCCCACAGCTCCTCCAGAGTGTCCCTGGGATTTGCCATCTTGGATTCCAAGGTGGTGGGGCACTCTGGGATTATTTCAGTGGCCACTGCCATCAGGTGATGTCAGAACCCACCCCTGATAAGTGCTTACCTGTGTAGCTGAACAATCCCCCTTTCAGGGCTATTTAGGGTCTCTCCTCTGGGTGTTTCCTCAGATTCAGATTGCAAGACTCCAACAGGAATCCTCTGCATCCTTTACTTCACCTTCTACTGACGAAACTGCATCTGGACCCTTTAGGAACTATATAAACTGCAATAAAGAAGCAAAGACGACTTCTGCAACATTGTATCTTCAGCTGCTGCCAGCAACAGCAACTGTTTCTAGGTTGTGCATCCTCTGAGGACTGTCTGTCTTCAGCCTGCACCAGAAGAACGAAGGAATCATCCTTGAAGTGAAGGAGCCACTTCCCTGCTTCAGCAGGCACCCCTCTGCAACAACGACGGATGGTGTGGATCCCCTCTCCTGACAAAGTGCTTGGTTCCAGCAACACGGGTGGTAGACTGAAGTTGTCCCGATGGTCCCAAGGTCCAACTTTCTAACTTTGGTGGAGGTAAGAGCTTGCCTCCCCATGCAAGACAGTACCCCCCGTGCACCACTTGATTTGCAGTTACCAAGGCTTGGGTGAGACCTTCCATGAAGTTCTTCGTGCACAGCACAGCTCATTCTGCAGCACTCCTCCCTGCAATGCACAGCTTCCTTAGAGGTTCTCGGGTGGCGTGGGATCTCTTTGTGTTGTGCTGTGTGGGCCTCTATTTGCTCCTTGTTTGTCCCTGAGTTGTGGGACTCCTGTACGTGCTACCCGGTCTTTTGAGGGCTGTCTGTGTTGCTGAGAGATCACTCTGTCTGCCCCTCCTGGGTAGAGGCCACCAGGTCCCTCCTGGTCCCGGGCAGTGCAGAATCCAGCGATGCAAACCAGACTGTAATCATCCATTGGGCGTTGGACTTCATCTGCACCAACCAGGAACCCGCATCTGTCTTCTTGGGTGCAGTACTGACTGGTCTTCTTCACAAGTGTTTAGCAGGGGCTCCTGTTCTCCTTGGACTCTTCAGTGCTTCTTCGACTTGGTCCCCTTCTTCCACAGGTCTTCAGGTCCAGGAATCCATCGTTTGTGTCTTGCATTCTCTTATGGTTCTTGCATAATCTTCTATCATGACTTTTTGTGTGTTCTAGGAAATTTACTGTGATTTAATCCTGTTCTCCTGGGCTCTGGGGTGAGTTCTATTACTTACCTTTGGTGTTTTCTTACACTCCCAGTGCCCCTCTACACACTACCCTTGCCTAGGTGGGAAAACAACTTTTGCATTCCACTATTTTTTGTATATGGTTTGTGTTCCCCCTAGGCCCAGTGCAACCTTTTGTGTTTTTCACTATTTGCACTGTTTTCTAACTGTTTTCACAGCTATTTCTGCATTCTGTGTATATTACTTACCTCCTAAGGGAGTGTAGTCTCTAAGGTATTTTTGGCATTGTGTCACTAAAAATAAGGCACCTTCATTTTTGTAACCCAGAGTATTTTCTTACATGTGTGTGAGTACTGTGTGACTACAGTGGTATTGCAAGAGCTTTGCATGTCTCCTAGATAAGTTTTGGCTGCTCAGCTACAGCTACCCCTAGACAGCCTGGCTTCTAGACACTGACAAAATTTCACTAATAAGGGATAACTGGACCTGGTATAAGGTCTAAGTACCTTAGGTACCCTCTACAAACCATGCCTGCCTCCTACAATATAAAGATCTATATATTCTTTTAATAACTGTATGGTCCCCAGGGAAACCGTATAACTATTAAAACAATTGCCCCCACAGCGGGTCAGCCCTGCTCACGGGCAACCCTCTGTCAAAAGAAAATATATGTATTATTTTTTAACCCCTGGGTGGGTGAGATCGCACCCCCCTGGGGTACACTGGCATTTATTTTTTTAAATGTGTCTAGTGGGGTTTCCTGGCCCTGGATCAAAGCAGCACGCCTTCGATCCAGGGCCAGGAAACCATTTCAGGAAGGGCTCATTTGAAAGAGGAGAATCTCCCCTTTTAAACAAGGCCTTCCGGAATGGTGGGGAGGCCCATTTGGGCCCGTTTTCCAAATCAGAGCAGGAAACTGGGGAGGAAAACAGATTGTAATGTCAGGGCATCACAAAGTGGTAGGTAGGTGTTTTGGGGAGGACAAGGGGTTTTTAAATAAGAATAAAATGTATCTTTTTTTTTAAACCCTGGGGATGCTATGTAAAATAAAGAAATCCTCCGGTGCGTATTACCGGAGGATTTTTTAACCCCCTCTCTGTTGTCGGCCACTGGTCGTGACCCGTACCAGGGAGGTAGTGTGGGCATTGGCTGGTGGCTGACAACCGTAATAAAGAGGTTAAATGAAAAACAACTAGAACAAAGTTGTCGAAACCACAGTTTTTAATGTCATAGCAGGAAAGTCCATTACATTGTTGGCACCATTTATCTTACATATTGGCAGTTATTTAGTGCTGCACGAACAAATATCTGTGAAAAAACAAGCATGTTTTTGTGATGTGGTTTCACACCACCTGGTAAAAACACAATTCAGCTAACAAACATTGTCACATTACCACCATCAAAATACAGATATCAATGTGCAAATCACTTGGTAACAGTGTAACCATACTTCATGCCTCATTATCTAATGAGCAATAAATAAGAAGGTTAATAACCAGAGGAAGTTATTTACGCTTTTGGATGTTAACTTCCTATTTAGCAAGGGATATAAATAAGCATTGTTGTGTTTCTTTTATATATGTGACCCTGGCCATGCCACACAATTTATTTCAGTGTGCTGTTTGTTATTTTATTTTTTCAATGAAGACTTTTATTAATCTTTACTGTTGCTCATCATATTGTTTGGTGTGTGCAGAAAGTTTATTAACTATTCCAGTAATTGTAGTATTAAGTGGGACTCAATTGCTGCATAGGAGTCAGCTCTTGGCCGTTTAATCCAATCTTTAAAGAGTTTGAGTTCTGTGTTATAATTTGTTATAATTAGGGTTTCCAGAAATATAGTGGCATATTTATACTCTGTTTCTGTTTTTTTTTCTGCAAATCCAGCGCAAACTTAACTCAATATTTATATTTTGGCGGTGGACATGTCTAGCGCCAAAACATTGGAGTTAACGTCATTTTTTGCCTGCGGAAAACTAATCTACCTTGAGTCCATGAGATGAAAGGTAGGCATTCCCAGGCAAAAAATGACTCAAAGCCCCTAACGCCTTATTTATCCTCCCATGCAAAAATCACGCACCGGAGGAGGAGGGCCTTAAATAATAGCGCTAAGACTTCTTAGCACCATTATCTAACGCCTGGGTCAGGGCAGGCTATAAGGGACATGTGGGCCTTTTACCATGGTCATAGACCATGGAAACAGCCCACAGGTGCCCATCCCTGCCTCCAGGGACACCCCCACCCACCGCACCCATACTTGGCGGACACCTAAGGATGGGGGAATCCATCCCAGGTAATTCCAGGTAAGTATTAAAAAAAAATATTTTAAGTGCCATAGGGGGGCATAACTGTGGCCCCCCTACATGGCACTGTGCCCAATGGCCATGCCCAGGGGACATAAGTCCCCTGGGCATGGCCATTGGGCAGGGGGGCATGTCTCTTGTCTTTACTAACACAGGAGTAATGTCCATGAGGGTTGTGCATCAAAAATATTACGTTAGTCAAGTTATAGTCATTTTTTTTACTCTAACCTGACTAACTCCATTCTTTCCCGCACAACCTCCAGTTTTTCCTACACCTCCCCTACCTGGTTAGTGTCATGTATTTTGATGCTAACCAGGCCTTAGCACCGGCTTGCACCAATCCTTAAATATAGCGCCCGGATGGCATCCTGGAATGGCGGTAACTGGCGCTATACATTTTGATGCAAACCTGAGCTAACGCAGGCTTGCATCAAAATTATAAATATGGGCCATAGTGCTTACAATATTCAAGCGTTAAAAATAAATGTAGCAATTTGTTAGGAAAAAACACATTTTTTAAATCATAATCTGTACAACATAGTGAAATCACCCAATAATTATTAGTTGGCCACATCTACCTACTTCAATAAAAATAAATAAAGAGGTAGTACAACTTCAAACACAGATAATAACGTTTATAATTAGAGTAGCCAACGGATATACATGTACCACATTCCCTTAGGAGTGCAGTGGCTCGCCTTCATTCTGCAGAAATCTGTATTAACCCATATAATTGCCTGACATTTTCAGGTATCAATCTTGAATAGAGGTCAGTTGAGGTATTCATGTGAAAGTGTTGCTCAGTATGTGTATGTGTTCTATACTACAAGTGATTAGTTTTATTTTATTTTGTGGTGATAGTGATATTGATGTTAGTTTGAATAATATTGCCATTATACCATTGTTTCATTCCTTATATTTAAAATATCAGCATTTTGACAACTCTACTGTAGTTGAAGAACCGCCAGAAGACCGTACCGCGGTCAAAAGACCGCGGCGGTCATTCTGAGTTTCCCGCTGGGCTGGCGGGCGACCGCCAGAAGGCCGCCCGCCTGCCCAGCGGGAAACCCCCTTCCACGAGGATGCCGGCTCCGAATGGAGCCGGCGGAGTGGAAAGGGTGCTATGCAGACACTGAAAATCTGTGTGGGGCCCTGTTAGGGGGCCCCTGCAGTGCCCATGCCATTGGCATGGGCACTGCAGGGGCCCCCAGGGGCCCCACGACACCCGTTCCCGCCAGCCAGGTTCTGGCGGTCAAAACCGCCAGAACCAGGCTGGCGGGAAGGGGGTCAGAATCCCCATGGCGGCGCTGCCTGCAGCGCCGCCATGGAGGATTCTTCAGGCCAGGGGAAAACCGGCGGGAAACTGCCGGTTTCCCTTTTCTGACCGCGGCTTTACCGCCGTGGTCAGAATTGGCCTGGATGCACCGCCAGCCTGTTGGCGGTGCATCCGCGGTCCCTGGACCGCCAGGGTCGGAATCAGGCCCATAGTTGCTTATTTGGAACTGACCTCAGGCACAGTATTGGTACAGTGTAGAGGAACTTTATTTCATTTCAGAGAAGATATGTAGGGGTATATTTAAGAGCCCTAGCGCCTTTCCATTGCCACATTAACCATTACTTCCTCGGCACTGAGCTAAGAGGGAGCGCTAGCGCTCCCTGTGTGGGCTTCCCTCCCACCCCCCGAAGGCAGGGATGGAAGGGGAAGCCCTTCCCCTTCCACCCCGACCCCCCCGATCCCCCATTGATGTCTGATGACGTCAGCGCACATTTGCACGCTGACCTCATCAGAGGCCACTTCCCCAGCGTGATCAGAAGAGAAATGCTTTGCATTTCTCTTCCGATCATGTGATGGGGGCCCTGAGAAGCTTCAAATGGAAGAAATGGAATTTCCATAAAGCAATCTGGCTTTTGAAATGCCCACTTGACACCAGGGATTTCTTTTTTGAAAAAAAACTGGCATTAGGGGGGGTGACCCCCTAGGCAAGGGTCGCTCCCCGGGGGGGAATTTATTTTAGGACGTTTCTGCCCCCTATTGTTATTAGGCCTATCTGCCCCCTGGGGGCAGAAACCACTAGACGTGAGGGATATATATATTTTTTTGTGTGTGTTTTTTTTTTGTCGTTTTTTCAAGTTGGGGGCGACCTCTTAGTGAATGGTCACTCCCTAGGGGTAAAATTATATTTAGGCCATTTCTGCCCCCTTTGGAGGCCGATCACCCAATTTTTGTTAAGCCAATCTGGCCCCAAGGGGAGCAGAAACCACTAGCCACTGGGGATCTTTTTTTTGTGCCAATTTCACGCAAGGGGAGCGACCCCTTAGGCAAGAGGCCCTTCCTGGGGGGACAAATTTATTTGAGGCCATTTCTGCCCCCACGGGGGCAGATCGGCCTATTGTTATTAGGCCGATGGGGGCAGAAACCACTAGGCGCCAGAGATTTTTTTTGTTGTTTTTTTGGTGTTTTTTTGTTGTTTTTTTTTAGAGTTGGGGAGTGACCCCTTAGGCAAGGGTCGCTCTCTAGGGGGCAAATTATATTTAGGCCATTTCTGCCCCCCTTGGAGGCAGATCGGCTGTTTTTTATTGGGACAATCTGCCCCCAAGGGGGGCAGAAACCACTGAGCACCGGGGATCTTTTTTTTAGCGCCAATTTCACTCAAGGGAAGCTACCCCTTAGGCAAAGGCCGCTCCCCGGAGGGGGGAAATTTATTTTAGGCCATTTCTGCCCCCTCTGGGGGCATATCAGCCTATTGTTATTAGGCCGATCTGCCCCCAGGGGGGCAGAAACCTCTAGGTGCCAGGGATCATTTTTTTTTTGTTTTGTTTTAGAGGTGGGGAGCGACCCCTTAGGCAAGGGTCGCTCCCCTGGGGGGGTGGGGTGGATTTATTTTTGGCCATTTCTGCTCCCCTTAGGTGCAGATCGGCGTATTTCTATTAGGCAGATCTGCTCCCGGGGTGGAGAAACCCCTTAGGCACCAGGGATTGGTGTGTATCTATGTGTGTGTTTTCTTTAGGGGGGCGGCCCCTTTGGTAAGGGTCGCTCCCTATGGGGTCACATTACTATTGGCCAAATCTGCCCCCCTTCGGGCAGATGGGCCGATTTTTGGAAGGCCCACCTGCCCCCAATGGGGGGCAGAAAGCCCACCAGAGAACAGGGAAGTTTTTTTTTCCAAAAAAAGAGGGTGGGGGTATGGCCATACCCCACCCCAAATAAATGGGACCAAAGTTATTCTGCCCTCCAGTGGGCAGATGGGGCAATTACCCCTGATCCACACCCCGGGGGGAAGAAAGTCTACTAGGTGCCAGGGAATTACATAAAAATATATATTGGGGTGGTGGCTGCCAACCAGTATCGGCCTGGTTATGCCCCCACCCCAACTGAAGGAGGTAACAGTCTTTCAGCTCTCCCCCGCACTCTAAAGCATCTTATCCCACAGCAAGCAAGAAGACATTTGATTATTTTGGACTTCGGTTTTACATTTGGGCCATGAAAGCTTGGCTCCACTTGGAATGGTGAAGGCTGCACTTAATGGAATTTGGGACGCTGCCATGTTGAAAAATCCACAAGACCTAGACACATCTGAAAATGAAACATCTGGGTGATTCCAGGGTGGTGTGTTTCACATGCACCCCGCACCATTTTCATACCCACAATGCCCTGCAAACCTCCAACTTGTTTGGAAATCACACATTTTTCTCAGGTTTTTGTGATGGAACCTTCCACAATCTGCAGGAATCCACAAAATTCCTATCACCCAGCACTGTCTCATCCATACCGATAAAAATTCTGCTGCACTTTTTTTGCAAACTGCCCATTTGGACCCCCTTTGGTTCACCCTTAATATCGAAATGTTTTTGGCTCTTCCCTCTCACAAGCACTTGGCCCACGTACAAAAATGAAGTATCATTTTTACCGGGAGACTGAGGGGAACGTTGGGTGGTATGAAATTTGCTGAGGATTCTGGGTAAGAAAACATTGGGGGGATCCACGCAAGTCACACCTCCCAGGACTCCCTCGGGTGTGAGAAATGTCTGGGATTGGTAGGTTTCCCTAGATGGCTGCTGAGCCCAGGACCAAAAACGCAGGTGCCCCTCGCAAAAACATGTAGTTTTGTATTTGATCATTTTGATGTGTCCAGATAGTGTTTTGGGGCATTTCCTGTCACGGGCGCTAGGCCTACCCCCACAAGTGAGGTACCATTTTTATCAGGAGACTTGGGGGAATGCTGGGTGGAAGGAAATTTGTGGTTCCTCTCTGATTCCCGAATTTGCTGTCCCCAAAATGAGAGGAGAAAGTGTTTTTGGCCAAATTTTGAGGTTTGCAAAGGATTCTGGGTAATAGAACCTGGCCAGAGCCCCACAAGTCACCCCATCTTGGATTCCCCTAGGGGTCTAGTTTTCAAAACTGTGTAGGTTTGCTAGGTTTCCCTAGGTGCCGGCTGAGCTAGATGCCAAAATCTACAGCTAGGCACTTTCCAAAAAACAGCTCTGTTTTCTTTGAAAATATGTGATGTGTCCACGTTGTATTTTGAGGCATTTCCTGTTGTGGAAGCTAGGCCTACCCCCACAAGTGAAGTACCATTTTTATCGGGAGACATGGGGGAATACTGGGTCGGAGGGAATTGGTGGCTCCTCACTGATTCCAGAACTTTCTGTCACCAAAATGAGAGGAAAAAGTATTTTTTTGGCCAAATGTTGAGGTTTGCAAAGGATTCTGGGTAACAGAACCTGTTCAGAGTCCCACAAGTCACCCCATCTTGGATTCCCCTAGGTGTCTAGTTTTCAAAACTGTGAAGGTTTGCTAGGTTTCCCTAGGTGCCGGCTGAGCTAGAGGCCAAAATCCACAGATAGGCACTTTGCAAAAAACAGCTCTGTTGCTGAAAATGTGATGTGTCCACGTTGTGTTTTGGGGCATTACTTGTTCCGGGTGCTAGGCCTACCCACGAAAGTGAGGTACCATTTTTATTGTGAGACGTGGGGGAACACAGAATAGCAAAACAAGTGTTATTGCCCCTTGTCTTTCTCTACAGTTTTTCCTTCCAAATGTAAGACAGTGTGTAAAAAAGAAATCTATTTGAGAAATGCCCTGTAATTCACATGCTAGTATGGGCACTGCGTGATTCAGAGATGTGCAAATAACCACTGCTTCTCAACACCTTATGTTGTGGCCATTTTGGAAATACAAAGGTTTTTTTGATAGCTATTTTTCACTTTTTATATTTCAGCAAATGAATTGCTGTATACCCGGTATAGAATGAAAACCCATTGCAATGGGCAGCTCATTTATTGGCTCTGGGTACCCTGGGTTCTTGATGAACCTACAAGCCCTATATATCCCTGCAACCAGAAGAGTCCAGCTGATATAATCTTATATTGCTTTCAAAAATCTTACATCACAGGAAAAAGTTACAGAGTAAAATAAGGAGAATAATTGCTGTTTTTTTTTTTACCTCAATTTCAATATTCTTTTATTTCAGCTGTTATTTTCTGTAGGAAACACTTGTAGGATCTACACAAATGACCCCTTGCTGAATTCAGAATTCTGTCTACTTTTCTGAAATGTTTCACTTTCTGGGATCCAGCATTGGTTTCTCACCCATTTCGGTCACTAACTGGACGGAGGCTGAAAGCACAAAAAATAGTAAAAATGGGGTATGTCACAGTAAAATGTCAAAATTGTGTTGAAAAATTGGGTTTTCTAATTCAAGTTTGCCTGTTCGCTAAAGCTGGGAAGATGGTGATCTTACCACCGCAAACTCTTTGTTGATGCCATTTTCAGGGAAAAACCACAAGCTTTCTCCTGCAGCCCTTTTTTCCCATGTTTTTGAAAAAAAAAACATTTTCAGTGAATTTTGGCTAATTTCTTGGTCTCCTTCAGGGGAACCCACAAAGTCTGGTACCTATAGAATCCCTAGGATGTTGGAAAAAAAGGACGCAAATTTGGCATGGGTAGCTTATGTGAACAAAAGCCTAAGCGCAAACTGCCCCAAATAGCCAAAAAAAGGCTCAGCCCAGGAGGGGGAAAGGCCTGGCAGCGAAGGGGTTAATGGTAAGGTGGTGTTAGAAGGCCAAAAATTAAGTGCCAGATTTACAAAGTGGTGCAATGCATGCATTGCACTACTTTGTAACCCTTTGACCTACATTATGCATGTGCCAGGCATAATGTATGCAAAGGGGGTGTTCCCCCAATGGGGGGGGGGCAACAAATGACACAAGGAAACCTAAGCAATTTCTTTGCACCATTTTTTCTACACTTTTAACACCTGCTCAGAGCAGGCGTTAGAAGCAGGCTTCCATTGGTTACAATGGGTCTCTGGGTGCTTTGAGGATTAGCGTCCACATTTTTGATGCCAGTCCCCTAACTACTGCCATGGTGCACCATATCTTAAATACGGCGCACACATGGTGGCGTTAGGGGGGGCATAAAGGGGTGCAAGAAAAGTGGCGTTGTACAATGTGTAGCACCACTTTTCTTAAATATGCCCCATTGTGTATTGTTTCTACTGAGCACACAATTGTATTTGTATGTGCCACTTGTAGGGTACAAACGTAATCTAATCCAAAGGCAGTTGAGAGCAGTATAGGGTGAAAGACAAAGTTACAGTCAGTAAGTGACCAGAAAGGTAACTGGATTCTGGGAGCAGCAATGGGCTGGTACCTCATCGTAATGTAATGTAATGTAATGTAAGTTGTGATTTATAAAGCGCATTCCTACTCAAAAGAGCATCGAAGCGCTAGAAGGAGAGCACGTAATGGAAAAAAGAACACAGTAGAAAAGCGCTAACCAAAGGAGATGGACGAGAATAAAATTATAAGAAACATCCAATAAATAACAAAAACAAGCGAGTTAAAAACCCTGATCATAAAGTACCAAAATGTTAATGAGGAAAAAGCCAAGTTTTTACCATTTTCCTAAATTTCATATAACAGGATTCTTGCATAATATTCAGAGGGAGCGAGTTCCATCCTCTGGCAGCAGCCACTGTAAAATCTTTATACCCCCATTTAGCTTTATGAGTTCGAGGGACCTGTATCCAATAGGCTTGGGACGACCTCAGGTTTATTTTAGGTATATACCAGTGGAGTCTAGAAGTCAATACCGTGGTCCTATTCCATGAGCTGCCTTGAAAGTAAGACAGAGCGATTTGAACTGTATACGCTGCGCCACCCACAGCCAATGTAATTTCTTAAGACGAGATGGAGAACCGCTCTGACAGCGGAATTCTGGACTAATTGGAGTCTATTAATCAGCCCCTTGTCCAAATTAAGGAACAGGGCATTGCAGTAGTCTATCTTGGACATCACTAGTGCCAGAATTGCAGATACTCTCCATTCATGTGACAAATAAAGAAAGATTTTTCTGAGCATTTTAATGGACCATAGACTGATGTTTACCGTGTGATTAATCAGTTTTTTAAATGATAAATGTTCATCAAACAAGATGCCCAAATTTCTACTAACAGTAGTGGGCACGGGACAGTTGCCACATTCAGAGGGCCACCACAGTGAGTTCCATAAATCTTTTCCAAGTCCAAAACATAAGATTTCAGTTTTGGTGACATTCATTTTAAGCCAATTGATATTCATCCATTTACTCACTGCCAGAATACAGTTACTAAACCAATCTGCCACCTCCTCCCATGGCTGATTAATAGGAATAATAAGCTGGGAGTCATCAGCGTAGGAAGATGGGGTAAAACCAAAAGTGCGGATTAGGCTAGCCAATGGCACTACATACACATTAAACAATGTGGGGCTGAGGGAAGATCCCTGATGGATCCCACAAGGCAGAAGATAAGGTGTAGATTTAAAGTCACCACAGCTAACTGTGGTCCATCTATTCCTAAGAAAGGACTCCAAGAGTTTAAGCGCCTGGTCCCTCATTCCCACTTGATGCAGACGAGACGTCAATAATATAGGAGAGATAGTGTTGAAGGCTGCAGATAAATCTAAAAGAACCAAAACGGACCCCTGGCCTTCATCAACTATCCTCCGAATTGCATCAGAGGAAGAGATCAGGGCTGTTCCAGTACTATGCCCTTTCCTGAAACCATGTTGGGAAACATCAAGGACCTCTGCTTCTGCTAAAAACTCAGTAAATTCAGAATTCAAAATGTTTCTAAAATCTTTGCCAAATATGGGAGACGCGCTATTGGCAGCTAATTACTCAAGTCCTGACTATCACCATCTGTTTTTTTCTTAAGGGGTACCACTATCGTTTCTTTCCAAGTAGAGGGGTACACCCTGGACATTACTACCTCTTGATAGATGGGAACTAACATCTGTGCCATTAAATCAGGGACCAAATGAAAGATAGAAGGAGGACACGAATCAAGAGGAGAGCCAGATTTAATTTCAAGAATCCTCTTTTTAATAGTATCCATAGAAGGGGGTTGGAAATATGACAACAATGATTGGCCATCTGCTGTGGAACTCTCAGGTATCATGGGGGGTAATACTTCAAAAGGGACTTGAGGATCAAAGTTGCCATGTATTTGCAATATCTTGTTTTCAAAATGAATAGCAACTTTGTCACAGAATTCCTGAGAGTTTTCTAAACCAGCAGGCTTCATAGGCACAGTTAGAGCCTTAATCGTCTTGAAAAGTTCCCTGGGGGCATTAATTCCCTCCTTTACTTTAGTAGTGTAGAAATTAGATTTGGCCATGATTTGTGCTGCTTTATAAGCCTTTAGAGTGGACTTAAGTACTGGATTAATTTTCCACCGGCGTTTCTGCTGTCGGTACTTTCTTTGAAGGAGTTTAAGCTCCTTTGTAAACCAAGGGTGACCTAGTTTCTTCTGACTATTGGGTCTCCTAGATATAGGGGGTACCAGTACTTCATAGTCATTTCCACTCCTTTCTAAAAGCTATCAATCAGGGACGAGGCTAAATTCTTCGCCTTATCCCAGCCAACTTCTAAAGCTGGGCCTAATTCCTCTGCTTTAACCTGTTTCCATAACCTAACCACTGTATCCATTTCCAAGTTAGGAACACAGACAATCTTCGAAGCGAGTTTAAATTTCAACAGGTGATGATCCGTCCAGCTCAGCTGTACAATGGTTACATCAACCTGTTGAAAAGCTCGTGCAAACACACCATCCAAAATATGTCCTGCAACATGGGTTGCTGACGACACTCTGGAGGTCCAATCCAGGGCCTCCATAAAGTCAATGAATTCACAGATCATAGGAGTGGATGTCTCATCAAAGTGAATATTAAAGTCGCCCAATATAACAGCTTTCGGAGACAGAACCATAAGTTCTATCAGCTTGGGCCAGGACTGTAGGAAATTTTTAGGCGGTCCTGGCGGGCGATATATCAACAGGCCCTCCAGGAGTACCCCACTATTTTGAGAAATCCTAAATGCCATTGCCTCACATGTTTCAGTGGAGGAACTAGTACATGTGCACGCAAACGTAGACCTACAAATAATGACCAGACCCCCCCCCCATTATGAGGTCTATCAAGTCTATAATAGGTAAATCCTTGTGGGGAGGCGACAATAAAGTCTGGGTCATATTCTGCTTTACCCCAGGTTTCAGTAATAAATAAACAGTTGATCTACCAATTATCAACCATTTCGCAGATTTCCAGTTTGTGTTTGGGGAGGGACCGAGCATTTAATAAGGCATACTGAATAATGTGATTATAAATAGTGGTGTATTGTTCTTTGAAGAGGTGAGTCTTCTGCTCTCTCCTGAATTGGAGCAGCGTTGAGGCAGTCTGGATGCATAGGGGGACGCTGTTTCAGGTAGTTCTTTACAATTGAAGACATGCTTAATGTGGACACACTAAGGGGCTTATTTACAAGACCTGTCAACTGCTGGAATGTCACTTTCAATAAAGGTCCAGCAGCGCACACTATCAAGCCATATCTGCAAGTCCAAGTAAAGGCACTCTGCGTGGCTTTTCATGCACTTGTAGATATAGAGGGAGGCAATGCAGTGTAAGATGCTGTGTTGCCTCACACTGCGATAGGGAGGCACGCCATAGGTGTAGATTTGGTGTTCCCATGTACCACCCATGTCATTTGACACATTCCCAGATTTACAATGCAGACACCCTTGCACCATGGTGCAACAGTTCTTGCGTTGGTGCATGGCAGCCAATTGTGCCCCAGCTCTGTTGAAGAAGACAGGAATCTACCGAATCTTATAGAAATGGCACATTCCTGCCCTTTTCTTTAGACACACGACAGCTCAGCGAGAAGGTTTGTGGTGCAGCCCTGCACCAAAAAATGGTAAATATACCCTAACTTTAAGAGTCAAAAAATAGCAATGGGTGTCCCTTTTCCCATTTCACATATTTCTATGAATCAGCTAAAGACAGAGGTTGGGACACTAGCTGTTTGTTTGAAGATGGAAGGCTTACAGCACGGTGCCTATAAACGTTTCGACCTCACAGGTTGCCAGGGCATGTCATTAATACATGATATCATAAATTGTGGAATGGAATTAAAATCTTGCTATGCCCGATTCAAAAGTGAGTGGGTGGTGAATACTTGCTTCTTGGGATTTATTTAAACAAAGAGGACCTTTTGATGACTAATGCACTCTGTGAATCACAATAACCTACCACACCACGTGTTAACAACATATTGTGAAAGTTAAACTAAAATCGCACGCTTGAACGAAACTCTTCTACCGGAGTTTCCACCTGCTTTTAACCTTTCGATTATTTTTGTACACTCACTCTACAAATAGTACTTGGATTACTCACAACCCTCAAACTTTAGTGGGATGATCTTGACGGCCTGCATTCCTACTCTGAAAATTGTTCCTTCACCACTGGGCTTGACTGATGACATAAGGTTGGCCAGTTTCATCTGTTAGAAGCTTCAGGCTCCTCCAATCTCAATGCCGTACCACACGTCTGCATTTTGCAGTGAATACTGTAAAGGGATGCGGCCCTATTAATTTGGGGTCAACAAGATAGTGACATCTTAAACCTAGTGTGTCATCTTTGCTCCCCATCATGCCCAAAATCCGGTGCATCGCGCATGCTACTCTGTACAGTTTTGCACACAAGGAAACAACTTTTGGGATTGGATACATTGCATGTGGTATACTATTTGACGGACAGTGCATGCAATGAGCACCCGAGGTAGTGCAGGGTAGACTACATCTCACCAATGCAAACACGGCCATATGTATTCAAGGCACCTCTTTGACACAATGCAGGTACTGTGTATGGCACATTATTCATGCCATAGAGCAGCCGCGGCTTAGCCTAAACCCATAGCCCTTTTCACCTTCGGGCAAATTCACAGTCCCGCTATTCCTTGGCCAACACGTTCTCCTGATGATAATAGGATATTATTTCATTTCTTTGTGCATCATGTTTTAGCCATTCACGTGCAAGTTCAGCTTTTTTATCTGCATTTAATCAAAGCGATGTAAACCTCCTTTCCGTTAAATGATTGCTCACATTTCTATGCAAATGCGGAATGGCTAATGGTTTTCTCATTAGTACATCTCAAGACACTTGAACATTACATTTACATTAATTTACATACACATTAAGATGGAAAATGAATGGAGTTTACAGCTTACAGTTTATTACATTGTGTCTCTAAGTAAATGTATAAAATTATCCTGGTGAAAATTCCAGTCGAAATAATATAACAGAGACTTGCAGGTGTGTTGTGATCTTAAATGTTTTACGTCTATTCCTAGATTGTGTATGCTGGGCCTGGAACCTTGGTGACATCAAGACTCACGTTCTGGAGCCTGGTTGATGCTGATGTTCCAGGCACTAACAATGATTCTGTGTCAGTTGGATTGCTTGGCAGCCCAGTAGCAGCCGTTTCCTTTTGGGTTGTTTATTTCCTGAATAAATCTTCTTCTTGTACTTTTCCTGATGTTCCGTCGTTTATACTTACAACACTGGCGACGAAGACTTTGACAACCCAGAACCCACGGACGTATTTTTTTTTTTTTCTCTCTTTCAACGAAGAGCTGCACTGCGGTTATTGGATGTTCGTTGTTCACTCTCCTCTGTGTTTATTTCGGAAGGATTTGCTCTCTAAGGTCTATTTTTGGAGGTACGGCCAGCCTATGTTTTTTCTGCTATTGCTCGCTGTTTCAACGGAGAACGCACTCATCACAGCGAGAATGCTCTGTGCGCGGCCGCACTCCTCACGGTAAATACATCCAGTGCGCGGCTGTGTTCAGGAGCGCCCTTCCAGGTACGGACTGTCAAAATTTTTTTGCTGTGTCTCGCCGCGCTCAAGTACGTATACGCTCCGTGTATACGTTGTTTTAACGGAGGCCGCACTTCTCACGGTGAGAACGCTCCGTGCGCGGCCACATTCCTCACGGCGATAACGTTCAGTGCGCGGCCGTGTTCACAGTGACACAGCCACTTATAGCAGGAGTTCCCAGCTTGGTCTGACGAATATTTGTTTTTCTTTAAAAGTCAGGAGGAGTTGTGGGAAGAAAACGCTGTTGGCAACAAGAAATGTAATGGGATCTACGTCACATGTTACTTTAGTTGCCATGGAGACTGTAGAAATAAACTAGACTGCCTCGTACATTTTTCTGGCTCTTTGGCTTAGGAGT
The DNA here is from genome assembly GCF_031143425.1 of Pleurodeles waltl. Lineage (NCBI taxonomy): Eukaryota > Metazoa > Chordata > Amphibia > Caudata > Salamandridae > Pleurodeles > Pleurodeles waltl. Next base: position 235,728,412 of record NC_090443.1, on the reverse strand, counting down.
TGCCATAGAGATCCTGGAATAAATTAACTGAAGATTTTGAACTTCTGTTCCTTATGTGAAGACAATTTTTTTTTATTGTGGATAAAAGAGAGAGCATTTTACAGAATTTGACAGTTTCCGTGTTAATAACAATGGCTACACCCACCATGTCTCAACCACCACCTTTTTTATTAGACAAAGGTGATCCTATTCTTCCGTGGAAGAGGTGGAAGAATCTGTTTGACTCATATCTAATAGCCATAGGGGGAGAAAAATTCTCTCCAGCAAGAAAACAAGCAGTCCTTTTACATAATTTAGGGATTGAAGGCAGAAATATATATGACAGTTTGGAGCCGTTAATTATCGGTGGAACCGATGGTGAACCCAGAGATGTATATGAAATGTCGGTGGTGATGTTGGCATCTCATTTTGAGTCTAAATTGAATGTTGTTCTTGAAAGGCACAAATTTTTTGCCAGATCTCAAGGCAGTACTGAAAGTGTAGGTAATTTTATTGCTGCCTTACGGACTTTAGCTCGCACTTGCGAATTTGGTGACATTACAGACTCTCTTATACAAGATCAACTAGTGCGTTGCACCAATAACAGAAGAGTGCAGGAGAAGCTCTTAACTAGAAACCCTGATTTGAGAGAAGCGATTGCAATTGTTGAAGGCATGGAAAGTACCAGTAATTGGATCAAGGAAATGAATCATTCTGATAGAGATGGGCTCTCCACTATACAAGAATTAAAAATCCAGGAAGAAGTTTTAGGAGTTGGCATGGACAATAAGTCTCAAACACTTATCCAGGATAAAAAAAGGGACAGTAAATCATTACGTTGTTACCGCTGTGGTAACATGGGTCATGTTGCTAACAGTCCTAATTGTTTTGCACGAAATTCTGTGTGTAGGAAGTGTGGAAGGAAAGGCCATTATGCCAGGGTGTGTAACAACGACAAAAACAACATAGATTCTGTCACTGGGAATATCAATAAAATTGTTTTGTATGTAGGGCAAGAGATCGATCTGGTAGGACACAACACTAGCATGGTTGATGAGGGACCCGTAGTCATGCCTGAGTGTGCTATTAAACTTGACAACAGAGTCATTACGGTTCTAGCGGACTCTGGTTCTCCATACACCATGGTCGGTGATAAAAACTGGAAGGAGATTTTTAATGAGAATCTAGATTCTCTCTCTAAACCTGACATCAACCCAGTCAGTTATGGTGGCGCTAGAATAGATGTAGTTGGATACAAGATTATGAAAATTCTATTTCGAGACAAGTTTACTGTAGGGAAGGTTTATGTGGCCAAACGTGGCAATAATTTGTTAGGATGGCGCCATCAACGCGACATGGGCATTAAACTAGATCCCAATTCTAAAGACCAGGTCATGGTAGTGTCTGAAGAAAATAACCAGTTAGATATTTGCCAAGAGTTTCCTAGTGTGTTCAGTGAAGAATTAGGCTGTTTAGTAAATTTCGAACACAAGATCATTCTTAAGAAAAATGTAACCCCTGTTGTACACAAAGTCAGAAGAGTGCCTAAGTTAATGCTGGAACCTCTCAAAGTGGAACTTGATAGACTATTGAAGGCACGGGTCATTGAAGAGATAGAGTCCTCAGAGTGGCTGGCCCCTGTTGTTCTATCATCGAAGGATAATGGGAAACGGATCCGCATGTGTGTTGATCTTAGAGACCTTAATAAGTTTATCTGGGTGGATCGTCAACCGCTACCTAATATTTCGGAAGAATTGTCTTCCTTGGGAGGTTCTAAAGTGTTCAGTGTTTTGGATTTATCCTCGGCATATCACCAGATTGTATTGCACCCTGAATCCAGGCATCTCACCTCATTTGTAACACCTTTAGGGGCTTATCAGTTTTTGAGGATGCCTTTTGGGTTGGCTTCTGCGGCTGCATGTTTCCAACGTGTTATGAAGAAAGTTTTAGGAGGAACTACTGGTATTTTGTGTTTCCAGGATGATATATTGATTCATGGGGGAACAGTGAGTGAACATGATAAAATCTTAAGAGAGGTGTTGTGCAAATTAGCTGAGGCAGGTCTTACTGTAAAAAAAGAAAAATGTAAATTCAAGGTCTCTTCTGTAACGTATTTGGGGCACACCATCTCCGGGGAGGGGATTAAACCCAAGTTGGAGCTGGTTGATTCCATAGTTAGTGCTCCTGAACCCAAGGACAAGGATGATGTGAAGTCGTTCCTAGGGTTGGCGGAATATTACTCCAAATTTATTCCCAATTTTGCTAGTGTGACCCAACCGTTGAGAGCTCTTTTAAAGAAGGGTTCTGAATTTGTGTGGGATGAGGGCTGTGCAACTGCTGTTTCCTTGGTAAAAACTTGTATTGGAAAGATGCCCACTCTAGGGCATTTTGATGTGCGTGCCAAAACCTATTTGTACACTGACGCGAGTGTTAAAGGGTTGGGGGCGGTACTTACTCAGAGAGTAGATTGTGAAGATAAGGTGATCGCTTTTGCTTCCCGTGCTCTCAAAGTGACAGAACAACATTATTCAGTTATTGAACGAGAAGCACTTGCGTGTATGTGGGCAGTCAAACACTTTAAATTTTATCTTTGGGGGTTACCCTTCGTGGTTAAGACTGACCATAGGCCTCTCGTTCAAATTTTCACTCCTAAGAAAAATGAAGCATTAACTCCTAGAATACGAAGGTGGGTGGAGGGATTGTTGGAGTACAATTTCACTGTAGAATATGTGCCGGGACCAAGGAATATTGTGGCAGATTTTTTGTCCCGTTCCTCAATTGACAGTGGTGAAGAAATAGTAGAGGATGGTAATATCAATTGGGTGAGAGAAGCAGCAATTAGTGAAGAAGAGTGGAGAGCGGCTGTAGAAAGTGATGAAGGTAGGCGTGAACTTGAAAAGTTCATTGTCAGAGGTTGGCCAGAGTACAAAGAGGTTCCTAATTCTTTGATAAGTTTTTGGAATGTAAAAAATGAACTCTCTCTTAGTGGAGGAGAATTGTTTAGAGGGAGTAAATCCATACCACCAGTGGGTGTGAGGAACAGAATTCTCCAGCTGGCTCATGAAGGGCATTTGGGAAGGAGTATGACCAAATCTAGACTAAGGGCTATATACTGGTGGCCAGGATTAGACCGTGAGGCTGAGGCGGTTGTGAAGGATTGTTTGAGTTGTGCGAGCAATGACAAGAGCAAGGTTGTGATGAAGGCACCATTGTCTCCTGTACATGTGCCAGAGAAAGCTTGGATGAAATTAGGTTTGGATTTTATGGGTCTGTTTCATCTTTTACCAGCGAATGAACAATATGTCATGCTTTTGGTGGATTATACGTCCAAGTGGGTGGTGACCAAGTGTGTAAGTTCAATTGATACTCGTACAGTGATTGACTTCCTTGAGGAGGAGTTCTCTAAGGAGGGTATACCTAGCCAATTAGTCACTGATAATGGTGTACAATTGACTTCGATGGACATGAAACGTTTCTTAGATTCCCTGGCTATTGTACATTTGAAGACTGCCTTATATTTACCACAAGCCAATGGTCTAGCTGAGCGCATGAACAGGATGGTTAAGGCTTGTGTGCAGGAAGCCATCGAAACTAGAACTCCCTTGACTAATCTACTAAGGGATCTGTGTTGGGCCTATCGTAACACCCCAAACAGTGTCACCTACATAGCTCCTTTTGAGTATATGAGGGGAAAGATGGGTTGTACTAAACTATTTCCAGCATGGTTTAATAACAAGGTTGCACAAACCAAGTCCAATCGTGAAAGATTTTATATGGCACCCAGTCTCATGAAAAAATATCAGGGTAACTACAAACGGCGATTTGACACTAAACATGGTGTGTCTGGTGTTAAGTGGAAGATTGGTGATTTAGTGTTAGTGAGGAATCCCTGTTTCACAACCAAGGGAAGGTCTGTTTTCAAGGGGCCGTATTGTATTAAAGAAATAAAAGGAAACATTGTGATTCTTGATAATGGTGACGCTTGGAGCATGTCTAGAATCGCGAGGTGGGAAGGTCAAGTGAAAGACTCCTATTTTCCCACTTTGCAAGATCAAAGTAGAGATTTCATGGAAACATCTAAGGAATCATCACCAGGCATGGAAACATCCAAGGAGTCATTACCATGCTCAAAGTTTTCATCCAGATCACGTTCAAAACCATTCTGGGTGAAGGACTATATTACTTGATTCTGTTATTACGTAGTTGTTGTATGGATTATTGTGAGGGAGGGGGATGTGTTGTGATCTTAAATGTTTTACGTCTATTCCTAGCATGTGTATGCTGGGCCTGGAACCTTGGTGACATCAAGACTCACGTTCTGGAGCCTGGTTGATGCTGATGTTCCAGGCACTAACAATGATTCTGTGTCAGTTGGATTGCTTGGCAGCCCAGTAGCAGCCGTTTCCTTTTGGGTTGTTTATTTCCTGAATAAATCTTCTTCTTGTACTTTTCCTGATGTTCCGTCGTTTATACTTACAACAAGGTGGTAGGTGGATATCGTGTTAGAGCTGTTCAATGAAGATTGGAACAGAGGTTCGGAGGAAAAAACGCACAGCTTCAGCCAGAGTAATGGAGGCCGCTACTGGAAGGGTATCCTGAGCGGTCTTAAAAAAAGAGTAGCAGTCACAAGGTCTGGTAGTGTCAATATTAACAGTTCCCAGCTTACAAGCCTTCCAAGAAAACAGATAGTCCCCTTTAGGAATAAATGTCCTGGCATAAATATGGCACCCTGCTATATCCATGCAGTGGCCTGGATAGACGCAGGAGAGAAACTTCTATACAAACCGAGAGCTGACAATAACCATGCTTCTATATTGGGGCACCCTAACTACACATGTCTGCAAGTCTTCTGAACCAGAGGTTGTATATCTCAGTGGATATTTGGATCCTAGTTTAACAGTTTCCTTGTAGGCCAATAAATATCCATAAAGTTAACTCAACTGAAGGTGCTAATGCTATCGGTACTCAAAGATATAATCCAAACAGCCCTGCATTTAAAGTGAAAAAAACACAAAAGAGAAAAGACACCAACACTGAAACGTTTATGAAGTATTTGTTCTTCATGTCACTCTCCTCTGTTCCTGTGTAAATGCCAACATAGACAGATGAATTATAGGTCATATATCCCAGGGACACCATGGAAGAACAAACATTGCTAAAATTGTCATTGATCATTTACACAAGGCCTCTTTTGTAGCTAGTTGCCCAGAATCCCTGAACTATGTAGCACCAGCGGAAATGGTGAGTGACATTTATTATATAAAAGGGTATCTGAAATACACACACACACACACACACACACACACACACAAATAAAAACACCTGAAACAGGGGTGTGGCCTGCCCGTGCAAAATACTGTTCGCAACATTGAGTGTGCTACAGGCCATTCCTACAATCTTTGGCTACCTGGTCTGCTGATCATTGTCCCAACTCTGTGGGGCTGCTGCTGAGCTTTCTGCAGCTGGCTGGACAATGTAGGGCTGCTTGTGGCACCTAGATTACTCTTGTGGCAGCCGCTGCCCAAAGTAAATCTGATCGGCCGTTGCATGGTTGGACCTGCAGGGGACATCAGAGAAGCCAGCTAGTGGGACTGCTCTGGGCTCATAGGGCCAGCCGGCCATCAGGGAGGCAGAGGCTAGTCTTGGGGGGGGGGGGGGGCAATCGGTTGGACTGCTTGGGATCGGAGTGCTCCCTTGCCTTCCTTCCCCCATCCTTCCTCTCATGAACGTGGGGCCTGTGGCACTACCCTTCTGAGGCTTGAGCTGCTGGAGCAAGGGGGGCCACAGTTGCCACAATCCACCAGTGCCTCGAGAATATAAGGTCAGAGGTGCCAGGTAGGGGTATGCTTTGCAAGTAACGAGCATATTTGGATTTGTAGCAAACTCGTGGTGGGGGGAGCTTGGAGTCTAACTGAGATGGATTGCCCTCATTGGAGGAGTTGGCTCAGTGGGGCCCAGAGGTGGCCTGGTGTGGGGGGCTCTTGGGCAGCACTGAAGGTCCCCCTAATTTGAACTCTGCGACCTAGTGAAGAGGTTGGCTTCGACCTGGACTTAATGGTGCTGCTGCCTGTGGGTAGCTGGAGGTGGCATGGGGTGACCCACCTGACTTAGCCTCGAGATCCCTACTGGTGTGGTGGGGAACACTCTCAAGCCTATTCAGGCATTGAATGCAAAGGGTGGGCTGTGATCGTGGTGATAGACCCTTGTGGCACACAGCAGACTGGACAAGTATCCTGACTGAGCACTCTTGGCTTCTCATGCTGTCACCCTCCATTCTCTGAGGCAAGCAGGGTGAGAGGGGACCTGTTTGTTGCACTACCTCCCCTTCCCCCGTTGATAGAGGCCTGGAGCTCCATGCTTTTCCTCTGAGTCCCCCAATGGATAGTCTTGGCTGCTCATGCTGTCCCCTCACTCTCTGGGGAAAAACAGGTCAAGTGGTGGCTGCCCCTGCTGTCTCATTGAAGATCAACTCCAGTAACCAGCCCTGGTGGCCCTCCATGCCACAAAATGGGAAGGACAAGGTACTGCTGGCACATGCCCAAACCAGAATGGATGAATTCATGACTGCCACTCTCCTAATGGGAGGAGATCACCAGGTGCTGCTTCACTGGCACAGAGGTTGACAGAGCCCACTGACTGTGCTGCTATACTGCAGGCGATCCAACCGTCCTGGGAGGCAATGTTGACCAGAAAAGGGGAAGTTAAGGTGGATGTTTCCCCCTTCATCAGGACCACCAGAATATCACTCATAGATGTTACTTTCTTAAATACCAATGTGGTCAGGTTGAAATCCCTTACTGCCACTCTTGAACAATGGACCAAAGATGCAGAGAACAGGTCCCAGCAAAATAACCTGCACTTTATTGTATTCGCAGAAGAAGTTAAGTTGTTGGATCCCACACTTTTCTTGTAGGATTGGATGCAGTCCTGGTTACCACAGTGGTTTCTGATCAAAAGAGTGCACAGATCACTGACCCAGATCCCATAGCCTGGAGCATCTCCATGGACCTGCCAGATTCCTTAGCTACTTTGATAGAGATGCCATTCTTCAAGAAGTTCTCATGGCCTGAGAACTACGGTTTCACTCATCCTGGATACTGATATTCCCAGGATACACAAGAGAAACGCGAAGGCAGAGAAAGTCCTTCTTTGAGGTAAAACCCCTATAATTTAGGGTAAGGACAGTGTATGACATTAACCGTACATGTTTTTGAGGCATTCACAATAAAGTTGTCTTTATTTATCTTGGTAAACACAGCTAATAAGCAATTGATGAAGTTATGCACTCTAGTTCAACGAATTATGAAGTGCAAGTTGTGGTGTATCAGCACTTTACTTAGCAATTGTGTTTGCAGTGGTTTGCCGTGTTCTCCTCTACGCATGCTCACTCTTTCTGTTTACAATGGTTACTAGTAACTGAATATTCCCCATTCTGGTTAGTTTTTTTTGCTTTTTTTAAAAAATGTGTATTCCTAAACAGGCATCCATAAGTCTTCTTTGCTACTGAGGTAAGCCTGCAGTGTGTGAAAAAAAGAATTCTGTTTTTCATCTTGTGATGGAATATCAGAAGTCTGCTAACACATACATGAATAGGGATCCTTAGCCCTGATGCACGCCCCAGACCAGGCAAGGCCTACTGTGAAGGCAGAAACATGTTGTCTTCTTTAAAAGACGGGGTGAGCCATTAAACTCATGGGCACCGTTAATATATGTTTTTAACCTTACTAACGGACACCACTATTAAAGGTGTACCACACTGGTAGTCTGCTAGGTATTTTTTAAACACAAACTGGATCCCATTACTATCCAGCAAACTTTGTCTAAGAACTCCCTCTTGGTGTGGTTGACTCTGAGCCTGAGTCCGCCCTGGTGGCACTGTCCTACCAGGGTGGGGATAGGGGGTCCATGATGAAGCATGAGACAATTAATTATGTGAGACCACCTATTCTGGAATGAGCAATTCCCTGTAGAGTTATCAACACAGCAGTTTCAAGAAGAGATCATGAGCAACAAGAGGATCATAATCAAAGACGATGTGACCTAACCAATTGATCTTATCTCCTCCACATCTTTTGTGTGTATTACTTTGGCACTGGAAGGACGTGTGGAAGGCTCACCTCTCATCTCTCTTTTTGTGTAAGTACACATTAATAAGTGCACAAATAGGAATATTTGTAAGTGTGCTCACATATCTATGGATAACTAATACAGTGGAATACAAGTTGTGTATCAAGAGGAATGTGGCTGCCAATATCCATGGAATCACTTCAGATAGCTGCATTCAGTTGTGATGTCACCTATACTGTAAATGTACATATGTCAAAAGTGTTAAAGTAAAGCTCAATCATTTTAGGTGCATGTAGTTGCTATATGTGTATATTATGGCCCGATTCACAAAGAGCATGCACAGTCATGTTGGAGTATCCGTGCTCATGGTGGAATCTCCGCACTGCAGTTTCTTATTGCAGACATTCCTCCATGAGTGCTGTGCTTCCACCACGACTGCTGAGGCTCTTTGTGAATCGGGATCTACGTCTTTACGCAAGAATACTTACTTATGTCATAATTGTTAGTGTGTAGGGAGATCATGTCACAGTGTATTGTACAATCACAGAGCACCCCAGGTTTGCCATGGGATCTCATCATTCAGACTATGGATATGAGTTTTTAGGCAGCACACCCATCTTTTTCTTTCATTAACAGTAGCATCTGTGTAGCTTGTACAGTCATTATTGTTCCTAATCCGCTATTGTAGGACTTGGTCCTCTCCACAGGGTCACACCTGAAATTTTTGCCTTCATTCCTTCTGTGTTACTGAAACTCTTTCTCACTGGTTTAGGACACTCTGGGCCTGATTTAGCTATTGGCGGATGGGTTACTCCATTACAATGGTGACGGATATCCCATCAGCCGAAATCTAGATGCAATAGCTGATAATGGGATTTAGATTTTGGCAGATGGTATATCTGTCACCTTTGTGGTGGAGTAACCCATCTGCCAATATCTAAATCAGGCCCTCTGTACTTAACCACTACTAACGAGAACTAAAGTACTTGTGCTCACTACTTTAAACATGTTAAAAGTGGCTTACACCCAATATGCACATTTACTTATATGCCCCTAGTAAAGTGGTACTACATGTAACCTGGGCCTGGAAATGAAATGCTACTAGCGTGCCTGCAGCATTTGTTGTGCCAACCACGCAAGTAGCCCTTTTTTTAATACCTCAGGCCAGCCACGGCAGCCTGTCTGCAGTTTAAACTGTCTGTTTGACCTGACAAAATGAACCTTTTGCCAGGGAAAGCCCTCTTTCTTAAACATATGCAAGTCACCCATGGGGTAGTCCCTAAAGAGCTCTTAGGGCAGGGTGCAGTGTATAAAACAAATGTACATGTACTGTTAAATTTTACATGCTCTGGTAGTGAAAAACTCTTAAATTCATTTTCACTTCTGCAAGTACTATGTCTCCCAGAGGATAACATAGGGTTACCTTATTACACTTAATAAGTGATAACTTTTGTTTGGAAACAGGTAGAAATGTCATGTGACATGAATTGTAATTTGAAAATCCTCTTTAATGGAAAAGACTGATTTTAAGTTGCATTTCGGGAAATGCCACTTCTAGAAAGTTTGCCTTTTCTTGCCCTAATCGGTTGGTGTCCACAGCCTGTACACTGAGTCACATGACTAAGTATACTTAGCAGTTGACCTTTGTGTATTCTTCACAGACAGCGGTACAAAGGGGGGGCAGGTGTTGGTAGTATGAGCCATACTGACAGGATGGAAAGGGCAAAGCTGTGCACAATCTACATACACTTCAAAGGAGCTAACTCAGCACACTCACAAAGCACTTCATATTAGCCTTTTGTCACCCTGGATATGCTGGACCAGATCATGTAGGAAGGATATTTCAGAGCCATATTTGGGAGGAAAACTCCAGAAGTTTTTTCCACTTGAAAGTTGGCATCAGGCAGAAAAACAATACCTCAAACCCACTCTTCAGCACACTCCTAGTCCTGTGGATACTATAGTAGAAGGACCACCCTGCCACCAGCAGACTGCCATGCTCTCTGAGGGGAAAGACTGGACAAGCTCTCTTCATCCTAGGCAGAGTGACCTCAGGGGTCAGATGGCGGACTTCTTGTTCCGAGCTACAGGGGGCACAAGACACTCCAGAGGTGTTCCCTGCAACTGACCAGCTGACCAGCTGACCTGCAGCACTGGATATGCTCTGAACTATAACTGGCCCTGCCTGAGTCCTGCTGGCCTTGGCTGGACTGAGTTCCTGAACCCCAAAGAAGTGCAAGCCCAGGTCCTGGACTCTTGGTTAACATCTGTTGAGCTTCTCTCTGGTGGACACAACTCTTCATGTTACAATGATTGCCAACAACTACTGCCAACAGTCCGTGCCACAGCATTGACATCCTGTGGTGCTGGCCAATGCAAAGCTTCAGCAACAACCATCCAACAGGTTCATTGCGCTACAGTGATGTCCGTCTGTGACACCTGTCTTGCTCTTTGCACTACAGCGACAACCATTCACAATGCTGTCCCTGCTCCTCATGGCCTGCTCCTCTGCAGCCTAGACTTTTCACATCAGACTTTGGAAACATAACTTTTCAGCTGGACTAACCTGGTCTCTGTATACGGGCTATGCTCCATCGCTGTCGGCCTGAACTTTAGACTCTCCCCTGATTGAGCATGACCAGAGAACCATAAGTGGCACTTTGTACTTTTGGGCACTATACCTACGCTAAATCTTTGGAATTGCACATCTCTGGTTCTACTAATTGGACTTTTGTTGTTTTGTTCTTTTGGTCTCAGGCTATTTATCTAATTTCACACTATTTATCTAAATTGGTACCAGATTTTTCTTGTGTTGTGTTTTCATTTTATTGCTGTTTCTGTGCTACATAAATACTTTACACACTGGTTCTAAGTTAGGTCTCACTGTTTTATGTGCCAAACAACGAGATGGTTACACACAGGTTAATGTAGGGACTTTTGTAATTCACTCTGACAGGGATGTTTGCTCTTGTTTGAGAAGGGTTATCACACCCGTAAAACAAAAAAAAACACAATTTCCTACAGCTATGATGCCCCATCTAATATTGTTCTCCCTGTGCTTCGGTTCCAAGAAATATGGCATCATCTTTGCACTATTTTTTTGGCTCCTAATGTTGCCTAAATGTTTCCCTCATTTTACATGTTATGTCTATGTAGAAAATACCAGATGGACATGTGATCTTGTAAATCACTATGTCCATGTTACGGTTAATATGTGTTGTAGTTCTAATATGTCATGGTCTGTCCAATCCCAGGTCCATAATTTTGGGATGTGAAGGGGTAGGCATTGTATCTGCCATATGGGTAATGTCCTGCTATGGTAAGACTCCCCATAATATATAGTGGCTACCTTAGTCTGGTTCTGTGTATATGTACGAGTATGGACTAAGTCATCCCTGATGCTTCCTCCCTGCTTGAATGAGAGAAGAGGGGGCTGCCTATTGTTTCTCTTGGTATTCACACCTTTGCTGCTAGGCCTCCCCCATGATAAGCCTTTTAATAGCTATTTCGGGTAGTTCAAGCGTAGGCCTCTATAACTTTTTGTCCACATGAGCTACCACACCAAATTGGTGTCCTTTTTTACCAACATCTTAGGAATCCCAAAGGTGGATTCCCCCAAAGGGGATTGAGAAAATAGGAAAAATATAGCAACGTTTTAATTTTTTACAAATAAAAATAGGTAACAATTGCTCCATATAAAAGTCCCTGTTTTTCCCATAAAAATGGCATCCTCAAACAGTTTACTGTACTAAAGTCACCAGCTTCTTGGTTTTCAGGAACATGCAGAGCTGAATCTAAAAACCTAATTTTGTACCACAGTTCTGGCATATTTCTGAGAGGTAGCCTATTTTCCCAATTTTTTTTGCTCTCAATGTACTTCTAGTGTGTGGTGGAAACCAATATAAAACCCCTTGGTGATCCAGAAAAGCTATAGACTCCTGAAAAGTACATTAACTTCCAAATTGAGCAAGGGGACATATGCGTAGATCCCTCAAGGTTTTCACAAGGACAATCACTATTGAAATAAAGAAATATTGAAAACGAGTAGGAAAAATCAGGCATTTGTGACATTTTCATCTGTAACTTTATTGTACAATAGCCGATTGGCAAAAGCAATATACCATTACATCTGCTAGCCCCTTCTGATTACGGGGTTATATAGGGTTTGTAGTATCTCTAAGAACCCAAGGTACTCAGAGCAAATAACTGAACTGCACACTACAATACTGGTCAGTACCCAGTATAGACCAATTCTTATAGAGAAATAGGCATAGTGAAAATTGGATAACAAGTAACGTATGTATTTCTGAAATGGACATCAGGTAAAGGTTTAGGAGCAGTGTCTATTTCTACATCTCTAAATTTGTGGGTACCCGTACTAGCATTATGGGTGGGTGGAACTTGCGGTATTCTACTCTGCGGAATTCCTCAGAGTCACATAAAAACTCTGTGAGATTCTGTGGAGTTCTGCCCAAAGCAGATGCACGCAGGGTGGTGTATGGTGAACAAGTTTAACAACCACAAGTGGATGTGTATTCAGAGAAAATCGAACCCCATTGCCTGTTCCAGCCTCATCTTACCTAAGTAGTTGTAGATGCCTGAGCCTGGACAAGCATGCACAGTGGCAATACTGTATCTGGGGCTACGGCTTCGGTTCACTCAACTGTGGGGCTGTGACTGAAAGAGCTGCTAAAAAAGACCCCACCCACAAAAGGATGTGTGTAGCATCCTCCATAGCCACCACTTTCTTACAATTTATTTTATTTTTTCCAGACCACACGGCATTGTCCCACTTTCGAAAGCTTATCTAGGAGCAAAGAAAGCATTGAATATTTGAATTCCTTTAAGATGGCCACAATTCCAGGCATAATACAATGACGCAGATGTGGTGATGCCAGAGAGTTCTTTTGGTGTCTAAATGCTGGCATTGGTTGCCATGGCTCGAGCTTGATGGTGGCCTGTTTTCCAAAATGTATCTAGAATGAGCCATACCTATTCATGTTGTCCCTGAGCAAACCAGTTACCCAGGTGTGTTCAGGAGCATGGTGCGCTTAAGTTTCTGGCTTAATGATATTATTCTTTGGTAATAAAATGCATGTGTGCATTTTACTTCTGTTGCATTATTATAGTAGTCACTTAATTCCATTTATGGTTTTAAAACATCAACAACTATTGTATAAGTTTGTCAAACAGATACAAATACAGAAGGGCTACAAGTACAACTTTGGCAATACATTCTCAGTAATCATTCATTCGCCTAACGGACCCTGCTGGGACAGGGAGTATGACTACAGGCACTGCCGACAAAGGTTTAATGCACTTTTCCTCTTTAATAATTTCATGTTCATGTGCTGTGAGAAAACATCAACTATTTTGGTCTCTGCCCCCTGGTTAATTGGACATGGAGAATAACATGGAAAGACCACAGCACTATTTCAGCGATGTCCCAGAGATCTGGGTCGAGTTGCTTTCTTTCAGATACTTCCAAAAGCTGCCCCATGCAGGGGCTAAGACTATGGGGCAGAATTAAAGAAATCAGGGAGGAGTTCAGCAGTCTTGGAGTAATAAAGACGTCATAAAATTGATCTGTGGGAACATTTGCAATCATTGTGATTGCAGAATAGTAGGACGGGAAAGAATGTAGTACTTTGTGTTTTTCTTTTTTGCTTTTCACATGTGGAGGAACTATTGCAACACTGAAAGTTCATTACAGTTTCTCCAAAAAGAGCTTACAGCACGCCTTTCCCTCTGACGGACAGTCCCACCCCTGAAAATGATTCACATTCATGAGGCTAAGGAAGCTATAGATGTATGTGTGGGCATTAAATTCTGCCATGCAGCAGTAGCAGAGTTTTTGCCAAACCCTGTGCTCTAAGTGGAGTGCAGAGTGAGCAAAACTCCTCTTACTCGACCGGTGGAGTGGAGTTTACCGCCCACCCTTATCTAGCATATGGTTTGGATGGTATTTTTACAAAATGTCATGTTTCTCCTATTTACTGGCTTCCTTTGAAAGGCAAAAATGCGGCAAAATCCTAATGGTAATAACAAATGTTTTACTATTTATGCTCCCGAAGGTCTCCCACTAAAATTGGTATCTCACTTATGTGGATAGGTCTAGTGGCCGCAACAGGAATCAGCCCAAAACACAAAGTGGATGCTGCACATTTTTCCACTGAAAATTGACCCACTTTTGGTCACTAGCTCAGCTGTCACGTAGGGAAATCTAGCCAACCTGTACATTTTTAAAAACTAGACACCTTGGGAAATTCAGGATGCTGTGACTTGTGTGGATTTCATTAAGTTTCTTTATCCTGAATGCCCTGCAAACTCCCAACATTGCCTGAAATCACACATTTTACTTCCATTTCTGTGATGGAAAAGTCCGGAATCCACAGAAATCCACAAAAGTCCTACTACCCACATTGCTCCACCTGCAATGATAAAACACTGCCCCACTTGTGTGGCTAGGCCTAGTGCAGCGACAGGAATGGATCAAACCAAGGACAATGGGAGCCTTTGCATGGAGGCTCTTTTTAAACTCTGTGGGATCTGTTCCTGTTGCTCGCATTAGACACACCCATACGAGTGGGGCAGAGTTTTTATTGGCACAGCTGGGGCAATGCTGGGTTGGACGAATTTTGTGAATTCCTGTGGATTCCAGAAGTTTCCATCACAGAAATGTAGGGAAAATGCATGACTTCAGACAAAGTTGGAGGTTTTCAGGGCATTGTGAGTAAGAACATATCATGGGATTCACACAAGGTACATCACACTGGAATCCCCTTGTTGTCTATATTTCAAAAATTTCTGTGATTGGTAGGTTTCCATTGGTGGCAACCAAGCATGAAACCAAATCCCATAACTGCCCCTACTGTTGATCTCTCCAAGTAAAACTGTATGACCTTTTTTGTTAAGGTCTCTTGATCCACTTACACAAGTTAGGTACTGTTTTTATTAGGAGACTTGGGGGAGTGATGTGTGGTAGGAAAGTGTGGCTCCCCACAGATTTCAGAAGTTTTCCTCACTGAAATGTGAGGAAAATGTGTGCTTTTAGTCACTGAGGTTTGCGCAGGATTGTGGGTAAGACAATTGTGTGGGGTTCATGTGAAACAGACCACCCTAGATTCCCCCAAGAGTCTAGCTTTCAGAAGTGTCAGTGTCTGGTAGGGTTTTCAAGGTGGAAGCCTACCCATGCCCAAAAAGTGCAGCCGTTTTACGAATGCAGGTGGGACAAGATTGAGAGTTAGGCAAGGTCTCCTGGCCCATATGTAAAATCCAAACTAAAAGAGTCAAACGCTTCGTGCTTGCCATTGGAATGAGATGCTTTAGTCCGCATGGGGAGCAGAAAGACTTTGCCCCATTTATTGGGGTGGGAGCATGCCCATGGTGGAGGCAGATTGGGGATAACTATGTCTATGTGCCCCCATGGGGAACAGAAAGTCTGTGCCCATTTTGGGGGGGCTGGAGGCATTTCCATGCCCACCCATAGATTTTCCCAAAAAACTAATCCCTATTGGACAGTGGGCTTTCTGCCTGACCGGGTAGATCAGGGGCTATTGCCTCATCTGCCTCAGAGGGGGGCAGAAATACCTTGGTCCCAATTTATTTACGGTGGGGCATGGCCATGCTAATTAAAGGCAGCCCCCATCCCTAGACTAAAAATAACATAGTCCCCGGTGCCTAGAGGGCTTTTTACCCCCCACCACTCCCCCAGCAGGGAAAATCAGAGCTATTGCCCAATCTGCACCCCGAGGGGCAGAGAGACTAAATTTAAGAAAAAAATACCCAAGGGCAGCAAAAGCCCTTGCTCAATGGGCCGCCCCCCTCTCTGCTGTCTAATGGTGAATCACTGCTTGGGGCTCGCCCTACAGTGGCTATCTCCAAGCAGGGATCCACTATGCAATGGTACGACTGGAAAGGGGAGATTCTCCCCTTTCCAATATTATCCCTCCCATCTGCATCAATGCTCGGGGCTGAGAGAGCCCCAAAAGCAATGATACAGTGAAAGTTAAATGAGCCAACCGGCTCATTCCACTTTCATTTTCATTGAAATTATGTCAGCATGCCACGATCGCCAACTGTCATTTCAATGAAAAAACTGAAAAGCCTCCCCAGTTCATGAGCCTATTTTCAGTTTAAGGAAATCCCTCTGGTGCCCACACAAGAGAATTTCCTGCCTCATGTACGGGGACGGCTCTGAGCCATCCTCTGCACAAGAGCACTCGAGTAGAGGATGGCTTAGAGCCATTCTCTGCACCAAAGGAATTCACGATTTTCAAGTGTTTTGATACAATCTTTTTGACCTGGTTCAAGGTGTAAAACAAGTCATAAAACATGCTTATTTCTAATTCTGTGTTTTTGGGGAGAGACTAAGCAGAACATTATGACAGTTTTTGCACATCCTTTTCTTTTTTATCAATTTGACTGGATAATTACGTGTGTTAATTTAAAAGGACAAATTAGTGGCTTATTCTCCACGCCTACATATATTAGAGCCGTTAAGCCTGAATTGTGAGAATTGTCTGAAGAGCACGTTCACCCTCAATTCTCATGAGGGGTGACTATTAAAATTCAGCAATCTGTTCTTGGTGGTGGGTTTATTGTACACCTCTGTTTTAAAACCATTTGTTGCACAGACTTTGAAGTCCAGGAATGCCAAATAAGGGAGACCTAGCCTGCTATTCACATAAAGGGGAAGATTTAAGAAAATTGGCGCTGCACCAAGTGTAGCACCACTTTCCCTGCGCCCCTTAGCACCCCCATACCACCACCATGTGTGCATCGTAATCAAAATACAGTGCACCAGGACGCGGGGTAGGTGGCAATAGTGCCATTTTCATGACACTATTAATGTACTCTGCAGGAGTAGCTCCAAAATATTGGTGCTACTCCTGAAGAGTACAAATGGCCTCATTCTAAAGAAAGGAAGGCCTCTTTTAATGCCTGCTCTTGAGCAGGCATTAAAAGTGCCGTAAAAATGGCATAAGGAAATCTTATAGATTTCCCTACACCATTTTTCTGGCTCCCCTAATGGGGGAATGCTCCCTTTCCATATATTATGCCTGGCGCAGGTATAATGTAGCACAAATGGTTACAGAGTAGCGCAATCCATGCATTATGCAACCCTGTAAATAATACGCAGGGATTTCAGCCTCGTTGGGCAACATTGACATAAAAAACAATGACATTAACGTGGCTCAAGGTGGTGCTGGGGCAATATAAATATGCCCCAAAGTCTCTCTGTGCTTTACTGAAACATTTGAAGTTGGCACACCTCAGCCACTTGTTATGCAAGGCAGTGTTTCTGCCTCAAAAATGGCGGTGATGGAATAAGCAGAAGATGTGTTTTAAAATACTGAACAAAAGTAACTATTCTCCCTTCTCCAGTGATGCTTGGGGTCAGTCTGTTGTAAGGCTTATAGTGCATATATGCCCATTGAGCAATCATGTGATCCATGCTCATAACACTATGGGTCAGATGGATTATTTACTGGTCAAGTAAATAATTTTAGGAACTGGCCTATGTATTCATGAGTCTCTTCCTAAAATTGTAAATTGTAGTGCAACACAATCCGACCAACCGCATGAATATAATTGAGATAGGTTACAAATTTCAACTCGCTATGTATGATTGTAGACAATCACAGGAGGTGTGGCCTCCTAGGTTCAGTAGACCACAATGCCTGTATCTGTGTTGTGTTTTTTGTGTTTGTTAAAAAAGTTGGCAGCAGTCCCCCATATCACTGTCTACACCTCAACATACTTTTTTTTATTTTTGTTTATGAATGTGAATGCATTATATCGCCTTTGAGATGTTTGTGAACAAGACAATGTTTGGGAACTTTTATTATAAACCAAAGATACAGAAGATACCAATTTGGTATTTTGAAGACCCACCTACAACATGCCTTTTCAAGATACTGAATCTATATCCATTCAGAATCCCATTTTAGGAATTGATTAAACTATCCCGGATCTTAAAATGGGATTACTATATACAAAAAAGCATTTTCATAGTTGCAAACGCTGAGTTGGAACATTTGCAACTGTTAAAATGCTCAATGCCTTAAGCCCTATCTTTCTCATGAAGACACTCTAGATTTTTGGAATCTTGACTTTGTGCCTTGGGGATAGATGTGTCGAAAGAGTACCAAGTCCTCGCACATTTTATATTATGACTTTGACTTATTTCAGCAAAATTGAAATAAAGGCATCGACCCCATGAAAGCTAAGTTACCTAATTCCACATCTCATGGTTAAAAGTGTATTAGTTGTACTAATGAATGTGTCATCTTGGTAGATCAAAAACCATATAGGTAGTCAGCGAGATAGTGTGTCATAGAAAGCTCCACAGCTGCTTCTGCCAGCTATCCTCAAAGAAGAAGAGATTCTCACATAATTGTCATCTTTAAAAAAAACTGCCTAGAAATAAGCCCATAGTGGGAGCCTTGTGGAAGGCATCGCCTCCACCCTGGTACATTTCCCTGCCTTGTTATTTTTGTGTTTCAAAAATATACATATCAACTGCTCTTTTACTGTTTCAAGGGCTTCAATGCCTAAATTGGGAATTCTCACTCATAAGTGTCAAAGATATGACAGCTTGCCTGGGCTTCAAAGGAGCTTAACCTACAACTGATTTGTATTTGATATCATGTGATTTAGAAATCACTGATATATAATTTTACATTTTCAATATTCAAATTGTCTGTAGCACTGAACTACTCTCTCTTCCCACTCCTTTCCCTTGGTGAAAGAGAAACTCATTCTATTTACATCCTTGGCATAAATGTTTCCCTAATCAGGAGATGTGGAGTGGAACTCTGTTGGACCTGGCCCTTGTGGCAGGTTCATCCCCTGACTTTTTCCCTCCTTCCTCCTATTTTTTCTGACCTCTCACTGTTGGCTCTAGTACTGAGCACTTTATCATTGCAGATCAGTGTTAAAGTGCAGGTGCTCTCCCTTCTAAAGTTGGTATGATTGGTTTATACCTAATTTGCATATTTAATTTACCTGTAAGTGCCTTGTAAAGTGGTATCTCTCTACCCAGGGCCTGTAAATTAAATGCTACTAGTAGGCCGGCAGAGCTGATTTCGCTAGCCACTGAAGTAGCCTTTCAAACCTGTCTCAGGCTTGCTAGCGAAGGGCCCACTCTGGTGCCTGCTGCTTGTTACGGCCCTCATCGGAGGCTCTCCACCCCACCATGCCCCTCGCTGTCATTGTGGACGGGCAGGGGGAAAAGAAACCTCATCAGAGGCTCTCCCTGCCCCAGTTAAGCCCTAATATTTCACTAAGAGACCATGGGCGGGGCAGAAGCCTTGCTGGAGGCCGCCGGTCCACATTTGTGGACCCTCAGTGATCGCGGGTGGCAGGAGGGGCCGGTTACAAAACTGGAGGGGGTGAGTGCCGCCCCACCTCCCTCCAAATCTGCTTAAAGCCCCCGTTTTGCACCGTGGAGCACCGGGGGGGCCTTTTGTTCTCCTTGTGGCACTGGAGGTGCCTTCATCATAAAAACAGGTACTTTCTTTGGACCTACATAAGTCATATGTTCCTAGTATGGACATGAGGGATTTCTATGTTACCTACCTATTTTAATGATGTGCTACATATATGTTTTTCTAATGTTCCTTTTATGGACAGGCTCTGCCAATATGATTTCTCTGCCAATATGGACTTGCCATATGTTTTCTAATGTTCCTGATATGGACGTTTATGATATTGCAATGACAAGTGTATTTGTGTAATAATGTGATTCCTGACTACTGCTTATGTTGCAGAATACTAAGTAACTTGTGTGTTATATGTGACTACTGCTGGTTCTGCAGAGTAACTAATGTGTAACGTTCTGACAACTGCTAAGGTAGACGATATTACTGACATGTTGTGTTTGGTCTAATAATTGTGTTGTGTATAATACAGTATATTTCCATATAACTTGGTGTTGTGTTTCCTTTGTGGTGGGATTAGTGCATCCCATGTGTTGTGTGTGTTGTGCAAACGCTTTACACATTGCCTCTGGGATAGGCCTGACTGCTCGTGCCAAGCTACCAGGGGGGTGAGCAGGGGTTATCTTGGACGTGTAACTCCCTTGCCCTGACTAGAGTGGGTGGTTTCTGCCTGGCTTAGGTGCATACCCTAGCCAACCAGATACCCCATTTCTAACAAACTCAAAGTTACCACTTTCATGATTTTGATGAGATGTCAGGACAGAATAGTTACTTTTTTAACTGATGATCTCCTTCATCTAACAATCAGAATGACCACCTCCAGCTCAACCCATGGCTCATAAAAATCATACATGAAGTGATGTTAGAGAGATAGGGCCACAACTGGTACTGCTGTTTCGACAATGATCTGTTATAGTGGAAATGCCAAAACTCTTTTAAATCTGCAAGACTGGTTAAGTTGTATCTGCTACAGTCATACTCAGTTTGACTGCTATCCCTACTGGGGCAACACTGTTCATGAGCATTAACAAAGCATGATAGGACATTCTAAATGTTGTGATCAAGCAGATCAGTATCTCTTTGTTCGTGACCTTATGAGATTGGATAGCAAAAAATAGCTATTCCTCCTAAAAACATTGATTGGGAAGCTGACCACTTCACTGGTGCAGTCCATGTCTACCACTCGAGGTGCCTGCATTCACAACTGATGTCACATATTTACAACACTGGCATTGCACCACCTAATGTCTGTGTGGACAATGCCCAAAACCAGTACCCAATTGAAGCTTTTCTCAATGAAAGTTCTTTGGGTTGGCCCCTCCAAAAAACATTGGAAAATGTGGGATCAAATTGTTTATTTTGCAGAAGTTTTTAGGTACATTTGCTTAAACGTCTTACTGTCTGAAAAGATACTGATAGTCCTGTATTTTCATGGTTTTCTATGAGCTAGCTTGATCATCTTCAGAGGTATTACAGGTTTTCCCTCCATTTTATTATTTTGAGAAAAGTCTGCATTTTCACTGCAATTTCCCAATAAGTTGTTCATCCTATGCTTTACTTTAGCATCTCTCTAAACTTACTTCCTCGCTTTTATTTCCCGCTCTCCCCATTGTGAGTAGATTCCAAACACATGTTAGTATTGTCGCTCTCTTTGGTACAGAATGGGTGAAAAATGTAAAGATACACACATTTCAAGTAAGGTAGCAGAGATAGACAGATTATACAGACTCACACAGCAATGCTATCGTTCACATAACACATCAAGCATTTAGGGCCAGATGTAGCAAAGGATTTGTGCGTCGCAAACGGCGAAAATCGCCGTTTGCGAGGCGCAAATGCCTCTTTGCTATGCAGAAATGCATATTGCGAGTCGGGGCCGACTCGCAATATGCATTTCAGAATCGCAAATAGGAAGGGGTGTTGCCTTCCTATTTGCGATTCGGAGTGGAATGCAATACCATTTGCGACCGCATATGCGGTCGCAAAGGGTATCGCAGTTACCATCCACTTCAAGTGGATGGTAACCCACTCACAAATTGGAAGGGGTCCCCATGGGACTCCTTCCAGTTTGTGAATGGACCCAAAACATTTTTTTCAGGGCAGGTAGTGGTCCAAGGGACCACTGCCTGCCCTGAAAAATTACCGAAACTAAAGGTTTCGTTTTTTTTTTTAAGTGCAGCTCGTTTTCCTTTAAGGAAAACGGGCTACACTTAAAAAAAAAAACTGCTTTATTTAAAGCAGTCACGAACATGGAGGTCTGCTGACTACAGCAGGCCTCCATGTTTGCGAGTGCCTTGACTCGCTATGGGGCCGCAATTTGTGACCCCATAGCGAGTCGCAGACGGTGTCTGAGACACCGTACTGCATTCCAATTAGCGACTTGCAAATTGCGAGTCGCAGGGACTCGCAATTTGCAAGTCGCAAATTGGTTATTTGCTACATCTGGCCCCTTGAGAGCAAAATTAAAGATGTCAACCATCAGGTTCAAAAGTGATTAACTTAAAGCAACAAATATTCTCTAAGTCAGCTTCACTAGTGACAAGTACACATTTCCTCCACTTTACTATCCTCCCACCATGGCCTACCCCCTTCAAAGTCTCAATGAACTTTACACCACATTTTGTTCTTAACCTCATATTACCATTCTGGAAAAGCCCTTAGTTGCTTTGTAAGTAGTTTGTACTCTATAAGATGCATGTGTTGATAGATATAATTAAAAAATGAAATAAGTCATCACAAATTCTTCCAAACAGAAACACTTCCTTTTTATATAAATACTATATTTGATCCAAACTATTAGCTTTTCAATTTTAAAGAATTACAACTGGGTCCCCAAAGATCAATGTGTGACTTTCATTAAATACTGATATATTCATCCATGTATTATCCATGTTTTATCCTCAAATTCCAGGGCTGCAATTAATTTGCCACTGTTTTCCTCCACTGTTGTGCCATGGGTCAGCCCACAGTTTGCCAGAAATTACCCCCAATCCACATTAACCAACACTACGATGTAGATGGGCAACATTAAATGTTTGGAAGACCACAATAAGCCACACACATATCACAGTGCCTGAAGTAACACACATCAGATCTCTGGAAGATAATTGATGACTGATGAGGCAAAATCTGTGAACTTCTTATAAAGTTGATGAAACTACTGGCATGATACAACCTAATGAACAGTAGATTAAAATGAACACATGTTGCACTGAAATTCTCGTCAGTGGTCAAAACTAAACTATAAAGATTGGCTGGACACATTACATCTTTCTCACCCTACCTGTGATGAGTCTGGATCGTGCCCGATAGAGAATTGCAATAAGTGGATACCCACTTCTTTAGACACCATACTACCAACCAAGAATGTTACCAGAAGGATTGGCCACATGATTAGACCATGGTTTATGCCTCAACTGCTTCAACTAAGAAAGAAGTGTAAGCAGTTCAAAAGGAGGAAGAACTCTGATGATACCTTTAAAACAGAATATAGGAAGGCAATTTGATCATTTCATGTTGAAATTAAATTAGCACAAGCAGCATTCTATACATCCAGAATCGAACAGTCTGCAAATTCTCCCAAAGAGATCTTTACAATTTTTAAAGATATGATCCTGGACCCCTCTGTGGACATCCCAGTGGAGGCCTGCATAGTCCATAGTAATAGCCTGGCATGCTACTTCCTAAAGAAAATCGTAGATATCCCTTCAAATTTCCGCTCTGACTTCCCTCAAAAGATAGATTGGCAACCACATGACAACTCTCAATCACCCCGAGCCACACTTTCTTATTTTCAACCTGTAACTGAAGCTTTAGTTACTAAATACATGCATACAATAAAATCAGGATCCCCTTTAATCCCGCCCCCCCTCATGTTTTAGCCCTGGGCTCGAACATAATCTCCCCATATTAACAGATATATTGAACCATTCCTTAACATCTGGCCTTGTATCCCAGTATTGAAAACATGCAGTTGTTAAGCCTCTTTTAAAAAAAAAACTAAACTTGATGGGACCCTTTTCAGTAACTACAGACTTACTGCTCTCCTTCCCATTGCATCAAAGAAAATTGAAAAACATGTTAACAATCAACTAACGTGCTTTCTTGAAGGTCATAAACTCCTCCATCCTTCAAAAATGGGTCTCAGTTCACAACATAGCACATAATTGGCTGTGTTAGCCATTATGGAAGAAACTCGCCAATGACTGAATTTAGGTGGATACGCAGCCATTATTCTATTGGACCTCAGTGCCGTATTTGGTACTGTTGACCACAGTATACTACTTCAAAGACTATTATCAATAGGAATTGAAGGTACCACGGTTAAGTGGTTTTCCTCCTTTCTGAGACATAGAACTTTCCAAGTCCTTGATCGTTCCTTCTTCTCCAACACATTTCCTCTCACTTGCGGGGTCCCTCAAGGATCCTCGCTGAGCCTCACTCTATTCAATACCTAACTGTCCCCCTTAGCTAAAATTGTTGAACCTTATGGTCTTTCCCTGGTATCATATGCCGACGATACTCAGCTGGTAGTTTCTATATTCAACACTAGTAATGCTGCACAAACCAATCTATCCTCTTGTCACACAGACGTAGCTAGATGGATGGCTAATTTCAAACTCAAACTGAATAATGAATAAATTAAAAGTAATGATAGTAGGGAACCGCTCTCTCTTTATGTCTCCTGCCTTAGCATTGGAAGACCTCCCTCCGCCTAAAGAAAACATAAAAAGTTTTAGCTTCTGGCTAGACTCCCATCTCACGATGGACTGCCAATCTAAAAAGTTGGCCGCAGCTTGTTTCGGCTTACTGAGAACCATCAGAATTTTTTCAAAGTTCTACCTTTGTCGGCTAGAAGACTCATCATTCAGGCCCTTATGTTATCTCGTTTAGACTATTGTAACTCTCTTTTCCTTGGCTCTCCTGGCTACATAAAAAAGAGATTGCAGGTTGTGCAAAATGCCGCCGCACGTTTGCTTATGAACACACCCAAACACCTCTCTGCCAAACCAGCACTGGCCTCGCTTCAGTGGCTTCACATAGAACAACATATCAATTTTTTTAAGGCTATTTTCCTGACATATAAAGCCCTCCATAACAAGGGTCTGTTGTTTCTCAGGCAATGTATAACTCCCTATACCCCTCAGAGGGCACTTAGATCTTCTACCGCCTCATTGATCAACACTCACCGGTTCAGGAAAGCATTACGGGGAGGCAGTTCTGTTTCTCTCAAAGCTGCATACCTTTGGAATTCACTCCTATTGGAACTCTGACAAGAGCAGTTGGAATCTTCTTTTCACAATAAACCGAAGACATTTCGATTCACAGCATAGGCATCCCTGAGTTTGGCGATCTATTGTTAGCGCTGGGAAGTCTTCGGGTATCCACACCCTCTAAAAAATCCATTAAACTAAACTAAACTAAATCCAAATTTGAAACTTGAAATTGAAATACTGTCCCTTCAACTCCTGCTCTTTCTACATCCATGCCATTTGAAGAACATGTCTATAACTTTAGTATGCATAATTTACCAAATGCCCTTGCTAATGCGTCCCTTTATGACTAATTTACTCACTATGGGACTCGTTTTAGGCCAATGAATCTTTTGACCCTGATTGAAGACACCTTAGGACGAGATAACTAATCAGTATGTCAATCATATATGTCAATAACGTTATCAATGTTTACCATAATAAGACAATTCAGATTAGTCAAAGACATTAATAAAACTCAGAAACCACCATGACCTTTCAGTCATGAATAACCACACCAGTTTAGTACTATTACATATAGTTTATTCGCTATTGATTACAATTCTACTAGTAAGTTTATTAGTCTCAAAACCAAGAAACACATTAGCCTAGTCACAATATGGCAACTCTGATAAGATTTCATCAAAGCAAGAATCACGAATATTAGAATATAGCATAACGTCAACATAGGTTATCAGAGTATCATTATCACTTTATTCAACAAAGCATAGATTCAGTCATTTGTCTATTTGCGTATGTTTAGTGAACCCCTCATCTAACCTCGAATTAGCATTGGCATGTTGGGCTTCATGCAAAACTATTTAGCAACATCAATTTGGAAAACATCTAACTATGGTCTCTGTCAAAAGAAGCAGTTGGTACCTAGAAAGGAAAAGCAAACAGACAATTACAATTTCATTGTCATATAGTTAACCTCCATATTGGGTCGGCACACAGATTCAGTCTATGTCCTCAGGGTATCAGTTGATTCACCAGCAGCCAGGAATTCAGCAAGTCAGGTAAAGGGGCCCTTCCCTCATAATGAGGTAAAGTGTAAACAGGCAATATATGGGCAAGGATGGTTTTAAGAACCAAACAGCAAAGTCTCTATGCAGAGTGACAAAGTGTCTGGGTCATAGCAAAGTTCGCAACAGCATCTCCCCCTCCTCTAATCAAATGGCTCTCAGTTCTGAATTAGTTCCTTGTGTCAAGGGTTTTTATCCCTTTTCCGTTGTATAGTCCCCTAATTTTCCATTGGTCTGGAGTTGGCACCTCACTATCTCCATCCAATAGGTTACCAATTAGCTCATCAAATTTGTCACCCCATAACTGTTCTCACATAGTTTATTGGTCCTTATGATTGACGTCTTCAGCGGGTAGAATGTCGGGTATGATTTCATAATCTCGTGGTCCTTTTTGCATCTTCAGTAAGTGGTTCCATTGTCTGTACAGGTACCGGTGACCTTGTACCTGCGAGTAGTCTACACTGTCACATTCAGCAAGAATGTTTCACTAAGCAAGTCGAATTTCATGAGAACAGATCTACTACAGTTACATTGATCTTCTAGCTTTGGAAAAATACGAGTTCATGTCCTTCCGCAAGTCAGCACACTGTACGTTAGAAAAACACATTTAATATGAAACCGGGCAGCTATGCCTTGACTCATGCTAACTAAGGCCTAATGATTTATTAGCAGAACTTTAACATGTAGGTGGTCATTACAACCCTGGCGGTCGGTGTTAAAGCGGCAGTAAGACCCCCAACAGGCCGGCAGAAAAAAAAGGGAATTACGACCGTGGCGGAAACCGCCGACAAAGACAGCCACTTTAACACTTTGACCGCCACAGCGGTACAAACAAACAGCACGGCGGTCACTACCATCAGACAGGTGGGAGACAATGTACCGCCCACAGTATCACAACCTACCAATCCGCCACCTTCTCCGGGGCGGAGTAACCACGAACAAAAACACAGGACTCCAAAGGGAAAATGCTCACCTCTGCACACCCCACGAGGAACCAGGTGCCATGGAACCAGAGCTCCACATTTTTCCAGCCTTTATCTTCTTGCTCCTCTACCAGGAGCACGAACGCCCGCGGCGAAGACCACGGTGAGTACTGCACCTACAACACAGGGGAGGGAAAAAGCAGTGACACACACACGCAACACGCAACTCCCCCACCCCACCCACTACAACACACACACCAATACAGTATGATACATTACAGTTACACCCCCCAACCCCCGCCCTCCCCGGAAGAATGACAAGACAAAAAGAAATGAGCTGAACGATTGTAATACATTAAAATTCAGTAGTCAAAAAATATACATACACTATTTACAAATATATACACCAAGAATATTAGTCCAGGGTATTCCACCCTTAAAGTCCGTTGACCACTGGGCCCACACTGCATGGACGAGGCCCGCACAAGATATCCGAACGTGACGGAGAGAACACTGCAGGGGCATCAGATAGAAATAAAACAGGCACCTCAGGGGGAAGGGAAAGGGGGGGCACCTCAGCCGGTTGAGTGCACAACGCCAAATCCACGAGGGGGCCACATGCCCACTGTTCAATCCTGGCGAGTGCAAAGCCACAGTCTCTCAAGTCTCTACAGTGGGTGGGTTGCCCACTGTTCAATCCTGGGAAGTGGAAAGCCACCGTCTCTCAAGTCTCTACAGTGGGTGGTTTGCCCACTGTTCAATCCTGGGGAGTGCAAAGCCACAGTCTCTCAGTCTTTACAGTGGGTGGTTTGCCCACTGTTCAATCCTGGCTCTCAAGTCTTTACAGTGGGTGGTTTGCCCACTGTTCAATCCTGGGGAGTGAAAAGCCACAGTCTCTCAAGTCTCTACAGTGGGTGCTTTGCCCACTGTTCAATCCTGGGGAGTGGAAAGCCACAGTCTCTCAAGTCTCTACAGTAGGTGGTTTGCCCACTGTTCAATCCTGGGAAGTGCAAAGCCACAGTTTCTCAAGTCTTTACAGTGGGTGCGTTGCCCACTGTTCAATCCTGGGGAGTGCAAAGCCACAGTCTCTCAAGTGGATAACAGTCTCCACTGGTTCTGGAGGGGGTTTGGTGCCCAGAGTGCTTCATCCTGCCAAGGACAGAGGTAGTGGATGTTCTACTCCACTAGTTCTGGAGGGGGCTTGGTGCCCAGAGTGCTTCATACTGTCAAGGACAGAGGTAGTGGAGGTGATACGCCACTGGTTCTGGAGGGGGCTTGGTGCCCAGAGTGCTTCATCCTGCCAAGGACTGAGGTAGTGGATGTAACTCTCCACTGGTTCTGGAGGGGGCTTGGTGCCCAGAGTGCCTCATCCTGCTCGTGGCCGCCTCAGTAGCGTCAGTGCATTTGGCACACACGGGCCTGCAGTGCTTGTGCTGGTCCTGTCTTGTGCAGCGGTGCTTGTGGCGGTCCTGTCTTTGGCAGCGGTGCTTGTGGCGGTCCTGTCTTTGGCAGCGGTGCTTGTGGTGGTCCTGTCTTTGGCAGTGCTTCAGCTGCTGGCGGTCCTCTCTGGACCAGTGGGGCTGCTGCTGGCGGTCCTCTCTGGGCCAGCGGGGCTTCTGGCGGTTGCCTCCTGGGCAGCGGGTCTACTGCTGGCGGTCCTCTCTGGGCCAGCGGGGCTGCTGGCGGTTGCCTCCTGGGCAGCGGGGCTGCTGCTGGCGGTCCTCTCTGGGCCAGCGGGGCTGGTGCTGGCGGTCCTCTATGGGCCAGTGGGGCTGCTGGCGGTTGCCTCCCGGGCAGCGGGGCTGCTGCTGGAGGTCCTCTCTGGGTCAGCAGGGCTGCTGGCGTTTGCCTCCTGGGCAGCGGGGCAGCGGGGCTGCTGCTGGCGGTCCTCTCTGGGCCAGCGCGGCTGCTGGCGGTTGCCTCTTGGGCAGCGGGGCTGCTGCTGGCAGTCCTCTCTGGGCCAGCGTGGCTGCTGGCGGTCACCTCCTCGCCAGCCGGGCTGCTAGCGGTCTTCTCCGCCGTGTTGATCTTCCCAGACTTGCCGGGTTTCTTGTGCTACTTCCCCACCTTGGAAGGTGCCGCTGCTGACTCCACACTCACACCTGTGCCCCTGGGAACGGCTTTGTTGGCTGGTGTCTTCCACCCTCTCCCGCCGGCACTGGCCAACTTTTGATGCTTGACAGGTGGGGGACTGTCCGTGCTGTGGATCCCTGCCACACTGGCTGCCCTGCTGCCTGGTGCACTCCAGAATCCAGTGACTACTGGCACCACTGGTCCCGGAGATGTTCTGACTGAGGTGTTAGGTTGGGACCTGAGAGTCGGGCCCTAGGAGACTGACGGGGTGGGGGAGGTGAGGGAAAGAGGTCAAGGGTGGACAGGAAAAGTTTCTTAGGAACACTGGGACGGGTAGATGGAGGGGCTTTGGGAGTGAAGGAAGAGGTTGTGGTTGTAGAAGGTGTAAGTTTGGTGACTTTGGGTGAAGGTGCATGCACTGGAGGCTGTCATGAGGTGAATGGCTGTTGGGTGTGTGTGTGCCTGCATTTGTGAACCTTGGGAGGTGGCGTCACAGACACACTGGGAGAGGACACAGGGGATGTGTGAATGGTAGTGTGGGTGGTGACTGCACGTGAGCGGGGTGTGGTGGTGGGTGTGCTGGTGGTGGACGTAGTGGCTGTAGATGTAGTGCATGCAGGTGTGAGTGGAGACGAGACTGGGAGGGAGGAGGGAGATGAGGAGGAGGGGGACACAGTGGAGGCAGTGGATGTTACTATGACTGCATGTGTGTGAGTGCCTGTGGGATGTGTGGTGCTTATGTTTGCCTGAGCTTCCCTTGTGTGTTGAGGTGTGTGCATGCTGGTCTGATGGTGTGCTTGGGGTAGGCAGTGGTACAGGGGATTGGGTCTGGGTGGAGGAAGTTGGAGGGGGGAGGCTAGAGACAGGGACAATGGCTGCCATCAGTACTGAGGCCAGAGTCTGAAAAACTCACTGAAGGGCTGCCTGACCAGAATGAATGCCCTCCAGGAATGCATTGGTTTGTTGCAAATGCCTCTCTACATACCTGGATGGGATTCAAAATGGAATACTGCCCAAAAGTGAGGGACCTGAGGAGGTCAATGGCCTCCTCACTGAGGGCAGCAGGGGTGACTGGGGCAGGGGCTGAGGTGCCTGGGGCGAAGGAGATGCCCACCCACCTGGGTGGGCGGGCACGGGGCAAAGGCTGATGGGCTGCTGGGAGGGCGGTGCTGGAGGGGGGTGGCTGCTGTACCTGTAGATGCGGGGGCACAGATGGGGCACCCATCAGAGGACTAGTCCGTATCGCTGGTGTCAGCTCCTGTCCCTGCCGTGGAGCTCCCCTCGCCCTCCTTCCCACTGGTGAAATCTGACTCCGTAGTATCGCCCTCCAGGGACATGTGGGATGCAGCTCCCTCCTGCTCCGGTGCCACTGCTTATCCGCCTGATGATGCTAATGCACACATGTATAGGGAGACCACAAAAAGGGGGGCGAAGACAGAAGAAAGACATGTTGAGTGCATGCATTACCGCTACCGTTGGCGGACACAACAGACACAGAAGCCCCCTGCACTACGCCGCGCACTTGGGGTCCACTAATCAATGCTTGCTAAATGGCCTGCAAGGCTAGGGCCGATATCTGCACACATGGATGTCACAGGAGCCGGACTAGGTGTAGTTGGCCCTGTACCCAGGTGGGGAAGGTGCCACAGGGTCTGCCTGAAAAAGGGGACTTAACTAGCACACTAGGTCTAGGGAAACCCACAGCCCACCTCCCCATCCAGACATCTCCACTGCGCGCTGAATCGGCAGAATGAGAGTGTACTCGCCCCCTTGTTGCTGCTGTGATGCCCTCAAGCGCCGATCCAACTCCTGGTACGCCACCGCCAGGATCCTGAACATCAGGGGGGTCATGTTGCGACGGGCACCCCTCCCACGTTGGGAGGCCATCCCCAGCTGGGCCTCCGCCGTCTTCTTGCTCCAGCGGTGAATGTCCTCCCATCTTTTACAGCAGTGGGCGCTCCGTCTGTGATAGACCCCCAGGGTCCGGACGTACTTGGCGATGGCACGCCAAATATCCTTCTTCTGCTGGGCGCTGACCTACAGGAATTGTACAGGGGAAAAAGAGAATTTATTACCAACTGCACCGTCACAGTAATTGGCCCGCATCCCTACCCTTGCCATGTGGCACATGCACTCACCGTCGTTTCATGCACGCATCATTCTCCCCCCCATTTCTTTCATTCACCCCACTCTACACAGGCATTGCCCATACAGCATGCTCACAGTGTACTTAGCTGTTTGTATGGAGGACCGTAGAGTAGCATGTACTGGGGGAGGACCTGATCAACGAGTTTCTCCAACTCCTCCATAGTAAAGGCAGGGGCCCTTTCCCCAGACGCACAAGCCATTGTCTCTTCCAGACTGAGGTCACAGCAGCACTTGCAGTGTAGGTCCTCTCCTATCGATGATCAGGTATCGAGTGATTGAACAGATAGAAAATGGTGGACATGTCCGTGGTGGTGCGTACCGTCACCGCCAGCGTACATCGTCATTGGCTCCTGGGAGTCATAGGGTCCAATGTTAACCAATGCAGAATTGCGCTGCGGTCTTCGACCGCCTACTGCGACGCTGTACAACGCCAGCGCAGTTACCTCACATCCCATTGTCCCACTTTAGAGGTCAGGCAGCCGTCATTTCGGGGGCCCACATGGCTTGATTTATAACTGTGTCACACATACCTAGGCCTTGGCTCAACACTCATACAGGCAAAAATAGGGTTATGAATGGTTTTCTGGGTAAGCTGTGTTTATGTACCTCTGAGTTGGTTGACTCTGTGCTCGCTGTTGTCCTTCATAGGCACCGTCCGCTGGGACATGTGAGGAGATGGCGGCATCCTCCGGTGTACAGACCGCTGGCAGACCTGTTGACAATGGAGGAAAGACATGTAATCATCACCTACAGGCTTGATCGTGCCACAATCCTGGAACTGTGTGCCCAGTTGGAGCCATACCTGATGTCAGCTATCCGCCATCACCCAGGAATCCCCCCTCAAGTGCAGGTGCTGTCAGTACTCCATTTCCTTGCAAGTGGGTCTTTTCAAACAACAGTGGCCATTGCATCAGGGATGTCCCAGCCTATGTTTTCCAACGCGTTGTCCAGAGTGTTGTCTGCCCTGCTGAAACACATGCGGAGCTACATCGTGTTCCCTCAGGTGGAGGATTTGTCTCCAGTGAAAGGTGACTTCTATGCCCTTGGACATATCCCTAACATCATAGGTGCCATTGATGGGACCCATGTGGCCTTGGTCCCTCCCCACAGGAGTGAACAGGTGTACAGAAATCGGAAGAGTTACCATTCGATGAATGTGCAGATGGTGTGTTTGGTCGACCAAGTACATCTCCCATGTTAGTGCCGAATTCCCAGGCTCAGTGCATGACGCTTACATTTTGAGGAATAGCAGCATCCCTTATGTCATGGGGCAACTCCAGAGGCACCGTGTGTGGCTATTAGGTGAGCACCTGGAACCAAATCGTTGGGAATAGTTGTCTGGGTTTGGGGATATCCCTACAGGTTAGTGTGTGTCTAACAGTTGTCCCTCGCCATTTACAGGTGACTTTGGGTACCCCTGTAGAAGCCTAATTATTTAGCACCCATTCAGGATACAAACGACCGTTAGCCAGCTCTTCTAGATAAACATAATGAATTTATTAGGGATAGAATAGAAAGACATGTACATGGAGGATGCTCTGTACTAGTGTACACTCGAGCAGCCTAATACAAGGAAGTAATACACGATCTTTTATAGTATTAAACCACAAACATAATTCAACGTCTTATTGGTTCTTTGGCTTTGACGTATGACTACTTCTCCATTATGGCTGAGGTCGTTTTTCATATCATACCATATATAGTAACAAAAAGCATAGAAAAGGATTTTACACAAGGTGGCCTACGTGCCTAATATCACATGGTCCATCTTGTGACAGAACTTGAGAACATCACGTACTCAGACTGGTATTTTCCAGAAGGGAGATTGCTTCAGCTAGCATGCAATGACGATGATATTTCCTGATGGCTGTTCAGAGGGCAAGCCTTGCAACATAATGTGTTCCTAGCAGTAGCGAATTACATTTGTAGGACTCTTTACTTAATGCTAGGGCTGTGCAGAGAGTGTCATTGTGTATCACAGGGGCCACTAGGCATAGCATCCCTAAGAACTGTAAAATGGGATTCCACATTCCGCCCTCTGATACTCAATGACAAATCTAAGGGTCATGGTGTATTGCTCTCATTTATACCTCTTGCTCGTCCCTGTTGTCATCCTTATATCTTTTTCTTTGATAATGTGTGTGTTTCTGGTGATAGTTTTTTTTTTTTCTTTTTTTTTCAAGAGTAGGGCCAGGAAGGATGGACAAACTGGACAAACTGGTATGAGCACACATATTGTTATCAGTGCCACGATCCCTATCGCTAGTACCTCTACCAACCAGGTACCCCAACCCCTGAACCATGCTGCTACTCGATTCAGCATTCCTCCGACTTCTCTCCCATCTCCCACTTTCCCAGCTCCTTCTTCTACCTTTTTTATATCCTCTATTTCCTTTCTTATATTCCCCACGTTGGTGTCCTCTTCCTGCGCACCCCGCCAAGTGTTCTCTTTTCCCCCTTCTGTAATTCTGTTCTATGTGCCATTTTTGGTAGCACGAATGCTAGGTAGCAGGTACCTTGCCAACCTGCTGGCAATTAAAAAAAAATTCAGATGTCCCACATATAATAAATATTCCTTTGGGAGGTGTCAGGCCTATGGACAAGCCTGTTGTGTCATTTCTTTTGTAGTCCAGGCTCAATGTTGTATTGCAAATACTATGTCCCACATCAATTCCGTGTTTGCTAGTGTCTGCGTTACCTCTTGAGCATTTGAAACACCATTGTGCCTTTATTTCTGTATCTATGGCCAGGCATGGTATTCGTTGTTCTGAGCCATGATCCCTTTCAGTGTAACCCTTCCCTCTTTCTGTTGTAAATGCATTCAATAAATTCTCTTCTTCTTTCTTTGGATTCCAATCTCCTACACTTCTTTCTTCTCCTTCTATCTTCTTCCTTCAATTTATTTGACACTCTTTCTACCAATTTTCCTTGCATATCACCTACATAAGGTTCATCTTCCAAACCATACTCATCCCTTTTTCTCCTCATTTCTCCTTTGTTTATATTTTCTCTTATTCTCTCCTTTTTTTCTTTTCCCTGTACTCATTCCTTTTAAATTTCCCCCTAACATATTATCTAATATGTTACATGCCACGAATTCTGTGAGGGGCATTTAAGTGTAATTTCTTTTCTCCTGGCTAGTGGTCGGTAGGTGGGTACATATATAACAATCAGACACATTTGCTAGTTCTTTGTACATTGATACCATTTTCACAAATGTATTGTCCTTATAATCTTCTCAATCTTCTTTCCATTTTGTATATTTCACCCATTTTGTTTTATCCTCCACCCTCTCATGTTATTTTGAGATATTGTTGTTCTCACCACCTGTTGTTCTTTCACCTTGGCCATTTTTGGGAATGTAGTGTTCCTGGTCGATCCATGGAATATGTATGTCGTCTTTATATACTATAATGATTGTTGTTAGTACTATAGCTGCTACTGGGGTGAGTAATGCTGTGACCACCACGGGCCACTTCTTCTGCTCCTTTTTCTTACGTTGTAATCTTAAATCCATGTCGCCTTATAGGGTGTGGTCGGATGTGGCTAGCACTTGAAACCAGTTCTATTGGTATGTAACCTTTGGTACCTCCTTATTCCTGTAGGAGGGCCACACGAGTAGTCTATTCCTTCTGTATATTTTCGGGGCGACGTTGAATGCTATTTGACACTTGTAGTTATGCAGAGTATAAAGGGATGAATCCCAGTGTCCAGTTCTAAGGGAGTTGGGTGCGATAGTCCCCTGACCCGAGGGATGGCCCTTTTGTCCTATTTTTGCTATATTCCTACTTGGAAGAGGCACCTCCCAATGGGGCTACAAACCGCACTGATCCTAGTGACCAGCCGCTTCCGTAGGACTGGGATCTGTACCTCTTGGCCAAATTTTTATAGCGGACTTTTAGTATTCTGTTCATTTATATCCTGATGTATTTAATACTTAAGTGGCCTTCCTTGACTCTCCGACTCCTGTGGAGAGTAGCACAAGCAGTTCTGAAAGAATATCCTGGTGTCTTGAGGACCCGCTTGCACCCTCCGACTTCTGTGGGGTTGCAGCACGAGCAGTCCAAGAACAATGCTCTGGTGTACTGGGGAACACGCGTACACTCTCCGACTCTTGTGGGAGTGTAGCACGAGCAGTTCCGTCAGTGTTGGCTGGTGGCGCTTGTTGAACGAAGGTTGTACCGCTGTGGTGAAGGTGGCATTACTCTCATCGGCAACTTTGTTGGCGGCTGGTCGTCCTTTGGTTCAGCGGCCTTCTTGGTGTGTGAGGTATGGACCCAGGATGTGATGCCCTCACACTTGACTGCTGTGGCTGTTGTCAACAGGACTTGGTATGGTCCCCTCCACCGTGGTTGAAGGCAGTGACGTCTGGTGTGGCCTTTACCCACACCCAGTCTCCAGGATGCAATTGTGTTCCGGTGATGTACCTTCTTGGTGTAATAGCAGTGGATCCAGGAGGTCGGTCCCTCCTACTTTTCAGGAGACCCAAGCCCAATCTCCCTGTTGGAGATCATGTACAGGTAGTGTTGTCCAGCCAGGAAGGACCTGCAGCACCTAATGCTGAAGGTAAGGCAAACTGCTGTCAAAATGTCTTATCAGACAATAACTTCTCAGCACCAGACATGTTCATAGGCCAGTCAAACAGTATCTCAGTCGGTGCTCACTTTGACAACTTTGTCAAGGGTGCCTTTCTTGACCAATGAAGCAAGCGGTAGTGCATCAATCTAGAACCGCTCAGCAGATGCACAAAATCTTATAAAGGGACATATCTGACTTGTTTATGGGGTAACTAGCACACTCTTAAACTCAAATAAACACTAAACAAATAAATAACAATTACACTCAGTAACAGTGGAATATTCACACAAACTATTTCACCAAACAAATGGTGATCCAAAGGTCAGGCGAAAACACGTTACACTGGTATACAGCCAGTAAAAAAATGTTAACATAGCATTTTATCCTATTATTCTATTTCAACATCCAGAATATCTGCATCAATGCTTGAAGGGTTGGGACTTTGCAGGCATCACCGCCATCAGAAGTCACTTCCCCTTTCTCGTACAAGTGTGATGTTCTGAAATGCTGATGTTCCTTTAAGATATTATATTTATTTTATTTATTTATATTTGGCACCCTCATCATCAGAGGTATATTACTCATAGCTGTATTGCAGTACTACATAGCACATCCTAAGGTAGTAATAACTCTATCCTAATATAGGTATTTTCAATACCCAAAACCAGTTTGGAGAATATTTAGTTGCAATCTACCAACACACAAAGGCAATCCATGTCACTGCGCTCATTAAGATGTACCAGGGAAGACTCCCATTAATTATGAAAACATAAAACGTAACATAGACAGACGGATACAGAAACCACATCTTCTCGTCCATGTTCTGAAACCTAGGAAAAAACATGGATAGAAAAATACTCCTCCTGCCGCCAATTATATTCACATATATATTTATTTATTTTACATTTCTACTTGGGACGTCATGGTAACATATCACAACAATCCGTGGCTTTGCCCTTGGAGTCATGCCCAGAGTCTGTGGTTTTCAGAAATGGGGAAGGTAATCTTAACTGCTACAATTTAATATAGGGACGGGACCTGGCAGATAAATGCATAAAATAAAATACCATAAAAATAAAACACATTTGTGACAAATGTGCTGCATTTTTTTTTTTTTTTCATTCATTGCCCTTTTGACACCCTGGTTGCACTCACATGACTTCAACATACTACATGTACTGCAGATGTTTAAACATCCACTTGTGTTATTTTCTTTTAGCCTCTCATTAAGTGAAATCGATCATTCACTAACACGTCATGTGTAATCATTATTACTGCACTAATGTGTTTATTTTAAATATCAATACACCTTAGTAGAAATTTGCTATTACATCATTAACTCACTCTACACCCCAACAACAACCCACATTTTTATATATCTGTTATTTCCTTATATTATTTACAATTCATCACATTTAACACTTCTTTTAATTTCTATATCTCTTCTTTCATTGAACATGACTAAATTATTAGTATGTACTCTATAGAGCTATGAAGAAATACAAAACCAGGGGTATGGAACTACCGTAAACAAATGCCCAGCACAATTCTTCCAGAATGCTCTCTCATCAGATGCAAATATCTGCAGAAGCTCGAAAGCAAAATTTTGTTTTTCCTTGCTTTCAAAATACCTTCACAAACAATGTAACTAGGAAAGAAACATTCTGCTAAACTACCATGATATTTTAGGTGTCATTTCTTTGAAGCATCATTTAGTAAAATGTGCGGATGCATGGTGGTATTTCCAACATTTATATTCAAAACAGGAAAAATCAATGTAACCTTTTCATCAAAGTTACACATTGCCATAGTAGTTCCTGGCATCAACAAAACTACTTTGTGCCAAAACTACTTTGTGCCAATATTCTTCGTATGGAAAAGCAGAATTGTGTCACTACCACTGAAGCCAGTCAATAAACAGAGAGACAGAATTCAAATAACAAAAGATCTGTGATAACCAGTTTATGGCAGAATTCTCAAAGAAAATCACAAAGTGCACCCATGGTATCTGTTCCTGCATTAGTGCAGATTTACAGCTTTTATACATGAGCTAGCATTTAATGAGGCAGACCAGGAAATCGAACTCCTAGACAATATTTGTAAACACCATTTTAGCAGGAGGAAAATATGCTTGTCTTTTTACAGGACTGATGACACAAACTGTCCCATGGACAATTTAGACATTTTATAAAATTCCACACTCCTGACAACATATTGTTAACTGCTGCAAATGAATCCTCTGTTCCCTCCAGACTAAATTTGTTTACTGTAAGAATTTTGGCAACCTTTGCATGGGTCAAATATTTTTAAATGTAATCCCTACATAAGAAAGTTCTAATTTGTTGCACATCTGTGGTTCCTAACCTTTTTACTCCTGGGGACCACCAGTGAAACATTACTGGAAGCCAGGTACCCCCAAGCAATTTGCACAATTTAAATTTCAAACATGAAATCATTCTTTTTATATTGAAAAAATATGCAAAAATCTAAACATTTTATTGGAAATGTTGGTGCTGCATCTTGGCGACCAACTTTTCAATTTTTAACCATAAGTGCCTCTCTTCTCTCCCTATCCTTTTTGTCACATTTAATGAATTTTTATTATAGCATCTCTCATATCAGTGTAGGTGTTGGAGCACTTTACAGCACTTTAAAATGAAAGACTGGGAAAAAACAGCTTTCTAATTTGTGCTATGCAGTTGGCATGCAGCTCCTTAATTGCAGTTCATAGCTCACTGTGCTAGATTACTATTATGAACTGTACAGTAACTAAAGAATCTCTGTGACAAAAGCAGTAACCCACTGTGCCATCCACATAAACTACTGTTCTTTTCATGATACACATCCTTTGCGGCCTGCATATTAACCATCTGCACTATCTTTCAGTCAAAAATGCCACTGTCCAAAACTCTCATTCCTCCCCAGCAGGTACAATAATCACTGGAGTTATCTTGACGCTTTTATTTTCGCTGTACAATGCTCTTTGCAGTGCTTTTAAAGCCAGTAACAAGTAATAAAGTCTGAATTTTGTGTCTTATTACGTGTGATAATTTAACAATTAAACTTACATTTTCTACAGTGTGTAAGCATGGTACAGCCATCCCTTGTCTACTTGCAAACCTTTCCCATACTCAGTCTAGTGCCAAATGATAGTGTAGTAATTGGAGTAGTGGTCACATATTTCATGCCAGTGTATCGCCTTCTTACAATCCTCCCACAAATCTCATGGTACAATAATGCTAAACAATCTATCCAGATCCTTCCAAAGCAGCCCTTCCCACGGCTGTTATTCTGTTTAACTCTGTACATTTTTATGTACGTCGAGAGACTGTGTTTTGTGATCTCCAGCTGTGTGTTTGTATTGCTGAGCACCTCCTTCCACATCTTGATGTTATGGATTGTGTGATGTGCATACATGGACATATCCCATAGTAAATTGTGTGATCCCTCTCGCCCCTTGCCAATACATTTTTCCATTTCATTTGATATCTGTTCGTACTTCTGTTCATGTTTTCTAATTGCGTTAGCCACTTCCTCTTTACCCTGGCTATGGAATAACTGTCTAATTCTTTCACAAGGTCTCTTACGTTTTGCTTTTATTTGTCACTTCCTCATTCATCAAACGCCATGCCAGGGTGCGGCTTTCACGTTCCGTCTCTGCCTGCTGTTTTAGAGGCAGCTCAGAGTATTTGGTCCCTGTTGTGGTGCCCTCACGCTGTAGTGTATTTCCCAAATGTCTTCAAACAAAATCGATGTTTTGTTCCTGTGACTGTGCACTTGTCACAGGAAGAGAGCTTGACAAGCCCCTATTATCTCTCTTTTTTTTTTTTCTTCGTCCTCCAATCTTCCCTGCCCTTGTCAGCCCCCCCACCATGTGGAGGAAACCATTCTTCAGTTCAGTTTATTTATTCCTTTTTTTTTTTATCCTCCACATACAGGACTGCCCCACATTCAATGGACATCCCATATGCAACTAGCATGTAGGCAGCATTGTAAAGCACCACACATGTCCGCAAAGCCACAGAAACACTACTGTCAGTTTCCTTGCAAAGTCAAAGTCTAAGTACAGTAGTGCCTATAGGCCTTCTTTCACCTCTATTTGGTACGCTGGACTGTCCTTGGGCTATGTTGATGTGTCTCTACTTTGCCTCTACTAAGAGGGTTCCTCGTGACTGTCTTACCCTAGCCTTTTGTTACATAACACGAAGACAATTACAATCGTTCCAGAAAACAGTAGGATGTCGATGTATTTTTTTTACACCGCTCATACACCGTGACACAGAAGGGATAACAATGGGTATATTCACACACGCAGCCTCTCTTTGCCAGCCGCAATTATTGATTAGTAAAAGCAGGAAGCAAGCCGGTCTGCATCCATGCCACAATTTCAGCCAGCCATGTCCACCTTAGCTCACACAAAGTTTGAAATCAGACAGTACCCAAGGTGCTAGTGACGGCATCCACACTGGCGTCCTTTGGGGTGAATCAAGAGATGACAGAATAGTCAGGA
The DNA here is from genome assembly GCF_031143425.1 of Pleurodeles waltl. Classification (NCBI taxonomy): domain Eukaryota; kingdom Metazoa; phylum Chordata; class Amphibia; order Caudata; family Salamandridae; genus Pleurodeles; species Pleurodeles waltl. Next base: position 235,688,413 of record NC_090443.1, on the reverse strand, counting down.
GGGACAGGGTGCGGCTGTATGATATTGGAAGCTGGACCAGATCCTTGGCCAGTGACACACAGATAATGCAATAGCGGTGAACAAGTCAAGCAACCACATGTGACGGCAGAACCATAGACAAGGGTCACAGTACAACTAGCCCTGTGGGGTGATCCTACTCCCACCCCTTGTATCAATATGTAGTGAGTGCAGGGGGGGTGTTTGTACTGTGTGATGTTTGCAGATTAAATCAGTCAATTGTCATAAAAATCTGTATTATGTCGCCCAGGAGTCCACCCACCTAGTCTTAAATTTTCTAAAAATTCTTATCCTAAATCGCAAATGCATGCAGTCAAAATAAATCACAGTACACCACCTTGTTGTCAACCCTTCCTTCATCAATCAAAAACCACTTTCGCACACACACGTATTTATATCTCAAAAACCACTTTCAGACACACACACGTATTTATAGCTCAAAAACCACTTTCGCACACACACGTATATATACCTCAAAAACCACTTTTGCACACACACGGATTTATACCTCAAAAACCACTTTCGCACACACACGGATTTATACCTCAAAAACCACTTTCGCACACACACGGATTTATACCTCAAAAACCACTTTTACACACATACGTAATCAAACCATCATCTATAGTTTACACCATTTTACATGAGTAGCCGATATTTCAATATGCCATAAGCATTGTTCAAAGAGCTGCAATATCACAGGAAACAGATAACATAACAATTTTTTTACACGACAAACAGCCTGCCTGCTCCACTGGAATGAACCACTATCATCCAGTTACTGGAATGAACCACTATCACTCCTATACACATAGACCCTGGAACGGACCACTACCATTCCATTTCACATCTGGGCAATGCCCTTTTACCACACCCTCTCTGGCCAGAGTTATCCGCCCCAGCCCCTCCGGCTGGGGACTGCAAACAGCGACTCGCGCTGTGTTCTGAAGCAACACCACTAGTTGCCTCTATTCCTCAGACTTCTTTTTTTAACAGTAACAAGCTACATGAAATACAGGAAGCTATTCTAAGTATACAGCTGCAGTGCAGGGAGGAAGGAAATGGTGTAATACAATGGAAGACCCAAATTAACACAGAATGCTAGCAGCCTGCGTACGGCTATAGTTAACTATCTGAATGTTTTCGTGAGGTGCATTATCGGAGCCCGCAACAGAGGACAACAGAGGAAGAAATGCCCTTGGCATGCCACCGGAGACAGAGAAATAAAAAAATGTCATTACAAAAAGCTGGCTAAGGGGTACGGCAAATAGAAATATTAACCATAAATGCATAACCACTCTATGCAGGAAACATATTAACGAAACACCCCAGTTACCTACATGTTTCGCACTATTTACACCGAAAACACAGTAGAGCAAACAGCGAGAGCAGGACCACGAAGCAGCAATAGATACTCACGACAGCTCCTGCCTCCGTCACAGGAGGGGCTATGTCCAATGGGTCAGCTGTCGCCCCAACCGAAACAGGAGCTGGGCTGCAGGGAGTCATCCGCTGAACGAGACCGCATTCTTCACCAAATGTAGAAGCCTAATTATTCAGCACCCATTCAGGATACAAATGACCGTTAGCCAGCTCTTCTAGATAAACATAATGAATTTATTAGGGATAGAATAGAAAGACATGTACATGGAGGATGCTCTGTACTAGTGTACACTCGAGCAGCCTAATACAAGGAAGTAATACACAATCTTTTATAGTATTAAACCACAAACATAATTCAACGTCTTATTGGGTCTTTGGCTTTGACGTATGACTACTTCTCCATTATGGCTGAGGTCGTTTTTCATATCATACCATATATAGTAACAAAAAGCATAGAAAAGGATTTTACACAAGGTGGCCTACGTGCCTAATATCACATGGTCCATCTTGTGACAGAACTTGAGAACATCACGTACTCAGACTGGTACTTTCCAGAAGGGAGATTGCTTCAGCTAGCATGCAATGACGATGATATTTCCTGATGGCTGTTCAGAGGGCAAGCCTTGCAACATAATGTGTTCCTAGCAGTAGCGAATTACATTTGTAGGACTCTTTACTTAATGCTAGGCCTGTGCAGAGAGTGTCATTGTGTATCACAGGGGCCACTAGGCATAGCATCCCTAAGAACTGTAAAATGGGATTCCACACACCAACCTGTCATGGCTACTGACCCCAGTGAGGAATCCCAGGACAAGGGCAGAGGAACACTACAATGAGGCCCATGGGCGAACTAGGAGGATTATAGAAAGGACCTTCGGCCTCCTGAATGCCAGGTTCAGGTGCCTCCATATTACAGGTGGTTCCCTATTCTGCTCACCAAAGAAGGTGTGCCAGATCATCGAGGCCTGCTGTATGCTTCACAACTTAGCTTTGCGATGACAGGTGCCTTTTCTGCAGGAGAATGGTCTAGATGGAGGTGTTGTGGCAGCTGTGGAGCCTGTGGACAGCGAAGACGAGGAAGCAGAAGAAGAGGACATCGACAACAGGGACTCTGTGATCCTGCAATACTTCCAGTGAGACACGGGTAAGAATACAAACCTGCCTACTTCATGTACTTTAACAGTATCAATCAATCAATCAATCAAGGCATTTATAGAGTGTGCTACTCACCCGTGAGGGTCTCAAGGCGCTAGGGGGGGTACTGCTGCTCGAAGAGCCAGGTCTTGAGGCTCTTCCTGAAGGCGAAGTGGTCCTGGGTAGTTCTGAGGTGAACTGGAAGGGAGTTCCATGTCTTGGCTGCCAGGTAGGAGAAGGATTTGCCTCCAGCGGTGGTTCGGCGGATACGAGGGATGGCGGCGAGAGCGAGGCTGGTTGAGCGAAGTTGACGGGTGGGCATGTACTACCTCTCTACTGTCTGTCCTTTTCACCCAGTGTATGGTCACTGAGTTGTCACTTTCCCTTACGATTTCACAGATGTGGGTCCCCCTGTGTAACATCTGCTTTGTTTCCTCATGGACTAGGGTTGTGTGACATAGGTATGTTGACATTACAATTGAAAGAGCATTTTGTCACTGTAATTGCTAATACACTATTTTGAAATCACAGACAGACTTTTGTGCTTTAAGGGTGTTTATTTAAGTGCCAAATAGTGGAGGGGGTTGTAAAATGGTCAGGGGTGATGGTGGAGGAATGTCCATGGCAGAGTCCAGTCTATTAGTCTCACAGGTGCATTGTCCAAAGGGGCATAGGAAGTGGAGCTGGGGTAGTTTGAGGATGGACAGTGTGACAAGGTTGGACACAAGGATGACATTCAGGGCGGTCTCATTTCTTGGCAGGGGTCTTGGCATCGTTCTCTGTCTTTGTCCTGGATTTCAGGGACTGTTTGCGGGGTGGTTCTCCCTCTGCAGGGGTGGGGTGCTGGTGTGGTGGTCCTGTAGCGGTGCCTCCTGTCCACTAGCACCGGCGGAGGTGGTAGGCAGTTCATCGTCCATGCTAGTGTCAGGGGCCCCTTTTTGTGCCACAGTGTCCCTCCTGGTGTTGAGGACTTCCTTCAGCACCCCTATGATGGTGGCCAGGGTGGAATTGATGGATCTGAGTTCCTCCCTGAAGCCCAAATACTGTTCCTCCTGCAGTCGCTGGGTCTCCTGAAACTTGGCCAGTACCGTTGCCATTGTCTCCTGGGAATGATGGTATGCTCCCATGATGTTGGAGAGGGCCTCGTGGAGAGTGGGTTCCCTGGGCCTGTCCTCCCCCTGTTGCACAGCAGCCCTCCCAGTTCCCCTGTTTCCCTGGGCCTCTGTTCCCTTGACATTGTGCCCACTGCCACTGCCCCCAGGTCCCTGTTGTTGGGTGGTGGGTTAGCCTGGGTTCCCTGTGTTGGTGGACACACTGCTGATTGACGTGTCCTGGGGACAGAGGTATGGGCCCGCTGGGTGGGTTCTGTGCTGGTGTTTCCAGAGGGGGGAAGCTCTGTGGTGGCCTGTGACTGTGTCAGGGGAACCGACTATCCCGAGGTCCCAGATGGGTCGGCTGGGTGTCTAGATCCGGTTGGACAGAGCTGCTGTCATCACTGTGGGCCTCTTCTGTTGGTGGTGTGGACCCTCCTGTGTGGTGACGTTGGGTAGGGGTCCTACAGGGGTATAAAAGCATGATTATTGCATCTGTGTGTGCCACGGTGTGCAATGGGTGGGTGACCGTGTACCCCAGTGCTTGCATTCCTGTGTGGGACCTTGTGTGACGATGGTTTAGGGGGGTGTATGGGTATGTGCAGTGGCCATGCTTTGGTGATGGATGTCCATGCTTTGTTGTTGCATGCAGGGCATGGTGTTGGGATGTGTGGTTTGTGATATTGGGACATTTGTGAGGAGTTGGAGTGATGGGGGTGAGGGCGAGGGTGGGGATATACTAGTAAAGCATTGCCTTACCAGAGTCCATTCCTCCATCTACTCCTGCGAGGCCCTCAGGATGCAGAATAGCCAAGACTTGCTCCTCCCATGTTGTTAGTTGTGGGGGAAGGGGTGGGTGTCTGCCACCAGTCCTCTGAACCGCAAGGTGGTGTCTTGATACCACAGAACGCATCTTCCCCCGTAGGTCGTTCCACCTCTTCCTGATGTCATCCCTATTTCTTGGGTGCTGTCCCACTGCGTTGACCCTGTCCACTATTCTTCGCCATAGCTCCATCTTCCTAGCTATGGAGGTGTGCTGCACCTGTGATCCGAATAGCTGTGGCTCTACCCGGACGATTTCCTCCACCATGACCCTGAGCTCCTCCTCAGAGAACCTGGGGTGTCTTTGCCGTGCCATGGGGTGGTGTGGGTGATGTGTGGGGTGGTGTGTGTTGTGATGTGTGGGGTGATATTTAGTGGTGTGAGGTGCGTGGAAGTTATGTGGGTGATGGTATTGTGTGCCTGTGGATGCTTGGTTGTAGTTTGTAGTGTCTATCTCTGTGCTTCATTCTCAATTGTTGTCGTAGGGGTTTGTGGGCTATGTGGGTGTGTGTTTTATATTGTTTTGTCTGTGTGGGAGTGGTGTGTGTATGTGTAACAGGTGTGTGTATTTCGATTTGTCCAATGTGGCGGTGTTTTGTAAATGTGTGTGTATTTTGAATGTGGCGGTGTGTACCGCCAATGGAATAAAGCATGTGAAAGACCGCCACATGGATTAGTGGGTTGTGATAGTGTGGGCGTATTTCTGTTGGCGTGACGGTGGAGGTTTTATTTGCGCCAGTTTATCACTGACCTTTGGTGTGGCGGACTTGTGTGGGTGTCTCAATTTTGGCGGATTCCAAGCTGTGGGTCGTGATGACCGCGACGGAATTCTGCTGCCGCGGCAGAGTGTTGGCGATCTTCTGCACGGCGGTAAGTGGCTTTTACCACCAATGTTGTAATGAGGGCCATAATCTCTTATATTAGTGCAAAATCATACTTTAACATAACATTTCATCATTATTAATCAGTTTCATTAGTCATTGCATATATTGGCGGCCACTAACCGTGGGCACATTTCAAGCACACGTTTAGCAAAATACATTAATACATTTTCTATGTGGCATTAATACACATTAGTTCATAAACATTTCATATTAATTTCTAAGTATATAAGCTGTGCTCTCTCAGTCCCTCCTCTGATGACACTGATCATCACACAAAACCTTTTCCTTCACAACCTTTCATTTTTCTCGGTATACGCATTTCAACATCTTTCCCCCGTGTGATTTTTCCCAAATCTCTTGGAACATTTTCTCCTTTTCCTTTTCTTCATTTCTTTTACTGCGTTTTGTCAAATCTTTTTTAAATCTTTTACTAATTTTGCATGATAACCATAGTCCAAATAAACAAATCAGGACAATCAATATACCCCCTATTATTTTTACAAGAACCCCATTCCAAATACTACTAAACCAATTCCCTACTTTGGTAATTCCTTTCCAAACTTTTTCCCAAACTCCAGGTTCCTTCAGCCCCTTCAAATCTGCACTATCTCTTGTTAGGATAGTAAGCATACCTCTAATCTTTTTACTATTATCAGGAATGAATGCACAACAATGACACTCATTAAGCATCTTACAGACTCCGCCACTCTTCACTAAAAGAATGTCTAAAGTAAGCCGGTTTTGAAGAGTCATAGCTCTTTCTGCAGCAAGTTCAGTATCTATCAGGAGTATAGCCCCTGTGAAGTTTGTCAGTATGTTATCCACAATAGTAGACAACTTTTGAATCTTTATGGAGTTTAAGATAACCCCCACTGAAGGAATTATGGCTCCAAATATGTCACCTACGACAGCAGCCGCTGTCTCTCTCTTTTGTCTAGTATGTTGTAATTCAGACATTTTAGGAATTTGCTTTAAGTTATCAATTTGATAGATCTTTGGGAAAACTATTCCCAAATAACATGTCCTATACCATCCCTTTGGAAGACGGTAATAAGCATTAAGTCCACATATATAATAGATCCCATGGATCTCTGGATCCTGTCCATTTAACATGAACGTCCATTTCCTCTGAAACAAAAACACACGCCTGCATTCACTCGTTCCCACAAATAAAGTGTCATGCTTAGATTTTGGCCTATATGTACAAAGCCTTCCTACATGTAATGCATCTATAGCTAATGTGCCCTGTGTCTTTATTGCAGTGTAAGCATAATCATTTCCAAGCGTGCTTTTTTCTAATCCCTTTTTGATCCTTTCCTTTAATACTTTCCGTCTATCATCAGTGGGATCTAAGAAGCTCTTTTCTACAGGTGTTAGTAAGCAGGTTAGATTATTGCGGTTCGCATAAGCTGTTCCAAATGTCAGTGTCGGCTCAAAGAAACCCCTAACTAATTTTATGCTGTGATCTTTAGCTAATTTATATAGAAACTCAATCACAGACACAAAGGAAAACACTATGGGCCTGATTACAATTTAGGAGGAGGTGTTAATCCGTCCCAAATGTGACAGATATACCACCAGCCGTATTACCAGTTCCATAGGATATAATGGACTCGTAATACGGCTGGTGGTATATCCGTCACATTTGGGACGGATTAACACCTTCCTCCAAAGTTGTAATCAGGCACTATATCTAAGTTAGAATGGCAGTATTGAACATGTTCTTGATCATAGAATCTTGTTAACAGCAAACTACAGCTTATCCCGTGGGTTAGTGGCAGACTATGGTAAGTAACCCCTTCTTGTACTGATGGAGGAATCTTTGTGAACACATAACAATTCTTTGCATCCATTGTGTCAACATACTCATTCAGCAATCTATAGAAGACATTAGTAGATAGTTCCTCTTTTGAATTAGTTCCCTTATGCAAGTATTTTGTATCCCGCTCAAACTTCTCCCATGGTGTTAGTGTAGCAGTCTCAGGATTTGAAGCATTGTTATTCACTTTCTTATCCACCAATGGCATTCCCACAATCACACCTATAATTATTATTGTACACACAATACCCAGAATAGCACTCAACCAACCACACATCCTACCCCTATCATTATCTCTAGTGTTACCCATGATCTATAAAGGATCAAAGAGCAGAATAGGATAAAGCAAACAATCAAATTGAAGATGATATAAAAGCTCCTTTTTTTTTTCTTCTTCTGTGCAAAGTCTCTCTCTTTCTCTGTGAGTATTTAAAGCATTTCATTCACTCCAGGACCCCTTTGTCAAATCAGATTAGCAGCTTGTCATAATCGGTTTTTCTGAGTCAATTCAGGTTAACAGTGTCATATCTGGCAATTTATCAGTCTCTTTTCTCAGCTTTTCAGCTTTCAATTTCAATTTAACACAGTCTCTTTCTAAAGTTTAATTCAGGTGCCGTAGTATTGACCTGGAACCTCTCGATCCAAGAACGCCAAGAATTCTTGTTGCCATTCAGCTGATGTTGCATACGCCCATTCAGGACCTGCGTACCTTCTGTTTGCAACTCTCTTTCTTTTCAGTTTGCGATCACCTTGCAACTCTTCTTCACTAAGATCTTCTTTCCTAGTTGTATCACTTCTTCCTCTATTGTTTCATTAGGGATCACGGGCCAGATGTAGCAAAGTGTTTGCGCCTCGCAAACGGCGAAAATCGCCGTTTGCGAGGCGCAAAAGCCACTTTGCTATTCAGAAATGCATTTTGTGAGTCGTCTCTGACTCGCAAAATGCATTTCCGACTCGCAAATAGGAAGGGTTGTTCCCTTCCTATTTGCGACTCGCTGTGGGATGCAATTCCATTTGCGACCGCATACGCGGTCGCAAATGGACTCGCAGTTACCATCCACTTCAAGTGGATGGTAACCCACTCGCAAATTGGAAGGGGTCCCCATGGGACCCCTTCCACTTTGTGAATGGACCCAAAAATATTTTTTCAGGGCAGGGAGTGGTCCAAGGGACCACTCCCTGCCCTGAAAAAATACAGAAACAAAAGGTTTCGTTTTTTTTGCAGTGCAGCTCGTTTTCCTGTCAGGAAAACGGGCTACACTTCAAAAAAAAAACCTGCTTTATTTAAAAGCAGGTCGCGAACATGGAGGTCTGCTGACGTCAGCAGGCCTCCATGTTAGCGAGTGCCTATACTCGCTATGGGGCCGCAATTTGCGACCCACCTCATGAATATTCATGAGGTGGGTCATTGCGACCCCATTGCGAGTTGCAGTCGGTGTCTGAGACACCGTACTGCATACGAATTTGCGAGTTGCAAATTGCGAGTCGCATGGACTCGCACTTTGCAACTCGCAAATTCGTCAGTTGCTACATCTGGCCCCACTTTCTCTCCTGCAGCTTGTGGCTCCGGCCAATTATCTACTTTAAGTGTTTTCTTTCTGCTTGGCCTTTCAGGACGTTGTACAGCACTCTCCTCTTGTGCTATGGTGTTTTCTCTTGATTGACCTGAAAGTGGCTCAGGAGGAGTCAGAACACCTTGACCTCCCTCTGCCTCTTCCCCTTCACCTTCAGGGTCTGTTATGGGCTCAACTTCCAACTCGTATCCCTCTGCTTCTGGGAGAACCTCTCTTTGTGTCAGTTCCCCTGTTACCTCAGCTGAGATAGGCTCACCGTCACCCCTCTGGATCTCGTTTGCTGTTTGTGTGACTAAGCCGTCCTCAGCGGGCTCTCCTTCAGTCTCAGTTCCCCTCCGAATACTCTCCGGCCCTGAGACTTCCTTCTCTACAGCTGTTGTTTTGGACACTTCAAGTTCCTCCTCAGCTGGACACGTCACCTTCTTTGTGTGACTGGCATGTATCCAATTTGGAAGACTTGAACATTTCACAGCAGTAGTAGTTGTCAGTATTACTTGATACGGCCCCTTCCAACGTAGCTCCAGACACAACTTCCTCATGTGTTTCCTGACAACAACCCAGTCACCGGCTTTCAGGGTGTGACCTGCATCATTTATCGGTGGCAATGTGGTAGCTTCCACCTGGTGAGAGAAAGAGCGGACCACGTCAGCCAGACCCTTGCAGTAGTCCAACACCATATAATCCTTGATATTCACAAGAGCATTTGCAGGCACTGCGGGCAATCTCATTGCTCGGCACATGAGAATTTCATGAGGAGACAGTCCTGTTTTCTTGTCAGGTGTGTTTCTCATTGACATCAGTACTAAGGGCAATGCATCTGGCCACTTCAAATTGGTAGCTGCGCACATTTTTGCCATTCTCGACTTCAAGGTACCATTCATCTTCTCCACTAGTCCTGATGCTTCAGGGCGATAACTACAATGCAGCTTCTGCTCAATGTTTAATGCAGCACACAAGAGCTTCATCACCTCATTGTCAAAGTGCATGCCCTTATCTGATTCTAAAGAGATTGGAAACCCGAAACGTGGTATTAACTTCCTAAGCAGCAACTTTGCTACTGTGAGACTGTCATTCCTACGTGTAGGGTAAGCTTCAATCCAGTGGCCGAAGATGCACACAATCACCAACACGTACCTCAATCCTCCACACACAGGCATTTCAATAAAATCCATCTGCCTTCTGCTAAATGGACCTCCTGCTCTCCCAATGTGGCTCAAATTTACCACAGTCCCTTTTCCTGCATTCATCTGCTGACAGATGATGCACCTGTGACAGATAACCTCTGCAGCTTGTCTGAATTTTGGATTGAACCAATCGATTTTGAACAACCTGATCATCGCATCTCTCCCAACATGTGCTTGACCATGGTAAAACCTCGCAAACTGTGACAAAAGAGTGTTTGGCAAAACCAATTTTCCCTCCTCTGAAACCCATAAGTCATCAGACCTCTGGACACATTGCAATCTCTGCCAGGAACGTTTCTCCTCTTTGCTGGCACGTTCCTGCAATCATTTTAGCTCATCTAATGTGTCAACCACCCTTAATGCATACCCTGTGCATGTTTCATTTTCAGTTTCAGGTAACAATTCCCACTGATCTCGAAACAATATACAGTTCAATGCACAAAACCTTGCGACTTGATCTGCATATCCGTTTCCCATTGACACAAAATCTTGTGACTTAACATGAGCATTGCATTTCGCCACAGCAATTTCAAGAGGTAACTGAATCGCATGCAACAAATCCTTAATCTTTTCGCCATTTTTCACTGGAGAACCAGAAGAGGTCATGAAACCCCTATGTGACCATAACTGGCCAAAATCATGTACAATTCCAAATCCGTATCTGCCGTCAGTATAGATAGTGACTTTCAGGTTTTCAGCTGCGTGGCATGCCCTAGTAAGAGCAATTAATTCAGCCACTTGAGCAGAGTACACTCTTTCAAGCCAGGAAGCTTTTAAGATACCAGTGATTGTACACACGGCATATCCAGCTCTCAGTACTCCTACTGCGTCTCTCAGGCATGAACCATCAACAAAAATTATGTAATCATTTTCTTCCAGTTGGGTATCTTTAATATCAGGTTTTGGTTTGGTGCACAGATCTGTTACTTCGAGACAATCATGTTCTACTTCCTCGGCATCATCAATGTCTGCATTTTCAATAGGAAGTAAAGTTGCCGGGTTCAATACAGTACATCTCTTAAGGGATACATTAGGTGACCCCAGTATAAGTGTTTCGTATTTTGTCAACCTCGCATTTGTCATATGCTGCGTCTTGGTTCGGGTTAACAGAATTTCAACTGAATGGGGGACCATCACTGTTAAAGGATGTCCCATCACTATTCCTTCACACTGTGTGAGGCTTTGACCAACTGCTGCAACTGCACGCAAACAACCTGGTAAGGCTGCTGCGACTGGTCCAAAGTAGCTGAAAAATATGTGACAGACAAAGAACAAGCATCACATTCATGACAAAACACTACAAAAGGCTTTGTGTAATTAGGCATTCCTAAAGCTGGTGCCCTGCACATGCTTTCCCTCAATTCCATGAATGCCTTCATCTCTTTTTCAGACATGGTTATGGCACCTGGGCCATCCTGAACTACTTTGACAGTCAGTTTCACCAATGGTTTAGAGATAATCAAGAAGTTAGGAATCCATTGACGACAGTAGCCCACCATTCCCAAAAACATCCTAACATCCATTTTTGTTGTTGGGGGAGTCATCTGCAGTATGGCTGTCACCCTTTCCTTGGTTATTTTTCTCCACCCTTTCTCAATCAGGTGACCTAAGTATTTCACCTCTTTTTGACAGTATTGCAGCTTCTTTGGGGACACTTTGGGGGTCATTACAACATTGGTGGTAAAAGCCGCTTACCGCCATGCAGAAGAACGCCAACACACCGCTGCGGCAGCGGAATTCTGCCACGGTCATTATGACCCACAGCTCGAAATCTGCCAAAATATAGACACCCACACAAGTCCGCCACACCAAAGTTCAGTGATAAACTTGCAAAAACAAAACCTCCACCATCACGCCAACAGGCATACGCCCACACTATCACGACCCAAGAATCCAGGCGGCGGTCTTTCAACCGCGATATTCCATTGGCGGTACACACCGCCGCGTTCAAAATACACACACATTTACAAAACACTACCACATTGGACAAATCAAAATACAAACACCTGATACACATACACACACCACTCCCACACACCCAATACAATATAAAACACACACCTACATCACCCACACACCCCTACGACCAAAATCCCGAAAGAAGGCAAGAGAGAGACACCACAATCTACAAACAAGCATCCACAGGCACACAGCACCATCACCCACATAATATCCACGCACCTCACACAACACACCACTAAATATCACCCCACACATCACAACACACACAACCCCACACATCACCCACACCACCCCATGTCACGGCAAAGACACCCCAGGTTCTCTGAGGAGGAGCTCAGGGTCATGGTGGAGGAAATCATCTGGGTAGAGCCACAGCTATTCGGATCACAGGTGCAGCACACCACCATAGCTAGGAAGATGGAGCTATGGTGAAGAATAGTGGACAGGGTCAACGCAGTGGGACAGCACCCAAGAAATAGGGATGACATCAGGAAGAGGTGGAACGACCTACAGGGGAAGGTGCGTTCCGTGGTCTCAAGACACCACCTTGCGGTTCAGAGGACGGGCAGTGGACCCCCACCTCCTCCCCCACAACTAACAACATGGGAGGAGCAAGTCTTGGCAATACTGCATCCTGAGGACCTCGCAGGAGTAGCTGGATGAATGGACTTTGGTAAGTCAAATCTTTACTACTATATCCCCCACCCCACCTGCATGCCATCACATACCCCCCACCCTCGCCCTCACCCCCATCCCTCCAACTCCTCAAAAATGTCCCAATATCACAAACCACACATCTCAACACCAAGCCCTGCATGCAACAACAAAGCATGGACACCCATCACCAAAGCATGGCCACTGCACATACCCATACACCCCCCTAAACTATCATCACACAAGGTCCCACACAGGAATGCAAGCACTGGGGTACATGGTCACCCACCCATTGCACACCATGGCACACACAGATGCAATAATCATGCTTTTACACCCCTGCAGGACCCCTACCCAATGTCACCGGACAGGAGGGTCCAGATATGTCCACTCCACCAACAGAAGAGGCCCACAGTGGTGACAGCAGCTCTGTCGAACTGGATCTAGATGACCAGCCCGGCCCATCTGGGACCTCGTGCCAGTCGGTTCCCCTCACACAGTCACAGGCCACCACAGAGCTTTCCCCCTCTAGAAACACCAGCACAGCACCCACCCAGCAAGCCCCTACCTCTGTCCCCAGGACACGTCAATCAGCAGTGTGTCCACCACCACAGGGAACCCAGGCTAACCCACCACCCCAACAACAACAGGGATCTGGCACAGTGGGCAAACCGTTCAGGGACAGAGGCCCTGGGAAACAGGGGAACTGGGAGGGCTGCTGTGCGACAGGGAAAGGACAGGCCCAGGGAACCCACTCTCCACGAGGCCCTCTCCAACATCATGGGAGCCTACCATCATTCCCAGGAGACGATGGCAACGGTACTGGCCAAGTTTCAGGAGACCCAGCGGCTGCAGGAGAAACAGTATTTGGGTTTCAGGGAGGAACTCAGATCCATTAATTCCACCCTGGGCACCATCGTTGGGGTGCTGAAGAAAGTCCTCAACACCAGGAGGGACACTGTGGCACAACAAGGGGCCCCTGACACTAGCCTGGACGATGAACTCCCCACCACCTCCGCCGGTGCTAGTGGACAGGAGGCACCGCCACAGGAGCACCACACCAGCACCCCACCCCCTGCAGAGGGGTAACCACCCCGCAAATGGTCCCTGAGATCCAGGACAAAGACAGAGAACGATGCCAAGACCCCCGCCAAGAATTGAGACCACCCTGAATGTCATCCTTTTGACCCACCTTGTCACCCTGTCCATCCTCAAACTGCCCCAGCTCCACTTCCAATGCCCCTTTGGACAATGCACCTGTGAGACTAATAGACTGGACTCTGCCATGGACATTCCTCCACCATCACCCCTCACCATTTTACAACCCCCTCCAATATTGAGCACTTAAATAAACACCCTTAAAGCACAAAACAATCAGGAGTCTGTCTGTGATTTCGAATTAGTGTATTAGCAATTACAGTGACAAAATGCTCTTTCAATTGTAATGTCAACATACCTATCTCACACAGCTCTAACCCATGAGGACACAAAGCAGATGTCACACAGTGGGACCCACATCTGTGAAATCGTAAGGGAAAGTGACAACTCAGTGACCATATACTGGGTGAAAAGGACAGACAGTAGAGAGGTAGTAGTGTTAAAGTACATTTAGTAGGCAGGTTTGTCTTCTTACCTGTGTCTCACTGGAAGTATTGCAGGATCACAGAGTTCCTGTTGTCAATGTCTTCTTATTCTGCTTCCTGGTCTTCACTGTCCACAGGCTCCACAGCTGCCACAATACCTCCATCTGGACCATCCTCCTGCAGAAAAGGCACCTGTCGTCGCAAAGCCAAGTTGTGAAGCATACAGCAGGCCACGATGATCTGACATACTTTCTTTGGTGAGTAGAATAGGGAACCACCTGTGATATGGAGGCAACGGAACCTGGCCTTCAGGAGGCCGAAGGTCCGCTCTATAATCCTCCTAGTTCGCCCATGGGCCTCATTTTAGTGTTCCTCTGCCCTTGTCCTGGGATTCCTCACTGGGGTCAGTAGCCATGACAGGTTGGGGTAACCAGAGTCACCTGCAAATGGCGAGGGACAACTGTTAGACACACACTAACTCTTAGGGATATCCCCAGACTCAGACAACTATTCCCACTGATTTGGTTCCAGGTGCTCACCTAGTAGCCACACACGGTGCTTCTGGAGTTGCCCCATGACATAAGGAATGCTGCTATTCCTCAAAATGTAAGCGTCATGCACTGAGCCTGGGAATTTGGCACTAACATGGGAAATGTACTGGTCGGCCAAACACACCATCTGCACATTCATCGAATGGTAACTCTTCTGATTTCTGTACACCTGTTCACTCCTGTGGGGAGGGACCAAGGCCACATGGGTCCCATCAATGGCACCTATGATGTTAGGGATTTGTCCAAGGGCATAGAAGTCACCTTTCACTGTAGGCAAATCCTCTACCTGAGGAAACACGTTGTAGCTCCGCATGTGTTTCAGCAGGGCAGACAACACTCTGGACAACACGTTGGAAAACATAGGCTGGGACATCCCTGTTGCAATGGCCACTGTTGTTTGAAAAGACCCACTTGCAAGGAAATGGAGTACTGACAGCACCTACACTTGAGGGGGGATTCCTATGGGATGGTGGATAGCTGACATCAGGTCTGGCTCCAACTGGGCACACAGTTCCAGGATTGTGGCACGATCAAGCCTGTAAGTGATGATTACATGTCTTTCCTCCATTGTCGACAGGTCCACCAGTGGTCTGTACACCAGAGGATTCCGCCATCTCCTCACATGTCCCAGCGGACGGTGCCTATGAAGGACAACAGCGAGCACAGAGTCAACCAACTCAGAGGTACGTAAATACAGCTTACTCAGAAAACTATTCATAACCCAAAATTTGCCTGTATGATTGTTGAGCGAAGGGCTAGGTATGTGTGATGCAGTTAAAAATAAAGCCATGTGGACCCCTGAAATGGTGGCTGCCTGACCTGTAAAGTGGGACAATGGGATGTGAGGTAACTGCGCTGGCGTTGTACACCGTCGCGGTAGGCGGTCAAAGACCGCAGTGCAATTCTGCATTAGGTAACAATGGACCCTATTGGTCCCAGGAGCCATTGACGATGTACGCCGGCGGTGACTACGCACCGCTGTGGACGTGACCGCCATTTTCTATCTGTTCAATCACTCGATACCTGATCTTCGACAGGAGAGGACCTACACTGCAAGTGCTGCTGTGACCTCAGCCTGGAAGAGTCAATGGCTCATGCGTCTGGGGAAACGGCCCTGCCTTCACCACGGAGGAGTTGGAGAAACTCGTGGATTGGGTCCTCCCCCAGTACACGCTACTCTACGGTCCTCCAGACAAGCAGGTAAATACACTGGGAGCATGCTGTATGGGCAATGCCTGTGTGGAGTGGTGTGGATGAAAGATGGGGGGGGGGAATGAGGCGTGCATGAAACAACGGTGAGTGCATGTGCCACATGGCAAGGGTAGGGATGCGGGCCAATGGTGCAGTTGGTAATAACTTCTCTTTTTCCCCTGTACAATTCCTGTAGGTCAGCGCCCACCAGAAGAAGGATATTTGGCGTGCCATCACCAAGGATGTCCGGACCCTGGGAGTCTACCACAGACGGAGCACCCACTTCCGGAAAAGATGGGAGGGCATTCGCCACTGGAGAAAGAAGACGGCGGAGGCCCAGCTGGGGATGGCCTCCCAACGTGGGAGGGGTGCCATGACCCTCCTGATGTTCAGGATCCTGGCAGTGGCGTATCCAGTGTTGTATGGGCGCTTGAGGGCATCACAGCAGCAACAAGGGGGTGAGTACACTCTCATTCTTCTGATTCAGCGTGCAGTGGAGGTGTCTGATTGGGGAGGTTGGCTGTGGGTTTCCCTAGGCCTGGGCGAGTTTGCTAGTTAAGTCCCCTTTCTCAGGCAGACCCTGTGGCACCCCACCCCACCTGGGTACAGTGCCAAATACACCTAGCCAGGCTCCTGTGACATCTATGTGTGCAGATATCGGTCATAGCCTTGTAGGCCATGTCCCAGGGATTGAATAGTGGACCCCAAGTGCGCAGCGTAGTGCAGGGGGCTTCTGTGTCTTTCGTGTCCGCCAACGGTAGTGGTAATGCATGCACTCAACATGTCTTTCTTCTGTCTTCCCCCCCCCCTATTTGTGGTCTCCCTGTACTTGTGTGCATTAGCATCATCAGGCGGAGGAGCAGTGGCACCAGAGCAGGAGGGAGCTGCATCCCACATGGCCCTGGAGGGCGACACTACAGAGTCTGATTTCACCCGTGGGACGGAGGGCGAGATGAGCTCCACGGCGGGGACAGGAGCTGACACCAGTGATACAAACTAGTCCTCTGATGGGACCTCCCTTGCGGTCCCATCTGTGCCCCCTGCATCTACAGGTACAGCCGCCACCCGCCCTCCAACACCGCCTTCCCAGCAGCCCCTCAGCCTTTGCCCCGTGCCTGCTCACCCAGGAGGGTGGGCATCTCCTACAACCCAGGCACCTCAGCCCCTGCCCCAGTCACCCCTGCTGCCGTCAGTGAGGAGGCCATTGACCTCCTCAGGTCCCTCACTGTTGGGCAGTCTACCATTTTGAATGTCATCCAGGGTGTAGAGAGGCAGTTGCAACAAACCAATGCATTCCTGGAGGGCATTCATTCTGGTTCAGGCAGCCCTTCAGCGAGCTTTTCAGACTCTGGCCTCAGCACTGATGGCAGCCATTGTTCCTGTCTCTAGCCTCCCCCCTCCAACTTCCTCCACCCAGACCCACACCCCTGTACCTCAGCCTATCCCAAGCACACCATCAGACCAGCATGCACACACCTCAACACACAAAGGAAGCTCAGGCAAACAGAAGCACCACACATCCCACAGGCACTCACGCAAGAATCACACACATGCAGACATACCAACATCCAGTGCCTCCACTGTGTCCCCCTGCTCCTCGTCTCCCTCCTCCCTCCTCCCTCCTAATCTCGTCTCCACTCACACCTGCATGCACTACATCTTCAGCCACTACGTCCATCACCAGCACACCCACCACCATACCCCGCTCATGTGCAGTCACCACCCCCACCACCATTCACACATCCCCTGTGTCCTCTCCCAGTGTGTCTGTGAGGCCACCTCTCAAGGTACATAAACGCAGCCACACACCCACCCAACAGCCGTCCACTTCACGACAGCCTCCAGCGCATGCACCTTCACCCAAAGTCAGCAAACGGACACCTCCTACAACCACAACCTCTTCCTCCACTCACAAACCCCCTCCATCTACCCATCCCAGTGTTCCTAAGAAAGGTTTCCTGGCCACCATTGACCTCTTTCCCTCACCTCCCCCACCCCGTCAGTCTCCTAGGGCCTGACTCTCCAGGTCCCAACCTAGCACCTCAGCCACAACATCCGCGGGACCAGTGGTGCCAGTAGTCACCGGATTCTGGAGTGCACCAGGCAGCAGGGCAGCCAGTGTGGCAAGGAGCCACAGCACAGACAGTCCCCCACCTGTCAAGCATCAAAAGTTGGCCAGTGCCCGGCGGGAGATGGTGGAAGACACCAGCCAGCAAAGCCGCTCCCAGGGGCACAGGTGGGAGTGTGGAGTCAGCTGCGACACCTTCCAAGGTAGGGAAGGGGCACAAGAAAACCGGAAAGTCTGGGAAGATCAGCACGGCGACCGCCAGCAGCCTGCTGCCGCAGACACGACCGCCAGCAGCTGAACCGCTGCCCAAGATAGGACTGCCACCAGCCACACTGCCACAGACAGGACCGAATGAGCTGAACCGCGGCCCAAGACAGGACCGCCAGCACCCACACTGCCACAGACAGGACCGCCAGCAGCTGAACCGCTGACAAAGACACCGCCGACACAAGCACCGCTGCCAAAAACACCACCACCAAAAGCACCGCTGCCAAAGACACCGCCGCAACAAGCACCGCAGGCCCATGAGCGCCAAAAGCTCTGATGCTACTGAGGCCGCCACGAGCAGGATGAAGCACTCTGGGCACAAGGCCTCCTCCAGAACCAGTGGAGATTTACATCCACTACTTCTGTCCTTGGCAGGATGAAGCACTCTTGGCACAAGGCCCCCTCCAGAACCAGTGGAGAAAGACATCCACTACCTCTGTCCTTGGCAGGATGAAGCACTCTGGGCACAAGACCCCCTCCAGAACCAGTGGAGATTGACATCCAATTGAAAGACTGTGGCTTTGCACTCCCAAGGATTGAACAGTGGGCAACCAACCCACTGTAGAGACTTGAGAGACTGTGGCTTTGCACTCCCCAGGATTGAACAGTGGGCAACCCACTAACTGGAGAGACTTGAGAGACTGTGGCTTTGCACTCCCCAGGATTGAACAGTGGGCAACCCACCCACTGGAGAGACTTGAGAGACTGTGGCTTTGCACTCCCCAGGATTGAACAGTGGGCAACACACCCACTGGAGAGACTTGAGAGACTGTGGGCCCCCTTTCCCTTCCCCCTGAGGTGCCTGTTTTATTTCTATCTGATGCCCCTGCAGTGTTCTCTCCGTCTTGTTCGGGTATGTTGTGTAGGCCTCGCCCATGCATTTTGGACCCAGTGGTCCACGGACTGAAATGGTGGAATACCTTGGACTTGTATTATTGGTGTATATATTTGTTAATAGTGTATGTATATTTTTTGAATACTGAATTTTAATATATTGCAATCGTTCACCTCATTTCCTTTTGTCTTTGCATTGTTCCGGGAGGGTTGGGGGATGTAACTGTAATGTATCATGCTGTATTAGTGTGTGTGTTGTCATGGGTGGGGGTGTTGCGTGTTGCGTGTGTGTTTCACTGTTTTTTCCCTCCCTCCTCCCCTGTGTCGTAGGTGCAGTACTCACAGTGGTCTTCGCCTCCGGCGATCGTTCTCCTGGTAGAGGAGCAAGAAGATAAAGGCTGGTAAAATGTGGAGCCCTGGATCCATGGCGTCCTGGTTCCTTGTGGGGTGTGTAGAGGTGAGCCTTTTCCCTTTGAAGTCCTGTTTCCGCTGTGTTTTTGTTCACGGTGAATCCGCCCCGGAAAAGGTGGCGGATTGGTAGGTTGTAATCCTATGGGCGGTACATTGTCCTCCGCCTGTCTGTTGGCGGTGACCGGCGCTGTGTTTGTTTATACCGCCGTGGCGGTCGGAGTGTTAAAGTGGCTGTCTATGTTGGCAGTTTCCGCCACGGTCGTAATTCCATTTTTTTTACCGCTGGCCTGTTGGCAGTCTTACCGCCGCTTTAACACCGACCACGAGGGTTGTAATGACCACCTTTATGTCCATTCTTTCCCAAATGGTTCAGTAAGGCAATTGTGTCATACCTGCAGTCATCTTTTGTTCTGGACGCAATTAACAAATCATCAATGTACTGTACTACAGTCGAACTGTAACTCAAATGACTCCAAATCCTTCTTCAATATCTGATTGAAGATGGAAGGCAACTCAGAAAACCCTTGAGGAATTCTGCACCAACTGTAAACCTTATCCAGGAATTTGAAACTGAAATGAAATTGTCTATCCTCATGAATAGGCACCGAAAAGAATGCTTGAGACAGGTCTACAACTGAGAACCACTCTGCATCACATGGAACCTGAAACATGATCACAGCTGGATTTGGCACTATGGGGCAACATTTTACCACAATCTTGTTTATTTTCCTCAAGTCTTGCACAATTCGAACTTTTTCACAAGGCTTTTTCAGACCCATTATTGGTGAATTACACGGGCTACTCAGCACTTCTTTCAGAACCCCTTGATTCACAAAGTCCGCAATTATTTGTGCTACTTGAATGAGGACATCTTGTGCCATGTGGTACTGTGGTACCTGGTGAAACACTGCATTTGGCTTTATCTCTACTTTAACCGATTCTACTCCTTTTATTAGTCCCACTTCCTTTCCTGACGGGGCCCACACTTTCTCTGTCACTGTTTCCTGCAACTCAGGTGGTAAGTCAGTCACTGTAAGCATCGGGAATGAGGTTATCAAAGGGTATTCCTCATTTGCGGTCTCCGTCTCTAACTCTGGAAACTGACCATCATCTCCTTCATCATCACTGTTTGTCTGCCCCTCAATCCCTTCATTAGAACAGGTAATCGAACACCTTGTTTTGCACAGTAAGGGGCTCATTCCTACATTGGCAAGCGGGAACCGCCACTTGGCCGCTCTGCGGTCAAAAGACCGCGGAGGCCATTCTGGCTTTCCCGCTGGGCCGGCGGGTGCCCGCCAAGGGAGCGCCCACCAAGGGAGCACCCGTCGGCCCAGCGGGAAAGGCCCTGCAACCCAGAAGCCGGCTCCGAATGGAGCGGCGGTGTTGCAGGGGTGCAACGTGTGCAGTTGCACCCGTCGCAATTTTCACTGTCTGCTATGCAGACAGTGAAAATCATGCTGGGGCCCTGTTAGGGGGCCCCTGCACTGCCCATGCCAGTGGCATCGGCAGTGCAGGGGCCCCCAGGGGCCCCACGACACCCGTTCCCGCCATCCTGTTCCTGGCGGTAAAAACCGCCAGGAACAGGATGGCGGGAAGGGGGTCGGAATCTCCATGGCGTCAGCCCAGACAGGGGATCCCCTTTTCTGACAGAATGGGCAGGAAAGCACCGCCAGCCTGTTGGCGGTGCTTTCCGTCGGTCACGGCCCTGGCGGTTTTTACCGCCAGGGTCGGAATGACCCCCTAAGTCTCTTCCCAGTAAGGATACGGGACTCGAGTCACAGACTACAAATTTGGGTAATCCCTGGAAGTTAGCAATCTCAACTTGGACCGGATCTGTAATTGGATTTGTCAGGAACTGATTTGCTACTCCTACCACCCTTATGGTACGCCACGAAAGTGGTAATTTCGGAACCTCTGCACTTCTGACTGTAGAGCTTGTAGCTCCTGTATCAACTAGGAAAGAAACCTTATGACCCATCACCCTTCCCTCTACATAGGGTCCCCTCTGGTCTGCTTTAAGGGATGCTGCAAGCCTGCACTCCTCACTGTCTGAACAATCATCCGACCATTCATTGTTTATTCCATCCTCACCACGCAATGGGAACTGTTGTACTGTGTTATTTTGACTCATTGTTTGACCTGTGACCTGTTGAGGAAGCATCACCTGTTGCTGTCCCATTGGAGCTAATGGTATCTGCATTTGCTGTCTAGGTACCATGGGAATACGCTGTTGTGCCTGCTGCATTTGTGCTGATTGAACACGTGGCATTTGCATCTGCTGCACAGGTTGGAGACCCTGCATCTGCACCACGTTATTCTGAAAATGTTGAGTCTGACCCCTCACTTTTGGACCCCTCACATTTTGAAATGCACCGACATCATTGCTTTGTTGAACAACACCATCCTGCACCACCATTGGGCATTCCCGCTTCCAATGCCCCACGGCCCCGCACACGTGACATGGTGACACCTTTTTCATCGCCTGCACATCATTTTGAACCACAACAGTATTTATATCTGGACCACGGTTCAAGTCCCCGACCTCTTGGTTGTGCCTGAAACATTCCATTCCCCTGCGGTTGTTGCTGTACCACGTGCTGTATTCCATTTCCCTGCATTCCTGCTTGTGCTGCCTTAATCTGCATCACCATCACCTTCTCTTTCAACTTTCTTTGTTTCAACTCAATCTCGTCACTACAGTATTTCGCAGACTGCAATACCTCATCAATCGACTTTGCTTGCCAACAGATCAAGTGATTCTTAATCATCTGGCTAATCTCTGGTCTCAGCCCTTCAACAAACCTGAACACAAGATGATTCATGTCTTTCGGCTCAATGACCTCAGTGCCACTGTAGTGTTTAAATGCTTTCAACAATCTCTCATAGTAAGCATGAATCGACTCTTTGGCCTCCTGTGATGTTCGATCAATTTTCTGCCAATCAATTACTTTCTGCGACACTTTCTGCTTCAAAAACTCAATCACTTTATGATAATACCTCATCACTTCTGCAGACGGTGCTCCAGTCACCTTATCCCTTGCCGGCTCTTCTGTCGGCCAATCTACGCCCCTCTTGCACTCAAGCCATAAGTCAGGTGGAACTATAATCTCAAACAGGGTATTCAAGTCTTCCCAGAGACATTTTGCAAGCTTCACAAACCTGCCCATCTGCTGGTACCATTCTATTGGCTTTTCTCTCAACCTGGGATAATCATTTGTGAATGACAGGATGTCACCCCTAGACCATGGTACATGGACTAGAACCCCTCCAGCTGTTTCTCTCATTGGTAACATTTTTATTGTGCGGCTTTCGCCTGCTTTGGTTCCGGACCATCATCTTTCTCTTTATCTCTCTTCTTTGCCCATCTGCCTTCCCATTTCTCTAAGGCTCCCCAAATTTGAGCACTTTGCAGTATTTCTTTAAGATGTGATTTCATTCCAGTTGATCTCATGTGATTAAAATCTTTAGACTCAAAGTCTAATCTGTAGCTTTTTTTCAAATATTTATTACTTTCAATGATTATGCCGTATTTATCCGCCAGGTTTGCCAACCTCTGATGCACCTTGCTCACTTCTTTAGTTATTTTGGGGCACAGATACCTCAATTCTGCTTCCGTGTATGACTCTAGTCTGTTCACTCCCATTGTTCCTTCCACTAGTTCCATGGCTTCTACACCCAGTCTCACAAAATTCAGGTATTCTTCCCTTTCTGACCTCTCTGCGGTCACTGTAGTACTCTGCGGAGTGTTGAGTTTGTCTAATCACTCGTTCAATTGTTGCGCTGTTAAGCCTTGCAACTAAATATTTCCAGACTGCGCCATTGGTGTCTGTGTCGTATTTGTACTCATTCCCTGTGGGGTTAGTGTTCCCAACGTGCTTGCCTCATTGTCTCCAAAGGAACCCCAATTGGAATAAAGTCTAACAAGGATCTAGATGTTTCGACTGTCTGTTCTCCCTGCAAGTGTCATATGGACCCTCCTCTTATTGCCTCTTGGGTCATTACTCCCTGATCACATACGCCAGGCTTACCTTGCGTATACAGAGGTACTGGTGGACCAACAGTAATTGGCAATGATATAGCAGCTGGTGTCTGACCAAGTCCCAAACCCTGTGGAGCATTAACTCCCATAGCTTGATTCATCATTGGTGCTGTAGCTACTGACTGCGGTCCTGCAACTGAAGTGTAACTCGGAACCAGCTGTTGCTGCGGCTGGGGTATTAATTGCGGAGTTGGCTCAATCTGCACTAACTTTGATCTCGTGTATACCGGATCAGGCGGCACCATCAGACTCGTAGTTGTTTCTAATACTGGAACATCAGGATAAATCCTTTGAATCTGTGGTGGCTACAACTGTATCTGTGTGTCTGGCGCAGTGGGTACACTGACACCATTCTGTATTAAAACTGTATCACTTGTCTGCACTGTATTTGAGATTTCCTTATTTTGTGCCGGGTATCAGAACTCACACTAGTGCTCTGTACGTTATCATTTATGGCATATGTTGGCGGGCGATCATGTAACAACTGATTAAGAAACTCTTCATAGTCTGAATCATCTGCGTCTACCCAAGACCTCTGAGTCTCTTTTGGCTTACTAGAGCCCTTGTCTGTCTTACAAGTGGCTTTCTTTCCCGGTGTCTCATCTTCTTGTGTTATTGCCGAAAAATGTTTAAGTCCCTCAACTATTCCCCTTCTCCACATCTTGGTATCATTATCCCATCTAGCCTCAGCTAAAGTCTTTTCTGCTCTTTTCATTCTCCTTTCAAATTTCTGATGTCTCTGTCGTATGGCCATGAAATCCCAGATTGATGATGCCTCATACTGAGCTGGTCTCGGAGGCGGTTTTTGCACACTTAGGGCCATATTTATACTTTTTGATGCAAAGCTGCGCCCCTGCAGTTTTGCGTAATTTTTTTTACCGCCGGCTAACGCCATTTCGATGCGCCGTACAGGCGTCAAATTTATACTTTGGCGCACGGCGGCGCAATCAACAGGTGGGAGTCATTTTTTTTTACGCACATCTTGGTGTCAAGTCGTAAAGGAAAACGACGTTAACGCAACGTAAATTACTGTCGGTCGATTTACGACAGCGCAACCCGGAAAGCGCTGTTTTTCTTTTAACGCA
The DNA here is from genome assembly GCF_031143425.1 of Pleurodeles waltl. Classification (NCBI taxonomy): domain Eukaryota; kingdom Metazoa; phylum Chordata; class Amphibia; order Caudata; family Salamandridae; genus Pleurodeles; species Pleurodeles waltl. Next base: position 235,663,859 of record NC_090443.1, on the reverse strand, counting down.
ATAGTCTCAAAAATACCCGCGAACACTGCCCTTTCAGCAGAGGAGAGCCAAAATGGATCCCAGATGCCACTACAGACCCCAGGAAGATGACAGCAGACCAGGAACCAGCCAGGATGATCCATACAGGAACCAGGACACATATAGAAAAAAAAGAAAGTGTCGCTTCAGTGCAGAGGAGCAGGAAATCCTGGTTAAAGAGGTGACGGAACACCAGCACCAACTGTTCATCACCTCTAAGTTGCCAATCAGTAGGAGAGAGGCCATATGGCAACAAATTGTTGACAAGATCAACAGTGTGGCTGAAGTACGCAGGACAGTCACCGAGTGTAAGAAATGCTGGCATGACTGCAAACGTAGGACAAAGGAAAAAATGGCCAGGAACTGGAAGGCAGCACTGCAGACAGGAGGTGGGAGTCCAGCACACCAGGAGGCCCTGGACCACATGGAGGAGATGGTCGCAGCCGTCATCCCTGAGGAGATCGTCACAGGGATTCAAGGACAGGACAGTGCAGACTACCACGAGACAGCGCACATGCAGGGTAAGTCGCATGGGGAATTATAATGCAATAATGTTGACTGTAAGCATACCTACTACACATTGCATGTAAGTCAGCATATACATGGAGTGGCATGGGTAAAGGGGCACGGCAGGGGGGCATGCCCTGCACATACAGAAGCTGGGGCACAACATAACACAACACCAACAACAGTCCCATGGGGGCATCCTGTCATGACAACAATGGAGCTAAGGGAAAGCCTCGACAGGAGGGAAGGCCACTACGCCAAACTTACATCCTGGCACTCGTCAGCCAAAATATCTCCTACATCAACTAGGGCCCTATCAGCAATCCACTAGCCAAAACAACAACTGCAATGTAACTGCAACAACAGTTGACACTAACACCTCTGATCTCTGTGCAGCTATAGTAGCCAATGGCAGTAACCTCCCCATGGAACATACATACCTAAATTAGGGGGTGAGGATGACATCTGCAACAATCTCCTGAAACAAGACAAAGGCCCCAGTACACTCATATGGCAATGCCCATAGTTGTCACATACATCAGCCAAAGTAAACAGCAATAGGAGCGACACAGCACTAAGGACACACACATGCTGCATATGTCAGGGTCCTTCACGTGCCTGGCTAACAAGGCAACATCACAAATGTTATACTGCTCAGACAACAGCATTGAGGAGGGGACACATGCAACTGGTCACTGAAATACACCTGCACAGTCAGAGGACAAAATAGGACATTGATACGATAAACAGGGCAATCCAATTAAACACACATTACCCAACATCAGGAGGACACATTAACAATGTCTACATCCATATCACATCATAACATTGCCATGCATAGGATATGCCACATGTCAATTACAATTAAGTCAATGTGAACAATCAGGGATTGGGGCAGGTCCTGAGAGGCAAGTGTGCTGCCAGGGCAATCAGAACACCCACAGCCAGTGAAAGGTCTCACCATAAGAATAGATATACACGGAGGGTCGAGTAGGACAAAAAGATGGCTATTCCCTATTTGGTACAAAGCAACACCTAGAGGCAATTAGGCAGACAAGTCTGATAACTCAATATCATACATGTGACACACAGGTGGGCCATAGGCCTATAACAATGCCCATATGAAGGACAGCAGATATCAATGCCAAACAAGATCACAAAGTAAATTCATCAAAAGGCTGGCATGTTACGTCAAAATTGTCAATTGCACCCTGTTTCAGTGCAGAGGAACATGGATCTCCTGCCGATATGCCTGTCCCAGATTTCCCTGATGACATGGATGACGAGCCCATAAACATTCCCCAGGAGACCATCCAAAAGGTCCTTGAAACCCTCCGGACCCCACCTTCAGTCACAAGGAGGAGCACAGAGCAAGCAGCCATCACAGAAGAACCACCCACCACCCCAATTGCAAGACCTGCCAGCTCCTACACAGCTGAGGACTCTGACGACACTGGCACCAGCTTTGAAAGAACTGTAGTTGGAGTACAGCGGGAGCTGGCCAAGGAGGTGCGGGTGGGGATGCAAAATATGGCAGCCAGCCTTGAGGGGGTGCGTGATGTCATCTGCAGATCAGGCAGCAGCTATGCAAGCCCTAACATCCATACTGCAAGGACTACAAGAAACTATAAAGGAATTCACCACTGCAGTAAGGGAGTTGCCACAACACCTCGCACCCCAAACTTTCCACTGCATGCACGAATGCAATCATGACTCCCTCAGGGCCGACCTGGCTGCCTACCATCGTGATGTAGCTGCTATTCTCAAAAACCAGCAGGCCCTCCTTGCTGCAGTACTGCCCTTAAGACCTTCACAGGGAGAAGCCACCTTGATGTCTGAGTCCACGTCTTCTAACACTGAGGTGTGTGTTGCCCCTTCACAACCAACAACAACAAGGACAAAGCAGGCAACACACACATCAGAAGAAGAAGACATGGAACAGATCACATTCACACAGAAGAGTACCCGGAAGCACTAGTCCCTGCACCATGGCCTACATTGACCAAGGTCCTACGTTTTGTCAAATGCCAGTCTCACTACAACTATACTCAATGACTGTTCTGCTAACCACTGTATGACTTGTCAGCATTGCCAGTGAATGTCTCTCTCCTACTAATCGGCAAATCCTGTCCCTCTGCACTGTCTGTAACATCACCCCAGCATGTCAGGAGCATCATTCACACCCCTTCTGTAGGATCACCATGTAAGAATGCACTAGAACGGAATCAGCAAACATGGACAATGTACATTTTGCACTATAGCACCTATCAATAAATAGCACTTGCACACCTAATATGTCTCTGTGTAATTTGACACATCAACTGTGCAGTAGATAACTCTAAAGTGCCTGTGTGACAACCATGTAGCTTGTCAATACAACTGTCCTGACATCATGTAGTCAGATACATCTGTGCAGTGGCCAGGATTGCATCATAGCCTGAGCATCCTGAGGAGAATAACTGATGAAGGGACAAACCACACACAATCATGCTGTGTTGGACAGAATAATGCTCCATCAATAGCAATCAAAGTCAACTAATGGTGGCTGATAAATGTGGGTACCATGCAATACTAAAACATCAAATTATGCAGTCTAATCTAAGCAAACACAACTAAACACAGCATCAATCACCCTTTCTGAGTATACTTCCAAGAAGGGAAGTCATGCTGAATTTTTGCACACATGATCTATGTCAGTAATGAAGACAAGAAGACAAGAGTGTTAACAACACCTCATCTACAAAGATGTCCCTGAACATCACACTGCAGTCCGACCTAATAAATTACCCACAATACCAAGTCTGGAAGCACACTTTGTGATGTAGAAAACATACTAATCAACACAAATTGTTTGTGATCCATGTAAACTACATATGGTGGTTCTATCAAATGGTGGATACTTACCAAGTTAGCACAGGGGTAGCTGCCATTTTAAACCTCTTTTTTCTTCGGTGTGTAGCATAGGACACAAATGTCATAGAACAACAATCACCTACACTGATGTCATGGCCATGATCAAGTAGCAGTTAACACATAATGCAAAGGGTTAACTATATATTTATTCATATGTATTCACACCAGAGGCAACTAAGGGAAAAGTCATACCTACACTAATCTAATGTGATTACTCCTAACCCACAACTGTCCCTAACTAACCTAAGCTAAACTTACTATACACATATAACGAATTGATCTAAACATCAACCCCCACCCACCATTATGAGACAGGACACATGCAGGACAACACATACTAACCTACACACATACTATACTATCCTAAACAATCATATATTTTTTTGTTTTTTGTTTTTAATTTTTTTTATATATATATATATTTTTTTTAATCAGACAGGAATCCCAACATTGACCGCCACCCACCCACCCACACACTCAAAAATGAAAAATAGAAAGAATAAGGACCCCCCACCCTCCTCCCTAACACTAACTAAGCTAACAACCTATACTAACCTAACACTAATCCCCAAAACCCACCTATCATGATAAAAAGGAAAGAGGAGAGAGGGGAGGGATAAATTAAAATAGACCATATAAGTCCTAGAGGTTGGCCTTCCGTAGGGTCCGCCTGATGGACCTGACCCGCTTCTTTATGTACGCCACATCCTGGCTCAGCTTGTTCACCTTTCGAATGAACTTGTCTATTTTCCGGTCTAAAGCCTGGAATGCCGCAGGGTCAATTGGAGGTGCTGCTGCTGTCTGTGTGCTGGCAGAGGTGCTCTGTGTGGGAGTTGTTTGTAGCCCACTGGACTGTCCTGCAGCTCTGATATTGCTGGGTCCAGGTCGTGCTGCAGAGGCAGGGACAACTGTCCCCGCCGTTGCTGGGGCCACTTGGGGAGAACTGGTGGTTGTGGTGGTGGTGGCTGTAGTGGGCAATGTTGGGCCACCCTGTGGTGAGGCCCACCATGCTCCGGAGGCCCGATCCGCCTGGTATTTTCGGGCCATCCGTCGGAACCCCGACTGCACCTGCAGGATGTGCCGGTATCTCATGGCCCGCCTTTCAAAATCATGCCTCTGTGCGGCACTCATGTTTGCAGCTGTGAAGAGAAAGGGCAACTATTTACCATAGGAAATGCATTGGGTGGAATAGCACAATGGGTCAATTGGAAATTACTTTTACTGTAGTTGTAACAGCTCATATCACCACATAGATCATTGAAAGTCTCAGAGGAAGTACATGGGAAGCCTGTATACAAAGGGCATCTCACACCTAGCAAATACATGTCTGTACATGATGGGTGACATCAGCCTAAACTTCTCATCAAAATAATTAGTAATGTAGCTGACATTATGGCTGCACCTCCTACGCCTATTGCCTTGACTACATATGTCAGTGTATGTGATAACAATCACAACCCTCAATATCTGCGATTTGTAATTGGATTTGCTAGTAAAGAACTCATGCGCCATAACCGAGTGTGTACACTAGGTTCAAAACAAAGTTTCAAATGGTCACAAGTATGTGTAACATACTGGTTGCTACAGTCCTAGGTACCCTATTCCCAAACACATGGCAGTCTTTGAGGGGTGGGTGGGAAGAACATCCAACAATCCCATAATCAATGCACACCCAGGAGTGTATAGAAAGCTCAACAAGATTTTGCCTCCACACACACAACACCAGTGAAGGGGTAGCAAGAAATCGGAGTCAGCTAAACCTTGTCCTATTCACTGTCCACACATGTCAAAATGTACTGACTTAGGCCAACATCACATACTACCAGTGAGGCATATTTTTCTACAGACACAGAGGAGCAAGGAAACCCTTGATCATGAGTAGAATGTACACCTAGGCCATTGCACTCTAGTCCCACACACTTCTAGTACAACTTGTGGAAGTACATGCCCCCGGAAGATCCAACCTACAGTGTACTCAGTCCATCATTAACTAGGGAAGCAGCAGATTTCAGACAAGCCTTTTGCAGAAGCTATCAGGGAGAATGTCAGTCTGAAATGCAGAGTCAGTCCGAGACATGTCCCAGAGCAACTCTTACATTAACCAGTGTATTCCAAATGACTCACCCCATTCCCCATAGAAGCCCTACTGGAATTGCCTACAGACCCAAAATCTGAGACCTGGATAAGCGTAGGTCAACTCAAAATGAAGTGATAACTGAAATCCCACTAATGGAACAATACTAATGAATGGGCAGCGCTTCAAACCTTGAATTCTGTTGAACACACAGTAGTCCATCATGCATCACCAGCAAACATTAAAAATAGCACACATGCAACACTCACTGTAGGTGTCGGGGTCCTCACAATGAGCCACCTCTCCCACTGTGTACGGTGCAGGTCCACCTGTAAAGCATGGAAGGAAGAATATACTCAGAATCCGTGCACTGACAAACAATTGCAATTACAAAGACAATGTGAGAATATGACATGAGTAATGAAACACTTTCACACATGCTCATACTGCATGGAATTATTCATGAGCAACATTTACATTGGATGAGTCTCCTGCTACAGTTACACACCCTACTACACACATGCAGTGGCCTGGACAGTCATGTGGTGGCAAAGATGCACCTCCATTAGTATGCCCCAACAATATAGGGGTGCATTCATCTCATCATGTGCATCCAAGAGAGACATCCAAAAGCTGGTTACTTGAGGGCTGCATGACCTCTCAAACTCAAACAGCCTATGTGGTCATTTTCCATACACACCAACCAGACACACATGTGACATATGTGTGGACATCATTGCTAACTTCAATTGACGTGAAGGCAGCACTCATTTATAGCATCATGTAGGGTTTACAAATGTCAGTATAGCTATGGCGTCTACATATGTAGATATGATGTTTCAACATCCATTTTTCACTGGCTATTGTGACCTGTAGAGTCCTAATTGAGTCATTAATGTGTTGCTTGTCTGACACAAAGGCAGCACTACGTTACATACTGCTACAGGCAGCCGGTAAGTGTAGAAAACATGAGCTACCTGACTGCTAGCATTTGTTTTCCTTCACATTGTGCATCAATTACCCAGTAGGTTTCCCTAGCATTACACACAGTCAGCTACTTATCTGGCAGATTGGGTAACAATCATCACATGTCGCCACACAGCTTTAAATTGTGCACATGTAATTGATCTGTACTCACCAACATGGCCACCAATCCTGATTCCCAGGTGGTCCAGCAGATCTTGCTCCCTGGATATCAGATCAGCCCAGCGGTGCTTCAGTTGATGGTCATTCCTTAGGCTACCATATACACGGACCAAGTGATGGCGCACCTTCCCCCACCGGACTTTACGGGCCTCTGTGTGATACCCCTGTATCACCCTACCTCCAGCCTCCAGCATGAGTGGGAGGAAATGGCAAACAAGCCATATAAATCCCCCCAATTCCTCCTCACCCATCCTGGAAAGCCGTGGCCTACCAGACATGTCAGCACTGACAAGGGGGAAAAAGTTGTAGAAAAAGGAAAAGGGGGAAATGGGGAAAGGTAGAGTGGTGAAATACAAAGAAAACTTAAGAAGAAGAGCCCAACTAACCCCTATATTACAGTACCCACAACAGACTCCCACAGACAATAAATAAAACACTGGACTTGACAAAATAATACAACACAGACTCAGACAGTATTCAACAACAAGACAATGATGACAAAAGCACAATTGAGATGGTACACTGGACACAAAAGCACTAATACACAGGACAACACTTTCCACACAGCCACACAGTCTAGAATAATCTGAGACTGCAAAGTGAAAGTGAAAGTACACCCACTGTACAGATTGTGTAAACAGGATATCCTATTACATCACATCCTGCATAAAATGGCCGCCGTTTTTTCCCGCTATGCGTAATTTTTTCACGCATACAGCTTGTGTGTCATATTTTTTGACGCATAGGAGTGCACATAATGCAGAGTCAAAAAAAAATTCTTCATTGGACTATTATATTTGTTTGAGGCTTATTTTACAGTTGTAGAGTTGAAAATTAAGCCGCTGGAAAATAAGATATCTAACTATGAAAAATAATTTTGACTCTGCATTATCTGCACTCCTGTGCATCAAAAATTATGACGCACAAGCTGTATGCGAGGAAATATGACGCATTATGGAAAAAAATGGAGGCCATGTTATGCAGGATATTATGATATCTATTTTTGAAATTATTTTTTGACTCTGCATTATCTGCACTCCTGTGCGTCAAAAATTATGACGCACAAGCTGTATGCATGGAACTATGACGCATTATGACAAATATGTCTTTCATTTGTCAACTTGTGAAATTAATTTTGTCATGACCAAACGGTGCTAAGTGATACACAATTGGGGTTAGCTATGGCAAATGTCCCTTATAGGATGTATAGAAGGTATTCACAGTGCAATAGTAATGATTGGTCAGAATGGATATTACTCATAATTGTACACATATGTGGGTAATTGCTGATGGCTATTTTCAAAATATGAATGGGATACCAGGATGTATTCCTTAGCAAAAATATGTCCACATTTATCACGGTAATCAAAATTATATAAAGGCCAAATAGGTAGTGCAATTGTCGCCTACACTTTATAAGGGGGTAACCATGTCCTCATTACGTGTTAATGTATCTTAAATGTGTTTTACTTTTGACATGTAGGGCACACATGCGCCTTATGCATGTGTGTGCTTCACATGTGCATAGATAATGTCTATTTGGGGGGCAGTAGAGGTGGACTTAGGCCCCCAGCACCATAAGGTTTGCTCTTCCAGACTTGCAAATTTATCCAAGGGTTTCCCAAATTCAGTAATGCTAAACCTTCAGCAGCAGGCTCATGGAAGCAAATAGGGTATGATTCACTGTTTGCCATTCTGTAATCCCATTTGCCCATTTTACGTTTGCCCTATTGATTCTTTGGAGAAATCTGACCTACCATTTTGCATTGATATTTTTTGCAAAATCTCAACGTTCCTCATGTCCTGATAGCAAATAGGTTGTTGATGTATGTGGCCCTTTATGCATTACCTGGTTTAGTGGCATGTTTCATTCGTCCTGCTAGGTTACAACTGGGACACTACTGTGATCGGCTGCTTGCAAATATTTTGTTTATTGGATGGTACATGTACATGTGTGTGGTCCAATATTGATACAGTATCAACTGTAAAAAAAATAAAAATATTCGGTAAAAATAATCAAGACATTCTATTGATATGGGGGGTGATTTTAACATCCATCCGTGTAAAGAAATTTCAGATAAGATATGTGGTTGTGACTCGGAAGGTATAGGTGCAAGCCTCCACTTCTCTCATAACACTCAAGGAGAGGAAATGAATTTACTGACTCAAACCTACAACCTATCCTTTGTAAATGAACTAGTTTTGGCCGATCCACAGTTCAAACCAACGTACAACGGAAGGGGCGCAAATACAGTGATCGATTATGTCCTAATGTCCATTCACTTCACTCACTACCTTACAAACTATACCTTGCACGACATCGCAATTAGTGATCACTACCCCCAGAGCATGAATCTCCTACTATCTCCCCTTTTAGTAGTTAGGGAAGATAGTATTATACTGGTAGATGATATTGAACTGGCCCAGCGCAATGGATACCCTATGAAGTGGGCCCAGACAGACCCCAACTCTTTATTGAAACAGGTAATACGCCAATGTAAACATGCTTTTGCAGACTGTCTAAGAGAGAACCCACACCCAGGGCAATGTCTAAGTGCGTTCACAACGATTACGCAAACTATAAAAGAAGCCCTCACTATTAAAAGCAGTAAGGTAGAGAATAAAAAGATGCACGGATGGTTTGACCATAACTGCACCCAAGCGCATAAGAGGCTGAAAAAGGCCATAAATGCCCCAAAAAGGTCCTCGAGTGACATACGCAAATGGAGACAGGAATACAAGACAGCAATAAAGGAAAGGAAATTGACTATAAAAACAAACTTGTGGGAAACACTCCATATAGCAAGTCGCAAGAAAGATAATATACTTTTCTGACAGACAATAAACTCCCCCATGCTAGGGGACAGTGACATTCCTAGGATGGAACTTGCTATCTCCGAAGAAGACTGGGTAGCACACTTCTCTAATATATATTCACTGACGAGTAATACATTAGACCATACACATGACCATGACGCACAGGAAGGTCCGCGCCCAGTCATTACCCCCCAATTTAGTCTTCAGGAGGTAGAGGAAGCTATAATAGAAAGTAAATCAGGGAAAGCGCCAGGTCCTGATGGTGTTCCGATCGATATTTTCAAGGCCAATATTGAGCTGTGGGGGCCTGTACTGACGCAGACATTGAGGGCTATCTGCACATGCGGACCCCTACCATCGTGGAGAGATTCTAACATAATCCCAATATATAAAAAGGGTGACTGCCTTAATCCAGCCTGTTACAGGCCAATCTCCCTGCTGGACACAACAGCTAAACTAGCAGGGAGAATAATTCTGAATAGGCTGCAAACATGGGCAGAGGAAAAGAACGTTTTATCCCCGGTCCAGTATGGATTCCGGAAAGGAATCGGAACAGTGGAACAAAGTCTAAATCTAAGTCTCATTATTGCAAAGTATACCAAGATCAGATCGGGCAACCTGTACCTGGCCTTTATTGACTTATCATCAGCCTTCGACTGTGTAATCCATGATAAACTATGGGATATTTTAAACAGCATGGGGGTGGAACGGGCCTTAATTCAATTTATTCGCAAAATGTACACAGGGAGCAGAGCAAGAGTGAGGTACAGCCTAAAAGGGGAATGTACTCGCCCCTTTGGTCTACATAGAGGAGTGCGCCAAGGCTGCGTTCTTGCTCCGTTCCTGTTTTCCATGTATATAAACAATTTAGACAATGAATTGGCCACTAGGTGTAACGATCTACCCCAAATAGATAATCGATCTGTTCCAGCATTACTTTATGCAGACGGCGCAGTACTAATGGCCAGGACCCCAATAGCTCTCCAGAAACTCCTAACAACCTGCATTACATACATGACACAGCTGGGACTCACTGTCAACTGCTCCAAAACTTTTATCATGAACTGCGGGGGGAAGCGCAGCAAGTTTTACAACATCACTATTGCAGATAGCAAGGTCGAAATCGTGCAAAGCTTTTCATACTTGGGCATAACACTTGATAAGCTGGGTTCTTGGGCCAACTGCAGGAAGACGAAGAGAATGCACCTGATCAAAACAACAATGGCACTACGACTCTTCTCCAAAAGGCTTAGGGGGATCACACCACCTAATATGGTAAAGATCTATAAATCCAAGTGTATTCCAGCTGTTACGTATGGGGCAGGAATTTGGGGCCATACGAACTGTGATCTAGTCCAGACTGTGGAAAATTATTTCCTACGACACTTGTTGAGGGTACCAAAAGGCACTTCATCGTACGTCACACACTCGGAACTTGGGGTTCCCTATATTGCAGACTTGATAAAGATTCAGCCATTGTTATTATGGCATAAAGTCTGGACCTCGGAACACACTAGTTTTAATAAGGCCATCCTGTCCGACTGTACGAAGTCATTATACTCATCAAGGGTACCATGGTTAAAATACATCATGACCTTTTTTGGAAAATTGGGCATTAAAGACTACTATACAAACCCTGTCTCGTTGCAGAAGATATCTAGGAAAGACCTGAGTAAACTGGCATTAAAACATCTAGAAGACATACGTTGGGGTGTGGAATCCCAAAAAACTTCAGTCATTCACAACCAAATCATTTTGACGGCTGAGGGCATGCAGCCCTACTTGACAAATATGGTTCTCTCTCGCCACCGTTATGTTCTTACCAGACTCAGGCTAGATACGTTTCACTGCCTAGTTTCATTCCCAACTATGAACGATTGGTCCACCTTGATAAAACCATGCCCATGTGATGCAAAAACACTGCAATCCACAATCCATGTGGTTTTATTTTGTAATTTCTACGCCTACCAGAGGAAGCGCCTAGTTGTCCCACTTTTAAGGAAAATCAATCTCCCCCAATGTCGCACAGCCTACGCCTGTCTCCAGTCACTATCTTCTTTAGAGACATGTGGGATCTTATCTAATTTTTTATGTTCTGTATTAAAGATAAGGAAATCCATGGAGGATGCAACCGAAATATAATCTACTGTGATAGATCTCTTTTATTGCTGTGTGTTCTTATCACATTTTTATTTGTTTTACCTACTTGACTTTTTATTGTATATTGAAATGTATGTACCATAACTGGAGATCTTTTTATGATTGTTATGTCTTTTACGACTTGATGAAAGTCGAATAATGATTTTGTAAAAAAAAAAAAAAAAAAAACTGTCAGGGTGTATGTTGTCACTGTAACTTCCAGGTCTCCTCATGAGTTAGTGGCAGCTAATCTTGTTTCTATTGGGTATTGTTTGTAGCAACATTTGAGAGAAGCCATTGAGGACATGGTCACCTACACATGGATGGTCCCACCCTGTCACTGAAAACGTGTAATGAGACTTTCAACTGGGCAAACTTGGTGTGCTGAGTGAGAGAATGTCTCAGGTGTTTGGATCCGGCATGTGTCATTGCAACATTTGTACTCCAGTTGGCCTCTGTGGATGGTAATGTATCAGGAAACATCATAGCCTCTGTGCAGAAGTAAATGGCTGGAATTCAACACACACGACTCATCTTTATCATCTGAACAATGTTACTCAGCGTTTGAACAGTCAGGGTCCTCATATGTGTTGACTTTTCATGGACATTATCTGAGGTTGCTGGTTTTGATGGAGGCCATTTACACCATCATACACTATGGTCCTGGGCCACTGTCACACTTTGTAGTTTAGGCATTAATGAGGGCCAGACAACTGAAGGGCCAAGATTTGGCTATTCAAGGGCACTGTCACAAATCGGATGCAAATAACAGTCAGATGATGCAATACTATGTATTTGAGTATACATTGATGAGGCTAATGACAAATTAGTGTCTGAGGTACAAGAGGTTTTGGACAGCACGTGTGGTCCATAGGTGGACCCCAGGTATCTGTAGAGTGACCCACGGACAGGTGCCAGTCAGGCTGACAGGATGCTGGGTCAATCAGGAGCAAGTTCTTTCAGTAATTACATGATCAAGTGTTCTGACTAGGACTGGTCGGAGGGAGCAGTAGACAGTTGAGATGTCACACTGTGTATGTCCTGTGTTGTTTTGAAGGTGACACATGAACCCTGATAAAGTTTTCTACGGCAACATTAGTGTCAAAGCTTAATGATGTAATAGCTCAAATTCAAACATGTATGCTGTAGGAGGCATCAGCAGGGACGGGGCATGTACATTTGGGTGGTGTGCATGGAGGGGATCACTGGTGTGGCCTTCATCTGTATCTCACTAGTCCTGTTGGATGGGATTGCTGATAAATAGCCTACAGTACCTTTCACAGAAGAATCAATCTACAGGTGATACCAGGCCTTATAAACTCCAAGCCAGTGTATTATATGAGCTGAGTTCCATGCAGTGAGATGGTACTATGACAATGGTAGGCATAGGAAAGGGTGCAGCACACTGGATGACTCTTGTGAGTGTGTGTGTGTAGATGAGGGAATCTCAGTGTACACAAATCGGCATTCCAGGGACCTCTTCAGACAGGTGGGGTGTGATTAGCTGCAAGTGTGTGTAATGTTTTTAGAAAAGGGCTGACATGTAGATGGGATGTGATGTGCTGGATGCTTGTCATAGGTGTAGCACTTGTGCTGTGTATGTTCTGCTTATGTGTAACTCTAGTGACAGATAGTCATTGCAATGATACTAAGTAGTTGGAATTACTGTTGACAAGAGTCTAGTACTACATTCCTGTTCCTGAAGCATTAGCATGTGAACTGCCTGATGTATGAGGCCTGTTTTCCCCTAGTTGAGTGATGGTGTTTTAGTTGTGTGCCATCTGCTGCGATGATCCATGTTTACTACATGTATGTGAGTCATATGTGTGGTCCTCAGCTATTGCCCTTCAAAGGTGAACTGTACAGGATGTCTGTCATTTACATTGTGTGTGTATTTGACCATTGTATGGTGGCCATTACATTTGTGGTGTATTTTTTTGTGTCCTGATTGTTATATCATTATTGCTCAATGAGACAACATTCTTCTTCAGATATTTCAAGCTAAAGGTGGGCAGAAATGAATAGACCAAACCATGATGTGGTGTTTGTTATCAGTGTTTATTTACAATAGTGCATTAAGTGGTGATGGTGATAATTATGAAAATAAATTATTTACAATGTGTTGGCGCCTACGCACTCCAGCAGCCGTGTTTGGTTGTTCCCCCTCCTGTTGCAGGCCAGCATCCTCCTCTTCTTCGTCTTCAGGCATTTATGGGTCTGGTTCGAGGAGGGGAATGTTCCTTTTTACACAAATGTTGTGCAATATTGCACATGTGAGTATGATCCTACAGACCATATCGGGGGAATATAGTAGGCTACCGCCAGTGATGTCAAGGCAGCTGAACCTTGACTTGAGGATCCCAAAGGTCCGCTCGACAATGCTGCGTGTCCTCTTATGGGTGTCGTTGTATGCCTGCTCTGCAGCAGTACTCGGGTTCCCAAATGGTGTAATTAGCCATGGCTGAATGCCATACCCCTGATCAGCTGAAAGAAAAACACAGAATGGGATCATGTAGATGTAGCTGGCACTATTGAAAAGACCTTTAATGGCAGTAGTTGTCTTGTGTTGTCTGTGACTCTTTTGTGTACTAATGTGCCATCCTATATTTGAAGGCTATAACATCTGCATTGTGTTGTTTCCTTGGCTGAGCAAGTGTTTGTCTGCTAACCGTTTGTCAGCAGTATGTTTTGGGATTTGCAGTACAGTGTGCCCTCCCTAGCATTGTGACTTGTGATACAGGTGTCCGTGTGTCTTTACTGAGGGTGAGATGATAGTTCCATGCACATTTACATTTGGAAGTGTTGTTAACACGTTCATATCAAAGTACCCTGTACACCCCATACCTTGAAACTTATGCAATGTATTAATGTAAAGGTCATTGTGACACTTACAATTTGCAAGGTGACATTTAGGCAACCACACTCATTAATGTCTTCACATTAGGCTGTACAGTAAATTCCAATGTGTGACAGGTTCAATGGTGACTTAAGAAACATGGCAAGTGATGTAAGGACCTCAGTGTGTTCCTGTCTAAATGATGCTGTTGTGGTGTATGTGTTGTGTGTCCTAGAGGGTTGATGTGCAGTGTGTATATAAGTAGGTTTCTGTACTTAACAACAAGTAGTCCATTGCCATACCGTCCATCCTGGAAGTGTTGGTTGATGGTGCTGTGACGGAAGATGAATGAGTCATGTACACTCCCAGGATATTTAGCGACGATGTTGCTGATCAATCCCTGGTGATCGACTATGGCCTGCACGTTGATTGAATGTGTGTGCTTCCTGTTGCGGTAGAGGTGATCTGTTGCAGCAGGTGGCACAAGGCGTACATGTGTGCAGTCGATTGCACAAAGGACGTGTGGGAAGCCACTGATGAGGTAGAACCCCTGTTTTGTTTCCTGCTGCTTCTGCAGTGTGTTAGGGAAGCAGATGTGGAGGGGTGTCAGGCGAATGATGGCATCCAGTACTTTTGGCAGAAATGCGGAGAATGATGGTTGTGATATTCCGCCAACCAGGGCACCAGTTGTTTGAAATGAGCCACTTGCCAGCAGGTGAAGTACGGCAAGCAGCTTTGTTTCTGTTGGGATGGTGCGGGGTGTCACTAAAGTGGGGGCCAACTGAAGAACCAGAACCTTATGGGCCTGGCGGCGCAGGGTACGCCTGAAATCTCCTTGGATTCACCTGCCTCAACTAACAGAGACACGGGACACTCTGTCAGGCGTAAAAGATCAGATTTTATTAGCTGCAGCTAGTACAGTTGTCCAAGAAGTACACAAGGTATGTTCTCAGGAGACTGCCACTTTACTTTGTGGCGCACAATCTTATATACCGTATAAAAACATTTATTAACTACATACACTCCCAGAACACATAGAAAGGAGCCAGTAAGAATAATGTAAAGATAGAACAGAGCCAATAGAAATGTCGGAAAACAAGACAGAACAAAGTATCAAGTGACTTAAGGTTGCCTCCCCTCCAGCTGTGTTTGTCACCCCTCCCTTGAACTAATTCATTAACCGATCCACAACGAAGTTGCATGTGGTGCGATAAGTTTGTGTGCGTTTGGAGGACAGTTGTGAAATGAGAGAATACTAGCAAAGGACAGCGAAGGCCAGACGATAAGATAAGATCGGCGGAGAATAGTGTGAGCCTACAGATAGTTGAAACAAGGATTAGAAAACCAGACAGGGATTAGTGTACTCGGTCAGACCTTAATACCAGCCTTGTAAAGATAGAGGCAGAAGACTGTTTTGAACACCATGTTGCAGAATAAGCAGAAAAGGCAGAATGGACTTCGTTCGCTGTGCTGCCTGAGTGAAGGCAACATAAAATGGCGGCGGGCCACAAAATGGCGGGTCGATACGATCGTATTAAAAAATCGAATTTCCTCAGACCCTCCTTTTGCCAGAACTCAGGCAAGATACACAAACTCATGTTAATCTGAGTCGATGTCTATGGCCAAGAGGTCATCAAGCTGTTGCTGTACCATCATTTTGATATTCTCTGTTCTTTGTGACTTGGGTTTGGGAATACATGCAGTAGCACATAGGTTGCAGACGGCAGGACCGCAGTGCATACAAAGACAACAAGAGAATATAAAAGCTAAAATTACTCCAAAGAATGTCAATACCTTCCAACCCCATTTGGACAGTAATCCCCAAAACCACTCTGAAAAGGACCAATCTCCTTCGTCCTGATGAATCGACTCGGAGATTATGTGTAACTTAGAGATAGCTTGGTATACTGTCGGAGCGTCATTAGGTATGAAAATACAGCAACTTGATCCGATCAATTTGCATACTCCACCACGATCCGCAAGAACAAAGTCTAAGGCAACACGGTTCTGCAAGGTCATAAGACGATCAGCCTGTAGTTCAGCTGTAATGTTACTTAAAGCTCCTACAGTGATGTCTATGGTGGTTTCTACGACACGAACCAATTGCCTTATATTTCTGCTGTTGGCCATTGGACCCCAGAAGGGAAGAAATCCTTTGAGGAAATCTCCTCCCTCTTGTCCTGCTGTGTCTTTCGAATCCACAATCCCTCTGCCATATCTATTTTTATGATGGTTCGCAGGAGCGGTGTATGTAGGGGGAAGAAGAAAGGCTATATAACAAGTACCAGAGAAATCAGCTGGCAACCATGTATAAGCCCTATCGTGGCAAACGAAGTATGTACCTTGAGATGGTACTAACGGCGGTGAATTCAGGGCTGAATAAACATATGTATGGGAACATAAACTTTCTCTTTGTCCGGTGTTTGGAGTTCTACCATTTACTTGCAGACAGAAATTTCCTTGTTGGGGTATGACCCGTATCGGAGGAGATTTTCCTTGCTCAATCTTATCATTGAGGCTGGAAATGTAATTAGTTATGTTCCAATTGGTATATGCTTTTCTTTCATCTATGGAAGCTTCTCTTTTTTCCATGATTTTAGCCATAGCTACCATTCCCTTTATCAATAAACTATGACTGAAATCTGAACCAACACTATGTGAACTGACAGGTTGTTTAATTTTACTTTGATATGCATTATTGAAAATGACAAAATAAGCCCAAGCGGAACCTTCATAGGAGAATGGAAGAACTAAATATGGCATTCCTTTTTCTACCGTATGTGGTATGAGTCCACACACCCAACAGTCAGTTGTATTGATCACTAACTGATGTTGATGTAACAACTGGACGAAGGAATTGTTAAAGTATTCAGTTCTTCTGATGAGTTCATGCTGGGGAAGAGTGTGAAATAGGTGCGGAGAGATAGTAGAAGAAGATGTAGAGGTAGGAGAAGAGACAACTTTTTGCTGCAGAGTAATAATGATCCAGTTTACAGATGCCAAAAGAATACACGACAATATAATGACGCATAGAGCAATACTACAACGACTACATATTTCTTTACAATTATTCTTTACATTTTTACTTTCTCTTTTATCTAATGTAGCCTCCATCTTTCTAAGTGGATGCTCACGGCAATCTTCCTCAATCACTGTAGTCACGATTATCTACCGTCCTATGACACTGTGAGGTCCTGCAGGCCTATTGCCACTTACTCAGGTCGTAACTAAGACTCCTACCGTGACCCTGCAACCGGGATAGAGTACTACATAGGAGAGAAAGTTACAAGTTCTTTGGTCTTGGTCTCAAATTATAGCGTTCTTGTCCAGAGGCAGTCTGGTTTTGAAACAATGTTCCTGGATTTGTCGTGTTCAAGCGTCGATGCGATGGCATTGCTTCTTGAAGGATGTCGTCGTCCTCTTTCTCAGAAAGTGTTCCAATTAGACGCGCATCACTGAATGGTACAAATTGCGGAACTTTCTCACTTTCAGAGTCACTGATGCCTCTACGGACCCACTGATCGAAAGGCAAGGGCAAAGGCACTTTCTTGCAGTGCAAGGCATGCACCCAGTTTTTCTTTCCTTTGACTTTAACTGCTGTTCTTGTGGTCAAAAGAACCAGGCGTGGCTCTCTCCATCTGGGCTCCAAATTTCTCTGTCGCTGGAAATTTTTCGTGCAGACCCAGTCACCTGGTCGGATGGAATGACCTGGGTCTGTAGAAGCCTCTGGTAGAGCACTCTGAACCTGTTGATGAAGAACACGCAATTTAGTTGTAAGGTCATGCAAGTAGTCAATCAACATCGGGTATGGCAAGTCTGAGTATTTCTTAGGGCGAGGAACTCCCCATACATTAGCTGGGCGACCAAATATCACTTCGTAAGGGCTAAGCCCCAAACGAGAGTGTACTGCTGTTCTGGTGGACAGAAGAGCCAATGGTAAAGCATCAGGCCAATTAAGTCCTGTGCTAGCTTGCACCTTAGCAATTTTAAGCTTCAAGGTTCCATTGTAGCATTCTACTAAACCAGCCGACTGTGGGTGATTCGCCGCGTGGAACTTCTGTTTTATGCCAAGACCTGCACAAACTTTTTGCATGACTTGACCCACAAATTCGCTCCCATTGTCACTCCAGACAATGCGCGGCAAACCAAACCTAGGGAAGAATTCTTTCAAAAGTATTTTGGCAGTTGATAAAGCAGTATTGTCCTTCAGAGGGTAGGCTTCTACCCATCTAGAAAAAGCACATACTACCACCAGAACATATTTGAGATTGTTGCATCGTTCCATGTTAATATAATCGATCTGCAACACCTCAAATGGATATGTTGGAGGAGCAAAATGACCTGCTGGAGTTGGGGTTCCCTTTCCCGGATTGTACATCAGTCAAACAATACAATGTTTTACTACATTATTTGCACACTTTGGGATCCCCTCATTTTGCCACACTGGAGCCAGAAGTTTACATATTCCTTTTGCACTTAGGTGAGCTGGACCATGTGCCATAGTAACTACAGGTAGTACATAAGCATCTGGTAACAGCCAACGTTGATGTTCTGATAATTCAACCCAACATCCCATCTCATCTAACATTCCTGTACTTTCCTTCCACTTTCTCAACTCATTCTCCGTAGCCTCTCCTTGAATTGATTTCACACTCTCTACTGTATCTTCACACATTCCCTTTTCTCTTACGCAGTTTGCGGGACCTACAACATACATTCGACTTGTGTTGTCTCTGGCTGTCTTTTTCGCTACCTCATCTGCAAATGCATTTCCTCGACCAACATCGTCCACAATCTTTTTGTGTGCACTACACTTCACGATCGCTATCTGAGTAGGCATTGTAAGTGACTCAAGAAGTTCAGTCACTAATTGACCATGTTGTATCTTAGTACCATGGGAAGTAAAGAATCCTCTTTCCTTCCATAAACGCCCAAAGTTAAACGCTATACCAAAAGCGTATTGGCTATCAGTGTACACGTTTACTCTTTTTCCTTTGGATAACACACACGCTCTAGTTAAGGCTATCAATTCAGCTGCCTGAGCTGAATTATGTCTAATGCGTGCTGTCTCCACAATCGTATGCAAAGTAGTAATAGCGTAGGCTGAAACTGTATCTCCATTCGGGAGCTTGAAACAAGAACCATCTACCCATAGTGTTCCATCTGGATTCACTAATGGCGTGTCTTTTAGGTCAATTCTACCCTTAGTCTCTTCTTCAGTACGGAGAAAACAATCATGCTGTTCAGAGACATCTCTCTCTTCTGGAAGAGGCAACAAAGTAGCTGGATTCAGGGTATTACATCGTTTGATGTGTATGTGACTAGCCAAAAGCGTCAGCTCATATCCGGACAACCGAGCACTCGTAAGATGCTGCGTTTTTGTCCTATTTAGTAAAATATCCACTGCATGTGGCACCATAACAATGAGAGTATTATCTAGCACTACTCCAGCAGACTGTTGAATAGAAATTGCTGCTGCCGCTGTCGCCTTAAGACAACTAGGCAATGCTTTAGCTACTGGATCTAACGTAGCTGAGAAATATGCGCATGGTCGCTGTTGATCTCCAAAACGCTGCGTTAAGACTGACAATGCACAACCCTCTCTTTCGTGGACATAGAGCGTAAAGGGCTTACTGTAATCAGGAGTACCCAATACAGGAGCAGAACACAAAGCAATACGCAAATCAGTAAAACTCTTCTGACACTCGTCAGTCCACGGAAGAGGCTGAGGCGTATCTTTTAAAGTTAGCGCCAACAGCGGTTTAGCCAATAAAGAGAAACTCGGAATCCACTGTCTACAATAAGAAGTAATGCCCAAAAAGGCACGTACCTCTCTTTGTGTGGATGGGACTGACATTTGTGCAATTGCCTGAATTCGTTCGGGGGTCAATCGTCGTCCCTCCTTTGACAAGAGATGACCCAAATAAGTCACCTCGCGACAGACATATTGTAATTTAGAAGGGGAAACCTTGTGATTCAGATCAAACAAATGACGCAACAGTGCAACGGTCAAGTTTTTGCAAATCTCCTCTGAATCAGCGGCAACTAATAAGTCATCCATGTACTGAATGAGAGCGGCACCGGACGGTAAGGAAAAAGCATCAAGATGACATTTTAGAGCTTGACTGTAAACAGAGGGACTTTCACAATAACCTTGAGGTGCGCGTTTAAACCGGAAGCTTCGGCCTCCGAGGGAAAAACCAAAAATATCTCTACTCTCTTCGGCGATGGGAATACTAAAGAAAGCATTCTTTAAATCGATAACTGAAAACCAAGTCGCTGTAGAAGGTATCATCGTCAACAGAGCAGTGATATCTGGGACTACAGGAAACTGCGGTACGACAATCTTGTTTACCTCCCGAAGATCAATTACAAAACGATAAACAGGAGGCTGAGAAGGATCAGTGCGTTTAAGAACCGGAAGAACAGGACTGTTACATGTATTTCCTCTCGTTTCCTCAACCACACCCTTCTGAATCAAATCATGGACAATTTCCAGAAGTGCTTTCTCACCTTCAGTAGAGATTCTGTATTGCGGAATACGTGGCATTTCAGCATTGGGCTTGAGAGTAACAACATAAGGTGGGATCTCAAGACAACCAACGTCATTCGGACCCGTAGCCCAAAGCGTTTCGGGAAGAGAAAGCAATTCAGGTGGGAATTGATCTTTTGATAAGTACATTGGACTAGTCATTTTCTGTCCTAGAGTGAGGTATACACCAGAAGGTGAACAATATATCGTAGCATGCATTCTTTTTAATAGATCTAAACCCAACAGATTTTCACCACAACCATTCGTCAGAAGAAGTGGAGCTTCTAAATCATAAGGGCCTATTGAAACAGGCAAAGGGCAAGAAACTGGATTGCGAACAGGGGCGCCAGAAAATCCTACAGATACATTCGTTAAGCCAGACAAAGGTGCGCCAGGGAGTTTAGAATGAATGATAGAGCTTCTCATGGCACCAGTATCTAAAAGAAATGGCTCTGAAACACCCATTGTAGTGACATTAACATAAGGTCCATTCTGATCCACTGGAATTGACGTAACCCCCTTACTTTGTCCATGGCTGTCCTATTCAAAATGAAGACTTTCATTCCCTCCTTCAATATACTGATCCTCACTGTAATACTGTGTAGACCTAACATTTTGCTGGTCAAGGTAATTTCCGGAATTTGGAGGAACAAAAGAACGCTGCCCTTGGGTTAACACACCTCGACCTCTACCTCTATTTGCTGACTGAGAACCACCACGACCTCGTGAAGCAGATGTTGTTCCATTACGCTGCAACAATGCCGGACAACTGTTCTTAAAATGACCTTCCTCCCTACAATAAGCACATTGATTGGGACCTAGCAAAGGTCTTGGAATGAATGGTTCAGGCTTTTGATACAACCTCTGAAACTGCGGAGGCTGTTGAAACTGAGGCTGAACATAACGAGGAGGATAAGCCTGTTGCAAGAGAACTTTAGTTTTTAATTCTTTCGTCTTTTTCTCTTGTTTTTCCCTTTCTTCTTTGTCTCTATTTTCATAATATTGTGCAGTAGCCAATATCTGGGCGGAAGAAGAAACTGCCCATGAACTCTCGGAGTCTTTTAGCTTGTGAGATAGTTCAGGAAGCAAGTTATATACGAACTTATCCACAAATAATCGCTGTCCCCCTTCTGTAGCCATATCTTGACCACTGTGATCAATGAATGTCTCCTCAAATCGGGTAAAGAAATCGGAAACACTTTCATCTTTCTTTTGTTTACATGCTGCTAGCTTATCCCAATTAACTCTCAAAGCAGGCATCATTGTTTTCATTAATGTAATAATCCTACCAGGGAGTTCTGAGATCAAAGCGTCGGGCTTTGCACCACCTACTTGACCTCTATCTGCGGCAATAATAGCGTTCCAATCGCCGCCTAATTCTTGAGCGTGATCCTCTCTACGAATTTTAGCCCATATTGTCTGTGGAACTACATTTCCCATCAACATGTCAATATCTGCTAGATTCATAGTACATGCATCAACTGTTTGCGACAACTCTTTATAGTAACCAGCAGGATTTTTGCGTGAATCTGGTAGTGACTGTTTAAGTGCTAAAACTTCAGACCTTTTCCAGGGGACATGTATCCATATGCGCTGAAAATGCGCAGGAATAGCTGGATTAGCACCTGCTGCTGCAACTTCTTCCTTCCATATTGGAGAAACCTCTCTCATGGGATAGTTTTTCAGTGCTGTCCTAACTGAAGGATCAGAATCAGGAAAAGTCTGTGAGAACAATAGGGATCTGAAAGAAATAAGTGTTCTGACAGCGTTTTCAACCTTAGGACCCACAATAAGTCCTTTGTCAAAGTCAGCCTGAACATCTAACAGATCCTGTGGGACCGAACCCAAATTCATATCCTCCCATTCTTTAGCGAGAGTATCGCACATAACTTTAAAAACATATCTCTGCGTAGGTGCATTCCATTGCAGAAAGGTGGACATAATATCAGACGTACTATATTGGGGACCCTTCTTGATCCATCTACAAGCAAGTGAGTCCAATTTTTCTCGCTCTTCGGAGTCTGGGAATTGACTACGAGACTGTCTTCGAGAAAAAGCTGGAGACACATTTAAAGCTTCAAAGAAAGGTGATAAGAGACCAGAGACAGTATCGGTAAATCGCTTACGCGTAGATGGAGAATTTGACATAAGGATAGGGGACAAGGTATTAGGTGAATTAACTAAAGGAGCATTAGGAATTGCCAAAGGAGCAGAAGGCAAAGGAGTTAAAGGCAAAGCTGGCATAGGCAATACTTGAGGAGGCAAATGTGGAAAAGCTGGAGCAGGCGGAAGCACAACTGGCGGCTGAACAGGCTGTAACATCGGGGGTGCATTAGCACCTTGTACATAGGGCGGAGGCAATTTCAATAAGTGGGACATTAAGGAATCTTCCTCAAAATCTTTTCTTTTATCAAGGGAAGAGATAGGCAACGTCGGATAGCATTTATCTATTGCCATTCGATGCTGTCTGTCCGAAATTTCCATTGCATTATCTATTTCATCATCTTTGAATTGCTGAGCAGCCTGTATAATCGTCATTCCCTGTGTTTTCCTATCTCGTTTCGCTTGTTTAATTTCTCTCTGTTTGGCTTCCTTACGCCAAAGGCGAAAAGAGTCAAACATTGCCGGCCGGGCTTTTCTTTTAAATAACGTTGCTTCTAAATTATCTAGCACATCAGTTTCGAAACTACCATTTTCTGGCCATTTTAAAACACCATCTTTCTTTGTATATCGGGTCCATGTCTTATTAAAGGCAATAGGACCAACACCATGTTTAGAATAGAGCTCATATGTGGGAGTTCCAACCGAAGGAATCAGACAGGAGTCCTCAAGCTGGGAGTCCCTATTACAACCAAAGCAACAAAGTTTTCCAAACTTAGTCAGACCAGACATCTCACGATTTTTACTGGCTGTTCACAAACATCAAGGGGGTAAAACTTTCAGTTTACACAGCACAAATGCACTTACCCCTCGGCTTTGGCCACTGCAATGGCCAAATCTAAGAACCTAAGGACAAAACAAAGACCAAAATTTGTGGGCGCGACCCACCAAATACTTAACTAAGGATGTCTTCTTACACAAACAGAGGCCCGTCTATCGTCTCGCTTTACCATACATCATCAAAGAAAGGGCCAAGGCAGGACGGCAGTCAGGGCAGCAGTCGTCAGTAGCCGTCAGGAAGGAGTAACCGCGCTGAAAAAGACCTTCGGACCACTTCGACATACAGGGGTCGCTTGACGTGGCTCGCGATTCCTCCAGAATTTTCCTGCGGGGTTCCTCACGACCTTCAGGCAGAACCGGTACCGCTGAAGCCGCCCCACGTTGGGCGCCAGTTGAAGAACCAGAACCTTATGGGCCTGGCGGCGCAGGGTACGCCTGAAATCTCCTTGGATTCACCTGCCTCAACTAACAGAGACACGGGACACTCTGTCAGGCGTAAAAGATCAGATTTTATTAGCTGCAGCTAGTACAGTTGTCCAAGAAGTACACAAGGTATGTTCTCAGGAGACTGCCACTTTACTTTGTGGCGCACAATCTTATATACCGTATAAAAACATTTATTAACTACATACACTCCCAGAACACATAGAAAGGAGCCAGTAAGAATAATGTAAAGATAGAACAGAGCCAATAGAAATGTCGGAAAACAAGACAGAACAAAGTATCAAGTGACTTAAGGTTGCCTCCCCTCCAGCTGTGTTTGTCACCCCTCCCTTGAACTAATTCATTAACCGATCCACAACGAAGTTGCATGTGGTGCGATAAGTTTGTGTGCGTTTGGAGGACAGTTGTGAAATGAGAGAATACTAGCAAAGGACAGCGAAGGCCAGACGATAAGATAAGATCGGCGGTGTTGGAAAATGGGTTATTGGTAGGGCAGGTAGGTACCTACACTTAGCAACAAGCCACAAACCTCCACGTAAGTACTGTTAGGTCTCAATAAATTAATCCCAGCTCTACCCTTGGTAGCTTGGCATCGAGCGTCAAGGCTTAACTTAGGAGACAAAGTGTAAAGCATTCAAATATCACAAAACAGTAATTAAATAAAACACAGGAAACAGTCTAAAAATCCAAAACCAATTTATAAAAATAGCTTATATTTTTATCTTTAAAATGACACAAAAACGATTAAAATCGGTTCAGGGGAACCGGAGATATGAATTTTTAAAGTATTATTATTTTCTAGCGCTTAGAAACAAAAAGCGCCAATCGGGTCATCTGGTTGCACCAGGACCGGGGCAAAGTCAAACTTTCAGGCCGACCGCGATGGAGCCCTGCTCGGCTACAGGTCGCGGGAAGCCTCGGTTAAAAAGTTACCTTCTGACTTAGTCTTTATTTTGAAGTTTTTCTTCACCGGGACGAACCTGCCAGTTGGATCCGACCTCCTGGAGCCCTTGTCCGGATACGCGAAGTCGGTTTCCTCGGTGGTGATTTCTACCTTCGGACTTAGTCGTTTTTTCGAGATGAAAATCCTTCGACCGGGGTAAACCTGGATCTTGATCCGACGTCCGTGGAGCCCTTCTCGGATACGATGGCTGGAAGGTCCCGGTCAACTTTTTACGTTCGGACTTAGTCTCTTTTTCGGATGTTTTTCTTGACCGGGACGAACCACGAAGTCAGGCCGGGTCGCGGTTGAGGCAAGCCGGCTAGAATTTCCGCGTCGAGTCGGTCACTTTATGGAGCTTTTTTCTAAAATTTCTCCAATCTTTTCCAAACTTCTGGGGCTTCACCCAGATGTTCTTTTAAGGTTCTTTTGGGGTCCACAGCTCACCCCAAGGGTCCAGAAGTTCTGTGATGGTCCTTGGGAAGTGCGGACTTCAACTCCCAGAGTGCACCTGGCGCAAACTCCTTTTTGGCCACTGGGCAGTGGTCAGCTGGTCACTTTTTCAGGAGTTGGTGCAGGGGACTCTGGTTAGCAATTTTTCACCTGTAGCAAACAGGGAGTCCCTCCTTGAACCAGTGGAAGCCAGGCAAAGTCCTTCTTGTGGTGAAGCCCAAGTGTGCAGCTGGTGCAGTCTTTCTGAGTGCAGGGTCCAGGTGCAGGCCAGGGGTCCAGCAGGGCAGTCCTTCTTCTCCTTGTAGTTCTTTCTTCTTGAAATTTGGTGGGGATCTGAGGCGTGGGTGCAGGTCTGCCAGTTTTATCCTTGCTCCTGGGTGAAAAGCAGGGGGGCCCTGGTCCTCCAATCAGGGACAGGGTCGTCCCCCTGTGATGACCACTTCCTGGGAAGTGTGGCAAAAATCCATCCCAGAAGGCAACAGTCTCTAAAAATCCAAAATGGATGAATCTGATTTTTAGAGGAGAGATCTGGCTGAGCCCACCCACTGGTGTGGCTAAAAATCATAAACACACCCCTCTCCTGCCCTCTCCTAATCTAATCAAGGGGGCCCCTAGCTGTCTGGGGTTGCAGGATGTGGGGGTGTTGCTGGGTGCTCCAGATGTCCTTCTCTGCCTTTGAAGACCAGTTTGGCAGCCCTCCCCCTTCCTGCTTCCCCATCTGCTGAGGGGAGATTCTCTCCCCCAAGCACATTCCTTTGTGTAAAGTCAGGCCACTTCACACCTCATTAAAGTAGCCTGGCAGAAGCTGCTGCAGGCTGGCCAATCAGAGCACAGCAGCAAAAACAATGCAGAGCTGAAATTGGCAACTTTTTAGGTAAAGTCTAAACTTTTTACCTGCACTAGTTATATTAAATCCAACAACTGGAAGTTGTGGGATTTATTATAACAATCAATTTGATACCAAATTCTTGGTATGTAACATTTAAGGAGACTTTAAAATTTAAAATAAAGTCTGCCCATTCTAGCCTATGAAGGCCATTTACTTCAATGAGGGAAAAACGAATTTGGCTGTTTTTACCTCACCAGGGCTTATAAATCTATTTTTATAAAGTCCCTGCTTATAGTTACATGGCACCCAGCCCTAGGGGCACATAGGGCACACCTTAGGGGTGACTTATATGTAAAAATAAGGTAGTTTAAGACTTTGGAAGTACCTTTAATTCCAAAGTCGAATTTGCATATAACTTTAATTTAAAAGCAGCCAGCAAGGCAGGCTTGCTTTTAAAATGACACTGGGCACCTCAGCAATGCACCTAGGTGTGCACCACCTATGCTGTGGTCCCTAAACCTACATGCCCTACCATATACTAGGGACTTATAGGTAGGTTAACTTAGCCAATTATAATTAGCCTAATTTGCATATCCATTTTACACAGAGCACAGGCCCTGGGACTGGTTAGCAGTACCCAGGGCACCATCAGAGTCAGGAAAACACCAGCATAAAGTGGAAAATGGGGGCAAAAAGTTAGGGGGCCTCTGCAATCAGCCCCAGTTTCTCACAGGCGGAGAATAGTGTGAGCCTACAGATAGTTGAAACAAGGATTAGAAAACCAGACAGGGATTAGTGTACTCGGTCAGACCTTAATACCAGCCTTGTAAAGATAGAGGCAGAAGACTGTTTTGAACACCATGTTGCAGAATAAGCAGAAAAGGCAGAATGGACTTCGTTCGCTGTGCTGCCTGAGTGAAGGCAACATAAAATGGCGGCGGGCCACAAAATGGCGGGTCGATACGATCGTATTAAAAAATCGAATTTCCTCACAACTGCGGTTCAATGTTGTGCAGCAGCTGCTGAATGGCCTGCCAGTTCAACCAGTACCTCTGTATGATGTCGTGTTCCCTGTGGCCATGCAGGGTTGTTCTTGGGCGGAATATCCTCTCCTGCCTTCTGCGCTGCCTTTGGAGTCCCTGCTGGTGTTGTTGTAGCTGCTGTTGTTGCTGCTGGGCTCTGCGTCTACGTGCACGCTGCATAAAAATCACCTCCATGTCTCCCTGTTGCTGCTCTGCTGCTCTGCTGCTCTTCTGTTTGTTCTGTGTGTTCTGATTAAATACAGGTGTGTTTGCCCCATTTTAACGCCTGACCCAGGCGTTAAATTTTGACGCACATCGGGCTGTGAGTAATTTTTTTGCTCCACCTCCCGGCCGAGAGTCATTTTTGCCCGGAAGCATAAATACGACGCACGGCCGTTTGCGTCGTTTTTTGGACGGGAACGCCTACCCTGCATATCATTAACGCAGAGCGGGTTGCCGCATCCAAGAAATGACGCACACGGCGGAGTTTTGTCGTCCGCGGGCTCGGGCGTCAGAGTTTAAATCTGGGGCAATGTTTGCGCTGATTGTGTGTCAAATTCTTTGATGCACAATCTTCGCAAACGGAGTATAAATATGCCCCTTAACATCATTCGCAAATTCGCCAAAATTCTTACATTAAATTATCCATCTTCCGGAAACGCCAAACATCCCTCCTTCTCTGTCAATTTGCACCATTGTTTTAACAAAGACATGGTGCGACTCCCTTCTCCTCCATTACAATATAAGCTGGAGTACCCTCAGGCGGTGGGGCTCCTCCACACTCACTGTAATGTATGTATCTACCCTCCACACACTCTTCAGAGCCTTGAAAAACTTAATTTTTGCATCTTCTATTTTGTTTAGAATCTAATCAGGAAGTGACTTTAATTCCCAGAATACTCTTCACCCACCTTTCTCAACTAATTGCCTCCCACGGACGGCTGCCAATCCGTGCGCGACCCCTCTCAGAAACTGACCTATCCCAGCGCGGCTCAAATGACATCACACACACTGCTGCTGACATAGTCTTGCGGCTTGTCCTCCTTACACAAAACTAATGCAAAATATTGCGAGCACCTTTAACAACAAAATCCCAAATTTGCCGGTTTACTACAGAAAGGGTAACACAATCGCTTCAGAACTTTACAGAGATTTCACTTGAAGCCTCAGGCGCTACTCTCTCCTTCTCAGCTCCCGCACTCGCAAGCAGAATTCAACTTGTAAACCCTACTCTCGACTTGTCGATGGTTTGTTCTAGTGCACTTTATAACTTGCCAAATCTCCATCAAAGGTTTCACTCACACAATTTGACTCAAATTCGACTTGTCAACCGCGGCCGATTGACCTATTAAACCGCACAAATGACAACATAAACCCAAGTGTCTCCTACAATTGTTAATATACTCTGGAGTCTTAGACCACGACGGATCCTTACATCACCAACAACCATGTGGATAATTTTTTAGCACAAAGCGCCACACTCACATGAAGTTCGCCGACTTCCCTACTCTCATACTGCGGAGTACGCCCACTCCTACTAAAACAACATTACCTGACCTATATTCATACAAACTTCACAAATCACCTGCAATATGCCTAAGCTGAGCAAGCGCAACTTCTACACCATACATGCTAGAACGCAGAGAACATACCCACCTCACTTAGGCGAGCTCCGAGATTCCAGGAAAAGTCATGGGGAATTTAGAAACACATCATACCTCCAATTTGCATTATCTCGAGAAACACTTTTAAACAATGGTCCTTCGTTCTAGGGCCCCCAAAGAGCCAAACCGTCGCTCTGCTACCAGAACTGCTAACGCATCCCTTTATGACTAATTTTCTCACTTTGGGACTCGTTTTAGGCCAATGAATCTTTTGACCCTGATTGAAGACACCTTAGGACGAAATAACTAATCAGCATGTCAATCAATATGTCAATAACGTTATCAATGTTTACCATAATAAGACAATTCAGATTAGTCAAAGACATTAATAAAACTCAGAAACCACCATGACCTTTCAGTCATGAATAACCACACCAGTTTAGTACTATTATATATAGTTTATTCCCTATTGATTACAATTCTACTAGTAAGTTTATTAGTCTCAAAGCCAAGAAACACATTAGCATAGTCACAATATGGCAACTCTGATAAGATTTCATCAATGCAAGAATCACGAATATTAGAATATAGCACGACGTCAACATAGGTTATACTTAGCAGAGTATCATTATCACGTTATTCAACAAAGCATAGATTCAGTCATTTGTCTATTTGCGAATGTTTAGTGAACCCCTCATCTAACCTCGAGTTAGCATTGGCATGTTGGGTATTCATGCAAAACAATTTAACAACATCAATTTGGAAAACATCAACTATGGTCTCTGTCAAAAGAAGCAGTTTGTACCTAGAAAGGAAAAGCTAACAGACAATTACAATTTCATTTTTATATAGTTACCCTCCTTATTGGGTCAGCACACAGATTCAGTCTTCGTCCTGAGGGCATCAGTTGATTCGCCATCAGCCAGGAATTCAGCAAGTCGGGTAAAGGGGCACTTCCCTCATAAGGAGGTAAAGTGTAAACGGGCAATATAAGGGCAAGGATGGTTTTAAGAACAAAACAGCAAAGTCTCTATGCAGAGTGAAAAAGTGTCTGGGTCATAGCAAAGTTCGCAACACCACCTCCCCCTCCTCTAATCAAATGGCGCTCCATTCTGAATTAGTTCCTAGTGTCAAGGGTTTTCATCCCTTTTCCGGTGTACAGTCCCCTAATTTTCCATTGGTCTGGGGTTGGCACCCCACTATCTCCATCCAATAGGTTACCAATGAGCTCATAAAATTTGTCACCCCACAACTGTTCTCACGTAGTTTATTGGTCCTTATGATTGACGTCTTCAGCGGGTAGAATGTCCGGTATGATTTCATACTCTCATGGTCCTCTTTGCATCTTCAGTCAGTGGTTCCATTGTCTATACCGGTTCCGGTAACCTTGTACCTGCGAGTAGTCTCCACTGTTGAATTCAGCAAGAATGTTTCACTAAGCAAGTTGAATTTCATGAGAACGGATCTACTACAGTTACATTAATCTTCTAGCTTTGGAAAAATACGTGTCAGCACACTGTACGTTAGAAAAACACATTTAATATGAAACTGGGCAGCTAGGCCTCGACTCATGCTAACTAAGGCCTAATGATTTATGAGCAGAACTTTAACATATTGGGCCTGATTACAACTTTGGAGGAAAGTGTTAATCTGTCCCAAATGTGACGGATATACCACCAGCCGTATTACGAGTCCATATTAGCCTATGGAACTCGTAATACGACTGGTGGTATATCCGTCACATTTGGAACGGATTAACACCTCCTCCAAAGTTGTAATCAGGCCCATAATCTCTTATATTAGTGCAAAACCATACTTTAGCATAACATTTCATCATTATTAATCAGTTTCATTAGTTATTGAATATATTGGCGGGCACTCCCCGTGGGCACATTTCAAACGCACGTTTAGAAAAATACATTAATACATTATCTATGCGCCATTATTACACATTAGTTCATAAACATTTCATATTAAATTCTAAGTATGTAAGCTGCGCTCTCTCACCCTTATGTACATTGCTTATGCTTGTAGTGTCAGGAAAACTATTGTCAGTGTTGTTAAGTTCTTCCCTCAGCAAAAATGATTCCCCTTTTCCTTGTACTCACGTTCGTTGCAGCGGCGTCCTCACTCCCGGTGGCTCTTGCGGAGGCTGTTCTTAGAACTAGCTTCTTCAGGTTTAATTGGCACTCAAGATGGTGGCCACAAATCCTTGTGAGGTCAGTGCTCTAGTGTTTCTACCTTGGTCTCGTGCTGAAGCTTCCCTCCAGTTGTTTCTCTCTGGGATACCTGCACTTCAACTGTCATCCTGAGGAAAATGAGCAGTGCTCCTGAGGTGCTTCATTCCATGGAGAATTCTTCCAGTTTTTAGTAATTAATTATTTTTCTTGTTATGGTGTGCACACAAGCTACATTTTTCCTTTTGAAGAAGCTGAATTTTTCCTTCTTCCAACAATTGGTTATCGGCTTTCTGAGAAGAATTCGTTTTGGCTTAACAGAACTTCAAGAAACTGCTTAAGAAATCCTTTTGTATGATTTCCAGACTTGCCAATATAAATATGTATATATATATTCAAGAACTCTTTGCTTTTCAGACTTGTCAGTCGCAGAGACAAACCTCAGTGCTCAGACTAATTCCTATAGACTGTGATTTAGAAAACTGAACCTTGAGAAGGAGTTTTCATTTCCTGTAAAAGACATTATTAGTTTTCATATTTGTGAACTTTTGAACTGTTCTCCAGAGAACCTTGGAAACCTCTGACTCCTTTCTGGAGAAAAGAAGATATTAAGTTAACATTGTTCTCTTAGAGAGAGGCGAGTCTCTCAAACGATCCAGGTTAGGAGAACGATAGAATGGGGTGAATGTGAATAGCTGAACAGTTGAATGCACAGTTGGAATGTACTTAACTATTCTCTCATCACCCGTCTGCGGGTCCTTCCTTTAAAGAAATCCCAATAAGAAGAAAGGTGCAGGTTTCCAGAGACACACACTAAATATCCTATCTTCAAGTGGGAAACAGAGGCTGGAACCTGATCTGTAGATGGTCTCTCTTTTTCTATTCCCAATTCCTTTTCCCCCAGCAGATGCAGGGTTCAGATAATCAGTTAAAGTCTGACCACTCATCTTTTGGAGGGAGTTGGGCAAAAGGCAACTGCTCCTGTGGAAGTTTGATTTAATGAGTAATCTTTTGACATATATTGTGAGATGTTTTCTCCTGGTACTGGGGTAAAATCCTTCCTTGTTATTGTTATCAACCAGTGGTGTTCCACAAGCTTGCTTATTAGTGCACTCCAATTTGAAAACCAAAATTAATTTTACATGGATAACTTTCTAATTAACAGTTGGTAATCACCTACCACCAAGCCAGTGGTGGTTGAGTTAGATAAAAATAACAGTGAGAGCTACAGTGATCACAACCCATGAGAGGTTGTAGGTCTTGAGGTTTCATGCATTATAGCTTTTGTAGCCCAGTCAATCACTTGACGAAAACTATCTGAAATGCTGTCATACATCTAGTAATCTCTCAAGCAGAAGTACATCTTCAAAATGCTGCAGTGATTAAGCTGAAGTCTCAAATAAGCCATTATACAACTCCAAACTGGAAAATATATGTCCCAAACTGGGGTGTTACTTGTTGGCAAGGGCACACTGAACACTGAAGAAGTCCTAAAGTTGTAAGAGCTAAGGTATTCTGAGTCTTCAAGTTCTAATGCTGGAAAAGGAGGAGAAATAGATACACTTCATGACACCATCGAAAGTATACAGTGGACCAGTGAATGTTTAGGATACTCCTGAGAAGTCATGGTTAAGATTTTCTCATCAACAAGAGCACAGATTCTAGTGGCCAGCTGCCACCCACTAGATACAATGGGACTTCTTCAGTAGGGTGATGATGCAACTGGTGTCCCAACTTCAGTATCTCTGAAGTTTTTAAGCAATAGTTCTAACATTTACAGTTTGAGAAAACCAGCAAAAGGCAGCAGAACCTGTGTCTGGAGTGATAAAGTGAAATCCTCATATTGCCCCTAGGCCCATAGTAAGAAATTGAGTTGTTAGTTGAGTGGGGTGTGAGCCCTGGTCAGGTAGCAACCACAAGCGTTGTTAGGATGAGGCACAAGCCAACCTTAAATTAACCTATGCTCAACCCTCTGCCAGCTTGTCACAGAGCAGTCAGGATTAACTTAAAGGCAATATGTAAAGTATTTGTGCAACACTTCTATCAGTAATAAAGTGAAGCACAACACACAAAAATGATCCCTTACCAAGTTAGATTAATAGAGTTATTTTTAATAAATGAAATAATACCAACACAACAAAAAATCCAATTAGTAAAATTGGAGATATGCAATTTTAAAGATTTCAGTGTAAATGGCATTAAAAAGAACAAAACAGCAACTGTGGATACCCTTTAGTTCCAAACTAAGACAAAGTCACAACACAGGTTCAGTCCAACTGTGAGCCTCCTACAGGGACCTAGTGAGGCCCCAGGGAAAATAGTACCTTAGATCTTAGTTTGCAGAGCATTGCGAGGATCTGTGTTGAAGATGTGATGCTCATCTAAAGCAATGCATCAGTTCTGAAGTGCGGTGAGGCTGCAATGTGAGATCCTTGATCATTGTCGAGGATGCTGCAGACAAGGGCTTGTAATGCAAAGTCATGCCTTGAGGATGCATGGCACACTGCAGGTGATGCATCAGGTCTGATGTGTAGCAAGGCAAGTAAAGGCCAGCGCTGAGGATGCATTGCTCAGTAGCAGTTCCAAAGATGCTGCAGGGGCGTTGCATGTCTTTGCTATGGGTCCAATCCACATAGCAGCGGAGATGCATTGGTTATGCTTTGGATTGAACCGCGCAAGATATGTGTTGGTTCCACTGGATCCACAGAGGCTGGCAGAGCACCTTAGGCCCACTTTCAAAGGTCCAGGACTGGGGTGGCATCACTTGGCAGGGTACATTCACGGATGGCAGAATTCAGGTGCTGGGGTTGAGGTTATTGGAGCCCTCTGTGCCTGAGACTCAAGTTAGGAGGATAGCCAACCAGCCCTTGGAGTCATTCTGGGGGCAGAGTTCAACAGATGCAGGCCCAGTCCTTTCACCTAGGCAAGGGTGCAGCAGACAGCAGGTCAGCACAGCAGGGATGCAGTCCTTCAGAGTACAAGTTCAGCCGAGTGACAGTCCTTTCTGCAGCACAGTAGTCATTCTTTTTGGCAGAGTATTTACAGGACCAGAAGTGTACTGAAGAGCTGGTGCCTGAGGTTTAATGTTTATAGTTAATTGTGTCTAGGAAGTGGGGAGATGCTTCCAGAAGTTTCCACCTCCGTCAGCTGCCAGACAGGGCCCTTCTATCTGTCCTGGCCACAGCTTGTTTGTGGTCACAATAGTCTTGTGACTAGCCCTTTGTGAGAATGCTCAGGCAGAGCCTTTGTGATGCACAAGTATGGTAGGTGACAGCTCTTCTCCCTCTTCAGAGGGGCCAATCCTGCCAACACCCATCTTACCCTTGTCTCACTTTCTGGGAGAAATGCACAAAGACCAACTGCCAGCTACACCTAGTCATGTGACCCATGATCAGGCTGCAAGCAATAAATGGCTGAGGCAGGAAAAAAAACAACTTTCTAAAGGTGACATTTTCAAATCTGGTGTCACCATAAGTTTACACATTTCATTACAATTGCAAAGACACCAAATATGAACAGTTTACTGCTCCCATTTGGAAAATCATAGCTTATTAAATGGAATAAGGTAACTTCACTGTTAACCTATGGGAGGGGTAGGCCTTGCAGTAGTGAAAAACAAGCAGGACATGTAAAACTTAAAAGCACATGTTCAACTTTTGAAAGAAGACTGCACCCTGCCCTCTGGGCCCTCTAGGGTCTACCCCAGGGGTGACTTACATGTATGAAAGGGAAGGTTGGGCTTGGCAAAAAAAAGTTGATTTTGCCAGGTTGACATGGCAGTTAGTCAGTCCGTGAAAATATCTTTATTCAGTCTAAGTTTAGACCATAAAGTGCAACAGAAACAATGGTACAATCATTGATCATTCAAAACGAAGTAGGTCAATAATTATAATATTTAAATCAATTATAAAATGTTAAAAACAGTGCAAACAGAATGTGCAACATAGCAAGAACAAAAACTACTTCAGCCACACCATCTGTCTAGTTGTGCAAAATGGCAAAGGTCCTCTAAGCCAGTATGTACAAGATTAAGGGGCATATTTATACTCCGTTTGCGCCGAATTAGCGTCGTTTTTTTCGATATTTTTTATATTTTTAATTTCTTTTGGTGGTTTTTTTCCACGCACACCAGGCAGCGCCGGTCTGCTAGCGCCGGCTAACGCCATTCCATAAATACGGCGCCCGCATGGAGCTTCAGAATGGCGTTAGACGGCGCTAAATTTTTTGACGCTAAACTGCAGTATTTATGGAATGGCGTTAGCCGGCGCTAGCAGACCGGCGCTGCCTGGTGTGCGTGGAAAAAAACCACGTAGACCAGGCAGCGCCGGCGTAGGGGGAAAATGGCGTTAGGGCGTCTTAAAATGGGGCAAGTCAGGTTGAGGCAAAAAAATCGCCTCAACCCGATTTGCGCCATTTTTTTCGACGCCCAGACGCCATTTAAATGACTCCTGTCTTAGTAAAGACAGGAGTCATGCCCCCTTGCCCAATGGCCATGCCCAGGGGACTTATGTCCCCTGGGCATGGTCATTGGGCATAGTGGCATGTAGGGGGGCACAAATCAGGACCCCCTATGCCACCAAAAGAAATTAAAAATATAAAAAATTATACTTACCTGAACTTACCTGAATGTCCCTGGGGTGGGTCCCTCCATCCTTGGGTGTCCTCCTGGGGTGGGCAGGGGTGGCAGGGGGGGTCCCTGGGGGCAGGGGAGGGCACCTGTGGGCTCATTTTGAGCCCACAGGCCCCTTAACGCCTACCCTGACCCAGGCGTTAAATAGTGGCGCAAATGCGGGGTTTTTTGACCCGCCAACTCCCGGGCGTGATTTTTGCCCGGGAGTATAAATACGACGCATTTGCGTCGCCGTCATTTTTTTAGACGGGAACGCCTACCTTGCATCTCATTAACGCAAGGAAGGCGTTCACGCAAAAAAATGACGCTATTTGTCCATACTTTGGCGCTAGACGCGTCTAACGCCAAAGTATAAATATGGCGTTAGTTTTGCGCCGAATTTGCGTTGAAAAAAACGACGCTAATTCGGCGCAAACGGAGTATAAATATGCCCCATAGTCTTGACAAAATCAATTCACAATATAATACATTCTAGTTTCATCCACATAAAATACATTATGGCCCTCATTCTAACTCTGCCAGGCGGGAAGCGCCATTTGGCCACACGCTAAGCAGACAGTGAAAAACAGCCCTGGGCCCTGTTAGGGGACCCCTGCACTGCCCATGCCAGTGGCATGGGCAGTGCAGGGGCCCCCAGGGGCCCCAGGACACCCGTTCCCGCCAGCCTCTTCCTGGCAGTGAAAACCGCCAGAAACAGGCTGGCGGGAAGGGGGTCAGAATCCCCAAGGCAGCGCTGCTTGCAGCGCTGCCCTGGCGGATTCGCCCACCCGGGGGTAAACGGCGGGAAACCGCCGGCCCCGGTTTTCTGACCGCGGCGGTAATGGGCTAGGAAGCACTGCCAGCCTGTTGGCGGTGCTTCCGTCATTCGCGGCCCTGGTGGTCTTTGACCGCCAGGGTCGGAATGACCCCCTATGTGTTTAATTAGGTGATAACACAAGCATATAAAAATAAAACAATCTTATAATTCAGGTACCATTACCATAAGCCTTCCGTATCTTTATGGCTGATCTAATAAAACTCACAACAATATAACATATTTCCGATGAGGCGGTAGATTGCATATATCTCAGACCATTTTTATGTGATGAAGAG
The DNA here is from genome assembly GCF_031143425.1 of Pleurodeles waltl. Lineage (NCBI taxonomy): Eukaryota > Metazoa > Chordata > Amphibia > Caudata > Salamandridae > Pleurodeles > Pleurodeles waltl. Next base: position 235,626,746 of record NC_090443.1, on the reverse strand, counting down.
TATGTATGTTGAAGAATGGGGTGAAGAAAACAAGCCCGACATATGAAATATAATTTACAAAAGAATATGAAATGCAATGTTGATTGGATTGAGATATTATCGCGTGGACAGTGAGAACACATTATTATTCTGGTCCCAGCCACTGGGAAGGAAGGTAAATTAGATTGAGTCTCAACCTTGTTATATAGAATCTATTCTGTGGATTAGTTAACCATAATAAGTATGTATTCACCCTGAAATGTTATTGAGCGGCATAAAACTCATCACAGAAACCATGTTCAGAGCCCGTACAATGTGCCCTTCCCACCTACGGGACAGAAACAATTTTTTAAGCCATTCTTTGGCTAAGAGGCAAACCTCACGGGGAAGATCAAAGAGAGTATTCAGGCCAAGGTCATAAAAATTGCTTATAACATATGCCAACCATGGGATGGCGTGTCAATTGTCGAACTTCAGGCAGTCTGCTAAAACGGAACAAGAAAATGCAGCCTTTGGTGAGCCCCATTTTTTAATCCAGAATAACAGGGGGGTCTAGCTCACAAGGTCCTGGATGTAATCTACCCCTAATTCTAGGAGGAGAATCAGACTAGCTGTGCTTTGGGGTAATGCTAGAAAATAGCATAAAAATGTATTCTTAGCAACTTGTAGTCGCCCTGAAGGAGAACAGCCCCACATGCCAGCACCATAGACCCCAAGAGAAAGGCATTTGCTTCTATACTGCTGAATAAGTTCCCTAATGGGATTGCAACCAACCTGACTAGCAAATTTAAATTGAGCATCCGATACTGCTCCCAATTTAAGAGCTTTTTGGGCAATCAGCCTCTCCCAGGACCCGCATGCGTCAAGCAGAATGCCCAACTAGCTAAAGAAAGGTACTTTCATTAGCTGGGTTCCCATATCTGAAAAGCCTTTGATTTTATAGTTTTGGGACCACAGGTCAATTTAATGATTTTGTAAAGTTGACCCTGAGTTTTAGTTTAAACATGAAATCATAGATTTAATTCAACAAATGTTGTAGGGCATTAGCAGTTAGTGCCAAAAGAACTGCATCATCTCCGTAGAGGAGGACCGGGACTGCTTGTGGACCAAGATGTAGAATGTCTAAACTATATGATTCTAGATACGTCCCCAAGGAGTTGATGTACAATAGGAATAAAAAAGGCACAAGAATGGAACTTGTCTTATACTTCTGGATACCCTGATTGGGTTTGTGCAATCCCCGGAGAGTTTGTAACCACCTTTGTGGTTGTATCTGTTTGTATTATTTACACCAAATCCATCAATGGGTGGTCAATACCAGCCTTGTCCATAAGGTCCCATAAAATTACCTGGTCCACTAAGTCAAAGGCATAAGAGAGGTCCATAAATGCCATATTAAGGGCACCTCTCCTGGTTTTGATGTACTTACCCCATATGAGAGTTAGATTTAAAGCTTGCTCTACAGTCCCTAGAGTAGATCTACAACAATAATGTAGCAGCAACATAAAAGCACTGGCCTCTGACCAGGTTTCTAGTTTATCTAGAATCATCCGACCGAGAATCTTTAGTGTGGAATCTAATAGAAACATTGGACAATAACACATGGATGAACTCCAATCTCCTTTTTTTTAAATTGGTACAAAGATGGCCTCTTTCCATGTTTCCCTCAAATTGCCTTTAACGGCCGCCGTTAGGACGTTGGTCAATAGGGGGGCCCAGAAATCAATATTATGTTTGTACAAATCAAGTGGGATCCCATCTGGGCCTGGGGACTTACCATTAGCTGCGCTCTGAATTGCATTTTTTACAGAGGCTAGATCAATAAGATCAGCAAGCCATTCCCCCCAACTAAAGTGGATGGGAATACTGAAACATCCCGATGAGTATGAAAACCTCCCCAAGATTAAAAATATCAGAAAAGTGGTCAGTCCAATCCTGACTGCTGATGTGACACTCAATTCTGGAGGAGAAGTCATTAGTAAAGGATGGATAGTTAACAATCTCCCGAAAGAGTTTACCATCTTTTAGCTTAGTCGCTCTGTCTAGATCCTTCCATGCCTTTATCCAGAGCTCACACTTCCTTTTTAATAAGGCCTGTTGAGGCCCTTCTGGAGCTGATTATGACTTCTGGATTACAGGGCATGTGAGCAGTAGCCTTTTTAAGCACTTTAAGCACCGTAATACACTCGCTGTTAAACCAGGATTTCATTGGACGCTCGCTTAACTGTTCTTTAAGAAATTAGTTGGCTTGCTACCACGCCACTAATATTAGTGAAACTCTTGAGGATATCTTCAGGGGGCCTATTAAGGGACAACCAACAGACAAAATCAGTCTCCATGTTTATAATTAAGTTGTTAAAAAAGTATTCAGGTTAACATCATTCCACTTCAGACGGGCACCTTTATTTGTTGTTTGGGTAATAGGGAGACAAGTAGACCTTGTTTGTGCTACAAAATGATTGCCAATCAAGCAAATGTGGATTGGGTTGTGATCACTAAATGGTAGACGATGTACTTTAAAATACCTCGAACAGTGCACCAAGTTAGAAGATGTCAGTACAAAATCAATTGTGCTACCTCTACCTCTCCCGGTGAATGTAGGGGGCCTATCATCATTTTTATCCAGCACATCTGAGGTATCAACCACGCTAGAAGACAAGATCAATTTGTTTATATCTTCACTGTATGCATAATGTAGGAAATTGGCACTAATATTCTCTTGAAAATTAAAAAAGAAACCTAATGGGCTCTCCACTGAATTGACATTTCACAATATTAAAATGGCCTGCCCAAATGATCAAGATAGACACATATTTTTGTCTGATGCAGAAAACTGCAAGCTTCTTCTTTAAATGCTCAACAATCTCTGCGGTCTGGGATGAAAATTGGTTATAATAAAAATGGATTAAAATCAAGTTTAATGCTTTGGCTTTTTGCAAATACAGGATTTGAAAATTTGGGGTGGGCGCCACCACAGTAACCTTTAGACTGTCTAAGACACAGGAGAGAAAAATTGCTAAACCCCCCTTATCTCTTCTGGCCAGCGAAGTGGTGGTGGGTGAGCAATAAGACATATACCTGATTAGTAATACAGGATTGGGAGTTGTTCTGCTTTCCTGCTATTATCTCATAACCGAGCTTACAGAACCTCTCTGGAATGCACTTCTGAGTTCAAAGAAGATATTTATTGTTATTATTATTTCACCACAAGGTTCCTGAGAGACAAAATTAGTAGATTGGAAGCACACGTTCAAAAGTAGTCGCAGCAATGAAAGCAAAATATATCAAAGTACTTCTCAGTTGCAATGTACACAGCAAATACATGTGATTATATTATAGCATAACTTCAAAGCAAAGCATAAAAGTCAAAATTAATCACCGTAGGCCAAGGCTGTAGGGCCTATATTCAGCTTAATCTTTCTGGGGCTTCAAGTTGATGACTCCGTTCAACTGCAAGAAAGAGATTTTCTACTCAAACAGGCAACTGACGTCTAATTCCTGTCTGAAGTCAAAGCAGACTCCATCTAACTCTGCTGTAGTCCAGAGTCATTGTTCCAAAAACGTGCCCCCTCCATGTAATGTCTAATGCCATGTCAAATCCAATAGGCATCTAAACTGAATACAGAATGTAATGGCTAATGCCATGTAAAAGCCAATAGGCAGCTAAACTGAATACAGAATGTAATGTCTAATGCCATGTCAAAGCCAATAGGCAGCTAAACAAACCCTGAGTATTTCCTAAACTGTTTGTGTCAAAGTTAGTCACAGAAAATGACCCACTGGGGCAGAACAGGGGTTACTAACATTGACAGCAGTCTCAAATGACTTGTTCACAGCCCCAGAATCTCTAGGTGTTAACAGGATCAGGCATCAATCAATATCCAGCAGGTCTGATAGAACTTCATAGTGGTTGGGATGAACACATGATCTACAGGATCGAGCTGGCTGGATGGCCCTTTGTGCCTGCATGGCCTAATTTATGCATCCTTCTAGGATATGCCTCATGGTGGTGGGTAGATAAAACCCAATGGTCTAGCCATTATCCTACAATGCAATCTATCCATATAGCTCAACAGAGATAGCAAGAAGTGAACCTATATAACATTCTTAAAATTTACCACAATGCAATCCCCTTCAATAGACTTTGGTGTGGGGCCCACCCAACTTACTCTGCGGGCCATGATAATGGTGTCAATTATTGTATAATGGCAATCAGCATTTTTCTTACATCAATCCGCTGCTTTATTCATTGGGCTTTGATTATCTTCAGGTAGCACAGCAGCTAGAGACAGAACCCCAACTAGAAAGAGATTTTCTACCCAAACAGGCAACTGACGTCTAATTCCTGTCTGAAGTCAAAGCAGACTCCATCAAACCCCAACTAGCACCAATGCAACAACAACAACAATAGCACTTGTGGGGACCTGTCCCACTATCACAGATGGTTAAGGCCAAGAATCTCTTTTTAATACAGTCATCAATCAATCCATTTGGTTCTCAATTTGCTCTAAACACATCTATATGAGATACAAGGCGTCATTAATCAACTTCCTAATGTTTGAGAAGAGTGCCTCCTGTGAAAACAACGAGCCCTCCTTGGCCTTATTGGTCAGCTGACAAGCCTCCAGGGTCTCCTCACTACTAGGGTTTGGAGGGATCTTATGGACAGCGACTTTCTGCTTTTTAGATCTTGTCGCACTCTTGACTCTTCCTTTTCACAGTAGAGGATTTAACTTAAAATGCATGCATTGCGCCACTTTGTAAATTTGATACAGCGATTTTGGCCTCGTTGGCCACATTAGCGTAAAAAAAAAAAATGATGCTAATGTGGTTCAATGAGGCACTAGAGGCTCTTAAATCTGCTTAGAAGGGCAGCAGTCACAAACCTGAGGACTTACAACATAAACAATCAGAAAGGATGCATTCAGTTCGAAGTATGATTGCAGATCAAAGATTGGGAACGTAGATTATATCTCAGGTGAACAAATATAAAAAGTGTGAACTGCACTATTGTTTTAGACTTTAACACATAAAGTAGTCTGCCCATCAATCACACCCCACTATGGATGTGGTGCTATTAAATTGCACTGCTGAACTAGGAAACTCTTTTTCTCTCATGGGGGCTTAATGGCTAAATATGTCTCCTGGTTGAAGATTAGCTACAAACATGTGTGCCTGAGACCCCAAGCCTTCTTCTAAAGTTAATGCTGCTGTAAAACTGTTAGCCCTATTTGGGGGTTTATTCCTTTCAAAACAAAAATATAGTAACATGCATATACAAACATGGCAACCGCTGATCAAAGATTCTCTATGGTATATTTACACATAAAGTAGAGCATCAGCTCTGATGAGCTACTTTTCTTGTGTTACCCTGCACCCCCTCTAACGTCACCATAGTTGTACTATATTTACTATACAGCGCACCATGACACACCTTAGCACAATAGCATCATAATTTATGACGCTTTTGTGGTGCCTGCTGGATTAGCGCCATAAATTATGGCACTAGTCCAGCAAAGCTCAGGGTGGCCCACAGGTTAATGTGGGAGCGTTACTTTAGTGCCTGCCCTGATGAGATGTTAAATAATTACAGCAAAAACGGTGCAGGGCCTCCTTACCAGAAAAAAAAAGATGCTAGGGCAGTGCACGGAGGCGCAAGGGGCTTGTACATATGCCCCTCTGTTTTCAGAGAAGCCACCATAGTACCAAAGGCTGAGAGACTCCCGCCTGCATGGCTGACAACTGCATGTATGGCGGGAGGTCTTACGCCATAAAGGTGCAGGTGGTGGACTCTGTCAACCTGGTGGACCATCTGTCGACCTTTATATGACCCCTTACTCCCTTTGCCATTGGAGTGCGTGTCTCCATCTACGTTAACCTGCATAAACCATTAGCAGATCGGGAGACATCTATACATTCACTGTAGGTGGTGTTCAGGTTTTCAATTACTCATCATTCTCCTTTTCTTAATGTGATTTCAAACATAACTCATTTTATTTGGATTCGGTCCTCTGATTAACAACACTCAAAGTTATGAAAAAATGGACCCTCAGGTATTTGCGCGAAATAAATATTTACAAACCGAAAAAGTATGCATCGGTTTTCTTCTGCACGAAACCTCAGCGGCCCAACTTTAATTATACATACTCGATAATTTTCACACAGCATGTTTAGCCCACCCATCCAAAATACCCTCCAGATGTTATGGATTTTTTTCCTCTAACGAATTGTTGACATTATTGCTTTCCACACATTAATTCTTTTGCAGCTTGCTGTAGCAGGGCAGTGCAAGCTAAAGTGTGTCTAATGGCCAGAAAAGTGACACCGTATTGGAAGCACCTTGTACTCGAAGCTAACGCGGAAGAAAACAAGTATGTTTATGACTTCGGCATGGCACAAAAATGAATAATTGAAGAGACTGTTTTATTTATGTGGCTTGCATATTAACTTAGCTCCAAGTTTCGCGTAGACATATATTACCTTAAAGTATTAAATAATAAATAAGCATGTGAAATACATACAAATCAAGAGAAAACTTTTTTGGCTAACCTGAATAAACCTGTGTGCTTCGGTACCTGCTGTACAATATGAGCTATCTGCACAGCAGCCAGACACGTCTTTAAAAGAGTCTAATGCAGCGGTTCTTATCCTGGGTCCGCTACACCTACATAGGGGTTCCACAGCTGTATACAACATTAAATATTATTAGTAAATTAAGGCCCATATTTAAGAAAAATGACGCACAACTGCGCTAGTGCAGTTGTGCGTCAAAAAAATTACCGGTAGGTAATGCCATTGTTTCGCGCCATCTGTGCGCCATGTTTATAAAATGATGCACAATGGCGCTAAAGCATGGTTAGCGTAAAAAAGTGACTCTAACCTCTGCTTCAAGTCGTCAGTAAAAATGATGCTAATGCTGCAAAAGTGGTGTTAGAACGTTTTGCAGCACTTTTTGGACACAAAACGTGTGAGCGCCATATTTAACAGCATTAGCATAACAGAAAAATGCGCGAACAAGTAAAACAATTGGGAAGACAAGATGGAGAATGCAGGCCAGGAGAGACCACGGGGAGATCCCAATCAGCCAAGTACCAGCCAGGAGGGTCCAACAAAGTCCCAGAAGAAGGAGGAGAAGAGGAAGCAGAAGTGTTACTTTAGTAACGAGGAGAATGACATCTTGGTCAGAGCGGTGATGCAGCACCAGCACCAGCTCTTCATCATCTGAAGAGGACTGTTAATAATTGCAAGAAGCACAGGCATGATTTCAAGTGCAGAACTAAGGAGAAACTGGCCAGGGGGACCTGGATGAGCTGGAGGAGATGGTGGCAGCAGTCATCCCAAGGAGCTGGTCAGTGGAATCAGAGGACAGGGCAGTGCAGTGTACCAAGAACTACCACAAATGCAGGGTAAGTTGCAGGGGGGACTATCTGGAATCTCACAAATGACAGAAGGGAGAGGCACATAGGACACACTGAATGCATAAAAAAGAGTTGCATTGGGCCATACAGGGCCAGAATCAAAAGAGCCCATCACCACCAGACCCTCACATTCAGTGTTGATCTGGTGGCGCTATGCACTCTGACATATACATAATGTGGTCTTATGCTACTTACTATGGCTTAACACCACCTTGTAAATATGCCCCCCTACACACGCAGCAGTTTGCCTGGAACGGGCATGCAATCAGTGTGGCTGTGCCACAAGAACACCCATTGTATATTGTTGTTGCCCCAGATCCGAGACAACATGTTCACCAGAGACTGTGACTAAAGTCAACACCACCCCAGGGGTGGTGTCAGGATGGCGCAAGCAGGCAAAATGCCTTCCATCCTCCTTGTGTCATTGCTCTTCTCATGTGTGCTGCATCCTGCAGCACACATAGAAATTCCACCTTGCCATAATAGATTGCTTATGTGCAGGAAGGGACACCTATCCCCTCAATGCAGACACCCTTGCAAGGTGGTGCAAGGATGCCTGTATTGGTGCATGGAGATCAAATCTGTGCAGGTGCTGGGAGAGATGCTGGGGTGTACCATATTCCAGAAAATACAGCGCATCCCTGCGTTTCAAAAGTGGAGCAGTGTGGTGCAGCTATTATTGCTTTTGCACCAAGCTGCACCAGTTAAGAAAAAATCAGGGTCTCAGTGTGCAACATGTTATGCAACCCGCACTGGGTAGCCCAACAACAACTCTCACACACCTCCATGCACCATCTGGGTCTGGGCACAAAAGTGAACTCATACAACATATTGGGTATGTCGGTGATCATCATTTGTGCTGATGTACAACTAGCTTCTATTTTACCACATAACAAGGTTGTCTGCATTGTGTGAATTGTTGGTATTGTGCATAAAATGACACCTTCATGCGTAAGAACAGACACAAGTGGCATCAATGTTGCACTACGAACACAATATCACTAGCCCATAATGCAACAGTAACACACACAAATAGTTGCCCATGTGGATCCAAGCTGCCCATTCCCCTTGTGCCACATTAACAAAGTCTCTAAATGCATGTATTGATCCTTACACTAACATATGCCTGTGGCAGATATGCTGCATGCAACAAAATGTCCCTAATGTAGGGAGGGGCGAACCAATGGAGCTGACAATCTATTATGGTTGCAATGTGCCGTCCAATTAGCACATTTGTGGGCCTTGCTAAAGGCAGATAACAAAGTAACACAAGCATTGTAAGCCATGGACCTTCCTGTGCTTTGCTGCACTAGTGCCATTATTCATAGTGCCAATGCAGTAAAGCACCAAAATAGTGACAACACTCATTACACTACTGTGGGAATGTCACCATAGTGAATAGGAATGTAAATTACGCGCTACCATGGTGTCAGTGGCTGGGGCAAGGGGCCGGCAAGGAATATGGTGGCGTGGGATCAATGCACAAAGGGCCTTATTTATACTTTTTGGTGCAAAACTGCACTAAGGCAGTTTTGCCCCAAAAAGTTTTGCACCGGCTTGCACCATTTTTTAGCACCAGCTGGGCACCATATTTATGGAAAGGTGCAAGCCGGTGCAAAGGGTAGGCTAGCTTAAAAAAAAATTACGTTAGGCAGTTTTGAGTCAAAATAAATGATTCTGACCAGATTAGCATCATTTTTTGACGCTAAGGGGCATATTTATACTCTGTTTGCACTGAATTAGCATCATTTTTCTTTACTCTAATTCAGTGCAAAACTAACTCCATATTTATACTTTGGTGCTAGACCCATCTAGCACCAAGGTTATGGAGTTAAAGTCATTTTTTGGAAGTGGAAACCTACTTTGCCTTAATGAGATGCAAGGTAGGTGTTCCCGTGCAAACAAATTACTCTATGGCCTTAACACCATATTTATACTCCGATGTAAAAATGGTGCAAGGGAGGGAGGAGGGGTCAAAAAATGGGGCAAAGCTTGCTTTGCCCCATATTTTAAGACCTGGGTCAGGGCAGGTGTTAGGGGACCTGTGGCCCTATTTCCATGGTGGAACACCATGGAATAAGCCCAGATGTGCCCTCCCTAGCCCCTAGGGGCACACCCACCCACACTAGAGGGACTGCGAGGATGGGGGACCCCATCCCAGGTAAGTACAAGTAAGTGCCTTTTATTTTTGAAAGTGCCATAGGGGGCCCTGAAATGAGCCCCCATACATGGCACATGGTGCAATGGCCATGCCCAGGGGACCCCTGTCCTCTGTGCTGGCCACTGGGGTGGTGGGCATGACTCCTGCCTTTTCTAAGGCAGGAGTCATGTGGCATGGTAGGTTTAGCACCATAAAATTACGCTAATCTGGTTAGAGTCATTTTTTTTTACTCTAACCTGCCTAAAGCCATTTTTTGGTGCTAAACCCTCATCTTCTATACTGCCAGTCCCACCCAACTAAAGTCATTTTTTTAAACTCTAGCCTACCCTTTGCACCGGCTTGCACCATTCCATAAATATGGTGCCCGGCTGGTGCACAGAAATGGTGCAAGCCGGTGCTAAATTTTTTGGTGCAAAACTGAGTTAGTGCAGTTTTGCAGCAAAAAGTATAAATAAGGGCCAATATTTTGTAAGTTTGCGCCACTTTTGTGTCATAAAATGACGTTAATGCGGTGCAAAAAAAGTTTAAATCAGAGCCTTGGTGCTAGATGGGTCTAGCACCAAAGTATAAATATGGAGTTAGTTTTGCACCGAATTAGAGTAAAAAAAAATTACACTAATTCGGTGCAAACAGAGTATAAATATGCCGCAGAGTATAAATATGCCCCTAAATATGGCGTTAAGGCCATAGAGTCATTTTTTGCACGGGAACGCCTACCTTGCATCTCATTAAGGCAAAGTAGGTCTCCACTTTCAAAAAATGACTTTAACTCCATAAATTTGGTGTTAAAGGGGTCTAGCACCAAAGTATAAATATGGAGTTAGTTTTGCACCGAATTCTGTGCAAACAGAGTATAAATATGCCCCAAAATACCTTAAAAAGATGCCCCATGTGTGATGCACAATAATACACATAATTAACAACTGCAACCTGGGGTCTGTAACATGTCACTGAGAGTCCAGTAGACGCCATGTCAAACACCACTATAGTCAAAGATTGCCATTTCACTATCTCATTGCGGAGAATGATGCCTTACCTCATGCCAACCTGCCTGTCCTGGATTTTACAGATGACATGGGTGACCAGTTGCCGCCCATCAATGAAGAAACTCTGTAGTATGTCCTAGGTTCCCTTTAGGCTCCACTTCCAGTCACAGGGAGGACACACAGCATTGGGGTCTCCACATGAACCACCCAACTACCTACACACAGCACCAACCAGTCCTGCCACAGCCCTGGACTCTGAGGACCCAGACACCCCCTTTCAGCGGCTAGTGGTAGGAGTCCAGCAGGAGCTGGCCAAACAGGTGTGGGTGGGGATGGAGACCATAGCAGGGAGCCTAGAGGGAGTGCAGAGGTGCCTCAGTCCAAATAATGACAAGTTAGCTGCCATCAGAGGCACCCTCTCCCTGCCTCGTGGACTCCCTCGCCGATATAGCTGCTTTCATGAGGCAGAAGCTTCTGCAATTGCCGTCCTAAAGAGGCAGCAGCATGATAGATAACAGACTGGGGCGATACAAAATGCCTTGAGTCCATACAGTAAGAAACGGCCTCCCTCAGGGAAAACATAGCTGGCTACCATCGTGATATAGCTGTAGTGTTGAGAAATCAGCAGTTACTCTTTGCTGCAGTGATGCCTTATGTGTTTCCATAAATGGCAGCTGTAGGGACCTTTGATTCCAAATCTCTATCTCTGATGTGTGTGTGGCCCCCTCAACTTCAAGAACAGCACCACCCATGGCACAGGAAGCACCACACACATCAGAGGATGAAGATGTGGCAGGAACACCATTCACATAGAAAATCACCTGGTAGCACCAGTCTGTGCCACATGGACAGTATCTCCTTAGTTCTGTGCTGAAGATCATGCCAGTGTTGTGACAGCTGGCAATGTGTCCTCTTCACTCAACCTCTGTTAACTTAGCTCCTGTAAACTGTTATTATCTCAATTCATACCAATTGTCAATTTGGACACCTCATCACTAAGGCACACTTCTCCTACCCATGCCTAATGACATGTTCCTCACCCTTGGACTCTGAATGTACAACAAATATCTTAGGTCCTCTCATGGGGTCTGTGAACTGGGCAGTGTATTGCATTGGAAAATACGATTCCACATGTAAATAACTCTCCATATTCACATGTCATCTTTTACTGTGATCCATCAACTCATTGAAATGTATGCACTGTGTGAAGCTATGTCAATGAGAACAGAACCTTATTACATGTGTGGCTTACTGTCAGACACAAACCCACACACTAGGACTCTAACATGATAAAGGTGAATGATCGTATTGTGGGCCCCAATCAACTTAAAGGCCTTAAAAGCAAGCATTGAACCGATAAACATGCAAGTTGACATATGGCATGTATGGGTCAGAAGCAAGTGTCTGGAATTTTCCCAGATGAGAGCACCAGTATAATTAATATATGTGGAACAGAAGAGGCAAAATTGATCAGTGATGGGCACCTGTCCGTTTGCCAGGATACATACCCCAAATAAGGTTAAATAGTATATGCAACACAAGATTATTTGTGACAGACCTGTGTTGACAGGTGAAGTACCATTCTTACCTGTGAAAGAAATCGAATACATACTCAATGTGAATGTCAGGAACCAGGGGTGACAAATATTTTGAGTAGTTGATGTCATATTGCAGCCAATCTGACAGCTCCTTGGTCATAGGGATGCACATAGTCATACATGTAAATCCATACAGAAAGCATACCCCAAGGCATTCCTTCAACTTGGCCAGTGTACACATGAGAACACCCAGACACTCAATCAACATGGGCACCTAATTGTCTACAACTAACATGATTATTGAAACTTAGAAACAGCACCTCATTAAAACCTAACCTAGACACCATCATACACTAAACTAACCTATACTAACTTATCTAAGCTTATCCCTACAGCTATCTATCCTAATCTAAATGTATCTTCTACATTTAACCTCACACATTAAAGATTGTCTCGACCCACCTCCCTTAAGAGACAAGATATGAGTGGGACAACATTAACTAAACCTACAAATATACTAACTTAGCCTATATCCTAAACAAATATATATATTTTTTCTGTTTTTTTTATTATGGAGTATTATTATTATTATTATTTTTTTTTAAACATAGAACTTTACTCATAACCACCACCCAACCCCTCAAAAACAAAAAAGGATACTAAAACCCATCCCCCAAACTATACTTATACTATCCTACAACTAATCTAATCTATTTAACTAACCTATCACTACCCACCTAAAACGAACTAAAACTAAATACAATATAAAATTGGAGAAGGGAAGGAACCAGGAGGTTGTGCGTGTACATGATTACAGCTTCTTCAGCATTTTTTTGTGTGCAATATTTCAACAACTTGAAATTTCAAGCATTGTCTTGAACAAGTTTGCCCAACCTCACCATAATAGCTGCATTGTCCCTCCTCATGTCTGCCTCAAAGTTTGAGGATGTGGCTGCTGCAGGTGGCTATTGTGGTGGTTGCGTAGACATAGGTGCTGTCAATGTAGAGGGGGTTGAACCGGCTGGGACACCCCTGACCTCTGATGTCATGCCCGATGTGCCCTGCACTGTTACGGCCTATTTCGGAGGTCCACAATGAGGGAAGGCAAGCCAGTATCTCCTGGCCATCTTCTGGTACCCTGCCTGTACCTCCATGATGTGGCAGAAATGCTCTGTCCACTTATTAAAAGCACGCTTCTGTGTTGTTGTCATAGTGGCAGCTAAAACATGAGGAGAACATGGCATCAAATACTGCATTGGGTAGAGGTAGAACAAACATGCAATGTACACATTCCCAGATGACACAGGTTGTCTGCCAGCCATCTACAGTATCATGTTCATGTAACTGAGTTAACAGCTGTCCATTGTTGACCATTAGGGCCCAGAGGTAAGTGGACTAATGCGATCTTGTGCCACATTTGTGTCATCATACGTGGGAGGTTCAAGTGGCCCATCAAGTCCCAAATCCCTGTGCCAAAGTCACAAAGTTGTGCAATGCATGCTTTCCACCACATTGATACCGCTTGCACTACATTAATCCCTGGCCAGGCATCCATGAAGTAAAGTAGGGTCCACCTGTTAAGGGGGGGCAGGAAAAATGACACTGGGAATTCTACGGAATGCCAATGCATCATTCATGTTTCATTTGGTTAACACCTGTTCAGAGCAAGCATAATAAGGGGGCACATGATTGCTTACAATGGGCCCCTATGTACAGGTCAGGGTTAGTGCCCATATTGTTTGCCCTAAGCCTGAACAGTACATCTATATTGTTTGCATATGTTGTACCTATTGCCCTCTACCCTGTGGCATGGTGCTCAAATATTTTGTGGAGCGCAAACATGGTAGCTATATGGGCGCTCAAAGGGGCACAGGAAGAGTGACACTGCACTGGGTACAGCTACAGTATTCCTTCTTACTGAACTAACTGTGCACATGCATGTTTTACACCTCCTAAGTACCAGGTATACACTCAGCACATGTAATGTCACCAAGCTCACTCCGAATTATCGTGACGAGTAGGCCAGGTTGGTTAAATTGCACACATTTAGGGCCAGATGTATGAATCTGGCCCATTGCGATTCGGTAATTGCGATTTTTAAGAAATCGCAATTACCGACTCGCAAAGGGCCATGTATCACATTTGCGATTCGGTAATTGCGATTTCTTAAAAATCGCAAATGCAATTACCAAATCGCAAATTGCGATACTGGCCCCATTCGCAGCTATGGGCCTGTTGGCCCATAGCTGTGAATTTTTTGCACTTCCTAAATCGTGATTTCTGAAACAGAAATCGCAATTTGGGAAATGCAAAAGGGCAGGGTGCTGGGGTCCTAAGGCCCCCTCTCCTGCACCCCAAATATATATTTTTTTTCATGTAAAGTACACACATACCAAAAGGGCATGTGTGCTTTACATGTTAAATTTAAAAATGCAGTTTTACTGCATTTTTAAATTTTGCACCAGGTTACCACCTGGATGCAGACAATGGTATTTTTCATGTGCAAAATACCATTCTGCGAAAAATCACAATTTGCGATTTTTTGCAGAATTGCCTTGCGACCTGGATTTTGCAATTCGCAAAATTCAGGTCGCAACGGCGAAAAACGCAATTTTTGCGATTTTCATTTTGTGGTCTGCGAATGCCTTTGATGCATTGCAGACCACGATTTTGCACTCGCAAACGGCCGATTTCGCAGTTTGGGAGTGCAAAATCATTTGATACATCTGGCCCTTAGTTTGCTACAATCTGTAGACACGTCCCACATCCATCTGGAGCAGAGTTGAAATCTCATTGTGTACTCAACTGACTGTTGCCCATCACAATAAGGCTTCTTGCACGGCTGCTGGTGGTGCAAGAGTCTCCTTCATACGCCACCTGAGACCTCAATACATGCACATCATTTGTACCATGTCCTGAGTAACTTAAAGCAACGTGTGGCACACAGTGCTGTAAAATGTACTGTGATAAATATGTTGGCAACAGGGATGTTAATCAGATAAACAGCACCTCTGAAACATATCTTGACTGACATCACTGTGTGTGTGGGCATGCTCTCCTTTTTCTAACACTCACAATTCCATAGCACAACAGGTTGGCAACAATCAACTTAATTTACATCCTCAACAATGCATCATACATGATGGCAATACCTTTACTCAGATGATGTTATCTCATTGGTCACACATGCCTTTTCAACATTGCATTGCACACATCAAACCTCTCACAGAAAACCCTGGAATGACACAAGTGACGTGCAAGGTGACACTTACTAGCTGTATCAGGGTCTTCAAACTGGGACACCTCTCCAATTGTGTAGGGTGGAGGTCCTCCTGCAAGTCATGACAGGAACACATAGCTTAGTGATGTTGAGCATTTATGAGCATGGACAACTGTTACAGATTCAACTTGTTAAGCTGAGTAAGCAAGTCAACTGCCAACCGTTAAATCTCTGTCTGTAAGGCAAAGGGCCAGATTAAAGAGGGCCTGGCATCACCAGAGGTCACTTTCTCTGATGCTCCTGCGGGGCTTTTCACTGCACCATATGTACAAGGAACAAGGAGCTGTTATGCTGCTTTTTGTAGCTCAATGCCTCCATGTACATACGGGGCATCATGACACAATATTCTGCATTAGAGCGGCATTCAATGGTTCTTGAACAAGGCTGTCCCATTGTAACTCCCATTGCTTTAGACGCTGCCCCAGATTTTCAAGACATCTTACTTGTTGGCAGCGCCAAAAGACTGACAACATCCCACGGGTGGTGTAAGCATAGCAAAGAGTTGAGGAATGAATTGATACCTCCTTGTTTCTTGCTTCTTATGTGCCATTTGAAGGCACGCAGAGTAGATGTAAAATGCCATGGATGTTTGCTTATGTGCATATGGGTGTCCCTTCCTGAAAATTTACAAAATAACATAACAAATGTCTTGGCACTACTATGTGGGCTGCATTCTGCAGCACACATTGAAGTGGCATATTGCCATTGTGGACAGTTTATGTCCAGGAAGGGATTCCTAGCTGCACATGGATACTTCCCTCAACACAGATGCGCTTGTAGTGTGGTCCAAGTATGCATGCGTTGGCGGAGGCTGCTGAGTTATGTGCCGGAGCAGGCGCAGATACAGCCCTGCCCCGTACTCTAGACAATACGGGGCAAACCTTTGTTTCAAATTCACAAAGCGTAGTGCAGCTGATGTTGGCACAGCACTGTGCTGCACTGGTTTCTCACATATGTGGCACATAGTTATCGCCACAACAACATGCACAAATTTGGGTGGCAGACATATGTACATGTTTCAGATACATATATATAACAATTTAGGGAGACAGGATATTGGCCATTTACTAAAGCATTGACTCTTGTAGTTGATCTAGGTGATGAAGCAGGCAACCACTCAGATGCTTGCCTGTTTTCAATCACATAGCACCAACTCATACATCATCATGTGCGTGGCATATGTAAAATATGGCACACCATGGTATATGTCAGGACAATGATGTTGGGAACCCTGTCAATATGGTTGTACCTGGCATGTTTGTCAACATAGATGAACAGGCTATACATGCAAAGTGGAAATTGGCTTCTTGATGATAAGGGAACAGTCATGTAATCAACCAGCCTTCAGCAGAAATATAAGTTGACTCCAATAAACAAACAATGTAACCAAGTTGATGGTGAGGCTATATCTTTGGGTGCAAGTTACAGCAGAATTTACAGCTTGCATTCCTCAGGGCTGGTCCTGCCATCATGTGGGACCAGCCTTTCACACTGCTACAATGTTTGCACTTGTCAAGTTTTTAACATATGGTTAGGTAGACACAGATGTAGCATCATGAGGCAATCACTCCTCTTTACATTTGTGTAACTGTCATGTCACTCTGCACATACATGTCTCTCAGCACACATGCACCCATGACTGACAATACTGCTGCATCATGTTTCCCATCACTTCAACTTTACTTATCCCATTTACACAGTTGTTATGACCAAGAGGAACATGTACTTTTGTGCATAGGACATGTACCCTTGCACCATTGCACATTTGTGTCTGATATTTGACACTTTTTGAGGTATATGTGATACGCAATGTGCATGAAATGGAATGTGCAATATGTCTTCACCCGGTTCATAGCTAAGTTCTCTTAAATGTCATTTGCTTCAGATACAAAATTTCCTTTCATTACCCTTGCCAAAAAATGCTGCAATCAACCTCATGTCCCCCTGTCATGCACATGCAAATGAGGATGTTGCAATGCAAATGGGGTACTTACCAACTGGTCCTCCAATCCGAATCAACAGGTGATTCAGTATATCATCCTCTTGTGCAATGAGGTCTGCCCAACGTTGTTTAATATGGTGGTCGATATGCACAACACCAAAGATCCGCCATAGGTGGTTGAGTACCTTGCCCCATCGCGGCTTCTGTGCCTCCGTTGGGTAGGTCTGGATTACATGGCCACCCATGCTCAACATCATGGTCAGGTAGTGCTTGACTAGTCAGATGAACCCTCCCACTTCATATCCACTAATTCCTTGCACTGTCCACTTCACCGACATATGGCCGTTTCCCTCCACTGCAAATAAAATAGCCCCAAAACAATAAAAGACTAAGGGGGTCATTCTGACCCCGGCGGTCTAAGACCGCCGGGGCCAGGGTCGGCGGGAGCACCGTCGACAGGCCGGCGGTGCCCCGCAGGGCATTGCGGTCAGAAGAGGCAAACCGGCGGTCTCCCGCCGGTTTACCGCTGCCCTTTGAATCCCCCATGGCGGCGCAGCTTGCTGCGCCGCCATGGGGGATTCTGACACCCCCTACCGCCATCCTGTTCCTGGCGGTTCGCCCGCCAGGAACAGGATGGCGGTAGGGGGTGCAGCGGGGCCCCTGGGGGCCCCTGCCGTGCCCATGCCAATCATGGGCACGGCAGGGGCCCCCGTAAGAGGGCCCGCAAAGTATTTCAGTGTCTGCTAAGCAGACACTGAAATACGCGACGGGTGCAAACTGCACCCGTCGCACCCCTGCAACTCCGCCGGCTCAATTCTGAGCCGGCGTCCTCGTTGCAGGGGCATTTCCTCTGGGCCGGCGGGCGCTCTTTTGGAGAGCGCCCGCCGGGCCAGAGGAAATGTCTAAATGGCCGCCGCGGTCTTTTGACCGCGGTGCGGTCATTCAGCGGCGGTAGCTTGGCGGGCGGCTCCCGCCGCCCGCCAACATTAGAATCAGGCCCTAACTCATCTAACCCCAAATATCCCAACAGACTACACTATCCCAAGACAAACACCTGACAAACTAATTACTTTGACAGGACAACAAACACTACACAAGACTCAGAAAAATAACAAAATTGACAGGAAAGCAACAGGACACTGCACAAATCTCTGAAAACCACCACTCTTCGACCAGCACCAGCTCCACACACACTCTCAGAATCACAGCCAAAAAGGCTGTAAAGTAAAAGTGAAAGTGAAATCACTGTACCATGTTTGCAGCAAGGAAGTCCTGTTTCATCACTTACTGGGCATGTGTGTCACATTTTCTGATATGTGCCACTTGTTTGACGCATGATGGTCATGCATGGTATTTTTCCCATGAAGGCTGACAAGGCCTGTCAACTTGCGATTGACGTGCAGGGGCCAGGTATCATTTTTTTGATTAGCAAAGTATGGTATATGACCCTTTGCTTCAAAAATTCTGACGCATAACAACAATGCATGAATTTTGTTGGGAAGGCTGATGGTACTCCCAGATTCACATACCTTGTTACAGGGGCTATGCATGTATGTAGTCAGTATGATATGGCTATGTGTGTGTGCATGTGTATTAATATGTGTAACAGTAACATCAGAATGTATTACTATATGTTTGTATGTGTGTGTGCTGCATGTGATGACCAATACTGTTTGCATATGTGTCGGTGGACGTCTTCCACATACATGCTACCACATGTGTACTGGGAGTGTACATATGTGATGTAACACATATTTGTGGGTCTACCACATTGTCATGTGTATGTTTGACAAGGCCACTTTAGATATGATGGGCTATGTCCAATACATGTTCATGCATGTGATACCCTTGACAAATCATACTCAAAAAATGCAGTGGACTATGGCTGGATTGATATCATGTAACCCATGGCAATGTGAGTGCATGTGTGTCCACACTGTGGTGTGTTATATGGTTCAGGGTTCATGATGCTACGCTACACATGTAACATATGGTTTCCCATGCATCTGTGATGCAGGACATGGTGTACTGACGTGTCAATGAAAGTTAATATGTGACGTGTGTGTCAGATATGTGTAGTGTAAAATGTGTACTGAATGCCAAAGCGGTGTGTTAATGGGAAATGAAACCTCCCAAATCTCTCTTCCAGTATGGATATATGCTGGCCATTGTTTCATGGCTGTGTATTCATAACAGTGCCACCTTTGTTTTTCTATATGGGAACATAATTGAAGGTCATATATGTCTATGTATAATCATGTGTACATATTTTCATTAGTGGAAAGTTGACTTTTGTGTATACACCATTACACACTACCAGGCCTGTACCATTGAAGTAGTACATGTGTGGTGAGAATTCAGACGTATGTGTGCAAGGCACAAACTTGGTACATGCAATCGACCACAACATGTTTTTGTCCACCCTTACATAAAATGGCATACAACTGTATAGCAAGCTTGCTGTTGGAAAATGATGACACCCTATTCATAATTTCTCCTGTGGCCCTTTGAGTGCCCACACAGACTCATGGTTGCATGTATTGATGCAGGTTGACGGTGCTCCACTCAGTTAGTCCACTGTGCACTAGGAGCAGACCCCTGACAATGTCAAGAGTCAATGTAGCCTCAGAAGGGGAGTTAGAGGGTGTAGGGTTGGAATCTACCTTTCTCATGATAGCTCTTCAGCAGCAAATTGAGCAGTCCCCTGTAGACAGACACCTGCACAGATGTGAGCCCATGGCCTGGCATGATTTTGTTCCTTTGGGGTACGTGATGTCAGGCTTGTCGTATCATGTACAGGGGACTGGCTGCTTGTTCATGTAGGACATGTCTCATCATTTTGCATGGTTTGACTCAAATGGATATACATGTTTGTATTTTCCATATGAACCTTGGTTAGGTCATGTATCTCTAGGGTAACTTGTTTATGTTTTCCGACCCGGGGGACAGATTATGTCATTTGTCACTGCCTTCTGTCACAATAGTATGCAATGGACAGCTACTTTGTTGTTTGTTACAAACATGAATGGGTTATGTACTGACCTACTCATCCTCTGTGAATATCTGTCTGGTGATCATATGGTAACATTGTTGTATTGCACATTCAGTATTGGTCTATGTGTGTACCTTCTCCAACATTAACAACACATCTTGTTTGGACTTGATTTGGTCCTACATTGCTGGCATTCTTTAGGCTGCGTATTCTTTGTACACATCTTCTACTGCAACATTGTCCAGTAATACATGGACAGGATGCTATGTGAGACTTATGTACACATCTTCTTCTAATGGCTATGTGATAGTGTCCCTCCCATATACAGTCTTTGCTAGATTACATGACTTCTACACACACATGACAGTACACCAGCCACAGCACTTGCGAAGTGTCCAAGTGACCTCAACATGTTGTATCTACAAGCGCCTGAGGGAGTCTATCAGCTGTTCTTCCAAATCCTTTGGTGTACATGGGCATGCACTCAGACCTGCATTCCAGAACCTGTGTCACTTTCACCATGAGTGTATCTTGTTAGTGTGTGAATTCAACTCAGCTATGATTATGTGATTTGCCACATGCAACATTTCTGTCTCCTCCATCCATACAATTTTGGATGGGTCTGTGACATGTTTGGACATTGCTGGACTTAGCTGCACATCCCAAACCGGATTGGCATGTGAGAGACCTAGGCATTTTAGGGTTTTGGCCCTAGTAGGTCACTTTCTCTTGATAAGATATTTGAGTGTCAATGAGAGGTGTGTTTTCATGTCATGTTTGATGGTATCATACAGACTTACTGGGTTACCTTGCAGACACAAACCAACCAGTGAAGGTAAATGCTAACCCTTTCCTACCCAGGCCATACACTGGTACAGCAGTCTTCACATGTATTTCCAGGCTAGCTGCAGGCATATGTCAAGACAACACAATTGTGTGACATGTGTCTAAGAATGTGCATTGGAAGTGCTACCGACTCTGCCTTCGTTCCACCCACACATTCATGTGGTGGTGCATTCTCCCATTGTATCGATCTTTCCTGGCTATGGGGCATATGTGTGAATAGCGGATCAGCACCCATTGCTGCTCCACTTGTTTTGTGACCCTTAGCACATTCCACAGCCAACATGTGTGTACTATATTTGAGAGACAGCCGGCCATGTGGCAGAGTTGGGGCCAATAGCACTCACAGTATGTAAGGCCATTGATGTAAAGTGCAGGGTTTGGGTCAAACATTTGGTCTAACCATGACCAGTCCATGATGGTCGATTGATACCAATGGTGTTCCCCCTTGTCACACCTGCTCAGTTCTGGTGTTACAGCTACCCGCCTGAGACGTGACACAGTTTAGTTGCTTATTTTAAAATACACCATTTTGAAACAGCTCCTACTGTATGTACGCCCCCTTGCATACATCTTGCCTGGCATCGCCATGATGTGGTACAAGGGGTCAGAAATGACGCAATGCCTACATTATGCCACTTGGTATTTCTGGTGCATGAATCTAGGCCTTCGAGAGCCAGATGAGCCTGAGTAATATGACGCTGATGTGCGGCATGGAGGCACAAGACCCTCTTACAGCACAACCTATGTTTCAACATTCTTTATAACTGTTGCGGTTTTTTCCTGCTCTCTGAGGTATGAGCAACTTTCCAATGGTATAGGTAGCATATAGAATCTGGTACAAATTGATTTAATGGTGATATTTACAAGGTGATTTTTGTTGTACAGTGTCTAGGTGTGGAAGTTCAGTACAATTTGTTGCATACTGTGAACTCCTGCAGCAGTGTTTTGTTGTTCCCCCTCCACCTGTGCTGACCATTGTCATTCTCCTCCTCATTGGGGACATCTACCATTTCATCCCAGGGGGCATTAGTCTGAATACATATGTTATGCAAGATTGCACATACAAGGATCATCTTGTATACCAGGGGTGGTGCATGCAACAGGCTTCCTACTGGCAGGACCAGGCACCTGAACCTTGACCTCAGGAGCCAAAATGTCCTCTCCACCATAGTTTGCGTTCTTCTGTGCCCTTCTGGGTGTCTGTTCTTCCTCCATTGTCAGGTTGTCAAGGGGAGTCATCACCCATAGCTAGATGCCGTAACCTAGGTCAGCTGCAAAGGAATGTGAGAACATGTGTCTGTCATGCATATTTGTGGTTTCATATGTGCCATGGCAGATATTAGTTTTGAGTGATGTGACTCAGACTTGCATCTGATATTGTGTGTGTTCCTATTTTGTTGAATGGTTGCATTGGTGTCTGGTGGTAGACATTACATGGGTTGTAGCTCAGGGACCTGGTGATTATAAAATTAAATCTGGACTGACAGTTCGACCATGGAAATTATGTGTTGTGTTGTCCATATTTGAGGATATGTCCTGATGTTAGTGTGTCACATAGGCTCTCATTATCCTAATGAGACTACTGGATTTTGAGCAGCAGAATCTTCTGCAGTGTGGGAGACTGAGTCTAACCCACTGAGGGTGACACCTGTCACTCCAATCCGGGTTTTGCTCTGGCTAACTAGCAGTGTCTCATCTCTACCAAAGGATAGTGATGATTGGGCAGCCGAGCGCATGACATACTATGCTTCTTAGGGAAGTTGTGGTCACTCAGGCCACATCCGGTTCTCTCATTTACAACTTAGTCTCATATATAAATAACAAACAGAAGGAGTATATGTTTCAAGAATGAGTTTAATAAAATGAATGCATCTTAGATAGCAAAGTGTGAGCTGCAATAACCAGGACAATACAACATGACAGTATTAAAATTGTGACGAGAAGAGTGAAGCACAAAAATAATGCTCTTATATTGTCACTATGATTGATGGACTATTTCCTATCTAGGTATAATTTGAGCACAGCATGTTAAGCTCTAATTATGCCTGTCAGGTCCCCCTGGGAAGACATCAACCCCTATACCTGAGCAAAGGCCTGTGGTCTGCGTTAGCATCTGTAGCAAAGCATTCAGCAATCAGCATACAGTCGTGGTTCCCTGGCTGGAATTTCCCTCTAACATGTAAGGGACAAGGAAGTGTTTACATAATTACACAGCTGATGTTCTGAGAAAATGTCCCTACGTAAGGATGTGTATTTTCTACGAACGTTGGAGACTAAACTTCTACCACGTTCACTGGCAATGTACCGAACTGCAGCCTTGAATGAAGCACAGAGTGATCAATAATGTCTTGTTTAAGAACAGAGTACTGGCCTAGGCAAAAACAGTTAGATAAATGAAAATAAAACAAGACCATAAAAATGGTTATTGTAACAATGATAATGCGAAGCTGAATAAAATATATCTTGGTTAAAGTGCACAGCGGCCTAGTGTGTTAAAATAACGTGCATGGAGCTATAACTAAAATGGCTACAAAACAAGTTGAACCTACCCCCTCTTTGCACCACAATAGTGTTATTTGTATTGACACTATGATAGGCCTACAAGGTCAAACTCAGGCCACCATGTTACCATGTGGCATCACGCATACAGTGCAACACTTAGGCCCATATATATACTTTTTTAGCCCCGCATTTGCACTGCTTTTTGACCTTTTGTGGCAGAGTATGCCTGTGCTAGACATCATGTGTAAAAGGGTGAGATTAACACAATAGGAGGACTAGCATTTGGTGCAGAGGATTGTCCAAGGTTCCTAGATATGCTTTATCACAGACACGTTCAACACCTGCACAGAGAAGGAGTCCCTATGTACTGTGCATGAATTTGTCAGGTATGTCCTCAATACTCCTACAGAGTCCAACTATGGCATCCATTTTCTTGACACTATTGCAGCTACTCTGCACCATGGAGTGCCATTTATTATATATGGGGCCCACATTGTGGCAGTAGGGTGTGGCAAAGTGGCACAATGATAGTGACTCTGCTGTTGATGCTGCACCATTTTCCTGATATGTTGCATTTAGTCTCTTCACATTAGACCTGCAGATGAGTGATGTTCTGGGACTTTGAACCTATTTTGTGTATTGTGTGCCCTGTCTGTAGCATGTGATCCCCACTCCTTTTGCCTTGGAAAAGCTCCCTTGCACAAAGTGTTGTTGTTGGCAATTGCTGGCTGGCATACGTACCTACGTGTGCATCATGAGCACAGTGTGGCACTGTTGTATGGCTTGTTTAGTGATATATGCATGCATTTTTTCGCAGTGCCCTGCAGCACATGACCAGTCCTGCTAAGTCCCATATATCCTCATTCACATGCAACTCTAGCCTCTCCCAGTACATTGTCAGTAGTGCAGCTCCCACAGTGCCCTGTTGGTACCCTTGTATCATGTTAGGAAGTTTTGGTATGATTGTAGGTGTGGTATGATGTGTCCATCTTTACACATGGTCTTTTATGGCTGGTGATGTTGTATTCCTATGTGTGCGGCACAATGAACCAGACATGTGAAGGTGGACACAATGGGTATGTCTGGTATGTTTAGGTGATGGCAACACATGGATGGCATTTGATATTGGTCCTGCCCAAGGTTTTTACACCATGACAAATGTGGGGCTGTGCCCGGATGTGACTTTCTTCATGTTGACACAGCCAATGCCACTCAAATAACTGGGCTATTCCTTGTTAGATGTTGTGTGTGTGGTATCTGTATTTAGTTGCCAACCATTAGACACTTGTAATGGTTTGGGGGTGGCTTCTGTATGCAAAGGGGACATAGCTCCACCTGTCCTTCACATGATGTGCCAGTCAGATTGTGCTTGTATTATAAACATATGGGTGTATGTGTGTGTGATGTGCAAGAAATGTGGTGTAGTGTGGCATGTGGCATATGTGTTGTTGTCTGTACATCTGTGTTCCCCTGTCCATGTGTGTTTAGTGTGGTGTACTTATTGTTAGCCCTACATGGTTGGTGTGTTGTCTGTGTAATGATTTGTATGGTGGCTTACATACAAGTAGGCCATTGCCATACTGTCCATCTGGGAACCGCTCGTTGATGGTGGAGTATCGGAATATGTAGGCACCATGGACACTGCTGGGATATTTTGTTAGGATGTCTGTGAAGAGCCCAAGATCGTCCACAATGGCCAGCATATTTAGAGAATGTGTGTGTTTGCAGTTCCTGTTGAGGTGTTAAATTGCAGCAGGTGGCACAAGTTGGACATGGGTGCAGTCCATTGCACCCAGCACATGCGGGAACCCTTACATTTAGTAGAAACCTTGAATGATATCGCTCTGCAGTTGCTGGGTGTTGGGGAAGCAGATGTGGTGGGGTGTGTGATGGATGATTGCGTCCAGAAACTTTGGAAGGAAGGCCCAGAGGGATGGCTGGGAGATACCATCCACTTGTGCGCCAGTTGTCTGGAATTATCCTGACACCGGCATATAGAGGACAACCTGGAGTTTGGTCATTGGTGGAATAGTTGTTGGAGTTTCTACCCTTGCAGTGATGTCTGGTGCAATGTTGTGCAGCAGCCGTACAATGGACTCCCACTTCAGACTGCAGGTTCTGATGACATCTTGTTCCCTGAGCGCAAGGGTGGTTGTGTGCTGTTGAAATATCCTCTCCCGCCTTCTGTGCTGCCTTCGTGGCTGCTGTGGTGGTGTTTGGGGTTGCTGTGGTGGTGCTGGTAGGACCTGTTGGCGTCGCTGTTGTCTGTGGATTGTGCAAGCTGAAGTATTAACAGTTCCATGTGGTCCAGTGGGTTGTCAATGCTCCTTCTGTGTATTTTCCTTATGTAGTATTGTGTAGGCTTCATTTTAACCTCTGGTCTGACCATGCGTTAAAATGTAATGCTAATCAGACTTTGCGTCATTTTTCGGGATGGGTTCCTTAATGTGCATCATTTTTGCATTGGGCAGTAAATGTGGTGCTGGAGGGCTAGCAAAATTTTTTGGAAGAGAAAGCCTAACTTGCATATCATTGTCACTAAACGAAGCAAGGTGGAGTGGCACTCCCAAAAAATGACGTTAACTCTAATATTTTGTCACAAGAGCGGTCTAGCGACAAAATATAAGTATGGCACTAGGTTAGCGCCGCTTATGCATCAAAATAAATAGCGCAAAGGCATTGCTAAGTTTTCATGAAGATGGGCCTACGTGTATTTAAATAAAAAACACAACTACAAATTTTACAATGTTTTTTAAATGTGAAGGAATTTGTACCTGGATGGTAAAAATTAAGTTGGTATCCTTATCTTGGTTCATGGGAGCAGCTCTAGAACAGCAGCAGAATCTAATAAGGATGATGGGTGACCTGAGTTGAAGCACTGGTATATGCTGACTTCAAGAGAGCATGCATTGGGGCAAAAAGTATAATGTTAAAATGCTAGAGTCCTGGGTATTGCTTTGTCTTTTAAAAATAATATCATATATTGTGTAGTTTTTGTTGAATTAAATAAAATAATGTGTTATTTTTGTTTATGATGTATGCTTGTTTCTGTGTTTTGTGTATTGTTTTGAAATTCAAATCATATATATTGCTTACCACAAAAATCAAAATGTTAAGAACTGCTGGCCTAGTGTAAATGTAAACCAAACACTCAGGTTCACAAGCAAATCCACACTACAATGAGGGTTCAAATCAAAATGTTTCTCCTTTTTTTAAAGAAGAATGGTGATCTCATTTCCACGCGAATGGAAGGGGTATGTATGCTAAAAATTGACACATACTGCATTCTCACTCACACGCCACTTAAAATTCAATGGAAAACAGCATTCCTGAAGGTGAAGCTTGTGCTGGATCTGCCAATGGCCGTTTGGCAGTCCTGGTAACCACAATAATGCCATTAGTTGGGCCAGAAAATTAAGGGCAGTCCCTTTAGCATTGTTCCACTGTAGGACCTTCTGCACTAGGGGCAACAAATCTAAGTGGCCTCAGAGAGATAAACTTTTAAAGTTTTAAAGTCCCCATGTGTGCTTGAAGAGATTTTCCCTTTAGTGATAAGGTGATGGATGGATTGCTTGAATTAATTTCAGCCAGTAGCGTTAGCCCAGGCCGGATTTGTTTCCATCATTTTTCACTCACAATGCTACGCTAGAGTAAGACTTTCCCTATACAAATCAGTATTGACCCTGCTCGTCATTGAACAGTCCATCCCAAACTGTCAGGTCACCACAAGCAACCTAGGAGTTATTATGCCCTTCTTGGGGCTGGTCAGTGGGGTGTAGCTCAAGTCCTATTGCACGGTGAGCATAAGACCCACTTCTGGGCATACCCCTTACACTTAGGGCATCCACTTGTTGCAAATTAGATTTTCAAGAGTAGAATGGACATTAATTGTTTGAGTCACGGAGATAGATCTCTGCTTTAGGGGGTTTATCAAAAAAAATTACATTGATGAAGTGATTACTATTTTTGCCAAGTGTATTTCACTGAATAGGCTCAAAACTGCAGGTGGGATCTGTTGGGGGAATAAACATGTCTCCCTTTGTGTTGCATGCTTTCAACATAGAGGCCTGGGTATCACTGGTGCAACAGTTATAGGTCTATGAATGGTTTTCTCATATGTAAAATTACTTTCAACCTCGTTTTTTAAGGATGCTTCTGCAAAGGTGCTGGTGGTACGCTTACAGAGAAAAAGTCAATGAGTCTGTCAGACTACACCAATTGTCAGTGGTTGAAATCACTAGTGCTTATTGCAAAGGCTCCCTAGCAAATAGTCTAGCAGCCTATTGTTAGTATCAGTGCCATCAGAGGCAGCATTATGACTCAGGTCTTTTCTTTTGTAGATCTCTGTTCTCCAGTTGCAAAATGTACTTACAGATTTATACAGCTGGGTTTTAATGCTGTAATAAATATTGTTGAGGTGGATCACAAAGAAATGGCACTAGATGGCACCTAATGCTACATAAAAATATCCCTGTAAACTTTTTGTACTACTTTGAATCAGGAGCTTTTGCCATCTGGCATACCAAATAACACTGGCCCTTCATGTAGTTTTTTTGATGGACCCTCAATAACTTCTGACAAGTTCTGCTTGGTGTCTCCAGTGAAAGGAGAAACATTGCAAACAGCAATAAAGTTGGACAAATTCAAGGTGGATGTCCAATTTTATACATAGATATAATTTTGTGTTGAGTAAATTCAGCATATTCATTACACTCTGCCAGCTGTGGATCAAAGAACTAATACACCAATCAAGACTGGACAATTCAAGAATTGTTTTCATGTTCTGCCTAGAAGATCACCTATGGTTCGACAGAATGCCAAAAAGAAGAATTTTAGTGAAGCAGACCCTAGTTATAAATTGTGTGGTGGGTGGAATACTTGAATTATTCTCAGCCACGGGTGAACACTTGGGGGTATATCCAAGTTCATTGTTATTTTGCACATCATTCCACCTATTAAATTTTTGTATACTTTAGTTTGACTCCCTAAGTGCAGTGGGTACGCCCAGACCTGAGTATCATGCTCACTGTGAGAACCAAGCTCCACCAAAACTGAAGAGCCCCAATCAGGAAAAAAAACGCCTTGGTTACAGTTCAAGGAAGAGGAAGTCTGGCACTGTGGGTTTCACTTTTTCCTTTGGACCATACGATTTGCATATCACTGAGTTCAAACTGAGGTGGCATGGTGCACAGAATAATAATGGACTGGGACACAGCCCCCCATTAATTACCAGTGGGTGTGATTAGTTCAAGCATTACAACCATCAGTTTTTTGGCATGCTTTTTTGCAAGCAGAGAGAGGATGATGAAGGATGCTGGAGCCAACTAGGATCTGTAGACACAATTGCAGGACCCTGCCGGGAGCATTACTGAAGGTTTAAGAATGTGCAGAAGGTACCAAAGGAATACACTTTCTGATGATATGCTCAACAGCCTAGGAGTTTTCTCCTCACATATATGGGATGCAAAAGGTCACACAAACACTTTTTGAAAACAAGAGGCCTCTTTTTCAAATTGATAGGTACACTAGGGTTCACCTTTTAAGCCAATGCCTCTGGACTTCCCTGCATCACATGGGAACACTGATGTTAAGACTATTTGAACCATCATTTAACTGTGTACAGTTCTTGAGTTTTACATCAATCAAATCACCCCCATCTCAATGGAACTCAACTGGCTCCCGTGCTGGTGTGCACCATCTTCAAAATCTTATGCATCATTTGCCAAGCTATCATTACCAGCAATCTATGCTTATTTTGCAGAGAAGCTCAGGATCTCTGGTGGTTCTCAGCACCCCTGCAGCCAGGACATAGACTGCAGACTGAGCAGTGCAAAAAGAAAAAAAACAAGACAGAATGCCTTTTCCATGACCGCACTAAGGATGGGGAACAGCACCCCCATATTCATAAGGAGTGTGCCAAGGCTGCTCCAATTTAAGAATGAGCTGAAAACTCACCTCTCTAAAGAACACTACATTACCAACAATTCAGAACAAAGCTTCTATTACTCACTGAATGTATGCTTGGTTTTTACCTTGGACAGTATTCTGTTGCCTTTTGGCTATATTTAAATGCCATATACATACATGCATACATGCATACATACATACATATATACATACACATATACATATAACTGCTATAGATTGTGTTACTCCCACCCTTAATAAATAGTGTCTTTGGGGGTCATTACAACCCTGGCGGACGGTGTTAAAGCAGCGGTAAGAACGCAAACAGGCCGGCGGAAAAAAAAGGGAATTATGACCGTGGCAGAAACCACCAACAAAGACAGCCACTTTAACACTCCGACCGCCACGGCGGTACAGACAAACAACGCGGCGGTCACCGCCAACAGACAGGCGGAAGACAAAGTACCGCCCACAGTATCACAACCTACCAATCCGCCACCTTTTCCGGGCCGGATTCACCGTGGATAAAAACACGGCAGAAACAGCCATTTCAATGGGAAAACGCTCACCTCTACACACTCCACGAGGAAGGAGGACACCATGGAGCAGGAACTCCAAATACTCCCTGCGATAGTCTTTCTGCTCCTGTACGATCATCATCAACGCCGGCGCCAAAGACAACGGAGAGTACTGCACCTACGACATAGGGGAGGGGGAGGCAAAAGTCAGGGACACACACACGCAACACCCCCACCCCCACTCGACCCTCACCCACTACAACACACACACCAATGCATATCCAAACATAACAGTAACAACCCCAAAAACCCCCGGAAGAATGCAAAGACAAAAGGAAATGAGTGCAACCATTGTAATATATCAAAGGACAGTAACCAAATATATACAGATATATATACACATTAAACAAAATATACATCATGAGTAGTAGTGCAGGTAATGCACCATTCAATGTCCATGGAGCACTGGGCACAAAATGCATGGGCGAGGCCCACACACGATACCTGAGCAAAACGGAGAGAACACTGCTGGGGCATCACATAGAAATACAACAGGCACCTCAGGGGGAATGGAAGGGGGGGCACCTCAGCTGGATGACAGGCCCACGCCAGATCCACGAGGGGGCTCCATGCCCATTGAAGTATCCTGGGGAGTGCAAAGCCACAGTCACCCAAGTCTCTACAGTGGGTGGGTTGCCCACTGCCATATCCTGGGGAGTGCAAAGCCACAGTCTCTCAAGTCTCTACAGTGGGTGGGTTGCCCACTCCATATCCTGGGGAGTGCAAAGCCACAGTCTTTAAATTCTCTACAGTGGGTGGGTTGCCCACTGCCATATCCTGGGGAGTGCAAAGCCACAGTCTCTCAGGTCTCTACAGTGGGTGGGTTGCCCACTGCCATATCCTGGGGAGTGCAAAGCCACAGTCTCTCAAGTCTCTACAGTGGGTGGGTTGCCCACTGGTCAATCCTGGGGAATGCAAAGCCACAGTCTCTCAAGTCGATAACAGTCTCCACTGGTTCTGGAGGGGGACTGGTGCCCAGAGTGCTTCATCCTGTTAAGGACAGACGGAGTGGATGCTGTTCTCCACTGGTTCTGGAGGGGGACTGGTGCCAGGAGTGCTTCATCCTGTTAAGGATAGACGGAGTGGATGCTGTTCTTCACTGGTTCTGGAGGGGGGCTGGTGCCCAGAGTGCATCACTTTCCCCGTGACGGTCCCAGTTCCGTCAGTGCCCTGGCGCACATGGGCTAGCGGTGCTTGAGTTGGCGGTACTTGCCCTGTTCAGCGGTGCTTGCCATGGCGGTCTTTGCCCTGTTCAGCGGTGCTTGCCCTGTTCAGCGGTGCTTGCCATGGCGGTCTTTGCCCTGTTCAGCGGTGCTTGACTTTGCTGTCTCTGATCTGTTCAGCGGTGCATGCCATGGCGGTCTTTGCCCTGTTCAGCGGTGCTTGCCCTGTTCAGCGGTGCTTGACTTTGCTGTCTCTGACCTGTGCAGCGGTGTGTGCCATGGCAGTCCCTCATTGCCCAGCAGGGCTGTGGCTGCCGGGGCCCTCCTGGGCACTGACTCTGGCGGTGGCCTCTTGGCCAGTGACGACGGGACTGCACTTCTGGGCACTGACTCTTGCGGTGGCCTCCTGGCCAGTGACGATGGTGGCCAGTGACAATGGGACTGCCCTCCTGGGCACTGACTCTGGCGGTGGCCTCCTGGCCAGTGACGATCGGGCTGCCCTCCTGGGCACTGACTCTGGCAGTGGCCTCCTGGCCAGTGACAATGGGACTGCCCTCCTGGGCACTGACTCTGGCGTTGGCCTCCTGGCCAGTGACAATCGGGCTGCCCTCCTGGGCACTGACTCTGGCGGTGGCTCCTGGCCAGTGAAGATCAGGCTGGCGGTGGCCTCCTGGGCAGCGGGGATGATGGCGGGCTTCTCCGCCGTGCTGCTCTTCCCAGACTTTGGTGCTTTCTTCTGCCCCTTCCCCACCTTGGGAGGAGTCACAGTTGAGTGGACAGTCCCCCCGGGACCCTTGTGAGCGGCTTCGCCGGCTGGAGTCTTCCCCCTATCCCGTCAGGCACTGTCCAACTTCTGGTGCTTCACAGCGGGGGGACTGGCTGTGCTGTGGCTCCGTGTCACACTGGCTGTCCTGGTGGCCGGTGCACTCCACATATCTCTAACAGGCACCACTGGTACGGGAGATTTTTTGGCTGAGGTGCTAGTACGGGACCTATGAATTGGAGGGGGGGTGGTGGGAAAGAGGTCAAGGTTGCTCAGGAAAAGTTTCTGACGAACACTGGGACGGGTAGCTGGAGGGGATCTGGGAGTGGAGGAAGAAGAGGTGGTTGTAGGAGGTGTAACTTTTGATGATTTGGGTGCAGGTGCATGCACTGGAGGGTGTTGTGAGGTGGATGGATGTTGCCCGTTGTCTGCTGTGAGGCCCTCAAGCGCCCATCCAACTCAGGGTAGGCCAACGCCAGGATCCGGAACATCACGGGGGTCATGGTGCGATGGGCACCCCTCCCACGTTGGGAGGCCATCCTCAGCTGAGCCTCCGCCGTCTTCTTGCTCCAGAGGCGAATGCCCTCCCATCTTTTCCTGCAGTGGGTGCTCCATCTCTGGTGGACCCCCAGGGTCCGGACGTCCTTGGCGATGGCACGCCAAATATCCTTCTTCTGGTGGGCGCTGACCTACATGACATGTACAGGGGAAGAAGAGAAGTCATTACCAACTGCACCGTCGAAGTGAGTGGCCACATCCCTGCCCTTGCCATGTGGCACATACATTCACAGTCCTTCATGCTCGCAGAACTCTACCCCCTTCCTTCTTACTACCAGCCCTCTCCACCCAGGCATAGCCCATACAACTTGCACCCTATGTACTCACCTGTGGTCTGGAGGACCGTAGAGTAGCGTGTACTGGGGGAGGACCTCGTCCACGAGCTTCTCCAACTCCTGTGCAGTGAAGGCAGGGGCCCTTTCCCCAGACGCACGAGCCATTGTCTCTTCTAGACCGAGGTCACAGCAGCACGTGCAGTGTAGGTCCTCTCCTGTCGAAGATCAGGTATCGAGTGATTCAACAGATAGAAAATGGCGGTGACGTCCGCGGCGGTGCGTATCATTACCGCCGGCGCACTTCGTCATTGGCTCCTGGGACCCATAGGGTCCAATGTTAACCAATGCAGCATTGCGCAGCGGTCTTCGACCGCCTACCGCGACGGTGTACAATGCCAGCGCAGTTACCTCACATCCCATTGTCCCACTTTACAGGTCAGGCAGCCGCCATTTCAGGGGCCCACATGGCTTCATTTTCAGCTGCGTCACACATACCTAGGCCTGGACTCAACACACATACAGACAACTTTTTGGATTATGTTTCGTGTTCTGTGTAGCTGTGGGTACATACTATCAGTGCTCCATTTCCTTGCAAGTGGGTCTTTTCAAACAACAGTGGCATTGGCATCAGGGATGTCCCAGCCTATGTTTTCCAATGTTTTCCAATGTGTTGTCCAGAGAGTTGTCTGCCCTGCTGAAACACATGAGGAGCTACATCATTTTTCCTCAGGTGGAGGATTTGGCTACTGTTAAAGGTGACTTCTATGACCTTGGACATATCCCTAACATCATAGGTGCCATTGATGGGACCCATGTGGCTTTGGTCCCACCCCCACAGGAGTGAACAGGTGTACAGGAACCGGAAGAGTTATCATTCGATGAATGTACAGATGGTATGTTTGGCAGACCAGTACATCTCCCAGGTAAATGCTATGTTCCTTGGCTCAGTGCATGACGCCTACATCCTGCGGAATAGCAGCATCCCTTATGTGATGGGTCAACTCCAGAGGCACCGTGTGTGGCTATTAGGGGACTCTGGTTACCACAACCTGTCATGGCTACTGACCCCAGTGAGGAATCCCAGGACCAGGGCAGAGGAACGCTACAATGAGGCCCATGGGCGGACTAGAAGGTTGATCGAACGCACCTTCGGCCTCCTGAAGGCCAGGTTCAGGTGCCTCCATATGACAGGTGGTTCCCTATTCTACTCACCAAGGAAGGTGTGCCAGATCATCATCGCCTGCTGTATGCTTCACAATCTTGCTTTGCGACGCCAGGTGCCTTTTCTGCAGGAGGATGGTCCAGATGACGGTGTTGTGGCAGCTGTGGAGCCTGTGGACAGTGATGAGGAGGAAGCAGAGGAAGAAGACATTGACAACAGGGACTCAGTCATCCAGCAATATTTCCGGTGACACACAGGTGAGAACACTTTCTTGCCTACTACACGTACTTTCACACTTCTACCTCTAGCCTGTCTGTCAATTTCAAGCAGTATTTGGTAACTGAGTTGTACATTTCCATTACGGTTTCACTGGTGTGGTTACCAACGTGTGTCATCTGCTTGCATCCTTCATGGACTTGTGATGTGTGACATAGGTATGTTGACATTACATTTGAGAACGGATTTTGTCACTGTCATAGCTAATACACATTTTCTAAATCACAGACTGACTCCAGATTGTTTTGTGCTTCAAGGGTGTTTATTGAAGTGCTAATTTTTGGAGAGGGTGGTAAAATGGTGAGGGGTGATGGTGGAGGAATGTCCATGGCAGAGTCCAGTCTATTAGTCTCACAGGTGCACTGCCCGTATGGGCATAGGAAGTGGAGCAGGGGCAGTTCCAATATGGACAGGGTTACAAAGTGGGACATTGGGATGACAATCAGGGTGGTCTCATTTCTTGTCGGGGGTCTTGCCACTGTGCTCTGTCCTGTTCCTAGATCTCAGGGACCGCTTGCGGGGTGGTTCTCCATCTGTAGGGGGTGGGGTGCTGGTGTGGTGGTCCTGTGGCGGGGCGTCCTGTCCACTAGCGCCGGCGGATGTGGTGGGCAGTTCACCATCCATGCTAGTGTCAGGGGCCCCTTGGAGTGCCACGGTGTCCCTCGTGGTGTTCTGTATGTCCTTCAGCACCCCTACGATGGTGCCCAGGACCCCAAATACTGTTCCTCCTGCAGGTGCTGGGTCTCCTGAAACTTGGCCAGGACCGTAGCCATCGTCTCCTGGGAGTGGTGGTATGCTCCCATGATGGAGGAGAGGGCCTCGTGGAGAGAGGGTTCCCTTGGCCTGTCTGCCCCCTGTCACACAGCAGCCCTCCCAGTTCCCCTGTGTTCCTGTGCCTCCATCCCCTGGACCGTGTGCCCACTACCACTGCCCCCAGGTCCCTGTTGTTGTTGGGGTGGTGGTTTATCCTGGGTTCCCTGTAGTGGTGGACACACAGCTGATTGACGTGTCCCGGGTACGGAGGTATGGGCCTGCTGGGTGGGTGCTGTGCTGGTTTTTCCAGAGGGTGGAAGGTCTGTGTTGGGCTGTGCCTGTGTGAGGGGAACCGACTGTCCCGAGGCCCACGATGGTCTGGGCTGGTCATCTGGATCCAGTTGGCCAGAGCTGCTGTCATCACTGTGGGCCTCTTCTGTGGGTGGGGTAGCGATGTCTGGACCCTCCTGTCTGGTGACGTTGGGTAGTGGTCCTGCAGGGGTGTAAAAGCATGATTATTGCATCTGTGTGTGTCATGGTGTGCAATGGGTGGGTAAGCGTGTACCCCAGTGCTAGCATTCCTGTGTGGGGGCTTGTGTGATGATGGTTGGGGGGGGTGTTATGGGTATGTGCAGTGGGCATGCTTTAGTGAGGGGTGTCCATGCTTTGTTGTGTCATACAGGGCTTGTGTTGGGATGGGTGGTTTGTGTTATTAGTAAATTAGTGAGGAGTTGGAGTGATAGGGGAGGGGGTGAGGGTGGGGGTGTGTGATAGCTTGCAGGTAGGGTGGGGGATATGATAGTTAAGATTTGACTCACCAGAGTCCATTCCTCCACCGACTCCTCCGAGGCCCTCAGGATGCATAATGGTCAAGACCTGCTCCTCCCATGTTGTTAGTTGTGGGGGAGGAGGTGGGGGTCCGCCGCCAATCCGCTGTACCGCAATGTTGTGCCTAGAGACCACGGAACGCACCTTCCCCCGTAGGTCGTTCCACCTCTTCCTGATGTCGTCCCGATTTCTTGGGTGCTGTCCCACTGCGTTGACCCTGTCGACTATTCTTCGCCATAGCTCCATCTTCCTAGCTATGGAGGTGTGCTGCACCTGTGATCCAAATAGCTGTGGCTCTACCCGTATGATTTCCTCCACCATGACCCTGAGCTCCTCTTTGGAGAACCTGGGGTGTCTTTGCCGTGCCATGGGGTGGTGTAGGTGATGTGTGGGGTTGTGTATGTGGTGATGAGTGTGGTGATGTGTAGTGGTGTGTTGTGTTTTGTGCGTGGATGTTGTGTGGGTGATGGTGTTGTGTGCCTCTGTGTGGTGGGGTTGTCTATGCTGTGCTGTCTCTCTGGCCTTCGTCAATAATTTTTGGTCGTAGGGGTTTGTGGGTGACGTGGGTCTGTGTTTTATATTGTGTTGGGTGTGTGGGAGTAGTGTTTGTATGTGTATCAGGTGTGTGTATTTCGATTTGTCCAATGTGGCGGTGTTTTGGAGATTTTGTGTATTTTGACCGCAGCGGTGTGTACCGACAATGCAATACCGCGGTTGAAAGACCACCGTGTGGATTCGTGGTTCGTGATAGCATGGGCGTGTTTCTGTTGGCGTGACGGTGGAGGATTTGTTTTCGCCAGTTTATCACTGACCTTTGGTGTGGCGGACTTGTGTGGGTGTCTGAATTTCGGCGGATTCCGAGATGTGGGTCATAATAGCTGTGGCGGATTTCCGCGGCCGCGCGGTGTATTGGCGGTCTTCTGCACGGCGGTAAGCGGCTTTTACCGCCAATGTTGTAATGACCCCTTTGTCTCAAAATTTAACAACTTGCCAAGGGGGTGATTCTTGATCATTCTGAATGCTGAAATCAGAAAAAAAAAAAAATGTTCACCTGTTTTTAAACACAAGCCATCAATTTTTGTTATAATAAGCCTTTGCTAAAACGGGGGGATTCCCAGTTTCCCAAAACCAAGTGGACTTTAAAACCATAACTATGACCAGCGTGGATACTCGGGGGCATATTTAAAGTTGTTTTGCACCGAATTCACATCTTTTTTTGTTGCAAATTCAGTGCAAAACTATACTTTGGTGCTAGACGGCTCTAGTGCCAAATTTATGGAGTTAAAGTCATTTTCTGGATGTAGAAACCTACTTTGCTACAATGAGATGCAAGGTAGGCGTTCCCATGCAAACAATGACTCTATGGACTTAGCTCCATATTTATCCCCCTGTGCTAAAATCACGCACGCGGGGAAGAGGGGTCAAATAATGGTGCACAACTTATTTAACGCCTGGGTCAGGGCAGCTGTTAGGGGACCTGTGGGCCAATTTCCATGGTGGAACACCATGGAATAAGCCTACAGGCACTCTCCCCAGGACCCAGGGACACCCCCACACAGCGGAGGATGGGGGACCCCATACCAGGTAAGTATAGGTAAGTACAGGTAAGTATTTTTTTTAAGTGCCATTGGGGCCCTGAAATGGGCCCCCCTATATGGCACTGGGTGCAATGGCCACACCCAGGGGACCCTGGTCCCCTGTGCTGGACCTGGGGTGGTGGGCAGGACTCCTGTCTTTTCTAAGACAGGAGTCATATGGTATGGATGGGTTTATGTCAGAAAATGATGCTAGGCTGGTTAGAGTCATTATTTTTTACTTTAACCTGCCTTACATCATTTTTAGGTGCAAAACCCCCTTCTCCCATACCACCAGCCCCACCCGGCTTATGTCATTTTGTTTTACACTAGCCTACCCTTTGCAACAGCTTGCACCATTTAATAAATATGGTACCCGGCTGGTGCTCAGAAATGGTGCAAGCCGGTGCTAAACATTTTGGTGCAAAACTGCGTTAGTGCAGTTTTACACCAAAAAGTTTAAATATGCCCCTCAGGGGTAGGACAAGATGGAGAATCATATTTGCAAACTCACATCTTCAAATTGACCAGCTCTAGTTTACGGAATATTGGCCCTTTGTTCTGCCTTTAATCATCTTGCCATCCAGTGTCTCCCGTTTTGTCTGGGTCCTATTTCTGAACTGTGAAATTGAGAATAACACAGCAGAATACAAAACCTACTTGATTATTTTTGCGATTTTACATGAGAACTTGAGTGACTTTCAGACAAGCAGAGACAACACTAATTGCAAGTTTTTGGGCTCTTTTGATTCAGTGACTGTTATTAGACATTGTGTAGCACAGAGGCATAGGGTAAGCACCCCACTCCAATGAGATTTATTCAATCTCACCATTCAGCATTCTGCCACCTCACAAATAATCCTCTTTTCACACAACATTTCTAACGTGACATAAACACTGAAAGTTCAAAGACACAAGAGACAGTTTAAAACCACCTGCAACAGGACATACATTTTCTTGATGTTACTTTCCAAGTTATTTATTTTGGTAGAGGGGTAAATCCATTACACAATGCCTATTCATTGTGTAGAAACCAATATGTTTTTGGATCTCTGGCAAGCTTCCACAAGAATTAAAAGGAGTGAACATTGGGACGTCAAAGAATCTCCCCAAATCATGTTGCTGCAATAATTTGGCGTAGTCCTCTACAAAAAGCAAGCTACACATGGTCAAAAAGAACAACACTCACACCAACAACTTGTTTTGATGTAAAAATCAGACAAGATCGGAAAATAGAATATATTGTGCTACAGAGAGAATTACTGCTTCCTTCTCATTGTCATTTTACATTTATGATCATTTATCCTGCACCACCTGCATATAAGTCATGTGTTCTGAAGGAGCCAGAAGGATTTTTCGACTGCATACTCTTGCTGAAATTGGAAATACCTGATCTATTTCCCTGGATAGTTAATTTCCTGTGAGCTGAAAGATGACATGTCAGCATCATTACATCATATTTGTTGATACAATGCAGCTGAGACCTTTTATACTAACATTTCCCAGCCTGTCTATTCCCTGCTTTGCCCAATAAAATCAACACCGAAAGGACTCACTTCATCTTCTCTCAACATTGATTAGAACTATTTGTTATTGGATCACTGGTAAGCACTGATGGAGCACTGGATTCTATCTATAATTCTGGAGTTTGATCAATCTTTTCTTCTCAGATCCAAGGGAAGGGGATAACCTACATCAATTTTTTCATAGCAATTACAATATAACTCTGGGAGCCATACCTTAAGTCTCAGAGGCAATCCCAAAGTTCAAAGGGCTTTGTTACAGACTCAAAATTAACATACAGAAATGGGTCTCAAAAACATACTATAGACATACACAATCACCAATTATATTACATTTCACAAGCATATTAAAGACATATATCTCAACAGTGATAATACAGAAACTCAGAAATATAGACCAGTGCTTAAATTCTGAAATTCAGCTCACCTGCCTGACCATTTAATCTAGGTTTAACTATTCTACTACTAAAGAATTATAAATAAAAGTCAGCAAACAGAATCTTCAGTAGGTGTAGCGGCATGACGCCATGGAGAATCTAAGTAGAAGGATATAGCTCAGTAAGGTCCACTCTCTGCTAAGGACAAGGGGAATCTAAATCTTTAAATGGATAGACCATACTTTTAAGTCCCCATCCTCCAAAGCTTACATAATTTCAAAAGCATCTTCACTGAAAAACAGACCTACAAATTATTTTTAATTAGCAGGTTAACTTCAGAGACTCTCCACTCCAACCTTATGGCCCCCTCACATTCCCAGAAACTTCAGAAGAGTTACAGCCACCATTCCAAATGACTCCCATCATGATAATGGCACCCCTTGCAAATCTTCTTACCTCTCAAACACAATGGCCTCTTCATTAGTTCAGCCTCGGATCCTGGCACCAACATGCAAAAACAGCCACATATTGAAGGTAAAGCAAGAAAAATAATTGCAGCCTTCACTCCAGCCAAACTAAAGAAAACATGAATATACTTAAGTTTAAATGAAATATGTTGCTTATAGTTGAAATACAAAAAAAATATTTTGCAGAGTAATACTTTTAAAACATTATAACATATTCAAACAAATGATTATATGCAGCTTCTTTAAAACGTTATATTCAACTGTGCACTTTGTCCATGTGTAGTGCAATGCAAAATTTGAATGAAAACATCTCCTCATGTTATACAGAATTGTGACCACCAGAAATGTGACCACCCTTTTGTGTTCATATTTAAGAGGCATAGCGACTCAGCCAAACTATGCGCTCTCAACACCCACTGCAAGATCTTAAAGAAGTGAAAATGTATGACATCAGTGAGTATCCAC
Organism: Pleurodeles waltl; assembly: GCF_031143425.1. NCBI lineage: Eukaryota > Metazoa > Chordata > Amphibia > Caudata > Salamandridae > Pleurodeles > Pleurodeles waltl. Next base: position 235,586,433 of record NC_090443.1, on the reverse strand, counting down.
CTGCATCACATTGGGAAGGGCAACGGACAGCGTAGCTTCTCTACCAAGAGCAGGGCCTGCAGGACCAACAAAACATGACCCTAACACCATAAACACCATAAAATGATTCTAAATGTTAAAAAAGACGACATCAGTACCCAGACTGGTTGGTGCTAGCAGGTTAATAGACTGTGAATATGACACACTGACGAGGTGTCCCATGGGAAGGGGACACACTGAATATTAGGCACTCCTGAAAAAAGAAACCCTCTTGCTTAATCTACCAAGCCCTTCCTTTATTCTAAAAGAGGGTCTAACCCAGCATATTCTTATTAAGGTTAACCACCCAAAGTCGTATAATTTAATCTGTGTAGCGATCTTATTAAGACTTATCATGCAATCAACAATTGCATAAGCAGCCCTTACCCATTGATCATGCCTTCCCTCCACAAAACTACTTGGTGTTCAAAAACCCTGTGGTAAAATGAGTAGCTGTAGATTCCACTAGAGCCCTCAAAAGCAAACAGTTTACTATATCCTACTTTTCTTGATTACACATCTACAAAGGAACAACAAGATCCATTCTGCCGTTGTTCCAATTTATATTTCCTTGCGAGATCCCTTCATTAAAAGCAGAACAGGCCAGAACAGTCAATGTTGGCTAGTTGTAATATATTAACAGTGCAGCCCCCTTATATTCTAACTCCTACATATCCCACTGGCAACATCACTGGGCAAGTCCCTCTCAGCTGTACTTCTAAGTTCCCAAATGAACCCTTTGTAGATCGATCAGATTTAATTCTTGGGCATTTTAAACACTACTGTTGTCCTTCAATCGGAAAACTTTCCTCCAGTGCCACCAATGTGTATTACCTTTATTGGAATATGGTACCCTTGCAATGGGTTAAAATCTTGGCATGCCCTTTTCATAACATCAGAAAAACTGCTATGGCAATGCCCAATCTTCGTCTAGGACTGAGTTCCATCATTTCCTCATTTAATCATAACTCTCCTGGTACGGAACCCTATGGTTCAGGGTTCAAGTCTAGAATAAGAGTAAGAGTCCTCACCCTTATTCCAGGTCTGTGTCACAATTTCTAATGCTGCTAGTCTCCCTGCCACCCAAGTGTTGCAATGCTCTTTCCCTTGTGCTTTGCCCAATTTATCAAGCAACCTTTGTCCTCTTCCTTCAGCCATTGCTGCACATTTGTTCTAGAACCTTAAATCGTTGTTAGTACTTTTATACAGTACCCACATCACACCTAGCCAACCTCTACGAAAATAAGTGCGTTAAGCTCCAAAACATCATTCATGGTGCTCAAAATGCAAAAAGTGTGGCAGGAATGGTACATTTCCCGCATTTGTTACAATATTCCTGAACAGTTCAACCTTAAATTGAGACATATCATCTGCAATTATCTTCTTTCAACCTTCAAAGAAATATGCGAAAACGACAATGCACAACTTCAAGAAGTGCCAATAAAGGCTCTGAGAAATCTCATATTATGAGGGCCGTTGGTTGTATGCCTGTTCCCATGCCACTGGATTCAAGCTAGCCTGGCTGATGAGGGGTGAAATCCTGAAATCGGTCCCAGGATGCTTGTTTCTAATGCAGGGAAGACCTGGCCTGGCAGTTAGGGCTAGACTGTTCCTCTGGAGAACAAGGTCAAGACTGATTTACATATGGTTGGGTCCAAACTGGGAGGGCATGGGTAGCAAAAAAATGATGGATTTAGGCCGAGACCTCTGTACTTGGGGTGAATGTTTGACATTGTTCAGCATTCCGTCCATCACTTGTTCTTTTTGCATTTGTCACCCTAAGCGGGAAGGGTATGCCCAGACGTGGGTCCCGTGCTTCCCTTGCCACTGGATTCAAGATAGCTTGGCTGATGGGGGGTACTCCATAAATAACACCAAGGCCCATATTTATACTTTCTTAGCGCCGCATTTGCGCCGTTTTTGACGCAGAAACGTCACAAACTTACAAAATACAATTGTATTTTGCAAGTTTACACCGTTTTTGCATCAAAAAATTATGCAAATGCGGCGCTAACCCTTCAACCATTCCCTAAGTTTGTCCAGGTTTGGGAACACTATATCAGTGTATAACGTGGAGAATATAGAGACCATGTAACTCAGCTTGTCCTCGAATTTGTTGAAAACATCTCCAAGAGGGCTGACAACCAGCTCCTTAATGATGTTCTAAGACCTCTCAACCCTTGCTTCCTATGCCAGAAATGCGACATGTAGCTCCCCATACTCAAACTGCTTCAAACACCTAGCTTGCCACCTTTCCCTACAAATTGTGTCTAGCTTGATTTTAAAAAATAGCTGTGCCTCCTTCAACTGCTTCAAAATCTCTATCTGCTACCACATTCTGCGCCTGTAAAGTGGCCTCCAAATCCCCCACTTCTTGCCCCAGTTTTGTCACTTTTGCTTTTTTTGACTGATTTCTTAAATGGCCCTAAATCCACAGCATTATGGAGAAAGAAACCCACAATGACTTTTTAAGGGGGGTGACATACACTTGTCAAGAAGGAGGGCATGCTTTAAAGTCCACCTTGAACTCTGCCTGCCTCCAGAGCAATGAAGTAGCATGAGGACCGCGGAATGGTCCGAGACATGCCCAAGAAGATGATTAATCTCTTTTATTGTAGCCACAAGGTCTCTATCAACAAAAAAATATTCCAACCTGCAATAGTGGTCATACTTTTTACTGTGAAAAGCAAAACCTCTAGGCGAGCCCTTGAGACATCTCCATTCATCCACCAACCTATATTCAAAAGCCTGCCTAGTCCTTGGTATTCGGACACAGTCTCTCTGGGTTGATCAATGTAAGGTGGTATCAAAATCCCTCCCAAGAACCAACAGGGCTGTAAACTCAACCAGATTCCACTCCAGGTTGGATTAATAGAGAGGGCCATCAGAGTCTGGCTGGTAACAGCCCATGCCCCCGTGCCGTGCCCCTTTATCCATGTCACTCCCTGAATATCATGACTTACATGCATTGTGTAGTAGGTATGTCCCCCCGCTTGCAGTTAGCATTTGTGCATTGTAATTCCCCATGTGACTTACCCTGCATCTGTGTTGTCTCATGGTAGTCTGCACTGTCCTGTCCTTGAATCCCTGTGACGATCTCCTCAGGGATGATGGCTGCGACCATCTCCTCCATGTGGCCCAGGGCCTCCTGGTGTGCTAGACTCCCACCTCCAGTTGTCATGGCTTCCTGTTCCTAGCCATCTTTTCCTTGGTCCTGTGCTTGCAGTCATGCCAGCGTTTCTTGCACTCAATGACTGTTCTGCGTACTTCTGCCACACTGTTAATTCTGTCAACAATTTGTTGCCATATTGCCTCTCTCCTACTGATTGGCAACTTTGGGGTGACAAACAGTTGGTGCTGGTGTTCCGTCACCTCTTTAACCAGGATTTCCTGTTCCTCTGCACTGAAGCAACACTTTCTTTTTTTCTTAAAAGTGTCCTGGTTATTGTGTGGGTTCTCCTGGCTGGTTCCTGGTCTTTTGTTATCTTCCTGGGGTCTGTACAGGCATCTGGGATCCATTTTGGCTCTCCTCTGCTGAAATGGCTGTGTTCACAGGGAATTTTAACGACCCACAGTCATTTTGGCTGCGTTAACGTCATTTTGCTTTACGACTTGACGCTGCAGTGTGTGTAAAAAAAATGACTTACACCTGTGGTTTGTGCCGCCGGGCGTCAAAGTATAAATTTGACGCCCACACTGCTCACCAAAATGGCGTTAGCCGGCGGTAATATTTTTGACGCAAAACTGCACAGGCGCAGTTTTGCTTCAAAAAGTATAAATATGGGCCTAAGTGTGGCTTTCTGTCTGACACAAAGCCACACACATAGACCCAAACATGATTAAGGTAACGGATGGCATTGTGGACTATGATAAAATGTCTGAGGCTTCCACGCATGTGATGAACAGGTACCATGCTAGTTCACATATGGCATGTGAGGTTCAGAGCACAGGCGTTGTGAAGTATCCCTGATGGCTGTACCAGTACAACATTGATGTGATCAACAAAATAGGCACATGTAAGACTTTGAGGGGCAGCCGTTTGTGTGCTAGTATCCTTTCCCCAGATGAGGTGTAGTGCAAAGTGCTAACATTTTCAAGAATGAATGTCACAGAACTCAGCACAAACAATAGATGTTGGATGATCACCTGTCTCAAAATTTATATCCATACACAAACTGAGTGCCTGGAACTGCTCTGAAATTGCATTGAGTAGGTGATGTCATACCTCTGCCAATCAGCCTGATCCTTGATTATAGGGTATACACATAGTCACACATGTAAATCAATACTGAAAGCATACCCAAAGGCATTTGTTTAACATGCCAATTGAAGACATGATAACACCCAGACAGTCAATCACCATGGACACCATAATGTAGAATACTAATCAGATTTATTATCACTAACAAACACTACCTATAAAAAAAATGTAAACTACACTAACCTAACCTATACTAACTTAACGTATCCCTTCATCTATCTATACTAATCTAATCTTATCTTATACATGTAATGCCACACAATAAACATTGGCTCCCCAACCCCTCTTAATAGACAGTAGACGAGTAGGACAACATGAGCCAAAGAGTTAAAGATAAACATCAACTAAGACTAAATAAACCCATTGCCTAAACAAATATACAAATATATAGAGATATATATATATATATTTTAATTATTATTTATTTTTGTATACGTGATGTGACCATGCTCTCAATCATCATGATGGTTAGATCATGTATATTTTTCTGCACACATCTTGTTTTCTACAAATCAGTAGACATGTCACACATCCATCTTGAGATGAGCTGAAAATCTCTATGTGCACCCAACTGACTACTGGCCTTCTTAACAAAGCTCCTTGCATGGCTGGTGCCTGATTTAATTTCTGAAGAGTAGGGAAGCTCTGGTGGTGCAAGTGTCTCATTGATTAGCCCCTTGGAGACCTCAACACATGTACATAAATTGTACCATGTCCAGAGTAAATGTGTGCAAAGTATGGCACACAGTGCAGTTACATGTGCTGTAACTATTTTGTTTTCAACATCCATACATTTCAGAAAGTCCACACCTCTGACACATATCTTTACTGACATCACTGTGTTTGTGGGCTTAATTACCTTTTCCAAAGACTCACTAATTTATTGCAGCACACGTTGGCACCGATGCATCATTCAACTCATTCCACCTCCTCAACATACAATCAGATATGATGTTGATACCCAAGGATGAATGAGGGTGTCTTAATTGACACACATGCCATTTGAACATGACATTGTACACATCATACTCTCTATCACACAACTCTTGATCTACACATGTGACATAGAAGGTGACACTTACTGGCTGCATCGGCGTCTTCAAAATGGGAAATCTTGCCAATAGATTAGGGTGGAGGCCCACCTGCAAAACATAACAAGAAGACATAGCTGTGTGAAAAGCAATGACAACTATTGCACATTCCACTTATTTAGATGAGTGACCTAGTCAACTTAGTTTTAGGAATTACCAACTAGCATCTATAATATGTCAGTCAGACAGACATTGGCCCTCATTATGATATTGGTGGTCAATTCCAAATTCCGCTGCGGTGACTGCCACCAACACACCGCCGCAGAGGCGAACATCCGTCTGCCATATTATGACACATACACACAAAACCGATATAAAACAGCCACAACCACATTATAAACTGAGGAACTACTACCCATATCGTTACGCCACCAAAACTCCCTCCAAATAATGGGCCACGAATCACCACAGAGGACATTCAATGACGGTAAACCATTGGCAGTGAACACTGCCTCCGTGGATATGGCCACCCAAATACTAAACAAGACAACATTGACCAGAACAAAAAACCCACGCCTGACACAAATACACACACCCCGCACACCCACCAACAGCACTATAAAACACCCACCCACAAACCTCTGCAAACATGACAAGACAGCTACACTTTGTGAGGACTCTCCAAAAGAGAACTGCACACACATCACAACTACCAATTCAGCCGACATGCACCACACACCACACACCCCACTAAATCACACATCACCCCTGCACAACCTACACACACCAAACAAAACACCTCTATTTCCAAAAAGGCACCCCCCGTTTCACTGATGAAGAGTTGCAGGTCATGGTTGAGGAAATAGTCAGTGTAGAGCCACAGCTGTTTGGAGCACAGGTACAGCAGATATCCATTGCCAGGAAGGTGGAGCTAGGGCGGAGAACCATGGACAGGGTGAACGCCATGGGACTACATCCACGCACAAGGGATGACATAAGGAAGAGGTGGAAAGACTTACGGGGAAGGTGTGTTCCATTGCAGAAAGACACTAGCTCGCTATCCAGAGGACTGGAGGCGGACCCCCACAGCTGACAGCATGGGAGGAGCAAGTCTTGGCAACCATGCATCCAGAGGGACTGACTGGAGTTGCAAGAGGACTGGACACTGGTGAGTCAGCATTTACTACCTATCATCCCCCCATACCTGCATGCCATCTATGTCCCCACCCTAACTCCCATCACCCCGGTTCATCCCACATAGTGCACCACCGCAATCAACAAACCTAAATGCCAAACCCTGCATGCCATACCCAATGCATGCACATGCCTTCCAGCCCTGCATGTACACCCCCACCAATGCACGCACAGCAAGGAGAACTAACAATCCCACAATCCAGCACCACACACAAACAAAGGTGGCAGGGCAACAGCAATGATATAGGGGAAGCTAGGGATGCAGAATATGTCATGGACATGTAGCATAATACACCACTTACATCTCCACAGGTGGTCCAGACAATCTCAGCAGTGAGGAGGTGCCACGGCTATCCAGTCTCCAACCAGAAGATGCCCCCAGTGATGACAGCAACTCTGGAGCACTGGATCTGGACAAACTCCCTGACCCATCATGGACCACTGGTCAGTTGGCTACCCCAGCCCACACCCAGTCCCCCACAGAGCCTCCCCCCTCAGTATCCAACAACACAGCAGCCAGCCAACATCCCCAGACCTCTGTCCCAAGGACACATCAATACGCAGTGTTCCCACCTATGCAGAGACCCCAGTCCACCCCTCACAGACAAGACAATGAGGGTCCAGTAGTCAGTGGCACTGGGCACACCATACAGGGGAAACAGGCACAGGAGGCCAGGAATGGTCGGAGGAGAGCTGTGCACCAGGGGGCGGACAGGCCCAGGAAACCGACTGCCCAGGAGGCACTGACTAATGTCCTGGGGTCATATCAACAATCCCAGGACAAGATGGGTGAGGTGATAAGCATCATGCAGGAAAACCAGCGGCTACAGGGGGAACACCAACAGGAGATCAAGCAAGAACTGAAGGCCCTAAACACCACCATGGTCTCCAATGCAGGGGTGCTGGGTGACATGGCCACTATCATGAGGGACTGTATAGCACACCAGCGGGCCCCTTCCACTAGCCAGTGTAATGACCAGCCCTCCACATCTGCTGCAGCTAGTGGACAGAAGACCCTGCAACAGGACCTACAGGCCACCAGCACCCCTCCCCCAGTAGAAGGTGAAACACCCCACAATGCGTCCCTGCAACTCAGACAGACACCAGAGACACCTGCCAAAATAAAGACCACCACCAGGAAATGATCCCCTCCTAAATCTTCCCCTTGTGTTCTACTGTGTCACCTTGTCCACTTTGAACTGCCCATGTTCCCCTTCCTATGGCACCCTGGAGACTGGACCTGTGCTACAAACAGACTGGCTCACTAAACTGGACTATTCCCAACCATCACCCAACTCTATTGCACTTCCCATTGTATACCAATTTTCCAAAAACACAGTTGGACACAATTTGAGTAATAGTTCATTATCTACAGGTAATGTACAACGTATAGAACTGTAATGAACTGAATGATCTTATGTAAATGTCCAGTAACATGTTGACCCTTCCTACAAATGTGTTTCAGCAGTCTGTACACATCACAGCAGTACACTGTTGGAACAACACCAACATCTGCAATAAGGGAAGGCATAGGTGACAGAAAGGTAATGACTTGCAATATGCTACAGGCACACAGCACAACACTAAAATGTAGAAATGTTTAGTTCAACAGTCTTACCTGAGTGTCATTGGAAGTACTCTAGGATCATATGTGACCTGTCGTCTACATCCTCCTCCTCTTCCTCCACCTCACTGTCTTCAGTGTCTGCTGCTGCGACAGCTCCATTGTCACCCCTTCCTCCTGCAGATAGTGCACATGCCATCTGAGGGCCAAATTGTGCAACACACAGAACACAACAACATTTCTGCAGACCTTCTCAGGGGAGTAGCATAGGACCCACCTGTTAGATGGAGGCACCTGGGCACAGCCTTCAGGAGCCCAAGGTCAATTCAACAATCCCCCTGGTACGCCCATGAGCATCATTGTACTGATTTTTAGCTCCTGTTCCCTGATTTCAAACAGTGGTCAGGAGCCAGGACAGGTTTGGGTAGCGGGAATCACCTGCATGAAGTAAGGGACAGAAGAAAAACACTGACAAACATTGGGTGGGGACTCAGGCTCACCTATTAGCCACACTCTGTGCCTCTGTAGTTGTGCCATCAGCTGTGGTACACAGCTATTCCTCAGGACAAAGGCATCATGCACCGACCCTGGATACTCGGCAGTGACATAGGAGATGTACTGGTCAGCAAAGCACATCATCTGGACATTGATTGAGTGGAAATTCTTCCAATTCCTGTACATGTGTTCATTGGCCCTGAGGGGAGTAAGGCAATATGGGTCCCATCAATGGCCCCAATTAAATGTGGTATATGTCCCATTGCTTAGAATCCAGCCTTCACAGTGGGTAATCATCAACCTGGGGGAATGCAATGTAGGTGCACATGTGTTTGAGTAAGGCTGCCAAAACCCTTGCAAGCACAATAGAGAACATTGGATGTGACATTCCTGCAGCCAAGCACACTATCACCTGGAAAGAGCCAGTTGCCAGGAAATGGAGCAATGAGTGTACCTGCACAAGAGAGGGTATCACTGTGGTGCAACGGATAGCAGGTAGCAGATCAGGCTCCAATTGTGCTCCCAGGTCTGTGATTGTGGCTCTATCCAGATGATAGGTGAGTATGATGTGCCTGTCCTCCAGTGTAGTCAAGTCCACAAGGGGTCTGTACACGGGTGCTTGCCTCCTCCTCCTATTCCTCCTCAGTGGTTGGTAACTAAAGGACCCAAAAGTAAGAAAGGAGTGACAACAGGAACCATGAACAAACTACAGCAGTGTACACAGAGCATGCTTGTATGTTAGACACTGGAAATTTATAGGTGAGAACATTTGACTAAAATGATGCAGTTATTAATCTGTACAAATATACCAGCATTAGAAAATGGCATCCGTCTGTCCTGTATGTAGGGACAGGTGGAAGTGACCTAACTCCGCTGATGTTGCGTCATGGCGGGAGGCGGTCTGCACCGCCGTGCAATTCCTCATTGGCTAACATAGCCCTCCATGGAGTATGGGAACCAATGATGATCAACGCCGTTGGTGATGGTGTTCACCGTCGTGGAAGTGACCACCATTTTATTTCTACCACTTCACTTGATTCCTGACTTTCCACAGGGTGACATCACCACTGCGTGTGCTGCTGTGACCTGTGTCTGGAACCTGCCATGGCTCGTGCAACAGGGGAAAGGGCCCCAGCCCTCACGTCGGAGGAGTTTGAGAGGCTCACGGATGGGGTCCTACCCCTGTATGGGCAGTTGTATGGGTCTCCAGACCAACAGGTGAGTACACCATGAGTATGTTGCATGCAACATGGCTGCATGGAGATGTGTGTGTGTGCTGGCAGTGTGTCTTATGAGGGGGTATGGCTGGTGGCAGTGCTAATGCAGGGATACGGGTCATGTGTGTGCCTGATGAGCTCACTGACTCTGATTCCTCCTCCCATGAGAGCTTCCTGATAGTGGCAGACCCATCTGGGACCACCCCAGGTACAGGTTTTACCACCACCCCCATACCAGCACCGCCCTCCCAGTAGCCCCCTACCAAGTTGCCTGTGCCCGCTCACCCTGGAGGGTTGGCATCTTCTTCGCCCCAGGCACCTCAGGCCCTGCCTCAGTCATCCCTGCTGTCCTTAGTGAGGAGGCTTTTGACCTCCTGAGATCCATCTCTGTAGGGCAGTCAACAATAGTGAATGCCATCTAGGGGCTGGCATCCCAGATGTAGCAATGTAATGCCTTCCTGGAGGGCATTCACGATGGATTGGCGGCTCTACAGAGATCGTTTCAGGGTCTGGCATCTTTACTGATGACAGCCATTGTCCCTGTTTCATCTGTCCCCCCTCCAACTACCACTCCCCAGTCTTCTCACCCCAAACCCATCCCACGCACAAATTCTGACAAACATGCACCCAAAACAACACATGAGACTCGCACAGAAAAACACAGGCAGCACAATTAAGTCCACAAGCACTCATACAGCCAACACCCAGATGCACACACAACATCATCCACAGACTGTCTCCCCCTCATCTTCCTCCCTCACAGTCACATCCTCACTCACACCTGCATGCACTTCATCAATAGTCCCTTAACCTGCCACCTGCACAGCCTTGCCCAACGTCCCCACAACAGCAGAACCACCGACATGCATCCCACACACCACATGCACAGTCACTACCACTACCATCAACACCTCATGCAGCACACTCACCTCACTTGCAGACACCACCACATCCATCCACATGTCATGTTTGTCCTCCCCCACCCTCTCTGACCCCCACCACAGACACACAAACGCTTGCATTCAGACCCCCAACAGCCATCCACCTCACACAAGTACACTGTCAATTCACCTGCACCCAAGTCCAGCACACCTCCTTCTCCTACAACCACTCCCTCTACCTCCAATGCCATCCCTCCTTCCATATCCTGACCCATTGGACCTAAGAAGCTTTTCCTTGCCCGCTTTGACCTCTTCCCTCCCCCTCCCCCATTCCTGCCTGTGAGAGGAAGGTCCCCCCTTCCCAGCCCGGTACCTCAAGCACCCAGTCTGACACTGCTCCACCCCCAAAGTCTACCAAGACCATAGAGTCACTTCCAATACCTAGGGCCAAGGAGGCCCCACCCAGATCCAAAGCCAAGGAGGCCCCACCCAAATCCAAGGCCAAAGAGGACCCACCCAAATTGAAGCCCAAGGAGGCCCCACCCAAATCCAAGCCTAAGGAGGCCCCTCCCAAATCCAAGGCCAAGGAGGCCCCTCCCAAATCCAAGGCTGAGGAGGCCCCACCCAAAACTGAGCCCAAGGAGGCTCCTCCCAAATCCAAGGCCATGAAGGCCCCTCCCAAAACTGAGCCCGAGGAGGCCCCACCCAAATCCAAGGCCACGGAGGCCCCACCCAAAACTGAGCCCAAGGAGGCCCCACCCAAAACCAAGGACAAGGAGGTCCCTAACAAAACTGTGCCCAAGGAACCCCATCCTGAACCAGAGGCCAAGGATCCCCCACCAGAACCAGTGGGTAACGAGTCCCCTACAGAACCAGTGGGCAGGTGGCTCCCTCAGTGACTAGTGGGCAAGGAGCTCCCTCAGTGACCAGTGGGCAAGGAGCTCCCTCAGTGACCAGTGGACAAGGAGCCCCAGCCAGAACCAGTGGGTAAGGAGCTCCCTCCATATCCAATGGACAAGGAGACCCCTCCAGGACCAGTGGGCAGGGTACCCCCTCAGTGACTAGTTTGCAAGGAGCTCCCTCAGTGACCAGTGGGCAAGGAGCCCCCCTCAGTGACCAGTGGACAAGGAGCCCTATCCAGTACCAGTGGGCAAGGAGCTCCCTCCAGATCCAGTGGACAAGGAGCTCCCTCCAGAACCAGGGGCAAGGAGCCTCCTCCAGAACCAGTGGGCAGGGAGACCCCTACAGAACCAGTGGGCAGGGAGACCCCTCCAGAACCAGTGGGCATGGAGCCCTCTTAGTGACCAGTGGGCAAGGAGCCCCCTCCCAATGATATGCCCCACACCCCCTCCCTCATGAGGTGCCTGCCCATTTCCAACATGATGCCCCTGAACAGTGGAGTCCTGATGTTGTCAGGAGTCAAGTTGGGGCTTGGACTTTGCCAAGTGGGCATTTGTGACTTTGGACTGGCCTTTCGGCCTGGATGTATGTATATATGCAGTTGTGTATGTTTTTAAATTTTGAATATTCATCCAACAGGAATACAGTGGTTGGAACAGTGTATGTGTACTGACTTTCTTTGCTCCGGGGTTACTGTTGTTTTGCTCTGCAGATGGTTCTGGGTGTATGGTGAGTGTGTATTGTCTGTGTTGTGCATGTGTGTCACTTTCCCCTCCCTCCCTTGTGTACTAGGCGGCTGTACTCACCATCATCGTCTTCGTCGGCATTGGTGCTCCAGAACGGACATGGCGTGGTACAGCATCGGGAAGACTTGCAGTTCGGGTTCCATGGCGGCCGCCGACTGCTGTGTATCCTTGGAGGTGAGTGACTCCTTTTATATGATGTGTTTCCGCCAGGCTTTTGGTGTCATTGCTACCAACCCAGAAATCCTGGCAGTGTGAAATATCATAATATGGTGTGCGGGTCCTAGTCGTCTGCCTGCCTGTAGGTGGCTACCGATGTGTTCAGTGTTCGTACTGCGCTGGCGGTAGGTGTGGTATATTGGCTGTCTATGGGAGGGTTCACTGCCAATGTAATTTTTTGGCAGTCATTACTGCCAGCCTGTTGGCGGTGATACCGCCACGTTAACCCTGGCGGTCAGAAGACCGCCAGAGTCATAATGACCACCAAAGATAGCCCACACAAACATTTACAGATATCGGATTCACCTATACATATATGTCCCACTTACATATGATACAAATTTCTTGGGGACAGGATACTGTCAGTTGACAGAAGCGTAATACTTTGTAGTGTATCTATGTGAAAATGGATCAAGCAATCAGATGCTTGATAATTTTCAACCCCATACTCCACATAACTCCACCATGTATGTGCCGTATTTGTATGGCACACCATGGCGCATGTTAGGAAAGTGATGTTGTGAACTATGACATGATGTTGGCACTCAGCATGCTTTGCACCATACATGAAGATGACAAACCTGCTAAGTGAAAATAGGCATATTGAAAATAATGGGATTGTCATTTAACCAATCTGTTTTAGGCAAGCATTCATGTACACTCCAAAAATGGCGCAGTGCAAACTATTACATATGCAAATTTTTTGTGTGCCTCGTACCGTGGGAATACACACCTAGCATTCATCATGCCTGCCACAGGCATCATGTGGCACCGGGGTTTAAAACAGCCACAACGCTTGCATTGCGCAAATCGTGATATATGGTGTGGCAACACTTGCCTCCATCAGCCACATTACCTTAAAAACTATCACATTGATGTTTCAGTAGGATCCATTAAGTCCTTCTTACATTTGTGTCCTTGTTGTGTTTCTCTGCACATACATGATTCAAAGAACACACACACCCATGACTACAAACACTCTAGCGTCATGCTTGCAATCACTTAAACATTACTTTACAAATTTCCACGGTTGTGAAGCCCATGATGGACATGTACATTTGTTCCTGGGAAATAAGAACCCTTGCACCATTACACATATTTGTTCCATTCTCGGGCCTTGAATATGTATATACGAAACACAAGGTACAATAAGAGTAATGTGCAAATTGTCTGCAATCGGTGCATTGCTGGCCTCTCATTAATGCAGGTTGGCTGAGACACAAAACTTGCTGTCCTCACCTTTGACATTACATGCTGCAGTAATCCGTATGTCCTACTTTCATGCACATGCAAATAAGGATATTGCTATGTGGAAGGGGTACTTACCAACAGGTCTGCTGACCCAAATCACCAGGTGATCCAAGTGATCCTTTTAACAGGCAATGAGGTCTTCCCACTGGTGCTTTAACTGGTGGTCTGTGTGCTCCGTAGAGAAGATGTGTCAAAACTGGTATAGCACCTTTCCTCAGCGCAGCTTTCTTGCATCAGTTGGGTTTCCCATGATCACTTGGCCACCCATTGCCACCATGTTGGAAAGGTGGTGGCACACCATCCATATGAACCCTCCAAGTTCATCACCAGTCATCCTCTGATAGATTGTGGAACTGGGTCAAGTCTTGAGACCCAGAGTACAGATACTATAAGTTTTCACTAGCTTATGTCACATTTGTTTGTGCTAGCCAATCACATAGGTGTATCCATTGCCAACGTGGCTGGAATATATACTTTAGCAACACAAAAAGATGATGGACGGAGTGCTGAACAATGCAAACACTCACCCCCAGTCACAGATCTGGGTTTAATCCATTGTTCAACATGCCACCCCAGTTTAGACCCAGCCATATGCAAATCAGTCTAGACCCTGACCCTCAAGGGAACAGTCCAGCCCGAACTGCTAAGCCAGGTCCTCCCTGAACTGGAAACAAGCATTCTGGGACCAGTTTCAGGGTATCACCCGTCATCAACCAAGCTAGCTTGAATCCAGTCGCACAGTGAGCAAGGGACCCATGTCTGGGCATACCCTTCCCACTTAGGGCAACTTTAGCAACACAATAAGATGATGCACAGAGTGCTGAACAATGAAAACACTCATCCCAATCACAGATCTGCATTTAATCTATCATTCTTTTGCTCATCATGCCACCCCAGTTTGGACGTAGCCATAGGCAACTCAGTCTTGACTCTGTTCCCCATGGGAACAGTCCATCCCAAACTGGCAAGCCAAGTCCTCCCTGAACAGGAAACAAGCATTCTGGGACCAGTTTCAAAGTATCACCCTTTATCAGCCAGGCTAGCTTGAATCCAGTGGCACAGTGAGCAAGGGACCCACGACTGGGCCTACTCTTTCCACTTAGGGCAACTTTAGCAACACAAAAAAATGATTCACAGATAGCTGAACAATGCAAACATTCACCCCCAGTTACAGATCTGGGTTTAATCCATCATTCTTTTGCTCACCATGACACCCCCATTTGGACCTAACCATATGCAAATTAGTCTTGACCCTGCTCCTCATGGGAACAGTCCAGCCCGAACTGCCAAACCAGGTCCTCCCTGGACAGAAAAAAAGCATTCTGGAACCAGTTTCAGAGTATCACCCTTCATCAGCCAGGCTAGCTTGAGTCCAGTGGCACAGTGAGCAAGGGACCCACGTCTGGGCATACCCTTCCCACTTAGGGCAACTTTAGCAACACAAAAGAATGAAGGATTTAGTGGTGAACAATGCAAACACTCACCCCCGATCACAGATCTGGGTTTAATCCATCGTTCATTTGCTCACCATGCCACCCCAGTTTGGACCCAGCAATATGCAAATCGGTCTTGACTCTCTTCCTTAAGGAAACAGTACAGCTCAAGCTGCCAAGCCAGGTCCTCCTGGACCGGAAACAAGCATCCTGGGACCAGTGTCAGGATATCACCCTTCATCAGCCAGGCCAGCTTGAATCCTGAACCAATCCCAGGATGCTTGTTTCCGGTCCAGGGAGGACCTGGCTTGGCAGTTCGGACTGGACTGTTCCCACTAGGAACAGTGTCAAGATTGATTTGCATATGGCTGGGTCTAAACTGGGGTGGCATGGTGAGCAAAAGAACAATGGATTAAACTCAGATCTGTGACTGGGGGTGAGTGATTGTATTACTCAGCCTGGCACAGGGATAATGTGGAGCAATTAGTTACAAAGAGGCACAATGCATGCATTTTACCACTTTGCAAATCTGGTGCGCCAGTCTTGGCCTCGTTGTACCACATATTGCCTAAAAAAACAACATATATGTTGCACAAAGAGGCGCTGGGCCCTCTTAAATCTGGGCCTATATGCCAAAGTTATTTACAACTGTTGTGGTGTAGTCATGCGCTCAGAGAAATGATCAAGTTAAAAATGGTAAGTAATGGTGATAAAGAGTATGCCATGATTTTATTGTAATATGTAAATGGTAAATCTTGGAGGACAGTGTCTATGAGAAAAGGTTATGCACAATTTGTTCTCTTCTGCGTGCTCCAGCAGCAGAGTTTGGTTGTTCCCCCTCCTCCTGTTGTGCATCATTGTTGTCACCCTCCTCATTGGGGACATCTACCTGTTCATCCCAGGGGACATTGATGAGTACACACATATTATGCAAAATAGCACATATTTATACTCTGTTTGAGCCAGATTTGCGTCATGTTTTTTAATGCAAATTGAACGCAAACTTAACTGCATATTTATACTTTGATGCTAGACCCGTCTAGCGCCAAAGTTATGGAGTTTAAGTTATTTTTTGTACGTGAAAACCTACCTTGCGCTAATGACATGCAAGGTAGGCGTTCCAGTGCAAAACTTGACTCTAAGGCATGTGTGCCTTATTTATCCTCTGGCGTCAAAATGACTCACAGGAGGAGGCGGGCCTTTAAACATGGCACCCAGCTGTATTTGCGCCATTTTTTAACGCCTGGGTCAGGGCATGCGTTAAGAGACCTGTGGGCTCATTTCTGTGGTCAGAGACCATGGAAGCAGTCCACAGGTCCCCTTCCCTGCAACCAGGGGAACCCCCTCCCATCCTCGCCCACCCCTGGAGGATACCCATGGATGGGGGGACCTATCCATGGTGAGTGCAGGTAAGTGCAGGTAAGTATAATATATATATATTTTTTTGGTGGCATAGTGGGGCTTAACTTTGGCCCCTTTACATGCCATAGTGCCCAATGGCCATGCCCAGGGGACAGAAGTCCCCTGGGCATGGCCATTGGGCAGGGGGAAATGACTCCTGTCTTTGCTAAGACAGGAGTCATTTCCATGGTGGTTGTGCATCACAAAATGGCGCAAATCAGGTTAGAGGCAATATTTTTTACTCTAACCTGACTTGCACAATTCTTTGGCGCACAACCCTGAGTCTTCCCTTCGCCTCTGCTGGTTACTGTAATTTATTTTGACGCAAACCAGGCTGCAGTGCCGGCTAACGTCATTCCAGAAATAAGGCGCCCGGCTGGTGCGTTGAAATGGCATTAGCCGGCAGTAAGCTTTTTGACGCAACTGTGACCAAGCGCTGATTTGCATCAAAAAGTATAAACATGGACCCAAGGCCCTTAATTATCAAGTGGGTTTTGTATTCTGCTGTGTTATTCTCAATTTCACAGTCCAGAAATAGGACCCAGACAAAAAGGGAGACACTGGATGGCAAGATGATTAAAGGCAGAACAAAGGGCCAATATTCTGTAAACTAGAGTTGGTCAATTTGAAGATGTGAGTTTGCAAATATGATTCTCCATCTTGTCCTACCCCTGAGGGGCATATTTATACTTTTTGGTGCAAAACTGCACTAGCGCAGTTTTGCACCAAAAAGTTTAGCACCGGCTTGCACCATTTCTGTGCACCAGCCGGGCACCATATTTATGGAATGGTGCAAGCCGGTGCAAAGGGTAGGCTAGAGTAAAAAAAGAATTACTTTAGTCGGTGGGGCTGACGGTATAGAAGAAGGCTGTTTAGCACCAAAAAATGACTTTAGGCAGGTTAGAGTAAATTAAAAAAAATGACTCTAACCAGATCAGCATCATTTTATGGTGCTAAACCTACCATGCCACATGACTCCTGCCTTAAAAAAGGCAGGAGTCATGCCCACCACCCCAATAGCCAGCACAGGGAACAAGGGTCTCCTGGGCATGGCCATTGCACCCTGTGCCATGTATGGTAACTCATTTTAGGGCCCCCTATGGTACTTTAAAAAATAAAATGGAATACTTTCCTTTACTTATCTGTACTTACCTGGGATGGGGTCCCCCATCCTCTGCAGTTCCTCTGGTGTGGATGGGGTGCCCCTGGGGCCTGTGGAGGGCACCTGTGGGCTTATTCCATGGTGTTCCACCATGGAAATAAGGCCACAGGTCCCCTAATGCCTGCCCTGACCCAGGAGTTAAAAAACATGGCAAAGTTAGCTTTGCACCATTTTTTGACCCCTCCTCCCTCCCGTGCACCATTTTTGCACGTGAGTATAAATATGGCGTTAAGGCCACAGAGTCATTTTTTGCACGGGAACGCCTACCTTCCATCTCATTAAGACAAGGTAGGTTTCCACTTCCAAAAAATTACTCCATAAATTTGGCGCTAGATGGGTCTAGCACTAAAGTATAAATATGGAATTAGAGGGAAAAAAATGAAGCTAATTCAGTGCAAACAGAGTATAAATATGCCCCCAAGTAACATTTTGCAGACAAGGGGCTGTGCACATAACAGGCTTCCTCCTGTAAGAGCTAGGCACCTGAACCTGGATTTTAGGAGGCCAAATGCCCTTTCCACCACATTTGTGGTCCTTCTGTGGCCTTCTTTGGAAGCCCGTTGAGCAACAGTAGCTGGATTTCCAAAAGGGGTCATGACCCATGGCTGGATGCCATAACCTTGGTCCGCTGCAGGAATATGTGAAAAATGTTATTTGCTATGCGCCATGACACATATTTGTTTTAAGTGGAGTGGTGATTCAGACTTGCATCTGGTATTGTGTGTGTTCCTATTTGGATGGATGGTTGTATTGGTGTGTGTACTTTTCTATCATGAGTTGTGCCTCAGGGACCCGATAATTGCTAAATAACTACTGGTCTGACAGTTCACCCATGCTGAACATCTGTGGTGTTGCCTATATTTGATCCTAAGGCCCACATTTAGGAGGACCTAGCACCTCCTTGCACCACATTAGCATCATTTCAATTGACAATAATATGGACCGAAAAGCTCAGAAACAAGGCACCATGTTTACAAATTAGCACTATGCATGCAGTGCAACACTTTGTGACCCCTTGCGCAACATTATGTGTGCCAGGCATCGTATATGCAAGGAGGGCGTTTCCCTGTCAGGGGAACAACAGAAATGGTGCAGAGGAATCTAAGAGGTTCCAAAGTGTAATGTTTAGCGGTTTACTGCTAACAGGGGCATACCATTGCTTTCAATGGGCCCCTATATACAGGGCAGGATTTGCACCAAAATGTGTACATTAATCCTACACAGTCCATCAATAGCATCAATTATCTTTACACTATTGCACCTACACCATGCCATGGTGCACCATAAATTGAATATGGCATACACATTGTGGCAGTAGGGGGTGCCAAGGTGCACAAGAAAAGTGGCACTGCTTTGGATGCTGCACCACTTTTCTAAAATCTGGCCCTTAGTCCCTTAACTTTAGACCTGCAGAATAGTGATTTTAGGTAAATTTGTATCGATATTGTGTGTTGTGTGCCATGAGACAGGTGTTGCGGCCTGTGTGCTGCAAGTCAATCCCAACCCTTTGCCCTGGATATTGCACAAAGTTTTGTTGTTTCCAATTGCTGGCTGGCATACGTATGTGCATGCTGTTCATGTGCACACTGTGGCACAGTTGTAGGGAATGTATTGTGATGTACGCAAGAGTTTGCAGATACCTGTGGGACAGGATAGGGCATGATGTACTTTTCTGCACTGCCCTGCATCACCAGTGCGCCCTGCTAAGTCCCATGTCTTCTCAATCATATGTATTTCTGGCATCTACCAGTACACTGGCAGTAGTTCAGCTGCCACAGTCCACTGTTGGTACCCTTGTATCATGGTTAGGAGATGTGGGACTTTATTGTTGGAGTGCTGTGAAGTGTCCATTCCTACACATGATATTTCAATGATGGCTATGTTATATTTTAATGTTTGCTGCACTCTGCACCACACAAGGGAAAGGTGTACACAATGTGTATATCAGGTATGTTTTGATCATGTGTAGATGGTGATGGCACCACTCTGTGGCATTAAATATTGGTGCTGTCTCAAGTTTCTACATCATGGTATGTGTGGCGCAGTACCAATATTTGAGTTGTTTGACAGTGGCATGGCCAATGCAAGACACACAGCTATGCTATTCTGCGGTAAGTGTTATGTGTAATGCATCTGTATTTTATTAGCAACCTGTGGACATGTGTAGTGGTTTGACCCCAGCTTTTGTATGCAAAGGGGACATAGCTCCACCTGTCCATCATGTTAGGTGTCAGACAGGTGGTGCAGTGAACTTGTACATATGGGGTATGGGAGGGTGATGTGCATTGAATGTGGTGTAGTGTGGAATGTGACATATGTGTTGTTAAAACATCTGCATGTCCATGTGGTGTATGTATTGTTTGCCCCACAAGTTTGGTGTGTTGTCTGCAGCCCCACGGACAAGTTGGATATGCTATGGATTTCATCCAGCACATGAGGGAACTCAGCAAATTGGTTGCTGTAGTTGCTGGGTATTGGGGAACCGGATGTTGTGGGGTGTGAGGTGGATGATGATGACCAGGATCATAGGAAGGAAATCAGAAACGTATGGTTGGGATAGACCACCCACTTGTGCAGCAGTGGTCTGGATTGATCCTGAGGCCAGCATGTGTAGGAAAGCCAGGAGTCTGGTCGTGGGTGGTATAGTTGTGTGGCTTCCCACTCTTGCAGTGATGTCAGGAGCAATGTGGTGGAGAAGCCGTACAATGGACCCCTGCTTCTGATGGTAGAATCTGATCACCTCTTCTTCCCTGAGGCCAAGGATGGTTGTGTTTTGGCGAAATATCCTCTCCGTCCTTCTGCTCTTCCTTTGTGGCTACAGTGGTGGTGTTTGAGGTTGCTGCAGTGGTGCTGGTGGCACTTTGTGTCATCGCTGTCTTTTCTCCGGGTGCCGAGCTGTAGCAGTGACAGGTCCATGTTGTCCATGTTGTCCAGTTGCTTGTCAGTCCAGTTGCTTGTCAGTGTTCCTTCTATGTGTTTCTCTTATGTAGTTGTGGCTGGGGGTCCTTTTAATGCCTGGTCTTTTTACCCAATCCTATGTGTGCGTCATTTTTCCATCAGCTTGTAAATATTGCACTAGCAAGGTGAGGTGGTGCTCCAAAAAAGTGACACTAACTCAGGAATTTTAGACTGCTCTAGTGACAAAGCCTAAATATGGTGCTAGGGTAGCGTCGCTTTGTGTAAAAAAAAAATACCTAAAGGATGCATTAACTTTTCTTAACTCTGGCCATAAGTGAGAGAAAACACAATGGTCCAGATTTACTCGAGACTTAGAGTGGTGCTGCGCCAAAATCAACTGCGCTGCTCTGCGCCAGTTTTGAACCACAGGGCTGCACTGTATTTACAAGAATACAGCACAGCCCTGCGTTTCCCCCTGCCCCAGTTCTAAACTAAGCTGCCTGTTCCAATGCAGGAATCCTTCCACCATAGTGCAAGGGTGTCTGCGTTAAGGGGCTAGATTGTTTATGTGCAGGAAGGTATCCCTTCCTGCACATAAAAAATCTAGAATGGCGATTTGGCACTTCTATGTGTGCAGCAGAGTGCAGCACACATAGAAGCGTCATTTTGGAATGGTTGGTTATGTGCAGGAAGTGACACCTTCCTGCACATAAACAATCATCCATGGCATTTCCCTTCTTCTATGTGTGCTGCAGAATGCAGCACACATAGAAAAAGCAAAAGATTAGGAGGAATAAAAGCATTCCTCCTTGTTTTGCCATGCTAAGACCACATTTGGGGTGGCATTATTTTTTGGCTCTGTCACGGATTAACGATTTCTTGTATATCTAGGGCAGTGTCAAAAGCAATGGGTGTTGTGATGGAATGCCAACAGCAACACTCATTGCATGCCCCTCTGATGCAAAATACTGCTTCAGGGGCCCATATTTACAAGAAGGAGTAATGCCACAAAAAGTCACTCTACACGTCTTTTAAATATGGAGCAGTGTTTAGCGGGACGGGAGTGTCGCATAAACTGACACTCTGGAGGAGCTAGGGCCTTGTAAATCTGGCCCAATATTTTGTAAAATAACCTGCATCTTTGAAGACTCAAAACAGAGAGAGTGAGAGAGTGTGTGTGCGTTTTTATCTGTGTTTGTAAAAATTCATGGTGAATTCTGAAAGACACCTCACCATACCCGACTGAAAGCAGCTGTCCCCAACTGATTACCAGAACACACATTTATTACGGGGTGTAACACCCCAAACACCCCACTCCTGAAGCTATGCCCCTGTTGATCCCCTCTGGAGAAATGAAATAGCTGTCCTTTTTCTTTCTGCCTGACTCTTTCTATTTGGATGGGTTTCTTTGCACCTCAGATAGATTTCATATTCTGGATCTGATGTTGTCAACATGGCGAACATCTGTGGTAGAGAGCGGAGTGATGTGCCAGCATTGGAGGTGCTAAGATTGCCTGGCTTACTTTTGGGTGAATGGTATATATATATTTTTATATATGCATATATATATATATATATATATATATATATATATATATATAGAGAGAGAGAGAGAGATAGATAGATAGATAGATAGATAGATAGATAGATAGATAGATAGATAGATAGATAGATAGAAATCTTAAGTTGCCTTCTCATTCATCTTGATCTGTCATCACTGGGTCATCCTACATGTAAGTTCGAAGGCTCCAATCACCTTCTGGAGCAAAATCTGAGAGCTCGGCTAAGCTACAATTGAAGAATTAGATATTCAATTTACAAATAAAAATTACTGCCAAATTACAGTGCAAATGTATCTAGTGCCCTGAGAAGATAAAGAAGAATGCCACTGATATTCCACAGTACTACCCTATTCATCTTTTCTGCACCAGGGCTCAGAAAGAGTGCACATACAGAAAAAATACACTATTTATAGAAGGTGCTTTCCTGTCTTACTAAAACTGGGCAATTGCCCTGCAGCTGTAGAGAGGTTTGGTTCCTTAAGCACTTGTGCAGCCACTGCATGTAAGAAACTGTTGCTGAAATCTCACCTCTTGTGACCCACTGAAGGATGGGTTTAGGTTGGTCAGGCACTGGCAACGCTATAGAAGTTGTTCCTCTAGTTTTTTCACTGTCATTTATACATAAACAATAAACCCATCATCAACACAGGGTCATATAAGAGAATATCTGCAGTCAAGTCTTGTAATGTATATTTCAGCACTGTACAGTGAGTAAAATAAAGGGAGCACATAGTGGGAACATGCATTCCTGATGACAAAATATATTATCTATCCAGGTGGGTACTAGGACTTATTTACACCGAGAAGGTCGGGACCTATATCATTTCTATGATAAGGAAGTGTAGCATGGGGTATAGTGTCCTACAATGAGGCATCTGGTGACTGCTCTGGCTCGTTAACCAATGTGGTACAGAGCATATAAATGTAGAATGTTCCCCATATTCGTTGGGCAGGGGGCATTTAGTTAATGAATATGTTTCAACCCTGATATTACATACCACCATGTCCCACAGCTGGTCTGTAACAGTAGGTATTCCAATGCGCCCAAATTTCATTGCTATTCTGTGCTTGGCCAACAGTGAGGCAATCGCCTCCTTGACAAACTTCAATAGGACCATCATCAGATCTAACTATAAAGTATGCTGTGTTGTGTCTGCTAGCACACTCAGGATCTCATGCCTATATTCTAGGACGGTGGGTTAGGTGAGATTCTCAGCAAAGGTTCTTGGAAGTAAACACGTCGCTGATGGACAAAGTGCTGTCACCGTTTCCACTTTGTAATAATATGCAACGTCATCAGTAGACAGAGAGAAAATATATTTTATCCGTTCAAAATGGAAAGTCCCTATGTTCAGTTTAAGAGTGAATGAGTGTGACTATGTATGTTAGTGCACTGAAGAGCCACAGACTTTAACATAGTCTGCAAAGTTAAGTCAATCAGAGAAAATAAAAACGTGATATGGTGTGGCAAGTACCCCCACCTCCCGGCTTCTCCAGATTTCTAGATGCAAGTGGGTAGTAGCTGATGCTTTGATTTCTCCCAGTAAATCCATGTTACCACTGACCCCTGATAAGACAGAGGGGGTTATTACAACTTTGGAGGAGGTGTTAATTCATCCAAAAAGTGACGGTAAAGTGACGGATATACCACCAGCCGTATTACGAGTTCCATAGGATATAATGGACTTGTAATATGGCTGGTGGTATATCCGTCACTTTACCGTCACTTTTGGGACGGATTAACACCTCCTCCAAAGTTGTAATAACCCCCAGAATCCTCACATTGAAGGTGTATTTCATATACCGTATCAGCTGTGGCTCCTCTGCAATAGGGGAGGAGTGTCCTCCACTGGCTCTGGGCCAGCAGCTGAAAAGTAAAACAATATTTATTGTGGTTTTATTTTTCAGCTGCTGGCTCTGAGCCAGCATGTGCAGGGAGGGGTGGGGCTGGGTCACAGGAGGGGGGAGGAGTGGAATGCACTTAAGTGCTCATGTCTTTTTGACCAGCAGTCTTAGGCCGTCCAAACAGACATGCACACTGAGGTTTCTCCTACCCAGCTGTATTTGCCAGCCGAGTTGCAGAAACTCCACACACATCCTGTGCCTGAGCAAGTGGTAATCCAGCCTGCTCCGGCCAATCCTCGTGCTGCTCCCATGCTTGATAATATCAAGAGAGCAGCATGGGGATTGCTCAGGGAGTCTTTAAAGCTGTCCTACAGACTGCTGGGACCAGGAAGTATAGGAGCGCAGAACCATGTAAATTGTTTTTTTTTATTATTAAACACCCACACCCCTTTCACCCCCTCTGCCCCCACTACTTTTAAATTGCGTGGGCCACCACTCGAACCTATTGTCTCATTACAAGAGAATTATAAGATACACAAAGGGCACTTGAAACTGAAGACCGAAATTCGCACTCTACTTTTTCAAAATCATTCATGAGGAGTGAATTTTGTCTCACCACATACTGATAACTTCCTTAAAATCACTGATAATTATGCAGAAAAAGTGGAAGGAACCGGTTGAGTCGAGTCTTAGTCAGACATGCATAAACACAATGACTCGCAAAGGAATGAGTTTTGGGGTGCACTCAAAGGGAAAATAACTAAAAGGCAGCAGCCTGGACAATTTTATGTACCAAGATCATTTGCTTTGGGTTATTATGATACATAATGTAAAAATGTATCAATTAGAAATTAACAAATGGGAGAGTATGAAACCTACACACACAAAATACATACGGAAGTGTCATCAAAAGATTCTGCTTCATTATAAAAATTCTAGTGGGAAAGTACAATATTTTGATGGACAACAAGAGTTATCCTTGATGTTTCTCCAGCATAGTTTTTGTATATAAATTGTCTATATTACTATTTAATTTTTTAGTGCTCTGTGAAATTAATTCCTTTGGAAGCAATTGTGTTCAAGTATTTTGTATATTCCTAGCGTGGTTAATGGGTTCTAGCCTTGTAAGGGACCCATGATTCAGACTTACAGCTTTGAAATGAACAGCTCCAACTTCAGTGGGAAAAGCTCTGCAAGAAGCATGGCTTCTCCCAACGTGCTCACAACAAATGAGGATGGCAAAAAGCAGAGTACCGGCAAGGAGCCAAACAGATTGAATCACTGCTATACATGTTTTCCATGAGAGCCTACCAAAGAAACGGGAATCTGCAAAGACTAGTTAATGTTATATACTCAATGCTTGTCATATCTAAATGATAGCTGTCCGAACAATGTAACTAGATAAAATAAGACTTACATTGCTTGCACTGTGGTCCACTGCTCCCCAGGACAGTCCAACATCCACAAGAACACTCTAGACACAACATATCACATACATCCAACAAAGCCAAAATATGTATTATAGGTAATCTCTCTCGCAAAAGCAGTAACCAAAAAAAAAACACAACATATATAGGTGCAGCAGAACACGAAACAGAACTCTTTTCACACACCAGATTGATAGAACTGGTTCAATACCCTACCAATGGTAAGCCCTTACGCTATACAAATTTCAATAACATATGCTCTAAATCAACATGTACCCCATGCTGGAGTTCTTGCAACAAAGTTAGCTATATTCCTATGCTAGAATCATTAAAACAAAGGGCCAAATGTTAAAATGTCACTTAAAAGTGGGTTAACTCAATCCTAGATTGTCTCAACACCATTGTAGAGCCATTACGTTTCATCCCAAAGTGAGTGATCGATTTTCTTATTAATTTTACCACAAGCTAGGACATCTTCCTCTTTATCTGATGCCCACTCTATCATCCACTGCCCTAACTGGGTCCAATCTTCACTTCTCTTTAAGTCCCTTAAAGTCCCCTGCTCTGTGTGTAAATACATGTGTATGAGAAATGCCGTGCACGGGCATCTCCAACCAGTAGCTTATGAGTTACTGGGAGCTCTTCACCTATCTACAAGTAGCTCTCCTGTGTGCAGTCCAGCCTACTTAATTAGAGGCTTTTGCTTGGTTGAACGAATATATGTATAAGTAAATTGAAAAGTATTTATTCGGGACAAAATGCATGTTTTTTTTTTTTAAACTTCCAAAATATACTATATATATTTGAGTGATAAATGTTGCAATGCTGGAGACGTATAACTGATAATATTCACTTTGTGCCAAAGCACTGCAGCTATTGTTTTTATGTATTACCCATGCAGAAGCTTCCACATTGACAAATCATTTTGTACGTTCCTGTTGGTAACCTTACCCAATCCACTGAGGTGATTATTGCTGGTAATCTTGGAAATGGTGGCCACTAATGCACTTTGTATGTTGTCTGTGGTGACAAAACCAATACCAAAAATATTAGTACTTCAGGATTATTTTCATTCAACATAAGTAGCTCTTGTTGAGGAAAACGTTGGAGACACCTGTCCTAGCTCAATCAGATGGTACTCAGCCCTAAATGTGTTAAATAGAGACTTTAGTCCCTGGTTTCCTGGGGCCCTTGATCTCCAGACCTTTAAACCTTGGACACAGCACCTCTTCTAGAACTTGAGAAGAGCATAATTTATACAGGCCTCCATGAGTTGACTCAAGGAGATGATAGGGCTACAAACTCAAAACTCAGCAATTCATGAATTAGCATTCAATGTATTATCTAGTCAGTGTTTTCTCTTTTAAAAGGGGAAATGACTATAAAAACACGCACAACTAAATAATAAATTCATACAAAATTACCGGTTTGAACCCTTTCTGGAGGAGGTCTCAAAACCTATGTAGGATGCAAAACATGTACATAGAAAAAGGTCACAGTGGGCAACTGACCCCCTAAACCTAGACTACACAGAAAATGTCTGAAGCACATTGAACTGTTCATATCAGCAAACCCCAGTCCCTAAAACCACAATGCCCTCATATGTACCTCCAGAAAGCCAAATGAGGCTAAATACCTACAACATAAGCATGATGTTACGCTATGGCTCTATTGATTGTACCATAATAATCATACGACTTGTTATTCATTATCAGATGTTAGCCCTGTTAAATTTAGCAACAGTGCCAAAGGGTTAGTCGAGATACATTTAGGTCAAGGGTTATGTATGTCGAGAAGTCAAATATCCATCCTGCATGTGTGTGTCAGCTATAATTGTTGGAGCCTTAAAATTCAACCATTAAGTTCAAGGGACAGAGGTGATATAAATAGCACCACCCACAGGGAGGTACATCAAACTCTGGGTAGAGGTTTCAGCATGCATTTATTACAATAATGTACTAAGGATGCAAATACACAGTACATGAATATTAAAGAGAAATAGAAAGGCATTAACAAGAATAACTCTCATGCTTTTCATTCTACTTTTTGTTTTGCAATGTTTTGTGATCTGTTTGTGCACAGAGACCCACTCAAAGGTTAGTACAGTTTGACTATTGAGGCACACCCCAGGAAAAGCCACTGTGTTACACAGCACAATGGCCAAAATCCATGTAAAATCTCCCCTTCACTGGATGTTATGCAAATTTATATATATAAAATGCTGGTAACTGTCACTTTGAGAACCTTCTCACTTGAGAATCATCTAGCCACCTTGATGTACTTTTTCACTCATTATGGCTTCCTGTCATCTAGCACTGTCTTCTTCAACAGCAGGTGGGCATACCACCTGTTCCAGTTTTCACCACGCTTCCCAGCTGTTCTTTCCTGGGTGTTGACAGATGGTGAAAATGTTGCTGGTTTTCGAGAGAGACCTCATTTATGTGATCCGTGCTAAGGACTAAGGCCCATATTTATACTTTTTGACGCTAAACTGCGCTAACGCAGTTTAGTGTCAAAAAGTTTTGCGCCGGCTAACGCCATTCTGAAGCGCCATGCGGGCGCCGTATTTATTGAATGGCGTTAGCCGGCGCAAGCAGACCGGCGCTGCCTGGTGTGCGCGAGAAAAACCACGTACACCAGGCAGCGCCGGCGTAGGGGGAAAATGGCGCATGGGCGTCTTAAAATGGGGCAAGTCAGGTTACGTCGAAAAAATCGTCGTAACTCGACTTGCGCCATTTTTTTTCGACGCCCATCCCCCATCAACATGACTCCTATCATTGTAAAGATAGGAGTCATGCCCCCTTGCCCAATGGCCATGCCCAGGGGACTTATGTCCCCTGGGCATGGTCATTGGGCATAGTGGCATGTAGGGGGGCACAAATAAGGCCCCCCTATGCCACAAAAAAAAATTGAAAAATAACAAAAATTATACTTACCTGAACTTACCTGTACTTCACTGGGATGGGTCCCTCCATCCTTGGGTGTCCTCCTGGGGTGGGCAGGGGTGGCAGGGGGGGTCCCTGGGGGCAGGGGAGGGCACTGTGGGCTCATTTTGAGCCCACTTGTCCCTTAACGCCATCCCTGACCCAGGCGTTAAAAAGTGGCGCAAATGCGCCGTTTTTGGCCACGCCCACTCCCGGGCGTCATTTTTGCCCGGGAGTATAAATACCAAGTAAAGGCCTGGGAGTCATTTTTTTAGACGGGAACGCCTCCCTTGCATCTCATTAACGCAAGGAAGGGGTTCACGCTAAAAAATGACGCTCACTCCGGGCACTTTGGCGCCCGAAGCGTCTAACGCCATAGTATAAATATGGCGTTAGTTGGTGTTAGTTCTGCGTCGAATTTGCGTCGAAAAAAACGACGCAAATTCGGCGCAACCAGAGTATAAATACGGCCCTAAGAATCCTTTGGGGTGAGATACAAATTCCTTTCATCCCCACTGGCTGAAGGGACCAATAACCATGTTCTCTCATCTCGGCAAATCTTGTGATGGTATGGGCTTAACTATGTTCTTCTAGCGCAGGTCAATGGCACCTGGGCTCCCCTGGGAGATGACCCTGCTCAGAATCTCCTCACCGTTATAGATGGCCCCAGCCTCCACATAACCTGACAATACCTGAAGTGCTATGTAGGAGCTGACAATAATTTTTTAGATATCGCTGGCTCTGCTGGACCAATTTGAAAAGGATTTGCTGCTGTGTTCTCCTGTTGGCAGTTTCTAGCTACCAAGAATATACTTCTTGAACTTCCTGTCCCCAAAAGATATGAGTGAGGATCCATCATTCACCAAAGCTTTTTTCACTGCTACTGTTACACCTTAGAAGCAGTCTGGATCCATGGACATAGACTTTCCCTCGTGCCCATCAATGTGGTCACCTGACTGGAAGTCTTCCTGCGAACAGCATTATAAAGTTTTTAGTGGCAGATGATTTTGCCATTTGCATGGTGTCTGTGTGTTTAGCAATAGCTTGTAGTATGCACTACAGAGCACCTGCAGCACCACCAATTCATCAAAGTCCTCCAGACTTCCTCCATTAGAGACCCAGCAAGACAATCACCCTGGCAGCCCTGAGTGGTAGGCAAAGGGCTGGTGCGACTGGCCCTCGAGAAAGTTCACACAAACCCAGAGTACAAGCCAGGAGGATTTTATTTTGATTGGTGGGACACCAACCCATCTCAGCAGTGGCATATCATCCCTCAACCCATGTATTTTTCCTGCATGACCCAAATACTGACTGTTTCACCTGTGAGATTCACTCTTGGAAGTTTCAAGATGACATCTCCCCCTGAAACAATAGCACATCTTTCTCCTGGGCAAAGCTTCACTCAATGCAGCCTTGTCTTGTCCCCCTCAAACTTTAAAGAAACTCCCTGTGGTAACTCAAATCAGATCTCTTCCTTTTCTCCCTTCATCCCCTGGGGGAACAAATCTCCGAGCCAGATTATCACAAGGTGATGCTAACTGTAATTGACATTACATCCTGTCCTCTTTATCTGCTAGATGAAGTCTAATCCCTCTAAAATGTGCAATTGTGTTTAGAGATAATGATATGCCAGCTGTGTCAACAGATAAATTACCCATACAAGCAGGGCAGCTCAAAGCATGAATGCCATGAAGGACAGATCATATATGCTAAACTGATTAGTTCATGAATAAACCAAGAAATGTGCAAATAGACCTACTATTTGGGTTCCTGGCCTGGTAGATGTACACAAGGCAACAACTCTGACCACTGTATCTCACTGCATTGCATTTCAACATTGAAAATCAGCAAAACAACACTATTTATGGGGCATATTCACAAATTGCATTTTATAGTACACAAAAAATACGTCAGTGTTCCTGCACAAGTACTACAGCCTCTGCTTCTCTGATCTTGTCTGTGAGGAGATCTCAGCCATAGTGGTGATCTTCACACACATAGTTATACATTTCACAAGTTAATATGAGGGAGAAAATGTTGAATGACTGAAATTAATGGGAAATATTTGCTCCTAAGTGGTTGGGTTTAGGGAGGAACATGCTTGTACAAACACACAGCCTCAAAAGAGTAAGATCCTTACTATTCATGAACTACATTCTAAAGTTATGTCTACCATAGTGGTATCAAAACAGATGTAAATTTACTCCAAACCAGACTTGGAGTAAGTCAAGCAGCACACATGGCCAAGCTCAGGTACTGCAACACACTTCCACAGAAAACAATGGAAGCATGAAAATAAAATAACACCTCATGAGAACTAATATTATAATAATGAAATTACTTTTCAATTAAATACTTTTGTATACATATTCAAATATATATACAAAATGAGGGAAACATTGTACTTCTCTGCCCAGCTATACTAGAATGTGAGCACAGAGGCCGGTAAGAGACTTACTGAATGTTTGCAACCAGTTTGTGGCACACACTCAGTAAGTCTCTGACCAGCCTCTGTGCTCGCATTCTAGTATGGTGGGCAGGGAGGCAAAGTCTTTCCCTCATTTTAATTGGGCCAATCCCCCATGCAAATGGATTTTGCAATTGGAATCCACCTATTCAGTATACCTGGATGTTTTGCTTTTTGGATCACCTGGTTTTCAACTTGTTACTGTGAGTGAGTCTCACTACATGTGTCTCACTGAAGGTAATCACATGGTAAATGGCATACACATGTGTACCACCAGGGTCCGCCTTTTAAGATAAGGCCAGTGCAATGCAGCAAGGGTAAGGGACACTTGGCTGGTTACACGTAAACATGTGTGTACCTATGTAAGGGCTGCATGTTTGAAACTATTGCAGTGAGCAGCCTGGTAACTTCACACAGGTAGCCTTGTACTGAGGGGAACCTTCAGGATCACATATTAACCTGGGTTAGGATTTATAATGTTAGTGTAGGCAAGTAGGGAAAGTCAGTGTGCTATGTTGTCTGCAGTAACACATTATTATACACATGAGGGAAAACTGAATTAGAGTGCAGTTTCACTTTATTGTGGCCTACAAAGTCCTGTGACTTATCAAAATGTGGTGGAACATGTGTGGAAAAAATAAATCTGCTAGTTCCAAGAAAATATCTGTACATTTTATCGGTCATCCAGGATTGTCATATTTCCCTGGTTTAGTTCAGGATCAGAGTGCAGGCCTTTTGTCACGGTGCTGTGCCAAAATAATTGCATTTCTCTTCGGCAGCAGGAACAAAAGCCACCCTACAGAAAGGGAGCTATTAACAGTGCTTCACTCAGCTCCTGAGGAGTAAATGGGTGTAGATGAGCGATCTTCATCAATTAGCTGTCACACTTTACCAGGAAAAGGCCAACCCAAACCATTGAGAAAAGGAGGGTGAAGGAGCAAAGGAGGGAGCCCAGATCTCTAGAGCCAACATAGGGTACAACAAGGGTAGGTCGCTCCCCCTGCCGCTGCAGCTCCTCCAAGTTCCCGAGTTCCTGTGTTCCTGAGACCCACCTAACTGTAAGTACCCCCCTCCTCCCAGCCCCTCGCCCTGCCCCGCGCCACTCACCTTCTCTCCTGCTCCTGCTTCTTTTCCTCCTCTCTGTCTCTTCCTCCTCGCTCCCCCTCTGCAATCTTCTTCTGTGTTCTTCTGTTCTTCTCTTCTGTTCTTCTGTTCTTCCCTTCTGTTCTTCTGTGTTCTTCCGGTCTTCTGTGTTCTTCTTCTCTGTTCTTCTCGGTGCTTCTGTGTTCTTCTTCTCGGTTCTTCTGTGTTCTTCTGTGTTCTTCTCTGTTCTTCTCTGTTCTTCTCTGTTCTTCCGATCTTCTGTGCTTCTGTTCTTCTGTTCTTCTGTCTTCTGCTCTTCCGGTCTTCTGTTCTTCTGTCTTCTGTTCTTCTGTCTTCTGTTCTCCTGTCTTCGGCTCTTCTACCTCCTCCGTCTTCTTCCCCCGAGCCTGCCCTCCTGCTCCTTCCTCATCCCCCTCCCTCACTCGCCTCCCCCTCTCTCACCCCTAGCTAACCCGTTCGCTATCTACCTCCCTCACTCCTCCTATCTTCCTATCTCTCTAGCTCCCTATCTCACTATCTATCTCCCCCACTCTCCACCTCCTCCTACCTACCTATCTGTCTATCTATCTATTTCCCTATCTATCGACTTCTCTATCTATTTTCTCTATCTATTTCTCTATCTCTCCCCCCCTCCCGCCACCCCCTCTACTACCTATCTCCCTATCCTCTCACTCTACCTCTCTCCCTCACCCACCTCTACAACCCCCCCTCCCCTATCTTCACAACCCTACTCCTATCTCTCTCCCTAATCTCCAAACCTCCTAACACTCACCCTCCTCCACCCTAAACCCCCTCCCCCAGCTCCTCTCACTCTACCTGTCCCCCCCTCCCTCGCGCTTTCCCGCCGCGACCTCCTGCACGCCCCCGCCCCCCAGCTCCCATTCGCCCCCAGCTGACCCCTCCCCCCCCCTCCTACCTCTTATGGCGGCCACTGCGCGACAGTGGTAGCGACCCTTGACCCAAGGGTAGGTCGCTCCCCCTGCCGCTGCAGCTCCTCCAAGTTCCCGAGTTCCTGTGTTCCTGAGACCCACCTAACTGTAAGTACCCCCTCCTCCCAGCCCCTCGCCCTGCCCCGCGCCACTCACCTTCTCTCCTGCTCCTGCTTCTTTTCCTCCTCTCTGTCTCTTCCTCCTCGCTCCCCCTCTGCAATCTTCTTCTGTGTTCTTCTGTTCTTCTCTTCTGTTCTTCTGTTCTTCCCTTCTGTTCTTCTGTGTTCTTCCGGTCTTCTGTGTTCTTCTTCTCTGTTCTTCTCGGTGCTTCTGTGTTCTTCTTCTCGGTTCTTCTGTGTTCTTCTGTGTTCTTCTGTGTTCTTCTCTGTTCTTCTCTGTTCTTCCGATCTTCTGTGCTTCTGTCTTCTGTTCTTCTGTTCTTCTGTCTTCTGCTCTTCCGGTCTTCTGTTCTTCTGTCTTCTGTTCTTCTGTCTTCTGTTCTCCTGTCTTCGGCTCTTCTACCTCCTCCGTCTTCTTCCCCCGAGCCTGCCCTCCTGCTCCTTCCTCATCCCCCTCCCTCACTCGCCTCCCCCTCTCTCACCCCTAGCTAACCCGTTCGCTATCTACCTCCCTCACTCCTCCTATCTTCCTATCTCTCTAGCTCCCTATCTCACTATCTAACTCCCCCACTCTCCACCTCCTCCTACCTACCTATCTGTCTATCTATCTATTTCCCTATCTATCGACTTCTCTATCTATTTTCTCTATCTATTTCTCTATCTCTCCCCCCCTCCCGCCACCCCCTCTACTACCTATCTCCCTATCCTCTCACTCTACCTCTCTCCCTCACCCACCTCTACAACCCCCCCTCCCCTATCTTCACAACCCTACTCCTATCTCTCTCCCTAATCTCCAAACCTCATAACACTCACCCTCCTCCACCCTAAACCCCCTCCCCCAGCTCCTCTCACTCTACCTGTCCCCCCCCTCCCTCGCGCTTTCCCGCCGCGACCTCCTGCACGCCCCCGCCCCCCAGCTCCCATTCGCCCCCAGCTGACCCCTCCCCCCCCTCCTACCTCTTATGGCGGCCGCTGCGCGACAGTGGTAGCGACCCTTGACCCAAGGGTAGGTCGCTCCCCCTGCCGCTGCAGCTCCTCCAAGTTCCCGAGTTCCTGTGTTCCTGAGACCCACCTAACTGTAAGTACCCCCCTCCTCCCAGCCCCTCGCCCTGCCCCGCGCCACTCACCTTCTCTCCTGCTCCTGCTTCTTTTCCTCCTCTCTGTCTCTTCCTCCTCGCTCCCCCTCTGCAATCTTCTTCTGTGTTCTTCTGTTCTTCTCTTCTGTTCTTCTGTTCTTCCCTTCTGTTCTTCTGTGTTCTTCCGGTCTTCTGTGTTCTTCTTCTCTGTTCTTCTCGGTGCTTCTGTGTTCTTCTTCTCGGTTCTTCTGTGTTCTTCTGTGTTCTTCTGTGTTCTTCTGTGTTCTTCTCTGTTCTTCTCTGTTCTTCTCTGCTCTTCCGATCTTCTGTGCTTCTGTCTTCTGTTCTTCTGTTCTTCTGTCTTCTGCTCTTCCGGTCTTCTGTTCTTCTGTCTTCTGTTCTTCTGTCTTCTGTTCTCCTGTCTTCGGCTCTTCTACCTCCTCCGTCTTCTTCCCCCGAGCCTGCCCTCCTGCTCCTTCCTCATCCCCCTCCCTCACTCGCCTCCCCCTCTCTCACCCCTAGCTAACCCGTTCGCTATCTACCTCCCTCACTCCTCCTATCTTCCTATCTCTCTAGCTCCCTATCTCACTATCTAACTCCCCCACTCTCCACCTCCTCCTACCTACCTATCTGTCTATCTATCTATTTCCCTATCTATCGACTTCTCTATCTATTTTCTCTATCTATTTCTCTATCTCTCCCCCCCTCCCGCCACCCCCTCTACTACCTATCTCCCTATCCTCTCACTCTACCTCTCTCCCTCACCCACCTCTACAACCCCCCCTCCCCTATCTTCACAACCCTACTCCTATCTCTCTCCCTAATCTCCAAACCTCCTAACACTCACCCTCCTCCACCCTAAACCCCCTCCCCCAGCTCCTCTCACTCTACCTGTCCCCCCCCCTCCCTCGCGCTTTCCCGCCGCGACCTCCTGCACGCCCCGCCCCCCAGCTCCCATTCGCCCCCAGCTGACCCCTCCCCCCCCCTCCTACCTCTTATGGCGGCCGCTGCGCGACAGTGGTAGCGACCCTTGACCCAAGGGTAGGTCGCTCCCCCTGCCGCTGCAGCTCCTCCAAGTTCCCGAGTTCCTGTGTTCCTGAGACCCACCTAACTGTAAGTACCCCCCTCCTCCCAGCCCCTCGCCCTGCCCTGCGCCACTCACCTTCTCTCCTGCTCCTGCTTCTTTTCCTCCTCTCTGTCTCTTCCTCCTCGCTCCCCCTCTGCAATCTTCTTCTGTGTTCTTCTGTTCTTCTGTTCTTCCCTTCTGTTCTTCTGTGTTCTTCCGGTCTTCTGTGTTCTTCTTCTCTGTTCTTCTCGGTGCTTCTGTGTTCTTCTTCTGTGTTCTTCTGTGTTCTTCTGTGTTCTTCTGTGTTCTTCTCTGTTCTTCTCTGTTCTTCTCTGTTCTTCTGCTCTTCCGATCTTCTGTGCTTCTGTCTTCTGTTCTTCTGTTCTTCTGTCTTCTGCTCTTCCGGTCTTCTGTTCTTCTGTTCTTCTGTTCTTCTGTCTTCTGTTCTCCTGTCTTCGGCTCTTCTACCTCCTCCGTCTTCTTCCCCCGAGCCTGCCCTCCTGCTCCTTCCTCATCCCCCTCCCTCACTCGCCTCCCCCTCTCTCACCCCTAGCTAACCCGTTCGCTATCTACCTCCCTCACTCCTCCTATCTTCCTATCTCTCTAGCTCCCTATCTCACTATCTAACTCCCCCACTCTCCACCTCCTCCTACCTACCTATCTGTCTATCTATCTATTTCCCTATCTATCGACTTCTCTTTCTATTTTCTCTATCTATTTCTCTATCTCTCCCCCCCTCCCGCCACCCCCTCTACTACCTATCTCCCTATCCTCTCACTCTACCTCTCTCCCTCACCCACCTCTACAACCCCCCCTCCCCTATCTTCACAACCCTACTCCTATCTCTCTCCCTAATCTCCAAACCTCATAACACTCACCCTCCTCCACCCTAAACCCCCTCCCCCAGCTCCTCTCACTCTACCTGTCCCCCCCCCTCCCTCGCGCTTTCCCGCCGCGACCTCCTGCACGCCCCCGCCCCCCAGCTCCCATTCGCCCCCAGCTGACCCCTCCCCCCCCCTCCTACCTCTTATGGCGGCCGCTGCGCGACAGTGGTAGCGACCCTTGACCCAAGGGTAGGTCGCTCCCCCTGCCGCTGCAGCTCCTCCAAGTTCCCGAGTTCCTGTGTTCCTGAGACCCACCTAACTGTAAGTACCCCCCTCCTCCCAGCCCCTCGCCCTGCCCCGCGCCACTCACCTTCTCTCCTGCTTCTTTTCCTCCTCTCTGTCTCTTCCTCCTCGCTCCCCCTCTGCAATCTTCTTCTGTGTTCTTCTGTTCTTCTCTTCTGTTCTTCTGTTCTTCCCTTCTGTTCTTCTGTGTTCTTCCGGTCTTCTGTGTTCTTCTTCTCTGTTCTTCTCGGTGCTTCTGTGTTCTTCTTCTCGGTTCTTCTGTGTTCTTCTGTGTTCTTCTGTGTTCTTCTCTGTTCTTCTCTGTTCTTCTCTGTTCTTCTGCTCTTCCGATCTTCTGTGCTTCTGTCTTCTGTTCTTATGTTCTTCTGTCTTCTGCTCTTCCAGTCTTCTGTTCTTCTGTTCTTCTGTTCTTCTGTCTTCTGTTCTCCTGTCTTCGGCTCTTCTACCTCCTCCGTCTTCTTCCCCGAGCCTGCCCTCCTGCTCCTTCCTCATCCCCCTCCCTCACTCGCCTCCCCCTCTCTCACCCCTAGCTAACCCGTTCGCTATCTACCTCCCTCACTCCTCCTATCTTCCTATCTCTCTAGCTCCCTATCTCACTATCTAACTCCCCCACTCTCCACCTCCTCCTACCTACCTATCTGTCTATCTATCTATTTCCCTATCTATCGACTTCTCTATCTATTTTCTCTATCTATTTCTCTATCTCTCCCCCCCTCCCGCCACCCCCTCTACTACCTATCTCCCTATCCTCTCACTCTACCTCTCTCCCTCACCCACCTCTACAACCCCCCCTCCCCTATCTTCACAACCCTACTCCTATCTCTCTCCCTAATCTCCAAACCTCATAACACTCACCCTCCTCCACCCTAAACCCCCTCCCCCAGCTCCTCTCACTCTACCTGTCCCCCCCCCTCCCTCGCGCTTTCCCGCCGCGACCTCCTGCACGCCCCCGCCCCCCAGCTCCCATTCGCCCCCAGCTGACCCCTCCCCCCCCTCCTACCTCTTATGGCGGCCGCTGCGCGACAGTGGTAGCGACCCTTGACCCAAGGGTAGGTCGCTCCCCCTGCCGCTGCAGCTCCTCCAAGTTCCCGAGTTCCTGTGTTCCTGAGACCCACCTAACTGTAAGTACCCCCCTCCTCCCAGCCCCTCGCCCTGCCCCGCGCCACTCACCTTCTCTCCTGCTCCTGCTTCTTTTCCTCCTCTCTGTCTCTTCCTCCTCGCTCCCCCTCTGCAATCTTCTTCTGTGTTCTTCTGTTCTTCTCTTCTGTTCTTCTGTTCTTCCCTTCTGTTCTTCTGTGTTCTTCCGGTCTTCTGTGTTCTTCTTCTCTGTTCTTCTCGGTGCTTCTGTGTTCTTCTTCTCGGTTCTTCTGTGTTCTTCTGTGTTCTTCTGTGTTCTTCTCTGTTCTTCTCTGTTCTTCCGATCTTCTGTGCTTCTGTCTTCTGTTCTTCTGTTCTTCTGTCTTCTGCTCTTCCGGTCTTCTGTTCTTCTGTCTTCTGTTCTTCTGTCTTCTGTTCTCCTGTCTTCGGCTCTTCTACCTCCTCCGTCTTCTTCCCCCGAGCCTGCCCTCCTGCTCCTTCCTCATCCCCCTCCCTCACTCGCCTCCCCCTCTCTCACCCCTAGCTAACCCGTTCGCTATCTACCTCCCTCACTCCTCCTATCTTCCTATCTCTCTAGCTCCCTATCTCACTATCTAACTCCCCCACTCTCCACCTCCTCCTACCTACCTATCTGTCTATCTATCTATTTCCCTATCTATCGACTTCTCTATCTATTTTCTCTATCTATTTCTCTATCTCTCCCCCCCTCCCGCCACCCCCTCTACTACCTATCTCCCTATCCTCTCACTCTACCTCTCTCCCTCACCCACCTCTACAACCCCCCCTCCCCTATCTTCACAACCCTACTCCTATCTCTCTCCCTAATCTCCAAACCTCCTAACACTCACCCTCCTCCACCCTAAACCCCCTCCCCCAGCTCCTCTCACTCTACCTGTCCCCCCCCTCCCTCGCGCTTTCCCGCCGCGACCTCCTGCACGCCCCCGCCCCCCAGCTCCCATTCACCCCCAGCTGACCCCTCCCCCCCCTCCTACCTCTTATGGCGGCCGCTGCGCGAATGCGCAGCGGGCGCGCCAGAGGCGCGCCAGAGGCAAGCCCTTCTGCGCCCGTCCGCGCCTGGCCCGCGCCCAGCGCCACGACCCCTGGTCCCCAGCTCCCCCAAGCCCCGCTGATCCGCTACGACCCCACCACCCTCCACGCCCTCAACCCAGGGCGCTCCAAAACCTGCTTCCTAGCTCACCCCAAACGCACCCATGGACCCTTCGCCTGCAACTCCTGCAAACGCATCTTCCACCACGCAACTACCACGACCACAAGCCCACGCACCATCAACCACCTCAAGTGCATCCTGGTCAACGCTCGTTCCGTCCACAAGCACGCCGTTGAACTTTGGGACCTCCTGGACTCCACAGCCCCGGACGTCGCCTTCATCACGGAGACATGGATGAACGCCTCCTCTGCTCCAGACATCGCTACCGCCATCCCCGAAGGCTACAAGATCTCCAGAAAAGACCGCACCAACCAAGTAGGAGGAGGTGTCGCCATCATCTTCAAAGACTCCATCAGCGTCACCACCTCCACCGAAGACCCCCCCCTCGCCGCTGAACACCTGCATTTTCAGATTCGCACCGACCCAAGGACCACCCTCAGAGGATCCCTCGTCTACCGTCCTCCCGGACCTCGCGCCTCTTTCAGCGACGCCATCGCCGACTTCATCTCCCCGCACGCCCTCGCCTCACCGGACTACATCCTCCTAGGCGACCTCAACTTCCATCTGGAACAAAACAACGACCCCAACACCACCACCCTGCTCGACAACCTCGCCAACCTCGGCCTCAAACAACTGGTGAACACCGCCACCCACATCGCCGGACACACGCTCGACCCTATCTTCTCCGCCAGCAAACACGTCTTCTTCAGCCACACCTCTGCCCTACACTGGACCGACCACAGCTGCGTCCACTTCACATTCCGACGCGAGACCTCCCACCTCCGCACTCAACCCATCCCTCGTCGACAGTGGAACAAGATCCCTGAAGAGCAACTCTTCTCCGCTCTCGCCGCCAACCAACCCACCCTCACCACCGACCCCAACGACGCAGCTCTCAACCTCACAAACTGGATCTCCAACTGCGCTGACAACCTTGCTCCCCTCAAACGCACGCATCGACAGACCAACACCAAAAAACCTCTCTGGTTCTCTGACACCCTCAAAGAATCAAAGAAAACTTGTCGTGCCCTTGAGAAGGCCTGGCGCAAGGACCACACCGCTGACAACATGACCGCCCTCAAGAACGCTACACGCGAACACCACCACCTGATCCGCACTGCCAAAAGGAACTTTTTCACCGACAGACTAGACAAAAACAGCCACAACAGCAGA
Organism: Pleurodeles waltl; assembly: GCF_031143425.1. Taxonomy (NCBI): domain Eukaryota; kingdom Metazoa; phylum Chordata; class Amphibia; order Caudata; family Salamandridae; genus Pleurodeles; species Pleurodeles waltl. Next base: position 235,546,680 of record NC_090443.1, on the reverse strand, counting down.
GAACTCTTCAGCATCGTCAAAGAGTTCTCCAACCCCAGCGCCAGCGCCAACGCCGTCACGCCCTCACAGGATTTGTGCGAATCCCTCGCCACTTTCTTCCATCGCAAGATCAGCGACCTCCACGACAGCTTCGGACACCAGACCCAACCATACACCACTGAACCCGCTTCCCCGGACATCACCCTCAACAACTGGACCCACATCAACACGGAAGAAACCAAATCCATCATGAACTCTATCCACTCCGGCGCCCCTTCGGACCCCTGCCCGCACTTCATCTTTAACAAAGCCGACGACATCATCGCCCCGCACCTCCAGACCGTCATCAACTCTTCTTTTTCTTCTGCTACCTTCCCCGAATGCTGGAAGCACGCTGAAGTCAACGCCCTACTAAAGAAACCTACGGCTGACCCAAGCGACCTGAAAAACTTCCGCCCCATCTCTCTTCTACCTTTCCCAGCCAAGGTAATAGAAAAGACCGTCAACAAACAGCTGACCACCTTCCTGGAAGACAACAACCTGCTCGACCCTTCACAAACCGGATTCCGAACCAACCACAGCACGGAAACCGCCCTCATCTCAGTCACAGACGACATCAGAACCCTGATGGACAACGGTGAAACAGTCGCCCTCATTCTCCTCGACCTCTCGGCTGCCTTTGACACCGTCTGTCACCGCACCCTAATCACCCGCCTACGCTCCACCGGGATCCAAGGCCAGGCCCTGGACTGGATCGCCTCCTTCCTCGCTAACCGCTCCCAAAGAGTTTACCTCCCTCCGTTTCGCTCAGAACCCACCAAGATCATCTGCGGCGTACCTCAAGGCTCATCGCTCAGCCCGACACTCTTCAATGTCTACATGAGCCCCCTCGCCGACATCGTACGCAAGCACGACATCATCATCACCTCATACGCCGACGACACCCAACTTGTACTCTCCCTCACCAAGGACCCCGCCAGCGCCAAGACCAACCTACAAGAGGGTATGAAGGACGTCGCAGATTGGATGAGGCTCAGCCGCCTAAAGCTGAACTCTGAAAAAACGGAAGTCCTCATCCTCGGCAACACCCCGTCCGCCTGGGACGACTCCTGGTGGCCCACGGCCCTCGGCACCGCACCGACCCCCGCAGACCACGCCCGCAACCTCGGCTTCATCTTGGACCCTCTTCTCACCATGACCAAGCAAGTCAACGCCGTGTCCTCCGCCTGCTTCCTCACTCTCCGCATGCTCCGCAAGATCTTCCGCTGGATCCCCACCGACACCAGAAAAACCGTGACCCACGCCCTTGTCACGAGTCGCCTGGACTACGGCAACACCCTCTACGCCGGGACCACCGCCAAACTCCAAAACCGCCTGCAACGCATCCAAAACGCCTTGGCCCGCCTCATCCTCGACGTACCCCGCAACAGCCACATCTCCGCACACCTGAGACACCTGCATTGGCTCCCAGTCAGCAAAAGGATCACCTTCCGTCTTCTCACCCACGCACACAAAGCCCTCCACAACAAGGGACCGGAATACCTCAACAGACGCCTCAGCTTCTACGTCCCCACCTGCCCCCTCCGCTCCGCTGGCCTCGCACTTGCTGCCGTCCCTCGCACCCGCCGCTCCACGGCGGGTGGGAGATCTTTCTCCTTCCTGGCGGCCAAGACCTGGAACTCCCTCCCCACCAGCCTCAGGACCACCCAGGACCGCTCCGCTTTCCGGAGACTCCTAAAGACTTGGCTGTTCGAGCAGCGATAACCCCCCCTTTCCCCCCTAGCGCCTTGAGACCCGCACGGGTGAGTAGCGCGCTTTATAAATGTTAATGATTTGATTTGATTTGATTTGATAGGAGATGTTTTGATGGGAAAGGCCCTGGCAGTGATGTCAGCAAGGGGCAGAGCTAACCCCCCCAGTGGAGATAGGATGATTCTCCCAGCATGCTGTGCTGGTGGATTGGGACAGGGGTGCAAGGTGATGTGGCACCCTAGGAATGGCCAGGTGTGCCCGGCTTTTAGAACTTTCTGCCTCCACTTAAAATGTCTTGCACAAGGGGGAGAGCTTACTCTTTGTTGTGCTTTTTGCTGAACACTAGGGTTGGTAGTGGCAGCCATGGACAACTCGAAGGAGGAACCTCCAATGTCCATTTGGAATTATTACTCTGAATACAGTTGTTTCCAGGAGCAGCGGGTCTCCCCCCCTTTACCAAGGAAGCTTGTCCCTTTAGGACGAGTTGGGGGAAGAACTGGACTCCTGCACCAAGGAGGAGAGATACACCAGAGGAGGAAAAGGAGAAAGACTAGTACATGGAGCCGGTAAAACCAGCTCTCTGCAACATTTGCCACCTTGGATGCCAGGAGGCCTAAGAAGAGTACTCCATGTGCCTATGGCTCGCCTCCAGGAACAGAATGTGCCACAGATCACACAAAATGGCCAAACAGGGCTTAAGATATGAGGAGAAACAGGATCTGACCTTTGACCCCACCAACAAGGCCAGGAAGCGCATGGAGCTCTGCTGCCACTTCTTGGATCCCCACAGAATGGGCCAGGGCCTAGGGGTCAGAGCAAGGATTTTCTCACTGATCAGACAATGCAAAGAGAGACACAGATGTGCCCAATTCGCATTGCAAAAATGCTCACTGCCATCATCTTAAAATGTGACAGTGCTTCTCAAATTTTGATACTTTTGTTGCAGATTTGAAAGAGGTCATTTGACAAAAAAAGCCTTTGTAGCAGACACACTCTGAAATAACATTCTGTAAGAACTGTTAACCTAACTCAATGCAAATTATTTAAAGGCTAAACTAGTCCAAAATTATCTTTATTCATAGATTAACAATCTGGAGTAAAGAGTATTTGAATGAAATGCACAGTTATACAAGTCTACAGAGGTTCTTTCTGAAATCAAAGCAAGACTGGAAATGGAAGCGTATACGAAGGTCCCATTTCACAGGTCTCGCATGACAAGTAATGGAACAATCTATTCCCATTTCTGCTCAAAGGAATAATAACATACACTGAATTTGCATGGGAAATAGGCACAGATTTACCAATATCTGATAAAGCATAGGAAACTAATACTCAGTGTTTGATAAATTAGCAAATAGTTTCTCATTTAAATTAGCTGTTTAATTCAGAATGTCAACATGCCTTTCTTACTGTTGGTCACAGTACAGAAAGCTTAATTCAACGTCTTGCTTTCAAACATCTGGCCATAAAACCACATAGCAGAGAGAGAGATTGCTATTGTAATGGTCTCTCCATACAAAGACTTCAAAGCGTCACACTAGCAAGATCTTTGGTTTGGATGTTATAGTCAAGTTTTGATGCACAACAGATTGGAGCCCAATGTGGCCTACTGCCCGCTGTCATTCAGTAGATTGAATGTTCAAATTCTGGTACCTCATGTTAGATTGTGTGTTTATTAACTAGTGTCTTGAATGTTAAACATTCCTTGAGATGGAACATTTATGTCTTTTTTCCCATCAAAATCCTTGCATTGAATGTCATAGAGATATCTGAAATTCACGCTGTGCTTTGTTAAAAATAAGTGTGGGAGACCACAGTTTTTTTTTTTTTTTTAATGTTTGCAGAGGATTCGCAAATCCATGGCAATTTTGCTGCAAAAAATTTAAAAAAGCCTTTTTTGCCCTGGGTGGTCTGCGAGGGACCCCAGCACCAAGGCTAGACGATTAAAGTATTCCTTTCCTGCCCCCTTCTTTTTTTTGTTTCCCAAGGCCGTGGTTGACCGGTTAGTGGGGTTTTGGGCAAAGGCCATAAATGACTTGGGGTTGGGTGCATATAGAGGGTTTGGTGCTGTGCCAGGCGAGGCCCTGATGCCATCCGCTGGTGTACACAGCCAAAGGTCGTGTGTGGATTGGGATTGGGTGCATATAGAGGGTAGGTTGCAGGCTAGAACCTGCAACTAACCCCCGGCATGCATGGCCAAAGGCCATGCACGGCACAGGGTTTGATGTTCATAGGGGGTTTAGCCACATGGCCTGGCCTCAGGCCGTGCACAGCAGAGATGGGATTAACATAAAGTAATTCAAAATAATTTGTGTTGAAAAACATAGAAATTCACAGAAAAACAAATATTACAGGAACTTTACAGTGAGGTTCTGAGTTTACACACACAAAACCATAGCATTTCAGCAGTTACAGATATGGTTATCTCAAGTAACTATAACTCATGCCCTAAGACAACTAAACTTTCACCCTCGCCATGCACAGCAAATTACATCATTATTATAACATTCATGACATCTTTGCTAACATCATTGATAATATCAATGTTATTTGCAGTAAAATTGTTGAGGAAAAAAAGTGAATAGTGGGGGTGCCTGTTATAGTTACCTTAGGGCATGAATTATAGTGGACAACTGCCGCTGTGCACGGCAAAGGCAGTATGCGGCGGTGGTTGGATTATTGTCTAGTAACAAAAATTACCATACATTAAAAAAACATAGATTCATTGAAAAAAGCAAAGATTACCAGGACATTATAGTTACAAGATAGAAATTAAATAACCATAGAAATTCACTTTAAAAAACAAAGGTTACAGGGTGTGAGAAAGTAGCCTCTTTCTAGCATGGTTACCCCCACTTGTGGCCTGTTTGTGAGTGTGTGTTAGTGTATTTTGCCTGTCTCACTGGGATCCTGCTAGCCAGGACCCCAGTGCTCATAGTTTGTGGGCTAATGTGTGTGTTGTCAGGAGTGCTTGACTGTGTCACTGAGGCTCTGCTAACCAGAACCAGTGTTTATACTTTCTCTGCTTTTAAATTTAGCACTGAAGGCTAGTGACTTCATTTACCAATTTCAATTGGCACACTGGACCCCCCTTATAAGTCCCTAATAAATGGTACCTAGGTAGCCAGGGCATTGGGGTTCCAGGAGATCCATATGGGTTGCAGCATTTCTTTTGCCACCCATAGGGAGCTCAGACAAAACTAACACAGGACGTCCATTGCAGCCTGTGTGAAATAGTGCACACACAATTTCCCAGCCATTTTCACTGCACTTAAGTAACTTATAAGTCAGCTATATGTCTAACCTTCACTTGCTGAAGGTTAGGTGCAAAGTTACTAAGTGTGAGGGCACCCTTGCTCTAGCAAAGGTGCCCTTACATAGTTCAGGGCCATTTCCCGGGACATTGTGAGTGCGGGGACACCATTACACTTGTGCGCTACATATAGGTCAATACCTATATGTGGCTTCACAATGGTAATTCTGAATATGGCCATGTAAGGTGTCTAAGATCATGGGATTGTCCCCCAATTCCAAATCTGGTATTGGGGAGCCAATTCCATGCATCCTGGGGGCTCCACTATGGATCCCCAGTACTGCCAAACCAGCTCTCTGAGGCTTGCACTGCAGCTACAGCTGCTGCCACCTCACCACAGACAGGGTTCTGCCCCCCTGGGGTCTGAGCAGCTCAGTCCCAGGAAAGCAGAACAAAGCATTTCCCCTGAGAGTAGGGTGCCACACCCTCTCCCTTTGGAAATAGGCGTTACAGGCTGGTGAGGGGTTGCCTCCCCCAGCCTCTGGAAATGCTTTGAAGGGCAAGGATGGTGCCTTCCTTGCATATGCCAGTCTACAGCTGTTCAGGGACCCCTTGTCCCCTGCTCTGGCGCGAAACTGGACAAAGGAAAGGGGAGTGACCACTCACCTGTCCATCACCACCCTAGGGGTGGTGCCCAGAGCTCCTCCAGTGTGTCCCAGACCTCAGCCGTCTTGCTTTGCAAGGTTTGGGGACACTATGGAGGGCTCTGAGTGGCCAGTGCCAGCAAGTGATGTCAGAGACCCCTCCTGATAGGTCCTTACCTGATAAGGTAGCCAATCCACCTCGTAGGGCTATTTAGGGTCTCCCCTGTGGGTTCTCTTGAGATTCTACTTGCAAGTTTCCAGCAGGAATCCTCTGCAACTACTACTTCATCCTCTGACCTCGGTTCAGCCGCAGCCTGCTCCACGAACCACTGTAACAGCAACAAAGTATCGAGAAGGGATACTTTTCTTCTGCAACTACAGCTCCAGCCAGCAACTGCAACAGTTTCCATGGTGTGTACACGCTGAGGCCTCCCCGTCTTCATCCTGCACCAGTAGGACTGAAGAAGTCTCCCGTGGGGTGATGGAGTCACTCCCCTGCTCATGCAGGCACCTTCTATTTCGACGACTGGAACTCCTGGACTCCTCTCACAGTGACGAGCGGGCTCCTAGAAACACAGAGGGTAGACCCCATCAACACAGACTGTCCTGAGGTCCTGCTGACGCAATTTGGAGGAGGTAAGCCCTTGCATTCCCTGAGAGCGACAGTACCCCTGTGCCCCACATCGTCTTCACCTCCTGAGGCCTCTATGCACTATTTGCAAAATTCCTTAATGCACAGCCTGGCCCAGGTCCCCAGCACTCTATCCTGCGACACTCAACTCGCTAAGTTAACCTCCGGCGGCGTGGGACCCTTCTTTGTAGTGCTGCACCAACCACATTTTGCACCTCCTTTGTCCCCGTGTCCTAGAACTCCCACGGGTGCTGCCTGGCATCCTGAGGGCTCTCTAAAGTACTGAGAGCCCCCACTTCCTATTCACACAGAGTTGAGGCCCCCAGGTCCCTCCTGGGTCCAGTCAGTGTCGATCTTGACACAAAATGCACATTTGTTGTAACCAAGGCTTGTTGGTGACTTCCAACATGAAATCACATCTGCATCCATCTTCACGTTGTGGGACATCATTTGCATCATGCAGGAACCCGCTGGCATCTTAATAGGGTGCATTCCTGCAGTCTTCGTCCAACTGGGGACTCTTCTTTTGCACCCTCTTCTGCGTTGGCAGGGGCTCCTTTCCTTCCTGGAACTTCTTTAGAATTATGAACTTTGTCCCCTTCTTTTGTAGGTCTTCAGGTCCAGGAATCCAGCAGTTGCTGTTTGCAGACTTGGTTGGTTACTGCAATAATCCATATCACGAGGTGTAGTGTGTCCTAAGGAAACTTGCAGTACTTTACCCCTTCTTTTCTGGGCTCTGGGGTGGGGTAATTTACTTACCTTTACTATATTATAACATTATAGTTAGGCTCACATTTTAAATGTATAGAATTAAAGAAATTCACATGCTATAGTTATCCCAAGTAACTATAACTCATGCCCTAAGGCACTCCACAAATTATGGTACATATAACATCTTTGATACAACATTTATAATATCAATGTAATGTTTGCAGTAAAATATTTAAAGAAAAAATTGTGCACGGTGGGGCGCAGGTTATCGTTAACTTAGGGCACGAGTTATCATTACTTGAGATAACTCTATGGTTTTGTACGTTTAAAATGATAGTTAACTATAACTTCCCTGTAACATTTGGTGTTTGTCAGTGAATATGTATATATAAATTCATTGAAAAAAAACAAAGGTTACAGTGACATTATAGTTAGTAAATAGAATTTAAAAAAAATAGACATTCACTGTAAAGACCAAAGGCTACTAGAAATTCACTAAAAAAATTAAAAGGTTTCAAGGACGTTTTAGTTAGGCCCTGAATTTACTTCCACAAAAGCAGAGAAAGTCAGCAGTTATAGTTACCTAGCTATAACGTACTCCCCTGTAATGCACTGCTTATGACATCACATATTACATAGACGTAGTCAGTGACATCATTGATGACATCTCAAATTACATCACTAATGGCAGCACTGATGATGTCATCCGCAGAACCACTCACACACCCAGTCATACTCTTACACAAACTCACATAGATCACATAGATCACCACACATACTTGACTGCTGATTTTCTCTGGTGTTGTGGAAGTAAATTCATGACCTAACTATAGCGTCCCTGTAATATTTGATTTTGTTCATTTAATTTCAAAGGTTTTTTAATTTTATTTCCAAACTATAACTTCTCTATAACATTTGTTTTTTTCAGTGAATTTGTATGTTTTTTAAAATTCTAGTTCCCAACTTTAATGACATCCCTGTAACCTTTGTTTTTTCAGTGAATTTCTATGTTAATTTTAACATAATAATCTTCATTACTATACTGTAATCCAACCACAGCCGTGCATGGCTGAAGGTAGTTGGCCGCAGCATATCTCTCTGAATGTGAAAATAGGTGTAAAAGGCTGTATCTGGGGTGAGAGTGGCTGGCAGAGTCTCTGTCTGGGTGTGAGAGTGGGTTCATCTGTGTCTTATTCGGTGCATCAGTGTCTGAGTGGGTTTGTGAGTGGGTGCATACAGCTCTGAGTGGTCTGTGAGTGGCTGCATGAATGTCTCACGGGGTCTGTGTGTGGGTGCATCAGTGTTTCCGTGGGTCTGTGAATGGGTGCATGAGGGTCACAATTGGTCTGTGAGTGGGTGCATAAGGCTCTGACAGGATTTGTGATTGGCTATGGGAGGGTCTGAATGGGCCTGTGAATGGGTGCATCAGTGTCTGAGTGGGTCTGTGAGTGGATGTGACAGTGTCTATGTGGGTCTTTGAATCGGTGGGTGAGGGTCTGAGTGAGTCTGTGAGTGGGTGCTTGAGGGTATGAGTTGATTTGTGAGTGGGTGCGTGAGGGTCTGAATGGGTCTATGAGTGGGTGTGTGAGGGTCTGCGTGGGTCTGTGAGTTGATGTGTCAGTGACTGTGTGGGTCTGTGACTGGGTGCATGAAAGTCTGAGTGCATTTGTGAGTGAGTGCATGAGGGTCTGAATGGGTCAGTGAGTGGGTGTGTCAGTGTCTGAGTGGTTCTGTGGGAGGATCTGTCACTCTGAGTGGGTTGGTGAGTAGGTGCATCAGTGTCTGAGTGGGTCTGTGAATGAGAGAGTGAATGTCTGAGAGGGTCTTTGATTGGGTGTGAGAGGGTTGGAGTGGGTCTGTGAGTAGGTGTGTGAGGGTCTGAGTGGTCCAGTGAGTGGGTGTGTCACTGTCTGAGTGGGTCTGTGAGTGGGAGAATGAAGCTCTGAGTGGTCTGTAAGTGGGTGTATGATTATCTAAGTGGGTATGTGTGTGGGTGCATCAGTGTCTCACTGGGTCTGTGAGTGGTACATCAGTGTCAGAATGGGTCTGTGAGTGGGTCCATGAGGGTCTGAGTGGGTCTGTGAGTGGGTCCGTCAGTGTCTCAGTGGGTCTGTGAGTAAGTGGCTGAGTAGGTCTTTGTGTGGGGACATCAGCGTCTCACTCGGTCTGTGAGTGGGTGCATCCTTGTCAGAGTGGATCTGTGAGTGGGTGCATGAGGGTCTGAGTGGGTGCATAAGTGTCTGAGTGGGTTGTGAGTGGGCGCATGAGTCTCTGAGTGCATGTATAAGTGAATAAATCATGGAATGTGGTTTCTCTTCGAAATGTTTTCATATTTGCAAATATTTTGTAATTAATTCATGAAAATTCACAGAATTTCACAAATATCATGCAGGGTGATGCAGAATTATTTTAAAGCCAAAAGTTTTCCCTGCAACACACCTGTATCACACCCCTGGGGTCAGGGTACCTCCACCCTGACCTCTTATGCCACTTTCAATTAGGTCTTTCACTCCTGGTTACCATATCCCCTGAAATAAAATGGTGGCCACAACTTTCTAGTCAGGTTGTGGTCAGCCAATTACAGTGCTTCTTTTCCCACGCGCATTTGTGAACATTATTTGTGAGCCCAGATATACAAATTTGAATTTCCTTTAATATCTCAAGAACTGCTGAATGTATTTGCACTAAATTAGTGAAAGTCTAATCTGCGTACCAAAAGCTAGCTTTCTGCCATATTTGGTGCAATTCCATCCAGTGGTTCATGCTGTAGTCGTGTCTAAATGTCCTGTGGGATTTAACATGGGAAACCCAACTTTTTTGACCTCCCCTTTTTCTCAGCCCCCACTTGACGGACTGCCCAAAACTTTTCATGCACAACAAGAGTCATCAGGGCACTTGTTTTGGAACATTCTGTGAAGATTCATCAAATGGTGTCAAAGATAAAGGCTTTTTCTGTGGAAACTAGGTCCTAACAATAACTACCTACTGGCGACCACCAGTAGGTAATGTATAACTGGTGGTTGCCAGTAGGTAGTTATATTTAGGACCTAGGCAAATACCTTTGGCGCTGCTTGACAAATATGAAATTTTCAAAGCACACTTTAGTTAGTTTAGCTGCTGTCTTGAAAGTTTTGAGGTGATCCATTAAGTGGGGGCTGAAGAAAGGGGGTGGTGCCAAAATCTATTTTCCCCATGTATTTTCATGTAGGGATTTTGAACACGACTACAGTCTGAACCGCTGGACGGTAATTATGCCAAATTTGGCAAAAAGCTAGCTGGTGGTCCAGAAAGTGTGCTTTCTGTAATTTGGTGTAAAAGTGTTCAGCGGTTTTTGAGATATTAGAGCTTAAGAAATATAGATATCTAGGGATGTGAATCCATCACAGATCCAACTTTCCCCATGCTAAACTCTGATTGGCTGCCAAGACATAAACAAAGAAGTATTTACTGTCATCCCACAAAAATAGCTAAAAAAAGAAAGAAAAGGGACGTCTGTAGGGTCACCCTGAGCCCTTAGCCTTGGTCTAGAGGTCCCCCATAAACCATGTCAGGGCTAAAAAGCATTTTTGTTTTTTTATCTGGATGGATTTTTCTGAAAGCATGGTCTCCAGGACTTTTCCTTTCATTTGCCCCTCGGTAGGCCAGGTCCCAGGGGCATTGAGGGTAAAAAAAAGAGGGGGGCGATTGAGGTCCCTCTCCTAGTGTTTTTTAAATCCTTGGGGACCACCACCTCCGCAGGGCACTGTAAAGTAGGTGTGGAGGGGGCTACACGGCCTTCCTGCACCCCAGGGACCACCATCTACCCAGGGCAAAAGAAGGGGGAGGCCCGTACAACCTTCCCCACATGCCTGGGGGCTGCCATTTCTATGGTGCTATAAATTTAAAAAATGCGGCAGGGACAGCATACCCCCCACAGCCCAGAGACCATCACCTCCCTGGTGCAATTCATTCAAATTGAAGAGGGTCCACATGGCCCCACACAGCCCTGGAGATCACCAACTCCCTAGAGAAAATCTGTAATTTGTAATGGGGAGGCCCATATGACCTCCCCACGGCCATGGGGACCACCACCTCTCTGGGGCTGAAATGAAATAATGAAGTGGGTCCATCGCTAACACCCAGCCCTGGAGACCTCCAGTTAAACACTGTAGGGGGGGGCATGTTGTCTCACTCATGGAGCCAATATTGACCCTGGGCACTGCCACCCCCACTAGGCCCGGCTCCTGCTATGTCCTAGGGTGCCCAGGATGCTATCAGAGCTCCCACTAAGTCAAAGCAAACACTCCGGTTGCAGTGAGCGATGGCTGTGAAAGTGCTTGCGCCTGCAGGAAGGTTTCATATCATTCCCTGCCTGCAGAGATGCAGGAAGGGAAAATTATGAAATTATTGCTCTCACACACAGGGAGCTGCATGTTTAGCATCTCCCTGTGTGTGAAAGCAATGCTAGCTCCAGCAGGAGGCGGGGTGGTGGCTTGGATGGCAGGGACCTTGAGGCTCCTCGCCTTCCCCATTATGCACTTTGGGTACCCTGGGTGGGTTAGAGTCACTTTGTGTGGTTACAGGCCACAGTTCATAAGTTAGAATAGGAATGTCCCGAAAGATGTTGAAGAGAGACAACAGATCTGGTGCCCTACAAATGAAACTTTCTGTCGCAAGTGCAATAGTCGCTTCTCTGTAGCATAGCAGGCAGGTCATAAATAAAATGAAAATTGTCCAACTCGATGAGTTTAAATGGGTGTACTTGCTCAAATATCATTTGTATAAGCAGAAGTTTCCTACATAAATTAGGATAGCTCATGATGTGCATCCAACCAGACTTACTTGGGCTGTTGAAAAAGGGAACCAATGTATGTGTTGGATCTGCGTGTCTAAATGCTTTCTGGAACAAGCAAACAATGAATCCATGAGGACACCACTCTTCAGTCCCTCCTGTACGCCCAACACCAAAGGTTGTTATGACTTGTTCTTAATGTTTTCTGGTAGCCATAAGACAGCTCTGATTATGATTTCCTACTTGGATATTCCCTTGGCCAGCCTGCATGTGTTTTTTTGCTAGGACCCTTGCCACAATGTCCAACTGCTTCAACGTTCTGCAAACTACAGCTTGCTTTTTAATATTGTTTTGTAACAGTTAGCAGATCCCCACAGGCCTCTTCCTGATGACCAATGATCAAGTGACATATGTTGGAAAATATTGGTTAAGGGGAAAGTTTTTGTGGCCACCAGCAAGAAAGGGTCTTTAGTGTACCTCTGTTCTAGCAATAGTGGTAAGATCTTAAGCTGCATTAGATTGTTCCCAGAATTGTCCCAATGCAGGTTAACTTTGCTCTGAATTCCTGCCCCTGTATCTTCAGATCCAGCCTTCTCAGCTATATAATTCCAGATCATTTAGGCCTCATCCCCTCTGCCTCCACCTAATATAGTCCATGCATGTTAGCTTATTCAAAACTTGAACTAAAGTTGATAACTTTGCTGATTGGGTCAAAAAGAGAGGAAGCCATCCCCTGAGAATCAGCAAGTTCTTTCCTGCCATTTGCATTGTGTTTTTATGGATTGCGCTTTAGGTAGTAGATGCTAGAGTGGAGTGTAAGTACATGATGGCTTTAGTGAGCTTGTGGTGATGTGTATGGGAAGGGGCAACAGCAGCGTCAGGCATAAATATTTGATTTTTAGACACTGTAATGCCAAGGGTATTAACACAGCTCTTGCACTGTTTTTCATGTAACAGTACCAGGTCAGAAAAGGGTATACCATTGTCTGGAATGCTTACATGGATGCATGTTTTTACTCCAGGCTCAGGTGTGGCATTCTATGCCACCTACCGATCTCCTGTTAAACCTGCTGTGCATATAGTGAGGAGGACGAGATCCCCTATTGCCATCCATGTACCCTCAATAGCAGGCCACACCTCTGTCGCTTAGTTAAGAAAAGTCAGTTAGGGAAGACGGCACTGTTACAAAACACTCAAAAAGCAACCAAGCACAGCCCCAGAGCACTTCCAATGTCCCAGCTAGAGGGATGTCAATAATGTCCAGCAGTAAAGTCAGTAGTATGGTCAAGTTGAACACCTCCCTCAGAGAATCAAATGAAGAAGTCAAAAACAATGTGTATTGTATTGTAGAGTGTTTCATCTAATATGTATGAAGGTAGAATGTAGAAAAGGAATGGTGACTCTACAAAGTAGTATGTTCTTGATCATCCTGGTGACAGTCGAAGGAGTTAGTTGCTCCTGATGGGTGGGGTGCCTTATTAAAGGTTTCCTTGCACTTACTGTAAACCTGGACTCAGTATTTTACTTACCTTGTTACAACTGCATTGCATGCCGTATTGTTTTGTGCAAGAAGAGATACCTTCCTGCACAAAAACAATTCCAAGAAGTGTTTTCCTCTTTCTGTGGTGTAGAATGCAGCACACGTGGAAAGAGTAAATGAGAAAAGTTGGGTTTCTCTTCATTAAGCTTTCACTGGGGAAGCGCAAGGTTTTGGCGCTGCCCCAGGGTTACAGGACTATGTAAATCTGGGGCAGTGTCAAAATCTTTGGGTGTTGCGTGGGAAAATCCACTGCAACCCCCATGGGATGCCTCCCTGTGCAAAGTATGGCAACTCAGCGACGTGCACTTCTTTGTCTGACTCCATATCTATGAGGCCATTCAAAGCCACTCAAAGCGGCTTTGTCGTCTCATAGATGTGGTTTAGAGGCTTGCGCCACTGTAGCATCAAATAAGAGACGCTCTGGTTGCATAAGCCTTTAGTAAATATGCCCCTACATTTGCAGCAACTACAGAATCTTGAAGTTCCTGTAACACCACTAAAAACCTAAGGAGCCTACTCACTGGAAACACAACATTTTAAAACTCATAACATGGTGATACAATCTTTTTCAAGAGCATCCCAATCTCTTTGGAGCCCCCTCTCCGTAAACCAAGGATGCTAAAAGATCCTCATGCAATGTGGTAAAATGTTGGAAACTTGTATTCTTAAACTCTTTCTGAATACATCTATTATTCTCCTTCCTGGTCCTTTGTTAACATGCGCCTCTCAGTTTTTCTTTAGACTAGCCCCCTCCCCCCCAGCACCATCACTTTTAAGTTCTTTCCTCCTTTTTCCAGTGCTAGTGGCCCCAACATACTGCATTAGTCATTGTACTATTCTCTCCTCATTGCTACATTCTCTCCTACTATTGTCCTCTTTTGTGTTCCACCTTATGCAGGCTTCATTCTCCTCCTTCATCACTTTGCAGCTTTTACCCTGCAATCTGCTTCTTCATTCTCTGCTCATTCGTTTCTCTTCATGAATGACAAGGACTGTAGTTTTCGTGCTGAACACATTGCTGGAGTAGCTGATGAGCTGTCCTTTGTTTTACGTTGATGGTTTGCCTTACAATTGTTCATTGAAAGGATTGCTTGCATCTCCATCTGTTGTTGATGTGTACACTACGCTGGAAACTTCTGGCAGAGCAGCACTTTATAAAACTTTTTTTTTTAAAGTAAGGCAAATGCTCCAGTATTCACAAATATTTTTAAAAATGAGCGAACTGACGAATTCCAAAATTTGAACAAGTGGAAAATTCCTAAACCCAAGATGGCACGCTCCACATTTATTCACAAAACAGACAATCCTAGGCTCAAGAAAACCTTAGTTTATTCCCTATTTGGAAAGATAAAATTAGTAAACATTTCGGGAGCCATAACATAAAAAACAGACATATCCTTTTTCTAATTGTTTGCGTAAATTAGGGCCAGATTTATGGAAAGTGGCACTGCACTGAGTGCAGCGCCACTTTCCCTGAGCCACTTAGCACCCTCTACCACCACAATGTGCGCACTGTATTTAAAATACGGCCCACCATTGCACAGGGTAGGGGGCAATAGTGTCATTTCTCATGATGCTATTGATGTACTCTGCAGGAGTAGCGCCAAAATATTGTCGCTACTCCTGCAGAGTACATAGGGCCCCATTCTAAAGAATGGAAGCCTCCTTTTAACACCTGCTCTTGAGCGTAAATAAAAATTACTCTATTGCCCCCTACCCTGTGCCACGGTGCACTGTATTTTAAATACTGCTGGTGGTGGTATGGGGCTGCTAAGGGTAGCAAGGAAAATATCGCTGCACTAGGTGCTGCACCACTTTTCATAAATCTGCCACTTACTGTTTTAGGTTAGGTGACCCTTTAAGGCGAGCAAGCAACCATGTTTATAAATTGATTAGCAACACACTTTAAGACAAATAACCTCATATAAAATGTGCATATTTTTTAAACTACTGGACTATGAAAGCAAATGGGAGAATTTTGCAATAAATTACCTAGCAAATTGTGCAGACTAAAATTGATGTCTTAGAAATACACAACCAGTATGCCAATCCTGTTTAACACTCCAGATATGGGTAGTTCATTTTTCAAAGATTTGGAGAAAACCTTAAAACCTGTCTAAAAATGAGAAAGATTTTCCCAAAGACATTTTAGCAGGACCTTTCACTACCATCATTTTATTTTTTTCCATCCAGGTTTATTGATTGCAATTAGTTAAAGATTCAGCCATGTAGCAGAAAAAGCACACTTGCAAAATCTAAAAAAAAAAAAAAAAATAGCCATTATTCACACTAGTGCGAAGTTTGGAAATGCCTATGAATACTTAAACATTATGGCCCTCATTCCAACCCTGGCGGTTTGAAACCGCCAGGGCGGAGGGCAGCGGAAGCACCGCCAACAGGCTGGCGGTGCTTCCTGGGCTATTCTGACCGTGGCGGTAAAGCCACGGTCAGAAAAGGGGAACTGGCGGTTTCCCTCCGGTTTTCCCCTGGCCCAGGGAATCCTCCATGGCGGCACTGCTTGCAGTGCCGCCATGGGGATTCCGACCCCCTTCCCGCCACCCTGTTTCTGGCGGTTTACACCGCCAGAACCAGGATGGCAAGAACGGGTGTCGTGGGGCCCCTTGGGGCCCCTGCAATGCCCATGCCACTGGCATGGGCAGTGCAGGGGCCCCCTAACAGGGCCCCACAAAGATTTTCACTGTCTGCTTAGCAGACAGTGAAAATCGCGACGGGTGCTACTGCACCCGTCGCACCCCTGCAACTCCGCCGGCTCCATTCGGAGCCGGCTTCCTCGTTGCAGGGTCTTTCCCTCTGGGCCGGCGGGCGCTCCTTTGGCGGGCGCCCGCCGGCCCAGCTGGAAAGCCAGAATGGCCGCCGCGGTCTTTTGACCGCGGTGCGGTCATTCGGCGGTGACCGCATGGCGGGCGGCAACCGCCGCCCGCCGCGGTCAGAATGACCGCCTATATGTGATTTGTTGCCCCATTGCTAATGGCAAATATTGCCATTAACATGAGTCATCAAGCAGCTGACAAGAGAGATGCGAACGCATAACTTTGGCTGTGCTGTGCCATTATGCGCTGCAGGAGTGACACAAAAAGTGTGATCGACAATATATTTATTTAGATATATACTGTGTGCTTTAATGTTACTAATATCAAGTGGTGCACTGAAATCATATAATTCAAAACTCTCTCACAAGTAGAAAGGTAATAATTGTGTGGGTTGAGAGGATATGTTGGCAAGGACAAGGAGCAAAAGAAGATGAAGAGACTCTTTTGTGTGCACCACGATCCGGGAAACACCCAAGTTCATCCTGATGTTTATTTTGTGGAATGAATGTCTGATGGAAGTTGCCAATTACAATTGTACACGGAAGATGGAAAACTACTGGTGTTGATTAAATGGATTCTAGATGGTTCTCCAAGGTCTAAATTGGTACTCATTTAGCTAAATGAGAGCAGACCCCTTTACCCCTTGGCAAGAGCTGGTTCCCTTGAGACTCAGAGAGGTATAGACCGCTCTTTTCCTAATCTGGTTGAGTCGCTTTATGCTACACACATCTCTCTATTAGAACATCTGCGGAGTTTTCTGTTATGCGGAAACTTTCAGATCATATTCATTATTTCTTATAGTTCTCAGTGATAATTAGAATTTTACTTATAGCTTAGCTATCATATTTAGAATAAATTAGTTACTGACCATCAAATTCCATTTCTCATTTTCTGTATTGCTGCTACGGAGATTCTTGTATGCCCTATGCTTGTATGATTTATTCTGATTTGACACTTTACTTCACCTTTGGTGAGTCTGTACTTATATAGCAGGTTTCTGAGACTCCTTTACATAAGGTTGGCATTACATTTATAATAAATCTTTGAACTTTGAGATTTAGGGCCATATGTACGAACACATTTTCCCATAGACATAGAATGGGTAAAACCCTTTGCTACATCTGGCCCTTAGTGTGTGACCACATAGGTTGCACTTTTAAGTAATGTGAAGTGTTAATTTTAACTCCCTTTAACCAAGGAACTCCTAAACAGATCTGTCGAAAGAAGAGAATAAAGAAAATGGGTCCCAAGCATTTTCAGATGTCAGTGGAGAGATGATGGCTAGGATCTCAAAGTCAGGGGAGCTAGAACTCTTTATTCTAGGTTAGTTAGTCCCCAGAGCCCAGTCCCTATTGCCCATGTCCAGACAATGGAGGACTGGCGGAGTTTTGGAGATTCAGGAGAGAGTTGGAACAGCAATCGGGAAACTAGTATCATTAGGGTGGTAAAGTGCAATGGTCCTTGTTAGTTTGTGGTATTTGTGAAGTTTGGATAATGTTTTGAGGAGATGTTTTGGATGTTGTGTAAGTGTGATGTTTAGTAAAAGAAATTGAAGTTAATTTCAGGACCAGCATGAACTAAGATCCTGGGATAGTATTAAAAAGTGTAGAAGACGCTATGGCCCCCATTATGAACATGGCCGGCGGTGGCGGCAGAAACCGCCAACAGAGGAGCGGTCCGGACCGCCAAATAATAAACCAAACGAAACTCTTGCATCCCGCGCACCAGCCACTACCAGGAAAGGATTCCCGCTGACAACGGCAGAGGCCGCCCACAGGCTGTCGGAAGGGCCCAACCCACCCATCAAATTATGAACCACCATTCCGCCCCCAGTTCTGGGGCGGGAACCACCACCACACAAAGCCAGACGGAAATGAAACAAATAGAAGGAGACACTCACCGGAGCTCAACAAAACGTGCAGTGGCAGCCATGGACAGAGAGCTGCAGATCATGCCAGCCTTGTTCCTTGCCATATATCTACACGACGGAGACCGCCGACGGAGACGACAGCGGTAAGTACCGCAACCTACAAAACAAGGGAGGAAAGGGCAAACTTACATACCCAGCCACTCCACCCACCCCGCAAAGCACCCCCAACCCTACCCAGCAGCAATAGTCAGACACCACACACCAAGAGGGACGTACCCGACCGAAGGCCACTGCAACTTGGCCATAGGACACACAATAGTGCCACAGCCATAAATGACTTAAATAAACACAAGGGTGGAACTGCGTGCAGCCCAAACACAGGCCACACCAAAACTTTATTATGAAGCTCACTGAGCGAAATGATGAAAACAGGGCCAATGGGCAGTCCAAAAAAAGTCCATCTTCCTTGGCCACAACTGGCCACACCTGACTCCCACCAGGGCTGGGTACTCCACTCAACAGGGCACCATAGGGGGATCCAGGCACCTCACAGAATGGGGGCGGGGGTGGGGGTGGGGATTTACGACAGGGTGGGACTTTGACTTGCGTGAGGAGGTTGGAGGGCTTCTCCTTAGAAGGGGGTGGGGGCGGTTTGGCACGGGCGGAGCTGGATGCCTTAGGCTCAGAGCGGGCCTTCTTCTTAAGTGGAGAAGGGGCACAGCAATGGGAAGGCTGGACCGGGGTGGGCTGCGATGTGGAAAGAGCGGAAAGGGCAAGGAGGTGGGCACGTTTCGGGACAAGACGGGGTGGGCCAATGGGTTCGAACAGGTCTACACGGGAGAGGAGAATTTTCTTGGGAGCAATTGGGGAGGGCGTGGGAGTGGAGGCAGAGGGAGTTGATATATGGGGTGTAGGTGTGCATGTAGTGGGTGCCAGTGACTGCTCAGTATGCTGTGGTGTGGTGGATGTCTGATGGGTGGGTGTCTAGCTGCATTTGAGTGTTTTGAGAGGTGGACACAGTGGGAGAAGACAGACAGCTAGTGTGGATGTATGTTGGGCGGGTGTCTGCAAGTCTCAACTACAGTGGAGGTGGTGAGTGCAGGTGTGGTGCATGGGGTGTATGTATGGCTGTCTGCTCTTGTGGTGAGTGCAGGAAGAGGAGCAGTAACAGTGAGTGACGGTGCAGTGCATGAGGCTGTGCATGTAGAGGGGACAGACAGGGAGGCAGAAGAGGTGGGCACACTGGGGGAAGTGGACGTTGTTGTGTGTGCAGGTGTATGTTGGCTGTGTGAATGCTTGTGGTGGGAGGTGTGGTGCTTGTGTTTGGAAGTGTGTTTCTTGTAGGTTGAAGTGCTTGACTGCATGTCTGAATGTGTGCCTTCGACGGGTGAAGGGAGCGGGGTGCTGGAAGGGGTATAGGAGGTTGGAGGGGGGACGGAATGGCCAGGGAAACTGGCTGCCGTCCAAGAGGAGGCCAGAGCCTGAAAAGATCTCTGTAGGGCAGACACAGCACCGTGAATGCCATCCAGATAGGCATTAGTCTGCTGCACCTCTGATGCTAGCCCCTGGATGTCATTGATGATGGTTGTCTGCCCTACAGAGATGGTTCTCAGGAGGTCAATAGCCTCCTCTGTGAGGGCAGCAGGGCTGACTGGGGCAGGGGAGGAGGTGCCTGGGGCGAAGGAGATGCCCACCTTTCTGGGTGGGCGGGCACAGCCAACTCGGTGGGGAGCAGAGGGGAGGGCACTGATGGTATGGGTGGTGGCGGAAGTTCTCACGGTCGTGATTTGTCCACTAGTGTCCGCCATCGCCAGAGGACCCCCATCGGAGGAGGTTTCAGAGTCACTACCACCGGTGGTAGTAGCCTCCCCGTGGAAGTCCCTTCGCCCTCCCACCCACTGGTCCCCCGGGCGTCCGTTGTCTCTGCCTCCGAGGATCCATGGGCTGCTGTCTCCCCACTAGCCGGTGCCTCAGGTCCCTCACCTGATGTTGATGCTGTACCAGACACACAAAAGAGAACAGGGATGGGGAGACAAAACAGGAGAGACACTTGTAAGTAGCTGAATGCTGATACACAATGGCCAGACATACACCTACCCAGCAGACACACCTAACAAGCAGCACCGTGCACTAGGCCCATGACCATGGCCCTGACTACTGAGCAGTATAGTAACCTACACCCATATCCTGTCATTGCATTGAAGCTGAGGTAGGTGAAACCTGACAGGGACACCCCTACACCCTTTGGGGAGCAGACAGTAGCTGGAGACCAGTCAAAACCCTGCTCTAAGCCCCAAGAGCCCTATCGCACACAAACTCATCCTCCCAGGCTGAAGTATGGGCTGTGAGTACTCACCCCCTTGTGACTTCTGTGCAGCCTTCAAGCGCCCATCCAGGTCTGGGTACTCCACCACCAGGATCCTTCACAACAAGGGGTCAGTGCCCAACGGGCACCCCTACCACTTTGGGAGTACTTCCCCAGCTGGGTCTCACTGATCTTCCGCGCCCAGCGCTGCAGATCCTCCCACCCCTTCCGACAGTGGATGCTCCGCCGGTTGTAGACCCCCAGGGTCTGTACCTCCTTGGCGATGGCATGCCAATGTGCCCTCTTCTGGTGGACGCTGACCTAGTAGGTAGACACAGAGAAGAAACACAGAGGTCAGGCACCTGCACAATGGCAATAGCTGGCTGATTGTTAGACATAGGACAGACAGTAATCCCAGACAGGCAGGACAGTGGCACACAGCATTCCATGCACCAAGCCCCATCCTGGCTCACAGGAATGCACATCTGAGAAATCCACTTCATCCATTACCCACACAGTGCCCCCCAAACCCGGACTCACCTATACCTCTGGACAGCCGTAGAGTCTGCCATGCAGGGGCAGGACCCCTTCCACCAGTTTCTCCAGTTCTTCCTGGGTTAAGGCCGGGGCCCTTTCCCCTGCACCATGTGGAACATCCATAGCCAGAGGCAGGCCACAGCAGTACACGGAGAGGAGTACTTGTCCGCACAAGATCAGGGAGTCAAGTGACCACACGATGACAAACGTGCTTACGTTACGCGGTGGAATTCACCGTCGCCGCCGGCAGCGATCATGATACGCCAAGATTCCCCATTGGCATCCATGTTATCCAGTGAGGGTGCGAACAGCGGTAAACACTGACGAACGCTGTGACGTCAACCGCTAGCGGTCTTAGGGCACTTCCCCAATGAAGGAGCAGAACTACAGTGGGCAGACATTTTGCCATCACCTACGCATTTAGAAATTACATTTAGTTACAATGCTGGGCCTACTAGCCATATGAATCACATATGTCTCTATCCATAGAGTATATTATCACACATGATTTACTCCGTTCCCTCTTAGTGATGACAATGTACATCAGTCAGGTTGCAGTTATTGTAAAGACACTACTATGAAGAATGCAGTGAATGTGTTTAGCACATAAGCCTGTGTATGTGTGCACAAGACTCCTTGTTCTTACCCCTCACAGGTACAGACCCTTGTGGCGAGGAAGGGCACCTTCTGTGTACAGACCACGTGTGGATACGGGGACCACGGTGGAGCGTCAGATCATTATCACTTACAGACTCACATGTGCAACTATTCAGGACCTATGTGCATTACTGGATCCTACACTGACTCCCGGAAATCACAATAAGCATGCCATTCCAACTGAGGTGCAGGTGCTCTCCGCACTCCATTTCCTGGCACAGGCTCATTTCAAGTGACAGTGGGCATGGGTGCTGGTTTCTCACAGCCAATGTTCAGCCAGGTACTTACAAGATGTCTAAATGCATTTGTACAACATCTGCAATCCTATGTGCGATTCCCCCAAAGTGCTGAGCTCCCTGCCATCAAGTGAGACTTCTATGCCTTTGCAAACATTCCCCATGTTATTGGTGCCATCGATGGAACCAACATACCCATCATCCCCCCAAGAGTGAGTGAACAGGTGTACAGAAACAGGAAGAACTTTCACTCCATGAACATCCAATTGGTATGTGCAGCAGACCAGTACATATCCCATGTGAATGCCATGTTTCCTGGTTCAGTCCATGATTCATTTGTTTTGAGGAACAGTAGTGTGCCACAAAAGATGGAACAACTCCAAGAGGACAAAGGGTGGATCATAGGTAAGTGTGCCTGTCACTAACTGATACATTGCTGAAAAACAGCCTGTCAGGCTAAGGACATTCCAATGATGACTCTGTATTGACCATTTCTCTAGGTGATTCTGGCTATCCAAACTTGCGTTGGCTCCTGACACCAATGAGGAATCCCAGGATGGATGCAGAAAGGAAATACAATGAGGCCCATGGACGTACTAGGAGGGTGATAGAGTGTACTATAGGTCTCCAGAAGGCTAGATTCCAGTGCCTATATACCTCTGGGAGTTCCCTGGCCTATGGGCCTGATAAGTGGTCTACGACAGTGGTAGCCTGCTGCATGCTATACAACGTGGCTGTGAGACATTCAATCCCCCTTTTGGAGGTGGAGGGTGCTATAGGTCCTGATCTGTTACCTCAGAGAGGTGAGGAGAGTGATGGTGAGGATGAGGAAGGGGAAGATGTAAATTCCAGAAACCAACTGATACAACTCTTCTTCCAATAACTGTCTGTGACTTCAGCCTGTAAATGTGGTTAGTGACTGATACTGTAAGTGTGCCATGTCAACTAGGGGGATTTGGTCATGATATGCTAGTCATGGACCTCTTCAGCATGGTACAGACAGACAACATAAGCATTCCCTTCTTGACTTTTTAGAAACACACTATACCAGCAGCATGGACAATTTGACAATAAAGTTTATCCCTGCCTGTTGCATCATTACTCCACTTTGTTCAACATTGAAGACAGGGGACAGTGTTACAGGTGAGATATGTTGTTTATTGGTGGAAAACAGTGAAATGTGCTATGTGCACTGATGGAAGTCGTTATGGTTGGTTGTCCTCAAAACCGACTTGGTGACAGGCCTGTTTGATTTCATAGGTGGGTCCTATTTGTAGTTCTGTACATCATTTAGCCCTCAGCTAAGTGCTGTTTGTGAATGGGTGGGTTGGTTGCTTGGCAGTAGCAGCAGTGTCAATTGTTGGTAGGGGGCTTGTTCTTAGCTGGGTTTCCAGTGCCATATCTTGGCCTGAGACTACGTTTGGGCGCCTGCTATGAAGCTGCTTGGGGTGACATGGTCAGCCCTTGTGATTCCTGGGAGGGTTTTTCCTGTGCTGTTTCAGCTGATTGGGACAACTTTTGCTGTTTGTCCAGGGCTGTTGTGGGGGCCTCTTGTCCGGTGTGGGTGTCTGAGTGTTTGTTGACCAACTGCAACAGTGCTCCAGCAATGGTGGCCAATGTGGCATTGTGTTCTTTCCACTGCTAAATGGCCTGTTGGGGGTGTTCCAGCTGCATCCTCTGACTTTGCTCCAGGGTGGTTACAATCTGTGCCAACCTGTCTTGGGTATGTTTGTATGCCCCCAATACCTCTGCAGTGACATCCTGGGCTGCTGCATCTATCCGGTGCCCTACCCCCTGACCCACTGGGGCACTTGACCATGCCCTGGCCCCCTGTGCCTGTGTCCCCTGCACAGGTCTGGACGTGCCACTAGTACTGGGGCCCTCGTCTTCCTGCATGTTGGGGATTGGAGACTGTGGCCTCTGTTGCTGTGGTCCACCTGTTTGTGCCCTGGGTCCACTGGTGTGGGCATGCCTCCCCTGGCCTGCTGGTCTTGACTGGGTGAAAGGGGTGACAGTGTTTTTCCGGGGTGGGGCTGCTGCATGGTGAGCATCCAGGGCTGTGTGAGGGGCCTGCCTGCTCATCAGTGTCCAGGGATCCTTCACCAGTGTCCTGGTATGTGCCTCTGTCTCCCTGGAATGCTGTGGCACTCCTTGTCCCCTCCATTAGGGCTGCATGGGTGGTGGTGCCTGTTGGGGGACATAGAAATGTTTGTTACATATGCAGGATGGTCTGAGGTGGGCAGTACTGTACAATTTAGTGCTGGTGTGCCTTTCAGTGGCCTTCAGGGGTGCCTTTGTGAGGTGGACATAGCATCTAGTGGCAGTGGTGGCTTACATTGGGGTGGGGGTTAATATTCCATTGTGGGAACGTGCATGGGTGGGTGGCTGTGCACAGCGGGAGTGATGTGGGCCTGGTAGTGAGTTGTGGCTGATGCAGGGTGCTTGAAGTGGTGGGTAATGGCTGGGAGGGGTGTGGGTCTAGGAGTGTGTGGGTGGAGTGGGGTGGTGCATGCATTACAGGTATGGTGTATATGGGGTAAATGTAGACGACTTACCCGAGTCCATTCCTCCAGTGAGTCCAGTGAGTCCCTCTAGGTGCAGGATGGCGAGTACCTTCTCCTCCCAGTATGTGTAGTCGGGTGGTGTTGGTGGCGGCCCTCCCACAGTCTTCTGCACTGCGATGTGGTGCCTGGATGCCATGGCCCGGACCTTCCCCCGCCGGTCGTTCCATCTATTTTGGATGTCGTCCCTGGTGCGTAGATGGTGTCCCACTGCATTCACCCTGTAGACGATGGTCTGCCACAGCTCCATTTTCCGGCCGATGGGTGTGTGCTGCACCTCGGAGCCGAATATTTGTGGCTCCACTTTTAGGATCTCGTCCTCCATGGTCCTTAACTCCCTTTTGGTGAAGCGTGGATTTTTTGGGGGGGGTCATGGTGAGGGTGGTGGATGGCGTCGGGACTGGGGACGGTGTTTGGGTGCTCCTGTGTGGGTCGCTATGCGTGTCCTGTCTGCTGGCGTTCTCTGCCTGGCTCTGGTGCTCTCCGTCTTCTGTCCTGGTTTCCTTAAAAGGGATTGTGGGGTGTGTCTGGGGGGGGTTTATGGTGTTGTAGATGTAAAATAACCTGGGAGGAGAGACATAGGGGTAGTAAGGGTGAAAGGCGCCGCACTTCTAGGCAGTAAGCATATAGTATCTTAATAGGTATAAACGTACAAAGCAAAAGTCTGGTGCAAACTGGCCCGGTGCCTTACTACCCGATAGGCACCAAACGGGTACTAGGAGTACCCCAGGACAAAATGGGACAAGAAGGCCACAGCACACAGAGTATAATGTCCAACAGTATAGCACGAAAACGTAATCCTGGTGACGTGTTGCAGGTAACAGGAAATATCAAGTTGAAGAAAGTCTCAAGTCCTTTTTTGTGTGGCAGATGATGTCTTTATTAGTTGGTGTTTAGAGATGGTTGTGTCATCATGGAGAAACAGCCAACACGTGTTTCGTCACACAAGTGACTTCATCAAGGCTGTAAAACAGTAGAGAAAGCAAAATATGGGCATATGTGTGGGTATGGAATCTAATGTGCGCCAGTCAGGTAATTGTGTGAGGAAGATTCCAAAGTGACTAGTAGTAAACATGTAGTGAACACGGCATAGACGATAAGTGTAAAGTGAAAGGGACCCAAACCATAAAAAGTGAGAGTGACCGGCGAAGCAAACTGGTCACTAAATATCAACTGTGAACAGAAGACTGAGACAGATTGAGTCTACAATGCTATGTACCTAGAAACCATGTTGTCAACACGCCTGGTATGAAGTGAACTGAACTAGATGAGAGAGTGTTGCAGGATTGAGAGAGGCCAGAGAAAAGGGAGAGTAGCAGACATAGAAACATGAAAAAGAGGACGGGCTAGAGCAAAAAGTGAGACTAAGGTAGACTATGAAGACAGGAGTAGAAAGATTAGTACATACCTATTAGAAAGTAGTAGATCTGCATGTGGTATGGCTGCTCAAGCAGCTGTCGGTGCGTGCAGGAATTCGATATGTCTAGTACAATCGGTAATGCGGGCCCTGATAAGCCCGTGGTCGTAACCTAGGGAGGTTTCGTATAAGATGTGGTTGGAGAAATATATTAGAAATGTACAAGAAGGCCAGAGACTCAGAGGATAATTCGTTATAAAGATAGGGCATAACCCAGTCACGGGTGGTATGTTTATACTAATATGGTAACAGCCAGAATAAAATGAAGCAGTGAAGTGGCATCAAGGTAGTTAAAACGGGTCAAATCAGAGGTAATCAAAGTATCTGAGCGTATGGCACGTTAGGGTGCAAGCATGGCTTCCAAGGGTAGCGATCACTAAGGTAAGAAAAATGGAGCCATTCGAGCGTGTGATAAAGATGTACTAGAAGCGTATTTTAAAGAAGTGGCGATCAATAAGGTGGGGAACATTAGCCGCACTAACGTGGGGCAGTATTGTAGAGAAATGCCTAGAACGCGGTGAATGGGAAAATGATACGGACCATATAAGCAGAAGCGCGGTCGGAACTACGTATAAAAAACGTCCTTATAAGTATAAAAGTAAATCAGCCGGTCGCGTAATGAGCGATGGCTGAGTGGTGTTAGGACTGCTGAAACACGGAGAGAAGTATGGTAGCGGTGATCCAGCTGGTCGTGTAGTGACCGCTGGCTAAGTTAAGTTGTAACTGTAGAAACGCCGGGAAGCGTTTGGTAATTGAAAATTACCAGGAGTCGGGGCGTACGGCGACAATAAAAATGAGAGTGAAATGTCAAAGGCAACGTGCAAAGCCGGGCCTGGGAAAGAGAGTGAGTGGAGGTTACAACAGAGTGGCAATAGCGGCAGAGTAACAATACCTTGGAAGAGGAGCAGCGTCGGGCTTCGTGAGAGTTCGAGAGCGTCTAGTGGTCTGTGAAGACCTACGTTCTTCCGTAGAAATAGAGGGTGGGAGTATCAACGAAAGAGAAAAAGGACTAGCAGGACTGTTGTGGTAGCTAGAACGGTGGCCATCTTAAGTGTACCAAGGAGAGAATAGTACAACTATAAAGTAGATACGAACAGGCCAACAGCAGGAGCGGGTAAAGACTCAAGCATATTTGAACAAATGTAAAGTGGAGGGTAAGTGAATGAAGTAAGATAAAACACAAAACACAACACATAGGGAAGTTCAATCCAGTGAACGAGCAGTAGAGAGTGTAAGAAGAGCCATGTATAAGTGTGAAATGGGTAGGGCATTAAGGTAATGTGAATAACTAAGGGATAACAGCAGATAACGAAATAGTCAAAAAAAATCTTTTGTCAAGAAACATAATCGTGTCAAGTTGGCCAGTGAGAGTTATGGGCCAAAACTATGACGTATAGTACATAACAGCAACAATCTGTACGCTTAGGTAGACGTACAGGTACAATGATGAAGTACAAAGTAGGCAACAACAATGTAAAGATCAAGAAAAATGTGAAGTGTACATGTCGAGCACAGATATAGTTATGCACATAAATATAAAATCGAAAAGGATGCAACACGGGAGATACACACATGGAGCAAAAATACAATCATGTAAGAAAAAAATGTAGTTCACTATCCGTATTCAGGCCTAATTCAACTTCACGGAGTTTTATGATCCATTTAGACTCGCATCTCCGAAGGTCCCTGGTTCTGTCTCCCCATCTCGGTGAGTTGGCGATCTGAGTGATGCCATTGAATCTAATGTCCAAGAGGTCTTTTTCCCCGTGTGCGGTGTTGAAATGAACAGCAAGGGGATAGTTAGTATTGACATTCCTAATGGCTCTCACATGTTCCTGAATACGTTCTTTCATTGGACGTATGGAACTACCAACGTAAATTAAGCCACATACACAGATCAGGCAATATACAGTATACTTGGTGTTACAATTCATGAAGGACTTCACGTGGTATGTGGTTGCAGTATTGTAAGAAAAGGAAGTGGTTTTGTTGAGGGCTAGTTGGCAGGATATGCAGCAACCACATTTGTAAAAACCATTCGGTCTCTCTGGCAGCCACATTGAGGGTTGTGACTGAGGGGAGGGACAGAGAAAACTGGGACACAGAATGTTCCTAAGGGTCTGACCTCTGCTATGTACAATGGAGGGTGTCCCACCCAGTGATTCTTTGAGACAGGTGTCCAACATTAACAGGTGCC
Source organism: Pleurodeles waltl (assembly GCF_031143425.1). Classification (NCBI taxonomy): domain Eukaryota; kingdom Metazoa; phylum Chordata; class Amphibia; order Caudata; family Salamandridae; genus Pleurodeles; species Pleurodeles waltl. The sequence continues at coordinate 235,518,788 of NC_090443.1, read as the reverse complement.
AGTGTTTCTTAAGAATGTGTAGCACAGTGTTACTAGCAGAGCTGTATTGTGTAATGAAAGAGACCGGTCTTTTGTTAGGGGGACCCTTGGTAACAGGTTTTTTGGTGTTTTTGATCAATAAATCATGTTGGTTTTTATTCAGGATGCGTTTGCTTGCTGCCGAGATGAGTTTATTAGTGTAGCCCCTGGCTTGGAAGCGGTGAGTCAGGTTCTTAAGTTCTTGTTTGAACACTTGAGTATCAGTGCAGTTGCGTCGAATCCTGACCATTTCTCCGTATGGGATGGCCCTAATCTGTGAGAAGGGGTGAGCACTGTGCGCATGTAGAACGGCATTGCAAGCAGTGGGTTTCCTGTATAGTCTCGACATGATCTTGTTGTTAGTGATGTACAGGAGTAAGTCCAGGAACTCTATTCGATTAGTGTCCACCTTGTGAGTGAACACCAAGTTGAACTCATTCGTATTGAGGTATTCGATAAGTATATTGAGATCCGAGATATTACCAGTCCAAATAGTAAAAATATCATCAATATACCTTCCCCAATACAGGATATGTTCAGTGAGATGTGTCGGGCAGTTGGACCACAAGTGTATTTTCTCAAACTGGCCCATATAGAGGTTGGCATATGAGGGAGAGAACTTGGCTCCCATGGCTACACCCTGGCACTGTCGAAACCACCTGCCGTCATGTAGGAATACATTGTTTTCCAGTACCAGTCGTGTGAGGTCAAGGAGCATCTGTGTGTGTTCATACAATGTGGCATCACGGGCACTAAGCGTGAGTTGGAGCATTTTAAGACCCCTTTCCAGGGGAATAGCCGTGTAGAGGGAGCTAACGTCAAGGCTAACAAACACGCAACCTTCCGTCCACTCTATGGCCCTCATTCTGACCTTGGCGGGCGGCGGAGGCCGCCCGCCAAAGTCCCGCCGTCAGGTTACCGTTCCGCGGTCGAAAGACCGCGGCGGTAATTCTGACTTTCCCGCTGGGCTGGCGGGCGGTCGCCTTCCGACCGCCAGCCAGCCCAGCGGGAAAGAGGCTTCCACGATGAAGCCGGCTCGGAATCGAGCCGGCAGAGTGGAAGCTGTGCGACGGGTGCAGTTGCACCCGTCGCGTATTTCACTGTCTGCGCAGCAGACAGTGAAATACATGTAGGGGCCCTCTTACGGGGGCCCCTGCAATGCCCATGCCAGTGGCATGGGCACTGCAGGGGCCCCCAGGGGCCCCGCGACCCCCCCTACCGCCATCCGGATCTCGGCGGTCCGACCGCCGGGATCTGGATGGCGGTAGGGGGGGTCGGAATCCCCGCGGCGGTGCAGCAAGCTGCGCCGCCGCGGAGGATTCAATGGGGCGGCGGTACACTGGCAGGACCCCGCCAGTGGTGCCGGTCCGACCGCGGCTTTACCGCCGCGGTCGGAATCCCCATTGGAGCACCGCCGGCCTGTCGGCGGTGCTCCCGCGGTCCTCCGCCCTGGCGGTCTAAGACCGCCAGGGTCAGAATGACCACCTATGTCTTCAAGTTGGCACAACAAGTCACGGGTGTCCTGTATATATGACGGCAGGTTATGTACCAATGGTTGGAGAAACGAGTCAATGTACTCAGATATGTGTTCAGTAGGAGAACCAATCCCTGAGATAATGGGTCTACCAGGAGGAAAACCGCCTGGTTTATGGACTTTGGGTAGGATATATATGCAAGGAACCGGGGTGCCACAGTGTACAGATATCTGTATTCTAAGTCGGTCAGAAGGCACTGATTTTTCCAAAATGTCAATTTCTTTCCAATCAAGCTGGTGATATTGGGAAGGGGATTGGTCGATAGTACAGAGTAGGCCTGGGTGTCACTAAGTTGTCTGTCAATTTCTGTGATGTAGTCCGCCTTGTTCATGATGACAACGTTACCTCCTTTGTCAGCCTCCCTAATGACTATGGGGGTCATTCTAACTCTGGCGGGCGGCGGAGGCCGCCCGCCAGAGTTCCCCCCTCCGAAATACCGCACCGCGGTCAGTAGACCGCGGAGGGTATTCTAAGTTTTTCCCTGGGCTGGCGGGCGGTCGCCAAAAGACCGCCCTCCAGCCCAGGGAAAAACTCCCTTCCCACGAGGATGCCGGCTCGTAATCGAGCCGGCGGAGTGGGAAGGTGCGACGGGTGCTGTTGCACCCGTCGCGTATTTCACTGTCTGCCAAGCAGACAGTGAAATACTTGTAGGGGCCCTCTTACGGGGGCCCCTGCAGTGCCCATGCCAGTGGCATGGGCACTGCAGGGGCCCCCAGGGGCCCCGCGACCCCCCCTACCGCCATCCGGTTCCCGGCGGGCGGACCGCCGGGAACTGGATGGCGGTAGGGGGGGTCGGAATCCCCTCGGCGGCGCAGCTAGCTGCGCCGCCTTGGAGGATTCCAAAGGGCGGCGGTACACTGGCGGGAGACCGCCAGTGTTGCCGGTCCGACCGCGGCTTTACCGCCGCAGTCGGAATGCCCTTGGGAGCACCGCTGGCCTGTCGGCGGTGCTCCCGCCGACCCTGGCCCCGGCGGTCTTAGACCGCCGGGGTCAGAATGACCCCCTATGTCTGAACAGGTAGAGAGTTTGTGCAGTGCCCGGAGTTCATCAGGGTTGAGATTTGCGGTTGGTCGACGGGTGCAGGCACTATTTTTGTCCTCTAGGTCATAGAGAGCCGTACTAACAGCTTTGTAGAACACATCGATGTGGTTGTCTGGAGGCAAAATGGGGACAAACCTGGAATTGGGTTTGAGACCACTGTTGACTTCTAAATTCGGTATAATGTTAAGTTCAGACAATAACTCATTGAAACTAGGTGGTGGTGAAGATGTGTTATCCAGCGAGAGAACCGTATGAATGTCCTGCATGTCCTTAATCGTTTGGTTACAAGTCGGTATTAAAGCGCGAGCACTGTTGTGAGTATCAGGTTTGTTATGAAAGAATTTTTTCAGTTTGAGATTGCATATGAACTTGAAGAGATCTATGTGTATGTTGGTGTAGTCAGGTTTGGAAGTAGGACAGAAGCCCAGACCCTTTTTCAAGACATTTATTTCATGCACAGACAGTTTCAAATTGGAAAGATTCATGACCTGTACTGTATCATCTGACGTGATGAGGGTTTACTGTGAGGAGAGGCCCTTCAGGACCTCAGGGTTTTTGCGGTGGAGCGAATTGTCATGCCCTAGATGTGTTCAGGTTTGTGGGTGCTAAGCCTAGCCAATGTGCGCAGTGGTTGCTGTTGGGCCCACTTGCCGCCCGTGGCGGTCGCAGCCGCCAATGGTCATCCAGCCTCCACTGTCCGCCGAGGTGATTTGTGCATCTTTATTTAGAGGGCGGGATGTGGGTGTGCTTGGCAGTGGCGGGGTGGGATGGGGTGGTCAGTGATTCCCACCGACAGGGTCCTGGCGGGGAGTGGTGGTGTGGGAATGTTTGGCGGGGATGTGTTTTTTGTTCATTATATGGCGGGTTTCCATTCGCCGCCGCCGGCGGGATTCTTTTCACCGCCGCCAAGGTCGGTCGGCGGTCTTTACCGCCATGTTCATAATGACTGCCTAAATTTTGATTGTCTGCTGGGTTTGGTGATGCTTATATTAAGATGTTGTAGATGGCATAGAGGAGATAGCGACCTATCTCTGTGTGAATGTGAGATGATTAATATATTGGATCTTAATATGTAGGGTAAATCTATACTGTTCTGGATGATACCCGGCAGACCAAGGTTTCATTCAAAGTGTTTGATGCTCTTGTGTGATTGGACACTGTCAATTCTTTAGTTGGGCAGACAAAGGTCATTGTATTGCATTTTGTTATATATGTTGTATGCTGAGGAGAGTGCATGCATGCAGATTGTAAAGGAGGGTGAACCACTTCAAGCAGCAAGACCGGTGGCACATGGTGGTGTGCTAGTATTGGTCAGTTGTTGTAGTGCTGCACTGGTATTGGTTGTGGATACCACAAGATGACTCACTGTGATTAGGTTGTTGCTGGATAAAGTATAATTTCCAGTCCTGTGTTGAAATCTTTCATGTGATTGTTGATATTTGTTTGAAAAATGAATTGTTTAATGGACATACAAGTTTTTTTTAAAGGAGATGTGCCTGTACCTAGTAGAGAGGAAGAAGAGGCACCTCCTGAAGATGCCACAAGCCATTATATGGCAATAAATGTGGCGTTAAATACATGTACTTGGCTTCGTCAATGGCACAAGATCACTTATGACACATTAAATTTGAGAATTATAGAAACCCTGAGGAGGATGTTGTATGAAATTAAGCCACACCCTGCACATGCGCAATATGAGGTGCTTAATGCTTAGGGACATGCTGCTCATGCTAGAGAGAAGGGGTAACACCAGAGTAAAGCTAAAAGAGCAGAGGCCACTTACGCTGATGCTATATGAGATGCTGAACAGAGAAGATGGGGAACTGATAGGCTAGAGGGAGTTAGATTGTATACAGCCCTAGCAGGCAGAACATCAGAGATAGAAGGAAAAAAATAAGAAACAAAAGGAGGGAAAGCAGAGGGAATTAGATGATATGAAGTAGGTTAGTGACAGTGATTGTGAAGACAGTCTTCTAGATATGCTTTGTCAGAACGTCCACACCCATATATGAAACTCAGGAGTAAGGTGGAAATAGCACAAGTAGTGGTGAAAGTGTTGGATTAGCTACTGCTCAGACAAAAATGATTCCTTGTCCACTGGCGGTTACTCTGACCAATGGACATTATGAACCAAGGGGAGAAGGTTCAGAAATGTATGTTCCTGCTGATTCAGCCATCCCAAATACTGCCCCTGCTCTTACTATCCCAGTTACTATTGATCCTGTGATCCCAATGTATAAGCTAGAATTTCCAGGAAAAACAACTTATAATGTGGCTGTCCCCAGTGCAGTATGCAGATCAGATAATGCTGCAGTGAGTCCTGATGCGAGAAGATCTGTTTCTTTATTACCAACACACATAAGTTCTCCATATGTGGTGTGTGCTGATTCAACTTTGAAATCTTCAGAGTGCAGTATATATATATATCAGAGAATGCCAACTTCTGGAACACTCATATTGGAGCCACCTTTAAATTCTAGTAGTGGTGTCCATGGAGATGGAAATATGTCTAAAGTCCCTGTAGGGAGCTAGAGATTTAGCTCTGAGGAAATAGATGAGTCGGTGAATGCTGATACTCGTTCAATCCTTCAAGGGACAGCAGGTGTACTGAGGTGAGTCAGGGCACAATTCAGTCACCGGAGAGAGAGAGAACCTGGTGAATGTGACAACATTAAAGTTAAAACTGGACAAGATGATTAGCAGGAACCTTGCATTGCCTCATTTGGATACTTAGCATGGAAATGAGCTTGTTTTCATGTTCAAAGATGTTACTAGACATGCAGGGCAAGTTTATGAGAATTTTCAGAATTAGTTTGAAGATACAAAGTTGACTTGAATAAGACCAAAGCTTTGCAGAAGAACTATTGTGTATGTTTTAATGAGAAAAACATAACCTGTATGAGAACATTGGGGAAGAAACTACAAACTGAAGAACTGATTCAAAACATTTGAAAATGGAATGAGTTGTATAAATGGGAAGCTCGATGGCTGAGAACGAAAAAAAACAAAGAAACAAACAGGAGAACCACCATCTTCTACTGTAGCGGGAGAGGCGGGTGCATCAAATTTCCCATTGATGGAATTACCTGGTGGAGGCTATGCACATGTGCCTTGGAGTAGAAGTGATCTTGCTTCATTCACTAATGACTTTCCAAAACTGAAGGAAATGCCAGTATAGTGTTACAAGCAAGTTAAACGACGTGTGAAGAATTCACAGGTGTTGTGAGCTGATTTGAATACTCTGTTTGACATAGTGGTTCAGAGTGACTTGTGGGTAGAATGTAAAATAGCTGTTGAATGGCCTGAGTCAGAACTGCCAAGAAGCCTTGTGGGGAAAGGCCCTTTGCCATTGGTAATGAAAAAGTATCAGCAGGTATTGACATTTTTTAAGTCAAAGGTGTTGCTCCAAGATACTGATTGGATAAAAATTGACAGGACAACTGAGGAACCCAATGACTCCATTTGTGCTTACTATGAGAGATTATTGCATGCATTCAAACAGTATAGTGGAATGAAAACGCTTGAACCCAACGATATAGTACATTTTGTGTTGAGGTTTGTGACAGGATTGAGACCTGAGATTAGCATGACAATTCAGCAGTATTTGATTTGCTGGCAGAAGAAATCAATTGATGAGATCTTGAGGTATGCAAAGTACGGTAGTGATGAAATTGAGATGAAACAGAAGAAGTTGAAGGAGAAGTTAATGGTTGCCCAGAAGAAGGCAGCTCAGAAAAATAGCCAGGCCCTTTGTACGGAAAGTTGGTGCTCTGCAAGGAGTGTATCAACTGGGAGCAATTCCAGTTCTGGGTAGAGGTTAAGGTGTTCCAATTGACCCTAATACAGGGATGGATGTGAACAGCTTGAAAAAGACAACCTCTTGTCTTGATTTGCCACATATTGGGACATTGGAAGCATGAATGTCACCTTTCCCTCACTAATTAGCTTCAAAATGTAGGTTTTGTACAACCCCAGAATAACAACCCGGTACAGATGCAAAATGTGCAGAGATAGAGCGTGCACAATTTTACCACATTCTACAGTGATGCAGGTTCTACAACCCCCAGTGTCACAAAAAAAAGTGAATGACCCCCAATCAAATTCTAACCAGGTCTCAAACATGAATTAAAATGTATTTCAAGATAACTGTCCCTTCCAATGGTTTCCTATGTTTGAGACATTCAAGAACTATGGCTCCGACCAGTCAGCCTGACAGTGCCTCGGAGGGGGTGGAGAAAGATCCTGTCCTTGGTGCATTCTTGGAGGTAGACCAGAGCGGCCCATTCATAGATGATAAAGTGGATGGCCACTCCATGTTATTTTTGGTTGGCACTGGTTTACTCTACAAACAGTGAAAGTTCCAACTTTACCCCTATCTGGATAAATGTTCCAAATTATAGGAGAAGCGAATAAGCAAATGACAACCCAAGAAACAACCTGCCTGTGCCTGTGAAAATAGGGTACTTCAAAGAGAATCACTGATTTGTAGAGTCTGATTCTAGCTTAGTGAGTCTCCTGGGGAGGGATCTCTTTTGCAAATTAAATTGTGTCATCTATTGTATGCAGACAGGCATAGAGATACCAATCCATGATAAGGATGTTGTCTTCACATGGTGAATGATGGATCCTACACCACATTATTTACCCTATTATCCATTGATGATTTGCCACTAGTTCTTAAAGAGACAGTCAGGTTAGAGGTATGGGATTTTTCAGGAAAGGATACCAGGTGGATCAAAGGTGTTGAACCTCTTCGAATCACAGTGAAACCAAATGCTGAATACCAGAGAACTCCCCAATACAATTTCATATCTGAAAGGATTGCTGGGATTACTCCAGTAACTGAATCCATGATTCAACACGGAATCTTGAAGGAAATTATGGGAAGTCCTTGAAATTCACCTGTTATGGGTGTACAGAAGCTGAACGGTAAGTACCTCATTGTGCAGGACTTGCTACCTGATCATGAAAATTCTGAATGTGAAGTGGATCATGATTGTCTTAATGTCACTGAACTATGTACTAAACCGAAAATGGATATACAAGATGAACTGTTTCCTGAAACTGATTTTGTGCTATTTGTTGATGGTTCATGCTTGCGAGATAGTGAAGAAGTCTGAGATCTGCTTATACAGTCTGTACAATTTCAAGAGTTATTGGAGATTCCTGGCTTCCAGGAATATTTTCTGCACAAGTGCCTAATTGATTGCTCTTACTAGAGTATGCTGTATTTCAGATCAACTGATGGTGCCAATCTTTACCGATCCTCAGTACAGCTTTAATATTGTTCTTGACTTCAGACAATTAAGTTCCCAGAGGGGGTTCATGATGATTTCCAGATCCCCAATATGAAATGGCAAGCAAGTAAGGAACATTCTTGAAGTATTAGAGTTGCCTGAACAGGTTGCAATGGTCAAGTGCCCTGCACATCGTAGTGGAAATGATCATGTAACACTGGGTCAAAATTATGCCGATGAGGTCGCAAAGTACTGTGCTCACAATGTCTGTACCTTTAATGGAGAGTATAGAAATGAGGCAATGAATGAGACCAACTACAACCTTTTGTTAACAACTGCACACATCGAGAGAGGTAAAGAGGCTTCAGGAAGAAGTGTCAGAGGAAGCACAGTAGAGTTGGGACAAAGCAGGTTGATGATATTTGGGTTTCAATGGATGCAAGACTGATGTTGCCAAATAGTTTGTTACCTCCAATGGCTAGTCATTTCCTTTGGCTGAGGTTGTTGTGCACTTCATTGCAGGTGGAAAAGAGACTACATTGCAGCTATATGCCTGAGGCTTCAGGACTTGTGAACAGGTGGTGAATGGAATGCTGAAATATAGACTGGCAAAAGGAGCTTGCTTTGACATTATTTGAAATTGCCTCTTGTGTTGAAGAACCTTTCCTGTATACCTGACTGGAAGACAGGACAGTCACAATGAGATCTTCATGGGCATAGATATGAGATTGCCAGTTGTTCCTATTCAGCAAGTATTTACATTTTTGATAGTATTCAGCTTTTTCATTGTATAAAGTCCCTAGTTTGTGGGCAAATCGGAAGGCTACTGTTCTGCATATGTGCTGACATTGCTGCATTTTGGATACTTTGGACTTGGATTGTGTTTTATGCCCTGATGAAGCTGTGTTTTGCGCGAGATGCATTGGCTGTTTTCCTAATTGAAAAAAATGAAGAAATTCATTCAACTTAACATCAACGGACTTTGTGAAATTTTACTTTTTCATTCTACAGCTTTATGCTGCCTCTCTATTGTAATGAATTGCTTTAATTTGGGGGTTTTTGTGTGGCTAACCCATAGCAGACCAGAATACCTACAGAGATATACAGGTGGTGTGTTTTCTTGGTCCACAGACACCTCCTTTCTTGTATATGTAAAATATTTAGACTGCTGTGCACTACGTTTAAAACACTACATCCAATATTTATGGAAAAGTGGCGTAGTGCAGCAAGTCACCTTGCTGTGCTGCACTGCATCACTGGGAAAGGATAGGAATGATCCGTATTTATTTAAGGCATACAGCACATTCCTGTCCCAGAGCTGGTCCATAATGGGGTGCCTGGCCTCAACGCAGGCACCCTTTCACAATTGTGCAAGTGTGCAGGGTTGTTTTTGTGCAGGAAAGAACACCTTCCTGCACACAAACAATCCCTAGAGGCTTATTCCTCTGTGGGTGCTACAGAATGCAGCACTCATAGAAAAAGAAGTAACAAGGTTCACAGGTTTACCTGGTTTTGTAAATCTGGGTATACATCTAAAACCATGAGAGTTACTTGGAAACACCCACGTAATGCCCATGGAACACCTCCCTTATGCAGAGTAATGCAACACAATGATTTACACTGCATTACATTACTCCATATTTCTGAAGCCGTGAAAAGTGGCTTTGCATAGCTTAAAAAATATGACATAGAGGTTGCATCATGCATGTACCATGTTGCGTGGTTCAAGCATGATGCAAAGCCTCATAAATATGTCCTTACATTCCAAGCCATTAGATAATCTTCAAGCTCCTACCGATATGAGTTTTCTGGGCGCTTTTAAGTGCAGAAGAATGTCCAAAAGTATAAGATATGAAGTCAATGGCTTCCAAAGTTTACATAGAGTTTGAATTATGATGTATTACATCTACGAGTATGTTCAGACATCACTTGTTAACAATAATAATGATTGCTGTACCATCAGACATTTTGTTGCCTTATGTGAACATGGACTTAAAACTTTAATGGAGAATTTCCAAATGTCTGCCACAATGGCAAACCAAATGATTCCTGACGTGCATCCATTTTCAGTGTTTTCTGCAATTTGATAAACTATATGTTGATCATAATTCCGCTCACTCACAGGCCCATGACAAAGGTGTACCACTGTAACACATCACAGTGTGCAGCCAAATTTTCAATAAGCTGCAGGTTTTGGGGCGTGGGCAAGATGGCGGACTGCTAGGAGCTCCTGAACAAAACTCCAGAGGCCAAACACAAACAGAGCTTGCACGGCTCAATCCACTGGAGCAAAAATGCTATTTGGGGCTCCTTGAGTGGGAGTGGGCTCCCTCCTGGGGATTACCCTCAGACCACAAACTCTCTGAGCTGCCTCCAGTGGCACAAGCAGCCACCATGTCCTCTCTGCGAGGTGGTGCAGCCATCTTGGATTTAGCTCGACAAGACTGCTGCGACACGGTCAGTGGAGGAGGCTTGTGAATAGCACACTGTGCTGCTGCTGTCCAGGTCCCCATCCATTTTGCTATGCATGAGTGCCCGCTCCTGGGGTCTAACGAGGCTGCTCCTAGGGGATTCATTGCTGCAGCCCTTGCCCCACTGCCAGGCATGAATTGGGGACATGGATACAGAGAATGCTGGGCCTGATATGGGACCTGCACTACTACGACCATTGGATCCTCTCCACACGACCACATGCACTTAGCAGTGGTTTGTCAGGGGCATCACGGGACCAGCAGCGGGGGCTTCCCCTCTTTTATTCAGACTGAGCAGTGGGTGGCGCTGAGGACTAGGCTAGCACCTAAGCTAATAGAGGGCACGGCAATGCAGCCTCTCCTATGGGACTTGATACAGTGAGCCAGCTGCTGACCTTAGGGGAGCAGTGGCATACTGGATCCTGTTGGAGCTCAGCCCTGGACTACCTGAAGGTCTGCAGGTTGTCAGGATCCTGGATGTGGACAGGGAGCATGGAGGGTGGCCACCATTTCCTCCACCCGTGCACAGACACCTCATGTGGGGTTCCCCTGGGTGCAATACTGGGTGCTATGCCTGAGTTAGGAAACCAGGCTGCAGAGAACTGCATGAGCCACATTGGGCTAGGTGTGCAGTACCGTCTAAGAGGCCCCTACCACTGAGAATGACTGAAGCAAAATTCACCATCTGTGGCCTCCATATGGTGCTGCCCAGTCAAGGGCCATCCACCCTGCTTGGATTGTCCCCCCGTGAAGCAATATGGTGACTAACAGAGAAAAGAAGGATTCCGCTCTGAAAAACATACTCTCAAAGGTGGTTGCAGAGAAGACCGATGCCCGCACAGAGGATCCCATGACAGACCATCCAGAGGTGCTGGAGGAGAGAACTGGAGCAGATGATCTCCAAGCCTCAGTCACCGGGCCCTTCGTGTAGACCCTCTTCACCCGGTTCCGTGAGGACTGAAGGCACTCAGGGATGATCTAGCAGCAGATATCAAGGAGGTTAAGAAGGAGGTGTCAGACCTTGGTAACTGAGTGTTATTGCTGGAGACAGGTGGGAATGCCCAGGAGTAATAACTGGGGAACCACAAACAGGGACTGATGAACATTTGCAAACAGAATTTGGACCTGCAGCTCCAAGTAGAGAATCTGGAGAATGGATGAGACCCCTCCAATATTTGCAAAAAGTGGGTACTCATAGAAGCACACATGGGAGATCTGGAGGGCTATGTTCTTCATTTATTCTGCTTTTACAGCCAGTTCTGGCTGACATAAAGATCGTGCTTGACCGTATACACAAAGTTTACCACCCTGCTTCAACACCGGGGCAACCTCAGGACATTCTAACCTGCATTCATAGCTACAAGGTGAAAGAAGCTATAATGGCAGCGGACAGAGACCAGAGTATCATGATGTTAGAAGGAACCCAAGGTTGGCTCTATCAAGATTTGTCCACTATTACTCCACAGTGAGGCTGTCTTTTCAGGCACATCACCACTTTCCTATGGGGCTATGCCATCAAACAAAAATGGGGCCATCCTGTGGAAAAACTGGACTGATTGCAAAAGCCCCCTAACTTTTTGCCCCCATTTTTCATTTATGCTGGTGTTTTTCTGACTCTGATGGAGCACTGCATCCTGCTAAATAGTCCCAGGGCCAGTTCTCTGATTAAAATGGATATGCAAATTAGGCTAGTTATAATTGGCTGTACCAACCTATCTATAAGTCCCTAGTATTTGGTAGGACATGTGGGTTTAAGGACCCCAGCATAGGTAGTACACCCCATAGGTGCACTGCTGTGGTGCCTGGTGTCATTCTAAAGGCAGGCCTGCCTTGCTGGCTGCTTTTAAGTTAAAGTTAACTTCCAAAGTCCTAAGCTACCTTATTTTAACATATACGTCACCCATAAGGTATGTCCTAAGAGTCCCCAGGGTTGGGTGCAGTGCAACTATAAGCAGGGACTTTACTAAAGTTAGTTTATAAGCCCTGGTGAGGGGAAAATAGCTAATTTTGTTTTCCCCATTGTAGTGAATGGGCTCCATAGGCTAACATGGAGAGAATTTATTTTAAAATAATAAGGTCTAATTTTAAAATAGCTAAATATGGCTTGCTTAGTGTCAACACTGTTGAATGTAATATAACTTCTACCTAGAAAGAGTTTTGGAACTCTTGCTAAAAGTTACCAGCTTTAGCTCTGCAGTACCCTTATCTGATTGGTGATCAGCCTCTGGCAGTCTGAGCCAGGCTGCCTTGATGAGGTGTGAAGTGGGCTGGGCTGAAACAAAGTATGCATGAGGATGGGAGGAGGTCTGCTTCAGCAAATAGTAGAACAGTATGGGGGAAAGCAGCCAAGCTAGTCTTCAAAGGAGGGAAGGACATTTGGGACAGCAACTGTACCTACCCCATTTTCTGCAACCCCAGACAGCCAGTTTCCCCAATTAGATTAAGGAAGGGGTATGTTAATGGAAAAGTAGCCACACCAATGGGTGGCTCAGCCAGACCTAACCACTGGGATTTATTTTTTTCCATCTTGGATTTTGAGAGAATGTTGCTCCCTGGGACTGATTTTTGTCACACTACCCATGAAGTGGTCACTCAAGAGGTTTGTGGCCTTCACGTGATTAGACAGAGGGACCTGCTTTCCACCCCAGGAGCAAGGATAAAATTGGCTTCACCCCACCTCAGATCCCTACAGGAACAAGACAAGAAGAAGAAGGACTGCCTTGCTGGACCCCTGGCCTGCACCTGGACACTGCACTTAGAAGGACTGCACCAGCTGCATACTTGAGCTTCACCACTAAAATGACTTTGCCTGTCTTCTGCTGCTTCAGGGAGGGATTCCCTGTATGCTACAGGTAGAAAATACCTGACCAAAGTCCCCTGCATCAACCCCTGAAGAAACTGACCAGTGACCAGCAGTCCGTTATGGTTTTGAACCAAGTGCATTCTGGGAGTTGGAGTCCTAACCCCAAAGGATCAACTCAAAACTTCTAGATACTTGGAGTGAGTTGTAGACTCCTAAAGAACCTTCAAAGGTCTGGAAGAAGATTCAGAAGTTTGGAGGAACTTTTAAAAAAGCGCCATAAGTGGACCAACCCGACGTCTTGAGTCAAGCTGGCCTACGTCGACCGTGATCCAGCCTGACTTGCAGCTTCATCCTGCTGAAAAACTTCGGAGCCCCAGACTTCCAGGATTTCACTAGGGGCTCGGGGAAAGGCAATCCGATGATGTTGAATTGAAATAGGCTTGGTGTGGAGGGTTGTCTGAGGTCAGAGGGAAAAAGAGCCAAAAAAGTTTCTAAGTCTGAAAGTAAAATGTTGACTGAGGCTTCCCACGCAGAGATCTGAAGAGGACCCCAGGGAGGTCAGCTTCAATTTCAGCTTGGTCCCGGACTAAGGTTTCTGTCTCGAAAAATCATCTAAGTCCAAAAGTAGAATCCTTGACCAAGGTCTCCTGCATTGTGCATTTGAAGAGGGCTCCAGGGAGGTTGGATTCAACTTGTGACTTCGTCTCGGTCCAGAAAATCTTCAGGAAAAAGATTAAGGGGCAGATTTAAGAGCCCCCAGTGTCTCCTTGTGCCACATTAGCATCATTTTTTTCTGCTAATGTCACCCAATGAAGCCAAAATTGCTGCATCAACTTTACTGAGTGGTCCAATGCCTGTATTGCACCACTTTGTAACCATTTGCACTACATTATGCCAGGCATAATGTAAGCAAAGGAGGTGTTCCCCCATTAGGGAGGAGGGGCAAAAAAATAGCGCAAGTACATCTAAGAGATTTCTTTGTGTCATGTTTTTCGGCACTTTTAACGCCAGCTCAGTGCTCAAGCTTGAGGTATGCTGACGGCATTCCTCAATTTAAGGCTTTATAAGGGCACAAGGTTGATGACCTAAAAGTACCATAGGGGAAGTTGAAAAGATATTTGAAGTCTAAGAAGGCATGATACCATCAAGAGGTAAATGGTTGGGGGCTCCAAGGTCTACCCTGAGGATTCAACATGGTTGATCACCTTGGAGGGTGAATACCCCTTGTGGGACTGTACCTGGGAGCACCCCACCATTACATGAAATATATCCTCAACAGCAGTGCACTACAGCTGGTCCTGGGTGGCTAGGAAGGCTTCAGGGCTGTAAATGTATCTATGGTCCAGGAGAGAGTGTTACAACCCCCTGGAAGCAATTTTGCATGTCAGCATGGTTTAATGATATTAAACAATGCTACACCCTCCTTTGACAAGCGATCAGTTTCTCTCAGAGAACAGTAGATTGTTGAGGGTCTCCCCCTGCTTGCAGTGCAACTGTCGAATGAATCTAGTCTGGCACTGTAAAGAAACTTGATTGGTGCATGGTAAGTGGGCCAGTTAATTAATAGTGATCTAATATTTTTTTCATTTATGCAGTGAGGTGGGAGGCAAGTTCTATGGTGCTCTCACTTTTGGTTTCAAGTGTCAAACGCTGGCCATGATCCACTCTGCGGAAGGTGACAGGTGGATGGTTTTCTCAAGGGAGTACACCTGTTTATCATTAACACAGGATCCTAGGGCATGTTCAAAGAGCACAGAAACTTCCAACAGAGCAAAAGGAGAGAAACATGCCTGATTTCAGTTCTCCAGATTATAGATTAAGCCTATGAAACAAGGAACTCACTATCCTTCTCAAATTTTGGGTTTCAAGCAGGAGGTGTCACGATCCCACAGTGATAACTGGCTCGTGGCAGCCAATTGTTCATAGTGGCTTTGCTTTTTGATCCTATATTTGCACATCCTATTATTGTCGAGCAAAATTACTTGTCAGATTGTGTTATCACTGATAGGGAAAATGAGCTGGGTGTACACAAGTGTGAGACTGGTTAGCTTTATCCTATTGATGTTGGGTTGTTTCAGCATTAATCCTACCCAGTAGAAGAACCAAAGGACAAAATCCCCCATAACCCAAAACAACACCAGAGTGTTGTGTAACATCACTTAGCTTGGACTGCCAAACTCTGGGTTGGTGCATAGAGCCATTTTGTTGGAGACCAGAGAGTGGTAGGAAGGGGTATGCCTCTTTTGCCTCCTGGTCCACGTCATGTTCATGGGGAATCAAGTGATAATTCATTCCCTGTTTACATGATTCTGGGTCAGTGGTTCATAAGTAATAAAGCAGCGTCTTCATTGCGATCTAGTTAGACCTGTCAAACGTAGGTGTGAGTTCCTCCAATCGTATCTCGTTCTCCCCTTCTCCATTCTTGTTTTGTTGAATTTGTTTTTGTTAGCCTTAGAACTTTACCAGTGCTATCAGTGCTAAAGTGCTTGCAATCACTTCATAAAACAATTGGCTTTCACCTGATTGGCATATGAAATTTACTAATAAGTCCCTGATAAAGTGATCTGCCATATACCCAGGGCAAGTAAAATAAATCATACTAGCGGGTCTGCAGCATCATCCCTAAGCAGCTCATGGGGCACGGTGCAGTGTATTTAAAGACCTGCACTTGTAGTTTTGAGTTTTTCATGTCCGGGTAGTAAAAAACTCATAAATTTGTTTTTCACTACTGTGACCTACCTCTCTCACAAGAAAATATTGGGTTAAGCCATTACATTTGTTTAGGAGGAGGAGGAAGAAATGTCATGTTTGGTGCCTAAGAATTGTAATTTAAAATCATCTTTAAAGGTTAAGTCAGATTTTAAGACACAAAAGTGAGAATGCCACTATTAGAAAGCTGGATTTGTTTCACGCTAACTGTTAGAGCTGGCATCCTTGACGGGGTCTTCCCTAACTTTTTGCCACTATTTCCAAGGTGTCAGACGATTACCTATTGAATCAAACTTCCACAGGAGCAGATACCTTTTACCCAACTCCCTCCAACGGACGCAAGCTCAGACCTTAACTGGTTATGTGAACCCTGCATCCGCTAGGGAGAGAGGGGAAAGGAAATAGAAAAAAGAAAAACCGCCTCCAGATCCGGTTCCTGGCTGTGTTTCCCACTAGAAGATAAGATATTCTTTGTGTGCATCTGTAATCTAGCACCTTTCTTCTTTTGGGGATTTCTTTAAGGGAAGGACCTGCAGTTTGGTGATAAGAGCATAAAATTAGTACATACCTCCTGCACATTTGACTGTTTGTTCATTCTCATTCACCCAATTAAATCGCTCTACTAACCGAGATCTCTTCAGAGGCTAGCCTCTTGAGAGGCTAGCCTTTCTCTAAAAGAACAATGTTATCTCTGAATCATCTTTTCTCCAGAAGTCAGAGGTTAAATCCAAGGTTCTCTGAATAACTGTTCAAAAATTTACAAATGTACAATTTATTATTGTCCTTTTAAGAAATAGAAACCTCCTTTCCAAAGTTTGGATTTCTCAATCACAGTCTCTAACGAATCAGTCTCTGATATGAGGTTTGTTTCTAAGACTGATGAGTCTGTAAGGCAAAGAGTTTTAATATACATATATGAATGTAACTATGTATATGAATATATATATATTTATTTATTGGCAAGTCTGGAAATTATACGGAAGGATTCCTTACTGCTCTTGCTTGGAGTTCAGTTGAGCCAAGAGGGATTTTCCTCAGAAAGCTGATAGCCATTTGCTGGAAGAAGGAAACAATTCAACTTCTCGAAAAAGGAAAAACTCCCTGGTGTGCACACTGTACCAAGAAAAAAGATTAACTACTCAATACTTGAAGATTTTTCAAAGAAGCGAAGCGCCACAGGAACACTGCTCATTTTCCTCAAGATGACAGTTGAAGTGCATGGCTCCCAGAGAGAAACAGCTGTAGAGAAGCTAAGGAGCAAGGCTAAGGTAGAAACACTAGACCACTGACCTCAAAAAGATCTGCGGCCACCATCTTCAGTGCCAATTAAACCTGAGGAGGCTAGTTCTAGGAGCAGTGAGGACGTCACTGCAACCAACGTTGGTACAGAGAAAAGGGGAGTCGCTTTTGCTGAGGGAAGAACTTTAATGCTGGTAATGGTTTCCCTGACACCAGGTTGTTCTGTGTGCAGAACGCTGTTTTTTCTGTTTTTGTTACTCTGGGCAATTTACCACTGCTGACCAGGGCTAAAAAGCAAGTACCCCCTATGTGAAATTGTATATGTAATTGGCTTTTCCATGAATGGCATATTTGCTTTACTAGTAAGTCCCTAGTAAAGTGTACTAGAGGTGACTAGGGCCTGTAAATCAAATGCTAGGAGTGGGCTTGCAGCACTGATTGGGCCACCCACGAGTAGCTCTGTAAACATAGCTCAGACCTGCCACTGCAACATCTGTGTGTTCAGTTTTAAACTGCCAATTCGACCTGGCATCTGTATCCACTTGCCAGGCCCAAACCTTTACTTTTTATACATGCATGACACCCCTGAGGTAGGCCTTAGGTAGCCCCATGGGCAGGGTGCAGTGTATGTTAAAAGTGTGACATTTACTGATGTATGTTAAATATCCCAACAGTGAAATACTGCCAAATTCGTTTTTCACTGTTGCAAGACCTATCTCTCTCAGAGGTTAACATGGGGGCTTCCTTTAAATAGTCTTAAAGTGTAGTTTCCCTTTGAGAGCAGATAGAGATGTGGAGTTTAGGGACTCTGAACTCACAATTTAAAAATAGATCTTTTAGTGAAGTTGGTTTTTAGTTTGAAAATGCCACTTTTAGAAAGTAGGCATTTTCTTGCTTTAACCATTCTGTGGCTCTGCCTGTTTGTGGATTCCCTGTCTGGGTCAGACTGGCAGTTGGGCTGTTTGTAAATCTCCTCTAGACAGTGACACAAAGACAGCTGGGGTGTAGCCTGCATTTCCTGATGAGCCTTCTGGGCTAGAGTGGAGGGAGAAATGGTCACTTCAACCTGAATGGGCTGTATCTGCCCTCACGCAATACAGTCTCCAACTCCCTGGTGTTTTTTCTTGAGCCTGGCCTGGGCAAGGAAGGATCCTGTAAACAACAGAGACTTTTCTTCAAAGTTGGGAGATTTGTGAAGTTCTTATTGGAATTCTTTGTTCTGCCTTGGAACTTTGCACTTTTGACTTGCCATCATGTTTCAATCTGGAGATGCACCAGCTGGAGCTGTTTTTGAGTTGGAGAAGCTGGAAAGTTAAACAGTTGCCCAACTGAAACACGCCAGTAAGGAGCTCCACCTAGAAGGAGGAGCTGCAAAAGGCACTGAGGGCCTGGGTGACAACCAAAGAGGTTGGGGGGGCACACAAAAGAAGAGATTGAGGGTGAGGAGGTACAAGTCTGCCATGAGGGCATAGTAGAGGTACCTGTACTGCCTGGGGAGAGGATCTCCAGTGCAGATAGCAGTGTGTCCCCTAAGGGTCCAACTCCTGAAGAGTTGCAAGGCAGACAAGCAGAGAGAGTGCACCTTTTTAAGTTAGAGAAGCGTAAGATTGAGAGAGAGATGGAAGAGAGGAGGATGGCCACTGACGAGAAAAATCCTCTTGGCTCATGTGCTTAGTTTCAGGGAACTAGGCCAGTTGCCAGTCTAATAGAGATGGTGGCAGCAGTACCACATTGCAGCCTGAGAGGAGGGTGCACATTCCTAAAGTCCTAGTTAAGGATTACAAGAGGGAGGATGACATATACTCGTGGTTTAAGGGGTATGAGTCTGCTCTCCACATGAACGTGGTCACTGAAACACATTGGTAGGCGGGTCTTTGGAAGCACTTCAAAGTAGAAGGGAGGAACACCTTGACATCCTTAGGAGATTCTCATGGACTCACCTACATTATCATGAAGGACTCCTTACTCACTAGGTATGGTCTCACTCCTGAGCAGTATAAGGACAAGTTTAGGTCCTACAAAAAGAAAGAATCCCAAACTTGGCTGGAATGTGTGGACTCTTTCTACAGGTCACTGGATGGTTGGGTGAAGGGCAATAAGGTAATAACTTGTGAAGGACTTTACAACTTAATTGCTTGGGAGCACTTGTACAGTCTTTGCTTCCCAGAGCTGCGCCAGCACCTGATTGATAGCAAGCTGACAGGAAGCTTGCACAGGAAGCGGACCGTTATCAAAGCACAAGGGTCCAAAAGAGGTATGGGCAGGGTCCCTCTCAGATGAAGTGGAGAGGAAGGGTAAACGGGGGGAGTTCCCTAAAGATCCCCAGCCTAGTTCCAAGGGTAAGGATTCCCAGCCTCTAGTTGAAGTGAAGCCATGGTTTTCTAAAAGGAATTTGACCAGGTGGGTCATGTGAGGGGGGATCCCAAATGTTCCAAGTGGACACTGGTGCTCAATCACAGGGTTTAGCCAGTGAAGCGCTTGGAAAGGAGTTGGTTCCAGGTGGGTGGGAGCCAGCAGAGATGAACCTTGTCTCACTAGGGTCCAGAAAACCCTTGTCCCCAAAAACACTTTCAAGTAGAGGGAGTGGCTGACCATCAATGGACAAAAGGTGGAGGATAGACAGAGGAGCCAGTGTGACTACTGGGAGAAGTCACCTGGTGTCTGAATAACAGATAGATCCCCATGTACTTCACTGAGTAGTTGCAGTAAACAACTCAGAGTGCCAGTGCAGAGAGGCACAGGTTCCCTTTGAATGGTGGGGTCTCAGGTGCCTAGAGAGTAGCTGTGAGTCCAACCATGCCTGTAGATTGTCTCCTTGGCAATGACCTGGAAGATTCCCCTTGGAAGACACAGGTCTCACTTGGAGATGTTGGGTTTGCCTGGGTGGATGTGTGTGTCCACCCGATCAATGGCAGCCCATGAGGGTGATCAGGAGACCCTAGAGCCAGAAAGAGTGGCCCAGGTGTTAGCTCGAAGGAGGAAGATCAAAGGGTGTAGGAAACCTGCTCCAGAAGTTCACATGGTCTTGGAGGAGGCTGAACCTGAGGGGAATGCCCCTGAGCCTACAAGGGAACAGGTGGCTGAACTGCGGGAGGTCCCTGAGCTGACTCACTGGCAGCAGGAAGGGGTCCCACCAGGGAAGCATTCTGTGATGCACAGAAGACAACCCCTACTCTGGAGGATTTGCAGCAGCAGGCTGCAGACCAGGTATATGGCTGGAAGTCTGGTTCATATCTGATATATTGAGTGGATGGCCTCCTATATAGTGAACTAAGGTTGCTGAGCCTGGGTCAGGACATGTGCTGGTGATACCCCAGTGCTTCAGATCCTTCCTACTGATGGTGTGCCTTTAGCTAGACCTGTGGGGCAGGAGAAGACCTTTGAGAAGCTGTCACCCAGTTTACTGGCCCCAAATGTGCAGGCATTCAGATGCACACTGTAGGTCTTGCCAAACATGTCAGGCAAGTGGCAAGAGTTGGGGGTAAGTGTAAAGCTCCCCTCCAGCCTTTTCCTGTGGTCAGCACCCCTTTTGAAAGGGTTGGTATTAATATTGTTGGGCCTCTGAATCCCAAGACTGCCATGGGCAACATGTTTATCCTGGTCATGGTGGACCATGCCACATGGTACCCAAAAGCCATTCCTTTGAGGTCAATCACCTCCCTTGTGGTGGGACGTGCACTGATGGGGGTTTTACCCACATGGGGTTCACCAAGGAAGTGGTCTTCGTTAGCCTGTTTCCTGGGTCACATGACTATGTGTAGTTGTCAGTTGGCCTTTGTGTATTCCTACCACACAGACACACAATAGGGGGAGTGGGTGTTGCCAGGATGGACCATCCAAGGCAGTATGGGAGGGTTGGAGCTGTGCACAGTCCCACTTGCACTACAAACACACTGCCTCAGTTCACAAGTAAAGAACTTCACACTAGACCTTTGTGCTCCAGACAGCTATGGACTAGGGCAGTGAGGAAGGAAATTCCAACAAAATCTCTGCAGGGAAAGCGCTATAAGTTAATTCCACTTCAAAGCTGACACCAGATATATAATTAGGACCCCCTCATCCACTCGTTAGGTCACTTTTAGACCTGTTGACGTCTCTCAGAGGACTTCCCTACTGCCTGTTGCCTATGATATATTTCAGCGGACTGCCTTACTACATCAAGTGGACAGCCTATCTGCCTGTCTCTTGCCCTCATAGGACTGCCCAACTGCTTGAGACCTGCTTTTGTGATTTAAACAGAGTAATGTCAAGGGCTATTTGGCTGGCCTGTTGATCAAAGCCTTAGGGACAGAAAAGTCTCCACCTATCTTGAATTCACACCTGGAGCAAGCCTGAGTAAGTCCTGACCCTCCAAGTGGTGCCTGTCCAGTCCTGTACCCTTGAAAGAGCTGCTAAATGTGCCCAGATGGCCTAAATCCAAAACTTCGAACTTAGAAAGTTTTCAGCCAAAGAGTGGCCAGAGTACTGAGAGGAGACCACAACCTACTGGCTCATCGATCCACCCAAGATTCACCTCTAGTCGGCAAGACTTCATCATAGCGCTAGCTATGTTCAACCCTGCAGCAGCAAATCACAGAAATGATTTCCAGCCCCATGGAGCCCTCATCAGCTTCAACTTCATCCGGCTAAGGAATTTCAACTTCCAAAAAAGACACTAAGGACCTGATTTAGAGCAGAGAGGGGAATATTCTGTCAAAATTGTGACAGATATCTCAGCCACCATATTACTATTCCAATGTATCCTATGGGGATCATGATACGGTGGACAGGATATCAATCACATTTGCAACCCTGACAAGAACATTTCCTCTGAAGACACCGCCGGCTGCCCTCCTGAACTTTACATTCAGAGACATTTTTTTCACAAACTTTCTTCTAAGCCTGAAGATAAGTTGAAATCAGGCCCAATCCACTTTGTGTAGCTGAACCATGCTCCATCGTGGTCGGCCATAACTTTTGACTTTGCCTCAGTCTTGTTTCTGTTTTGAAGGCCCTTAAAAATGTTGATTCATTTGAAAAATGTTGGATTTTAAGGCCCCTGAACAATCCACCGCCCTTTCTCTATTCCCTGCCCCTTAAGCCCTCCTCATGTCATGCTCCTCATTAAATGTGTTTTAACAGAATATCACAGCATGATCGTTAAGAAATCTGAAGCTCACCCAATCACAATGACCAAGCTACAGCCATGTGTACACCTGCAGATGTAGCCAAGTACCATTGTTCGTAGATGCCAATATCTACTTTTTTATTTCTACTTCAGGAGAAAGCATGATTGACATCACCATACTTGTCACCCCATTTCGTCCATCCTTATCAGCCTGCACAGACTTTAGTTGATATAATTGTTTTAGTTAAGGAACAGGTGTCTATGGATCCTCCCTCCTTGATGCCACACATACGTTCTTGCAGCAATGGCATAACAGTAGTGATTTGTAGTGAAATTGTACTGTGACTATTGCCTAGCCCTAGCTATTTGATGAAAGTTCTGTTGTGGTGGACTATTTATCTTTGCTTGTTGCAGCCCCCTCAAGCCTCCCACCCGCCCTTCATACCCACCACAGCTTTAATTCCGAAGTCTCTCAGGGGGAGAAACATTCTTTAAGCTTGCGTGCACAGAGTGGACCCACCCACGTCCTCATGCCTGCCTCATGAGACTGATTTGATGTTGATGATGTCATCATTTGCAACCCTGTAGTGGCCTGGAGTATTGTGGGCACCGGAGAGGACACCTGCCACCGTGGCAGAAGGAACTTGGACCTTCCTGTTTACTCTAATTTTATTTACACTTCACCCTGTTGCATTTAAGGTAAAAAATAAAAGTCAGCCTTTTAGAGAATTAGATCTATTCACCATACTGATACCCTTCAACCACAATCAGCAAGATAGATTTGAAGTTATATTTTAGAGTGAACTTTGCTTAACTTCCCGTTCACAATTGACTTTTTTCTCATTCTTAAGTAGCGAATCCAACAAAACACTCCTTTTGTTTTTTACAGATGTAGAACCCTGACTGACATGTAGCAGAACTACATTTAGCACATTCATCACTGCCCATGATATCTGATAAGAGATTATTTGTTTTTCGAACAGTGTGCATCCCTATGTGCAGTTTGAATTATTTAAGGGATGGCTCGCGCAATGCGAATATTTGGAATGCACCGCTTTGACTGCGTGACAAACAACATGTGGCATCTCTGTTTTTCTTCGCTCTTTATTATTTTCACAGTAACTGTTGATTTTCTATAGCACGGTGATGAGACATAATGTATGGGAAGCACAGTCAACATTAGACTGCGTACCATCCGTCATCCACATAACCATGTTGGACCGCTTGTCTGTCACACGCTGACCAGCTGTCGGCATGGTCGTGTCGGAGCCATCTGTAAAGCATTTCTGAATCTCTTCCAAAACATTACTCGCCATGCAGGGCAGTTTTTCGCAGAAAATATAAAACAATGTGATTCCATCAGAGGCTGCAGGGAGTCAGGAAATATGTGTAGCTCTCTGTGGAGAGAGCAAACGACGAGCTGCAGTGTGCTGTGAGAGTAATGGAGAGAGGCTTGACTGCATTTGATTGATGTTTGTGGAGGACGACTCAATCCCCAAAGCAACAACCCATAAGACCTCTCTCTAAAGCCATTAAAGGCACGTCAGGGCCCTTAGTATTTCTGCTAGCACGTAGCATTTAAAATATAAAGTTATAGTTTGGTTCCTACTTTTTATTCAGATTTATGTTTGGTAACGGTCCTGTAAAGGACTTTTATCATACACGTTGTTGTTTTGTTTTCAAACTGCACGTTTTTGATGAGTTGTAGCTGGGAAGTCACAATGGCGCCACCAGGCGTGTCACAACGTATGTTTAATGTACATTGGGGCTTATTTACAAGCCCACGTGCTCCACTGCAGCATCACTCTTTTGACGCTGTTGTTGTGCACACTGCAGAGACATATCTATAAGGCCACGAAAGCCACCCTGCTTGGCTTCTCACAGCCTTGTAGATATGGAGTGAGGCATCATAGCGCAAGTCACTACGTTGCCTCACCCTGCGATAAGGAGGTGTGCCATGGGTTTTAGAGTGGGTGTTCCCACTGAACACCCTTCCCCGGTGGCACATTTCCAGATTTACAACATGCTGTAAACCTTGGAATGCCTCAAAAGTCCACATGTGCCCAGGGGAGGTGTAAGGTAGGTGAAACCAGAAGAAATAAGATTTCTCCTCATTTCCCCCTCTTTCTATAGTAGAGTATAGTAAGAGGAAATCACCTCCATTGACTGCTTTTGTGCAATCATACCTACAATGCAGACTCTCCTGCACCATGGTGCAAGGGTGCCTGCGTTGGCGCACAGCAGCAAATTGTGCACCAGTGCTGTAGAAAATGAAAGGAATGCACTGTATCGTAGAGACAGAGCACATTCCTGCCCTTTTCTTTTGATGCAGGGCAGTGCAGCAAGAAGGACTGAGGCGCTGCCCTGAACGAACATTTTTTAAAGATGCCCCAGAGTTCTCCTCTGCTGTTTTTTAGAATTTGGATACTTACCTTTGCTGCTTCTTGAATTTCTCTATTAGTTTTGAAGTAATTTTAAGAGACTACTTACATGTTTGTGTGAGATATGTCTCTTGGCTGCAGACACTGCATTCTATTGATACTCAGTATTGTGATATTACTTTTAGCAGTGGTATTGTGGTATTTGTATTGGCAATGTCTAAAAGGGAGTCTTTGCTTTCAAATAATACCATTCCTCTGCCATATTGTTCCTCGGAGATTAACTCATGTTGTTTAATTGATATTGCAAATCAAACATCTTTGAAAACGTTGTGACTTTATACTTATTCAATAATACAAAAGATGTCAGGTGGGCCAAAAATGCATGCAAATTGAACACCAGCACATGTGAACTGCAAACATCATTTTAAATTGGAAAAAAACTCTAGTAGTGGTCATGAAAGTATTTAGAATCTACAGCTTTCAGCATAGGGTATGGCAGGATTTTACAGAATGCATTTAGCAATTACGGCTCATTAAAATCGAGTGGTGCTTAATCCCTCGGCGAATTCCTTTGTCCCTCTAGCTCCACTGAATTGTTTCCACAACACTGTTACATTGATTGCTCATCCCAGTGTATTTTCACCTTCTCCCCCAACCATTTTGCATCTTTCCACAGACCTCACTGCACAGTCCTCTTCACACAAGTTGCATGAGTCTCCTGAAACTACTTCATTTTTCCCCGCACTCTCCTACACTTTCCACTACCCATATTTCTTTGCCACTTATCCCTTTTGCATTGTCCTGCTCCGCAGTGTTGAAATATCCTTGAAATCCTGTGAAATGGCACCACTTGCCCTGCCATATTGTTCCTTTCATCCTATTTGCATCTCACCCTCATTTTCCCAGTTGCATTGCTCCCACACGTACGCCCAAACAGGCTCAACACTTGTGCCTTGATCTTCATATAACAGTTGAGTACCTGCCCTCACCAGTTAGTTCGAGGATGTTTACTGTTGGAAATACGTCTGCAACAATACCCTTCATTGGAGAGAGCAGTATTCATAAAATATGCAGACTAAAGGGCATGTTTACAAGAGGTTTGTGCCTTTTCATATATCTATGAGGTCACGCAAAGCCAATTTGCATGACTTTTCATGGCCCCATAGAAATGGAGTAACACAAAGCAGCACGAGTGGCTGCATTGCATTAGTCTGCACCAGGGGGCATTCCATGGGTGTTGCAGTGGGTTTCCCCATGCAACATCCATGGATTTTGATGCTGCCCCAGATTTACAAGAGCCTCTAACCTGGGGGCAGCCAAACCCCTACGCCTCCCCAGGACAGGTGTAATGAGTAGAAATATTTCCATTGCTCCTCATTTTTTCCAATTGTGCAACAGTGCAGGGAGAAAGAACAGGAATGCACCGTATTTCGTAAATATAATGCATTACTGCCCTTTCTCATTGGCATAGGTCAGCACTGCAAGAAGGCTTACCGTGCTGCCCTGTGCCAATCCTGTGTAAATATGCCCTTCAGTGACAACTAAATCAAAGGTGAAATGGTGCATAAAGTAGAATGTCAATCAACCACAAGGGGATAAGTGATGAAAACTCAATATCAAACAAATCATCTACTACAATACATATAAAACAAGATCCTCAATAAAGGAATATAAAGTGCAGAGTGCTTAACCACGTGTAATCAAAATGGGCTTGAGCACATGGTTGGCGGAAGGAGAGGATAGGCCACAGTAATGAATTTAGAGGAAAATGCAGCTAACAGTGGATTCCTACACTTTTGAGCTATACACTACACCTTAAAGTAGTGTATTTATGTATAATACATTTTTAATAAGTTTTATTTAATCATGTAATTTTTTATCACAATTCTCTACATCTTCAGCAGATAGTTACAAGCTCCAATCCTGACAGCACAGCGACCAACCAATGACCTTATTACAATCACCAAGTTGCAGTGATGGGCACCCATGGCAGTCAACCAATGGCGGTCTAAACCACGGATTTTTGCGGTCACAAAAGTAATACCCAGCTACACATTGGATGATTTTGATAACAACACTGCTGACACACAGACCAACACTGGACACACTTGCAAAGGACACTGTAAAACACACTCCTTCACACACCACAATCATTTGCATTTACAGTGCAACCCACTGAAGCCTGACTGACCTTTGTACTGTATACAGAAGAGATAATAAGCACCACTTTGTTCTCACCATCTCTTCTCACACCCAGCACATACTTTTGTCCAATCACACCCTTTTGCACTTAAGTAAGTCACTGTCACTCTTCTAAATATTTTTTGTCCACCATGTCACGTTCCATAAATCCCTATTTTACAGATGAAGAATTAAGAATCATGGTGGATGAAATCATAAAAGACGAGCCACAATTGTTTGGAGCACAAGTACAGCACACTCCTCTCAGTAGAAAAATGGAAATGTGGGACAGGATGGCCAACAGAGTCAATGCACTAGACATTACCCTATGGACAAAGGAGGACATTAGGAAGAGCTGGAAGGACCTCAGGTGCAAGGTCTGTTCCCTGGTCTGCAGGCACCAGCTGCAGGCCAAAAAGACTGGCAGTGGCCCCCCCACTCTCCACTTACAACTCTATCCCTGAAAGGAGAAGGTCTTGTCCATCCTGCATCCTGAGGGCTTGACAGGAATAACTGGGAGAGTGGTCTGGTAAGTTACAACACAAAAACTGTCACCAAAATGCAATGTCATACATGATCATTGCTCAACTTTTGCCACCTTAACTGTCACTCCACTCACCAGCCCAGTGTTCACCTGTCCAAAGACCCCTGTCTGGCATCTCACAATTGAAGTAAGCTCATCTGGGGGAATACCATCTGTGTATAGTGTGTGTATTACAGGGAGTTACATGACTACAACTCCCAGCAGGTACTGTTCTACAACTCCAAGCACCAGACCAGTGTTTCCTTCACCAAATACCCAAGTTTGTTAACTTCCAATTGAAGTGTACCCATCTGAGAGGATAACTTTTGTATAGTGAGTGTACTTGAGAGAGTGACATAACTGCAACTCCCAGAAGGCACAGTTTTTGTAACTCCAACCACCAGCACAGTGTCCTCTTCTCCAAAGACTCTTGTGTCTCAACTCCCTATTGAAGTGTACTCACCTGGGAGCAAACAATTTGTATAGTGTGTGTACTACAGGGAGTTACATGACTTCCACTCACACAAAGCTCTCTTACTGTCACTCCAACCACCAGTCCAGGGTTCTCCTCTGAAAATAACATGCTTTGGAACTCTCACGTGAAGTGTATTTTCTTGGAGGGATGACATTTCTCAGGTGTATGAAGTAGAGGGTGTAACATGACTGTAAAGGCGAGCAGGCTCTGTCTCCACACAAGCCGAGTGTTTACTTGTCTGAATACCCTTGTTCGTTAATTTGGAATGGAAGTGTACTCACCTGGGAGGATAACATTTGTATACTGTATGTAGTACAGGGAGTAACATGACTGCAACTCCCAGGAGGGCCTGTCCCTGTAACTTCAATCACCAGCCCAGTCTTCACTTGCTCCAATGCATCTGTTAGTGAACTCTCAAATGACGGCAAGTCACCTGGGAGATTACCAATTGTCAAGGGTTGGGAAATAGAGGGAGTGACATGACTGAAATGCCCAGGAGCCCTGTATTCACCTGGAGGGATGACATTTCTCAGGTGTATGAAGTAGAGGGTGTGACATGACTGTGAAGGCGAGCAGGCTCTTTCTCCACGTACAAGCCGAGTGTTTACTTGTCTGAATACCCTTGTTTGTTAATTTGGAATGGAAGTGTACTCACCTGGGAGGATAACATTTGTATACTGTGTGGAGTACAGGGAGTGACATGACTCCAACTCCCAGGAGGGCCTGTCCCTGTAACTTCAATCACCAGCCCAGTCTTCACTTGCTCCAATACATCTGTTAGTGAACTCTCGAATGACGGTAAGTTACCTCGGAGATTACCAATTGTCAAGGGTTGGGAAATAGAGGGAGTGACATTACTGAAATGCCCTATGAGCCCTGTTTTGCTAACTAAAATCAATGTCCCAGTGTCCACTTGTCACAATGCATCTGCTAGTGAACTCTCAAATGAAGTTTACTCACCTGGGAGGATACCTATTGTCAAGTGTTGGGATGTAGTTGAGAGTGACCTGACTGCAACTCCCAGGAAGCACTGTTCAAGTGACTCCAAGCAGCAGAAGAGTGGTCACTTTTCCAAAAACCCTTGCCCTCTAACACTCAATTGAAGTTTACTCACTTGGGAGGGACCAAGATACAGATCATGGCGTTAAGAAGATGGAAGTGCGTGTGCAATAGGTACCTCTGTGAACAGACACATTACAGTGTGAGTGCCATGGCCATTACAGAGTGGTATAGATAAAGGTGTAGGTGTAGCGAAAGAAGCACCTGTGGACAGAAATAGGCAGGAAGGTCACATCATCAGTCTGCATTGTACAACGGAGCATACCATGGTTCACCAGCAGATATAAATCTCATGGATAAGCATCTTCATATCAAAATAAATAAACCACTTAAGTCGTACTTGAGTTTCAAATTGATACCCATCCGACATTATTGTGCACGCATGGAATGCAACCCCTGCGAAAAAGTATTAGGAAAGAATAAACAATTCAAAAGGAGAGAGAATATGGTAAGAACCACACAAAAAGAAATTAAACAATCATTGGCAGTATGTACATTTAAAATATTATAATAACAATCAATCCATATTGATCAACTGCAAATTACATACCCTGAGGAATGTCCATAGTTACTCAGGAATGGATAAAAAGCATCTCATAAAAAGAATGTACAATAATGTAGGATGAGTGGTTAAATATTGTTTACATATTTGTCATTCCTCTTTTATCATTTACGATTATTAGTGTCTCGTATTATAAACAGACATTGTGCTTTTTCAATCCAATAGGGCTGCATTTTATTTAACTTAATATCAATGTGTAACTTGAGTAGGACGTAGGTGGTTTATTTATTTTGATATGAAGATAACTATCCATGAGATTTATATCTAGTGGAGTACCATGGTATGCTCTATTGTACAATGCAGGCTGTTGATGTGACTTTCCTGCCTATTTGTGACCACATATGCTTCTTTCACTACACCTGCACCTTCATCTCTACCATTCTGTAATGGCAGCTGCACTCCCACTGAAATGCGTCTGTTCACAGAGGTACCTATTGGCCACACGATTCTGTCTTCTTAATCCCAGCGAGGCTCACCATCCCTTGCTCTTGTATGTTTTGAAAGCCGGCTATGCTGCCTATTGGACCGCAATTATTCACCAATCCTGTTTTGGGTAAGATACTGCGCTTCACCATGACTTGGCCAACACATATTGCATTCCCAAGTAATTACAGCACTGTATTACTTTTGTTTTCAGGCCGCATACGTAGTTCCATAATCAGTTGATGAATGATAAGATGATGTTGCTTTTGATTTC
Organism: Pleurodeles waltl; assembly: GCF_031143425.1. Taxonomy (NCBI): domain Eukaryota; kingdom Metazoa; phylum Chordata; class Amphibia; order Caudata; family Salamandridae; genus Pleurodeles; species Pleurodeles waltl. The sequence goes on along the minus strand of NC_090443.1, from coordinate 235,488,750 downwards.
CACACACTTCCCTTACATATTATATTGGCGGTTCTTTCTGTCCTATTCCTAGTTTAGTTTGTATTGGAGGTTTTTATCTCCCTTGGCATAGGCAACTGTGTGACCTCTTTTCACCTTTTCTTCTCGTATTTTCGGTTTACGATAAAAATCTTGGAGTTTACTTTTATTTTTGTTCTAGCAGGCTTGAATGACTTTCCCTGCTTGATTCTAGTGGGACCATATGGTGGCTCCAGGCAGGTCAGTTAATTTCAGGAAACTATGAGTTCAATCTGTCCTTCATGCATGGCTTTGACTGCTCTCATATGCATCCTTGTGGTGCCTATTATGAGAACTCACCATCCCTGTACTCATGCCTGTTGTCTTCATTCATTACCATCCACCACCAATTTCCACTGATTTATTATGTAGCATCGATCCACAGATGCGATTCGCATTCTGGCACTTGTACACCTTTCAGCATGGGATGCCGATTGGTGATATTACGTGTGTAAGAATGCCTGGTACCTAACACAAGTCTCTACTTCTTTCCTCCTTTTCCTCTTCTTCCTTTTTCTTCCTCTCTCCTCTTTTTTCCTTGATCCCGGCATTGGGTTAAGGGATCAAAACGCCATTGAATGAAGTACCTTGACTTATTTTCTTTATTATTTATTGTGTTGACATGAGCATTGGTACTTAGTGATTGTGATTTTACTTTACAGTTGATTTATGTCGCATGAGTAATGTCTGACTGTTAAATTTAGTTGTTTCTTGATGTTTGTTTTTCCACCATAATGTCTCCAATTTAAGACATGCACAATATTATCCATTTGGAAAGTAAACTTAGACCCCATTGTGTCTCTATGATGTATTGGATTATATAATTTTTCACTTGAGGGACGTGTTCCTTTTGTAAAAATCAACATCACAGGCAGCCATTCGCCCCAACCTGTGTCCCTAGGACAGAGTCTACCATTTTGTGCCGCAGCCCAGGATCCTGAGTCGCAGCACCACTCCTTGGAAAATGATGGTTCTGGAATGAGTGCTACATAGTGCCCTGTGGCAAGGGCACAGGCCTGTGGGGATTGGGTGTATAGGAGGGATGCTGTGGGCCAGCGAGGTGAAGCCATTGTGGATGCTCTTGGACAGGGCACCATCAGCATGTCTTGGGGATCAATCAGGAGTGCCAAGGAGTGATGGTCCCCAGGAGATCAAGCAGCTGCAGATTGACAACCATAGGGATATGCATGAACAGTGGAGGCCCACAATACTAACATGGCCTCCCTAACAAGGATGTTGAGGGAAATTAACACCACCCTGATCAGGTGATCATCATCAACAATATATCCCTTCCTTTCGTGCAGCAACACATGGCCCTTCATCTGCACCAGCCACTAGAAGGAAGGCCCTGTCAGGGGAAGAACTTGCCCCAGACACCCCTGACTCTGTAGCAGCAGATCACTTTCCCACACACACAAATAGGAAGGTGCAGATGGCAAGGCACCCACCACTACCAGCAAGAGGTCTCTTCCTAAAGAATCCCTTTTGTGTGCCTCATATTCACTCTGTTGACTGTTCTTCAACCACCTTCCATTTCCTATAGGAGGAGTACACTGGACTTTGGACTTATGAGTTGTGTGCCATCTACTCCAATGATTTCATCCATCATGACTGAACCCTTCACTGTTCTTTTCAACCATGCCCCAATTCAATTTTAATTTACAAGTTTTCAATACATCCACCTATCACAAAGTCATTGCTTGCTTGTGTTCTACATTTTGCTATATAGAGATGGAAGACATGTGAAGCAAATGAGGGAGACTCAAGGCACTAAAGAAAGGAGGGATATGTAACAGGTATAGTGTCCTGCAAAGGATTACTAACAACACCCACAAAAACATTGCTACCAGTCTCTGGTCAGATCAAACATTTTATTTCACTGTACAACATGTAGGCTGTCAATGTGTCTGGACTGTCAGTTCCAGAAATTGCTGACTCATATTGTATCAAGGTGCGTATGCCAAGGTACAGACCACTGAAGGAAGGGCTTTGTCAGAAATGTTCCTGTAGAATGGGCTAACAAAAAGTAAATGGTGTCACCAGCTTGAGCCTTATCACATACCAAACCAAAGTAATACAACATCACATAAACCAAGGTACAGACAGAGGGCATTACAACAGACCCTGATCACAGGTCTATCATAATCCAATGACCTTACATCTGGTGGAATGACACAGACATATGTCAGTTTTGTGGCACAGGCAATGTGACCTGTAATGATGAAACACATCTATAGCTACATACAAGTCATACAAGAAGAGTGTTTGGCCTATCTGAAGGGTGAATACTATGCTTGCACTTGATGACAATATATTTCATGGGCACATGATCACACACATTATGCAATCAGCCCAACACAGTACAATGAACAAGTACAATGTGCACTTCTGACCTTCCACCCACACACTTCAAGTTGCCTTGGCACAGGTCTCATACACCTCAAATCTGTGACCTACACTACCTGGTCCTGAACAATCCACGTCCACTTTCTATGTCGAAACCGCATCAGATACCTGCCAATGTCACAACCATGAGGATGTCATGGTGAAGGTACATGTACAAAGACAAAACAATGAGCAAAGGCTTTAAAAACATCCTATTATACAATTCATATGGCAAGCGTCTTGGAAGGAAATTACATTGCACTGACACAAACAAAGTAGCTACATCAAGTTGGGGATATATCAAATGCAAGCCCTTCAAGCGCCCTTTGACTGAATATTGCAGAGTGTTAGCTCCCCAGTTTTTGCCAAAACACTCAACTCCACAAATTCTGACAACTACAGTTCTTCGTACAGTCACAGTCATTACGTCACATGACATACTCATGAAAAGTAGCTGTTTATGAGATCTTCCCGCAAGTCAGCTGCTTCCTCTTCACCACTGTCATCCTCACATGGCATTTTAGGAGGCTCACCCAGTGGCAATGCAGGCTACCACTCCTCTGGGACGTACAGGATAATCCTCTGCAGGGCAATGTTGTGGAGCATGCAGCATGCCACAGTGATCTGACACACCTGTCCGTGTGAGCAGAGGAGGCTCCACCAGTGTGGTCCAGACATCTAAATCTGGCCTTCAGGAGCCCAAAAGTCCAATCCACTACTTACCTTGGTCTTCCATGAGCCTACCTGAAGCAGACTTTCCCTAGCGTAGTTCGATTCCTTATTGACGCCAACAACCAAGGACGGTTTGGATATGCAGTCTTCTGTTAAGAAATGGAATATATGTGCAACAATGAGTCCTTCTTATCAGAAACGTGGCACCAGACATTGCACACACAAACAGGACAGATGTGACTTACCAACCAGCAATGCCCTCCCTAGGTACAGTTGTGACATCAGATGGGGGATAGTGCTGTTCTACATAATGAATTAATTATAGACTGAACACAGATAATGGGCACAGACCTGTGAAATGTATAGATCCGCCAAATATGGAACTAGCACGTTGATGTAATGGAAGTTCCTTCTACTGTGGTATACTTGTTCATTAGCATACAGTGGGACCAAGCCAACATGTGTGTCATCAATAGCCCCCACTAGATGTGAGAGGTGTGCAAAACCATAAAAGTCAGCCTTCATATGGGCTAAATCCTCACGTCAGGGAAACTTGATGTAGCTGTCCAGGTATTTGAACATTGCTCAGAGGACATCGTTCAAAACCAGACTGAACATAGGTTGGGACATGCTAGCTGACAGGGCCACTGTATTTTGGAAGAACCCTGTGAATAGGAAGCGCGATACTGACATGACTTGTACAATCAGTGGTATGCTGGTTGGATTACTAATAGCTGGCATAAACTGACGGCATAAGTTCACTATTGTTTGCCAGTTCAGACGATACAGGAGTATGATGTGTTTTTCTTCCATGGTCTGAAGGTCTGGCAGTGGATGGTAGATAGGTGGTTGAGGCATCCTCCCTCTCCATGGGTACGTATACATGACAAGAAATTAGTTATAACATTAGTCATTGTGTCCCCAGCTAAATACATTATGAATGTCAATGATAATATGTCATTTTAGAAGGGATAGATATGGCAAAAAATACACATCACAGCTGCTAAGAACACAAGGGTTACATGTGGCCCCCATGGATTGCCACACGTGTCCACATCATGTATCTAGACCAAGCTCAAATTTGTGCATCGCAAATGCCCCTTGGAATGTGACTGCATATCCCGACCACAAAAATTACCTTTGACAAGGGTGCGCTGTGCTTCACTGTAAAATGCCTTCTGTGGCTTTGCAACATAATGCAATGGTCAGGATAAGCATGTTTGTGAGTTCAAAACAAAGTTTTCAGAGGTGTGACAGTCTGTGAAGCCCAAAAGTTCATTTCAGGGCTCTAAAATGACAGCTGCTTGTCTTTCTCCACTTGACAATTAGAACCCCCGTGACCATCAGCGGAAGTAATCATGGCAGTAGGCGGTTGCAGCTGCAGTGGAAACAGCTATAGCCTAATGTTGTTGCCAGTGGCAGTCACAGGCCAATGGCTGTGTCTACCAGCAGTGATTATAACATACATGGCAGACGGGACCACCATGTCCTGAAGAATCAATCACTTGACCCTCACACTGCTACCAGCAAGACCTCCACCACTGAGCTGCTGTGTACCATCTATGAAAGCAATCGTGCCATGTCCAGCAGGTGATAGAGCCCCTGCCTTCTCTCCAGAGGAGCTGGAGCAGCTAGTAGATGAGATCCTACCCCTATATGAACAGCTCTATGGTGCACCAGAGGGGCAGGTAAGTACCTCAGGTGCACAGTTTTCTCTGTACGTTAACACCCTTCCCTCCTCACAGGGTAGAATGTGCCCATGTGTGCCAGGTTGACTGCACATGTGCCTTAAGGTGCAGTCTGTGTGGCATCAATGGGAAGGTCAATGTGCAGTTCCACATGTTGAGTTCTTTCATATTGTGATGTGTTTGATTTTTGTATTCCTAAATTCTCCTTGTGTTGGATGCATTTAACTAGGTGAGCTGACATTCTTAATGTTTGTTATATGTGTCAGACAACATGTGCATGACAGCATGAGCTGAGTATGCATGTTGTATGTGTCATTTGTTAGTAATGTGAGAAATGTGTATGTGCCACAGAAATTTCTTCACACATCTGCCCTTGCTAGACTGTTGTTTTGGAAGGCATACCATCACTCTCTCTGCTCTTCAGGTTGCCACACACAGCACGTGCCAATTAACTGTGGGCTACATGTTGATCTGTCATATATGGAAGTGATGGGAATGTAGTGTCATGTAGGTTTGTTTCTGCCCAGGCTGCAGAGACCAGGGTCTGTCACATGTATCAGTATGGGTCCTAGTCTAAGCTGGGGTGAAGTCACTGTGACCATGCAGCTGTGGCACTGTGCCCCCTACCTGTACCCCAGCATATCCTGTTATGTGGGCAATATGAGGCTTCGGTATAATGCCCTACCCAGAATGCATCATTCCTTTGATCAGATTAGGAATGGGTACAGAGGTGAGTTACTGGTCTATTACACATGTGCACTTAGCACTATTGTTAATGTGTCTCTGACTCATGATAGGTCCCTTACTCCCACAGCCCTGTTGTCACCTTCACATAGGTCATATTTGTCCGGTGTAGGCTTATTGATTTACTGACATTTGCACAGTACAGACAGTGTGTTGATTCCTGAGAGGCCATGATATATGACTCAGTAGCTTGGTCACATAGCAGAAACTGTACAATGCATGCCTTTGTTTGTTGGATGCAATCTCCGTAGTATGAATACATCTGTCCAAAAGCGTGTTCTGTGGTACAGGTACATAACACAGACCCTCACCCTCTGAAGTGGCATGAGTCTGCATTTGTCAGGTAACATGTCCACACATGGACAGGGTACACACTTTCTGTACCCACCATGCCAGCCCCTTCATTGTTAACCATATGTGATGCTTGAATTTGCTCTCTGGCAGTAGTCGGTACCATTCAGAAGCCACACAGGAGTGGTGTGTTTCATAGTGGCTCACATCTCAGCCAGGCTGCTAGAGCATGTCCCACATGATGCCAATAAGCTTTCTTAGTCATTGTAGGGCCTTAGCAGGGTGGGAGGTTGGTCTGCAGATTGGGAAATGTATGTCTGTAGTAAGGTCCCTGTACTTATTGGCCTGTATTTCCCACACTTTGGGAGTATTGAAAAACAGGAAAGTTCTAGCTTGATGATACTGACATGTATGTGACTCAACCATCTGTGATGAGATTTGTGAACATGATCTCTTGATGTATCTTTTGCATCGATACAGCTCAATGCCTCTCAAAAGAAAGGAATATGGAGAGCCATCACCAAAAGACTGTAGAGCCTGGGATTCCACAGTCGGTGGATTGCCCACTGCAGGAAATGGTGGAAGGACCTGGGATGCTGAGCCCGGAAGATCGCAGAGGCCCAGCTAGAGCTGTCCTCCAACGCCAGTGGGGTGCCCGTTGGACTATGACCCCCTAATGGCCTGTATTCTGGCGGTGGCCTATCTGGAGCTTGATGGCCATTTGAGGGCGGCACAGTGTCCATGAGGGGTGAGTACAGGGCGTATTTTTGCCTGCCCACTGAAAATTGAAAGAGTGAGGTTCTGACAGTTCCCTCTGAAAATTAGGAATGAGCCATGTATCACACAGTAGATGAGTGATTGTTTGTGTTGACATGTCATGTGTTGTATTCTGATGTGCCTTACCTGTTGTCCCAGGGACCTAGGACACAACTGGGTGGAATCCACAAACCACTTGTTCTACAGGGATGACACATGGCTGTGTACATTGATCAATCACGTACTGTTTGTTGTTGAAGTGGTTGTAATTTCTAGGCAACAGACCATTACCCCTAAATGTTCCAGGCCAATGGTAAGCCGGTGATGGGTCACTTTCCTCTGCCATGTGTCTGGACAAATTTGCATATAGGCATCTAACACCCAGAAGCTATTTGTCTTCAGCGTGTGATGGGTCTTGGTACCTGATTGCAGTCTGTTATGAGAAGACATTGGTCTTTGGTTGAAGCTATGGATCACTACTTTCCCTTGGTAAGTAGGTCATTGTTAGACCTGAAAGCCTTAGGGTGGTCACTCCTAACTTTTTGCCTGCCTCCCTCCACTTTTTGGACACTGTTTTTGCTGGTTTTAGGACTCTGCGCACTTTACGACTGCTGAACAGTGCTAAAGTGCATATGCCCTCTCCCTTAAAACATAATGATATTGGATCATACCCAATTGGCTTATTTAATTTACTTATAAGTGCCTAGTAAAGTGCACTATATGTGTCTAGAGCCTGTAAATTAAGTGCTACTAGTGGGTCTGCAGCACTGCTTGTGCCATCCACTTAAGTTGCCCCTTAACCATGTCTCAGTCCTGCCATTGCAAGGCCTGTGTGTGCAGTTTCACTGCCAGTTCGACTTGGCATTTAAAAGTACTTGCCAAGCCTAAAACTCCCCTTTTTCTACATATAAGTCACCCCTATGGTAGGCCCTAGGTAACCTATAGGGCAGGGTGCTGTGCAGACAAAAGGCAGGACATGTATCTGTGTAGTTTACATGTCCTGGTAGTGTAAAACTCCAAAATGTGTTTTGCATGGCTATTAGGCCTGCTCCTTTCATAGGCTAACATTAGGGCCACCCTCATATACTGTTTGAGTGGTAGCTTCTGATCTGAAAGGAGTAACAAGGACATATTTAGTATTGCCAGAATGGTATTACAAAATCCTGCTGACCGGTGGAGTTGGATTTAATATTACTATTTCAAAAATGCCACTTTTAGAAAGTGAGCATTTCTATGCACTTAAATCCTTCTGTGTCTTACAGTCAACATCTGGCTAGCTTGAGTTGACAGCTCCCTTGTGCATTCACTCTGACAACCCTGAAACACAAGATGCTCAGTCACACTTGCATACATCTGCATTTTGTATGAGTCTTCCTGGGCTCAAAGGGTCGAGGGCCAGACACTTACATGCCAAAGGACAGTAGCCTGCCCTCACACAAAGGACTGCCAAATCCCCTACTGGGACCCTGGCAGACAGGATAGAACTGAAAAGGGACCTTCTGCACTTCTAAGCCACTCTTTGAAGTCGCCCCCACTTCAAAGGCACATTTGGGTATTTAAGCAGGGTCCCTGACCCTACCAACTGAGACAGTTCCTGGAGAAGAGAACCTGAACCTGCAACCTGCCAAGAAGAACTGCCTGCCTGCCCAAAGGACTCCCATGACTGCTTTCTGAGAAGAACTGCTGCCTTGCTGTTGCCCTGCTCCCTTGTTGCTCTCTGGCTGTGCTGAGAAGTTCTCTCCAAGGGCTTGGATAGAGCTTGCCTCCTGTTCACTGAAGTCTCGGGACCAAAAAGACTTCATTCCTGCAAGAAGAAATCCCTGTGCAGTGAAAATCGACGCACAGCCTGCCAGAAATGACGCTAAGTCTGCATTGCGGGGAGAAAATCACCACAAGACGAACTGAATCGACTCAGCCCAACTTCGCAAGAAGAAGATCGATGCAGCTCCAGCGTAGCGACTAGAAAGTCGACACACAGCCCACTGGATCGACACACAGCCAAGCTGGAACGACGCTGCCTGACTTCCTGAGGGGAAATGACACAGCGCCTGCCATGCGGTAGAATTTTCCATGCAACGCCCACCGGATCAACACAGCCCCTGAGACTTCATCCTGGCAGCACCGGATTTCAATGCATCACCCCTGGGGCATCCGAAAACCCCGCAACCTGAAGAGGACCCAAGTCAGAGCACCAGAAATTGACGCTAAGCCTTCCCTGCATGAAAAATAAATGACGCATCGCCATGTGTTGCCTGAGAAATCTTACCTCCCTGTTTTCCACGCATCTCTGATTTTGAACACACAAAAGATACTTTGTGTATGCAAGAGACATTTGTTGCTTTTAAGAGAGTAAAGACACTTTATATCATTTTTACAGTGGTGTTTCACAGTATACTTATTGAATCTTAATCGTTTTGACCTGCATTTATCCAGATAAATATTATATATTTTTCTAACACTGTGTAGTGTATTTTTGTGGTGTTCTACTGTGTTATTGCATGATTTATTGTACAAATACTTTACACATTGCTTTGTAAGTTAAACCTGACTGCTCAGTGTCAAGCCACCAGAGGGTGGGCACAGGATAATTTGGATTGTATTTGAATTACCCTGACTCGAGCGAGGGTCCTTGCTTGGGCAGGGTGTAACCTGACTGACAACCAACGACCCCATTTCTAACACCTAGTATATGGTACCTAAGTACCCAGGGTATTGGGGTTACAGGGGATCCCTTTGGACTGCATCATTACTTTTGCCACCCATAGGGAGCCCATGCAAAGGCTTCCGCAGGACTGACAGTGCAGCCTGTGTGAAAAGGTGCATGCACCATTTCACAGCCATTTACGCTGCACCAGGTCACTTATAAGTCACCTATATGTCAGGCCTTCCAACCCTGAAGGCTGGGTGCAAAGTACCTGTGTGTGAGGGCACCCTTGCACTAGCAGAGGTGGCCCCAAATCATTCAGGATCATTTTCTCAGACTTCGTGAGTGCGGGGACGCAATTTTACAGGTGCACTGGACATAGGTCAATACCTATGTCCAGCTTCACAATGGTAACCCCGAATATGGCCATGTAAGGTGTCTAACAACTGGGAATTGTACCCCATTACTGATTCTAGTATTGGTTGTACTGTAGCAGATGTACAATCCCATGCACTCTTAGGACTCCAAAGTGGACCCCCAGTACTGCCATACCAGCCTTCTGAGGTTTTCCAGGCAGCCCCAGCTGCTGCCAACTCACAGACAGGTTTCTGCCCTCCTGTTGCTTAAAAAGCTCAAGCCCAGGAAGGAAGAAAAAAGTATTTCCTTTGGGAGAAGGGTGTTACACCCTCCTTGTTGGAAAATGGGTTATTGGTAAGAGCAGGTAGGTGCCTACACTTAGCAATAGGCCACTAATCTCCACTTAGGTCCAGTTAGGTCTCAGTAAATTAAACCCAGCTCAACCCTTGGTAGCTTGGCAATTAGCGTCAAGGGATAACTAAGGAGACAGAGTGTAAAGCATTCAAATATCACAAAACAGTAATTAAATAAAACACAGGAAACAGTTTAAAAATCCAAAACCAATTTAAAAATAGATTATATTTTTATCTTTAAAATGACACACAAACAAATAAAATCGGATAAGGGGAACCGGAGATATGAATTTTTAAAGAATTATTGTTTTTTAGCGCCTAGAAACAAAAAGCGCCAATTGGGTCATCTGGTTGCACCTCGACCAGGGCAAAGTCAAAGTTTAAGGCCGACCGCGATGGAGCCCTGCTCGGCTACAGGCCGCGGGAGGCCTCGATTAAAAGTTTACCTTCACACTTAGGGGGTCATTCCGACCCTGGCGGTTGACTACCGCCAGGGCCGGGGACCGCGGATGCACCGCCAACAGGCTGGCGGTGCATCCATGGGCATTCTGACCGTGGCGGTACAGCCGCGGTCAGAAATGGGAAACCGGCAGTGTCCCGCCGGTTTCCCGCTGCCCTAGGGAATCCTCCATGGCGGCGCTGCAGGCAGCGCCGCCATGGGGATTCCGACCCCCTTACCGCCAGCCTGGTTCTGGCGGTTTTGACCGCCAGAACCTGGCTGGTGGTAACGGGTGTCGTGGGGCCCCTGGGGGCCCCTGCAGTGCCCATGCCCGCCCATGCCCGCAGAAGTCAGAATGACCCCCTTAGTCTCTTTTTCAAAGATTTTCTTCAGCGGGACAAACCTGCCAGTCCAATCCGACCTCCTGGAGCCCTTCTCCGGATACGCAATGCGGGAATCCTCAGAGTTTTTTACCTTCGGACTTAGTCAATTTTTCGAGGTGAAAATCCTTCAACCGGGGTAAACCTGGATCTTGATCCGACGTCCATGGAACCCTCCTCCGATACGCTGGCTGGGAGGTCCCAGTCAACTTTTTACCTTCGGACTTTTTTGGGAGATTTTCTATACCGGGACGAACCAGCAAATCAGGCCGGGTCGTGGTTGAGTCAAGCCGGCTAGAGTTGCTGCGGCGGGTCGGTCCCTCTATGGAGCTTTTATACAAAAGTTGTCCAAACTTCTCCAAACTTCTGGGGCTTCTCCCAGATGTCCTTTTAGGGTTCTTTTGGGGTCCACAGCTCACCCCAAGGGTCCAGAAGTTCTGAGATGGTCCTTGGGGGGTGCGGACTACAACCCCCAGAATGCACCTGGCGCAAACTCCTTTTTGTCCACTGGACAGTGGTCAGCTGGTCGCTTTCTTCAGGAGTTGGTGCAGGGGACTCTGGATAGCAATGTTTCACCTGTAGCAAACAGGGAGTCCCTCCTTGAACCAGTTGAAGCCAGGCAAAGTCCTTCTTGTGGTGAAGCCCAAGTGTGCAGCTGCTGCAGTCCTTCTGAGTGCAGGTTCCAGGTGTAGGCCAAGGGTCCAGCAGGGCAGTCCTTCTTCTCCTTTGGTTCTTCCTTGTTGGAATCTGATGGGGATCTGAGGTGTGGGTGCAGGTCTGCCAGTTTTATCCTTGCTCCTGGGTGAAAAGCAGGGGGGTCCTGGTTCTCCAATCAGGTGCAGGGTCCTTCCCCCTGTGATAACCACTTCCTGGGAAGTGTGGCAAAAATCAATCCCAGGAGGCAACATTCTCCAAAAATCCATCATGGCTGAATCTGATTTTTGGAGGTCACATCTGGCTGAGCCCACCCACTGGTGTGGCTAAAAATGATAAACACACCCCTCTCCTGCCCTCTCCTAATCTACTCAAAGGGGCACCTAGTTGTCTGGGGTTGCAGGATGTGGGGGTGTTGCTGGTTGCTCCAAATGTCCTTCTCTGCCTTTGAAGACCAGTTTGGCAGCCCTTCCCCTTCCTGCCTCACCATCTGCTGAGGGGAGATTCCCTCCCACAGGCACATTCCTTTGTGTGTAGCAAGGCCACTTCACACCTCATCAAGGCAGCCTGGCCAGGCTGCTAGAGGCTGGCCAATCAGAGAACAGCAGCAAAAACAATGCAGGGCTGAAATTGGCAACTTTTCAGGTAAAGTTTAAAACTCTTTACCTGAACAAGTTATATTAAATCCAACAACTGGAAGTTGTGGGATTTATTACAACAATTAATTTGATACCAAACTCTTGGTATCCATCATTTAAGGAGACTTTAAAAAGTAAAATAAAGTCTCCCCATTTTAGCCTATGAAGGCCATTTACTACAATGAGGGAGAAACAAATTTGGCTGTTTTTACCTCACCAGGGCTTATAAAACTATTTTTATAAGGTCCCTGCTTACAGTTACATGACACCCAGCCCTAGGGGCACATAGGGCACACCTTAGGGGTGACTTATATGTAAAAATAAGGTAGGTTAAAACTTTGGAACTACTTTTAATTCCAAAGTCGAATTTGCATATAACTTTAATTTAAAAGCAGCCAGCAAGGCAGGCCTGCCTTTAAAATGATACTGGGCACCTCGGCAGTGCATCTATGGGGGCACTACCTATGCTGTGGTCCCTAAACCTACATGCCCTACCATATACTCGGGACTTATAGGTAGGTTAACTTAGCCAATTATAATTAGCCTAATTTGCATATCCATTCTACACAGAGCACTGGCACTGGGACTGGTAAGCAGTACCCAGGGCCCAGCCAAGAGTCAGTAACCACCAGTACCTGTCCAAAAAGTGTGGGGGTGACCAGGGCAAAAAGGAGGACTTTCCTACACTGCCCCCCCCAGATGAAAGGTGATGGGTACTAACCTACACCCTGGTAGTCCTCATCAGATAAGTGGAAAAACCTGGAAAGGCCATCTGCATTGGCAGTCCCAGGTCTGTGCTCCACTGTGAAGTGCATCCCCTGTTGGGAAATGAACCACCTTAACAGTTTTGGGTTCTCCCCCCTCATCTGCATCAACCATCTGAGAGGTCTGTGGTCAGTTTGTACACGGAAGTGAGTGCCAAAGAAGTATGGCCTCAACTTCTTCAGGGACCAGACCACAGCAAAGGCCTCCCTCTCAATGGCACTCCATCTTTTCTCTCTGGGGAGTAGTTGCCTGCTGATAAAGGCAACTGGTTGATCTTGGCCCTCTTCATTAACTTGTTCTAACACTGCCCCAATCCCTTTTTTCTGAAGCATCTGTTTGCACTATAAACTCCTTGCTATAGTCAGGGGCCAGTAACACTGGTGCTGAACACATAGCCTGTTTTAGGGTGTCAAAAGCTTTCTGACACTCTGGGGTCCAAATTACATTCTTGGGTTGTTTCTTGGAGGTAAGCTCAGTCAGAGGGGCCACTATGGTCCCATAATTCTGAACAAACCTCCTGTAGTACCCAGTCAGCCCAAGAAAGGCCCTGACCTGAGTCTGGGTTTTAGGAGCCTCCCAATCCAGGATAGTCTGGATCTTGGGCTGGAGAGGTTGTACATGGCCTCCACCAACAAGGTGGCCCAGGTACACAACTGAGCTTTGCCCTATCTGGTACTTGCTTGCCTTGATAGTCAGGCCTGCTTGAAGCAGGGCCTGAAGCACTTCCTTCAGGTGGACCAGGTGGTCCTCCCAGGTGGAACTAAATACAGCTATATCATCCCGATAAGCTGCACTGAAAGAGTCCAACCTAGACAGGACTCTATTCACCAACCGTTGGAAGGTGGCAGGAGCATTTTTCATGCCAAAGGGCATCACCTTGAACTGAAAGTGGCCCTCTGGTGTGGAAAATGCTGACCTCTCCTTAGCTCCTGGACTTAAGGCGATCTGCCAGTATCCTGAGGTCAGATCAAATGTGCTCAGGAATTTCGCAGCCCCCAACCTATCAATGAGCTCATCAGCTCTAGGTATGGGGTGAGCATCAGTCCTAGTGACTGCGTTTAGACCTCTGTAGTCCACACAAAATCTCAATTCCTTCTTCCCACCCTTGGGGATTAGGTTTGGGCACCAGTACCACCGGACTGGACCAAGGACTGTCAGAGGGCTCAATTACCTTGAGCTCCAATATCTTAGCCACTTCAGCTTTGATGTTGGCCTTGACCTGGTCAGACAGCCTGTACAGCTTGTTCGTGACAGGCAAGCTGTCACCAGTGTCAACATCATAGACACACCAATTGGAGAACAGACTAGCAAACTGTTCCAAAACCTGTTTGCAGTCTTTTTGTCGCTGGTATGTCAACTTGGGAGAGAGTACCGCCCCTCCACTGACCCATCTTGTGCATGTGAGGACAGAAGGTCTGGCAGAGGTTCACTCTCCTCCTCCTTCCCTTCATCAGTGACCATCAGCATGGTCATGTCTGCCCTGTCCTGGTGGGGTTTCAGCCTGTTAACATGCAGGATCCTATGAGGATTCCTGGGGGTGCCAAGGTCCACCAAGTAGGTGACCTCACCCTTTTTCTCCAGAATTGGATAGGGCCCAGTCAATTTGGCTTGAGGTGCCCTAGGAGCCATGGGCTCCAAAACCCACACTAGCTGTCCTGGTTGATACTCAGGCCTGGTAGCCTTCTGATCATGCCAGAGCTTCATGAGCTCCTGGCTGGCCTCCAGGTGTCTGCTTGCCTTCTTCATGTACTCAACCATGCGTGACCGCAGGCCCAGCACATAATCTAGCTCATTCTCCTTGGACTCTCTGAGAGGCTTTTCCCAAGACTCTCTCACCAAGCACAATGGGCCTCTTACAGGGTGCCCAAACAGTAACTCAAAGGGCCTGAATCCAACCCCCTTCTGTGGCACCTCTCTGTAGGCAAACAGCAGGCATGGGAGGAGAACATCCCATCTCCTCTTGAGTTTTTCAGACAAACCCATGATCATGCCCTTCAGGGTCTTATTAAATCTTTCCACCAGACCATTGGTCTGTGGATGATAGGGGGTGGTGAACCTATAAGTAACACCACACTCATCCCACTTGGCTGTCAGATAGGCTGACATAAAGGTTGTGCCCCTATCTGAGACCACCTCCTTTGGGAACTCCACTCTGGTGAACACACCAAAGAGGGCCCTAGCCACTGTGGGAGCAGTGACTGTCCGGAGGGGTATTGCCTCAGGGTACCTGGGGGCATGGTCCACAACCACCAAAATGTACCTGTTACCTGAGGCAGTTGGTGGGTCTAGGGGACAAACAATGTCAATCCCCACCCGCTCAAAGGGAGTCCCAACCACTGGCATTGTTATCAAGGGAGCCTTTGGCTTGCCCCCTGTCTTGCCACTGGCTTGGCAGGTGACACAGGAGCTGCAAAACTCTTTGACTTTTTATGACATTTGGGGCCAATAAAAATGGTTAACCAGCCTGTTCCAGTTCTTGGTCTGTCCCAAATGTCCAGCTAAGGGGATATCATGGCTTAACTTAAGCAGGAATTCTCTATACTTCTGGGGGACCACTACTCTCCTGGTGGCCCCTGTTTGAGGGCTCTTGCCTCAGTCTAGAGAACTCCATCCTCCCAGTAAACCTTATGGGTCCCACTGGTATCCCCTTGTTCTTGCCTGGCAGCAGTCTGCCTCAGGCCCTCAAGAGTGGGACACTCTCTTTGTCCCTGGCACAACTCTTCTCTGGTGGGCCCACCTGCCCCTTGCAGTTCTGCCAAGTCAGGCAGAGCTTGCAGGGGAAGTGTCCCTCCCTCAGAGGTCAGATCCGCCCCCTCAGGGTTGGATTCCCCCTGACCCTCTGTATTTGTAGGGGCTGGCAAGCCAGACCCAGTGCCCTTTTTCTTCTTCTTCGAGGCTTGGTCCATTGTTTCAGGGTCCAAGTGTCCATCGCTTCCCTGTTGTGCTGCCTGTGACCTGGTCACAGCACACACCCATTCAGGGAGGTCCAGCATCTGTGCATGGACCCTTCTCTCCACCTCTGACCATTCAGATGCTTCAAGATCATTTCCCAGCAGACACTCTACTGGGAGGGCAGGAGCGACAGCTACCTTCTTAGGGCCAGTCACACCTCCCCATTCCAGACTCACCATGGCCATGGGATGGAGTTTGGTTCTGCTATCTGCATAAGTCACTTGGTGGAAGACACCAGGTAAGACCTGTTCTGGAGAAACCAGCTTCTCTGTGACCATTGTCACACTGGCTCCTGTATCTCTCAGAGCTTCCACCTCAGTCCCATTGACTTTAGGCCTCTGCCTATACCTCTCCATGCTGGGAGGTAATGTGGCCATAGTTGCCATTTCCACCCCACCCACGGATACTAAGGTGACCCTCTGTGTACCCTGATCCCAGCCCTGGGCCAACTTCCACTCCCAACCCTACACTAGCAATCCCCAGGGATTGCCCACCAGTGGGGGGCTTCATGGAGCAGATAGCATCTCCTCTTTTGTGTCCAGGTTGATGACACTCAAAACACTTGCCGGCATTAGCAAGCTCCTGAAACTTTCCTGCTTTAGCAGGATCATAATTCTTTCCCTGATACAATTTCCCCTTAGAAGTGGAATGCCTCGGGCTCCCCCACCCTGAGAAGTTTTTGGGAACTCTTTTGAGGACTCCTAGGGCTTTTTATCATCTTTCCCTTGGTTCTTCCCCTGAGAAGAACCATGTACTCCCTTTTTCTGATCACCCCCTGGGGGTTTCTGATAAAGCCTAGTTTTTAATCAGTCATCTGCTGCCTCCCCCAGCTCTCTGGGGTTGGTCAACTTAGAGTCAACTAGATACTGGCGGAGCTTCTCTTGGACACAATTGGTTAGAAGGTGCTCCCTCATAATCACATTTTAAAGCCCCTTAAAGGTACTTACCTTGTTGCCCTGTATCCAGCCCTCCAGTGCTTTTACTGAAATGTCCACAAAGTCCACCCAGGACTGGGTGCTTGTCTTTTGGGTGTCCCTAAACTTGAGCCTATACTGCTCTGGGGTCAGACCAAACCTTTTAGTCAAGCATCTCTTCATACTGGGGTATGAGTCTGCCTCCTCCCCCCTCAAGGTTAGGAACCTATCCCTCCCAGAGTATGGAGCCAACTCCCAAAGAAGTGAACCCCAGTACTGAGGCTTGACTCTCCTCATCTGGAGGGCCCTCTCAAAGGCCCCCAGCCACTTATCTATATCATCCCCCTCTACATAGGCAGGAACCACCCCCTTGGGTAATCTGGGGCAAAAACCCCCACCCATGGACACCTCAGCTTCTTTGTCGCTGCCACCATCTCTTTTCTCTTCCCTTGCCCACTTTTTCTTTTCTAGGGCCAGCTTCTCTGCCTCCAACGCTATGAATGCTAACTGGGCCTCCAACTCTCTTTCCCTGAGGGACAGGTTCTCTCCTCCTGAAGGGACCCCCTTCCCCCAACTAGCTTTGGGTCTGCCCCTAGTTACTGTATGTAATGAGGACCGGTCCTCCTCATCCTCACTTAGGCTCAGATGCCCTCCCTCCCCTGAGTGGTTGGAGCTAGCATCCTCCCCTACTTCTCCCTCCTCTGGAGCTTCTTCTGAGTCTACCTCTTGGTCCTCAGCCCATGCTGTCAGGGATTTGATCAGGACATGCTTCCTGAGGTCAGTGGTTGCAGGTAACCCTCTTTCAGTACACAACCCCCTAAGCTGGACTACTGCCAGCGTGGGTAGGCTAGCCAGATCAAGCTCCATGGTTCCCTAGTTTTGTGTCAACAAAAATGTTTTGCAAAAATTGGAAACAAGAATTTAGAAAAATCACAAAAATTCAATAATTGAAACTAATCCAAATTAAAAAGAATTTTTTTTTTGCACTAGGACAATTTAAAGGATTTTCAATTTGTTTTACTTAAAACTGTAACGTGATACTGAACACAAGTACAGGATACCACCACTGCTCACCAAAAAAAGTTGGAAAATGGGTTATTGGTAAAGGCAGGTAGGTACCTATAAGTCACCTATATGTCAGGCATTCAAACCCTGAAGGCTGGGTGCAAAGTACCTGTGTGTGAGGGCACCCCTGCACTAGCAGAGGTGGCCCCAAATCATTCAGGATAATTTTCTCAGACTTCGTGAGTGCGGGGACACAATTTTACAGGTGCACTGGACATAGGTCAATACCTATGTCCAGCTTCACAATGGTAACCCCGAATATGGCCATGTAAGGTGTCTAACAACTGGGAATTGTACCCCATTACTGATTCTAGTATTGGTTGTACTGTAGCAGATGTACAATCTCATGCACTCTTGGGACTCCAAAGTGGACCCCCAGTACTGCCATACCAGCCTTCTGAGGTTTTCCAGGCAGCCCCAGCTGCTGCCAACTCACAGACAGGTTTCTGCCCTCCTGTTGCTTAAAAAGCTCAAGCCCAGGAAGGAAGAAAAAAGCATTTCCTTTGGGAAAAGGGTGTTACACCCTCCTTGTTGGAAAATGGGTAATTGGTAAGGGCAGGTAGGTACCTACACTTAGCAATAGGCCACTAACCTCCACTTAGGTCCAGTAAGGTCTCAGTAAATTAAACCCAGCTCAACCCTTGGTAGCTTGGCAACGAGCGTCAAGGCTTAACTTAGGAGACAGAGTGTAAATCATTCAAATATCACAAAACAGTAATTACATAAAACACAGGAATCCAAAACCAATTTATAAAAATAGATTATATTTTTATCTTTAAAATGACGCAGAAATGAATACAATCGAATAAGGGGAAACGGAGATATGAATTTTTAAAGAATTATTGTTTTTTAGCACCTTGAAACAAAAAGCGCCAATCGGCTCATCTGGTTGCACCTCGACCGGGGCAAAGTCAAAGTTTAAGGCCGACCGTGATGGAGCCCTGCTCGGCTACAGGCCGCGGGAGGCCTCGGTTAAAAGTTTACCTTCATACTTAGGGGGTCATTACAACATTGGCGGTAAAAGGTGTTTAGCGCCGTGCAGAAGACCACCAATACACCGCCGCGGCCGCGGAATTCCGCCACAGCTATTATGACCCACATCTCTGAGTCCGCTGAAATTCAGACACCCACACAAGTCCGCCACACCAATGGTCAGTGTTTAACTGGCGAAAACAAAACCTCCACCACCACGCCAACAGAAACACGCCCATGCTATTACGACCCACGAATCCACGCAGCGGTCTCTCAACCGCGGTATTCCATTGGCGGTACACACTGCCGAGCTCAAAATACACACACATCTCCAAAGCACCGCCACATTAGACTATTCCAAATACACACACCTGATACACATACAAACACCACTCCCACACACCCAATACAATATAAAACACACACCCACAAACCCCTACGAGCAAAAATCAGAGACGAAGGCCAGAGAGATAGCACAGATTAGACAATCCCACCACACAGAGGCACACAACACCCTCACCCACACTACTTCCACGCACAAAACACCACACACCACTACTCATCACCACACTCATCAACACATACACCACCCCACACATCACCCACACCACCCCATGTCACACCAAAGACACCCCCGCTTTTCCGACGAGGAGCTCCGGGTCATGGTGGAGGAAATCTTACGGGTAGAGCCACAGCTATTTGGCTCACAGTTGCAGCACACATCCATAGCCAGGAAGATGGAGCTATGGTGCAGAATAGTCGACAGGGTCAGCGCTGTGGGACAGCATCCAAGAAATTGGGAGGACATCAGGAAGAGGTGGAACGACCTACGGGAGAAGGTGTGTTCCGTGGTCTCCAGGCACAACATTGCGGTTCAGCGGACTGGCGGCGGACCCCCACCTCCTCCCCCACAACTAACAACATGGGAGGAGCAAGTCTTGACCATCATGCATCCAGAGGGCCTCGGAGGAGTCGGTGGAGGAATGGACACTGGTAATTCAATTCTTAACTTTCATATCCCCCACCCTACCTGCATGCCATCACACACCCCCACCATCACCCCCTCCCCTATCACTACAACTCCTCACTAATGTAGTAATAACACAAACCACCCATCCCAACACCAAGCCCTGCATGCAAACACAAAGCATGGACACCCATCACTAAAGCATGCCCACTGCACATACCCATAACAACCCCTAACTATCATCATACAAGCCGCCACACAGGAATGCTTGCACTGGGGTACACAGTGAGCCACCAATTGCACACCATGACACACACACATGCAATAATCATACCCTTATGCCCCTGCAGGATCACGAAGGACTGTCTCCACCCCAGATGGTCCAGACAACTCCACTCCACCCACAGAAGAGGCCCACAGTGACGATAGCAACTCTGCCCTACTGGATCCTGATGACCAGCCCTGACCATCGTGGGCCTCGGGACAGTCGGTTCCCCTTGCACAGGCACAGCCCAACACTGACCTTCCACCCTCTGGCAACACCAGCACAGCACCCACCCAGCGGGCCCAAACCTCTGTACCCAGGACAGGTCAGTCAGCGGTGTGTCCACCACTACAGGGAACCCAGGAAAACCCACCACCCCAACAACAACAGGGACCTGGGGGCAGTGGTAGTGGGCACACGGTCCAGGGGACGTAGGCACAGGAACACAGGGGAACTGGGAGGGCTGCTGTGCGACAGGGGGCGGACAGACCAAGGGAACCTACTCTCCACGACGCCCTCTCCTCCATCATGGGAGCATAACACCACTCCCAGGAGACGATGGCGACGGTCCTGGTCAAGTTTAAGGAGACCCAGCGTGTAGGAAGTTGGCTCTGTATGCACTATTTCAAAGTAAGGAATAGTATGCACAGAGTCCAAGGGTTCCCCTTAGAGGTAAGATAGAGGTAAGATAGTGGCAAAAAGAGATAATACTAATGCTCTATTTTGTGGTAGTGTGGTCGAGCAGTAGGCTTATCTAAGGAGTAGTGTTAAGCATTTATTGTACATACACACAGGCAATAAATGAGGAACACACACTCAGAGACAATTCCAGGCCAATAGGTTTTTGTATAGAAAAATATATTTTCTTCGTTTATTTTAAGAACCACAGGTTCAAATTCTACATGTAATATCTCATTTGAAAGGTATTGCAGGTAAGTACTTTAGGAACGTTGAATAATCACAATAGCATATATACTTTTTACACAAAACACATATAGCTATTTCAAAAGTGGACACAGTGCAATTTTCACAGTTCCTAGGGGAGGTAAGTTATTGTTAGTTCTTGCAGGTAAGTAAACCACCTACGGGGTTCAAATTGGGGTCCAAGGTAGCCCACCGTTGGGGGTTCAGAGCAACCCCAAAGTCACCACACCAGCAGCTCAGGGCCGGTCAGGTGCAGAGTTCAAAGTGGTGCCCAAAACACATAGGCTTCAAAGGAGAAGGGGGTGCCCCGGTTCCAGTCTGCCAGCAGGTAAGTACCCGCGTCTTCGGAGGGCAGACCAGGGGGGTTTTGTAGGGCACCGGGGGGGACACAAGTCAGCACAGAAAGTACACCCTCAGCGGCCCTGGGGCGGCCGGGTGCAGTGTGCAAACACGCGTCGGGTTTTCAATAGGTTTCAATGAGAGACCAAGGGGTCTCTTCAGCGATGCAGACAGGCAAGGGGGGGGGCTCCTCGGGGTAGCCACCACTTGGGTAAGGGAGAGGGCCTCCTGGGGGTCACTCCTGCACTGGAGTTTTGATCCTTCAGGTGCTGGGGGCTGCGAGTGCAGGGTCTTTTCCAGCCGTCGGGATTTTAGAGTCAGGCAGTCGCGGTCAGGGGGAGCCTCGGGATTCCCTCTGCAGTCGCTGTGGGGGCTCAGGGGGGACAACTTTGGTTACTCACAGTCTTGGAGTTGCCTGGGGGTCCTCCCTGTAGCGTTGTTTCTCCACCAGTCGAGTCGGGGTCGCCAGGTGCAGTGTTGCAAGTCTCACGCTTCTTGCGGGGATTGCAGGGGTCTTTAAATCTGCTCCTCTGGAAACAAAGTTGCAGTCTTTGTTGAACAGGGCCGCTGTTCTCGGGAGTTTCTTGGTCTCTTGGAAGCAGGGCAGTCCTCTGAGGATTCAGAGGTCGCTGGTCCCGGGGAAAGCGTCGCTGGAGCAGTTTTCTTCTGAAGGAGGGAGACAGGCCGGTAGGACTGGGGCCAAAGCAGTTGGTGTCTCGGTCTTCTCTGCAGGGGTTTTTCAGCTCAGCAGTCCTCTTCTTCGTAAGTTGCAGGAATCTAGTTTCCTAGGTTCTGGGGAGCCCCTAAATACTGAATTTAGGGGTGTGTTTAGGTCTGGGAGGGCAGTAGCCACTGCCTACTGTCCTTGAGGGTGGGTTCACCCTCTTTGTGCCTCCTCCCTGAGGGAAGGGGGGCACATCCCTATTCCTATTGGAGGAATCCTCCTTCTACAAGATGGAGGATTTCTAAAAGTCAGAGTCACCTCAGCTCAGGACACCTTAGGGGCTGTCCTGTCTGGCCAGTGACTCCTCCTTGTTTTTCTCATTATCTCTCCTGGACTTGCCGCCAAAAGTGGGGGCTGTGTCCAGGGGGCGGGCATCTCCACTAGCTGGAGTGCCCTGGGGCATTGTAACATTAAGCTTGAGCCTTTGAAGCTCACTGCTAGGTGTTACAGTTCCTGCAGGGGGGAGGTGTGAAGCACCTTCACCCAGAGCAGGCTTTGTTTCTGTCCTCAGAGAGCACAAAGGCTCTCACCGCATGGGGTCAGAAACTCGTCTCTCAGCAGCAGGCTGGCACAGACCAGTCAGTCCTGCACTGAACAATTGGGTAAAATACAGGGGGCATCTCTATGATGCCCTCTGTGTGCATTTTTTAATAAATCCAACATTGGCATCAGTGTGGGTTTATTATTCTGAGAAGTTTGGTACCAAACTTCCCAGTATTCAGTGTAGCCATTATGGAGCTGTGGGGTTCGTTTTTGACAGACTCCCAGACCATATATTCTTATGGCTACCCTGCACTTACAATGTCTAAGGTTTTGCTTAGACACTGTAGGGGCATAGTACTCATGCACATATGCCCTCACCTGTGGTATAGTGCACCCTGTCTTAGGGCTGTAAGGCCTGCTAGAGGGGTGACTTACCTATGCCACAAGCAGTGTGAGGTTGGCATGGCACCCTGAGGTGAGTGCCATGTCGACTTAGTCATTTTCTCCCCACCTGGCAAGCAGTGTGTCTGTGCTGAGTGAGGGGTCCCTAGGGTGGCATAAGACATGCTGCAGCCCTTAGAGACCTTCCCTGGCATCAGGGCCCTTGGTACCAGGGGTACCAGTTACAAGGGGCTTACCTAGGTGCCAGGGTTGTGTCAATTGTGGAAACAATGGTACATTTTAGGTGAAAGAACACTGGTGCTGGGGCCTGGTTAGCAGGGTCCCAGCACACTTCTCAGTCAAGTCAGCATCAGTATCAGGCAAAAAGTGGGGGGTAACTGCAACAGGGAGCCATTTCTTTACACAGCGCCTGCAGGAGGAACAGTATTTGGGGTTCAGGGAGGAGCTCCGGACCATCAGCTCCGCCTTGGGCACCATCGTAGGGGTGCTGAAGGACATACAGCAGACCTTGAGGGACACCGTGGCACTCCAAGGGGCCCCTGGCACTAGCCAGGACGATGAACTGCCCACCACCTCTGCCGGCGCTAGTGGACAGGACGCCCGCCACAGGACCACCACACCAGCACCCCACCCCCTGCAGATGGACAACCACCACGCAAGCGGGCCCTGAGAACCAGGAAAAGAACAGAGCAAGATGGCAAGACCCCTGACAGGAAATGAGACCACCCTGATTGTCCTCCCACTGTCCCACTTTGTTACCCTGTTCATACTTAAACTGCCCCAGCTCCACTTCCTATGCCCAGATGGGCAGTGTACCTGTGAGACTAATAGACTGGACTCTGCCATGGACATTCCTCCACCATCACCACTCACAATTTTACAACCCCCCTCCATTTTTGAGCACTTCAATAAACACCCTTGAACCACAAAACAATCTGGAGTCAGTCTATGATTTGGTATTATGTATTATCAATGAGAGTGTCAACATGCGTTTCTACTTGTAAAGGCAACATACCTATGTCACACATCACAAGTCCTTGAAGGATGCATGCAGATGACACACGTTGGTAACCACACTTGTGAAACCATAATGGAAAGGAACAACTCAGTTACCAAATAATGCTATTAAATTACACACAGGATAGAGGAAGACGTGTGACAGTGAATGTAATGGGAAAAAAGAACATTTTCTTACCTGTGTGTCACTGGAAATATTGCTGTATGACTGACTCCCTGTTGTCGTTGTCTTCTTCCTCAGCTTCCTCCTCATCACTGTCCACAGGCTCCACAGCTGCCACAACACCGTCATCTGGACCATCCTCCTGCAGAAAAGGCACCTGGCAAGATTGTGAAGCATCGAGCAGGCGATGATGATCTGGCACACCTTCTTCGGTGAGTAGAATAGGGAACCACCTGTCATATGGAGGCACCTGAACCTGGCCTTCAGGAGGCCGAAGGTGCGTTCGATCACCCTCCTAGTCCGCCCATGGGCCTCATTGTACCGTTCCTCTGCCCTGGTCCTGGGATTCCTCACTGGGGTCAATAGCCAGGACAGGTTGGGGTAACCAGAGTCCCCTAATAGCCACACACTGTGCCTCTGGAGTTGACCCATAATATCAGGGATGCTGCTCTTCCGCAGGATGTAGGCGTCATGCACTGAGCCAGGGAACATAGCATTAACCTGGGAGATGTACTGGTCTGCCAAACAGACCATCTGTACTTTCATAGAATGATAACTCTTCCTGTTCCTGTACAGCTGTTCACTCCCGTGGGGGGGGGGGGACCAGAGCTACATGGGTCCCATTAATAGCACCTATGATGTTGGGGATATGTCCAAGGGCATAGAAGTCACCTTTCACCGTAGGCAAATCCTCCACCTCAGGGAAAATGATGTATCTCTTTACGTGTTTCAGCAGGGCAGCCAACACTCTGGACAGCACGTTGGAACACATAGGCTGGGACATCCCTGATGCCATGGCCACTGTTGTCTGAAAAGAGCCACTTGCAAGGAAATGGAGCACTGACAGCACCTGCACGTCAGGGGTGATTCCAGTGGGATGGCGGATTGGTGACATCATGTCTGGCTCCAACTGGGTATATAGTTCCTGGATAGTGGCACCATCAAACCGGTAGTTGACGATCACATGTCGCTCCTCCATTGTCAACAGGTCCACCAGCGGTCGGTACACCAGAGGATTCCGCCATCTTCTCAAATGTCCCAGTTGACAGAGCCTAGGAAGGACAACAGCGACGACCGAGTAAATTTTTAGTGAGGTATGTGCCCACAGTTACACAGAAGACGACACCAAACACAAAACCCTTCCTGCATGTGTGTTGAGTGTAGGCCTAGCTATGTGTGACGCAGAAGTAAATGAAGCCATGTGGGCCCCTGAAATGGTGGCTGCCTGACCTCTACACTGGGACAATGGGATTGTGGGGGCGTTGCACACCGTTGCGGTAGGCGGTCGTAGACCGCGGAGCAATGCTGCATTGGTTAACATCGGACCCTATGGGTCCAAGGAGCCAATAAACAAGTGCACCGGCGGTGATGATACGCACCGCTGTGGACGTCACCGCCGCGGACGTCACCGCCATCTGTTCAATCACTAGATACCTGACCTTCGACAGGAGAGGACCTACACTGCAAGTGCTGCTGTGACCTCGGTCTGGAAGCGACAATGGCTGCTGCGTCTGGGGAAAGGGCCCCTGCCTTCACTGCTCAGGAATTGGAGAAACTAGTAGACGGGGTCCTCCCCCAGTACACGCTACTCTACGGTCCTCCAGACCAACAGGTAAGTACACAGGGAGCACGTTGTATGGGCTAGGCCTGGGTGGAGAGGGCTGGTTGTAAGAGGGAAGGGGGCAGAGTTCAGGGAACATGAATGCATGTGCCAAATGGCAAGGGTAGGGAGGGGGGACACTTACATCTACGGTGCAGTTGGTAATGGCTTCTCTTCTTCCCTAGTGCATGTCATGCAGGTCAGCGCCCACCAGAAGGACATTTGGCGTGCCATCGCCAAGGACGTCCGGACCCTGGGGGCCCACCAGAGACGGGGCACCCACTGCCGGAAGAGATGGGAGGACATTCGCTGCTGCAGCAAGAAGACGGCGGAGGCTCAGCTGGGGATGGCCTCCCAACGTGGGAGGGGTGCCCGTCGCACCATGACCCCCCTGATGTTCCGGATCCTGGCGGTGGCCTACCCTGAGTTGGATGGGCGCTTGAGGGCATCACAGCAGACACAAGGGGGTGAGTACAACCTCATTCTGTGGACTTTGCGCGCAGTGAAGGGGTCTGGGTGGGGGAGGAGGCCTGTGGGTGTACCTAGGCCATGCAGAAATAAGTAGACTAGGCCCCTCTGTAATGCAGGCCATGTGGGACTCTACCCCACCGCATTATAGTGCCAAGTACAGGTATAGATGCCCCTGTGACATCCATGTGTGCAGATGTCCACCATAGCCATGTGTGCCACATCACAGGAATTGCATCTGCAGAGGCCAGGAGCACGGCGTAGTGCAGGGGGCAGCTGTGTCTGTATTGTCCACCAACGGTAGCGGTATGCCATGCACTCAACCTGTTCTTCTTCTGTCTCCCCTCCTTTTTGTGCTTTCCCTGTTCTTTTGTGCATCAGCATCATCAGGCGGAGGTACAGTGGCACCGGAGCACGAGGGAGCTGCATCCCACATGGCCATGGAGGGCCACACCATGGACTTAGAATGCACCAGTGGGACGGAGGGCGAGGGGAGCTTCACGTCGGCCACGGGATCACCAACCAGCGACATGGACTCGTCCGCCGATGTGAGCTCCCTTGTGGTGGCGGCACCATCTGTGCGCCCCACTACTACAGGTACAGCCGTCACCTCCCCTACCAGCACCGCCCTCCCAGCAGCCCCTCATCATTCGCCCCGTGCCCGCTCACCCAGGAGGGTGGGCATCACATTCGCCCCAGGCACCTCAGGCCCTGCCCCAGTCACCCCTGCTGCCCTCAGTGAGGAGGCCATTGACCTCCTCAGGTCACTCACTGTTGGGCAGTCTACCATTGTGAATGCCATCCAGGGTGCAACACAGTAATGCATTCCTGGAGGGCATTAATTCTTGTCAGGCTGCCCTTCAGTGAACCCTGCAATCTCTGGCCTCAGCACTGATGGCAGCCATTGTCCCTGTGTCTAGCCTCCCCCCTCCAACCTCCTCCACCCAGACCGAATCCACTGTACCCCAGCCCATCCCAAGCACACCTACAGACCAGCATGCACACACGTCAACACCCAAAAGTAGCTCTGGCAAACATAGGCACCACACAACCCACAGGCACTCAAACAAGCATCACCCAAATGCAGACACACCAACACACACTGCCTCCACTGTGTCCCCCTCCTCGTCATCTGCATCCTCCCTCCAAGTTTCATCTACACTCTCACCTGCATGCAATACATCTACAGGCACCAGGAATCGCACCTGGACACCCAGCACCACAACCCGCTCACCTGCACTCACCACCTCCACTCACATTTACACATCCCCTGTGTCCTCTCCCAGTGTATCTGTGACGCCCCCACCCAAAGTACACAAACGCCGGCAACCCCACACCCAACATCCATCCACCTCACAAAAGCCTCCAGTACCTGCACCTGCACCCAAAACACCTAAAGTGACACCTCCTACAACCACCTCCTCTTCCTCCACTCCCAGACCCCCGCCAACTACCCATCCCAGTGTTCGTCAGAAACTGTCCCTCTGCAAAATTGACCTTTTTGCCCCCCCCAATTCATCAGTCCCGTTGTAGCGCCTCAGCCAAAAAGCCTCCAGTACCAGTGGTGCCTGTTCAAGGTGTGTGGAGTGCACCGGCCACCAGGGCAGGCAGTGTGACCCGGAGCCAAAGCACTGGCAGCTCTGAAATTGGAAAGTGGCCGACGGGACCCTGTGAAGACTTCTGGAGGCAGAACAACTCACAGGGGCTCCAGGGGGATTGCAGAGGCAGCTGCGACTCCTCCAAAGGTGGGGAAGGGCCAGAGGAAGCCTTCACAGCCTTGTATGAGCATCACGGCGTAGAAGGGCGGCATCCTTCCCGGTGGTCGGAACGCCAGGGCCAGCACCGTCGTTGACGCACATTCGGCGCAAACAGAGTATAAATATGCCCTTTAGTCTTTTTCAGAGATTTTCTTTACCAGGACGAACCAGCAAATCAGGCCGAGTCGCGGTTGAGGCAAGCCGGCTAGAGTTGCCCTGGGGGGTCGGTCCCTCTATGGAGCTTTTTTACAAAAGTTCTCCAAACGTCTCCAAACTTTTGGGGCTTCTCCCAGATGTTCTTTTAAGGTTCTTTTGAGGTCCACAGCTCACCCCAAGGGTCCAGAAGTTCTGAGATGGTCCTTGGGGGGTGCGGACTACAACTCCCAGAATGCAGCTGGCGCAAACTCCTTTTTGGCCACTGGGCAGTGGCCAGCTGGTTGATTTCTTCAGGAGTTGGTGCAGGGGACTCTGGATAGCAATTTTTCACCTGTAGCAAACAGGGAGTCCCTCCTTGAACCAGTTGAAGCCAGGCAAAGTCTTTCTTGTGGTGAAGCCCAAGTGTGCAGCTGGTGCAGTCCTTCTGAGTGCAGGTTCCAGGTGCAGGCCAGGGGTCCAGCAGGGCAGTCCTTCTTCTCCTTTGGTTCTTACTTGTTGGAATCTGATGGGGATCTGAGGTGTGGGTGCAGGTCTGCCAGTTTTATCCTTGCTCCTGGGTGAAAAGCAGGGGGTCCTGGTTCTCCAATCAGGTTCAGGGTCCTTCCCCCTATGATGATCACTTCCTGGGAAGTGTGGAAAAAATCAATCCCAGGAGGCAACAGGAGGCTAAAAATCATAAACACACCCCTCTCCTGCCCTCTATTAATCTAATAAAGGGGGCACCTAGTTGTCTGGGGTTGCAGGATGTGGGGGTGTTGCTGGTTGCTCCAAATGTCCTTCTCTGCCTTTGAAGACCAGTTTGTCAGCCCTCCCCCTTCCTGCCTCACCATCTGCTTAGGGGAGATTCCCTCCCACAGGCACATTACTTTGTGAGAAGCCAGGCCACTTCCCACCTCATCAATGCAGCCTGGCCAGGCTGCTAGAGGCTGGCCAATCAGAGCACAGCAGCAAAAACAATGCAAGGCTGAAATTGGCAACTTTTCAGGTAAAGTTTAAAACTCTTTACCTGAATATGTTATATTAAATCCCACAACTGGAAGTTGTGGGATTTATTATAATTAATTTGATACCAAACTCTTGCATCCATCATTTAAGGAGGCTTTAAAAATTAAAATAAAGTCTCCCCATTCTAGCCCATGAAGGCCATTTACTACAATGAGGGAGAAACGAATTTGGCTGTTTTTACCTCACCAGGGCTTATAAAACTATTTGTATAAGGTCCCTGCTTATAGTTACATGGCACCCAGCCCTAGGGGCACATAGGGCACACCTTAGGGGTGACTTCTATGTAAAAATAAGGTAGGTTAAGACTTTGGAACTACTTTTAATTCCAAAGTCGAATTTGCATATAACTTTAATTTAAAAGCAGCCAGCAAGGCAGGCCTGCTTTTAAAATGACACTGGGCACCTCAGTAGTGCACCTATGGGGGCACTACCTATGCTGTGGTCTCTAAACCTACATGCCCTACCATATACTAGGCACTTATAGGTAGGTTAACTTAGCCAATTATAATTAGCCTAATTTGCATATCCATTTTACACAGAGCACTGGCCCTGGGACTGGTAAGCAGTACCCAGGGCACAACCAAGAGTCAGTAACTACCAGTACCTGTCCAAAAAGTGTGGGGGTGACCAGGGCAAAAAGGAGGACTTTCCTACACTCCTACTTTGGAAATAAGTGTTACAGGCATGGGAAGGGTAGCCTCCCAGAGCCTCTGGAAATGCTTTGAATGGCACAGATGGTGCCCTCCTTGCATAATCCAGTCTACACCAGGTCAGGGACCCCCAGTCCCTGCTCAGGCACAAAACTGGACAAAGGAAAGGGGAGTGACTCCTCCCCTGCCCATTTCCACCCCAGGGGTTGTGCCCAGAGCTCCTACAGTGTCCTTATGTTTTGCCATCGTGGATTCCAAGGTGGTGGGGCACTCTGGGAGCATCTGAGTGGCCAGTGTCAGCAGGTGATGTCAGAGCCCTCCCCTGATACGTGCTTACCTGGTTAGGTTACCAATCCCCCTTTCAGGGCTATTTAGGCTCTCTCCTTCTTCAGATTCAGATTGCAAGACTCCAGCAGGAATCCTGTGCATCCTTTAGTTCATCTTATACTGATGGAACTGCATCTGGACTCTCCTGGAACTCTACAAACTGCAACAAAGAAGCAAAGACGACTTCTGCAACATTGTATCTTCAGCTCCTATCAGCAACTGCAACTGTTTCCAGGTCATGTATCCTCTGAGGACTGCCTGTCTTCATCCTGCACCAGAAGAACTGAAGGAATCTCCCTTGAAGTGAAGGAGTCACTTCCCTGCTTCAGCAGACACCACTCTGCAGCGACGACCAGTGGCCTGGGTTCCCTCTCCTGCTGAAGTGCGTGGATCTAGCAACACGGGTGATAGACTCAAGTTGTCCCAATGGTCCTAAGGTCCAGCTGTCCAACTTTGGTGGAATTAAAAACGTTCCTCCCCACGCAAGGCAGTACCCCGCGCACTCTGTGATTTGCAATTGCCATGGCTTGTGTGCGACCTTCCATGACGTTCTTGATGCACAGCACAGCTCCGGGCCCCAGCACTCCTTCTCCGACGGGGTGGGATCCCTTTGTGTCGTGCTGCATGGGCCTCCATTTGCACCTTCTTTGTCCCCTTGCTGTTGGACTCCTGTGTTCGCTGCCTGGTCTTCTGAGGGCTCTCTGAGTTGCTGAGAGTGCTCTCTGTCTCCCCCTCCTGGGTAGAGTCCACAAGATCCCATCTGGTCCCGGGCAGAGCCATTATCTGCTAACCTCGAGCTTTGCATGTGCCAAAGCTTGTTGGTGGAATCCAGTGGTGGAAACCAGACTGCAACCATCCTTCTGGCGTGGGAAATCTTCTGCACCAACAAGGAACCCGCATCTGTCTTCTTGGGGGCATAATTGACTTTGTCTTCTCACCGGTGGTTTTTCTTTTGAACCATCATCCAGTTAGCTTTTGTTCTCCCTGGACTCTTCAGTGCTTCTTGGACTTGGTCCCCTTCTTCCAGAGGTCTTCAGGTCCAGAAATCCATCATTGGTGTCTTGCAGTCTCTTCTCTTTCTTACATAATCTTCTTTCACGAGTTCTTGTGTTTTCTAGGAACGTTACTGTGATTTACTCCTGTTTTCCTGGGCTCTGGGGTGGGTTCTATTACTTACCTTTTGTGTTTTCTTACACTCCCAGTGCCCCTCTACACACTGCACTTGCCTAGGTGGGAAACTGACTTTCGCATGCCACTATTTCAGTATATGGTTTGTATTCCCCCTAGTCCCATTGCAACCTCTTGTGTTTTTCACTATTTGCACTATTTTCTAACTGGTTTTACAGCTATTTCTACATTCTGGTGTATTTACTGTGTACATTACTTACCTCCTAAGGAAGTATAGTCTCCAAGGTATTTTTTGCATTGTGTCACCAAAAAAAAAGTACCTTTATTTTTGGAACACTGAGTACTTTCTTTCATGTGTGTAAGTAGTGTATGACTACAGTGGTATTGCAAGAGCTTTGCATTTCTCAAGATAGGCCTTGGCTGCTCAGCACCAGCTACCCCTAGACAGCCTGGCTTCTAGACACTGACTGCATTTCACTAATAAGGGATAACTAGACCTGTTGTAAAGTATACGTACCTCTGGTACCCACTACAAATAAGGCCAGCCTCCTACTCCCACCCAACAGACACACCCCAAACACAAGCATACCTCCCAGAAGCACGCACTCACATCATCCACTCCAACACAGCAGGCAACCACTCCCTCAACCTCTAAATCCCGACCCCTTTCTGCGGACCATCCCTGTGTGCCTAAAAATGTTTTTTTGTTTGAAATGGACCTTTCCCTACTCCCTATACCCCATCCCAAAGCCAAGAGCCCCCCACCCACCTCCCACCCCTCCCTTCCACCACAAAGGCCTCCTCTCCCCATACAAACACCCATTCCTCTCCCCCCATGAACAAGCCCATTCTTCCCAAAAAGAAGACCACCTCTCCCAAGCCCAACCCCCTCCCAAATTCAAAGCCCTCACCACCTCCAGATGATCCCATTGGTGCCTGCTCTTTTGGTGCCCCATCCTGTGGCAGTTCCCTGGCAGTTGGGAGTCAGGTTTTGGCACAACACTGCACTTTTGTTGGCCTTGGATTCTTCAGGTCCATTGTTTAATAACTCACAGAGTTATTTTGCTTTGGGTACACATTTGTCCTGCTATTCTTTTTCTACATTAATGTTTTTCCTGAGTGACTTGTGTTGTGTGCCTTCAGTTGTATGTGTTTCAGCCTGCTTGATGATCCATTTGCTGTTATTTGCAGTATCTGACTTTGTGGGCAGGTATATGATGAGTGTATGGTGGGTGTAAATGCAATGGTAGTGTCATGTACCTGTGTATGGTATGTTGTGGTAAGTATTTCATCTTGTGTTGTCCAATGTGAGTATGTGTGGTGTTAGACTCATCTCCTGACAAGGATTATGTATTCATCTGATGTGTGTCAGATTGAGTTTTATTTGTACAGACATGGAGTGGGCTGAATTGTACTAGCTTTGTTTGAATTTGACTGTTCATGCGTCCATTTAGCTGTTTGTACCTTGCAGCTAGTTCATGTAGATGTTTGTCTCATGCAGTTGGAGTTGTATGTGGTTTGTTGACTGGGAGTGGTGTTTGTGTTCCATGCCATATCAATACATATGTGTGTTGTATGTGACGACAGCCCATGGCCTGTGAGGAATGTGAGTGTGAGTGTGAGAGTTGTATTTGTGATGTTTGTACGTTGTAGATGATGTGTGAGACAGTGTTGTGTAGCCTTCACTATCCCTGTGCTTGAGATGTGGGGACGTGTGTTTTGTGTTAGTGTTGCTGTGCAGTGTGAGTGACCTGTCCAAAGGGGGCTTCTTTTGACTGTGAGTGGTACATATTGATGTATGATTTTGACTGTGCACACAATGAAACATGTACTTGGTGCCTGTAGTGTGACCCCCTTATGATGTGGACGAAGGCGCTACAATCTTTCATTGCGGAAATTACAGAGGTAGGTGTGTGCACTTATAGTAGATTGTGCCCATGGCGGCGTGGATTTTGAACTTCATCAATGATCAACAACAGCGGCAGAACGTGCGTGATGGGTTCGGTAGTGGCATCGGACGTGTAAAGCTGCTGAGGCTTGATGGTTGGACCACCATGGTCACATTGACAGTGTGCAACCTCGTAATGTGTTAATTCTGGCTCATGACCGTGACGGTCTTTGCTGCCTGGCTTGCTGTGGAACCATGGTGGTCTTTGCTCCATAGGCCACCATGACTCGTAATACAGCGGTCTGACCACCATCGCCACGGCGGTTCGACTACCCCTGCCGCCATGGCAGTTAACGGACCACCAAACCTCAAAATGAGGCCCTAAGTCATGAAAGGTACCTGTGGCACAGTTAAGGAGTCTCTAAGGGGAATGTTCCACGCAATATAAACAATATTTGGAACACCCATCAATTATGATGTAGGGCAAGGTGAATGGTTGTAGGAGGCTGGACTGGCTTGTAGTGAGTACCAAGGGGTACTTGCACCTTGCACCAGGCCCAGTTATCCCTTATTAGTGTATAGGGTGTCTAGCAGCTTAGGCTGATAGATAATGGTAGCTTAGCAGAGCATCTTAGGCTGAACTAGGAGACGTGTGAAGCTACTACAGTACCACTTAGTGTCATATGCACAATATCATAAGAAAACACAATACACAAGTATACTAAAAATAAAGGTACCTTATTTTTATGACAATATGCCAAAGTATCTTAGAGTGTACCCTCAGTGAGAGGATAGGAAATATACACAAGATATATATACACAATAGCAAAAATATGCAGAATAGTCTTAGAAAACAGTGCAAACAATGTATAGTTACAATAGGATGCAATGGGGAAACATAGGGATAGGGGCAACACAAACCATATACTCCAAAAGTGGAATGCGAACCACGAATGGACCCCAAACCTATGTGACCTTGTAGAGGGTCGCTGGGACTATTAGAAAATAGTGAGAGTTAGAAAAATAACCCTCCCCAAGACCCTGAAAAGTGAGTGCAAAGTGCACTAAAGTTCCCCTAAGGATAAAGAAGTCGTGTTAGAGGAATAATGCAGGAAAGACACAAACCAACAATGCAACAATGCTGGATTTCCAATCTGGAGTACCTGTGGAACAAGGGGACCAAGTCCAAAAGTCACAAGCAAGTCGGAGATGGGCAGATGCCCAGGAAATGCCAGCTGCGGGTGCAAAGAAGCTTCTACTGAACAGAAGAAGCTGCGATGTCTGCAGGAACGCAAAGGGCTAGAGACTCCCCCTTTGGAGGACGGATCCTTCTTGCCTTGTAGAGTTGTGCAGAAGTGTTTTCCCGCCAAAAGAACGCCAACAAGCCTTGCTAGCTGCAAATTGTGTGGTTAGAGTTTTTGGATGCTGCTGTTTCCCAGGAGGGACCAGGAGGTCGCAAATTGGACCAGGAAGTAGAGGGGACATCGAGCAAGACAAGGAGCCCTCTCAGCAGCAGGTAGCACCCGGAGAAGTGCCAGAAACAGGCACTACAAGGATGTGTGAAACGGTGCTCACCCGAAGTCGCACAAAGAAGTCCCACGTCGCCGGAGAACAACTTAGGAGGTCGTGCAATGCAGGTTAGAGTGCCGTGGACCCAGGCTGGACTGTGCACAAAGGATTTCCACCGGAAGTGCACGGAGCCTGGAGTAGCTGCAAAAGTTGCGGTTCCCAGCAATGCAGTCTAGCGAGGTGAGGCAAGGACTTACCTCCACCAAACTTGGACTGAAGAGTCACTGGACTGTGGGAGTCACTTGGACAGAGTTGCTGGATTCGAGGGACCTCGCTCGTCGTGCTGAGAGGAGACCCAATGGACCGGTAATGCAGCTTTTTGGTGCCTGCGGTTGCAGGGGGAAGATTCCGTCGACCGACGGGAGATTTCTTTGGAGCTTCTAGTGCAGAGAGGCGGCAGACTACCCCCACAGCATGCACCACCAGGAAAACAGTCGAGAAGGCGGCAGGATCAGCGTTACAGAGTTGCAGTAGTCGTCTTAGCTACTATGTTGCAGTTTTGCAGGCTTCCAGCGCGGTCAGCAGTCGATTCCTTGGCAGAAGGTGAAGAGAGAGATGCAGAGGAACTCGTATGAGCTCTTGCATTCGTTATCTAAAGTTTCCCCAGAGACAGAGACCCTAAATAGCCAGAAAAGAGGGTTTGGCTACTTAGGAGAGAGGATAGGCTAGCAACACCTGGAGGAGCCTATCAGAAGGAGTCTCTGACGTCACCTGGTGGCACTGGCCACTCAGAGCAGTCCAGTGGGCCAGCAGCACCTCTGTTTCCAAGATGGCAGAGGTCTGGAGCACACTGGAGGAGCTCTGGACACCTCCCAGGGGAGGTGCAGGTCAGGGGAGTGGTCACTCCCCTTTCCTTTGTCCAGTTTCGCACCAGAGCAGGGCTAAGGGGTCCCCTGAACCGGTGTAGACTGGCTTATGCAGAATTGGGCACATCTGTGCCCAAGAAAGCATTTCCAGAGGCTGGGGGAGGCTACTCCTCCCCTGCCTTCACACCATTTTCCAAAGGGAGAGGGTGTGACACCCTCTCTCAGAGGAAGTTCTTTGTTCTGCCATCCTGGGCCAGGCCTGGCTGGACCCCAGGAGGGCAGATGCCTGTCTGAGGGGTTGGCAGCAGCAGCAGCTGCAGTGAAACCCCAGGAAGGGCAGTTTGGCAGTACCAGGGTCTGTGCTACAGACCACTGGGATCATGGAATTGTGCCAACTATGCCAGGATGGCATAGAGGGGGCAATTCCATGATCATAGACATGTTACATGGCCATATTCGGAGTTACCATTGTGAAGCTACATATAGGTAGTGACCTATATGTATTGCACGCGTGTAATGGTGTCCCCGCACTCACAAAGTCAGGGAAATTGGCCCTGAACAATGTGGGGGCACCTTGGCTAGTGCCAGGGTGCCCTCACACTAAGTAACTTTGCACCTAACCTTTACCAGGTAAAGGTTAGACATATAGGTGACTTATAAGTTACTTAAGTGCAGTGTAAAATGGCTGTGAAATAACGTGGACGTTATTTCACTCAGGCTGCAGTGGCAGGCCTGTGTAAGAATTGTCAGAGCTCCCTATGGGTGGCAAAAGAAATGCTGCAGCCCATAGAGATCTCCTGGAACCCCAATACCCTGGGTACCTCAGTACCATATACTAGGGAATTATAAGGGTGTTCCAGTAAGCCAATGTAAATTGGTAAAAATGGTCACTAGCCTGTTAGTGACAATTTGGAAAGAAATGAGAGAGCATAACCACTGAGGTTCTGATTAGCAGAACCTCAGTGAGACAGTTAGTCACTACACAGGTAACACATTCAGGCACACTTATGAGCACTGGGGCCCTGGGTTACCAGGGTCCCAGTGACACATACAACTAAAACAACATATATACAGTGAAAAATGGGGGTAACATGCCAGGCAAGATGGTACTTTCCTACCCACCCCCCCCCAAACAAAGGACAATAAGACTAGCCATGACCTGATGAGTCTTCATTGTCTAAGTGGAAATATCTGGAGAGTCCATCTGCATTGGAGTGGCTACTCCCAGGTCTATGTTCCACTGTATAGTCCATTCCCTGTAGGGATATGGACCACCTCAACAATTTAGGATTTTCACTTTTCACTTTTCATTTGTTTTAGCCAAAGTAGAGGTTTGTGGTCTGTCTGAACAATGAAGTGAGTGCCAAACAGGTATGGCCTCAACTTCTTCAGAGCCCAGACCACAGCAAAGGCCTCCCTCTCTATGGCAGACCAACGCTTTTCTCTAGGGGTCAACCTCCTACTAATAAAAGCAACAGGTTGATCCTGGCCCTCAGAATTAAGTTGTGATAGGACTGCCCCTACTCCTAATTCAGATGCATCAGTTTGGACATATAATTTTTTAGAGTAACAAGGGCTTTTCAGGACAGGTGCAGAGCACATGGCCTGCTTCAGCTCCTCAAAAGCTTTCTGACAGTTTGCTGTCCATAATACCTTTTTAGTTATTTTCTTGGATGTGAGGTCGTTAAGAGGGGCTGCAATGGAGCCATAGTTCTTAATGAACCTCCTGTAATACCCAGTGAGGCCTAGGAAGGCTCTCACATGGGTCTGAGTGGTAGGGGGAACACAATCAATAATTGTTTGGATTTTCCCCTGAAGTGGTGCAATCTGTTCCCCACCAACAAGGTGTCCCAGATAAACCACCTTCCCCTGCCCTATCTGGCACTTTGAAGCCTTGATAGTGAGGCCTGCCTTCTGCAGGGCCTCCAAAACTTTCCATAGGTGGACCAGGTGATCATCCCAGCTGGAGCTAAAGACAGCTATATCGTCCAAATATGCTGCACTGAAAGCTTCCAGCCCTTGCAGGACTGTGTTCACCAACCTTTGAAAAGTGGCAGGTGCATTTTTCAAACCAAAAGGCATTAGAGTAAACTGGTAATGTCCTCCAATGGTTGAAAATGCAGTTTTAGGTTTAGCATCTTCTGACAATTTGATCTGCCAATACCCTGCAGTCAAATCAAAAGTGCTTAGATACTTGGCAGATGCCAGTGTATCTATGAGCTCATCTGCCCTGGGTATAGGGTGAGCATCAGTTTTGGTTACCAAGTTGAGACCTCTATAGTCTACACAAAACCGCATTTCCTTCTTTCCATCTTTGGAATGGGGTTTTGGTACAAGTACCACAGGAGAAGCCCATGGACTTTCAGAGTGCTCAACCACTCCTAGTTCTAACATTTTCTGCACCTCTTGCTTTATGCAGTCCCTGACATGGTCAGGCTGCCTATAGATCTTACTTTTGACAGGTAAACTGTCTCCAGTATCTATAGTGTGCTCACACCAAGAAGTGGTACCTGGCACAGTAGAGAAGAGTTCAGAGAATTGATCTAGGAGATTTATGCAATGGTCTTTCTGCTCAGCAGTAAGACAATCAGCCAAAAGTACACCTTCCACAAGAGCATCTTGTTCTGTGGAAGAGAAGAGATCAGGTAGAGGATCACTGTCTTCTTCCTGTCCCTCATCAGTTGCCATGAGCAGGGTGAGATCAGCCCTGTCATAGTAGGGTTTCAGGCGGTTGACATGGAGCACCCTAAGGGGACTCCTGGCAGTGCCTAAGTCAACTAAATAGGTGACTTCTCCCTTCTTTTCAACAATTGTGTGGGGTCCACTCCATTTATCTTGGAGTGCTCTTGGGGCCACAGGCTCCAAGACCCACACTTTCTGCCCTGGTTGGTACTGAACCAAAACAGCCTTCTGATCATGCCATTGCTTCTGGAGCTCTTGGCTGGCCTGAAGGTTTTTGCTGGCCTTTTTCATGTACTCAGCCATCCTTGATCTGAGGCCAAGTACATAATCCACAATATCCTGCTTAGGAGCTTTTAAAGGTTGTTCCCAACCCTCCTTTACAAGTGTGAGTGGACCCCTAACAGGGTGTCCAAAAAGAAGTTCAAAGGGGCTGAAGCCCACTCCTTTCTGGGGTACCTCCCTGTAGGCAAAAAGGAGGCATGGTAGAAGGATATCCCATCTCCTGGGGAGTTTTTCAGGGAGACCCATAATCATGCCTTTGAGAGTTTTATTAAATCTCTCCACCAGTCCATTTGTTTGTGGATGATAGGGTGTAGTGAACTTGTAAGTTACACCACACTCCTTCCACATGGCCTTTAAGTATGCAGACATGAAATTGCTTCCCCTGTCTGATACTACTTCCTTTGGGAAGCCCACTCTGGAAAATATTCCCAGGAGGGCCTTTGCCACTGCAGGTGCTGTAGTGGTCCTTAAAGGAATTGCTTCAGGGTATCTTGTGGCATGGTCCACTACCACCAAGATAAACCTATTGCCTGAAGCAGTAGGAGGGTCAAGGGGGCCAACTATGTCAACCCCTACCCTTTCAAAGGGAACCCCAACCACAGGCAGTGGAATAAGGGGTGCCTTTGGGGTGCCACCTGTCTTGCCACTGGCTTGACAGGTTTCACAGGACTTACAAAAATCTTTTGTGTCCTCAGACATTCTAGGCCAATGAAACAAGGGAACAAGTCTGTCCCAAGTTTTCATTTGTCCCAGATGCCCAGCTAGGGGAATGTCGTGTGCAAGAGTTAGGAGGAACTTTCTGTACTCCTGAGGAATCACTAATCTCCTGGCAGCTCCAGGTTTAGGATCCCTATGCTCAGTGTACAAGAGGTTGTCCTCCCAGTAAACTCTGTGAGAGTCACTGACATCCCCATTAGCCTGTTTGACAGCTTGCTGTCTTAGACCCTCTAATGTGGGACAGGTTTGCTGTGCCACACTCAGCTCCTCCCTGGCAGGCCCCCCTTCACCCAAAAGCTCAGCAGTGTCTGCTTCCAGCTCCTCTAGTGTAGGTTCTGCACAGGGAGGGAATTCTTCTTCCTCAGAAGTTGAATCCACTGTAGAGGGAGGGATAGTAGGAAGTGGTTTGCTTCTACTAGCCCTAGCTTTAGGGAGCACTTGGTCCATTGTTCTAGGATCCAAGCTTCCCTGTCCTTTTTGCTTTTTGGCCTGAGCCCTTGTCAAAGCAAAAATATGCCCTGGGATGCCCAGCATTGCTGCATGGGCCTCCAACTCCACATCTGACCAAGCTGATGTCTCCAAATCATTTCCTAGTAGACAGTCTACAGGTAAATCTGTGGCTACCACAACTTTCTTTGGACCAGTAACACCCCCCCAGTTGAGATTAACAACAGCCATGGGGTGGCTAAGTGTGTTGTTGTGAGCATCGGTTACTTGGTACTGGTGACCAAGTAGTTGTTGTTCAGGGTGGACAGTTTCTCTATGACCATAGTCACACTGGCTCCAGTGTCCCTGTAGGCCTGAACCTCAACAACATTTATTAGGGGTAGCTGCTTGTACTTATCCATATTAAGGGGACAAGCAACTAAGGTGGCTAAATCAATAGCCCCCTCAGAGACTAACACAGCCTCTGTGGCCTCCCTAACAAGGCCAACCCCAACTAAGTTACCAATAGTGAGCCCAGCTACTCCCTTGGATTGGCTATTAGTAGGTTTGCTCCCACCACCACTGCTATTAGTAGGGACACTAGGGGTAGCAGTAGGGTATGTAGTTGTAGGAGGCTTGGTGCTTTTCTTTGGACAACTGGGATCTGTTGTCCAATGGCCTTTTACTTTACATAAATAGCACCATGGTTTCTTTTCTTTGTTTTGATTAAAGGAGGATTTGGACCCACCACCCCCACCAGAGTGTTTTTGTGGCCCTGATGAAGACTCATTTTTAGATGTGTCCCCACCCTTGTCAGAAGACTTACCATCCTTCCTTTTGTTGCCATCTTTGTCACCCCCTGTATGAACTTTTCTGTTCACCCTTGTTCTGACCCATTTGTCTGCCTTCTTTCCCAATTCTTGGGGAGAGGTCAGATCAGAGTCCACCAAGTACTGGTGCAACAAATCAGACACACAATTATTAAGAATATGCTCTCTCAGGATCAAGTTATACAGGCTGTCATAATCAGTAACTTTACTGCCATGTAACCACCCCTCCAAGGCCTTCACTGAATGGTCAATGAAATCAACCCAGTCTTGTGAAGACTCCTTTTTGGTCTCTCTGAACTTTATCCTGTATTGTTCAGTGGTTAAGCCATAACCATCCAGGAGTGCATTCTTAAGTACTGTAAAATTATTGGCATCACTTTCTTTCAAAGTAAGGAGCCTATCCCTACCTTTTCCACTAAATGATAGCCATAGGATTACAGCCCACTGCCTTTGAGGGACATCCTGTACAACACAGGCCCTCTCAAGTGCAGCAAACCACTTGTTAATGTCATCCCCCTCCTTATAAGGGGGAACTATCTTGTGCAGATTCCTGGAATCATGCTCTTTTGCAGGATGACTATGGGGAATACTGCTGCTGCCACCATGGGTTTCTAAACCCAACTTCTGTCTTTCCTTCTCTAATTCTAAAGACTGTCTATCCAAATCCAGCTGTTGCTTTTGCTAAGCTTCAGTCTGGTTTGTTCCACCCTCAACTTATTGAGTTCCCTTTCTAACAATCTGTCATCAGGGTTGGTGGGAGGGACATTTCTAGATACAGAGGTATGATGGGAATGAACAGAAGGAGACCTGTCCCTTACAGAGGGCACCCTAACAGCTTGGCTAACAGAAACATCAGTACCACTGTGGTGTGAATAAATGCTTTTGCTATGATGTGAGACAACACTATTTGTATGGTGTGGCTCTTCATCATTACCAACTATGCTAGACTGTCTTGTAATGGGAAGGCTAAGAAGTTTCTTTCCTGAACCTTTACCTGGGGGAGTCCCTGGATCAGATTGAGAACCATTAGCTACTTTTTCAACAGATGGGGCACTTTTAGCCTTATCTTGTTCTCTAAGCATGTTAAGTAACAGTTCCAAGGAAGGATTCTTCCCTACAATCAAACCTCTCTCTATGCAGAGACTCCTTGCTCCTTTCCAGCTAAGGTGATCATATGCAAGTTTGGACAGATCAATATTTTGGCCTGTGCCAGACATTTTTAGAGAGAGTTAAAGTGATAGAAAAAGAGAAAAAAGTTTGTCAGAGCTTTTAGAAAGACAGAGAAAAAAAACTTTTTAGAACTTTTTAGAAAGTTTAGAAGTACTTTTCAGCACTTAGAAAAGAGTGAAAAGAGGAAATGCAAAACTTTTTGGTTATGTGTATATACACTGATCTTGTTTTGTATATTTTTCTCTTATGAAAAGTATAATGACAAGAGTGGTAAGTAGTCTCAAAGCACTTATCCCACCGCTGCACAACCAATGTAGGAGGCTGGACTGGCTTGTAGTGAGTACCAAGGGGTACTTGCACCTTGCACCAGGCCCAGTTATCCCTTATTAGTGTATAGGGTGTCTAGCAGCTTAGGCTGATAGATAATGGTAGCTTAGCAGAGCAGCTTAGGCTGAACTAGGAGACGTGTGAAGCTACTACAGTACCACTTAGTGTCATATGCACAATATCATAAGAAAACACAATACACAAGTATACTAAAAATAAAGGTACTTTATTTTTATGACAATATGCCAAAGTATCTTAGAGTGTACCCTCAGTGAGAGGATAGGAAATATACACAAGATATATATACACAATAGCAAAAATATGCAGTATAGTCTTAGAAAACAGTGCAAACAATGTATAGTTACAATAGGATGCAATGGGGAAACATAGGGATAGGGGCAACACAAACCATATACTCCAAAAGTGGAATGCGAACCACGAATGGACCCCAAACCTATGTGACCTTGTAGAGGGTCGCTGGGACTATTAGAAAATAGTGAGAGTTAGAAAAATAACCCTCCCCAAGACCCTGAAAAGTGAGTGCAAAGTGCACTAAAGTTCCCCTAAGGATAAAGAAGTCGTGTTAGAGGAATAATGCAGGAAAGACACAAACCAACAATGCAACAACGCTGGATTTCCAATCTGGAGTACCTGTGGAACAAGGGGACCAAGTCCAAAAGTCACAAGCAAGTCGGAGATGGGCAGATGCCCAGGAAATGCCAGCTGCGGGTGCAAAGAAGCTTCTACTGAACAGAGATAGGCTGCAGTTTCTGCAGGAACACAAAAGGCTAGAGACTCCCCCTTTGGAGGACTGATCCCACTCGCCTTTTAGAGTCGTGCAGAAGTGTTTTCCCGCCGAAAGAACACCAACAAGCCTTGCTAGCTGCAAATCGTGCGGTTAGCGTTTTTGGATGCTGCTGTGGCCCAGGAGGGACCAGGAAGTGGCAAATTGGACCAGGAGGTAGAGGGGACGTCGAGTAAGACAAGGAGCCCTCTTAGCAGCAGGTAGCACCCGGAGAAGTGCCAGAAACAGGCACTACAAGG
The DNA here is from genome assembly GCF_031143425.1 of Pleurodeles waltl. Classification (NCBI taxonomy): domain Eukaryota; kingdom Metazoa; phylum Chordata; class Amphibia; order Caudata; family Salamandridae; genus Pleurodeles; species Pleurodeles waltl. The sequence goes on along the minus strand of NC_090443.1, from coordinate 235,445,929 downwards.
ATGCGTGAAACGGTGCTCACCCAAAGTCGCACAAAGAAGTCCCACGTCGCCAGAGAACAACTTAGGAGGTCGTGCAATGCAGGTTAGAGTGCCGTGGACCCAGGCTGGACCGTGCACAAAGGATTTCCGCTGGAAGTGCACGGAGGCCGGAGTAGCTGCAAAAGTTGCGGTTCCCAGCAATGCAGTCTAGCGAGGTGAGGCAAGGACTTACCTCCACCAAACTTGGACTGAAGAGTCACTGGACTGTGGGAGTCACTTGGACAGAGTTGCTGGATTCGAGGGACCTCGCTCGTCATGCTGAGAGGAGACCCAAGGGACCGGTAATGCAGCTTTTTGGTGCCTGCGGTTGCAGGGGGAAGATTCCGTCGACCCACGGGAGATTTCTTTGGAGCTTCTAGTGCAGAGAGGAGGCAGACTACCCCCACAGCATGCACCACAAGGAAAACAGTCGAGAAGGCGGCAGGATCAGCGTTACAGAGTTGCAGTAGTCGTCTTAGCTACTATGTTGCAGTTTTGCAGGCTTCCAGCGCGGTCAGCAGTCGATTCCTTGGCAGAAGGTGAAGAGAGAGATGCAGAGGAACTCGGATGAGCTCTTGCATTCGTTATCTAAAGTTTCCCCAGAGACCCTAAATAGCCAGAAAAGAGGGTTTGGCTACTTAGGAGAGAGGATAGGCTAGCAACACCTGGAGGAGCCTATCAGAAGGAGTCTCTGACGTCACCTGGTGGCACTGGCCACTCAGAGCAGTCCAGTGTGCCAGCAGCACCTCTGTTTCCAAGATGGCAGAGGTCTGGAGCACACTGGAGGAGCTCTGGACACCTCCCAGGGGAGGTGCAGGTCAGGGGAGTGGTCACTCCCCTTTCTTTTGTCCAGTTTCGCGCCAGAGCAGGGCTAAGGGGTCCCCTGAACCGGTGTAGACTGGCTTATGCAGAATTGGGCACATCTGTGCCCAAGAAAGCATTTCCAGAGGCTGGGGGAGGCTACTCCTCCCCTGCCTTCACACCATTTTCCAAAGGGAGAGGGTGTGACACCCTCTCTCAGAGGAAGTTCTTTGTTCTGCCATCCTGGGCCAGGCCTGGCTGGACCCCAGGAGGGCAGATGCCTGTCTGAGGGGTTGGCAGCATCAGCAGCTGCAGTGAAACCCCAGGAAGGGCAGTTTGGCAGTACCAGGGTCTGTGCTACAGACCACTGGGATCATGGGATTGTGCCAACTATGCCAGGATGGCATAGAGGGGGCAATTCCATGATCATAGACATGTTACATGGCCATATTCGGAGTTACCATTGTGAAGCTACATATAGGTAGTGACCTATATGTAGTGCACGCGTGTAATGGTGTCCCCGCACTCACAAAGTCAGGGAAATTGGCCCTGAACAATGTGGGGGCACCTTGGCTAGTGCCAGGGTGCCCTCACACTAAGTAACTTTGCACCTAACCTTTACGAGGTAAAGGTTAGACATATTGGTGACTTATAAGTTACTTAAGTGCAGTGTAAAATGGCTGTGAAATAACGTGGACGTTATTTCACTCAGGCTGCAGTGGCAGGCCTGTGTAAGAATTGTCAGAGCTCCCTATGGGTGGCAAAAGAAATGCTGCAGCCCATAGGGATCTCCTGGAACCCCAATACCCTGGGTACCTCAGTACCATATACTAGGGAATTATAAGGGTGTTCCAGTAAGCCAATGTAAATTGGTAAAAATGGTCACTAGCCTGTTAGTGACAATTTGGAAAGAAATGAGAGAGCATAACCACTGAGGTTCTGATTAGCAGAGCCTCAGTGAGACAGTTAGTCACTACACAGGTAACACATTCAGGCACACTTATGAGCACTGGGGCCCTGGGTTACCAGGGTCCCAGTGACACATACAACTAAAACAACATATATACAGTGAAAAATGGGGGTAACATGCCAGGCAAGATGGTACTTTCCTACAATGGTCTAATACCAAACCATTATAAATGGCACTAAAATGCTTAACTCAAGCCTCATAAGAATATGACAGGACAACAAGCCCTCTCCTGATTGAGAAAAAGTGGCAGATCAATAATTGCCCAAAATACAGAACTGTTAAATAGACATCCAGACAGAAGGAGCAGTGTGAGAAACTGGGTGCGTGGGTGAAGGGTTAATGACCCTTTCTCAAGCAAGAGCCACAATTTGTGTCTGGGAGAAGCACAAAAGTCACTGTATTTAACTCTGCCTAATCTTTTGGTACCTTGGCACAAAAGCAGTCACGCTTACCATAGAGGCAATGTGTAAAGTATTTATGCAGCGCCCAAACACTAATAACGTGAAAACATGGCACATGAAAAATCTCACACCAATTTAGTGAAATAGAGTGGAACTGAATAAATTATTTGTTATCCAAATGACAACATTCCAATCAGTAGAGGAGTAGTTAAGGAATTTCAAAGCTTTAAAGTAAGTATAGCATCTAAAGCACAAAACACCACTCACAATTATCTGGTCATGTGAGACCGGGTGTAAGTCACAAGTTCAGGCCAACCACAATGAGGCACAGTCTGCATACAGAGACCAGTTAGTCTACCTGAGAAAGTTTTCTTTTGAAGTCCAGCATGAAGACTCCAGTTCATAGTGGAGGTAGCCATGAGTTGCAGGGAGAATGTCTCAGATGCTCGTCGCTTTAGGGCGAAGATCCTATCAGGTGTTGTGGATGACCGTTGCTGGAGTTTCACGTTGGCGGTCATTGCGGGCTGTAGCACGAAGAGCAGATCTTATGTTGCTGGTCATCGCTGGCAGTCACTGTAGCGCAAAACGTTTGGTTCATGGACGTTTTGCATTGGTGGTTGGAGAGGGCAGCAAGATCTTGACATAAGCTGGCCTGTTTATGGGCACAAAGCCAAAAACTTCAGGATTTCTCCTTTACTTTCAGGAGGAGCTAAACTGATGCCACGCTAGGTGTCCAGGATCTGAGAGGCTCCTCCTGAGAATCATGAACTCACTCTAACAGAGGCCAGCAGGGCTCAGGCAGGTCTAGTTGCAGGTCTGGTGCATCAGGCCATCTGGACAGATGCAGAGAGGTCTCTGGAGCTTGTTGTGTTCCTATAGCTCAGTACAGGAGACCAGCTAACTAGCCCTTGGAGTCACTCAGGTAGCCTGGAATGAAGGGACCAGGTCCAGATTTTGTCTCAAAATTAAGGGCAGGCCTCAAGCAACAAGGCAATCCTCTGTCAGCAAGGTAGTTCTTCATCTATAGCATCCACAGGTCCAGAAGTGTACTGGGGAGTATGTCTGAGAGCCCACTTTTTATACCTCGTGCCCTCTTGGAAGTGGAAGAAACTTAAAGAGTTTTCACACTACAGAAGTGTTTGGAGTTTTCTGCCTATCTGTCCTGACCTAAGTCTGTCTGCAAGCACACTATGCAGTGTGAACTCTTGTGTGAGAGCGGAAGTACTGTCTTTGAAGTGCAAGTAGGGCTTTGCACAGCTGTGCCCCCCATCTTGCCTTGGATGTCCAATCCTTCCAACACGCTGGCTCTCTTTCATGTGGCTGTCTGGGAGGAATCCCCAAAGGCTAACTACACCAAGTCACGTGACCCAGAAAACAGGCTGTAGGCACCAAATGGTTAGGGCAAAAAAATGAAAACTTTCTCAAAGTCACATTTTCAGAATTGTGACTTAAAATCTGACTTTACCATTAAAGAGGGTTTTAAATTGAAATTCTTCAGACAACAAAATTATGGCCCTCATTACAACATTGGTGGTAAATGCCGCTTATCGCCGTACAGAAGACCGCCAACACACCGCCGCGGAATTCCACGCACAGGTATTACGACCCACAACTCGGAATCCGCCAAAATCTAGACACCCACACAAAACCTCCACCGTCACGCCAACAGGAATGCGCCCACACTATCACGACCCATGAATCCACGCGGCGGTCTTTCAACCGCGGTATTCCATTGGCGGTACACCGCCATGCTCAAAATATACACATCTACAAAACACTACCACATTGGACAATTCCAAATACACACACCTGATACAATATAAAACACACACCCACATTACCCACAAACCAAAAATTATGACGAAGGCCAGAGAGACAGCACAGCAAAGACAACACCAGCATACAGAGGCACACAACACCATCACACATCCACGCACAAAAACACCACAAACCCCTAAACATCACCCCACACATCACAACACACACCACCTCAGACATCACCCACACCACCACATGGCACTGCAAAGACACCCGAGGTTTTCTGAGGAGGAGCTCAGGGCCATGGTGGAGGAAATCATCCGGGTAGAGCCACAGGTATTCGGATCACAGGTGCAGCACACCACCATAGCTCGGAAGATGGAGCTATGGCGCAGAATCGTGGACAGGGTCAACGCAGTGGGACAGCATCCAAGAACACAGGATGACATCAGGAAGAGGTGGAATGACTGTAGGAAAGTACCATCTTGCCTGGCATGTTACCCCCATATTTCACTGTATATATGTTGTTTTAGTGTATGTGTCACTGGGACCCTGCCAGCCAGGGCCCCAGTGCTCATAAGTGTGCCCTGTATATGTTCCCTGTGTGATGACTAACTGTCTCACTGAGGCTCTGCTAACCAGAACCTCAGTGGTTATGCTCTCTCTGCTTTCCAAATTGTCACTAACAGGCTAGTGACCAATTTCACCAATTCACATTGGCATACTGGAACACCCTTATAATTCCCTAGTATATGGTACGGAGGTACCCAGGGTATTGGGGTTCCAGGAGATCCCTATGGGCTGCAGCATTTCTTTTGCCACCCATAGGGAGCTCTGACAATTCTTACACAGGCCTGCCAGTGCAGCCTGAGTGAAATAACGTCCACGTTATTTCGCAGCCATTTACCACTGCACTTAAGTAACTTATAAGTCACCTATATGTCTAACCTTCACCTGGTGAAGGTTGGGTGCAAAGTTACTTAGTATGTGGGCACCCTGGTACTAGCCAAGGTGCCCCCACATTGTTCAGGGCAAATTCCCCAGACTTTGTGAGTGCGGGGAGACCATTTCACACGTGCACTATACATAGGTCACTACCTATGTATAGCGTCACAATGGTAACTCCGAACATGGCCATGTAACATGTCTAAGATCATGGAATTGTCATCCCAATGCCATTCAGGCATTGGGGAGACAATTCCATGATCCCCCGGGTCTCTAGCACAGAACCTGGGTACTGCCAAACTGCCTTTTCAGGGTTTGCACTGCAGCTGCTGCTGCTGCCAATCCCTCAGACAGGTTTCTGCCCCCCTGGGGTCCAGGCAGCCCTGGCCCAGGAAGGCAGAACAAAGGATTTCCTCTGAAAGAGGGTGTGACACCCTCTCCCTTTGGAAATAGGTGTGAAGGCTGGGGAGGAGTAGCCTCCCCCAGCCTCTAGAGATGCTTTGATGGTCACAGATGGTGCCCATCTCTGCATAAGCCAGTCTACGCCGGTTTAGGGATCCCCCAGCCCTGCTCTGGCGCGAAACTGGACAAAGGAAAGGGGAGTGACCACTCCCCTGACCTGCACCTCCCAGGGGAGGTGCCCAGAGCTCCTCCAGTGTGCCCCAGACCTCTGCCATCTTGGAAACAGAGGTGTTGCTGGCACACTGGACTGCTCTGAGTGGCCAGTGCCATCAGGTGACGTCAGAGACTCCTTCTGATAGGCTCTTACCTTTCTTACTAGCCTATCCTCCTTCCTAGGTAGCCAAACCTCCTTTTCTGGCTATTTAGGGTCTCTGCTTTGGGGAATTCTTCAGATACCGAATGCAAGAGCTCACCAGAGTTCCTCTGCATCTCCCTCTTCACCTTCTGCCAAAGGATCGACCGCTGACTGCTCAGGACGCCTGCAAAACCGCAACAAAGTAGGAAAGACGACTACTAGCAACCTTGTATCGCTCATCCTGCCGGCTTCTCGACTGTTTCCTGGTGGTGCATGCTCTGGGGGTAGCCTGCCTCCTTCTTGCACCAGGAGCTCTGAAGAAATCTCCTGTGGGTCGACGGAATCTTCCCCCTGCAACCGCAGGCAACAAAAGACTGCATCACTGGTCCTCTGGATCCCCTCTCAGCACGACGAGCTTGGTCCCTGGAACTCAGCAACTCTGTCCAAGTGACTCCCACAGTCCAGTGACTCTTCAGTCCAAGTTTGGTGGAGGTAAGTCCTTGCCTCCCCACGCTAGACTGCATTTCAGGGTACTGCGTGATTTGCAGCTGCTCCGGCTCCTGTGCACTCTTCCAGGATTTCCTTCCTGCACAGCAAAGCCTGGGTCCTCGACACTCTAACCTGCAGTGCACAACCTTCTGAGTTGTCCTCCGGCATCGTGGGACTCCCTTTTCTGACTTCGTGTGGACTCCAGTTCACTCCTCTTCTAAGTGCCTGATCCTGTACTTCTGCGGGTGCTGCCTGCTTCTGTGAGGGCTCCCTGACTCGCTGGGCGCCCCCTCTATCTCCTCATTCAAGGGGCGACATCCTGGTCCCTCCTGGGCCACAGCTACATCCAAAAACCCTAACCACGACCCTTGCAGCTTGCAAGGCTTGTTTGCAGTCTTTCTGCGTGGGAACACATCTGCAAGCTTCTTCACGATGTGGGACATCCGTCCTCCAAAAGGGAAGTTCCTAGTCCTCTTCGTTCTTACAAAACACCATGCTTCTCCCATCTGGTGGCAGCTTCCTTGCACCCTCAGCTGGCATTTCCTGGGCATCTGCCCACTCTTGACACTGTCGCAACTCTTGAACTTGGTCCCCTTCTCTTACAGGTACTCAGGTCTGGAAATCCACTCTTGTTGCTTTGCTGGTGTTGGTTTTCCTTGCAGAATCCCCTTATCACGACTTCTGTTCTCTCTGGGGGTTGTAGGTGCACTTTACACCTACCTTACAGGGTCTTGGGGTTGGCTATTTTTCTAACCCTCACTGTTTTCTTACAGTCCGAGTGACCCTCTACAAGCTCACATAGGTTTGGGGCCCATTCGTGGTTTGCATTCCACTTTTGGAGTATATGGTTTGTGTTGCCCCTATACCTATGTGCTCCTATTGCAATCTATTGTAATTTTACTCTGCTTGCATTACTTCCTTTTGCTATTACTGCATATTTTTGGTATTGTGTACATATATCTTGTGTATATTTGGCATCCTCATACTGAGGGTACTCACTGAGATACTTTTGGCATATTGTCATAAAAATAAAGTACCTTTATTTTTAGTATATCTGTGTATTGTGTTTTCTTATGATATTGTGCATATGACACCAGTGGTATAGTAGGAGCTTTGCATGTCTCCTAGTTCACCCTAAGCTGCTCTGCTATAGCTACCTTCTATCAGCCTAAGCTGCTAGAAACACCTCTTCTACACTAATAAGGGATAACTGGTCCTGGTACATAGTGTAAGTAACCTTTGGTACCCACTACAAGCCAGGCCAGCCTCCTACATTGGTTGTGCAGCGGTGGGATAAGTACTTGAAACTACTTACCACTTTGTCATTTTTGTACTTTTCATAAGAGAATAATATACAAAACAAGTTCAGTGTATGTACACCTAACCAAAAAGTTTTGCTTTTCTTCGCTTACACTTTCTGCTGAGTGCTGAAAAGTACTCCTAAACTTTCTAAAAGTTTGAAAAAGTTTTTTTTCTGTTCTTTAAAAAGTCCTGAAACTTTTTTCTCTACTCACTGTCTCTAAACCTTCTTCTATCATGTCTGATGTAGGAACTTCTCTTAAAATGGTAAATACAACATATGACAATCTTAACTTTAAGAGCCTAAGGAGTCTCTGCATTAATAGAGGTTTAGTGGTAGGAAAGAACCCTTCTAGAGAATTTCTGTTTAACATGCTTATTGAGAATGATAAGTCTCTAGCTGGCACTTCAATTGAGAAGTTAGGAGATAGCTCACACTCTGACTCAGGGTGCCCCTTGAGGGAGGTGTACAGGGTTCTCTTCCAAATCTGCCCCCTGGCAGACCTCACAGCAATGCTGGTAGTAATAGAAGCTCCCATCATAGTAGGGATGTTTTTCTTCCTGAAGGCCAGGTTGTTAGAGTACAAGCTGTTAGGGGAAGGTCTCCCTCTGTTGAATCCAATATATCTTCTGTGTCCAAGCATTCCCAACCCACCCACCCTGAAGACAAATTGTTAGAAAGGGAACTCAACAAGTTGAGAGTGGAAGAGACCAGACTGAAGCTTAAACAGCAACAGCTGGCTCTAGACAGAGAATCCCTAGATCTGGAGAAGGAGAGACAGAGGTTGGGGTTTGGACCCCATGGTGGCAGCAGCAGTATTCCTGATAGCAATCCTGTGAGAGAGCATGAATCCAGGAATCTGCACAAGATAGATCCCCCTTACAAGGAGGGGGATGACATTAACAAGTGGTTTGCTGCACTTGAGAGGGCCTGTATGGTACAGGGGGTCCCTCAAAGGCAGTGAGCTGCTCTCCTATGGCTATCTTTCAATGGAAAGGGTAGGGATAGGCTCCTTACTGTTAGAGAAAGTGATGCCAATAATTTTGCAGTTTTGAAGGATGCACTTCTTGGATGGATTTGGCTTAACCACTGAACAATACAGGATTAAGTTCAGAGACACCAGAAAAGAGTCCTCACAAGACTGGATAGACTTTGTTGACTGTTCAGTGAAGGCCTTGGAGGGGTGGTTACATGGCAGTAAAGTGTCTGACTATGAAAGCCTGTATAATCTAATTCTGATAGAGCATATTCTGAATAACTGTGTGTCTGACTTGTTACACCAATATCTAGTGGACTTAGATCTGACCTCTCCCCAAGAATTGGGAAAGAAGGCAGGCAAATGGGTCAGAACAAGAGTGAACAGAAAAGTTCATACATGGGGTGACAAGGATGGAAAGAAGAAGGATGGTAAGTCTTCTGACAAGAGTGGGGACAAATCTAAAAATGAGTCTTCATCAGGCCCACAAAAACACTCTGGTGGGGGTGGCGGGTCCAAATCCTCTTCTAATCAAGTAAAAAAGCCTTGGTGTTATTTATGTAAAGTAAAAGGCCATTGGACAACTGATGCCAGTTGTCCAAAGAAAAACACCAAACCTCCCACTAACACAACCCCTACTGCAACCTCTAGTGCCCCTAGTAATAACAGTGGTGGTGGGAGCAAACCTACTAATAGCCAATCCAAGGGAGTAGCTGGATTCACTTTTGGTAATTTAGTTGGGGTTGGTCTTGTTAGGGAGACCACAGAGGCTGTGTTAGTCTCTGAAGGTGCCATTGATTTGGCCACCTTGGTTGCTTGTCCCCTTAATATGGATAAGTACAAGCAACTTCCCTTAATCAATGGTGTTGAGGTTCAGGCCTACAGGGACACAGGTGCCAGTGTTACCATGGTGATAGAAAAACTGGTACACCCTGAACAACACCTACTTGGTCACCAGTAACAAGTGACAGACGCTCATAACAACATTCTTAGCCACCCCATGGCTGTTGTGAATCTCAACTGGGTGGGGGTTACTGGTCCAAAGAAAGTTGTGGTTGCCTCAGATTTACCTGTAGGCTGTCTACTGGGGAACGATTTAGAGACATCAGCTTGGGCAGAAGTGGAGTTGGAGGCTCATGCAGCAATGCTGGGCATTTCTGTGCATATTTTTGCTTTGACAAGGGCTCAGGCCAAAAAGCAAAAAGGACAGGGTGACTTGGATCCTGGAACAATGGACCAAGTGCTCCCTAAAGCTAGGGGTAGCAAGGGTAAATCCCTACCCACTATCCCTCCCTCTACAGATGATTCAACTTCTGAGGAAGAAGAATTTTCTCCCTGTGCAGAACCTTCACCAGAGGAGCTGGCAGCAGACACTGCTGAACTTTTGGGTGGAGGGGGGCCTGCCAGGGAAGAGCTGAGTATGGCACAGCAAAACTGTCCCACATTAGAGGGTCTCAGACAGCAAGCTATAAAAACAGCAAAATGGGGATGTCAGTGACTCACATTGAGTTTACTGGGAGGACAACCTCTTGCACACAAAGGCAAGGGACCCAAAACCTGGAGCAGCCAGGAGATTGGTCATTCCCCTGCAGTACAGAGAGTTCCTCCTAACTCTGGCACATGACATTCCCTTGGCTGGGCATTTGGGCCAGATCAAAACATGGGAAAGGCTTGTACCCCTGTTTTACTGGCCTAGGATGTCAGAAGACACAAATGATTTTTGTAAGTCTTGCGTGACCTGCCAAGCCAGTGGCAAGACTGGTGGCGCTCCAAAGGCTCCCCTTTTTCCACTACCTGTGGTTGGGGTTCCCTTTGAAATGGTAGGGGTTGACATAGTTGGCCACCTTGACCCTCCTACTGCTTCAGGCAATAGGTTTATCTTGGTGGTAGTGGACCATGCCACAAGATATCCTGAAGCAATTCCTCTAAGGACCACTACAGCACCTGCAGTGGCAAAAGCCCTCCGGGGAATCTTTGCCAGGTTGGGTTTTCCAGAAGAGGTTGTATCAGACAGGGGTAGCAACTTTATGTCTGCATACTTGAAGGCCATGTGGAAGAAATGTGGTGTAACATACAAATTCACCACACCTTATCATCCACAAACAAATGGACTGGTAGAGAGGTTTAATAAAACTCTCAAAGGAATGATAATGGGACTCCCTGAAAAACTCAGGAGGAGATGGGATGTCCTGTTACCTTGCCTCCTTTTTGCTTACAGGGAGGAACCCCAGAAAGGAGTGGGCTTCAGCCCCTTTGAACTCCTATTTTGGCACCCTGTAAGAGGTCCTCTAACACTTGTGAAGGAGGGTTGGGAACAACCTTTAAAAGCTCCTAAGCAAGATATCGTGGACTATGTACTTGGCCTAAGATCCAGAATGGCGGAGTACATGAAAAAGGCCAGGAAAAACCTTCAGGCCAGCCAAGAGCTCCAAAAGCAATGGCATGACCAGAAGGCTGTTCTGATTCAGTACCAACCAGGACAGAAGGTGTGGGTATTGGAGCCTGTGGCCCCAAGAGCACTCCAAGACAAATGGAGTGGACCCCATCTCATTGTTGAAAAGAAGGGTGAGGTCACCTACTTGGTTCACCTAGGCACTGCCAGGAGTCCCCTTAGGGTGCTCCATGTCCACTGCCTAAAACCCTACTATGACAGGGCTGATCTCACCCTGCTCATGGCAACAGATGAGGGACAGGAAGAAGAGAGTGACCCTCTCCCTGATCTCTTCTCTTCCACAGAACAGGATGCTCTAGTGGAAGGTGTAGTTTTGGCAGACTGTCTTACTGCTGAGCAGAAAGACAACTGCATAAACCTCCTAGGTCAGTTTTCTGAACTCTTTTCAACTGTGCCAGGCACCACATCTTGGTGTGAGCACACAATAGATACTGGAGACAGCATGCCTGTCAAGACTAAAATCTGTAGGCAGCCTGACCATGTCAGGGACTGCATAAAACAAGAAGTTCAGAAAATGCTTGAACTAGGAGTGGTTGAACATTCTGAAAGCCCATGGGCCTCTCCTGTGGTGCTTGTACCAAAACCTCACTCAAAAGATGGAAAAAGGGAGATGAGGTTTTGTGTAGATTACAGAGGTCTCAACCAGGTAATAAAAACTGATGCTCACCCTATACCCAGGGCAGATGAGCTCATAGATACACTGGCATCGGCCAAGTATCTAAGCACCTTTGATTTGACTGCAGGGTATTGGCAGATCAAGTTATCAGAGGATGCTAAAGGAAAAAAACTGCATTTTCGACTATTGGAGGGCACTACCAATTCACAGTAATGCCCTTTGGTTTGAAAAATGCACCTGCCACTTTTCAGATGTTGGTCAATACAGTCCTGCAAGGGTTGGAGGCTTTTAGTGCAGCATATCTGGATGATATAGCTGTCTTTGGCTCCACCTGGGATGATCACCTGGTCCACCTGTGGAACGTTTTGGAGGCCCTGCAAAAGGCAGGCCTCACTATCAAGGCTTCAAAGTGTCAGATAGGGCAGGGGAAAGTGGTTTACCTGGGACACCTGGTAGGTGGAGAACAGATTGCACCACTTCAGGGAAAATCCAGACAATCATGGATTGGGTTCCCCCTACAACTCAGACCCAGGTGAGAGACTTCCTAGGCCTCACTGGGTATTACAGGAGATTCATTAAAAACTATGGCTCCATAGAAGCCCCACTTAATGATCTCACTTCGAAGAAGATGCCTAAAAAGGTATTGTGGACAGCTAGCTGTTAGAAAGCTTTTGAGGAGCTGAAACAGGCCATGTGCACTGCACCTGTCCTAAAAAGCCCATTTTACTCCAAGAAATTCATTGTTCAAACTGATGCATCTGAATTAGGGGTAGGGGCAGTCTTATCACAACTCAATTCTAAGGGCCACGATCAACCTGTTGCTTTTATCAGCAGGAGGTTGACCCCTAGAGAAAAGCGTTGGTCTGCCATAGAGAGGGAAGCCTTTGCTGTGGTCTGGGCACTGAAGAAGTTGAGGCCATACCTGTTTGGCACTCACTTCATTGTTCAGACAGACCACAAACCTCTACTTTGGCTAAAACAAATGAAAGGTGAAAACCCTAAATTGTTGAGGTGGTCCATATCTCTACAGGGAATGGACTATACAGTGGAACATAGACCTGGGAGTACCCACTCCAATGCAGATGGACTCTCCAGATATTTCCACTTAGACAAGGAAGACTCATCAGGTCATGGCTAGTCGTATTGTCCTTCGTTTGGGGGGGGTTGTGTAGGAAAGTACCATCTTGCCTGGCCTGTTACCCCCATATTTCACTGTATATATGTTGTTTTAGTGTATGTGTCACTGGGACCCTGCCAGCCAGGGCCCCAGTGCTCATAACTGTGCCCTGTATGTGTTCCCTGTGTGATGACTAACTGTCTCACTGAGGCTCTGCTAACCAGAACCTCAGTGGTTATGCTCTCTCTGCTTTCCAAATTGTCACTAACAGGCTAGTGACCAATTTCACCAATTCACATTGGCATACTGGAACACCCTTATAATTCCCTAGTATATGGTACTGAGGTACCCAGTGTATTGGGGTTCTAGGAGATCCCTATGGGCTGCAGCATTTCTTTTGCCACCCATAGGGAGCTCTGACAATTCTTACACAGGCCTGCCAGTGCAGCCTGAGTGAAATAACGTCCACGTTATTTCACAGCCATTTACCACTGCACTTAAGTAACTTATAAGTCACCTATATGTCTAACCTTCACCTGGTGAAGGTTGGGTGCAAAGTTACTTAGTGTGTGGGCACCCTGGCACTAGCCAAGGTGCCCCCACATTGTTCAGGGCAAATTCCCCAGACTTTGTGAGTGCGGGGACACCATTTCACGCGTGCACTACATATAGGTCACTACCTATGTGTAGCGTCACAATGGTAACTCCGAACATGGCCATGTAACATGTCTAAGATCATGGAATTGTCACCCCAATGCCATTCAGGCATTGGGGAGACAATTCAATGATCCCCCGGGTCTCTAGCACAAAACCCGGGTACTGCCAAACTGCCTTTTCAGGGTTTGCACTGCAGCTGCTGCTGCTGCCACCCCCTCAGACAGGTTTCTGCCCCCCTGGGGTCTAGGCAGCCCTGGCCCAGGAAGGCAGAACAAAGGATTTCGTCTGAGAGAGGGTGTGACACCCTCTCGCTTTGGAAATAGGTGTGAAGGCTGGGGAGGAGTAGCCTCCCTCAGCCTCTGGAGATGCTTTGATGGGAACAGATGGTGCCCATCTCTGCATAAGCCAGTCTACGCCGGTTTAGGGATCCCCCAGCCCAGCTCTGGCGTGCAACTGGACAAAGGAAAGGGGAGTGACTACCCCCCTGACATGCACCTCCCAGGGGAGGTGCCCAGAGCTCCTCCAGTGTGCCCCAGACCTCTGCCATCTTGGAAACAGAGGTGTTGCTGGCACACTGGACTGCTCTGAGTGGCTAGTGCCATCAGGTGATGTCAGAGACTCCTTCTGATAGGCTCTTACCTTTCTTACTAGCCTATCCTCCTTCCTAGGTAGCCAAACCTCCTTTTCTGGCTATTTAGGGTCTCTGCTTTGGGGAATTCTTCAGATACCGAATGCAAGAGCTCACCAGAGTTCCTCTGCATCTCCCTCTTCACCTTCTGCCAAAGGATCGACCGCTGACTGCTCAGGACGCCTGCAAAACCGCAACAAAGTAGCAAAGACGACTACTAGCAACCTTGTATCGCTCATCCTGCCGGCTTCTCGACTGTTTCCTGGTGGTGCATGCTCTGGGGGTAGCCTGCCTCCTTCTTGCACCAGGAGCTCTGAAGAAATCTTCCGTGGGTCGACGGAATCTTCCACCTGCAACCGCAGGTAACAAAAGACTGCATCACTGGTCCTCTGGATCCCCTCTCAGCACGACAAGCTTGGTCCCTGGAACTCAGCAACTCTGTCCAAGTGACTCCCACAGCCCAGTGACTCTTCAGTCCAAGTTTGGTGGAGGTAAGTCCTTGCCTCCCCACTCTAGACTGCATTGCTGGGTACCGCGTGATTTGCAGCTGCTCCGGCTCTTGTGCACTCTTCCAGGATTTCCTTCATGCACAGTCAAGCCTGGGTCCCCGACACTCTAACCTGCAGTGCACAACCTTCTGAGTTGTCCTCCGGTGTCGTGGGACTCCCTTTTCTGACTTCGGGTGGACTCCAGTTCACTCCTCTTCTAAGTGCCTGATCCGATACTTCTGCGGGTGCTGCCTGCTTCTGTGAGGGCTCCCTGACTTGCTGGGCGCCCCCTCTGTCTCCTCATCCAAGGGGTGACATCCTGGTCCGTCCTGGGCCACAGCAGCATCCAAAAATCCTAACTTCAACCCTTGTAGCTAGCAAGGCTTGTTTGTGGTCTTTCTGCGTAGGAACACCTTTGCAAGCTTCTTCACGACGTGGAACATCCATCTTCCAAAGGGGAAGTTCCTAGTCCTCTTCGTTCTTGCAAAACACCAAGCTTCTCCCATCCGGTGGCAGCTTCCTTGCACCCTCAGCTGGCATTTCCTGGGCATCTGCCCACTCTCAACACTGTTGCAACTCCTGGACTTGGTCCCCTTCTCTTACAGGTACTCAGGTCTGGAAATCCACTGTTGTTGCTTTGCTGGTGTTGGTTTTCCTTGCAGAATCCCCCTATCACAACTTCTGTGCTCTCTGGGGGTTGTAGGTGCACTTTACACCTACCTTACAGGGTCTTGGGGTGGGCTATTTTTCGAACCCTCACTGTTTTTTTTACTGTCCCAGCGACCCTCTACAAGCTCACATACGTTTGGGGCCCATTCGTTGTTCACATTCCTCTTTTGGAGTATATGGTTTGTGTTTTGCCCCTATACCTATGTGCTCCTATTGCAATCTATTGTAATTTTACACTGCTTGCATTACTTCCTTTTGCTATTACTGCATATTTTTGGTATTGTGTACATATATCTTGTGTATATTTGGCATCCTCATACTGAGGGTACTCACTGAGATACTTTTGGCATATTGTCATAAAAATAAAGTACCTTTATTTTTAGTATATCTGTGTATTGTGTTTTCTTATGATATTGTGCATATGACACCAGTGGTATAGTAGGAGCTTTGCATGTCATGTCTCCTAGTTCAGCCTAAGCTGCTCTGTTATAGCTACCTTCTATCAGCCTAAGCTGCTAGAAACACCTGTTCTACACTAATAAGGGATAACCGGACCTGGTACAGAGTGTAAGTACCCCTTGGTACCCACTACAAGCCAGGCCAGCCTCCTACAATGACCTACAGGGGAAGGTGCGTCCTGTGGCCTCAAGACACCACATCACGGTTCAGAGGACTGGCGGCGGACCTCCACCTCCTCCCCCACAACTAACAGAGGAGCAGGTCTTGGCTATACTGCATCCTGAGGGCCTCGCAGGAGTAGCAGGAGGAATGGACTCTGGTAAGTCAAATCTTATCTATTACATCCCACACCCTACCTGCATGCTATCACATACCCCACCCTCGCCCTTCCCCCATCACTCCAACTCGTCACAGATGTCCCACTGTCACAAACCACACATACCAACACCAGGCCCTGCATTCAACAAAAAAGCATGGACACCCATCACCAATGCATGGCCACTACACATACCCACACGGACCCCTAAACAATTAGCACCCAAGGTCCTACACATGAATGTAAGCACTGGGTTACAGGGTCACCCACCCATTGCACACTATGGCACACACAGATGCAATAATCATGCCTTTATACCCCTGCAGGACCCCTACCCAACGTCACCGGACAGGAGATTCCAGACATGTCCACTCCACCCACAGAAGAGGCCCACAGTGATGATAGCAGCTCTGTCCAACTGGATCTAGATGACCATCCCGGTCCATCTGGGACCTCGGGACAGTCGGTTCCCCTCACACTGGCACAGGCCACCACAGAGCCTCCCCCCTCAGGAAACACCAGCACAACACCCACCCAGCAGGCCCACACCTTTGTCACCAGGACACGTCAAGCAGCAGTGTGTCCACTACTACAGGGAAGCCAGGCTAACCCACCACCCCATGAACAGCAGGGACCTGGGGGCAGTGGCAGTGGGCACATGGTTCAGGGGACAGAGGCACAGGACAACAGGGAAGCTGGGAGGACTGCTGTGCGACAGGGGGAGAACAGGCCCAGGGAACCCACTCTCCATGAGGCACTCACCGAGATCCTGGGAGCATACCAACATTCCCAGCATAAGCTTATATATAAAAAATAAAAAATAAAAAATCTATATTAGACAAGGGCATCTTAGGGGTAACCTTGTTGAAGTAAGCCTCAGCAAGGCCTACTAGTGCAAGGGGTTCACCCTTCTCTGCACAAAGTCCTCAGACCATGTAGGAAGAAGTTGGCACAGAAATTGAAATAAAAGACAAAGGGCCTGATTATGACCCTGGCGGACGGCGGAGGCCGTCCGCCAAGGTACCGCCGCTGAATGACCGCACCGCGGTCAGAAGACCGCGGCGGCCATTTAGACATTTCCTCTGGGCCGGCGGGCGCTCTCCAAAAGAGCGCCCGCCGGCCCAGAGGAAATGCCCCTGCAACGAGGACGCCGGCTCAGAATTGAGCCGCGGAGTTGCAGGGGTGCGACGGGTGCAGTTGCACCCGTCGCGTATTTCAGTGTCTGCTTAGCAGACACTGAAATACTTTGCGGGGCCCTCTTACGGGGGCCCCTGCCGTGCCCATGCCATTGGCATGGGCACGGCAGGGGCCCCCAGGGGCCCCGCGGCACCCCCTACCGCCATCCTGTTCCTGGCGGGCGAACCGCCAGGAACAGAATGGCGGTAGGGGCTGTCAGAATCCCCCATGGCGGCGCAGCAAGCTGCGCCGCCATGGGGGATTCTAAGGGGAGCGGTAAACCGGCGGGAGACCGCCGGTTTGCCTCTTCTGACCGCGGCCGAACCGCCGCGGTCAGAATGCCCTGCGGGGCACCGCCGGCCTGTCGGCGGTGCTCCCGCCGACCCTGGCCCCGGCGGTCTTGTACCGCCGGGGTCAGAATCACCCCCAAAGTTTATTAAACCTCATGAGGTGGTACTACAGTTCAAACAGCACCCTTAGGTAATGTCTGAAGTAGCACACTGAACTGAGAGAGCATGGTCCTTTTATACCCACGCAGGGGCTAAAAGGAGGTGGTACAATTATAGAAGCAAGACTTGCATACATGTAAGGTCATGTGGAAATGCACAGTCGACAGGTAGGAGGGGCTAACAGTTTTCAAGGACTAACAGCTGCAGACCTTACTGGGCATGTGCGAAAGTGGGAGATGCTAAATATAACTTGTCACTAGGCAGATTTTCAAGAGTAGTTAACAGAAAGGTAGGACAGAGCACATGGTGAGCATATGGCAGCATGTGGTAGAGAAAATGGCTGCCATGAATACAAAATGGATTCTGCGAAATGTTCACAATAGTTACTAAATACAAGATGTCTTCTGCTAATGCTTAATCTAATCACTGCTAAACTACAACAGACGACCCTTTCAGCATTAGCTGAAGACATTCATCTTTCTAGGATAATCTAAATATTCATTGTGTATATTTATGCTCATCATTTCAGCTATTTCCTTATCTAACATATGTTGTGCTTTCATTTCTGTAATATTTCTTTTGGTAGGCATACAAGCAGTAATACACATGGAGCAGAACATTGGACCACACTGAATACAGATACAGCATGTGAAAAATATTGCAATCATTACACAGAGGATAGTCAGTAGTTTCCAGCCCCAGGCGGAAACAAGAGCCCAAAACCATCCAGAAAAAGTCCAAGTACCAGTCTCTGTGTGGATTTCAGCAGCAATTTTATGCAATTTAGATATTGCATCATATACTGAAGGTGAGTAATCAGGAATGAAAACACAGCAACTACTACCGATGATGCGACATGCACCACCTCGGTCAGCTAATATCACATCTAGTACCATACGATTTTGGAGCGCTACAATCCTCGCAATTTGGAGCTCCTCAGTAATATTCCCAAGTGCCAGAGCTGCCTGATTGGTAACAGCTTCCACAACCCTAGTCAATCGTCTCACTTTCCTACCGTTTAACACACCACCCACAAAGGGGAACAACCCTAAATTAATATCAACATATTGTTGCAGGCTAGTATCCGTTTGGTCTACCTCATTTGTACTTATTGCCCTTTTATATCTATTGTTAATGATGTCATTGAACAGTTTAAAATCTCGGTGATATGATGCAGGGGCCAAAAACACAGGGGGTAATAGAAAAGATACATAACACACACCTGACCACCCAACAGGTAGTTGGTAATATCCATAGTTACCACAAACAAAATATGTATTATGAGAAGCTGTAAAACTACTATTATTTACACCCTCAATAGTTAAAATCAAGGTACAATCGCTTATCCCTACTGGAATTCGCCCAATGCTACGTATACATAAATCTGCTTTAGTTTTTGTAACAGAAATCACAAATTGTTCTTTCTTGTCAGAGTCTCTTATATTTGTGAAGACATATGGGCCCTCATTCTGACCTTGGCGGGCGGCGGAGGCCGCCCGCCAAAGTCCCGCCGTCAGGTTACCGTTCCGCGGTCGAAAGACCGCGGCGGTAATTCTGACTTTCCCGCTGGGCTGGCGGGCGGTCTCCTTCAGACCGCCAGCCAGCCCAGCGGGAAAGAGGCTTCCACGATGAAGCCGGCTCGGAATCGAGCCGGCGGAGTGGAAGCTGTGCGACGGGTGCAGTTGCACCCGTCGCGTATTTCACTGTCTGCGCAGCAGACAGTGAAATACATGTAGGGGCCCTCTTACGGGGGCCCCTGCAATGCCCATGCCAGTGGCATGGGCACTGCAGGGGCCCCCAGGGGCCCCGCGACCCCCCCTACCGCCATCCGGATCTCGGCGGTCCGACCGCCGGGATCTGGATGGCGGTAGGGGGGGTCGGAATCCCCGCGGCGGTGCAGCAAGCTGCGCCGCCGCGGAGGATTCAATGGGGCCGCGGTACACTGGCGGGACCCCGCCAGTGGTGCCGGTCCGACCGCGGCTTTACCGCTGCGGTCGTAATCCCCATTGGAGCACCGCCGGCCTGTCGGCGGTGCTCCCGCGGTCCTCCGCCCTGGCGGTCAAAGACCGCCAGGGTCAGAATGACCACCATGGTATTGAAACATTGTCCGGTTGATACTCTTCCCATTCCCATTTAGTTCCTTTGGCTTGGGGATACCCATCTTTGTCTTGGTAGCATAATTTATTAAGGCAAAAAAGAAGTCCGCACTCTGTACATTTTCCAGATGCAAACAAAAGCGTGTACCAAACTTGACAAGAACCATTGTGTGAAAAAGGAAGAGGAATGAAAGGAGTTCCTCCTTTCTTTTGATGCGCAGGTATCATTCCACATACCCAACAGTTAGTAGTATTTGTAGCATTATGAGTATGATGCAACATCTGAATGAAAGTATTATTGAAGTACGATTGACAGTGCGTCTGCTACTGATAGGGAAGCGTAAAGTAATAGTGATCCTCTGGTACTGGAGTAGTGGCAACAAAAAACTCACGAGCAGGAGCCTTCTTTTCAACAAACCAGGTGATTATTGCTATAGCCACCAAAACAACAACAAACCCCATAGTACTAATAATCAGTTTGTTATTCATTTTAGCAACAGTGATAATCGACCCTTTTAGAAATGAATTCAAAACAATCGTTGGATCGCTTATCCCTGGGCAGCCGCTGATTTCTTCACCACGGGCCAAGATGGGTGTCACTACTCTAATACATGGCTGATCCATCCCCCCCCTTGCCACATTGGCTCTCCGTTTCACTAACCCAGGGCGGTAGCTCGACCAGTTTAAAAAAAAAAAAATTCAGATTCTTTCCTTGGTCTAAAATTATATCGCAACACTCCAGAAGTCGTATGGTCTAGGAAGACTTCTGCAGATTCGTCAGGTGATATAGCACGGCCTTTCTCCGTAGTCAAAATCTCTTGATGATCGGTCAGCACAGCAGGTTCCACCAAGGTAGGTAGCACTCTCTTGCAGTGAGTACTATGGACCCAATTCTTTCGGTTTGTCACTCGAACTGCTGTCCTTGTCGCAAGGAGCCCCTGTTCTGGGCCTCGCCACCTTGGTTCCAAGCTGCTTGATCTTTCAAAGGACTTAATCATCACCTGGTCACCAGGTCGGAGTTCATGGCCTTCACCTGTAGATCTGTCAGGAAGTGCTTCTCGAACCTGTTGATGAATAGAAACCAAATTGTTGGTTAACTGTGCCAAATAATCATTCATCAGGACACAAGGTACATCATATACAGATTTTGGCTTAGGAACTCCCCAAATGTTCATTGGCCTCCCAAATACCACTTCGTATGGGCTAAGGCCGAGTCGAGAGTGTGGCACTGACCTAATAGACAATAATGCCAACGGTATTGCATCCGGCCAAGTTAAGGATGTGGAAGCCTGTATCTTCGCTAACTTCAGCTTCAAAGTAGCATTATACCTTTCCACCAACCCTGCTGATTGTGGGTGGAAAACCGCATGGAACTTCTGTTTGATCCCTAATCCTTTCAGGACATACTTAATAACTTCCCCAACAAAATGAGGTCCGTTATCACTCCATAAAAGTCTGCAAACAGCAAACTTAGGGAAAAATTCTTTCAAAAGCACCTTCGCTGTGGTAATGGAAGTATTATCCTTTGTGGGGTACGCCTCTATCCATTTACTGAAGGCACATACCACCACCAAGACATATTTTAAATTGTTGCAGCGTTCAAGCTGAATATAATCCATTTGTAGAACTTCAAAAGGTGCAGTTGGTGTAGCAAACCCTCCCGCAGGAGTACGTGTCCCTTTTCCAGGATTGTATTGTAAACAGATCAACCAAGACTGTATTACTCTCTTAGCTGTACTGGAAATTTCTGGATGCTCCCAAACTTGCGTAAGCAACTTTGTTATTGTTGAAGCTCCAACATGTGCCAGCCCATGTGCCATCTGAACCGTAGGTTGTACAAAAGCTATAGGCAATTTCCATTTATCCATCTGCTTATTCCACCAACAGCCCTCATCATCCAATTCTCCATCTCCAGACCATTGCTCACGTTCTTTCACAGAAGCAGATTTCTGTATATCTAATACGCCTTGTCTAGCATTATGCCAACGTTCAGCTTGTGATTTCACTACATACATAGAAGTAGTACTTCGCTGCATCGCAGTCTCACGTGCTACGCAGTCTGCAAGAACATTACCTTGCCCTATCTTATCGGTCACTTTCTTATGTGCACTACATTTCACAATAGCTAGTTTCTTTGGATATGTCAATGCAGTCAAGAGGTTATGCACTAATTCTTCGTGCATTATCTGCATCCCGTGGGATGTGAGAAAGCCTCTCTCCTTCCAAAGCAAAGCAAATCATGAGCCACTCCAAAAGCATAGCAGCTGTCTGTATAAATGTTCACACATGAGTCAGTACTAAGCTCATATGCTCGTGTCAAAGCTATTAGTTCAGCTGCTTGAGCTGACTTCTGTGGTATACGAGCTGTCTCAACTACCGTGTGTATTGTGGTGATTGCATATGCAGCTGAGGTTGTACCATCTGGCAACTTCAAACAAGACCCATCAACCCACAATTCCCCATCTACATCTGGAAGGGGCGTATCTTGTAAATCAATATGACCCTTTGTCTGTTCTTCGGTAAGGAATATACAATCATGTGTTTCTTGTGACTGAGTCACCAGATATGGCAACAAAGTGGCTGGATTTAGTGTTGCACATCTCTTCAGTGTAATGTGAGGAGCCAGCAATGTCAACTCGTATCCTGTTACACGAGCGCTAGTTAAATGTTGTGTCTTTGTTTGATTTAAAAGAGCATCAACCGCATGGGTTACTAACACCAACAGCTTATGTGATAAAACTATCCCTTCACTCTGACGTATTGACACAGCTGTTGCGGCAACCGAACGAAAACACCCAGGCAACGCTCGAGCAACAGGGTCAAGTACTGCTGAAAAATATGCACAGGGACGCTGCTTATCGCCATGTATCTGTACTAAAACTGACAATGCACATCCATCTTTCTCATGTATGTAAAGTGCAAAAGGCTTCATGTAATCTGGAGTACCTAACACTGGTGCTGAACAAAGGGCTTGTCGCAGCTGCCTAAAAGCAGTCTCACATTCATCTGTCCATAGGAGGGGCATTGGAGTATCTTTAGTCAAAAGTGCTAGCAAAGGTTTGGCAATGTGTGAAAACCCTAATATCCATTGCCTACAAAAAGAAGTAAGACCAAGGAATGCACGAACATCTTTCTGAGTAGAGGGTACTGGTGGGTCTAAAATTGTTTGAATACGATCTGATGTAACTGCACTGCCCTCCTTAAACAAAAGGTGACCTAAATAGGTTACCTTTGGTCTACAATATTGCAATTTCTTTCATGACACTTTATGATGGTGTGAAGCAAGAAAAGAAAGTAAGGACAAAGTGCACTTTTCACATTGTTCAGGGGTATCAGCCGCCAACAAAATATCATTGACATATTGAAGGAGAGCCACACCT
This sequence comes from Pleurodeles waltl, assembly GCF_031143425.1. Taxonomy (NCBI): domain Eukaryota; kingdom Metazoa; phylum Chordata; class Amphibia; order Caudata; family Salamandridae; genus Pleurodeles; species Pleurodeles waltl. Next base: position 235,423,011 of record NC_090443.1, on the reverse strand, counting down.
TCAGGCAAAACAAAAGAATCAAGTTGTCGTTTTAACGCTTGACTATAAATACTCGGACTCTCAGTATAGCCTTGAGGAACTCTGCAAAATCTATTTGATCATTTATTCAAAGTAAAACCAAACAAATATCAACTGTCAGGATGAATAGGGATCGAAAAGAAAGCATTCTTCAAGTCTATCACAGAGATAGTAGTTGCTGTCGGGGGAACCAAAGTAAGAAGTGTTGTGATGTCAGATACCACAGGATATTGTGGTATCACAATCTTATTGACTTCTCGTAAATCATTAATGAATCGGTAAATCCTGGTATCAGTATCCTTTTTCAGAATAGGAAGAATCGGACTGTTACAAACATTATACAGAACTTCCTCAACAACTCCAACTGCAATAAGATCATGCACAATTTGTGTGAGTGCTTCTTCGACCTCCTGTGAAATTTGTATTGAGGCAAATGTGGCAATACAGCTCCCTCCTTGACACTAATATGTACCGGTGGAATAATAATTTGTCCCACATCAGTATCTGAAGTAGCCCACAAAGTACTAGGTAGTGAAGCTAATGCAATATCCTCTTTAACAAGACAAACTCTTTCCATCACAGGATTATCATTTAAAATAACACGCACCCCTTCAGGAGAGCATCGTATTGTAGCCCTGAAATACTTGAGCATATCAAGACCCACAATATTGTCTGGTGTATTTGGAGAAAGCAAAAATGGACATGGAGCAGTAAATTTATCAACCTGGAATGCAAGTGGTTGTGACAATAGGCTAGTGGAAGGTGTTCCATCGAAACCTATCGATGTAATGGTTAAGCCAGAGAGGGGAGCCCTTGGAGTCAATTGTTTAGACAAGGCACTAGAAGGAACTTGAAGGAAAGAACTTCAACTGATTCCTTACCCCATCCTAGGCAATCCTATACATAAGCAGAATCTTGGAAATCAGGCTGCACATGGTTAGACATCTGGTATTGGTTCCATCTATCAAAAGTGTTAAACCCATCCTGCCCTCGTACATTAGCATGAACCCTAGCATGATCATTCGTGCTTCTTCTAGGTCCTGAATATCCTGAGCGATTTCTCATTTGTCCCCGACCACGTGAACATTGCTGAACACGTAGTGCTGGACAATCGGCAGCCCAATGCCCAAATTTCTTACAATACGCACACTGATCAACAGACAAGTTCGAACGAGTGTAAGAAGAACCATAAGATCCCCGTCCACCTCTATCACTACCTCTAAAAGGTGGACCATAAGCTTGAGCCAACATAACCTTTGTCTTTAATTCTTTAATCTTTTTCTCCTCGCTACCTTTTGCTTCTAATTCCTGACGTTCATAATACTGAGCCATAGTCAAAAGAGAAACTGGAGTAGAGATAGTCCATGAACTTTCACTAGCTTTTAGACGACTAGCTATTCCTGGTAACAGATTTGCAACATATTTATAGACAAACAAATGTCTGCCCGTATCATCTGACAATAACTGACCGCTAAAATCATGAAATGCTTCTTCAAAGCGTGTAAAGAAATCAAAGACTGATTCATCTGCCTTTTGATTACAAGACGCTAAAACAGTCCAATCTATCTTTTTAGGGGGAATAATCGTTTTTAACTTAACTAATATGGCTGCAGGAAGATCTAGAATCAACTGATATGGCTTTTTCGCAGGTTCCCTATCCCCGTCCATCTGTTCTAATTCTTTCCATGACGCCCCAAAAACTGCACGATCATCAATTTTACAAACAGTTCTCCACATATCTGGCGGTAATATAAATCCGAAAAATAAATCAATGTCAGCCAAAGTCATAGTACAAGAACTAATTGCTCCCTCAAACTCCTCATAAAAGGCAGCTGGATTTTTCTGCGGGTCAGGTAATGCTTTTTTAAGTGCCATTACATCTGCCCTATTCCAAGGAGTATACACCCAATTATAAATAAAATAACCCTTAGCATCAACAGAAGTTTTATCATCACTTGTACCCAATCCTTTAGGAGGAACATACAAAGGCGCGGACTCCCGCATTGGTTTCGCGTGAACTATCATAGTCTTATCTGTTCCGAAGATGGAAGCTTGCACCCCATCGGTCTGAGATGTACGTGCAACTACGTCCACAGCCCTTTTCTCCTCTTGCAAACGGACTGCCACAACTATCATTTCACCAAACGCCTGATTGCATCAGCCACCTGGGAGAAAACAAAAAGACCATCACACATTTGCTTATGATCAGCTGCTACATCATCGGGCTCTAACTCATCAGAATATTTCCAATATAGTTCAATAACTTCTGAGCCAAATGCCTCAGTAAAATATAGCTGCTCCTTTTCAGTCAACCCTTTCATGTTGTCTAAAAGTTCAGAAGCAGAGACAACGCTACAAATTGTTTTACGAGCAATAGATCTAAGCTCAGACGCACGGTCAGCAGGCAACATAGAGCGACTGTCTCGCATCTTCTGTTGCTCCCAACTGGAGACCTTGGCTAACTCATGAGGGGCAGAAGGAACGACATACGGAGGTGGAGGGCGATCTAATAACAATAAATCATCATGTGGTTTATTAAGGATAGGATAGAGAGGTTGCCTAACGGTGTATTGGCCAGTTACCTGTAATTTACATTCTTTCTCTTCTAGCTCCTTTAAGTCATTTATTTCTTTCTTTCTCATTTCCAATGCTTTCACATATACATTCTTCCGCTGCTCTTTCTCAAGCAAGGCTTGCTCACGCTTCACTCATCCACGCACTTCTTTCTCCCGCATTCGTACACAGTCAAACATATCTTGCCTAGACTTTCGCTTACACATACATTGTTCCACATACTCAATCTTTCGCAAATCAAATGACCCATGCATAGGTCAACGTAACTCTGGATCCGCACGAGTGTATTTATTCCATAATGTGCTGTACATTATAGAAGAAAGACCATGTTCAACATACATATCTCTATTGGGCGTCCCCTCTGGGGGTGCCGGTTGCGATTCTTCCACTCTCAAATTGGTACCATTACAAAAGCAACACATCCTATGAAGTGCGCTAAAAACAGGCATGCCAAAAATAGTGCAGGATATGCAATATTATAATCAAAGTAGCACTTAAGGTGCTGTTCAAATCAAAATTAAATTGGAGAAAATTCTCCTCATTACCTGCCTATATAAATTGCAATTTATATATTAATTCAAAGGACACAAATTGACTAGTCACCCAAAACACGAGAGCCACAGTAAGTAGTGCTAAACTACATTACCAAACAAAGGCATCAAAACCCACAGCAAGTGCCGTAAAACGGCTCTTACCAATCACAGGGTGTCTAGGTTCCAACTGCCAAGTTCTAAAATCGACCAAATGGTCACTGCATGACGAATGAACAAAAAGGATCTCAGTCGAGGACCGGCGCCACCTGCATGGTCAAATCAGAAAGAAGGGAAAAATGCCGTGGTTGCCAAGACTCGAGTCTCCTCAGGCATTGATTGTCTGCAGCGAGATCCCAATCCTTTGTCGCGACCAATCTGTTGGGCATCCGAGTCGCCGATGAGTCCCTGTTTGAGCGCCAATTTGTTGAAGTAAGCCTCAGCAAGGCCTTCTAGTGCAAGGGGTTCACATTTCTCTGCACAAAGTCCTAAGACCATGTAGGAAGAAGTTGGTACAGAAACTGAAATAAAAGACAAAGTTTATTAACCTCACGAGGTGGTACTACAGTTCAAACAGCACCCTTTGGTAATGTCTGAAGTCGCACACTGAACTGAGAGAGTGTGGTCCTTTTATACCCACGCAGGGGCTAAAAGGAGGTGGTACAATTATAGAAGCAAGACTTGCATACATGTAAGGTCATGTGGAAATGCACAGTCGACAGGTAGGAGGAGCTAACAGTTTTCAAGGACTAACAGCTGCAGACCTTACTGAGCATGTGCAAAAGTGGGAGATGCTAAATATAACTTGTCACTAGGCAGATTTTCAAGAGTAGTTAACAGAAAGGTAGGACAGAGCACATGGTGAGCACATGGCAGCATGTGGCAGAGAAAATGGCTGCCATGAATACAAAATGGATTCTGCGAAATGTTCACAATAGTTACTAAATACAAGATGTCTTCTGCTAATGTTTAATCTAATCATTGCTAAACTACAACACCTTCCCTTCCCCTGAGGTGCCTGTTTTATTTTGATCTGATACCCCTAAAGTGTTCTCTCCGTTTGGATCGGGTATTGAGTGTGGGCCTCGCCCATGCATTTGGGCCCAGTGGTCCACGGACTATGTAGGTGCAGTACATGGACTTGAAATCTTGGTTAATAGTGTATATATATTTTTGACTAATGGATTTTTCCTGATTACAATCGTTCAAATCATTTCCTTTTGTCCTTGCATTCTTGCAGGGGGGGTAGGTGGGTGTAAATGTAGTGTTTCAACATGTTTTTGTGTGTATGTTGTTGTGTGTGAGGGTGGGGGTGGGGGTGTTGCGTGTATGTGTCACTCTCTTTTCCCTCCCCCTCCCCTGTGTCGTAGGTGCAGTACCCACCGTGGTGGTCGCCGCCGTCGGTCTTGGTCCTGGTAGAGGAGCAGGAAGACAATGGCAGGTAGAATTTGGAGTTCCGGCTCCACGGGGTCCAAGTCCTGTTTCCGCTGTGTTTTTGTTCGTGTTGAATCCGCCCCAAAAAAGGTGGCGGATTGGCCTCTCATAATGGTGTGGGCAGTACATTGTCTTCCGCCTGTCTGTTGGCGGTGACCGCCTTGCTGAATGTTTGTACCAGCGTGGCATTCGGAGTGTTAATGTGGCTGTCTATGTTGGCGGTTTCCACCATGGTCGTGATTCCATTTTTTTTTTCCGCCGGCCTGTTGGCGGTCTTACCACCGCTTTACCACTGACCGCCAGGGTTGTAACGAGGGCCTAAATTCCTACTTGCTCTCAACCAAGATATATCTTTTATTAAATGAAATACAGTAACCAAATGTTATTTTGTGGGTGAGGTAGGCATTGCAAAAGTGAAAAACTAATTTTAAAGTTTTTCACTACCAGGACATATAACATCTAAAAGTGCATCCAGTGTTTAAATGAAACCAGGGCTGTAGCCACAGGGGAGGGGTGGGTTTTGAAGGTCAGGCCAGCCTATATAATTCTTTGTCCCACCAAATTACCAATGGAGCTGGCACCTCATTTACAAAAGAAAACAGTTTATCTATACATTCATGGTTGAATGTATACAATCTAATTGTAAGAACACTATGGGCATAATAACCATGTAAGAGTTCAGAAGGTGAATGAGCAATACAATGACTTTACATTTTGTTTTTATCTTGTCATATTTCCTGGGTGATGCATTATGACAAGCTCTTGATTATTCTTTTAACACAGAGATGTTGTTTAGTTTTCTTTCTCTGGTTGCAAAGTGAGATAATTTTGTAAAGTGAACTATGTGACAATCTCACAGGGGTACAGGGAGTTGAAAAGAAAGAATGTAAGATGTCAATTTATTTTTAATTTACAAAACATTTAACTACCTGTAAATTAACTTTACAGATATTTTGAAATATGTCAACAGCTTAGAAAGTGCAAATGAAGCACAGTTTATTTTTTAAAATTTGAGTGTGATGGAAACAAGGATTTTCATAGGATCAAAACAAATGTTGGTAATGCACAATTGATAAAGACTGTAGTGTATTGTATTGTATTGCAGTATTTGTATAGTGGTTACTAACCCTATGTGAGGCAATGAAGGGCTCACCTAGTAAGCTACACTATACAGGATGTGTGGTTGAAAGGGTATTTTCTTTTATTTGTGATCCTATGTGGAAAACGTTTTAATGTCATGCATGATGACCACGGTGTTATGAAATGCAGCACATACCAGTGTGGTCAATGATAAAGTATAGCACATACATTCTCAGAGGATGTGTTTTTTAAGAATGCTGGCAGCTTTGAACAGCTCTGCAGGTTTTTGATGATTATAGTGCTTTGCTGGCTATTTCACTTTGTGGCTCAATCAGAAATGTTTTGCATGGTTGCAGACCTCAGCTGGCATGGGTGGTGGGGGAGGGAAGTGGAGACACCTGCTGGGATGGGCAATGTCACCATCATTGCATATATGAGTGCCATTGTGTGGTGTAAAGAGGTGGCCAGAGTCATGGCTGCAGGAATAATATGGCCATAGAAGACCAAATTATGTGCAAGGGTTGACTAAATTATGCATCAAGAAAAGGCAAACTATGCATTGCAACATAGCACATTTTGTGATAATATACCTTTATAATATTGTGATTTATTTTCCTTGTTAACACTGTCCAGGGATAGGTTTCACCTCATTAGCACCGATGTAATATCCAAATAGAGTATTATGCAACTCAAAGATCACCAGTCAACCTTTGTGTAGCGCCTTCCACTGTGGGCAACATAGGAAACCACAACTTTAGTAACTTTTGAACCATTTGAACTAGATTTTTTTTTTTCAATCTGTAGATGATGCAGCAGATGATGAATCATGTTTTAAGTGTCACACCATAATTAGTAGGAAAACACTTGCCTCAAAATTCCATGATGCCAGTCGTCCTGACCATAGTGTAAAGATATTTGGGACATTCATAGGTGGGCTAGATTAAAGCTCTCTGATTGGCCAGCGGTGTGTGACAGAACTTCTCAGTTATTCCTTGTTTGTTCTTTTAGCAATCACAGGTTTATTGGCTGCACGATACTGGTGATGGTTAACCCTTGTAGCAGATATGGCATGTAGGCAGCTGGCTATCTATGGATTGTACCAATGTAAGGTGACGCCATACAGACACTCCAGGGCGACCCTTATCGGCTAACAGGGGTTAAAGGAATAACCCTAAAAGCTCTTCTTTGTGGTAGTGTGGCAAGCAGTTAGGCTTATCAGAGGACAGTGTTAAGCAATTATTGAACACACACAGTCAGTAAGCAAGACACACACTAAATAAATACATCCAACACACTATAAAAAATAACATAAATTTGTGCATGACTTTAGATACCAAGACCATCAGGTTTGGGCAAGTACTTTTGAGATCTGAAGTTTTATAGATTTCAAAAGTTCACACAGTGCAAATTCTAAGGGGTAAAAACATATACTGTATTCAGACACTTGCCAGCGACTTATGGGATTCTACTCCTGGACTTAAGGTGAGTATGAAGCAAAGACAAATGCAGCACCAACAAGTGACCTGGGGCGGCACTGGGCCTTCTGGGCAAAGAGGTGCTTTCCAACATTGGGTGCCCCGTTCAAGTTGATGGGGATAGGTATGGTCACAAGGAGGCTGCAACATGAGGTTGGGTGGCCAGTCCAGGTGAACCCAGAGGAGGGCTCAGTCCTTGATATGCTGAGGCATGTAGGGACACCGTTGGTCTACTTCTCCTCAAGCTGTGGGGCTCAGGTGCAGTGGTGCTCTTAGGTGTTCAGTTGCGGTGCAGAAAATATGGTTGAAGGGGGCCTGCAGAAAGAGGTTGCAGACAGTGACTGGGAGCTCCAAGGGTGGGGTCAGTTTTGGAGGGCCTCAGGACCCCCTTGGCACCATTAGCTCCCTTGGTCTCAGGCTGTGGGGCTCGAGTGCCGAGCTGCTTTGAGGCATTGGGTGTCAGGGGTCAGAGGCTCACTCTTTGTCTTGGTTTGGGTCACTGTCAATGTGGGTCTCACTGCCCCTGAATTCCCCTTGACATTCAGGTCGGTCTTCCTGGGTGTTGGTGTTTAGACTGGACACAACAAGCCTTGGTTGCTGCAAAGGGTCCGGTACCTGGGTATTGGTGCTTTGGTGTTGTGCACCTTTTGTTGGTCTTGGCATCCCCACACTTGAAGGGAGGACATCTCTGACCTGTGGGAGCATGGCAACCTCTTTCTGGGTGGCTGCAGTGCTGGTAGTCATGATAAGCAGCAGGAGAGAGAACCAGAACTTGCTTCCTCTGTGCTTTGGGCTGCAGGGAATAGCTCCTCTACTCCAAGGAAGTTCTATGGCAATTTGAAAAGGACTGGCAGCTCTCCAGGTTACTTGGAGTCCGCACGGTAGTAGGAAGAGTCTGTTTCTCCACGCTTGTTGGAGGGTGCAGGCAGGATTAGCTCCAAGTCAACTGTTGCTCCTCTATTCTCTTTGTCCACTCCTTCTTTTTGTCCTTGAAACTGAGTTTCAGGCATCAGGGGTGCCACCTAAATACATTATTTAGGGGCATTACAGGGAGTGTGAGGTAGTAGCCAATGGGCTACATACCTTGAGGGCGACTACACACTCTATATGACCACTTCCTGTGGGAAGTGGGCATACACTTGACCCTGGGGCCCTAATTCCACCAAGAACCAATATGATGGAAGTTTCCTAGTCGTGTGCACTCCAGGTAGCCCACCTTATGGGTGGTAGTAGCCTGAGAGTGAACAGAACTCATATTTAGATACTTTTCCCACCTGTTCTGGTGCCAAATGGGCCCCTGGGCAGGGGTAGCCTCTCCCAGGTCTGGGGTTGCTGGGGGTCATCACAGACCAAAGGTGGCAGGGACTTTGAAGTCCCCAGCCTCAGTATGCAGATATAATAGCCATCCTGTTGGTAGAGGAGATAACACCTCCTGCCAGCTCAGGCATTGTTTCTGACCTCGGAGAGCAGGGGCACTCACCTCCAGGGAGTCAGGATCTCATCTGTGGTCGCAGGCTGATCAATGCCAGTGAGCCAGCACACTAAAGGACTTGTAGGTTTCGGGTACCACATCTAAGGTGCCTTCTGGGTGCCTGTCAATACAAACCCAACACTAACATTCATTTGGATTTAGTAAGAGAAGGTGTTTGATGCCAAACACCATTATTTTCTGTGCAGCCATCATATAACTGGGCGACTCATGATGATCAGTGTCCAGCACATGTTCTAAGATGACTGCCTGGTCACTTGCAATATCTAGTAATAGAACCAGACGTCAGTGGTGCATGTCAGTTCATGTAGACATGCCCTCACATGTATTATAATGCACCCTGCCTTAGGGTTCTGAAGGCCTGCTGTAGGGTTGATATGCATTTCATGCATCAAGTGACTTTGGCATGGCACACAATGAGTGTGATATGTCTGCACCCTGATACACAGTTTGCTATGGCAGGCTATGTGCAGTTTCTGTATAGGTCCCTAAGGGTTGCATAATATATGCTGTAGCACTTATGGATCCTCTTTAGAACCTGCCCTAGGTACTGGGGGTACCATTTACTAGGGAGTTATAGGGGTTCTAAAGACCTTTGCCAGCTGTGGAACAATCAGACATGTCTTATTTTGAGGAAAGGCACTGAGGTCTGGTTAGCAGGCCTCAGTGCACTGTCAAAGTCCAAAACCAGCATCTAGTAGCTCTAAAAGTGGCAAAACCCTGGGGGCATCTGCACTGCAAGGAAGCCTAGTTTCTTACATGTATTATGTGAATGTAAGAGGTGTAAATTAAAGTTGACATAAAATGACATGACTACATAATATCTGGCGAATTATAGGCCAGCCTTCCTTAATTTACTTGCCTATCTAAAGTAGTTGATGGTTGGGTTGTTTCCAATCTGTGGATTTTAAGCAGAAGATTGAGTATGAGCAGGGCCTGTTCTAGTTTGGTGCGACCAGTGCCACCATACCGGGCCCTGACAGTGAGTGGGGCGTATTTGCAGGTATATTTTAGTTTTATAAACCCCTGCTGCAGCGTTCCTTGTCTCCAGCAATTTTTGGACAACCGTAAAAATGTCAAGATAGCTCTGGCAAATAATGTAGTGACTGGAGAGAGTTCAGAGTTTTCTCCAGTGGATGTTTTGGGGTAGTGCAGGGGGGTAGTATGCCTCTTTCAAAGAATATGTACCATGCACAAAGTGCATATAAAGCAAATAGGTCAGTTGGTTACTGGTTTTGTAAGAGAGGTTGTTTTGTTACTTACAGTTTACAAGATCAAATCCTAATATGGAACAGTAGCTATTAACAGTCATCAAAGAACTGTATGCATTCCTCAAGGTATAGATTAGAGCGTTAATATTTTTTCCCCAGTCTTTCATTATCCTAATGTTGCAAAAAGTGCTCATTTGGGTATATATCAATTCTAAAGAGAACCCCTGGCCATGGTGTTACAATTTAAATTCTGTGTTTTTCCTTCTCTAAACCAATCACTCTTAAATTATCCAGCCCACCAGTATGGATGACATGTGACTCCTACACCTTGTAGTCCTCTGTCTCATGTAACATGTCCTATAGACTGAACAACACACTTATGATTGACTGTCTCTGTGTAATGCATGTGCGATGTAAAGTGCTCTAACACCGTACAATCGAATGAGTGGCGCTACAAAACTAGTTAAAGGCATCCGAAAGAGAGTGGTTATAGAGAATGGAGGGGCACTGTTAAAGGGTAGTAGTGAGGGAATACATGACAGAGTTGGTCATTGATCAAGTGCCAACATTCATTGTCGCACATGGCACCACCAGGGCTAATGCCGGCCCTGAGTACGAGAGTGAGACTGTCTTTTCAGGTTTTGTTGTTGGGATGTGCGGTGATGTAGTTGTATTGGAACTTGCACAGTTTTCAACTGTCTTCTGAAGTGCACATGTTCATGGATGCTTTAAATAGTGGCTTGTGGTTAGTTCTGTATTTGGCAGCTTATTCTGAGAAAGCAGTACCTCCATTGGATTTCTATGCTACGGAAGTATGATGAGAAGTGGTGCAAACCTGGAGTGCAGTCTTCTATTTTGTTTGTGTTACCCAAATTTAACAAGGTGGTATAGCAGTCCTTTTCCACAGGAGACAGTAGTAAATGCCTTGAACATTGCTTTTCAAGTTATAGGTAGATTGGAGTAATGTGTCTCTTGGGTGAAGGCAGATAAGAAGTTGTGCTGCAGCATTTTGGATGGGTTTTATTTTGCATATGATGAATGCAGGTGTGCAGGGCGTAAGTAGTTTTCCCAATCAAGTTTGGAGATTTTCAGTGTGAGGTTGGCTTGTAGTTTCTGTAGTATCTAAGGTATAGGAGCATTCAACATAGGGGGTCATTATGAAATTGGCGGTCATGACTACCACTCCAGCAACGGCGGTAATGGCTGCCAAATTATGACCATGGCGGTGATCCCTCCCATAGACAGCCAATGTACCACCCCAACCACCAGTGTGGTACGACCATTGAACACGGCGGTAGCAATCTCCAGGCAGGCGGAAGACAAGGATCCGCCCACCATATTATGACATAGCAGACTGCCAGGATTTCCGGGGCGGTAGCAAAGCCATCAAAAGGCTGAAACACATCATACACCCACCTCCAGGGACAAAGATGAGTCCGCGGCCGCCATGGAATCAGAACTGGAAGTCTTCCCGATGCTGTACCACGCCCTGGCCGCTCTGCAGCACCAACACTGACGAAGATGATGATGGTGAGTACAGCCGCCTAGCACACAAGTGAGGGAGGGAGGGATGGAGAGAAGGAGGGAGGGGAGAGTGACACAGACACATGCACAACACACATCATACACACACCACACACCCAGAACAATCTGCAGAGTAAATCAACAGTAACAGAACCCAGGAACAAAGAAAGCCAGGACACATACCTCTGTTCCAACCACTGTATTCCAGTAGGATGAAGAGCCCAAATCCAAAAATAATACAGAAATACATATTTACATGCAGGCCATTGGCCAGTCCAAAGTCTGAAAATGCCCACAGGGCTAAGTCCAAGGCCCAACTTACTCCTGACAGCATCAGGACTCCACTATGCAGGGGCATCATGTTGGAAATATGCAGGCACCTCAGGGAATCAGGGGTGTGGGAGGGGCTTCTTTTGGGGATGGGGATCCTTGGGTTTGGGTTTGGGAGTGGGCGGGTCCTTACCCTTCCGTTTTGGGGGGTGGAGGAGTGGGCTTGGGGCGGAGGGCTGGAGTGCCACTCGTGTGCCCCTTAGTGGCAGCTGAAGTCTTAGGGGGTGAACAGGGCTAGATTTGGTGCTGGAGGTACTGGGCTGGGGGTGGGACTTTTCTATTACAGGCAAGATGGGGAGGGGGAGGGAAGAGGTCAAGGCGGGAAAGGAAAAGCTTCCTAGGACCAGTGGGGCGGGCTGTGGGAGGAGATATGGGAGTGGAGATAGAGGGAGTGGTTGTGGGAGGAGGAGGTGTGCTGGACTTAGTTGCAGGTGCATGGACAGTGTGCGTGTGTGAGGTGGATGGGTGTTGGGGGTCTGAGTGTGAGTTTGTGTGTCTTTGAAGGGGGGCAGACAGGGTGGGGGAGGTCAAACAGGACATGAGGATGGATGTTGTGGTGGTGGTGTCTGCGAGTGAGGTGGTTGTGCTGCATGAGGTGTGATGTGGCGGTGGTAACTGTGCATGTCGTGTGTGGGGTGCATGTCTGTGGGTCTCTTGCTGTGGTGACTGTGGGCAGGATTGTGCAGGTGGCAGGTTCCGGGACTGTTGATGCTGTGCATGCAGATGTGAGTGCTGATGTGACAGTGAGGGAGGAGGAGGATGGGAGACAGTGGAGGCAGTGGCTGATGTTGTGTGTGAATCTGTGTGTTGGCTGTGTGATTGTTTGTGGACTTAAGTGTGCTGTCTGTGTTTGTCTGTGCGAGTCTTGTCTGTTGTTTTGGGTGCATGCTTGTGTGGGATGGGTTTGGGGAGAGGAGACTGGGAAGTAGTAGTTGGAGGGGTGATGGAAGAAACAGAACACTACCATCAGAGAGGAGGCCAGAGCCTGAAACATTCTCTGTAGGGCAGCCAAGCCACCGTGAATGCCCTCCAGGATGGCATTGCATTGTTGCATCTGGGATGCCAGTCCCTCAGTTATCATTCACTATGGTTGACTTCCCTATAGAGATGGATCTCAGAAGGTCAATAGCCTCCTGACTGAGGGAAGCAGGGCTGACTGGGGCAGGGCCTGAGGTGCTTGTGGCAAAGGAGACACCCACCCTCCTGGGTGAGCGGGCACGAGAAACTGGGTGAGGGGCTAATGGAAGGGCGGTGCTAGTACTGGGGAGGCAGAAGATCCTCTAGCTGGGGTGGTTCCAGAAGGGTCCACCACCACCATGGAGCTCCCATTAGAGGAGGAATCAGAGTCAGTTTTATCAGCTCCTGTCCCTCCGTGGTGCTCCCCTCACCCTCCGTCCCACTTGTCCCCTCGGTGTCGAGGAACTCTGTCTCCTGGGTCCTGTGGGATGCAGCTCCCTCACTCACCGGTGTCCCTGCTCCTTCGCCATATGATGCTAATGCACACATGGACAGGATGACAAAAGGAGAGAGGGGAGAGAAAGATAGGGACCACTGGGTCAGTCACAGCACCAACAGCACAGATGGCATACACATCGCTATCACTCACTGGGACTAACAATGGGCAATATGGGCCACACTGGCATACCATTGACTAGGTAGTACAGCAGGTAGGACCTAAATACTGCCATCTGTATACCTTCTTGGACCAACTAAGCTATGTCTCACATGGAAAGCCAGCTACCTAGCTAACAAAAATATGCATTACACCCAAAATATCTAAGCTGGACCATGCAGCAATGTCTAAACTGGCATACTGGGGCATCCACTGACTAGAACTCTGCACCCAAATCTCATGGCAGGCAACACATGATGGTTGTCACACACACTGCCTTGTGGCTGCTGTGATGCCCTCAAGCACCCTTCCAGCTCTGGGTAGGCCACTGCCAGTATGCAGACGATTAGGAGGGTCAGGTTACGACAGGCACCCCTCCCTCATTGGGAAGCCGTCCCCAGCTGGGCCTCCGTGGGCTCTAGGGCCCAATGTCTCAGGTCCTCCCACCGTTTCTTGCAGTGGGTGCTCTGCTAGCTGAGGACCCCCAGGGACCGCACTTTCTTGGCAATGGCACACCACGCACACCGCGGGACACAATGAACCAGACAATCCAGCTTGTCACACATAGGGCATACATACTGAATTTTCCCCTTGTCTGCATTAACACTGCCACCAGCCATACCCTCCCACATGACACACTGCTAGCACACACACACATCTACATGCAGCCATGTCCAATACAACATACCCATGATGTACTCACCTGTTGGTCTGGAGGCACATACAACTGCCCATACAGGGATAGGTAGGACCCCATCCACAAGCCTCTCCAACTCCTCCAACATGAAGGCTGGGGCCCTTTCCCCATGTTGCATGGGCCATGGTAGGTACCAGACACAGGTCATAGCAGCACACCGAGTGAAGATGTAGTCCAGAGGAAAGTTAGGATTCAGGTGAAGTAGTCTGAGGAAAATGGAGGTCACGTGCTTGGAGGTGTACACCATCACAACCGGCGTGGATCATTGTGGGTTCCTGTACTCCATAGAGGCCCATGTTAGCCAATGAGGAATTGCACTGCGGTGCAGACAGCCTCTCACCATGACGCCCAAAGTCAGTGGAGTGAGGTCACTTCCACCTGTCCCTGCATGCAGGACAGGCGGTTGCTATTTTCTACTCCTAGTACACATGTATTTATTTAAAAGTGCATCATTGGTGTCGACTTTACACACCTAGACAATTCCAGTGTCCAGCATACAAACATGCACTGTTTACTCTGATGTTGTGTGCCAATAGGTCCTGTTATCATTCCCTTTCAACTTTTGGGTCCCTTAGGTACCAACTACTGCAGAGGAATAGAAGGAGGAGGCAAGCACCATATACAGACCCCTTGTGGACTTGTCTACACTGGAGGACAGGCACATCATACTCACTCATCATCTGGACAGGGCCACAATCACAGAGCTGTGTGCATAATTGGAGCCTGATCTGCTACCTGCTAACTGTGGCATCACAGTAATACCCCTCTTGTGCAGGTACTTTCAGTGTTCCATTTCCTGGCAACTGGCTCTTTCCAGGTGACAGTGGGTTTGGTTGCAGGAATGTCACAGCCAATGTTCTCTATTGTGCTTGCAAGGGTTTTGGCTGCTTTGATCAAACACATGTGCAGCTACATCACATTCCCCAGGGTAGATGAATTGCCCACTGTGAAGGCTGTATTCTATGCAATGGGACACATGCCACATGTGATTGTGGCCATTGATGGGACCCATATTTGCTTAGTCCCCCCAGGTCCAATGAACAGGTGTACAGGAATAGGAAGAGTTTCCACTCACTCAATGCCCAGATGGAGTGCCTTGCTGACCAGTACATCTCCCACATCACTGCCAAGAATCCTGGGTCGGTGAATGATGCCTTTGTCCTGAGGAATAGCAGCATCCCACAGCTGATGGCACAACTACAGAGGCACAGAGTATGGCTAGTAGGTGAGCCTGAGTCCCCACCCAATGTATGTCAGTGTATGCCTTCAGGAGTGATAGCCCATGCCATTGTGCAAGGCTAATGTGTGGCCCTCACTTCTTCCAGGTGACTCCGGCTACCCAAACCTGTCCTGGCTCTTGACTCCTGTTAGGAATCCTAGGACAGGGTCTGAGAATAGGTACAATGATGCTCATGGGCGTACCAGGAGGATTATTGAAAGGCCCTTCGGTCTCCTGAAGAACACGTTCAGGTGTCTCCATCTGACAGGTGGATCTCTGTGCTTCTCCCATGAGAAGGTCTTCAAGATTGTTGTTGTGTGCTACACATTGCACAATTTGGCCCTCAGATGCCATGTGCCCTATCTGCAGGAGGAGAGGGGAGACAATGCACCTCTGGCAGCAGTGGAAGGTGAGTACAGTGAGGAGGAAGAGGAGGAGGTTGTGGAGAACAGGACAAATATGATCCGGCAGTACTTCCAATGATACTCAGGTAAGACTGTTGAACTAATCATTTCTCCATTTAGGTGTTGTGCTGTGTGGCTGTAGTATAATGCCAGACACTACCTTTGCATCACAACAGACTGTCACCTATGCCTTCCCTTATTGCAGATATTGGTGTGGTTACAACAGTGTAATGCATTGATGTGTACAGACTGCTGTGTACTCCTGCATGATGTTGGCCATGTCACCCAGCACCCCTGCAATGGAGGCCATGGTGGCATTCAAGGCCTGCAGTTGTTGCACAACCTCCTGGTGGTGTTCCTGCAGCTGCTGGTTCTCCTGCATGATGTTGAGCACCTGCCCATCTTGTCCTGGGATTGTTGGTATGCCCCCGGGACATTTGTGAGTGCCTCCTTAGCAGTGGTATCCCTGGCCATGTCCTCCCCCTGGCGGCCAGCTGCCTCTGACTGTCCCTGGCCCCCTGTGCTTGTGTCCGATGAACGGTGTGCCCACTCCACCTGACACAAGGACCCCAATTGTCTTGCCTGTGTGGTGTGGACTCGGGTCCCTGTGGTGGGCACACTACTGATTGATGTGTCCTAGGGACAGAGGTCTGGGGGTGTTTGCTGGTTGCTGTGGTGTTAGATTCTGAGGGGAGGCTCTGTGTTGGACTGGCTGTGGGATGGGGTAGCCGAATGACCAGTGGTCCCTGATGGGCCAGGGAGTTCATCCAGATCCAGAGCTCCTGAGTTGCTGTCATCACTGGGGGCATCTTCTGGTGGGGGACTGGGTAGCCGTGGCACCTCCTCCACGCTGACATTGGCTAGGACACCTGTGGGGATGTAAGTGATGTGTTATGGTAAATGTCTGTGACATATTCAAATCCAATGACAAAGTTGTTGTCCTCCCACTTATGGTAGTGTGTGATGATGGATTGTGAGATTGTTAGTTCTCCATGCTGTGCATGCATTGGTGGTGGGTTTGCATGCAGAGCTGGAAGGGATGTGCATTCAGTGGGTATGGCATGCAGGGGTTGCCATTTAGGTTTGGTAATTGGGGTGGTGCACTGTGCGGGATGGAGTGGGCTGATGAGAGTCATGGTGAGGGGTTCAGATGGCATGCAGGTATGGAGGGTGATAGGTAGTAAATGTTGACTCACCAGTGTTCAGTCCTCTGGCTACTCCAGTGAGTCCCTCAGGGTGCAGTATTGTCAAGACTTGCTCCTCCCATGCTGTCTGCTGTGGGGGAGGAGGTGGGGGTCCACCGCCAGTCCTCCTGATAGAGAGCTTGTGCCTTGCTGCAACAGAACGCACCTTCCTCCATAGGTCGTTCCACCTCTTCTGAATGTCATCCCCTGTGCGTGGATGTTGTTCCATGGCATTCACCCTGCCCACGATTCTCTGTCATAGTTCCATCTTCCAGGCAATGGATATCTGCTGTATGTGTGCTCCAAACAGCTGTGGCTCTACCCTGACTATTTCCTCCACCATGACCTACAACTCCTCATTAGTGAATCAGGGTTGCCTTTGTGGGGAAATGGGTGTTTTGTGGTGTGTGTTGTGCAGAGGGTGATGTGTGAAGTGGTGGGGTGTGTGGTGCATGACGGATGAATGGGTGGTTGTGATATGTGTGTGCACTTCTCTCTGGGATTGGTGTGGCAAAGTGTAGCGGACTTCTCGTGTTTGCAAAGGTTTATGGGTGATGTGGGGGGGGTGTTTTATAGTGCTGTTGGTGGGTATGTGGGGTGTGTGTATTTGTGTCAGGTGTGGGTTTTGGCTAATGTTGTCTTGTTTTGTTTTTTGGTAGCAATATCTGCTGCAGCGCTGTGCACCGCTAATAGTCACCACCATTGAATGTCCGCTATGGTGATTCATGGGCCAATACTTGAAAGGTGTTGTTTTGATGCCGTAAAGGTAAGGGTGGTAGTACTGACAGTTTACCACGTTCAGTGGGTCTGGCGGTTTTGTGGTTGTGGTTGTTTTCTGTCAGTTTTGAATGTGTCATAATCTGGTGGCCGGATGTTCGCCTCCGCTGCAGTATATTGGCAGCAGTGATCGCAGCAGTATTTAGAATTTACTGCCAATGTCATTATGAGGGCCATAGTGTTTTCATTGTGTGGAAGTCACTATGTGTGACACTGTTAAGATGTGGTATCAAATTCTGGTCTGCCTCCAAGGTAACTTGTAGGTTTATGACTTCTTTTGATATTGTTAAAGCAGCCGCATATTGCTAAGGTCATATGCCATTAGGATATTTTTGCCAGTGTCCACTTGTCATATTTTCTGTCTTTGTGGTAACGAGCTTCAGATGGTTATTTATCATCCATGAGTTTATGGCCTAAAGGCAATGATTGAATTTGTATTTGTAGAGGTCTTCCATGCCATGTATTAAAAAAATTATTTGGGTGTCACCTGCACAGATGTAACGGGGTAAGGCTGAATGACTTATGCAGTTTTGTTAAGGGGATTACATAGTTGTTGAATAATAGAGGGGACATGATGGACCCCTGAGGCACTCCACAGTGTTGTGTGTGAAGATATGGTGTGAAATGTGGTATAAAACACAAGTTCACTGTCACAGCTAAAAGATCAAAAATTCAATGGGAATTAGCTGAACTTCCTTTTCATCTTTCACATATGGTATGTCAAACAAGAATGTGCTGCGTGAAATGACTGCACAAGTCCGCAGGTCATTTAGGGCCAGATGTATCAAGCATTTTTGCATTCGCAAACGGTGCAAATGGCCGTTTGCAAATGCAAAAATGTGTTTTCCGATGTATGAAAGGCATTCACTGTGTGAAATTAAGAAATCGCAAAAATAGCGAATTTTTGCGATTGTGACATGAATTTGCGTGTCACAAACAGCGTATTTCAAATTGCGTCACGATTTACCGAATCGTTATTTGCAAAATGCTAATTGTGTTATAAATTATCGAATCGCAGATAGCGATCCGCTAAATCGTGACGCAAATTGCAATACGCAGACTGCAACACGCAAAAATGGACTCGCAATGCGATGCATCAAAAATGCACAAATTGTGAATATTCGCAGAATGGCCGTTTGCACATGCAATTTACCACGAACAGAAACCAGGTGGTAACCAGGTGCATCCTATATAAAGAGGCCCAGAATGCCTCAGCTCCTCTTCCACAATGGCTGCACTCTACATCATGGGGAAGAGAATGAGGATCTTGGCAGGTTTGAAGAGAGAGAGGAGGAGACAGGAGCACATTTTCAGAGTGCACATAACCCTTTTTGACCAGACTGAGGAGGAAATGTATGAGAAGTGCAGGATAAGCTCAGCCATGATACTTCACCTGATAGCTGAGCTACAACCCATTCTGCAGCGCACCACACACACAACCAATAGCATACCCACCCATGTGAAGATATTATGCTCCCTGTTCCTATTAGCCTCAGGGATCTATCAAGGGGCCATAGCAGCAGCTGGAGAGGTATCACAGAGTGCCCTCTCTAGATTATTCAACGTATTTCTCAATGCCATGCTGAGCAGAATACCACTGTACATAAGATTCCCAAACACCTCACAGGCATTACACCAAACTAAAATTAAGTTCTACCAGATAGCACAGTTCTCACATGTGCTAGGTGCCATCGATGGGACACATGAAGCAATCTGTCCACCATCGGCCAGCGAGTATGTGTATCACAACCGTAAAAACAATCACTCAATGAACATACAGGTGATATGCAATGCCTCCTACATCATTACTGATCTTGTGGCCAGATACCCAGGGAGCACACATGACTCATACATCTTTCGCCACAGCGGGATACACACAAGACTGCTAGCTGGGGAGTTTGGTGAAGGATATCTACTAGGTAATTTGATAGTTCAGAATGATGCATTGATGTAAGCGTGACATCAGACAGCACTTGTACTCATTTTACTCTCTGTGCATTCAGGAGACTGTGCCTACGCTGTGCGCACCTATATGCTTACACCCTACCTGAACCCTGCAACTCCAGCAGAGAGGAGGTACAATGCTGCACATACGGCAACCCCCAATGTGGTGGAGCGCACTTTTGGGCTGATGAAGAGCCGCTTCAGGTGCATTCATAAGAGTGGAGGTGCACTATAGCACAGCCCAGAGATGACATGCAAAATTGTGGCCACATGTGCCATCCTGCACAACATAGAAACCACCAGGGGCATACCAGTGGAAGTCACTGAGCCTGACTCAGATGAGGATGATGATCCCTTCCCACCCCTTTTACCAGCAGACAGGACCAGTGCAGCAGAGGGCAGGCAAAGACGTGCTGACATCATGCACAACCATTTTATATGTAAGTAATGACAAATCCACTTCAATGAAAAGTATTTCTGTAGTGAGCATCTTTATTACCTTGACTGCAGGTAAACAATGTGTCATTAGGACATAGCTATTCACAATGGGCAGACATGAACAAGCCACAATGTCACACTATTAGCATCATAGCATGACTGTATATTTCCATGTTTATGGGGTCCCCTGTGGCCCTCAACATCACTTTTTAAGTCCATGCTCTCCACTTGAGTGCTCTGTGCCCTCGCTGGCACCTCTAGTAGCAGGTTCACATGCAGTACTGTGTCTGGCACTGCTACGCCTCGGATAATTCACAGGTACTGTCAGACTGCTGAGGCTAGAGGACTCCTCACTGTCCCCAACAGCCAGTTCGCTGGTTGTGGCAATGCATGCTGTTTGCATGGCATCCACTACGTTGTCAATTTGCACCAATCCTTGTGCAATGTCCTGACTGCAATGTGCCATCTCCACCTGTGTAGCAACAGCATGCCGTGATATCCGGGCTGCAGAACTTGCGAGCCGATTGACAGATCTACAGAAACTATCAAACCTTCCCAAATATTGGTGATGGTGCCTGCGCTGGCTGACCCGCTCCTGCCGTATCTCTGTGCAGAGTTCCCCAATGGCCTGTGTCAGCTCCTTGGTGTTTTCAGCAGCTGTTTGCTGTCCCTCAATCAGAGCCTCCAACTGCTTGTATAGTAACCCCATATTGCTATTGTGAGACACAAACTGTCTGTGCTTTGACTTCAATTGTTTCCATTGTAGGTGCTGAACCTTCAACATGGAAGCATCAAGGCCGCCAAAGATTGATGGTCCCACTCCTTCTTCTGTGTACTGTTTGCCTGCTTCGTGGCGCCTCCTGAGGGGAGTTGACTGGCGCTGGTGCAAGGACTGCTGTCTTCCTGTGGGACTCGCCTGTGGTGGTGGTGTGGGTTCGTGTTCTGGCATCTCATCTGAGTCCTGGTTATACTCTGGCAGTGGTAACACCGTTGCCCTGCATCTCGTTGAAACAATACTGTAGGACTCACTGGTATTTGAGTCAGACTGTGGTTGTTTTTCTGCGTCCCCCACTTTTTCAAATCCTGCACCAGCAGGGACCGAGTCATCTGCAAGGACAATATGCAGCATGTCAGTTCTATCATTTTTCACAGATTTCCACAGTGTTGCTTTCAATGTACAATTAAAATGTGTCACCCTAAGTTGATTGTGGTGTTTCTCTATGTGGCTGACCACTATCTTGCTATTGATGTTGTGCTTTAACCTTAGGCTTGTGTACTACTACTCCCATCAGGCACTGTTGTGTTGTATGTAAGATGTGACATGGACTACTTTTCACTGTGCATCAAGCTATGTTGTATTTCCTAAGGGGCATTTGTACATGCACATGTGGGGATACACATAATTACTGCCCTTACCTTTGCTGGTGCTGGGTGTCCCTGAGGTGTCAATGTCAGTTACACCACTGACAGCTTCTGGCAGCAATGTGGACTCCACCAGGTCTTCCATAGGGGTGGACGGTGTCTGGGTGGATGGTCCACCTCCGGTGCTCCTTGCCTCCATGAACCTGCTGGCCACCCTCTCCTTGGTACGAGACCGCAAGTCGTACCATCGCTTGCGTATCTCCTCCACAGAGCGCTGCACAACACCCACCGCACATATTTTTGTCTGGATGTGAGACCAGAGTTTCCGCTTCTCACCCTCTGGTACTTGAATTGAGTTTTTTCCAAATAGTATATCATGATTCCCAACAATCTCCTCGATGAGTACCTCCAATTCTGCCTCACAAAATTTTTGCTTCCTCTTCCTGTCTCCCTTCTCCCATTTCCAGCATTGGCCATGTTGCAGTTTGGTCCTGGCTTCCTCACAATGTTGACTCCCTGGTGCTGGGCTGTGTCTCTCTCCCTGCTCCTGTGGGTGTGGCTCCTGGAAAAAGCATGGTCTGACTCACTTCCTGGTTGTGATGTCATCAGGCTGTTCCAGGTTTGCGGTTTTCGCAATTTGCGATTTTCAATTACTGAATCGCAATTTTTTTTGTGATTCGGTATTTGCATCTTGCAAATTGCATTTGCGAATTTTAAGAAATTGCTAATAGCGATTTTCAAATTTGATACCTCGCTTTTTGCTTTTCTTAAAAATCGCAATTTGCGAATCGCTAACTGGAATCTTAATACATCTGGCCCCTAGTCATGTTGTTCTTAAGCCAGAAACATTCACAACCTTTCCTTTTCTCGATACATAAGTGGGTGTTGCTATTTAAACCTACTACCCATTCAGAAGCAATATCAAATCAGGAAATCTCTTGAGTTCAATATGGCACAGTGCTTTGTTTATCCTAACGAAATGGGACAAAGTCATCACAAGTCAGGAAAGACTTACATTTGACTGGCATTGCTGTAGCCTGCAACCTTTCTCGGGGCACCAGCCTGTTGTGAAATATAGCCTGTTGAGATAATGTGTCAGCTCTAGTGATCTTTATTTTGTTTGCAGGAGCAACATAGTTTGTTACATTCATGTGCCTGCTGCGGGGAGCTGCAAACACAATAACTATCAATAGCGTGAATCTGAAATGACCCAATGTAGCCTGCAATGTCTCTAAGTGCTGCTATATTAGACTTGTCTTTTCAAAAATGGTTTGAAATCTAGATAACCCTGCCTGGGCCAAAATGCTCAACATTCATCTGTTTGAACCACATATTGTGAACACAACAATCAAGGCATCCATAGCTGAAAGCATTTGTATGAAAATAGACCTTTCTAGGCATCGCCACACAACATAGACTAACATTTTCAGAATTTTACGTAGTGTAATCACAGATGTGTGTAGTATGGGTCTGGTTTTTGGAATGTATTGATTCCTTTTCAATTCTGCCTTATGTTCATCTGATTTATGGTCATAATAAATAAATTGCATTATGAGGACTCATGTACTTAGTGTATGAAATGCATAATACTTGGTGAATATTTGAGGTACTGTTTTTATTGGAAGAAATATAGAATGACTGGGTATTAGGAATTTTATGGATCCTCACAGGTTCAAGAATATTCCTTCACAGAAATATGAGGAAAATCTGAGTTAGCCAAACTTTGGTATCTGCAGGGCATTCTGGGTAAGAAAAGTTATTAGGATCCACACAAGCCACACAACCGCGGACTACCCCAAGTGCCTTGTTTTCTGAAATGTCTGGGCCTGCCAGGTTTCCCTTGGTGCCAATAGGGCTCGGGCCTGAATACCAAAGCTACACGCATCACCAAAATGGGTCGGTTTGCAAATTCATGATATTTACTTGTTTCATTTGGGGCATATAATTTCATAGGTGATAGCCAAGTCATACAAGTGGGTACTATTGTTATTGGGAAAAGTGTATGAACATTTGTTGATCCCTGCAGATTCTATTAGAGCGGTCTTCTTCTATTTTTGGTTTGCTGTGACATTAGCTCACATAGCATGCTACACAATACAGCAAAACAAAAGAAAAATCTGTTGTAGGGAGCTGGGCTCTGATTGCAGTACCTTCCCCAGTTTTTGCCTGGTTCTTAGTGGAACTGAAATACACTGGGTTTCTTCTTACAAGGTCCCCAGTGCCAGTGTTCCTTCCCTAAAACAAGGCATGCCATATATGTAAGTTACCCCTCGAGCAGGCCTTACAGCTCTAGGGCAGGGTGCATTATATTTTATGTGAGGGCATATATGCATGAGCAAATATGTCCCTACTATGTCTTTGTCAATTCCTAGACATAGTAAGTGTACAGGAAAGATATTTTGAAATTCATGTGGTGGACACTGATCATTACAAGTTCCCCAGCTACATTATAGCTTTTCTGTACCCTGGGATGTTTGGCATCGAACATCTCAGAATAATAAACCTGCATTGATTCCAGTGATGGATTTATTACGAAATACACACAGAGGGCACCTTAGAGGTGCCCCTTGAAAACCTACCAGCTACTATTGTGTTGACTGGCTGGTCCTGGAATGTTTCTGGACCCCCATGATGGGAGCCAGTGCTCAGAAGCCCCAGAGACAAAAGCCTGCAGTGGACAGAGGTGTTAGCTCCTCTCCCAAGCAGGATGGACATTCTAGGGAGGGGAGCTTCAAAGGCCTGGCCACCTTTGTAATGTGACCCAGGTCTCTACAGATGGTGGAGATAACTAACCCCCCTGTCCTAACCCCATTTTTGGCAGCAGCACAGGCATAAAAATAATTTAAATTAAGAGAAGTGCCCACTTCATGTCAGTACCACCCCTAGGGTAGACAAGCTGAAGTTGACACTACTTTTTACATTCCTCCATCCTGTTTGGAAGGAATTAGGTCACTAGGGTTAGGGTTATGCCCACTTGCCAATGGAAGTGGTCATAAGAAGGGTGGCCATTGACTACCTCATGGCACTCACTGTAATACTGAATTTAGTATTTAGGAAGCACCCCTGAACCCTAGAACTCGGATTCCTAAAGACCTAAGAAGTGCTAGACGCTACAGAGTCACATCAGCGAGACTACAGACACCAACTGACTTGGCCCCAGCCTTACCGGCCTGTCTTCAGCCCTCAATGTTCCTGTGCCAAAAGACAACCCATCCTGCAGCCCAGTTACCTCAAAAGCTTTGAGAGGACCGCCTGTATTCAACAAAGATCAAGATCTCCTGAAAGTAGCAGTCCTGTTCAAGAATAAACCAACTTTAAAAGGAAAGAACTCTGCCCTAAGCAACCGCAAAACTCCTTTGGGACCCACCTCTGTACCCGACACCCATGTCCTGAGCCCAAGTGGCCCACCAGTCCTGCAAAGGTTCCCCAGCGATTCCGAGTCAACTGTGGTTTGACCCCTGCCAGACAAAGTCTGCAGCTTTAAATCAAAGTCTCCCCCTGACTGCAACCTGCCCGTAAGTTGTTCCCAACGCCAAATGACACCCTTATAGCCAGAGTCCCTGGGTCTTGGGGAGCTGGACTGTCAGTGTCCATTCGTCCCCTAGCATCAGAACTTACCTGGGCAGATGTGGGTTTTCTTCATTAAGCATCCTGGCCTGCAGCCTTTTTCCAAAACTGATGTCCCACATTGACTTGAATTGGGTGCCCAACGTTGTGTTAGCACTCTGCACCCGGCCGCCCCCATGCTTCAGAGAGTGTAAGTTTGGTGCTGCCTTGTGGCCCCCTTGTGCTTACCTCAACACTAGAAGGTCGACTCCTTACACCACTTTACTCACCAGTGAGCAGTGCTCTTCATTCACCCCCAGTCTCCATTGGTCAACATTCTGCACCCCACTCCGAATTCGAGCTGTGCACCTGGCCGCCCCTGTGCCGCTGGGGTTGCACTCTTAGTACCTGATTTGAACCCTGCCTGGTGTTGACCTAAAATCCCAAAGACTGGATTTGTAAGTCCTGTACTTGCCTGCAAAGCTGCATTCTTGTTTTCCTCCCATAGGTTGACATTGCTGAGCTGAAACATTGCACTGTGTTGATTTTTGAAACTGTAAAGATTCTTGGAAAAACTGCTTACCTTGTAACAAATATGTGTGGTTCAAAGCATATATAATAGCAAATGTTGTTTTTCTAATTTGGTCTTGGATCAATTTGGTAAGTGTGTCTCATTTTTACCTCTGTAAGTACAACAAATGCCTAACACAATTTCTTGATAAGTCTAACTGCTCGCTCACACTACCACAAATAGAGCATTAGACATATCTACTTTTGCCTTTTCAATACCAATTGGGGATCTAATACACAGTGTACTTCCTACAGCTGTCACGAGGAAAGCATTTCTGTTGTTTTTATCAGAAACATTTATTTTTCCAATACAGTGTATTACCCATTGAATTCCACCTTACTGTAAAGGTAGTGTGATCAATGTCAATAGGTTGTCCAATGCACTAATGCATTCAAAACCCATCAAATCCATATAGTCGGATGTTCCACTCAACAAGAATTAACAATAAGTCTCAGGGTTAGAATGGTCACTTCGCACTTACTTCTTTGTTGCTTGGTCATAGAGGACTTTTCAATTCAGAAAAGCCCCCCAAATGGTAGGCTGTACAACACTAAAAAGCACAGTGGCCAAAGAACAATGGAAGAGGCTGCTCGTGGCCATGCACAGACAATAGGACGTTTCAGTTGCTATAAAGGTCTATAGGTAAAAAGGCAAGGGAGAGAATACCAATTTTGAGAAGTAAAGAGAAGAGAAAGAAATGAGATTATAGAAAAGGAGAGACGAAAGAAAGAAAGGAGAGTAGACAGATAAAGCAATAAAGGGGGCAGGACAGACAGGTAGGAAGAGATAGACAAATATAGCAGCAAACAGAAAGGGGTGGTGAGGAAAGAGTGAGAGAGGAAGTGGGGACAAAGATTAGGAGAGGAAAGAGAAAGTAAAACACAGCCTTAAGGAGCACAATGAGAACTAGATACAAGTGGAAAAACTGTGATTGTAGATTTTAAGTGGAATTTATGGCTTATCGTGTTTTTGCATATGCAACTGGGCCAATATGATTTCAATGCTGAATTCTGCTCTTACTCTCTAAGAAGGATCTTAGTGTAAAAATCTCTCTGAAGTCCTTTTAAAGTCTAACCACTGTCACTTGATCCACAATGATTTTTACATTTTGGCTATCAATGTCACCTCCTTGTTATTTGTTACTCAATGCTCTTGGTGAGAAGTATGGATGCCTTCCCTTTTACAGTATATTGTATAGTAGCTGAAAATACAACTTACTTGCTTAGAAGTCCACGTTCTACTTCAGGGGTGATTTGGCTTTTTAGTGTACATTTAAACACAGCAGTCTCTTAATTGTTTTATAACATGAAGCCTCACTTTTAACTGCACCTGGGGAAATGTCAAACAATACTTATGAAAGTAAATATTTTCCAGTTCTAGTACATATTGTAGGCTTCCATGCTTTCTACATTCACCACTCAGATAGTTGTTTGTTCGTCCAAGCAATGCAAGGCACACAGAGATTGCCATCTTGACTGTTCTATGCAAGGAGGCTACTGCATGGAAAACAAGTAGAATGCCCATGATTCCGTATGTCTAGAACTCTGTTGCAGCCAAATTGCAGGTACGATGCAAGCAGAATCAAAGAGAATGGTTACCACTGATCAAGATCCTAGATGTAAACTGTGCAATCACCACTCAGAGCCTTACAGTCAGTGTTGCTGACTGCCCATCCACGGCTAATTGAACTGGAGTTGGAACTAGCATCCTAAACAAAGCCACAAGCATCAAACTGATCCAAGGCTCACACAATCAACTATCCTTTAACATGCCTACCTGTCTTGCTAGTGTATGCCTGATAAAGGTCTCCTTTTGTACAACACCTTTCACAACCCCTCCCCTGCAAATGTGAGGGGAGTATGCCAATGGTGAAACCTGCTTCACGTACATGCAATTTTGACTTATGTCTTTTATCAAATGCAGTTGAATTAGACAACTTTACAGTGAAATTGTTGGACCATGCATTCTTTGTGTGTTTTTTTATCCCACAGCTTGCTGCCTTCATTCCTCCTGGGTTCTGAAATGTGTCTTTTGTTAACCTGGTGACTCTGTGTAGCAGTGCTAAAGTGCTTATCCTCACCCTCTAAAGCATGCGAATAATGGCTTATACCTGATTGGCACTTCAATTTACTTATTAGGCCCTAGTATATGGTTGTATATCTGCCCAAGGCCTGTAAGTTTATGGCTATTAGGAGCCTGCCTCACCCATTGTGCCACTCACTAAAGTAGCAATTTTATGTATGCCACTTGTTGCAGCCTGTAGTGCAGTTTTAAACTGCCAATTTGACCTGACAAAATAAAACTATTTCTAGGCCTAAACATTCCTCTTGAATACACCTAAGGCACCCTTAAGGTAAGTAGGCTTAAACAACCCGTGGATGTGGTGCATTGTATTTGAAATGTGGGACATGTGTTTTAAGTTTTACATGTCCTGGTAGTGAAAAATTCCTAAATTTGCTTTTCACTACTGTAAGGCCTAATGCTGTCCTAGGATGAGATTGGGTTACCTTATTACATTTAATAAGTGCTAGCCTTTGAGTGGAACAAGTAGGAACGTCATGCTTGGTCCTAAATGAATCTTAATTTAAAATTCTCCACAGCGGCAAACTTGAATTCTAAGTCACCGTTCTTAAAAAGACACTTTTAAAGAGTTGGCATTTTCTTGTTTCAACCATTTGTTACCTGCTGCCAGTGGCCTGTGTCACATGGTCCTGCAGTTAGACTTTGTGTAGTGTCCCAGATAGTGAGTCACTAGGGCTCAAGTATAGGCAGGGTGGGCCAGCCTGGCAGGATTGATGGGGGCTGAGCAGATCCTGCCCTATTTGCACTTCAAAGAGGCATGCTTGCAGTACACACAAAGACCCCGAGCACTAGTCTTTTGCGACCCTAACAGTCCTAGAGTTTTGTCAAGGGAAGGAAGGAACTTTAGAAACCCACTTCAAAAGCTGGTAGAAGATATAAAATATTGAACTCTCAGACCATCTCTTCTCTACACTCCTGGGCCTATAGAAGACTTCAGAAAGTCTGTCTTGGGCCCCAGACAACTGTTCTGCTGTAGGAGGCCTGCCTTATACTTCAGAGGACTGCCTTGCTGCTACCAGAGGATTGCCATGCCGCTACCAGTGGACTGCCCTGCTACTTGAGGCCTGCCTTTCTGCTTGAACCCAGGAGCACCAGAGTGACCCCAAGGACTAGTTGGCTGGCCTTTTGTGTGAGCTATATGGACATAATAACTCTAGAGACCGTGAACCATGCTTCTATTCATGCTGGAGTGAGTCCTGACACCCCCAGGTAGTGCTCTTCCAGTCCTGGACCCTTGTTTCTGGTGCTAAAGGTGTTCCCTGCCAAAGTGATAGAGAAGACCGTCAACAAGCAGCTTACCAACTTCCTTGAAGACAACAACCTTCTCGACCCCTCTCAATCCGGATTCCGAGCCAACCACAGCACTGAAACCGCCCTCATCTCAGTCACAGACGACATCAGAACCCTGATGGACAACGGTGAAACAGTCGCCCTCATCCTCCTCGACCTCTCGGCTGCCTTCGACACCGTCTGTCACCGCACCCTAATAACCCGCCTCCGCTCCACCGGGATCCAAGGCCAGGCCCTGGACTGGATCGCCTCCTTCCTCTCCAACTGCTCTCAAAGAGTCTACCTCCCACCTTTTCGCTCAGACCCCACCGAGATAATCTGCGGCGTCCCACAAGGCTCCTTGCTCAGCCCGACACTCTTCAATGTCTACATGAGCCCCCTCGCCGACATCGTACGCAAGCACAGCATCATCATCACCTCCTATGCCGACGACACTCAACTTATACTCTCCCTCACCAAGGACCCCACCAGCGCAAAGACTAACCTGCAAGATGGTATGAAGGACGTCGCAGATTGGATGAGACTCAGCTGTCTGAAACTGAACTC
This sequence comes from Pleurodeles waltl, assembly GCF_031143425.1. Classification (NCBI taxonomy): domain Eukaryota; kingdom Metazoa; phylum Chordata; class Amphibia; order Caudata; family Salamandridae; genus Pleurodeles; species Pleurodeles waltl. The sequence goes on along the minus strand of NC_090443.1, from coordinate 235,393,674 downwards.
AGACATAACGGAAGTCCTCATTCTCGGTAACACCCCGACCGCCTGTGACGACTCCTGGTGGCCCACGGCCCTTGGCACCGCACCGACCCCCTTAGACCACGCTTGCAACCTCGTTTTCATCTTGGACCCACTTCTCACCATGACCAAACAAGTCAACGCCGTGTCCTCCTCCTGGTTCCTCACCCTCCGCATGCTCCGGAAGATCTTCCGCTGGATCCCCGCCGACACCAGAAAGACCGTGACCCACGCCCTCGTCACTAGCCGCCTGGACTACGGCAACACCCTTTATGCTGGGACCACCGCAAAACTCCAGAAACATCTGCAACGAATTCAAAACGCCTCCGCCCGCCTCATCCTCGACATACCCCGCAACAGCCACATCACCGCCCACCTGAGACACCTGCATTGGCTTCCCGTCAGCAAAAGGATCATCTTCCGACTCCTCACCCACGCACACAAAGCCCTCCACAACAAGGGACCAGAATACCTCAACCGCCGCCTCAGCTTCTACGCCCCCACCCGTCTTCTCCGCTCCACCAGCCTCGCTCTCGCCGCCGTCCCTCGCATCCGCCGCTCCACAGCGGGTGGGAGGTCCTTCTCCTACCTGGCGGCCAAGACTTGGAACACCCTCCCCACCATCCTCAGGACCACCCAGGACCACTCCGTATTCCGGAGACTCCTCAAGACCTGGCTCTTCGAGCAGCAGTAACCCCTTCCCCCTAGCGCCTTGAGACCCGCACCGGTGAGTAGCGCGCTTTATAAATGTTAATGATTTGATTTGATTTGATCCTACAGAACACTAAACATTAGGGCTGTGAGCAACTTTCACTGAACTGGCCTGAGACCCAACAGGAGGCCAGGATCTAACTGCTCGCCAATCTGCCCAAGGTGTATGGCTGGTTGACTTTGCAATGACTTTGTACTAACTGTGCAGTAGCCCCCAATAACTTCTGTGCAAAAGGAATCCTGTTCAGCAGGTCCTCTCAGCAAATTCATCTGGCCTTGAGAATGCCTCATTGGCTACGGCCTTCGGTTTCATACCTTTGTCTTTCAAAAAAGTGATAAAGTTGGAAGACAGGAATCTTCATCGCTACTCCCTCCTGTCGCTCCCCTCCAACACCGATGGCTGCCTTGCACTGCTGAACTTTACCTTTTCTGGTACTTTTCTAAAAAATGTCTTCTAAGTCCCAAGTAATCTGAGACAGGTGCCGTTCCACCACGTGTTTCCGAGCCGAGCTCCATCACGCTTGTACTTAACTTTTAACTTTGTCCCGATCTTGAGCGACTAGATATCCACAGTCCGCACTTTGATCTTTTAGGCACTACATTTAACTAAAACCCCTACATGTTCATTATTCCATTTAGACTGATTGTTTATGATTCATTTTGGTGTCATTTTATATACTAAATTGTTCTCTATTGTTCCAAAGTGGTGTGGATTTTCTTATACTCTGTTTTTAATTTATAACTGTTTTAAAGCTGCATAGATACTTAACCAAGCCAGTTTATTTTCTGTAAAAAAAAAAAAAGTCATAAGATTTTCTTTTCACAAAGCCTGAATGGTTTAAAAAAACACAAAGTTGTGAGTCAGGTGACTTTACAACTTTACTCCCCTCTATTTAAAATTGTATTTAAATTATGAAATTTAAAGTTGGATTGTGGAATGGTAATTGAGTATGCTTTAATACGTACCTTAAAAAACATTTGCATATTCTTTCACAAAGACTCATGGTGTGAACTCTATGACAAGAATATAGAGGGCAAACAATACGGATGACAGAATATAGAATCCAAAATATCAGCAGGTAAGTATAGATATCTGTTTAAGTTACTCCATAGAGGTGTTCCTATGGAATATGTGTACATAACATATCTTCAAGGCACGTATATGTGGAGTTTAGAATACCAAATCCATACTTTCCTATATGCACCTATTTTCAACATTCTGTCCTCGATATTCTTATACTGCAATATTTTGAGGGTTGATATTTAATAGTACAACCAATCACAACAATAATAAAAAAGCACCAAAAATAATTCTGCACACTGAATCTTTAAATACTCTACATTTTCCACAAAAGTATTTGGGAAGGAATGCATCTATAATACACAGCTTTAATGTTTAGTCATAGCTGAGGACAATGCCTCTTTAAAAATATACTTCCGGCTATGGGGCCTGAATATAATGCACCTTGCATTATGAGCTATCTACAGCCTATCCTAAGGGTGACCTATATTAAAACGGAAGGTGTAGGCCAGGTAAAATATTTATTTTGCCACATCAAAATGGCAGGTAAAACTGCACACACAGGGTGCAATGGTAGGTCTGAGACAGATTTATAAGGGTCACTTTAGTAGTGGGTGGCACAATAAGTGCTGCAGGCTCAGTATGTAGCATTTAATTTATCAGCCCTGGGTAAATGGTATACCTAGGGACTATGGACTTAAAAGTAAATTAAATATGGCAATTAGGTTTAAGCCAATTTTACCATATTGATAGGAGTGATCACAAGCACTTTTACATTGGTGAGCAGTGGTAAAATGTGCTGAGTCCGAGGGCCAACAAAAAACAAATTTAGCAAAACAGGAGGAGTTAAGGGAAAGAGTTTGGGAGGAAACCACACAAAGGATGTCAGGTCTAACAAGCAGAAACCATGCATCACCTTTAAGGGTTTTCAGTCGATTTTTAACCACTGCCTTACAGTTACGGCACAGAAAGAAACTATGTTTGATCCCTAGGAGAAGCCGAAAGTATATAAATTTCCTGAGTGTCCTAGAACCCCTAGGGCTTCATTTAAAAGAAAGCGGCACTGAGCAGCACTGCTCCACAATTGGCAGCGCAGTGCTGCGTCACTTCAGAAATGCAGGGATGTGCTGTATTTTTGTAATACGGCACATCCCTGTGTTTCCCCTAGTGCTGGTGCTAAAATTAGCTGCCTAGAGCCAACAGAGGCACTCTTGCACCATAGGGCAAGGTGCCTGCATTGCAAGGAATGATTGTTTATGTGCAGGAAGGTTTCCCTTCCTGCACCTAAACAATCATTCACAGAATTTTGTTCATTCTATGTGTGCTGCAGAATGCTAGAAATGGGCACAACACACACAACAATAAGTGGGTCCTCTTAAAAGCTTAGCATGTCAAGATTTTTAGTTAGGAAAAGGTCCAAGTGATTAGAGTGTGTTTCATAAAATATACCACTGCTACATGCATGCACAGCTATATAAACTGCTATTTTACCTGGGGAGAAATGGAGAGACTCAGGCAGCAATTTGATAGGTTAGAATAAAGCAAATCAAATTTTAAAAAGTCCAGTATTTCAAAATGTGTTTATTATTTTTTTTGTTATATTAAACGGTTCATATTAGATCAACTTAAACAAAAAAGAAATCTTCATTCCATCACATAACTGAAATTAAAAACATTAATGATACAGTGCACTATGGCACACGTTAGGGAACTGGCGTCAAAATGTTGATGCTAGTTTGGTGCTTTGCAGGATTAATGCAAAAATATCAAGGCTAATCCAGTAAAGTGAAAGGAGGCCTATTGAAAACAATGGGAGCCTCATTTTAACACCTGCCTTAAGCTGGTGTCAAATATGACACTAGAAATGGCGCAGTGGAATCTCATAGATCAATCTCATAAATTCCACTGCACCATTTTTTCTGGGGCTCCTACCGCTGCAGAGCCCCCCTTGTATACATTATGCCTGGCACAGGCATTTTGTGGCACAAGGGTTTACAAAGTGGCGCAATGTGTCCATTGCACCACTTTGTAAATATGGCACAGCGTTTTTGCCAACCTAACGCCACATTAGAGTAAAGAAATTATGCTAATGTGGCGCAAGGTGGCGCTAAGGCCTTCATAAATCTGGTCCTAATATTTTTTAGGGCAAATTTCAAGTAGATTCCGCAAAGGCATGCTAACCCATCATGAATGCATTGCACAGATCCACAAGAAAACGTTTTTACTTATGCAGACTCCATTAGAGTGTCAATGTTTTCCTGCCTGTGGTATATATCACTAGTTAGTTTTAAAGTCAGTGCCACAGTTGTAATCAGCCCACATGGCCTTTGTGAATTCTGTCTCCTGTCACTTTCATGAGCGATACATTGGTTTGTTGAAAACTGACATCCCAAGCCCAAAAGACAGAAAGAGAGAGCCCAAACCATGGCATTTCTCATGTACTCTATGATGCCTGTGGATTTGCAGATATTGTAATTGTATCCAAATAGCGCTTACTACCCCTGACAATGTGTTGAAGCGTTAAATCCCCTTTTGGCAAAGAACATTCTACTCTGGAACCCAAAGTGGATTAGTGATTAATCAGTATAGGTTAATCTGAGTTGTTAATTTAATCAGTGGACATGTTAGTTGGATTGACAAGAAAAAAGGAGGTCCTGAGGAAAGATGAGTCTACAAAGTTTTATTTGGGAGCTCATAATAGTAAAAAGATGTTTGGGATGAGTCATGGAGAGATAGAGGAGTGAAGTGTTTAGAAAGGATTATTAGGGAGATGATGGTAGTAAAAAGAGGTATGGCATCAATCAAAGGAAGGAAAGAGAAAGGAAGAGTCTTGGAAGTGTTATTTTGGAGATCATAGTAGTAAAATAAGGTTTGGAATGAGTCAACAGAGGGATAGATGAGGGAAGAGTCTAGCAACTGTAACCAGTGATATTACAATAGTACGATGAGGTTCTGGATGAGTTAAAGGAGGATTAAGGAGAGAAGAGTCTAGATGGGTTATTAGGGAGAGAATAGTGGTACAATGAGTTTTGCGATAATTCAGAGAGTAGAGTTAGAGGATATAATGAAAGAGATATCGGATGAGTAGGGAACTGGAGAGAGATGAAGGGTTGTTTTTTATTTATCTTTCCATATAGTCATTTATTTATTCTACAGTAGGAGTAGTGTAGCAAACATATGGACACATAACTACATAGAAAGGTATACAGGTATATGGAAAAAAAAAGAGCTCTAAAGTTGTATGAGGTCCCATATGTACATGTATGAATAAGTAGCAAGAAACTTTAACTTTTAATTGTTGCTGTCCACCCTACATGGCATATATTATGGGTAGGTCGCCCTAAGGCAGGGTACACCATACTATGTGTGAGGGCATATCTGCATGAGCAACATGCCCCCACTGTGTCCTTGACAAACCCAAGACATAGTGAGTGAACAGAGCAGCCATTTTATATACATGTACTGGACACTGGTCAAACACGAATTTCCCAGCTACATGATGGCTACTCTGCAACCTGGGTTGTTTGGTATCAAACAACTCAGAATAATAAATCCAAACTGGTACCACTATTGTGCTTATCCCTAAATGCATCCAAGGGTCACCTTAGATGTGACTCCTACAAAAGCTAACCCTAACTGGCATAGTTGCTGACCAGCCTGCCACTCCAGACAGCCAATATACAAACCTGGGGAGAGCCATGGCTCTCTGGGTTGTAAGACAATGCACTACCTGGGCGGAGGAGCTACCCCCAAGGGCTTGCATGCCAAGTGGACCCTCTATCTCATTTTTCTCCATCTTGGAATGAAGGAAAATAGCCAATCAGGTTCAGGGAAGTGGTCACTGTAGTGGGTGCAGCCACCCAAGGGTAAGTGTCGCATTGGACACTACCAGGTTCCCCCTAAAACGCCCACTAAATTCAGTGTTTAGTGGGCTTCCCTAGACAAGGAATTTAAATTGAACAGGAAAAAAGCAGACAGCACCAAAGAACCTGCCAGGACAAGAACCGAGGACCTGCTGCACCAGAAGAGGCTCCAAGACCCCTGCTTGCTGCACCACAGTCCCAACAATCGCCACTGTGCAGGAGCTGACCACTGGACCAACCTCAAAAGCCCATGAGGACCTCCAGATTCAGAAAATAGCCTAAATATCCCTCCTGAGTGGAGGCACCACTCAAGTAGACCAAGAAACCTGCAAAGGACCAACAAACCAGTGAGGGTCACTTCACTGAATCGCCAATATCTCCGTGACCAGAAGTCACAGCTGGACCCGACAGCATACCAACAACCATCCAGACGTGTCTCGCATCTGTGCATCTGTGCCAAGTTTGGTGGCATTGCACCCTCCAGTGGCCAAGATACAGTAATACCCTTGGTACTGGTCAGCTGACATTGGACAAGCAGAAAACCAGCTCCCCCAGAGCTGAAAAAGGATCAGGAGGAAGCCCCAGTGAAGGGACTTCAGGAAAACCCTGGACCTCTGACCATAGTGCCCCGTTGTCCTGTAAGCTACCTTCAACAAGACTCACCTGCAGCTCCAGTGGACTCGTTGCGCACAGCAACCAAGATGTCCAAAATACCCTGCACCTGGCCGCCCTGGGCTTTGCATCGCGGGTTCTGTTGTGTGCCCTGGGTCCCCAACCCTTTGCGAGCTCACCAGCCCAAAGGGACAACCAGGCACCAACTTTAAATCTGCAAACCAGCTCCTTTTCCAAGTGGCCCATCCAGGTGGCCCTGTGCCTGTGCCAAGAGAATTTCGAAAGCTGCTCCTGCCGGAACCAGAAGCTGCCCAAGGCTCTCCACCTGCCACAAGGTGCCTCTACTACTGCGACCTTCCTGCAAAAGAAGAGACTGGTAACTCATTTGTGCAATGTTTAATGCATTTTTAAAAGTGACTGCCTATTGATTCCAATAGTGCAGAATTACGCACAGAAAGACTAACTTTGCCAAACATTAAAAAGTCATAACTTGAAAAGTACTTAACGTTTTCTAAAGAACTCGGTCTTAAAATTTATATGAATGTCTGAAGTATCCATTGAGTGTGTGTCGTGCATGATTGGATTTGTGAGTACAGCAAATACTTAGCACGTCTCCTGGATTAGCCTAACTGCTTGACCAGCTACCTTAAAAATTTAAGCATTAGGTGGTCTTATTTTTACCTCTGGAAACCAATGTGTAGTTGCCTGAACCCTTTACATTTTGTACTCAATTTTGCACACTACATAGACGGCCAGCCTCCAACCACCTCCCAAGGGCTAAATTAAACAGAGGAAGATGTCAATGCTGCTAACCTCATGGAGCAATAGATGGCCCTGGGGACTGCCACCCCCAGCGCTGGCCCCTGCTACCTCCTGAGGTGCCCACCCTCAGGATGGTCAATGTTTGCTTTTGCTTGGTGGGAGCTGAAAGCTGAAAGCAAAAGCACACATAAATCCTCTTTCTGGAAGCAGGAGCTGTCAAACAGTTACCGCTTGCAGAAAGCAGAGTTTTCATCTGTTACCGTGCACTTAAGCATGCATGCAGGGAAACAGGTGAAAGCATAGCTCTTGAAAGCAGGGAACTACTGATTAAAGCAGTTCCCTGCTTGAGGGATTAATGACAGCTCCTGCAGGTGTCAGGAGCCAGCTGGGACCTCGGGACCTTAATTTGACTGTTAACCTTTCCTGGTGATGGAACATTTACTCCTTTTTCTCTTCCAAATCTGTGGGCTGAATGTCATAGTTATATCTGTGACTGAGTGGCTAAGGTCTCAGGCCCTCACACTGAAATTTAAGGGTTCTAGTCTAGGTGTGCAAATTATAATTTCCCTACTTTTATTTCTTTTCAACTTTAAATGGTTAAGGTACATATGGAAAGATGATCTCACTCTTTTTAATTGACAAATACATTTTTCTTTTCAATTTGTCCTAAAAAATCTCAATCTAAGTATGTCATTCATCAACGTCTAAAACTCCTTTCTCTCTCAGTCTCTATTTCTCTCTCTCAATTATTTCTGTCATTCTCCTTCTCTAAATCGCTCTGTCTTTCTCAGTCTCTCACTGATGGCACAGGGTTGATGTAGTTGGTGCAGCCCATACCCTGCGGCCAACCCCAATCATGCACAGCCAAAGGCTGTACATAGCAATGGGTTGGATGGTTTTAGGGGGTTGACCGCAGGCCAGGCCCCGCGGCCAAACCCCACAACACACAGCTGAATGCCATGTGTGGCCAGGGTTGGGTGGTTATAAGGGGCAGGCCACAGGCCAGGCCCTGCAGCTAGCTGCCACCTTACACAGCTGAAGGCTGTGCATGGTACACAGTTGGGTGGTTGTAAACGTTTGGCTGCGGCCAACCCCCAGCAGTGTACAGCCGAAGGTTGAATTAACATATAGTAATTAAAATTGCTTTATGCAAAAAAAAATTGCAATTCACTGGAAAACAAACGAAGTTTACAGGGACATTATCTACACTGCCAATTACCCCAGATATTACAGCTCTCATGTCATTTTTGATAACATCATTGATAATGTCACTGTCACATCTACAGTAAAATTATTGATGAGATAACTATGCATGGCAGAGGAGCGGGTTGTAGGTACTTTAGGGCACGACTTATACTTACTTGAGAACTATAACATCCCTGTAACCTTTGGTATTTTCAGTGAATTTCTATGTTTTTTTTCAATGTATAGTAAGTAACTTTCATTACTATATGTGAATCCAACACCCACCGTGCACAGCCTTTGGCCTTGCATGGTGGCCATTTCCCACAGGGCCTGGCCTGGCCTTAGTCCAGGCCCTGAGGCCAACCCACTATAAGCATCCAAACTTGCACCGTTTACAGTCTTCATCTGTGTGCAGCAGAGGTTGCGCACCAGACCTGCAACGAACCCCACTAACCACCCAACCCCATGCTGCACACAGCCCTTTGGCCATGTGTAGCGGGAGTTGGCTGTGACCTCTCTGGGTATGAGAATAGGTGTGAGGTGGTGTATTTGGGGGTGACAGTGTCAGTGAGAGAGTCTGTCCGGTTTTGGGAGTGCATACATCAGTGTTTTAGTTGGTGCATCATGGTGTGTGTGGGTCTGTGAGTGTGTGACTGAGTGAGTGTCTGAGTGCCTCTGTGAGTGGGTGGGTGAGTCTCTGAGTGGGTCTCTGAGTGGGTATATCAGTGTCAGAACAGGTCTGTGAGTAGGTGTGCCATTGTCTCCGTGGGTCTGTGAGTTGGTGCGTAAGGGTCTGAGTGAGTCTCTGAGTGGGTGCTTGAGGGTCTAAGTGAGTCTGTGAGTGAGTGCATGAGTTTCTGAATGGGCCTGTGAGTGGGTGCACAAGGGTCTGTTGGTAGGTGTGACAGAGTGTGTGACAGTATATGTTAAATATATTTATATTTTTTCTTCCATCTGCAGGGTTCGCAACTCCATCTCGATGATACCCAGGGGCCGTGCTGAGCACTGCGACAGAGTCATGGTGCTCAGTCATCAAAAAAGGAGGTTTTATCCATTCTAAACTCATAATTCATCCCTCACAAACCTCTACATTATCCTATGGGGTGAGAGTACCTATAGCCTGACTCCTTCTACCCTTTTCTGAAAGAAAATCTATCCCCCCCAAGACTGGTTCCGGTCGATAAAAAAGCTGGCCACAACTTTCAGAACAGCATGCCCCAGCTATTCACACTCCTTCCTCGATGTGGCTTGCAGATTTGTGACAGTCCATGTCAGATGCGCAACAGATCCATGTCCCTATACATGCAAATTCTTTCCCTCTTAATTACAAAAATTACTGAACAGATTCAAAGCAAAACAGAAGAAAGTCGCTTTCTGGACCAGGACCAACCTTACTGCCAAATTTGGTGTAATTCCGTCTAGCAGTTTCAGAACTACTTCTGTTCAAAATCCCCATGGAAAAGTGAATGGGGAAAAAATGATTCGGGCACCCCCCCTTTTTCTGCCCTGCACCCCAGATGGATCACCCCAAAACTTTTCAGACAGCAGCTGTCATGACAGGCAAATGTTTTGGGAAAATTTAGTGAAGATTCGTCAAGCAGCATCAAAGATATAGGAAAGTAAAAATATATCTATATATATATATATATATAATTTTTTTTTTCCTTTTTTAAACAAACAATTGAAAACAATTGTAACGTTACACTCCAGGAGAGTTTATACACTTTAATTCAATTGTGTACTCCACCAAACACCACCACCTACGTGTTTCGACCACACAGTCTTGCTCACAGTTTGTGAGTGTTTCTTTAATGTCTTTCTTTTATAGTCTATTAGCTCTACCATCTAAGTGAATTATGGGACATATAGTGAAAATTAAAACATTTAACCCTAAAAAAACAGTGATTCATCTTAATTTATCAGGATAATAAACAGATATATTCATTCAAAATGTATGTGCATATTAACTGGAAAATTGATATAGCAATAAATATAAATATAAGTATAAATGGTAAGAGGAGTCTTTACGAAAGGTGACAGTATTATTATTTTTAGCAATTGTACTTTTATAGGGAGTTCATCCATTTGTTCTTATTTGCATAACTCATTAATGTCTTAAATGTATCATTTATAAAATGCATTCATTTCCATATCTCATTCATGTATTCAATATAGATTCAACATTTTAGGTCGAGAACAACCATATTACTAGATATTATTGAAATAGTTTCTGTCTATTGTATTGTCCCCCAACATACTGTATTTACACTCCAAAGGCTACCTCTAATCTCACAAATATCTTGTATGGTGACTTTAGTCTGATCATTCTCCTCTTATAAATGATAATGAAGTTCCTCATCCCCATTAAGACCCCTGGGGGCCTTTGTTTTAAGCTGTATTATTAGCCGTGATTCCAAGCACCTTAGTTTCAGTTCTTGATCTCCTCCTCTCTCATTTTTGTTAATACTTGCGATTTCAAAGAACTTCATGTTTGTCCAGTTTTTACCATCATGTGTTTTGAAGTGTCCCGCCATAGCACAATTCAGATCTTTATTTTGTACAGCTCTTATATGCTCTAAAATTAATTTGTTTAGGGGACAGATCGTACTCCCCACATAGCGTAGTCCACAGAAACACTCAATTATATATACTACATAGGTGGTATTACATGTAATCCTTTTCTTAATCTTCATTTTATTTCCTTTGTGATCTTGATATCCCTTCATATTTGTCCCTATACGTCAGGCTTTGCATTTCCTGCAACACATGAAGCCATTTGCCTGAGCTTTTAGCCAATTTGGCTGTTTGTTCATTTGGAAATAAATCCTTACCAAAAGATCTTGCAAAGATGGTACTTTCTTATATGTAATCATCGGTCTAGCTCCAACCAATCTTCCAACATCTGGTTCCTTCTTTATAACATCCCAGTATTTGTTAAGAGCATTCAGAATCAAGTGGTTCTCTTTACTGTATATCAACACTATTCTTATATTGGACTCCTTCTTTATTGTGTTCATGACTGATCTATTTAATATCTCCTCTCTTTTTCGAGACCTTGCTTTTTGTTCACCAGATATTATTTGCTTATATTTTCTCTGAATAAATCTTTGTCTAGTTTCAGTAAACTTTTGTTCCATTTCCGGTTCTGTGGTGATGTTTCCATTCACCATATGTGAATATGAATTTGAGATATGAGATATGAATAATCTGGTGCCCATGAATACATTTCAGCAGAACAGCAGCAAACGGTTTCTACATCAGTTGCACATCTATAGTTTTTGGGGAAAGATTTAACTGTACTGCCTTGGAATTCTATCTGTAGAAATTCAAAAGATAGCCAAAATCCCATAAGGTTTTTAAGAGAAAGCATTTGCAACCGGTGCATTGAAATTTTCACCATGGAGCAGGAAACACGTGTGTATTGAATACACCTTTATCAACTCAATAGCAGGTTACTAGGAACTTTGTAGAAAATGGGCCTTTTTACTCGTTTTCCTCGTTATGTTTGTTTTTAGGGTCGAGCCTGCGTCGCATGTGCTCGCACATGCGCATCGCTAGCGAGACGCTTTAGGTATTAGAAAAGGGCCCGGAGCCCCGTTGACGTCACGTTAGTGTCTTTCATTGGCAAGTTGGCTTGCCTGTTAGAATCCGCTTCTTATGATTAGTGGAAGGCACGCATACGTCATGCCTTTTCTGGTGGTTAGCCCCCCTATAATGCAGCGACCAAGTACAGAAAACATGCGAGGCTCGCTGGGTTTGTGGACTACTTTTTCTCTGTTTTCGCAGCCCAATCTCGCGGGACAGAAGTCCAGCGCTTCGCATACCTTCGACCTTGTTTAATTGGTGCAAACTAACATTATAGAACTTTCAGTGAAGCTGGAAATTCTCAGTGAATTTTGAGAATGGTGCAAACATTGTAGGCGCTGTCTCAAAAATAAATTGTTTTTTGAGTGCTTCTTTTGTATTTATTCATGGCTGTTTAGTGTTGTTTAAAGTTAGGATGTGTAGGCACAGGTAAACAAATTTGTTTCATCATTCTTATTAGTTTTCAGGGAGCTTTTACACGCTTTTGAAAGCGCTTTTGTTTATTTGTTAGAAAGGTAGATGCCTTTCAATCAAGTGCAGTGCGCTTCTAACTTTTAAGCAACTTGAAAATTACGTATGCTTTCCTTTACTTTAGTTGATTGTGTGTGTTTTTGTGGTACCTTAAAGTCATTGAGATTCTTCTTCTGTGGAGTTTTATAAACAGTAAGGCCCATATTTATACTTTTTGACGCAAAACTGCGCCAACGCAGTTTTGCGTCAAAAAAATTAGCGCCGGCTAACGCCATTCTGAAGCGCCATGCGGGCGCCGTATTTATTGAATGACGTTAGCCGGCGTTAGCCGCCGGCGCTGTCTGGTGTGCGTTAATAAAAACGACGTACACCAGGCAGCGCCGGCGTAGGGGGAAAATGGCGTATGGGCGTCCACAAATGGTGCAAGTCAGGCTGAGGCAAAAAATTCGCCACAACCCGATTTGCGCCATTTTTTTACGACGCCCATCCCCCATTGAAATGACTCCTGTCTTAGCAAAGACAGGAGTCATGCCCCCTTGCCCAATGGCCATGCCCAGGGGACCTCTGTCCCCTGGGCATTGTCATTGGGCATAGTGGCATGTAGGGGGGCACAAATCAGGCCCCCCTATGCCACAAAAAAAAATAACAAAAAATACTTACCTGGACTTACCTTAATGTCCCTGGGGTGGGTCCCTCCATCCTTGGGTGTCCTCCTGGGGTGGGCAAGGGTGGCAGGGGGTGTCCCTGGGGGCTTGGGAGGGCACCTCTGGGCTCATTCTGCTCCCACAGGTCCCTTAACGCCTGCCCTGACCCAGGCGCTAAAATCCGGTGCAAATGCGGGTTTTTTAGACCCGCCCACTCCCGGGCGTCATTTTTGCCCGGGAGTATAAATACGACGCATATGCATCGCAGTCATTTTTTAAGACGGGAACGCCTACCTTGCATATCATTAACGCAAGGAAGGTGTTCACGCAAAAAAATGACGCTAACTCCATGAACTTTGGCGCTAGACGCGTCTAATGCCAAAGTATAAATATGGAGTTAGTTTTGCGTCAAAATTGCGTCAAAAAAAACGACGCAATTTCGGCGCAAACGGAGTATAAATATGCCCCTAAATTTAAAAAGTGAGTCCGTGTTTGCAAACGCTTACAAATATATTTTCATGTTTTAAAGGAACGTGTCTGCACTTTGGAAAGCGCTTTTGGTTTTTAGTTTTAAAGGTAGAAGCGTGATGTATTACGATCTAATGTAGCGCGCTTTTACAGTTTAAAGCAAATGAAAGCTTGCTTTAAGTGATTTAAGTGCCTTAACTAAAGAGCATCTGTGTTGGCAAACGGTTAAAGATTTTCTATTCTAGCACTAACGAAGCGTGTCTACGCTTTAGAAATCGCTTTTGGTTATTTGTTATAAAGGTAGAAGCACGAAGCATTTAAATCTAACTTTTTCTTTTTATACAGGTAAAAGTGTGATGCATTTAAATCTCTAGTGCAGGTTGCTTGTACAGTTTAAAGGAAATTACAATTATTGTGTGTTTTCATTTGCTGTTGGTGCAGTCGGTTTTGTGGTACCTTAAAGCATTGTGCTTCTTGTTTTGTACAATTTTTTTTTTTAAGTTAGGAAGTGGGTCGTTGTTGGGAAACGTAAACAAACTTTGGCATTTTCAGTCGGAGGCTCTGTTATTTGATGTAGTGCCTATATTGTTTCTTGAGATTGGTGGGGTGAGGGGGTTGGGGGGCGAGGGGGAGGGAAGCACATAGGTGGAAGATTTCAAATGGAAAACACACGCCCTGTTAGGTATTTCCGGCAGAATAAGAATGCTCTCTGGTCATACAGCTGTTTCATCTGCTTTTTTATTTGCAAACTTTCAAGAAGGTCTTAAAGTGTTAAGCGAGCGTGTATGCGCTTTGGAAAGTGTGCTTGTTTATTTGCTTATGAAGTTGAAGTGCAATGCATTTTTAGCAAACGCAGCGTGCTTCTACCTTTTGTGCTAACGAATAAATATGTTTTTGAAGCGTACACACGCTCTTTTTACAAGAAATATTAAAGTTTGTTTAGATGGTGTGAATACGCACTAGTTATATTTGCAAAATTTTGGGGTTCAGTATCTGCCCATTTTCTGCAGGATGCTATATTACTTATTATGGTGGCAGTTGTTTTTTTTATATTGCAACTAAATGAGGTGTAAGCACAGGAGAGGAAGACTTCAAATTAAAAACACCCATCTTGCGAGGTGTTTGCACAGATATGGGAAGGCCCTCCATTGTCCAGCAGCTCTTCTGCCTTTTTAGGTTGGCGATAGCAGCGCGCAAGTGCTGCTTTTCCGACATGTTGGTATCTCTGTGGGCTTTAAACCACACCCGTCTCAGGCCCATCACTTTCACTTGTTCGTGGGCTTGCCTTTCAAAAATCCTTTGTTATAATTGGTAAATGCTTTACTTTTGTCCCTCCTTTGGGCGGTTTTGTTACCGCCTTGGGGACCGACCCAGTTACATGGATAATTGCACAACTCCCAATATGTTTGACTGCGAGCAAACTTATTTTTCCTTTTGTGTGTCTCCTTCACACTCCTGGCGGCCGAGGAGCTTTGAATCAGCTCGCTTATGTCAACTGTTTTACTTTTGATTTTCAATGTATGTGGCAAGAAAAGTCCAGTTAGGAAATTACAACGCCAATAGCTCTAACTCGAGCAAACGTGAGACCCATTGCATTGCAAATGCTTGTTTCTCTTCTAGCCATGTGATATATGAACCTCTGGGGAGTTAGGAAGTACTGTAAAATTCCTAATTGATGGCTATCTTCCCAATAATTTAGAAAACTCAGAATGACCCTTGGGTAACTCAGCTATACCCTACACATAAGTAGTGCTAGTTGTCCAAATAAAACCAAACTCATATTTGTGCTTGAAGGAGGTCATTTCTGCACTTACATTTGAAGTAAGGTGATATGGGATTAAAAAGTACAAATGGGTCTTCATAGGCTTTAGGACAGCGCATGAAAGAAAAAAAGGTCTGATTTATGAAAAGTTAGTGCTGCCTTTAAGTCGTTTTTTAACACAAAAGCGGTGCAAGCTTACAAAATATAATTATTTCCATTTGTATGTTTGCGACGCTATTGCGTCACAAAATGATGTAAAGGTGGCGCTAACTTTTCATAAATCAGGCCCATAGTATGTTTTGCATGTAAAATTCCAGATTTAACATTTTGTATGGCAGAACGTAATAAAGGTCAGAAACATCTTCACAGGTGCTTAGTTTTCAAACCGGAAATGTATGGCAATCCCTCCATTTAACCAGGCAACAATGACATCTGGCAATGCTTTCTTCAATGATTACTGAAATGCTGCACATTAAAGTATGAGGCTGCAGTCTAAATCCTATTTTTTGCTAACCTCTGTTAGGTAAAAGGTACACAATCCTTTTTTATAGCATTTCGAAATAATACTATACCTCCTAAAGACGGTATTAATTGTGAGTAAAACCTTTTCACTGTCTTCTAGCAGAACTCATCGCGTCACAAAGATAATTTCAATTATTCACACCTCATTCTACCTGGAGTACTGAGTCCGACTATCTAGCTTGTATGTATAGCATATTGATCCTCCTATTATCACAGGTAGCCCACTTTTCCATGTTCATAAAAACAGTCCTAGCTGCTCCCTTTCTGAGGTAGGGGGTTCCCAGGCTCAGCAGAGTGCTTTGTAGCCTAAAAATTACCGCAGGTGTTTTGAGGACTCGTGGATTTTTTATATATTCTTCATGGGCAAAAGTGAACTGGCCTAGGTCAGAGTTTAGGGGGAATTGGAGAGACTCTTAAGGAATGAGTGAATTTGCCAGGTTGGTTTTCTATTGTACAACAGACCCAGGAATGGCCTGCATAGTAAAGATACCTTTATAAGACAGGAACCAAGATATAAGACAGAAACCAATGCACACATATAGACAGGGACTCTTAGAGAACATTAGTTTGAATCTCCTCGAGGGTGGCAACAATCCTACCTGATTCCACCTTTTAAAAATACTCTAAGCACTTGGAAAGGAGGAGTTGCTCAGAATAGAAGAGAAAATGAATGGAGTGAACTTTGCTAGAAAACAAATCCTATATGCTTGATACAAGAATGATTAGAGGCCATATTCTTCTCATTTAACCTCAAAAGATGTTCCAGGGGCTAATCAAAATAGATCTTGCTGAGCACATGAAAATTGAGTTCAAATCCTATCCAAGAGGACCAGTTTGCCTATAGGAACTTCTCTCTAAAGGCTGGATAGTATCGAAAGCCTTGGAGAGTTGGAAAGCTGTCGCTGACCAGCAGAAAAAAAAAGTATGCCAGTGGCAACTGGACAGTTTCCTCAGATAGACCATGTGAAATCTATCTGGAAAGTGGAAATGTCTGTGGGTGCTGTGGTAACTGGAACTGCTGTGAAACGAACCCAGGAGCCAGGTGCAACTGGGAATGCTGCAATGGACCTCGCGTTTGGGGCAGCCCCCTGAAACTGGGAGCCATTGACTGGTGTATGCTGCACCAGCTCCCTGGAAATCTTGTATTTATTTTCTTTGTAAACAACATCATTTGCTGGTACGAGCCACTGCAACTTCTTTAAAAGACGTAAGTAAATGTTTCTGAAGATCGCATTATCTTATAGAAAACCTCAGAGGGCATGCTTTCTTTCTTTCAGCGCCACAAATGAATGCACTGTTGCACTGCAGCGGCAGTTTCTAAAAACCATAGTCAATGCTTGAATGCTTCGTTTTAGCTCTAAAACGATATTTTGCTTAAAGAGGCATTCGAGTTCGTGTCTGACATTCCTTTTGGTCCCTAGATCAGATTTCACTTACCGTTGTATCTTTTTAATCTTTACATTTACATTTACATTTAAATCTTTTTAACTAAAATGGTTTGGGATTTTTAATCTGTTCAGTTCTTAACTATAGTGTATGTGTTGATATATATGTTTTGATATACATGCTCCCTAAGTAATACGGACATGTATTACGCATATTAAAATGCCTGTACTTTGCATGTGTAAATGCAATGCAGGAAGCATTTGAATTGATTTAATCACGTTTCTGTTTTTTTTTTTCACCTTGAAAATAATTTTCCCATGGAGAATACCCTCCCATTACAGGCATCAATAATGGGAATATTCTATTTACTTTTCCATCCTGAAAAAAGCTTTACTCATTTACATTTACATTTAAATCTTTTTAACTAAAATGGTTTGGGATTTTTAATCTGTTCACTTCTTAACTATAGTGTATGTTTTGATATATATGTTTTGATATACACTTTTCCATCCTGAAAAAAGCTTTACTCATTTGCACAGGACTACATCTCTAATTGTTTTTAAGATGCAAAACTACCTGGAATAGGTTTGTTATTATCCACAAGATTGCAAGATTTTAGGAGCTCACCACATTAGGCAAGGATTTCAAAACAGGAACACCTACAACGTGCTCTTGTGATCAGATTTACATGCACTTACAATTTTGTCAGGTGGCACATTCAGAAGCATGAAGACATTCATTTACAAGAGCACATTTTCACTATTCCTTCTTCTGTGAATCGGCAAAGCAGATTTTGCTCTCACAAATGCTCCTATTAATGCACCTCGATTACACATATGTGCACAAGGGCACTGGGATTCATTCCCTAAATATTATGTGACCTATAGCTCTCCTTTTAACTCAGCTTTGCACATGAGTCATTTTAATGATATTCCTTTTTTTGCTGCTTCACGATAGCAGAGGTATGCCATTTTGAAGAGCTGTATATAACAGGTGTTAGTATCACTCGCTGTAATGGTGTTTCGTTCAGCAATCTCCGAGCCGTGATGTGCAGCTCAGTGTCATGAAGAAGGCATTCATTTACATTTCAGGATTCCCTAAGTACTGCGACAGCATGAACAGTGGAGCAAAAAGGCATAAAATAGGACTTTCCCCTTCAACCTCAGAGTCAGGAGCTGCCGGGTAAAGCACTGCATACGTTCAATGCACTTCCTTACTAATCAACCTAAATGCAGCGAGAAGGATAATGATGCCATTAAAATGGTTGGATTGAACAATCAGGAAGGGCATCACTTAACCATTGTCATAATCTCTTGCTTGATTGATGTAAACAGCCTCTTGTAAATATGCAGGGGCATATTTATACTCTGTCTGCGCCAAATGTGTGTCAAAAGTTTTGACGCACATTCAGCGCAAACCTTGCCCCATATTTAAACTTTGACGCCCAAGCCCGCGGACGTCAAAATCCTGCCGTATGCGTCATTTTTTTGATGAAGCAACCTGCCTTGCGTTAATCTTATGCAAGGTAGGCGTTCCCGTCCAAAAAAATGACTTAAACGGCCGTGCTTCGTATTTATGCTTCCGGGCAAAAAACCTGCATGGCCGGGAGGCGGAGCCGGAAAATGACGCACAGCCCGATTTGCGTCAAAAATTAACACCTGGGTCAGGGCAGGCGTTAAAATGGGGCAAACACACCTGTATTTAATCAGAACACACAGAAGGCAACAGCAGAGCAGCAAAAGGGAGACATGGAAGTGATTCTCATCCAGCGTGCACGCAGACGCAGAGCCCAGCAACACCAACAGCAGCTACCACAACACCAGCAGGGACCCCAAAGGCAGCGCAGAAGGCAGGAGAGAATATTCTGCACCAGAACAACCCTTCATGGCCTCAGGGAACATGACATCATCCAGCGGTACAGGTTGAACTGGCAGGCCATTCAGCAGCTGCTGCGAAACATAGAGCCACAGTTGGCACCCAACTTGCTGACACCCCGCACCATCCCAACAGAAACCAAGCTGCTAGCTGTACTTCACATGTTGGCAAGTGGCTCTTTTAAAAAAACTGGTGCCCTGGTTGCCGGAATATCACAGCCATCATTTTCTGCCTTCTTGCCCAAAGTACTGGATGCCATCATTGGACTCACACCCCACCACATCCGCTTCCCAAACACACTGCAGAAGCAGCAGGAGACAAAACAGGGGTTTTACCTCATTAGTGGCTTCCCACACGTCCTTGGTTCCATCGACTGCACACATGTACGCCTTGTGCCACCTGCTGCAATTGAACACCTCTACCGCAACAGGAAGCACCCACATTCCATCAATGTGCAGGCCATTGTTGATCACCAAGAATTGATCACCAACATCGTGGCAAAATATCCTGGGGGTGTCCATGACTCATTCATCTTCCGTCACTCTACCATCAATCAGCACTTCCAGGATGGACGGTATGGCAATGGACTACTTGTTGGTAAGTACAAAAACCGAATTATATACACACTGCACAGCAACCCTCTAGGACACACAACACATACACCACAACAGCAACATGTGGACAGGAACACACTGAGGTCGTGACATCGCTAGCCATGTTTCATAGGTCTGCATTGAACCTGTCACACATCTGAAATTAGTGTACAGTCTAATGTTAAGACGTCAATGATCACAACGTTTGGAGAGGTTTGCCTAATTGTCACCTTCCAAAATGTAAGCGTCTCACTGATGTTTAAATTAATCCATTGCATAAGTCTAAAGGTATGGGATGTCCAGGGTACATTGATGTGAACGTATTAACAACACTGTCAAAATGAATCTGTGTATGGAACTATCATCTCACCCCCAGTGAAGACACAGGGAGACCTGTATCACAAGTCACAATGCTAGGGAGAGCACACTGTACTGCAAATCCCAAAACATACTGCTGACAACCGGTCAGCAGCCAAACACTCGTTCAGCCAACTACTGCCATGCAAGGTGATTTCAATGGGGCAAGCTACATCAACATGATCCCATTCATTTTCTTTTTCAGCTGATCAGGGGCATGGGATCCAGCCATGGATAATGACACCATTTGGCAACCCAAGCACTGCAGCAGAGCATGCCTACAATGACGCATATAGGAGGACACGCAGCATAGTCGAGAGGACCTTTGGCATCCTCAAGTCGAGATTCAGGTGCCTCGACATCACTGGTGGTAGCCTCCTATATTCCCCTGAAATGGTCTGTAAGATCATTCTAACATGTGCCATCCTGCACAACATTTGCATACGAAGGAACATTCTCCTCTTGGAACCAGAGCCACACATGACTGAAGAGGAGGAAGAGGAGGATGGTGGCCTGCAACATGAGGGGGAACAACAAAACACGGCTGCTGGATTGCGTAGGCGCCAACATATTGTGAACAATTTCTTTTAAAACTAATCACCATCACTACTGTATTAACTAATGTAAATAATCACGATCATAATCACCATATCATGGTCTGGCTAATCATTTTTGATCACCTTTATCTCTAACTATCAGAATAAGAGTGTAGCCTGATGGAGCATTGCTGATATACCGATCAGAACACAGAAAATTCCTGAGCAATTGTGATGCGTATCATACAACAGTCACATACACACACACTGTAAATGACATATATCTTGTACATTTAACCTTTGAAGGGCAATAGCAGAGCACCACACATATTTCACACATACATGTTGGCAACATGGTTCATAGCAGCATATGACACACAACTAAGACACCATCACTCAATAAGGGGAAAACAAGCCTCATACATGAGGCAGTTGATGTGCTATTGCTTTGGTAACAGGAATGTACGACCAGACCCTTGGCAGCAGTAAGTCCAACTGCACCGATCTTTGTAAGGACTATCTGTGACTAAAGTTCCCTATGAGCAGAAAATAGACAGCACAAGTACCACACCTATGACAAGCATTGCACACATGACAATCCATGTACATGTCAGCCCATTTCCTTACACCTGACACACCCATGCTCCTGGTCACAACCCACCGGTCTGAAGAGGTCCCTGGAATGGTAATATATGTACCCCGATATTCCCTCCTCTACACACACAGACAAACAATGCTAATCCTGTGTGCTACACCCTTTCCTATGATATGCCATTGTCATAGTAAATCTGACTTCATGGACGTCAGGTCAATAAATACACTGGCTTGTAGTTTCTAAGCCCTGTTATCACCTGTAGATTGCTTACAGTGTGAAAGGTACTGTTGGCCATTTGAATTCGAATCTCACATACAGAACTTGTGAGAAAATGATGGAGCACACACCTGTGATCACCTCCATGTACACCACCCATTTGAATATGCACTGCCCCTGCTGATACTTGGAACAGCATAGAAGTTTCCATTTTGTCAAATACACCTTTATGCATTGCTAGTAATTAAGCCGTGTCACACAGCCCTTGGGTTTATGTGTCACCTTCCAAAACACAGGACATACACAGTTTTCCATGTCAACTGTCTTGTTCTTTCTCCGACCAGTCTTAGTCAGACCACTGATTATGTACCTTGTGAAATTGCTGTTTCCAGATTGACCCTGCATCCTGTCAGCCTGACTGGGACCTGTCTGTGCATTACCCTAAAGGTTCCTTGTGGCTACATATGTACCACAGTTGCGTTAACAAACCTCTCATTCCTCAGAGGGTATTTTGTCATGTGCTTCATCAATGCATACCCAAATACTATGTATAGCATCATCTGCTTTTTGATTGTACCATATTAGTAAATTTGTCTTTGAATACCAAAATCATGGCCCATCCCTTGTCTGGGTCTCATGTATGCATGAACGACAAAGTGTGACAGTGTACCAGGGCCATATGCAGGGATTGGGTATGGTGCTTCCAGCAGAACCAGCTAACTCTGATAATGTGCATGAAAAGTCCTCACATGTTAGGACCCTGACAGTTCACACGCTGAATCACATTGCTCACAACATATTGATGGGCTGTGCATGCTGAATAGCTGCTACATTAATCAACACAGAGGCTATGATGTTCCCAGATGCAGTGGGAACTTCACAGGCCAACCTGTGTACAAATGTTGTAATGACACCTGCCGGAACATGACACCTGAGACATTATCTCACTCAGCACACCAAGGTTGCTCTGTTGACAGTCTAATTACACGTCTTCAGTGACAGGGTGGGACCATCCCCGTGTAGGTTCTCATGTCCTCATCCACTTTACTCAAATTGATCTCCGAAGGTTACTCAGTAGATACAGGAATAGCTGCCACTGACTCATGATGAGACCTGGACGTAACTGTGACAACATACACCCCAAAAAATATACAGGATCAACATTGTACCACACACATGAACAAGACACCTCTGTGCAATTGATCACTGGAAATATGTGGCCGCGTGCTGCCTTGTCTGCTGGTCCACCACTGCCACTGGAGAGTTGTGGCTCAGTCATATGGCCACAACTGTGGCATCATATTACATTTGTGGTTCACCTTTGGCTGTCTGTGCCAATAACATGGTACCCACTTCGTCTATGCATGTGCCTGACTCACTGTGGGTTCACCAACAAGCGCCTAGGAAGCAGTTACCAAATTTTTAGGACATGGGATGGCGAACTTGTGGACCCTTGACATGAACAAGCATCTGCCATCTATCCGGTGCATGCTTTGTCACTTGTGGTGTCTACGTTACCCGAAATCTTGGAAGTGCACACAACAGATGTTGCTACATGTATGACTAGGACATGTCCTCTCTCATTTCCACTATGACTTGCATCTAAGGTTTGGACACATTGACTTCACATTCATACAAGCATATTTGCAATAATGCATCTTGTCATGCACACACACTGGGTCAACAACTACATTAGTAGCCAATGCACACACATTGAGCCATGGACATTGAGGTATTGTACTTATGTGTGTCACCTTGGTATCCTCTCCTGATGCTAAACATGCCCAAATTGTGCAATATATACATGTAGGCCACACATATGGCCATAAAGTGCGTCAGCCAAGCGTGAGAATCCTGTTAAGGAAGTAGCGGTTCATGGTCCGCAGCAGTATGATGTCTCACATGTGAACATACATCATCAACACCAAAATGGGTGCAATCAGCCTATCTCAGTTGTGTTACAAATGTAATGCATGTGGGTAAAATAATGACGCACAAGCATCAAAAAATTAAGCTTATTCCCGAAAAATGACGCATAATGCCCTAAAAATTGGTTAAGTGTTGCGACTATTTCCAAATATTTGGATGCAGCCTAATTTTTACTCCTGTGCATCAAAAAAAATGACACACATACTGTATGCGTGAAAAACGGCTGCCATTTTATGCAGGAAGTGATGTAATAGGATATCCTGTTTACAGATTATGTACAGTGGTGGTACTTTCACTTTCACTTTGCAGTCTGTGATTCTTCTAGACTGTGTGGCTGTGTTCTGAGTTTTGTCCAGTGAAATTGTGCTTTTGTCTCCTGTGTGCTCCATTACTTGTTAGTTTGTGAAATAAATATTGTTGGTGTATACTGTCTGAGTGTGTTTAGTGTACTATTGTCCAGTATTGTATTGTCTTTGTTGTTTGTGGGAGTCTTTTGTGGGTAGTGCTAGTTTGGGGATAGTTGGGCTCTTTTAGTTGTTAAGTTTACTTTTTTGTACTTCTACTTTCCCCCTTTTCTCCTTTGTTCTTCTTTATCCCATATTCCCCTTTTCAGTGCTAAGATGTTGGGTAGGCCACGTCTTGGCAAGATGGGTGAGGAGGAGCTTGGGGGGTTTATATAGCTGGTGTGCCATTTCCTCCCACTGATGATCGAGGCAGGGGGCAGGGTGATACAGCGGTATCACACCGAGGCACAACAAATCCAGTGGGGAAAGGTCCTGCATCACTTGCAGCACGTGTATGGGAGCCAGAGGAATGACCACCAGCTGAAGCACCGCTGGGCTGACCTCATCACCAGGGAGCAAGATCTGATGGACCACCTGGGAATAGTGATTGGTGGCCCTGTTGGTGAGTACAAATCATGTAAATGTGCACAATTAAAAGTTCTGTAGTGACATCAGATGATTTGTACAATATCTGCTGGCTAAGTTTCTGACTGTGTGGAATGCTTCGGAAACATACAGGGTCATTGATGGACTATGTGAAGGACCACAGTTGCTAGCTGTCAGGAAGCACGTGCTCTGCAAACTTACTGAATACTTTTGCTTAATTTAATTTGGTGCCGCCTTTGTGTCGGACAGCAACACAAATTAGGAGCCAATCATGTCTATATAGGAAACATTTGCCAGTGAAGTATAGATTTTCCAAAATATTGGCAACCTTTGTTGATGCAACAGCTAGACTGCCTTTCTAAACACTACATGATGCAGAAATTGAGTGCTGGCTTCACGCCAATTGATGATAGCAATGTGGCCCAGACATATGTCTCATGTGTGTCTGGTGAGTGTGTAAGGAAAGCGTTTTCAGAAGTTCTATGAATGTTAGGGATTGTTGTGGTCCTTCATCATTTTGGATACATGTCAGATCTAGATTTGGAAACATAGGGAAAAGGTGTAAGGTGCCATCAGCTAACATCTTACACTGGTATTTGGTGTTTGGTGTTCCACCTTTCGTTTAGGGATGGCAGGCCAAAGGTATGCACATGGGTTCATATCTCTATGGTTGGTGCAACTCATCATAGCTGGGCCACATCAAATGAAAAAACTGTAACAACATGAGGGCTTACAAATGTCCCTGCCCCTCTGTACATTGTACCTATGTGTCATAAATGTGTCATGGCCACATAGGCTGTTTGACTGGTAATGCATTCCTCAAGCAACCAGGCTTTGGACGTCTCTCTTGGATGCACACGATGAGACGAATACACGCCATTATTATGTCTGCTCACTAATGAAGGAGCATGTTTGCCACCACATGATAGTTAGGGCCACTGCATGTGTGCAGATATGTGTGTAATTGTCACAGGAGACCCATGCTATGTACATGTTAGGCGTGCTATATCGAATGCAGTATCATCATGTCTGAGTGGCTTTACTTACTTATGTCATCTTACACAAAGTTTTTGTCTTTGGAATTGTTGATCAGTGCACAGATTTTGAGCACATTTCTTCCTTCCATGCCTTACAGGTGGACCGGCACCCTACAATTTGGGCGAGGTGGCTTCATTTGAGGACCCCAACAACTCCAGTAAGTGTTGAGATATCTGTTCTGTGTTGTGTTTGCTGGTGATGTGTGATGGACTCCTGTGTGTTGAACACATAGCAAGGTATGATGCGCTGGTCCATCATTTGTCTTGTTCCATGAGGGGGATTTCATTTTCTAAGCATTTTGGAGTTTGCCAAAGCTTATCCTATTGTCTTATCTAAGGATTCTGGGTCATTCCTGTAGGCCTCGCAATGTGAACTGGGGTGAGTAATGTGGATAACACTTGTATCAACAAGAGTCGCACTGGACCTAATCTCAGATTTAGTCTGCCTGTCAGACCCACATTCTCCCAGAATGGGGCTGCAAAATGCTTACCCACAGACTTCTGCTTCCCTATTCACCAAAGTACTTATGAAACTGTAGGGTGAACTTACTAGCAGCATGTAGCTCCACATGTAGTGCTACAAGTATGTGACACGAGTGCAATGGCCTAGGTGTGCATGCAAATCATGGCCATGGGTGTTCTTGCAACTCTGTGTCTGCTGTAAGTCATGCTTTACTGGAAGTATATGATGTGGACAAAGGTCTGCATTTCCAGACATGTATGGCACTGCGATTGGTCAAGGGTTTGTTGTCTCCAATTTGTACACACACCTTACCTGTGGTGTGTGTGTGTGCAGAGCCAAACACATGTCTAGCTTTCCTAAGCTTCCTGGGTGTCCATGTTGTTTGAAATTGTTAGTTGTTTCTCCACCCCCCCACCATCAAACACAGGCATGGATTTGTGAAAAGTGTACCTAGGACTGATGATACAAGTATGTTACACAGACATGTAAATCTGTGAATGTTTGGTCGGAACCTAGTATACACACTCAGGTATAGCACATGAGTTCTCTACTAGCAAGTCCATTTACAACTTGCAGATCATGTGGTCCTAGATTTCTATCCCGTACACTGACATTTGTAGCCCTGGCTTTGGTGGAGGATGTGAAGCATGATTGTTAGCTGACAACTGTCAGAAGTCTGATGCCAAATTAATGCCAGTTGTTACCCATCTTGTAGGGTTTGGATGTGCTATGTGTGATACGACCTTTGTAGGTTGGCCTGCCATGTACTTCCTCAGGGACATTCAATGATCTGTATGATGATAGGAGCTTTTACAAGTACAGTAGATGTACTGTCTGATTTACTTCTTGTGCCATTTCACACAATGCATGTCCTAATGTAATTTTTTGCCTTTGTCTTCACCGCTGCTAAAATGACACCCATCCAGGTTCGTGAGTTCCAGAGGCGGACAATGCGTTACTAGCATATCCTGCTGGTAGAGTCGGGGATCAGATGGATGGCCCGAAGATACAGGAACGAATGGGCCTCCGGAGCCTGGAGGGCTTTCCCACAGGGTTGCCCTACTTTGCCCACCACAGCCACCACCAGCACCACTTCCACCCAGGTGGCACCGCCCACATCTGGGACTGTTGTCCCAACAACGTCTGCAAGTGCTCCAGGCCCTAGCAGTGGACCACCTTCAGGGCAGCCCACAGGCATTGACTATACACGCCCACACACGTCCTCAGCTGGTACCCAGACCGCCCCAGCTGCTACAGTTGACCCTCCCTGCAGCTTTTCAAAACATGCAGTGCAAAATGGACCATGTCTACTTAAAATTAGTCACCTGAGCCGGGATGTTCGCCATATGAACAGCCGTGTGCGGTCCATAAAGCGGACCCTCCGGAGGGCCAACCTCTAGACTTTGTAAATGGACATGATTCCCTCCCCTCCCTCCTCTTTCCTTGTTCTTATACCTAGTGGGCTTAGGGGGCTTAGTGTTACGTTAGTATAGGCTGTTAGTTTAGTTAGTGTTAGTGGGTGGGGGGTCCTGATTATTTCAATTATTTCTTATTGGGTATGTGGGTGGGTGGGGGGCTATGTTGGGGTTCTTGTGTGTTTAGAAAAAAAATATTTAAAAAATATCAAAAAATACAAAAAAATATATTTGTTTAGTATAGGATAGTATGTGTTTAGGTTTGTATCTGTTGTCCTCCATGTGTCCCGTCTCATAAGGGGGTTGATGTTTAGAACGTTTCGTTACATGTGATAAGTAAGATTAGCTTAGGTTAGTTAGGGACAGTTGTGGTTAATGAGTAGTTAGGGTAGATTAGGGTAGGTAAGACTTTTTCCAGAGTTTCCCCTTCTGTTATTACCGTTTAATAAATATATAGTGAACCCTTTACAGTATGTGTTAAATGCTTGTTGATCAGGGCCTTTGCATAAGTGTACATGCATTTTGTTCTATTACATTTGTGTCCTATGCTACGAACAAATCCCAACTGAGCTGTAAGATTGGCAGCTACCCCAGAGCTACCTTGCAAAGATTCCACCATTCATTGCAACCACCAATCACAGTTAATATGGATCCCAACGTGTTTTTTTCAATAAGTATGTTTTCAAAGTCACAAACAGTGCTTCCAGATTTGGTATTGGGGCAACTGTCTTATGTCTGACTGCAGTGTGATGTTCAAGGAAACCCTTATAAGGTGAGTGGTCGTAAGCACTCTTGTAGTATCGTCTTCATGACTCACAGACATCATTTGTGACACTTCAGCATGATTACTTATTTGGATGTAAACTCAGACACTTCATGCATACAGTTTTTTGACCGTTTGCTTAGATTTGTGGGCACTGTTATATGTGTTAGTATTACGTGGTGCCAACATTTTGCTGCCACTATTTGATGGCTTAGATATCCCTTGAGGAAGCATTATTCTTTCCAACACAGCATGATGGTGTATGGTTTCTCTTTTCATCAGATATTACCCTCAGGAAGGGCAGAGTATGATGCAATCCAGGCCACAGTGCAAAGTTATCAGACTACATAATTTCAGGACAGTTGTATTGACAAGCTATGTAATTTGACAGGAGGCACATTTCAGTTATCTACTGCACAGTTGATGTGTCACATTACACAGAGACAAAGTGCTTGTGTAAGTGCTATTTATTGGAAAGTGCTGTAGTGCTATAAGTACATTGTCCATGATTGTGAGTCCATTATAGTGACATCTTCCATTGTAATCCTACACAAGTGGTAAAGGAAAATGCATTTGACATGCTGGGTTGATGTGTCAGACAGTGCAGATGGACAGGATTTGCCAATGAGTAAGTAAGAGACAATCAATGGGCAGGATGACAAGATAAACAGTGGTTTGCAGAATAGTCATTGAGTACAGTTGTTGTAACACTGGCATGTTACAAAGCGCTGGACCTTGGTAATAGTTAGCCATGTGGCAGGGACTAGTGCTTCCGGGTACTTTTCCATGTGAAGGTGATCTGTTCCATGTCTTCTTCTTCTGATGTGTGTGTTGCCTCCTCTGTTCTTGGTGTTGGTGGTTGTGAAGGGGCAACACACACCTCAGTGTTAGAAGACGTGGAGTCAGACATCCTGGTCGCTGCTACCTGTGAAGGTCTTAAGGGCAGTACTGGTGCAAGGAGGATCTGCTGATTCTTAAGAATAGCAGCCACATCACGATGGTAGGCAGCCAGGTCGGCCCTGAGGGAGTCACAATTGCATTTGTGCATGCAGTGGAAGGTTTGACCTGCGATGTGTTGTGGCAACTCCCTTACTGCAGTGGTGAATTCCTTGACAATTTGTTGTAGTCCTTGCAGGATGGATGTTAGGGCTTGCATGGCTGCTGCCTGATTTGCAGATGACATCATGCATGAACGCACCCCCTCTAGGCTGGCTGCCATAGTTTGCATCCCCACCCACACCTCTTTGGCCAGCTCACATTGTACTCTGACTACAGTTCTCTCAAAGCTGGTGCCTGTGTCGCCTGCGTCCTCAGCTGTATTGGAGCTGGCAGGTCTTACAATTGGTGTTGTGGGTGGGTCCGCTGTGATGGCTGCTTGTTCTGAGCTCCTCCTTGTGACAGAAGGTGGGGTCTGGAGGGTTCCAAGGACATCTTGTAGGGTCTGCTGGGTGATGTTTGTCAGCTTGTCATCCATGTCATCAGGGTAGTCCTGGACAGGCATATCCGCAGGAGATCCATCATCCTCTGCAATGAAATAAGTTACAATTAGAGTGACTGTGTTGTGGAATTGGTGATGTGACATGCCTGCCTTGTGATGAATTAACAATGTGATCTTGTTTCCTGTTCATTGCTCCAGTCTTTCAGATGGGCATTCTCCCAGGCCTATGGCCCACCTGCATGTCACATGAATTGTATTAAATTATTAGACTTGTCAGCATCATCTCCTCTAGTGTTGTTTTAGGCCAAATAGTGAATTGCCACCTTCTTGTCCTACTCAAGCCTCCGTCTACATCTATTCTAATGGCAAGGCCTTTCACTGGCTGTGGGTGCTCTGATGGCACTAGCAGAACACTTAACAATCTGGACCTGCCCCAGTCTCTGATCTTTCACATCCACTTATATGTAGTTGACATGTAGCGTATCCGATGCATAGCATTGTTGTGGCACGATATGGATGTTAGCATTGGCAATGTGTGCAGCTGATGCTGGGGAATGTGTGGTACATTGGATTGCCCTGATAGTCGTAGCAGTGTCCTATTTCCTCCTCTGACCAGTTACATGTGTCCTCCCCCTCAATGCTGTTGTCTGAGCAGTATGACATTTGGCATGTTGCATTGTGACCCAGGCACAGGATGGACCTTGGCATATGCAGCATGGGTGTGTCCTTAGTGCTGTGTAGCTCCTCATGTTGATGACATTGCCTGATGTTTGCGTCAATTATGGGCATTCACATTTGACAGGACTGGAGCCTTTGTCTTGTTTCAGGGAATTGTTAAAGTTGTCATCCTCAACCCACTAATTTATGTGTGTATGATCCATGGGAACGTTACTGCCATTGGCAACTTGAGCTGCACACAGAGCGGAGGTGGTAGTAGCAAATGTTGTCACTGTTACATTCCAGTTGTCGGTATGGCTATGGGATGTTAATTGGGCCCTAGTAAATGTAGGGGGTATAGTGGCTGACGTGTGACGGGATGTCAGTTTGACGTTGTGCCCTTCCCTCCTGGCTTGGCTTTACCTTTGCTCCATCATTGGCATGGCAGCATGCCCCCAAGGGACTGTTGTTGGTGTAGTGTAATGGTCTGCCCTAGCTTCTCTCTGTGCAGGCCATGCCCCCATGCCATACCCCTTTACCCATGCCACTCCATGTATATGATGACTTCCATGCATTTTGTGGTCCGTATCCCCCCCTGCTTACAGTTGACATTAGTGCATTTTAATTCCCCATGCGACTTACCCTGCATGTGCATTGTCCCCTGGTAGTCTGAGCTGTCCTGTCCTTGAATCCCTGTGACGAGCTCCTCAGGGATGACGGCTGCGACCATCTCCTCCATGTGGTCCAGGGCCTCCTGGTGTGCTGGACTCCCACTTCCAGTCTGCAGTGCTGCCTTCCTGGCCATCTTTTCCTTGGTCCTGCGCTTGCAGTCATGCCAGCGTTTCTTGCACTCGATGACTGTTCTGCGTACTTCTGCCACATTGTTAATCTTGTCAACAATTTGTTGCCATATTGTCTCTCTCCTACTGATTGGCAACTTTGAGGTGACAAATAGTTGGTCCTGGTGTTCGTCACCTATTTAAACAGAATTTCCTGTTCCTCTGCACTGAAGCAACACTTTATTTTCTTCCTCTCCCTGTCCAGGGTCCTGTGTGGGTCCTCCTGACTGGTTGCTGGTCAGTTGCCATCTTCCTGGGGTCTGTACAGGCATATGGGATCCATTTTGGCTCTCCTCTGCTGAAATGGCTGTGTTTGCAGGGAATGTTTATGCTATTGCGTCAAAAAACACCGCATATCCGATTTGTGGTGTTGTAAATCGACCCACAGTCATTTCCGCCGCATTAACGTTGTTTTGCTTTACGATTTGACACTGCAGTGTGCGTAAAAAAAAATGACTCAGAGCTGTGGTTTGCGCCGCCGGGGTCAAAGTATAAATTTGACACCCGCACGGCGCACAGAAATGGTGTTATCCGGCGGTAATATTTTTGACGCAAAACTGCTCCGGCGCAGTTTTGCGTCAAAAAGTATAAATATGGGCTGAGGTGTAAATACGTGATGACATTGCAGGACCTCTGAAGCACACCTAAATCTTTCTCTGCCCTAAGCACCACCTTCCGTTTGCCAACTAGCCCTGTAACAGGTGTCATCTTCCCAAGTCCACAGCCCCTTAGCCTAACGCTATTGAGAGAACACTGAAATACTCAATTTATAGGAGATTTTGCTATTCCCTTCTTTTAACTATTACTGCATGGAATTATGTTTTCATTTTCTGAAAATGTAGAGCATGTTTACTTGATCGTGGGAATGAAGGCCAACGTGAAGACAATCTGGTACACAATTAGGATGTGCAGTTTTTCACGATTTATAAGAAAATGTGTTAAAGGGAACAATATGCTGTCTATTCCCATGTTGCTTTCTTACCATCTGGTACTGAGCAGAGTATCTTATTCCACAGCGGCCGGTGGTAGATAAAGTATCTGGTAACCACATCTGTTAATTCAACTTTGAGCATGAAATCCCATAGCGAGTTGTATTATTCTAAAAAGCACAGCCCAAAGTGATACCAACTTTTATTTACAAATAATGTTCGTTAAGATACCATGTAATATGCACTGTATCAATGAAGAAGAAAGAAGGGGTTGAGATGTTAATTGTATTTTTTTAAAGTGCTAATCATATAAAATTTGTGAAAGACTCATGTGGAGATCTGTAGAACAGATCACTTTTCTTTGGAGGTCAAAGGGAGGTGTGTTGAGCTTAAACATTTACAAAATTGTGTTTTTATTTTCCCTGGGGCATTTTAATACAATCGATCTGCACCTCACCACCGACCCCCTTACATCAGATTTCTACCAAATTAGTACAAAAAGTGCCAGAGGCTTTGACAACCTGTGCCCTTACATGACAGATTCTCAAAGCTACTGGTAATTTCTGTTTGCAGAAACAGTCAGACAAGTCAGAAGCTGTAAGCTTAAAAGGTTGGAGTGTGGGACGATTGAGCTAGTACACAGGCCCTCCCAGTACAAGTTGCCAGCATATGTGCCGGGGAGATAGAGGGGTATAATTAATGAGGCCAGATTGTCTGAGCAGCTAGTAGATATCTTAGAGGAGTAGGCATAGTGATGAGGTGAGGAGGAGTTGGACTGGTGGTGTGGAGGGTGTTTTGGTGGTATGGAGACTGTAGGATCTCTGAGAGGATACATCATTGTCTAACCCAATGGTGCTGGAGGGGGTGGATGAAGGCCAAACTGTGCTTTTTCACTGCAGCACCTAGCTGTCTCCTCCTATGGTTTTATCAGGTGTGGATCCTATGCCAGTAAAATCAGGTCCAGTCTTTCTGAACACAGTTATTTCGGGTCTGGAAACACCAGACCACTGCAAATTTCATAATAGTGCCAACATGCTGCATTTTTAACAAGCTGTCAAAAAGTTAAGTATTAAGGGACCTACTCAAGAAGAAATAAATAAAAGTATTCTTGGAGGCTTACATCTCCGCCTAAGCATACTTTTGTGTTTTTTTCCTATTCACAAACATTCACAGTATTATGCTAGGAAAGCTTTACTGGGATGAGGCTTCCAAGCTTACTACGGAAATGACAGGTGAAATGTCTCAAGGGCTCTTATCAACCTATGTAGTGAAGAACTCCACACCCAAGAGTGAAGCCTTCAATGCAAATGCAGATGTATATCTTTCTCAACAGAGAGGTTTTTTTTCTATGTGGAGAAAGCTCATCCTTCGAGCTCCATCTGTAGGTGATCCGTTCTCCATCTCTTTACTTGATTAAGGCCCTCATTACGAGTTTGGCAGTCCTCGGACCATTAAATATGCGGTGGCAGTCAGAATGCTGCAATCCTGGTGGTCCGAACGCCAGATTACAAACCTGGAGGTAAGACTGGCAGCAGACCGCAGCCTCGGCCAGAATCAGGGATCCCGACGTGTTGGCGGCTGTTAAAGTAGGAGTCAGCCACTTGGCACTGCCGTGCTGATCGTGACTTCCCTTTCCACCAGCCTTTTAACAGAGGGGTCCATCCATGAAAAGGCTGGTGGTAGGCAGTGCTGGGGGTTTCAGGGGGGCCTCTGCACTGCTCAGGACCATGTCATGGGCAGTGCGATGGCCTCCCTGCCATCACCCTCGGAATGCGCACTGTCTGCTATAGCTATAGCAGACAGTGTGTGCATTCCGAGGGTGCTGTGTGCAACGGCATTGGCCTCTGCTCCCTAAGGGAGCCCAGGCCAATGCAGCTGCACTATTTCCACCACCGGTTGGCCCAGTGGAAACATCGTAACAAGGCAATAGTGAGGCCGCTGGCTTGACAGCCACCTCTCCACCACTGCATTGGAGCTGTGGCGGTAACTGCTCAACTCGTAATGAGTCTCTAAATCTCTGATCATTTCCATGGATGGATGAAGTTGGATTGTAGTTTTGGATGCCAACAAACATACACAAATGTAATACTGGATGGAGCATACTCCACATTACCTACATTTTTTATCCCTGTACAAGCAGAGGTTTAAAGCTAAACCAGAATTTTGAGGCTCACTTATGAAGGGGACCATGGGATGTCATGTCAGATATATTCAGAAGAACAAATATTTATTTTAATATAATTGGTCTGAGTTTGAAACATTTTTTTTTTTTTTTTTGGCAAATCTAAACTTTTTGGTTCATGCATCAATTTGAAAAGATTACAGAATATTTTTATTTTTTTAATAGCATAGTTAATCAATTGTAACACCACCTTGCAAATAATAGTTGAATAAATTCCTTGTAACAATTTTCACTTACATCTTTCTTTTTTGCAAACTGTAGATATTTTTTTTGTTTTCCTGGCGCGTAAAGACTTTTTTTTTTTTTTTAATTCAATTAAATTTTTCTACATTTTTTGTGACATATCATAATTCCAAATTGTATACCGTAATCAAACTAGCTTTTTGGCATAATTTGTTTGGCAATACGTGTAGAATGTTGGAACAAAGACAGGGCAACAATATTGTAGAAAATTAGGTTTCTTGTTCAGTGGGGTACAACCCTCCTCAAACAGCAACCTCATTTCCTGTGAGCATGAAGTCACAAACAAATCTCAAATAAACTTGTGCTTAACCTTCTTCTTGCTTAGCGTAAAATCAGTCAGTCTTAACTTGATGTGCAAAGTACTTATCCAGCACACAAACAGTAATAAAATGAAAACACAAGAAAATCATACATCAATTTATTGAAATAGAGTAAACTGTAATAAATAGTTTGAAATCAAAACAACAAAAATCTAATCAGTAGAACCAGGCAACATGCAATTTTAAAGATTTAAGTATAAATAGTTCCTAAAAGCACAAAGTGCCATCTGTGGTTATCTAATTGCCCTGGACTGGAATCTAGTCACAGGTTTAGGCCAAACGCGATGTAGCATGGGCTGGGTTCAGGGATCAAGTTAAACCCGCTGAACGAAGTGCCTTAAATCCAGATTTGTGGAGCACTGCGAGATCCCTTGTCATGGATGCACCATGCAACAATGGTAACAAAGAGCTGTGGGGCTGCGATATGGAGTCCTGCATCATCATCAAGGATGCCTCTGATGAGGGGGTTGCGATACAAACCCGTGTGTCGATGATGCGTTGTTGATCAATGGTCCTGAAGAGACTGCGGGCTGTGATGCGAGTTCCAGTGTCAGGGATGTTGCGTGCTGTGGTGGTTTGGAAGAAGAGCAGTGAGGAGATAGGATATGTATTGCACTGTGTCCGTCCTGCCCATAGAACCACAGCTGGGCTGACCGGGCGTCCAGAACTGAGGTGGCACCATTTGGGAGGCAAGACACACTAAGTAGAGTTTAGGTGCTGGATCACGATGGTTGGCACATTTCCTGTCCACCTGTTCTGTCAGGATGCAGGTCAACTAGCCATTAGAGTCACTCTAGTGGTACTGGGATCAGGATGCAGGTCCAGTCCTTTCAGTCAGGAAGCAGGACAATACAGTAGCAATCCATTTTGCAGAGAAGCATAACAGTCCTTCTGAGTCTTCCACAGGTCCAGAGGTGAACTGAAGAATTGGGTCTGATGGTCCATTATATATAACTGCTGCCCACATTGAAGTAGGAGAAGGTTCTGGAGATCTCTATCTCTGGAGGTGTTTAGAATTTCCTTCCTCCCTGCCCTGGCCTTAACTTGTCTGGGGACACAAAGGCTAGTGCCAACCCCTGTGTGAGTGTGCTCAGACAGAGTCTTGGTTAAATGCAAGAGTATTAGGTGATAGTTTCTCCCCCCCATCAAGTCTGAGATGGTCCATCCTTCCAGCATATCTTTCCCTTATGTCTAATGGTCTGGGAATAATATACAAAGATCAGCTGCCAGCTAATTCTAGTCATGTGGCTCAGGATACAGGCCACAGTCAGCAATGGTTGAGACAAGAAAATTACTACTTTCTAGTAGTGGCACTTTTGACTTAAAATCCAACATTACCATTAAAGAGGGCTTAACTGTATAATTCTTTATATGCCAGACTCAGCATTCCTTCCTGCTCCTAACTGAAAATTATCACTAATTAAATGTAATAAGTTAACTCAATATTATCCTATGAGAGGTACAAGTTTGCAGAAGTGAAAAACAAATCTTATGACTTTTTTGCTACAAGGACATGGAAAAGTGAAATATATATGACCAACCTTTTAAATACACTTTCCCTTTCCCTATGCTCTACTTAGGCCCTACCAAAGGGGTGACTTATAGGAATTAAAAAGGAAAGCCTGGACCTGGTAAACGGTTTATTTTTCCAGGTCAACGTGACAGTTTAAAACTACACACACAGGCTGCAGTGGCAGGCCTAGGACATTTATAAAAGGCTACTGAACTGGGTGGTAACATAAGTGTTGCAGGCCCACTTACAGTATTCAATTTACAGGCCCTGGGTACATGTAGTATTCCTTTACTTGGAACTTACAAATAGGCTAAATGTGGCAATTGGGTGTAAGCCAATTTTACCATGTGAAGTGCAGAGTACACACACTTTAGTACTAGTTAGCAGTGGTAAAGTGCACAGAGCCCCAAGGCCAACAAAAACGAGATTACCAAAAAATGGAAGAATCAGATGAAAAGTTTGGGTGGAAACCACGTTAAGGGTTACAGGTCTCACATATAATCTTTGAAAAGGTTATTTCTGTAGTGTTCTGTAACAGTTACATGTTATATTTGAATGATTGAACCTCAAATCATTCACAGATCACAGCACATGTTAAGTTTGCAACAGACAATTTTTGTAAAGAATGATTCAAACATGTTCTGCATAAATGCAACTTTATGTGAGCTGGCCCAATAGCCCTAATCACAGGTCCCCAAAATATGAATTGAAGGATGTTTCAACCCTCTTGTGTGCTGATCATGTGGACTTAATATCTCTTACCCTGATTGGTTTGTAGGAAACAACTTTACATTTTATCCTCTTTTACACTTGCTCATAATCTCTCAGTTGATGAGAAAAAAGTAACATTTTGATAATAGGTGCAAGAGATTTCAAATATCCCAGGTTATGGTTTTTTAAAGGGGTTAAACTAGGAGTGTTAAAAGAATATACCTATCTGGGAGACAGTATTTCAAACAGTCATTCATGGGTTCAATAAGATAAAATACAGCTCTCTGAAACACAGGGGCATATTTACAAGGAGCTTTCACCGCCGATGCATGATTTTTTTTTTTACGCAGCGGCAGCACATTCAGTGCTCCTCTTTTACAAAGTGACTCATTAGGCATGCGTTGTTTTTTACTTGAACTACAACTGGATGTCCCAGGTAGTGTTAATCATATGCAAGATAGGCATCCCCCTTAAAATCCAAAGCAGAAATGCCATCCAAATTTACATATTTTTAGGAAAGTGAGGCATCATTGGCAATTTACGTGTAGAGTCCAAAATACGTAAAATTCCTTGCACACCGACAACCCAGGTGTAAAAATTAAACATTAGCACACGTACATAAGTAGAACATACCCAAAGCACTTTGACAAGCTCAACTGCACCATGGAGCTACTCACATTGCAGCTAGGAGCATGAAGAAGAAGACGGCATCGACCACCACCACCTCCACCACCACCATCACCACAAAGGCAGCACAGGCCGAGGGAGCATACATACATACAGGCAGAGGACTACCCTCATTGACTTCAGGAAGAAGGAAGTTATCACCTATTGCAGGCTCAGAAGGGAGTCCATTGTCCAACTCCTGCACCAGATTGCACCGAGACTGAAGACAACATCCCAGAGGTGCGCCAACATCCCTCTGCAGGCAATGCTGATGTCAGTACGCCACATGCTGGTATGTAGCTCATTCAAAACCACCACAGCTAGAGTGGAAGGAATATCTCAGCCATCCTTTTCCGCATTCTTACCCTCATCCTCAATGCCATCACAAACCTCATACCCCAGTACCTCACTTTCACCAACACCCAGCACAAACAACTGGAAAACCAGAAGGGCTTCTATGCTGTTGTGAGATTTCCACACATGCTGGGGGATATGGACTGCTCTCATGTGCAACTGGTGCCTCCTGCTGCTACATGCCACCTATATGGCACTCTGAAGCACACAAATTCCATCAACCTGCAGGGAATATTGGACCATCTGGGGATGTTCATCAGTGTGCTGACAAAGTAACCTGGGAGTGCTCATGATGCATACAACTTCACATATTCCATCCTAAATGAGTGCTTCCATAATGGGAGATACGGGAATGACCTACTGGTTGGTAAGTCCATCTGAAGCACATGACCAACCTCATGACAGTAAATTATGTTGACTAAAATTCCCATATTTGTGTTAGGTAAATGAGACAGTGCAAACATTGCAGGCATACTACATGACACACGTGCAATACAGCCTTCCAAGTCACACATCTTGAGACCTGCTAAGCCACTGTGGGCCTGCGCTGCTGGAACATCAATTTCTATGACACTGTGCTGAAGCAGGCCTCTCAATCATATCTATGAGGCTACACAAAGTCACCCTGCGTGCCCTTGCATGGTAGGGTTCCCTCCTTTGGTCTGCATTCCTGGCTTCAGGTTGTTAGCTAGTTTCTCTTTCTTCCGGTGCTTATAATCATGCCAGCTCTTTTTGCAGTCGCTGACAGTCCTCTTCATTGTCTCTCCCACTCTGTTGACCTTCTCCACTATGGGCTGCCAAACATCTTCTTTACTCCCTAGTGGCAATTTAGTAGTGACAAAAAGCTGACATTGGTGCTGTGTCCCCTCAGTGATCAACATGCCATTCACCTCCTCACTGAAGTTGTACTTCCTTTTCTCCTGGGAGTCTGTCTGGACATCCTGGCTAGTGCTGGGGTTGTTCTCCTTGCTTCTGCTGCCTTCTCCCTGGCTGCCTTCTGTTAAGTGTACCATTTTTTTCATGAAGCATCATTAATTGTACTTTTTTTTACACATTCTGCACTCAAAAGTGATATCAGCCCTGCATCACTTTTGCAGCAGGAGAGTCACATTTTCCTATGACATGGTGAACACGGATGTGTCGTTTTCTTTCACACAGCCATGATCCTTATACCACGGTTCACTGTATTGTAAATACAATGCATCCCTAGCATTGGATTCTGTCGTAGCAAGGGCAAGTTATTTAATGAATTAAATCGTAATTTCTTGTAAATATGGCCCACAGTCTGTAGGATTGTCCTCCTGTAATGTCTGAATGCACAGGATAAGAGAGATGTGCAATTGCTTTGAAAGGTAGCAAATATACCCCGTAACATTGTATGGTATAGAGGCAAGGTTAATGTTCTTTCTCAATAATGTACCACACACTGAATCTGATCTGAGGATGCGATACCCTGGTGTTAGTGCTGCTAGCTCAAATGAAATGGTCCTTCTTGAGTTGAGTTTGACAGAAGTAAAATATCAAACCTATTCCCAGGTTATTCATTATTTCTTTCAATTGTCTTGCAGCACGGAAAAACGTTTGGAAAAAGATACTTAGGGGATTTACACATTGGGCAATGTTTATTCCTATGGCTTGAAACAGATATATTTGAAATGCTTGAGGTGCTGTCATGTAAGAATGGTAGTGTTTTAAAGATTTATTTAAAAAAAGAGTGGCTGAGATAAAAAAAAGTTTTAAGGATGATTTGAATATTTGTTTATAGATTAAAAAGACTCAATTTTAGCTGTATGTTCTGAAGGAGTTGTGAGATGCAATTTTCCCTACAAGGTAGTATTTGTCCCTCTGTATAAAGAATCTTTGTGAAATTCCGGTTGGGTCAAATACCGACTGCTGAAAATACATGGATCCAGGTTGTCATGTTGTGGTGCCAAGGAACAGGATATGAATCATGTTTTATTTTTCTGTCCTAGTCTTATACATTTTCAGTGAAAATGTATATGCCCTTTTTTTCTGAATACTTGATAGCAATGCATGAGGAAGCACTTTGGGCTTGATTTAGGTCTTGGCGGAGGGAAATACTCCATCACAAGCATTTTGGATATTGCGTAACCCATATTATGTATTATCTCCTATGGGGATCATAATAGGGCAGATGGGATATCCATCACATTTGTGATGGAGTATTCCCTCAGCCAGGAGGTAAATCAGTCTCTTTATCGTTTAGTAAATCCGCCTGTGGTGACCTTTGCTATTCCCTGAATAAATGTTTTAGACCTTTTCTTGTATTATATTGAGATGTTCATATTTATGAGAATTGTTTTGTATTTAATAATAATGATGTATTTAAATTTCCTTATGTATTTTAACCCTGTACTGCATTTATGGATTTTATCAATCATTTTTTTAAAGTGTTTTCTGTGGACTCACTTTTTCAAATAAATAAATTACTCTGTTTAATTAACAGCCCTAATGTTGTGGTGATAAAAAATAAACAATGTTCCCACTGGCAGGAATAATTAAAATCATTACACACAACTGGGAAAGGTGGTGATTTTACTTTCTGGTTTTATACTACGCTGTTACATACTGATGTGCCTTACCTGTAACAAAAAGCCAGTAAGGAAAAAGTTTTTTGGCAAGGGGTGGATCGGAAAAGAAAGCTGGGCAAAGAAACTGTCATCAAAACAGACAAGAAATAATAATAATTTGTGGAAGGCTTCACACCAGCACTTTGAATTATTGATCCATGAATTCAAACATTGGCAGTAAAAGGAGACACACGACGGCGGCCGCAAAATTCTGCCACGGTCATTATGACCCACAGCTCGGAATCTGCCAAAATCCAGACACCCACTCAAGTCCGCCACACCAAAGGTCAGTGATAAACTGGCGATAACAAAACCTCCACCGTCACGCCAAGAGGAATACACCAACACTATCACGACCCACGAATCCACGCCACGGTCTTTCAACCGTGGTATTCCATTGGCGGTACATACCACCGCGCTCAAAATACACACACATTTACAAAACACTACCACATTGGACAATTCCAAATACACACACCTGATACACATACACACACCACTCCCACAAATCCAATACAATATGAAAACACACATCCACATCACCCACAAACCCTTACGTCAACAATTGCGACTAAAGGCCAGAGAGAGACACCACCATCTACAAACTAGCATCCACTCAACACCATCACTCACACAACATCCAAGCACCTCACACAACACACCTCTAAATATCACTCCACATATAACAACACACACCACCCCACACATCACCCACACCACCCAAAGGCACCGCAAAGGCACCCCAGGTTCTCTGAGGAGGAGCTCAGGGTCATGGTGGAGGAAATCATACGGGTAGAACCACAGCTATTCGGATCACAGGTGCAGCACACCACAATAGCTAGGAAGATGGAGTTATGCCAAAGAATCGTGGACAGGGTCAATGCAGTGGGACAGCACCCAAGAACTAGGGATGACATCAGGAAGAGGTGGAACGACCTACGGTGGACGGTGCATTCCGTGGTCTCAAGACACCAGCTTGCGGTTCAGAGGACTGGCGGCGGACCCCAACCTCCTCCCGCACAACTAACAACATGGGAGGAGCAGGTCTTGGCTATACTGCATCCTGAGGGCCTCGCAGGAGTAGCAGGAGGGATGGACTCTCGTAAGTCAAACCTTTAACTACTTCATCCTCCACCCACCTGCATGCTATCACATACCCCCGCCCTCACCCCCATCACTCCAACTCCTCATGTATGTCCCAATATCACAAACCACACATCCCAAACCCAAGCCCTGCATGTAACACAAAAGCATGGACACCCATCACCAAAGCATGGCCACTGCACATACCCATACAACCCCCTAAACCATTATCACATCAGGTCCTACACAGGGATGCAAGCACTGGGGTACAGGGTCACCCACCCATTGCACACCATGGCACACACAGATGCAATAATCATGCCTTTACACCCCTACAGGACCCCTACCCAACGTCACTGAACAGGAGGGTCCAGATTTGTCCACTCCACCCACAGAAGAGGCCCACAGTGATGACAGCAGCTCTGTCCAACTGGATCAAGATGACCAGCCCGGCCCATCTGGGACCTCGGGACAGTCGGTTCCCCTCACACTGGCACAGGCCACTACAGAGCTTTCCCCCTCTGGAAACACCAGCAAAGCACCCACCCAGCGGGCCCATACCTCTGTCCCCAGGACACGTCAATCAGCAGTGTGTCCACCACTACAGGGAACCCAGGCTAACCCACCACCCCAACAACACCAGGGACCTAAGGGCAGTGGTAGTGGGCACACGGTTCAGGGGACAGAGGCACAGGGACACAGGGGAACTGGGAGTGCTGCTGTGTGACAGTTGGAGGACAGGCCTAGGGAACCCACTCTCCACGAGGCCCGCTCCAACATCATGGGAGCCTACCACCATTCCCAGGAGACGATGGCAACGGTACTGGCCAAGTTTCAGGAGACCCAGCGGCTGCAGGAGGAACAGTATTTGGGCTTCAGGTAGGAACTCAAATCCATCAATTCCACCCTGCGCACCACTGTTGGGGTGCTGAAGGAACTCGTGAACACCAGGAGGGACACTGTGGCACAACAAGGGGCCCCTGACACTAGCCTAGACGATGAACTGCCCACCACCTCCGCCGTCGCTAGTGGACAGGAGGCACCGCCACAGGACCACCACACCAGCACCCCACCCCCTGCAGATGGAGAACCACCCCGCAAGCGGTCCCTGAGATCCAGGACAAAGACAGAGAACAATGCCAAGAGCCCACCAAGAAATTAGACCACCCTAAGTGTCATCCTCTGTCCCACTTTGTCACCCTGTCCATCCTCAACCTGCCCCATCTCCACTTCTTATGCCCCTTTGGACTAAAAGACTGGACTCTGCCACGGACATTCCTCCACCATCACCCCTGACCATTTTATAACCCCCTCCACTATTTAGCACTTAAATAAACACCCTTAAATAACAAAACAATCTGGAGTCAGTCTGTGCTTTCACAATTGTGTATTTGCAATAACTGAGGGAAATAGCAATGTCCATTGTATTGTCAACATACCTATGTCACACAGCTCTAGTCCATGCAGAAACAAAGCAGATGTCACACAGTGGGACCCACATCTGTGAAATCGTAAGGGAAAGTGACAACTCAGTGACCATACACTGGGTGAAAATGACAGACAGATGAGAGGTAGTAGAATGAAATCAGATGTAGCAGCCAGGGTTGTCTTCTTACCTGTGTCTCACTGGAAGTATTGCTGGATCACTGTGTTCCTGTTGTCGATGTCCTCTTCTTCTACTTCCTCACCTTCACTGTCCACAGGCTCCACAGCTGCCACAACACCTCCATCTGGACCATCCTCCTGCAGAAAAGGCACCTGTTGTCGCAAAGCCAAGTTGTGTAGCATGCAGCAGGCCACGATGATCTGGCACACCTTCTTTGGTGAGTAGAATAGGGAACCACCTTTCATATGAAGGCACCAGAACCTGGCCTTCAGGAGGCCGAAGGTCCACTCTATAATCCTCCTAGTTCACCCCCCAGACACCTAGTCACACTGTATTGGGTCCATGTCCTCACATACGGTGCC
Organism: Pleurodeles waltl; assembly: GCF_031143425.1. NCBI lineage: Eukaryota > Metazoa > Chordata > Amphibia > Caudata > Salamandridae > Pleurodeles > Pleurodeles waltl. Next base: position 235,350,504 of record NC_090443.1, on the reverse strand, counting down.
TCTGGAGTTGCCCCATCACATAAGGGATGCTGCTATTCCGTAGAATATAAGCGTCATGCACTGAGCCAGGAAATTTGACATACAAATGGGAGATGTACTGATCTGCCAAACACACCATCTGCACATTCATCAAATGGTAACTCTTCTGGTTTCTGAAACCTGGTCCCTCCTGCGTGGGGGGACCAAGGCCACATGTGTCCCATCAATGGCACCTGTGATTTTGGGGATATGTCCCCAGGGCATAGAAATCACCTTTCACTGTAGGCAAATCCTCCACCTGAGGGAAAACAATGTAGCTCCGCATGTGTTTCAGCAGGGCATACAACACTCTGGACAACACGTTGGAAAACATAGGCTGAGACATCCCTGATGCTATGGCCACTGTAGTTTGAAAAGACCCACTTGCTAAGAAATGGAGTACTGACAGCACCTGCACTTGAGGGGGGATTCCTGTGGGATGGCGGACAGCTGACATCAGGTCTGGCTCAAACTGGGTGCACAGTTCCAGGATTGTGGTACGATCAAGTCTATAGGTGATGATCACATGTTGCTCCTCCATTATCGACAGGTCCACAGGTGGTTTGTACACCGGAGGATGCCGCCGTCTCCTCACATGCCCCAGCGGACGGTTCCTATGGACGAGAACAGCAAGCAGAGAGTCAACCAACTCTGAGGTACGTAAACACAGCTTAATTGGAAAATATTAGCAAATCGACATATGCCTGTATTAGTGTTTAAGCAAGTCCTAGATATGTGTGACGCAGTCCAAAATAATGCCATGTGGCCCCTTGAAATGGCAGCTGCCTGACCTGTAAAGTGGGACAAGGGGATATGAGGTAACTGCACTGGCGTTGTACACCGTCGCGGTAGGCGGTCGAAGATCGCAGCGCAATCCTGCATTGGTTAACATAGGTCCCTATGGGTCCCAGGAGCCAATGACGATGTACGCCGGCGGTGACGGTACGCACCGCCATGGATGTGACCGCCATTTTCTCTCTGTTCAATCACTTGATACCTGATCTTCGACAAGAGAGGACCTACAATGCAAGTGCTGCTGTGACCTCAGTCTTGTAGAGACAATGGCTCGAGTGTCTGGGGAAAGGGCCCCTGCCTTCAGCACGGAGGAGTTGGACAAACTAGTGGATGGGGTCCTCCCCCAGTACACGCTACTCTACGGTCCTCCAGACAAACAGGTAAGTACACTGTGAGCATGCTGTATGGGCAATGCCTGTGTGGAGTGGTGTGGATAAAAGATAGGGTGGGGTGAGAATGAGGCATGCATGAAACGACGGTGAGTGCATGTGCGTCATGGCAAGGGTAGGGATGCGGGCCAATGACTGTGACGGTGCGGACGGTAATATCTTCTCCTTTTCTCCTGTACTGTTCCTGTATGTCAGCGCCCACCAGAAGAAGGACATTTGGCGTGCCATCGCCAAGGAAGTCCGGACCCTGGGGGTCCACCACAGATGGAGCACCCACTGCTGGAAAAGATGGGAGGACATTCGCCGCTGGAGCAAAAAGATGGCGAAGGCCCAGCTAGGGATGGCTTCCCAACGTGGGAGGGGTGCCCGTCGCGCCATGACCCCCCTGATGTTCAGGATCCTGGCGGTGGCGTAGCCGGAGTTGGATGGGCGCTTGAGGGCATCACAGCAGCCACAAGGGGGTGAGTACATCTCATTCTACTGATTCAGCGCGCATTGTAGGTGTCTGGGTGGGGGAGGTTGGCTGTGGGTTCCCCTAGGCCAGGGCAAGTTTAGTAGGCATGGTCCCTTCTTACAGCAGGCCCTGTGGCACCCCACCCACCTGTGTACAGTGCCAACTACACTAATTTAGGCCCCTGTGACATCCATGTGTGCAGTAATCGGGCATAGCCTTGTAGTGCACGGAGTATTGCAAGGGGCTTCTGTGTCTGTAGTGTCCGCCAACTGTAGCGGTATTGCATGCACTCAACATGTCTGTCTCCCCCCCCCCTTTTTGAGGTCTCCCTGTTCTTGTGTGCATTAGCATCATCAGGCGGAGCAGTGGCACTAGAGCAGGAGGGAGCTGCATCCCACATGGCCCTGGAGGGCGACACAACAGAGTCTGAATTCACCAGTGGGACGGAGCGCGAGGGGAGCTCCACTGCGGGGACAGGAGATGAGACCAGCGGTACGGACTCCTCCTCTAATGGGAGCTTCTTTGCGGTGGCGGACCCATCTGTGCCCCCCACTTCTACAGGTACAGCCGCCACCCTCACTACCAGCACCGCCCTCCCAGCAGCCCCTCAGCGTGTGTCCTGTGCCTGCTCACCCAAGAGGGTGGGCATCTCCTTCGCCCCAGGCACCTCAGCCCCTGCCCCTGTCACCCCTGCTGCCCTCCTGAGATCTCTCACTGTTGGGCAATCTTCCATTTTTAATGCCATCCAGGGTGTAGAGAGGCAGTTGCAACAAACCAATGCATACCTGGAGGGCATTCATTCTGGTCAGACAGCCCATCAGCGAGCTTTTCAGACTCTGGCCTCAGCACTGATGGCAGCCATTGTCCCTGTCTCTAGCCTCCCCCCTCCAACTTCCTTCACCCAGACACAAACCCCTGTACCTCAGCCTATCCCAAGCACACCACAAGACCAGCATGCACACTCTTCAACACACAAGAGTGGACATGGCAAACATAAGCACCACACATCCCACCGGCACTCACACAAGCACCATCCCCACGCAGACACAGCAACATCCACTGCGTCCCCCTCCTCCACATCCTCCTCCTCCCTCCCTGTATCGTCTCCACTCACACCTGCATGCACTACATCCTCAGCCCCTACCTCCATCACTAGCATGCCCATTACCACACACCGCTCACGTGCACTCACCACCCCCACTACCATTCACACATCCCCTGTGTCCTCTAGCAGTGTGTCTGTGAGCCCTCCTCCTAAACTACATAAACGCAGGCACACACCCACCCAACAGCCATCCACCTCACAACAGCCTCCGGTCCATGCACCTCCACCCAAATTCAGCAAACGTACACCTCCTACAACCACTACCTCTTCCTTCACTCCCAAACCCCCTACATTTTCCCATCCCAGTGTGTCTAAGAAACTTTTCCTGGCTAACATTGACCTCTTCCCTACACCTCCCCCCCAATCCTTCCCCTAGGGCCAGGCTGTCCAGGTCCCAGCCCAGCACCTCAGCCATCAAATTCCCAAGCACAGTGGTCACAGCAACTCCAGTCTCATCGCAGATGCCACCCATCAGGGCTGCCAGTGTGCCACCTAATGAGGCCAAGGAGCAGGCCATTCTGCCACCTGCCAAGGTGAAGAAGGTTCCCACATGCCGGACGGAGAAGCCGCACCTACCAGCAAGCAAGGGCTCCTCCAAACCAAAAGGGTACAGTGGCAAGACACCAGCAGCAACATCAAAGGTGGGGAAGGGACACAAGCTGAAGAGCAGGTCAGGACAGGGCACAGTGGTTCTGGCTGAGGGACCAGAGTCACCCCTTCTGTCAACCAGTACATCAACCTGTACGGCGGTGGACACAGCCACCTGCACCGCCACCTGCACCACCACAAGCAACGCCACCTGCACGTCTGCTGCCTCACCAACAGTCCCCAGCATCATCCCCAGTGGGCAGTCATTCGAGGCTGCAGGAGACATCCTGCTGTGTCCCTCAACAGGTGCAGACACATGCACCACCACCAGCACCTCCACCACAGACACCGCCGCAACCACCGCCACCAGCCCCGCGACGTGCTCAGACAGTGCCACCACAGCTGACATGGCAATCATCCCCAGTGGGCAGCTGTCCGAGGCTGCAGGAGACGTCCTGGACCCAGCCCAGCGTCCATGAGGCATGACTCCTAGCACTGTTTGTACCAGCAGGTGGCAGGCGAAGTTGCAGCAGGGTGGAGTGTGCCTCTGCCTCCATGGCCTATCATGCTACCTGTTCCCAGGCAATCTCGTGGCACACATACCCAGGTGAGGGAATGGGACCTGCCACACTGCATGTGAATCACTCAGGGCACAAAGCCCCCTCCTGAACCAGTGTAGATATACATCCACTTCCTCAATCCTTGGCAGGATGAAGCACCCTGGGCACAAAGCCCCCTCCAGAACCAGTGGAGAAAAGCATCCACTACCCCAGTCCTTGGTAGGATGAAGCACTCTGGGCACAATGCCCCCTCCAGAACCAGTGGGGAGATACATCTACTTCCTCAATCCTTGTCAGGATGAAGCACTCTGGGCACAAAGCCCCCTCCAGAACCAGTGGAGAGATGCATCCACTTCCTCAATCCTTGGCAGGATGAAGCACTCTGGGCACAATGCCCCCTCCAGAACCAGTAGAGAGATACATCAACTTCCTCAGTCCTTGGAAGGATAAAGCCCCCTGGGCACAAAGCCCCCTCCAGAACCAGTGGAGACTGACATACACTTGAGAGACTGTGGCCTTGCACTCCCCATGATAGAGCAGTGGGCAAACCACCCACTGGAAAGACTTGTGAGACTGTGGCTTTGCACTCCCCATGATAGAGCAGTGGGCAAACCACCCACTGGAAAGACTTTTGAGAGTGTGGCTTTGCACTCCCCAGGATAGAGCTGTGTGCCCTCCACCCACTGGAAAGACTTGAGAGACTGTGGCTTTGTACTCCCCAGGATAGAGCAGTGAGCAAACCATCCACTGGAAATACTTTTGAGACGGTGGCTTTGCACTCCCCAGGATAGAGCAGTGGGCAAACCACCCATTGGAAAGACTTGTGAGACTGTGGCTTTGCACTCCCCAGGATACAACAGTGGTCGTGGAGCCCCCTCGTGGAGCAGTGGCGTTGTGCGTTCATCCGGCTGAGGTGCCCCCCCTCTCCCTGAGATGCCTGTTTCATTTCAATCTGATGCCCCTGCAGTGTTTTCTCCATTTCGAGTCAGGTATCTTATGTTGGCTTCTCCCATGCATTTTGGGACCACTGGTCCACGGACAATGATTGGAACACTATCTGGACTTGTGTAGTTGTTAAATATTTGTATGTATTGATTTTTTAAATTGCACTATCTGATTTTCATTGATTACACTCGTTAAAATCGTTTCCTTTTGCCCTTGCGTTCTTCCAGGGGGTATTTGTCTGTATAGTGTTGTGGGTGAGGGTAGGGGTAGAGGTATTGCATTTGTGTGTCACTCTCTTTTCCCTCCCTCCCTCCCCTGTGTTGTAGGTGCAGTACTCACCATGGTCGTCGATGGTGTCTGTCCTGCTCCTGATAAAGAAGGAGGATGAGCAGCATGGGTAGGACGTGCATTTTGGGCTCCATTGCGTCCTGGTTCCTCGTTGGGTGTCAAGAGGTGAGTGGTTTCCGTTCTGTGTACTGTTTCTGCCGTGCTTTTGATAGCGTTGGTTCCGCCCCGGAAAAGGTGGCAGATAGGCGTATTGTAATACAGTGGGCGGAACCTTGTGTCCCGCCTGTCTGTTGGCGGTTACCGCCGTGGTGTTTGTTTTTACTGCTGTGGCAGTCGGAGTGTTAAAGTGGCTGTCTATGTTGGCGGTTTCTGCCATGGTCGTGATTCTATTTTTTTTCCGCCGACCTGTTGGCGGTATTACCGCTGCTTCAACACCAACCGCCAGGGTTGTAATGACGGCCATAGTTTGTATTTTTATCTTTCCAGAAATTCCTAGATATATTGAATGTGTTTGAAAAGCAAAAACACCAAAATAAATAAATATATATGTAAAATATCACATTTGGGGGTATCTTGTTTGTGAGAAACATAGCAGGTGAGTGCCATATCTACAGAGATATGATGCTGTCCTGCTCCCTTCCCAGAAGGGGTGCACAATCAAGCTGCCAGCACCACACACACCCCTTTGCATCATGGGTTACCCTTCCAGAACAAAATATTATGCATAGACTTTAAAACTTTTCCTACTTTGTATGCATGCTGTACAGTGCAGCAAATACGCAAAGCTGGAAAAGATTGGAGAAATATAAGCATTTCTACTAAATAGAGCCAATCCCAAAACATTGCTATCACTGATGCAAAACCCTTTCTACATTTGTTTAGTAGATAGAGTTTTGCGTAAAAAAACATGGGTGGTTGCATGGAAATGCCAATGTACCATCCATGGAATTAATCCTTGACACTAAGTAATGCACATCAGAGCTAGACACTGTTTTTTTGTGACTTTCTGATGACTTCACAGCTAAAAACAAGTTTTGTGCTGGAAAGTAAATTTCAAAGAATCATTTTCTGCTGATTTGCATCACTTTTGTTACATAAACAGCACGCAAAATGTTAGTACATATACAATTTAGGCTAGACTGTGTTCTGGGAGTTGTAGTCTTGATTTGATTTGATTATGCAATACAAATCTCCAGAAATGGATACACTGTGCGCATTTCATGAAGGCATTTGCACTTGCAAGGTCATCTTGAATGTACACTTTGCTTGATTTATAAATGGAGTTTGACATTTGCGTTTCATAAAAGAGTGAATTTACGCATGTAAGTTGACTTACTCACACATAACTGCACCTCTTTATGCTGTTACTTTCCATTTAATGAAAGACAGGGGCATAGCTTTGGGGGAGGGAGGTGTACACCTCCCTAATAAATGTATTTAGTGATAAATAGTTGGGTGCAAGTGCTTTCAGTTGGGTGTGGTGAGGTGCCTGTCGGATTTCACCAGGAACTTTTACACACACACACTCTCTCCCTGTTTGGAAAGACTTCAATAATGTTGGGTATTTCATAAAATAATGTGCTTTCTCTCACTTAGTACACCTACCAATACACATTCCTCTCGCTTTCCACTGCCCCTCAAAACCCCTCGTGGATCCTCCATGCCCTATAATCTATTTTATGATCATGTGCCAGCGTGATTGTCGGGAAATCTGAAGCTACCCCCCAAATCATATTGACCAAGCTACACCCTCATGAAAGATATGAGTATTAGTCACAGTTCTGTACCACACAGTGGTGTGGTTACAATGTAGCTTTTGTTCTTTAGAAATATATGATGAAATAAATCGCAAGAGAATTAATGTATTTCATTTTCAAAGCATTTAGGGGTTAACAAAAAAATCAGCTACCAATGGTGTTTCTGTGATGAAATACTTGAGATAGTGTCAGTGTACAAATATATGGGTGTGTGGATTTATGAAATGACTATTCCTGAAACAAGCATAAATAAGATGATGAGTGAATTGACTGACTCTCCATACACGAGAAGGAGACTCCATACTAAATTGCCAGTTCAACGATATTCCACCTTTTAAAGTGGTAGAAGCTAAATATATTTCTTGTGTTCTATATGGCGCCTTCGATGTTACAGTCCAAAAAATAGTTTGATTCTGCCTTCTTTTTTATGTTTCATTTTGAACTTCCATCTGTTTAATTCTTGCACTTATTCACAAGCTCAGAATTTGGCTTGCTTCGGCAATCGTTATCTATTAAAGCAGTATACTTAAAATACATATTTAGATTATGTTAGGCAATCCCATTGATACCTAAATTCCTGATTCTGGAAGTAAAAGCCTACAAAGTAACTTGAATTTATTAAAGTGCTTTCAGACCACTGTATAAATCATGCATTCCTTTCACACAAGAATTATTAAGAAAGGAAAAAAGATACAATTACAAAACGATAAAATCACAAACAGCATACAATATATATTAAATAATACAGTTGAAGAAGTCTTATTTAAAAATCCTAAAATCTCTTGGAAGGGGTTCCTCGTGCACGCGCCAACAAGTATGTGCCCTGCTTGACTTTTTAAATGTCCTGGAACTTCACCCAGATAGCCCAGCTTTTCCTTACGTGTAGGCCAGTTGCTTTTGTTTTAACACCTGAAAGGTTGCGTAACAGAAAACTTAATTGCTACATCGACTTATGAAGCTGTTCTTTGACAAAGACCTGACCTTGTTGTACTGGTAGAAATACAGCATAAAGTGTGTCAGGTCCTCTTTTGCACCACATGTACATTTATCTGAAACTGCATGTGTTTTCAGTTTTTGGTGGTTAATAGCAGCCAGCGTGCCCTTGCTATAACAAAATGTTGCCTTTCTCTCTGATTCTCTAGAAGGATTAGGTAATTTTGGGTGTTCTGTGAAGGATTGAACTAGCCAGTGTGACATCTAGGGTGGAAATTACTTAATGGAACTATTTTCTGATTACGCTTCATGCTAAGCAATTGCTTATCAACAATGGCATTTATCTTCTTGCACCTCAATAAGATCATATTTGAAGCTGTAAACAGACTCCGGGACTGATTTAGATTTCTATGGACGGGTTTCTCTGTCACGGTGAAGGATATCCTATCTGCTGGAAAATAAATCCCATAGGAAATAATTGGATTTATATTTTGGCATATGGGTTATCTGTCACCTTTGTGACAGAGTAACCTGTTGCCAACATTTAAATCAGACCCTAAGTCTCCTGGCTTCCTTTTCCCACTCAATTATGAACAGTGATTTGATATTCATGGAAAAAATGCTTGTAATAGGAAACATTTGACTCCTGATCCCATTGGAGGAATACCCAATGTTTGATTGCAAGGCTAGTGTTGAAAAGCTTGATGGCAATTTGAGCAAAGATTTCCAAAATTCCTTATCATAGCAACTTATATCATACAAACCTTTGTTCATTCTCCACACATGATTTGGCCACCAACCTTTGCCTGAAACACTTTAGCAATAACATTTAAAAAAAAGTAACTGTATTAGAGCACCAGCAGCAAAATGGCATGTGCAGTGCTTTATGATTTTCACAGAGAAGATTGTATATGGGTTTCCCATCTTAGTGTTCTCTCAGTTTTTACCCCTAGGTACTGAAATTTTGCCACTTCTTCATCTAGCATGATTTATAAAAATATTAGTACTTCTTTGTCCTAAAGATCATTTTCTTGGTTTTCTCTTTATCAATTATTAAGTTATTTGATATGCAATAGTTTTTTTTATGGCTTAAAGTTGGGCTTGCAAACCTTTAGGGGGTTTTGCTCTCAAAACAGATTCATCTGAGTAGAGCAGGTTCAGGACCTTGAAACAATTTATTGTTGGAATGTAGTCTAAGGCTGTTTGAGCTTTATGATACAGATCATTTGTGTAAATGGAAAAAAAGAGTTGGAGCCAACATGCACCCTTTCTTGACCTGACTTCTGATACATAGGCCCATATTTATACTTTTTGACGCAAAACTGCGCTAACGCAGTTTTGCGTCAAAAAAATTAGCGCCGGCTAACGCCATTCTGAAGCGCCATTCGGGCGCCGTATTTATTGAATGACGTTAGCCGGCGTTAGCCGCTGGCGCCGTCTGGTGTACGTTAAAAAAAACGACGTACACCAGGCAGCGCCGGCGTAGGGGGATATGGGGCTTGGGCGTCAAGAAATGGGGCAAGTCAGGTTGAGACAATTTTTTCGCCTCAACCCGATTTGCGCCATTTATTTCCACTCCCAACCCCCATAGAAATGACTCCTGTCTTAGCAAAGACAGGAGTCATGCCCCCTTGCCCAATGGCCATGCCCAGGGGACTTCTGTCCCCTGGGCATGGTCATTGGGCATAGTGGCATGTATGGGGGCACAAATCAGGCCCCCCTATGCCACACTTACCTGAACTTACCTTAATGTCCCTGGGATGGGTCCCTCCAGCCTTGGGTGTCCTCCTGGGGTGGGCAAGGGTGACAGGGGGGGTCCCTGGGGGCATGGGAGGGCACCTCTGGGCTCCTTCAGAGCCCACAGGTCCCTTAACGCCTGCCTTTTGCAGGCGCTAAAAAACGGCGCAAAAACGGCCGTACGTCATTTTTTTTGACCCGCCCACTCCCGGGCGTGAATTTTGCCCGGGAGTATAAATCCGACGCACATGCCTCGGAGTCGATTTTTTAGACGGGAACGCCTACCTTGCATATAATTAACGCAAAGTAGGTGTCCACGATAAAAAATGACGCTAACTCCATGGATTTTGGCGCTAGACGCGTCTAACGCCAAAGTATAAATATGGAGTTAGTTTTGCGTCGGAATTGCGTCAAAGAAAACGACGCAATTCCGCAGCAAATGGAGTATAAATATGCCCCATAATGTTTTGCTGATGTTCCTTGTTTGGTAAGTCTCATCTGAGAAGATGTTCCTGTGTACAACAGTTGAACTAATGACAAAAGGCAATGTTCGATGCCTGCAATGTTCAGTTTTTCCCATAGACGATTTCTTGAAATCAAACCAAAAGCTGATGAAAAATCTAAAAAGGCGACAGAGAAGGGCATTTTATTGCTATTTTATTGCTATGCTAAACTTATGAATTCTGTGCAAAAAAGTTAATATCTGGTTGATCGTCAATAGTTCTTCTCTGAACTCTTCTTGTATTGTTGCGACCCACTAATCAAGTGCCTTCAGAATTAGTTTGGAAAATATTTAGCAGTCTATGTCAATTAAGCTTATTGGTTTGCAGTACTTTGGGTTGTCTCTGTGTCCTTTCTTGTATATTGGAATAATGATCCTATTTAGTCAGGAATCTGGGCAGGTGTTTGTCATTGCAAGCTCTTCAAAAACTCTTATGAGTTTTCGGCCCACCAGTTTACATCTGCCACGAATACCTCTGAAGGAATCATATTGGGTCCCAGTTCATTTCCTTTGGGGAGCTGCTGTATTACTCCCTTCACTTTGTCTTTCGAGGAAACCTCCCAGGGATTATTACTCGTTAATTGGAGAATTTTTCACTTGTAAGTATGAGTTGTGTTCACGGGCCTCTGTGAGATTAAACATTGTACTGAGGTGTGTTGTCTAAGTTTCGTCTTCGATATTTGACTCCAGGAAGGTTTTCCTTGCTTCAAGCCCTTTTACCCACCTTTCACCAAAAGGCTTGTGTATCTTTCTCCAGGGTGGCTTGTTCAAACTCCTGCCACTTTCAGATTTATAATTTTTTTTTTTTAGGGACTTGCAGCTATCTGTCTGGAAAATGTATTACACAGGGCTAATTGCAATTCAGTTGTCTTTGCTTCACATTCTTCACCAAACTACTCCTCTTAGCAGATGATTTTTGCCACCTAGTTTTTTTTTTTACATAAACATTCGAGACAATTTAGGTTATTGATATAAATAAAAGGTGTTAGGCTGGGAATATGGCTGTTGGAAATCGCCCTTTCGCCACTGTCACCCCCCAAACATTTCGCCTTCCTCCTCCTCTTTTTCTCAACTTGTTTTTGTTGGCTTAAGGAAGCTGGGCGCTTTATCACTGCTAAGCAGTTTTAAAGTGCATATGCTGTCTGCTTAAAACATGGTAACATTGGTGTATCTACCATTGGCTTATTTATTTCACCTGTAAGTTCCTTGGAATGCTGTACTTGGGACCCTACGACCTGCTGTGATGGGATGACATCCCCCAGCAGGTATTTCCACATACCACTCAGCATGTGTGCCTGGAGGAGGGACTGCACTGTGTGGTGCTTTAAAAGCGTGTTTCCCTGACCATGCTCTGGGAGGCTGTATTTGGGACCCAACGACCTGCTGCGGTGGGTCTATGTCCCATAGCAGGCCTAGCTGCATACCACTCAGCCCATGTCCCTAGAGAAGGGGCTACAATGTGTGATGCTTCAAAAGTGCGTTTCCCAGCCTGGGGTGCAGGACGCAGTACTTGAGACCATAGGATCTGCTGGGGTGGGAATCCATCCACCTGCAGGGCTTGCTGCATTCAACCGAGCCTGTGTGCCTGGAGAAGCGGCTGCAAAGTGTAGTGCATTAAAAGCATGTTTCCCTGCCCGTGGCATGGGACGCTGCACTTAGGACTGTATGACCCGCTGGGGTGGGACTACATCCCCTAGCAGGCCTTGCTGCATACCACTCAGCCCATGGCTCTTGGGAAGGGGCTTCAACATGTGCAGCTTTAAAATGGTGTTTCCATGCCATGGAGCAGACATGGTGTACTTGGGACACTTCGATATGCAGGGGTGTGACTACATACCCCAGCCGGCCCTGCCACATACAACTCAGCCTATATGCCTGGAAGAGAGGCTGCAATGCATGGTGCTTTAAAAGCTTGCTTCTGCAAGCGGAACACACACAGGCAAATACCTGGCCAAGAACTGGCCCATCTGTGCCCATCAGAGCCATGAAGATGATGGGCTGGGCCATGCCTCTACTCAGGCAATGGAGGACTTCCTTCCATATCATCTGCAGTTGACAATAAATGGGTTAGTGAAAAGCCAAAGGCCAGCACCATCACTGCAGTGACCAACTGACCGGGCGGTGGGTCCAATTACAGGCTATTTGAACCCTGCCATTAGTGCCACCAATTCTGAAATTGAAAGTGTTTAAGAAAGTCTGGGAGTGGCTAGGTGGTCCCTATTACTCACAACTGACAAAGACTATATAGGCAATCTTGATACATATGTAGCCTCAGCTACAAGTGACCATCATGGGGGGGCCTTAAGTGAAGTTCGAAGTGAACCTTGTATAGAAATGAGCAACCCATGTTTATTCCAGGGGGACTTGGAGATTACAGTGGCCCCACAGGGGCAACAGTCCTGCATTGGACATTTTAATGTTTAAATTTAAGTTTTACATGTCCTGGCAGTGAAAAAGTCCAAAAGTAATTTTTCACTACTGTGAGGCCTACTCTTCTCAGAAGTTAACATTGTGAATTCATTAATACACTTTTAAGCTGTAATTCCTGATTAGAAAGTAGTGGCTACCTAATGTTACATATCTTTGGAATGGTAATGATATATCCTCTTCACTGGTAAAGTTGGATTTAACCTCACTACTTTAGAAATACCACATTTAGAAAGTGAACTTTCCTCTGCTTTTACAGCTCTGTGTGACTGCAGTCTGTCTCCAAAACAAGGTTTGGGGAGTGTGGAGGTGACAGCTACACTTTGGGCATTCTCTATAGACAGGCTCAAACGCAGGAAGGTTAGGTGTGTCTGAATGCTCCTCTGCATTCTGATGGCTCTTTCTGGGCAGGAAGGGTGGGAAGGGATAACACTTACACCTGAAAATAGGCAGTGACTGTCGCAACACAAAGGGCTGATTACCTTCTACAGATAGTCTGGAGCCAAGGCTGAGAAAGATAGGATATGTATACACTTCAAAGACCCTTCTTTGAAGTCACCCCCACCTCCAATGCATATTTGGGTACTGGGTCTCTGCAGACACTTCTGGACCTACAACTGGACTCTGTCAAAGGAACTGCTGTGCTGCATCACGGACTGTCACACTGCTGGACACCTGAACAGAAAGGACTGTTTTTCTGCTGTGCTGCCCTGTTGCACTCTGACCTTGCTGAGAGGGAGCTGGGCTCTGCCTTGCAACCCAAAGTTGTTGGCTTGTCCCCTGTTGCTAGAGGCTCAGGCATATCAAGTTCTGGCCCCCTGCTTCTGTGCTTAATTCGCTGGAAGTGAACCCAGATACTTACACCAGTAAAATTGATGCATCTCTTGCCTGCTAGAAGCGGCAACCGACATATCGACCCTGTTGTGGGAGAAGAATGGGCGCATTTCATTTAGGGCCCAAATGGCACCTCCAGTACTGCTGCATTGAACACCACATTCCCTGCCTGCTGGAAGTGGCACTAGAGGCATTGGCATCAATATAGCCAAAAAAAACACTGTATCACCACCATCCCTGAGGGAAGAATGACGCATCCCTTCAACTGCATGTAGAAACCCTGGGCATTGGCTTTAGAAACAATGTATTATAACTTTGCTGCTCATCTTCTGAATCCAACGCATCGCCAGCAACACAAGAACCAAATTAACGCAATCCTCAAATACGGGAGTGACATCAACGCATCTAGCAAAACATCATCTCCGTTTTGCGTGCTTGCAACCAGGATCAAGTTACTTTGTTTCCATGCTCCTGTACCTGGCCCATACCCCATCGCAGTTGGATTGAATTGTTGACTTTGTCCCGGTCCATCACAACCCAAAGTAACCCTTAAAGTGCTATTTGCTTCAAAGCACCAGAACTCTTTTATTCTTCTAAAATACGTATCTCAACTTCTACTCATTTATTTTTTATTTTAGTCTTGATTTAGTTATTAATCTTTTAGTGTGTATCTGACTTACCCTGACAAGAGTGGTGGCCCTTATTTGGACTGAGTGCATGCCCCTGCCAACTAGAGACCTCAATTCTAACAATGGCTTTATCCACTGGTCCCTTCATTATTTGTTCTTGTAGGTCAGCTGTTGATAGTTCTACTTTCCACTCTTCTACATTTGAATCAAAATTTGAATTCCACCTAATAGTGATTTGCCCCCCCCACACAAATCCCAGGTATGTATTGACTCTTGAATTTCTCAGGGTACTAAAAATGTTTTTTTTTTTAAAAACAAACAGAGGGGATGGTGATTGTTTTACTGTTTCCATTACACCTTCATGGCCCAGTTAGTAATCTTAATTAAAATGTAATCTGTTACAGATTGCACTCTAAAGGCGTTATACGTATTTGAATTGCAGGCTGAGATCTGGCCTTCAATCGAACAAAAATGGACGGACAGTTTAACTTTGGCATCCTTCTTTAGAAATGCATGTCTGATTGAAGGAATACTGCATCCTCTTTTTAATTCTATTATAGATTTACCATCATTCTCACAATCTCCCATCTTACAACTGAAATCACCACAAATTAGAGTGCAAGCTTTGTACTGGCAAGGCATTTATAGTGATTTGTTAATACAATTTAAAATGTGTGTAATGCAATGAACTACCTGATTTTAGGTCACATATTGATTTTAGACAATATCTCAATTTCAAGGTAATAGTAAAGCAACACACAGAGGAAAGGTACTAAATCCAATATTAGATACTAAATTATGAGATTAAAAATTTAAATATGTGCTGGATACTTTTTGACCTGTGTACCACTGCCATATCTGGTAAATCTCTTAGGAGTGACTTTCAAACATACATACCTCAAGATTAGGTTTTTACTGGTACTTAGAACTTGGCAAACTGGTTACCCCGTCACAGCAGTGGCATATATCCATCCGCCAATACCTAAATCCCATTATGTTCATTGGGTTTTAGATTTCGACAGATGGGAAATCTGTCACCATTCTAAATAAGACCCTAAATCTAAAAAGGAAAAAATAAGGATGCCTACTAACACAAATATTTTGCAAAGAACTTCACTCTACTTACTTGATTTTCCCCAAAAAAGTACAGATTCTCACATTAGGGTGAATAATTCAGCAGAGGTTGAAGAAAAAGGAAGCGTTGTGCTTTTCCTCCAAAATTGAAAATGACCAAGGGCTATACTAAGCACAAGAAGGAGTCTGTAGAACAGGAAGAGAAAGTTGATACTGTTTGCACAGTAGCTGCTCTCTCTTTATGGCACTTCCTCTTCGTAACCCAAAATAAAAATACATTTCATGTTCAAAATTTACCAAAATGACCCACTCAGGTAAAAAAGTTGATGCAAAATAATCTTGAGTCATTTTGTCATTGCCTGCATTATAGAAATGCTGCTTGCATTCAGGTCACTCACATTGATGCAGCAGGTCAATTACTTATTTCTGTGCTTCCGCAAGAGGATTTTTCACTGAAGGGACATCTTATTTATGCAAGGCAGCATTACAGGAATTATGCAAATAGTTAGAGAGGAAGAGGCACTGCAACGTCTTGGAAGAAGATCAGGTACAATCTAACTCTCAAAAAGGTTAAGGACAAATATAATAAGAAGCCTGTTTGTTCACCAAACAAAGATTTGAGGCAGAAAAATGCACCTCTAAAACAAACTATACAGCTATTACAGAGTTGGTTGATAATCTTTCAAAATTATTTTATGAGAATGTGCTCATCATCTACTCCAAATTCTCTACTACCAAAGAAACTGTGTTGGTAACACTTGGACCCTTCACCCAAACATCAAATTCCCAATCCACCTCCTTTGAAAAGATTTCTCTGATGGATTCCAAGAGTCTGATCCTAAAAGCTCTGACCTACGCCCCCACCCACATATTCTCAAACTTTCCTTTCTGTCCTTGAACGCACAGATCAATGTCCTTTTTAATCTTACCCTTGGGTCTGGCTCAGAACCGGCATATTGGAAGGAGGCGCTGGTCCTGTCTCTCTTAAACAAATCTAACTTAGACACTACAGCCCATATTTAAGGAAACTGACACACAACTGCTCTAGCGCCCTGGCCTAGGGCCTAGCATCAGATGGCTACCTCCTCCTCGGTGACCTGAATTTCCATCACGAGGACCGCGCTGACTCAAACACTATTGCCCTATTCGACAACCTCACCACCCTTGACCTCAGACAGCTGGTCTCCGCACCCACACACATCGCAAGACACACATTGGACCTCATCTTCACCTCAAGCAACTGGATCACCATCAACAACATCTCCACCCCAGACTGGACCGACCACCGCTGCATACATTTCACAATTACCGCACCCAGCAGTCTCACCCTCAGAGCCCCCGCTGGAAATAGAACAAAATCACCAATGAGCACTCTGGGATTGCATCAACTCCTCCATACACAACTCTAAGGAACTCTTCTCAGGCATCAATGAGTTCACAAATCCCCCCTCTGAAGCCACCAACATCCCCCCATCACAGGACCTCTGCGACAAACTTGCCACCTTTTTCCACCAGCTTCCTCCTGGAAAAACCTGCCATTGCAATCTGCGACTGACCCCCCCCCCCAGAACCTGCCCAGACCACCCACAGCTGGCCCTCGCTCACCATGGAGGAATGCATGAACAGCATGCACTCTGGAGCCCCCACGGACCCCTGCCCACAACACATATACATCAGAGCCATCACATCCATGGCCCGAGGTCTGAAACACAATGAAGTGCTCCATCAACATTGCCACCTTCCCTGAGGACAGGAAACATGCTGAAATATGCCCTCTCCTGAAGAAACCCTCAGCTGACCCATCAGAACTAAAGAATTTCTGGCCCATCTCGCTGCTACAATACCACGCCAAAGTATTGGAGAAAGCAATCAACGCACAACTATGGAATTTCATGGAGGCCAGCAACTCCCTGGACAGCTCCCAGTCTGGTTTCCGCAGCAACCACAGCACGGAGACAGCCCTCCTGGCGGTCAGCTACGACATTTGATCACTCCGAGACCATGGCCTTTCTGCAGCACTTATAATCCTCGACCTCTCAGCAGCCATCGACATGGTCTCCCACAGCACTCTGCGCACCACACACCACGACATAGAAATCCATGGAAGAGCCCTGGAATAGATCCACTCCTTTCCCTACAGGAGGACGCAGAGGATCAGACTCCCACCCTCCACATCCAGACCCATAGGAATCAATTGCGGAGTCCCCCAAGGATCCTCACTGAGTCCCATACTGTTCAACGTATACATGGCCTCTCTCGCAGCCAACGTCAGAAGCCATGGAATGAACATCTTGTCATACGCCATTGACACACAACTCATCATTTCCCTCACGGAAGTCCCATACATGGCCAAAAGGATCTTCCACCCAGGAATGGGAGCCTTCTCCAACTGGATCAGGGAAAGCTGCCTCAAGCTCAACTCTGACAAGACAGAGCTCATTATCTTCAGAAAATGCCACCTCAGCTTGGGACAACTCCTGATGGCCCACATCCCTCAGCACCCCCATGCACTGACTGAGCATGCCCGCAATCTAGGCATCATCCTCGACTCCTCCCTATCCATGACCCACCAGGTAAACTCAGTCGCCTCCTCCTGCTGGCACACACTCCACAAACTTCAGAAAATCTTCAGATGGACCCCAGCAGACTGCCGCAGGACATTCACCCACACCTTAGTGACAAGCATGCTCAACTATGGCAACGTCCTCTGCGCCGGCACCTTGACTAGAAACATCAAAAAACTACAACTCATCCAGAATGCCATCGCCAGACTCATGCTAGACCACCCATGCCTAGAACATATCTCCCATCACTTGAGGACCCTCCACTGGCTCCCAGTCAAGAAACGAATCACCTTCAAGCTACTCATCCACACGTACAAGGCCATACACAATGCAGGACCAGCCTACCTGAACCACTGCATCCTTCCACACCCCTGCCAGATCCCTCCCCTCCACCCAGCTGGCCCTGGCCAGCATCCTTCTTAATCATAATACCACCGCCGGAGGATGATCCTTCACCTACATTGCAGCAAAGAGCTTAAACCACCTCCCCCTGAACCTCAGGCAAAGCCAATCGCTCACCCTATTCAAGAAGAACTTCAAAACGCGGCTGCTTGGATGAGGCCCCCTCTACTGCCCCCCCAGAGCCTTGAGACCCTCACTAGTAAGTACCCACGCTTTACAAAAACTGATTGATTGATTGATTGATTGATTGAGGAATCTATGTGCCCAGTCCATGCGTTTCCCCATGGAAATGGGCCTACCATCACTTTCGTGCCTGATCTGTCCAGGCGTTAAATAATGACGCTAAGCAGGCTTAGCGTCATTATTTAGTTCCGCTTCCTAGTTGCATGTCGTTTTAGCATCTGGAATTAAATATGGCACTGGAGGGCTGTCATCATTTTTAGGAAGGGAACGCCTACCTTGCATCTCATTGTCTCAATGGAATTAAGTTAGCACCGCTTTAGCGTAAAAATAAATGATGCTAAGGCGACGCTAACTTTCCATGAATATGGGCCTACATGTCCTTCCAATTATCTTTTCACTGCCTGTGGCAATATGTTGAAATCCATAGTGAATCATCGGATTACTAACTCTATTAAGGAGACTAATGTTTTACAACCTTTAAAGTATGGCTTCTGGCCGGGCTTTAGCATAGTGACAGCACTTTTAGAAGTGACAGAATTGATCATAACTCGTCTTGATCTGGGTGCAAACACTATCGTAATTTTGCTAGATCTGTTGGCTGCTTTCGACATAGTATCACATGACAGTCTTCTTCAATGGCTGGAGAAAGCAAGTATTATCTGCACTGTGTGGAAATGGATTAAATCCTTTCTCTCCAACTGAAAGCAAACAGTCTATCTTTCCCCTTTTACAACAGGCTTTGAAGTGATCAATTGTGGCGTTCCACAGGGCTTAGCCTTGATCCCAACCTCTTCAATATCTATAAAGGTCCCCTTGTTGCCATTTCAATGTGATGTCCTACGCTGATGATACCCAGTTGATGTTTTCTTTTAACCATAGGAATGCCTCAGTCTCAGCTAATTTTCAAGGCTGTCAGAATTGGCTGATTGAATGCATAAAGGCTGACTTTTGATATTCAGTGCATCCCTCATATTGTACTTGGCTCACTTGAGGCCTACCGAACTAGGCCTCTTCACTGTCCTTCCACCACAGCCAAAAACTTGGGGACTAAGCTAGACAATGTTTTATCATTCAAACCACATATTAATGCCACAGCAGGAGCCTTTTTTCCTAAATAAATCTCTCAGAAAGACACTCAAATGTTTACTTGAACACACAAGAAAAATTATTATTCACACGTTGATTACACCTATGCTTAAATATGCTAATGTGCTGATTTTAGGATCTCCCCAAGCATGGATAAGCAGACAGTAGTGGTTCCTGAATGCAGCAGCCAAAGTGGTTTTGAACATTATTAAATGGCAATCAATTCAAAATGGTTTGAAAAGCTTTCAATGGCTTATCATTAATGAAAGAATAATGTTCAAAGCTTTCATGAGTACATGTAGGGCCATCCAAAGAACGGTCCAATGTATCTCCACGACACAATAAAACGATATTAGCCTCTTAGAGCACTGCACTCAGCACATTCAAATTTGCTATGCATCCCTAGGATCTTCAAGGCTAGAGCGAGTGGCGCTCCTTTTCTTATTTAGCCCTGAAATCATAGAACCTTGTCCCTGAGCACGTCAGTAATACATCTTAAGAGGTTTCTTTTAAGTCCGTTCTAAAGACCTAACTCTTTAACCTCTCGGGTGCCTTGGACGAGGTCACCTCGTCCAAGGCACCGGTTCCCGGGCAAGGGTCGCTCCAATGGGGGGGATTTTTTTGGAAGGCCTTTTCTGCCCCCCCCCCCCCCCCCCCGGGGGCAGAAACCTCTAGGCAAGAGGGATCATTTTTTTTATTTTTTTTTAGGTGGGGAGCGACTCCTTAGGCAAGGGTCGCTCCCCTAGGGGGCAAATTATATTTATGCCATTTCTGCCCCCCTTGGGGGCAGATTGGTCTATTTTGATGAGGCCAATCTGCCCCCCAAGAGGGACAGAAACCACTAGACACCAGGGAGTCATTTTTTTTTTATGTGAATTTCACGCAAGGGGAGTGACCCCTTAGGCAAGGGTCGCTCCCCTGGGGGAAAAATTTATTTTAGGCCATTTCTGCCCCCCTGGGAGGCAGATCAGCCTATTTTGATTAGGCCGATCTGCCCCCAAGGGGGGCAGAAACCACTAGGCACCAGGAATTTTTTTAATTGTTTTGTTTTACAGATGGGGAGCGACCCCTTGGACAAGGGTCACTTCCCTGGAGGGGAAAATTGTATTTAGGACATTTCTGCCCCCTTTGGGGGCAGATCGGCCGATTTTTGCTACGCCAATCTGCCCCCAAGGGGGGCAGAAACCACTAGGCACCGGGGATTTTTTTTATGCACCAATGTCACGCAGGGGGAGCGTCCCCGTTGGCAAGGGTCACTCCGGGGGGGGGGTTGGGGGGTGATGGGGCAAATTTATTTTAGGCCATTTCTGCCCCCCCTGGGGGCAGAAACCTCTAGATGCCAGGGCAATTTTTTTTTTGTTTTTTTTTGTTTGTTTGTTTTTTTAGAGATGTGGAGCGACCCATTAGGCAAGGGTCGCTCCCCTGGGGGGCAAATTGTATTTAGAAGATCGGCCGATTTTTGCTATGCCAATCTGCCCCCAAGGGGGGCAGAAACCACTAGGCACTGGGGATTTTTTTTTTGTGCGCCAATGTCACGCAGGGGGTGCGACCCCGTAGGCAAGGGTCGCTCCCGGGGGGGAAGGGTTGGAGGTGATGAGGCAAATTTATTTTAGGCCATTTCTGCCTCTAGACGCCAGGGCAAATTTTTTTTGTGTGTTTTTTTTTGTTTGTTTGTTTTTTTAGAGATGGGGAGCGACCCATTAGGCAAGGGTCACTCCCCTGGAGGGGGAAATTTTATTTCGACCATTTCTGCCCCATTTGGCGGCAGATCGTCCGATTTTAGGTCAATCTGCCCCCAAGGGGGATTATTTTTTTTTTTTGCGCCAATGTCACGCAAGGGGAGCGACCCCGTAGGCAAGGGTCGCTCCCGGGGAGGGGTTGGGGGGTGGCGGAGCAACTTTATTTTAGGCCATTTCTGCCGCCCCTGAGGAAAATTTGTTTTTTTAGCCAAATTTTGAGGTTTGCAAAGGATTCTGGGTAGCAGAACCTGGTCAGAGCCGCACAAGTCAGCCCATCTTGGATTCCCCTAGGTCTCTAGTTTTCAAAAATGCACAGGTTTGGTAGTTTTCCCTAGATGCTGTCTGAGCTAGGGGCCAAAATCTACAGGTAGGCACTTTGCAAAAAACACCTCTGTTTTCTGTGAAAAAATGTGATGTGTCCACGTTGTTTTTTGGGCCATTTGCTTTCGTGGGCGCTAGGCCTACCCACACAAGTGAGGTACCATTTTTATCGGGAGACTTGTGGAAACGCTGGGTGGAAGGAAATTTGTGGCTCCTCTCAGATTCCAGAACTTTCCGTCACTGAAACCAGAGGAAAAAGTGTTTTTTTGGCCAAATGTTGATGTTTGCAAAGGATTCTGGGTAACAGAACCTGGTCAGAGCCCCACAAGTCACCCAACTTGGATTCCCCTGGGTTTCTAGTTTCAAAAATGCGCTGGTTTGCTAGGTTTCCCCAGGTGCCGGCTGAGCTAGAGGCCAAAATCCACAGGTAGGCACTGTTTTCTATGAAAAAATGTGATGTGTCCATGTTGTGTTTTGGGGCATTTCCTGACGCGGGCGCTAGGCCTGCCCACACAAGTGAGATATCATTTTTATCGGGAGACTTGGGGGACCGCTGGGTGGAAGGCAATTTGTGGCTCCTCTCAGATTCCAGAACTTTCTGTCACCGAAATGTGAGGAAAAAGTGTTTTTTTTAGCCAAATTTTGAGGTTTGCAAAGGATTCTGGGTAACAGAACCTGGTCAGAGCCCCACAAGTCACCCCATCTTATTTTCCCCTAGGTCTCTAGTTTTCAAAAATGCACAGGTTTGGTAGGTTTCCCTAGGTGCCGGCTGAGCTAGAGGCCAAAATCCACAGGTAGGCACTTTGCAAAAAACACCTCTGTTTTCCGTGAAAAAATGTGATGTGTCCACGTTGTTTTTTGGGCCATTTCCTTTCGTGGGTGCTAGGCCTACCCACATAAGTGAGGTATCATTTTCATCGGGAGACTTGGGGGAACGCTGGGTGGAAGGCAATTTGTGGCTCCTCTCAGATTCCAGAACTTTCTGTCACCGAAATGTGAGGAAAACGTGTTTTTTAGCCAAATTTTGAGGTTTGCAAAGGATTCTGGGTAACAGAACCTGGTCAGAGCCCCACAAGTCACCCCATCTTGGATTCCCCTAGGTCTCTAGTTTTAAAAAATGCACAGGTTTGGTAGGTTTCCATAGGTGCCGGCTGAGCTAGAGGCCAAAATCTACAGGTAGGCACTTTGCAAAAAACACCTCTGTTTTCTGTCAAAAATTGTGATGTGTCCACGTTGTGTTTAGGGGCATTTCCTGTTGCGGGCGCTAGGCCTACCCACACAAGTGAGGTATCATTTTTATCGGGAGACTTGGGAGAAAGCTGGGTAGAAGGCAATTTGTGGCTCTTCTCCGATTCCAGAACTTTCTGTCACCAAAATGTGAGGAAAATGAGTTTTTTTAGCCAAATTTTGATGTTTGCAAAGGATTCTGGGTAACAGAACCTGGTCAGAGCCCCACAAGTCACCCAACTTGGATTCCCCTGGGTTTCTAGTTTCAAATATGGGCTGGTTTGCTAGGTTTCCCAAGGTGCCAGCTGAGCTAGAGGCCAAAATCCACAGGTAGGCACTGTTTTCTATGAAAAAATGTGATGTGTCCATGTTGTGTTTTGGGGCATTTCCTGTCGCGGGCGCTAGGCCTGCCCACACAAGTGAGATATCATTTTTATCAGGAGACTTGGGGGAACGCTGGGTGGAAGGCAATTTGTGGCTCCTCTCAGATTCCAGAACTTTCTGTCACCGAAATGTGAGGAAAAAGTGTTTTTTTTAGCCAAATTTTGAGGTTTGCAAAGGATTCTGGGTAACAGAACCTGGTCAGAGCCCCACAAGTCACCCCATCTTGGATTCCCCTAGGTCTCTAGTTTTCAAAAATGCACAGGTTTGGTAGGTTTCCCTAGGTGCCGGCTGAGCTAGAGGCCAAAATCCACAGGTAGGCACTTTGCAAAAAACACCTCTGTTTTCTGTGAAAAAATGTGATGTGTCCACGTTGTTTTTTGGGCCATTTCCTTTCGTGGGTGCTAGGCCTACCCACACAAGTGAGGTATCATTTTTATCGGGAGACTTGGGGGAACGCTGGGTGGAAGGCAATTTGTGGCTCCTCTCAGATTCCAGAACTTTCTGTCACCGAAATGTGAGGAAAACGTGTTTTTTTAGCAAAAGTTTGAGGTTTGCAAAGGATTCTGGGTAACAGAACCTGGTCAGAGCCCCACAAGTCACCCCATCTTGGATTCCCCTAGGTCTCTAGTTTTAAAAAATGCACAGGTTTGGTAGGTTTCCATAGGTGCCGGCTGAGCTAGAGGTCAAAATCTACAGGTAGGCACTAGGCAAAAAACACCTCTGTTTTCTGTCAAAAATTGTGATGTGTCCACGTTGTGTTTAGGGGCATTTCCTGTCGCGGGCGCTAGGCCTACCCACACAAGTGAGGTATCATTTTTATCGGGAGACTTGGGGGAACGCTGGGTGGAAGGCAATTTGTGGCTCTTCTCCGATTCCAGAACTTTCTGTCACCAAAATGTGAGGAAAATGTGTTTTTTTAGCCAAATTTTGAGGTTTGCAAAGGATTCTGGGTAACAGAACCTGGTCAGAGCCCCACAAGTCACCCCATCTTGGATTCCCCTAGGTCTCTAGTTTTCAGAAATGCCCAGGTTTGGTAGGTTTCCCTAGGTGCCGGCTGAGCTAGAGGCCAAAAGCTACAGGTAGGCACTTTGCAAAAACACCTTTGTTTTCTTTAAAAAAATGTGATGTTTCCAAGGTGTGTTTTGGGGCATTTCCTGTCACAGGCGCTAGGCCTACCCATACAAGTGAGGTATCATTTTTATCGGGAGACTTGGGGGAACGCTGGGTGGAAGGACATTTGTGGCTCCTCTCAGATTCCAGAACTTTCTGACACCGAAATGTGAGGAAAATGTGTTTTTTTAGCCAAATTTTGACGTTTGCAAAGGATTCTGGGTAACAGAACCTGGTCAGAGACCCACAAGTCACCCCATCTTGGATTCCCCTAGGTCCCTAGTTTTCAAAAATGCACAGGCTTGGTAGGTTTCCCTAGGTGCCGGCTGAGCTAGAGGCCAAAAGCTACAGGTAGGCACTTTGCAAAAAACACCTTTGTTTTCTTAAAAAAAAATTTGATGTGTCCACGTTGTGTTTTGGTGCATTTCCTGTCACAGGCGCTAGGCCTACCCACACAAGTGAGGTATCATTTTTATCGGGAGACTTGAGGAAACGCTGGGTGGAAGGAAATTTGTGGCTCCTCTCAGATTCCAGAACTTTCTGACACCGAAATGTGAGGAAAACGTGTTTTTTTAGCCAAATTTTGACGTTTGCAAAGGATTCTGGGTAACAGAACCTGGTCAGAGACCCACAAGTCACCCCATCTTGGATTCCCCTGTGTCCCTAGTTTTAAAAAATGCACAGGTTTGGTAGGTTTCCCTAGGTGCCGGCTGAGCTAGAGGCCAAAAGCTACAGGTAGGCACTTTGCAAAAAACACCTTTGTTTTCTTTAAAAAAAATGTGATGTGTCCACGTTATGTTTTGGGGCATTTCCTGTCACAGGCGCCAGGCCTACCCACACAAGTGAGGTATCATTTTTATCGGGAGACTTGGGGAATGCTGGGTGGAAGGAAATTCGTGGCTCCTCTCAGATTCCAGAACTTTCTGACACCGAAATGTGAGGAAAACTTGTTTTTTTAGCCAAATTGTGAGGTTTGCAAAGGATTCCGGGTAACAGAACCTGGTCAGAGCCCCACAAGTCACCCCATCTTGGATTCCCCTAGGTCTCTAGTTTTAAGAAATGCACAGGTTTGGTAGGTTTCCCTAGGTGCCGGCTGAGCTAGAGGCCAAAATCTACAGGTAGGCACTTTGCAAAAAACACCTCTGTTTTCTGTCAAAAAATGTGATGTGTCCACGTTGTGTTTTGGGGCATTTCCTGTTGCGGGCGCTAGGCCTACCCACACAAGTGAGGTATCATTTTTATCGGGAGACTTTGGGAAACATAGAATAGCAAAACAAGTGTTATTGCCTCTTGTCTTTCCCTACATTTTTTCCTTCCAAATATAAGAGAGTGTGTAAAAAGGACGCTTATTTGAGAAATGCCCTGTAATTCACATGCTAGTATGGTCACCCCGGAATTCAGAGATGTGCAAATAACCACTGCTCCTCAACACCTTATCTTGTGCCCAGTTTGGAAATACAAAGGTTTTCTTGATAGCTATTTTTCACTCTTTATATTTCAGCAAATGAATTGCTGTATACCCGGTATAGCATGAAAACACACTGCAGGGTGCAGCTCATTTATTGGCTCTGGGTACCTAGGGTTCTTGATGAACCTACAAGCCCTATATATCCCTGCAACTAGAGGAGTCCAGCAGACGTAATGGTATATTGCTTTCGAAAATCTGACATTGCAGGAAAAAGTTACAGAGTAAAACGTCGAGAAAAATTGCTGTTTTATTCACCTCAATTTCAATATGTTTCTTTTTCAGTTGTTATTTTCTGTAGGAAACCATTGTAGGATCTACACAAATGACCTCTTTCTGAATTCAGCATTTTGTCTACTTTTCAGAAATGTTTAGGTTTCTTGGATCCAACATTGGTTTCATGCTCATTTCTGTCACTGACTGGAAGGAGGCTGAAAGCACAAAAAATTGTAAAAATGGGGTATGTCCCAGTAAAATGCCAAATTTGTGTTGAAAAATTGGGTTTTCTGATTCAAGTCTGCCTGTTCCTGTAAGCTGGGAAGCTGGTGATTTTAGCACCGCAAACCCTTTGTTGATGCCATTTTCAGGTAAAATACCACAAGCCTTTTTCTGCAGCCACTTTTTCCCATTTCTTTGAAAAAAACTAAATTTTCACTGTATTTTGACTAATTTCTTGGCCTCCTTCAGGGGAACCCACAAATTCTGGGTACCTCTAGAATCCTTAGGATGTTGGAAAAAAAGGACACAAATTTGGCTTGGCTAGCTTATGTGAACAAGAAGTTATGAGGGCCTAAGCGCGAACTGCCCCAAATATCCAAAAAAAAAGGCCTGGCACAGGAGGGGGAAAAGGCCTGGCAGCGAAGGGGTAAAAGAGATGTAAATTAGGCCTGCCCTCTTCCCTTTACCAGTGTCCCACTGTTGCATCTCACTATTGCCTAATGCCAGGATGTGCCTTTGAAGTGGCTGTTCACACTCTATAATTTCTTTTCATTCATTCAGCCATTCATTCATCCATTCATTATGCATAATTTTTCTTGAAATTCCTGAGAGTATGTCAAATTATGCCATTGTAATGAAAACTACACCTGGCCTAGTTCCAACACTAAAAAGGTATCCCCTCCTTGCATTGACTTATTGCAATAAAGAAAGGTCTGTTACACAAATTGGGATTTAGGCATTAGTTATACTGTTTATGTGTGTTTCAAAGCATGGCTTGCTGAAAGAAGAGCAGTGTATGCTTTTAGTCTGCAATGTATGTTTTTATTGTCACAATTACTTTTACACATAGGTGATAATTAGCTTACTATTACATTAAACAAACCCACTCTATCTTTTCAATGTAATACGCTCCCATTAGTACTCATTTTAAGATAGACTTTTTTATAAATATTCTAGAAAACATAATGAATGAGTTATTCTAATGTAATACAAACCAATGCACTATGTTGACATACAAGGCCCATTACATCCCTTGAAGAGGCAAGACAAAAACAAGTCAATCTGACATCTTCAAAACTACAAAATGTGTAAATTTTGTGATTCATTCACCCAATCAATGCACACATAATCCAACTAGACACTCATCCTTACATCCTCCCCCTTGCTAATATATCCACCTGTTTGTGTATGTCTATTTGTGTGAACATTATGTCAGCTTCCTAAGCAGACAATGTGCTTCTGTGTGTCATATTTGTGCTTTTGGGCCTATATGTGTGTTGCAAACATGTGCAAATATGGCTTTATAACTATTTGTCTTTGTGCATGGTGCCTCTATGCAAGTTATTCTACTGACATATTTATGTATGCAGGTGTGTTGATCTTTTTGTATGTGTGCATGAGGCCCTCATTGCTATGTGCCTCAGTGTACATGGACTAGACAAAAGTCAAACTATGCATAGTGTGAAAGCGTAATTTTAGACCCCATAAGACCTCCTATACTACACTGGAGATTGTAGTGGGCCATAGTAATAGCACAAATAATTTAGGGGGTACTTTTTAATGTGGTGTGCTAGTTAGTGACTGGAACACATGTCGGTTTCCTTCTGAATGTTGATTATGTGAGAATGTGAGAGTTTTTGAAGCAGTATCAGTCATAAATTGGCAGTTCACCCAACCCACCATATTCAATGTTCCATTCCTCATTTAGAAGTGCACATTTGCTGCACCAATAAATACTCATATCCAATGGTGAAATATTTATTGTGTGCAGTAACAGCTTTGTATTCCGAGTTTGCCACTTAAGAATGAGACACAATGGGGGTGATTCTAACCCTGGCGGTCGGTGATAAAGCGGCGGCCAACCCGCCAACAGGCCGGCGGTCCAAAAAATGGAATTCTGACCCTGGCGGGAACCGCCAACACAGCCCACCACCTTAACACTCCGACTGCCACGGCGGGACACACAAACAGGTTGGCGGTCACCGGCAACAGACAGGCGGGAGACAATGTACCGCCCACCCTATCACAACTCACCAATCCGCCACCTTTTCCGGGGCGGGAGCCCCGCCGATAAAAACACAGCGGAAACAGACTACGAACGGGAAAACGCTCACCTCTACGCACTCCACGAGGAAGGAGGACAGCATGGAACCCGAATTAAACATCCTACCTGCTCTCGTCTACCTGCTCATCTACCACGAGTACGAACGCCGGCGCAGACGACAACGGTGAGTACTGCACCTACGACACAGGGGAGGGGGGACGAGAAAAGTTTACGGCCACACACATATGTGACCCCCACCCCCCCCAAACTATGTACACACCAATGCAGAGCAACAAGTCACAGTGACACCACCCAAACCCCCCGGAAAAATGCAAAGAAATAATTAAATAGAGAAACAAAATTTATTTAAAAAATAGCCTCTGATAAGTCATGGTCAAATAGCAATAGAAATAATAAATAAGAAAATAAATATTTTGTGCAATCGATAAACCGAGGCAATTAGTCCTGCACATTTAACGAAATTCCAAGTGTCCGTGGGCCAAAGTGTATCAACACAAGGGCAAAGCCCACACAGGAGACCTGAGTCAGTTGGAGAGAACACTGCTGGGGCATCTGATGATAAAACTACAGGCACCTCAGGGGGAAGGGAAGGGGGGGCACCACAGCCACATGAGTCCACGATGCCAGATCCACGAAGGGGCCACCATGCCCACTGTGCCATCCTGGGGAGTGCAAAGCCACAGTCTCTCAAGTCTCTACAGTGGGTGGCTTGCCCACTGTGCCATCCTGGGGAGTGCAAAGCCACAGTCTCTCAATGTCTCTACAGTGGGTGGCTTGCCCACTGTTACATCCTGGGGAGTGCAAAGCCACAGTCTCTCAATGTCTCTACAGTGGGTGGCTTGCCCACTGTGCCATCCTGGGGAGTGCAAAGCCACAGTCCATCAGGTGGATTACAGAGACCACTGGTCATGGAGGAGGCATGGTCGGCACAGTGAACCGTGAACAGTAGCTCGACACAGAACCGGCACTGTCATTGTGCCAGCGGTGCTTGAGATGGCGGGGCCCAGCGGAGCGGTGCTTGAGACGGCGGGGCCCAGCGGAGCGGTACTTGACAGGAAGGGCCCAGCGGAGCGGTGCTTGACAGGAAGGGCCCAGCGGAGCGGTGCTTGACAGGAAGGGCCCAGCGGAGCGGTGCTTGAGACGGCGGGGCCCAGCGGAGCGGTGCTTGACAGGAAGGGCCCAGCGGAGCGGTGCTTGACAGGAAGGGCCCAGCGGAGCGGTGCTTGAGACGGCGGTGCCCAGCGGAGCGGTGCTTGAGATGGCGGGGCCCAGCGGAGCGGTGCTTGAGACGGCGGTGCCCAGCGGAGCGGTGCTTGAGACGGCGGTGCCCAGCGGAGCGTTGCTTGACAGGAAGGGCCCAGCGGAGCGGTGCTTGACAGGAAGGGCCCAGCGGAGCAGTGCTTGACAGGAAGGGCCCAGCGGAGCGGTGCTTCTCACGGCGGTGCCCAGCAGAGCGGTGTTTGAGACGGCGGGGCCCAGCGGAGCGGTGCTTGAGACGGCGGTGCCCTGTTCAGCGGTGCTTGAGACGGCGGGGCCCTGTTCAGCGGTGCTCTTCTGCACGGCGGTGCCCTGTTCAGCGGTGCTTGAGATGGCGGGGCCCTGTTCAGCGGTGCTCTTCTGCACGGCGGTGCCCTGTTCAGCGGTGCTTGAGACGGTGGGGCCCTGTTCAGCGGTGCTCTTCTGCACGGCGGTGCCCTGTTCAGCGGTGCTTGAGACGGTGGGGCCCTGTTCAGCGGTGCTCTTCTGCACGGCGGTGCCCTGTTCAGCGGTGCTTGAGACGGCGGTGCCCTGTTCAGCGGTGCTTGAGACGGCGGGGCCCTGTTCAGCGGTGCTCTTCTGCACGGCAGGGCCCTGTTCAGCGGTGCTCTTCTGCACGGCGGGCCCTGTTCAGCGGTGCTCTTCTGCACGGCGGGCCCTGTTCAGCAGTGCTCTTCTGCACGGCGGGGCCCTGTTCAGCGGTGCTCTTCTGCACGGCGGGGCCCTGTTCAGCGGTGCTCTTCTGCACGGCGGGCCCTGTTCAGCGGTGCTCTTCTGCACGGCGGGCCCTGTTCAGCGGTGCTCTTCTGCACGGCGGGGCCCTGTTCAGCGGTGCTTGTCCAGTAATTCAAGGGAGCCAGACCTGGCCTGGACTCCCTGCTCAGTCGCCCTCCGACCGTGCAGTTGCTGGACCCTTCGGTGACGGAGTCCTGGGCCCTTGGGTGTCCTCCCTTACACCCGGGATAGGGCTTGTGGGGCCCTCCTGCTCCACGCTCCTGCTGGCTGACTTCTCCGCCCTGCTGCCCTTTCGCTCCTTAGATGAGGCTCTCTGGCCCTTGCCTCCCCTGGATGTTGTGGCAGGTGAAGTGGCCGAACTTTGGTCCTTGGGGGCAGCCGTGTCAGTCTTCTCACGGCGGCCCTTGAGTTTCCTGGTCCTCTTTCCAGGGGGGGGCTGGCTGTCCCCTTGCTGCTGACAGATGTGTCACTGCTGCCAAAGGGTGGACTCCAGAACCCATGCACTACAGTGACACTTGAAGCTGGGCTGGTGGTGGCTGAGGTGCTCTTGGGACTCTTAGCAGATGGAGGGGGTGGGTCAGGGGAGGGAAAGAGGTTAAGATTGGAGAGGTAAAGTTTTTTAGGACCAAGGTAAAGGGTGGGAGTAGTGGTGATGGGAGTGGAGGAAGAGGATGTGGTTGTAGGAGAGTCAGGTGTGCTGTCTTTGGGTGCAGGTGATTGTGACGTAGGCTGTTGTGAGGTGGATGGCTGTTGGGTGGGTGGCTGCCTGCGTTTCTGTGTCTTGGAAGAGGGGGTGACAGACACAGTGGGAGAGGACACAGGGGACGTGTAAATGGCAGTGGGGGTGGTGACTGCACGTGTGCGGACTGTACTGGAGGGTGTGGTGGTGATGGAAGCACTGGCTGATGGTGGTGTGCATGCAGGTGTGAGTGTAGACGTCACAGGGAGGGAGGAGGGAGACGAGGAGGAGGGGGACACAGAGGTGGTAGTGACTGTTGGCATGTCTGCATCTGGGTGTTGCTTGGGTGAGTGTTTGTGGGATCTGTGGTGCTTGTGTCTGGATGAGCAGCCCTTGGGTGTTGAGGTGTGTGCAGGCTGGTCTGATGGTGTGGATGGGATAGGCTGAGGAACAGGAGACAGAGACAGAGTGGAGGCAGTTAGAAGAGGGAGGCTGGAAACAGGGACAATGGCTGCCGTCAGTGCTGAGGCCAGAGCATTGAACGATCGTTGATGGGCAGCCTGACCCGAATGAATGCCCTCCAGGTAGGCATTGCTCCGATGCACCTCCCTTTCTACCCCCTGGATGGCATTCAAAAGGGTAGTCTGCCCAACAATGATGGTCTGAAGGAGGTCAATGACCTCCTCACTGAGGGCAGCAGGGGTAACAGGGGCAGGGCCTGAGGTGCCTGGGGCGAAGGAGATGCCCGCCTTCTTGGGCGAGCGGGCACGGAGCGAAGGCTGAGGGGCTGCTGGGAGGGCGGGGCTGGTGCGCTGGGTGGCGGCTGTACCTGTAGAGGCGGGGGGCCCGGATGTTGCCGCCACCGCTAGGGAGCTCCCATCCGAGGACGTGTCGGTGTCGCTGGTGTCACCACCGGTCCCCGTTGTGGTGCTCCCCTCGCCCTCCGTATCACTGGTGCCCTCGGTGTCTGTACCACGGCCCACCGGGGCCTTGTGACTTGCAGCTCCCTCGTGCTCCGATGCCAATTCTCCTCCGCCTGATGATGCTAATGCACACATGCACAAGAAGATTAAGAAAAAGGGTGGGGGGAGAAATAATAAAACAGGTTGAGTGCATGCAATGTCAACACCGTTGGCGGAGAGGACAGACACAGGAGCCTCATGCACTACGCTGCGCAATCGGGGTATACTACTCAGTACTTGTGACCAGGCCTACAGGTCTATGCACAACAAATACACACATGGATGATGCAGGACCATGGATAGCTGTACTTGGCACCCTACAGAGGTGGGGGGCGGGGGCACAGGGCCATGCCTAAAGGAGAGGACTACACTACAGAAAACGCCCTGGCCTAATGTCACCCACAACCCTCCTCCCCCACCCAGACGCCTCCACTGCGCATAAAGATAGCAGAATGTGCTGATACTCACCCCCTTGTGTCTGCTGTGATGTCCTCAAGCGCCCATCCAAATCAGGGTAGGCCACCGCCAGGATCCGGGACATCAGGGGGGTCAGGGTACGACTGGCACCCCTCCTAGGTTGGGAGGCCATCCCCAGCAGTGACTCGGCGGTTTTCCTGGTCCCGCGGCGTATGTCCTCCCACCTCTTGCGGCAGTGGGTGAAACCAGGTGGTAACCAGGTGCAACCTATATAAAGAGGCCCAGAATGCCTCAGACTCTTTTCCACAATGGCTGCACTCTACATCATGGCAAGGAGGATAAGGATCTTGGCAGGTTTGAGGAGAGGGAGGAGGAGACAGGAGGAGGAGACAGGAGCGCATTTTCAGAGTGCGCATTACACTTTTTATCCTGACAGAGGAGGAAATGTATGAGAGGTATAGGTTGAACTCACCCACGATACTTGATCTGATAGCTGAGCTACAACCCATACTGCAGCGCAGAACACTAAGGACTCACAGCATACCCACCCATGTGCAGGTATTATGCTCCCTCCACCTACTCGCCTCAGGGAGCTATCAAGGGGTCATAGCAGCAGCTGGAGGGGTCTCACAGATTACCCTCTCCAGATTTTTCAATGCATTTATCAACGCCATGCTGAGCAAACTACATCAGTACATCAGATTCCCCCCACTCCACACGAAACACAGCAGACAAAATTTGAATTTTACCAGATAGCACAGTTCCCCCATGTCCTAGGTGCCATAGATGGAACACATGTGGCAATCTGTCCACCATCCACCACAGAGTATGTGTACTGCAACCGAAAATACCAACATTCAATGAATATACAGGTGACATGCAATGCCTCATACATCATAACTGATCTCGTGGCCACCTACCCAGGGAGCACACATGATTCGTACATCTTTCACCATAGAGTCATACACACAAGACTGCTAGCTGGGGAGTTTGGTGAAGGATACCTACTAGGTATTGTCCCTCTATACAATGGCGCATTGATGGCATGCTGATGTCAGATGACCCACTTCTTATTATACCCTCTGTCCCTTCCAGGAGACAGTGCCTAAGCAGTGTGCACCTACATGATGACGCCCTACCTCAATCCTGCAACACCTGCTGAACGGAGATACAATGCAGCACACAGGGCAACCCGCAATGTGGTGGAGTGCATATTTGGACTGCTGAAGAGTCGCTTCTGGTGCCTCCACAAAAGTGGAGGGGCACTACAGTACAGTCCAGAGACGACATGTAGAATATTGGCTACTTGTGCTATCTTGCACAATATAGCTACCATCAGGGGCATACCTGTAGAAATATGTGATACTGAATCTGATGAGGATGATGATCCCATCCCACCCCTACATCCAGCAGACAGGACCAGTGCAGCAGAGAGAAGGCAAAGGCGTGCTGACATCAGACACAACCATTTCAGACATAAGTATAAATGACACAAATCATCTGACAACTGTACCTGTAGTGAAATAAATGTATTACCTTTGAGGAATTGCAAAAAAAGGTTAAGTGATAAACTAGAAAAAAAGAAGGACCTGAGTAATGCCCTATTACGTCATAGTGAAAACATAAGTCCACTGGCAGCTACAGTCATTTTTTGCGACCACACACACCACTCAGGTGCCCAGTTACCTCACTGGCACCTCTATTGTCCGCCTCAGTGGCAGTGCTGTGCCTGGCACTGCGCCGTCTTGTGTCCAATGCTGGTACAGCTACACTGCTGAGGCTGGAACTGTCCTCAGTGTCCCCCAGTGCAAGCTCACTCGGTGTGGCTGACCTCTGTCCAATTATGTTGTCGATCACATTGGTGATCTGTACCAGTCCGTTCGCAACATCCCTGCTGGTGTGTGCTGCCTCCACTTGTGCAGCCAGTGCACGACGGGCAATCAGTGATGTTGCATTTGCCACCCTGTTTGAAGAACGACAGAAGCCGCCAAACATGCTCATAAATCTGCGCTCCTGTCTGCTGTGGCTCACCCTCCCATGGCGCAGCTCCTGGCATAGTTCACGGACAGTACTTGTGAGGTCTCTGGTGTCCTGTGATGCCTGCACCTGTCCCTCATGCAGCAGTGCTATGTTAGAATTGAGGGACTCAAGCTGGTGATGCAGGCCCACCATGTTGCTGTTATGTTGGCGCAACTTCTTTTGTAATCCCAGGATCCTTTTATTTTGTAGGCGCTGCTGCTGCAACATAGCAGCTTCCAGCCCACCAAATAAGGAGGGACCCTCACCTGCCTCAAGCTTCTGTGTCCCGGAATTTGTCGCCATCCTGCGGGTCGCTGTGGTCTGCTGACACCTGACCTCCTGCATCTGGCTGCGCCTGCCTGTTGGTGATGGGGAAATTGGCCCTTCCTGCTGCTCATCTGAATCTTGACTGAGCTCTGGCAGTGTTAGTGCCCTGGGCCTGCATCGGACAGGCGCAATGGTGATAGACCCACTGGTGTTGGAATCAGAGGCCAGATGGGTGTCAGTCTCTCCTACGCGTGCTGATGCTGTGGCTGCTGGGCCTGGCCCACCTGCAACGACAATGTGCAGCATGTCAGTTATGTTTGTTACAATTACGATCACACAATGGTACTAAAGGTACAGTTACTTCTCTACACTGTGTTGTGTGTGTTGTGTTCCTCTGGGAGTCGCTCTACTTAAATGCATTGTAAGTGCTACTTTCAGCTCTGGGTTGTGGACTGCCACTCCCATAAGGCAATGTTGTGCTGCTTCTAAGATGTGAACTGGACTACTTCTCACAATGTTTAACATTACTTGCTAATTCCTAGGGGGATTTTGTGCATACACATATGGGGTTACAAATCAATATTGCACTTACCTTGGCTGGTACTTGGTGTGCCGGAGGTGTCTATCTCTGTGACCCCTGTCACAGCTTCAGGGAGGAGTGTGAACTTGATTAGGTCCTCTAATGGGGTGGATGGTGCCTCTCTGGGTGAACCGCCTCCTGTGCCCCTGGCCTCCTGCAGTCTCCTTGCCACCCTCTCCTTCGCACAGGACCGCAGGTCATACCACCTCTTCTTAATTTCTTCTATGGAGCGCTGTGCCACTCCAATTGCTCAGATTTTTGATTGGATATGTGCCCATAGTCTCCTTTTCTCACTCTCAGGCACCTGGAGTGAGCTTTTGCCAAAAAGGCGGTCATGGCTCCTGACCACCTTCTCAGTCAGCACCTCAAGCTCTTGCTCGCTGAATTTTAGCTTGCGCTTTCTTTCTCCCTTCTCCCGAGCTTGGGCTGAGGTGTCCATCCTTGCTCAGGTGTGCTGCCTCCTTCAGAGTGTTGCTCTGTGTGGCTGGGCTGCTCTCTCTCAGGTTGCTGGTTTGGGTGTGGCACCTGAAACTGCCTGGGATGTCTCACTTCCTGCTTGTGATGTCATCAGGCTCCTCCAGGTGTGCTTTCTCGAAACTTCTTGCAATTTGCGATTTTTCACCGAATCGTTAAAAAATCGCATTTTGCGAAAATTCAAATTGCGATTCGGTAAATGGGCCTCACAAACCACAAATAGCGAATTTTAAGAAATCGCTAATTCTGAATCGCAATTTTGTTACATGGCCATTTGCCGCTCGGAAATAGCGATTTCTTAAAAAACACTATTTGCGATTCACAAGGCCATTTTGTCATACATATGGCCCATGGAGTTTAGAAGCAGTGGTGGTTTGCACATTTCTGAATTTGGGGATACACATAGTAGTGTTTCCTACACACTGTCTTACATTTGGAAGGTACAAATACAGAGAAAAGCAATAGGTAATAACACTTGTTCTACTATTCTGTGTTCCCTTATGTATCCCAATAAAAATAGTACCTCACTTGTGTGGGTAGTCTAGTGCCCACAACAGAATACAGCCCAAAACGCAACATGGACACAGTAAATTGTTCCTGACAAACTGACCCTTTTTTGAAATGTGCCTAGCTGTGGATTTTAGGTCCTAGCTCAGTTTGCACCTAGGGAAGCCTAGCAAATGAGTATATTTTTGAAAAATAGACACCCAGGGAAATCCCAGGTGGAGTGACTTGTGTTGCTCTCACCAGGTTCTGTTACCCAGAATGCTTTGAAAACCTCAACATCTGCCTAAAAACACATTTACGTCACATTTCCATGATGGGCAGTTCTGGAATCTAAGGGGAGCCACAAACTTCCCTCCACCCAGCATCTCCCTAAATCTCCTGGTAAAAACTGTACCTCACTTGTGTGTTTAGGCCTAGTGCCAGCAACACAAAATACCCCAAAACCCAACCTGGACAGAGCACATTTTCCAAGAAAAACTGACCTTTTTTTTTTGCAGTGTGTCTAGCTGTAGATTTTAGTTCCTAGCTCATCCAGCACCTAGGGAACCCTAGCAAACCTGCACACTTTTTAAATCTAGACATCCAGGAGACTCCAGGATGGAGTGACTTGTGTGGCTCTCACCAGGTTCTGTTTCCCAGAATCCCTTGGTAAATGACCTCAAAATCTGTTTAAAATCACATTTACCTCAAATGTCTGTGATGGAAGGTTCTAGAATTTAAGAAAATACACAATTTCCTATCACCCAGGCTTCCCCTCGGTCTCCTGATAAAAATGATACCTCACTTGTGTAATTGGGACACTTACCTGCAACAGGGATAGGCCAAAATGTGTAGAAATTGAGGGGGAAGCCAAGCTGGTCCAAAAAGGCAGTTTTTTCCAGACTTTTTTATACTGACTCTACTTTGTGTGCACACACACAAGTGGGGTAGAGTTTTTATAAGTACCGATGAGGCAATGCTGGGTGGTAGGAATTTTGTAGATTCCTGCAGATTCCAGAAGCTTCCATCACACAAATGTAGGAAAATTGCATGATTTCAGTCAAAGTTGGAGGTTAGCAGGGCATTGTGGGTAAAGAAAATGGTGTGGGGTGCATGTGAAGCACACCACTCTGGACTCCCCCAGATATTTAATTTTTGGAAGTGTCTGAGTCTGGAAGGTTTTTCCATGGGATGAGATGTTATAGTCTGGGGGTGGCAGGAAGGCTATTGCCCCTCTAAGTTGGGGTGGGGGCATAACCATGCAAAGGGTTGTGGGTAGCCCCCACCCACCATTTTCTTTTTGTTTTTTTATTCCCTGCCATGTAGTGGGCTGTCTGTCTCCCTGGGGGGCTGATCAGGGGTAAGTACCTCCATCTGGAAAAACTCTTTCCCCATTTATCTGAGGCGTGGGAATGGCCATGCACATGGTGGGCAGCCCCCACCTCTCTTTTAAAAAAAAAATATATTCTCTGGTGTCTAGTAGGCTTTCGCCCCCCTGGGGGCAGATTGGGGTAAGTACCCTATCTGGCACCCTTGGGACAGAAAGAGTTTTGTCCCTATTAATGTGAAGTGTGGGCATGGCCATGCCCATGGAGGGTAGCCTCCATCCTTCATTTGTAAAATAAATCCCTAGTGTCTAGTGGGTGTTATGCCCCCCTGAGGGGCAGAATGGGGGCAGAAAGACTGTACCTATTTTTCAAGGTGAGATGGAGCATTACTGTTCTGGGCAGCTCTCACTCCTAGACTTTACTAAATAAATAACCCTGGTGTCTAGTTGGCATCTGACTCCCAGGGGGATAGAAAGACTGTGCCTACTTTTGGGTGTAGGGTGAGGGTATTGCCTTGCTCACTGTGGGCAGCCCCTACCCCTCTTTTATAAAATAAAATAAAAACTGTGTCTAGTGGGCTTTAAGCCCACCCCAGGGGGCAGAAAGACATGGTGGGTGGAGGCATTACCTTACCCATTCATTCCTAAATATAGTAAAAAACCCTGGGAGGTAGTGTGCTTTCTGCACCCCAGGGGACAGATTAGGTACTATTGCCCACATCTGCCACCCGGGGGGGGAGGGTTTAGAAAGTCCTTACTTTGCAAAATTAATAAGGGGGAGCAAAAACTCTTGTTTAAGGGCCACTTGAACCTGACTGGTCGCTTAGTGGAGTGGGTCTCTGCCTGGGGGTCACCCTCCTGAAGCGATCCCCAAGCAGGGATCCACTAGGGAAAGATTCTCCTTTTTCCAACAGTACCTCTTCCCTTGAAATCAGTGCTCAGGAGGCCTGCGATATGCCCCTCAGCACCAAAGAAAATGAAAGCAAATGGGCCTATAGGCTGATTTTACTTTCGTTTACCCCTGTTATGACATTGGCATGCATGGTTTGCTGATAGTTATTACAGGGAGGAGATATACTTAGCCTTGGCTGCTGGGGAAGCTCATTGCTTTTGACACTACTCCAAGGGTGACATTAAAGTGACACAACAAGGAGAAATACTTTTATTTCCCCTCGTTTTTGCTTTTTTTTTGGTTGTTCTGCAGCACACTTAGAAAGAGCAAATTGCCACTAATGATTGTTTATGTGCAGGAAGGTGTCCTTTCCTGAACATAAACCATCATTAAATAATGATGATTTGCTACTTCTATGTGTGCTGCATTCTGCAGCACACATAAAAATAACAAATCACCATTATTGATTGTTTCTGTGCAGGAAGGAACACCTTCCTGCACATAATCATTCCCTACAATGCAGGCACCCTTGAACTATGGTGCAAATGTGCCTGCGTTGGTGCTAGGCAGCTAATATTAGGACCAGCAGAGAGGGAGAGGACAGAAATGTGCCGTATCTTGTAGATACAACACATTTCTGTCCTTTGCTGGTGGCACAGTGCAACCCTTGTTGTGCCACCCTGCATCACTTTGGCTTGTAAATAAGCCCCCAAGCTCACTGGCTACTTAATATATCTAATGCATTTTTAGAGTGGTACATTATTCTGCAGATTCCGGCAGGCTGTAGCGCTCCTTCCGAAAGTGGTGCCTTATTTAAAGTAATGTGTGTTGCTCTGCAGTCTACACAAATAAACAGTCACATATCTACAAAAGTTATATAGGAATCTGTCACCACACTCTATTCCCTCCCATGAGTTAAGGCATGGTGGGACTGCACCTTTTCTGTAAGAGTATGACATTTAAGGTAAAGATGTTACCAAAATGCCTTTTGAAAGCATACGTC
This sequence comes from Pleurodeles waltl, assembly GCF_031143425.1. Classification (NCBI taxonomy): domain Eukaryota; kingdom Metazoa; phylum Chordata; class Amphibia; order Caudata; family Salamandridae; genus Pleurodeles; species Pleurodeles waltl. Next base: position 235,311,387 of record NC_090443.1, on the reverse strand, counting down.
TGGCAGGAGATTAAAATGATGTTATCAGAAAGAAAATAAATAGGAATATTACATGACATACATTTGGTCCTGATTGGGATTAATTTGGAGAAACACAACCCTGCGCAAACATGTACTTTTGTAGAGATTGGAATTACAAGTGGTGCAGTATTTGCACAGAATATTTACCCCCACGGTAACATTTACCACATGCACTATTTACCATGTCCATTATTTTAACCCTCTCATAGATTTTGCTAGAGAAACACGTCGAACCTCCTTGATGAAAAAGTCAGAAAAAAGGCAAAATATGTGTAACGTGTACAGTAAATAACAATTGCACATGTTATGTCTGTTTGTCATTTACAGTTCTTGGAATTGGTAGTATTAGCTGGCAATTGCTGGAAGTAGAAAATGCCCCACCGGGCATAATGTTGTTTACGAAGTGCAGTAAACACTGCCTGCCATTTCAACTGACTCATATTCAGTACCTATGAAGAGTATGTAGTTGTGAAACTGTGCTATGCATGTGTAGTGTCATCTATCTATCATTTTGCAATGTCTATACACCCTAAAAATGTTACTTACATCTTTAACAACTTGAAACAATAGCGTTCTTGCTTGTGGAAATATTCCCAAAACTGTGAATGCACATAGCAAGGGGAGATGCCCAGTGGGGGAAATGATAAAATAGGATTTAATATAAAGGAAGATTTGTAGGTGAAATGTAGAAATGTTGCTGAATCTTGATTATCTGTGTAGAAAATGAAGGACCATTTATTTGAATGTAATGTTTGGAGACAAAATAGTGTACATTTATTTATTGACAACTCCACTGAAGCGCTTCATTTAGTCATAGAATACTAATATGAGACCTTCAGAATCTTGGGGAGCACATTGTGTGTGTTCGCTAAGGAGGCTTTGCCCTTTGAAAGAGTGTCAGAGTAATGTTTGATGCCCTGTGGAATGTACGTACCCTCTTGCTGGAGAGTTTCCATGATTCTTCTGACATTCTGACAAGGCATACCACAATATTTCATAGAAAATAGGAGGTTCAGATTTTTAGAGTTATTTATTTTGTGTTTTGGTTACTGAAGTAAGGACTTCTCGCAAGCCAAGTAGGTACAATCCTTTATTTAAAAGTAAGGACGGAAAGAACAGGTCCGTTCAGGGACAGGCTTTGGCTCAACTGACTTCAGGAGACTGCACGTAATAGAATGTAGAATCTCACCAAGTCAGCATCACGAGCATTCTAGGAAGGAAAATAACACACTACAGTTACTGCTCTCATGATAAATCTACTTTCTTATTTGACGCAGTACTGACAGAATGTCCAACACTGGATTGTGAAACATCTGAGCTTAACGAAACAATGAGCAAAACTAGGATGAGAAGTCCCATCAATCATTTGCTAATTTACAACAAGAAGTTTAAGGTTCCACCTGCCCTCTTCACTGCCCATGCTCTGGCTGCTCCCCATGAGACACCCACTATGCTGGTGGGTCAATTATGGCTCAACTATATCTCTTCCTTCCAATTTTACTCTGGTTATTTTTACCGTCCAGAAAGTCATCTTTTTCATTTGTAGGACTCCAGAAACCCCAGGAGCATACAGTATCAGCTTACAATCCTCTTCCCACAAACTTTGTACCTGGTGCTTTTGCTGGTTCTGCATGCCCACTGCTGGTTTGCTGCCTCTACAGTGCATCCTTGGACCTTTCACCTTTGTACAGCTGGGTCTACCCTTACATCCTTCTCCAGTGCCTAACCCTTAGTTTCAACCACCAAACAAACTCTTCAAATACACTGTCATCTTCTTTCTCTAGGTTCCCATCTGTGGGGGGTTTTCCTGTAGTAGTAGTACTAAGAGAAAAAGTCCCACCACCTGTCTTCAAAGAGACATGCTCTTGACACCACCTCCTAAAAGGAACGACCACCGTTGTCCCCTCCTACAGTTGTTGCACATGTACTTCCTGTTACCCCACTGATAATGTGCATTGACCCAACGTTGCAATATTTCCATTAGACACTGCTTAAATCCTTAGCCTGTCCCCGAGCACACCCATCGATATTTTGTTGTCATAAGTATGTTATGAAGCTAGAAGAAATTCGTGAATCCTTGTGTAAAATTAGCAGGCGTAGATGGTTCTTGCATAAAAGACATTTCCTTTATAGAACTGAATTCGTTGTAAAGAAGCCCTCAGACCAGCAGCCATGTAATAGCTCGAAGTACTACTTGTGCCCTTAGAGTGGTTGCGAAAGGCAACGTGAGGAAAACGACACTTATGATGGATATGGTGTACACTGTGAGCAAATTGGGATATTAGATTTGCAGTACCTTCAACATCACCTTTCCCAAACCCATAGGTTCAAAGCAAATTACTGTGTGAAAGCAATTCTGAAAATCTACTGAGGTCATTATAAATTCGCTTTAAATTGAAGCTTGCGATCTCACGAGAAAAGATTATCTCTTGGGCATGCATTATTCTGCGCATTCATCAAAGCATATTTTGCCAATAATTGGCCAGTGCTCAGCAAAATGTATTGATTTGTGATCATAAATAATGCATGTAGTGCTATGTTTAACTACTTTGTTAATGTATACGTGTGGGCATATTTTCTTTTAATTAAAACGAGTACGTTGTCAATAGAAACATAACATCTGAAAAATTGCCATGGTTGTATATCTTTTTGCTTGTATTGATATAGGGCAGGCCTGTAAACCCCAGGAAGGTGGAACAAGCACCATAATTATAGAAATGTATGTATAGTTTTATGTCTTCTTACGCACACGAAGCCACTCTTCTTTCAAATAGATTGTGTACGTAATGAGACAAGCATACGACAGAACCTGTATTCACTCTTGGATTACTAGAGTGCAAAGGTCAAAATGAATGTTACTGTCATTGTAGGACCTAGACAAAAAATATCTTGAGAACATATTTAGCTCCATACTCACAAGCGGGCGAGGCCTGGAAGGCCTTTAGCCCCCGGTCGTGTATCTTAGCCAGGGCTCATGCAGCTTCCAGGAATCACACAGAGCTTTAGCTACTGTGGGCTACCTGGTCAGTGACTGGCCTTTTCGCGGTCTTATCTGAGAATTTCACAGGACTTAAAAAGACCAGGTGCTTGTTGATAAGGCTTTCTATTTTTTCCCACTGGTTCCCAGGCCCCCTTGCGCCCACACTGCCTATGCCTTACATTTGTAAATTACTTTTGCTGCCCAGTGGGAGAATGCATTTCCTAAAAAGTAACGTTAGGCATATAGGGATGCCAACTGGCCAGTTTTCTACCTGCAGCACCAGTATTTTAATGTCCATTGGAACAAAAATAAGGGAAATCAACAAAGGCCAGTATTTTTAGGCCTTAATTGTACATACTTCAATCAGCGAATATAAAAGGAAAGCACACTTGATTGAACAAAGGTAGAAAAGCCATCTTGGCAAGAAATACATAAGATTTAGTTTAAATTCCAGTTTAGTTTCACATGAGACCTTGTAGATTGCTTGAACAACTACAGATGACTGTCATTTTCTTCTTGGAAAGAAGGCAACTCAATAGGCATATCAAGAGGCTCAAAGTCTGTTGCAGGATCTGCAAATCATGTATTTCCTCCACACACATGTATTTCCTCCACAAATAATCCTTGATTGATGCTGTAATAGCATTGTTTAAATTACATCTGAAACACCACTCGCCAACAGTTGATAACAAGCTGAGTTAGTCAGTGTCTGGTAATGCATCCTGCATTCAGACAACTCACCAATCACTCTCACGGCTCACCCTTTACTTTCAAGCTCACCCTGCACTTACATTGTTCACCATGCACCCTTGTCATCCATCCTCCTATTACCCTGCACTCACGTTATCAAACTGCTCACCATGCATTCACATAACACTTTGCTCACCTGTCACTCTCATCGTTCACCCTACAAACATTCCTCTCAGACTGTACGCACATCTCCGACCTGGCATTCACATAGGCCCTCTGCTCACCTTGCACCCACATTGGCAAATCTTTCACCCTGCACTCGTACCACTCAGAGCAATTCACCATCACTCAGCACATACATGAGCACATCTCCTATGCTGCACACATAAAAAGCAAGGTGAGACTTAAAAATCCCCCAGCTCCCATGAATATACACATATTTACTCTTTCTGGCGCAGTAGATACCTAATCAGTTCCATCTGCAACTACATGGCCGGAGCAAGAGGGAACAGTGAACAGAGGATGTGGGTTGGCCATAGAAGGGAGACCAGGCTGAAGATTTGGGTTGGTGGTGCAGTATTGAGAATTGGTCTGAGGCTGTGGGGATGAGCTCGAAATGAGTAGTCATGTGGTACAGAAAGAGAAAGCAGGCAAAGGCTGCAGAAGGGGGAAGCAGGCGCAACAGGCTAAGGATGAAGCAATAGGACAGAGGCTATGGGCTGGTGAGGGAATAGAGTCAGAACTTCAAGGATACGGTGCATTGTGGGTGTAAGAAGTAGCATTGGCTCCTGAGGCACTTTTTAATTGTGGAAGAAAAAAAAACATGCTCAGATGCTTTTGCAGTATTATGATAGTTGCCATGGCTATTTTGAAAGAGAAAACATCCTTATTAAGAAGCACTATTCACCACTAGGATTAGCCTATCAATAAAAACATGGTCCATGGTGTAGGTAATGCACACAGTGAGTGTGTCATGATGCCTTAGAATTATTATCAGCCAATACTATTGCATCGTGGATGAGTCTTCCCACTGCAAACTGCTATCTCAATATGTTTTTGGGTGACCAAACTCTCCTCAGGAGCCAGCCCGAGTATGCCAAGCACTGGTTCCCCATGGCAGCACACACCTGCAGCCCAATCAAATACTGTACTCCAAGTAACCAATATGTGGATGGAGACAAAGTCCCTCTCAGAGGTGTGCTTCTTAAAGCTCTTTTTTGTTTGAACACATAAGGGTAAGTAACAGTTGCTTTGTGAAGCCAGACCCAAAAAGTAAATTTTCGAATCTCAGTAGTTCTGAAACACATCCATTAACTATGGTTCTTTAAATAAAGCTCATCACAGTACTAAACAAATATCTTAACTTTTCCAGACCAGCCCATGGATTTACATTATGGGTTGCCATTACATAACTCATTATCTAGAAAGAGTGATATGGTTTTATAAAACTCTCAGTGATATTCGAAATCATATTGCTTTCATTTCTTTCCTTTCATGCATTTATTGCCAATAATCTTGTATAGTTCCCCGTCCCTTCCAAGACTTTCTGTTGCGCCTTTCATATTGACTGACATTTTCTCCTCAAGTAAAGCTTTTTGTGAGCCCCACTGTCTTTTTAGTGCGTCCCCAATATACAACCTTATTTGACCTTTGGCGAAGCCGACTATGTTTAAATCCAGTTTTAGAAAGCTGAGAGTGCATTATTGGCCAGATTTCTATAGCCAGTTTACTTAAAAAATATTATCGCAGTGAGTCATCAAAACAGTTGATGAGTACACCAGTAATAGAAGCCCTGTTCTTGTACAGGGAAGGGGGGAATTAATTCACCCTGCAGCATGCAGAAGCCAGGCGTTTTCCACTTTCTCAACTTTGGCCTCATTCGGTTACACATCAGGATAACAAAATTCAGGCTTTAATTAAATGAAAGGGCCAGTCGGAGAGAGAAAACAACAGTCTTTTCTGTTATGTAGGGTCTTATGATTTATTCACTCTGCACATGTTTAGTGGACTATGTTAAATGTGTCTGGCATGGATATTAAACTGATGTGTACGTGTGTCTTAATTTAGTCATTAATGTATAATCACTAAACTTAATATATACTCTTTCAGTTATTGTCAATGTCTATACAGTGCACACCAATAGGAATAGACACTGCTCCGCTGTTAGAAATGGGGTTTCTGGTTGGCTAGGGTATGCACCTCAGCCAGGCAGAACGAACTCACTCTAGTCAGGGCAAGGGAGTTACACGTCCATGATAACCCCTGCTCACCCCCTTGGTAGCTTGGCACGATCAGTCAGGCTTAACCCAGAGGCAATGTGTAAAGCGTTTGCACAACACACACAACACACGTGACGCAATATCCCCACCACAAAGGAAACACAACACCAGATTATATGAAAATATACTGTATTATACACAACGTAATTATTAGAGCAAACATCACATATCAGTACTATCCTGCTACCTTAGCAGTTGTCAGAACGTTACACATTAGTTACTCTGCAAATTAGCAGTAGTCACACATAACACACAGGTTACTTAGTATTCTGCAACATAAGCAGTAGTCAGGAAAACACGTTATTACATCACAGCACTTGTCATAAGAATATCATAAAATGCCCATAGTAGGAACATTAGAAAACATATGGCAAGTTAGAAAAACATATTAGCAAGCATGTCCATAAAAGGAACATTTGCATACACATATGTAAAAACATCAAACGCAGGTAGGTAATATATGAATCAAACAAAAGTCTGTAGAAAGAACTTTGGGTTGCAACTATATTGGTCCTTTAAACAGTACCTGGTTGGATGAAGGCACCTCCAGTGCCTAGAAGGCGAACAATGGGGCCCCCGGTGCTCCTATGCGCAAAACGGGGGCCTCCCTTATACTCTGGGGTCAGAGGAGGGCAACATGCACCTCCTCTCTTTTATAGACAGGCCCCTCCGGGGACTGTGATTACTGGGGCCCCCCCAGGGCCTCAACCGGCCCTCACAAGGGGGCCAAGCCAGCAAAAACAACATAGGGCAGGAGGGGGGCACCACGCACCCCCTCTGGTTTAATGACAGGCCCCTCCCGTGAACTGCGATCTCTGGGGGCCCCCCCGGACCTCCACTGGCCCTTCCACCAAGGGGGGGGGCAAAATAATGCCCGTTTTACCTAACAGCAGAAAAGGAGCATCCTGCTCCTAACGCAGAGTCCAGGGGGCACTCCCCGCGCCTTCCCCTGGTCCTCCCGTGAAGCTACAAGAAGATCAGACCCCTCCTGGGGACCGAGCAGACACTAGCCTGCACCAGATGCGGTGCGCGAGTGTTCTTCCAGCTTCCCGGCCCGCCGCGGTTATCTTATTTAAAGGGGCACAATGCAGCAAGGAGCCTACGAGCTCCCAAGGCTCCAGAAGCGCGCTGCAATCAGCGCTATGGCAGCCACAACCACGGAGAAGCACCCCTCGTGAAGAAATGGATGCAGGGGTCAGGGGCCACAGCACCCTGCCCCTGGGGAGCAGAATCCTAAGACAAGGTCCTCAGGTGGAGGGCCCAGCTACAGGCCAACACAAGGGAAAGGCAGCAAGTGGCAAGTCCTTCACAGCGACCAGGCAGGTCACAGGTTAGCACAGCAGCAGCAGTCCATGGCGGTTCTTGGTGAGTCCTTTCAGCCTTTGGTGTCCAGTTCCAAGATGATTCCAAGAGTCTCCAAATTGTGGGGAAAATTCCCCTGTACTTATAGTCAGTTCTTAAGGTGTTTTACAATGGTAGGGAGAGGAGGTTCCAGCCAGTTACAACTGGTTCTGGGAGTGCCCCCTCGCTCCTTTCAGCACAGGCTCCAAACATCAGTGGGGGGTTAACGACCCTATTGTGTGAGGCCAGGGCACAGTCTTTACAAATGCAGGTGTGCCCGCCTCTCCCTTCTCTCAGCCCAGGAAGACTAATCAGTATGCAGATGCACCTCTGTGACACCTCCATCCTCCCTGTGTACAGGCTGTCTGAAAAGTATGCACAAAGCCCCAACTGTCACTCTGCCCAGACGTGGATTGAAGTCAAGCTGCAAAACACCAGAGTCATAAGCACAGATAAATGCACACTTTCTAGAAGTGGCATTTCTGTGATAGTAATAAAAAGTACACCCACACCAGTAAGCAGCATTTATTATCACCATCACAACCATACCAAACACGCCTACGCTACCCCTCATAAATCAGTCAATACCCCTTACACATAAGGCAGGGCATTTCTAATGCAATCCTATGAGAAGGCAGCACTCACAGCAGTGAGACACCAGTTAGGCTGTTTGTCACTACCAGGACAGGCCACGCAACTTGGCACATGTCCTGCCTTTCTACATACATGCACCCTGCCCATAGGGCTAGCTACGGTGTACCTTAGGGGTGACTTACATGTAGTAAAAGGGGAGTTCTGGGCCTGGCAAGTAAATTTAGATGCCAGGTCCCTGTGGCAGAAAACTGCGCACACAGGCCCTGCTCTAGCAGGCCTGAGACAGGTTTGAAAGTCTACTTCAGTGGGTGGCGCAAGCAGCGCTGCAGGCCCACTAGTAGTATTTAATTTACAGGCCCTGGGTACAGAGATACCACTGTACAAGGGACTTATAGGTAAATTAAATATGCCAATTAGGTATAAGCCAATCATATCAACTTTATATGGGAGAGCACCTGCACTTTAGCACTGGTCAGCAGTGATAAAGTGCTCAGAGTCCTAGAGCCAACAGCGAGAGGTCAGAAAAACCAGGAGGAAGGAGGCAAAAAGACTAGGGATGACCCTGTGTAAAGCAAAAAGTCTAACATCAGCCTTTATATGGTGAGCAGTATGGATATTTCATTTTCTTATGTTCTGAAGAATATTCCAAGAGTAGTTAGCAGGATACATGATGCCTTCCTTCCTTCAGAGGAACTTGCACTATGTCCTACAGAGTTGACCTACGGCTGAAGAGCAGACCATAGTCAAAAGACCTGAACCTGAGACAGGAGATATGAACAGGGAAAGCAGACAATGGGCTGGAAGATCACAAGAAAAGACCATAGTTCCTGACGTGGCAGTACGTTAGGACATCCTGATGCATGGCTAGCACACCTGCATTACTTCCAACCCTCAAAATGATTTTAGACCCCCTGCATCCCTCTCCATTGCTGAATCATTGCTGATTAACAGTTCGAGCAGCACTGCGTGGTTCACTATTCAACCACTCATCTTTAACCTCCTGACCACAAAGGAGTACTTCAAGGCTACAAAATCGTGCATGCCAGCATGATCACTGGCCGACCCATGTCCTGCTCATAAATGCAAGAATACCCTCATGTGCAGCTTATCTGCAGTCAGAGGTATCAGCAACTCTTTGGATAAATGTATTTTCTCAAAACAACTCTTAAAAACATAGAAGGCGTTAAACAAGGGATCCTTCTATCTTCCGAACAAAAACCAACTGTTGCTATGCAAAAAGATGGAAGATTGGAGTCAAAACAAACACCTACATTAATCAAAGAAAGTAACATTCTCGTAGATTACCAAAACAAATTTTGGTATGGCTGTGGCACAAAAGCAGCACTGACTTTCATCCAGGGTGATTTAAACTCTACAATGGATTCAAATAGAGTACCATTATGCCTATTTCTTGACCTCAGCCTTGCCTTACAATTCTGTTCATCTCTACTGGGTCTTGGAATTGGAAAAATCTTCTTAAAAATTAACTTTGTATCTATACTCAGCTAGACGTTTACCAGTGAGACTGGAGCCTCTGCCCATTATACTCCCTACAAAGCAACTTTTTACCAGCGTGGCACATTACTGCATTGATCTGGCTCAATATGCTACATATATGGGAACTGCTCAGTGTGGAGTGCTAACAATAACTATTGAATTTTCCTTTAGTGTAGCGCAGGTGTGTGGCAGTGCGTTTTCAGGCAGCAATATTAACAACTGTTTGGCACACAATTAGCTCAGAAAGAAGGAATGGTATTTTGGAAATTAATCCTATTGCATACCAGTCACACATCCCAACTTAACATGTGGTAACCCACTAAGCAGTCCTTAATTTGTAAAATAATAAATGCCGGGGCCCAAGGTTTTGCTCAGGAGCCCATGTCTTGCAAATTGTAATTGTCAGGAGAGCTGAATTTCAAGACTGCCTGGACCTGATTCTACTGTTTGTCACTATCATTTACCCACGTCTGTATCTGCTTGTTCATCTCAATCTCGCAGCTCCTTTTTAATATTTGCTTTCTATCTTTGTCACAGTTTTTTCCATCTTTCTCTTCCTCCTTTACTAATTTTATGTCTTTCTCTCTCTTGTTCAGGAACAAAGTCTGATGAGGAAAAATATATTCAGTGCCCCATAAAGGAGTGCAAATGCGCTTCACCTGCAATCACTGCTCATATTAGTCACTGCCATTAAGCCTAATATATTGAGACCTGTGCATAAGAGCAGCATCAGCCATGAATATTTTGCAACATCTAATTGGGTAAACTAAATTGTACCTCAGTCATCAAAGGGACAAGAGTGTTTTTCTGGACTTGCAATGATACATATTTCACAAGCAAATTGTCCTGCCAAAAAGGGATCAGTGAATTGACAAAAATGATTTTGTTTTGAAATACCAACTTGTCTTATGTGCTTTGGATTACAATTTGTAGAATCCGTTTTTTAGTTGTCAATGCACTCTATCTACTCTTTAAAGGTCACTGTGAGTAGTCTTAGAACAGTGTCAAATCTACAAAAACCTGTAAATTTGTCAAATCTGTTCAACATGTTTAAATTGCCACATCATTTTCTCACATTAGCTAAGAGGGAAGTTGTAACACTGCTTATGGAAATGTTTCGTCCTGCCCTATTGCTGGAAGTGTAAGCCTTCCCCACCCGAAGTTTGGGGCAATTAGGCCCCTGCTCAAAAAGCCTATTTTTTAAGAGTTGTGAAACAAACTTTATTGTCATAACACAGAACTCTACAATAGTCACCCAAGTCCTCACTCTCCTCCCAAGGTGGAAACAGACAACACAGAAGTACGCGCGCTGGCACAGACCCTCATGTGCCGAAGGCACCGGGTGGGTTGGGGTTCACGGGGGGATTAGTAGGAAGCATCACAAGGCCTATTTAATTACATTGTAACCACTTCTCTTTATGCTTTGCTCCTGTTTAACTGTTTTTAATAACTTCTGAAATGACTTCCTTTCATAAAACAACATCATGTCAAGAATGGAAATAGATGCGCCAAGAATAATTTGCTATTTATTACTATGACTCAAGAGCGGTCGTAATGCACCTACTCTCCCTCAACAATGATAACAAATAGCGTATTGCTCGCATTAGTTATGGAATTGAATAAATAAATGTGTGTGTGCACATGTATTAGTACAGTTGTTGCACATCACCATGTTTTTGGAGTGTCCGGTTTTATTGGCATGACATGCACATGCATGTACATGAACACACAGTACTCGACACCCATCAATGTTGCGTTATGAAAGATGAGCAGAAGGGAAGGGACAGCGTGTCGAAAACATTTGAGAAACTTTTAACAATTTAAGATATGCAAGGCAAAAGGATGTTACTCTAAATGGAAAATTCTTAGGGTATAACATCCCGACTACTGCCCACTATTCAGGGGCACCAAACCCAGGCTAACGCCTTTCAATATCTTGGACATGGCCTTACCAAATGTTCAATGTAGGTAACTACGGAATTATATCACAGAAATTGGTAAATTTCAGATTCCCTACTCACCATCTTAAGCATGAGACCACATTATGTTCACTAAGGGCCATATTTATACTTTTTGACGCAAAACTGCGCTAACGCAGTTTTGCGTCAAAAAAATTAGCGCCGGCTAACGCCATTCTGAAGCGCCATGCGGGCGCCGTATTTATTCAATGACGTTAGCCGGCGTTAGCCGCCGGCGCTGCCTGGTGTGCGTGAAAAAAAACGACGTACACCAGGCAGCGCCGGCGTAGGGGGATATGGAGCTTGGACGCCCAAAAATGGGGCAAGTCAGGCTGAGGCAAATTTTTTGCCTCAACCCAATTTGCGCCATTTTTTTCGACTCCCAACCCCCATTGAAATGACTCCTGTCTTAGCAAAGACAGGAGTCATGCCCCCTTGCCCAATGGCCATGCCCAGGGGACTTCTGTCCCCTGGGCATGGTCATTGGGCATAGTGGCATGTAGGGGGGCACAAATCAGGCCCCCCTATGCCACAAAAAAATAAAAAATAAAAACTTACCTGAACTTACCTTAATGTCCCTGGGATGGGTCCCTCCAGCCTTGGGTGTCCTCCTGGGGTGGGCAAGGGTGGCAGGGGGTGTCCCTGGGGGCATGGGAGGGCACCTCTGGGCTCCTTCTGAGCCCACAGGTCCCTTAACGCCTGCCCTGACCAGGCGCTAAAAAACGGCGCAAAAGCGGCCGGACGTCATTTTTTTTGACCCGCCCACTCCCGGGCGTGAATTTTGCCCGGGAGTGTAAATACGGTGCACATGCCTCGGAGTCAATTTTTTAGACGGGAACGCCTACCTTGCATATCATTAACGCAAAGTAGGTGTCCACGCTAAAAAATGACGCAAACTCCATGAACTTTGGCGCTAGACGCGTCTAACGCCAAAGTATAAATATGGAGTTAGTTTTGCGTCGGAATTGCGTAAAAAAAAACGACACAATTTCGGCGCAAACAGAGTATAAATATGCCCCTAAGACTTTACATAGCTCTGCGCGATTGTTTCTGGTGCTTTTCACCAAAGGAATTGCCAATCCACAATAGTGAGTCCTTGTAAATTTGGGTCACGTTAACAGTTTTTAGTGAAGGTTTTTACTTAAGCCTGTATCCAGATATGACAAGACTAAAAGCATCAATACGTTTAATAGCAAAGTTGAGCTGCACCCCAGTGGTAGAACTGGTTAGGATCTGAGGGGCATGACGTGCCCATACTTTCTTAGTTTCAGAAAACAGTTCCTTAGTTTTTGTGAAAAGACAACCATCCTGGGACAATTAATTCCGACAGTTGAATTGTTTCATCTGAATTTTAAGGTAGAATTTTTCCTGTGCTTTGAAACTGAAGGCGGCATGGACAGCTAAATACCCCTTCTTGCCAGGGTGCCTGCTTGTCTGAAATAAATGGAAAAATGTGCAACTGGTTAATCTGCACATGTAAAGGGTGCTTAGAAGCTAATATTGCCTTTAATTAATGGAATCACTTGAAGCTTCCTGATGCAGATTTATTCCTCTTGGGCAGCATTGTGAGGAAGTTACCAGCTGAGAGTGAAGTGTGTTTTCTTACATGGCAGTTATAAAACAAATTGCACCACATACAGTCTAGACGACTAAATCTATATTTGGAAACACTTTTTTTTATATTTTGCACATTTTGTAGCAGCCTATCCTATACTGCATGTAATTCAAGTTTAAAAAATGGCTGACATATTCACAGTGCTTTCTGTCACAGACTGAGGCAGCGCAGCACTAAACATTACAAGTCACTATTCTCCACTGCACCAAGCAAGATTTGATTCTGTGAGTCTCTGGTTGCACCCACAGACCTCTGGAGTGTTTTAACTAACAGAGGTTTCAGAATGTATGATAGTGTATTTCCCAATAATTAACTAAACTTGCATTTTTTCATTTAAGCTGTGCATTATTTTATATGTTGTTACTTGAAGTTGAAAGACCGAAAAAAAGTTACAGAATATTTTGTCTTTTAGCCACGCTTTTCACCCCACCCCATGCTAACTCATCCAGCCTCCATTGTGCGCAGCGTCACAGTTCCCATTCTTTTTTTAATGCGCTTTGACCCCTGCTACACCCAAGCTAAATCGCTATGAAAATGGCAAAGCAGCGAATACGTTCCTCGTTACCAGTTGGCTAGATTACTATCCTCAAAGAAGGATGCTACCCTTGTCAATTCAGAGTGGCCCAATATTGCCAGAGCTGGGTTTAACAAGGTGCATAAATATTAAGTAGGAGACTAGAGGTTTCTGAAAACACACATGGTAAAACTCCTGGAGATACTGGCCATGCAGTGTAAAGACTCTGCCCATCATTCACTCGAACCCCCCATCACCCACAGCCTGAGACCGCATGCAACACAGTCACAGCAGAGACAGGTGGTAAAAACGAGTGGAGCAGGTTTCCTCTCCAATCAGGGAAATTCATTGGAAAAGCCGCCAGGAAAACTGGGACAACATGATTATTATTGTTATGTTGGTGTGTATGGTAATGTGCTATGTTCTGTTGTTTACATTAGCATAGCTACAAATGCTGAAATATTTCCAGCCAAGAAAAAGCACATTCCTTGAAATTTCTAATGGCAAACAACCATTTACCACTGTCGAAGGTGGTAAAATAGCACTGTTTCAGCTCTTCAACTATTTAAGAAACCAGCCACCCACAACTATGGCAGATACTGGGTCTTAACTTAACGATGCCTGTACTGCTCCAGCTCATCAACTATTTTAGACACTAATCACTCCAAAATTATATCTGAAAACTTGTACTAAAGTAGCACTTTGCTCATGTTTATATAACACGGACTAAAATACCAATAGAAACTCTGTGTACTTAGTCTAACGGTGGCTGAAGTAAAATGAAGCTGTGAGGGCAATGAAGAAATATGACCACTTTTTAAATATATCAGTTCATAAACTGTAAAAATCAAAATATATTTTTTGTTATCACCCTTCATTTTGAGTGCACAGTTTTAGGAAGGACAGGCACGCTTGCCATCCAAACACTTTCAATCTGTGTGTGCTTTCAGGTTGTGATATAATTTGTCTCAATAACGGAGACTGCCTGGAGCAAACAAATGGTGTAATACCATATTGATCATTCGCTTAATTTAGATCAAATATTGCATGGGATGGCGCTGCACCCCGAGCTTCAGGTCACTGCAAGCCATAATAGAATTTAAGAGTGCGGCTGATCAAATACTGCAATTTTCTCTTCATGCATTATTTCAACCAATTCAATAAGAGGGATATTGCAATATTTGAGTTCGTTGACAATGACTTTGCACAGTACAAATGACAACCACAGTAAAAAAACTGTATCAGCCCACTTTCCTATTCTTGCCTTGCAGTTTTGTCCCTCACAACACCGTGTTAAGGTCTGTTTCAAATTTTCAAAAGGTAAAAATGTCTGTGCAAGAATGTTGCACAACATTGATTGTCTCTTTTAGAATTCTCAGACTGGTTATAAGTGATGTGACACTCTTCTATTGGTATTCTTGCATCTAATATTACAGATACTGTCTGTATTGGTAATTGCAGGATAAAGTAATTCTGGCCAGTGTGATTGTTGCACTGTGTGGGTTAAAAATCCTTTGATTAGGGAGATGGATTCAAAAACATTTCCCCAATCCATGCCACATGACTTACCCACACAGAGCAACTCTATGTGAATATCTGTGTACTGCTTTGTATCCATTCACATTCAGATTGCCACTTACAATGCTCAACAATGTTTGTAGATAGGTCATGTGATTCCATGAACAACCTGGCAGGTACCTTTCCATACGTAAATCATCTAGCCACACATGTTGCCCAAACCTGCTAGCAAAGACAAAGGCATGTTCTTAACATTACCTGAGCAGACATGCTAACTCCTACACAGTAAATCATGATGTAGTCTTGTATCTAGCAAACAATGATAGTTAATGAAACCTTAAAAATATATATGACTAAAACTGCCTAACCCACAAGTATTCTAACCTAACCTTCACTACCTTATCCTAAATACTAACTGCACCTACCATAACTTAATCTAATTTACTCTATACATTTAACACCACATGATAACCATCAACCCTCTTACCCCATGCTAGAAATGGGGTCTTTGGTTGGCAGTCAGGTTACCCCCAGTCCAAGCAAGGACCCTCACTCTAGTCAGGGTAAGTCACACCCAATCCAAATTGTCCTGTGCCCACCCTCTGGTAGCTTGGCACTGAGCAGTCAGGCTTAACTTAGAAGGCAATGTGTAAAGTAGTTGTGCAATAAATCATACAATAACACCATGTAGCACCACAAAAATAAAAATACACCACACAGAGTTTAGAAAAATATATAATAGTTATCTGATAAGATGCAGGTAAAAACGATTAAAATTCAATAAGTAAATGTTGAGATATCACTGAAAAATGAAATAGATGGGGTGATTCCAACCTTGGCGTTAAAAGGCGGATACCGCGGTCAGAAGGCCGCCAACATACCGCCGCGGCCGCGGTAAACCGCCACGGTCATTCTGACCCACAACACGCAAACCGCCAAAATACAGACATCCACAAAAGTCCGCCACACCAAAGGCAAGCGAGAAACTGGCGATAACCAAACCGACACTGTCACGCCAACAGAAATACGCCCACACTATCACAACACATGAATCCACACGGCGGTCTTTCAACCGCGGTATTCTATTGGCGGTACACACCGCTGCGCTCAAAATACACTCACTTTTACAAAACACAGCCACATTGGACAATTCGAAATACACACACCTGATACACATACACACACCACTCCCACACACCCAATTAAATATAAAACACACACCCACATCACCCACAAACCTCCGCTCCTAGAGAATCGGGACCACGCACAGAGAAATAGAGATCCGAGCACCCAGACGCCCATATTACCATCACCCAGCAATATTACCACGCACTTCACACAACACACCAATACACATCACCACACTTAGCACCACACAATCCACCCCACACATCACCCACACCACCCCATGGCACCGCAAAGACACCCCAGGTTTTCTGAGGATGAACTCAGGGTCATGGTGGAGGAAATCGTACAGGTAGAGCCACAGCTCTTCAGGACACAGGTGCAGCACACCTCCATTGCCAGGAAGATGGAGCTATGGAGCAGAATAGTCGACAGGGTCAATGCGGTGGGACAGCACCCAAGAAATAGGGATGACATCAGGAAGCAGTGGAACGACCTACAGGGGAAATGTGTGTTCAACGGTATCCAGGTACAACATCGCGGTTCAGCAGACTGGCGGCGGACCACCACCTCCTCCCCCAGAATTTACAACATGGGAGGAGCAGGTCTTGGCGATCCTGCATCCTGAGGGCCTCGCAGGAGTATCTGGAGGAATGGACTCTGGTAAGTCTCATCTTCACTACTTCATCCCCCCCACCCCACCAGCATGCCAACTCATACCCCCACCCTCACCCCCATCACACCTACTCCTTGCAAATGTCTCACCATCACAACCCACCCATCCCAACCCCAAGCCCTGCATGCGACCACAAAGCATGGACACCCATCACCAAAGCATGCCCACTGCACATACCCATCCCCCCCCAAACCACCGTCACAAAAGCCCCCAAAGAGGAATGCAAGCACTGGGGTACACGGGCACCCACCCATTGCACACTATGGCACACACAGATGCAATAATCATGGTTTTATACCCCTGCAGGACCCGAACGCCACGTCACCGTGCAGGAGGGTCCACAAATGTCCACTCCACCCCCAGAAGAGGACCACAGTGATGACAGCACCTCTGTTGACCTGGATCTAGATGACCAGCCCGGCCCATCGGGGACCTCGGGACAGTCGGTTCCCCTCAGACAGCCACAGCAGACCTTCCCCCCTCTGGGAACACCAGCACAGCACCCACCCAGCGGGCCCATCCCTCTGTCCCCAGGACACGTCAATCAGTGGTGTGTCCACCACTACAGGGCACCCAGGTTAACCCACCACCCCAACAACAACAGGGACCTGGGGGCAGTGGTAGTGGGCACACGTTCCAGGGGACAGAGGGCCAGGGAAACAGGGGAACTGGGAGGGCTTCTGTGCGACAGGGGGGGGACAGGCCCAGGGAACTCACTCTCCACGAGACCCTCTCCTCCATCATGGGAGCATACCATCATTCCCAGGAGACGATGGCGACGGTACTGGCCAGGTTTCAGGAGATCCAGCTCCTGCAGGAGGAACAGTATTTGGGGTTCAGGGAGGAACTACGAACCATCAGTTCCGCCATGGGCACCATTGTAAGGGCTCTGAATCTGGTAGTCACCACATTGCGGGACACTGTGGCACCACAAAGGGCCCCTGACACAAGCATGGACCAAGAATTGCCTACCACCTCTGCCGGCGCTAGTGGACAGGAGGCCCCGCCACAGGACCAACAGGCCACCAGCACCCCACCCCCTGCAGAAGGAGAACCACCCCGCAAGCGGTCCCTGAGATCCAGGAAGAAGACAGAGTAAGATGCCAAGACCCCCGCCAGGAAAGGATACCTCCCTGATTGTCATCCCACTGTCCCACATCGTCACGCTGTCCATTCTTAAACTGCCCCCTCTCCACTTTCCACAGGCATTTGGACAATGCACCTGTGATACAAATAGTCTGGACTCTGCCATGAACATTCCTCCACCATCACCCCTCACCGATTTGCTATTCACCTACCAATATAGAGCACTGTAATAAACACAGTTATTGCACAAAACAATCAGGAGTCTGGCTGTGATTTTGAACAAATGTATTAGACATTACCGTGCCAAAATGCTTATTTACATTGTGATGCCAACATACCAATGTCACACAGCTGTAGTCCATGGGGAAACAAAGCAGATGTCACACAGTGGGTCCCACATCTATGAAATCGGAAGGGAAAGTCACAACTCAGTTATCATACACTGGGTGAAAAGGACAGACAGTAGAGAGGTAGTAGTGTTTAAGTATATGTAATATGCCGGTGTGTATTCTTACCTGTGTGTCATTGGAAATACTGCTGTATTACTGTGTTCCTGTTGTCTATGTCGTCTTCTTCGGCTTCCTCGTCTTCACTCTCCACAGGCTCCACAGCTGCTACAACACCACCATCTGGACCATCCTCCTGCAGAAAAGGCACCTGTTGTCGCAAAGCCAGGTTGTGAAGCATACAGCAGGCCACAATGATCTGGCACACCTTCTTTGGTGAGTAGAATAGGGATCCACCTGTCATATGTAGGCAGCGGAACCTGGCCTTCAGGAGGCCGAAAGTCTGCTCGATCACCCTCCTAGTTCGCCCATGGGCCTCATTGTAGCGTTCCTCTGCCCTTGTCCTGGGATTCCTCACTGGGGTCAGTAGCCATGACAGGTTGGGGTAACTAGAGTCACCAATTAGCCACACACGGTGCCTCTGGAGTTGAGCCATCACGTAAGGGATGCTGCTATTCCGCATGATGTACGCGTCATGCACTGAGCCAGGGAACTTGGCATTAACATGGGAGATGTACTGGTCTGCCAAACACACCATCTGCACATTCATCGAATGATAACTCTTCCTGTTTCTGTACACCTGTTCACTCCTGTGGGGGGGAACCAAAGCCACATGGATCCCATCAATGGCACCTATGATGTTGGGGATATGTCCAAGGGCATAGAAATCACCCTTCACTGTAGGCAAATCCCCCACCTCAGGAAAAACGATGTAGCTGGTCATGTGTTTCAGCAGGGCAGACAACACTCTGGACAACAGCTTGGAAAACATAGGCTGGGACATCCCTGATGATATGGCCACTGTTGTTTGAAATTACCCACTTGCTAGGAAATGGAGCACTGACAGCACCTGCACTAGAGGGAGGATCCCTGTGGGTTGGCGGATTGGTGACATCAGGTCTGGCTCCAGCTGGGCACACAGTTCATGAATAGTGGCTCGGTCAAGCCTGTATGTCAATATGACATGTCTTTCCTCCATTGTCGACAGGTCCACCAGCGGTCTGTACACCGGAGGATTCCTCCATCTCCTCGCATGTCCCAGCGGACGGTGCCTATGAAGGACAACAGCGAGCACAGAGTCAATCAACCCACAGGTACGTAACCACAGCTTGCACATAACATGATTCTCAGTCCATGGAATGGTTTGTATGAGTGTTGATGAAAGGCCTAGGTATGTGTGACGCAGTAAAAAGTAAGCCATGTGGGCCCCTGAAATGGCGGCTGCCTGACCTGTGAAGTGCGACAATGGGATGTGAGGTAAATGCGCTGGCGTGGCACACCGTGGCGGTAGGCGGTCGAAGACCACGGCGCAAAGCAGCATTGGTTAACATTGAACCCTATGGGTCTCAGGAGCCAATGACGATGTGCGGCGGCGGTCGCGGTACGCACCGCCACGGTACGCACCGCCGCGGGCGTGACCGCCATTTTCTATCTGCTTAATCACTCGATACCTGATCTTCGACAGGAGAGGACCTACACTGCAAGTGCTGCTGTGACCTCGGTCTGGAAGAGACAATGGCTCATGTGACTGGGGAAAGGGCCCCTGCCTTCACTGCTCAGGAGTTGGATAAACTTGTGGATGGGGTCCTCCCCAGTACGCGCTACTCTACGGTCCTCCAGACAAACAGGTAAATACACTGGGAGCATGCTTTATGGGCTATGCCTGTGTTGAGTGGGGTGGATGAAAGATGGGGGGAGGGGAGCGATTGAGGCATGCATCAAACGACGGTGAGAGCATGTGCCACATGGCAAGGGTAGGGATGGGGGGCCACTCACATTGAGGGTGCAGAAGGTGATGACTATTCTTCTCCCCCCTGTACATTTCACATAGGTCATCGCCCATCAGAAGATCGATATTTGGCGTGCCATCGCCAAGGACGTCCGGACCCTGGGGGTCCACCACAGACGGGGCACCCACTGCCGGAAGAGATGGGAGGACATCCGCCGCTGGAGCAGGAAGACGGCGGAGGCTCAGCTGGGGATGGCCTCCCAACGTGGGAGGGGTGCCAGTCGGACTTTGACCCCCCTGATGTCCCGGATCCTGGCGGTGGCCTACCCCGATTTGGATGGGCACGTGAGGACATCACAGCAGACATAAGGGGGTGAGTACACTCTCATTCTGTTGACTTTGCGCGCAGTGGAGGTGTTTGGGTGGGGGAGGAGGGCTGTGGGTATCCCTAGGCCAGGGTGATTTCTGTAGGCTAGGCCCCTCCGTAAGGCATGGCCCTGTGCCCCCGCCCCCCACCGCTGTAGGGTGCCAAGTACAGCTATTCATGGCCCTGTGTCATCTATGTGTGCAGATGTCGTCCATAGGCTTGTAGGCCATGTCCCATGGATTGAGTAGTCGACCCCAAGTGCGTGGCGTAGTGCAGGGGGCTTCTGTGTCTGTCCTGTCCACCAACGGTGTCGCCAAAGCACGAGGGAGCTGCATTCCACATGGCCATGGAGGGCCACGCAACGGACTCCGAATTCACCAGTGGGACGGAGGGCGAGGGGAGCTCCACAGCGGGGACTTGGGCAGACATCAGTGACACCGACTCGTCCTCTGAAGGGAGCTCCCTTGTGGTGGCGGCAACATCTGTGCCCCCCGCAACAATAGGTACAGCCGCCACCCACCGCACCAGCTGGGAGCTCTGGGCAGCTGTGCCGGGCCTGTTGGTGGCCTCCTGCCCACCTGGGATGGGGCTGGCGGGGCCCTCCTGGCCAGCTGGGCTGATGGCGGTGTTGTCAGGCGTGCTGCCCTTCCCAGCCTTCTCTGATCGCCTGTGGCCCTTCCCCACCTTGGGCGGTGTGCCAGCTGTCTCTACACTTCCTGCCGGAGCCATGGTAGGGGTTTTAGTCCCTGATGTTTTCACCCTCTCGCGCCGGCCACTGCCTATCTTGGGATGTTTCTCAGGGGGTGGGCTGCCCGTGCCTTGGCTTCGCACCAAACTCGCTGCCCTGGAGGGTGGGGCACTCCACAGTCCATGGCAGACTGTGATGACAGGGGCCGGTTTTGTCGTGGCTGAGGTGCTGACTGTAGTCCTATGACATGGACGGTGTGGGGGACTTGGTGGAAAGAAGTTGAGTTTAGATAGGAAAAGCTTTTTAGGAGCAGTGGGACGGGTAGGTGTAGTGGGTATGGGAGTGGAGGAAGAGGTTGTGGTTGTAGGAGTTGTAAGTCTGGTGTCTTTGGGTGCAGGTGCTTGGGCTGGAGGCTGTCGTGAGGTGGATGGCTGTTGGGCGCGTGGCTGCCTGCGTTTGTGTATCTTGGAAGAGGGGGTCACAGACACACTGGGAGAGGACACAGGGGACGTGTAAATGGCAGTGGGGGTGTTGACTGCACGTGTGCTGGGGGTTCTGGTGTGTGTGCTGCTGAGGGACGTAGTGGCTGAAGATGTTGTGCATGGAGGTGTGAGTGGAGAGGTGACAGGGAGGGAGGAGGGAGACGAGGAGGAGGGGGACACAGTGGAGGCAGTGGGTGTTGGTATGTCTGTATGTGGATGTTGCTTGTGTGAATGCCTGTGTGATGTGTGGTGCTTATGTCTGGCTGAGCTTCCCTTGGGTGTTGAGGTGTGTGCAGGCTGGTCTGATGGTGTGTCTGGGATAGGCAGAGGTACAGGTGATAGGGTATGGGTGGAGGAAGTTGGAGGGGGGAGGCTAGAGACAGGGACAATGGCTGCCATCAGTGCTGAGGCCAGAGTCTGGAACGATCGCTGAAGGGCAGCCTGACCAGAATCAATGCCCTCCGGGTATGCATTACTCTGGTGCACCTCCCTTTCTACACCCTGGATGGCATTCAAAATGGTAGACTGCCCAACAGTGAGTGTCCTCAGGAGGTCAATGACCTCCTCACTGAGGGCAGCAGGGGTGACTGGGGCAGGGCCTGAGGTGCCTGGGGCAAAGGAGATGCCCACCTTCCTGGGTGAGCGGGCACGGGCCAAATGCTGAGGGGCTGCTGGGAGGGCGGTGCTGGTGCGGTGGGTGGCGGCTGTACCTATTGTTGCGGGGGGGCACAGATGTTGCCGCCACCACAAGGGAGCTCCCTTCAGAGGACGAGTCGGTGTCACTGATGTCTGCCCAAGTCCCCGCTGTGGAGCTCCCCTCGCCCTCCGTCCCACTGGTGAATTCGGAGTCCGTTGCGTGGCCCTCCATGGCCATGTGGAATGCAGCTCCCTCGTGCTCCGATGCCACGTCTCCTCCGCCTGATGATGCTAATGCACACATGAACAGGAAGACCACAAAAAAGGGGGGGGAGAATAAAGACATGTTGAGTGCATGCATTGGCGACACCGTTAGCGGACAGGACAGACACAGAAGCCCCCTGCACTACGCCGCGCACTTGGGGTCGACTACTCAATCCGTGGGACATGGCCTACAAGCCTATGGACGACATCTGCACACATAGATGACACAGGGCCATGAATAGCTGTATTTGGCAACCTACAGAGGGGGTGGCGGGGGCACAGGGCAATTCCTTACGGAGGGGCCTAGCCTAGAGAAATCGCCCTGGCCTAGGGATACCCACAGCCCTCCTCCCCCACCCAGACACCTCCACTGCACGCAAAGTCAACAGAATGAGAGTGTACTCACCCCCTTGTGTCTGCTGTGATGTCCTCACGCGCCCATCCAAATCGGGGTAGGCCACCACCAGGATCCGGGACCTCAGGGGGGTCAAAGTCCGACTGGCACCCCTCCCACGTTGGGAGGCCATCCCCAGCTGAGCCTCCGCCGTCTTCCTGCTCCAGCGGCGGATGTCCTCCCATCTCTTCCGGCAGTTGGTGCCCAGTCTGTGATGGACCCCCTGGGTCCAGACGTCCTTGGCGATGGCACGCCAAATATCGATCTTCTGGTGGGCGCTGACCTATGTGAAATGTACAGGGGGAGAAGAATAGTCATCACCTTCTGCACCCTCAATGTGAGTGGCCCCCCATCCCTACCCTTGCCATGTGGCACATGTTCTCACCATCGTTTGATGCATGCCTCAATCGCTCCCCTCCCCCCCATCTTTCATCCACCCCACTCAACACAGGCATAGCCCATAAAGCATGCTCCCAGAGTATTTACCTGTTTGTCTGGAGGACCGTAGAGTAGCGCGTACTGGGGGAGGACCCCATCCACAAGTTTATCCAACTCCTGAGCAGTGAAGGCAGGGGCCCTTTCCTCAGTCGCATGAGCCATTGTCTCTTCCAGACCGAGGTCACAGCAGCACTTGCAGTGTAGGTCCTCTCCTGTCGAAGATCAGGTATCGAGTGATTAAGCAGATAGAAAATGGCGGTCATGCCCGCGGCGGTGCGTACCGTGGCGGTGCATACCGCGACCGCCGGTGCACATCATCATTGGCTCCTGAGACCCATAGGGTTCAATGTTAACCAATGCTGCTTTGCGCCGCGGTCTTCGACCGCCTACCGCCACGGTGTGCCACTCCAGCGCATTTACCTCACATCCCATTGTCGCACTTCACAGGTCAGGCAGCCGCCATTTCAGGGGCCCACATGGCTTACTTTTTACTGCGTCACACATACCTAGGCCTTGCATCAACATTCATACAAACCATTCCATGGATTGAGAATCGTGTTATGTGCAAGCTGTGGTTACGTACCTGTGGGTGGATTGACTCTGTGCTCGCTGTTGTCCTTCATAGGCACCGTCCGCTGGGACATGCGAGGAGATGGAGGAATCCTCCGGTGTACAGACCGCTGGTGGACCTGTCGACAATGGAGGAAAGACATGTCACACTGACATACAGGCTTGACCCAGCCACTATTCATGAACTGTGTGCCCAGCTGGAGCCAGACCTGATGTCACCAATCCGCCAACCCACAGGGATCCCCCTCTAGTGCAGGTGCTGTCAGTGCTCCATTTCCTAGCAAGTGGGTCATTTCAAACAACAGTGGCCATATCATCAGGGATGTCCCAGCCTATGTTTTCCAAACTGGTGTCCAGAGTGTTGTCTGCCCTGCTGAAACACATGTCCAGCTACATCGTTTTTCCTGAGGTGGGGGATTTGCCTACAGTGAAGGGTGATTTCTATGCCCTTGGACATATCCCCAACATCATAGGTGCCATTGATGGGACCCATGTGGCTTTGGTTTCCCCCCACAGGATCGAACAGGTGTACAAAAACAGGAAGAGTTATCATTCGATGAATGTGCAGATGGTGTGTTTGGCAGACCAGTACATCTCCCATGTTAATGCCAAGTTCCCTGGCTCAGTGCATGACGCGTACATCATGCGGAATAGCAGCATCCCTTACGTGATGGCTCAACTCCAGAGGCACCGTGTGTGGCTAATTGGTGACTCTGGTTACCCCAACCTGTCATGGCTACTGACCCCAGTGAGGAATCTCAGGACAAGGGCAGAGGAACGCTACAATGAGGCCCATGGGCGAACTAGGAGGGTGATCGAGCGGACCTTCGGCCTCCTGAAGGCCAGATTCCGCTGCCTACATATGACAGGTGGATCCCTATTCTACTCACCAAAGAAGGTGTGCCAGATCATCGTGGCCTGCTGTATGCTTCACAACCTGGCTTTGCGACGACAGGTGCCTTTTCTGCAGGAGGATGGTCTAGATGGTGGTGTTGTAGCAGCTGTGGAGCCTGTGGAGAGTGAAGACGAGGAAGCCGTAGAAGACGACATAGACAACAGGAACACAGTAATACAGCAGTATTTCCAATGACACACAGGTAAGAATACACACCGGCATATTACATATACTTAAACACTACTACCTCTCTACTGTCTGTCCTTTTCACCCAGTGTATGGTAACTGAGTTGTGACTTTCCCTTCCGATTTCATAGATGTGGGCCCCACTGTGTGACATCTGCTTTGTTTCCCCATGGACTACAGCTGTGTGACATTGGTATGTTGGCATCACAATGTATATAAGCATTTTGGCACGGTAATGTCTAATACATTTGTTCAAAATCACAGCCAGACTCCTGATTGTTTTGTGCAATAACTGTGTTTATTGCAGTGCTCTATATTGGTGGGTGGATTGCAAATCGGTGAGGGGTGATGGTGGAGGAATGTCCATGGCAGAGTCCAGACTATTTGTATCACAGGTGCATTGTCCAAATGCCTGTGGAAAGTGGAGCAGGGGCAGTTTAAGAATGGACAGGGTGACGATGTGGGACAGTGGGATGACAATCAGGGAGGTATCCTTTCCTGGCGGGGGTCTTGGCATCTTACTCTGTCTTCTTCCTGGATCTCAGGGACCGCTTGCGGGGTGGTTCTCCTTCTGCAGGGGGTGGGGTGCTGGTGGCCTGTTGGTCCTGTGGCGGGGCCTCCTGTCCACTAGCGCCGGCAGAGGTGGTAGGCAATTCTTGGTCCATGCTTGTGTCAGGGGCCCTTTGTGGTGCCACAGTGTCCCGCAATGTGGTGACTACCAGATTCAGAGCCCTTACAATGGTGCCCATGGCGGAACTGATGGTTCGTAGTTCCTCCCTGAACCCCAAATACTGTTCCTCCTGCAGGAGCTGGATCTCCTGAAACCTGGCCAGTACCGTCGCCATCGTCTCCTGGGAATGATGGTAGGCTCCCATGTTGGAGGAGAGAGCCTCGTGGAGAGTGGGTTCCCTGGGCCTGTCCCACCCCTGTCGCACAGCAGCCCTCCCAGTTCCCCTGTTTCCCTGGCCCTCTGCCCCCTGGACCGTGTGCCCACTACCACTGCCCCCAGGTCCTTGTTGTTGTTGGGGTGGTGGGTTAACCTGGGTGCCCTGTAGTGGTGGACACACCACTGATTGACGTGTCCTGGGGACAGAGGGATGGGCCCGCTGGGTGGGTGCTGTGCTGGTGTTCCCAGAGGGGGGAAGGTCTGCTGTGGCCTGTGGCTGTCTGAGGGGAACCGACTGTCCCGAAGTCCCCGATGGGCCGGGCTGGTCATCTAGATCCTGGTTGACAGAGGTGCTGTCATCACTGTGGGCCTCTTCTAGGGGTGGAGTGGACATTTGTGGACCCTCCTGAGCAGTGACGTGTGCGTTCGGGTCCTGCAGGGGTATAAAACCATGATTATTGTATCTGTGTGTGCCATAGTGTGCAATGGGTGGGGGCCCGTGTACCCCAGTGCTTGCATTCCTCTGTGGGGGCTTTTGTGACGGTGGTTTGGGGGGGGATGGGTATGTGCAGTGGGCATGCTTTGGTGATGGGTGTCCATGCTTTGTGGTCGCATGCAGGGCTTGGGGTTGGGATGGGTGGGTTGTGATGGTGAGATATTTGCAAGGAGTAGGTGTGATGGGGGTGAGGGTGAGGGTGGGGGTATGAGTTGGCATGCTGGTGGGGTGGGGGGGATAAAGTAGTGAAGATGAGACTTACCAGAGTCCATTCCTCCAGATACTCCTGCGAGGCCCTCAGGATGCAGGATCGCCAAAACCTGCTCCTCCCATGTTGTAAATACTGGGGGAGGAGGTGGTGGTCCGCCGCCAGTCCGCTGAACCGCGATGTTGTACCTGGATACCGTTGAACGCACCTTCCCCCGTGTGTCGTTCCACCGCTTCCTGATGTCATCCCTATTTCTTGGGTGCTGTCCCACCGCGTTGACCCTGTCGACTATTCTGCTCCATAGCTCCATCTTCCTGGCAATGGAGGTGTGCTGCACCTGTGTTCCGAAGAGCTGTGGCTCTACCCGAACGATTTCCTCCACCATGACCCTGAGTTCATCCTCAGAAAACCTGGGGTGTTTTTGCGGTGCCATGGGGTGGTGTGGGTGATGTGTGGGGTGGATTGTGTGGTGCTAAGTGTGGTGATGTGTATTGGTGTGTTGTGTGAAGTGCGTGGTAATATTGCTGGGTGATGGTAATATGCGCGTCTGGGTGCTCGGATCTCTATTTCTCTGTGCGTGGTCCCGATTCTCTAGGAGTGGAGGTTTGTGGGTGATGTGGGTGTGTGTTTTATATTTAATTGGGTGTGTGGGAGTGGTGTGTGTATGTGTATCAGGTGTGTGTATTTCGAATTGTCCAATGTGGCTGTGTTTTGTAAAAGTGTGTGTATTTTGAGCGCAGCGGTGTGTACCGCCAATAGAATACCGCGGTTGAAAGACCGCCGTGTGGATTCGTGTGTCGTGATAGTGTGGGCGTATTTCTGTTGGCGTGACGGTGTCGGTTTGGTTATCGCCAGTTTCTCGCTGGCCTTTGGTGTGGCGGACTTTTGTGGATGTCTGTATTTTGGCGGTTTGCGTGTTGTGGGTCAGAATGACCGTGGCGGTTTACCGCGGCCGCGGCGGTATGTTGGCGGTCTTCTGACCGCTGTATCTGCCTTTTAACGCCAAGGTTGGAATGACCCCCAAAGTGTCTTAAGTCCTTTTAAAGCAACCAAAGTCTCTTTCAAGCACAAAGTACCTTGTTCACATGAAAAATATCTGCAAAGAACCTCAGAGGAGAATAGTAGAAACAAAGAGGTGTGCGTCGATTTCTCGGGCTGCACATGGCGATGAGTCATCCGGTTTGAGGCCTGAATTTTGCCTCAGACCTGACTTGCACCGTTTTTTGACGCACAACCCCCATTTTCCCATACGCCGGCTCTGCCTGGTGTGAGTCTTTTTTTTTTACGCACACCAGTCCGCAGTGCCGGCTAACGTCATTCCATTAATAAGGCGCCTGCATGCCGCGTTGGAATGGCGTTAACCGGCGCTAAAAATTTTGACGCACAACTGCGTTGGCGCAGTTTTGCATCAAAAAGTATAAATATGGGCCAAGGAGTCCTTCTTGAAGAGATGAAGGGGGTGATTCTAACCCTGGCGGTCGGTGTTAAAGCGGCGGCCAACCCGCCAACAGTCTAGCGGTAAAAAATATGGGATTCTGAGCCTGGCGGGAACCGCCAACACAGACAGCCACCTTAACACTCCGACCGCCACGGCGGTACAAACAAACAGCGCGGCGGTCACCGCCAACAGACAGGCGGCAGACAATGTACCGCCCACACTATTCCAACTCACCAATCCGCCACCTTTTCCGGGGCGGGAGCACCGCCGATAAAAACACGGCGGAAACACACTACGGACGGGAAAACGCTCACCACTACGCACTCCAGGACGAAGAAGGACAGCATGGAACCCGAATTAAACATCCTACCTGCTCTCGTCTACCTTCTCATCAACCACGAGTACGAAGTCCGGCGCAGACGACAACGGTGAGTACTGCACCTACGACACACGGGAGGGGGGAGGACGAAAGGTTACGGGCACACACATATGCGACCCCCCCCCCCCCCAACTATGTACTCACCAATGCAGCGCACCAAGTCACAGTGACACCACCCAAACACCCCTGAAAAATGCTAGGACATAATCATATTTTGAATAAATATTTATGTACCAAAAAGCTCCAGAAAATTTGCGTACAACCATGAAAGATATCCACAACAAAACTAATGACACACACATCAGTGTATAACTGAAGTACCAAGTCCTGCACAACCTACGATTTCAGCATGTCAGTGGGCCAAAGTCTTGAGAAACAAGGGCAAAGCCCACACAGGAGACCTGAGTCCTTTGGAGAGAACACTGCAGGGGCATCAGATGTAAAAACTACAGGCACCTCAGGGGGAAGGGAAGGGGGGGGCACCACAGCCACATGAGTCCACGACGCCAGATCCACGAGGAGCCACCATGCCCACGGGACCATCCTGGGGAGTGCACAGCCACAGTCTCTCAATGTCTCTACAGTGGGTGGGCTGCCCACTGGACCATCCTGGGGAGTGCAAAGCCACAGTCTCTCAATGTCTCTACAGTGGGTGGGCTGCCCACTGGACCATCCTGGGGAGTGCAAAGCCACAGTCTCTCAAGTCTCTGCAGTGGGTGGATTGCCCACTGGACCATCCTGGGGAGTGCAAAGCCACAGTCTCTCAATGTCTCTACAGTGGGTGGGCTGCCCACTGGACCATCCTGGGGAGTGCAAAGCCACAGTCTCTCAATGTCTCTACAGTGGGTGGGCTGCCCACTGGACCATCCTGGGGAGTGCAAAGCCACAGTCTCTCAAGTCTCTGCAGTGGGTGGATTGCCCACTGGACCATCCTGGGGAGTGCAAAGCCACAGTCTCTCAATGTCTCTACAGTGGGTGGGCTGCCCACTGGACCATCCTGGGGAGTGCAAAGCCACAGTCTCTCAAGTCTCTGCAGTGGGTGGATTGCCCACTGGACCATCCTGGGGAGTGCAAAGCCACAGTCTCTCAATGTCTCTACAGTGGGTGGGCTGCCCACTGGACCATCCTGGGGTGTGCAAAGCCACAGTCTCTCAATGTCTCTACAGTGGGTGGGCTGCCCACTGGACCATCCTGGGGAGTGCAAAGCCACAGTCTCTCAATGTCTCTACAGTGGGTGGGCTGCCCACTGGACCATCCTGGGGAGTGCAAAGCCACAGTCCATCAGGTGGATGACAGTCTCCACTGGTCAAGGAGGAGGCATGGTGGGCACAGTGAACCATAAACGGTGCTTGCGACGGCGGTGCCCAGCGGAGCGGTGCTTGAGAGGAAGGGCCCAGCGGAGCGGTGCTTGAGAAGAAGGGCCCAGCGGAGCGGTGCTTGAGACGGCGGGGCCCAGCGGAGCGGTGCTTGAGAGGAAGGGCCCAGCGGAGCGGTGCTTGAGAAGAAGGGCCCAGCGGAGCGGTGCTTGAGACGGCGGTGCCCAGCGGAGCGGTGCTTGAGACGGCGGGGCCCAGCGGAGCGGTGCTTGAGAGGAAGGGCCCAGCGGAGCGGTGCTTGAGAAGAAGGGCCCAGCGGAGCGGTGCTTGAGACGGCGGTGCCCAGCGGAGCGGTGCTTGAGACGGCGGGGCCCAGCGGAGCAGTGCTTGAGAGGAAGGGCCCAGCGGAGCGGTGCTTGAGAAGAAGGGCCCAGCGGAGCGGTGCTTGAGAGGAAGGGCCCAGCGGAGCGGTGCTTGAGACGGCGGGGCCCAGCAGAGCGGTGCTTGAGAGGAAGGGCCCAGCGGAGCGGTGCTTGAGAAGAAGGGCCCAGCGGAGCGGTGCTTGAGAAGAAGGGCCCAGCGGAGCGGTGCTTGAGACGGCGGGGCCCAGCGGAGCGGTGCTTGAGAGGAAGGGCCCAGCGGAGCGGTGCTTGAGAAGAAGGGCCCAGCGGAGCGGTGCTTGAGAACAAGGGCCCAGCTGAGCGGTGCTTGAGATGGCGGGGCCCAGCGGAGCGGTGCTTGAGAGGAAGGGCCCAGCGGAGCGGTGCTTGAGACGGCGGGGCCCAGCGGAGCGGTGCTTGAGAGGAAGGGCCCAGCGGAGCGGTGCTTGAGAAGAAGGGCCCAGCGGAGCGGTGCTTGAGAAGAAGGGCCCAGCGGAGCGGTGCTTGAGAGGGCGGGGCCCAGCGGAGCGGTGCTTGAGACGGCGGTGCCCAGCGGAGCGGTGCTTGAGATGGCGGGGCCCTGTTCAGCGGTGCTCTTCTGCACCGCGGGCCCTGTTCAGCGGTGCTCTTCTCCACGGCGGGGCCCTGTTCAGCGGTGCTCTTCTGCACCACGGGCCCTGTTCAGCGGTGCTCTTCTGCACCGCGGGCCCTGTTCAGCGGTGCTCTTCTCCACGGCGGGCCCTGTTCAGCGATGCCTATCTCCACGGCGGGGCCCTGTTCAGCGGTGCTCTTCTGCACCGCGGGCCCTGTTCAGCGGTGCTCTTCTCCACGGCGGGCCCTGTTCAGCGGTGCCTATCTCCACGGCGGGGCCCTGTTCAGCGGTGCTCTTCTGCACCGCGGGCCCTGTTCAGCGGTGCTCTTCTCCACGGCGGGCCCTGTTCAGCGGTGCCTATCTCCACGGCGGGGCCCTGTTCAGCGGTGCTCTTCTGCACCGCGGGCCCTGTTCAGCGGTGCTCTTCTCCACGGCGGGGCCCTGTTCAGCGGTGCTCTTCTGCACCGCGGGCCCTGTTCAGCGGTGCCTATCTCCACGGCGGGGCCCTGTTCAGCGGTGCTCTTCTGCACTGCGGGCCCTGTTCAGCGGTGCTCTTCTCCACGGCGGGGCCCTGTTCAGCGGTGCTCTTCTGCACCGCGGGCCCTGTTCAGCGGTGCTCTTCTCCACGGCGGGGCCCTGTTCAGCGGTGCTCTTCTGCACCGCGGGCCCTGTTCAGCGGTGCTCTTCTCCACGGCGGGCCCTGTTCAGCGGTGCCTATCTCCACGGCGGGGCCCTGTTCAGCGGCGCTCTTCTGCACCGCGGGCCCTGTTCAGCGGTGCTCTTCTCCACGGCGGGCCCTGTTCAGCGGTGCCTATCTCCACGGCTGGGCCCTGTTCAGCGGTGCTCTTCTGCACCGCGGGCCCTGTTCAGCGGTGCTCTTCTCCACGGCGGGCCCTGTTCAGCGGTGCCTATCTCCACGGCGGGGCCCTGTTCAGCGGTGCTCTTCTGCACCGCGGGCCCTGTTCAGCGGTGCTCTTCTCCACGGCGGGGCCCTGTTCAGCGGTGCTCTTCTGCACCGCGGGCCCTGTTCAGCGGTGCCTATCTTCACGGCGGGGCCCTGTTCAGCGGTGCTCTTCTGCACCGCGGGCCCTGTTCAGCGGTGCTCTTCTCCACGGCGGGGCCCTGTTCAGCGGTGCTCTTCTGCACCGCGGGCCCTGTTCAGCGGTGCTCTTCTCCACGGCGGGGCCCTGTTCAGCGGTGCTCTTCTGCACCGCGGGCCCTGTTCAGCGGTGCTCTTCTCCACGGCGGGCCCTGTTCAGCGGTGCCTATCTCCACGGCGGGGCCCTGTTCAGCGGTGCTCTTCTGCACCGCGGGCCCTGTTCAGCGGTGCTCATCCAGCAGGTCAAGGGAGCCAGACCTGGCCTCGACTCCCTGCTCAGTCGCCCTCGGACCGTGACGTATCTGGACCCTTCGGGGACGGACTCCTGGCCTCCTTAGTGTCCTCCTTCCCAACTGGGATGTGGCATGTGGGGTCCACCTTCTCCGCGCTCCTGCTGCCCTTCCGCTCCTTTGATGGGGCTCTCGGGCCCTTGCCTCCCCCAGATGGTGTGGGTGGTGAAGTGGCCGCACATTGCTCCTTGGGGGCAGCCCTGTCGTTCCTCGCACGGCGGTCCTTGTTTTTGCGGGTCCTCTTGCCGGGGGGGGGGCTGGACGTGTCCTTGCTGCTGATCGATGTGTCACTGCTGGCAAAGGGTGGGCTCCAGAACCCAGGCACAACAGTGACACCCGAAGCTGGGCTGGTGGTGGCTGCGGTGCTCTTGGGACTCTTTGAAGATGGATGGGGGAGGTCATCGGGGGGAAAGAGGTTAAGGTTAGCCAGGAAAAGTTTTTTTGGGCCAAGGTAAAGGGTAGGAGAAGTGGAGATGGAAGTGGAGGTAGAGGATGTGGTTGTAGGAGAGTCAGGTGTGCTGTCATTGGGTGAAGGTGCTGGTGCTGTAGGCTGTCGTGAGGTGGATGGCTGTTGGGTGGGTGGCTGCCTGCGTTTGTGTGTCTTGGAAGAGGGGGTGACAGACACAGTGGGAGAGGACACAGGGGACGTGTACATGGCAGTGGGGGTGGTGACTGCACGAGTGTGGACTGTACTGGAGGGTGAGGTGGTGATGGAAGCACTGGCTGATGTTGGGGTGCATGCAGGTGTGAGTGTAGACGTCACAGGGAGGGAGGAGGGAGACGAGGAGGAGGGGGACACAGGGGTGGCAGTGGCTGTTGGCATGTCTGCATCTGGGTGTTGCTCGGGTGAGTGTTTGCGGGATCTGTGGTGCTTGTGTTTGGATGAGCTGCTCTTGGGTGTTGAGGTGTGTGCAGGCTGGTCTGATGGTGTGGATGGGATAGGCTGAGGAACAGGAGACAGAGACAGGCTGGAGGCAGTCAGAAGAGGGAGGCTGGAAACAGGGACAATGGCTGCCGTCAGTGCTGAGGCCAGAGCAGTGAACGCTCGTTGATGGGCAGCCTGACCCGAATGAATGCCCTCCAGGTACGCATTGCTCTGTTGCACCTCCCTTTGCACACCCTGGATGGCATTCAAAAGGGTCGTCTGCCCAACAATGAGCGTCCTTACCAGGTCAATGAGCTCCGCACTGAGGGCAGCAGGGGCAACAGGGGCAGGGGCTGAGGTGCCTGGGGCGAAGGAGACACGCGCCTTCCTGGGCGAACCGGCAAGGAGCGAAGACTGAGGGGCTGCTGGGAGGGCGGGGCTGGTGCGCTGGGTGGCGGCTGTACCTGTAGAGGCGGGGGGCACGGATGTTGCCGCCACCCCTAGGGAGCTCCCATCCGAGGACGTGTCGCTTTCGCTGCTCTCACCAGCGGTCCCCGTCGTGGTGCTCCCCTCGCCCTCCGGATCACTGGTGCCCTCGGTGTCTGTTCCTGGGCCCACCGGGGCCTTGTGTCCTGCAGCTCCCTCGTGCTCCGATGCCATATCTCCTCAGCCTGATGATGCTAATGCACACATGCACAAGAAGATGAAGAGAAAGGGTGGGGGGAGAAAAAAGAAGACCAGGTTGAGTGCATGCAATGTCAACACCGTTGGCGGAGAGGACAGACACAGGTGCCTAATGCACTAAGCCGCGCATTCGGGGTACACTACTCAGTACTACTGACTAAGACAACAGGCCAAGAGACGTCAAACGCGCACATGGGAGATGCTGGACCTTCAATGGCTGTACTTGTCACCCTACCGAGGTGGGGGCCGGGGGCACAGGGCCATGCCTAAGGGAGAGGACTACACTACAGAAAGCGCCCTGGCCTAATGTCACCCACAGCCCTCCTCCCCCACCCAGACGCCTCCACTGCGCAGAAAGATAGGAGAATGTGCTGATACTCACCCCCTTGTGTCTGCTGTGATGTCTTAAAGCGCCCATCCAATTCAGGGTAGGCCACCGCCAGGATCCGGGACATCAGGGGTGTCATGGTGCGACTGGCACCCCTCCTAGGTTGGAAGGCCATCCCCAGCAGTGTTTCTGCGGTCTTCTTTGTTCCGCGGCGGATGTCCTCCCACCTCTTGCGGCAGTGGGTGCCCCGTCTGTTGTGGACCCCCAAGGTCCGGACTTCCTTGACGATGGCACGCCAAATGTCGATCTTCTGATGGGCGCTGACCTATTAGACATGTACAGGGTGGAAAGGAGGAAATCATCAATGACCTGCATGTTAGATGTAATTGGCCCCCCCCCACCCACTTTGCCATATGGCACATGCTCTCATCTGTCGGGCGTTGCACTCCTCATTCGCCCCCCACCCCACCAACTTACATCCACCCCAATCCACACAGGCATAGCCCATTCCATGTGCACCCGGTGTACTCACTTGTTGGTCTGGAGGACCGTAGAGTAGCGCATACTGGGGGAGGACCCCATCCACGAGTTTCTCCAACTCTTCAGACGTGAAGGCAGGGGCCCTTTCCCCAGTCGCAGCAGCCATTGTATCTTCCAGACCGAGGTCACAGCAGCACTTGCAGTATAGGTCCTCTCCTGTGGATGATCAGGTCTCGAGTGATTAAGCAGATAGAAAATGGCGGTCACGTCCGCGGGCGGTGCATACCGCGGCGGTGCGTACCGCGACCGCCGGCGCACTTCGTTATTGGCTCCTGAAACCCATAGGCTTCAATGTTAACCAATGCGGCTTTGCGCCGCGGTCTGCGACCGCCTACCGCCACGGTGTGCCCCGCCAGCGCATTGACCTCACATCCCATTGTCCCACTTCACAGGTCAGGCAGCCGCCATTTCAAGGGCCCACATGGCTTAATTTTGACTGCGACACACAGGCC
Organism: Pleurodeles waltl; assembly: GCF_031143425.1. NCBI lineage: Eukaryota > Metazoa > Chordata > Amphibia > Caudata > Salamandridae > Pleurodeles > Pleurodeles waltl. The sequence continues at coordinate 235,276,385 of NC_090443.1, read as the reverse complement.
TAGGCCTTGCATTGCCACACATACACGCCTTTCAACCCATTGCCATTCTTTAACTGTGCAAGCTGTCTGTACGTACCTGTGGTTTGGCTGACTCTGTGCTCCATGTTGTCCTTCCTAGGCACCGTCCGCTGGGACTTGCGATGAGAAGGAGGAATCCTCGCGTGTACCGACCGCTGGTGGACCTGTCGACAATGGAAGAACGCCATATAATACTTCGATACAGACTTGACCGTGCCACTATCCATGAACTGTGTGCCCAGCTGGAGCCAGCCCTGATGTCCCCCATCCGCCAACCCACAGGGATTCCCCCTCTGGTGCAGGTTTTGTCAGTCCTCCATTTTTTGGCCAGTGGGTCATTCCAGACGACAGTGGCCATGTCATCTGGAATGTCTCAGCCTATGTTTTCTAAGATTTTGAGCAGAGTGTTGTCTGCCCTGATGAAACTCATGCGGAGCTACATAATTTTCCCCGAGGAGGGTGACTTGCCTACAGTGAAGGGTGATTTCTATGCCCTTGGACATATCCCCAACATCATTGGTGCCATTGATGGGACCCATGTGGCTTTGGTACCCCCAAAAGACGATGAGCAGGTGTACCGAAACAGAAAAAATTATCATTCGATGAATTTCCAGGTGGTCTGTTTGGCTGACCAGTACATCTCCCATGTAAATGGCAAGTTCCCAGGGTCAGTGCATGACGCGTATGTGATGCGAAATAGCAGCATCCCCTATGTGATGGAGCAGCTACAGAGACAACGTGTGTGGCTAATAGGTGACTCTGGTTACCCCAACCTGCCGTGGCTACTGACCCCAGTAAGGAATCCCCGGACAAGGGCAGAGGAACGCTACAATGAGGCCCATGGGCATACTAGGAGGGTGATTGAGCGAACCTTTGGACTCCTGAAGGCCAGGTTTAGGTGCCTGCATATGACTGGTGGATCCCTAATGTACTCACCAAAGAAGGTGTGCCATATCATCGTGGCCTGCTGTATGCTTCACAACCTGGCTTTGCGACGCCAGGTGCCTTTCCTGCAGGAGGATGGTCCAGATGGTGGTGTTGTAGAAGCCGTGGAGCCTGTGGAGAGTGAAGAGGAGGAAGACTCAGAGGACGACACAGACAATAGGGATAGAGTGATACAACAGTATTTCCAGTGACACCCAGGTAAGACTCACCCACGCCATTTCCCAATTGCTTCTAGCCTCCTGCATCTGTACTTTCTGTAGTTCCCCACAGATGTTTTTCAGTAATTTTTGCCTTTCCCTTCCCTTCTCAGTGCTGTCTGACTCAGTACCTGACTTCTGCTTGGTTCGCCCATGAAATACAGCGTATTGACATTGGTATGTTGTCATGACTAATTGACAGAACAGAAATGGAACAGTAATATGTAATACATTTGTTAATAAGACAGCATGACTCAAAACAGATTAGTGTTCAAAATGTGATTTATTTACAGTGCTAGATATCGGTACATGTGATTCTAAGGGTGATGGGTGGGGGTGGAGGAATATCCATGGCAGAGTCCAGTTCTCAGTCTCACAGGTGCATTGTTCTTTTGCCTGTGGAAGGATGGAGCATAGGCAGTTCATGGTTGGACAGGGTGGCAATGTGGGACAGTGGGAAGAGTTCAGGGGGTATGTCCTGCTGGCGGGGGTCTTGACATCCTACTCTGTCTTTTTCTTTGGTCTCAGGCTCCTCTTACGGGGTGGTTGTTCTTCAGCAGGAGGTGGGGTTCTGGGGGGCTGTCGAGGTGTTGGGACCTCCTGTCCACTAGCGCCGGCGGAGGTGGTAGGCTGTTCCTGGTCCGGCCTAGTGACAGGGGCCCTGTGTGGTGCACCATGGTCCCGCAACGCGTCCTCTATCCTGTGGAGGGCCAGGACGATGGTCCCCATTGCGGTCCCGATGATTCTCAGCTCCTCCCTGAACCCCATGTAGCGTTCTTCCTGCTGTGCCTGGATCTCAGTGAACCTGGCCAGTACCGTCGCCATCGTTTCTTGGGAGTGGTGGTATGCCCCCATGATGGTGGTGAGGGCCTCTTGGAGAGTGGGTTCCCTGGGCCTCTCCTCCCCCCCCTGTCGCACAGCAGCCCTCCGAGCTGCCCGGTTTCCTCCGGCCTCTGTCCCCTGGCCGGTGTGCCCGCTCCCACTGCCCCCAGGTCCCTGTTGTTGTTGGGGTGTTGGGTTAGCCTGGGTGCCCTGTAGTGGCGGACACACCGCTGATTGAGCTGTCCTAGAGACAGAGGCATGGGCCCGCTGGGTGGGAGCTGTGCTGGTGTCGGCAGAGGGGGTCGGGTCTGGTGTGGCCTGTGGCTGCCTGAGGGGAACCGACTGCCCAGAGGTCCCCGATGGTCCGGGCTGGTCATCAGGTTCACTGTCGACAGAGCTGCTATCCTCAGTGTGGGCCTGTTCCGGTGGTGGGATGGACACTTCTGGACCCTCCTGGCTGGTGTGTTGTCGTTCGGGTCCTGCATGGGGTAAGAGAGTTTGGTTATTGTTTCTGTGTGTGCAATAGCGTGCGTGTTATGGGTGCCCTTGTTCCCCAGTGCAGGCATTCCCTTGAGGGAGGTGTTGTGAGGGTATTTAGTGGGGGGGAGGGGTTAGTGCAGTGGTCATGCATAGGTGATGGGTGCCCATGATTTGTGTTGGCATGCAGGAGTTGGTGTTGGGATGGGTGGGTTGTGCTGGTGAGACATTGTCAGGGAGGATATGTGCTGGGGGGTTGGGGTGAGGGTGGGGGTGTGGGTTGGCATGCTGGTGGGGTGGGGGGGATATAGTAGTTGAGATGGGACTTACCAGAGTCCATTCCTCCGGCTACTCCAGCGAGGCCCTGAGGATGCAGGATGGTCAAGACCTCTTGCTCCCACGATGTAAATTCGGGAGGGGTGGGTGGGGGTCCGCCGCCAGTCTTCTGGACCGCGATGTTGTGCCTGGAGACCATCGATCGGACCTTCCCCCGTAGGTCGTTCCATCTTTTGCGTATGTCCTCCCTATTCCTGGGATGCTGTCCCACCGCGTTGACCCTGTCCACGATCCGCTGCCATAGCTCCGCCTTCCTGGCTATACTGGTGTGCTGCACCTGCGAGCCGAAGAGCTGGGGTTCCACTCTTAGGATTTCCTCCACCATGACCCGGAGTTCTTGGTCCGAAAAGCGTGGGTACCTTTGGGGTGCCATGGGGTGGTGTGGGTGAGGTGTGGGGTGGTGTATGTGATGAGGAGTGTGTTGGTGAGTGGTGCTTTGTGCTACTATGTGGTGTGTGTGATGGTGTGGTGTGCCTCAGTGTGTCTTGCTATGGATTGTCTGCTGTGTCTCTCTCTCCTTCTCTCAGTAATTCTGGTCGCAGGGGTTTGTGGGTGATGTGGGTGTGTGTTTTATAGTTGGTTGATTGTGTGTGAGTGGTGTGTGTATGTGTATCAGGTGTGTGTATTTCAAATTGTCCAATGTGGCTGTGTTTTGGTGAAGTGTGTGTATTCTGACCGCGGCGGTGTGTACCGCCAATGGAATACCGCGTTTGAATGACCGCCGTGTGGATTCGCGGGTCGTAATGGCATGGGCGTATTTCTGTTGGCGTGACGGTGGAGGTTTGGTCATCTCCAGTTTATCGCTGCCCGCCGATGTGGCGGGCTGCAGTGGAGGACGGATTTTTGGAGGTTTGGCCGTTGTGGGTCAGAATGACCGTGGCGGTTGACCGCGGCCGCGGCGGTGTTATGGCGGTCTTATGACCGGCGGTAAGGGCATTTTACCGCCGAGGTCAGAATCACCCCCGAAGTCTTTTTTGGTCCTGAGACTTCAGGGAACAGGAGGCAAACTCTATCCAAGCCCTTGGAGAGCACTTCTTCACCTCAGCCACAGAGCAGCAAGGCAGCAGGGCAACAGCAAGGCAGCAGTCCTTCACAGAAAGCAGTCAGGTGAGTCCTTTGGGCAGCCAGGCAGTTCTTCTTGGCAGGATGCAGGTTCTGGTTGCAAGTTTCTTCTCCAGGATGTGTTGGTAGGGGCAGAGGCCAGGTTTAAATGCCCAAATGTGCTTTTGAAGTGGGGGAGACTTCAAAGAGTGGCTTAGATGTGCACCAGGTCCCCTTTCAGTTCAATCCTGTCTGCCAGGGTCCCAGTAGGGGATGTGGCAGTCTTTTGTGTGAGGGCAGGCCCTCCACCCTCCCAGCCCAGGAAGATCCATTCAAAATGCAGATGTATGCAAGAGAGGCTGAGTATCCTGTGTTTGGCGTGTGTCTGAGTGAATGCACAAGGAGCTGTCAACTAATCCCAGCCAGACGTGGATTGTAAGGCACATAAAGATTTAAGTGCAGAGAAATGTTCACTTTCTATAAGTGCATTTCTAGAATATTATTATTAAATCCAACTTCACCAGTCAGCAGGATTTTATATCACCATTTTGGCCATACTAAATATGACCTTCCTACTCCTTTCAGATCAGCAGCTACCATTCAAACAATGTACAGGGGCAGCCCCAATGTTAGCCTATGAATGGAGCAGGCCTCATATCAGTGTAAAAACGAATTTAGGAGTTTTACACTACCAGGACATGTAAACTACATAGGTACATGTCCTGCCTTTTGTCTAAACAGCACCCTGCCCTATGGGTTACCTAGGGCATACCTCAGGGGTGTCTTATGTGTAGAAAAAGGGGAGTTTTAGGCTTGGCAAGTACTTTTAAATGCCACGTCGAATTGGCAGTGAATCTGCACACACAGTTCCTGAAATGGCAGGCCTGAGGCAAGGGTAAGGAGCTACTTAAGTAGGTGGCATAATCAGTGCTACAGGCCCACTAGTAGCATTTAATCTATAGGCCCTGGACACACATAGGGGGTCATTTTGACCTCAGCGGTCTTTTTCCAAGACCACCGAGGGACCACCGCGCGGAAGACCGCCAGTGTTGGCGGTTTGCCGCTGGGCCTATTATGACCGTTGGCAGCTCTCCGTCCTTTTACGGACGGAGAGCTGCCAACAGTCATACTGGCGGGCGGCGGGGAAGTGGAGGTTGCTCCACCGCCACCGCCAAGCCAACAGAACCCCGCCCAGCGAATCCCATCCTGTGATTCGGCGTGGCGGTGTTCTGTTGGCAGTGTGGTGTCGGCGGAGCAGCCCCCATGGCTCCCGTCCCCTCCCGGAGGATAGTCGGACCAGGTGAGTCGATCGTCTGTGAGGGGAGGGGGTGGGGGGTGCTGTGTGTTGTGTGCGTGCATGGGGGTGTGCTTGTGTGGATGTAGAGGGGGTGTGTGAGTGCGTGTATGCTTGCGGGGTGTTGTGTGTTTGGGAATGAGTGTGTGTATGTCTGTAGGTATGTCTGTATGGATGTGTGTGTGTATGTTTGAATGTGGATGTGCGTGTCTGACTGTGTGTGAGGATGTTTGCATGTTTGTTGGTGGTGCCTGCGTGCATGTCGTGTGTGTATGAGTGATGTTATGTTGGGGGTTGGGGTGGGGAGGGGGGTCCTGCCACCTTTGGGGGGTGGCAGGGGTGGTGGGGGTGTAGGGGAGTGAGTCAGGGTGGGGGAGACCCCTATCAATGCCAGGGAAGGAATTCCCTGGCACTGATAGTGCTTACCGCCATGGATTTCATGGTGGTTTCAAACCCCATGAAATCCCTGGCGGTCAGCCGGGTCCAAATACCGCCGGCGGTATAGTGACGGCCACCAGGCTGGAGACCCTGGTCTCCAGCCCGGCGGTCGTCTCCGGCCGGGCAGGCGGAACGGAGAACCGGCGGATGACCATGGCGGTAATCACCATGGTCATAATTCCACAAAGTAAGACCGCCAGCCTGTTGGCAGTCTTACCGCCGCTTCTCCGCCTTCCGCCAGGGTCATAATGACCCCCATAGTGCACTCTGTAGTCCAATTGGGTGAGATCCAATGTTACCATGTTTAAAGGGAGAGAGCATAAGCACTTTAGCACTGGTTAGTAGTGGTAAAGTGTGCAGAGTCTAAAAACCAGCAAAAATTGTATCTAAAAAGTGTAGGGAGGCAGGCAAAACGTTAGGGGTGACCACGCTGAGGTTGTCAGGTCTAACATGTGCCCCCCCCCTGAAAGTAAGGAGAGCTACCCAACCTCCTGGGAGCTCTCATCACTAAGGTGGAAGTATCTGGAGAGACAATCAGCGTTGGCGTGGTCAATCCCCGGGCAATGCTCCACCGTAAAGTCCATCCCCTGTAGGGAAATGGACCACCTCAAGAGTTTAGGATTCTCACCCCTCATCTGCATGAGCCATCTGAGGGGCCTGTGGTCTGTCTGAACCCGGAAGTGAGTTTCAAACAGGTATGGTCTCAGCTTCTTCAGTGCCCAGACCACAGCAAATGCTTCTCTCTCAATAGCACTCCACCTCTGTTCCTGTGGTAATAGTCTTCTGCTAATAAAGTCTACTGGATGGTCTGAGCTCTCCTCATTTAGCTGTGCTAGAACATCCCCTATGCCATGCTCTGAAGCATCTGTCTGCACAATAAGTTCCTGGGAGTAGTCAGGGGCATTGAGCACGGGGGCAGTGCACATGGCTTCTTTCAGAGAATCAAAAGTTTTCTGACAAGCCTCTGTCCAGTTCACCAACCTAGGTTGCTTTTTGGAAATAAGTTCTGTCAAGCGCGATACAATGGTACCATAGCCCTTGACAAATCTGCATTAGTATCCAGTGAGGCCTAAAAGGCTCTCACTTCAGTCTGTGTTCTAGGTGGTTGCCAGGCCTTGATAGTCTCAATCTTGGCCTGGAGTGGCTGCACCACCTAGTAGGTGTCCCAAGTTCACCACGGAACCCTGCCCAATCTGGCACTTACTAGCCTTGATGGTCAGGCCTGCCCGCTGCAGAGCCCGAAGCACCTCCTTGAGGTGGAGCAGGTGTTCCTTCCAGCTGGAACTATAGACAGCTATGTCATCTAGGTAGGCTGTGCAGTAGGCATCCTTGCCAGCTAGGACCCTGTCAACCAACCGTTGGAAGGTAGCGGGGGCATTTTTCAACCCAAAGGGCATCACTCGTAACTGGTAATGGCCATCAGGTGTGGAAAATGCAGATCTCTCTTTTACCCCCTCAGTCAGGACGATCTGCCAGTGCCCTGATGTAAGATCATATGTACTCAGGAACTTGGCAGCGCCTAGCCTGTCAATGAGCTCATCAGCTCGGGGGATGGGGTGAGCATCAGTCCATGTGACTGACTTGAGACCCCGGTAGTCCACACAGAACCGGAGTTCTGGCTTCACACCGGGGGCAGCAGCCTTAGGAACCACCACCACAGGGCTGGCTCAGGGACTACTGGATTTCTGAGTAACCCCTAAGGTCAACATATTGGAGACCTTCTCCTTGATGCTGGCCTTCATCTAATCCGATAACCTGTAAATTTTGTTCTTCACAGGGGACTGTCTCATGTGTCAATGTCATGGACACATGGATGGGTGAGTCCAGGAGTAAGGGAAAACAGGGACGAGAACTGCTCTAACAACTCATAGCAGTCTCCTCGTCTGGTCTAGAGTCAGGGAGTCAGAGAGAATGACATCCTCCACTGACCCATCACCTTCTTTGGCAGAGAGAAGGTCGGGAGAGGTTCACTCTACTCTTTCATGTCCTCATCTGTGACCAGGAGCATACTGACCTCAGACCTCTCAAAGTGATGTTTGAGTCTGTTGTGATGGGGAACTCTTAGAGGGTGCCTAGGGGTCTTGAGGTCCACTAGGTAAGTGGCCTCTCCCTTAAGCTCCTTAATCTCAAATGGGACGAGGCCAGCGGTCCTGGAGAGCCCTAGGCTCTACTGGCTCCATCACCCAAACCTTGTCTCCAGGTGAAAACTCAACCAGAGTGGTCTTCCGGTCATACCACTCCTTCATTGCCTCTTGACCGGCCCCAAAGTTACTTTTGGCCTGCTTCCAGAAGCATTGGGTTTGGTTGCAGGGGGCCAGCATGAAGCTGACAACATCCTGGGGAGGTGTCTTGAGAGCTTTCTCCCAGCCCTCTTTAAGTATGCTCAGTGGTCCCCTGACAGGGTGACCATACGGAAGTTCAAAGGGGCTGAACCCACCCCTTCCCGGGGCACCTCCCTGTAAGCAAACAGCAGGCATGGTAAGAAGATGTCCCACTTATGTGTCATGGCTTCAGTCAGGCCATTAATCATGCCTTTAAGGATCTAGTTGAATCTCTCAACAAGCCCATTGGATTGAGGATGATAAGGTGTGGCAAACCGATAGGTCACCCCACACTCATCCTACATGGACTTCATGTATGCAGACAACAGGTTTGTGCCCCTGTCAGACACAACTTTCTTTGGGATTCCCACAAAGGTAAATATTCCCAGCAGGGCTCTGGTTACCACCGGTGCAGTCACTGTTCTCAGAGGGATTGCCTCTGGATAGCGGGTGGCATGGTCCACCAAAACCAGGTTAAACCTTTTGCCCAAGGCAGTTTTGGGGTCCAAGGGACCAACAATGTTGATGCCCACTCTTTCAAAGGGGGTGCCAATGATGGGGAGTGGGATCAGGCGAGCTTTAAGCTTTTTCCCTGTCTTCCCTATAGCCAGGCAGGTGGGGCAAGCCCTGCAGAAATTATCTGAGGCTACCCTCATTCTGGGCCAATGGAAATGGGTGACAAGCCTGTTAAAGGTCTTGTTTTGGTCCAGATGTCCTGCTAGGGGAATGTCATGAGCCAGACCCAGTAGGGAGGCCCGGTAACACTCGGGGACCACCAGCACACATGCTGCCCAAGGACCTGGAACCTTAGGCTCACTGTAAAGGAGATCATTCTCCCCATAAATATGGGGAGTGCCAGAGGCGTCACCTGCTGATTGGGCTGTGGCCTGTTGCCTCAGACCCTCAAGGGTGGGGCATTCCTTCTGCGCCCTGCAGAATTCTGCCCTGGTTGGCCCACCCTCTACTTGCCAGCCAGCAAGTTCAGGTAGGTTGCCCAGATCAGCTATGTCGTCCCCAGTTGGCTCAGGGGCCTCCTCCTCCTCAGGGGCCCCGTCCACCATCGTGGAATGTCTGAGGTGGGTTTCCTGTGCCTCTTGCCCTTCCTCTTAGCAGCTGTCTGTGCCATTGTTCCAGGCTCCAGACGCCCTTGACTCCCTTCCCGGACAGCCATGGACCTTGTGTGTGGTCATGTGTGATGCTATTGATTAGGTTTGACCAATGACTTTGTGTTTCACCACTGCGCATATTAGTTGCTCAATTTTCACCAGTAGCACATTGTATGTTTTGTTCAGCCTAGCCGCCTATTGGCTTTGACATTGCATTAGCCATTACATTCTGTATTCTGCCTATTGGCTTTGACATGCTGTATTCAGTTTAGCTGCCTATGGGCTTTGACATGATATTATACATTGCATTTTGTATTCAGCTTAGCTGCCTATTGGCTTTGACATGACATTAGACATTGCATTTGATATTTAGGTTAGCTGCCTATTGCCTTTAACGTGGAGTTAGACATTGCAGTTGAGAATCCAAGCTGTATTTTTCCAAGCTGTGTTTTTGCCCAAGATGAACCAAGCTGTTTTCTTCTAATACTAGACTAGACCTGATAAGAGAGGGTACATTTGGTGTTTTTCCTTTCGGCTCAAGCTTGGGAAGAGGAGCAGTCTAGGAGATCTGGCCAATCTCCAAAGGCTTGCGTAGTTTGCCCGAGTCTGTGAGGAGGGGGCACACCTTTGTAACGGATGACTCGGGCTTCAGAGAATTAGTTTCTTTTCTGCCTGACTTCGGACTGGAACTTGGTGCCAGTTGCCAGTCTCCCATGTGGGTAGATAATCTCTTTCTCGCAGTTACCGGAGTCATCAACTTGCAGACCCCAGAAAGATGAAGCTGTAAACAGTTTCTCACACAGTGAAGTATTTGTTTTGCTTTGCATTCAATATCTTATAAATATAACCTGCAGTGTACATTGCAACTGTGATATATTTTGTTTTCATTGCTGCAATACCTTTTTTGTGCTTGAAATCTAATAATTCGTCTCTCACGAACTTGTGAGTGGGGAAGAATTAACAACAATAAAGGTCTTCTTTGAACTCAGAAGTGCATTCTTGATATGTTCTGTAAGCTCTGATTACGAGATAAGAAGGAAAGCAGAACATCATGCAGACCCACTCAGGCAAACCTAACATCTCCAGGTGTGATCTGAGCTCTACCTCGTTCAAGGCAGTATGCTCAAGATCATTGCCTAACAGACAATCTACAGGCGTGGCATGACTCACAGCTGCTTTTAGAGTACCAACAACCCCCCACACTCAAAGGGAACCAGAGCCACTGGTAGGTGACTCTCACAATTGTCTGCAACTATGACCTGGTGGAATGTATTAGGGACTATCTGCACAGCTGACACCAGCTGACCCTCAACAGTAGTCATACTGGCTCCTGTGTCATGCAGAGCCTCCACCCTTTGCCCATCAATGGTGACCCACTGCCTATACTTTGAAGTATTTGCAGGTAGGTGAGCTTTTGGCACCATCTCTCTATCTCCCAGGGAAACTAGGGATAAACTCTGTCTGCCCCCCAAAGCTAACTGGGACTGTCTCCCCCTGAGCGCTACACTAGCCAACCCAGGTGTCTGTCCAGTGGTGGACAGTGCTCTCTTGGAACACTGGGAGTCACCCTTAGAGTGTCCATGCTGGTAGCACTCTAAGCATTTGGGGATAAACTTCCCTAAATTTCTGTCAAAGAACCCTGGTATCTTCCCAAATCTAGATGAGGAATGGTTACCACCCCCACCTTGGGAATTGTTTTGTGGGCCTTTAGAGAACTCCTCATCTTTAAGTTTTTCTCCACCCTCTTTCTTCTGTTGGGAACCCTGACCACCTTTGTGAGTGTCCCCCCAAGATATCTTCTTGGACACTCTGGTGCTAACCCAGAGGTCTGCCTCTTCAGCAAGCTTCCTGGGATCAGTCAGCTTACTATCTACTAAGTGCTGGAACAACTCTGTATAAGAAATACTGAGCAAGTGCTCTCTCAGAATCAAGTCATATAACCCTTTGTAATCATCTACTTTGCTGCCCCGCACCCATCCATCCAGTGCCTTATTGGAGAAATTGTAACAATCTACCCAAGTTTGTGTGGAAAGTTTGGTGCTGTCCCTAAACCTCTGACGGTATTTTTCAGGGGTCAGCCCAAACTTAGGCGGTCATTATGAACATGGCAGTAAATACCGCCGACCACCGTGGCGACGGTGAACAAAAGACCGCTGTTGACGGTGAATAGAAACCCACCATATAATGAACCAAAATCCCGACCACGCCAAAAATCACCAGTCCACCAGTCACCGCCAGGACCCTGTCGGCGGAAATGCTGGACCTTCTGCCCTGCCGCCGCCAAGTACACCCACATCCCGCCCTCCAGATAATGATGCACATATCACCTTGGCGGTCAGTGGAATTTGAACGACCATTGGCGGTGCCGACCGCCACGGGTGGCAAGTGGACCTAATAGCAAGAAGTGCACACATTGGATAAGCTAGAAATCCACACACCTGACACACATCCACAACACCATAAAACACTCACAGACACACCCAACAATCCTTTGCAATGAAACTAGGTCAACGAAGACAGAGAGCACCAGAAGCAGACACTGAACGCCACTATACACGAGACTCACACCGCCCCACAGAAGAGCACCCTCACCGCGATTCCAGCCCCGACACCATTCACCACACCCACTATGTCACCCCCAAAATATCCACGCTTCACAGAAAGGGACCTAAGGACCATGGTGGTTGAGATCCTGAAGGTTGAGCCACAAATGTTCGGGGCTCAGGTGCAGCACACACCAATCGCCAGGAAGATGGAGCTATGGCAGACCACTGTCAACAGGGTCAATGCAGTGGGACACAATCCATGCACCAGGGACGACATCCGCAAGAGATGGAATGACCTGCGAGGGAAGGTCAGTGCCATGGCATCCAGGCACCACATTTTAGTCCAGAAGACTGGGTGAGGACCTCCACCAACACCACTGAATACACAGACTGGGAGGAAAAGGTATTGCCCATCCTGCACCCTGAGGGACTCCCTGGATTCACTGGAGGAATGGACACGGGTAAGTTGTCTAAATTTACCCCATATACATCACACCTGGAATGCATGCAGCACCCCACCCCACCAACACCCACCAGGACCACTACGCCATCCAGCCCGCAGCCACTGAATCCACCCCCCCTGCATGACCACAAACCCACTAACAGGCCAACATCCCTCCCCCTGTGCACAGCCACCTACCCCTGTAAGGATTCACAATGGCACTACACCACCAACAATGCAACTCCACATCCTAAGCAAAATGCAGTGCAAACCTCACAAAGGCACCCTGCATGGCTCCAAAAAGTTACACGTGCACAAAACAGACCATCCCTGTGCACCCCATCCGATTATGCATTTTTAACAAACATGTCAATTTCCCCCAACAGGCACCACCACCCATGCCGCCCTGACGGGCAGGACAAGGAGTGCCAGTGCCCCCTAGGGAGAAAGAGGCACATCACAGGACACTGGGGAAGGATCCCTGGACACTGATGAGCAGTCTGGTCCCTCACACAGTCCTGGACTGTCACCATGCAGCAGCCCCACCCAGGATACCACTGACACCCCTACCACCCAGGCAAGAACATTAGCCAATGGCAAGCATCCCCACACCAGTGTATAGAGGCCACAGACTGGTGGAACAAAGGTACAGAGGCCACAGGCACCCCCTACCAACAGGCAGGAAGACGATGGCCCCACTACAAGTGGCACCACCAGACCTGTGCAGGGGACACAGGCACAGGGGACTAGGCCCAGTGGTAGGGCCTCAGTGGCCCAGGGGGGAGGCCACAGGATGGATGCTGCAGCCCAGGACATGATCTCTGAGGTCCTGGGGGGCCTACCATCAAACCCATGACAGGTTGGCACAGATAGTATCCACCCTGGAGCACAGTCAAAGGATGCAGCAGGAACACCACCAAGAGGCCATGAGCAGTGGAAACAGGACAACACCACAATGTCCAGCATAGCAGGAGCACTGCTGCAGCTAGTAAAAACCCAGTCTGAGACCCACACAGGACAGGAGGCCCCCACTACAGCACAGGAGACAGACCGTAAAATGACACCATCAGCTGCAACATCCCAGGAACTACCCTCAGAGGAAACACAAGGGTCAACCATGTCATCCCCTCTAGGTCAACAGCAGGCGTACAAACGGACCCTCACACCAAGATATGGGACTGGAACCCCTGCCAAAAACAAGGCCCCCTTCAAGAAGTAACTCTGCAACAAACTGCGCACCAACCATCCCACACAATCAACCACCGAACAGTGCTAACAATCAATAAGAACTCATGTAAGCATGGATAGACCCATCAATACTACCAACAAGTCTGCCACCATGTTGGCATTGAGGACAACCACCCATGACCAACTGCCATCACTGTAAATTGCATATTCAATCCCTGCCACCAGTAAAACACATATCACACCTGTAACACTGCCCCCTGTTATAATGTGTGAACAAAGTGAAGTATGGATGCAACTGGCTGATAACGACTTTATTGGTAATGTGTTGCATGAAAGAACATCTGTGTGCCTAAATGTTGCCCCACCAAAAATGCACTAAATTGCATTTGGTACCCTGCAGACCTGGACCCAGTTGCAAATAGTAGATTCAAACCCCCCAGATGACAAAGCACACTGACAGTATGTGTCGCAAACACCAATGTCAGCCCTTAGTCCCACATAGTTACTGGAAGTAGAGTTGTATCAGTTGGACCTGGAATTGACATCTTTCCCTTGTTCATCATCATCATCACTCTCCTCCCCTCTCTGAGGAAGCTGGTCAGGATATACAGTACCATCCACCTCCAAGAGGGGGATAGATGACTGCCACGTTGTGCAGCGTGCAGCAGGCCACCGCTATTCTACACACCTTTTCAGGCCCATAGGCCAGGGAACCCCCAGAAATATGTAGACAACTAAATCTAGCCTTCAGGAGACATATTGTGCATTCTATCACCCTCCTAGTATGTTCATGGGCCTCACTGGTGTCAGGAACCAACGCAAGTTGGGATAGCCAGAATCAGTTAGAAAACGGTGCAAAATAGAGTAGTCATTGTCAAGCCTCCGAGTCAGACAGCTGGCAGTCTGCTAGGTGGCAGTTAGTGACAGAAACACCTACCTATGATCCACCCTCTGTCCTCTTGTGGTTGTTCCATCTTCTCTGGAACACTACTGTTCCTCAGCACAAAGGAATCGTGGTCTGAACCAGGGAACATGGCATTCACATGTGAGAGGTACTGGTCTGCAGTACATACCAATTGGATGTTCATTGAATGAAAGTTCTTTCTGTTTCTGTACACCTGTTCACTGTATCTTGGAGGTATGATAGATATGTGGGTGCCATCGATGGCACCAATCACATGGGGTATCTTTGCAAATGCATAGAAGTCAGATTTGAGGCAGGGAGGCCAGTACTTTGGGGAAACCTCATATATGACTGCAGGTGTCGTACAAATGCATTTAGAAATCTTGTCAATACCATGCTGAACATTGGCTGTGAAAATCCAGCACCCATTCCACCTGTCACTTGAAATGAGCCCGTGGCCAGGAAATGGAGTGCAGAGAGCACCTGCACTTCAGTAGGGATGGCATGCTGATTATGATTTGCTGGAGTTAGTGTCAGGATCCAGTAATGCGCAATGTTCGAGAATAGTTGCATGTATGAGTCTGTAATTGATTATGATGTGACGCTCCACCATGGTCCGCAAATCAACAAGTGGTCTATACACCGATGGGGACAATCCTCGCCACAAGGGTCGGTACCTAGGAGGGATTTGAAATACGTGAGAGGAACACACATACATAGGCACACATTGTCATTCTTTGTGCACTGCTTACTTGATTGTGGGGACTCAAAAGTAAGCATGTTCATGACAGAATTTCATTCAGACCTTAATGAGTGAACAGTGTTTGTTATGTGTGGTATTGTTAATGGTCACATGCATAGGTGTTTTAGGTGAACAATAGGGCCTGCATTGTGCACTTTTCATTTTTATTAATGCTTAGTTAAGCCCAAAAATGTCTGCCCCCTGTAATCCTGAACTGTCGTCGTGGAAGTGACCTCATACAACTAGCGGTTGACATAACAGCGTAAGGCTGTGTTTACCGCCGTTCGAACCCTCATTGGTTAACATGGATGCCAATGGGGAATCCTGTTGTATCATGATCGCTGCCAGCAATGACGGTGCACACCGCCGCGGTACGTATGCAAATTCATCACCCCAACTTCACTTGACTCCCTGATCTCGTGCGAGCAGGTACTCTACTGAGTTTACTGCTGTGTCCTGTCTCTGGTCATGGAAGTGGCTTGTGTTGCAGGGGAAAGGGCCCCAGCCTTCACCCAGGAGGAATTGGAGAGGCTAGTGGACGGGGTCCTGCCCCTGTATGGCAAGCTCTACGGACGGCCAGAGGTGCAGGTGAGTCGGGGGTTGAGGGGCACTGTCTGGGGTAATGGATGGTGTTGTAAGTACATATGTGTGCACCTCTGAGCCTGCATGGGCCATGGTTCATACCATGCTGCGTGCATATGTCCTGTAAGTTTGTCAGTACTGTCCGTCCCATAGTGGATGCACAGCCAGCTGTACATCATTTTCAAGTGCCTGACCTCTGTGCTTCATTTCTGTGTCTCCCTTTTAGGTCAGCGCCCACCAAATGAGGGCACTTTGGCATGCCATCGCCAAGGAGGTGCGGACCCTGGGGGTCTACAACTGGCAGAGCACCCACTGCAGGAAGAGGTGGGAGGACCTGCGGAGCTGGGTGTGAAAAATCAGTGAGGCCCAGCTGGGGATGTCCTCCCAACGTGGAAGGGGTGCCTGTCGGGTACTGACACCCCTCATGCTATGCATCCTGGCGGTGGCGAACCCAGATCTGGATGGGCACTTGAAGGCTGCACAGCAGTCACAAGGGGGTAAGTACTCATGTCACAATCTTAACCCTTGATGGATGTCTGTGTGTGCATTAGGGTTTATGCTGTTTAGTTGCAGGGACTCTCACTGAAGTCCATCTACATGCTGGCCCCGTAGGGTGTAGGGGTGTTTTGGTCAGGTCTCCTACACTTCGGGTCCTTAGGTAGTTCAGGGGATTGGTGGAGAGCAGGGTTCTGGTCACTAGTCAGGGGCATGGCCATGGGCATAGTGGAAGGGGCTGCCTGTTGGGGGGGTCTTCTGGGTGGGTGTATGTCTGTCCACTGTGTTCACTCCTTTCAGCTATTTACAAGTGTCTCTCCTGTTTTGTCTCCCCATCCCAGTTCTCTTGGGTTGTTTGTGTACATCAGCATCATCTGGCGAGGGAGCTGAGGCACCGGCAAGTGGGGTTGCAGCAGCCCATGGATCCTCGGAGGCAGAGTCATCGAGGGGAGTACCACGGGGGAGGCAACTACCACTGGAGGTAGTCACTCTGATACCTCCTCCGATGGGGGCTCCCTGGTGGTGGCTGACCCTAGTGGGCACTCCCCTACATTATCATCTTCCACCACCCGTGCCATCACCGCCCTCCCTTTTGCTCCCCACCGAGTTGCCCGTACCTGCTCACCCAGAAGGGTGGGCATCTCCTTCGCCCCAGGCATCTCCTCCCCTGCCCCAGTCAGCCCTGCCTCCCTCACAGAGGAGGCTATTGACCTCCTGAGAACCATGTCTGTAGGGCAGACAACCATCGTCAATGCCATCCAGGGGCTAGCATCAGAGATGCAGAAGACCAATGCTTATCTAGATGGCATTCACAGTGCCATGTCCGGCCTACAGAGATCTTTTCAGGCTCTGGCCTGCTCGTGGACAGCAGCCAGTTTCCCTGGCCATTCCGTCCCCAACAGGTCCTGCATGTCTGCTGCCACCATCACTGCTGGACTCAGACTGTCTCACCTTGATCTCCAGTTCCTTGAGACTCAGTTCATGAGCCAACAAAAGCTTTTTCTCAGACAAGGCTCTCTCATCTGCAGCTTCAGCTCTCTCAGCTTCAATCTGTTCGGCAGCACTTTCAGCCTCAGCTTGCTTGGCTTCTCTCTCTACTCTCCTTTTCTCCTATTGAGCCTCAATTGTTAGCCTTGCCATCTGCAATTGAAACTCTCTCTCCTCTCTCCTTTCCTGTGTGGTCAGGCCTTGATCAGAGACACTGCTCCCTGGTTTGGCAGGGGGCACGATTGCAGTGGTAACATCATTCACTGATGGCAAAAAATCCTCTGAGGAGCCATCTTCTGGTTCCTCCTCCTCAGCATCCTCCTCTGAATGGGCTTCTGCCCAGGCCCTCAGCGTCATTTGAAATTCCTCCTTTCTGGAGGCACCTTGATGGGTACTCCCATATCCCCGCTGAACCCTTTCAGCTGTTTGACAGTATATGTCTCCAACAGGGCCAGGTCAAACTCTCCCGCTTGAGACCCAGCCTGAGACATGTTGAGTGAGGAATTTAGTCAAAAATTGACAGGAAAATTTGAAATTGCAAAAAGAGATAAAAATCAAGTTGACCTTCAACTGTGAGTAGGTAGAGAAATACTTAGCTACTGTGTGTCACTGCACAAATGCAAGTCCTATCCTCCCCGCTGATCACCAATGTTAGAAATGGGGTCTTTGGTTGGCAGTCAGCTTACACCCTGTCCAAGCAAGGACCCTCACTCTAGTCAGGGTAAGTCACACACAATCCAAAAAATCCTGTACCCACCCTCTGGTAGCTTGGCACTGAGGAGTCAGGCTTAACTTAGAAGGCAATGCGTAAAGTATTTGTGCAATTAATCATACAAAAACACATTATAGCACCACAAAAATACACCACACAGTATTTAGAAAAATATATAATATTTATCAGATAAGATGCAGGTCAAAACGATTAAAATGTAATAAGTAAATGTTGAGATATCACTGAAAAGGGATATAAAGGGGCATATTTATACTCTGTCTACGCCGAATGTGCATCAAAAATGTTGATGCACATTCAGCGCAAACTTTGCACCATATTTATACAATGACGTCCGACCCCACGAATGCCAAACATCCTCTGTGTGCGTCATTTTCTGGATGCGGGAAACCACCTTGCATTAATGACATGCAAGGTAGGCGGCCCCGTCCAAAAAATGACTTAAACACCCATGCGCCATATGTATGCTACCGTGCAAAAATCCCGCATGGCCGGGAAGCGGAGTCGGAAAATGGTGCACAGGCCGATTTGCGTAAAAAAATAACGCCTGTGTCAGGGCAGGCGTTAAAATGGGGCAAAAACACCACTACTTAAGGAAAACTCACAAAAGCAACAGCAGAGCTCCAAAAGGAAGACATGGAGGTGCTTTTCATCCAGCATGCACGAAGACGCAGAGCACAGGACCAACAACAGCATCTTCCACAATACCAGCAGGGACCCCAAAGGCAACGCAGAAGGCAGGAGAGGATATTCCGCACCAGGACAACCCTTCTGGGACTCCGGCAACAAGACATCATCCAGAAGTCCAGACTCAACTGGCAAGCCATTCAGCAGCTGCTGTGCAACAGTGAGCCAAAGTTGGCACCCAGCTTGCAGACACCCCGCATCATTCCACCAGAGACCAAGCTGCTAGTTGTCCTCCACATGTTGGCAAGTGGCTTCTTTCAAACCACTGGTGCCCTGGTTGCCCAAGGTATTGGATTCCATCATCTCCCTCACACCCCGCCACATCAGCTTTCCCAGCACACAGCTGAAGCAGTAGGATACCAAACAGGGGTTCTATCAAATCAACAGCTTCCCACACGTGCTTGGTGCCATTGACTGCACACATGTACGCATTGTGCCCCCTGTTGCATCCGAACATCTATACCGCAACAGGAAGCAAACACATTTCATCAATGTGCTGGCCATTGTTGATCACCAGGGATTGATCACCAACATTGTGGCAAAGTATCCTGGGAGTGTACATGATTCATTCATCTTCCGCCACTGCACCATCAATCAACACTTCCAGGATGGACGATATGGCAATGGCCTACTTGTAGGTAAGTACAGAAACCTTCTTATATACACACAGCACAGCAACCCTGTAGGACACACAACACATACTCTACTACATTGACACGTGGCCAGGAAGACACTGAGGTTGTGACACTGCTAGGCATGCTCACCCACTGGGATACACACCTATGGACAAATGACAGATCCGAATAACAACAGATGCCACTCCACAGACACAAGGGAACAATTTAAAACAACACAATGACAATGACATGGCCTCAACTGGCAGTACAACTTGGAAGATTAATCTTTCAATATCACATCAATAACACTCAATCAAACACCCTTCCAAACAATAAGTACTGTGTAATGGGTGGGCAATGTGTTTTGCTGCAGGTCAAACACCATGAGACACATAGCATGAAGATGATGACTCTAAGGAAGGTGACATGGAATCATTGAGGAAGTACCAATATCTCACATCACTCCTGCTCTGACATTGCCCACTACCAATAAGCAAGTGGACTGTGCTAAGAACACATACTGATGTGACAATATTGAAAGTGCACATTCCTACTCATATGGTTTGAGACAACTACACATATACACAACAGACGTACAGGCATATGGACCTTTTGACACTCAAAACATCAACCTCACAACCAAGTCAGCCAGCTGAACTGGAACAGGTTCAGTAGTATAGGTACACATTTGAACATGAGTCAACTCGGCAAGGGCAAAGAAATAGGTCTGCAGAGAACTTGTCACACGTGGGATATTTGTGCATTGTCAAGTGTCAAAAATTCAGTGCTGACAACTTATGGAGATGTGTTGTACATTGTCACGTAGCCAAATCAAAGGGCCTCACTGATGTTTAACAAATTATATTGCATATGTTAAATTGAATGGGATGTCCAGGCCATATAGATGTAACCGTGTTACCACCACTGTGGAATTGATTCTGTGTATGGAAGTATCATGTCACCCCCACTTAAGACACATGGACACATCTTTCACATGACGTAATGCAAGGGAGTACACAATATACTGCAACTCTACAAAAATACCGCTGACATCCGGTCAATTAGCCAAACACCAGTTCAGATAATGAAACAACCCAGTGCTGATGGTCCATCCTAGAAGCCTAGGATTCCACACAATAACACAAACACAGATGAGTCACAGACAACGCAAGAGAACAACTGCCATGCTAAGTGATAATCATGGTGCAAGCAACATCAACATTTTCTCACTCATTTTCTATTTCAGCTGATCAGGGATATGGGATCCAGCCATGGATCATGACCCCATTTGCAAACCCAAGCACAGCATCAAAGCGTGCCTATAATGAGGCACATCGGAGGACACTCACCAGAGTCCATAGGACTTTTGGCATCCTGAAGTCAAGATTCAGGTGCCTTGACATCACCGGAGGCAGCCCCCTATACTCACCAGAAACGGTCTGCAAGATAATTTTGACCTGTGCCATCCTGCACAACATTTATGTGAGGAGAAATATTTCCCTTTATGAACCAGACCCACAAATGGCTGAAGAGGAGGAAGAGGAGGACGTTGTACATCAACATGTGGGGGGCCATCCAAACACAGCTGCAGGATTGCGTTTGGAGACAACACATTGTCCAAAACCTCTTTCAACTATAGTCACCATCACCACTGTCTGACCATATGTCATTGAACACCTATTCTAATAACTATATCATGGTCTGGGTAATCATTTTTTAATCACATTATCCCTAAGATTCATAATCAGAGTGTAGCCTCATGGAGCATTGCAGAAATACATATTAGGATACTGAAAAATCCACATCACATTTGATGGGAATGAATGTACAGCCAACTTGTCCATTTCACATTTGAAGGGCAATAGCAGAGGACGAAAGCTATTTCACACATACATGTTGGTAACATGGTTAATTGCAGAATATGGCACACAACAAAGACACCATCATTCAATATGGAAAGAAATGCCTCATACATGAGGCAGTGGATGTGCTATTGCATTGGTAACAGGAATGTATGACCAGACCCTTGACAGCAGTAAGTGTGACATCAGCTATCTTTGCAAGGAGTATGCGTGACAAGAAATCCATGTAAGCAGCAAATGGATAGCACGAGTGCCCCAGGTATGACTAGCATTGCTCACAAGTCATCCCCTGCACATGCCATCCCAGGTCATAAGTCCTGCCACTGCCATGTTTTCTGTCTCTCCGTACCCTTCACGACGGGGCCCTGGAAATGGTCTATTTGTACCCAGATAATCCATCATGTACACACACCCAGACTCACATTCTGACATCATGTGCTTCCCTCTTTAGTATGGTATGCCATAGTCATTGTTCATCTGTCTTATGGACTTCTGGTCGGATAATGCCCTGCCTTGTAGTCTGTAGGACCTGTAATCACCTGTCCATTGTTTCCCATGTGAAAGATACTGTTGGCCCTTTGAACTTGATTCTCACCTACAGGAATTGTGAGAGACTGAAGTTGCACGCACCTGTGAGCGCCTCCATGCATGCCAGCCATTTGAACATGCACTGCCCTTGCAGCTGCCTGGAACGGCATAAAAAACTGCCATTATATGTATATCACTGTTATGCATTGCGGTATAAATCACTTGTGTTACACAGGCTTTGGGTTATTGTGTAACGTTGCAGCACACAGGACAAAAACAGTACACATTTTCCAGTGTTGTTCCAGCTTTGACCAGTCTCAGTCTGCTCACTGTGTATTTGCCTTCTTCATTTTTGTTCCTGATTGTCCCTGCATCCTGTTAGCCTGACTGGTTCCTGTCTTTGCATTACCATAAAGGTTCCCTGTGGCTACATTTGTCTCCTAGTATAGTTGTTTTCCATGCCTTCACTTTCCTCCTGGGGTATTGTGTCAAGTAGGTCTACAATGAATACTCAAATATATTGGATAGCGTAATCAGTTTACTTATCGTATCATGGGGTGGAACTTGTCTTCAAATAGCCTAATCACGGCCCATCCCTTGCCTGGGTTTCATGAATGAATGAAAAAAAGTGACAGTGTAACATGGCTGTATGCATGGATTGGGTATTGTGCCTCCAGCACAACAAACAACGTTTGATAATGTGCATGAAATGTCAACACATGTTTGTACCCTGATGGTCCACACACTGATTCACATAGTCCCCAACATATTGATGGGGCTTGCGTGGTGAACAGCTGTGAGATTAATCAGCACAGAGGCACTGATGTTCCTGGCTGCAGTGGGCATTTTAGAGGCCACCCTGTGTACAGATGTTGTGATGAAATCTGCCTGTTTCAAATTCCTGATCCTTTAACTTTGTGAGCACACCAAGGTAGCCCTGTTGTCTGTGTCATAAAACGTCTTCAGTGCCATAGCTGGACTATCCCCATGTGTGTTCTCAATTCCTCTTCGGCTTTCATTCAATTCAGCTGTGAAGGATACTTTGTTAATGCAGGGAATGGCTCCACAGACTCATGATTAGACCTGCATGTAACTGTGACAACATGGACCCCAATAATGACACAGGCTACACATGGGTCCACACACTTGAACTGGACACGTTTGTGCAATTAACCACTGGAAATATGTGAACACATGCTGCGTGGTCTGCTGGTCCTCCACTGCCACAGGAGAAACATCGGTCATTTATACGACTCAAACTGTGGAGTGACATTACATTTGTGGATTGGTTTTGGGACTCGGTGTCACAAACACCGCACCCATATAGCATTTTCAAATGCTTGACTCATGGGTAGTATCGAAACAAGTGACCAGGAAGTGGTATCCCACATTCTAGGACATGTGATGGCTTAATCTTTGAACATTGCCATGATCAACCGTCCTCTATCTATCCTGTGCATGGTTTGTCATCGGAGATGCTTATGTCCCAAAAATCAGGGAAGTTCACACAGCATTTGTTGCTACGTGTATGACAAGCACATTTCCTTACTCATTTCCACACTGGATGTCATCTGATGGTTGTCCCCATTGACAACACATGCATACAAGCACATTTATGAAAACACCTCCTGTGATGTTCACACAGTGGGACAACTAAAATTGTAAGAGCCAATTCACACACATTGACACACAGGCGATGAGTTACTGTATTGAGTTGCGTAGCCTTGCCATCCTCTATTGATACACAACCTGCTCAAATTGGATAATACCAATTTGTATTCCAAAAGTTTGGACATACATTGCATCAGTGCAGAGTGCAAATCCGGTACAACAACTAGAGGATCATGGTCTGCAGTAGTGTGATCTGCCACATGTGCCCATACACTGGAATGCACAATGTGGGTGCAAACAGCCTAGCTCTGTATAGTTACAGCTGTCATGTACTATAACATTTGAGAAATGACCCAAACTCAGTAAAAGACATACATTTCGACGCATATGCTTCAAAAAAGACGCACTTGCACCTAAAAATGCTGCATATGCATAGAAAAATGATGCTCACTGCCATGATACAGCCATTGGCCCTGAGTGGTAACTCCCACACTGTACACCATGAAATTGGTTAACTATTAAAAATATTTGAAAATATGGATGCAGGATAATTTCTAAGCATGTGCGCCAAAAAAAAAGATGCACAGACTGTAAGCGTGATAATATTTTGATGCATCAGAATAAAAACGCACCGCATTTGAGGCAGGAATTGATGTAATAGGAAATCCTGTTTACAGAATTGGCACAGTGGGAGTACTTTCACTTTCACTTTGCAGTCTGTGATTTTTCTTGACTGTGTGGCTGTGTTTGGACTTGTCTTTCTGTGAATATCGTGATTTTGTCTCCTGTGTGCTCTTTATATTGTCTTTTGGTGTTTTGTAAGTGTATGTGTATCCTGTGTAAGTGTATTTTTGTCATTTCTGGTGTCTAAGTTTGTCTTTGTACTGTTGGGAGTCTGTTGTGGGTTGTGTTAGTTTGGGGATAGTTGGGCTGTTTTAGTGTTAATTACTTTTCATTTCCCTCTCCTCCTTTCCCTTCATTATCCTCTGTAACCCTTAATTCCTTTAATTTTTTCAAGCATGTTGGGTAGGCCAAGTCTTGGTAGAATGGGAGAGGAAGAGCTTGGGGGATTCATTTGGCTGGTGTGCCACTTCCTCCCTTTGATGATAGAAGCAGGTGGCCGGGTGATACAGGGGTACCCATGTGCAGCTGTCCAAAGCTTTCTGGGTGTCCTAGATGTTGGAAAGTATTTGTTGCTTGTCCATCTTCCCCCCGAGGCACAGGGTTAGGGTTATAAAATGTGTACCTAGGAGTGATGATCCAAGTTTAGTACATACACATGTAAATCTGTAAATCACTTGTCCAAAACTAGGATACCCACTCATGATTAGCAATTGCATTCCATCCTGGCAATTCCATTTGCAAATCACAGATCTTGTGGCCCTTGATAGTCATCCAGAAGATGGTCATTAGTCGGCCTGTCTCATGTGGAGGACTTGTAGCATTTTTTACGTGACAAATGGGTGAACAATGATGCATAGGTCATTTAAGTTGTTACACATCTTTTAGAGCATTGCTTTGCTGTTAGATAGGACATGTGTAGGCTGCGTTAGCATGTACTTCTTCGGGGCGAATCTCTGATCTGTATGGCGATATGGCCTGCTTCAGCTACATTAGATGTATTGTCTGATATACTTCAGTATCTATATCACACAATGAAGTAACTAATGTTCAGTTTTACCTTTTTTAACAGCAGCCAATATGAATGCCATCCTGATTCGGGAGTTTCAGCGCCAGACGATGCGTTACCGCCACATTCTGGATGTCGAGTCTGGGTTCCGCCACATCGCACGACATTATCGCCATGCAAGTTCCTCCAGAGTATGAAGGGCATTTGCCCAAGGGGGCCCTTCGGTGTCCACAACAGCTGCCACCACCAGCACCACCACTACAACCCAGGTGGCAACACGCATTTAAGGCACCACTGCAGGATCATCGACCTCCACTGCTCCCGGACCTATGACAGCACCACCTACACCTCCCCCTGCAAGCATGGCACCAACATCTGGACAAACATCGACAAATGGTACCCAGACAACCCCTGCTACAGTCATTGACACTGCAGAATTCCAAAGGATGCAACGTGACATGCAACGTATGTTGAAGAAAATGAACAGGCTGCAGAAGGAAGTGGCACAAATTAATAAGAGGGTGTGTGCCATCAAGAAAACCCTGCGGAGGGCGAACTTGTGAAAAATATACCCTCTGCCTTGAATCCCTCCCCTCCCTCCTCTTTCCTGGTTCTTTTAATTAGTAGGTTTAGGGGGCTTAGTGTTAGGTTAGAATAGGCTGTTTGTTTAGTTAGTAGTAGGGGGTTGGGGGATATGATAATTTTAATATGTTTTTTTATTATGTGTGTGTTGGAAGATGTTAGGGTTTTGGTGTTTTAAAAGTATATATATATATATAAAAATACAAAAAAATATATATTTGTTTAGTATAAGATAGTATGTCTTTAGGTTAGTATATTTTGTCCTCCATTTGTCCTGTCTTATAAGGGGGGTGGGGGCCTGATGTTTAGAGTGTTTAGTTAAATGTGATAAGTAAGTTTAGCTTAGGTTAGTTAGGGCCTGTTGTGGGTAATGTGTAGTTAGGGTAGGTTAGGTTAGTTACTGTGTTTCCCCAGACTTTATCTTCCTTTTTTACTGTTGAATAAATATTTAGGTACTCCTTTACAGTATGTGTCAAATGTTTGGGGATCAGAGCCTTGCCATGGCTAAACAGTGTCTCTTAAGATTTGCGTTTGTGTCCCATCCTGCAACAAATTCCCAATTGAGCTGTCACATTGGCAGCTACACCAAAGCTACTGCCATCCATTGCACCCACCACTCAAGGTTACTATGGATCCCAAAGTGTTGTTACTTTTTGATGTATGTTTTTAATCTCACATACTTTGGGACCAGATTTGGTATTGAGGACACTGTGTTACATCTTCCTGCAGCCTGATGTTCAAGTGAAGCCTTATAAGGTGAGTGGTTGTATGCTCTCATGTAGTATGGTATGCATAACTCACACCTGTCATTTGTTACATTGTTCAGCAGGTTACTTATTTTATGTACACTCATGCACATCCATTCCTGCTGTACGGTGTGTGTTAGGAAATTTTTGGATCAAATGTCACATATGTAAAGATTGGTTTGAATTTTTTTTTTTAAGACAATAATGTTTAACTTAGACATCCTTGAGGAAGACTTATTCTGTCCAGCACATCATTATACTGTACAGTTTCTGTTTCCCTCAGAATTAACCCCCAGGAAGGGCAGATGATGGTACAATCCAGACTACAGTGCATAGTTATCAGCTAACATTCTTTCAGGGCAGTTGTATTGACATTCTATAATCATTGACATGAGGCAAACATCACTGATCTCCCTCACGGTTGATGTGTCACATTACAGAGACAAAGTGGTTGTGTAAGTGCTATTTATTATAAAGTGCTGTAGTGCTATATTTACATTGTCCTTGATTGTGAGTCCATTAGTGTGACACCTTCCATTGTGATCCTACACAAGTGCAAAAGGACATGCCATTGGACATGCTGGGGTGAAGTGTCAGACAGTGCAGAGGGACATGATTTGCCAATGAGGTAGTGAGAGACAATCACAGGACAGAGTGACAAGATAAACAGTGGGCTGGAGAACAGTGCTTGAGAGCAGCTGTTGCAAGACTGGCATTTTACAAAGCACAGGACCTTGGTTATAAGTGGCCATGTGGAAGGGACTATTGCTACCGGGTACTCTTACGGGTGAAGGTGATCTGTTCCATGTCTTCATCTTCTGATGTGTGTGTTGTCTCCTCTGTCCTTGGTGGTGGTGGTTGTGAAGGGGTAACACACACCTCAGTGTTTGAAGATGTGGAGTCAGACATCCCGGTAGCTGCCAACTGTGGGGCTATTAAGGGCAGTACTGCAGCAAGGAGGAGCTGCTGGTTCCTAAGAATAGCAGCCACATCACAGTGGTAGGCAGCCAGATCGGCCCTGAGGGGGTCAATATTACATTTGTGCATACTTTGAAAAGTTTGTTGTTGGAGGTGCACCAGGAATAGCAGGCTTTGGGACGAAATCCACAGGGCTGGCCCAAGGGCTACTGGAAAACTCAATAACCCTCAACGCTAACATTTTAGAAACTTCCTCTTCAATGTTAGCCCATACTCTGTCAGACACTCTGTAAACTTTGTGTTTAACAAGAGGACTGTCCCCAGTGTACACAAGTGTGTGACCCCTGGGATCAGAGAGAACAGTGAAGCAAAGTGACCCAGCACGTGGCAACAGTCTGCTCTGGGGTCAGGGTGGGCGAGAGGATCACTCCCTCCACAGACCCATCTTTTTCTCCAGCAGACAGGAGGTCAAGAAGAGACTCACCCTCTTCCTCCAACCCATCATCTATTGCTAGGATGCATGGACAATTCAGTCTGCTCAAAGTGTGGCTTGAACTGGTTCACACGCAGGACCCTTAAAGGGATTCCTGGGATCTGCAAGTCTACCAGGTAGGTGACTTCAGTGTTGCACTCCACCACCTCAAATGGGCCAGTCCACTTGTCCTGGAGCACCCTAGGCTACACTGGCATCATTACCCCCACATTTTTCCCAGGTTGAAACGCGACCAGAGTGGCATTCTGGTCATACCAGCGTTTCATGTCTTCCTCGCTTGCTTCCAGGTTCTCCTCTGCGAGACCCCTGAAACTGGCAGTCTGGTTTCTCAGAGTCAGCACGTAACTGAATACATCGTGGGGGGGGGGGTTAGGGGTTTTCCCCAAATCCTCCTTGACCAGACTCAAAGGTCCCCTCACAGGATGGCCATAGAACAGCTCAAAAGGACTAAATCCAAGCCCTTTCTGAGGCACCTCCCTTTAGGCGAACAGAAGGCATGGCAAGAGGACATCCCACTTATGCCTCAAGGGCTCTGACAGGCCCATGTTCATACCTTTCAAGCTGTGGTTGAATCGCTCAACCAGACCATTGTTTTGGAGGTGGTAAGGAATGGTGAACTTGTATGTTACCCCACACTCTTGCCACAGAGACTTCATGTATCAGGTACCACTTCTTTGGGGAATCCCATGTGGGTAAAACCCCCCATCAATGCACGACCCACCACAGGGGAAGTGATTGACCTCAGAGGAATGGCTTCTGGGAACCTGGTGGCATGGTCCACCAAGACCAGGATGAACTTGTTGCCCATGGATGTCTTGGGATCCAGATGCTCCACAATGTCAATACCAATCATTTCAAAGGGGGTACTAACTACAGGAAAAGGTTGGAGGGAAGCCTTACATTACCCCCACTCTTGCCACTTGCCTGATAAGTTTGGCAAGACCTAAAATGAGCATCTGTGTGCCTGCACATTAGGGGCCAGTGGAAGTGGGTGATAAGCCATTCAAAGGTCTTGTTCAGCCCCAAATGTCCTGCTAAAGGCACACCATGAGCCAAACCCAGTAGGAAGGCTTTGAAGCACTGGGGTACCACCAGCACATGGGCTGGCCCAGGCTCAGGAACCTTAGGCTCACTATACAGGACACCGTCCACCCAATAAATCAAGTGGGATCCTGGCTCCTTGCCAGCTGCCTGGTCTGCAGTGTGCTGCCATAAACCCACTAGAGTAGGGCATGTCTTCTGTGCCTCACAGAATGCCTCCCTGGTGGGTCCCTCTTCCTGCTGCCACTGCAACAGCTCAGGCACCTCCCCAGCTCAGCCAATTGTTCCCCTGTAGGCTCTGGGGTGTCACCCTCAGGCTCCTCCTCCTCCCAGACTGTGGGAACTTCTGGGGTCGGTTTCCTGTGCCCCTTGCACCTCCTCTTTTTGGAGGTCCCCTGGGCCACTGTTTCAGGCTCCAGGGGCTCCTGACCACCCTGACGGGCTACCACTGACCTGGTGGATACGCATACCCACCCAGGCAGACCCAACATCTCCAAGTGTGATCTGTGTTCCACCTCCTTCCAAGGGGAATCCTCCAGGTAATTGACAAGCAAACAATCCACAGTCATGGTTAGACTCAAAGCTACCTTCAAGGAACCTGAGACCCGCCCCAATCAAAGGGAACCTGCGCCACTCTTCACAGGTGCTCTGAGTTGTCCTTTGTAACTACTTGGTAAAGTGTCAAGGGATCTATCTGCTCTTCAGACACCAGATGACTTCTCACTGTAGTCACACAGGCTCCTGTCTCTCTTAGAGCCTCCAGCCTCTGTCCATTTATGGTCACCCACTGCATGTACTTTTTAGTGTTCTCATGCACTAGGGTTCTCTGCACAGTCTCACTGTCCCCTAGTGAGACAAGGGTCATCTCAACTGGCTCTTACCCACCTGGAACCAACTCCTCTCCTAGTGCTAAACTAGCCAAACCCTGGGACTGAGCACCAGTGGGTGCCGGTGTACTCTTGGGGCATTTGGGGTCCCCCTCACATGATGCACCTGGTCACATGCATAACACTTACTTAGTGGACCCCCTTCCACAGGTCTACCTTTGGAGCACCATGGCTTCTTGTCACTGGGGGTCTTGGAATCCTTACCCTAGGAAATAGGTTGGGGCCCTTTAGAGAAATCCCCCTGTTTACCGTTACCCCGGTTTCTTCTGAGAGGGACCCTGCCCACCCTTGGCGTGGTCTCCCCAATACCTCTTCTGGACCCTGGTGCTCTCCCAGCAGTCCGCATCCTGCGGAAGCTTCCTGGGGTCAGTCAGCTTGCTGTCAATTAGGTGCTGGCACACCTCTGAAAAAACATAAACTGTACAAGTGCTCCCAAGCAATCAAATTGTAAACCCACTCATATGTTGTTACTGCCCTTCTCCCAACCATCCAGTGACCTGCAAAAAGAATCAACACATTCCAACCATGTTTGGGATTCATTCTTCCTATAGGTCCTAAACTTGTCCTAATCCTGATAAGGGGTGAGACTAATCTTGTGATCAGGGCATCCTTCATGATAGGGTAGGTAAGCCCATGGGATCACCTAAGGTTGTCAGAGTGTTCCTTCCCTCTACCTCGAAGTGCTCCTGCAGACCCGCTCCCCAATGAGCTTCAGGGCCCAGATTCATGTGGAGAGCAGACTCATACCCTTTAAGGCCAGGAGTACACTTTGGCTCCACCAGCCTGCCTCCGTGCCCCTGACCCCGCCGTTTGCCACTGAAAGAAGTTTGAGGCCCTCCACCACCCGCAGGCCCCGCCTGTGCCTCATCCCTGGTGCCTAGTTGTAGGCGTATCTAGTGTGCTCTTTAATTTTGTTGTATATCATTTTTTGTGTTTGGTTTTTCGTTTTATACACTGTTGTTAACTGTATTTGTGCCCTTTTACTGCCCGCTTCGTTCTTCTCACTGTGATTTTGCCTGTTTTTCAAAGCCGGTTCTTGCTGGTTTCCCCGTCCCTGCAGCTGTGTCCCCTGCGGCCTGCCTCCCTCGAGCCCCCATTGGTCACTCCCCTCCTGCCTCCCCTTCTGAATGGTGCCCGCTGCGTGGAGCCCTGTGCGACCCCCTGATCTGCTTTAGGCCAGGGGTACACTTTGGCTCCACCAGCCTGCCTCCGTGCCCCTGTCCCTGCTGTTTGCCGCTGAAAGGAAGTTCGGGCCCTCCACCACCCGCAAGCACCCACCTGTGCCTCATCCCTGGTGCCTAGTGGTAGGCATATCTACTGTGCTCTTTACACTTTGTTGTATTTTGTTTTTCTCAATGTGATTTTACCTGTTTTTCAAAGACGGCTCTTGCAGGTTTACCCGTCCCCGCTGCTGTGGCCCCTGCGGCCCTGCCCCTCTCGCGCCCCCATTGGTCTCTCCACTCCCGCCTCCCAGCTGCTCCTCCCTCCCACCTCCCCTACTTAATGGCGGCCGCTGCGCGGATGCGCCGCTGGTGCACCAGAGGCAATCCCATCTGCACCCGTCCGCGCCTGGACCACGCGCAGCGCCCGTCCCCCTGGTCCATGTTTCTCTGACCCCCCGAAGCACCACTATTCCTCCACAGAACTCCATGCCCTCAACCCAGGCCAGCAACCCGCCTGCGCCCAGGCCAACCCGAAACACACACATGGGCCATACACATGCACTCATGCCATTTTTCCTGCACTCACACTAACACCAGCAACACCAACAAGCACCGCAATAACACCAAACCCTGCAACCACCTTAACCACATCCTCCTTAACACCCGCTCCGTCCACAAGCATGCCATCGAGCTTTGGGACCTGCTCACAACATACTCCTGACATCGCCTTCCTCACTGAAACATGGATGAACCCCTCATCAGAACCCGATATCACCATAGCCATTGCAGAAGGTTACAAAATAACCCGTAGAGACCTCATAAACAAAACAGGAGGAGGTATCGCCATAATACACATAAACACCATCAAAATTTCCACCAACACCAATGATACCCTAGAGAACGCAGAACACCTACACTTTCAAATACACATCAATGCCAACACCACCCTTAAAGGAACCCTCATCTACAGACCACCAGGACCCCACCCCCCATTCTGCAACTCCATCGCAGATACCATCAGCTCCCACTCCCCCACCTCCACAGACTACATACTCCTTGGTGACCTCAACTTTTACCTGGAAAGCACCCACAACTGCAACTCCACAGCCCTGCTGGACAACCTCACGAACCTCGGCCTCAAGCAACTTGTCACCTCACCCACTCACTCAGTGGGACACATGCTAGACGCCATCTTCACCTCCAGCAGCCATATCACCTTCGCTCACACCACCAAACTCCACTGGACTGACCACCACTGTGTCCACTTCTCCTTCACGAAACCCCCCCACCCACCACCAACAACACACTACACCCTACCGCAAGTGGAACAAGATTTCCAAAGAACACCTGATCGCCAACCTTACACAAGCTCCACATCCCATCACCATCAACCCCAACATTGCCTCACACGACCTCACACAATGGCTAGCAACCTGCGCAGACTCACTCGCCCCTTTGAAAACAAACAACACACGCACCATCAAGACCACCCCCTGATTCACCACAGAACTCCAGGCCTCCAAATGAGAATGCCAAAAAATTGAGAAAGCCTAGCACCAAGAACCCTCAATGAGCAACTTCTTCGCCCTCAAAACAGCCATGCGCAAACACCACCAACTCATCCGGACCACGAAACGGTCCTTCTACAAAGAACGCATAGACAACAACACACACAACAGCAAGGAACTCTTTGCCATCGTCAAAGAACTCACTAAACCCAAATCCAGCAACATCGACCCTCCACACTCACAAAATCTCTGCAACTCCCTCTCCAACTACTTTCACCGCAAAATCGCAGACATACACTACAGCTTCACAGCAGCAGCACCCACCATCACCACCACCGACACAATCAAAACCACAACACCCTCCTGCACCAACCAACTACACACCTGGACCCCCACCAATGATGAAGAAATCGGCAAAACCATGAACCCCATCCACTCAGGCTCCCCAACAGACCCTTGCCCCCACCACATTTTCAACAAGGCCAGCCAAATCATCAATCCCCAGCTCTGTGCCATCATCAACAGTTCCTTTGACACCCCAACCTTCCCAGACGTTTGGAAGCACGCCAAAGTCAACGCTCTTCTCAAAAAACCTAAAGCAGACCCGGAAGACCTCACAAACTACCGTCCTATTTCTCTCCTCCCCTTCCCCGCAAAGGTCGCTGAGAAGTTAGTAAACGCTCAAATGTCTCACTTCTTAGAAGAAAACAACATACTTGCCGCCTCCCAGTCTGGATTCCGCAAGAACCACAGCACTGAGACTGCCCTCATCGCCTGCACAGACATCAGGACCAGAGTGGACAAGGGTGAGACCGTTGCCCTCATCCTCCTAGACCTCTCTGCAGCTTTTGACACTCTATGCCACCAAACCCCCTGCGCATGCCTTTTCGATCCTTCCTCACTGAAAGGACCCAAAGAGTTCGTCTCCCTCCTTTCCGGTCTACAGCCACCAAAATTATCTGTGGGGTCCCCCAAGGATCCTCCCACAGCCCCACCCTCTTCAACATCTACATGGCTCCTCTCGCCAACATCCTCCGCCCTCACGGCATCACCATAATCTTATACGCAGAAGACACCCAGCTCATCATCTCCCTCACCAGGAACCCAGCCACCGCCAAGATTAACCTGCACGCCGGACTCCTCAACGTCGCCAAATGGATGACAGCAAGCCACCTCAGATTAAACACAAACAAAACAGAGATCATCGACTTCGGCCCCAACAAGACAGCATGGAACGACTCCTGGTGGCCCACCACCCTCGGATCACCCCCAACACCCACCACCCATGCATGCAACCTTGGCATCGTTCTAGACTCATCTCTCTCCATGACCCAGCAAATCAACGCCATATCATCCTCCTGCTTCAACACCCTTCGCATGCTACGCAAGACTTTCAAATGGATTACCTTGGAAACAAGAAGAACACCCTCATCAGCAGCAGACTGAACTACGGCAATGCCCTCTATGCAGGGACCACAGCCAAGCTTCAAAGAAAACTCCAGCGAATTCAGAACACAGCGGCACGTTTCATTCTCAACCTCCCTCACCACAAATACATATCCAACCACCCCAGATCCCTACACTGGCTTCCCATCAACAAAAGGATCATTTTCAAAGTCCTCGACCATGCTCACAAAGCCCTCCACGACACTGGACCGGCCTACCTCAACGAATGAGTAAACTTCCACATACCAACTCGACAGTTCCGCTCCGCCGACCTTGCTACAGTCCCCGCATCCAATGCACCACCTCCGGTGGCAGATCCTTCTTCCACCTCGCCGCCAAGACCTGGAACTCCCTCCCCACCAACCTACGCAAGACCCAGGACCTCCTACCCTTCAGAAAGCACCTTAAAACATGGCTTTTTGAGCAGTAACCGGACACCCTCCCAGCGCCTTTAGACCCTAATGGGTGAGTAGTGCACTTAAGAAATTATTTGATTGATTGCGTTAAACCACAATAGTATGTCATCCTTCCTCTTGAAATCCTTCACAAGGTCCTTAGGAATGTGCACCCTCCTCTCAAGCTGCACTGTGTTATTGCTGCCACCATCTCTGCTAAACTGACTACTCTGATCCAGCATCCTTAAACTGAGCTCATGAGCCAGCAGCATCTTTTAATCTCCTATGGCCAACCTTCTCTTCTCCATTTATATTTTAAGTTTCTCTAACTCCAACTGGTGAACCCTCTCTGCCTGTCCGTCCTGTACCTCTTCAGGAGTCAGACCCTAATTTGAGACACTGCTACCTGCCCTGGAGACCCTCTCCTAGGACATAACAGGCCGACCACATACCATTGTGTATGGATTGCTATTCCTTCTCCTCATCCTCCTCCTCCTCTGTGTGCCCCTCAGCTTCCTTGGCTGTCACCCAGGCCCTCAGTGTCTTTTGCAGCTCCTCCTTCCTGGTAGAGCCCTTAATGGGACAGGCAAGATTTTTGTAGAACTGCTTCAATGGAGCCAATGTATAGCTCTCCAGTTTCCCTAAATCAAAAGCAGCACCAACTGATGCATCTCCAGATTGGGACATGATGAAAAGTCAACAAAAGTGCAAAGTTTCAAAGGCAGAAAACAAGTTCCCAATGAAGTTAAAAAAAGTAAATCAAGGATCACCAAAAATATTGAAGAAGGAAAAAACAATCAAAAAGCGAAAAGCAAAACAAGCTGTATGTGGTCACATTGTGGCCTGCACTGAAAACAGTAGCATACACTTAACCACTGTATGTCAAGTACAAATACAAGCCCAATCCCAACCGCTGATCACCAATGTTAGAAACGGGGTCTTTGGTTGCCAATCAGTTTAGCCCCTATTCAAGCAAGGACCCTCACTCTAGTCAGGGTAAAGAAGAATCACCCTCAGTTAACCCCCACTCACTCCCTTGAAAGCTTGGCATGAGCAGGCAGGTTTAACTTCAGAAGCAATGTGTAAAGTATTTGTACCAACACACACAGTAACTCAGTGAAAACTCTATAAAATGACACAACACAGGATTAGAAAAGTAGGAAATATTTATCTAAACAAAACAAGAACAAAACTTCAAATTTCAAAGAATGAGGCCCTCATGTTAAAGCGGCGGTAATACCGCCAACAGGCCGGCCCTAAAAAAAAAAATGGGATCACGACCACGGCGGAAAACCGCCAACACATACAGCCACTTTAACACTCCGACCGCTACGGTGGTAGCAACAAACACCGCAGCGGTAACCAACAGCCAGGCAGAAGTCAATGTACCGCCCACCCCATCACAACCCGCCCATCGCCAGCATTTCCAGGGCGGCACCAACGCCATAAAAAGCACTGCAGAAACAGTACTTGGAAGGGAAACCACTCACCTCTTGACACTCAGCGAAGAACCAGGACACCATGGAGCAGGTCCTCCTCATGCTGGTCTACCTCCTCATCTACCAGGAGTATGAACAGCGGCGGTGACGACCACGGTGAGTAATGCACCTAGAACACAGGGGAGAAGAGGGGAGGAAAAAGAGAGTGGCACACACATGCAACACGCAACAACCCACCCCTACCCTCACCCACAATACCATACACATAAACACATGCATCAACATTACATTTACACCCCCTAACCCAATGGAAAAACTCAAGGACAAAAGGAATAGAGTCAAATCAGTGATATTTTAGAAATAGTCAGATACACGTATAATTTTCAAAACAGTATTTACAAAAATATAAAGGCCCATATTTATACTTTTTTAGCGCTGTATTTGCGTCATTTTATGACGCAAAAGCGGCACAAACTTGCAAAATACAATTGTATTTTGAAAGTTTGCGCCGTTTTTGCATCGAAAAGCGGCGCAAATGCGGCGATAAAAAAGTATAAATATGGGCCAAAATTTGTACGTTGTCCACTCAAAATGTCCATGGGCCACTGGGCCAAAACTCACACTTGACTCCTGCCTCAATCCGGAGATAACACTGCAGGGGCATCAGGTCGAAAACACACAGGCACCTCAGGGGGAGGGTGAATGGGGGTGCACCTCAGCCGGAAGATGGTAAAACGCCACTGCTCCTGCACAGCGTATGTCCTGGGGAGTGCAAGGCCACAGTCTCTCAAGTGGGTGGGTTGCCCACTGCTTGGTCCTGGGCAGTGTAAAGCCACAGTCTCTCTAGTGGGTGGGTTGCCCACTCTCTTGGTCCTGGGGAGTGCTAGGCCACAGTCTCTAAAGTGGATGCATATCTCCACTGGTTCTGGAGGGGGCTTTGTGCCAAGTGTGCTTCATCCTGCCTAGGATAGGGTGAGTGGATGCCTTCTTCCACTGGTTCTGGAGGGGGCTTTGAGTCCAGTGTGCTTCATTCTGCCAAGGATAGGGTGAGTGGATGCATATCTCCACTGGTTCTGGAGGGGGCTTTGAGTCCAGTGTGCTTCATTCTGCCAAGGATAGGGTGAGTGGATGCATATCTCCACTGGTTCTGGAGGGGGCTTTGTGCCCAGTGATGCAGCACTTGGGGTGTAGCAGTTCACAGTCCCTCACCTAGGTGTCTGAGGCACGAGATTTGCAGAGACTAGGTTGCATGATAGTCCATGGAGGCAGGGCTAGACTCCATCTGGCAATGGCTATGGCTGCAAACTGGTGGTAGTGGCGGTGCTGGTGGGTGTGCTGCCAGTGGTGGAGGGAGGCTCCATCCCTACTCCTGCAGCCTCAGACGGATGCCCACTGGGGCTGCTGCTGCTGGTAGTGGTGCTACTGTCAGAGGTGCAGGTGGTGGTGCTTGTGGCAGTGCCTGTGGCGGTGCTAGCAGCAGTGAAGGTGGCAGTGCTGATCGTGGTACAGGTGCCGGTGCTGCCAGTGGTGGAGGGAGGCTCCAGCCCTTCTCCTGCAACCTCGGACGGCTGCCCACTGGGACTGCTGCTGCTGCTGACAGTAGTGGTGCTTGCGGTGGAGCAGGTGGTGGGGATGCAGGTGGTGGTGCAGGTGGCGGTGCTTGAGGCGGAGCTAGCGGCGGGGCTGCTGGCGGTGCTGCCCGCGGTGCAGGTGGCGGTGCTGGCGGTTGTGCTGGTAGCCACCACACCTTCACCTGCAGCCTCTGACGGCTGAAGTGCCATGCCTGGTGTTTTGTGCCCCTTCCTGCCCTTGGCAGATGGTGGTGTGACCTTGGGTCTGGCAGCTGGAGTCTTTGAAGTGGCCTTGCTGGGTAGTTGTGGCTCCTTCCCCTTGCTGGATGCTGTCCCCCTCTTCACCCTGCCAGGTGGCGGAATGGGTTTGGCCTTGGCAGGGGTTGGTAGCACACTGGCTGGGCTGACTGGTGCCCCCTTTGAACCTCCGATAGCTGCAGGAACCACAGCGGACGTCGACTTGGTGGCTGAGGTCCTGGCCCGAGGGGAAGGACAGTGGGGGGGTAGGGAAGAGGTCAAAGTTGGCCAGGAAAAACTTCTTAGGGACACTGGGGGGGAAGAGGGAGAGGGTTTGGGAGTGGGAGAAGAGGGTGTGGTTGTCGGGGGTGTCTGTCTGCTGAGTTTGGGTGCAGGTGCATGTGCTGGATGCTGTTGGAGGTGGATGGCTGTTGGGTGGGTGGGTGCTTGCGTTTGTGTACTTTGGGAGGAGGGGTCACAGGCACACTAGGAGAGGAAACGGGATGTGTGCATGGATGTGGGGGTGGTGACTGCCAGTGAGGGGTGTGTTGTGATGGGTATGCTGGTGATGGAGGTATTGGATGAGGATGTAGTGCATGCAGGTGTGAGTGGAGATGCTACTGGGAGGGAGGTGGACGTGGAGGAGGAGGGGGACACAGTGGAGGCAGTGGATGTTGGTATGTCTGCATGGGGATGGTGCATGTGTGAGTGCCTGTGAGATGAAGTGTGGTGGTTGTGTTTGCCTGAGCCACTTTTGTGTGTTGATTTGGGTGAATGTTGGTCTGAAGGTGTGCTTGGGATAGGTTGAGGGGATTGGGACTGGGTAGAGGAAGTTGGAGGAGGGAAGCTAGAGACAGGGACAATGGCTGCCATCAGTGCTGAGGCCAGAGCCTGAAATGCACTTTGTTGGGCTGCCACGCCAGAATGAATGCCCTCCAGATATGCATTTGTTTGTTGCAAATGCCTCTCAACACCCTGGATGTCATTCAGTATGGTTGACTGCCCAACAGTGAGGGATCTCAGGAGGTGAATAGCCTCCTCACTGAGGGCAGCAGGGCGGCTGACTGGGGCAGGGCCTGAGGTGCCTGGGGTGAAGGAGATGCACACCCTCCTGGGTGAGCAGGCACGGGAAACAAGCTGAGGGGCTGCTGGGAAGGCGGTGCTGGTAGAGGGGGTGGTGGCTGTACCTGTTGTTGGGGTGGGCACAGAAGTGTCCACCACCGCCTGGGAGCTTCCAAAATGAGGAGTCGCTATCTGTGGTGTCCCCTCCTGTCCCCGTCCTGGTGCTCCCCTCGCCCTCCGTCCCACCGGTGCACTCACTGTCGATGTATACGGCCTCCAGGCCCATGTGGGATGCAGCTCCCTCCATCACTGGTGCCTCTGCTCCTCCGCCAGATGACGCTAATGTACACAAGGGCAGGGTGACAAAACAAAAAGGGGGGGGAGAGACAGAGGATACACTTGGTCAATGCCAGGACCAACACTACCGTTGGCGTACACAACACACAGGGAGCAGCCCTATGCACTAGGCCATGCACTACCAGATACTATGATAGTCACCAGCCCATTGTGTACAATGCCTAACGCCATTAGCTGCAAACCTGAAACCCACAGGACCCTGCCCAGTAGTAGATGCCCACTAACACTATTGGGGTGGAGTGCTTCAGAGCCTGCCCAACAAGGGACCTACCCTGCCATGTTTGCCCTGTCCTAGGGGCACCCACAGCCCACATCCCCCACCCAGGTAAACCTTAACGCACGCACAGTCATGATTCTGAATCTGTACTCACCCCCTTGTGGCTGCTGTGATGCCTTCAAACGCCCATCCAACTCCAGATGGGCCACCGTCAGAATGCGGAACATCAGGGAGGGGGTTCAGGGAACGACAGGCAACCCTTTCTCATGGGGGGGGGGGCAGCCCCAGCTGGGCCTCCGCCATCTTCCTTGCCCAGCAGTGCAGGTCCTCCCACTGTTTATGGCAGTGGGTGCTCCACCTGTCAAAGACCCCCAGGGTCCGCACCTCCATGGCAATGACACACCAAATACCCTTTTTCTGATGGGAGCTGACCTGCATGGAAAAGACCACAGAAAAGGGAATTAGATAACCGTCCAGACCGTCACACTCATGGCCCACCAGATCCCTCCCAAGCCCTTATGCACATACATTGACCACCATACATGGAGCACTCTGGCCAGGACGCCTCCGCCCCCCATACATGAGGCTTACACACACAGCAATCCATACATTCATGGCCCATGCAACATGCTCACAGTGTACTCACCTGTTTGTCTGGAGGACCGTAGAGTAACGTGTACTGAGGTAGGAGCCCATCCACCAGTTTCTCCAACTCCTCCGCAGTAAAGACAGGGGCCCTTTCCCCAGACACATGAGCCATTGTCGCTTCCAAACACAGGACACAGCAGCACTTGAAGGTCAGGTAGCACGTGAATAGATAGAAAATGACGGTCACGTACGTGGCGGCGCGTACCGTCCCCGTTGGCGTACATCTCCATTGGCTCCTGGTACCCTCAGGGCCCGATGATAACCAATGCAAAGTTGTGCGGCGGTCCTTGAACGCCTACCGCAATGGCGCACAATGCCAGATGAATTACCTCATTTCCACTTGTCCCTCCTCACAGGTTAGGCAGCCGCCATTTCAGGGGGGCACAGGGCATGGCACCTAACTGCGTCACAGCAGACATTGGCACAGCAACTGACTCTCGGATTCACATACAGGTTCTGTAAAGGAAAAGATGCATCATTATTTCAATTGATGTGTAAATCTGACCCTCTGCTCACCATTTTCCTCCATAGGCTTCAACCGCTGACGATGAATAAGAGATGGTCACATCCTCCGGTGTACAGACCCCTGGTGGACCTTGCAACTATGGAGGACAGACACATTATACTAACTTACAGACTTGATGGGGCCACAATCCAAGAACTGTGTGCCCAATTGGAGCCTGACCTGATGTCAGCTATCCGCCAGCCCACAGGTATCCCCCCTCTGGTGCAGGTCCTGTCAGTGCTCCATTTCCTGGCAATTGGTTCCTTCCAAACAATAGTCACCATGGCATCAGGGATATCTCAGCCAATGTTCTCCAATGTGTTGACCAGAGTCTTGTCAGCCCTGCTGAAACACATGTGCAGCTACATCGTATTCCCCCAGGTGGAGGATTTGACCACAGTGAAAGCTGACTTTTATGCCCTGGGACATATCCCCAACATCATTGTTGCCATTGATGGTACACATGTAGCATTTCCCCCCCCCCCGGACAAATGAACAAGTGTTCAGGAATAGAAAAAGCTATCACTCTATGAATGTGCAGATGGTGTGTTTGGCGGACCAGTACATCTCCAATGTGAATGCCAAGTATACGGGGTCTGTGCATGACGCCTTTATCTTGAGGAATAGCAGGTTCCCATATGTAATGGGCCAACTCCAGATGCACCGGGTGTGGCTAATAGGTGAGCCCAAGGTCCCCACCCAGTATAAGTTGTGTCTGGGTATGGGGTTGTCCCTATGGGTTAGTGTGTGGCTAACAGGTATTCCTCGATATTTGCAGGTGACTCTGTAGGAAGGTAGCCTCTTTCTAGCCTTGTTACCCCCACTTTTGGCCTGTTTGTGAGTATATGTCAGGGTGTTTTTACTGTCTCGCTGGGATCCTGCTAGCCAGGACCCAGTACTCATAGTGAAAATCCTACGTTGTCAGTATGTCTGAAATGTGTCACTGGGATCCTGCTAGCCAGGACCCCAGTGCTCATAAGTTTGTGGCCTGCATGTGTCCCCTGTGTGGTGCCTAGCTGTATCACTGAGGCTCTGCCAAAACCTCAGTGTTTATGCTCACTCTGATTTTAAGATTGTCACTGCAGGCTAGTGACTAATTTTACCAATTCTGATTGGCACAGTGGAACACCCTTATAATTCCCTAGTATATGGTACCTAGGTACCCAGGGTATTGGGGTTCCAGGAGATCCCTATGGGCTGCAGCATTTCTTTTGCAACCCATAGGGAGCTCAGACAATTCTTACAGAGGACTGCCACTGCAGCCTGAGTGAAATAACGTCCACCTTATTTCACAGCCATTTTACACTGCACTTAAGTAACTTATAAGTCACCTATATGTCTAACCCTCACTTAGTGAAGGTTAGGTGTAAATTTACTTAGTGTGAGGGCACCCTGGCACTAGCCAAGGTGCCCCCTCATCGTTCAGGGCAATTTCCCCGGACTTTGTGAGTGCGGGGACACCATTACACGCGTGCACTACATATAGGTCAATACCTATATGTAGCCTCACCATGGTAACTCTGAACATGGCCATGTAACATGTCTAGGATCATGGAATTGTCCCCCCAATACCATTCTGGTATTGGGGGGACAATTCCATGCAGCCCCGGTTCTCCAGCTTAGAGCCCAGGTACTGCCAAACTAACTTTCCGGGGTTTTTTCTGCAGCTACTGCTGCTGCCAACCCTCAGACAGGTTTCTGCCACCCTGGGGCCTGGGCAGCCCAGTCCCAGGAAGGCAGGACAAAGGATTTTCCTCTGAGAGAGGGTGTTACACCCTCTCTGTTAGACTTTTCATCCTTGGCGTGTTCTCCCTTAACTTTTTGCCTCCGTTCCCCAGGTTGTTGATGTGTGCTGGACTCTGATTTTACTGTTTTTGTTACTCTGGGCACTTTACCACTGCTAACCAGTGCTAAAGTGCAAGTGCTCCTGTTTAAAATGTGTACGTAATTGGTTCTCCATGATTGGCATATTTGTTTTACTGTTAAGTCCCTAGTAAAGTGCACTAGAGGTGCCCAGGGCCTGTAAATCAAATGTTACTAGTGGGCCTGCAGCACTGGTTGTGCCACAAACACAAGTAACCCTGTAATCATGTCTCAGACCTGCCACTGCAGTGTCTGTAAGTGTATTTTTACACTGTAAATTCGACTTGGCCAGTGTACCCACTTGCCAGGCCTAAACCTTCCCTTTTCTTACATGTAAGGCACCCCTAAGGTAGGCCCTAGGTAGCCCCAAGGGCAGGGTGCAGTGTATGGATAAGGTAGGACATATAGTAATGTGGTTTATATGTCCTGACAGTAAAATACTGCCAATTTCGTTTTTCACTGTTGCAAGGCCTGTCTCTCTCATAGGATAATATGGGGGCTACCTTTAAATATGATTAAAGTGTAGATTCCCCTAGAGAGTAGATGGACATGTGGAGGTTGGGGTCCCTGAACTCACAATTTAAAAATACAACTTTTAGTAAAGTTGATTTTAAGATCGTGCGTTTGAAAATGCCACTTTTAGAAAGTGAGCATTTTCTTGCTTAAACCGTTCTGTGACTCTGCCGTGTTTGTGGATTCCCTGTCTGGGTCAGTTTGACAGTTGGGTTGTTTTTCACCTCACACCAGACAGTGACACCAAGGGAGCTGGGGTGTAACCTGCATTTCCTGATTAGCCATCTCTGCTAGGAGGGAGGGGTGGAGTGGTCACTCTCATCTGAAAGGACGGTGTCTGCCTCTGACAATGCAGACTCCGACCCCCTGGTGTGTGCCTGAGGCCTTGCCTGGGCAAGGCAGGATTTCACAAGTAGGTGTGAGTCCCCTTTGAAGAAAGGAGACTTCAAAGACTAAAATGGGTAGAAGAAGGGCACCCAAATCTTCAGACTTTAGAAACACTTCTGGAACCAAGAGGAACCTCTGCCTGGAGAAGAGCTGATAGCTGAGGAAGAAGTGCTGCCCTGCCTGTGACTGTGCTTTGTGGAGCTTTCCTGCAGTGCTGCTTCTGCCAGAGTAAGAGGGCAAAGACTGGACTTTGTGTGCCTTCCATCTTGTGAAGAAATCTCCAAGGGCTTGAGTTATAGCTTGCCTCCTGTTGTTTGAAGTCTCAGGGACATCAAAGACTTCTCTCTGACAGCACCTGGAATCTCTGGAGAGACTCCTGCCCTGACAAGTGGTGCCCTATCCAGTCCCTGGGCCCATGAAAGGAAAGCTGGTGGAAATCTAAGGAAATCGACTTCGGACGACTCCGGACCGACGCCGCTGCTGAATCCGATAACGCCGCCTGCACCCAACGCTGTGACCTTCGCTGGAACACAACGCTCTTCGCAGGCCCGATGCCGCAGCTGCCCCGCTGAAGTCCGCGACTCCTTGGAAGTCGCCACTCTACGTCGTGACCGACGCCGCTCGAAGTGCACGGATTCAACGTTTCACACAGACGCCGCGATCCCCGACTTTGCGCATCGGCTTGTTTCCATTCTTCACCAAAGGTACTGTACTTGGGGGTCTACACGACTCCGTGTCCGGCGCCGCTGGTGTCGGCTTGTTGGGAACGACTCCATCACGACGCCGTGTTAACATCTCATTGAAGCATTTTTTGTTTCTAAGCGCTCTTTTTTAGTTTAATCTCTAAAAAGTTCATAACTTGACTTATGTATGTCGGATATTTGTCGTTTTGGTCTTGTTTTGTTTAGATAAATATTTCCTATTTTTCTAAACCGGTGTTGTGTCATTTTGTAGTGTTTCCATTAAGTTACTGTGTGTGTTGGTACAAATACTTAACACCTAGTGCTGTGAGGTTAAGCCTACTACTCTGCCAAGCTACCAAGGGGGTAAGCAGGCATTAGCTGAGGGTGATTCTCTTTTACCCTGACTAGAGTGAGGGTCCTTGCTTGAACAGGGGGTAACCTGACTGTCAACCAAAGACCCCATTTCTAACACTCTCCCTTTGGAAATAGGTGTGAAGGGCCTGGGAGGAGTAGCCTCTCCTGGCCTCTGGAAGTTCTTTGAAGGGCACAGATGGTGCCCTCCTTGCATAAGCCAGTCTACACCGGTTCAGGGACCCCCCCATCTTTGCTCTGGCGTGAAACTGGACAAAGGAAAGGGGAGTGACCACTCCCCTGACCAGCACCTCCCAGGGGAGGTGCCCAGAGCTCCTCCAGTGTGTCCCAGACTACTGCCATCTTGGATGCAGAGGTGTGAGGGCACAATGGATACCTCTGAATGGCCAGTGCCAGCAGGTGACGTCAGAGACCCCTCCTGATAGTTGCTTACCTTTCTCTGTAGCCAATCCTCCTCTGAGGGCTATTT
The DNA here is from genome assembly GCF_031143425.1 of Pleurodeles waltl. NCBI lineage: Eukaryota > Metazoa > Chordata > Amphibia > Caudata > Salamandridae > Pleurodeles > Pleurodeles waltl. The sequence continues at coordinate 235,232,337 of NC_090443.1, read as the reverse complement.
AGGGTCTCTCCTGTGGGTATCTCACCAGATAACGAATGCAGGAGTTTACCAGAGTTCCTCTGCACTTCCCTCTTTGACTTCTGCCAAGGATCAACCGCTGACTGCTCCAGGACGCAAGCAAAACTGCAACAAAGTAGCAAGAAGACTACCAGCAACATTGTAGCGCCTCATCCTGCTGGCTTTCCTGGTGGTGCATGCTCTGAGGGCTGTCTGCCTTCACCCTGCACTGGAAGCCAAGAAGAAATCTCCCGTGGGTCAACGGAATCTTTCCCCCTGCCAACGCAGGCACCAAACTTCTGCATCACTGGTCCTCTGGGTCCCCTCTCATCTTGACGAGCATGGTCCCTGGAACCCAGGAGCTGGATCCAAGTGTCCAACAGTCCAGTGGCCCTTCTGTCCAAATTTGGTGTAGGTAAGTCCTTGCCTCCACCAAATGTCCCTCCTGCAGCTGCTGGCTCTCCGGCAACTTGTACAGTATCTGGCCCATCGTCTCTTGGGAATGGTGGTATGCTCCCAGGATGTTGGAGAGTGCATCCTGGAGAGTCGGTTCCCTTGGCCTGTCCTCCCCCTGTCGCACAGCAGTTCTCCCAGTTTCCCTGTTGCCCTGTGACTCTGTCCCCTGAACCGTGTGCCCACATTCTGTGTTGGTGGGGTTGCCTGGGGTCCCTGTAGTTGTGGACACACTGCTGATTGACCTGTCCTGGGGACAGTGGCATGGGCCCGCTGGGTGTGTGCTGTGCTTGTGTTTCCTGAGGGGGGAGGCTCTGTGGTTGGTTGGGACTGTGGCAGGGTAACCGACTGTCCAGAGATCCCTGATGGGCCAGATTGGTCATCGTGATCCATGAGTGCAGATCTGCTGTCATCAGTGTGGGCCTCCTCTGGGGGGACTGGATGTTGCTGGCAACTCCTCTCTGGTGACGTTGAGTAGGGGTCCTCTTGGGATGAAAATGCAGTGCTATTGTATCTGCGTGTGCCATCTTGTGCATGGGTGTGTTTCCCTGTATGGTTGTGATAGCCCTGTCAGCTTTGCCTTGTGAGTGTGGTGATTTTGTGGGCTAGGTGATTCTCTCTAATGGGCATGCTGTGGTGATGGGTGTCTATGCAGGTCTGTGATTGGGGTCCATGGATTGGTGTTACATGCAGGGCTTGCTTTTGTGATGGGTGGGTTGTGATAGTGGGGTATATGTGAGGTGGTGGAGTAATGGGAGTAAGGGTAGGGGTAGGAGTTTGTGATCGCATGCAGGTAGGGTTGGGGATATAGTTGTAAAGATATGACTTACCAGAGTCCAGTCCTACTGCTACTCCTGCGAGGGCCTCAGGATACATTATTTGCAAGACTTCCTCCTCCCATGTTGTTAGTTGTGGGGGAGGAGGCTGGGGTCCACCCCCAGTCCTCTGTACAGCTACCTGGTATCTTGCAACCACGGAACGCACCTTCCCTGTAGGTAGTTCCACCTCTTCCTGATGTCATTCCTTGTTCTTGGATGCTGTCCCACGGCGTTGACCCTGTCCATGATTCTCTGTCATAGCTCCATCTTCCTTGTAATGGACGTCTGGTGCACCTGTGATCTGAATAGCTGTGGCTCTACCCAGATGATTTCCTCCACCATGACCCTTAGCTCCTCCTCTGAAAACCTGGGGTGTCTTTCGGGTGCCATGGATGTGGTGTGAGTGATATGTGTGAAGATGTGTGGGGTGATGTGTGGGGTGATGTGTTGTTAGTGCTGTGAGGTGTGTGGATGGTGTATGGGTTATGGTGTACCGTGGCTCAGATTGAGTGGGTGCTTCTGACTTGTGTCTCTTTCTGTTGGCAATCTTTTTTTTCGTTGAAAGGGTTGTGGGTAATGTGGGTGTGTGTTTTATATTGGTGTGGGTGTGTGGGTGTGGTGTGTGTATGTGTGTCAGGTGTGTATTTTGAATTGTCCAAAGTGGTGTAGTTTTGTTAGTGTGTGTGTATTTTGTGCGCAGCGGTGTGTACCGCCAATGGTTTACCGCGGTTGAAAGACCGCCGCAGTGATTCGTGGGTCCTGATACTGTGGGCATATTCCTGTTGGCGTAATGGTGTGGGTTTTGGTACCACCAATTTATCACTGACCTTTGGTCTGGCGGACTTGTGTGGGTGTCTGTATTGTGGTGGATTTCTCAGTGTGGGTCATAATACACGTAGCAGAATACCGCCGTGGTCACGGTATGTTGGCTGTCGTCAGCACGGCGGTAGGCGGCATTTACTGCCAGGGTTGTAATGAGGGCCCGAGAGTCTTAAATCCTTTAGAAAACAGTGAGAATACTGGTATTTCACAAAAATACCTCGGTAGCCTCAAAATAAAGCTGCATGGGCGTGTGTGCATCTGAAAAGGCCAGCGATGCATCGATTTCTCACTTGCAAGCGAGACCGTGCGTCGTTCCTCTGCGGTCGGATCTGCATGCGTCATTTCTTCTCTCTCGTAAGAGAGCTATGCGTCGATCCAGACAGGCACCTCAGATCCAGGAGGTTTTTTGTTGTTTTTCCATGCCGATGTTGCGTGGAAAATCCAGTTGCACGGTATCACAAAACCGCGCTGTGTGGGGTTTACGTCATTATCAGCCTCCGTTAGTGGGTGTTGCGAGTCGTTTTTCCAGCCACATTGCCTTGATCCTCCAGCCGCAATGCAGGTGGAGCGTTCATTTCAGCCGCGAAGCCGACGGCGCGTCGTTTATCAGCCACATCACAGAAGGTGCATTGAAAAATTCCCCACACAGTGGTTAGTGCATTAATTTTCAACCTTTGTCTGCCAGGTTCACATCTCAAGGGCCCAGGAACTGGATAGGGTACCATTTGGCAGGGCAGGAGTCTCAACAGAGAGTCCAAGTGCTGGCAAGGGAAGTCTTTGATGGCCCTGAGACTTCAACAACAGGAGGCAAGCTCAGTTCAAGCCCTTGGAGATTCTCACAAGCAGGAATGCACAACAAAGTCCAGGATTTGTCCCCTTTCACAGGCAGAAGAAGCAACTGTAGGATAGCTCCACAAAGCACAGTCACAGGCAGGGCAGCACTTCTCCTCAGCTCTTCGGCTCTTCTCCTGGGCAGAGGTTCCTCTTGGTTCCAGAAGGGATCTAATTTTCAGGGGGTTTTGGATCCTCTTCTTATACTCCTTTCTGCCTTTGAAGAAGGCCTTCTTAAAAGGAAAGTCTCTCTTGTTTATGAGATCCTACCTTGCCCAGGCCAGGCCCCAGACAAATACCAGGGGGTTGGAGACAGTATTATGTGAGAGCAGGCACAGCTTTTTCAGGTGGGAGTGACCACTCCTCCCCTCACTCCTAGCACAGATGACTCATCAGGATATGGAGGCTACACCCCAGCTCCCTTTGTGTCACTGTCTGGAGAAAGGTGAAAACAGCCCAACTGTCAAACTAACCCAGACAGGGAGTCCACAAACAGGCAGAGTCATAGAATGGTTTAAGCAAGAACATGCCTACTTTCTAAAAGTGGCATTACATTTTCAACACACAGGCCCTCATTTTGATATCAGCAGTAAAAATTGCCCTACCAGCCGTCCACCATATTATGACCCCAGCTGGATTTCTGCCAAAAGAAGGGTGGAAACCCAGCTGTGGCCATGCCGGCCAATGGCGGTAAGGTGTCACTGCTGCCACCAGCAGCGCCATGGCAGTAGACCGCAGCCAGCTGTATTATGACAAAAAATATGGCCTGGCGGTGTTCTGCTGGCGGGTGCTGCTGGCAGTAGCAGCGCCCTGTCCTGTTCCCTGCTGGAGGACCCCCTTGATCCAGGTAAGTCAGGTCTCCGACAGGGGAAGAGGTTGGGGGGTGTTGTGTGTGTGTGGGTGTGTGTGAATGTTTCTGTGTGTGTGGATGCAGTTGTGTGTTGCATGTTGAATGCGTGTGTGCATGTATAGAGGTGTGAGTGCACGTATGTTGTGTTATGTGAATACGTTTCTGTGTGTATGTTTGAAAGTGTGTGCAGATGTGTGTGTGAATGGGTGTATGCATGCGTGTAAGCATGTGGGAAAGGGTGTGTGTATGTGTTTGTAAAGGGGGGTGAATGTGGGGTGGGTGATGGGGATTCTGGAGCTTCAGCTAACCCGCCAATGTCATAATATGGTGGTAAGTACCGTTAGCCTGTTGGGGGTACTTTCCACCACATTAGCGCCGACCGCTGGGGTTGTAATGACCCACACAATCTCAGAATAAACTTCACTAAAAAGTGTAAGAGAATCTGTGCTTTAATAATATTTAAAGGCAATCCCCCTGTTAACCTATGAGATAGATAGGCCTCGCAACAGTGAAAACCGAATTTGGCAGTATTTCATTGTCAGGACATATAAAACACATTAGTATATGTCCCAACTTAAACATACACTGCATCCTTCCCATGGGGCTACCTAGAGTCTAACTTAGGGGTGTCTTACATGTACGCAAAGGGAGGGATTTAGGCCTGGCAAGTGGGCACACTTGCCAAGTCGAAATGGCAGTTTAAAACTGCACACACAGACACTGCAGTGGCAGGTCTGAGCCATGTTTACAGGGATACTAATGTGGGTGGCACAACCAGTGCTGCAGGCCAACTAGTAGCATTTGATTTACAGGCCCTGGGCACCTCTAGTGCACCCTACTGGGGGCTTACCAGTAAATCAAATAGGCCAGTCATGGAAATCCAATTACACATACATTTTACCTGGGAGCACTTGCACTTTAGCACCGTATAGCAGTGGTAAAGTGCCCAGAGTAACAGAAACAGTAAAAACAGAGTCCAGCACACATCAACAACCTGGGAACATGGGCAAAAGGTTAGGGGAGACCACTCCAAGGATGCCAAGTCTAACAGTGTGAATGGTTGGTGTGGTGCTTAATGGTACAATCAACATGCGTAAGAACTGGCACAAGTGGCATCAAAGATGCAGTGCCAGCACAATGCCACTAGTGCGTCATGCAACCATGTCATCATACAAATAGTTGCGCATGTGAACCCAAGCTGTACATTCCCCTTGTGCCACATCAAAAAAGTCTCAAAATGCATGCATTGATCCACATTGTACATCCTTACACCAACATATGCCTGTTGCAGATATGTTGTGTGCAACGAAATGTCCCAAATTTAGGGAGGGACAAACTAATGGGGGAGACAGTCCATAATGGTTGCTCTGCCCCTTCCAATTAGCACATGTTTGGGGCTTGCTAGAGGCAGATGAGAATGTAACACAAGGATTGTTTGCATTGGACCTACCTGTGTATGCTACACTAATGCCATCATTTGTGGTGCCATCATAGCACCAAAAGAGTGACAGCACACAGTGCACTACTGTGGCAATGTCCACCATGGTGAATAGGAAGGCAAATCACATGCCACCATGCTATCAGTGGCAGGGACAAGGACCCTGCAAGAAAGCAAGTGGTGTTGGATCATAGCACAAAGGGCCAGATGTGATAGAACATTATGGTGTGCGACAATGGCCCAAATTTGGCAGCGCTGTGCACTGTCATTTTCTAAATGGAGGAAGGCACACCCCTGTGTTTCCCCCGGTGCCGGCGCTAAATTAGCTGCTGTGCGCCAAAGCAGCAACCCTTGCACCATCATGCAAAGATCACTGTGTTAAGGGGCAGATTGTTTTATTGCAGGAAGTGACACCTTCCTGCACAAAAAAATCTAAAATGGTGATTTGCTCTGATGCAGCGTCAAAATGCACTGGGTGTTGCTGGTGCACACCCACAGCAATACCCATGGCATGCCCCTTCCACGCAAAGTGCAGCATGTGAAGGGGCCGTTTTTACAAGGTGGTCTTAAACCACAAAAAGTGGCTCAACAGCACCTTGTAAATACAGCGCAGGGTTTTGCGCCACCAGAGCATCCCGAAAAGAGATGCTCCAGTGGCACTAGGGGGTCTCAAATATGCCCCAAAATACCTTGTGAGCTTGCCCCATGTGTGATGCACAATACCGCACATAACATGCATCTGCAACCTGGGGTCTGTAACATGTCACTGAGCCTCCAGTAGCAAGTAAATGATATGCAATGTTAACAGCCACCACAACCAAAGATTGACATATCATTATCTCATTACAGAGGATGATGCCTTAGCTCCTGCCGACCTGCCTGTCCTGGATTTTACAGATGACATGGATTATCAGCTGTCAACCATCAATGATGAGACTCTCCAGGATACCCTAGGCTCTCTCCAGACACCACCGCCAGTCGCAGGGAGGACACACAGTGTTGCGGGGTATCCACATGAATGACTCAGATACCAACACACAACACCAGCCAGTACTGACAAAGCCCTGGACTCAGAGGACCCAGACATCACCTTCTAGAGGACAGTGATAGGAGTCAAGTGGGAGCTGACCAAGCAGGTGTGGGTGGGGATGGAGACAATGGCAGGCAGCCTAGAAGGAGTGCAGAAGTGCCTCAGTCCAATTAAAAACATCTCAGATGTCATCAGAGACACCCACTCCTCACTAGATGGACACCAGCAGCCCCTGGCCAACATAACTGCTGTCATGAGACAGAGGATTCAACAATTGCCCTCCCAAAGTGGCAGCAGCATGTTACACAATCGGCTAGGGGTGATACACAATGCCCTGGAGTCCATGCAGCTGGAAGTGGCCACCCTCAAGGAAAACATGGCTGCCTCCCACCATGATGTTGCTGCGGTGTTGGTAAATCAGCCTTTCCTCCTTGCTGCAGTGAAGCCTTATGTGTTCTCAAAAGGCCGCTGCTGGGACCTTTGACTCCATATCTCTATCCCCTGATGCATATGTGGCCCCCTCAACCTCAACAATAACACCACCCAAGGCACAGCAGGCACCACACACATCAGAGGATGAAGATGTAGAAGGAACAACATTCAAAAGGAAAACCACCCAGTAGCAGCAGTCTGTGCCACATGGACAGTATCTCCTTAGTTCTGTGCTCAAGATAATGCCAGTGTTGTGACAGCGGGCAATGTGCCCTCTAAACTCAACTACTGTTGACATGTCTGCTCTGTACTGTCATTGTCTCACATCGTACCTATTGTCAATTTGGACACCTCCTCACTAATGCACAATTCTCCTAACCATGCTCTCATAACATGTCCTTTACCCTGGGACTCTGAATGTACAACAAATGACTATGGAACTCTCATGGAGTCTGTGAACAGGACATTATATAGTATTGGAATATTCACTTGCACCTGTAAATAAATCTCCTTGCTGACTTGTAAAGTTTCTACGTTTACTGTGATCCATCAACTCATCTAAATGTATGCATTGTGTGAAGCAATGCCAATGAGAAAAGAACATATACATATGTGCATAACTGTCAGACACAAAGCCACCCACTAGGATCATAACATGAAAAAGGTGAATGCTGGTTTTGTGGTTTACAACCAACTTACAGCACCTCAAATACATGTATTGAACAGTTATCCATGGTATTTGACATATGGCATGTATGGGTCAGTACCAAGTATCAGGTAGATTACCCAGATGAGAGCACTTGTACAACTAATATGTGTGGTTCAGAAGAGGTGAATTTCGTCAGGGATGGACAGCAGTGGCAGGATACAGACCCTAAAATGGCTGATGTCTTATGTGCCACAATTCCCAACTATAAATCTGCCACCCCCAACAATGACAGTTGAAGTTCCATATCTACCAGCTCCTTGGTCATAGGGGATGCCTATGGTCATCTATAGAAATCAAGACAGTAAGCATACCCTAAGGCATTCCTCCTACTTGTCCAGTACACACACGAGAACACCCAGACACTCAATCAATACGGAGAGATATTTGCCTAATACTAACAGACTTCATTAAAACAAATTGAGAATATCATATCTAAACCTACCCTATACACTACCCTACACTAAACTAACCTACACTAACTTTTCTTAACTTTCATCTATGCCTACCTATCCCATTCTAAACTTATCTTACACATCTAAACATTGCCCCCCATCCCGCTTAACAGACAAGATACAAGTAGAACAACCTAAACTAAGGTGACACATGTACTAACTTGACCTATATCTAAAACAAATATATATATTTTAAAGTATTTTGTTAGGTTTTTTACATTTGTTTGCATTTGTTTATTTTTTTACATAGAAACCCCAACATAACCCCCCACAGATACCCCGAAAATGAAAAATTTACTAAAACCCACCCCCCCAACTATACTTAATCTAACCTATGACTATCTTACACTATTTTACTAATCTAACAGTACCTATCTAAAACCTGTTATCAATATTTAATATCAGTAAAAAGTAGGGGGAAGGAGCTAAGAGTTTGTGGCACAAACAGTTCACAGCTGTTTCAAAACTTTCTCTCTGTACTTGAGCAATGTATGATTTTTTTCATTGTCTTTCTCCAACTTTTCTAATCTGGCCATCATGGCGGCCATGTCTCGTCTCATGTCTGATTCGAAGCTAGATGTTGTGGCTGGAGCAGGTGGCTGTAGGGGTGCTGGCAGGTGCAGCAGATGTGTAGGGGGTCGGACCCACTGAGGCCCCCAGGACCCCATATTTCTTACCCTATGTGGCCTGCTTTGTTGTTGGCTGTTGCCGAGGTCCCCCATGTGTGAATACACGTAAAGCCCCAGTGGCTTTCTCCTTCCTAAATCTCCTCTCCACCCTTTGGTACCCAGCATTCACCTCCAATATGTGCCTGTACCTGTCAGCCCACTTGTTGAAAAGCATGTTGTTCTGCTGGGGTCATATTGGCAGCTGAAATATGAGGAGAATAAAGCATTAAATACAGCATTGGGTGGAGGTAGAACAGACGTGCAATGAACACAGCATCCTCAGATGACACTTGCAGTCCACCACTCATTCAACAACACTGACTGACTCCAAATCTATACTAAATTCCTACCAGCCATCTACGGTATCATGTACATGTCACTGGGGTAATGACTATTCATTGTTGACCATCAGGGCCCAGAGGTAAGTGGACTACTGCGTCCTTGCTCAACATTTGTATGATCAAACTAGTGAGGATCAAGTGGCCCAACAATTCCAGAATCTCTGTGCCACTGTCCATACGCAGCGCTTTGTATGCAACCCATCACTTTGACACCCCTGGTACTACATCAAGCCTTGCCCAGTCATGATGAATGCAATGTGGGGGTCATCTGATAGGGGGACAGGAAACTTTCCACCTGCAATTCTAAGGTTAGGTAAAGCTTCATTCATGTGTTCTGGGTTAATACCTGCTCAGAACATGTGTCAAAAGGGGGCACACCATTACTCACAAGGTGCCTAGGTTTACAATTCATGCAAAGTGTCCACATAGTTTGGGCAAAGCCTGAACAGCACATCAAAGTTGTTCACAGATTTCGTAACTATTGCCCTTTACCCTGTGCTATGTTGTGCAAAATGTGTACTGTGGCACACACATGGTGGCTGTATGGGTGCCCTTAGGGGCACAGTAAAATTGGCACTGCACTGGGTGCAGCTACAGTATTCCTGTCTATTGAACAACATGTGCACATGCATGTCAGACATCTCCTAAGTACCAGGTACACACTCAGCATTCACATTATATGCACATGTGATGTGACCAAGATTACTTACAAATATTGTGATGGGTAGATCATGTTGGTAAATCTGCAGAAATCTAGCTTGCTGCAATCCGTAGACATTTCCCACAACCACCTGGAGATGAGTTGTGTTCTCATTGTGTACTCTACTGACTGTTGACCGGTACAATAAGGCTCTTTGCAGTCTCAATTAAAATGTGAAGAGTAGTGAAGCAGAAGCACCAGTGGTGCAAGAGTCTTCTACATAGGCACCCTAGAGACCTCAATACATGTACTTCATCTGTACCATTTTGTGAGTAACTGAAAGCTATGTATGGCACACAGTGCTGTCAAAAGTGCAGTGACAAATGTGTTGGCAACAGACATGCTAATCAGATAAACAGCAGCTCTGACACCTATCATGATTGACATCAATCTAAATGTGGGCATGCTTTCCATTTCCTAACATTCACAATTCCACAGCAGCACACATTGGCACTTGTTCAACAATCAATCCATTCTCAATCCTCAACATTGCATCAGACACAATGTCAACAACCTACCTCAGATGATTCCATATCATTGGTTACACAATACATCTAATCATTGCACACATCAGACTGGCAGCATTGTGATCTTCGAACCTGGACACCTCTCCACTGGTGTAGGCCCACCTGTAATATATGTAAGGAAAACATAGCTTATTGATATTTCGACATTTCTGTGCTTGGACAACAGTTTCAAAATAAACCTGTTCAGCTGAGTGAGCAAGTCAACCTAGTGGTAGATCTGAACAACTGTCAAACATTTATAATCAGTCTGTGAGACATAGGGCCAGATAATGGATACCCTGGCACCAACAAAGCATCACTTTCCCTAACACTCCTGTGGTGCACTTAACTGCACCATATGTACATTGAATTGTCACGCTGCTGTTTTGTGGTTTAACGCATCCATGACTATACGGGGCTGCATGACACAGTGTTCCGCATCTGAGGGGCATGCAATGATTGTTGCAGTGCCACTCCATTGTAACACCCATTGTGTTTGCCCCCTCCCCAGATGTTGAAGACATCTAACTCATTGTCAGTGCTAAAAGACAGACAACTGCCAAGGGTTTGTGTGAATATTGTAAAGTGCTGAGGAATGCATTGATACATCCTTGTGTCTTGTTTCTAATATGTGTGTGCCATTACAAGGCGTACACACACTTGAGCTATTATGCCATGGGAGTTTACTTATGTTCATTAGTTGTCCCTACCTGCACATTAACAGAATACCATCACGGATGTCTTGCCAATACTGTGTGGCCATCCATTGTTGCCATGGTATACTATTATTTGTCCAGGACGGGCTACCAACATGCACATATACATTCCCCTCAACAATGACACACTTGCTCTGTGGTCCAAGGATGCCTGTGTGATTGCAGGCTTCTGAGTAATGTGCTGGTGCAGATGCAGGTCTGCCCCATACTGTCTGTAAGACGCGGCAGGCCTGTGGTACAAAATCTATGGATGTGTGTGGGGTAACAGACACATTATGAGGTGTATGTGATACACAATGCACAGGTAGAGGAATCTGTGAGTAGTCTGGACCTGGACAAGCTCCCTTAAGTGCCGCTGGCTAATGACACAAAGGGGCAGATTTAAGGAATGTGGTGCTGCACCTAGTGTTTCACTACTGACCTTGTGCCCTTTGGCACCTCCCTTTCCCCCGTGAGTGGCACTATGCATGCATCGCACCTCTTGGTTATTGTGGTGCAGGGAAGATGCCACTTCTGCCCTGCCTCAGTTTTATTAATTAAAATCACAATGGCAGCCATAAGGTGGCGCAGGGGCTCTTTAAACATGTCCAAAACAATCTGTCCATGTCCATTGAAAAAACGTTCTGCAGTTAACCTTATGTCTGCCTGTCATGTACATGCAAATAATGGTGTCACTATGCAAGTGGGATATTTACCAACTAGTCCACCAATTTGAATCCCCAGGTGTTCCAGTAATTCTTGCTCCCTTGCGATCAGGTCAGCCCAACAGTGTTTCAGCTGGTGGTCATTCCGCCCTCCTCCAAATATTCAGGTTAGGTGGTGGAGCACCTTGCCATACTGCAGCTTCCGTGCCTTTGTGGGGCAGCCCTGGATCATGGGGCCACCCAAAACCAGCATCATCAGAAGGTAATGCTGCAAAAGCCATATAAACTCTCCCAGATCATCTGCTGTCATCTTTGTCACCCTCCCTTTCCCAGACATACTGCAGATTAAGTAGACTGCAAATGTAAGTGCCCACAAATTAATTTACTCTAAAACTGTCCGCCTACCCCAACATCTATACTACCCCTAGACAAACACTCCACAATATAGTAACAAATACCGTACAAAAGACTGAGAAATTATAAATATAACACAACAGCAACAGGACACGGCACGGCACAAAACTCTCCTACAACTCCAAGCCTCAAACAACACCAGCTCCACACCCACAGTCACAGACAGTAAGACTGTGAAGTGAAAGTGAACTCACTGTACCATGTATGCAGGCAGGATGTCTTGTTTCATCACTTCCCGGGGCCTGTGCATCACGTTTTCAGATATGTGTTATCTTTTTTACGCATGACGGTCATCTGTCAATTTTTTTCCCATTGTGGCTGACAAGACCTCAAGACGTGTGATTGATGCGCAGGGGCCAGCGTCATTTGTCTGAATAGGAAAGTAGGAAGTTTTGGCGTCTGCATAAAAAAGTTTGAAGCATGACGGTCATGCTTGATATTTCTTCCCATGAAGCCTGACAAGACCTGTGGACTTGCGATTGACGCACAGGGGCCAGGTGTAATTTTTTGGGCCTGGCGGAGTATGTAATATTGCCATTTGCATCAAAGTAATTCGGCACATGACGGGATGCATTGATTGTTTTGGAAAATCTTACAGTGACCCCAGATTCACATACCATGTCACAGGGGCTATGCATGTATATAGTCAGTATGATGTGGCTACCTGTGTGTGCATGTCTGTTCATATCTTTACGGTAACATCGTTATGTGTTACCAATATGTTTGTATATGCGTGTGATGCATGCGATGACTGATACTGTGTGCATATGTGCATGTGTTGCTAAACTGTGTCCACATACATGTTACCACATGTGTACTAGGAGTGTACATATGTGATCTAACACATATTTGTGGGTCTACCAAATTGTAATGTCTGATATACAAATGTACTTTTACCAACAACACAGTAGATATGATGGGCTATGTCCAATACATGGTAATGGATGTGATAACCATGACAAATATACTCAGAGGATTACATGACTTCCACACACACATGACATTACACCTGACACAGCACTTGTGTCATCTCCAAGTGACCTCCCAATGTTGTATCTCCAAATTTCTGTGGGTATTTTCTCAGCTCTCCATCACATCCTTCGTTGTACATGGGCATGCACTAAATCCTGCATTCCACAACCTCTGTCACTTTTACCATGAGTGTATGAAGTTAGTGTGTGAAAATATCTCAGTGCTGGTTTATTTATTAGCCACATGCAGCATGTTTGTCTCCTTCTTCTTCCATACATTTTGGGATGGGTCTGTGACATTTTGGACATTGCTAGACATACTTGCACATCCCAGACCTGAGTGGCATGTTGGAGACCTATACATTTTAGAGAATTTTATCACTGTTGGTAACTTTCTTTGGTCTGGCATGTGGGTGTCAAGGAGAGGTGTGTATTGATATGTGGTGTGTGATGGTGTAATACATACTATACTAGGTTATCCTTCTGACACATGTCAACCATTCTAGGTAATTGCAAACCCTTTCCTACCTAGGCCTTACACCAGTACATCAGTTTTCACATGGATATCTGTATTACCTATAGGCATGTGTAAGACAGCAGATTTGTGTAACAAGTGTGTATAGAATGTACACAGAGAGTAGAACACACTCTGCCTACATTCTACCCAGACATTAATTTGTTGGAGCATTAAACAGACACTTTAACACACCCACCTCCACGGCGGTAGCAACAAACACGGCGGCGGTCACCGCCAACAGACAGGTGGAAGACAATGTACCACCCACCCTATCACAACCCACAAATCCGCCAGCTTTTCTGGGGCGGTGCCAATGGCATCAAAAGCATAATGGAAACAGTCTTTGTAAGGGAAACCACTCACCTCTCGACACTCAATGAATAACCAGGACTCCATGGAGACCAAGCTGCAGGTCCTGTCAATGCTGATCTACTTCCTCATACACAACGGATATCAAAGGCGGCGGCGATGACCACGGTGAGTACTGCACCTAGCACACAGGGGAGGGAGGGAGAAAAAAGAGAGTGACACACATACACACACAACACCCCCACCCCCACCTTCACCCACAACACCATACACACAAACACATGCATCAACATTACATTTACACCCCGTTACCCCCTGGAAGAATGCAAGGACAAAAGGATTTGAGTTCAATCAGTGATGTTTTGGAATATGCAGATATAGGGGGTGATTCTGACCCCGGCGGTCACGGACCGCCGGGGCCAGGGTCGGCGGGAGCACCGCCAACAGGCTGGCGGTGCCCCGCAGGGCATTCTGACTGCGGCGGTTCGGCCGCGGTCAGAAAGGGAAAACCGGCGGTCTCCCGCCGGTTTTCCGCTGCCCTATTGAATCCTCCATGGCGGCGCAGCTTGCTGTGCCGCCATGGGGATTCTGACACCCCATACCGCCATCCTGTTCCTGGTGGTTCGCCCGCCAGGAACAGGATGGCGGTATGGGGTGTCGCGGGGCCCCTGGGGGCCCCTGCAGTGCCCATGCCAATGGCATGGGCACTACAGGGGCCCCCGTAAGAGGGCCCCAAAAAGAATTTCAGTGTCTTCTTTGCAGACACTGAAATTCGCGACGGGTGCAACTGCACCCGTCGCACCTTCCCACTCCGCCGGCTCAATTCTGAGCCGGCGTCCTCGTGGGAAGGGTTTTTTGCACTGGGCTGGCGGGCGGCCTTTTGGCGGTCGCCCGCCAGCCCAGTGCAAATGCCAAAATACCCTCAGCGGTCTTTCGACCGCGGAGCGGTATTTTGGAGGGGGGAAGTCTGGCGGGCGGCCTCCGCCGCCCGCCAGACTTAGAATGACCCCCATAGTTACTGATTAGAAAAACAGTATATACAAATATTTACAATATGTACAGAAGGCCATACACTGTCCTTTGCAAATGTCCGTGGGCCGCTGTGCAAAAAATCATGGGCCAAGCCCACACTTGACCTCTGCTTCAAAACGGAGAGAACACTGCAGGGGCATCAGGTCGTAAACACACAGGCACCTCAGGGGGAAGGGGGAGGGGGCACCTCAGCCGGAAGATAGTACTACACAACTGCTCCTCGAGGGGGCTACATGCCCACAACGATGTTATGGGGAGTGCAAGTCCACAGTCTCTCAAGTGGGTGGTTTGCCCTCTGCTTGGTCCTGGGGAGTGCAAGGTCACAGTCTTTCAAGTCTCTCAAGTGGATGGTTTCCCCACTGTTTGGTCCTGGGGAGTGCAAGGCCACAATCTTTCAAGTCTCTGAAGTGGGTGGTTTGCCCACTGCTTGGTCCTGGGGAGTGCAAGGCCACAGTCTTTCAAGTGGGTGCCTTTCTCCACTGGTTCTGGAGGGGGCATAGTGCCCAGTCTGCTTCATCCTGCCAAGGATAGGGTGAGTGGATGTATTTCTCCAATGGTTCTGGAAGGGGCATGGTGCCCAGTCTGCTTCATCCGGCCAAGGATAGGGTGAGTGGATGCATTTCTCCACTGGTTCTGGAGGGGGCATAGTGCCCAGTCTGCTTCATCCTGCCAAGGATAGGGTGAGTGGATGCATTTCTCCACTGGTTCTGGAGGGGGCATGGTGCTCAGTGATGCTACACATGGGGTGTGGAAGTTCACATTCCTCACCTGGGTGTCTGAGGCACGAGATTTGCTGGGAATGAGGCAGGGCCAAATTCAATCCTGCAGCGACTAACGCTGCAAACTGGTGGTAGTGCTGGTGCTGGTGGGGGTGCTTCAAATGGTGGTGGGAAGCTTCTGGCCGTCTCCTGCAGCCTTGGATGGCTGCCCACTGAGGATGCTGCTGCTGACAGTTGTTGTGACACCGGCTGGGCATGTGGCCATGCAGATGGCAGTGCAGGTGGCGGTGCAGGTGGTGGTGCTTGCGGCGGTGCCTCCAGCAGGGATGCTGCCAGTGCTGACCATGGTGCAGGTGCTGGAAGTGATGGAGAGAGACACCAGGCTGTCTCCTGCAGCCTCTGACGGCTGCCCACTGGGGATGCTGCTGCTGACAGTTGGTGTGGCAGTGGCGGTGCAGGTGGCGGTGGAGGTGCCAGTGTGGGTGGGGGTACAGATGGTGGTGCAGGTGGCAGTGCCTGCGGCGGTGCTTGCCATGGTACAAGTTGCAGGGCTGTATGCACTGATGGTGGGCATTAGTCCCTCTCCTGGAGCCTCCGAGGCCTGAAGTGCCCTGCCTTGGGTTTTCTTCCCAAACCCTTCCCAGGGTCGCAGATGCTGCCGGGACCTTGGCACTGTCATCTTGAGTTTTGGATGATTGGATGATGCCGTGCTTGGTGGGTCGTGCTCCTTGGCCGTGCTGCATGCTGGCCCCTTCTTCACCTTGGCAGGTGGCAAATGGGTTGGTCCTTTGCATTTGTCAGTGGCACACTCTCTGCCCTGACGGGTGCCCTCTTTGATCCTCTGGGACTTGCAGGCACCACAGCGTCTGCCGACTTGGTGGCTGAGGTGCTGGTCTGGGATCAGGACAACCTGGCCTGAGGGGAAGAATGGCAGAGGAGACGTAGGGAAGAGGTCAATGTTTCCCAGGAAAAGTTTTTTAGACACGCTGGGATGGGAAGATGTAGAGGGTTTGGGAGTGGAGGAAGAGGGAGTGGTTGTAGGTGGTGCTTGTCTGCTGAGTTTCGGTGAAGGTGCATGGGCTAGATGCTGTTGTGAGGTGGATGGTTGTTGAGTTGGTGCTTGCGTTTGTGTACTTTGGGGGGAGCGCTCACAGACACACTGGGAGAGGACACAGGGGATGTGGTCATGGTTGTGGGGGTGGTGACGGCTTGTAAGGGCTGTGTTGCGATGGGCGTGCTGGTGATGGAGGTAGTGGATGAAGTTGTAGTGCATGCAGGTGTGAGTGTAGACACTACTGGGAGGGAGGTGGATGAGGAGGAGGAGTGGGACACAGTGGAGGTAGTGGATATTGGTGTGTGTGCATGGGCATGGTGCTTGTGTGAGTGCCTGTGAGATGAAGTGTGGTGCTTATGTTTGCTTGAGACACTTTTGTGTGGTGATTTGGGTGCATGCTGGTCTGAAGGTGTGCTTGGGATAAGCAGAGGTGGAGGGGATTGGGTCTGTGTAGTGGATGTTGGAGGGGGGAGGCTAGACACAGGGACAAGGGCTGCCATCAATGCGAAGGCCAGAGCCTGAAATGCTCTCTGTTGGGCCACCACACCAGAGTGAATGCCCTCTAGGTATGCATTTGTTTGTTGCAAATGCCTCTCGACACCCTTGATGGCATTCAGAATGGTTGACTACCCAACAGTGAGGGATCTCAGGAGGTCAATAGCCACCTCACTGAGGGCATCAGGGCTGACTGGGGCAGGGCCTGAGGTGCCTGGGGCGAAGGAGATGCCTACCTTCCTAGGTGAGCGGGCATGGGAAACATGCTGAGGGGCTGCTGGAAGGGTGGTGCTGGAAGGGGTGGTGGTGGCTGTCCCTGTTGTTAGGGTGGGCACAGAGGTGTCCACCACAACCAGGGAGCTTCCATAGGAGGAGGAGTCGCTGTCTGTGGTGTCCCCTCCGGTCCCCGTCGTGGTGCTTCCCTCGCTCTCCATCCGACTGGTGCCTTCACCCTCGGTGGATTCGGCATCCAGGTCCATGTCGGATGCAGCTCCCTCCGTCACCAGTGCCTCTTCTCCTCTGCCATATGATGCTAATGCACACAAGGACAGGGTGACAAAGCAAAAAGGGGGGAGAGGCAGAGGATACACTTGGTCAATGCCAGCAACACCACTACCGTTGGCGGACACAACACAGAGGGAGCTGCCCTATGCACTATGTCATGGCCAACCATTTACTGAGACAGTCACCAGCCCATGGGGTACAATGCCTAACGCCAGTATCTGCACACCTGAAACCTACAGGACACTGCCCAGTAGTAGATGGCCACGTACACCATTGGGGTAGGAGTGCGAAAGAGCCTGCCCAACAGGGGACCTACCCTGCCATGATTGCCCTGGCCTATGGGCACCCACAGCCCACATCACCCACCCAGATAACTCCTAAAGCGCGCAAAGTCAGCTTTCAGAAACTGTACTCACCCCCTTGTGGCTGCTGTGATGCCCTCAAGCGGCCATCCAACTCGGATAGGCCACCGCCAGGATGTAGAACATCAGGGGGGTCATGGTGCGACTGGCACACATTCCACATTGGGAGGCCAGCCCCAGCTGGGCCTCTGCCATTTACTTGGTCCAGCGGTGCAGGTCCTCCCATCTCTTGCGGCAGCTGGTGCTCTGCCTGTGATAGACCCCCAGGGTCTGCACCTCCTTAGTGATGGCATGCCAAATACCCTTTTTCTGGTGGGTGCTGACCTGGAGGGAAAAGACAGCAGAAAGTATAATTACTCACCCGTCCGGACTGTCATACTCATTGCCCACCAGTTCCCATCCATGCCCTGACGCACATACACTGACCACCTCTCATGCAGCACTCAGGCCAGGATGCCTGTGCACCCCCCAACATGTGGCTTACATCCACACCACTCCAAACATGCATTGGCCACGCATCATGCTCACAGTGTACTCATCTGTTTGTCTGGAGGACCGTAGAGTAATGTGTACTGGGGTAGGACACCATCCACCAATTTCTTCAACTCCTCCACAGTGAAGGCAGAGGCCATTTCTCCAGACATATGAGTCATTGTCGCTTCCAGATGCAGGTCACAGCAGCACTTGCAG
The DNA here is from genome assembly GCF_031143425.1 of Pleurodeles waltl. Lineage (NCBI taxonomy): Eukaryota > Metazoa > Chordata > Amphibia > Caudata > Salamandridae > Pleurodeles > Pleurodeles waltl. The sequence continues at coordinate 235,213,863 of NC_090443.1, read as the reverse complement.
TGTAGGTCCTCTCCTGTTGACGGTCAGGTAGCGGGTGGGTGAATAGTTCGAAAATGGCGGTGACGTCCGCGGCGGTGCGTATGGTCCTGGAACCCATAGGGCCCAATAATAACCGATGTGAATCTGCGTGGCGGTCATCGACTGCCTACCGCGACGGCGCACAACGCAAGCAAACTTACCTCATTTCCACTTGTCCCTCTTCACAGGTCAGGCAGCTGCCATTTCTGGAGGCCACAGGGCATGGAACCGAACTGCGTCACAGTAGACATTGGCACATCAACTGACTCTCGACTTCACATACTGCTTCTGTAAAGTAAATTCAGCGACATTAGTGGAATAGATGTGGAAATATGACCCTCTGCTCACCGTTCTCTTCCATAGGCTACAACCGTTGAGGCAAATTATGAGATGGCGGCATCCTCCGGTGTACAGACCTTGCAGCAATGGAGGACAGACATATTATCATCACATACAGACTTGATCGTGCCACAATCCAAGAACTGTGTGCCCAATTGGAGCCAGACCTGATGTCAGCTATCCGACAGCCCACAGGTATTCCCCCTCTAGTGCAGGTCCTGTCAGTGCTCCATTTCTTGGCAAGTGGTTCCTTTCAAGCTACAGTGGCCATAGCATCAGGGATGTCTCAGCCCATGCTCTCCAACGTGTTGACCAGAGTGTTGTTTGCCCTGCTGAAACACATGTGCAGCTACTTTGTGTTCCCCCAGGTGGATGATTTGGCCACAGTGAAGGCTGACTTTTATGCCCTGGGACATATCCCAAACAACATTGTTGCCATTGATGGTACACATGTAGCATTTGTCCCCCCGGAAAAATGAACAGGTTTACAGGAATAGGAAATGCTATCACTCAATGAATGTGCAGATGGTGTGTTTGGCGGACCAGTGCATCTCCCATGTGAATGCCAAATATCCTGGCTCTGTGTATGATGCCTTTATCTTGAGGAATAGCAGCATCCCATATGTGATGGTCCAACTCCAGAGGCACATGGTGTGGCTAATAGGTGAGCTGAAGGTCCCCACCGGGTATAAGTTGGTGTCTGGGTATGGGATTGCCCCTAAGGGTTAGTTTGTATCTAACAGTTGTCACCCTATATTTGCAGGTGACTCTGGTTACCCCAAACTCTCATAGCCACTGACACCAGTGAGGAATGCCAGGACAAGGGCAGAGGAACGTTACAATGAGGCACATGGGCGTACAAGGAGGATAATTGAGAGAACCTTCAGCCTCCTGAAGGCCAGGTTCCGGTGCCTCCATCTGACCGGTGGATTCCTGTACTACTCACCCAAGAAGGTGTGCCATATCATTGTGGCATTTTGCATGTTGCACAACCTAGCCTTGAGACGCCAGGTGCCTTTTCTGCAGGAGGATGTGCCTGGAGATGGTCTCATGGCAGCGGTGGAGCTTGTGGACAGTGAGTAAGAGGAGGCAGAGGAAGAAGATGTTGACAACAGAACAAACATTATACAGCAGTACTTCCAGTGACATTCAGGTAAGAGACTGTAACTTTAATTGACATTTCAGTAGTCTGTCGGACATTGTACATGGCAGCCTCTTACCCTATGTCTATGGCCACTGACTGTTCCCTTTGGATTCTCTATTTTCTGGCTCCTGCTATATGTACTGCTGCCCACCAAAGGTCATCCTGTAGTATATTTAACTGTACATATATGTTGCAATGCTTTGAGAATGTTGTACTAATACATTTGAGATTCATTACACTGACTCCAGTATGGTATTTGTTTCAAGGGTGTTTATTTATGTGCCAGTAAGTGGAGGGGTATGTGCAAGGGGCTGGGGTGATGGTGGAGGAATATCCAGTTAGAGTCCAGTCTCTTGGTATCACAGGTGCATTGTCCAAGGGGGCATAAGAAGGGGAGCAATGGCAGTTCAAGGTGGCCAGGGTAACAGCGTGGGACAGAAGGGTGACTATCAGGAGAGTACTATTTCCTGGTGGGGGTTGGCAATATTCTCTGTCTTCTGCCTGGATCGCATGGACCATTTGCGGGTGGTTCTCCTTCTGCAGGGGGTGGGGTGCTGGTGGCCAGTTGGTCCTATGGCGGGACCTCCTGTCCACTAGCGCCGGTAGAGGTTGAAGGCTGTTCCTCGGTTTGGTTAGTGTCAGGTGCCCTTTGTTGTGTCACTACCTCCCTCATGGTCTTGCTCATGTCAGCCAGCACCCCTGCAATGGTGACCAGGATGGTGTAGATTTTTGTTAGGTCCTCCCTGATCCCCAGGTATTGCCCCTCCTGCAGCCGCTGGGTCTCCTGCAGCTTGGCCAATACTTGGCCCATGGTCTCCTGGGAATGTTGGTATGTTTCCAGGATGTTGGAGAGTGCCTCGTGGAGAGTGGGTTCCCTGGGGCTGTCTTACCCCTGTTGGACAGCAGTCCTCCCAGCATTCCTGTTGTCCTATGCCTCTGTCCCCTGAACCGTGTTCCCACTGCCACTGACCCCAGGTCCCTGATCATCCTGGGTTTGTTGGGTTGCCTGGGGTCCCTGTAGTGGTGGACACACTGCTGATTGACATATCCTGGGGACAGTGGTATGGGCCCGCTGGGTGGGTACTGTGCTGGTGTTTCCTGAGGAGGTGCGGCTCTGTGGTGGGTTTGGACTGTGGCAGGGGAACCGACTGTCTAGAGTCCCCTGATGGGCCAGGTTGGTCATCCTGATCCTGGCGTGCAGAGCTGCGGTCGTCATTGAGGGACTCTTATGTGGGGGGACTGGATTTAGCTGCTACCTCCTCTCCAGTGACGTTGAGTAGGGGTCCTGTTGGGATGCAAATGCATTGTTAACGTATCTGCCTGTGCCATTTTGTACATGGGTGTGTTTCTCTGCATGACTTTGCTTTCCCTGTTGGCTTGGCCTTGTGTGGGTGGTAAATTTGTGGGCTGATTGAGTCTCCCTACTCGCCATGCTTTGGTGAGGGTGTCCATGCAGGTCTGTGAGTGATGTCCATGCATTGGTGTTGCATGCAGGGCTTGGTATTGGGATGGGTGGGTTGTGATGGTGGGGTATAGATGAGGTGATGGAGTGATGGGAGTGAGGGTAAGGGTGGGGGTATGTGGTGGCATGCAGGTAGGGGGTGATAGTAGTAAAGATATGACTTACCAGAGTCCAGTCCTCCAGCCACTCCTGCGAGGCCCTCAGAATGCATGATCGCCAAGATTTGCTCCTCCCATCTTGTTAGTTGTGTGGGAGGAGGTGGGGGTCCACCTCCAGTCCTCTGTACAGCAATCTGGTGTCTTGCAACCATGGAACGCACCTTCCCCTGTAGGTCGTTCCACCTCTTCCTGATGTCATCCCTAGTTCTGGGGTGCTGTCCCACGGTGTTGACCTTGTCCACTATTCTCCGCCATAGCTCCATCTTGCTTGCAATGGAGGTCTTCTGCACCTGTGATCCGAATAGCTGTGGCTCTACCTGTATGATTTCCTCCACCATGACCCTTAGCTCTTCCTCTGAAAACCTGGGGTGTCTTTGGGGTGCCATGGATGTGGTGTGAGTGATATGTGTGAGGATGTGTAGGGTGATGTGTGGGGTGATGTGTTGTGGTGTATGCTATGATGTGCATGAATGGTGTATGGGTGATGGTGTTCTGTGCCTCTGATTACGTGGGTGCTCCTTCCTTGTCTCTCTCTGCTTGCTATATTTATTTTCATTTAAAGGGTTGTGGGTAATGTAGGTGTGTGTTTTATAGTGTTGTGGGTGTGTGGGTGTGGTGTGTGTATGTGTGTCAGGTGTGTGTATTTTGAATTGTCCAGTGTGGTGTAGTTTTATAAGTGTGTATGTGTTTTGAGCGCAGCAGTGTGTGTTTACAGCGATTGAAAGATCACTACGGTAATTTGTGGGTCGTGATACTGTGGGCGTATTCCTGTTGGTGTAACTGTGTGGGTTAAGGTACCACCAGTTTATCACTGACCTTTGATCTGGCGGACTTGTGTGGGTGTCTGTTATATGGAGGAATTCTCAGTGTGGGTCATAATACCCTTGGCAGATTACCGCCACGGTCACGGTATGTTGGTGGCCATCAGCACGGCAGTAGGTGGCATTTACCGCCAGGGTTGTAATGAGGGCCAATGTGTGTATCCCATTTTGAGGTACAGCACACCAAGTGACAGGGTTGGGCCCAATGGCAGTACCAGGACATAAGCCCATTGATATACAGTGCAGGATCTAGCTCTGATGTTAGTTACTAACCCGGAACAGTAAATTAAGGTCCTTTGTTACCAATGGTACCCCCCCTTGTCACACATGCACAGTGCTGGTGTAGCACCGCTCCACCTGAGATGTGACACAGTTCAGTTCTTGCATTACTAAAGCACCATTTGATAACAGCCCCTACCTTATGTATAACCCACTTGCATACATCCTAGACCCTCTTATACCACAAACTATGTTGCAACCATACATGTAACTGTTGTGCTTCTTTCCTGCTCTCTGAGGTGTGAGCAAAATTCCAATTGTATATGTAGTGGAGAATAAGTAGATCATGTACATTCTGGTGCAAAGTCATTTATTGGTGATATTTACAAAGTGATACTATTTGTACAGTGACTATGGCCCTCATTCTGACCTTGGCGGGCGGCGGAGGCCGCCCCCGCCAAAGTCCCGCCGTCAGATTACCGTTCCGCGGTCGAAAGACCGCGGCGGTAATTCTGACTTTCCCGCTGGGCTGGCGGGCGGTCGCCTTCAGACCGCCCGCCAGCCCAGCGGGAAAGAGGCTTCCACGATGAAGCCGGCTCGGAATCGAGCCGGCGGAGTGGAAGCTGTGCGACGGGTGCAGTTGCACCCGTCGCGTATTTCACTGTCTGCGCAGCAGACAGTGAAATACATGTAGGGGCCCTCTTACGGGGGCCCCTGCAATGCCCATGCCAGTGGCATGGGCACTGCAGGGGCCCCCAGGGGCCCCGCGACCCCCCCTACCGCCATCCGGATCTCGGCGGTCCGACCGCCGGGATCTGGATGGCGGTAGGGGGGGTCGGAATCCCCGCGGCGGTGCAGCAAGCTGCGCCGCCGCGGAGGATTCAATATGGCCGCGGTACACTGGCGGGACCCCGCCAGTGGTGCCGGTCCGACCGCGGCTTTACCGCCGCGGTCGGAATCCCCATTGGAGCACCGCCGGCCTGTCGGCGGTGCTCCCGCGGTCCTCCGCCCTGGCGGTCAAAGACCGCCAGGGTCAGAATGACCCCCTATGTGTAGAAGTCCTGTACAATTTGTAGTCTCATGTGAACCTCTCCAAATGTGCTGCACCATTGTCATCCTCCTCCTCATTGGGGACATCTACCTGTTCATCTCCAGGAACATTGGTCAGTATACCTATATTATTCAAGACTGCATATACCAGTAGCATCTTGCATACCAGTGGTGGTGCAAACAACAGGCTTCCTCATGTCAGGGTCAGATACCTGAACATTGACTTCAGAAGCCCAAATGTCCTCTCACCACATTTCGTGCCCTTCTGTGCCCTTCATTATATGCACACTCTTCCCTCATTGTGGGGTTGCCAAATAGAGTCATCACCCAGGGCTGTATGCCGTAACCTTGGTCAGCTGCAAAGTAATGAGAGAACATGTGTTGGTAATGCTTAATAGTGGTTTTGGATGCAACTTGGCAGGTGTTAGTTTAGGTGTGGTGGGGACTCAGATTTGCTTCTGGTATTGTGTATGTTCCTGTTTTGTGAAATGGTTTCATTGGACTGCGTTAATGGACATTACAGTCTTGGGTTGTGGCTTAGGGACCTGGGGATTGTCAAATTAAATCCAAACGGATGGTTCAATCATTGTAAATATGTGTTGTGTTGTCCATATTTGATGCAGTGTCCTATTGTTGGTGAAACCTACCACCTCCTTGCACCACAGTGGTGTCATGTGTAGAGACACCATGGTAGCCCTACAAAGCTAAACTCTGGCCTCCATGTTACTATGTAGCACTACGCATGCAGTGTGACACTTTGGTCCTCATTTTAACATTGGTGGTAAATCCTGCTGACCGCCACCGTGATGGCCGTCAGCATACCGCATGGTGACGAATATCCGTTCCTCCTATTATGACACACACATACCAATGTGACAGAATACTGTCACGTACACAAATCCGCCAGCCCAAAGGTCAGTGGTAAACTATTGGTACCAACACCCATACCGTTACGCCAACAAAACAACGGCCACCACATCATGGCCCACGAATCACTACGGCGGACATTCAATGGCGGTAAACCATTGGTGGTACATACTGCTGCGCTCAGAATGGACACCCAAATACAAAACAACACTACATTGACCAATGCCAAAAACACACGTCCGACACTCATACATCCACCACACTCAGCCACCCACAGCACCATAAAACACACACCCACAATGCCTACAACCCTTTACGAATACAAATTATTACCAGGAGATTGACACGAACAGCACAGAGACAACTAGACACACACACCACATACACCCATACATCCCTCACGCACCCCACATCACATACCCCAACACATTACTCAACACACTCTCACCAGCACACACCACACAACACCCATGTCCCCACTAAGGCACCCCTGTTTCACTGATGAGAAGTTAAGGGTCATGGTGGAGAAAACAGTCAGGGTAGAGCCACAGCTGTTTGGAGCACAGGTACAGCAGATATCCATTGCCAGGAAGATGGAGCTATGGCGGAGAATCGTCGACAGAGTGAATGCCGTGGGACAGCACCCAAGAAAAAGGGACAACATTATGAAGAGGTGGAACGGCCTACAGGGGAAGGTGCATTCCATGGCAGGAAGGCAACAGTTCGCCATACAGAGGACTAGCTGTGGACCCCCACCTCCTCCCTCACAGCTCACAGCATTGGAGGAGCAAATCTCGGTATTACTGCATCCTGAGGGACTCGCTGGAGTAGCCAGAGGACTGGACACTGGTGAGTCAATATTTACTACTTATCACCCCCCCACCTGCATGCCATCACACCCTCTCACCCTCACTCCCATCACTCCACTCCATCCCACACACTGCACCTACGCATATGACTAACCCCCAATGCCAAACCCTGCATGCCATACCAATGCATGGACAGCCCTCCCAGCCATACATGGACACCCATCACTAAAGCATGCACAGCAAAGGGAAACTAACAATCCCAAAATACATCATCACACACAAACAAAGGTGGCAGGGCAATAGCAACAATAGAGGGGAAGCCAGGGATGAACAATATGTCACAGACATGAAGCAAAATCCATCACTTACATCCCCATAGGTGCCCCAGCCAATATCAGTGGAGAGGAGGTGCCACGACTAACCAGTCCCCCAACATAAGATGCCCCGAGTGACGACAGCAACTCTGGACTTCAGGATCTGGATAAACAACCTTGCCCATCAGGGACCACTGGACAGTCGGTCACCCCGGCCCACTCACAGTCCATCGCAGAGCTTCCCCATCAGTATCTAACACCACTGCACCCACTCAGCGTACCCACACCTCTGTCCCCAGGACACGTCAATCAGCAGTGTGCCCACCTGTACAGAGACCCTAGTCCACACTTCACCTCCAAGAAAATCAGGTACCTGGGGTCAGTAGCAGTGGGCACACCGTTCACGGGTCAGAGGCACAGGGCAACAGGGACACTGGGAAGACCACTGTGCACCAGGGGGAGGACATACCCAGGGAACTGATGCTCCAGGAGGCACTCTCCGAGATCCTGGGAGCCTACCAACATTCCCAGGACACTATGGGCCAGATCCTTGACAACATGCAGGAGAACAGGAGGCTGCAGGAGGAACAGTATCAGGGGATCAGGGTGGGCTTGCAGGCTATCAATACCACCTTGATCTCCATAGCAGGGGTGCTGGCAGACATGGCCAACATCACGAGGGAAGCAACAGCACAGCAGCAGGCCCCTACCACTAGCCAGTCCATTGACCAGCCCTCCACTTCTGCTGCAACTAGTGGGCAGGAGGCCCCGCCACAGGACCCACAGGCCACCAGCACCCCTCCCCCTGCAGAAGGTGAACCACCCCACAAACGTTCCCTGCATTCCCAGACAGAAGCCAGAGACACTTGGAAGACCACTGCCAGGAAATCAGATTCTCCTGATTGTCCCCCTTGTGTCCCACTCTGTTAACTTGTCCACTTTGAACTGCCTCTTCTCCCCTTGCTATGGCCTCTTGGACACTGAACCTGTGCTACAAACAGACTGGGACAATACCCTGGAGTTTCCTCCACCATCACCCCATTCCATTTCACTTTTCCCTCAATTTCATAGCACTACAATAAACACCCTTGAACACAACATGACTGCTAGTATTTTATGTTTTGAAAATGTGCATTTATGAAAACAGTCACATCTAGTGCAAATGATCTGGACACTGTGAGAGCATAGAAATGGTGACCTGTATGTAGTCATCACATCAGTACACAGTTGTTATATCACCAGCATCTGTAAAATGACAAGCCATAGGTGACAGTAAGTTGAGATGCAAAGGAAATTAATGCGATCATGCTACAGCCACAGAGAAAAAATCAATAGTCAGAGGAATGGTCAGTTGCATTGTCTCATCTGTGTGTCATTGGAAGTATTGATGTATAAATGATGTTCTGTTATCCTCTGCCTCCTCATCCTCACTGTCCTCAGGGTCCACTGCTGCCACAGGGACATCTCCAGTCTCCTCCACCTGCAGAAAAGGTACATGCCGTCTGAGGGCCAGGTTGTGCAACATGCAGCATGCCACCACTATCTGGCAGACCTTCCCGGGTGAGTAGCACAGGGATGCACTTGTCAGATGGAGGCACCTGAACCTAGCCTTCAGGAGCCCAAAAGTCCTCTCGATGATCCTTCTGGTTCGCCCATGTGCCTCATTGTAATGATTCTCAGCCCCTGTCCTGGCATTCCTCACAGGGGTCAGGAGCCACAATAGGTTTGGGTAGCCAGAGTCACCTGCAAGTATTGAGGGACAACATTTAGCCTCCCACAATGCTATGGGGATGACACCTGAAGGCATACACTAACATACAGTGGGTGGGGACTGTGGCTCACCTATTAGCCACACCCTGTGCCTCTGTAGTTGGGCCATCAGATGTCGGATGCTGCTATTCCTCAGGACAAAGGCATCATGCACCGATACAGGATACTTGGCAGTGACTTGGGAGATGTACTGGTCCACCATGCACACCATTTGACCGTACATTCAGTGAAAACTCTCACCATTCCTGACCGCCTATTCATTCTGGCGGGGGGGGGCAAACGCTATATGTGTCCCGTCAAACGCCCCAACAATATTGGTGATTTGTCCCATTGCATAGAATCCGGCCTTCACACTGGCCAAATCTTCCACCTGGGGGAAAGCTATATAGCTGCACATGTGTTTTACCAGGGAAGACAAAACTCTTGCAAGCATGAAAACATTGGCTGTGACATTCCTGCTGTCAAGCCCACTGTCACTTGGAAAGAACTAATTGCCAGGAAATGGAGCACTTATAGCACTCGCACAAGATGGGGGATCCCAGTCAGGTGACGGATAGCTGAGATCAGGTCAGGTTCCAACTGGGTACACAGCTCTGTGATTGTAACCCTGTCCAGTCTATAGATGAGTATACTGTGCCTGTTCTCCAGTGTAGCCCAGTCCACAAGGGGTCTGTACATGGGGGGCTGTCTCCTCCTCCTATTCATCCACAGTGGTAGGTACCTAACTGACACGAGAGTGAGTAGGCTGTCACAATTTGAACAGTGGAACCACCACCTCAGGGTACATAGTGCATTTATGTGATGGGACAGTGAGAATGGCAAGGTATGTGCTAATCTAGGCTGTGATGCAGTTAAGGTTGATATGATCATTGTGCACGACCTTGAAATGTCGACCACCTGTCCTGTTTGTAGGGATGTGCAATTCCTTATCGGATAATGTGGGCTCTTTGGAGTACAGAGGCCAATGGGGATCAGCGCTGGTGGTGACGGTGTACACTGCCGCGGACGTGACCGCCATTTTCCATCAGATTACTCACTCGTTTCTTGACCTTCAACAGGAGAACACCTACGCTGCATGTGCTGCTGTGACCTGTGTCTGTGGAAAGGGCCCCTGCCTTCACTGCGGAGGAGTTGGAGCGATTGGTGGACATGCAGGTTGATTGGTGGCCCAGCAGGGATCGTTTCAGGCTCTGGCCTCCTCTATGATGCAGCCAATATCCCTGTTCCTACAGCCCCCCCTTCAACTACCACTTCCCAGTCCCAGTCTCCTCAACCCCAACCCATCCCATGCACACATACAGACGAGCATGCACTCAAAACTACACACATGAGTAGAGCAGTCAAACACAGGCACCATACTTCATCCCACAAACACTGATGTTCTGTTGTCCTCTGCCTCCTCATCCTCACTGTCCTCAGGGTCCACTGCTGCCACAGGGGCACCTCCAGTCTCCTCCACCTGCAGAAAAGGTACATGCCGTCTGAGGGCCAGGTTGTGAAAACATGCAGCATGCCACCACTATCTGGCAGACATTCCCGGTGAGTAGCACAGGGATGCACTTGTCAGATGGAGGCACCTGAACCTAGCCTTCAGGAGCCCAAAAGTCCTCTTGATGATCCTTCTGGTTCGCCGGGTGGAGGATTGCAATTGGGTTTGAGTCATCGGAGTCCACCAACAAGCCTTGGTAAACGCAAAGCTTGCGGTTAAGGGAAAATGGCGCTGCCCGAGACCAGGTGGACTCTACTAGCAAGGGGGAGTAGGAGGGAACTCTCAACAACTCAGAGAGCCCACAGACAACCAGGCAGTGCACACAGGAGTCCCACAGCCCGGGGACAAGAACGTTGCTGAAGAGGCCCATGCAGCACTACAACAAAGGCTCCCACGCTGCTGGAGAACCACTCAGGAAGCTATGTGTTACAGGAAAGCATGCTGGGGGAAGGAGCTACAAGATGCATGAAGGACTTGAAGGAAGGATACCAACAAGCCTTGGCAGCTGCAAAAAATCATGATGTACGGGGTACTGTCTTGCGTGTGGAAGCAAGTGCTCACTTCCAACAAAGTTGGAGAGTTGGAAGAGAGAACCATTGGGACCACTTCAGTCTACCACCCGTGATGCAGGATCCACACAGCTCAGCAGGAAAGGGGATCCACACAGGTGGTCATCATTGCAGTTGGTGCCTGCAGAAGCAGGGAAGTGCTCTACTCATGTGTGTAGTTTTGTGCAGTCAGAATTCACATGTCTTGACCGTATACGGGGGTGCTGCAGTACTCCCTTCAAGTTATGTATAAGATTATAGTAGCCTGTTGTGTTTTGCACAACATAGCATTACATCATGCCTTACACATACCTCTGGACCCTCATCTAGATCTGAAGCTTAGCAACCGGGCCATGATACAAAACAGAAGACAGGGTATGGAGATGCATGACCAGCTGGCTGACACTTTATTCACCCAAGCAACCTGTGATTGTGAATCAGGCCCTATGTGTTTAGAGGTAAACAGCACTACCTGCCCCAACTTTGGTGAAACACTACAGTCTACTTTGATGTATATGCCAAATGTGGACTGCATGTACCATAATGCAAAGGCGCAAACTGTCCTGGGATGTAATGTAGTGTGTACCTACACACCCTTCCTGACTTGGACATCTTGCCCTTCTTTCACATGTTTTAAAATTTTACACTTATTTAACCTTGTTTTTAGTCTCGAGTGCGGAACATCTGCCCGAGTACGGAGTCTATGCACCGGGTGCGGAAACTCAGCACTCAGGGAGGAGATTCCGAAAATCAGCTCGAACCCAATGTTTTCTTTCAGGAAATGACAAAAAGGAAATACAAGGCAGGACGTTCATGGTCGGAAGCCATTTCATAGACATCATGAGTCATCCTCAACTCCACATAAGGTAATCTGCCATCCTGCAGCTCTATTTATCCAAAATGCCCCCTACATGACAGAGGGAACTGGTGGGAAGCCACCCACAATGAGTGAATGAGAATTGGACATATTAGCTGGGGGTGTTTGTAAACTACCCTCAGGTTTATGGAGTGTCCAGAGGACCAGCTGAACAATTCAGCAGGCCCCCAAATCTGGCCCAACATTGCGGAGCGCTGCAGTGCAGTGGGCGTGTACCAGAACATGCTGCGAGCGCTGGGAGGATCTGAAACGCTGGGCCTGTCTGAAGGCACAGGAATTATTAGGCCAGTCCTCCCAGCCCCATTCACTGTACAGGAGGGTACTGAGGGCAGCCTGCCAAGCCCTCCTTGCCCACTGGAGGAGCATGAGCAGCAGTGACCTGGTAAGTATGGCCTACATTATGTGCCTGGTAGTATGATGCGAGTGTTGGCAGAACTGTACCATCATATGTCTCATGTCACCATTCATATAATCCGAGCAATTGCTGCAGTACTTACTAGGCCAATGCCTCATCCGCATACATTGGATGCACTAATCCGACTGCATCCTGGGACTTGTACTATTCTGAACACAACTGGGGAAATGAGCCTCACACTTGCATTAGAACGAATAAATTCAATACCAACACCATGACTGGTGAACCAGTGGCCTTCTAACTCATATGTGCAATGGCAAAGCAATGGGCCAGACAATGGCCCTCATTACAACACTGGCGTTTGGTGATAAAGCGGCGGTAATACCGCCAGCAGGCTTTTGCTCAGGTATGGAGGTTGATGTCTTCCCACAGGAACCTGAAGGGCAGACTTAGCGCTTAACGTGCTGTGCTCTATCTTAGCCTAGGTAGGGATTAGTCCATTGACAATAGTGACAACATGATGGCGTTGTTCTTATGCTTCACTCTACTCGTCACAATTTTAATACCGTCATGTTTTGTCATCCTGGTTATTGCAGCTCACGCCTTGATGTCTAAGATGCAGTTGTTTTATTAAAACTCATTATTGAAACATATACAGCTTCTGTTTCTCATTTATATATGATGCTGGATTGTAAATGGGAGAAACGGATGAGACCTGAGTGACCATGACTTCCCTGAGAAGCCAAGTATGTCATGTGCTCGGCTGCCCAATCATCACTATCCTTGGGTAGAGATGAGGCACTGCTAGTTGGCTGGAGCAAAACCCGAATTGGAGAGACAGGTGTCACCCACAGTGGGTAAGACTTAGGTGGTCATTACAACCCTGGTGGTCGGTGTTAAAGCGGCGGTAAGACCGCCAACAGGCCGGCAGTAAAAAAAATTGAATTATGACCGTGGAGGAAACTGCCAACATAGACAGCTACTTTAACACTCCGACCGCCACGGCGGTACAAACAAACACAGGGGCGGGCACCGCCAACAGACAGGCGGAGGACAATGTACCGCCCACAGAATTACAACCCACCAATCTGCCACCTTTTCCAGGGCGGATTCACCGCGAGCAAAAAAGCGGCGGAAACAGGACTTCGAAGGGAAAACGCTCACCTCTGCACACCCCACGAGGAACCAGGAGGCCATGGAACCAGAGCTCCAGATTTTTCCAGCCTTTATCTTCCTGCTCCTCTACCAGGAGCACGAACGCCGGCGGGGAAGACCACAGTGAGTACTGCACCTACGACACAGGGGAGGGGGGAGGGAAAAAACAGTGACACACACACGCAACACCCCCACCCCACCCTCACCCACTACAACACACACGCTAATACATCATGATACATCACAGTTACACCCCCCAACCCCCCCTGGAAGAATGCAAGGACAAAAGGAAATGAGTCAAATGATTGTGATATATTCAATTACATACATCCAATATATTTACAAATATATACATTTATACTATATACAATTAAATACACCAAGAACACAAGTCCAAGGGAGTCCACCATCATAGTCCGTGGATCACTGGGCCCAAAAGGCATGGGCGAGGTCCACACAAGATACCCGAACAAGACGGAGAGAACACTGCAGGGGCATCAGATAGAAATAAAACAGGCACCTCATGGGAAGGAAAAGGGTGGGCACCTCAGCCGGTTGAGTGCACGACGCCAAATCCACGAGGGGGCCCCATGCCCACTGTTCAATCCTGGGGAGTGCAAAGCCACAGTCTCTCAAATCTCTACAGTGGGTGGTTTACCCACTGCCATATCCTGGGGAGTGCAAAGCCACAATCTCTCAAGTCTCTCCAGTGGGTGGGTTGCCCACTGCTGTATCCTGGGGAGTGCAAAGCCACAGTCTCTCAAGTATCTAGGTGGGTGGGTTGCCCACTGCTTTTCCTGGGGTGTGCAAAGCCACAATCTCTCAAGTGGATGTCAATCTCAACTGGTTCTGGAGGGGGCCTTGTGCCAAGAGTGCTTCATCCTGTCAAGGACTGAGGGAGTGGATGTCAATCTCCACTGGTTCTGGAGGGGGCTTTGTGCCCAGAGTTCTTTATCCTGACAAGGACTGAGGTAGTGGATAACAGTCTCCACTGGTTCTGGAGGGGGCTTTGTGCCCAGAGTGCTTCATGCTGCCAAGGACTGAGGTAGTGGATGTCAATCTCCACTGGTTCTGGAGTGGGCTTTGTGCCCAGAGTGCTTCATCCTGCCAAGGACAGAGGTAGTGGATAACAGTCTCCACTGGTTCTGGAGGGGGCTTTGTGCCCAGAGTGCTTCATCCTGCCAAGGACTGAGGTAGTGGATGTCAATCTCCACTGGTTCTGGAGGGGGTTTTGTGCCCAGAGTGCTTCATCCTGCCAAGGACAGAGGTAGTGGATAACAGTCTCCACTGGTTCTGGAGGGGGCTTTGTGCCCAGAGTGCTTCATCCTGCTCGTGGCGGCCTCAGTAGCATCAGAGCTTTGGCTCTCATGGACCTGCGGTGCTTGTGGCGGCGTTGTCCTTGGCAGTGGTGCTTGTGGCGGCGGTGTCCTTGGCAGCGGTGCTTGTTCCGGTGGTGTCCTTGGCAGCGGTTCAGCTGCTGGTGGTCCTTTCTGCGGCAGTGGGGCTGCTGGCAGTCACCTCCTGGGCAACGGGGCTGCTGCTGGCGGTCCTGTCTGGGGCAGTGGGGCTGCTGGCGGTCACCTCCTGGGCAACGGGGCTGCTGCTGGCGTTCCTGTCTGGGGCAGTGGGGTTGCGTCCTGTCTGGAGCAGTGGGGCTGCTGGTGGTCGCCCCCTGGGCAGTGGGAATGCTGCTGGCGGTCCTGTCTGGGGCAGTGTGGCTGCTGGCAGTCGCCTCCTGGTCAGCGGGCTGCTGCTGGTGGTCCTGTCTGGGGCAGTTGAGCTTCTGGTGGTCACCTCCTGGGCAGAGGGGCTGCTGCTGGCGGTCCTGTCTGGGGCAGTCTGGCTGCTGGCGGTCGCCTCCTGGGCAGCAGGGCTGCTGCTGGCAGTCCTGTCTGGGGCAGTGTGGCTGCTGGCGGTCGCCTCCTGTGCAGCGGGGCTGATGGCGGTCTTCTCCGCTGTGCTGATCTTCCCAGACTTGCCGGTTTTCTTGTGCCCCTTCCCCACCTTGGAAGGTGTCGCAGCTGACTCCACAATCCCAACTGTACCCCTGGGAGCAGCTTTGGTGGCTCGTGTCTTCCCCCTCTCCCGCCGGTGCTTCATCCTGCTCGTGGCGGCCTCAGTAGCGTCAGAGCTTTTGGTGCTCATGGACCTGCGGTGCTTGTGGCGGCAGTGTCCTTGGCAGTAGTGCTTGGGGCGGCGATGTCCTTGGCAGCGGTGCTTGTGGCGACGGCTTCCTTGGCAGCGGTTCAGCTGCTGGTAGTCCTGTCTGTGGCAGTGGGGCTGCTGGCAGTCACCTCCTGGGCAACGGGGCTGCTGCTGGTGGTCCTGTCTAGGGCAGTGGGGCTGCTGGCGATCACCTCCTGGGCAACGGGGCTGCTGCTGGTGTTCCTGTCTGGGGCAGTGGGGTTGCGTCCTGTCTGGGGCAGTGGGGCTGCTGTTGGTCGCCTCCTGGGCAGCGGGGATGCTGCTGTCAGTCCTGTCTGGGGCAGTGTGGCTGCTGGAGGTCGCCTCCTGGGCAGCGGGCTGCTGCTGGCGGTCCTGTCTGGGGCAGTGGAGCTGCTGGCGGTCACCTCCTGGGCAGCGGGGCTGCTGCTGGCAGTCCTGTCTGGGGCAGTGTGGCTGCTGGCGGTCGCCTCCTGGACAGCGGGGCTGCTGCTGGCGGTCCTGTCTGGGGCAGTGTAGCTGCTGGCGGTCGCCTCCTGGGCAGTGGGGCTGATGGCGGTCTTCTCCGCTGTGCTGATCTTCCCAGACTTGCCAGTTTTCTTGTGCCCCTTCCCCACCTTGGAAGGTGTCGCAGCAGACTCCAGAATCCCAACTGTACCCCTGGGAGCGGCTTTGGTGGCTGGTGTCTTCCCCCTCTCCCACCGGGCACTGGCCAACTTTTGATGCTTGACAGGTGGGGGACTGTCCGTGCTGTGGCTCCTTGCCACACTGCCTGCCCTGGTGCCTGGTGCACTCCATAATCCGGTGACTACTGGCACCACTGGTCCTGCCGATCTTGTGGCTGAGGTGCTAGGTTGGGACCTGGAGAGTCGGGCCCTAGGAGACTGACGGGGTGGGGGAGGTGAGGGGAAGAGATCAAGGGTGGCCAGGAAAAGTTTCTTAGGAACACTGGGACGGGTAGATGGAGGGGGTTTGGGAGTGGAGGTAGAAGTTGGGGTCGTAGGAGATGTACGTTTGCTGACTTTGGGTGAAGGTGCATGGGCTGGAGGCTGTCGTGAGGTGGATGGCTGTTGGGTGGGTGTGTGGCTGCGTTTGTTAGCCTCACAGACACACTGAGAGAGGACACAGGGGATGTGTGAATGTGAGTGGGGGTGGTGACTGCACGTGAGCGGGGTGTGGTGATGGGTGTGCTGGTGATGGACGTAGTGGCTGAAGATGTAGTGCATGCAGGTGTGAGTAGAGACGAGACAGGGAGGGATGAGGGAGACGAGGAGGAGGGGAACACAGTGGAGGCAGTGGATGTTGGTATGTCTGCATGTGTCTGATGGTTGTGTGAGTGCCTGTGGGATGTGTGGTGCTTATGTTTGCCTGAGCTTCCTTTGTGTGTTGAGGTGTGTGCATGCTGGTCTGATGGTGTGCTTGGGATAGGCTGAGGTACAGGGGTGTGGGTCTGGGTGGAAGAAGTTGGAGGGGGGAGGCTAGAGACAGGGACAATGGCTGCCATCAGTGCTGAGGCCAGAGTCTGAAAAGCTCGCTGAAGGGCTGCCTGACCAGAATGAATGCCCTCCAGGAATGCATTGGTTTGTTGCAACTGCCTCTCTACACCCTGGCTGGCATTCAAAATGGTAGACTGCCCAACAGTGAGGGACGTGAGGAGGTCAATGGCCTCCTCACTGAGGGCAGCAGGGGTGACAGGGGCAGGGGCTGAGGTGCCTGGGGAGAAGGTAATGGCCACCCTCCTGGGTGAGCGGGCACGGGGCAAAGGCTGAGGGGCTGCTGGGAGGGCGGTGCTGGGAGGGGTGGCGGCTGTACCTGTAGATGCGGGGGCACAGATGGGCCCGCTACCGCAAGGGAGGTCCCATCAGAGGACGAGTCCGTATCACTGGTGTCAGCTCCTGTCCCCGCCGTGGAGCTCCCCTCGCCCTCCGTCCCACTGGTGAAATCAGACTCCGTAGTGTCGCCCTCCAGGGCCATGTGGGATGCAACTCCCTCCTGCTCCGGTGCCACTGCTCCTCCGCCTGATGATGTTAATGCACACAAGTACAGGGAGACCACAAAAGGGGGAGGAAACAGATGAAAGACATGTTGAGTGCATGCAATACCGCTACCGTTGACGGACACAACAGACACAGAAGCCCCCTGCACTACGCCGCGCACTTGGGGTCCACTATTCAATCCCTGGGACATGGCTTGCAAGCCTATGGCCGATTTCTGCACACATGGATGTCACAGGAGCCTGACTAGGTGTAGTTGGCACTGTACCCAGGTGGGGTGGGGTGCCACAGGGCCTGCCTGAAAAAGGGGACTTAACTAGCAAACTCGCCCTGGCCTAGGGGAACCCACAGCCCACCTCCTCCACCCAGACACCTACAATGTGCACTGAATCAGCTGAATGAGAGTGTACTCACGGCCTTGTTGCTGCTGTGATGCCCTCAAGCGCCCATCCAACTCCAGGTACGCCACCACCAGGATCCTGAACATCAGGGGGGTCATGGTGCGACGAGCACCCCTACCACGTTGGGAGGCCATCCCCAGTTGGGCCTCCGCCGTCTTCTTGCTCCATCGGCGAATGTCCTCCCATCTTTTCCGGCAGTGGTTGCTCTGTCTGTGGTAGACCCCCATGGTCCGGACATCCTTGGCGATGGCACGCCAAATATCCTTCTTCTGGTGGGCGCTGACCTACAGGAATTGTACAGGGGAAAAAGAGAAGTTATTACCAACTGCACCATCACAGTCATGGGCCCGCATCCCTACCCTTGCCATGTGGCACATGCACTCACCGTCATTTCATGCACGCCTCATTCTCCCCCCCTATCTTTCAGCCACACCACTCCACACAGGCATTGCCCATATAGCATGCTCCCAGTGTACTTGCCTGCTTGTCTGGAGGACCGTAAAGTAGCATGTACTGGGGGAGGACCCTATCCACAAGTTTCTTCAACTCCTCCGTGCTGAAGGCAGGGGTCCTCTCCCCAGAAGCACAAGCCATTGTCTCTTCCAGAATGAGGTCACAGCAGCACTTGCAGTGAAGGTCCTCTCCTGTCGAAGATCAGGTATCGAGTGATTGAAACCTTTTTATGTAGCACTATGAACCTTTTCGATAAGCAGTGTACTAACTGTTAATGCTTCTTTTTTATGTGATGGTCTATGATTTTTATCTTTTTGTATGTATGACTATTTTAAAATTTTTAAATGGTCTAAACTTAGACCGAATAAACTATTGATTGATTGATTGATCGAGTGATTGAACAGATAGAAAATGGTGGTCACGTCCGCGGCGTTGCGTACCATCACCACCGGCGTACATCTTCACCTGCTCCTGAGACCCATAGGGTCCAATGTTAACCAATGCAGAATTGCGCTGCGTCTTCTACCGCCTATCGCGACGGTGTACAACGCCAGCACAGTTACCTCATATCCCATTGTCCCACTTTACAGGTCAGACAGCCACCATTTCAGGGGCCCACATGGCTTTAACTGCGTCACACATACCTAGGCCGTGGCTCAACACTCATACAGGCACATTTCGGTTTATGAATAGTTTTCTGAGCAAGCTGTGTTTAGGTACCTCAGAGTTGGTTGACTCTGTGCTCACTATTCTCCTCCATAGGCACCGTCCCCTGGGGCATGTGAGGAGATGGCGGCATCCTCCGGTGTACAGACCGCTGGTGGACCTGTCAACAATGGAGGAAAGACATGTGATCATCACCTACAGGCTTGATCGTGCCACAATCCTGGAACTGTGTGCCCAGTTGAAGCCAGGCCTTATGTCAGCTATCCGCCATCCCACAGGAATCCCCCCTCAAGTGCAGGTGCTGTCAGTACTCCATTTCCTTGCAAGTGGGTCATTTCAAACAACAGTGGCCATAGCATCAGGGATGTCCCAGCCTATGTTTTCCAACGTGTTGTCCAGAGTGTTGTCTGCCCTGCTGAAACACATGCGGAGCTACATCGTTTTCCCTCAGGTGGAGGATTTGCCTACAGTGAAAGGTGACTTCTATGCCCTGGGACACATCCCCAACATCATAGGTGCCATTGATGGGACACATGTGGCCTTGGTCCCCCCCCCCCACAGGAGTGAACAGGTGTACAGAAACCGGAAGAGTTACCATTCGATGAATGTGCAGATGGTGTGTTTGGCAGACCAGTAAATCTCCCATGTTAATGCCAAATTCCCTCGCTCAGTGCATGACGCTTACATCCTGCGTGATAGCAGCACCCCTTATGTGATAGAGCAACTCCAGAGGCACAGTGTGTGGCTATTAGGTGAGCACCTGGAACCAAATCAGTGGGAATAGTTGTCTGGGTCTGGGGATCTCCCTAAGCGTTAGTGTGTGCCTAACAATTGTCCCTCGCCATTTGCAGGTGACTCTGGTTACCCCAACCTGTGATGGCTACTGACCACAGTGAGGAATCCAAGGACAAGGGCAGAGGAACGCTACAATAATGCCCACGGGCGAACTAAGAGGATTATAGAGCGGACCTTCGGCCTCCTGAAGGCCAGGTTCCGGTGCCTCCATATGACAGGTGGTTCCCTATTCTACTCACCAAAGAAGGTGTGCCAGATAATCGTGGCCTGCTGTATGCTTCACAACTTGGCTTTGCGACGACAGATGCTTTTTCTGAAGGAGGATGGTCCAGATGGAGGTGTTGTGGCAGCTGTGGAGCCTGTGGACAGTGAAGACGAGGAAGCAGAAGAAGAGGACATCGACAACAGGAACTCGGTGATCCTGCAATACTTCCAGTGAGACACAGGCAAGAAGACAAACCTGCCTGCTACATGTAATTTAACATTACTACCTCTCTACTGTCTGTCCTTTTCACCCAGTGTATGGTCAAGGAGTTTTCACTTTCCCTTACAATTTCACAGATGTGGGTCCCACTGTGTGACATCTGCTTTGTTTCCTCATGGACTAGAGCTGTGTGACATAGGTATGTTGACATTACATTTGAAAGCATGTTGTCACTACAATTGCTAATACACTAATTCAAAATCACAGACAGACTCCAGATTGTTTTGTGCTTTAATGGTGTTTATTTCAGTGCTCAATATTGGAACAGGTTGTAAAATGGTGAGGGGTGATGGTGGAGGAATGTCCATGGCAGAATCCAAGCTATTTTAGTCTCACTGGTGCATTGTCCAAAGGGGCATAGGAAGTGGAGCTGGGGCAGTTTGAGGATGGACAGGGTGACAAAGTGGTACAAAAGGATAACAATCAGGGTAGTCTCATTTCTTGGCGGTGGTCTGGGCATTGTTCTCTGTCTTTGTCCTGGATCTCAGGGACCATTTGCGGGGTGGTTCTCCATCTGCAGGGGGTGGGGTGCTGGTGTGGTGGTCCTGTGGCGGTGCCTCCTGTCCACTAGCGCCGGTGGAGGTGGTGGGCAGTTCATCGTCCAGGCTAGTGTCAGGGGCCCCTTGTTGTGCCACAGTGTCCCTCCTGGTGTTGAGGACTTCCTTCAGCACCCCTACGATGGTGCCCAGGGTGGAATTGATGGATTTGAGTTCCTCCATGAAGCCCAAATACTGTTCCTCCTGCAGCCGCTGGGTATCCTGAAACTTGGCCAGTACCTTTGCCATCGTCTCCTGGGAATGATGGTAGGCTCCCATGATGTTGGAGAGGGCCTCATGGAGAGTGGGTTCCCTGGGCCTGTCCTCCCCCTGTCGCACAGCAGCCCTCCCAGTCCCCCTGTTTCCCTGGGCTTCTGTCCTCTGAACCGTGTGCCCACTGCCACTGCCCCCAGGTCCCTGTTGTTGTTGGGGTGGTGGGTTAGCCTGGGTTCCCTGTAGTGGTGGACACACTGCTGATTGACGTGTCCTGGGTACAGAGGTATGGGCTTGCTGGGTGGGTGCTGTGCTGGTGTTTCCAGAGGGGGGAAGCTCTGTGGTGGCCTGTGACTGTGTCAGGGGAACCGACTGTCCCGGAGTTCCAGATGGGCCGGGCTAGTAGTCTAGATTCAATTGGACAGAGCTGCAGTCATTACTGTGGCCTCTTCTGTGGGTGGTGTGGACCTGTCTGGACCCTCCTGTCCAGTGACGTTGGGTAGGGGTCCTGCAGGGGTGTAAAAGCATGGTTATTGCATCTGTGTGTGCCATGGTGTGCAATGGGTGGGTGACAGTCTACCCCAGTGCTTGCATTCCTGTATGGGACCTTGTGTGATGATGGTTTAGGGGGTGTATGGGTATGTGCAGTGGCCATGCTTTGGTGATGGGTGTCCATGCTTTGTTGTTGCATGCAGGGCTTGGTGTTGGGATGGGTGGTTTGTGATATTGGGACATTTGTGAGGAGTTGGAGTGATGGTGTGAGGGCGAGGGTGGGGGTATGTGATGGCATGCAGGTAGGGTGGGGAAGATAGTAATAAAGATTTGACTTACCAGAGTCCATTCCTCCAGCTACTCCTGCGAGGCCCTCAGGATGCAGAATAGCCAAGACTTGCTCCCCCCATGTTGTTAGTTGTGGGGGAGGAGGTGGGGGTCCGCCCCCAGTCCTCTGAACCGCAAGGTGGTGTCTTGAGACCACGGAACGCACCTTCCCCCTCAGGTCGTTCCACCTATTCCTGATGTCATCCCTATTTGTTGGGTGCTGTCCCACTGCATTGATCCTGTCCTCTATTCTTCGCCACAGCTCCATCTTCCTAGCTATGGAGGTGTGCTGCACCTGTGCTCCAAATAGCTGTGGCTCTACCCGGATGATTTCCTCCACCATGACCCTGAGCTCCTCTTCAGAAAACCTGGGGTGTCTTTGCCATGCCATTGAGTGGTGTGGGTGATGTGTGGGTTGGTGTGTGTTGTATTGTGTAGAGTGATATTTAGTGGTGTGTTGTGTGAGGTGCGTGGATGTTATGTGGGTGATGGTGTTGAGTGCCTGTGGATGCTTGTTTGTAGATTGTGGTGTCTCTCTCTGGCCTTCTTTCTGAATTTTTGGTAGTAGGGTTTTGTGGGTGATGTGGGTGTGTGTTTTATATTGTATTGTGTGTGTGGGAGTGGTGTGTGTACATGTATCAGGTGTGTGTATTTCGAATTGTCCAATGTGGTAGTGTTTTGTAAATGTGTGTGTATTTTGAGCGCAGCGGTGTGTACTGCCAATGGAATACCGTGGTTGAAAGACCGCCGTGTGGATTCGTGAGTCGTGATAGTGTGGGCGTATTCCTGTTGGCGTGACGGTGGAGGTTTTGTTTTCACCAGTTTATCACTGACCTTTGGTGTGGCGGACTTGTGTGGGTGTCAACATTTTGGCAGATTCCGAGCTGTGGGTCATAATGACTGTGGAGGAACACCGCCTTGCCCTTGCCCTTCCCAGCTGGTGGTGCCTCTTTGTCCTTCACCTTGGCAGCCAAGGGTGCCTCCTTGCCCTTGTCCTTCACAGCTGGTGGTGCCTCCTTGCCCTTCACAGCTGGTGGTCCCTCCTTACCCTTGCCTTTCACATCTGATGGTGCCTCCCTGTCCTTCCCTTTGGCAGCTGGTGCAGGCACAATGTCAGTGGTTATGGCCTCTCCCACCTGCAGTAGCTGCCAACACTACTGTGGCTGTGGACTGGGTTCTGACTACCCTGGCCCGATATGAAGGATGGGGGGAGGGGAAGGGAAGAGGTCAATGGCAGAGAGTAAAAGCTTCTCAGGGACACTGGGTTGGGAAGAGGGTGAAGGTCTGGGAGTGGATGACGAGGGAGTGGTTGTAGGAGGTGTTAGTCTGCTATGTTTGGGTGCAGGTCATGGGCTGGATGCTGTTGTGGGGTGGATGGCCGTTTGGTGTCTGAGTGCTTGCGTTTGTGTACTTTGGGAGGAGGGGTCACAGACACAGTGGAAGAGGACAAAGGGGACGTGTGCATGGATGTGGGGATGGTGACTGCCACTGAGGGGTGTGCAGTGATAGGCATGCTAGTGATGGTGGTAGTGGATGAGGAGGTAGTGTATGCAGGTGTGAGTGGAGACGCTACTGGGAGGGTGGTGGACGTGGAGGAGGAGGGGGACACAGTGGAGGCAGTAGATGTTGGTGTGTCTGCATCTGGATGGTGTTTGTGTGAGTGCCTGTGGGCTGATGTGTGGTGCTTGTGTCTGCCTGAGCCACTCTTGTGTGTTGTCTTGGGTGCATGCTGGTCTGAATATGTGCTTGGGATTTGGTTGGGGTTGAGGGGAATGGGACTGGGTAGAGGAAGTTGGAGGGGGGAGGCTATAGACAGGGACAAAGACTGCCATCAGGGAGGACGCCAGAGCCTGGATTGATCTCTTATGGGCCTCCATGCCAGAGTGAATGCCCTCCAGGAATGCATTTGCTTGTTGCAAATGGCCTGCTAGCCCATGGATGGCTTCCAATATGGTTGACTGCCCAACAGAGATGGATCACTGTAGGTCAAAAGCCTCCTCACTCAGGGCAGCAGTGCTAACTGGGGCAGGGACTGAGGTGTCTGGGGCAAAGTAGATGCCCACCCTTCTCAGTGAGTGGGCACAGGAAACTCGCTGAGGGGCTGCTGGGAGGGCAGTGCTGGTACGGGGGCCGAGGCTGTACCAGTAGTTGGGGTGGGCACAGAGGTGTCTGCCACCACCAGGGAGCTTCCATCAGAGGAGGTATCACTGTCTGAACTGTCCCCTCCTGTATCCGCCGTGGTGCTCCCCTCGCCCTTCACCGCACTGGTGCCCTCACCGTCAGTGGATTCGGCCTCTTGGGTCATGTGGGATGCAGCTCCCTCTGTCGCCGGTGCCTCTGCACCTCCACCAGATGATGCTAATGCACACAGGGACAGGATGACAAAACAAAAAGGGGGGGACAAAGGCTACACTTGTTCAGTGGCTACACCAACACCACAGTTGGCGTACACAGCACACTCACACATGGAACAGGCCTACGCACTATGCAATGCATTACCAGTCACAATGCTAGTCACCAGCCCTAGGACACGAATACCTAAGGCCAATAGCAGCAAATCTGAGTCTCACAGACCCCTGCCCAGTAGTGGATGCTTACTAGCTTGGTTAGAGGAATTTCACATCAGAACCATGCCCAACATGGGACCTACCATGCAATGTCCGGCCTGGCCTCGGGGCACCCTCAGTCCCACATCCCCCACCCGGACACCACCCCACCATGCGCAAGTTGTAGATTTTGAAACTGTACTCACCCCCTTGTGGTTGCTGTGATGCCCTCAAGCGCCCATCCAGCTCCGGATAGGTCACAGCCAGTATGCAGAACATCAGGGGGATCAAGGTTCAAAGGGCACCCCTTCCTCATTGGGAGGCCATCCCCAGCTGGGCCTCCGCCGTTTTCCATGCCCAGCTTCTCAGGTCCTCCTACCGTTTGTGACAGTGGGTGCTCTGCCTGCCATAGACCCCCAGGGTTTGCATGTCCTAGCATGCCACGCCTGTAAGGAAATGCCTCCTTGGCATGGTTACCCCCTGACTTTTTGCCTTTGCTGATGCTATGTTTTGATTTGAAAGTGTGCGGAGGCCTGCTAACCAGGCCCCAGCACCAGTGTTCTTTCCCTAACCTGTACTTTTGTTTTACACAATTGGCACACCCTGGCATCCAGGTAAGTCCCTTGTAACTGGTACCCCTGGTACCAAGGGCCCTGATGCCAGGGAAGGTCTCTAAGGGCTGCAGCATAGCTTATGCCACCCTGGGGACCCCTCACTCAGCACAGACACACTGCTTGCCAGCTTGTGTGTGCTGGTGAGAACAAAACGAGTAAGTCGACATGGCACTCCCCTCAGGGTGCCATGCCAACCTCACACTGCCTATGCAGTATAGATAAGTCACCCCTCTAGCAGGCCTTACAGCCCTAAGGCAGGGTGCACTATACCATAGGTGAGGGCACCAGTGCATGAGCACTGTGCCCCTACAGTGTCTAAGCAAAACCTTAGACATTGTAAGTGCAGGGTAGCCATAAGAGTATATGGTCTGGGAGTCTGCAAAACACGAACTCCACAGCACCATAATGGCTACACTGAAAACTGGGAAGTTTGGTATCAAACGTCTCAGCACAATAAATGCACACTGATGCCAGTGTACATTTTATTGTAAAATACACCCCAGAGGGCACCTTAGAGGTGCCCCCTGAAACTTAAACCAACTACCCATGTAGGCTGACTGGTTCTAGCAGCCTGCCACACTCGAGACATGTTGCTGGCCACATGGGGAGAGTGCCTTTGTCACTCTGTGGCCTGTAACAAAGCCTGCAATGGGTGGAGATGCTATCACCTCCCCCAGGCAGGAGCTGTAACACCTGGCGGTGAGCCTCAAAGGCTTACCCCCTTTGTTCCAGCACCGCAGGGCACTCCAGCTAGTGGAGTTGCCCGCCCCCTCCGGCCACGGCCCCACTTTTGGCGGCAAGGCCGGAGGAGATAATGAGAATAACAAGGAGGAGTCACTGGCCAGTCAGGACAGCCCCTAAGGTGTCCTGAGCTGAAGTGACTCTAACTTTTAGAAATCCTCCATCTTGCAGATGGAGGATTCCCCCAATAGGGATAGGAATGTGACCCCCTCCCCTTGGGAGGAGGCACAAAGAGGGTGTACCCACCCTCAGGGCTAGTAGCCATTGGCTACTAACCCCTAGACCTAAACACGCCCTTAAATTTAGTATTTAAGGGCTTCCCTGACCCTAAGAATTTAGATTCCTGCAAATTACCGAAGAAGAAGACTGCTGAGCTGAAAACCCCTGCAGAAGAAGAAAGAAGACACCAACTGCTTTGGCCCCAGTCCTACCGGCCTGTCTCCTGCCTTCTAAAGAAACCTGCTCCAGCAACGCTTTCTCCAGGACCAGCGACCTCTGAATCCTCAGAGGACTGCCCTGCTTCAAGAGGAACAAGAAACTCCCGAGGACAGCGGCCCTGTTCCAAAAAGACTGCAACTTTGTTTCAGGGGAGCAGATTTAAAGACCCTGCAATCCCCGCAAGAAGCGTGAGACTTGCAACATTGCACCCGGCGACCCCGACTCGACTGGTGGAGAACTAACACCTCAGGGAGGACCCACCGGCGACTCCGAGACTGTTAGTAACCAAAGTTGTCCCCCCTGAGCCCCCACAGCGACGCCTGCAGAGGGAATCCCCAGGCTCCCCCTGACCGCGACTGTCTGACTCTAAAATCCCGACGGCTGGAAAAGACCCTGCACCCGCAGCACCCAGCACCTGAAGGATCGGAACTTCAGTGCAGGAGTGACCCCCAGGAGGCCCTCTCCCTTGCACAGGTGGTGGCTACCATGAGGAGCCCCCCCTTGCCTGCCTGCATCGCTGAAGAGACCCCTTGGTCTCCCATTGATTTACATTGGAAACCCGACGCATGTTTGCACACTGCACCCGGCCGCCCCAGTGCCGCTGAGGGTGTACTTTTTGTGTGAGCTTGTGTCCCCCCCGGTGCCCTACAAAACCCCCCTGGTCTGCCTTCCGAAGAAGCGGGTACTTACCTGCCGGCAGACTGGAACCGGGGCACCCCCTTCTCTCCATTGAAGCCTATGCGTTTTGGGCACCACTTTGAACTCTGCACCTGACCGGCCCTGAGCTGCTGGTGTGGTGACTTTGGGGTTGCTCTGAACCCCCAACGGTGGGCTACCTTGGATCCCAATCTTACTTACTTACCTGCAAAACCTAACAATACTTTACCTCCCCCAGGAACTGTGAAAATTGCACTGTGTCCACTTTTAAAACAGCTAAATGTGTTTTATGTAAAAAGTATATATGCTACTGTAATTATTCAAAGTTCCTAAAGTACTTACCTGCAATACCTTTCAAATGAGATATTACATGTAGAATTTGAACCTGTGGTTCTTACAATAAACTAAGAAAATATATTTTTCTATAACAAAACCTATTGGCCTGGAATTGTCTCTGAGTGTGTGTTCCTCATTTATTGCCTGTGTGTATGTACAACAAATGCTTAACACTACTCCTTTGATAAGCCTACTGCTCGACCCCACTACCACAAAATAGAGCATTAGTATTATCTCTTTTTGCCACTATCTTACCTCTAAGGGGAACCCTTGGTCTCTGTGCATACTATTCCTTACTTTGAAATAGTGCCTACAGAGCCAACTTCCTACAACGCCATATACCCTTTTTGTGATGGGCACTGACCTGCAGACAAATAAACATAGAAAATTGTATCAGCCATACCCTCCGGCCTCTTACACTCATGGCCCGACATATCCCTCACATCCCCTTATGCACAGACATTGACCACCATACATGCAGTATGCTGCCCACGACCCTTCCACCCCCTTACACGAGGCCCTCACACATAGCAATCCAAGCATTCATGCCCCATGCATCGTGCTCACAGTGTACTCACCTGTTGCTCTGGAGGCCCATACAGCATTCGGTACCGAGGTAGGACTCCATACACCAGTCTCTCCAACTCCACAGCGGTGAAGGCAGGGGCCCTTTCCCCAGTGACTCCAGCCATAGTCAGTTCCAGACACAGGTCACAGCAGCACTTGCAGTGTATTTCCTCTCCAGTTGAAGATCAGGTAGCAAGTGAGAGAACAGATAGAAAATGGTGATCACGTCTGCGGCAGTACGTACCGTCACCACTGGCATACATCACCATTGGCCACTGTCACCCATAGGGCCCAATGACAACCAATGAGGAGTTGCACAGTGGTACTCGACCTCTTCCTGCAATGGATCACAATGTCAGCGGCATTATCTCATTTCCACCTGTCCATCCACTCAGGACAGGCGGACCCCATTGCAGGGAGGTGCAAGCCATGGCACCTAACTGTGTCACAGTACACATAGGCACCATTTGGGCCTATTCAACAACATACTGGTTCAGCCACAACATGCAATGCAGTGTACAGTTTGGAAATGTGGAATACTGACCAGCTGCTCCCCGTTTTGCCCCCTAGGTTGCAACCGCTGCAGATGAATAGGAGATGGAGACATCCTCCTGTGTACATACCCCTGGTGGACTTGGCAACTATGGAGGACAGGCACATTATCCTCACCTACAGACTTGACAGGGCAACAATCCAAGAGCTGTGTGCCCACTTGGAGCCAGACCTGATATCTGCTATCCGTCACCCCACTGGGATCTCCCCTCTTGTGCAGGGGCTATTTGTGCTCTATTTCTTGGCAACTGGTTCTTTCCAAGTGACAGTGGGCTTGGCAGCAGGAATGTCACAGCCAATATCCTCAATAGGGCTAACAACAGTGTTGTCTGCCCTGATGAAACACATGCGCAGCTACATTGTTTTCCCCCAGATGGAGGATTTGGCCACAGTGAAAGCTGACTTCTATATAATGGGACATATCCCCAACGTTATTGGGACAATTGATGGTACACATTATGCCTTTGTCCCCCCCGGAGAAATATACAGGTGTTCAGAAATCGAAAGAGCTTTCACTCGATGAATGTTCAGATAGTGTGCCTGGCGGACCAGTACATCTCCCATGTCAATGCAAATTATCCTGGCTCTGTGTGTGATGCCTTTATCCTGAGGAATAACAGCATCCCATATGTGATGGCTCAACTCCAGAGGCACCGGGTGTGGCTAATAGGAGAGCCCATGGTTCTCACCCAGTATATGTTGGTGTGTGGGTATGGGGTTGGCCCCAAGGGTTAGTGTTTGGCTAACAGGTATCCCTCGATATTTGCAGGTGACTCTAGTTACCCCAACCTCTCATGGCTACTGACCCCTGTAAGGAATCCCAGGACAAGGGCAGAAGAACGTTACAATGAGGCACATGGGAGAACAAGAAGGATTATAGAGAGGACATTCAGCCTCCTGAAGGCCAGATTTAGGTGCCTCCATCTAACAGGAGGTGGTTCCCTGTGCTACTCACCCAAGAAGGTCTGCCAGGCCATCGTGGCATATTGTATGTTGCACAACCTTGCTTATGTCATCAGGTGCCTTTTCTGCAGGAGGATGAGGCTGGAGATGGGTGTGTGGCAGCAGTGGACCCTGTGGACAATGACAATGAGGAGGCAGAGGATGAGGACAACAGAACAGCAATCATACGACAGTACTTCCAGTGACACAGAGGTAAGACACTGTAACTTCACCTTCCATTGACAGTTTTGTGTTGGATATTGTCACTGGCAGGCTGATTTTCCCACTACTATGGCCACTTACTGTACCCTTATGTCTGTTTTCAGAATTCTGTGCCCCACTCTGGATCTTGGTGTGTTGACTGCAGCCAGCAGACCTCCGTTGCAAGGAAGATGGAGCTATGGCAGAGACTTGTCAACAGGGTCAATGCCTTGGGACAGCATCCAAGAACCAGGGATGACATCAGGAAGAGGTGGAACGACCCATGTGGGAAGGTGCGGTCCGTGGTATCAAGACACCAGATAGCAGTACAGAGGACTGGCGGTGGACCCCCACCTCCTCCCCCACAACTAACAACATGGGAGGGGCAAGTCTTGGCGATCATGCATCCTGAGGGCCTCGCAGGAGTAGCAGGAGGACTGGACTCTGGTAAGTCAAATCTTTACCTCTATATCCCCCCACCCTACCTGCATGCTGTCACTAACTCCTACCCCTACCCTCATCCCATCACTCACTTATACCACACTATCACAACCCACACATCCCAATACCAAGCCCTGCATGCAACACCAGTGCATGGACACCAATCACAGACCTGCATTGACACTCATCCTCACAGCGTGCACACTAGAGAGAGTCACCCGCCCCACACAATCAGCAATCACACAAGCCCAAGGTGACAGGGAAAGCACAATTCCATTAGGGATACACACCCATTGCACGAGATGGGACACACAGATACAATGCCAATGCATTTTTATCCCAACAGGACCCCTACCCCACGTCACCGGACAGGAGGTGCCAGCTACATCCAGTCCCACCACAGAAGAGGCCCACAGTGATGACAGCAGCTCTGCACGCCTGGATCAGGATGATCAGCCTGGCCCATCTGGGACCTCTAGACAGTTGGGTCCCCTGCCACAGTCCCAAACCACCACAGAGCCTCCCCCCTCAGGAAACACCAGCACAGCACCCACCCAGTGGGCCCATGCCACTGTCCACAGGACACGTCAATCAGCAGTGTGTCCACCACTACAGGGACCCGAGGCAACCCCACTAACCCTTGACAATCAGGGACCTGGGGTCAGTGGCAGTGGGCACATGGTTCAGGGGACAGAGGCACAGGACAACAGGGAAGCTGGTAGGACTGCTGTGCGACAGGGGGAGGACAGGCCCAGGGAACCCACTCTCCAAGAGGCACTCTCCAACATCATGGGAGCATGCCACCATTCCCAGGAGACCATGGGCACTGTACTGGCCATGTTTCAGGAGAACCAGAGGCTGCAGGACTGACAGTACATGGGGATCAGGGATGACCTCACCAAAGTCTACACCATCCTGGTCACTATAGCAGGGGTGCTGGCTGATATAGGCAAGACTATGAGGGAGGCAGTGGCACAACAAAGGGTCCCTGACACTTGCCAAACCAAGAAACAGCCTTCCACCTCTGCCGGCGCTAGTGGACAGGAGGCACCGCCACAGGAACAACAGGCCACCAGCACCCCACCCCCTGCAGATTGAGAACCACCCACAAACGGTCCCTGCGATCCAGGCAGAAGATAGAGAACATTTCCAAGACCCCCACCAGGAAATAGGACCATCCTGATTGTCACTCTTCTGTCCCCCTCTTTTAACCTTTCCAACTTGAACTGCCATTGCTCCCCTTCCTATGCCCCATTGGACAATGTACCTGTGATACCAAGAGACTGGACTCTACCCTGGACCTTCCTCCACCATAACCCCAGCCCTTTGCACATACCCATATACCCATTAGCACCTAAATAAACACCCTTTAATCAAATACCAATCTGGAGTCAGTCTGATGATTCACAAATGTATTACTACAACATAAACAAAAAATTGCAAGGTATATGTTCATGTACTCATAGCAATGTATGACAGTTGTTGGGCAGCAGTACAGATAGCAGAAGGCAGAATGGGGTACACAGATCTGAAAAAAAGAAATCCAAAGGGAACAGTCAGTGTTCATAGACAGAACTTAAGAGGCTGCCATGTACAATGTCCTAAAGTAAACTGATATGTGAAGAGGAGTTACAGTGTCTTACCTGTGTGTCACTGGAAGTACTGCATGATTATGTCTTTTCTATTGACAATATCTTCTTCCTCTGCCTCCTCTTCCTCACTGTCCACAGGATCCACCGCTGCCACAAGACCATCACCAGGATCATCCTCCAGCAGAAAAGGCACCTGACGTCTTAATGCCAGGTTGTGCAACATACAGCAGGCCACGATGATCTGGCACACCTTCTTGCGTGAGTAGTACAGGGAGCCACCTGTCAGATGGAGGCACCAGAATCTGACCTTCAGGAGGCCGAATGTCCTTTCAATAATACGCCTAGTTCGCCCATGTGCCTCATTGTAGCATTCCTCTGCTCTTGCCCTGGCATTCCTCACTGGGGTCAGTAGCCATGAGAGGGTGGGGTAACCAGAGTCACCTGAAAATTTTGAGGGATACCTGTTAGACACACGCTATCCCTTAGGGACTACCCCATTCCCAGACACCTACTCATGGTGTGTGGGGAACTTGGGCTCACCTATTAGCCACACCCAGTGCCTCTGGAGTTGACCCATCACATAAGGGATGCTGCTATTCCTCAAGGTATAGGCGTCATGCACAGAGCCAGGATACGTGCCATTCACAGGGGAAATGTACTGGTCCTCCAAACACAACATTTGCACATTCATCGAATGGTACCTTTTTCTATTTCTGTACACTTGCTCATTTCTGCAGAGGGGACAAATGCCACATGTGTCCCATCAATGGCACCAATGATGTTGGGGATATGTCCCAAGGCATAGAAGTCAGCTTTCACTGTAGCCAAATACTCCAACTGGGGGAACACGATGTAGCTGTGCATGTGTTTCAGCAGGGCAGACAACACCCTGCTCAACACGTTTGAGAACATTGGCTGAGACTTCCCAGATGCCATGGCCACTGTAGCTTGGAAGGAGCCACTTGATAGGAAATGGAGCACTGACAGAACCTGCACAAGAGAGGGTATACCTGTGGGCTGGCGGATAGCTGACATCTTGGATTGTGGCACAATTAAGTCTGTATGTGATTAGAATGCGTCTGTCTTCCATTGTCGACAAGCCCACCAGGGGTCTGTACACCGGAGGATGCCGCCATCTCATATGCTGCTTCAGTGGTTGTAGCCTATGGAGGAGAACGGTGAGCAGAAGGTACTTTACCACATAGGTAGCACAACTGTGTTTGCATTAAACACACAGAAGCAGTGTGTGTGATCTAGAGTCAGTATATGTGCCAATATGTGCTGTGACGCAGTTAGGTGCCATGCCATGTGCTTCCCTGAAATGGCAGCTGCCTGACTTGTGAGGAGGGACAAGGGGAAATGAGGTAACTGCGCTGGCGTTGTGCAGCATCGCGGTAGGTGTCGAAGACCGCCACACAACTCCGCATTGGTTATCATTGGGCCCTTTGGGTCGGAGGAGCCAATGGCGATGTACGCCGGTGGTGACGGGACGCACCGCCGCGGACGTGACCGCCATTTTCTATCTCTTCACTCACTTGATACTTGACAATCAACAGGAGAGGACCTACACTGTAAGTGCTGCTGTGACCTGAGTATGGAAGCAACAATGGCTACAGTGTCTGAGAAAAGGGCCCCTGCCTTCACTGCGGAGGAGTTGGACAAACTGGTGGATGGGGTCCTCCCCCAGTACACGCTACTCTACGGTCCTCCAGACAAACAGGTGAGTACACTATGAGCATAATGCGTGGGCAATGGCTGTTTGGAATGGTGTGGAAGTAAGCCACATTTTGGGGTGGCTTGAGTGCTGCATATGAGGTGGTCAATGTTTTTGCGTCAGGGTATGGGTGGGAAATGGTGGTCAATGAGTAATACGGTCCGGACGGGTGAGTAATTAAATTTGTTCGCTCTGTTTACCCTCTAGGTCAGCGCCCACCAGACGAAGGGTATTTGGCGTGCCATCGCCAAGGAGGTGCAGACCCTGGGGGTCTATCACAGACGGAGCACCCACTGCTGCAAGAGATGGGAGGACCTGCGCCGCTGGAGCAAGAAGACGGCAGAGGCCCAGCTGGGGCTGGCTGCCTAACGTGGAAGAGGTGCCTGTCGCACCATGACCCCCCTGAAGTTCCGGATCCTGGTGGTGGCCTATCCGGAGTTGGATGGGCCCTTGAGGGTGTCACAGCAGCTACAAGGGGGTGAGTACAGTTTCAGAAAGCGCTGCACAGTTTAGGAACTAGCTGGATGGGGGGTAGGGCTGTGGGTGCCCCTAGGCCAGGGCGATCATGCCAGGGTAAGTCCCTTGTTTGCAGGCTCTGAAGCACCCCTACCCCAATGGTACAATTGGGCACCTACTAGTGTGCAGGGTCCTGTGGGTGTCAGGTGTGCATGTGCTGGCGTTAGGTATTGTACCCCATGGGCTGGTGACTACCATAGTGGCTGGTTGGGCAAGGCTTAGTGCATGGGGCAGCTCAATTAATCAATCAATCAAGCAAGAATTTATAGAGTGCACTAGTCACCCGTTAGGGTCTCAAGGCGCTAGGGGGGGAAGCTACTGGTCGTAGAGCCATGTCTTGAGGCGTTTCCTGAATGTCAAGAGGTCTTGGGTCTGGCGAAGGTGGAGCGGTAGGGAGTTCCAGGTCCTGGCGGCTAGGTGAGAGAAGGATCTTCCTCCGGCGGTGGTGCGGCGGATGTGGGGGACGGAGGCGAGGGCAAGGCTGGCAGAGTGAAGATTGTGGGTGGGGGTGTGGAAGGTGAGTCTGTCGTTGAGGTAGGCAGGGCCTGTGTCATGGAGGGCCTTGTGTGCGTGGATGAGGAGTTTGAAGGTGATCCTCTTTGATATTGGTAGCCAGTGTAGGTCTTTGAGGTGGGGGGAAATGTGGTTGCGGCGTGGGACGTACGGAATGAGTCGGGTGGATGCGTTCTGGATTCTTTGCAGCTTTGTTAGGAGTTTGGTTGATATTCCTGCAAATAGGGCGTTTCCGTAGTCCAATCGGCTGCTGACCAGGGCGTGGGTGACAGTTTTCCTGGTTTCGACGGGAATCCATTTGAAGATTTTGCAGAGCATACGGAGAGTGTTGTAGCAGGAAGAGGAGATGGCATTGACCTTCTGAGTCATGCTAAGTGTGGAGTCCAGGATGAAGCCCAGGTTGCGTGCGTGGGTGGTGGCTGAGGGTGTGGATTCTAGGGATGTGGGCCACAAGGAGTCATTCCAAGCTGAGGGGTTGGTGCCAAAGATGAGGATTTCTGTCTTGTCTGTGTTTAACCTGAGGTGGCTCGATTCCATCCAGCTGACGATGGCGTGAAGTCCATTGTGGAAGTTCTTTGCAGTTGTAGGGTCTTTCGTGAGGGAGAGCATGAGCTGAGTGTCATCTGCGTAGGGAACTTGGTTGATGTGGTGGATTTGTGCGATGTTGGTGAGGGTGTCCATGTGAATGTTGAAGAGCGTGGGGCTGAGTGAAGATCCTTGGGGGACGCCACAGATGCTTCTGGAGGCTTCTGACAGGAACGGTGGGAGGCGGACTCTCTGGGTTCTGCCTGAGAGAAATGACGAGATCCAGTTGAGTGCCTTGTCGTGGATTCCAGCGTTGTGGAGGCGTGTGTGGAGAGTGTGATGACATACCGTGTCAAAAGCTGCGGAGAGGTCCAGGAGGATGAGTGCTGCTGTTTCTCCTTTGTCGAGCATGGTCCTAATGTCATCTGTGGCAGCGATGAGTGCGATCTCGGTGCTGTGGTTTCTACGGAATCCGGATTGGGAGGTGTTGAGTACCTTGCTGTCTTCCAGGAATCGGGATAGTTGGCTGTTCACGATTTTTTCGATGACCTTGGCTGGGAAGGGGAGGATGGAGATCGGCCGGTAGTTCTTGGGGTCATCTGGGTCTGCCTTTCGTTTCTTCAGCAGGGGGTTGATTTCCGTGTGCTTCCACATTTCTGGGAAGGTGGCTGACTCAAAGGAGCTGTTGATGGTTTTGCAGAGGTGGGGGGCGATGATATTTGCCTTGTTGAAGATATGGTGTGGGCATGTGTCCGATGGTGATCCAGAGTGGATGGAGGCCATGGTGGTGGTGGTGTCCTCTATGTTGACGGGGGTCCAGGTGTGGAGGAGGTGGGTGTTGCTTGGAGCGTTGAGTTCTTGGGTGTTTGTAGTCAGCTGGTGGGTCTGGGGTTTGAAGCTACTATGGATTTCTTCTATCTTTCGATGGAAGTGGGTTGCCAGTGAGTTGCAGAACTCTTGTGATGGCGGGGGTTCGTTGGAGCAGGTTCTGGGGGTGGAGAGTTCATTGATGATGTAGAAAAGCTCTTTACTGTTGTGAGCGTTGGCGTCAATGCGGTTTTTGAAGTGGGTCCTTCTGGTGGTGCGGATCAATTGGTCATGTTTGCGTAGGGCATCCTTGAAAGCAATGTGGTTGGAGTTGGTAGGGTCAAGGTGCCAGGTTTTTTTCCATTCTGCAACATAGATGTTTGGATTCCTGTAGTTCTGGTGTGAACCAGCTGGCATTGATTCTGTGGGATTGTTTTTTTTTTTTTTGAGAGGTGTGAGGGTGTTAGCGCAGTATTCTATCCAGCGATGTAGGTTGGTAGCAGCTGTGTTGGGGCCCGGGCGAGAGTGGAGATCAGTTGGTCTGTTGATATCTTGCTCCAGTTGCGTCGGGGGGGTTGTGTGCGGTGGTGGTGAGTGACTGGTTTCTGGTAGGAGAAGTGGATGCAGTGGTGGTCTGTTCAGCTGAGTTCGGTGGTGTGGCTGAAGGAGACATGGTTGCTGGCTGAGAAGATGGGGTCGAGTGTGTGGCCTGCGGAGTGGGTGGGTGAAGTGACGAGTTGCTTGAGACCGAAGTTGGCGAGGTTGTTGATTCGGTTGGTGGTGTTGATATTGTTGTTATTTTCTAGGTGGAAGTTCAGGTCACTGAGGAGGATGTAGTCTGTTGAGGCGAGGGCTTGGGAGCTGATGGCGTTGGCAATGTTGTCGCAGAACTGCGGTCTGGGGCCAGGGGGTCTGTAGATCAGTGTTCCTCTGAGTGTGTTGTTGGCGTTTATGTGGATTTTGAATTGGAGGTGCCCGGTGGAGTTGATGGTGTCGTGGGAGTTGGTTGAGACTCTTATGGTGTTTTTGTAGACTGTGGCGATTCCTCCTCCTGGTCTGTTGCTTTGTTCTCTTCTGGTGAGACCTTCTGGCTCAGTGTGTGTTTTATCCACCAACGGTAGTGGTGTTGCTGGCATTGACCATGTGTATCCTCTGTCTTTCCCCCTCTTCTTGTTTTGTCACCCTGTCCTTGTGTGTATTAGCATCATCTGGCGGAGGAGCTGAGGAACCAGCGACAGAGGGTGCTGAATCCCACATGGCCCATGAGGGTGAATCCACGGAGGGTGAAGTCACCAGTGGGACGGAGGGCTAGGGCAGCTCCATGACGGGGCAGGAGGGGATACCAGTGACAGTGACTCCTCCTCTGATGGAAGCTCTCTGGTGGTGGCGGACACCTCTGCCCGCCCCAACAACAGGTGCAGCCACCGCCCCCCTATCAGCACCACCCTCCCAGCAACCCGTCAGCATGTTTCCCGTGCCCGCTAACCCAGGAGGGTGGGCATCTCCTTTGCCCCAGGCACCTCAGGCCCTGCCCCAGTCAGCCCTGCTGCCCTCAGTGAGGAGGCTATTGATCTCCTGAGATCCCTCCCTGTTTGGTAGTCAACCATTCTGAATGCCATCCAGGGTGTCGAGATGCATTTGCAGCAAACAAATGCATATCTGGAGGGCATTCACTCTGGCGTGGCGGCCTAACAGAGAGCATTTCAGGCTCTGGCCTCAGCACTGACGGCAGCCATAGTCCCTGTGTCCAGCCTCCCCCTCCAACTTCCACTACCCCGACCCAATCCCCTCTACCTCAGCCTATCCCAAGCACACCTTCAGACCAGCATGCACACATATACACACACAAGTGGCTCAGGAAAACATGAGCACCACACATCATCAGACAGGCACTCACACAAGCACCATACCCATGCAGACATACCAACATCCACTTCCTCCACTGTGTCCCCCTACTCCACATCCTACACCTCCCTCCCAGTCTTGTCTCCACTCACACCTGCATGCACTACATCATCAGCCACTGCCTCCATCACCAGCACGCCCATCACAACACACCACTCATGAGTAATCACAACCCCCACTACCATTAACATGTCCCCCGTGTCCTCTCTCAGTGTGTCTGTGAGCCCTCCTCCCAAAGTACAGAAACGCAAGCACACACCCACTCAACAGGCATCCACCTCACAACAGCCTCCAGTCCATGCACCTTCACCCAAACTCAGCAGACACACACCTCCTACAATCACTACCTATTCCTCCACTCCCACACCATCTTACCGTCCCAGTGTGTCTAAAAAACGTTTCCTATCTAACATTAACCTCTTCCCTACACCTCCCCCCGTCCTTCCCCTAGGGCCAGGATGTCTAAATCCCAGCCCAGCACCTCAGCCACCAAATCTGCATCTGATGTGATCCCTGCAAGTCCGGGTGGATCGAAGGAGGCACCCGTCAGAGCTGCCAGTGTGCCACCCACAGATGTGAAGGACCACCGGATTCCGCCACCTGCCAAGGTCAAGAAGGGGCCAGCATCCAGCAGGGGAAAGTCGCACCACCCACCCAGCAAGGCCTCATCCAAACACAAAGAGGACAGTGCCAAGGTCCGAGCAGTGACTGCCAAGGTGGGGAAGGGACACAAGACAAAGGGCAAGGCACCTCAGGGCACAATGCCTCCTGGTGAGGGGCTGGTGACCACCATTTCCTCAGAGATGCAAGCGACCTGTACCACGGTCACCAACGCCGCAACGGTCGACACCTGTATCACCGCCTGCACCGCCACCTGCACCGCCGCTGCCACAACCTCAGTCTGCAGCATCCTCCCCAAGGATCAGCCATCCGAGGCTGCCGGAGACAGTCTGTTGTCTCCCTCCACCACTACAGACACCTTCACAATGGACAGCACAGGCAGCATCTCCGCCATAGCCACAGACGCAGCCATGGCCACCTGCACCACCATCTGCACCGCCTTGTGCCCAGCCAGTGCCACTATATCGAATGTCAGCAGCATCCTCATTGGGCAGCCGTCCGAGGCTGCAGACGACATCCTGGACCCTGGACACGCCACTTGAGGCACTACCACAAGCACTGGCACTACCAGCAGTTTGCAGCATAAGTCGCCGCATGATGGAGTGTGGCTCTGCCTCCATGGTGTATCATGCTACCTGTTCCAGGTACATCTTGTGGCTCAGACACACAGGTGAGAGGATGTTAACTGCCACACCCCAGGTGCAGCATCACTGGGCACAAGGTCCCCTCTAGGACCAAGGGAGAGATGCATCCACTCCCCCTATCCTTGGCAGGATGAAGCACTCTGGGTACAATGCCCCCTCCAGAACCAGTGGAGAGATGCATCCACTCCCCCTATCCTTGGCAGGATGAAGCACTCTGGGCACAATGTCCCCTCCAGAACCAGTGGAAGACACCATCCACTTGAGAGACAGTGGCTTTGCACTCCCCAGGACCAAGCAGTGGGCAAACCACCCACTTGAGAGATTGTGGCTTTGCACTCCCCAGGACCAAGAATTGGGCAAACCACCCACTTGAGAGACTGTGGCTTTGCATTCGCCAGGACCAGGCAGTGGGCATGGAGCCCCCTCGAGGGGCAGTGGCGTCATACCGTCTTCCGGCTGAGGTGCTCCCCTCCCCTTCCCCCTTAGATGCCTGTGTTTTTTCGACCTGATGCCTCTGCAGTGTTCTCTCCGTTTTGAGGCAGGTGTCATGTGTGGACTTCGTCCATGCTTTTTGGGATCACTGGTTCATGCACATTTACAAGGGACAGTTGTGAGAAAGTAGCCTCTTTCTAGCTTTGTTACCCCCACTTTTGGCCTGTTTGTGAGTATATGTCAGGGTGTTTCACTGTCTCACTGGGATCCTGCTAGCCAGGGCCCAGTGCTCATAGTGAGAACCCTATGTTTTCAGTATGTTTGTTATGTGTCACTGGGACCCTGCTAGCCAGGACCCCAGTGCTCATAAGTTTGTGACCTATATGTATGTGTTCCCTGTGTGATGCCTAACTGTCTCACTGAGGCTCTGCTAACCAGAACCTCAGTGGTTATGCTCTCTCTTTACAAATTGTCACTAACAGGCTAGTGACCAATTTCACCAATTCACATTGGCATACTGGAACACCCTGATAATTCCCTAGTATATGGTACTGAGGTACACAGGGTATTTGGGGTTCCAGGAGATCCCTATGGGCTGCAGCATTTCTTTTGTCCCCCATAGGGAGCTCTGACAATTCTTACACAGGCCTGCCACTGCAGCCTGAGTGAAATAATGCCCACATTATTTCACAGCCATTTTACACTGCACTTAAGTAACTTATACGTCACCTATATGTCTAACCTTCACCTGGTGAAGGTTGGGTGCTAAGTTACTTAGTGTGTGGGTACCCAGGCACTAGCCAAGATGCCCCCACATTGTTCAGGGCAAATTCCACGGACTTTGTGAGTGTGGGGACACCATTTCATGCGTGCACTATACATAGGTCACTACCTATGTATAGCGTCACAATGGTAACTCCGAACATGGCCATGTAACATGTCTAAGATCATGGAATTGTCACCCCAATGCCATTGTGGCATTGGGGAGACAATTCCATGATCCCCGAGTCTCTAGCACAGACCCGGGTACTACCAAACTGCCTTTCCCAGGGTTTCACGGCAGCTGCTGCTGCTACCAACCCCTCAGACAGGTTTCTGCCCTCCTGGGGTCCAGCCAGGCCTGGCCCAGGAAGGCAGAACAAAGGACTTCCTCAGAGAGAGGGTGTTACACCATCTCCCTGTGGAAAAAGGTGTCAGGGCTGGGGAGGAGTAGCCTCCCCCAGCCTCTGGAAATGCTTTGATGGGCACAGATGGTGCCCATCTCTGCATAAGCCAGTCCACACCGGTTCAGGGATCCCCCAGCCCTGCTCTGGCGCGAAATTGAACAAAGGAAAGGGGAGTGACCACTCCCCTGACCTGCACCTCCCAGGGGAGGTGCCCAGAGCTCCTCCAGTGTGCTCCAGACCTCTGCAATCTTGGAAACAGAGGTGCTGCTGGCACACTGGACTGCTCTGAATGGCCAGTGCCAGCAGGTGAAGTCAGAGACTCCTTCTGATAGGCTCTTACCTGTGTTGCTAGTCTATCCTCCTTCCTAGGTAGCCAAACCTCCTTTTCTGGCTATTTAGGGTCTCTGCTTTGGGGAATTCTTTAGATAACGAATGCAAGTGCTCATCAGAGTTCCTCTGCATCTCTCTCTTCACCTTCTGCCAAAGGATCGACCGCTGACTGCTCAGGACGCCTGCAAAACCGCAACAAAGTAGCAATGATGACTACTGCAACCTTGTATCGCTGATCCTGCCGCCTTCTCGACTGTTTTCCTGGTGGTGCATGCTCTGGGGGTAGCCTGCCTCCTTCTTGCACCAGGAGCTCTGAAGAAATCTCCCGTGGGACGACGGAATCTTCCTCCTGCAACCGCAGGCAACAAAAGACTGCATCACCGGTCCTCTGGGTCCCCTCTCAGCACGACGAGCGTGGTCCCTGGAACTCAGCAACTCTGTCCAAGTGACTCCCACAGTCCAGTGACTCTTCAGTCCAAGTTTGGTGGAGGTAAGTCCTTGCCTCCCCACGCTAGACTGCATTGCTGGGTACCGTGTGATTTGCAGCTGCTCTGGCTCCTGTGCACTCTTCCAGTCAAGCCTGGGTCCCCGACACTCTAACCTGCAGTGCACAACCTCCTGAGTTGTCCTCCGGCGTCGTGGGACTCCCTTTTGTGTCTTCGGGTGAGCTCCGGTTCACTCCTCTTCGTAGTGCCTTTTCCAGCACTTTTGCGGTTGCTGCCTGCTCCTGTTAGGGCTCCCTGACTTGCTGGGCACCCCCCTCTGTCTCCTCATCCAAGTGGCAACATCCTGGTCCCTCCTGGGCCACAGCAGCATCCAAAAACCCTAACCGCGACCCTTGCAGCTAGCAAGGCTTGTTTGCTGTCTTTCTGCGTGGGAACACATCTGCAAGCTTCTTCACGACGTGGGACATCCATCCTCCAAAGGGGAAGTTTCTAGCCCTCTTCGTTCTTGCAGAATCCACAGCTTCTACCATCCGGTGGCAGCTTCTTTGCACTCTCAGCTGGCATTTCCTGGGCATCTGCCCAATCTCGACTTTGGAGCGACTCTTGGACTTGGTCCCCTTGTTCCACAGGCTTTGTGAGTGCGGGGACACCATTTCACGCGTGCACTATACATGGGTCACTACCTATGTATAGCGTCACAATGGTAACTCCGAACATGGCCATGTAACATGTCTAAGATCATGGAATTGTCACCCCAATGCGATTCTGGCATTGGGGAGACAATTCCATGATCCCCCGAGTCTCTAGCACAGACCCGGGTACTACCAAACTGCCTTTCCCGGGGTTTCACTGCAGCTGCTGCTGCTGCCAACCCCTCAGACATGTTTCTGCCCACCTGGGGTCCAGCCAGGCCTGGCCCAGGAAGGCAGAACAAAGGACTTCCTCAGAGAGAGGGTGTTACACCCTCTCCCTGTGGAAAAAGGTGTCAGGGCTGCGGAGGAGTAGCCTCCCCCAGCCTCAGGAAATGCTTTGATGGGCACAGATGGTGCCCATCTCTGCATAAGCCGGTCTACACCAGTTCAGGGATCCCCCAGCCCTGCTCTGGCGTGAAACTGGACAAAGGAAAGGGGAATGACCACTTCCCTGACCTGCACCTCCCAGGGGAGGTGCCCAGAGCTCCTCCAGTGTGCTCCAGACCTCTGCCATCTTGGAAACAGAGGTGCTGCTGGCACACTGGACTGCTCTGAGTGGCCAGTGCCAGCAGGTGACGTCAGAGACTCCTTCTGATAGGCTCTTACCTGTGTTGCTAGTCTATCCTCCTTCCTAGGTAGCCAAACCTCCTTTTCTGGCTATTTAGGGTCTCTGCTTTGGGGAATTCTTTAGATAACGAATGCAAGTGCTCATCAGAGTTCCTCTGCATCTCTCTCTTCACCTTCTGCCAAAGGATCTACCGCTGACTGC
Organism: Pleurodeles waltl; assembly: GCF_031143425.1. NCBI lineage: Eukaryota > Metazoa > Chordata > Amphibia > Caudata > Salamandridae > Pleurodeles > Pleurodeles waltl. Next base: position 235,171,237 of record NC_090443.1, on the reverse strand, counting down.
TCAGGACGCCTGCAAAACCGCAACAAAATAGCAAAGACGACTACTGCAACCTTGTATCGCTGATCCTGCCGCCTTCTCAACTGTTTTCCTGGTGGTGCATGCTCTGGGGGTAGCCTGCCTCATTCTTGCACTAGGAGCTCTGAAGAAATCTCCTGTGGGATGACGGAATCTTCCCCCTGCAACCGCAGGCAACAAAAGACTGCATCACCTGTCCTCTGGGTCCCCTCTCAGCTCGACGGACGAGCATGGTCCCTGGAACTCAGCAACTCTGTCCAAGTGACTCCCACAGTCCAGTGACTCTTCAGTCCAAGTTTGGTGGAGGTAAGTCCTTGCCTCCCCACGCTAGACTGCATTGCTGGGTACCGCATGATTTGCAGCTGCTCCGGCTCCTGTGCACTCTTCCAGGATTTCCTTTGTGCACAGCCAAGCCTGGGTCCCCGACACACTAACCTGCAGTGCACAACCTCCTGAGTTGTCCTCCGGCGTTGTGGGTCTTCGGGTGAGCTCCGGTTCACTCCTCTTTGTAGTGCCTGTTTTGGCACTTCTGCGGGTGCTGCCTGCTCCTGTGAGAGCTCCCTGACTTGCTGGGTGCCCCCCTCTGTCTCCTCATCCAAGTGGCGACATCCTGGTCCCTCCTGGGCCACAGCAGCATCCAAAAACCCTAACTGTGACACTTGCAGCTAGCAAGACTTGTTTGCGCTCTTTCTGCGAGGGAACACCTCTGCAAGCTTCTTCATGACGTGGGACATCCATCCTCCTAAGGGGACGTTTCTAGCCCTCTTCGTTCTTGCAGAATCCACAGCTTCTACCATCTGGTGGCAGCTTCTTTGTACCCTCAGCTGGCATTTCCTGGGCATCTGCCCAATCTCGACTTTGTCGCGACTCTTGGACTTTGTCCCCTTGTTCCACAGGTACTCTCGTCTGGAAATCCACTTTGGTTGCATTGCTGGTGTTGGTCTTTCCTGCAGAATTCCCCTATCACGACTTCTGGGCTCTCTGGGAAATATAGGTGCACTTTACACCTACTTTTCAGGTTCTTGGGGTGGGCTATTTTTCTAACCCTCACTGTTTTCTTACAGCCCCAGCGACCCTCTACAAGCTCACATAGGTTTGGGGTCCATTCATGGTTCGCATTCCACTTTTGGAGTATATGGTTTGTGTTGCCCCTATACCTATGTGCTCCTATTGCAATCTACTGTAACTTTACATTGCTTGCATTACTTCCTTTTGCTATTATTGCATATTTTTGCTATTGTGTACATATATCTTGTATATATTTGGCATCCTCATACTGAGGGTACTCACTGAGATACTTTTGGCATATTGTCATAAAAATAAAGTACCTTTATTTTTAGTATATCTGTGTATTGGGTTTTCTTATCATATTGTGCATATGACACCAGTGGTATAGTAGGAGCTTTGCATGTCTCCTAGTTCAGCCTAAGCTGCTCTGCTATAGCTACCTTCTATCAGCCTAAGCTGCTAGAAACACCTCTTCTACACTAATAAGGGATAACTGGACCTGGTACAGAGTGTAAGTACCCCATGGTACCCACTACAAGCCAGGCCAGCCTCCTATAACAGTGTACGGCCTTGTGTATATAATGTAAACTTTTGTATATACTGATTATTTAAAATTCTATTGCTATTTCTGAATGTTCCAATGTAACACTGGTTAGACTAATTTCCTTTTGTCCTTGCGTTCTTCCAGGGGGTGTATCAGTAATGTTGTTGGATGTGTTAGTGTATATGTTTTTGTGGGTGAGGGTGGGGGTGTTGAGTGCTGTGTGTGTGTGTGTCACTCTCTTTTCCCTCCCCCCTCCCCTGTGTGCTAGGTGCAGTACTCACCGTCATCACCGCCGCCGCCTTCTTTCTACTTCCTAGTGTAGGAGAAGATAGACCGACATGGGGAGGATCTGCAATTTGGGATCCATGGCGTCCTGGTTCTTCGTGGAGTGTCGAAAGGTGAATCGTTCCTCTTCGATGTACTGTTTCCGCCATGGTTTTGATATTATTGGTACCGCCCCATAAAAGATGGCAGATTGGCCTCTCATAATAGGGGGGGCGGTACATTGTCCTCCGTCTGTGTGTTGGTGGTGACCGCCTCGGTGTTTGTTGCTACCGCCCTGGTGGTCAGAGTGTTAAAATGGATGTCTATGTTGGCGGTTTCCGCCGTGGTCGTGATCCCATTTTTTTTACCGCCGGACTGTTGGTGGTGTTACCGTCGCTTTAACACCGACCGCCAGGGCTGTAATGAGGGCCTTAATGTTCTGTATGAATTATATGTGAATATGCACACTTGACACACACATCACTGATTATGTTAGAGACATTTTACACACCAAATTTAGATGCAGTGCAAAAGTGTCTATATCTGCTAATGCCCTTGCACAAGGGTTTGGTTATTGTGCATGAATAGTCTACAACACTATATGGCATGCTTACCTGATTTATGGAAGGCAGTGGGTTTGACTGCTCCAGCCAGTATGTCTCCTGTATCACTAAGGTATCCCTGCCAGCAGCTGTAATGAAACATACATGCCCATTTGTAAGTGCAAATGATGATGATAATGATTCTACATGTACATGTCATAGGTGTAGACCAATGAGCTGCAAGTTATGGATGGCGGGACACGTGTGGCCCTCCTGATCTTTACATGCATCCCCCTAGTCAACAGCAGCACTGGGTAGCTATTAATTCAACAGAGCCCTGATAACAACCAGGTATCACACTTACTTGCAAACATGTGTTTGAAGGTTACTGAAAACTACAGGATGGAAATAACTAGGGTGTCCTGCACTGCCTACCTTTGGACACACCTCCAAAACATTTGGCTAGGATCACATAATTTGGTAATGGACTTTCAAACCATTTGTGACAAAACCTCTCCATAAGGGACTTGGGGGCATATGTATGAGCCCGTTTTGTGCAGCTCTGGCTGCTGAAACTATAAATCATATCTATGAGACCACACAAAGCCATTTTGCATGGCTTTGAATGGCCTCCAAGCGAAGGGCAATGTAAGGCTGCACAAATCGCTGTGTTGCCTTACTCTGCACTCTGTGGCATTCCATGGGAATTTTGGTGGGTGCTTCCACACAACACCCATTGATTTTGACACTTCCCCAGAGTTACAGAACCATGTTAACCTGGGGATGTGCCAAAAACCTTACACCTCCTGAGGTGAGGCATAATGACTTCTAACATGAAGAGTTGCTGCACTGCCCTTCGTCGAATCCACATATACGAGGGCCAATATGAGCACATAGGTACGTATAGTTCTCATACATTTTGAGTCAACCTTTCATTACCCAACATGTTAGGAAGTAGTATACTCTTATGAGGCATATGTGAGCATATGGAGATGAGTGACAACAGTGATATTAGACACACATTTGTTAAAGTCCTTCTTAGGTATACTTACCAGGGTCCCACATCTGTCTGGTCCCTGACTAGATGCCATACTCATATGTGTAGCAAAGATCACTACGCTCTGTGTATTTCTGGACAAGGTCACAGAGCCTACAATGATATGTGTTTTCAGTTTACATTCTAGTTGACACATGTGATGCACAACATTTCCTAGTTAATTTCACAGGTTTGCCATTTGTTTATGGATTCTATGTAATATATCCATGAGCTGACTAACCACAATGTAGGAGTTAGGACCCTCTCCTGGCAATATTTTTGTACCAGTTTGTGCTGATGGTATGGGTTGATGTGCTCCATGACATTGCCTTCCTGATGGTGGAGAGACCTTTGCTCCAGTGTGTGATTGTTTGTGGCAAAAAAAGGGAAAGGTTGCCTGACCAAGTTTATTTAATATGTGCAACTTGTCGCATATGTACATAATTGCATCAACATGCCAACAGTACTGGTAGGTAAATGAGGGAAAATATCTATTGCCATTTACTAGTGTAAATGCAGACTTTTGTAATGCCTCACTATGAACTGAAGTATCATGGTGGTCTCCTCTGTATAATGTTTCTTCCTTGTGAGGGGTAGCATGTCTTCAGTTTTTCAAGCAGAGACCTTGAATGTGTGCTGGTTTTTGTGCAGGGTTGCAGGTGGTATTGACAGTGTGCAGGTGTGTGTAATTACAATTATTCCACTCGAGTACAAAGATTCCATCCCAAGTGCAGAGAATCTGACCTGAATGCAGACATAAAGATACTATTCATAACTTACCTTTGTGAATACTGAAAAATCATAAGCTTAGACTTTGGGTCTAACAAATGTTTAAGTTTATGCTTTTGAATCGGATCCTGAGTGTTGAACTTCAAATGACGACTGGATAGTGTTGAGTTCAAAAGCCCCGGGTTGTGGCATTATGGGGACACAAGTAACTATGTTGCATGGGTGACAAGAGGATGTGAAATAGGAAGAATACAACGGTGTACACTTTGTTGTATGTGACATCAAAATTCATCGTTTTTTGTTCAATTGCATTTTGCAAGCTGGGATATATCATCCTAAGGTAAAAGGAAAAATGCAACTTACAAAAATTCAAAGATATGTTGGTTCAAAATAAAATGCTAGAACTGGTTGAAAGCGTCACAGATATCATGGTCTTCTTGCGTCTGTTCACATGGAACAGTTAATGAAAAAATACATAAAAATAAAAATATACTTTCTGACATGTAGGCAGTGCTTATTTTACTTTTAAAAGTGGTCTCTATCTTTTAATCTGCTGTATTCTGAAGAAAATATTTTACTACCTAAGAGCTTGCCATTTCCTTCTGCCTCTCCAAGAATTTTAGTGGCCTTAGCAAAGCACAGAGAGACACGGACACATATGACATGGCCATGAGTTGACAACAACCCATCTGTGGCACAGCAAACATTACGCATATCATCAACTGACACAACATTATTTCACACATGCACACATGTGCAAACACACACACACACACACACACATACACTCTATGACAGTCATTTTGCCTATTTCCATTTGAACAGTCAGACAAAATAAATTGCATAAATAATGTCCTGGACAAGACAGAAACATGAAGGGCAATGTGCCTTATTTCGACTTTGGTGAAATGGAAGCAATTGGTGTTAAATAAAGCCAATTCAAGTTTCTAAATATTTCTCCGTATCCACTTAGGGGCATGTTCCATAGCAAACCAAAATGTATTTTAGGTCATTCTTGATACTGAAAGCTGAGACACTCTAGATATTTTCATTCAATTCATAGGCCTTGCTTCATAGTCATAAACAGAGTTTATAGAGTTTACTTTCTATATTCAAATAACTAGTTGGAGCAGCAACATTTTATCCCCGAATAAAATGCCCCAGAATTTTAAGTCCTAATTATGGCACTTGAACTAATCCAACACAGTGAGGTTCAGTATTATGCCATTATTAGGACCGAATCTTAGTTTTTGTGTAATAACCTGCACATTTTATTGACTACGTCACCAAAATCTGCATGTTGCAATAAATACTGTACTGTTTTCTTCTGTTAAGTTCCAGCAGGTTTGACCTGCCAATTGTTAATGAAGGCCACAGTATTTAACACATCTGGCATTTACAAGGTGCAGTAAATACTACCAAACCTGGAGGCATGACCCTTGAGCAAAAAGGGGTTTGCACAAAAGTCATAAAACATCAATCAGCTCAAGTTCAGGGCCTCAGACGTCCTAATGAATTCAGCAGTTGTCTTTGTACTATAGACTCAGAGGTCAAGAATACTTTGTCTCCCCATGTGCTAAAAATCTGCATGTAACCCCTTCAGAGTTAAGCATGAAAACAGAAATTGCGATCCTACATGGGATATGCAAGACGAATTACGGGAAAGTACTACAACTAAATTTGTATATTCATTGCCATTTTCAGGTTTGGGTCCATTTTACCACCATTACTTTGCTCTTGGCCCCACCCCACGAGCTTTACACCATGGTTTGGTCTTATTTACATTTTTGGTCTACGGCATTTTTGCCAAGAAATACAGGGGCATATTTATACTCTCTTTGCGCCGAATGTGCGTCAAAATTTTTGACGCACAATCGGCGCAAACACTGCCCCATATTTATACTTTGACGTCCGACCCTGCGGGCGTCAAAGTTCCACCATGTGCGTCATTTTTTAGAAGGGGGAACCAGCCTTGAGTTAATTATATGCAAGGTAGGCGTTCCCTTCCAAAAAATGACTTTAAGGCCTGTGCCCCATATTTATACTGTGACGTCATTTTGACGCACAGGAGGGGGCAGGCCTTAAAAAACTGCACCCAACCTGATGGGTGCCGTTTTTTAACGCCTGGGTCAGGGCAGGCGTTAAGGGACCTCCCATGCCCCCAGGGACACCCCCTGCCACCCTTGCCCACCCCAGGAGGACACCCAAGGATGGAGGGACCCATCCCAGGGAAGTTAAGGTAGGTTCAGGTAAGTATTTTTTTTTGTATTTTTTTTGTGGCATAGGGGGGCCTGATTTGTGACCCCCTACATGCCACTATGCCCAATGACCATGCCCAGGGGACATAAGTCCCCTGGGCATGGCCATTGGGCAAGGGGGCATGACTCCTGTCTTTGCTAAGACAGGAGTCATTTCAATGGGGGTTGGGCGTCAAAAAAAATGGCGCAAATCGGGTTGAGGCCAAAATTTTGCCTCAGACCTGACTTGCCCCATTTTTTGACACCCAAGCTCCATTTTCCCCTACGCCGGCGCTGTCTGGTGTGAGTAATTTTTTTTGACGCACACCAGTCAGCTGCGCCGGCTAACGTCATTCAATAAATAAGGCGCCCGCATGGCGCTTTGGAATGGAGTTAGCCGGCGTTAAAATTTTTGACGCACAACTGCGTTGGCGCAGTTGTGCGTCAAAAAGTATAAATATGGGCCACAATTTCCCTGACAACTAAAGGGCTGATTTTGACCTTGTAGATTATTCTTTACTGGATTAGGATGACAGAGTAAAATACTCCATCGCCCGGACAAAGTACCTGTCCTCCTAATTTAGAAGTGTTCACTGGGCCATAGGACAAGTTTTACATTGGAAGGAACTGCCACGACAGCAGTTCCTGTTAATGTATTAAAAATTACAAAGATGGCTCAGTCATCATGACAGTAACATGGGTCAAAATTTTAACCTGTTTAGTTTGAAAAACAAACCCCCAAACCAGGATTTAGTTTTTGAAAATAAAAAAGCAATGACCCCTTGCAACAGAAGAGCTGTACCCACAATTTGGGGATTGGGAATCCTTTTGCAGTTTTTACTGCCCCTTACCACCAGATTTACCTGGTTGTGAAACAGCGAGAAAACTGTCCTTTTGACCACCCACTATAAAACGAGTGGGCAGTCAAATGTCCAAATCTCCGATGCTCACTCAGGGCCGGCTTTAGAGCGGTGCGAGCAATGCGATCGCACCGGGTGCTGACTTGAATTGGAGGGCGCTGACCTAAGTGGGAGCGCTGTGTTTAGCAATAACTTAGAAAATTGTGATTTAAAAGCAGGTGCTGAAATTTCCGTCCAGCCTTTGGGAAGCAATTAAAATGTCAAGATACCTCTTGTGATTAATGTTCCTGCTAGGGAGAGAAATGGGAGTTTTGTCTAGCAGCACCTTTGACTCTCCATAAAGTAGCACAGACGGTTAAAGTGCCTGCTGGAAAGAACAGAACTATTTTTTAATGTGAATGGCGGAGTGGATTGGTAAAGCCAGCCTTTACAAGCGCTTTAAAACAAATGAATGTATTTGATAGGGGGGCTGTTGAGAGATGAGGGGCACATCTACTAGGTGGTAGTCAGGGAATCCGAGGGGGTGGTCATGGGGTGGGGGCATCAGAAAAGACTGTTGCACAGGGTGCCATCAGCGCTAAAGCTGGCCCTGCTCTTACTACTCCAGGCCGTCGGAGGTTTATGTCAGTGATGGAAACTGAGTAATTTCAATCTCTGACATACTGAAGTGTTCAGAACGTCAGTTTGACAGAGAGAGTACTCTGTTGCAAGAGAGTACCCTCTCTACCAAACCCTAAATCAGGGTATAAGTCATGACAGAACAGTGAAACTTACTTTTGCTCCACCAACACCTAATGTGCTCCATTCTCTGCATATTGCTGCTTTGATCAAGTAATTTAGCCCAACTTAATCCATAATGATTTGAGAGCACTGGCCTATGTCAAATAATCAGTTTATATTATTTTGAATGGCGTTGCTGCTGATGCTCAAGCACACAAAGTGTTGTTTGTGAACCACAACTTTTATACATTTATATACCAGTGTCCAAAATAATTGCCTCTAATTGTTACTGTGCTTTAATTCACTCTCACAAAAAGAGAAAAATAACATGGAATTAAAATACACATACACCAGGTCCTATAACCTATTTAAAAAGGCAACGGCATGTTGTTGGTGTCAACTCAAGTGAGTGGTGAATATTACTGATTCACATTTCACTGTTGTCTCAGCACCTACTTGAATGTCAAAGAATAGAACTGTTAGACCTGACAGCCTTAGGGTGGGCACTACCAACTTTTTGCCTGCCTCCCTCCACTTTTTGACACTGTTTGCGCTGGTTTTAGGACTCTGAGCACTTTACCACTGCTAACCAGTGCTAAAGTGCCTATGTTCTCTCCCATAAAACATGGTGACATTGGCTCATACCCAAATTCCATAATTAATTTATTTGTAAGTCCCTAGTATAGTGTACAGCAAGTTCCCAGGGCCTGTAAATTAAATGCTACTAGTGGGTCTGCAGCACAGATTGTGCCACCCACATAAGTAACCCCTTAACCATGTCTCAAGCCTGCCATTGCTAGGCATGTGTGTGTAGTTTCACTTCCACTTCGATTTGGCATTTAAAAGTATTTGTAAAGCCTTAAACTCCCTTTTTTCTTCATATAAGTCACCCCTAAAGTAGGCCGTAGGTATCCCAGAGGGCAGGGTGCTGTGTGGGTAAAAGGCATGACACATATTTGTGTGTTTTATATGTCCTGGTAGTGGAAAATTCCCATATTAGTTTTTCACTGCTGTGAGGCCTGCTCCTTTCATAGGCTAACATTAAGGCTACACTAATAAACTGTTTGAATGGTAGATTCTGATTAGAAAAGGATAAACAAGTCATATTTAGTATGGCCGGAATGGTAATACAAACTCCTGCTGACTGGTGAGGTTGGATTTTATATTACTATTTTAGAAATGCTACTTTTAGAAAGTGACCATTTTTCTGCACTTAAATCCTTCCGTGCCCTACAGCCTGTCTCCAATCCACGTCTGGGCTGGGCCGGTTGACAGCTCCCTTGTGAATATCACCCAGACAACCACAAACACAGGATGCTTAGTCACACCTGCATACATCTGCATACTGAATACGTCTTCCTGGGCTGAAGGGTGCAGGGCCTGACACTTACATTTCAAAGGACAATGGCCTGCCCTCACACAAAGGACTGCCAAACCCAGTCTGGGACCCTAGGAGACAGGGTTGTACTGAAAGGGGACCTTGTGCACTTCTAAGTCAGTCTTTGAAGTCCCCCCCACTTCAAAGGCTCTTTTGGGTATATAAACTGGGTCCCTGACCCTACCAAACTAGACCCTTTTTGGGACAGACACTCTGCACCAGAACCTGCAACCTGCGAAGAGAAGCTGCCTGGCTGCCCAAAGGACTCACCTGGATTGCTTTGCTGTAAAGCACTGCTGTCTTGCTGTTGCCATTCTTCCTTGCTAGCCTCTGGATCTGCTGAGAAGTGCTCTCCAAGGGTTTGGATTGAGCTTGCCTCCTGTTTCCTGAAGTCTCAGGGCCAAAAAGACTTCATCTCTGCAAAGAAACTCATTGTGCAGTGAAAATCGATGCACATCCTGTCCAGCAGTGAGAAAATCACTGCATCACCGAACCGGAACGATGCGGCCCGGCGCCCCGACTTGAGATAGATGAAGCACCAATGTTGTGACCGGAACCTTGATGCACAGCCCACCGGATCGAAGCATCGCCGAGCCAGAATGGTGCAGCCCCACTTCCTGCGAGAGGAATTGATGCAGCACAAGCCATGCGGCAGAAATGGCCCCACATCACCCACCGGATCGATGCAACAGCTGTGACTTCGCCACGCACGCCCATGATTTCCACGCATCATCCTTGGGTGTCAAAAGACCCCATATCGCAAAGAGGATTCAAGCCTGCACGCTGGAATTCGACGCAAAGCCCTAGCCATGTGGAAAAGAACCGACGCACCATCTAAATCCGATGTACACCTACCTTTTTCAATGCATCTCCTCCTCTGCGGTCCTCGTGCGTGTAAATTTGATGCAAACCAGGTACTTTGTGCTTGCAAGAGGCAATTGTTGCTTTTAAGAACTTAACACTCTTCTTACAATTGCAATAGTGATATTTCAACTTGTGATTATCAAATCTTGATTGTTTTGACCGTAATTAAATCAGATAAATACCCTATATTTTTCCAAAGCTGTGTGGTGTCTTTTTGTGGTGTTCTCACCATGTTATTTCATTATTTAGTCCACAAATACTTTACACATTGCCTTCTAAGTTAAGCCTGACTGCTCATTGCCAAGCTATCAGAGTTTGGGCACAGGATAATTTGGATTGTGTGGGACTTACCCTGACTAGGATTGTGGTCCCTACTTGAACAAGGGAGTATACCTCTGCCAACTAGAGACCCCATTTCTAACAAGAACATATTAGTAGATCTTTAGAGGGCAACAGTATATTGGTCTTCAAAATAAAATATTTTCTTCGATCATGTGAAACAACTATTCATTGAGAACGCAGTAAACATACCATTGTCAGGAATTGTTGAATAAAATAGCTTGTCCAAGACTTCTCCAGGAACATCACGGTGTTAAATATCTTCAAATGTGCACAGAGAACGAATTTCGATATTCAACTGAACAGGATAATCAATCTGCAGCACAAGCATTTATCTGCCCATTTAAAAATCACCTTGTAGACCAAAGAGTATTGAGTAGGGGCAGAAAGGCCCAATGCGCGGTGAGAGAATACGCTGTTTTGCACAGTTAAAGAAGTTTTCTCAAAATAAAAATCAGTGCCGATTTTGGCAAATCGTTTTGAAGATCCGGCAGGACTACGTTTCCAAAGTGAATGTCCATAAGGCCTGTGAATTAAAAGGCCTTAATGTTACTTCGACCAACATGCCCTCTTGTAATCCATAAGAATCTAAAACAGTAAAGTACATCGACTTCCTAAGCCCATCTACAGTGCAGGGCCTGAGTCCAGTCATTTGCTAAAAAAAGAAGATCAAGAAACTTGAGGTGAAATATTGTTAACACTGTTCAGGGAATGATTTTACACAGATTTAGGGGGTCATTACAACCCTGGCGGATGGTGGTAAAGCTGCGGAAATACCGCAAACAGGCCGGCGGACAAAAAAAGGGAATTACGACCCTGGCGGTAACCGCCAACAAAGACAGCCACTTTAACACTTCGCCCGCCACGGCGGTACAGACAAACAGCGTGGCGGTCACCGCCAACAGACAGGCGGAAGACAATGTACCGCCCACAGTATCATAACCTACCAATCCGCCACCTTTTCCGGGGTGGATTCTCTGTGGATAAAAACACGGCGGAAACAGCTTTTGCTATGGGAAAACGCTCACCTGAACACACTCCACGAGGAACGACGACTCCATGGAGCCGGAACTCCAAATCCTACCTGCCCTTGTCTTTCTGCTCCTCTACGAACAACAGCGACGTAGGCGCAGAACATACCGGTGAGTACTGCATCTACGACACCGGGGAGGGGGGAGGCAAAAGTTAGGGGGACACCCACTAAACACCCCCACCCTCGCATATCACAACATACACACCAATGCAGTCAAAAATATCACATGAACAACCCACAATTCCCCCGGAAGAATGCAAAGACAAATCGAATTGCGGGCAAACATTGTAATGTGCCAATATACATGTCATATAAAAATATACTGAATTATATCTCAAAATCTGTCATAATTATATATACAATACAAGAAGTAGTGTAGATATGTACACAACAATGTCCGTGCACCAACAGTCCAAAAATGCATGGGCGAGGCCCACAATAGATACCTGACCAAAATCCGAGAGAACACTGCTGGGGCATCAGATAGAAACACTACAGGCACCTCAGGGGGAAGGGAAGGGGGGGGGCACCTCAGCCGGATGAATGCAAAGCCAGATCCACGATGGGGCTCCATGCCCATTGATGTATCCTGGGGAGTGCAAAGCCACAGTCTCACAAGTCTTTACAGTGGGTGGTTTGCCCACTGTACCATCCTGGGGAGTGCAAAGCCACAGTCTCACAAGTCTTTACAGTGGGTGGTTTGCCCACTGTACCATCCTGGGGAGTGCAAAGCCACATTATCGCAAGTAGATGCAGTTCTCAACTGGTACTGGGTGGGACTGGTGCCCAGACTGGATGAGTCTCCCCGTGAAATTTCCTGTCCTGTCACTGTCCCAGCTGCACATGGGATAAGGATGCCTGATGTGGCGGTCTATTCATACCCACACAGTGTTTGCCCTGTTCAGCGGTCTTCACCATGGCGGTCTTTGCCCTGTTAAGCGGTCTTCACCATGGCAGTCTTTGCCCTGTTCAGCAGTCTTCACCATGGCGGTCTTGGCCTTGTTCAGCGGTGCTTTGACATGGCGGTCTATGGACTATTCAGCGGTGCTTTGCCATGGCAGTCTTTGCCCTGTTCAGCGGTGCTTAGCCATGGCAGTCTTTGCCCTGTTCAGAGGTGCTTTGACATGGCGGTCTTGGCCTTGTTCAGCGGTGCTTAGCCATGGCAGTCTTTGCCCTGTTCAGCGGTCTTCACCATGGCGGTCTTGGCCTTGTTCAGCGGTGCTCTGACATGGCGGTCTATGGACTGTTCAGCGGTGCTTAGCCATGGCAGTCTTTGCCCTGTTCAGCGGTCTTCACCATGGCAGCCTTTGCCCTGTTCCGCGGTCTTCACCATGGCAGTCTTGGCCTTGTTCAGCGGTGCTTTGACATGGCAGTCTATGGACTGTTCAGATGTGCTTAGCCATGGCAGTCTTTGCCCTGTTCAGCGGTACTTAGCCATGACAGTCTTTGCCCTGTTCAGCGGTGCATTGACATGGCGGTCTTGGCCTTGTTCAGCGGTGCTTAGCCATGGCAGTATTTGCCCTGTTCAGCGGTCTTCACCATGGCGGTCTTGGCCTTGTTCAGCGGTGCTTTGACATGGCGGTCTATGGACTGTTCAGCGGTGCTTAGCCATGGCAGTCTTTGCCATGTTTAGCGGTGCTTTGACATGGCGGTCTATGGACTGTTCAGCGGTGCTTAGCCATGGCAGTCTTTGCCATGTTTAGCGGTGCTTAGCCATGGCAGTCTTTGCCCTGTTCAGCGGTCTTCACCATGGCGGTCTTGGCCTTTTTCAGCGGTGCTTTGACATGGCGGTCTATGGACTGTTCAGCGATGCTTAGCCATGGCAGTCTTTGCCATGTTCAGCGGTGCTTAGCCATGGCAGTCTTTGCCCTGTTCAGCGGTGCTTAGCCATGGCAGTCTTTGCCCTGTTCAGCAGTGCTTTTGACATGGCGGTCTTGGCCTTGTTCAGAGGTGCTTAGCCATGGCAGTTTTTGCCCTGTTCAGTGATCTTCACCATGGCGGTCTTGGCCTTGTTCAGCGGTGCTTTGACATGGCGGTCTATGGACTGTTCAGCGGTGCTTAGCCATGGCAGTCTTTGCCCTGTTCAGCGGTGCTTAGCCATGGCAGTCTTTGCCCTGTTCAGCGGTCTTCACCAAGGCGGTCTTGGCCTTGTTCAGCGGTGCTATGACATGGCGGTTCGGATACTGACATTGGTGTGTGGCATGACGAACTCCACACTGGACATTGGTGTGTGGCATGACGAACTCCACACTGGACATTGGTGTGTGGCATGACGAACTCCACACTGGACATTGGTGTGTGGCTTGACGTTCCATCATCGCCCAGCGGGGCTGTGGGATCCTGGTCCCTCCTGGGCACTGACTCTGGCGGTGGTCTCCTGACCAGTAACGATACTTGGGCTCTCCTGGGCACTGACTATGGCGGTGGTCTCCTGACCGGTAACGATACTTTGGCCCTCCTGGGCACTGACTATGGCGGTGGTCTCCTGACCGGTAACGATGCTTGGGCCCTCCTGGGCACTGACTATGGCGGTGGTCTCCTGACCGGTAACGATACTTGGGCCCTCCTGGGCACTGACTATGGCGGTGGTCTCCTGACCGGTAACGATACTTGGGCCCTCCTGGGCACTGACTCTGGCGGTGGTCTCCTGACCAGTGACCATACTTGGGCCATCCTGGGCAATGACTCTGGCGGTGGTCTCCTGACCAGTAACGATACTTGGGCCCTCCTGGGCAATGACTCTGGCGGTGGCCTCTGGACCAGTGACGATACTTGGGCCCTCCTGGGCATTGACTCCGGCGGTGGTCTCCTGACCAGTAACGACTGTGCTGGCGGTTGTGTCTGGACCGCCGGAAATGATGGCGCACTTCTCCGCCGTGACACTCACAACAGGCTGGGCAGACTTCCTCGGGACCTTCCCCACCTTCTTTGGAGTTACAGCTGACTCACCAATCGCCTTCAATCCCATTTCAGTTGTTGTCCCACCAGGAGTCTTGACACGGTCCCGTCGTCCACTCTCCAATTTCAGAGCCTTTACAGGGGCTGGGCTGCCAGTGCCTTGGCTCCGGGTCCTACTGCCTGCCCTGGTAGACGGTGCACTCCAAAAACCTGGAACACGCACCACTGGCACTGGAGGCTTTTTGGCTGAGGCGCTACGACGGGACTGATGAACTGGAGGGGGCAAACAGGTAAATTTGACAGAGGGACAGTTTCTGACGGACACTGGGATGGGTAGCTGGAGGGGGTCTGGGAGTGGAGGTAGAGGAGGTGGTTGTAGGAGGTGTCACTTTAGCTGTTTTGGGTGCAGGTGCAGGTACTGGAGGCTGTCGTGAGGTGGATGGATGTTGGGTGATTGATTGCCGGCGTTTCGGTACTTTGGAAGGGGGCGTCACAGACACACTGGTAGAGGACACAGGGGACGTGTAAATGGCAGTGGAGGTGGTGAGTGAAGGTGAGCGGCTTGTGGTGCTGGGTGTCCTGGTGCGAGTCCTAGTGCCTGTAGATATGGTGCATGCAGGTGTGTGTGTAGACAACACTGGGAGGGAGGAGGGAGAAGAGGAGGAGGGGGACACAGTGGAGACAGTGGATGTTGCTGTGTCTGTATGGGTGTGATGTTTGTGTGAGTGCCTGTGGTGTGTGTGGTGCCTATGTTTGCTTGAGCTACTTTTGGGTGTTGACTTGTGTGCCTGCTGGTCTGTAGGTGTGCTTGGGATGGGCTGGGGTACAGGGGATTGGGTCTGGGTGGAGGAAGTCGGAGGGGGGAGGCTGGACACAGGGACAATGGCTGCCATCAGTGCTGAGGCCAGAGATTGCAGGGTTCGCTGAAGGACAGCCTGACCAGAATGAATGCCTTCCAGGAAAGCATTACTGTGTTTCTACTCTCGTTCTACACCCTGGATGGCATTCACAATGGTAGACTGCCCAACAGTGAGTGACCTGAGGAGGTCAATGGCCTCCTCACTGAGGGAAGCAGGGGTGACTGGGGCAGGGCCTGAGGTGCCTGGGGCAAAGGTGATGCCCACCCTCCTGGGTGAGCGGGCACGGGACACACGCTGAGGGGCTGCTGGGAGGGCGGTGCTGGTAGGGGAGGTGGCGGCTGTACCTGTAGAAGTGGGGCGCACAGATGGTGCCACCACCACAGGGGACCTCCCATCGGCGGATGAGTCCGTGTCGCTGGTTGGTGATCCTGTGGCCGACGTGAAGCTCCCCTCGCACTCCGTCCCACTGGTGCATTCAGAGTCTGTGGTGTGGCCCTCCATGGCCATGTGGGATGCAGCTCCCTCGTGCTCCGGTGCCACTGTACATCCGCCTGATGATGCTGATGTACAAAAGGACAGGGAGAGCAGGAAAAGGGGGGAGGGGAAGAAGAAAGAGAGTTTTAGTGCATGGCATACTGCTACCGTTGGCGGACAAGACAGACGCAGCAGCCCCATGCATTACGCCGTGCTCCTGCCCTCTGCACATGCAATTTCTGGGATATGGCCTACATGGCAATGGCAGAAATCTGCGCACATGGATGGCAAAGGGGCAACTATACATCAACTTGCCTCTGTTCTGAGCTGGGGTAGAGTCCCACATGGCCTACATTACGGAGGGGCCTTGCCTACCTAACTC
This sequence comes from Pleurodeles waltl, assembly GCF_031143425.1. Classification (NCBI taxonomy): domain Eukaryota; kingdom Metazoa; phylum Chordata; class Amphibia; order Caudata; family Salamandridae; genus Pleurodeles; species Pleurodeles waltl. The sequence goes on along the minus strand of NC_090443.1, from coordinate 235,155,054 downwards.
GCCCTGGCCTAGGGACACCCACAGCCCACCTCCCCCACCCAGACACCTCCACTGCACGCAAAGTCCACAGAATGAGGTTGTACTCACCCCTTGTGTCTGCTGTGATGTCCTTAAGCGCCCATCCAACTCCGGGTAGGCCACCGCCAGGATCCGGAACATCAGGGGGGTCATGGTGCGACGGGCACCCCTCCCACGTTGGGAGGCCATCCCCAGCTGAGCCTCCGCCGTCTTCTTGCTGCAGCGGCGAATGTCCTCCCATCTCTTACGGCAGTGGGTGCCCATCTCTGGTGGGCCCCCAGGGTCCGGACTTCCTTGGCGATGGCACACCAAATGTCCCTCTTCTGGTGGGCGCTGACCTACATGACATGCACAAGGAAAGAGGAACAGTCATTACCTACTGCATTCCTCCCAACTCTGTCCATGTGGCCCATTCATCCCCATGCATAACTGTTCTATGTACTCTGCCCCCTTCCCTCTTCCACCCAGCCCTCTCCACCCAGGCCTAGCCCATACAACGTGCTCCCTCAGTACTAACCTGTTGGTCTGGAGGACCGTAGAGTAGCGTGTACTGGGGGAGGACCCCATCCACAAGTTTCTCCAACTCCTGTGCAGTGAAGGCAGGGGCCCTTTCCCAAAGACGCAGCAGCCATCGTCGCTTCCAGACCGAGGTCACAGCAGCACTAGCAGTGTAGGTCCTCTCCTGTCGAAGGTCAGGTATCTAGTGATTCAACAGATAGAAAATGGTGGTGACGTCCGCGGCGGTGACGTCCGCGGCGGGCGCATCATCACCGCCAGCGCACCTGTTCATTGGCTCCTGGGACCCATACGGTCCAATGTTAACCAATGCAGCATTGCGCCGCGCTCTACTACTGCCTACCGCGACGGTGTCCAACGCCAGCGCAGTTACCCCACAATTCCATTGTCCCAGTTTAGAGGTCAGGCAGCCGCCATTTCAGGGGCCCACATGCCTTCATTTACTACTGCGTCACACATACCGAGGCCTACTCTCAAAACATTTCCCGGATGGGTTAATTGTCTGTTGTAGTCTTGTGTGTGACTGTGGGTACATACCTGGAGGAATGCTGACAGTTTCTTCGCTGTTGTCCTTCTTAGGCACCGTCAGTTGGTACATATTGGAAGATGGCGGAATCCTCCGGTGTACCGACCGCTGGTGGACATCTTGACAATGGAAGAGAGACATTTGATCGTGACCTACCGGTTCGACCATGCCACAATCCAGGAACTATGTACCCAGTTGGAGCCAGACCTGATGTCACCAATCCGCCATCCGACTGGAATCCCCCCTGACGTGCAGGTGCTGTCAGTGCTCCATTTCCTTGCAAGTGGCTCTTTTCAGACAACAGTGGCCATGGCATCAGGGATGTCCCAGCCTATGTTTTCCAACGTGTTGTCCAGAGTGTTGTCTGCCCTGCTGAAACACGTAAGGAGATACATCATTTTCCCTCAGGTGGAGGATTTGCCTACAGTGAAAGGTGACTTCTATGCCCTTTGACATATCCCCAACGTCATAGGTGCCATTGATGGGACCCATGTAGCTCTGGAGTGAACAGGTGTACAGGAACAGGAAGAGTTATCATTCTATGAATGTCCAGATGGTCTGTTTGGCAGACCAGTACATCTCGCAGGTAAATGCTATGTTCCCTGGCTCAGTGCATGACGCCTACATCCTGCGGAATAGCAGCATCCCTGATATGATGGGTCAACACCAGAGGCACTGTGTATGGCTATTGGGGGACTCTGGTTACCCCAACCTTTCCTGGCTATTGACCCAGTGAGGAATCCCAGGACCAGGGCAGAGGAACGGTACAATGAGGCCCATGGGCGGACTAGGAGGGTGATCGAACGCACCTTCGGCCTCCTGAAGGCCAAGTTCAGGTGCCTCCATATGACAGGTGGATCCCTATTCTACTCACCGAAGAAGGTGTGCGACATCATCATCGCCTGCTCCATGCTCCATAATTTGGCATTGCGACGCCAGGTGCCTTTTCTGAAGGAGGATGATCCAGATGACGGTGTTGTAGCAGCGGTGGAGCCTGTGGAGCCTGTGGACAGTGATGAGGATGAAGCTGATGAAGAAGAAAATGACAACAGGGAGTCAGTCGTACAGCAATATTTTCAGTGAGACACAGGTGAGTAAATTTTCATGTTTAACATGTTATTAACTTTCACACGTCTACCTCTATCCTGTACCTACATTTCACTCACTATTTGTTAACTGAGTTGTCCCCTTCCATTTCAGTTTCACTAATGTGGTAACCTACGTGTCAACAGCTTGCACCCTTGAAAGGCTTGTGATGTGTGACATTGGTATGTTGGCCTTCCAATGGGTAACCATTTTTGACACTGTAATTGATAATACAAAGTTCAAAATCATTGACTGACTCCAGTTTTATTAGTGTTTCAAGGGTGTTTATTTAAGTGCATAACAATGAAGGGGAGTTGTGAAATGGGGATGGGTTATGGTGGAAGAATGTCCATGGCAGAGTCCAGTCTATTAGCCTCACAGGTACATTGCACATCTGGACATTGGAAGTGGAGCTGGGGCAGTTCCGATTTGGATAGGGTAACAAAGTGGTACAGTGGGGGGACAATCAGGGTGGTCTTATTTCCTGGCGGGGCTCTTGCCATCTTGCTCTGTCCTGTTCCTGGATCTCAGGGACTGCTTTCGTGGTGCTTGTCCGTCTGCAGGGAGTGGGGTGCTGGTGTGTTGGTTCTGTGGCGGGGCTTCCTGTCCACTAGCGCCGGCGGAGGTGGTGGGCATTTCATCGTCCTGGCTAGTGTCAGGGGCCCCTTGGAGTGCCACGGTGTCCCTCAAGGTCTTTTGAATGTCCGTCAGCACCCCTACGATGGTGCCCAGGGTGGAGCCGATGGTCCTGAGCTCCTTCCTGAACCCCAAATACTGCTCCTCCTGCAGACGCAGGGTCTCCTGCAACTTGCCCAGCACCGTTGCCATCGTCTCCTGGGAGTGGTGGTATGCTCCCATGATGGAGGAGACGGCCTCGTGGAGAGTAGGTTCCCTTGGCCTGTCCTCCCTCGGTCGCACAGCAGCCCTCCCAGTTCCCCTGTATTCCTGTGCCTCCGTCCCATGGACCGTGTGCCCACTACCACTGCCCCCAGGTCCCTGTTGTTGTTGGGGTGTTGGGTTAGCCTGGGTGCCCTGTAGTGGTGGACACACCGCTGATTGACCTGTCCTGGGTAGGGAGGTTTGGGCCCGCTGGGTGGGTGCTGTGCTGGTGTTCCCAGAGGGTGGAAGGTCGGTGTTGGGCTGTGGCTGAGCAAGGGGAACCGACTGTCCTGAGGCCCACGATGGTCCGGGCTGGTCATCAGGATCCAGTAGGGCAGAGCTGCTATCGTCACTGTGGGCCTCTTCTGGGGTTGGAGTGGTGTTGTCTGGACCCTCTGGTGTGGTGACGTTCCTTCGGGTTCCTGCGGGGGTATGAGTACATGATTATTGCATGTGTGTGTTTCATGGTGTGCAATGGTTGGGTGTGCGTGTACACCAGTGCAGGCATTCCTATGTGGGGGCTTGTGTGATGATGGGTGGGGGGGTGTTGTGGGTCTGTGCAGTGGGCATGCTTTAGTGATGGGTATCCATGCTTAGTTATGTCATGCAGGTCTTGGGGTTGGGATGGGTGGTTGATGTCATGGGTAGATTAGTGAGGATTTGGGGTGATAGAGGAGGGTGTGAGGGTGGGGGTGTGTGATAGCATGCAGGTAGCGTGGGGGATATGATAGTTAAGATTTGACTTACCAGTGTCCGTTCCTCCAACGACTCCTGTGAGGCCCTCAGGATGCAAGATGGACAAGACTTGCTCCTCCCATGTTGTTAGTTGTGGGGGAGGAGGTGGGGGTCCGCTGCCAGTCCGCTGTACCGCGATGTGGTGCCTGGATACCGTGGAATGCACCTTCCCCCGTAGGTTGTTCCACCTCTTCCTGATGTCCTTCCTATTTCTTGGGTGCTGTCCCACAGCGTTGACCCTGTTGACTATTCTTTGCCATAGCTCCATCTTCCTGGCTATGGATGTGTGCTGTACCTGTGAGCCAAATAGCTGTGGCTCTACCCGGATGATTTCCTCCACCATGACCCTGAGCTCCTCCTCGGAGAAGCGGGGGTGTCTTTGGCGTGACATGGGGTGGTGTGTGTGAGGTGTTGGGTGGTGTCTGTGTTGATGAGTGTGGTGAGTGTAGTGGTATGTGGTGTTTTGTGCGTGGGTGTTGTGTGGGTGATGGTGTAGTGTGCCTCTGTGTGATGGGGTTCTCTATTCTGTGCTGTCTCTCTCTGGCCTTCTCTCAGAAATTCTGGTCGTAGGGGTTTGTGTGTGATGTGGGTGTGTGTTTTATATTGTGTTGGGTGTGTGGGAGTGGTGTTTGTATGTGTATCAGGTGTGTGTCTTTTGAATTGTCCAATGTGGCGGTGTTTTGTAGATGTGTGTGTATTTTGAGCGCGGCGGTGTGTACCGCCAATGGAATACCGCGGTTGAAAGACCGCCGCGTAGAATTTGTGGGTCGTAATGGCATGGGCGTGTTTGTGTTGGCGTGGAGGTGGAGGATTTGTTTCCGCATGTTTCTCGCTGACCCTTGGTGTGGTGGTATTGTGTGGGTGTCTGAATTTCGGCGGATTCCGTGATGTGTGTCATAATAGCTGTGGCACAATTCCGCGGCCGCAGCGGTGTGTTGCCGGTCTTCTGCACGGCGGTAAGTGCCTTATACCGCCAATGTTGTAATGACCCCCTTAAAGTCTTTCATTTGGAAAGTCCCGCCAGTTCATAAGGAGGCTAGTGATACTCCTCATATTTATGGCCAAACCACCCTCCAAGATGCTTTAGAAAAATATTCAACAAATGTCAACTGGAACCCTTCAGTACACACAAACGAGAACAAAATTATAACAAAAAACACCAAGACAACATCCCAATTCTTAATCTAGTTGTTGAAAAACATGATTGAATACGCCCAGTTGGCTCCTGGGAAAATAAAACAGGGGTAAAGAATTGTTGTGCCGTTTTTTACAAGTGACGAACAAGTTTTAATATATATATACTGTATATGTATGTATGTATTATCTATAGGTGGTCCCCCCAATGGGTAGTTATAGTTAAGACCACCCACGTTTCCAGTTGGATTTTTCAGTTTGCTAATACCTTTGCCATCGTTTGATGCATTTTCAATAAACTTTTCAAAAGAAGTCTTATCTAGCTCAGCTCATTGCTGGAAAGATTCGGGGTGATCCCTCAAGCAGGGTCCAAGAAAAGATGCTATCCCAAAACATATTTTCCCCAAGCAATCTATGATAGGAAAATTGAACAGCGATTCAGAGAAAATGGCTGAATGGAATTACACTATATCTGACAGAAAGTTAAATTATTATCCAGAAAGCATGCATTTTGTGATTTGGTGTACATCCATTCAGTAGTTTTGCAGAGACTTAGGGCTGTGTTTATAGGCCCCTAGCGCCAAAGGAGCGTCACCTTTAGTGATGTTCCTGTGGCGCTAAGCAAAGCGTCGTATTTACAACGAGGCGTTAAGCCACTTTTCGTGGCTTAACGCCACCTTGTAAAAACGGCCCCTTCCCACACAGCACTGTGGTGGAACGGAGTGTGCAATGGGTGTTGATGTGGGCGTGCCACAGCAACACCTGTTGCATTTTAACGCTGCCTCAGAGTTATGAAATCTTGTAAACCTGAGGCAGCTCCGAAATCTAACGCCACCCTCAGGGGTGGCATTAGCAGGGCGCAACGCGGAAGAATCTTATTCCTCCTCATTTTTTTGCTTTTTCTATGTGTGCTGCATTCTGCCGCACGCATAGAACAAGCAAAATGCCAGAAATGATTGTTTTTGTGTTGGAAGGTGTCCTTTTCTGCACATAAACAATCATTTGAAAATGGCACTTTGGCACTTCTGTGTGTGCTGCATTGTGCAGCACACACAGAAGTGCCAAAGTACCATTAGTGATTGTTTATGTGCATGAAGGGACACCTTCCCGCACATAAACAGTCACACCCCTCAACACAGACATTCTTGCACGATGGTGCAAGGATGCCTATGTTGGCGCTGGTAGCTAAATTTAGCACTGGTGCAGGGGGAAACGCATGGTTGCGCCGTTTTCCCTTAAATACGGCGCATCCCTGCATTTCTAAAGTGACGCCGTGCTACCAATTTTGGCACAGCACCACGCTGTGCCACTTTTCCTTGAATCTGGCCCTCAGGGGCTTATTTACAAGCAACTGGTGCATCAGCTCCGGTGCACCAGTTTCCTTGCATTACCCTAACGGCACCATAATAGCACTGTATTTAAAATACAGCACACCATGGTGCACGTTGGCACAATAACATTAACATTTATGATGCTATTGTGGTGCTTTTCTGGACTAGAACCAAAATATTTGACGCTAGTCCAGCAAAGCTTGGGGAGGCCTATAGGAAATAGCCTAGGGCCACTTTAACGTCTGCCCTGGGAAGGCATTAAAAAATGATGCTAGAATGACGCATTGAAATCTTGTATATTTTACTGCACCATGTGTTTGGGCCTCCTTGGGGGGAAGGCCCTCTTGCATACGTTATATCTGACACAGGTATAATGTGGCACAAGGGTTTACAAAGTGGCACAATGCTATCACTACACCACTTTAGAAATATGGCACAGGGTGAAGGCCTGTTCAGCTGTGCCATAGCGTAAACAAAATGGCACTACAGCTGTGGTAGGGGGCGCAAGGGACTTGTAAATATGCCCCTAAAGCTGAAAATTGTTAGATATTTTATGTCAAGAAGGATCTGGGAATCCCACAGTTTTTAAGATATGATCGGATTGGCAGCCAACAAAGAAGTAATGGCAGCCTTTTTAAGAGTCAGAGCTCAGTCCCCTGTCCTGAAAATAAGACAAAAAACATGTAGGGGGTGCAGAGTAGGGATGCCCTGTCCCCAATGCTAGTGGTGCACCTAGACAAAGCAAAAACAATTTGTAAACAAAATTTTACCATGCTTGAATTTTTTTTTTTTGTGGTGAGCTAGGATCTGTTGTGCGACAAAACTGTTTATTAGGGGAAAGGGTTGTGTGGCCCCCTCCCCAAGCCTCTGTGAGGTTCCGGGGTCTCCATTCTCCAGGGCTGTTATTTTATAATTAGAAAAGGAGGCCACAGCTTGCCTTCCCCAGGCCTGGAAAAGTCCCCATTGACCCCAATGAACAAGGTGGTTTTCAAAGTTTGGGGTGGGAGGTGCATGGGCCACCTCCCAAGCTTTGATGACGCTCCAACCTCCGGGGTTTGATCTATGCAGTGTTCTAGGGACACCATGCCCTGCTGCACTGTTATTTTTTGCCCAGGAGAGTGCAGGAATACCCTGCATGCACTCTATTGGGCAGAAAAAAACAGCTGTGCTCCAACCTAGGTAGGATCAGTGAAGTCAGATGCTCCCGCCAAGGTGGTAGCAAAGTAATTAAACTGGTGCCCACCAGCAACCCCAGGTTGGGGAGCCACGGGGGCCTTGGGGCTTCCCCTGCAGCCTCAATCACATCCTGGATTGTGGGTGTCCAGTTGGGAGCGGGGGAATCCACACCCCCCAAAAAATGGAAAAGTAGCTGGCTCCTGCTACAGTGGTGGCTGGGGAGCCGGCCAGGGAAGTGGAGGCTTTAGGGGTCCTTCTAGTCGCTCCAACATTATTAAAAGGTGTGGATCCTCTGATGGTCACTGGGGCACCCCCAAAAGTTTTGAAAATATTAATCAAAATAGAAAGGAATAATAAATGAGTGTCAGGAGTCATTACTTTATTATTCACTGCTCCAGAGAAGGAATGGGCCATAATATCCTGGAATGACTTTATTGTTTATTTTTTGGATCCTGATGGTTCCCCTAGAAGGTACAGTGGCAGAACCAAGCATTTTGCTTAATTTGTTTCCTGTTAATTGTTAAGTCTTTTTAAATTTAAAGTGAGATATAATTACCTAACACTCCAGTCAGGGGTAGGTGTATACACTCACTGTATAAACTGCTCTCACCCTCGGATTGCTTAGCGCTCAGCAGTCAGGCTTATCACAGGGGCAATGCGTAAAGCATTGGCACAGCACCTTTAAACAATAAATACACTGAACATCACAAAAGAGACTTCACACCTGTATGTAAAGAAGACTTGTATTCAACAAACATTAACTAACACAACATGTAAATCATGTACTTCAGGGCATAAATCACATTCAGAAATATCACTAGCAGTACTAGGCCCAACTGTGTTTAAACAACATCAGCAATATGTACACTTGAGAAAAATCCTATTTTCCATCACAATGCCCTCAAGTGGTGCTGAATAATGTCAGCATGAGACCCAACTTAGCAATTATTCTCATTCAATACCACTACGAGTCCCAGGAGCACTCTTCAACCGGAGGGGGCTGAACACTGCATCGTGGGCGCTACAAAGCGCGCCACAACACCCCGGGGCATCTTTCCATCCCAACACCTGGCTCCTGGTGGGACTACGAGTCCCAGGAGCACTCTTCAACCGGAGAGGGCTGAACACTGCATCGCGGGCGCTACAAAGCGCGCCGCAACACACCGCGGTGCGGGACGCGCCCGGGCGAAGCCCGGGCCAAGGGCGGGCCGGCCTGTGCCCGTCAGAGACCGACAGAAGGCCGGGCTGGGCAATTCCCCTTTGTTGTAAGGTAGGAGTTTCTACATTTCAACTTTGTGCAGACATTTCCTCTTCTAGGCTTTAGGTATTTTTAAGTTTGAGCGAACTGCTGCTATGGGGAAACGTAACGCCAGAAATAGCCCGTCAGGGGGAAATGCCCAGCCCAAGATTCCCAAGTTGTTCAAAACACCTTGCGCTCTGTCTGGCTGTGTGGTAGATGATATTGACACTCTAATAGAGGAAATGGAGGCCTTGTTGACCAAAAAAGACAAAGACCCCAGAAGTGCTTAAAAAATGGCTCCCTTTCAACTTTCCTAAAACCCTGTGACAAGGGAAAGATTCCTACCAGGCCTTCGCCTTGCCAAAGCAAAGGGGGCGTACACGGAGCCCCGTCAAGTGTGGAGGAAACCCCAGCCAGAAGTGTGATTGTCCATGAGATTCCGTGTTCAAACCGCTTCTCTGTTTTGGAGTCCCTGGGTCATAATGATGATCTGGGTGTTCTTACTGACCAGGCCACAAGTCAACATTCTATTCTTTCCACGCAGAAGGACTTGTTAACCCTTGTCATAGAATTAAAAGAGGAAGTGAAAGACCTAAAGTCTTCTTTAGCTGAGGTCTTGTCTCTACTGCGTTCTAAAAGTACCTCTATGGAACTTTACAACCCAAATAATCATGAGCCATCCACTAAAACCAGGTCTTGCAAAGCATCTGTTCCTAGGGAAATTAAGGAAAAATCTTCACTACGGGCACTTAGTGCCCAGGCTCAGGCAAACTTTGCTTCATTATCTGGCCAGAGTAGTCCCTTTGGAACAAAAAATATTCACCTACCACTATTGGATTACCCTGAGCATACAAGGGTTGTAAATTGTGCTCAAAATACACTCCAGCCCTGAGCCTGTGACTATTCAATTTATATGTGCAGGGTTCCACCTGTAGCTACAGATACTAAGGAAGACATGATGTCCCTAAAAAATAAAGTCATACATTGGATTCGGCACACTCGCCAATGTAGCTCTGTAATACATTCAGACATAATCTTTGCCCAGTGATATCCTGCATCGGAGGGCCAATTTGATACGATAAAGCTGTTGTTATTTACCCCTGATCTGGTAAGAGGTCTTCTATCCCTAGAAACGAGAAATCCTTTGAAAAATGGTTCGAAGATCTGCTTCAGAAGTTGCTGACCTGAAGAAGACCACGTGCCAACTATGAACTCACTAGATCCTAAGAGACCTTTGGTCCAATCCAATAACCAGGACAGTCCCCTGTGAATGTTTCAACAACACCAAAGAGTCCTGTCCAATTATTCCGGGCAGATGAATCTGACTGACTTATTCCCGAATGGGACCAAACGGAGTTCCCCAACCTCGCATCTCCTGGGGAAATGGGGGCCCCACCAGAGCCTCCCATTGAAAGGAGGGAGAAACTTACAGCCCCAGGTATAAAAAAGGTTGTATTTAACTCTACCTCCAAAAACTACAATGGTAATATGTGCAGTTCTACACCCTCACTGAAGAAGATTGTAAGCGATGGGCATTTAATCCCAAACCTTTTGTCATGGAATCTGGCAGGAATGCGTACTAAACTAGCTGATCCAGACTGGGGGGGTCTACATTGACAACTTTAACATTTGCTTTTTTCAAGAAACATGGATGATAGATAATGTATTCAGGCAAGGTTTCAAATCCTACTGTAAATCAGCAAGCCCCTCCCCGATGGGGAGACCTGCTGGAGGGCTCATCATATGGCTGAAGACCACAGTTAAGGGGAAAATTAAAGAAATTGAAGTGGATTCAGAGGCTATAGTGGCCTTATCCATACAGCAGAAGTGCGGTTCTCTTCTACTTTGCGTTAACATTTACAATAGACCAGGCCCCCCAAACAAATTGTCTAAAACTTTTTATACACTAAATGCTCTAGTTTCAGAACATATAAGTTTGCCCCTTATTTTTATTGTAGGGGACCTAAATGTAACACTTGAACCAAACTGTGCTTTCTCAGAAGTAACTCAATTAGAAGACGCAGCATGGAATACGCCAGGTTAAGTCAAATAGTAGAGTGCTCCAATTTATTCACTTTATGATCACCCATGGCCTTTGCCCTGCGAATGGGCGTTTTCCCTCGGACACACCTGCTAAGCACACTTTTTTCAGAGGTCAGTACAGTAGTACATTGGATTATGCGGTAATTGATACAAGAATTTGGTTCTGTATACATGATATGTATGTAGGAGTTTCCCTGCCTCTTACACTCTCCTCTAACAAACGTATCTTAAAATAGGACTGCTTCCAAAAGTCAACAAAATTGCAGAAGACTATGCGCGATATAGTATCAACACATCAGCTTGTCAAAACCCATTCTTCCCATTCTCCAAATGAGATCTTGAATCTCCATACGGCCTTATTTGTTACCTTACGGGATCTTTTTCTAAAAACTGGTAGCGAAGCCAAAATCCCGGTGCGCTTCTGTCACAGGTGGTTCGACAGAACATGCAGGATTGCTAAAAACGGCCTGACCAAAGCGATCAAATCTAGAGATAAAACCTTGATAATTAATGCCAGACGAGATTATGCATTAGCAATAAAGCATGGCAAAAATAATTGGGAAATGGCTGCTTGGCAGAATCTACTGACAGCAGCCAGGGAAAAGCATGCAAAACACTTCTGGTCTCTGGTAGTCTCTAACAGGCGAAACCAGGACCATAGACTTGACTGCCATATCTCCCCCGATACTTGGGCTGATCACTTCATGAAACTCTATGAAGAGGAAGTTCATGTTCCTGAGGTGTACAAAATGGGCTCTCTCTCTGAGAACAACCTTATGCCACTTACACTATCTGAAACGAGAAAGGCCATTATGGCCCAAAAAACGGGAAAGGCTCCTGGTCTCAATGGTATTCCCGCTGATTTGTATAAATCTGACCCAGAGATATGGGTCCCATACATAAATAAAGTATCAAATGCAGTCTTGGCCACTGGAAATTATCCTTGCATCTGGAGGGGTGCTATCATTATACCGATCTACAAAAAGGGAACTAGATCTGACCCAATAAATTACAGGCCAATTAGTCTCCTGGATAATCTCCCAAAAATATTCTGCCATCAGATTTTGATGAGAATCAAGGTCTGGATGCAAGAATCACAAATCCTGAGTGACTTCCAAGCTGGTTTTAGGGAAAAAATTAGCACAATTGATCAGATATTCAGATTCCTCAGGATTAAATGGAAGTCTGTAGATTTGGAAAGAGGGAAGCAATTTGTAGCTTTCGTGGACCTTAGATCTGCATTTGACCTGGTTCTACGCCAAAAGCTATGGGAGGTGCTGGATAGAGCAGGACTCCCATGTACGCTATTAAATACAATCAAAAGCTTGTATAATAAGACCTTTGCTAAAGTTAGATGGGGAGTAAATGGGGAAGTAACAAGAGAGATCTCAATCAAAAGGGGAGTGAGACAAGGGTGTGTCTTGGCCCCAACCCTCTTCTTAATATTCATAAATGGTTGTATTCCTTATCTATTTGCTTGTGACAACGATGCCCCCAAACTAGGGGGGGGTGAAGACACCATGCCTGCTCTTCGCGGATGATACATTGTTGTTATCCCAAACTGCTTCCGGATTAGCAAACTTACTCCAAAAATGTACGTCCTTCTGTAAAGACCACGGCCTTGAAGTTAATTCGATGAAAACAAAGTATATGATCTTTGGTGACAACAAACACAAAGTAAGAAAGAGTATCTTTATGGAAGGCGTATTTGGGGGTCAGACTGGAGGATACGCATAGATGGCAGGCACAGAGAACAAAGGCACATATGTCGCTGAAGCAGAACCTGGGTGGTGTATTGAGATTTGCAAACAGGTCCCCTAGGTTCACAATCACTCCAGCAATGGATATATACAAGCTACACGCTAGAGGGAATGCTCTTTATGGAGCAGAGCTATGGGGACATGGTAACCTAAAGGATTTGGAGATCGCTGAAAACTCTTTTATAAAGTCTATTCTCAGAATACCCACGAGTTCCCCCACGTTGCCTGTCTGCATGGACGTGAACCTAGATTCTATTGCACACATAGCAGCGCTGAAACCAATATTATACTGGATCAGACTATGGTCCTTGGATACACTTAGCCCGTATAGGACATGGTTGAAAGCTTTGATTAGTGGAAACTATACGGACAAAATCCCATGGTGCAAGTACGTTAGGGCAAGTCTGATTAAACTGGGGCTGGCCCATTTCTGGACGGTCCCCAATGATTTACCCAAAAATGCGGCACATGTTGTAAAGGATGTATATTGGCGGTGGCTAAAAGGGGGTAATCTAGCAGAGGTCCCCTTAGGAAGTTTGACAGATAAGTTTACATCAGTCAAATGTCACTACGAGTTTGAACCATATATGGATTTGATTACATTCCCTCGAGCCTGCGCCCTTTACATCAGATTCAGGCTAGGCTCACTGCCGTTACGTTCTTTCACCTGTACTTGGTCTAAAGATGATCTTTATGCCAATCTCTGTCCGATGGGCTGCGGCCTTCCTGAATGTAGTGCACACGTATTATTCCATTGTCCTGCTTATGACAAACAACAAATCAAATGGATTGTACCTCTTTGTAGAATCATGGGCTTCCAGAATCGTTTTACTGCCCTTAGAATTTTTAGGTCCGATACCGAGGGCATGGTGGCATTTACCATAGCTAGCTATTTAGATTAAATTTGGCGTGCTAGATCAAAAATATTAAAGTCATCCCATTAATAGGAGTATATAATGGGAATGCTTTCTATTTATATTTTACCCTATCTGTTGTTTTTTAACTAGGATTATATTTGTGCTATGATATTTATTATGGAAATATTTTTATGACGATTTTATATGGTATGATTTTAAAGGGAAAATGTTTTACATGCAAGGACTCTTATCCACAGTCAATTTTTTGCAAAATTGTGTTTTTTATGATGTGCTTTTATGGTACTTGTGTTTTACCGAAATAAAGCTAAATGACAAATGACAATACCACACGGTTATAGGGTGCCCCCTAGTTCACAATGATAGCAGAAATGTGTACACACTGATAATTAAAGTACTTTTAAATAGCCGCATGGACCCAGGCCATACGGGTAAAAACAAATTTCAACCATGATAGTGTTTTGGCAAAGAAAACAACATGTATGGCAACACCACCATGCGGTGCAGTTGATCACAGGCAGTCATTCCACTTCACACCACTATGCAGTGCCACGGATATCAGGCAGGCTTGTATAGAACTCACACACTCGCTTCCAACACCTTAATGCAGTGCACTGAAATCCGACAGGTTAGTTGTCACTGTAATTGAAGGCCCTGTTGGCCCAAATCCTCTTCCACCTTTCAATCAACCCCTAATATCCTTCCCCACAGCCTGGAGATGAAGGACATCTTCCTCTGGGTACTAGGCCATTCTCGGTCGAAGTGACACTTTTTCAGGGTCCCAGGGAAAGGTGTGAAAAGAAAATGGGTAAAAGGCTGATCAGACAGCAGTCAACAAATGGAGGTTTACCCCCCACCCAGGAAGTTCACCCAAAGGTCTCCACACTGTGCCTTCCAGCATGGGCCAGTTCTGCCAAGGATGGGGAGAGGGTCATCATAGGACACAACACCATTCTCAATAGTGCCCAGCAAAGCTGAGCACTCCACTACACAGATTTGATCCTCCGCACCCCCCTGGAAATGGGGTACAATGTCTGGTACGTGATGACTTGAGTCACCCCAGAAAATTCCGAACACACACTAAGAGTTACCAATTCTGCACCTCCCTGGATTGAGGCACAACCTCTGGTGCACAATGACTTGAGTCACACCAGACAATTTTGATCACACACAGAGGCGCAAGTTCAGCTCTGTCACACAAGGTAGAACGCAGCCCAGCCCAGCACTTTAGTACACACATTTGATCCTTCGCGACCCCATGGAAATGGGGCACAACGTTTGGTGTGTGATGACTTGAGTTGCACCAGACAATTCCAAACACACCAATTCTGTACCTTCCTGGAATGAGACACAATGTCTGGTGCGCAATGACGTGAGTCACATCAGGCAACTCCGGTTACACACAGTGGCGCAAGCACTGCCATGGGTATGTTCCCACTTCTGAGGGTCGCAACCTGTGAATCTGATACCACTCATGATAAGCATGCAGTCGCCATGTCACATGAGAGAAATGCGGCACATTCAACAAAGCTGGCCACACAGTGACCCCCAACCAGTGAATCTACTCACCACCAGAAAGATGCTTCTGCTTGTCGAGGCCCCATTATGAAAGGCCAGCAGTACTTTGAGGGCTCCGCACCAGGCAATCCAGTCTCCAGACACAATACTTAATTGCATGCTCACACCACTGTTACCTGGAGGAATCCAGCAGATGATATTGGCACTTAGAAGGGCACCACTCTCAAGCTGTCACAGCCAGAAAGTGTAGGTCCCTCCCTGGAGGTCTTTGATGGCCCTGAGACCTTCATCAGAGAACAGGTGGCAAGCCAACAAGCCTTGGAGAGCAAACTTCAGGGTGCCACACAGCAGCAGGCAGTGAACCCAGACCCACCATAATTCAGGAAGGGTGCGTGGTCCCTTAGTTAGACTGTAGTGTGCCTTTGAAGTTGGGGGAGGTTCAGAGCGTTCCCCTTTGAACCAATGATGTCTCCCCTAAATTTCAGTCCTGTCTGCTATGGGCCATGGAATGCAGATCTTAATCTTTAATGGGGACACAATCTGGCCCGAGAGGCCAAGTGTCAAAACCTCTGCCTCCAAACTATCTAGCCAGGCCCTCAAATGGCTGAGGTCTGTCTTTCCAGTTGTGTTCCCACAGTTTATAACTGTGGCAGATGAATGAACAGATGTTCTCCTCCAGCCTCGAGTGTAGATTAGAGTTGAACTTAATAGGCACACAAAAGTGTTTTAGGGCATAGAAATGGCCACTTTCTAGAAGTGGCATTTCTAAGTTATTATAGACAAAGCCACCTTTACCGTAAGAAGGAGTTTGTCAAGACAAATCCAATGATAGCAAAGATTATGAGGCTGCTCCCCTGCAATCCACTATTGCAGCTAGGAGTAATTGTAAACTTCTCTCATGTTAATCTTGGGCAGGGCAGCTCTCATGGGTAATGAAAACACACATGGGAATTCTTCATTCCCTGGGCATTCGTGCCCTTGGGTACACACAAAAAATGCATCGGCAAGCTGGACACAGGTGTGCACACCCAGGCCTGCTATGACAGTCTGGACACAGGTTGAAGAATGCCACAGATGCAAGTGCAAACACTCAGGCCTGCTATGACAAGCTGAACACATTTTGGAATACCAGTGGGCACGCAAGCACACACTTTCCAGTGCTACTTCCTAAAATAGGTAGGAAATGCGCACACAATTTCATTATGTTCTTACAGTGTGAAAGTGCCAAATACTTATTATGAACAGCCCCTGGGAGGTGGTGGGCCCCGGGGCTTTGGAAAGCCCTAGGAAGGGAGGCCCCATATGGCCCTCATATTTTTGACAATAATGCCTCCTGGACCTCGCCCACAAAGGGCTATATCAGTTACAAATGCGAGGGACCTTTTTTCTTTTTTTTTAAATCATAGTGAGATCCACGGATTCAAATGTGGATCTTTCCATGATTTAAAAGAAAATACTTTTAAGCCTTGGGGATGGCCCAAGGAGACCCCTGAACAAAGCCTAGGGGCTAAGGGTATGCAAACCAACACCCTTTCTCTGATTTCTTTACATTTTTAGGACTCATCTGAAGCCAAAATGGCTTGAATGGTTTGAAGTGTTGGCAGCCAATCAGATCTCAACAGGAGAGCTCACCCTAGCTATACAAATTTAATTTCCCTTTAATATCTCAAAAAACTACTGAACAGATTTACACCAAGTTAACAAAAAGGGTAATCTGTGGGCCAAAGGCTACCCTTTTGCCAAATTTGGTGTAATTCCATCCAGTGGTTCGGGCTGCAGGCGTGTCTAAAGCATCTATTGAAATTAACATGGGAAACACACTTCTTTGCCCCCATTTTTCTCAGCCCCCGCTTGACGGTTCATCATGAAATCATGAAATCTTCTGTGTACACCAAGACCCAACTTGACACTGTCACTGACAAATTTTGTGAATATTTGTCAAACGCTGCCAAAGATATAGGCAAGTCACAAAATGCATTTTCTATGGATAAGTAATCGCAAAGATGCTTCCAATTGTAGGCACACACGCAAACTCAGGCCTCCTGAACCAAATATTTGAAGGAAACACACTAATTCAAGCAAGGCCATTCAGCTGCAATACATTGCATACATTGGTGTTTCCGTTTTGAGCACTTTTAAAATGAATGGGCTTTGCTTGTTTTTTTAAAAATAGTCTGTCTTCACTCTTTGCCAACTCTGGTGTGCTGTAAAACCAGACCAGAATGAACTACAAGTCACGTGATCAAGACCAAATGTTGGTCAAAGTGGTCTTCCTCATTGCCCTGGTTCCAGGCTGTCTGGGGTCGCAAACAGCTACTGTAAAGCCCCTTATGAGTGTGCTGAGGCTGCTCCTTTGAAGTATGAAATATAAGTATGGATGTGCAAAGCCCCCGCCCCTCCCACCCAGCCAACATCTGTTCCCCATTTGTGCCACACTCTGGAAGGAATACATTAATGCCAACTGCCATGCTAGTCACAGTCATATGACCCAGGAGACAGACTGCAGACACTGAATGGTTGGGCCAAGAAAATGGAAACTTTAAAAAAATTGAATTGTGACTTAAATTCTGACTTTACTGTAAAAGAGGATTTTAAATCACAATTCTTTAGAAACCAAACATGAAATGTCTTCCTATTCCCAAATAAAAGCTATCAACTATTAAATGCAATAAGGTAACTCAATGTTATCCTATGGGAAAAGTAGGCCTCACAGTAGTGAAAAACGAATATGCAAAAAAGGAATTTGCGAGTTTTCACTACCTGGACCTGATTTTAAAAGGCTACTTAAGTGGGTGGCAAAGTAGGTGCTGCAGGCCAACTAGTATTGTTTAATTTGCATGTCCTGGGTGCATGTTGTACCACTTTACTAGGGATGTATAAGTAAAGTAAGGGGCTTATTTACAAGTGGCTTGTGCCATCGGTGCATCACCTTTTGTGACACACCAGTGGCGCAGGCTGCTGACCCATATCTGCAAGACCACGCAAAGCCACTTTGCATGGGTTTTCAGGGCCTCGTTGATATGGACTAAGACAGCACGGCTCTGCATCAAAGAGGCGTTCCATGGGTGTTGCAGTGAGTGTTCCCATGCAACACCCGTGGATTTAGATGCATTCTCACATTTACAAGGATTTGTTAATGTGGGAATTCATCTAAAGCCTATACCTCTCCAGTGGAGGTGTAACAAGGAGACATAACTTTATTTCTCCTTGTTTTTCATCTTTCTATGTGTGCTACAGAATGAGGGGAGCGCCTTCATTGATCGTATTTGTTCAGGAAGGTATCTGCTCCCATACAAAAATATTCATTACTACAATGCAGACACCCTTGCACCATAGTGCAAGATTGCCTGCATTGGAACATGGCAGCCAATTGTACACCAGCACGGTGGAAGAGGAAATGAATGTGCCATATCTTTCTTTTGACTCAAGGCAGCACAGCAAGAAGCCTTGCTGTACTGTCCTGCACCAAAATATTGTAAATGAAGTCCTAAATGTCAATATCAGGTGTAGTCCAATTGACTATGTTTTAGGAAGTGAGCACAAGACCTTTATCATTGGTCAGCATTGGTAAAGTGCATTTGTGGAAAGTGGACTATTAGCTGTGTGTCCAGCACAAGTAACAGTTCCTCAATTGTCTTCTGTGGGAACCAAACACCCATTGTTTCACTTGACTCTCACAGGGTAGCGAGGCAGAGCAGTCCAAGCCCTACTAAAGGGAGGTGTATTGGCTAGGAATCACCAATCACTTGCACACAATACCAACACTCAATAAATGATTGCCCAGTCAGTACTTTTTCTTTAGAAAAGTAGAAGTGCATTAGCACACACTGCTAAATACTACACAATAATTTACAGATATTCATTGGCAAATGGAGCATACCATAGCTGACATTGTGCAGCCACTGGTATACCTCTAGTCACCCAACCATATCAAGTAAGTTCAAACACTCATGGTGTATTAAGGATATTACTTTGGCATGAATCATTATCATAATTGTAATAATAGCTTGAAAAACATATGCATTCATCATTGAAACCCACTTAAAACATCAGAAATATACCTTGTGTTTGTGTATTTTTTCCTATACTTGGCATTATACTGTAATGGTCAGAACAGCCTGTAGAGAGCACTGTGATAAAATTAGCACATTGAAAGAACATTGTAATGCAAACATAAAATTAGCCCCTACAAAGCATAATCACATTAAAACAGCATAGTGAATAACACTGTAGCGTAACCATACACTCAGCCCCTAGAGATCATAATCGCATAAAATAGCATTATAATGTAACCATATGATCATTCCCTAGAGAGCCCAGTGTATTATGCATATATAGGCTTTCCCAGAGCTTACCATCTTGCCATCATACCCTGGGATGCAGCATGACCACTTGAGCCCATAGTCCTCCTGTGTGTCTGCCCACTCCAGCAGGCACAAAAGTGGTGTTAGGGCTATCTCCTGGGGCCCAGGGATGGAGCCCTGGGCCCCTTCTGCCTCCTCCTGGAGAAGCGATGTTTTGCCTACATGGGTGTCAAAGATAGGGTCCAGCCCCTGTAATGAGAAACCACCCATGGCATGGGGTCCCAGAGAGATTTAAGAAGACAGGGAAGGGGGCCAAAACTCACCCTCTCACCCGACAAAATAGATCTAGATTTCTTATGTCATCTTCGGGGCCCTCGCCCACCCCGGGGGAACTTACCAGACCTGCAGTGGAGCCCCACACGCTCTGTGACAGAGAAGGTCAAAGGCTGCCAAATTTAAAATGTTATAACTAGGGCCGAATGGGCCGATTTGGACGACCCTGGCCTCATTTTACTCCTGGTAGTGAGCTCTATCCACCAGGGCCAGTCATCCTCAATTGCAAAGTGGTGCAGCACTCCTAAAGTGGGTCCTCTTGGCTCCCTGTGCCAGTTCACCTTTGTGGCTTTGTTGGTGGGTGCAGAAAAGTCCATGTGTTTTCCCAACTGGTCCTCAAGTGCCAAAGGGGAGCCTCCGCACTAGCCCTTGGGAGACCCAGCAGTCCCAGGGTCAACTGGACACCCATTGGTCCTGAGTCCTGAGTGGGGCTCAGGAGGATCCTTCTTCCAGTTCTTCATGGCAGTCCCAGGATCCAGCAGCACAGTAGTTAGATAATCCACAGGCAAGGGAGAGTCTTCCCCTAGTGGAAGAGTTTTTAAAAGGGAGAGGTTGGTTCCAGAAGACAGGCAGCCCTAACCAGTCCTGGAGTGCCACATCACCTCTCCACCCCTGTCCCAACCCTCATGCAGAGCATGTTGGGACAATCCAAAATGACATCAACAAAGAGCCAGTGGTCAGATCTGCTTCTCGGATCTCAGTTCCACACTTTGCTGACATCACTGCCAGAGACTTGCACACTAGAATTTCAAAGGCAGCCCCCTGGTGGTTTGGTCTGGGCACACTCCTTTGTTGGGCATAGGCAGGCCCATCTCTGCTGCAGCTGGTTAATTGATACAGAGCATTCTGCTCTACCTCTTTTCCTCCTCAGGAGCAATGCAAGGAGAAGTAGTACTGATTGCTCCTTTTGTGTAGGGGTGATCTTTGATCCTGCGGGTGGACAAAATGTAATTACTGGACCCAGCAGGGTGACAACATGCCTGAGCTCTGATCCCGAGCTCAGCCAGGAGAATTTGAAAACTGTTAATGACCGACAAAATGTGCAGTTATCATTATGGAAGTGGCAAATTTGATTTTCTTGCACAGGTTACACTCTAATTCAAGATGTCAATGGTCTCTGTAGGCCAAAGAGGAGGGAAACTACTCTCTAAGGCAGTTCACTCCTTATGTTTATAATGTGGTATCACTATATTTAAAACAGTAAAATACACTGACTTTCCCTACTAGTGGACACTACCCTCATGAGGCCTATTCCAGTCGAATACTTATTCCTGCAATGTCCTCATTGCACCAAGCTACCTGTGAGCTGTTATTGGGCTGTACACAACAGAAGTCTTCCATGCGCAGCCCGCACGTGTGCACCTGTGTTCATGTGGAACCAGCCAAATGCTCCTTACCCTTTCTGCATTACAACAGCCTTATCTTAAAAGGTGAACACTGGCGGTAAGCATGCGCAGTCCTTTTACCATGTGATTACTGTGGGTGAGACAAACCCGGCGTACTACTGGCGCTGAACCCAGTGCAACATGCATAAAGTCTTAAATCCAACAAAAACTAATTTAAGCAAAAAGAAGGGTAGAAGGTAAACAATGTTTATGGGAAGACAACCTTAAGGCTGACAGGTCTAACATGACAGAATAGAGAGTGTAAGGGATATATAACTCAAGTAATTTCTACAGTTGAATAGCACACGAGGGCTCCCTGCTTTGGTGGAAGGACTTAAAATGTCATGTTGAACAAATTAGTCATGGGTAAGCTACAAGTAAAGGAGGTGCAGATAAGACAAGTGGTCCTGACATGCAAGAGGACTAGAAGGTGTGTGATATAATCTGTGGTGTGTTTCCAAAATTAGACTTAAGGAGGGAAGTGTACATTTTGGAACACGTTATAAAGGTCTACTACTTAAGCATTACGGGTTGCCATTGTGTGGTATGCACTACACTACTGAGGATGCTGATGCACTTGAAAGTGGTGTCATGCGAAAGCAGTTTGTGTGTCTCAAGTGTATGCTCTCTGTATAGTAGAGCAGGACCCATACCTACCATGTTTATCTGTTGCACATAGAAGTTTTTTTTTTTTTTAAATATTTTTATTGATTTTATCATAATAAACATACAATAACACAAACAACCCCCCTGCATCGTCACAGCAAAAAGTATATAAATAGCCATCATCAACTATTGTATACCAATATACATCTCGTAAGGGGAATGAACAGACAGGCTCACATTAAACGATACAATCAAAAGCTCACGCTTTAAATTTCCCCATCAATTATCGAGTGGCAAAGTCTGTACCAATAATCCACGAGGCATACTTCTAACAGCAGTGGATTGACAGTGACGTATCGAATAAAAAGGGGGGGCATCAACGAGAATAAACAAAAAAGGTAGGTGAAGGCACACAGCTAGACAACAGCAGCCACTCACATTTCCCTGACTTATACACCAACGGGCAGAGGTAGTGAGACCACAACCTGGGCTTCTTCTATTATATCACTTACTTGTTTCGGGCCTCTATATATTTGTTCAACGGGGCCCAAATATCTTTGGGTCTAGACCCTTCAGGCATCAAGCTCCAGAAAACCATCAGCTGATCATGGCAAAAAGCAGCATCACTAAACCATTCAGAACAACGCGGCACTCTCGTCCCACCCCAGCACATGGCAACTCTACGCTTAGTCAGCAGCAAAAGCAGACCCACCAAGCGCCTGTTCGTCACCCGGATATCCTCCACGCACCCAAGCAGAGCAGTTCTAGGAGAAGCGGATATCTCTAGTTCAACCATTTCAGAAATCGCTTTAAAAACTGCCACCAAGAAAACATAAACATCCGCACACTCCCATGCCAAATGCAGAAAACCCACCTCCGGCGCCCGACAGCGAACACAGCACGCATCTTCACGTAGCCCCAAAGAATGCAACCACGCTGGGGTATAGTATAGTCTGTGCAAAAATTTAAAGTGCATCAGTCTGAACCTATAATTCGGTGACAACGCCCTCATATGTGCACAGCAGTCACGCCACAGGGCCTCCGAGATGGGCTCCCCTAAATCTCTCTCCCATGCAAGCCTAGACGATTCCCGAAAGCCACTCCTCTGCTCTTGCATACAGTTATACAATTTAGTGACCAGCCTGCTAGGCGACTGCGCACTGCAGAGGGCCTCCAGTGCACGGAACTCCAGAGGGGCCTCAGTCGAGCCACACAAGCGGGTCCGCAAGAAAGAGCGGACTCGAATAACATACATGCTCTGTAACGCCGTGCCCTCACAACCAGCCAGCACCTCAGAGACGTCAAGCAAGCGGCCGTCCACCATTCAATCTCTCAGCTCAGTCAGGCCAGCCTCTCGGAGGAACCCACGCACCACACCATCGTGATACATCTGTCCATCAGCTATCGTCATGACAGGCAGACAAGGAGCATAAGGGTCAGTGAACCCAGATCGCTGCATCAACACACCCCACGCTCGTAACGTGCATGCCACTGTGTCGATCCCCTTCACTCGGGACGGAACATGCCTACCAAATGCCCGCAACAGGCCATCTGGCCACACAGAGTCACTCTCAGGCGCCAAGTGCGGCAGATATCGGATAGGATTCAGCCAGTAATACGCAAAATGCGCCTGAGCACAAAGATAGTATAACTCCATGTCTGGGGCAGCGAGCCCACCAAATTCAAACGGTAACGTCAACCTCTCCCAAGAAATGCGCGCACGTCGCCCCGCCCATACCAGACGAATCAGCGCAGAGCGCAGGCGTTTTAAATAGCCTCTCGAGAGCGGAAGAGGAAGATTCACAAACAGGTACAGGAACTATGGAAGGACCACCATCTTCGCAATAGCAATACGCCCTATCAACGATAGTGGGAGGGCTCGCCAGGTCTCGACTTTCCCCTCCAGCCACGCCAGAGCAGCACCGTAGTTAGCCAGCCACAACGCCTCCGCATCACAACTCAGCTGTATACCCAAGTACCGCACCGGCCCCTCAGCCCAAACCAGGGGGTACCGAGAATTAAATTGCGACGCCTTAGGAGTCAAAGGCAGAACCATTGATTTAGACCAATTAATAGTAATACCTGAAAAGGTGCCAAAACGCACAATCTCATCTAATAACGTGTCCAGATTCTGGTCTGGATTCCGTACATATAGTGCAATGTCATCAGCATACAGAGATATCAGGATTGGACGCTGCCGGAACTGTAATCTTCTATCGTTATATTTCTGTCGAAGCCCAGCCGCCAAAGGCTCCATCGCCGCAGCGAAAAGGAGAGGGGACAACGGGCATCCCTGACGTGTGCCTCGCGCAACCGGAAATTAAGCCGACACACTTCCGTTAAGGCGCAGCCTAGCAGTAGGCAATGTATACAACAGGTTGATCCAATTTTAAAAGCGCGCGCTGAGTCCCACCCGACCCAAAAGAGCAAACATATAGTCCCAGGCCAAGGAATCAAACGCCTTAGCCGCATCCAGGAAGACTGCCGCTGCATTATCATCCTCCACCAGTGTACCCGCCACCGCGAAAAAGGTGCGCAAGTTATGGCATGTAGACCTTCCCGGGACGAAACCCGACTGATCCGGTAGCACCAACCTGGGGAGGAGGGGCTGCAATTGCGCCGCGATCATTTTAGCTAAGATTTTGTTGTCAATATTAATCATGGAGAGTGGACGATACGAATCGCATCGGGTCGGGTCCTTTTCAGGTTTTAGGATCGTCACTATCAAAGCCTCCCGGAGCGAGGCCGGCAGCGACCCAGTCTCCAAGGCCTCTGCATATACCTCCAACAGGCGAGGAGCTAAAATATCCACATATTCTTTATAGAACGATGGGGACAGATCGTCCACACCAGGGGACTTATCTCCAGGGAGACAACGAATGGCCGCAGCCACCTCCTCTACCGAGAACGGTTCATCCAAATATTTCCTATGCGCCTCATCAAACCATACTAGCGCGATGTCCTAAAAAAACTCCTGTGCATCAGCCGTGCTAAGGCCCGCCGGGGACGCATAAAGCCTTGTGTAAAATTCTGTAAACACTTGCATAACTCCACCTGATCCCAACACCCTCCCGCCCTCAGCATCCATGACCTCGGAAACATAGTCGCTGGCCCAAGGCCTGCGAAGTAAAGCCGCTAATGTACGCCCGGCCCTTTCGCCCTCCCCATACTGGCGGGCGCGAGCCTCTCTCCCAACAAAGCAAATTTCCCTAAGGGAGGCCTCTTCATACAGCGATACCTCACGGCGAATCTCTGCAAGGTCATCACTAGACCAATGGGAAGCTAGTCGCCTCTCTAATTCAGCAAGCCGACCCTCAATTTCAGCCATCTCTCGCCTCAAAGCCTTAACTATACCGTGTTGTTTCGAAAGGCAGACTCCTCTGACAACATCCTTAAATGCCTCCCAAAGAGTACCTGCGGACCTCACCGACCCCTGATTCTCGGCAAAATACAGTCTAATCGCCTCGCGCAATTCCTCTCGAAAGGCCACATCCCGAAGCGCCCCCCAAGGTAGCCGCCACATAGCTGACCGGCGCAATTCAGTTGGTATCTCCAATTCCAGACAGACCGGCGAGTGATCTGATAGCGTGCGAGGGAGATGATCAACCGCTCTAGTCCAGACCGACACATCTCTGGTTCCCAGCCAGCGATCAATTCGAGACCAGCTACCATGTACATAATTCAGACATGTTCCCTCCCTCACCTCTCTGTGCCGCTGCCGCCATAAATCCACCAGCGCGCCATCTCGCATCACTGCCTCCAAGGATTTAGCCGCCACGACATGCTGCATCCTGGCCAAACTCTCTCTATCCATCCTGGCCTCCAGTACTACGTTAAAGTCTCCCCCCCAGAGCACTGCACCCGGCCCCAGCGACTCAAACAGACGCCACAGCTCTAGGAAGAATTCTGGATCATCGACATTCGGCTCATACACAGCAACAAGGCGACAGGCTTTGTCTAGCAACATACCACTCAGCAGTACGTATCTGCCATTTGGATCCACCAAGACCTCTCTCGTGCACCCCTGCAAACACTTGCGGAGTAAGATTGCAACTCCGCGAGAATAACCGGAGTACGTGGAGCAGTGCATCTCACCAACCCACCCAGTCTTCAGTCTGCACACTGTGGCTCTCACCAAGTGCGTCTCTTGAAGCATACAAATATCAATTTCATGCCGTTTGACATATGCAGCCACAAGTCGAGCTTTCTGCCTATCGTTAAGCCCTCGTACATTCCAAGTCAAACACCTAACCACAGACACTTCCTCACCCCTCAGCCCCATCGGTAGTCATCCAGCATTGCACACGAAAGCAAACCGCCACCTGCCAAAAACATATCAAACAGAACATCCATAGAGAAAAAGAAAAACAATTCCCCACGAGCATGGGAAATCCCCACCGCCCCCCACCCACTCAGGCCCCCCAAACGGACCCTACCAGGAACCCACCCATACAGGCCCCCAACCCCTCCCCAAGTACAAAAACAGGGAATGTCAGGAATCATCCCGGGGGCTGTAACCAGCCTGGTACCTCTCCACCCAGCGAACACCGGGGAAGAGGGGCCAATGGGCCAAACTGCGGGTTACTTAGTAGACGGGACCAGGCAAGGAGCAAACCAGCGCACCCTAGCAGCTCCAGCAATGGGTACTAGGCTGACCGAAGCCAGTTAGTCATTGTCACTCAAGGCGGCGTCGTCAGCACCTCGACCCCGGTGCTCCGTGGCCTCCCGCACCTTAGGCAAACGTCTAGCAAATCTGGCCGCCTGTTTCAGATCCGTGAAGTAGAGCGTCTTGCCCTCATGTCGCACCCTCAACTTGGCAGGATATAGTAGGGCAAAACGTACTCCCGCTTGATTCAACAGTAGTTTAACTGGCAGAAAAGCACGCCTCTGAGACTGCACGCCAAGGGTATGATCTGGAAAAAAAAATATTTCCGAGTTCTTATATAACAACGGACGTCTCTCCCTTGCTAAACAGAGTACAGTATCTCGGTCGCGATAGTTCAGTAGGCGTGCAATAATTGGACGTGGAGGGGTCCCCGGTGGGGGCCGGGGCCCCAAGGACCTGTGCCCTCTCTCAACCACCAGCATCTGAGAGAGCTCACCAGTGAACAGGTCTGACAACATCCGCTCCACAAAGTCTTCCATTCGACCCATATCAGTCGCCTCCGGCACCCCCACGATACGAATGTTATTACGGCGGGATCTCGCCTCCAAGTCCTCGTTCTTATTACGTATAACTTCAAGAATTCGCTCCATTTGTGCAATCTGGTCTCTGTCACCCTGGCGTGCATCTTCTATTTCGGATGTGCGTGACTCCAGAGCCTCAAACCTGGAATTGTGATCGTCCTCACGGGCCCTGATGCGATCGAGCTGCTCAGTTACATGGTCCAGCTTGGCGTCAATGCCAGCCAGACTGGACTTAAGTTCCAAAAACATGGACTTCACCGACACCTCAGGGCTATCCTCTCCATTCGCCTCATCGCAGGGCTGCGGGGCAACAGCAGCGTTCTTTTTTTTCCTGCCCTCAAAGGTGAGTTTTGCCTGGCGCTGCTCAGCTTTGCCCATTGTTCCACTCCACACCAACAGCTCTAATCAAGGCCCAAGCGACCGGAACGGGCCAAGCGAAAACCCCAAATCTTATGTCTCTCTCCTGTCAGCGCAGATCTAGCAGAGCCCCAGGGTGCCAGCTAGTCCACGCAGGTTCTCGCAGTCCACACCACCAAGCAAGGTAATCTCCGCACTTCGCCCTCAGCGGGCCGCCACGGCCTCAGCCGATACCGCCTTCGACTGGGCACTGCCACGTGTCTCCAGCAAACAGCCCGAGGACCTACTCAGGTGCTCCAGGTAGCTCTCCCCCGGAATACAGGGAAAGCAACGACAAGCCTCCGAGGGCACCCCAGGAGGGGACTCACATCGTCAGCCCGTTTTCGACCAGGCCCGATTCCTCACCCCGGCCGCAACGGCCGAATCACACATGGACCGCGAGGTCCAGGAGTGTCTCTGCGGCAGTGGCGCCGCAAAATCCAAATGTGCCACGGGCCGCGACTCGACCAAGTCGCTGAACGGCCCTCAATTATACCGCCGCCCCTGGCCGCACGCTTTCAGGAAGCGGCCGCGGGCCTCCTCGTCCGCCCGCCTGGTACCTTGCGCGTGCAGGCGAGGCCGTCAACAGGCCCGCCCGCGCTCCTCTGCATCAGCTCCGGCCTCTCTCGCTCCCGGGTCGCCAGCGACAACCCAGGGGTTCCTCTCTGGGAGCGCGCTAGGTCCGCTCCCACCAGCACTGTCCAACGGAGAAATAAAAGGGAGAAACAGCCCCAGGCCAGGCAGAGCCTCACGCAGTCACGTCCATCTTGCCCGGCGGTCAGGCCACGCCCCACACACATAGAAGGTTAAGAGGTACATAACTCAGCAATAACTCCTTTCCTTAATGTTTAGACAATAGTTGAGGCCCAGAAATCAACTATGCAACTCAGTAGGCTGTTTCTCAAAAGAAGCAAGACCAGTGGAAAAAGTCAACATGCCTTAGGCTTAATAGCCCCATATAGAGAAGCACTTGTTGTGGGTCATAGGACTAGGTAGAAAGGGTCATCAGCTTGAGCTGGGAGGAAGATGCTGACTAGTCCAGACAAAGAACATCAACAACACACATTAAAAGATATCAACCATTTAGCTGTGCTGAAGAAGTCAATAAATTGAGAAACACAGCTCAAGATGCCAGTAAGAATTAAATGAAGCTCCAGCAAAAGATGCAGAAAATCCATGAAGACACTACCCACCTCAGACAACAATATACAATACACAGGAAAACAGAATAACAGATGAAACAAATTAAACATTTTATAGTACAGAAAAAACACAGAACATGGAAAACAGTGAGCTCAATGAGGAATATATATTTTTTTTTACTTGGACAGTAAATCTCACATCAAGCACACTTAAGTACAGGGCTTCAATCTGTTACCCATCATAGTGAAACCTATGTGATCAAGAGTGTTTAAGACACTGCTTTAGTATACTTAAGTCCAAGACTTGAGGTGAGCAAAACCAGAGTGTTGCTGGTGTCGCTGGGTGCTCTTTACTGGAGCTGCTCTCCCCCTAAACTTGGGAACTACTCAGAGTTCTCTGTCTTCTTTTTACTTCTACTGGTTGCTCCCTTGTATCTGGACAAAGCTAAACCTCTCTGAAAAGATGTAATGATATTGAAACACGTTCCAGTGGCTGCTTTTGCTTATTCCAGGTTGGCTTGGATTGTAGTTTATTAAACCAAAGCTGTAACACTGAGCCTGGAGTGATGAAAGACTTTTGCCATTTTACAGCTCTGTAAGGATAGCACTGACCCAATCCTATGCTTAAAGACTTTATTGTATAAATGGTAAAATACTTTATTATTTTCTAGCTCGGCGTGGATGGCACTGTGCTAGTCCTATGCTTAAAAACTTTGCCAAAAAAACAGACATTTGAGGTGAACAAATCCAGAGTTTCACTGGTGTTGCAGGGTGCTCTTTACTGGAGCTGCTCTCCACCTAAACTTGGGAACTACCCAAAGTTTAATTTCTTGTTGTGCATAATTTATGCGTTACTATAACCCTCAAAGGATTTTGCTTTGGCTTATACTGGTTGCTCCCTTGTGTCTGGACAAAGCTAAACACTTTCTGAAGAGGTGTGAGGACATCAAGGCACGTGCCAAGGGTTGCTTTTGCTTCTTCCAGGATGGCTTGGATAGTATTTTATCAATCCAAAGCTGTAATACTGTGCCTGGAGTGGTGAAAGGCTTTTGTCATTTTACAGCTTGGCAAGGACAGCACTAAGCCAATTCTATGCTTAAAGATTTTGTTGTACAAATGGCAAAATACTTTGGCCCTCATTATGAACTTGGCAGTAATCACTGCCGACCGCCGTGCTGACGGTGAATAAAAGACCGCCAGTGGCGGTGAACTGCATACCGCTGAATAATGATGCCAAAAAGAGAAACCTCCAAAAATCCTGCAACCTCCACCCACTGCCAGTGCCAACGATGGTGGAAAGGCAGTACACCCCACCCTACCACCACATTGCAGACAAATCTTCCGCCCACCAATAAATGATGCACAAATCAGCTTGGGGGACAGTGAATGCCGAATGACCATTGTTGGTACGGACCACCACAGCCAGCAATGGGACCCACCAACAACAAATCCACATATTGGCAAGTTTGAAACACACACACCTGACACACATCCACAACACTATAAAACACACACATACACAATCCTTTGCAATGTCAATAGCACAACAGATATTGGCAACACAACACGCATACACTGAGCTCAACATCACACAAGTCACACACACAAATACACCACCAAAACCCATACATACCCCAAACACCATCACAAGCAACACACCCAACCACACAACAGCACCCTCACCAAATACACCTACATTACATGACCCACAACACACACCATGGCACTCCCAAAGCACCCCCGCTTCACAGACAGAGAGCTGAGGACATTGGTGGACGAAACACTTAGGTTTGAGCCACAACTATTCAGGGCACAGGTGCAGCAGACACCCATGGCCAGTAATATGGAGCTATGGCAGAGAATAGTCAACAAGGTCAACACTGTGGGAAACCGTCCATGCACAAGGGACAACATACGGAAGAGATGGAACGATCTCTGCAGGAAGGTTTGGTCCATGGCATCCAGGCACAACATTACTGTACAGTAGACTGGTGGTGGTCCCCCACCTCCTCCCCTCTGAATACACCGACTGGGAGGAGAAGTTCCTGGCCATCCTGTACCTGAAGGGCCTCGCTGGACTCACCGGAGGACTGGACTTGGGTAAGTCAACTACAATATCTTAATAGTCACCATACCTGTAATGCATGTGTCACCCCATCCCCTCACTACCACCAGGACCCCATCCACTACCCAGTCCACAACACCCACATCCAAGTCCCCTGCATGCCCAGAATCCCACAAACAAATCGCCATCCAGCCCCCTGTGCGCAATCACCAACCTCTGCATGGAATCTCAGTGGCACTATAGCACCCACAATGCATGTCCACCCCCCACAAAAAATGCACCAAAATGTACACAAAGTGACCTTGCATGTCACAACAGGGGAATATAAGCATAAAATAGTACAGATTAGTGCAGCAATTGCCGAAGAATGTCAGGACACCCACATGTCTATGCTCCCACACACAGGCACCACCACCCATGCCACCCATACGGAGACGTCTAGGAGTGCCAGTCCTCCACCTGAAGATGGAGGCCCCACTCAGGAATGTGCAGAGGGATGTCTGGACACAGAGGAAATCCCTGGTCCATCCCACAGTCCTGGACTGTCACCCTCCAGAAGCCCCACCCAGTACACCACTGACACCCCTACCATGCAGCCACCATCACCAGCTCTAAGCCAAACAACCACACACCAGTGTTTCCCGGCCACGGACTGGCTGCCCACATGTACAAAGGCCCGAGTCTTCACCCACCACCAGGCAGGATGATGAAGGGCCCAGTGCAAGTGGGACTACCAGACCTGTGCAGGGGACACAGGCACAGGGGGCTAGGGACAGTGGGAGGGCATCAGTGCCCAGGGGGTGGCCAAAGGATGGGTGCTGCAGCCTAGGAGGTGATTTCTGAGGTCCTGGGAGCATACAACCATATCCAGGACAGGATTGTCCAGATCCTGGCCATCTTGGAGCAGAATCAGAGGCTGTAGAAAGCACACCACCAGGAGGCCATGGAGCAATGGAAACAGCTCAATGCCACCATGGCCTCCATTACAGGGGTGCTGCAGCACCAGTACCACAGCCAGCCTTAGTCCTCTAGCCACATGCAAGCCACTACCACTAGCCAGGACACTGCCCAGCAATCTACATCTGCAGCATCCACTGGTCTGGAGGCACTGCCAGAGGACTCAGAGGAACTCAGCACCCCTACCCCTGATGCCCAGCTGCACCTTTGCAAACATGGCCTCAGACCCAGATATGCCACTGAAACACCAGCCAAGACCAAGCCCAATGCCAGGAAGTGACTCTGTCCTGCACTGTCTCCCTTGTGTTCCACTGAGCTACCTTATTGACATGCCACTGTCATCACACCATCTTCCAATGGCCACATAGACTATACCCCAGTGCAACCAACAGCTGAGCATATGTACCTGAGTATGTTTTTCACCATGTGCCCACTCCTTTTCACTGTCCCAATACATGTATATATTGCCATTGAATGAATACACCTATGCACTCAAGTAATATGTCCTTCATCAATATGAGAGATCAATTGTGAATGGGAATGCATTAGCCAGTTACTATCATACTAACACTTTTATTGCAGGAGGGGATCCAACACACTGTAGTGTCTTAACTATGTCACACTATTCCTAAAATTGTGTTCCCTGGCACATGCCACTTCAGTCATGATTTAGCATTGTCACTGACAAAAGACACAACAGTACTTATTACATGAGTCAGACTGTAACTATGCAGTGAAGACATCAGCATCATTGAACAGTACCTTAGAGTCACTGGAAGTATTGCTGGATTAGCTGGGCCCTGGAGTTGAGATCCTCCCCCTCTTTTTCCTCACCATCACTCTCATCCCCTCTCTGAGGTTGTAGGGCTGGTTGAACAGCACCCTCTTCTTCCAGAAGGGGGATAGCTTTCCTCACAGCCAAGTTGTGCAGCATGCAGCAGGCCACCACTAGCTTACAAACCTTGTCAGGGACATATCAAAGGGATCCCCCAGAGAGATGGAGACAGCAAAGTCTTGCCTTCATGAGTCCTATAGTGTGCTCTATCATCCTCCTAGTACGACCATAGGCCTCATTATAATTCCTCTCTGTATCTGTCCTGGGATTCCTCACAGATGTCAGGAGCCATTGCAAGTTGGGGTAGCCAGAATCACCTGCAAAGGTGGGCGAAAGAGGACTTGAATAAACTGCCTTTACTTGCTTACAGCCTGGCTGTCAGCTATATATCTGATCCAGTGTCATACACACTCACCTATAAGCCAAGCTCTGTCCCCCTGTAGTTGTCCCATCATGTGTGGCACACTGCTGTTTCACAGGACAAATGAATCATAGACTGATCGTGGGAACCAGGCATTGACATGTGATATATACTGATCAGCAGTACACACCACTTGTACATTCATGGAGTGATAGTTCTTATGATTCCTATACACCTGTTCATTCACTTTTGGGGGTATGAGAGGTATGTGGGTTCCATCAATGGCACCTATCACATGGGGGATGTTAGCGAAGGCATAGAATCCAGATTTGATTACCGTGAGTTCAGCCCTTTGGGGAAACTGGACGTAAGTTTGCAAGTGTTAAACAAATGCATCCAGGAAATTGGACAGGATGTGGCTGAACATTGGCTGTGAGACCCCTACAGCATGCCCACTGTCCCCTGAAATGAGCCCTTGTCCAAAAAATGGGGCACAGATAGCACTTGCACAGTTGTATGGATGGCATGCTGATTCCGATTGGCCAGCTTCAGAACAGGATCCATTAATGCAGAGAGGTCATGGATTGTAGCTCTATTGAGTCGGTAGGTGATATTGATGTGACGTTCCTCCATAGTGGCCAGATCTACCAGTGGTCTGTAAACAGATGGGTCCCTCCCTCACTACATGGATCTGTACCTATGGGGGAGGAAAAAACACATTTTGAGTGTCAACATACACTTGCATTACATGATGTCACTGTACTTTTCAAAATGCGTCACATAGGTAACGCATAAAAACAGAAAGAATGAGGTACATCGCCAGGCTAATGTGTGCTAAGGGTTTCTCTGTCATAATGGTATCACATTGTATGCACACTTCCAACCGTGACTACATGTGTGAATCAAATCAAGGAAGCATGTCAGGAATCAATGAATGGGAGAGAGATTGGGGCTATGGATGAGGCCCCCTGCAAGGTTATTGAGATGTGGTGAAAGCAAAATGGCAGCCTCCTGCCATCCAGGTATGGTAGTGTGGAAGTGACTTCATTTCGCTGGCGTTAGTCGTCATGGCAGAAGGCGGTGTTGACCGCCGTGCACCTGATTATTCAATTACATGGTTGTCAATGGGGAACCTGGGCCAATCATGATCACCGCCGGCGGTGATGGTACACACTGCTGCAGTATCTATTGCCATTTTGTCAAACCTTTGTCACTTGACTCCTGCATCACATGAAGGGTAGTACTCCACTGCGTGTGCTGCTGTGTCCTGACTCTACTCCCTGAGATGGCATGTGTCAAAGAGGAACGGCCCCGTCCTTCACCCCAGAGGAGCTGGAAGAGCTGATGGACGGGGTCCTACCCCTGTATGTGAAGTTATATGGGCGACCAGAGGATCAGGTGAGTTGGCATCAGTCATTCTTAGATGTGTGTGATTGTGACAGATGCCTGAATGCATGTGGGTTTGATGTGTGACTGCCCAGCTGTAGATTGTCTGGCATGTTCTGCCTGTGAGTTGAAAACATGGCTGTCAACAATGGCTGTTCCATATGGAACGACATGGCATTTGTATTCGGTGCATACACACTGACGTCTGTTTCTTCGCTCTGTGTGTCCTATGCAGGTCAGCCCCCATCAAAAGAAAGGCCTGTGTTGCAAGCCATCGCCAAGGAAGTGCAGACCCTGTGGGTCTACAACCGGTAGAGCACCCACTGCAGGAAGCGTTGGGAGGACCTGAGGTGCTGGGCCAGGAAGACTGGAGAGGCCCAGCTGGGGAAGGCCTCCCAACGAGGAAGGGATGCCTGTCGGACCCTGACCCCCCTAAACGCCTGCATTCTGGCGGTGGCATATCCGGATTTGGATGGGTGCTTGAAGGCAACACAGCAGCAGCCACAAGGGGGTGAGTACCAACACTGCTGTGATACCACTTTGATGGGTGAATGTGGGTGCTGTGGGATGCATGCATTGTAGTGCCAGGCACTTAGACAGGTGTGTCCCTGCAGTCCTGCCCCCCTCCACGTCCTTGGGATAGTGTCATAGCTAATTTTGTCAGGGTCTGTAGGCCTATGAGGGGTCCCCTGTTTGTCATCTGGTATTCATTGTGGCCTTATGGACTTGTAAGTGGATTGGCTTGGCATGGTCTCTCATGGGTGTACTTCACACAGTGCATCAGAGTCGTGTTTCATGAGGGTAATGTGGTGTATTCTGGGGTCATGCCTACTTGTCAGGAGCACATTCAGAACATATGTTGTATCTGCTGAGGGTTCATGCCTGACCTGGGTGGGAGTGTCTGTGACCCAAAATGTACATATTTTTTGAATTTTACATAATTCTTCCTTGTTTTGTTTCCCCACCCCTGTGCTCTTGTGTCCCTGTGTACATTAGCATCATCTGGTGAGAGAGCTGAGAATCCGGCAAGTGGGGATGCAGCAGCCCACGGTTCCAAGGAGGCAGAGTCGACCGATGCCAAGCGGACCAGTGGGTTGAAGGGCGAGGGGAGTACCACGGGGAAGGCAACTACCACTGGAGTTAGTGACTCTGATACCTCCTCCGATGACAGCTCCCTGGAGGTGGCAGACCCTACTGGGCCCCCCCCATTCTTTGTCATCTCCCGCCATCCCCCATACCATCACCACCTTCCCAGTTGCATCCCACTGATTAACCCGTGCCTGCTCGCCCAGGAGGGTGGGCATCTCCTTCGCCCCAGGCACCTCATCCCCTGCCCTTGTCAGCCCTGCTGCTCTCACAGAGGAGGCTATTGACCTCCTGAGAATCAATAAATCAAACACTGCATTTGTAAAGCGTGCTACATACCCGCGAGGGTCTCAAGGTGCTGGGGAGGGGGGGGCTACTGGTCGAAGAGCCAGGTCTTGAGGAGTCTTCTGAAGGCCAGCAGGTCCTGGGTCTGTCGTAGGATGGTGGGGAGAGTGTTCCAGGTCTTGGCGGTGAGGTAGGAGAAGGATCTGCCGCCGGCGGTGGTTTTTCGGATGCGGGGGACTGTGGCGTGGGTGAGGTTGGCTGAGCGGAGGCTTCAGGTGGGGGTGTGGAAGCTGAGTCGGTTGTTGAGGTAGGTGGGTCCGGTGTTGTGCAGTGCTTTGTGTGCGTGGATCAGGAGCTTGAAGGTGATGCTTTTGTTGACGGGGAGCCAGTGCAGGCCTCTCAGGTGGAGTGTGATGTGGCTGCGGCGGGGGACATCGAGGATGAGTCGGGCAGAGGCGTTCTGGATGCGTTGGAGTCGTCTCAGGAGCTTGTTTGTAGTTCCTGAGTAGAGGGCTTTCCCGTAGTCGAGTCTGTTGGTGATGAGGGCCTGGGTAACGGTTTTTCTCGTGTCGAGGGGGATCCATTTGAAGATCCTGCAGAGCATACGGAGGGTGTTGAAGCAGGACGCGGAGACGGCGTTGACTTGCCTGGTCATGGAGAGAGTGGAGTCGAGGATGACCCCAGGTTGCGTGCGTGGTCCGTGGGTTCCGGGGCTGTGCCTAGTGACGTGGGCACCAAGAGTCGTCCCAGGCTGATGGGGTGGGTCCGAGAATGAGGACTTCCGTCTTGTCTGAGTTCAGCTTCAGTCTGCTGTCCTTCATCCAGTCGGCTACGGCCTTCATTCCTCTGTGGGGATCTTCGGTGAGGGATATAATCAGCTGGGTGTGGTCGGCGTAGGAGATGATGTTGAGGTTGTGTTGTCATGCGACGTGGGCGAGGGGGGCCATGTAGATATTGAACAGTGTCGGGCTGAGGGAGGATCCCTGTGGGACGCCGCAGATGATCTCAGTGGTTTTGGAGCGGAAGGGTGGGAGGTGGACGCTCTGGGTTCTGCCGGAGAGGAAGGATGTGGTCCAGGCCAGGGCCTTCTCTTGGATACCGGCGTCATGGAGGCGTGCTGATAGGGTGCGGTGGCAGACCGTGTCAAAGGCTGCTGATAGGCCCAGGAGGATGAGGGCGGCTGTTTCTCCTTTGTCCATCAGGGTCCGGATGTCGTCAGTGGCGGCGATGAGGGCGGTCTCGGTGCTGTGGTTACTGCGAAAAACAGATTGGGAAGGGTCCAGGATGTTGTTGACTTCGAGGTAGCGGGTCAGCTGTTTGTTGGCAATCTTCTCGGTCACTTTTGCCGGGAAAGGGAGCAGGGAGATGGGCCGGAAGTTCTTGAGGTCCTTGGCGTCCGCCTTGGGCTTCTTCATAAGGGCGTTGATCTCGGTGTGCTTCCAGCTTTCTGGGAAGGTTGCTGTCTCGAAGGAACAGTTGATTGTTTTCCGGAGGTGGGGCGCGATGGCTGCGCTTGCTTTGTTGAAGACGTGGTGAGGGCAGGGGTCCGATGGGGATCCGGAGTGGATGGAGTTCATGGTTTTGATGGTGTCTTCGTCGCTGATGCTGGACCAGATGGTGATCTTGCGGTGGAAGAAGGTGGCCAGGGAGTCGCACAGGTCTTGAGATGGCGGGATGTCGTTGGTGATGGAGCTGGGGTTGGAGAGTTCTTTCACGATGCTGAAGAGCTCTTTGGTGTTGTGTGCGTTGATGTCTAGGCGGTCCTTGAAGGCAGTCTTCTTGGCGGTCCTGATGAGTTGGTGATGTCTGCGGGTGGCGCTCTTGAGGGCTGTGTGGTTGTCTGGTGTTCGGTCGTGGTGCCATTTCTTCTCCAGCTTCCAACAGGTGTGCTTGGAGATCCGGAGGTCCTCGGTGAACCAGGCGGCTTTCTTGTTGGTGTGGTTGGTTGTAGAGGTCTTGAGAGGGGCGAGGGTGTTGGCGCAGTCGTTGATCCATTGTGTGAGTTTGGTCGTGGCGGTGTCTGGGTCGGTGGGGTCGGTAGGTGGTCTCAGGACAAGGGCGGTAGTCAGTTGGTCCTCGGTGACCTTGCCCCAGCAGCGGCGTTGTAGCTGTTGGGTGCGGTGGTGTGTGGTGGGTTTTCTGAAGGTGAAGTGGACGCATATGTGGTCGGTCCAGTGTGGTTCGGTGGTGTGGTTGAAGGAGACGTGGGGGCTTGCGGAGAAGATGGGGTCAAGCGTGTGTCCAGCGGCGTGAGTGGGTGTCGTTACGAGCTGTTTGAGTCTGAGGTTGGCGAGGTTGTCGATCAGGGCGGTGGAGTTGGCGTCGTTGTTGTTCTTGAGGTGGAAGTTCAGGTCCCCGAGGATGATGGAGTCCGTGGAAGCAAGGGTGTGGGTGCTGATGAGGTCGGCGATGGTGTCACTGAACTGTGGGCGGGATCCGGGACATCTGTAGATGAGAGTTCCTCTGAGGGTGGTGTTGGGGTCGGTGTGGATCTGGAAGTGCATGTGCTCGGCGGTGGTGAGGGTGTCATCGGTGTTGGTTGAGATTTTGATGGAGTCTTTGTGGATCATCGCAATTTCTCCTCCCACTCCGTTGGTGCTGTCTCTGCAGGAGATCTTGTAGCCCTGTGGGATGGCTATGGCGATGTCTGGTGCTGAGGTGGCGTTCAGCCAGGTCTCCGTCAGGAAGGCGACATCGGGGCGGTGGAGTCTAGGAGTCAAGTTCGATGGCGTGCTTGCAAGCGGAGCGGGTGTTGAGGAGGATGCAGCGGAGGTGTTTGGGTTCTCTGGCTGATGGTGTGGAGGGTTGGATGCTGATGAATCTGCAGTTCTGGCAGGTGAAAGGCCCCTGGGTGCGTTTCGGGGTGGCCCGGTAGCAGGGGTGGTCTCTTCGGGTGTTGAGTGCGTGGAGGGTGCTTGCGTCGTAGTGCAGTCTGGCGTTGCAGGGGGTGCGGGTTCCAGGGGTTCTGGTGCTGAGTGCGGTCCAGGCGCGGACGGGCGCAGATGGGCTTGCCTTAGGCATGCCTTCGGCGCCCCAGCGGCGCGGCCGCTTTGCGGCCTCCATATGAGGGCAGAGGGAGGGAGGAGCATCTGGGAGGTGGGAGCGGGCGGCCAATGGGAGTGAAGGGGGCGGAGCAGCAGGGGCTCAGCGGCGAGGGAAAAACCTGGGGAAAAACGGTGGGAAACGACGGTGGGAAAAGACGGTGGGAGAGGGACAACAGAGCACAGGGGAACAGAAAGCAAAAAACAGGGGCACAGAATGAAAAAACGAAGTGGCACAGAAGTGCAGGGGTACAGAAAAAAGGGAGCGAGTAGTCAGGCGGCAAAAGCGGCAACAGAGGTTCAACCCACAGGGGGCTACGTGGCAGATGGGGGGAGCGACCTGCCTGGTGTCAGGGTTAAAGGCCGCTCTCTCCTTAGGGCCATCTCTGTACGGCAGACAACCATCTTGAATGTCATCCAGGGGCTAGCATCCCAGATGCAGCAATGCAATGCATACCTGGAAGGCATTCAGGGTGCCTTGTCTGCCCAATAGAGATCTTTTCAAGCATTGGGCTTCTCTTTGATGGCAGCCAGTGTCCCTGGTTTTTCTGTCCTCCCTTCCACCACCTCTACCCTTTCCAGCACCTCACTCCCTTCACCCATCCCAAGCACACATACAGAGAGCCGTGCACACAAATCAACACACAAGAAGCACAAACACAAGCACCACACTTCCCACCACAGGCAGGCACACATCCAACATGCCAAAGCAGACACAACAACATCCATTCCCTCCAGTGTGTCAACATCCTGCCACCCTGTCTGTCACCTCACCATGCACGCCCACAAGCACTGCACCGTCAGTCACAGCTGCTGCCCCCATTCATGCAGTCACCACAACATCTGACATCCAGACGTGCACCCCAGACACCATACCTGCACTCACCACGACTACATTTACAGACACTTGCAGCATACTCACCAGGCCTGCAGATACCCATACAACATCCATATACACTGGCAGCCTGTCTTCTCCCAATGTTTCCTCCACCTTCCCAAAATACTCAAACGTTCGCACACATCCACCACAGATAAGGATACTATACAGGTCCCTGCATCCACATGCGGCACACCTACACCTGGTAGGAGCACTCCATCAACCTCCACTCCCAGACCTGCCTCAAAATCCCCTCCAACTGTACCTAAGAAGCTTTTCATATCCCGTGCTGACCTGTTTGAACCAACTGGCCCACCCCGTCTTGTCCCTAAATGGTCCCATGTCCTTGCCCAGTCCACTTCTTCCTCGTCTAAGTCCGTCCCAGTCCGCCGTTCCCATTCCTGTGCCCCTTCCCCAGGGAGGAAGAAGCCCTGTGTTTCCCCAGGTCCCTCTGGTACCCCCGGGTCCAGGCCCATTCCCCCTCCGTCCAAGAGCAAGCGTAAACCCCCTCCACCTCCCAAACCTAAGCCCAAGACCCTTCCTTCCAGACCTAAGTCCCCACCCCCACCCCGCCTGCCCGTGTTCTCTGAGGTGCCTGGCTGCCCCATTGATGCCCCTTTCCAGTGGAGTTCCCTATGCAGATGTGGGAGTCAAGTTTGGGATATGTTTGCCCTTCAGGGATTTTACAATGGACTGGCCAATTGTCTTATTTGGACATTATGGCCCTCATTACGACCCTGGCGGTTTGTAACCGCCAGGGCCGCTGGACGCGGAGGCACCGCCGACAGGCTTAGCCGCGGTCAGAGAAGGGAAACCGGCGGTCTCCCGCCGGTTTCCCGCTGCCCCCAAGGAATCCTCCAAGCCGGCGCTGCTTGCTGCGCCGGCTTGGGGATTCCGACTCCCCCTCCCGCCATCCAGTTCCTGGCGGTTCTCCCGCCGGGAACCGGATGGCGGGAGGGGGAGTCGCGGGGCCCCCGTAAGAGGGCCCCAAAATGTATTTCACTCTCTGCCTTGCACCTTCCCACTCCGCCGGCTCTATTACGAGCCGGCATCCTCGTGGGAAGGGAGTTTTTCCCTGGGCTGGCGGGCGGTCTTTTGGAGACCGCCCGCCAGCCCAGGGAAAAACTCATAATACCCTCCGCGGTCTTCTGACCGCGGAGCGGTATTACGGAGGGCGGAATTCTGGCGGGCGGCCTCCGCCGCCCGCCGGAGTCATAATGAGGGCCTATGTTTGGTAATTCTAATAAGTGCACAGCAGTGCTGTTGGCACAATATAGTGACGTTGTTCAGCATTTCACGGGGGTCGCACAGCTGTGTACATTTGTGCATGTATTTGTTGGCTTGTGTCTGGTAAGTACATTTAATTATGGTATGTATGGCTTGGGATGGTGGGAGGGGTTAGGAGTGCATTGCGGGGTGGGTGTGTAACTGTGCCCTTTCTTCCCATGTGTACTAGGCTGCGGTACTTACCGTCATCGTCTTCGTCGTCGGTCATGGTTCTGGAGGATTATTGCAAGGAGAAGCACTGGAATTATTTCCAACTCTCGCTCCATGTCTGTGTTGGCATGTTCTGTGTACTTCGGGTGAGTGTTTCCTTTTATATTGTTTGTTTCCGCCACGCTCTGCCTGGTGGTGGTTCCTGCCCCGGAACTGATGGAGGTATGGTGTTTCATTATTTGGTGGGAGGGTAGGACCTTTCCGACAGGCTGAGGGCAGCCTCCTTCATCATCATCGTGACTACAAAAATGGCGGTGTGTGGATGGACTGCTACTTGTTTCTCATGGGCTTCATTACTTGGTGTCCGGACCACCAGTCTGTTGGCAGTAGTTACCTCCACTGCCGGCGGTGCAGTGTTTACCACCATGTACATAATGACCACCTTTGTGTTTTTCTAGCTCGGCGTGGTTGGCACTGTGCCAATCTTATGGCTAAAACTTTGCTAGAAAAACAGACATTTGAGGTGAGCAAATCCCAAGTGTCACTGGTGTTGTAGGGTGCTCTTTACTGGAGCCACACTCCTGTCTTGTTTTGCACAATTTATGCGTCACTCTAACTCACAAAGTATTTTGTCTTGGCTTATACTGGTTGTTCCTGGACAAAGCTAAATCTCTCTAAGAAGGTGTAATGATATCAAAACATGTGGTGAGGGATGATTTTGCTTATTCCAGGGTGGCTTGGAGAGTATTTTGTCAATGCAAATCTGCAATACTCTGCCTTAAGTGGTGAAAGGCTTTTGTAATTTTACAGTTTGGCAAGGATAGTACTGAGCCAATCCTATGCTTAAAGATTTTGTCATTTTCAAGCTCACCATGGATGGCACTGTTCCAATCTTTCTTTAAAAAACATACATTTGAGGTGAGCAAATCCAGAGTGTTGTATGGTGCTCTTTACTGGAGCTGCTCTCCACCTAAACTTGGGAACTGCCCAGAGTTCACTGTCTTGTTTTGCATAATTTATGCATCACTCTAAACCTGATAGGGTTTTGGTTTATACTGATTGCGCCCTTGTGTCTGGACAAAGCTAAACCTTTCTGAAAAGCTATAATGATATTTGAAACACATGCTAGGGGTTACCTTTGCTCATTCTAGGAGGGTTTAGATGTTATTTTATCAATCCAAAGCTGTACTATTGTTCCTTGAGTGGTGAAAGGCTTTTGTTGTTTTATAGCCTGGCAAAATAACACTGAGCCAATCCTATGTGTAAAGATTGCTCTGTACAAATGGCAAAAAAAATGTTATTTTTTTTATCTCAGAGTGGATGGCACTGTGCCAATCCTATGCTTAAAAACGTTGCTAGAAAAACAGATGTTTGAGGTGAGCAACTCCAGAGTGTTGCAGGGGGATCTTTACTGGAGCTGCTCTCCACCTAAACTTGGGAACTACCGAGAGTTCTCTGTCTTGTTTTGCATAATTAATGCGTCACTCTAACCCTGATAGGGTTTTGTTTCGGCTTATACTTGTTGCGCCCTTGTGTCTGGACAAAGCTAAACCTTTCTGAAAAGCTGTAATGATATTGAAGCACATGCTAGGGGTTGCTTTTGTTCATTCTATGAGGGTTCAGATGTTAATTTAGCAATCCAAAGCTGTACTACTGTTCCTGGAGTAGTGAAAGGCTTTCGTCATTTTACAGCTTGGCAAGATAGCACTGAGCCAATCCTATGCGTAAAGATTTTTCTGCATAAATGACAAAACAAATTGTTTTTTTAAAATCTCAGAGTGGATGCCACTGTGCCAATCCTACGCTTAAAAACTTTGCTTGGAAAACAGATGTTTGAGGTGAGCAACTCCAGAGTGTCACTAGTGTTGTAGGGTTCTCTTTAGTGGAGGTGCTCTCCACCTAAACTTGGGAACTACCCAGAGTACTCTGTCTTGTTTTGCATAATTTATACATCACTCTAATGCTGGAAGGGTTTTGTTTTGACTTACACTGGTTGCCCTGTTGAGTCTGGTCAAAGTGAAATCTCTCTGAAGAGATGTGATGATATTAAAACACGTCAGTTGTTTCTTTTATTAGTTCCACATTTGGGTGAATGGTATTTTATCAATTTATATCTGTAATGCTGTTCCTGGAGTGGTAAAAGGTTTTTGTTATTTTA
This sequence comes from Pleurodeles waltl, assembly GCF_031143425.1. Classification (NCBI taxonomy): domain Eukaryota; kingdom Metazoa; phylum Chordata; class Amphibia; order Caudata; family Salamandridae; genus Pleurodeles; species Pleurodeles waltl. Next base: position 235,112,376 of record NC_090443.1, on the reverse strand, counting down.
CAGATCGGCAAGGATAACATTGAGCCAATTTTATGCTTAAAGATTTTGCTATACAAATGGTAAAAGTCTGTATCATTTTTTAGTTCAGCGTGGGTGGCACTGAGCCAATCCTATGCTTAAAAACTTTGCTAGGGAAACAGACATTCGAGGTGAGCAAATTCAGGCCCAAATTTATACTTTATCAGTGCCGCATTTGCACCGCTTTTTGACGCAAGAGTGGTGCAAACTTACAAAATACAATTGTATTTTGTAAGTTTGCACCGCTTTTGTTTCATAAAGTGGCGTAAATGTGGTGCTAGAAAAGTATAAATATGGGCCACATAGTGTACTGGTGTTGGAGGGTGTTCTTTACTGGAGCTGCACTCCACTTAAACTTGGGAAGTACCCAGAGTTCTCTCTCTTGTTTTGCATAATTTATGCATCACTCTAACCCTGAAGAGGTTTAGTTTTAACTTATACTGTTTGTTCCCTTGTGTCTGGAAGAAGCTAAACCTTTATGAAGATATGTGTTGATATTGAAACAAATGTCAGTGGTTGTTTTTTTGTTTATTCGAAGTTGGTTTGGATAGTATTTTATCAATTCAAAGTTGTAATATTGTGCCTAGAATAATGAAAAGCTTTTGTCATTTTACAGCTCTACAAGGATAGTGTTGAGTCAATCCTATGCTTCAAGATTTTGTTGTACAAATGGCAAAAGTCATTTTTTACCTCAGGATGGATGGCACTGTGCCAATCCTATGCTTAAAAGCTTTGATAAAAAGACAGACATTTGAGGTGAGCAAACTCAGAGTGTTGCAGGGTGCTCTTTACTGGAACTGTTCTCCACCTAAACTTGGGAACTACCCAGAGTTCTCTGTCTTGTTTTGCATAATTTATGCCTCGCTCTAACCCTGAAAGGGTTTTGCTTTGACTTACACTGGTTGCTCGTTTGTGTCTGGATAAAGTTAAGCCTTTCTGAGGAAATATAATAATAATGAAAAGCTGTTCAGGGGTTGCTTATAATACTTTTAATGGAGTGGAAAAATACTTTTTTCACTTTACAGTTTGGCAACGATAATGCTGAGCTAATACTATGATTAAAATCTTTGCTAAAAACACAGACATTGGAGATGAGAAAATCCAGCGTGTCACTGGTGTTGCATGGTGCTCTTTACTGGAGCTGCTCTCCCCCTAAACTTGGGCACTACCCAGAGTTCTCTGTCTTGTTTTGCATAATGTATGCATCACTCTAACCCTGAAACGGTTTTGATTTGACTTATATTGGTTGCTCTGTTGTGTCTGGACAAAGCTAAACATCTCTGAAGAGATGTAATGACATTGAAACACGTGTCAGGTGTTTCTTTGGTTTATTCCAGGTTGGCTTGGATGGTATCTTATAAGTTCGAAGCAGTAGTACTGTATTTGTAGCAGTGAAAAGCTTTTGAAGTTTTATAACTCGGTAGAGAAAGCACTGTGTCTATCTTATGCGCAAAGATTTTGTTGTACAAATGGCAAAAGACTTTGTCGTTTTTTAGCTTGGCATGGATTGTATTGTGCCAATCCTATGCTTAAAGACTTTGCAAAAAAAAAAGATATTTGAGGTGAGTAAATCCAGAGTGTTGCAGGGTGCTCTTTACTGGAGCTGCTCTCCACCTAAACTTGGGAACTACCCAGAGTCTCTGTCTTATTTTTAGCATAATTTATGCGTCATTCTAACCCTGAAAGGGTTTTGTTTTGGCTTATACTGTTTGCTCCCTTGTGTCTGGGCAAAGCTACATTTTTCCAAAGAGATACAAGGATATTGAAACACAAGCCAGGAGTTGTTTTTATACATTCTAGGTGGATTGTGATGGTATTTTATAAGTACAAAGGTGTAATACTGTACCTGTAGTGGTGAAAGGCTTTTGTTACTTTACAGCTTGGCAAGGATCTCACTGAGCCAATTCTATGCTCATAGGCTTAGCTGTATAAATACCAAAAGCTTTTGTTATTTTTTTTAGCTCAGTGTAGATGGCACTGTGCTAATCCTATGCTTAAAAACAAACATTTGAGGTGAGCAGATTCAGAGTGTTGCAGGGTTCTCTTTATTGGAGCTGCTTTCCACCTAAACATGGGAACTACCCAGAGTTCTCTGTCTTCTTTTGCATAATTTATGCATTACTTTAACCCTAAAAGGGTTTTGTTTTGGCTTATACTGGTTGCCCCTTTGTGTATGGACAAAGCTACATTTCTCGGAAGAGATATAATGACGTCAAAACATGTGCCAGAGGTTGCTTTTGCTTATTCCAGGTTGGCTTGGATGGTATTTTATTACGCTAAAGGTGTAATACTCAGCCTGGAATGGTGAAAGGCTTTTGTCATTTTACAGCTCCGCAAGAATAGCACTGAGTCAATCCTATGCTTAAATATTTTGTTGTACAAATGGCAAAATGCTTTGTCATTCTTTAGCTTGGTGTGGATGGCACTGTGCCAATCCTACGCTTAATAACATTTCTAGAAAAACAGACATTTGATGTAAGCGAGTCTAGAGCATTGTTGGTGTTGCTGGGTGCTCTTTACTGGAACTGCTCTCCACCTAAATGTGGGAACTAGCCAGAGTTCTCTGTCTTGTTTTGCATAATTTATGCATCACTTTAACCCTGAAAGGGTTTTGTTTTGACTTATACTGGTTGCTCTCGTGTGTCTAAACACAGCTAAATCTCTCTGAAGAGATGTAGTGATATGGAAACATGTTTCAGGGTTTTCGTTTGCTTGAGTGTTATTTTGTCAATCCAAAACCCTAATACTGTGCTTGAAGTGGTGAAAAGCTTTTGTTGTTTTACAGTTCAACAACGATAGTACTGAGCCAATGCTATTTTTAAGATTTTGTCCTATAAATAGCAAAATACTTTGCCTGTTTTTACCTCAGCGTGGACGGCACTGTGCAAATCCTATGCTTAAAAACTTTGCTAGAAAAACAGACATTTGAGGTGAGCGAATCCAGAGTGTCGTTGGAGTTGGATGGTGCTATTTATTGGAGCTGCTCTACACATAAATTTGGGAACTACCCAGAGTTCTCTGTCTTGTTTTGCATAATGTACGCCTCACTCTAACTCTGAAAGGGCTTTGCTTTGACCTGCTCTCTTATGTATGGACAAAACTAAATCTTTGTGAAAATATTTGTTGATGTGGAAATGCTTGTCATGTGTTGTTTTACGTTATTATAGGTTTGTTTAGATGGTATTTTATCACTCCAAAGTTTTAATACTGTACCTAGAGTGATAAAAGTATTTTGACATGTTATGGCTTGCCAAGGATAACACTGAGTCAATCCTATGCTTAAAGATTTTATAATTTTCTATTTTGGCATGGATGGCACTGTGCCAATCTTATGCTTAAAAACTTTGCATAAAATAAACAGACATTTGAGATAAGCAATTCCAGAGTTTTGCATAGTGCTCTTTACTGGAGCTGCTCTCCACCTAAACTTGGGAACTACCCAGAGTTCTCTGTCTTGTTTTGCATAATGTATGTGTCACTCTAACTCTGAAAAGGTTTTGTATTGACATACTGGCTGGTCCCTTGTGTGTGATCTGAGCTAAATCTTTCTGAAGAGATGTGATTACGTCAAAACATGTGCCAGGGGTTTCTTTTGCTGAGTCCAGGTTGGCTTGAATGGTATTTTATGTATTCAAAGCTGTAATACTGTTCCTGGAGTGGTGAAAGGCTCTTGTCGTTTTACAGCTCGGCAAGGATAGTACTGAGCCAATTCTATGCTTAAAGATTTTGCTGTATAAATGACAAAAGACTTTTGGTGGTCATTTTGACCTCAGCGGTCTTTTTCCAAGAGTGGTGACAATTTGCCGCTCTGCCTATTATGACCGTTGGCAGCTCTCCGTCCTTTTACGGACGGAGAGCCGCCAACAGCCATACTGGCGGGCGGCGGGGAAGTGGAGGTTGCTCCACCACCACTGCCACGCCAACGCCAACAGAACCCCGTCCAGCAAATCACGTCCTGTGATTCGGCGTGGAGGTGTTCTGTTGGCGGTGTGGTGTTGGCGGAGCAGGCCTCATGGCTCCCGTCCCCTCCCGGAGGATCGTCGGACCAGGTAAGTCGATCTTCCGTGAGGGGAGGGGGCTGGGGGGGTGTTGTGTGTTGGGTGCGTGCATGGGGGTGTGCGTGTGTGTATGTAGAGGGGGGGTGTGAGTACGTGTATGGTTGCGGGGGTGTTGTGTGTATGGGAATGAGTGCGTGTATGTCTGTAGTTATGTCTTTATGGATGTGTGCGTGTATGTTTGAATGTGGATGTGCGTGTCTGACTTGTGTGTGTGTATGTTTGCATGTATGTCGGTGTGTGTGCGTGTATGTGTGTTGGTGATGCCTGCGTGCGTGTTGTGTGTGAATGAGTGTTGTTATGTTGGGGGTCGGGGTGGGGAGGGGGATCCTGCCACCTTTGGGGGGTGGCAGGGGTGGTGGGGGGGGTAGGGGAGGGAGTCAGGGTGGGGGAGACCCCTATCAGTGCCAGGGAAGGAATTCCCTGGCACTGATAGTGCTTACCGCCATGGATTTCATGGCGGTTTCAAACCGCATGAAATCCATGGCGGTAAGCCGGGTCAAAATACCGGCGCTGGTATGGTGACGGCCGGCGGGCTGGAGACCCTGGTCTCCAGCCCGGTGGTCGTCTCTGCCCTGGCGGGCGGAACGGAGAACCGGCGGATGACTATGGCGGTAACCGTCATGGTCATAATACAAAAAAAAAGACCGCCAGCTTGTTCTCCGCCTTCCGCCTGGGTCATAATGTCCCTCTTTGTCATTTTTTACTTGAGGGTTGTTGGAGCTGCGCCAATCCTATACTTAAAAAATGTTTTACTAGAAAAAGAGACAGTTGAGGTTAGCAAATCCAGAGTGTTGCAGGGTGTTCTTTACTGGAGCTGCTCTCCACCTAAACTTGGGTATGACCCAGAGTTCTCAGTCTTGGTTTGCAAAATGTATGTGTCACTCCAACCCTGAAAGGCTTTTGTTTTGACTTATACTGGTTGCTCTCTGGTGTTTGGACACCACTAAATTTCTCTGAAAAGATATAATGATATTAAAACACATGCTAGGGCTTGCTTTTTGCTTATTCCATGTTGGCTTGGATGGTATATTATCAGTCCAAAACTGTAATACTGTTCCTGGAGTGATGAAAGGTTTTTGTCATTTTACAATTTTGCAAGAATAACACTGAGTCAATCCTATGCTTAAAGTTTTAGTTGTACTAATGACAAAAGACTTTGGTCCTCATTACGACCCTGGCGGTCAGTGATAAAGTGGTGGTAATACTGCCAACAGGCTGGTGGTAACTACTTTCAAATTATGACCATGGCTGTGATATCTCTGAAAGACAACCAATGTACCACACTGACCACAGGGTGGAAACAACAGTCACCACGGAGGTAGCCGCCTACAGCCAGGCAGAAGAGAAAGTGCCGCTCACCATATTTTGACCCTTCAGTCCACCCCCATGGACATGGCTCTTGTCTTAGTAAAGGCTGGAGCCTTGCCTACCACCCCAATGGCCATGCCCAGGGAGCAAATGTCCCCTGGGCATGGCCATTAGGCCAGCCACGTGCAGGGGCCCCAAGTCAAGGCCTGAGTGACGAAACATAAAAAAAATAATACTTATCTGGGATGGGCCTTAGCACCGGCTTGCGCCATTCCTTAAATATGACACCCGGCTGGTGCTCTAGAATGGAGCTAGCCTGCACTATACTTTTTTACGCAAACCTGCGCTAACGCAGGTTTGTGTCTAAAAGTATAAATCAGCACCTAAATGTTTAATGCTTAACTGCTTCAAGAATCTCTCCATTTCATAACTGATGAATTGCACACCATTGTCAGAAATAGTAGCTTCAGGAAAACCTTCCCTAATGAAAATGTCTTAAAAACTTTTCATGGCATTGCTTGTAGTGAGTGTGGAAAAAAATGAACCTCAGTTCGTTTGCTATGGTAGTTCATGAGGACAAAAGCATAGCTTGAATGGTGAGGGAGAAAATTGAACAGCCCCACCGTGTCAATTCCAACTTTAATCCAAGGCCTCTCTGGTCTGCTTGTGGGTTGTCACTAATTTACGGTCTTTCTCGGCTTTGGTTCATACAACACAGTTGTTCACTAATACATCCACTTCCTTATCCATAGATGGCCACCAATAATGTTCTCTGACCCTCCTTTTCATCATGGTACAAACCAAGTGGCCATCATCGGCATTCTTTATCAATTTATTATGGATTGTGTCAGAAGGCACCCACATGTAATTTCTCATCACCAACCCTTCTTCAATTGAGAGATCTTCTGCCACATTGGAGAAGGGTTGAATCTCCCCAACCAAATTTCTATCTTAAGGCCACCCATTAACAATGAATTATTTTATTTTGGCCAGAACCACATCCTCCGTACAAGCTGACTTCCACTCACTCTCACTGCATGCCATGGTTAACACTGATTTGCGTTCAAATTTAATGCCTGGGTCAGGCCAGGTGTTAAAATGAGGTGAACACACCATTACTTAAGGAAAACACACAGAAGCAACATTACAACCCACAAGAGAAGATGGAGGTGATAGTGATACATCTTGCTAAACGGCGCAAAGGACAGCAACAACTCCAGCAATCACCACCATAAAAATGCAGACCACAAGGGCAATGCAGAAGGCAGGAGAGGGTCTTCAGAACCAGGACAACCCTCATTGGCCTCAGGGACCTGGACATAATTAGGACTTATAGACTGAACCGGCAAGCCATACTACACCTACCACACCACATTGAGCAGCAAATTGCACCCAGCCTGCAGACCACACACAACATACCACCTATAACAAAGCTGCTCACTGTCCTGCACATGCTGGCAAGTGGCTCATTCCAAACAACGGGTGTACTGGTTGCTGGTGTTTCACAGCCGTTGCTCTCTGAATTCCTGCCAAAGCTCTTAGACACCATCATCTCCCTGACACCCCAGCCACATCAGATTCCCCAACACCCAGCAAAAGCAGCAGTAGAACAAACAGAGGTTCTATCAAATCCATGGCTTCCCGCAACAGCTAGGTGCAATTGACTGCACCCATGTCCGTCTCGTACCACCTGCAGCAACAGAGCACTTATACAAGAATCGCAAGCACACGCATTGCATAAATGTGCAGTGGACCACTGCGCATTATTCATAAACATTCTGGCCAAGTATCCTGGGAGTGTCCATGCTGCCTACATATTCTGGAACAGTACGATCATTGAACAGTTCCAGGATGGACAATTTGGAAATGGCCTACTTATGGGTGACTCTATAAATCTAGTAATGTACACAACACCCCAACCCCATCGGACACACAAGCCATACACCACTATAGTAACATATGGCCAGGGTTAAACACATGTGCAGGTGATAACACATATACAACATGCTGCAGTACAGAATAATCAGTGCACAACACCAATACATACACCCACATGTACGTAACACACCCACAACTTGACAGGCACATCACAGGAGGGACAGGTGCAGACATGTACCCTTTGAAAACATCAGAACTACACCGACCACTACAAGGGCCTCAGGTTGCCCACTATGTACACATCACACACACTACACCGAACAAACCATAGCACAGGCACGTAAAGGGCATATGCCATGCCCATGCCATGTATCTTCCAAATAGGCACAGATGTCTCAAGTCATGTCGTGCTAATCACTGCCAGACCACATATCAAATACCACACAACTTGTGCCAATATCTACTGTATCTCATCAACAGATACCTAACTTACCTGTAGTGTGCAGAGACATCTGCCTGATGCATTGGCCCCCACAAATAGGAATACAAGATCAATCACCAACACATACCATGTGCCAGATGTGTTAGAAGTGGAACCACAGTCACTGTAGTGCATCCTCATATGCAACACTCACTGATTCACTACACCATCATGTCTGTACCAGATACAAGAAATGGCCTAACAGGGGGCAGAGACACAGACAGTGCAGATCATGGATATCATAGTGGGGCCAAGTAGGAGACAAAAGGATGTCACTGACCTTACATGCACTATGCCAAGGGACCCGTTTGGTAAGTGGCTGAGCTACATCCCATCGCCTGCACCATTCATGTGTCGACAGTAGAAATGCATATTAATGTTTTGGAAGATAGGAGAGACACTGCTTGTTATGTTGATCATCCAGTGACAATGGGTTACACACCCTTGGACACCGCATGGCTGACACAAACATTAGCTGTCACTCTGGAACACTAAGGAAACAATTTAAAAGTCCACAGTTCAATAGTCGTAGCCTGCACTTTATGTACATCTTGGCAGATGACCATCTCTACATTACTTGAAGTCACATTCTAAATTGGCCACCCTCCCATGCTGCATATAGCTTGTAAGGGGTGTGCAATGTTTCTCGCTACTGGTCTGTCACTACAAGATACATAGCATGAAGTTGCAGACTCACATCTTGCTGTCCCCTAAAACCTGAGGAAGTGCCAACAAAAAATACCACCCCAGGGGTGTAGTATGCAGTTTGAAAATAGAAGGTAAACAGTGCTATGAATTCAGAATGTGACACAAATTCACGCTGCACACGACTGCACACACAGTAAGAGCCAATTGGCCATCAAAAAAGCATAGGTCCAGGGTGGTGTACCGTACAGCACAGATACATCCACCTCCACGTGTGCAGATAGCCAAGTACCCTGGTGTAGTGTAGATAGCGTTGGTGCATGGCTAAACATGTGCAACTGGTGCAGGGGACAACAAAGGGTTGCCAAGTAACATGTCACACATGTGGCATCCTTGCATTGTTGAAGTGTTGCAGGACACAGCAGCCAATTTAGGAGACATGTTGTGCATTCACACTAACCAATTTCATAGGCCATAAGTGTCACACCTCATATGCAGTGACACATGTTGAAAGGGATGGGATGTCCACGCACTATGGTACTACCATGTTGCCACAACATCTGACCCCATTGTGTTGTTGAGATGTGTTATGTGCCCTCTACTGAAAGCACACTGATGCAAAAGTACACCACAAAACGTATGGTACATACATAATGACTATCATTGTGGAATCCAAATCAAGTGTTCTAGGTCTTTGACCCAAACACAAAATTGTCATGTCCAACAACCTAGTGCTGAGGAAAGATCACACAAGGTTAGGATCTCACACCAAAACACAAATAGATATGAGCCACAACTAGATCCTAATATCAGCTGTCATGCTACATGGCTTACCTCTTCCAAGCCCTCACAATGATTTACTCCTGTGATCTTTTGCAGTGGATATGGGTTGTGGCATACAGCCATGGATAAGGACCCCATTTCACAACCCAAGCACAGCAGCAGAGCATCTATATAATGAGGGACATCGGAGAACACAGACCATTGTGGAGAGGACATTTGGCATCCTGAAGTCCAGATTCAGGAACCGTGGCATCATAGGAGGCAGCCTCCTAAATGCCCAATGTTGGAAATGGGATTTTTGGTTGGTAGTCAGGTTACCCCCTGTCCAAGCAAGAACCCTCACTCTAGTCAGGGTAAGTCACACACAATCCAAATTATCCTGTGCCCACCCTCTGGTAGCTTGACACTGAGCAGTCAGGCTTAACTTAGAAGGCAATGTGTAAAGCGTCTGTGCAATAAATCATAAAATAACACAATATAGCACCACAAAAATACACCACACACTGTTTAGAAAAATATATAATATTTATCTGGGTATTTGCAGGTCAAAACCATCAAAGATGCAATATAACTGAAAAGTGATATGAAGTGTCTTAAGTCTCTATAAAGTAAACAAAGTCTCTTTCAAGCACAAAGTACCTGGTTTGGAGTGGAAAATCTCCGCAGAGGGCCGCAGAAGTGGAGATGGTGTGTGCGTTGGTTACGCCCCTTCACACACGGACTTGCGTTGTTACTTTTCACACGGGGAGACGTGCGTCGTTCTACGTGAAGAAAAATGGTGTGTGCGTCAGTTTCGCCCCTTTACACACGGACTTGCGTCATTATTTTTCACTCGGGGAAGACGTGCGTCGTTTTCCGTCACGTGGACCATCTCCTTCTGTGGATCACGGGATTACCAGATGTCCCAGGGTCTGTGCATGGATTCCTTGGCTTGTTATCCGGCTGCGCGTCGTTCCGGGGAGCTGTGCGTGGAAGTTTCTTTCTCACGGCAGGCGTTGCGTCAATTTCCTCTCTGGAAGTCAGGCAGCGTTGTCCATGTGAGGCCATGTGTCGAAGTTCTGGTCGCACCGCAGGCGTCGCGTCGAGTGGCGTCTTTCTGGATCGGCACGTGGTGAATTTCGCACCGCGGAGCAAGCTGTGCGTCGAAATTCGCGGCCCACAAGGAGTCCAGTTGAAAAAGAGAAGTCTTTTTGGTCCTGAGACTTCAGGGAACAGGAGGCAAACTCTATCCAAGCCCTTGAAGAGCACTTTTGCAGCCAGGCAAGAGTTCAGCAAGGCAGCAGACCAACAGCAAGGCAGCAGTCCTTTGTAGAAAGCAGTCAGGGGAGTCCTTTGGGCAGCCACGCAGTTCTTCTTGGCAGGATGCAGGTTCTGGTCAGGTTTCTTCTCCAGCAAGTGTCTGAGATGGTAGGGCAGAGGCCCTGTTTTATACTAAAATGTGCCTTTGAAGTGGGGGAGACTTCAAAGAGTGGCTAAGAAGTGCACCAGGTCCCCTTTCAGTTCAATTCTGTCTGCCAGAGTCCCAGTAAGGGGTGTGGCAGTCCTTTGTGTGAGGGCAGGCCCTCCACTCTCCCAGACCCAGGAAGACCCTTTCAAAATGCAGATGTATGCAAGTGAGGCTGAGTACCCTGTGTTTGGGGTGTGTCTGAGTGAATGCACAAGGAGCTGTCAACTAAACCTAGACAGACGTGGATTGAAAGGCACAGAAAGATTTAAGTGCAGAGAAATGCTCACTTTCTAAAAGTGGCATTTCTAAAATAGTAATATTAAATCCAACATCACCAGTCAGCAGGATTTTGTATTACTATTCTGGCCACACTAAATATGACCTTCCTACTCCTTTCAGATCAGCAGCTACCACTTCAACAATGTATGAGGGCAGCCCCAATTTTAGCCTATGAAGGGAGCAGGCCTCACAGTAGTGTAAAAACGAATTTAGGAGTTTTACACTAGCAGGACATATAAACTACACAGGTACACGTCCTGCCTTTTACCCACACAGCACCCTGCTCTAGGGGTTACCTAGGGCACACATTAGGGGTGACTTATGTGTAGAAAAAGGGGAGTTTTAGGCTTGGCAAGTACTTTTAATCAAAGTGGCAGTGAAACTGCACACACAGGCCTTGCATTGGCAGGCCTGAGACAAGGTTAAGGGGCTACTTAAGTGGGTGGCACAACCAGTGCTGCAGGCCCACTAGTAGCATTTAATCTACAGGCCCTAGGCACATATAGTGAACTCTACTAGGGTCTTACAAGTAAATCAAATAGCCAATCATGGATAAACCAATCAACAGTACAATTTACACAGAGAGCATATGCACTTTAGCACTGGTTAGCAGTGGTAAAGTGCCCAGAGTTCAAAAGCCAAGAAATGGTCTGCAAGATCATATTGACCTGTGCCATCCTGCACAACATATGTGTACAGATGAACGTACCATGAGCAGGTTGATGAACTGCCTGAGGAGAAGGAAGACGATGGTGGAGAAGTAAATGAGGGGGAAGACCACAACACAGCTGCTGGTATATACCACAGACTGCAAATTGTACAGAATTTTTTCACATAATCATCACGTAACTCACCTTGTAAATTTTGTCAATAAACATCTCAATCATCCACACATTCTGGCTTTGGTGTCTTCAATCTCTCCAATATATACCTTAGAATTATGAGTCTAATCTCAGAGAGCATGTCACAAATACAAATCTGAAGAGCACTGTAGCAACATTGCATGTGAAGCGTAAGAGTGAACTGCTACCATCACACCCATCACAATTAGCCCCATCACTTGAATGTGACAACTGAAAGACACACTTTATGGACCACAACATATACTTTACATCCACGTTGCCAGCTTGTATAACAATAGTACATCACACCTCAACAGCATGTCTAAAAATGACCTAAATAATGGATCCACACATGAGACAGTGGATGTCAAAATATGATGAGATTGTAATGTTTGAACAGACCACTAACACAACTCAATGTGAGATTTGCAATGGCTACATGGAGCATGTGTGACAAGGTGGGAACATCATTGGTGTCAATGCCCAACATGATTAGCCCAGGTATGACAAGAAATGTGAGAAATGGAGCATGCTCAGTACATCCATTGAAATCACTCCCGCCACTGCCATGGAGCCCAATCCTGTCCAAGGGTGCACATGACTTTACACTTTGCACGGACATGTCTATGGAATGCACATCAGAATGGATGAGAACATATGCAGCTATGGCTGCAGGTCCACCACAAAGTAATTGTAATTACAAAGCAAAATGTTATGATTTTCAACTGGCTATTGTGTTCAACACATGATATGGTTGGAATGTAGGAAGAGTGTGTCAATCACAGTATGTAGCAAAGATGTACACATGTCAGATATATTTGTAGGCCACACACAAGTCATCCATATACTCAAGATCAATATATGAAGACATTTGTCGCATAACATTTGCCAATTTGCAAGCATCAGCCATCATCAACAATCCCTGAGCTGTGAATGTCATACGAAATGTGATGCTCTGTAAGACAACTACACTTAGCACAAAAGTTAACACAAATCACAAACACATACCATGATTCTTGTATAGTACTGACTGCCATACAGTACTATACCATACAGACATATCAAGATGTGTATACATTTGCATGCTGTTGAATTTGTAACACACACATTGGTGTAACACGACAATCACACACTAATCACATTGTACAATGGACTACCACATGTGGCTATATACAAAATGCCATACTGCAGCTCAACACATACAATTATTATGTTGACACAGAGTGCATACATTAACAAATCTCAAAATCACACAATCACAATTAGAGTAAAATAAAATGATGCAAATGCAATCGGAAATATCCGCAAACGCAAACTACATGACCCATGGGCTCTTAGTGTATTTTCCACCTTCACACTACTCACAATGCTGATTTACTGTAAAATCGATGCATATGGGTAATGCATTTATATAAATAGATGCACGTAAGTGATGCGTCAGAAATACTCCTGCAAATATCAGATGCGTCAAAAAATACACATATAACAGAAATCGTGCTGCAAGGGCACAGAAAGTGATATAATAGAATATCCTGTTTACAGGCATGGTACAGTGGGTATACTTTCACTTTCTCTTTATAGTCTGTGCCTCTTTTGACTGTGACTGTGTGGTTGTGGTTTGGAGTTGGTGGTGTCTTCTTGTGATATAGTCTATTTTGTGCTGTCCCTCCTGTCGTGTTTACTGTTGTATTTTATTGTCATTTGTCCCAGTGTCTGTGAATTTGTGTGTTTAGTGTATTTTATCTTGTACTTGTGCTGTCAGGTATCTGTCTGCGTTAATTCTATAGGCGGGTTAGTTGGGTTAGTGAATTTGTGGGTGTTACGTTTCCTTTCATTATTTTTATTTCTCCATTGTACTTTATAACACTTTTTTCTACCTGTACCCCAGTGCAATGTCTGGCAGGGGGAAGCAGACCAGAATGGGGGAGGAGGAACTGGGAGGCTTTATTTGGCTGGTAGCCCACTACCTCCCATTGATGCTAGAGATGGGTGGCAGTGTGATCCAGGGCTACCATACAGAGACAAGGCAGCTGCATTGGGGAAAGGTGCTCCACCTCCTGAAGAGAGTGTACTACAGCAGTCGCAATGACCAACAGCTGAAGCATCGCTAGGCTGATCTTGTGGGCAGGGAGCAGGACCTTCTGGACCATGGTGGTTGGTGGGCCAGTTGGAGAGTACCCCGTTGGCTAACTAATTACTGTTCACTGCACTTGAATGACAGTAGCAGATGTGTTGGCGTGCTGCATGCAATGCTTGTGGAAAGGTTGCATACAACCAGAATACAGTGTCTCTGTGCCAGTATAGAGATGGGATTCACATATCCTAACATTTAACCAATGCAAGTCAGAAGTAAGGATAGTCATGCACATCCATCTCTAAGTCACACATTTCATAGACCATGGCAACATCTGTGGCCCAGCATGGTGTCATGTATGATAAGGTTAAGCAGTTCCAGCATACCATTTGTGAGTGGATTGTACGACAATCCATGTATGGTGCAATAATGTCAGAGTTTCACATACATCAGCCCTGCCATTATGTTTACCAAGGGGGAATACCTGCATTAGGGGGCACTAGCAATAGGCCATTTGATGCCATCAGCCAACTGTGACACATCAGTCATGGATTACTCAATGCATGTAAATTGCAGACCAAGGCCCATATTTATACTCGATTTGTGCTGAATTAGCATAATTTTTTTATACTAATTCAGCACAAACCTAACTTCATATTTATACTTTGGCGCTAGACACGTCTAGCGCCAAAGTTATGGAGTTAACATTGTTTTCTGGATGTAAAACCTACCTTCGTCAATGAGATGCAAGGAAGGTGTTCCCATCCAGAAAAGGACAATATGGCCTTTACGCCATATTTATCCCCCATGCTAAAATCCAGCACAGGGGGAATGGGGGCCTTAAATAATGGCACTCAGCTTGATTAGCGCCATTATTTAACGCTTGGGCATGGGCAGGCGTAAGGGGACCTGTGGGCATATTTCCTTGGTCAAAGACCATGGAAAATACCCACAGGTGCCCTTCCCTGGCCCCAGGAACACCCACCCCCACCCACACTAGTGGGACACCACAGGATGGGAGACCCATCCCAGGAAAGTATATATATTTTTTTTATTTTACCCCATTCGGGGGCCCTGACTTGGGGACCCTTGCACGGCGCTGGGCATGGCCATTGGGGTGTTGGGCATGGCTCCTGTCTATACTAAGACAGGAACATGTCCATGAGGGTTGTGCACCAGAAAATGTCGCTACACTGCTTAGAGGCAATTTTTCTGCCTTTAAACAGTGTAGTGCCATAATTCGGTGCACTATCCCTGGTTTCCTTTTTGCCTTCCCCACCCTGAAACATCTTTTCCAAGGACGCTAACAGGGCATTAGCGCTGGCTACGCCATTCCTTAAATATGGTGCACAGCCGGCGTCTTGGAATGGCGCTAGCCGGTGCTATACTTTTTCACGCTAACGCAGTTTCGCGTGAAAAAGTATAAATCTGGCATTACTATTTAGCCACTTGTCCTCCAAAAAGGGCCTCTGTGTGCCTTGCAGGACAAGCCAGAATACCCGAATCAGTTGTCTTGCAGAGCACAAGGGTTGTGTCATTTATCTGTCACCCAACTCCCCCTCATACCATGGAGTTCCATCTTATACAGATTGGCCACACATGGTTGTTGCAGGGTGTAGCACTACATGAGTCTCAGGCCCAGTGTAAGAGTGCAGATATATGGCTCTCATACACCGGATTGACAGTCTCATTGTGAATATTGCGTTGGTATGTCTGTTGCACTGTCCACAACCTGGATGAATACCTCACTCTTCTGAAATAGTACATACTGCCATATGTTGTCCACTAGTAGTGACAGTGATGTGATACTAGCCATGGTTTTCCATCCATATTTTTCAGGTAGACCTCCCCCCTACACCATAGGTGAAGTGGCAAGATTTGA
This sequence comes from Pleurodeles waltl, assembly GCF_031143425.1. Classification (NCBI taxonomy): domain Eukaryota; kingdom Metazoa; phylum Chordata; class Amphibia; order Caudata; family Salamandridae; genus Pleurodeles; species Pleurodeles waltl. The sequence goes on along the minus strand of NC_090443.1, from coordinate 235,096,681 downwards.
GGACCCAGATGTATCCAGTATGTGTGATTTTGTCTGTCCTGTGTAGTGTTGAAGTGTTTAGTGTGAGTGAGTCATGAGTTCAGCACCCAATGCTAGGAGTGATGAGCAGTAAAATGATCAGAAAGCAGAGTAGGATGGATGGAGATAATGTGTCACATCTAAGTGGTTCCCCATGCACGAGCAGAGAGTCATATCTTGTGAGGCTTCTGGTGGTCAATGGCTAGCATTGTGTAAACAGGGAGGCGACAATTCACATATAGCTCCTAAATGTGACTTAGATGTGCACCTTTGTGTATGTAATGGCACTGGAACACACCGTCATTCACACAACAGTGATGCACCATTTTGTTGACAAATTGGGGCATCCCTTTATTGTGACGTACATGTAGGAATGTGTGGGCATTTGTCTACCAGCATGGTGCCAATAATCTTGTAGTCCACCTACGTGACAACTAAATGGAAAGTGATAGGCGTGCATGCAGGTCAAGTACAATCACTTGCTTGCATGGTTGTGGGTGTGTGGGGAATGGTATTGGCTGATCAGGTATTGATGGGTGTCTACACTTGGACACATGAATGTAGAAGTGAGAGACCTATGGATACCAGCTTCATATTTTGTCATCAACTAAATTATGGTCCACCCCCTGGCTCCATGTATGAGTGGGCATGCATTGGTGGATGACTTGGACAGTTGAGATGTTGATGTGCATGGCCATACCCTCTGGGGTACAGGGGGTGGGATCAACAAATGTATAGGTAGATGTGATGCTCTCTGTGTAGGTGACAGTCCTGTATGTGGGCCTATCAACACTGAACCCGCATGGTAAACAACAGCATCCCATACTCTCAATAACAGCATCAAGTTTCAGGTGATGTATATTTGAAAATTTGACACTCAATAAGAGGAATAATGGCCCTGATCAATGTGAATTTGCCACTGCCTTAGCATTGTCACACATGATGCAAAGTCTAAGCACATCTAAATTTGTTTGTTACCTAATCTTGTTGTGGATTGCTGTGGTGTAAGGGAAATGGTGCTAAGGCAGTGTTGTTGTTTCATCCATCAGGGCCATTGTATCATATGGATTTTGAGTAGGTGTGCATGTGCTATTCAATGTTGATGCTGAGCTGATTTATTGTGCATACTCCACACAATGCTGAAACTGATGGTCTTATCCTGTCTCATTTTTGCAGCTGCCAACATGAACAATGGCCAACTCCGTGTGTTTCAGAAAAGGGCAGGGCGCTCTAGGCATATTTTGGCAGTGGAATCTGGGTTCAGGAGGATGGCACGCCACTATAGCTTGGAGCGATCCACTGGTGAGTGGCAGGCATTCAGCCAAGGGGGACCCACACTGCCCACACTGGCTGGACCAAGCGCAACAGCTGTGCAGGGGCCCACAGCTGCCAACATTAACATTGCTCCAGCTGCTGCACCCACAAGTACCACCACACAGCCAACCACATCAGCTGTCATCGACATGAGTGCCATAAAAGATCTCCAGAGGGATGTACAACTCGTTCTCCAAACGTTGGACTCCTTTGAGCAGGAGGTGGCCAAGAATAGCAAGGCCCTCAAGAATATAAAAAAAGAACTCAAAAGGGCCAACCTCTGAATTACATTATGTCACTCCTCCCAACTTAACTACCATCCCTCCTCTTTTTCAGTTTTTTTTTGTGGGTATTTGGGGGTTAGTTGTAGGTTAGAATAGGTTAGTGGGTTAGTTCGGATGAGTAGGTTTGGGGTTGGGTTTACTGCTTTTTACATTTTACTATGTGGGTGGGTGGGTGTTCAGTCATGTTGGAGCTTTTATGTTTAGCAAATATATATATCTATATAAAAAAAGAAAAGTACAAAAATATATATATTTGTTTAGTCGTAGTGAATGTGTAGTTTAGTGTATGTTGTCCTGCATGTGTCCTGTGATATAAGGGGGTGGGGGGGCAAATGTTTAGATTATGTAGTTAAATGTGTAAGGTAAGTGTAGCATAGAGTAGCTATGGTATGTTATGGGTTCTGTATAGCTAGGATGGGTTAGATTAGGATAGGTGTTAATTACTATTGTTTAAGTGATTTATTTATCATAATAAATATTTTTGAGTACTCCCTTACTTCATGTGTCATATGCTTGGGTCTCATGGTCTTCTCTTGAATGTACAGTGCAAATTGTGTGTTGTCCTGGAGACTCCTACCTGCATCCAAATCCCTCTCTTGACATTTTCAACACCTCTTTGCGACTGAGCTGTCACAATGGCAGCTACAACACATCTACTTACTAGTGTACCTGCCATCCAGTGTTCCCACCACTCAAGCTGACTATGTTGACTATGTATAGGAAAGGATAGGTGTGGGAATTCAGCTAACATGGTATGTGTTTTGTTTTGGGATGCTGGGCAATGTGGGACATGTTACAACTACCTACATGTCATTCTTATCCTGCTAAACTGACCAGTGGCAACAAAGGATGAGTTTGAGTCCCTCTGTTTCACACTAATGTGTTCTATTGGTACTCCCAGCTGACAAAATTGTCCAATTACTGTTTCACACCCATTGTTGCAGTATGTAGTAGGTGTAGCATACATGTTTTCAACATATATCACATATTCAGTGATTTGATTGTAGGGGATGAGGCCAACATCAACGTACAACATGTAGGTACCATGTGCATAGATATGTGCCTAAATATTCATGCACTCTTGTACTGACACTCTGTGACTTGAGACATGTTACACACATTACAAACACTAAGCATAGTAGAAGTGTCACAACACATATAAACATGCTGGTTGTGCATGTGGTGTTTATTTACAAGTGTAACAGTGCAAAGTATATACAATGTCCAGGTCTGTGACCCCATTTGTGTAATCCACCCAATTGAGACACAACAGGGTAAAGTGTCTTTCAGTGTAGGAGTACATAAACTGCCAAATGGAAGATTAGGGACAAAAGCAGTCCATAGCAGAGAGGTCAACAGTGTGTTGAGGTGGAGTGCATATCTGTCAGAGTGCCAACACTGGCATATTGTCAAGCACAGGACTAAGGAAAACACTGCCCATGTGGCATGGGCTGGTGCTACCGGGTACTCCTACGGGTGAAGATGATCTGTTCCACATCTTCACCCTCCAATGTGTGTGGTGCCTCCTCTGCCCTTGATGGTGGTAGTGGGAGGTAGCAGGGGCCACACACACCTAAGTGGTTGCAGATGTGGACTCCCAGTTCCCAGCAGCTGCCATCTGTGGTACTACATATGGCATCACTGCAGCAAGGAGAAGCTGCTGGTTTTTAAGTATAGCTGCAACATCCATGTGGTAAATAGCCATGCCTACCCTGAGGGAGACCGATTCCCTGTGCATGAAGTCCTTATTGTCGTCAGGCTCACTGCTGCCAGATGGGAGGGCAGTTGTTGTGGCCTCTCCCTCATGGCAGCAGCTATGTCTCTCAGACACAAAAACAAACAAAATTATAGTGGAGCACTCCGTACTTCAGATACTAAGGCCCATATTTATACTTTTTTAGCGCTGCACTTGCTTCATTTTTTGACGCAAAGTCTGAGCAAACTTACAAAATACAGTTGTATTTTGTAAGTTTGCACCAATTTTGTGTCATTTTTACATGAAACTAGATCAGTAAATCAGATATGCAGATATACAAGGGAATACATTAAAAGAGTCAACAGCAGGACTTATGGGTGTATATTCAAAGAAATATTAAAGTCCCAACCACTTAGTAAATACAATTATGACATATATATCATATTTTATTTACATATGTATACATTCATAAATACATACAAATATAAACACTTTTAAACAATTATAAACTCACCATCTGCTGAGGCGAGATCCTCTCCCACAGGCACATCTCTTTGTGTGAAGTCAGGCCACTTCACACCTCATCAAGGCAGCCTGGCCAGGCTGCCAGAGGCTGGCCAATCAGAGCACAGCAGAAAAAACAATGCATGGCTGAAATTGGCAACTTTTTAGGTAAAGTTTAAAACTCTTTACCTGAACAAGTTATATTAAATCCCACAACTGGAAGTTGTGGGATTTATTATAGCAATTAATTTGATACCAAACTCTTTGTATCTGTCACTTAAGGGGATTTTTAAAATTAAAATAAAGTCTCCCCATTCTAGCCTATTGAGGCCATTCACTACAATGAGGGAAAACAAATTTGGCTGTTTTTACCTCATCAGGGCTTATAAAACTATTTTTATAAGGTCTCAGCTTATAGATACATGGCACCCAGCTCTAGGAGCACATAGGGCACACCTTACGGGTGACTTATATGTAAAAATAAGGTAGTTTAAGCCTTTGGAACTACTTTTAATTCCAAAGTCGAATTTGCATATAACTTTAATTTAAAAGCAGTCAGCAAGGCAGGGCTGCCTTTAAAATGACACTGGGCACCTCAGCAGTGCACCTATGGGTGCACTACCTATGCTGTGGTCCTTAAACCTACATGCCCTACCATATTCTAGGGACTTATAGGTAGGTTGAATTGGCCAATTATAATTAGCCTAATTTTCATACTGATTTTACACAGAGCATAGGTCCTAGGACTGGTCAGCAGTACCCAGGGCACCATCAGAGTCAGGAAAACATCAGCCAAATATGGAAAATGGGGGCAAAAAGTTAGGGGGCCTCTGCAATCAGCCCTGTTTTCTCACAGTCACCTACCCAATTCAAAGGGCCTAAGTGTCGCATTTCATCTGCAATGACACATGTCTAAATAATTGGAATGTCCAGGCCATGTAGTGCAACCATATTACCACCACCTCTGAACTCATTGTGTGTGTGTGGATGTATCATGTCCCCTCCAATGAAAGCACGCTGATACATATGGGCCACTACACAACGGATGGTACATACATATTGACCAAAAGGTTTGGAATCCAAATCCTATATCCCAGGTCTTTGAGCCAAACAATAGTTGTCATGTCCAACAAACAAGTTCTAAGAAGACCTTACAGAAGGCCAGGAACTCACACCATACCACAAACACATATGAGTCACAAACAACACAAAGACATCAACTTCCATGCTATATGACAATACTGTTGCAAACATTAACAAAATACTCACTCCTATAATCTTTTGCAGCGATCAGGGTTATGGGATCCAGCCATGGATCATGACCCCATTCCCCAACCCTAGCACAGCAGCAGAGCGTGCCTATAATGAGGCGCATCAGAGGACACGCACCATTGTGGAAAGGACTTTTGGCATCCTGAAGTCCAGATTCAGGTGCCTGGACATCACAGGAGGCAGCCTCCTATATGCTTCACACATTGTAAAATTATACTGACCTATGCTATCCTACACAACATTTGTGTGAGTATGAACATCCCATTTTATGAGCCAGATCAAGAACTGAGGAGGAGAAGGAGGGTTGTGGCATGGAAAATGAGGGGGAACAGCAGAACACAGCTGCTGGAATGCGCTCCAGACAGCAAATTGTACACAACTTTTTCACTTTATAGTCACTCTACACACTTTGGTAATATATGTAAATAAACACCTTATTGATTACACAATCCTGCTCTGATGTCTTCATTCTCCACACATGTACCTTAGGAATGTGAATATTACCTCTGGGTGCATGTCACAAATAGAAATCTGAAAACTTCTGATGCAATATCACATGTGATGCGTATCATTGTACTGCAAGCATCACACACATCACAAATAGACTCATCACTTGAATGCCACAAATGAAGGATACAATATTTGGACCACAACATATGAGTCACGTCCATGTTGTCAACATGTACAACTGTAGCTCATGAAAAACAACTATAACATCTCTAATAATGAGGTAAATAAGGGCCCTATCGATGAGGCAGTGGATGTAAAATATCAGAAGGACAGGAATATATGAACAGACCACTGACATTACTAAGTGTGACACTGGCAATGTCTGCAAGGAGCTTGTGTGATAAGGGGGGCATCATTTGTGACAATGGATAGCTTGATTGTCCAAGGTATGACAAGCAATGTTCAAAACACTTGCCCTGCGCAGTCCATCCCTGTAAATCAGTCCTGCCACTGCAATCGGTCCCAATCCTGACAGAGGGTACATATGCCAACACACTTAGACTTGACACATCTGTGGAATGCACATCAGAAATGATTAGAAAACATGCAGCTAGGGCAGCAGGTCCAGCACAAGAACACAAGAAGCTAAGTTAATTGTAATTAGTTCAAACTGACATGTGTTCAAAGTAACATATGGGTGGAATTTAGGCACAGTTTGTCAAACACAGTACGTACCAAATATGTACACATGTCAGACATTTGTGTAATCCACACACAGGTCACCATGAACTCATTACCAACATTTAGAGACAGTTGAGGGGTAACATATCCTACATTGCACTCATCAACCCTCATCAACAATGCTTAGGTGTGTATGTCGTCTTAAGTGTAATGCCCTCTAACTCAAACAACTACACACATCATGAGTCAACATATTTCACGAACACATACCATGACTGTTGTAGATCACTGACTGCCATCAAATGTGGATACACAGTTGTCACACATTAATACATATGCATGACGTCTAAAGTTGTGCATGTTGTTCATTCAGAAACACACACATCGGTGTAACGGACCGTACACACCCAAATCACAAACTTGCATGGTCTACCACATGTGGCCATAGCCAATTTTACACACTACAGCCCATCCCATCACATTTGCATGTTGATACAGGGTGCATCCATAGTCAATGGAACAAATTCAAGCAATCACGAATAGAGTCAAAAGATTTGACACAAATGTGTTGAAAAGATCAGCAAACACAAAGTTCCAAACCATGGGACCTTAGAGTGAATTCTACCCTCACACAACACTCATGCAGATATCCTGTGAAATCGAAGCCTACAGGTAATACGTCGTATATTGCCGCACACGTACAAAATGCATCAGAAATAGTCACGCAAACATCTTATGCGTCAAAAAAATACACGCGTGACGTAAAAGGTGATGCAAGGGTACAGGAAGTGATGTAATATGAAATCTTTTTACAGGCATGGTACAGTGGGTGTACTTTCACTTTACAGTCTCTGCATCTTTCAAATGTATGGCTGTGTCTTGGTGTTGGTGGTGTGATTTAGGCACTTTTTGCATCTTGTGGTGTCTCTCTTATTGTATCTGGTGTGAATTGTGACGGTTACTTGTACCAGTGTCTGTGATTTTGTGTAGTTTACTGTATTTCTCTTTGTACTTGTACTGTGGGGTGTCTGTCCAGGTATATGATTAGTTGGGTTAGTTGGGGTTAATAAGTTTGGGCTGTAAGTTTCTTTTTTTGTCAATTTCTATTTTCCTATTTACTGTATTACATTGTGCGTGAGGGACATGTCAGGAAGGGCGAGGCTGACATGGATGGGGAGGAGAAGCTCAGAGCCTTTGTGTGGCTGGTGTGCCACTTCTTGCCAATGATGCTTGAGATGGGGACAGAATGATACAGGGGTATTAGATGGAGGTGAGGTGGCTGTGGTGGGGCAAGGTGCTCCACCACATGAAGAGGGTGTACCGTACCAGCCGTAAAAAGCACTAGCTAAAGCATCGCTGGGCTGATCTGATGGCCAGAGAGCAGGATCTGCTATACCATTTGGGTGTGGTGATCAGTGGCCCTGTTGTTGGATATGCCATTGGCACATGTTTACTGTAGAACGCTACTGAGTGACTAAGCTTGTGGACAGGTTGAATGCAACCAGAACGAAGTGTAACTGTCCCAGTACTGAGATGAGTCCACATGTCTATACATTTTAACAATGTAGGTCAGAGGTTTGTTGAGTCATGTACAACTATCACTTAGTCACACATTTCAGGGGCCATGACAACACCTCTGCCCCTGCATTGTGTCAATGATGATATGGCAAGACACCGGCAGCATACCATATTTCACTAGATCTTGACAGCAAAGTCGGCAATCCATGTATAGCACTACATTGTCATCATTACACACACATGATCACTGCCATTATGTTGGCAAAGGGGCCACACCCGCCTTTGCGGACACTGGCAATATGGAATTTGTTACCAACATACAACTGTGCCACATCAGTCATGGACCATTGCACGCATGATAATTGCAGACTAAAAATTGAGCACCATTTCATTCAAACAGTTACTCAGTGTGCCTTGAAGCACAAGCCACAATACCTGAGTCACTTGTACTGCAGTGCACCAGGGAAGTGCCATGGATTTTTCACTCAAATCCAAATCATACCATGGAGTACCCTCTTAAATGGATTGCCCACATATGGTTGTTGTAGGGAATGGCACTACATGAGTCTTAGGCCCAGTGCACGTGTGTAGATGTGTTGTTCTCAATCACCGGAGTGTCAGTGTCAATGTGAGTTTGCAGTGGTATGTCTGTTATACTGTCTACAAGCAGGATCACTAGCTCACTCTTCTAAAATGTTACACACTGTGATATTTTGTTCACTTGTAGTGACAGTGATAAGACACTGAGCATGTTTTACCATCCATGCCTTACAGGGGGATCTGCCACCTACACTATTGGAGAAGTGGAAAGATTTCAGGACCCAGATGTATCCAGTAAGTATGATAATGTCTGTCCTGTGTAGTCATTGTGACTTCTGGGTGAGTGACTCTTGTGTGTTGCACTCAATGCTAGATATGATGAGGTGGCACATGATAAGATTTCAAAGTAGGCTGGATGGTGACACTGTGGCCCATATTTATACTTTTTGACGCAAAACTGCGCTAACGCAGTTTTGCGTCAAACAAATTAGCGCCGGCTAACGCCATTCTGAAGCGCCATGCGGGCGCCGTATTTATTGAATGACGTTAGCCGGCGATAGCCGCCAGAGCCGTCTGGTGTGCGTTAAAAAAAACGACGTACACCAGGCAGCGCCGGCTTAGGGGAAAATGGAGCTTGGGCGTCAAGAAATGGGGCAAGTCAGGTTGAGGCAATTTTTGCGCCTCAACCCGATTTGCGCCATTTTTTTTCACTCCCAACCCCCATAGAAATGACTCCTGTCTTAGCAAAGACAGGAGTCATGCCCCCTTGCCCAATGGCCATGCCCAGGGGACTTCTGTCCCCTGGGCATGGTCATTGGGCATAGTGGCATGTAGGGGGGCACAAATCAGGCCCCCCTATGCCACAAAACAAAATTAAAAAAATACTTACCTGAACTTACCTTAATGTCCCTGGGATGGGTCCCTCCAGCCTTGGGTGTCCTCCTGGGGTGGGCAAGGGTGACAGGGGGGGTCCCTGGGGGCATGGGAGGGCACCTCTGGGCTCCTTCAGAGCCCACAGGTCCCTTAACGCCTGCCTTTTGCAGGCGCTAAAAAACGGCGCAAAAGCGGCCGTACGTCATTTTTTTTGACCCGCCCACTCGGGGCGTGATTTTTGCCCGGGAGTGTAAATACGGCGCACATGCCTCGGAGTCGATTTTTTAGACGGGAACGCCTACCTTGCATCTCATTAACGCAAAGTAGGTGTCCACGCTAAAAAATGACGCTAACTCCATGGACTTTGGCGCTAGACTCGTCTAACGCCAAAGTATAAATATGGAGCAATTCCGGCGCAAACGGAGTATAAATATGCCCCTGTGTCCCATGCAAGGGTTACCAATTCACAAGCAGAGAGTCCTATCTTGGGAGTCTTTTGCTGTGCAATGGGCAGCAGAGTGTGAACAAGGTGATAACTAGCCACATGTAGGCCCATATGTGACTTGGAAGTGCACCACTGTCAGTATGTTGGCACTGGGTCATACCATCATTCTCACAACACAGTGATCCACCAGTTTTCGACATAAATTGATGCATCCCTTTATTGTAAATTATATGTAGGACTAAGTGCAAAGTTGTATTCCATTCAAGTCACACTTATGGGATATGTAATAGGTGTGCATGCAGGTCAAGGACAGACATGTGCTGGCATCAATGTGGGTGTTTAGGGAAATGTGTTGGCAGATGAGATGTTGAAGGGTGTCCACACCTGGACACATGAATGAAGATGTTAATGACCCACGGATACCTGCTTCCTAGGTAACAGCCCTCCTCACATGTGGTCCACTCCATGCATAAGTGCCTTAGTGGTTGACCTTCACAGGTGTGATGATGGATTGCATGCCCATCCCCCCTGAGCAACAGGGGTAGGGGAACAACATATTTGTAGGTAGATGTGAGGGTCACAGTGTAGATGACAGTCATCTCAATCAGGCTTGCATGTGTCACAATCAACACTGACCCCTTATGATTAACAATTGCATACCATACTCCCAATGACATCTACTAGTTACTGGTGTTGTGTGGTTTAAAGTTGACGCAGATGATGAAGATTAGTGGGCATGGCCCATGTGAAGTTGTTGCTGCGTTTGCATTGTGACGCATTGTACTAATTCAATGCACAGATTATTTTTTTGGGTTCCAACTCTTGTTGTGCATCGCTTTTGTGTCAATGTCATGATGAGTAGGCAGTGTTGCTGTTACATTCATTAGGGACATTGTATTATCTAGAATGTGCTTTGGAGTGCATGTGCAAATCGAGGTAAAGTGTTAGAGTATCATCTGTACATACATCACACAATGCTGACACTGATGGTTGCCTGTCTCAATTTAACAGCTGCCAACATGGACAGTGAGGAATTCAGGGTATTCCAGAAGAGGGCAGTGAGCTATCGCCACATATTGGATATGGAGTCTGGGTACCACAGGATGGCACAACGCTATCAAAAGGAGCAAGCCACTGGGGAATGGTGGGCATTCTGTCAGGGGGGACCACAGTGCCCACAAAGAGTGGACCAAGCACCACAGCTAAACAGGGGGCCACAGCCACCACTGTCACTTCTGCCCCACCTGCAACACCCTCCACATTGGCACCACAGCCCACAATGCCTGCTGCAATGGACATGTCGGCAATCAAGGACCTACGGAGGGACATAAAACGGTCCTCAAGAAGCTGGACAGCCTCCAGAAGGAAGTGGACCACAACTCAAAGAGAATGAAGGCCATAAAGAGGACACTCAAGAGGACCAAACTATGAATTGATGCCTCCCGTTCACCCCCACTTCAGTCCCCTCTCTCCTCATTCGTTATCATATTCGGTAGTGGGTTTTAGGGAGTTAGTGATAGGTTAGATTATGTTAGTTGTTGAGATAGGATAAGGACTGAGCAGTCACATGGGTAGCTACAACACATCTACTTGTCAATGCATCTGCCATCCACTGTACCCACCCCTCAAGGTGACTATGGCCATATTTATACTTTTTGACGCTGAACTGCGCTAACACAGTTTATCGTCAAAAAGTTTACCACCGGCTAATGCCATACCAAGATGCCGGCAAAGCTTCATATTTATGGTATGATGCTAGCCAACAGTAAGGGCCGGCTAGCGTCATAGAAAAGGACGATAGCCGGGTGGGGGAGGCATAGGGGAAACAGGGGGCTTAGCGTCAGAGGATGACGCAAGTACGGGCAGAAGTAAACAAAATTCCTGTCATGGCCATTCGGCCCAGTGCCATGTAGGGGTGCCCACGTTAGGCCCCCCCACAGCACTTTGACAAAAAAGAAAAATATACTTACGCATACTTACCTCTACCTACCATTCTTAGATGTCTCTCTGGTGTGGTTGGGGGTGGGTGAGTGTGCTCCTGTGGCCAAGAAAGGGGATCTGTGGGCTCTTTCCATAGTCTCTGATCATGGAAAAAGGCCCCAAGATCCCCTAATGCATGCCTTGACCAAGGCGTTAAATAATAGCGCTAAGCAAGCTTAGCGCCATTATTTAAGGCTCCTATCCCTGTGTGCTAGATTTTAGCACGGGGGATAAACATGTCTCAAGGGCCACACCGTAATTTTCTGGACAGGAACGCCTACCTTGCATCTCATTGACCCAAGGTAGGTTTTCAAGTCCTGAAAATGACGTTAACTCTGTAAAAAAAATTACGATAATTCAGTGCAAACAGAGTATAAATATGGGCCTCTGTTTCCCATGTATTGGACAGGTAGGTGTGCTTTTTAAGCTGTCATTGTTTGGGTCCTGTGTCGGAATGTTGGGATCTGTGGGATGTCTTAACTACAGCCTGCAGTTCATTTCAACACTGCTAAACTGAGCAGTGCCAATTTCAGATGAGGTTAAGGGCCAGATTTATACTTTTTCACACAAAACTGTGTTAGGTCAGTTTTTGCGTGAAAAAGTGTAGCGCTGGCTAGCTCCATTCCAAGACGCTGGCCGGGCGCCAGATTTATGGAATGGTGCTAGCCGGCGCTAATGCCCTGTTAGCGTCCTTGGAATGCCTATCTTGCATCTCATTGAGGCAAGGTAGGTTATAACATCCAGAAAACAACGTTAACTCCGTGACTTTGGCGCTAGACTTGTCTAGAGCCAAAGTATAAATATGGAGTTAGGTTTGCGCTGAATTAGCATTAAAAAAATGACATTAATATAGCGCAAACCGAGCATAAATATGGGCCTAAGTGAATCTTTCAACACCAAATGAGGTTCACTGATACTCCCAGCTGACGTTATTGCCCGAGCACTCTTACACAGCCATTCCTGCTGTATGAAGTAGGTAAGGCATACATGTGTTCAACATATTTCACATACACAGTGACTTGCTCATACGGGATGTGTCCAGCATTGACGTTCATCATGTAGATACCTTGTGGTAGATATGTGCCACTAATATTTCTGCACTCTTGTGCTGACACTCTGTGACTATAGACATGTTACATGCATCACAAATCTACAGCAAGGTAGATGTGTCACATTACATAGAGACAATGTGGTTGTGTAGGTTTATTTACAAGTTCTGTAGTGCAATATTTACATTGCCCTTGTCTGTGACCCCATTAGTGAAACCCTTTCTATTGTGACACAACATAAGTCCAGGGTTGAGGGACATGTCATTGGACATGCTTGGGTAATATGTTGTTGTGAGAGAACAGGGCTGATTGCAGAGGCCCCCTAACTTTTTGCCTCCATTTTCCACTTTTGGCTGGTGTTTTCCTGACTCTGATGGTGCCCTGGGTACTGCTAACCAGTCCCAGGGCCTGTGCTTTGTGTAAAATCAGTATGCAAATTAGGCTAATTATAATTGGCTAAGTCAACCTACCTATAAGTCCCTAGTATATGGTAGGGCATGTAAGTTTAGGGACCCCAGCACAGGTAGTGCACCCATAGGTGCACTGCTGAGGTGCCCAGTGTCATTTTTAAAGGCAGTCCTGCCTTGCTGGCTGCTTTTAAATTAAAATTATATGCAAATTCGACTTTGGAATTAAAAGTAGTTCCAAAGGCTTAAACTACCTTATTTTTACATATAAGTCACCCCTAAGGTATGCCCTATGTGCCCCTAGGGCTGGGTGTCATGTAACTATAAGCAGGGACCTTATAAAAATAGTTTTATAAGCCCTGGTGAGGTAAAACAGCCACATTTGTTTTTCCTTCATTGTAGTGAATGGCCTCCATAAGCTAGATTAGGGAGACTTTGGGCCATATTTATACTCCGTTTGCGCCGAAATTGCGTCGTTTTTTTTTACGCAATTTCGACGCAAAACTAACGCCAACTAACGCCATATTTATACTATGGCGTTAGAGGCGAATAGCGCCAAAGTTCCCGGAATGTGCGTCATTTTTTAGCGTGAACCCCTTCCTTGCGTTAATGATATGCAAGGGAGGCGTTCCCGTCTAAAAAATGACTCCCAGGACTTTACGTGGTATTTATACTCCCGGGCAAAAGAGACGCCCGGGAGTTGGCGTGGCTAAAAACGGCGCATTTGCGCCACTTTTTAACGCCTGCTCAGAGCAGGCGTTAAGGGGCCTGTGGGCTCAAAATGAGCCCACAGGTGCCCTCCCATGCCCCCAGGGACCCCCCCTGCCACCCTTGCCCACCCCAGGAGAACCCCCAAGGATGGAGGGACCCACCCCAGGGACATTCAGGTAAGTTCAGGTAAGTATAATTTTTTTATTTTAATATATTTTTTTGGTGGCATAGGGGGGCCTGATTTGTGCCCCCCTACATGCCACTATGCCCAATGACCATGCCCAGGGGACAGAAGTCCCCTGGGCATGGCCATTGGGCAAGGGGGCATGACTCCTATCTTTACAATGATAGGAGTCATGTTGATGGGGGATGGGCGTCGAAAATAAATGGCGCAAGTCGGGTTAAGACGATTTTTTCGACGTAACCTGACTTGCCCCATTTTAAGACGCCCATGCGCCATTTTCCCCCTACGCCGGCGCTGTCTGGTCTACGTGGTTTTTTCCCACGCAAACCAGGCAGCGCCGGTCTGATTGCGCCGTCTAACGCCATTCCATAAATACGGCGCCCGCATGGCGCTTCAGAATGGCGTTAGACGGCGCAAAACTTTTTGACGCTAAACTGCGTTAGCGCAGTTTAGCGTCAAAAAGTATAAATATGGGCCTTTATTTTAATTTTTAAAGTCCCCTTAAGTAACAGATACCAGAAGTTTGGTATCACATTAATTATTATAATAAACCCCACAACTTTCAGTTGTGGGATTTAATATAACTTGTTCAGGTAAAGAGTTTTAAACTTTACCTGAAAAGTTGCCATTTTCAGCCCTGCAGTGTTTTGCTGCTGTGCTCTGATTGGCCAGCCTCTGGCAGCCCGGCCAGGCTGCCTTGATGAGGTGTGAAATGGCCTGGCTTCACACAAAGAGATGTGCCTGTGGGAGGAGATCTCCCCTCAGCAGATGGTGAGGCAGAAAGGGGGAGGGCTGCCAAACTGGTCTTCAAAGGCAGAGAAGGACATTTGGAGCAACCCAGCAACACACCCACATCCTGCAAACCTAGACAATTATGTGCCCACTTGATTAGATTAGGAGGGGGCAGGAGAGGGGTGTGTTTAGGATTTTTAGCCACACCAGTGGGTGGGCTCAGCCAGATGTAACCTCCAAAAATCACTTTCAGCCATGATGGATTTTTGAGGAATGTTGCTCCCTGGGCCTGATTTTTGCCACACTTCCCAGGAAGTGGTCATCACAGGGGGAGGGACCCTGCACCTGATTGGAGAACCAGGACCCCACTGTTTTTCAACCAGGAGCAGGGATAAAACTGGCAGACCTGCACCCACACTTCGGTTCCCTACCAGAGCCCTACTAGGAAGAAGTACAGGTGAAGAAGGACTGCCCTGCTGGACCCCTGACCTGCACCTGGACACTGTACTCTGGAGGACTACACCAGCTGCACACATTTGGCTTCACCACAAAAAGGACTTTACCTGTCTTCTACTGCTTCAAGAAGGGACTCCCTGTTTGCTACAGGTACAAAGGAGCTGCCCAGAGTCCCCTGCATCAAGTCCTGCAAGCAGAGCCCAGCTGACCAGCGTCCAGTGGCCATTTGAGGATTCTGACCAGGTGCATTCTGGGAATTGTAGCCCCAACTCCCAAGGAGCAGCTCAGAGCTTCTAGAACCTTGGATCAAGTTGTGGACACTTCAAGGACACAAAAAGGACCTCTGGAAGAAGATCCAGAAGTTTGGAGACGTTTGGAGCAACTCCATAACTTGAAGAGGTGCACTGTGGGAGTTGTAGTCCCAGACCCCAAGAGGCACACCGGAGCCTCTGAACCCTTGGCTGGTGCTGTGGACCACTTTCCTGAATCAAACACTTCTGAAAGTAAAAGTGACAGTGTTACCTCATGGGTGGCCTGAACTCTGGACTTTGTCCCTTTCCGATGTGACCTTTTTAACCCTTTGAGCGCGAGTTGCTTCTATGCGCTAGAAAGCATTAATTCTTTAAAAACTTCATATCTCCGGTTCCCCTCATCCAATTTTATTCGTTTTGGTGTAATTTTAAAGATACAAATATTATCTATTTTTATAAATTGATTTTGGATTTGTAAACTGTTTCCTGTGTTTTATTTGATTACTGTTTTGTGATATTTGAATGCTTTACACTCTGTCTCCTAAGTTAAGTCTTGTCACTCGTTGCCAAGCTACCAAGTGTTGAGCTAGGTTTAATTTACTGAGACTTAACTGGAGCTAAGTGAAGGTTAGTGGCCTATTGCTAAGTGTAGGTACTTGCCTGCCCTTACCAATAACCCATTTTCCAACAGTTGTTCAGTGCAGGAGAACATGAATTGCCAAATGAGTAGTGAGAGACAATTGCAGTCCACAGTGAAAAGGGTAACAGTGTGTCGGTTAAGAGTGCATGTCACCAACTGCAGCAATACTGGCATGATGTCAAGCACAGGACAAAGGGAAATCACTGCCCATGAGGCATGGGCTGGTGCTGCTGGGTACTCCTACGGGTGAAGATGATCTGTTCCACATCTTCATCCTCTGATGTGTGTGCTGTCTCATCTACTCTTGATGGTGATGGTGGTGGAGAAAAGGGGGCCACTCACAGTGGTTGGAGAAGTGGACACCAAGTTCCCGGCTGCTTCCATCTGTGGAACTACATATGGCATCCCTAAAGCAAGGAGGAGCTGCTGATTTTTGAGTATGGCAGCAACATATCTGTGGTAGGCAGTCATGTCTGCCCTGAGGGAGGCCAGTTCCGGGTGCATAGATTTCTGCTTGTTGTCATGCATGCTGCAGCAAGATTAGGAGGGTAGGTGTTGTGTCAACTTCCTCATGACAGTGGTTAGGTCCCTCAGCCACTGCTGGACTCCATGCAGTGGGGATTGTATGCCTTGTTTGGCTACTGTCTGCTTGGTGGCCATTATGATGCACATGGGGATACCCTCAAGGCTGGCTGCCATACTTTGCATCCCCACCCGCACCTCTTTGGCCAGCTCCCGCTGGTCTCCCACTACTGTCCTCTCAAAGGTTGTCCCTGTGTCCTCGGAGTACTCAGCTGTGTTGGAGTTGGCAGGTTGTACTATTGGGGTAGTGGGTGGGACCTCTGGGATGGATGCTACATGAATGCTCCACCTTGCGAGTGGAGGTGGTGTCTGGAGGGTTCCCAGGACATCTTGGAGAGTTTCCTGGATGATGGTTGTCAGCTGGTCATCCAGGTCATCAGGGTAGTCCAGGACAGGCAGATCTGCAGGAGAGCCATCGTCCTCTGCAATTAGATATTATACAATTAGTGTGTCTGTGTTGTGGCAGTTGATATGTGACATTACGGACTTTCTATTGGTGGCTCATTGTCATCTTGGTTCCCATACATTGTTCCTGTACTTAGGCCCTCATTACAACCCTGGCAGTTGGTGTTAAAGCGGGGGTAAATCTGCCAACAGTCTGGCGGTAAAAAAAATTGAATCACGACTGTGGCTGCTGACATAGACAGCCACTTTAACACTCCGACCTCCACGGCGGTACAAACAAACACCGGAGCAGTAACTGCCAACAGCCTGGCAGAAGACAATGTACCGCCCACAGTATTAAAACAGGCCAATCCGCCACCTTTTCCGGGGCGGATTCACTGCAAACAAAAACAATGTGGAAACAGGACTTGGAAGGGAAACACTCACCTCTACACACCCTACGAGGAACCAGAACGCCATGGAGCCCGAATACCTGCCTTTGACTTCCTGCTCCTCTACAAGAAGCACGAACGCCAGCGGCGAAGCCCACGGTGAGTACTGCACCTACGACACAGGGGAGGAGGAAAGGAAAAGAGAGTGACACACACACTCAACACGCAACACCCCCACCCCCACCCTCACCCACAACAACATACACACAAATACATGTAGATACATTACAGTTACACCCCCCAAACCCCCGGAAGAATGCAAAGACAAAAGGAAATGACTGTAACCATTGTAAGCAATTCAAATCTAGTACACAAAAATATATATACACTATTAACAAATATATACACCAAGATTTCAAGTCCATGTACTGCACATACATAGTCCGTGGACCACTGGGCCCAAAATGCATGGGCGAAGCCCACACAAGATACCCGATCAAAACGGAGAGAGCACTGCTGGGGCATCAGATAGAAATACAACAGGCACCTCAGGGGGGAGGGAAGTGGGGGCACCTCAAGGGGAATGGAAGGGGGGGCACCTCTGCCAGATGAGTGCACGACGCCAGCTCCACGAGGGGGCTCCATGCCCATTGATCCTGGGGAGTGCAAAGCCACAGTCTCTCAAGTCTTTACAGTGGGTGGTTTGCCCACTGCTTTATCCCGGGGAGTGCAAAGCTACAGTCTCTCAAGTCTTTTCAGTGGGTGGTTTGCCCACTGCTTTATCCTGGGGAGTGTAAAACCGCAGTCTCTCAAGTCTCACAAGTGGGTGGTTTGCCCACTGCTTTATAGTAGGGAGTGCAAAGCCACAGTCTCTCAAGTCTTTTCAGTGGGTGGTTTGCCCATTGCTTTATCCTGGGGAGTGCAATGCCACAGTCTCTCAAGTCTTTTCAGTGGGTGGGTTGCCCACAGCTTTATCCTGGGAAGTGCAAAGCCACAGTCTCTCAAGTCTTTTCAGTGGGTGGGTTGCCCACTGCTTTATCCTGGGGAGTGCAAAGCCATAGTCTCTCAAGTGGATAACAGTCTCCACTGGCTCTGGAGGTGGCTTGGTGCCCAGAGTGCTTCATCCTGCCAAGGACTGAGGTAGAGGATGTGATACTCCACTGGTTCTGGAGGGGGCTTTGTGCCCAGAGTGCTTCATCCTGCCAAGGACAGAGGTAGTGGATGCCTTTCTCCACTGGTTCTGGAGGGGGCTTGGTGCCCAGAATGCTTCATCCTGCTCGTGGCGGCCTCAGTAGCGTCGGTGCTTGTGGCACTCATTGGCCTGTGGTGATGGTGGGTGGCTCAGTGAGCGTGCTGGTGGAGGCAGTGTCCTTGGCAGCGGTGCTGGTGGCGGCGGTGTCCTTGGCAGCGGTGCTGGTGGCGGCGGTGTCCTTGCCAGCAGTGTTGGTGGCGGCGGTGTCCTTGCCAGCGGTGCTAGTGGCGGTCTTGTCCACCGTGCAGGTTTGCGGCGACTTGCCTTTCTTTCTGTGCCCCTTCCCCACCTTGGATGGTGGTGCAGCTGTCTTCCCACTGCCAACTGTACTCCTGGGAGAGCCCTTGGTGGCAGGTGTTTCGTCCTTCTCCCTCCGGGCAGTGGCCAACTTCTTATGCTTCTGAGGTGGGGGACTGTCTGTGGTCTGGCTCCTTGGCACACTAGCTGTCCTGCTGCTTGGCGCACTCCAGAAGCAGGTAACTGCTGGCACCACTGTTCCTGCTGATGTGGTGGCTGAGGTGCTGGGTTGGGACCTGGAAAGGCGGGCTCTAGGGGACTGAAGGGGTGGGGGAGGTGAGGGGAAGAGGTCAAGGTTTGACAGGAAAAGTTTTTTAGACACACTGGGACGGGTAGATGTAGGGGGTATGGGAGTGGAGGAAGAGATAGTGGTTGTAGGACGTGTACGTTTGCTGACTTTGGGTGAAGGTGCATGGGCTGGAGGCTGTCGTGAGGTGGATGGCTGTTGGGTGGGTGTGTGACTGCGTTTGTGTACCTTGGGAGGTGGGCTCACAGACACACTGGGAGAGGACAAAGGGGATGTGTGAATGGTAGTGGGGGTGGTGAGTGCACGTGAGCAGTGTGTGGTGATGGGTGTGCTGTGAGGGACGAAATGGCTGAAGATGTAGTACATGCAGGTGTGAGTGGAGACGTGACAGGGAGGGAGGAGGGAGACGAGGAGGAGGGGGACACAGTGGAGGCAGTGGATGTTGCTATGTGTGCATGGGTATGATGCTTGTGTGAGTGCCTGTGGGATGTGTGGTGCTTATGTTTGCCAGAGCTTCCTTTGTGTGTTGAGGTGTGTGCATGCTGGTCTGAGGGTGCTTGGGATAGGCTGAGGTACAGGGGTTTGGGTCTGGGTAGGAGAAGTTGGAGGGGGGAGGCTGGACACAGGGACAATGGCTGCTATCAGTGCTGAGGCCAGAGTCTGAAAAGCTTGCTGTTGGACTGCCTGAACAGGAAAAAAATGCCCTTCAGGTATGCATTGGTCTGTTGCAACTGCCTCTCTACACCCTGGATGGCATTCAGAATGGTAGACTTCCCAACAGTGAGGGATCTGAGGAGGTCAATGGCCTCCTCACTGAGGGCAGCAGGGCAGACTGGGGCAGGGGCTGAGATGCCTGGGGCGAAGGAGATGCCCACCCTCCTGGGTGAGCGGCCACAGGGCACACGCTGAGGGGCTGCTGGGAGGGCAGTGCAGGTGGGGGGGTGGCGGCTGTACCTGTTGATGCGGTGGGCACAGAGGTGCCCGCCACCGCAAGGGAGCTTCCATCAGAGGAGGAGTCCGTGTCGCTGGTCTCAGCTCATGTCCCCGCTGTGGAGCTCCCCTCGCCCTCCGTCCCACTGATGGCTTCAGACTCCGTTGTCTCGCCCTCCAGGGCCATGTTGGATGCAGCTCCCTCCTGCTCCGGTGCCACTGCTCCTCTGCCTGATGATGCTATTGCACACAAGAACAGGGAGACTACAAAAAGGGGGGGGAAGACAGAAGAAAGACATGTTCAGTGCATGCAATACCGCTACCGTTGGCGGACAATACAGACACAGAAGCCCTCTGCACTACGCCGTGCACTTTAAGTTACCTAATTAATCAGAGGGACATGGGGTACAAGGCCTATGCCCGACTGCTGCACACAGGGAAGTCACAGGAGCCTGACTAGGTGTAGGTGGCTCTTAACACTGGTGGGGTGGGGTGCCACATGGCCTGCCTTAAGAAGGGACCTTGCCTGCTAAACTTGCCCGGGCCTAGGGGAACCCACAGCCCACCTCCCCCACCCAGACACCTCCAATGCGCGCTGAATCAGCTGAATGAGAGTGTACTTATCCCCTTGTGGCTGCTGTGAGGCTCTCAAGCGCCCATCCAACTCCAGATACACCACCGCCAGGATCCGGAACATCTGGGGGGTCATGGTGCGATGGGCACCCCTCCCACATTGGGAGGCCATCCCCAGCTGGGCCTCCGCCGTCTTCTTGCTACGGCGGCGAATGTCTTCCCATCTTTTACAGCAGTGGGTGCTCCGTCTGTGGTGGACCCCCAGGGTCCGGACTTCCTTGGCGATGGCAAGCCAAATATCCTTCTTCTGGGTGCCGGCGTACATCGTCATTGGCTCTTGGGACCCATAGGGTCCAATGTTAACCAATGCAGGATTGCGCCGCGGTCTTCGACCGCCTACTGCGACGGTGTACTACGCCAGCGCAGTTACCTCATATACCCTTGTCCCACATTACAGGTCAGGCAGCCGCCATTTCAGGGGGCAACATGGCATTAATTTTAAATGCGTCACACATATCTAGGCCTTGCATACACACTAAGACAGGCACATAGCGGATTTAATTTTTTTTGGAATAAAGTTGTGTTTTCGTACCTCAGTGTTGGCTGACCCTCTGCTTGCTGTGCTACTCCATAGAGCACATCCGCTGGGGCAGGTGAGGAGATGGCGGCATCCTCCAGTGTACAGACCGCTGGTGGACCTGTCGACAATGGAAGAGCAACATGTAATTGTCACCTACAGACTGGACTGTGCCACAATCCATGAACTGTGTGCCCAGTTGGAGCCGGACCTGATGTCAGCTATCCGCCATCCCACAGTATCCCCCCTCTAGTGCTGGTGCTCTCAGTACTCCATTTCCTGGCAACTGGGTCAGTGCATGACGCTTACATTCTGAGGAATAGCAGCATCCCTTACGTGATGGGGCAACTCCAGAGGCACCGTGTGTGGCTATTAGGTGAGGACATGGACCCTATACAGTGTGACTAGTTGTCTGGGTCTGGGGTTGTCCCTAAGAGTTAGTGTGTGTCTAACAGTTGGCCATCGACATTTGCAGGTGACTCTGGGTACCCCAACCTGTCATGGCTACTGACCCCAGTGAGAAATCCCAGGACAAGGGCAGGGGAATGCTCAATGAGGCACATAGGCAAACTAGGAAGGTTATAGAGAGGACCTTCGGCCTCCTGAAGGCCAGGTTCAGGTGCCTCCATATGGCAGGTGGTTCCCTATTCTACTCACCAAAGAAGGTGTGCCAGATCATCGTGGCCTGCTGTATCTTCACAACTTGGCTTTGTGAAGACAGGTGCCTTTTCTGCAGGAGGATGGTCCAAATGGAGGTCTTGTGGCAGCTGTGGAGCCTGTGGACAGTGAAGACGAGGAAGCAGAAGAAGAGGATATCGACAACAGAAACACCGTGATTCATCAATACTTCCAGCGAAACACAGGTAAGAAGACATCACTGCCTGCTACATCTGATACACTTGTTCTACCTCTCATCTGTCTGTCACTTTCACACAGTGTATGGACCCTGAGCTGTCACTTCCACTGTGTGACATCTGCTTTGTTTCCTCATGGACTACAGCTGTGTGACATAGGTATGTTGAGAATACAATGGATATTGCATTTTTCCTCAGTTATTGCAAATACACATTTTCGAAAGCACAGACTGACCCCAGATAGTTTTGTAATTTAAGGGTGTTTATTTAAGTGCTAAATAGTGGAGGGGGTTGTAAAATGGTCAGGGGTGATGGTGGAGGAATGTCCATGGCAGAGTCCAGTCTATTAGTCTCACAGGTGCATTGTCCAAAGGGCCATAGGAACTGAAGCTGGGGCAGTTGATGGATGGACAGGGTGACAAAAGTGGGACAAAAGGATGACAATCAGGGTGGTCTCATTACTTGGCGGGGGTCTTGGCATTGTTCTCTGTCTTCATCCTGGATCTCAGGGACCTCTTGGTGGGTGGTTCTCCATTTGCAGGGGGTGGGGTGCTGGTGTCGTGGTCCGGTGGCGGGGCCTCCTGTCCACAAGCGCCAGCGGAGGTGGTGGGCAGTTCATCGTCCAGGCTAGTATCAGGGGCCCCTTGTTGTGCCACAGTGCCCCCCTGAACCCCAAATACTGTTCCTCCTGCAGCCGCTGGGTCTTCTGAAATTTGGCCAGTACCATTGCCATTGTCTCCTGGGAATGGTGGTAGGCTCCCACGATGTTGGAGATGGCCTTGTGGAGAGTGGGTTCCTGGGCCTGTCCTCCCCCTGTCGCACAGCAGCCCTCCCAGTTCCCCTGTGTTCCTGGGCCTCTGTCCCCTGAACCGTGTGCCCACTACCACTGCCCCCAGGTCCCTGGTGTTGTTGGGGTGGTGGGTTAGCCTGGGTTCCCTGTAGTGGTGGACACACTGCTGCTTGACGTGACCTGGGGAAAGAGGGATGGGCCCGCTGGGTGGATGCTGTGCTGGTGTTTCCAGAGGGGGGAGGCTCTGTTGTGGCTAGTGCCAGTGTGAGGGGAACCAACTGTCTCGAGGTCCCAGATGGGCCGGGCTGGTCATCTAGATACAGTTGGACAGAGCTGCTGTCATCACTGTGGGCCTCTTCTGTGGGGGGAGTGGACATGTCTGGAACCTTCTTTCCGGTGGCGTTGGGTAGTGGTCCTGCAGGGGTGTAAAGGCATGATTATTGCATCTGTGTGTGCCATGGTGTGCAATGGGTGGGTGACCCTGTACCCAAATGCTTGCATTCTTATGTAGGATCTTGTGTGATAATTGTTTAGGGGTGTGTGTGGGTATGTGCAGTGGCCATGCTTTGGTGATGGGTGTCCATGCTTTGTTGTTAAATGCAGGGCTTGGTGTTGGGATTTGTTGTTTGAGATAGTGGGACATATGTGAGGAGTTGGAGTGATGGGGTGAGGGTGAGAGTGGGGGTATGTGATAGCATGCAGGTAGGGTGGGGGATGAAGTAGTTAAAGATTTGACTTACCAGAGTCCATTCCTCCAGCTACTCCTGCGAGGCCATCAGGATGCAGTATAGCCAAGACCTGCTCCTCCCATGTTGTTAGTTCTGGGGGAGGAGGTGGGGGTCCACCGCCGGTCCTCTGAACTGCAATCTGGTGTCTTGAAACCATGGAATGTACCTTCCCCCGTAGGTCGTTCCACCTCTTCCTGATGTCATCCCATGTTCTTGGGTGTTATCCCACTGCATTGACCCTGTCCACGATTCTGCTCCATAGCTCCATCTTCCTAGCTATGGTGGTGTGCTGCACCTGTGATCCGAATAGCTGTGGCTCTACCCGGATGATTTCCTCCACCATGACCCTGAGCTCCTCCTCAGAAAACCTGGGGTGTCTTTGCGGTGCCATGGAGTGGTATGGGTGGTGTGTGGGGTGGTGTGTGTTGTGATGTGTGGGGTGATGTTTTGGGATGTCTGGTGTTTTGTGCGTGGATGTGTATGTGTGATGGTGTTGTGTGCCTCTGTATGGTGGGGTTGTCTTTGCTGTGCTGTCTCTCTGGCCTTCGTCTAAATTTCTGATCGTAAGGGTTTGTGGGTGATGTGGGTGTGTGTTTTATATTGTATTGGGTGTGTGGGAGTGGTGTGTGCATGTGTAACAGGTGTGTGTATTTTGAATTGTCCAATGTGGTAGTGTTTTGTAAATGTGTGTGTATTTTGAGCGTGGCGGTGTGTACCGCCAATGGAATACCGCGGTTGAAAGACGGCAGCTTGGATTCCTAGGTCATGATAGTGTGGGTGTATTCCTGTTGGCGTGATGGTGGAGGTTTACTTCTCGCCACTTTATCACTGACCTTTGGTGTGGCGGACTTGTGTGGGTGTCTGGATTTTGGCGGATTCCGAGCTGTAGGTCGTAATAGCTGTGGCGGAATTTCACGGCCGCGGCGGTGTGTTGGCGGTCTTCTGAACGGCAGTAAGCGGCATTTACCGCCAATGTTGTAATGACCCCCTTAATGTTTGCAGTCTCTCAGCCTTATGCCCCACCTGCATGTCACATGGAGGAAAGGGTAGTTTGCACCATTGTCTGTGTCACATCTTCTAGGTGTGAGTTATGTCCTATTTGTGGCTTGGCACCTTCTTGTCCTCATCAACCCTCCCTATGCTTACATTTGCATGGTGAGGCCCTGCAATGGGTGTTGCTGTGCTGATGCCACAGCATCAAACATGACGATATACCCCTGCCCAGTCTTTCATGTTTCACATACACCTATGTGGTGCTCAGACCTCGCACAACCCCAAGCATGACATTGCCAAGACATAATGCTATTGTTACCATTGCTATTTCCTCATGTTGATGTTTGTGTATGTGTGCTACATTGCATTGCACTGATGGACCTGGAAGAGTTCAATTTCCTCTTTTGACTGTGCAGGTGTGTTTGTCTTCCTACACACATATGTCCTCCCTATCAATGCAGTCCTCCTTGCACTATGATATCTGAGATACTGCATGGTGGCATTGCAGCTAATGTGACACAGTCACAGGGGTAAACCCAGGGTTGGCCAGCATGGGTATGAGATTATTGTTGTGTACATCAGTATGTATGTGACAGTGCCTCATGGTAATTGAGCCTATAGATATGACCAGTTGGCAGGAGTTGCACTTGGATTGGGGCAAGATGCTACTTTGATGGGGATTGATCACGTAGTCATACTGAACCCTCATTTTGAGTCTGTTTGTCCTATGGGCACCTAACTGCCATTTCCTGTATGACCAGCACCAACAGCTCAGGTGGTAGTGGCAACTGTTGCCATTGGGGAATGCCCCTTCGGGCAATGGCCTGGCACTGGGCAGTTTCCTGCAGCTTACATACTGGCAAACCAGCTGTCCTGTGACACCAGACCAGTTTTATGTTCAACGCTACCCTCCTGGTCTGTTTCAGCATTTCCTCCAGCCTTGGCATGTGTTGTGGAGTGCCCCTGGCTGCTCCTGCACAGCCCATGTACCTGGCTCTTTGCCCATGCCCTGGCTCTTTGCCCTTTCCACTGCCTGATTGGCAGGGCTGATATTAATTGTGTGTAACCTATGTTCTTCCCCCTTCTTGCACTTGACATTTTGGCATATTTTTCCCCATGCAACTTACCCTGCATATGTGTTGTTTCCTGGTAGTCTGTGCTGTCCTCTCCTGTGATACCAATGACCAGTTCTTCTAGGATGACAGCTGCAACCATCTCCTCCATCTCATCTAGGTCCTCTTGTGGTGCTGGACTCCCACCTCCGGTCTGCAGTACTGCCTTCCTGTTACATGTCATTTTTTCCTTTGTCCTCCGCTTGCAGTCGTTCTAGCATTTCTTGTACTCAGTGACCGTTCTCCTGACCTCTGCCACACTGTTAACCTTGTCCACTATCTGCTGCCAAATTGCGTCTTTCCCTCCAATTGGCAATTTTGAGGTGATGAAGAGTTGATGTTGGTGCTCCGTCACCTCTCTCATGCTCCTCTGCACTGAAACAACACTTCCTCTTTTTCTTCTCTCTCCCCTGGGTCTTGTCAATGTCCTCATTGCTGTTTCCTGGTTGTCTGGGGGTCCCTGGGGTCTCGCTTCGCTTTCTGGGACCATCTTGCCTCTCCTTTACACTGTTTACTCCGTTAGCGTCTCTTTTTGATGCTATTGTGGGCAAAAATGGTACATTTCCGTTTTGCAACGTGTTTACATGTCATAAACTGGATTAGGGTCATTTTTCCTCTGTTAACGTCATTTTGCCTTACGACAAGGCACAATGGTTAGCGCCAGGAAAAATGACTTTAACCTAGTTTTAGCACCACCCGGCGCCATAGTATAAGTCTCAAGCCCGGGTGTCATTAAAAAATGGCGCTAATCAGCGCTAAACTTTTTGACTCAAAACTGCCTTAGCGTAGTTTTGCTTCAAAAAGTACAAATATAGGCCTTAGTATTTTGGAATTGGACGTGCCATTAGAGACTTAAGTGGCAGAGAATCTTTGCTCTTTATATGTTTTGGGAGACTTGTTAGAGCTCACGGATTTCGTAGCACGTTTTCTTTTGTATGGAGGGATGTTGGAGGATATTTTTATGTGCGGTATGTTGCACATGTGTAGAGGCGTTCCTGCCGAGTGGAGAAATCTAGGAGGTAGATCACTGGAATGCACTAAACGAGGATGAATTCAAAGGAAAACTAGGTTAAGATCATATTTAATTCAATTATTAAGCTTGACTTTCAGGACCGTATGTGAATGCTAATCTTTTTTGTATAATTATTTTATTTTAGAGCAACTGCATGAAGGTATGTGAATGTAGAGCACTTAGGATATGGCAATTAATTTTAATAAGTTTGTCTCAACAGAACTTAAACACAGAATATTCCACAGCACAAGATTATATCAGAGAATATCAAGATTAAATCAGAGAATATCATACTGACTATATTCAAAATTATTGCATCTTTACATAAAAGTGAGCATATTGCCCTCAATCTTCCAATAAGATTCTGCACCTTTAAAACATTGGCAAAGGCTGCAAATGTTTTAGTGTAATTTGCAGTATCTACATTATTAGGAAAATATGTGAAATTAAGGTTTACTTGTATGCTTGTTGCAAATATTGTTATCCTTCTAGTTGATCACAGCATTGTATTTTAAGGAAAGTTGTGTTTTTTGTTACTTACTTTACTGTGTTCTTATTATTAGATTACCTTACATTTAAGTAGTGCAGGGCTGACTCAAGAAATTATTTCTGTGCCCTTTCAAAAACAGTTTAACTGGCTGCCGGAAACAACGAAATTCACAGAACCAAGATTTACAAGCTATTCTTATTACAAATAGCACTTCAATATCTGTACCCATTGCAGTTATAATTCTTGGTTTAGAGACTGTGAAACTTTCTTTTGGAGTTCAGAGAACACAATGCCAGAAATGGATGATAAATCTGGGAAATGGGGAATCCTACCATCTCAATAACCCCACTTTTTATTTATTTATTTGGAGTTGGTTTTTACCTTCTGACTTAGGGCCTGATTTAGAGGCTGGCAGATGGAGTACAATCCATCAGGGTGCCAGA
This sequence comes from Pleurodeles waltl, assembly GCF_031143425.1. Taxonomy (NCBI): domain Eukaryota; kingdom Metazoa; phylum Chordata; class Amphibia; order Caudata; family Salamandridae; genus Pleurodeles; species Pleurodeles waltl. Next base: position 235,069,020 of record NC_090443.1, on the reverse strand, counting down.
GGACATTATCACTGCCATACCGGTGGTAATTCATCTGTAAAATATGGAGATGACCATCGGCCCAAGTCATCTCTTACCTTTGTTGTAGGGAAACTGAAATAAATAAAAACAGGACTCCTCTTGGCAAGGCAAAAGTAGGCTTACTGTTGCAGCAGAGAGAGTGCCTTCCCCAAACTGGTAAACTAATTTCCATAAATGACAGTTCACAGTCAGCTCTTATATAGTTACATGAACAATGTTTTTTTACAAAAGGTCAGACAACAGGGTACTCAACAAGTACACATTTGTTACAAGAAAAGCACATCACCTGTGTCCTCAAACACCTAAGGCCACATGTACAAATATTAGGTTTTGGGACTTGCAAGTTGCAAGTCACAAATCCTGATGTACAACAGTGTCAATGACACTGTTTGTGATTCCCAATGGGGTCGCAAATGATCTACCTCATAAATATTCATGAGGTAGGTCATAATTTGTGACCCCATTGGGAAAGGCCACCCTCACAGGGAAGGTGGCCTGCTGGGGAAAGCAGACCACCATGTCTGTGACTGCTGAAACAGGATGCATATCAAAAACAAACATTAAAAGTTTTCTTTTAATTTTTTCAGAGGAGGCAGTGGTCAGTAGGACCACTGCCTGCTCTGAAAGAATATTTTCGCTACCATTCACAAAGGGAAAAGGGTCCCATGAGGACCCCTTACCGTTTGCAAATAGGTTAGCAACAATTGTAAACTGGTGCTAACTGTGATTGTTTTGTGACGGCATTCATGGTCACAAAACAATCCTACAATGCACTGCGACTTGCAATTAGGAAGATAATGACCCTTCCTAATTGCGACTCCCAAACCTATTTAGTGATTTTGTGATTTGGTAAATAGATTACCGAATCGCAAAATAGGATCGGTATATACCAAAATGCTTTTCCCTTGTCGCAAACAGCCCAATTTGCAGAATTGGACGTACGTGTGGCCCCTAATCTCTACACATTCTTCATTGTAATTCTAACAATGTTTAACAAGTAATTTATTTGCTTTTTTCATATGCATGTGTGTGTACGTGTATTTTTTTGCTCTGCTCCGAAGACTTCCAATCAGATTCTGTGTGCACTAGGCTAACCCTATCTCCTGCTCACATTATTTCAGTCACGTTTTCCATTTACCAAGAACAAAGAATACATGCTTTTATGCTGGGACCATATATTCCTTTAAGCTTGCCAGCACAGGTTTTCCTTTAACTAAGACCTTGTTGATCATTCACACTATTTTCCAGTGAACTCTTCACCTGTCTTGCATCATTGTGGAACTTGGGCCTACACTGTTCTTTCACCACGTATAACTCTGTTACACTCTCTATTAATGTTTGCAATGCAACTTATTCATATTTCATTTCCTCTCTAACATTCCCCCTCTAGTTGATATTTCAACTACTTGTTCCAATTCTAAATCTGCCCTTTCCCTGAGCTTCTACTACTCATGTAGGTGTCCTAACTGTAATCATCCCTACCACCTTTGTACTGATCCTTCTAAAGCATGCTATAATCAATTGAATACCACAACACATCACAAGGGCATGCAAAAAAACTTTTAACAGTCTTGACATCCGGGATGGTAGTAAAGCAAACCACTAGCATAACCAATTATCCGGGGCAACTCCTTACCCTACTGTTTACATTTCTAGATTATACAAAGTTTTTATAGCCTCTGACACAGATCCATTGTCTATGTCATTTACTGAGGGTTGCATAGGTAAAACAAGTAGTTGCTACCATGGCACACACCCCTCCTTCCATAGCTGTCATAAGGTCAAGGACATAACAATGGTCATAACCATCAATCTCATGGCACACAGCTCTTCTTTTATGGAATTTAAACCATGTTTTATGGTATTAATTTTCTTCAGAAGTTCCCATTTGGTCATTTGTAGCCACTGAGCAGTTGTTTTTGCCTGAACAAATGATACAATACTTCGAAAGAATAACTGAGCATCATTGAACAACCTCTACTCTTGGGGAACATCCTTGCGAATGGCAGTGCCATAATATTCTGCAGCTCTTCTCCTTTGGGGATGATGTAACAAAATCCATGGACGGCTCATGTAGTGTTCATGTAGTATAGAAAGGTTGATTCCCAGAATTACCAAAAATGAGATTAAGTCACTGGTCAACAGAGACCTCCCCAGCTCAGTGGTAACTGATCATATAATAGTTCTCCAAACAGCCAATAAGAGTCCATGAGGCTGGAGGTGACCCCCTGCATGTCAACGTTATCTTTTGTAGCAGTGCAGTAGACATTCTGTCCTACATTAACGGTGTTGCTTCCTCTGAAACATAAAGAAAAATATGTCAATCTCAGAAATGTCTGAAAATTTACTACACTATCCATCCAAGTGAATCACTCAATATCATCATCCCAAATAATTGCAATTTTTTTTACAGTATCTTGAATAATATCAATACCCTTCATAAAGACATGCCCTACAGGATAATTCATTATCAGAACCAAATTGTTCATGGGTATAAACTGATCCAGTAACTCTAAATCCTGGCTTATGAACACAATCTGGGGGCATAGGGTTTACTAAATAACTATTACACTAAGGGGCATATTTATACTTGTTTTGCGACAAATGTGCGTAATTATTTTAATGCACATTCGGTGCAAAACTAACACCATATTTATACTTTGGAGTTAAAGTCATTTTTTGGACATGGAAACCTACCTTGCTTCAATGAGATGCAAGGGAGGCATTCCCATGCAAAAAATAACTCTATGACCTTAGCGCCATGTTTATCCCCCTGTGCTGAAATCACGCATGAGGGGAGGAGGGGTCAAATAACAGTGCAAAGCTTGCTTTGCACCATCATTTAACGGCTGGGTCAGGGCAGGCGTTAGGGGACCTGTGGGCAGTTTCCATAGTCAGAAACCATGGAAAGAGGCCACAGGTGACCATGCCTGGCCCCAGGGACACCCCCACCCACACTAGAGGTACACCAGAGGATGGGAGACCCATCCCAAGTAAGTCAAGGTAAGTATTTTTTTTTCCCCCTCTTGTGAGCCTAAACTTGGGCCCCCTGCATTGCGCTGTGCCCAATGGCCATGCCCAGGGGACTTTTGTCCCCTGGGAATGGCCATTGGGCTGTGGGGCATGACTCCTGTCTTTACTTAGACAGGAGTCATGTCCTTGGGGGTTGTGCACCTAATAATGGCACTAGTCAGATTAGAGTCATTATTTTGACTCTAACCTGACTAGCACCATTCTTTCATGCACAACCTCCAGTTTTCCCTACGCCTCCCCCACCCGGTTAGCATCATGTATTTTGACGCTAACCGGGCCTTCACACCGGCTTGTGCCATTCCTTAAATATGTCGCTTGGCTGGCTCTCTGGAATGGCTCTAGCCGGAGCTATACTGTTTCATGCAAACCTGCACTATTGCAGGTTTGCATCAAAAAACTATAAATCAGGGTTTAAGTAGGCAGGCGTATTACTCCTAAAAACCCTAAACCAAAAACAATGTGCATTCTTTCTGAAATGTTACGTCAACATGTTTTCTTCATTTATTCTATCTCATCCTTAATGGCCTGCCTGTCTGTAAGCATATATAAAACTTCTGATGATAAGTCATATTTTGAGGCATTAACTCGAAAAATTACCACCCTAACATGTGTTGGCTGCATTCGGGCCCTAATCCCTCAAGTAGAGATCGAAAAGAAATAAAGCTGTTTCAAAAAGTTCTTCTTTAGTTAAGTGTAACTTGTCTGATCCTGTAGCATGAGGAATTAAAGAGCACACAAAACATGTTTCATTGGTACTTTCTAACCCTACATCTGACATGTGTTGATACCACATGTTATCTAATAACCTAGTATGAATACTATGAAACGCATTAGATAGTTCTCTTCGCAGGTGTGTGATATTAGAACTAAAATATACATTACTATAAAGAAGTAATAGTACAAATAATAGTAATAAAAGACAAAAAAGGAAAAGAAAACAAAAACACATAATTTCCATAGACAGAGGTGGACAGGGATGTTTTCAAAGTCACAATTGTCTTCCTCCCTTTTGTTCAATTTACATTTCTGGTGACACTTGGGGGCATATTTATACACTGTATTCGCCAGATTTGCATCTGTTTTTTTTTACTCACATCCGGCGCAGACTTAACTCCATATTAAAATTTTGACGATAGCCCCATCTAGCATCAAAATATTGAAGTTAACGTAATTTTTTTACTGTGAAAACCTATCTTGCGTCAGTGAGATGCAAGGTAGGCGTTCCCGGGCAAAAAATGACTCTAAGGCCTTTGCGCCTTATTTTTCCTCCCATGCAAAAATCATGTACGGGAGGAGGAGGGCCTTAAATAATGGTGCTAAGCCTGTTTTGTGCCACTATTTAACACCTGGGTCAGGGCAGGCGTTAGGGAACATGTGGTCTCATTTCCATGGTGAGAGACCATGGAAGCAGTCCACAGGTATCCTACCCTGCCTCCAGGGACACCCCCAACCACCCCCACCCACACCTGGAGGACACCCAAGGATGGGGGGACCCATCCAAGGTAAGTCTAGGTAAGTTTTTGTTAAATTGCAGTAGGGGGGCCTAACTTGGGCCCCATACATGGCACTGTGCCCAATGGCCATGCCCAGGAGACATAAGTCCATTGGGCAGTGGGGCATGAATCCTGTCTTTGCTAAAACAGGAGTCATGTCCATGGGGTTTGTGCATCAAGAAATTATGCTAGTCAGGTTATAGTCAATATTTTTGACGCTAACCTGACTAACGTCATTCTTTGATGCACAACCTCCAGTCTCCCCTACGCCTCCCCTACCCGGTGAGCATCATTATTTTGATGCTAACCAGGCCTTAGCCCTGCTAGCATCATTCCTTAAATATGACGCCCGGCTGGCATCTAGGAATGGTGGTAGCCGGCGGTAAACCTTTTGACGCAAGTATAAATCAGGGCCTTGGCGTCATGCAGGGTTCATCTGAACATCTGATAAATGGATCCATGGTTTCCTCCCATCTACTTTGAGAGTAGTGGGAGTGATCACCATTAGGGTAAAAGGACCATCAAATTTAGTACGCTTCCATGTGCACATAAAGTTTCTCACTTACACCTTGCTGCCTATATGCACAATTGGGAGGCTGACCTCAGCGGTGCTTTGCTTTTCCCTTCCTTTGGTTACCTGTTTAGAAATAATCATTATAGCTTTCATTAGCTGGGTGAAATAAACATGCATTTCATCATTAAAAATTTCAGCTGTACCTTATTGCTGTATTTTACTTCTAGTGGCAGGTGTTTGCATATTCCTAACTCTTCCTGTTACTGTCTGATTGGGTGTCAGGAGATAATCAGAATAATCAGAACTAGGTGTGTTTCTATGGGGAAATAGTGCTAATGGTAGGCAATCCAACCATTTTTTTGCGGTGTTGTGCATAGCTTGTTGATTTTATTCTTCTGTAAGCTCTGGGGATCATAAACAGAATATAGATTATGTTTTATCCCTAAAATTGTCAGGACATGTGTGAAAATTACATTAATAAAGTGTGTGCCATTATCAGATCTTATCCCTTCTGGAATCCCCCAGCAGGGAATCAAATCACAAATCAGAAACATAGCAGCTGACTTAGCATCACAGTGAGTGCACTGTCCTGCTTTGATCCATCAAACAAAAGGACAAATCACAACTGTGAGATACAGATAGATGTTGCATAAATCTAGCATGTCCACAAAGTTGAGATGGATAGCCGTAAAAGGACTTTGTGACCGCAGTATGGTTGAATTCATCACCTTCATCTTGGGATTTGAAGATAACTTATTACAGACAGTACAGTTAGGAATGTATATGGTAAGCATATCATGCACGTTGGGAACAAACTAATTTTGGTGTGTTTATAAAGACAAATGGGGGGTGATTCTAACTTCGGCGGGCGGCGGAGGCCGCCCGCCAAAGTTCCCCCACCAAAATACCGCTCCGCGGTTGAAAGACCGCTGAGGGTATTTTGGGATTTGCCCTGAGCTGGCGGGCGGCCGCCAAAAGGCCGCCCGCCAGCCCAGGGCAAATCAACCTTCCCACGAGGACGCCGGCTCAGAATTGAGCCGGCGTAGTGGGAAGGTGCGACGGATGCAGTGGCACCCGTCGCGTATTTCAGTGTCTGCATAGCAGACACTGAAATACTTTGTGAGGCCCTCTGACGGGGGCCCCTGCAGTGCCCATGCCATTGGTATGGGCACTGCAGGGGCCCCCAGGGGCCCTGCGGCACCCCCTACCGCCATCCTGTTCCTGGCGGGAGACCCGCCAGGAACAGGATGGCGGTAGGGGGTGTCAGAATCCCCATGGCTGCGGAGCGCGCTCCGCCGCCATGGAGGATTCTGCAGGGCAGCGGGAAACCGGCGGGAGACCGCCGGTTTCCCGCATCTGACCGCGGCCGAACCGCCGCGGTCAGAATGCCCTGCAGGGCACCGCCGGTCTGTCGGCGGTGCTCCCGCCGACCCTGGCCCCGGCGGTCTCTGACTGCCGGGTTCAGAATGACCCCCATGATCTCTTGAGATATGAGCTGGTAAGTGTAATTGATCAAGAACTATCATAAGAAGAGCCTGAGGCATCACTGGTTTACCTGTAGATAATTAGCTATAGATTAGATCGTCACCTGACTGGGAGCACACTCTAGTCTCCCATAACTGTTTCTCATGCGATGGGGCAATTCCCTATAACTCTTAAGGATGTAAATACACTGTCTCAGCATAATGAGGTATAATATTATCTGTGGTGGCGTTTGATTTAGAGTTGAACGACGTGGCAGTCTGGGCCGCTAAAACAGGGACACGTTGTGAATCTGGTGGCATGCAGCAAGGTTTCTGCCAAACTCTATCTTCAGCTGTCCAGTCTGCTCATGCATTTCCATGTGACACAAAATCCTTTCCATTAGTAGGTGCCATTACACAACTGCCGCTGCCTGTGGTAAAGCAAGTGCCTCAATTAAAGGCTCAAAGAGATTCCTTTGTGTTACAGAACTCCCACCTGTCTTCAGCAAGCCTCTCCTGCTCTATCTCATAATGCTGGAATGTACAAGGTAGTTACATAAGCTGAATCTGAATAGACAATAATGACTGTTCCTATTCCTTGCTTAAGAGTTGCTATCAAGGCTATCAATTCTGCTGCTTCTGCAGAATAATGTGGGTGTAGTGTTAACTGCTCCACTATATGAGTGTGATTAATCACACTCATACTGTTGTGCCCTGACTGCTGCTACACCTGTGTGTCTGACTCCTTTATCCTGGCCAATAGTGGAGGAACCATCAACAAAATAGATAATACTACCAGGAATAGGATCCTCTGTTGCTTGACTAGATTAATTAGGAGTATGGGCCATATGTAGGAACCGGTTTGCATGTCGTAAACTGCAAAAAACGCAGTTTGCAACATGCAAAACGGCCATCGCAATGCTGATTCACATTTTGCGAGTCGGTACCGACTCGCAAAATGTGAATCCGACTCGCAAATAGGAAGGGGTGTTACCTTCCTATTTGCGACTCGCACCGCGATGTAGAATTGCTCTGGGACCGCGAAAGCAGGCACAAAGCAATTTGCAGTTAACACCCACTTGAAGTGGGTGGTAACTCATTCGAAAATGGGAAGGTGTCCCTATGGGACCCCTTCCCCTTTGAGAATGTCGCTGAAAATATATTTTCAGAGCAGGCAGTGGTCCAATGGACCATTTCCTACTCTGAAAAAATGAAACCAAATGGTTTCATTATTTTTTTGAATTGCAACTCGTTTTCCTTTAAGGAAAACGGGCTGCAATTCCCCCCCAAAAAAACTGCTTTATTAAAAAAGCAGTCACATACATGGAGGTCTGCTGTCTCCAGCAGGCCACCATCCCTTTGAGTGCAGGGACTCGTTATGGGGTCGCAATTTGCAACCCACCTCATTAATATTCATGAGGTGGGTCTTTGCGACCCCATAGCGAGTCCCAGAAGGTGTCTGAGACACCTTTCTGCATACAATTTTGCAAGTTGCTAATTGCGAGTCGGTATGACTCGCAATTTGCAACTCGCTAAATTTTCTGTTCCTACATCTGGCCCTATATGTGGCACAGTTGTGCACATCATCCGCAGATCCTGATATAGGATGAACAAAAAATGTTGCAGGATTCACTGTATGACACTTCACAATCTTCAAAGATGGAAGTGACAGTATCTCTTCATATCCTGACATTCTTTTTGTAGTTAAAGTAGTCTTCGCCTTCTGAATAATAACAAACACTGCATGTCCTTCATAGAGCATCAAAGGTGCCTCATAACAATCTCTTCTGTACTGCAAAGACTGCAGTGATGAGCGCTTACTCACAGGGATAACGTCCTCTCATCACTGAATTCAACTGTCCATTAAAGTATTCAATGGGTTTATGTCCTAGGGGATATTTCTGCATGAGGACAGCTGTCATTGCAAGTCCCCAAAACTGGGGCATTTGTTATCTCAGTTTTTATTTACTGAAAAGTCTCCCTCATTTCTGGTGTCCACGTTATCTTACAATTCCTGTCTCTTGTCTGTTTAACAGAAGTCAGCAAGAGTGTTATTAAAGTTTTCTAATCAAAGACCCACTGTCTAACATAATTTCAGAGACCGAGAAACGTCTGCATTCCCTTCAGTTTCAGTCTCAGTCTCAGTCATTTGACTTACAGACGCTGCGCTCTTAGGAGTTACTCGTCAACCAGGAGCTGACAATAACTGCCCTAAGTAATGGACCTCCTCGAGACAATACTGAACTTAGGGCCTCATTTACAAGCCACGTGGCACAGGAAGGCGCAGCAAGTGTCTTGCTGCTCCTCCCTGGACTCCCGGGAAAGGGTAGAAATATGACACATCTGCAAGAGGCAGTGCATTTCTGTCCTCTCCCCCTGCACTGGCACCCAAATTGCTGCCTAGCGCCAATGCAGGAACCCTTGCACCAGGGTGCAGGAATGCCAGCATTGTGGGGAAGATTGTTTTTGTGCATGAACAGACAATCAACAGAGGTGTTTTCCTCTTTCTATGTGTGTTGCAGAATGCAGCATACATGGAATGGGGAAACCGTTCCATGCTCCCGTTACGTCACGTCTACGCCATCTCTGAGGTGAAGTATGAATCTGATGCTTTACCAGATTTGTAAATCTTGGACTGCATCTGATTCCTTGGCATTTCATGGGTGTTGCATGGGAACACCCACAGCAACACCCATGTAATGCTCCTTTCACACAGTTTTATGTGTGAAAGGGGCCCATATTTACAAGGCCATAAAAAGCCACACAAAGCGGCTTTATGTGGGTTTGTAAATATGGGTGGGGTAGCACTCTGCACCACTGGAGCTTTAAAAAAAATGATGTTCTGGTGACTTTCGGGCATATTTATACTCTGGCCCTGATTTATACTTTTTGGTGTAAAACTGCACCAACTCAGTTTTGTAGGAAAGTACCATCTTGCCTGGCATGTTACCCCCATTTTTCACTGTATATATGTTGTTTTAGTTGTATGTGTCACTGGGACCCTGTCATCCAGGGCCCCAGTGCTCATAAGGGTGCCTGAATGTGTTACCTGTGTAGTGACTAACTGTCTCACTGAGGCTCTGCTAATCAGAACCTCAGTGGTTATGCTCTCTCATTTGTTTCCAAATTGTCACTAACAGGCTAGTGACCAATTTTACCAATTTACATTGGCTTACTGGAACACCCTTATAATTCCCTAGTATATGGTACTGAAGTACCCAGGGTATTGGGGTTCCAGGAGATCCCTATGGGCTGCAGCATTTCTTTTGCCAACCATAGGGAGCTCTGACAATTCTTACACAGGCCTGCCACTGCAGCCTGAGTGAAATAACGTCCACGTTATTTCACAGCCATTTTACACTGCACTTAAGTAACTTATAAGTCACCTATATGTCTAACCTTTACCTGGTAAAGGTTGGGTGCTAAGTTACTTAGTGTGTGGGCACCCTGGCACCAGCCAAGGTGCCCCCACATTGTTCAGGGCCAATTCCCCGGACTTTGTGAGTGCGGGGACACCATTACACGCGTGCACTACATATAGGTCACTACCTATATGTAGCTTCACAATGGTAACTCCGAATATGGCCATGTAACATGTCTATGATCATGCAATTGCCCCCTCTATGCCATCCTGGCATAGTTGGCACAATCCCATGATCCCAGTGGTCTGTAGCACAGACCCTGGTACTGCCAAACTGCCTTTCCTGGGGTTTCACTGCAGCTGCTGCCAACCCCTCAGACAGGCTTCTGCCCTCCTGGGGTCCAGCCAGGCCTGGCCCAGGATGGCAGAACAAAGGACTTCCTCTGAGAGAGGGTGTTACACCCTCTCCCTTTGGAAAATGGTGTGAAGTCAGGGGAGGAGTAGCCTCCCCCAGCCTCTGGAAATGCTTTCATGGGCACATTTGGTGCCCATTTCTGCATAAGCCAGTCTACACCGGTTCAGTGACCCCTTAGCCCTGCTCTGGTGCGAAACTGGACAAAGGAAAGGGGAGTGACCACTCCCCTGACCTGTACCTCCCCTGGGAGGTGCCCAGAGCTCCTCCAGTGTGCTCCAGACCTCTGCCATCTTGGAAACAGAGGTGCTGCTGGCACACTGGACTGCTCTGAGTGGCCAGTGCCACCAGGTGACGTCAGAGACTCCTCCTGATAGGCTCCTTCAGGTGTTGCTAGCCTATCATCTCTCCTAGGTAGCCAAAGCCTCTTTTCTGGCTATTTAGGGTCTCTGTCTCTTGGGATTCCTTAGATAACGAATGCAAGAGCTCATCTGAGTTCCTCTGCATCTCTCTCTTCACCTTCTGCCAAGGAATCGACTGCTGACCGTGCTGGAAGCCTGCAAAACTGCAACATAGTAGCAAAGACGACTACTGCAACTCTGTAACACTGATCCTGCCGCCTTCTCGACTGTGTTCCTGGTGGTGCATGCTGTGGGGGTAGTCTGCCTCCTCTCTGCACTAGAATCTCTGAAGAAATCTCCCGTGGGTCGACGGAATCATCCCCCTGCAACCGCAGGCACCAAAGAACTGCATCTCCGGTACCTTGGGTCTCCTCTCAGCACAACGAGCGAGGTCCCTTGAATCCAGCAACTCTGTCCAAGTGACTCCCACAGTCCAGTGACTCTTCAGTCCAAGTTTGGTGGAGGTAAGTCCTTGCCTCCCCACGCCAGACTGCATTGCTGGGAACCGCGACTTTTGCAGCTACTCCGGCCTCCGTGCACTTCCAGCGGAAATCCTTTGTGCACAGTCCAGCCTGGGTCCACGGCACTCTAACCTGCATTGCACGACCTCCTAAGTTGTTCTCTGGCGACGTGGGATTCCTTTGTGCGACTTTGGGTGAGCACCATTTCACGCATCCTTGTAGTGCCTGTTTCTGGCACTTCTCTGGGTGCTACCTGCTGCTGAGAGGGTTCCTTGTCTTGCTCGACGTCACCTCTGTCTCCTGATGCAATTTGCGACATCCTGGTCCCTCCTGGACCACAGCAGCGTCCAAAAACCCTTACCACACGATTTGCAGCTAGCAAGGCTTGTTGGCGGTCTTTCGGCGGGAAAACACTTCTGCACGACTCTCCACGGCGTGAGGGATCCGTCCTCCAAAGGTGAAGTCTCTAGCCCTTGTCGTTCTTGCAGAAACCTATGCTTCTACTGTCCAGTAGCAGCTCCTTTGCTCCCACAGCTGGCATTTCCTGGGCATCTGCCCATCTCCGACTTGCTTGTGACTTTTGGACTTGGTCCCCTTGTTCCACAGGTACCCTCGACTGGAAATACATCGTTGTTGCATTGCTGGTTTGTGTCTTTCCTGCAGAATTCCCCTATCACGACTTCAATGTCCTTTGGGGAACTTTAGTGCACTTTGCACTCACTTTTCAGGGTCTTGGGGTGGGCTATTTTTCAAACCCTCACTATTTTCTAATAGTCCCAGTGACCCTCTACAAGGTCACATAGGTTTGGGGTCCATTCGTGGTTCGCATTCCACTTTTGGAGTGTATGGTTTGTGTTGCCCCTATCCCTATGTGTCCCCATTGCATCCTATTGTAACTATACATTGTTTGCACTGTTTTCTAAGACTATTACTGCATATTTTGGTATTGTGTATATATATCTTGTGTATATTTCCTATCCTCTCACTGAGGGTACACTCTGAGATACTTTGGCATATTGTCATAAAAATAAAGTACCTTTATTTTTAGTATAACTGTGTATTGTGTTTTCTTATGATATTGTGCATATGACACTAAGTGGTACTGTAGGAGCTTCACTCGTCTCCTAGTTCAGCCTAAGCTGCTCTGCTAAGCTACCTTTATCTATCAGCCTATGCTGCTAGACACCCTATACACTAATAAGGGATAACTGGGCCTGGTGCAAGGTGCAAGTACCCCTTGGTACTCACTACAAGCCAGTCCAGCCTCCTACATTGGTTGTGCAGCGGTGGGATAAGTGCTTTGAGACTACTTACCACTCTTGTCATTGTACTTTTCATAAGAGAAAAATATACAAAACAAGTTCAGTGTATATACACATAACCAAAAAGTTTTGCATTTCCTCTTTTCACTCTTTTCTGAGTGCTGAAAAGTACTTCTAACTTTCTAAAAAGTTCGAAAAAGTTTAAAAAGTTTTTTTTCCCAGTCTTTCTAAAAGCTCTGACAAACTTTTTTTCTCTTTTTCTATCACTTTAAATCTCTCTAAAAATGTCTGGCACAGGCCAAAATGTTGATCTGTCCAAACTTGCATATGATCACCTTAGCTGGAAAGGAGCAAGGAGTCTCTGCATAGAGAGAGGTTTGAGTGTAGGGAAGAATCCTTCCTTGGAATTGTTACTTAACATGCTTAGAGAACAAGATAAGGCTAAAAGAGCCCCATCTGTCGAAAAAGTAGCTAATGGTTCCCAATCTGATCCAGGGACTCCCCCAGGAAAAGATTCAGGAAAGAAACTTCCAAGCCTGCCCATTACTAGACAGTCTAGCATAGTTGGTACTGATGTTGAGTCACACCATACAGATAGTGTTGTCTCACATCATAGCAAGAGCATTCATTCTCATCACAGTAGAAATGATGTTTCTGTTAGCCAAGCTGTTAGGGTGCCCTCTGTAAGGGACAGGTCTCCTTCTGTCCATTCTCATCATACTTCTGTTTCAAAACATGTCCCTCCCACCCACCCTGATGACAGATTGTTAGAAAGGGAGCTCAATAGATTGAGAGTGGAACAAACCAGACTGAAGCTCAAGAAGCAACAGCTTGATTTGGAGAGACAGACTTTAGAAGTAGAGAAGGAGAGACAGAAACGGGGTTTAGAAACCCATGGTGGCAGCAGCAGTATTCCCCATAGTCATCCTGCAAAAGAGCATGATTCCAGGAATCTGCACAAGATAGTTCCCCCTTATAAGGAGGGGGATGACATTAACAAGTGGTTTGCTGCACTTGAGAGGGCCTGTGCTGTACAGGATGTCCCTCAAAGGCAGTGGGCTGCTATCCTATGGCTATCATTTAGTGGAAAAGGTAGGGATAGGCTCCTTACTGTGAAAGAAAATGAAGCTAATGATTACAAAGTTCTTAAGAATGCACTCCTGGATGGTTATGGCTTAACCACTGAACAATACAGGATTAAGTTCAGAGAGACCAAAAAGGAGTCTTCACAAGACTGGGTTGATTTCATTGACCATTCAGTGAAGGCCTTGGAGGGGTGGTTACATGGCAGTAAAGTTACTGATTATGACAGCCTGTATAACTTGATCCTGAGAGAGCATATTCTTAATAATTGTGTGTCTGATTTGTTTCACCAGTACTTGGTGGACTCTGATCTGACCTCTCCCCAAGAATTGGGAAAGAAGGCAGACAAATGGGGCAGAACAAGGGTGAACAGAAAAGTTCATACATGGGGTGACAAAGATGGCAACAAGAAGAAGGATGGTAAATCTTCTGACAAGGGTGGGGACAAATCTAAAAATGAGTCTTCATCAGGCCCACAAAAACACTCTGGTGGGGGTGGTGGGCCCAAATCCATTTCTAATCAAAACAAGGAAAAGAAACCATGGTGCTATTTATGTAAAATAAAAGGCCATTGGACAACAGATCCCAGTTGTCCAAAGAAAAGCACCAAGCCTCCTACCACTACAACCCCTACTGCTACACCTAGTGTCCCTACTAATAGCAGTGGTGGTGGGAGCAAACATACTAATAGCCAATCCAAGGGAGTAGCTGGGCTCACTATTGGTAACTTAGTTGGGGTTGGTCTTGTTAGGGAGACCACAGAGGCTATATTAGTCTCTGAGGGGGCTATTGATTTAGCCACCTTAGTTGCTTGTCCCCTTAATATGGAAAAGTACAAGCAGCTACCCCTAATAAATGGTGTTGAGGTTCAGGCCTACAGGGACACTGGAGCCAGTGTGACTATGGTCATAGAGAAACTGGTCCACCCTGAACAACACCTACTTGGTCACCAGTACCAAGTAACCGATGCTCACAACAACACACTTAGCCACCCCATGGCTGTTGTAAATCTCAACTGGGGGGGGGTTACTGGTCCAAAGAAAGTTGCGGTAGCCACAGATTTACCTGTAGACTGTCTACTAGGAAATGATTTGGAGACATCAGCTTGGTCAGATGTGGAGTTGGAGGCCCATGCAGCAATGCTGGGCATCCCAGGGCATATTTTTGCTGTAACCAGGTCTCAGGCCAAAAAGCAAAAAGGACAGGGAATGCTTGGATCCTGGAACAATGGACCAAGTGCTCCCTAAAGCTAGGGCTAGTAGAAGTAAAGCACTTCCTACTATCCCTCCCTCTACAGTGGATTCTACTTCTGAGGAAGAAGAATTTCCACCCTGTGCAGAACCTACACCAGAGGAGCTGGAAGCAGACACTGCTGAGCTTTTGGGTGAAGGGGGACCTGCCAGGGAGGAGCTGAGGGTGGCACAGCAAACCTGTCCCACACTAGAGGGTCTAAGACAGCAAGCTGTCAAACAGGCTAATGGGGATGTCAGTGACTCTCACAGAGTTTACTGGGAGGACAACCTCTTGTACACTGAAGCAAGGGATCCTAAACCTGGAACTGCCAGGAGGTTAGTGATTCCTCAGGAGTACAGAAAGTTCCTCCTAACTCTAGCCCACGACATACCCCTAGCTGGACATCTGGGGCAAATGAAAACTTGGGACAGGCTTGTTCCCCTGTTTCATTGGCCTAGGATGTCTGAGGACACAAAGGAATTTTGTAAGTCCTGTGAAACCTGTCAAGCCAGTGGCAAGACAGGTGGCACTCCACAGGCACCCCTTATCTCACTGCCTGTGGTTGGGGTTCCCTTTGAAAGGGTAGGGGTTGACATAGTTGGCCCCCTTGACCCTCCTACTGCTTCAGGCAATAGGTTTATCTTGGTGGTAGCGGACCATGCCACAAGATATCCTGAAGCAATTCCTTTAAGGACCACTACAGCACCTGCAGTGGCAAAGGCCCTCCTGGGAATATTTTCCAGGGTGGGCTTCCCAAAGGAAGTAGTATCAGACAGGGGAAGCAATTTCATGTCTGCATACTTAAAGGCCATGTGGAAGGAGTGTGGTGTGACTTACAAGTTCACTACACCCTATCATCCACAAACAAATGGTCTGGTGGAGAGATTTAACAAAACTCTCAAAGGCATGATTATGGGTCTCCCTGAAAAACTCCGCAGGAGATGGGATATCCTGTTACCATGCCTCCTTTTTGCCTACAGGGAGGTACCCCAGAAAGGAGTGGGCTTCAGCCCCTTTGAACTCCTCTTTGGACACCCTGTTAGGGGTCCACTAACACTTGTCAAGGAGGGTTGGGAACAACCTTTAAAAGCTCCAAAACAAGATATTGTGGATTATGTACTTGGCCTCAGATCAAGGATGGCTGAGTATATGAAAAAGGCCAGTAAAAACCTTCAGGCCAGCCAAGAGCTCCAGAAGCAATGGCATGATCAGAAGGCTGTTTTGGGTCAGTACAAACCAGGGCAGACAGTGTGGGTCTTGGAGCCTGTGGCCCCAAGAGCTCTCCAAGATAAATGGAGTGGACCCCACACAATTGTTGAGAAAAAGGGTGAAGTCACCTACTTAGTTGACTTAGGCACTGCCAGGAGTCCCCTTAGGGTGCTCCATGTCAATCGCCTTAAACCCTACTATGACAGGGCTGATCTCACCCTGCTCATGGCAACTGATGAGGGACAGGAAGAGGACAGTGATCCTCTACCTGATCTCTTCTCTTCCACAGAACAAGATGCTCTAGTGGAAGGTGTAGTTTTGGCTGATTGTCTTACTGCTGAGCAGAAAGACCATTGAATAAATCTCCTGGGTCAGTTTTCTGAACTCTTCTCTACTGTGCCAGGTACATCTTCTTGGTGTGAGCACACTATAGATACTGGAGACAGTTTACCTGTCAAAAGTAAGATCTATAGGCAGCCTGACCATGTCAGGGACTGCATAAAGCAAGAGGTGCAGAAAATGTTAGAACTGGGAGTGGTTGAGCACTCTGAAAGTCCATGGGCTTCTCCTGTGGTACTTGTACCAAAACCTAATTCCAAGGATGGAAAGAAGGAAATGCGGTTTTGTGTAGACTACAGAGGTCTCAACCAGGTAACCAAAACTGATGCTCACCCTATACCCAGGGCAGATGAGCTCATAGATACACTGGCATCTGCCAAGTATCTAAGCACTTTTGATTTGACTGCAGGGTATTGGCAGATCAAATTATCAGAAGATGCTAAACCTAAAACTGCATTTTCAACCATTGGAGGCCACTACCAGTTCACTGTAATGACTTTTGGATTAAAAAAAGAACCTGCCACTTTTCAGAGGTTGGTGAACATAGTCCTGCAAGGGCTGGAAGTTTTAAGTGCAGCATATTTGGACGATATAGCTGTCTTTAGCTCCAGCTGGGATGATCACCTGATCCACCTATGGAAAGTTTTGGAGGCCCTGCAAAAGGCAGGCCTCACTATCAAGGCTTCAAAGTGCCAGATAGGGCAGGGTAAGGTGGTTTATCTGGACACCTTGTTGGTGGGGAACAGATTGCACCACTTCAGGGGAAAATCCAAACAATTATTGATTGGATTCCCCCTACTACTCAGACTCAGGTGAGAGCCTTCCTAGGCCTCACTGGGTATTACAGGAGGTTCATTAAGAACTATGGCTCCATTGCAGCCCCTCTTAATGACCTCACATCCAAGAAAATGCCTAAAAAGTTATTATGGACAGCAAACTGTCACAAAGCTTTTGAGGAGCTGAAGAAGGCCATGTGCTCTGCACCTGTCCTGAAAAGCCCTTGTTACTCAAAAAAATTCTATGTCCAAACTGATGCATCTGAATTAGGAGTAGGGGCAGTCCTATCACAACTTAATTCTGAGGGCCAGGATCAACCTGTTGCTTTTATTAGTAGGAGGTTGACCCCTAGAGAAAAGCGTTGGTCTGCCATTGAGAGGGAGGCCTTTGCTGTGGTCTGGGCACTGAAGAAGTTGAGGCCATACCTGTTTGGCACTCACTTCATTGTTCAGACAGACCACAAACCTCTACTTTGGCTAAAACAAATGAAAGGTGAAAATCCTAAATTGTTGAGGTGGTCCATATCCCTACAGGGAATGGACTATACAGTGGAACATAGACCTGGGAGTAGCCACACCAATGCAGATGGACTCTCCAGATATTTCCACTTAGACAATGAAGACTCATCAGGTCATGGCTAGTCTTATTGTCCTTCGTTTGGGGGGGGGTTGTGTAGGAAAGTACCATCTTGCCTGGCATGTTACCCCCATTTTTCACTGTATATATGTTGTTTTAGTTGTATGTATCACTGGGACCCTGTCATCCAGGGCCCCAGTGCTCATAAGTGTGCCTGAATGTGTTACCTGTGTAGTGACTAACTGTCTCACTGAGGCTCTGCTAATCAGAACCTCAGTGGTTATGCTCTCTCATTTGTTTCCAAATTGTCACTAACAGGCTAGTGACCAATTTTACCAATTTACATTGGCTTACTGGAACACCCTTATAATTCCCTAGTATATGGTACTGAAGTACCCAGGGTATTGGGGTTCCAGGAGATCCCTATGGGCTGCAGCATTTCTTTTGCCACCCATAGGGAGCTCTGACAATTCTTACACAGGCCTGCCACTGCAGCCTGAGTGAAATAACGTCCACGTTATTTCACAGCCATTTTACACTGCACTTAAGTAACTTATAAGTCACCTATATGTCTAACCTTTACCTGGTAAAGGTTGGGTGCTAAGTTTCTTAGTGTGTGGGCACCCTGGCACTAGCCAAGGTGCCCCCACATTGTTCAGGGCCAATTCCCCGGACTTTGTGAGTGCAGGGACACCATTACACGCGTGCACTACATATAGGTCACTACCTATATGTAGCTTCACAATGGTAACTCCGAATATGGCCATGTAACATGTCTATGATCATGGAATTGCCCCCTCTATGCCATCCTGGCATAGTTGGCACAATCCCATGATCCCAGTGGTCTGTAGCACAGACCCTGGTACTGCCAAACTGCCTTTCCTGGGGTTTCACTGCAGCTGCTGCTGCTGCCAACCCCTCAGACAGGCTTCTGCCCTCCTGGGGTCCAGCCAGGCCTGGCCCAGGATGGCAGAACAAAGGACTTCCTCTGAGAGAAGGTGTTACACCCTCTCCCTTTGGAAAATGGTGTGAAGGCAGGGGAGGAGTAGCCTCCCCCAGCCTCTGGAAATGCTTTCATGGGCACATTTGGTGCCCATTTCTGCATAAGCCAGTCTACACCGGTTCAGGGGCCCCTTACCCCTGCTCTGGCGCCAAACTGGACAAAGGAAAGGGGTGTGACCACTCCCCTGACCTGTACCTCCCCTGGGAGGTGCCCAGAGCTCCTCCAGTGTGCTCCAGACCTCTGCCATCTTGGAAACAGAGGTGCTGCTGGCACACTGGACTGCTCTGAGTGGCCAGTGCCACCAGGTGACGTCAGAGACTCCTCCTGATAGGCTCCTTCAGGTGTTGCTAGCCTATCCTCTCTCCTAGGTAGCCAAACCCTCTTTTCTGGCTATTTAGGGTCTCTGTCTCTTGGGATTCCTTAGATAACGAATGCAAGCGCTCATCGAAGTTCCTCTGCATCTCTCTCTTCACCTTCTGCCAAGGAATCGACTGCTGACCGCGCTGGAAGCCTGCAAAACTGCAACATAGTAGCAAATACGACTACTGCAACTCTGTAACGCTGATCCTGCCACCTTCTCGACTGTGTTCCTGGTGGTGCATGCTGTGGGAGTAGTCTGCCTCCTCTCTGCACTAGAAGCTCAGAAGACATCTCCCGTGGGTCGACGGAATCGTCCCCCTGCAACCGCAGGCACCAAAGAACTGCATCACCGGTAACTTGGGTCTCCTCTCAGCACGACGAGCGAGGTCCCTTGAATCCAGCAACTCTGTCCAAGTGACTCCCACAGTCCAGTGACTCTTCAGTCCAAGTTTGGTGGAGGTAAGTCCTTGCCTCCCCACGCCAGACTGCATTGCTGGGAACCGCGACTTTTGCAGCTACTCCGGCCTCCGTGCACTTCCAGCGGAAATCCTTTGTGCACAGTCCAGCCTGGGTCCACGGCACTCTAACCTGCATTGCACGACCTCCTAAGTTGTTCTCCAGCGACGTGGGACTCCTTTGTGCGACTTCGGGTGAGCACTGTTTCACACATCCTTGTAGTGCCTGTTTCTGGCACTTCTCCGGGTGCTAACTGCTGCTAAGAGGGATCCTTGTCTTGCTCGATGTCCCCTCTGTCTCCTGACGCAATTTGTGACATCCTGGTCCCTCCTGGGCCACAGCAGCGTCCAAAAACCCTTACTGCACAATTTGCAGCTAGCAAGGCTTGTTGGCAGTCTTTTGGCGGGAAAATACTTCTGCACGACTCTCCACAGCGTGAGGGATCCGTCCTCCAAAGGGGAAGTCTCTAGCCCTTGTCGTTCTTGCAGAAACCTATGCTTCTACTGTCCAGTAGCAGCTCCTTTTCACCCACAGCTGGCATTTCCTGGGCATCTTCCCATCTCCGACTTGCTTGTGACTTTTGGACTTGGTCCCCTTGTTCCACAGGTACCCTCGACTGGAAATACATCGTTGTTGCATTGCTGGTTTGTGTCTTTCCTGCAGAATTCCCCTATCACGACTTCTATGTCCTTTGGGGAACTTTAGTGCACTTTGCACTCACTTTTCAGGGTCTTGGGGTGGGCTATTTTTCTAACCCTCACTATTTTCTAATAGTCCCAGTGACCCTCTACAAGGTCACATAGGTTTGGGGTCCATTCGTGGTTCGCATTCCACTTTTGGAGTATATGGTTTGTGTTGCCCCTATCCCTATGTGTCCCCATTGCATCCTATTGTAACTATTCATTGTTTGCACTGTTTTCTAAGACTATTACTGCATATTTTGGTATTGTGTATATATATCTTGTGTATATTTCCTATCCTCTCACTGAGGGTACACTCTGAGATACTTTGGCATATTGTCATAAAAATAAAGTACCTTTATTTTTAGTATAACTGTGTATTGTGTTTTCTTATGATATTGTGCATATGACACTAAGTGGTACTGTAGGAGCTTCACTCATCTCCTAGTTCAGCCTAAGCTTCTCTGCTAAGCTACCATTATCTATCAGCCTATGCTGCTAGACACCCTGTACACTAATAAGGGATAACTGGGCCTGGTGCAAGGTGCAAGTACCCCTTGGTACTCACTACAAGCCAGTCAAGCCTCCTACAAGTTTTGCCCCAAAAAATTTAGCATCGGCTTGCACCATTTCTGTGCACCAGCTGGGCACTATGGGGCATATTTATACTCTGTTTGCGCCGGAATTGCGTATTTTTTTTTTTACACAATTCCGACGCAAAACTAACTCCATATTTATACTTTGGCGTTAGACGCGTCTAGCGCCAAAGTCCATGGAGTTTGCGTCTTTTTTAGCGTGGACACCTACTTTGCGTTAATGATATGCAAGGTAGGCGTTCCCGTCGAAAAAATTGACTCCGAGGCATGTGCGCCGTATTTACAATCCCGGGCAAAATTCACGCCCGGGAGTGTGCGGGTCAAAAAAAATGACATACGGCCGCCTTTGCGCCGTTTTTTAGCTCCTGGACAAGGCAGGCGTTAAGGGACCTGTGGGCTCAGAAGGAGCCCAGAGGTGCCCTCCCATGCCCCCAGGGACACCCCCTGTCACCCTTGCCCACCCCAGGAGGACAACCAAGGCTGGAGGGACCCATCCCAGGGACATTAAGGTAAGTTCCGGTAAGTATTTTTTTTAAAAAAAATTGTGGCATAGGGGGGCCTGATTTGTGCCCCCCTACATGCCACTATGCCCAATGACCATGCCCAGGGGACAGAAGTCCCCTGGGCATGGCCATTGGGCAAGGGGGCATGACTCCTGTCTTTGCTAAGACAGGAGTCATTTCTATGGAGGTTGGGAGTCGGAAAAAATGGCGCAAATCGGGTTGAGGCGAAAAATTTGCCTCAGCCTGACTTGCCCCATATTTTGGCGCCCAAGCTCCATATCCCCCTACGCCGGCGCTGCCTGGTGTACGTCGTTTTTTTTCACGCACACCAGGCAGCGCCGGCGGCTAACGCCGGCTAACGTCATTGATTAAATACGGCGCCCGCATGGCGCTTCAGAATGGCGTTAGCCGGCGCTAATTATTTTGCCGCAAAACTGCGTTAGCTCAGTTTTGCGTCAAAAAGTATAAATTTGGCCCTATATTTATGGAATGGTGCAGGCCAGTGCAAAGGGTAGGCTAGCAGCAAAAAAAAGACTTAAGGCGGGTTGGGGTGGCAGTATGGAAGAAGGGGATTTTGCACCAAAAAATGACGTTAGACAGGTTAGAGTAAAAAAAAAATGACTAACTGCTGGGTTCAGGGCAGGCGTAAGGGGACCTGCATGCCTATTTCCATGGTGGAACCCCATGGACTAAACCCACAGGTGCCCTCCCCAGGCCCCAGGGACACCCCCCACACCAGAGGGACTGAGGAGGATGAGAGACCCTATCCCAGGTAAGTACAGGTAAATATTGCATTATATTTTTTAAAGTGCCAATTGGGTCCCTGAAATGTGCACCAATACATGGCACAGGGTGCAATGGCCATGTCTTTTCTAAGACAGGAGTCATGTGGTATGGATGGTTTGGGGCCAGAAAATGACTCTAAGTGGGTTAGAATCATTTTTTTAAACTCTAACCTCCCTAACATCATTTTGTAGTGCAAACCCCCTTCTTCCATACTGCCAGCCCCACCCAACCACGTCATTTTTTTTTACGCCAGCCTAACCTTTGCACTGGCATGCATCATTCCATAAATATGGTGCCTGGCTGGTGCACAGAAATGGTGCAAGCCGGTGCTAGTTTTGCACCAAAAAGTATAAATCAGGGCCTCAGTGTGCTGATGGGGCCTCGTAAATGAGGCCCTAGGGGCTGTAATTATAGGCCCCTAGATCCACTGTGGCAACACTTTTAGTAATGCTCCGGTGGTGCTAAGCACTGCGCTGTATTTACACGGTGGCATTAAGCCACTTTTTGTGGCTTAACACCACCTTGTAAATACGGCCCCTTCCCACACAGCACTGTGCATGGAAGGGGTGTGCAATGGGTGTTTCTGCGGGCATGCCACAGAAACACCCATGAAATTTTGACGCAGCCTCCTATTTATCAAATCTCGTAATCCTGAAGCAGTGCCAAAAAACTAACGACACCCCTGAGGTGCATCGAGGAGGAATACTTTTATTCCCCCTCATTTTTTGCTTTGTCTGTGTGTACTGCATTCTGCCACATGCATAGAAAAAGCAAAATGCCAGAAATGGTTGTTTATGTGCGGGAAGGTGTCCCTTCCTGCACATAAACAATCACACCCCTCAGCACAGACATCCTTGCAAGATGGTGCATGGATGCCTGCGTTGGTGTTGGCAGCTAAATTTAACGCCAGCGAAGGGGGAAAGGCATGGGTGCGCCGTATTCCCTTGAATCCATGCATTTCTAAAGTGATGCAGCGTGGCACTGCCAATTTTGGTGCAGCTCTGCGCTGCTCCACTTTTCATTAAATCTGGCCCTAAGTCCTTTTCTACCTTGTATCTTCTCTAATGTGAGAGTGACCAAAAGAGACATAGGGGCAGATTTATACTTTTTACCACAAAACTGCATTGGTGCATGAAAAAGTATAGCGCCGGCTAGCGCCATTCCAAGACGCCAGTCAGGCACCATATTTATGGAATGGCGCTAACTGCCACTAATACCCCCATCCATAGGTGTCCTCCTGGTTTGTGTGGGGTGTCCCTGAGGACAGGGAAGGGCATGTGTAGGCAATTTCCATAGTCTCTGACCATGGAACTATGCCTACAGGTCCCCTCATGACTGCCCATACCCAGGCATTAAAAAATGGCACTAAGCAAGCTTAGCGCCATTATTTAAGGCACCCATCCCCCGGTGCTGGATTTTAGCATGGGGGATAAATATGGCGCAAAGGCCATATCGTCCTTTTCTGGACTGGAACGCCTACCTTGCATCTCATTGACGCAAGGTATGTTTTCCTGTCCGTAAACAACGCTAACTCCACAACTTTGGTGCTCGACGTGTCTAGCACCGAAGTATAAATATTGAGTTAGGTTTACGCTGAATTAGCATAAAACAAAATGACGGCAATTCAGCACAAACCGAGTATAAATATGGGCCATAGTATTGTTCCTACATTGTTGTTTTGTAGGACTACAAATTAATATGTCAATGAACCATCACACTTAAAGTTTACAAGATCCTTTTCACCATCCTGTTGAAAATGCTAGGGGATTCACAATAGCCTTGAGGCAAACGAGCATACAAATGCTGCGTTCTGCAATAGGAGAACACTGTCAAATAATGACTGTCTGAATTGAGAGGGATTATAAACAAAGCATTATTGAGCTCCATGAAAGAGACAAATTTAGCATCCTGAGAATATTTTTCAAAATAATACAAGGGTAAGGAACAACATCACTACATCATTCGGTGGCAGAGGTCTTGAACCATATGCCAAGTATTACTGTTTGATTTCTTGATCGTATGAATCAGACTGTTACAAAGAGACATTCCAGAATAAATTACTTTTTGCTCTAACAACACCTGTATATTTATGCCCTCATCTGCTTCTTTAGAAAGGGGATACTGTCTCACCCTAGGTAGAATAGCACCTTCTTCTTTTATAATTCTGAATCGAGTAGCAGTACAAATAAGACCTACATCATGGGGGCCCTTAGTCCTTAAGGTGTCTGGTACTTTGGAAAGATCTGCATCCCTAACAGGCTTAGGCCCACATTTATACTTTTTGGCACAAACCTGTGCTAACACAGGTTTGCGTCAAAAAAGTATAGCGCCGGCTAGCGCAATTCGTAGATGCTGGCCTTTGGTCCATATTTATACTCGGTTTGCGCTGAATTACGGTCATTTTATTTATACTAATTCAGTGCAACCCGAACTCCATATTTGTACTTCGGGGCTAAACAATGTCTAGCACCAAAGTTATGGAGTTTATGTCGTTTTCTGGAGGGGAAAATCTACCTTGAGTCAATGGGATGCAAGGTTGGCGTTCCTGTCCAGAAAAGGACGATATGGCCTTTGTGCCATATTTATCCCCCTGTGCTAAAATCCAGCTCAGGGATATGGGGGCCTTAAATAATGGCGCTAAGCTTGCTTAGCGCCATTATTTAACGCCTGGTTATGGGCAGGGGTTAGGGGACCTGAAGGAAGATTTCCATGTTCAGAGACCATCAAAATTGCACACAGCTGCCCTTCCCTGTCCCCAGGGACACCCCCACCCACTTCTACACCAACCAGGAGGTCACCTAAGGATGGGGGACCCATCCAAGGTAAGTCCAGATTAGTATATATATATATTTTTTTTTGCCCAACACTGCTCGGGGGCCCTGACTTGGGGCCTCCTGCACCACACTGGCCCCAATGGCCATGCCCAGGGGACACTCGTCCCCTGGGCATAGCCATTGGGGTGGTGGGAATGGCTCCTGTCTTTACTAAGACAAGAGCCATGTCCATGGGGCTTGTGCACCAGAAAATGGCACTACACTGCCTAGAGGCAATTTTCTTGCCTCTAAACAGTGTATCGCCATAATTTGGCACACAAGCCCCGGTTACCCCTATGCCTCTCTGGCCCTGTTAGCAAACTTTCCAAGGACGCTAACAGGGCCTTAGATCCGGCTAGCGACATTCCATAAGTATGGCACCTGGCCGGTATCTAGGAATGGCGATAGCTAGCATTATACTTTTTGACAAAAGCCTGCGTTAGCGCAGGTTTACGCCAAAAAGTATACATATGGGCCTTAATGGCTCTACCTATTGTGGCTGTCCTTACTTCCTTACTTCTGTCCTTAACGGTACGTCATCCTGAAAGACTATGAGTGTTTTTCTATAGTCATCATCAAACAGTTGATCATCTAGGGTTTCCTTAACCATTTCACCTAGCTCAATGAATATAACACATGTTCATAAGAAATAGGTGTGACCACAGGCTATCAGAGTGCCATAGGTCAGTGCTATCTCAAAGGTGCAGTATCAACTTATTGTCAAATATCTAAGAATCTTAACCTCGTAGTCAGAAAAGGAACTATATGGATAACTGGACCTCCCTTCCCAATAACTCTGGTGTTTTTGCTATTATTGTGTATACCACTGTGTAGGAAAGTACCATCTTGCCTGGCATGTTACCCCCATTTTTATATGTATGTCAATTTGTTTTTGCCTGTCTCACTGGGAGCCAGGACCCCAGTGCTCATAGTTTGTGGTCTGAATGTGTGTACCTGTGTAGTGACTAACTGTGTCACTGAGGCTCAGCTAACCAGAACCTCAGTGCTTATGCTCTCTCTGCATTTAAAATTGTCACTATAGGCAAGTGACCATAGTCACCAATTCTAATTGGCACACTGGAACACCCTTATAATTCCCTAGTATATGGTACCTAGATACCCAGGGCATTGGGGTTTCAGGAGATCCCTATGGGCTGCAGCATTTCTTTTGCTACCCATAGAGAGCTCAGACAAATCTTACACAGGACTGCCACTGCAGGATGGGTGAAATAACGCACACGTTATTTCACAGCCATTTTACACTGCACGTAAGTAACTTATAAGTCACCTATATGTCTAACCTTCACTTAGTGAAGGTTAGTTGCAAATTTACTAAGTGTGAGGGAACCCTTGCACTAGCAAAGGTGCCCCCACATAGTTCAGGGCCATTTCCCCAAACTCTGTGAGTGTGGGGACACCATTACATGCATGCACTACATATAGGTCAATACCTATATGTAGCTTCACAATGGTAACTCCAAATATGACCATGTACCTTGTCTAAGATCATGGAATTGTCCCCCCATGCCAAATCTGGTATTGGGGTGCCAATCCCATGCATACCCAGGACTCCACTATGGACCCCGGGTACTGACAAACCTGCTCTCTGGGGTTTTCTCTGCAGCTACCGCTGCTGCCAACCCACAGGCAGGATTCTGCCCTCCTGGGGTCTGGGCAGCCCAGTCCCAGGAAGGCAGAACAAAGAATTTCCTCTGAGAGAGGGTACTACACCCTATTCCTTTGGAAATAGGTGTTAAGGGCTGGGGAGGAGTAGCCTCCCCAGCCTCTGGAAATGTTTTGAAGGGTACAGATGGTGCCCTCCTTGCATAAGCCAGTCTACACCGGTTCAGGGAACCCCCAGTCCCTGCTCTGGTGTTAAACTGGACAAAGGAAAGGGGAGTGGCCACTCCCCTGTCCATCACCACCCTAGAGTGGTGCCCAGAGCTCCTCCAGTGTGTCCCAGACCTCTGCCATCTTGGATCCAGAAGTGTGAGGGCACAATGGAGTCCTCTGAGTGGCCAGTGCCAGCAGGTGACGTCAGAGACCCCTCCTGGTAGGTGCTTACCTGACTAGGCTGCCAGTCCTGCTCTGAGGGTTATTAGGGTCTCTCCTGTGAACTTTTCCTCAGATAACGACTTGCAAGAATTCACCAGAGTTCCTCTGCACCTCTCTCTTTGACTTCTGCCAATGGTCGACCTCTGACTGTTCCAGGATGCCTACAAAACTCCAACAAAGTAGCAAGAAGACTACCAGCAACATTGTAGTGCCTAATCCTGCCAGCTTTCTCAACTGTTTCCTGGTGGTGCATGCTTTGGGGGATGCCTGCCTTAATCCTGCACTGGAAGCCATGAAGAAATCTCTTGTGGGTTGACAGAATCTTCCCTCTGCTCCAGTAGGCACCAATCCCCAGCTTCACCGGTACTCTGGGGCCCCTCTCATCCTGTCGAGCTTGGCCCCTGGAACACAGGTGTTGGACCCAAGTGACCCAGACTGTCCAGTGGTCCAACTGTCCAAATTTGTAGGAGGTAAGTCCTTGCCTCCCCTCTCCAGACAGTAATCCTGTGCACCACGTGAACTGCAGCTGCTAGGGCTTCTGTGCAGCCTAGTCCATCTCCCCAGCACTCTGTCCTGCATTGCTCAACTCACTGAGTTGACCTCCGGCTTCGTGGGACCCTATTTTGTAGTGTTGAGATGACCGCCATACTCAGTCTTCTTGAACCCATGTTCAAGGACTTTTGCGGGTGATGCCTTCTTGTGCATGGACTCTCTGTCTTGCTGAGGGCCCCCTGTGTCTACTCTCCAAGTGGCTACATCCTGGTCCTTTCTGGGCCCAGGCAGCACCCTTTTTCTTCAACTGTGACCTTTGCAGCTAGCAAGGCTTGTTTGTGGTCTTTCTCCAAAGAAACAACTCTGCATCCTCCAGCACTCCATGGGACATCTTCTGCATGAAGGAGAAAATCCTAGCCCCTTTCATTGTTGCAGAATCCTCAGCTTTTTCCATCCAGAGGCAGCCATTTTGCACCTTCATCCAGGGTTTAGTGGGTTCCTGCCCCCCTGGACACTTGGACTTGGTCCCCTTCCTTTGCAGGTCCTCAAGTCCAGGAATCCATCTTCAGTGCTTCGCAGTCTGTTGTGGTCTTTGCGGAATCCTCTATCACAAGTTTAGTGTGTTTCTGGTGAAGTAGGAGGACTTTACTCCTACTTTTCAGGGCCTTGGGGTGGGGCATCCTGGACACCCTTATTGTTTTCTTACACTCACAGTGACCCTCTACACAATACACTAGCCTAGGGGTCCATTCGTGGTTCGCATTCCACTTTCTTAGTATATGGTTTGTCTTGCCCTAAGCCTGTTTCATCCTATTGTATTCTACAGTGTTTGCACTACTTTCTGACTGTTTTACTTACCTGATTTTGGTTTGTGTGTATATTGTGTGCATTTTACTTACCTCCTAAGGGAGTATATCCTCTGGGATATTTTTGGCACATTGTCACAAAAATAAAGTATCTTTCTTTTTAGTAACCCTGAGTATTGTGTTTCTCATGATATAAGTGGTATAGTAGGAGCTTTGCATGTCTCCTAGTTCAGCCTAAGCTGTTCTGCTATAGCTACCTTCATCAGCCTAAGCTGATAGGACACTACTAATCTACTAATAAGGGATAACTCAACCTGGCACAAGGTGTAAGCACCATCAGGTACCCACTATAAGCGAGGCCAGCCTCCTAAACACTGTGGTAAATATTTCTACATCAATGTGTCAAGCTCTAATTTGATCTCCAGAAGAAGAATCAACTGTTACAGCCATGATCCTGGAAGAAGGAACTCCAGGAGTAGTACAAATCATAAAACCATCAGGCTCAAAATTGATTGTCATGATTAATTTAGCGATAGGATCTCTCCCCAATAGATTAGCGGGGGCAACAAACAGCTGTAAACGTACCTATTTCCTATTTCCATTTCTACTGGTTTAGTAAACGGATCAATCATTACCACCACAGAGAATCCTTGTGTGTCCATTGATCAATTAGAAATTGAACGGTTTCCTTTTCTAATACAAGATCAGGTTGCTCCTGTGTCTATGAGGAATTCATAACTCTTATTATTGATAGCTTCCCTCACAGTAGATTCCTCATGTGGCATGTGCATCACTGAAACTATTGGATACATTGGACTGCTCTGTGGGCACCCTCATTTCATATATCCTCCAACAAAATTTGTTTGGAAGGGGTTACCTCCCCTTACAACCGCCCCCGTCTACTTTCAGGTGGAGCTGCCATTGGGAGTAGTTGGCAACTTTGCTGTGGCTGTATTTATTGTACTTGACGTATTAGTGGTTGCTCCATATTTTGTGGTGGCTTTTGAGGTATATATATTATTTGCAGGTTTACTTGTGTCTGAACTACTGTATTCCCTGGCTGGCTGTAAACCCCTGCCCTTTCATTTTGTTCATGCCATCCCTTAGTCCTGCATTCTATAAAGAAATGTCCTTATCTTTGACAATAATTACATATTCCTTGTGCCCTTACACTACCCTGCTATTGTGGGTACTGTTCTTGGGTGATCACTGGGACTGATTCCACAGACATTGCAGACATCTGAGTGTTGGCTGCCTCTACAGCCCCTTCCATTGCTCTGTTTTTGCCACCTTTTGTTGCACCAACTTGGCTATTGCCTCCTCTGTAACCTCCTGCTTGTTTCTCTCCTTTTCCTGTTTCTTCTTACAAACAATGTATTATGGCCCATATTTATACTTTTTGACGCAAACCAGCGCTGGCGCTGGTTTGCGTCAAAACATTTACCGCTGGCTAACGCCATTCCTACGTTCCTTGCGGGCGCCTTATTTAAGGAATGTCGTTAGCCGGCGCTGCGGACTGGTCTGAGAAAAAAAAAATGACTTAAACCAGGCAGCGCCGGCATAGGGGAAAATGGGGGTTGTGCGTCAAAAAATGGTGCAAGTCAGGTTTGAGGCAAAATTCATGCCTCAAACCGGACTTGTGCCATTTTTTGAAGCACAACCCCCATTGAAATGACTCCTGTCTTACCAAAGACAGGAGTCATGCCCCCTTGCCCAATGGCCATGCCCAGGGGGCTTTTGTCCCCTGGGCATGGTCATTGGGCACAGTGGCATGTAGGGGGGCCCAAATTAGGCCCCCATATGCCACTTTAAAAAATAAAAAATAATACTTACCTCAACTTGCCTGTACTTACCTGGGATGGGTCCCTCATCCATGGGTGTCCTCCAGGGGTGGGTGAGGGTGGCAGGGGGTGTCCCTGGGGGCAGGGAAGGGCACCTCTGGACTCCTTCCATGGTCAGAGACCATGAAGTGAGCCCACAGGTCCCTTAACGCCTGCACTGACCCAGGAGTTAAAAAACAGCGCACATCAGGCTGTGCGCCGTTTTTTAAGGCCTGCCCCCTTCTGTGCGTCAAAATTACGCTAGAGTATAAATAAGGCGCACAGGCCTTAAAGTCATTTTTTGGGCGGGAATGCCGACCTTGCATGTCATTAACGCAAGGCAGTTTCCTGCATCCAAAAAATGACGCACAAGGAGGAATTTTGACGTCCTCGGGCGTCAAAGTTTAAATATGGTGCATGGTTTGCGCTGAATGTGCGTCAAAGTTTTTGACACACATTCGGCGCAAACAGAGTATAAATATGCCCCTATATTTGCCTATATCTCTGTCCAGGGTTTGGCTTCCAATGCCACTATATTATCAAGATTATCCTGCACATCAGACAGTAACCCCTTCTTCACTACATTATAAAACAATACAGCATTTCCCAATGTTACTTCCCAAACCTGACCTACTTCTTAAATCTATTTTTTCATCCTCCTTGAAACTGAGTGGGGTCCTCATTCAGCTGCAGTGATTGAGTTATGAGGGACCCAATGTCTGCCCTATCAGGATACATCTTCCTCATTTGATCCCAGACTACTATCTGAACTAAATTGAATGGGAAACCATCACACCTGGTCTCAGTGAGGGTAACATTTCTCACGCCAGCCTTATGGAAAATAGTATCTGTCTCATCACTTATAGGAGAACTAAGTAAACTTTATATGTCCCCTACTGCCCGGTGATGCCTATAGTTTGATTATTGAAGGACCTAATCCATTTTCTTATTCTCTCAGTTAGTGGTGGTAACAACTTTTTAAGATTCTCATTGTCCATTTATGGCCAATGAACATAAAGAGGTGCCTAGGTCTCATACCTATCAGTGGCATCTGATATATGGGAGTAACAGGATGTTGAGGGTTGTGCTGTCTGGTATTTTTGCCACACATGCAAACATTTTCACATATAAGAATAGTCCAAATCTAGATGTCCTTCACCATAAAGAAAGCAATCCTCAGCATTTGCCATGTCATGTGGATCAAAAGATCTTTCCTGTGGCAATGGACTCACCTCTGAGGCTAAACCATCAGTCTATCCTGCTAAACTGTCTAAATAGGGTACAACACTGTACCAAATATTTTCCTCTTCAGCAACTATCTCACTATGGGTGAGATCAGTGCTGTGTGTAACTGATTGAACACTGTCCTGCTATATTGGTCAATTATGCAGTATCAATCTTCCCATAGCTTCATAAGATCCAATCCTAGGATTTGGCTAACCATGTGTTCCCTGACATTGCAATCACTAAATCTTGGTTACTCAGAGTATCCTAGTTTTAGAGAACATATCATGCTCTCCTTCTCTAGTGTTGGTAAGATTAGACAATCCTGTCACTCCCTTTTTATGGTCAATATTAATAAGTTCAAGTGCTAACGTCATTCGTAGGGTGCCTAGCCTCTGGAAATCAAAGTATTTCACCCATGTTGTCTGCATGCCTATGTATTGACTCTATTCTATTTACCATCATCCCAAAACTTTCCGGTACCTGTCCTGAAAATTATTACAATATCCTTCTCACCTTGCTTCCCTCACATTTATTTTATCATCACTTTGTGAAAACTATTGTGAATGCTCTCCGGTGAAACTATTACAGTCCCCTTGTCCTTCTGTCAAGGTGGTAGATTATCCTCTGTCCTGCTAAAATTCTCATCTCTTTCTTGGGATACTGGCCACCACACCATAGTAGCAGTCATGTCTACATAGTCATTCCATCTAGCATCATCTACATCTCTCTGTTGTGGATCAGACATCTGCTCTGTAACTACTCTTCCTGGTATAGTTCTCTTTTGTAACAAATGTGATGTTGCTGATGAAACAAGGAACTAATCAACAATGTCTCCTAGCCCCGGCTCTGCACCTCTATCATCTTGGGAAGAGGCTGGGTCTAAATGTATTGTGAACTGTGCTTCTAATTGTCTACAAAACTGAGAGTTACCCACCCTTACTTGTTGTCTGGGAGTAATCGTGCATTTCGGTTTTGACATCTGTGGGGCAATACTTTCAATCATATATTAAACATTATGGCCCTGATTTATACTTTTTGGTGCAAACCTGCTCTAGTGCAGTTTTGCACCAAAAAGTTTAGCAACAGCTTCCACCATTTCTGTTCACCAGTGGGGTACCATGTTTATGGAATGCTGCAAGCCAGTGCAAAGGATAGGCTAACGTAAAAAAACAATGACGTTAGTCAGGTGGGGCAGCCAGTATGGAAGAAGAGGGTTTTGCACCAAAAAATGACATTAGGCAGGTCAGAGTAAAAAGAAATGACTCTAACCTGCCTAGAGTCATTTTCTAATGCAAAACCCTCCATACTATCTGACTCCAGTCTTAGAAAAGACAGGAGTCATGCCCACCACCCCTGTGGCCAGCACAGGGGACCTGGGTGCCCTGGGCATGGCCATTGCACCCAGTGCCATGTAGAGGGGCCCATTTCAGGGCCCCAATGGCACTTTAAAAAATATATATATACTTATCTGTACTTACCTATACTTCCCTAGAATGGGAGCCCCCATCCTCCATTGCCCCTCTGGTGTGGGTGGGGGTGTCCCTGGGACCTGGGGAGGGCCCCTGTGGGCTTATTCCATGGTGTTCCACCATGGAATAGGCCCACAGGTCCCCTAATGCCTTCCCTGACCCAGGCATTAACAAATGGTGCAAAGCAAGGTAGTTTTACACAGGTAAAAAATGACTTTACTCCAATATTTTGGTGCTAGACATGTCTAGTGTCAAAATATAAATATGGAGTTAAGCTTGCGCCGGATTTGTGTAAAACAAAATTATGCAAATCTTGCGCAAACAAAGTATAAATATGCCCCTAAGTTCGTAGCTACTGGTCACTTCCCTCGACTCTCAAGAGAGGCTAAATAATGCGTCTCATAGACTATAGAATGGCTTCTGGAGATTAGTTCCAGGATGGTGATTCAAGTTTTCAGATCATATTTTGTTTAGTTTATTTAGGTTTGCAACAAACATACAGCAGAATATGACAACATAATATTGATGTGGTAGTGGATACAAGGTTACAATCAAATAGACAACATCTAAAGCTGTGGTGGTTATAGTCATGGGGACCAGTAGTTCATAATCATGTACATCCCAAGTGTAGCTGCATAGTTCAATATAGTGCCACGTGATAATTTACTCACTTATGAACCTTTATAAGTCTTGATAGACATGGAAAGCAGATTGCCCCAGTGCCAGAGACATTTAAACCTACAAATAACTGCTCAGCAACATAGGAATGATTGTTATTCAAGAGGCAGATGCACCAAACCATCATTCATTCACTGCATTACCAGTAGCATCCCTTGCTGTCTTTCCCACCTCCATGCTAGCTATGTAAGCCTGATAAGGATCCCAAATATCTTTAGGGTGACTCTGAGGTGGAAGCAATTCCCTATAGTCATCAGGCTGCATATTACAGTGGGCCATGTCTATATGCCATTCCTTCAGTGTTGGGATTGGGCCCCGGCCCGAGGGCATAGCCACCCAGCATCTCACCAGTAGCAGACCAAATAGCCACCAGCTGCCTCACCTTTCCCCCAACCTCCCCATTAAGTCCCAACAGTAACAACAAGGGGGTAGGCCTTAGTGTCTCACAAGTAATAGTTTCCAACTCACTGAATACAAACCGCCAAAACCCCTGTGTCCCATGGCAGAACCATGCTAGATCTGCAAATCCCACTTCTCCTAACGAAGGCAGTCTGCATTGTCACGCAGTTTGTATTTACGCAAACAGGTGCAAAATATAGCCTGTTTATGTGCTTAAAGTGCAAGAGTTTATGTCTTTCACGCAGTGAAATGTTTTTCACAACTGAGCAGCATTACTGCCATTGCTTATCACTAATTATAATCCCCATGTCTCTCTGCCACTCAAGGCAAACCCTTATAACCCCAGGTATACATGCCTCCTGAGCTGACATATAAATCCTGACATCCAATTGGACAGGGGTTGTTGTCTGAAGGAGGGAGGACACAGCTGTTAGGGTCAGGGACTTTAGTATGTTGTCACCTAGTATTTCCCACAATGTGTGATGGACCCTATAATAATGGAATGGAGTACAGAAAGGAGTAAGCCTACCACTCCAGCAAGCTCCATCATGAGTGTACTGCAGTGTTTAATAAATCAAAGACACCATGATGTCTCACTGGGTTCCTAAAAAGTATCTGGAGCAATGTGAGTGGATCCGCTGCATCACTTTCCAACCACAGATGTAGCAAATCTGGTGGACCATGGATCCAATAATGAGCAAAATACTTTGTGTCACTGTGTAGTAGGTCTGCAAATCAGGGGCTTTAAGCCCTCCCATATCGTATCACAGAGTCAGAGTTTCCCAACATACCCATGGCTGCATTCTGGCCCATGCCAGAGAGATCATGAGTACACTAAGCTTATCAAGCACCACTCTTGAGGGCAGCATTGAAATATTCTAAAACAGGAGAAAAAATCTAGGTAACACAACCATTTTCAGAATGGCTATTCACCCCTTTAATGACCGAGGCAATCTGATCCAGCATTCCATTTCCTCTGAGAGCCTCTACATAACTATGCTATAATTTTAACGTATTACAACCTCTGGATCAGTGTGCACCTGTATTCTGAGGCAGCGCACTCCATGTGTTGATCACTGTCGGGGGTAATCCAATTGTTGCTGTGTCATAGTGGGGGTAAGCAAAAATATAGATTTGTCCCAGTTCACTTTGAAACCCAAGTGTCTGCCAAACCATACCACTTTGCACAGCACGGCGTTAAGATCCCATTCTGGACTGCATATGTGGAGCAGCGTATCATCTGCATATGCCAAAATGATTAAGTTGTAACCTGGAAATCACAAGCCCCGATGTCCATGATACTCTGGGAGTTCACAGGCCAAAGGCTTGGCCACAAGTGCATACAGCAAGGGGGTCAGGGAAAAACCCCATCTGGTACCACCTGTGATAGCTATGGGAGCGCTGGCCACTCCATTGACCTGTTCTGGGCCATTGGGTGTGTGCAGAGCATCTTCACTAGCTTCAAAAAGATATCGCCTACCCAGGACCATGAGCAAAAAGCCATATTTGACCGAGTTGAATGTCTTTTGGGCATCAGGGAATATCACCACCACACAAACCCAAGGATCAAGCTGCTGGATCACACCTAACAACATTCAGAGATTGAACGCTAGGCTGTGCCTGGGGTTGAATCCAGCCTGCTCCACACCCACCATTCCCAGCACCAATGGGGCCAACCAATTGGCTAACTTATTTCCAAAAATCTTTGTGTCGACATTCAATAATGACAGCGGATGGTAGGGGAAACAATGATCAGGTGGCTTTCCTGATTTTAGAAGTTTCACCAACAGTGCCTCCTGCACTGAAGGCAGCATACAGCCCATTTTGACCATTTCCTCATAGAAAGTAACCAGATGGGGAAATGAGCTGATCTTAATAAGCCTTATAAAAGGCCACCGTGAGCCAATCAGTGTCCAGCATTTCCCAGAGGGCATATGTTTAAGTGCAGCACATATCTGCTCTGAGTGCAGTGGGGTCATAAGCTGTTCCCTGTGATCCACTGTGAACCAAGAAATAGCAATGTGGGTGAGATATTCTGTGGCAGCAGCATTATCATATGCAAGTTGTCATTTTTGTAGGTGTACATAATATCGTCAGAAACGGTCCAATATCTGCTCAGCTGCACAAAGAGGTAGTCTCCGTTCATCCTGAACTACTAACAGCACATTAGCTTCTTGGCAGGGGTGCACCAATGTTGCTAACATTGCCTCAGGACACTCACCATTCCCGTACGATTTTGCAACTGCATACTTCCCTAAATGATTCACCTCACACTGGCAGTATCATGGAATTCATCCATCTTAATCCATATAGCACACAAGATGTGCTGTTCAGCTGCGACCCACTGCCGCTGCTCCAGCTCAGCAATCTCTGACTCAAGTCTGGAAAAGTGACCTCTTAAGGACCAAAGGACATTTAGCCACCATGTCCTCATTGTTATGTAACAACTCCTCAATGTCCTGTGCTAACTCCTACCAAAACACAGGATCAAGCAGGGATTACGGAGAAGCGCCATGAAAAAATGGGTGGCCGTGGAACGCACAGCTCCAGCTCTAATAGAACCAAAGATCGAGTACTGAATGCAAAAGACAAACTCCCACGACACCAGCCAGAAATCAATACAAGTATGAATATCATGCAAAGCGGAATAGTGGGTGAAGCCTGCCCCCTGTTGTGCCTATTGTGCCAAACATCCAGAGAACAATCCTGGGTAATTATCTCCCCAATTGCAGCTCATGCCGCCCCCAGGGTCACCTTGGTAGGCCCCTAGATTGATCACAGTCCATGCATTGCACACAATCAAAGTCACCATCCCAGACATGTAGTTTGCCACACTGTATTAATCAGGCATTGAGGGAGTGACTGAACAGTGGGTTGTCATAGTTTGGGCCATAGATCCCCACCGACCGACCTGCAAAATCATCCTTGTAGCAACGTGCCACCACAAATCTACCCCCAGATCTATGTACACTTCCTGTAGT
Organism: Pleurodeles waltl; assembly: GCF_031143425.1. NCBI lineage: Eukaryota > Metazoa > Chordata > Amphibia > Caudata > Salamandridae > Pleurodeles > Pleurodeles waltl. Next base: position 235,032,258 of record NC_090443.1, on the reverse strand, counting down.
CAAATGCGGCCGGTTTCTGCATGAGCCGCAGTGTGACGCCAGCGGTGTAGGGGGGGCTTACCGCCAGGGAGTTTAGCTGGAGGGGTGCCGCTGCGAAGGAGCTGGGCGCTCCAATAGGATTCTGGCTCCCAATCTTTTTGGGGCCGCGGCGGCAGCAGATACGGGAGGAAGTGAGACGTGCCGTGCTACAGGTGGGATAGATGAGCAACGTCAAAGGCTCACCTCGGCCTCTGGGGTGTGGGCGGAGGCCGCGAGGAGTGTGCGTCGGGGAAGACACTATGCTTCTTGATGCAGCCTCCGAGGAGCACTGTTACTATCTGGGGCTTGCCTGGGGGAAAGGTACGGCGGGACCCCAGAGGAAGGAGCTGACGGCCGTGCGAAAGAGTCGGCTAGAACAACAGCTATGTCGCATATAAGGCACCTTCTTAGAGGCCCCCAGGTTGGTGCCAACAAACTAGGGACTATACGGAAAGGTAAGCCCGGCTCCTGGGGGTCGGAAACTACTACTTTACCAGCCATAACATGTTTAACAAAGAAGAGGGGTGAATCCCAGGTAAAGGCTTGTGGGAGAGGGTCCGAGAAGCTGAGTGAAGGTGCTGGTGAAGGTTTTAAGGATACCTCAGTAGACGATTATCAACTTGACAAAAGACATAAGAAGCAGGTAATACGTAAGGGAGGGGCCATACAGCCAGCAACAAAGGGTGACATTTTGGGATCAATTACAAAATATTTTCAGACAGGGGCGGGGGGATGAGTGTGATCTCGCCTTTGCCTGCTGAAACTTAACTGTCCCCGGGGGATCCCGAGATGGCAGCTCAAGACTCTTCAGCAAGTCATAATGATCATCTATCTCAAATAATGGAAGACTCCTTAGGGCCAATGGAGGTCCCTTCCCCCTACCAGTCTCACAGTTGGAACCTACCACTTCAGCTCTCCTTAAACCTCACAATTTGGCAGTACATGATCTTTAACAAAGGAGATTCGGGAGAAGTTTGAGATCTCCGAGAGTAATCAAACTAAAATCCGAGAAGCCTGTGTGGTTCTGGAGAGCAAGACTAATCAGTTGACAGACAGGATCAATAGACTGGAAGAGGACGTAGAGGAACAGGACAGCCGAGTGTTGGCTAACACTCAGGATATTTCACAGGTGAAACGTGGAGAGAAGAGCCTACAAGACAAATTGGAACTTTTGGAGAATAATATGAGAAGGAATAATATCAGGGTGTTGGGGGTCCCGGAGGGGCTGGAATGTGAAGATCTTAAAGGATAGATTATTTCGCTGATTAAGGATGCTATCCCGAGTTTAGCTCTTTTAAATCTGTAAGAAGATATTGAAAGAGTTCACCGAGATACATTTAAGAAGAACACTGGAAGGAAAACCCCCAGAAGAAACCTAATTAATTTTGCCACGTACTCAATAAAGGAGAAAATCTTGTCTGAGGCTTTGAAAGCCGGAAATGTTCCCAAAGAAGATTGGTTCTTTCGAATATGGTCGGATGTCTCCAGAGTGACCTTGGATAGACAGTGGGAATTGAGTAAACTGATGCAAGAGCTCCGATCTTTAGGTGCAACAGTTCAGTTGAGGTTCCCAGCGGCCTTACGGATTATGTGGAGGAATAAAATGTATAATATGAGAGATCCTGAGGAGGTTAGATCCCTAATAGATCAGATGAAGGTGTCACAATAATATAATAGGACATACTCTGTCCAACAGAGTGCTCAATGGGGTAACTGTTTCATTATCCCACTGGAACAAGGGAGGGTTCCCATGGGGGGGTGCTGTGGGGGGGGTGAGGGTTTTTTCTTTGTTATGGGGTGTCTGTTGCACTAGGTGTGGGAGCATGTTGGTACAAAAATATAAAAATAAAAATGTCCTCAGAAGTTCTCTGTTAAAGTGGGGTAGGGGAAGGGATCGAGAGGTTTCTTGTAGAGATGGGTAAGCAGGAGAGTTTATTGTTAAAAATGTTTCCCTGGAATGTTAATGGATTAAGGGTTGAGCGCAGAAGAAGGAAGATCTTGGAGTTTCTCAGACAGGCTGAAGAGGAGGTGATAATTCTACAGGAGACACACCTGTTGCGAGAAAAATGGGATAATTTGCTTAAGAATACTCAGTGGGTCTCCTGTGGCATAACCACCAATCAATTCTGCACAGTTAAAGGGGTTGCAATTCTTTTTAAAAGGAAAAAATCTGTGGGGATAAAGGTAGGCAATGTGTCTGTAGATCCAAGGGGTAGATGGGCGGTGGTGGAAGTGTACCTTTACGGATTGTGGCTTACAATTGCAGGGTAATATGGTCCCAATGTTGATGACCCAACACCATTTTAAGAACTGTATAATCTTTTATTGCTAGCTAAGTATCCAGTTGTGTTAGGGGGTGATTTTAATATATTGTTGAATCCGGATGTGGATAAATCTACCCCTCATGTGACGGTTAATTCCCCTAGAAGTCGGCTACAGGTGAAGCGGGCTATGGTAGATTTTGGGTCTTGTGGATGTTTGGCATTTGAAAGGGGGTGAAGGGCCCAGATTTACATTCTATAATAAGATCTATGGTCATAAGTCTAGAATAGATTTCTTCTTACTACATAACAGCCATCAACGGAAATGTTAGCTATATAGCTTATGCTCCAGCACACCTCTCGGATCATTCAGCCGTGAAGTTGTATAGTTCCTTTATGACACAAGTTCCTACGTTTAGGTGCTCAATAAATCATACACTATTGCTAGATGATTTAATAGTTGAAGCATTAAGAAAAATGTTTGTGTTAAATAGGGGATCAGCTAGCTTACAGGTTGTATGGGATGCATATAAGGCGTATATTAGGGGTAGATTCATCAGTTTGGCAGCATATATATGAGCCAAGAAGAAAAGTTACGCAGTGTTGAAGCCTTAATGGCAACATTGCAAGAATCAATACATAATGCACAAAGAGATGAGAATAGGTGCCATCTAGAGATTTTGGAACGGCAACATGAAAAAGCGTGTCTGGATTTAGATCTCTTCTTAGAAACTCAGAATAGGAAAAAATGGGAAAGTAGTCAGTATGCACACTATGAATATGGTGAAGGTTGTAGCAAACTATTAGCATGGAAAATCAAGTCAGATCGTTCAAAGAAACACATTTAATCGATAAGATCAGAAGCCACAGGGCAGATCTGTATTGAGACGATAGAAATAGAAGCGGCTTTCGTCTCCTTTTTTCAAACCCTTTACACAGATGAGCTCCGGAATTCAGAGGAGCAGGTCAGAGAATTTTTGATAGGTATCCACCTGCCTGTGTTGGAGGATTTGGCACAGCACTTTTTAGGAAGAGAGATAAGTGAGGAGTAACTAATTGAAGTTATTAAGGTATTGAAGAAAGGAAAGGCTTCTGGTCCTGATCATCTCCCAAACAAGTTTTATTTGGTACTGAGGGAGGAATTAACTCCAATTTTATTGGAATAGTTTAATTATATGCTTCTAGAAGGGGCGCACGCACCTAGATCATGGGCCAAAGCTATAATTTGTTTGATCTTGAAATCACGTATGAACCCAACACATTGTTCATCGTATCAGCATATTTCGTTACTTAATTCAGACTATAAGATCCACACAAGCTTGCTATCTAAAAGGCTGGGGAAAGTTATTCCCAGTTTGGTGCATCGGGATCAAAAAGGATTTATTAAAGGTAGACAGCTCCAGGAATTAGTTCATGACTTGTTGGTGGCAGTGGATTTCGCTTTGCAGGAGGAGGCTCCTCTGGCGGTTATAACTTTTGATGCGGCTAAGGTATTCAACCAATTGAATTGGTTATTCCTGCAGGTCGCAATGGAATTATATGGATTAGGGAATATTTTTATTAGAGCAGTTAAAGAGTTGTATAGATCTCCAACAGCGAGCAGTTTGATCAATGATATGTTGTCTCATGAAGTCCGGATCGGACTAGGAACACGTCAAGGCTGCCCTTTGCCCCCTTTGCTTTTTGATCTATATATTGAGCCTCTTGCAATATCATTAAGAGATAATAGGAATATTCTTTCATTTCAGAGCAGAGGCTGGGAAAAGAAAGTTGCGTTGTACGCAGATGATCTGATGATTTATACCAGTGATCTGTCTTTTTCGCTTCCCGCCATAAATTTGCTGATGGAACATTTTGGTAGAATGTCGGGCTATAGTGTAAAAGTTAAAAAAACGTAGATCATGTGTTGGAATATTGCTCATGAATCCCCTTTAGTTAGACAAGAGATTAGGGGGCATATTTATACTCCGTTTGCGCCGAATTTGCGTCGTTTTTTTCGACGCAAATTCGACACAAAACTAACTCCATATTTATACTTTGGCGTTAGACGCGTCTAGCGCCAAAGTTCATGGAGTTAGCGTCATTTTTTTGCGTGAACACCTTCCTTGCGTTAATGATATGCAAGGTAGGCGTTCCCGTCTTAAAAAATGACTGCGATGCATATGCGTCGTATTTATACTCCCGGGCAAAAATGACGTCCGGGAGTGGGCGGGACTAAAAAACCTGCATTTGCGCCGGATTTTAGCGCCTGGGTCAGGGCAGGCGTTAAGGGACCTGTGGGCTCAGAATGAGCCCAGAGGTGCCCTCCCAAGCCCCCAGGGACACCCCCTGCACCCTTGCCCACCCCAGGAGGACACCCAAGGATGGAGGGACCCATCCCAGGGAAGAAATGGTAAGTTGTGGTAAGTATTTTTTTTATTTTATTTTGTGGCATAGGGGGGCCTGATTTGTGCCCCCCTACATGCCACTATGCCCAATGACCATGCCCAGGGGACAGAAGTCCCCTGGGCATGGCCATTGGGCAAGGGGGCATGACTCCTGTCTTTGTCATGTTAATGGCGTCTGGGCGGCAAAAAAAAATGGCGCAAATCGGGTTAAGACGATTTTTTTGCCTCAGCCTGACTTGCCCCATTTTTGGACGCCCAAGCGCCATTTTGCCCTACGCCGGCGCTGTCTGGTGTACGTGTTTTTTTTTCACGCACACCAGGCAGCGCCGGTCGGCTAACGCCGGCTAACGCCATTCAATAAATACGGCGCCCGCATGGCGCTTCAGAATTGCGTTAGCCGGCGCTAATTTTTTGGGCGCTAAACTGCATTAGCGCAGTTTTGCGTCAAAAAGTATAAATATGGCCCTAGATATTTAGGAGTTCAGATTGCAGGTAATCCCTGCGATGTGGCAAGGGTGAATTTTGAGAGAGTTCATCTTGAAAGTAAGAAACTCCTTAAGGCTTGGGCGGCTCTCCCTCTCTCACTAATAGGTAGAACTAACATCCTGAAGATGTCTATCTTACCACAATTTACATTTTTATTTAACACCATCCCTTTGGAATTTAAGGATAGCTGGTTTAAAAAACCACAGGGTGATTTATCTATGTTTGTTTGGGCACCTAAGGGAACAAGGATAGCATGAAAGAAGCTATGTAAGAAGATTGAGTGGGGGGGATAGCTGCACCGCATGTTTATAAGTATTATTTGGCTTTTCAATTAAAAAAACATTAGGATTCTTTTGAATAAGAAGCTGGAGTACACTCCTCTCTGGAAGGCTTTGACGGCACACCTTGAGGAAGGGGCTGATCATTTTTTGTATACATTTGGTCACCCTAAGTTTTTTAAGAAGGTTAGACTTAAGATTCCAAGACATGCTTGTAAGGTATGGTCACAGATTCAGAACATATTAGGGATAGCTTATTATTCTGGATTGGCTCCTCTTTGGGATTCCCCTTGCACTCCGATATGCCTTTTGGATAAGCTATCTGTTCCTTTGAAAGCTAATGGGGTGGTGCAGTGGGGACAGATCGTAAAAGATTCTGAACTGGTATCCTGGCCCACATTTCTGGAGCGAGCGGGTAGGACAATTTCTAAGCTTAAGTATTATCAGTTGTCTAACTGGATTAAGGCCCATATTTATACTTTTTGACGCTAAACTGCGCTAACGCAGTTTAGCGTCAAAAAATTTAGCGCCGTCTAACGCCATTCTGAAGCGCCATGCGGGTGCCGTATTTATGGAATGGCGTTAGCCGGCGCTAGCAGACCGGCGCTGCCTGGTGTGCGTGGAAAAAAACCACGTAGACCAGGCAGCGCCGGCGTAGGGGGAAAATGGCGTTAGGGCGTCTTAAAATGGGGCAAGTCAGGTTGAGGCAAAAAAATCGCCTCAACCCGATTTGCGCCATTTTTTTCGACGCCCAGACGCCATTTAAATGACTCCTGTCTTAGTAAAGACAGGAGTCATGCCCCCTTGCCCAATGGCCATGCCCAGGGGACTTAAGTCCCCTGGGCATGGTCATTGGGCATAGTGGCATGTAGGGGGGCACAAATAAGGCCCCCCTATGCCACCAAAAAAAATTAAAAATATAAAAAATAATACTTACCTGAACTTACCTGAATGTCCCTGGGGTGGGTCCCTCCATCCTTGGGTGCCCTCCTGGGGTGGCCAGGGGTGGCAGGGGGGGTCCCTGGGGGCAGGGGAGGGCACCTGTGGGCTCATTTTGAGCCCACAGGCCCCTTAACGCCTACCCTGACCCAGGCGTTAAATAGTGGCGCAAATGCGGGGTTTTTTGACCTGCCAACTCCCGGGCGTGATTTTTGCCCGGGAGTATAAATACGACGCATTTGCGTCGCCGTCATTTTTTTTTACGGGAACGCCTTCCTTGCATCTCATTAACGCAAGGAAGGCGTTCACGCCAAAAAATGACGCTATTTGCCCATACTTTGGCGCTAGACGCGTCTAACGCCAAAGTATAAATATGGCGTTAGTTTTGCGCCGAATTTGCGTCGAAAGAAACGACGCTAATTCGGCGCAAACGGAGTATAAATACGGGCCTAAATCTCTTCGAGTAGGTGAAATTGGTTGCTCCATTTGGGAGGAGAAACTAACTCAGAGATCTTTAAGTAAGGAAATTGCTTTATGGTATCAAGCTTTTTTGGATGCAGTGGAAGAGGACCCTCCTCTCCCGCCCCGGAAATGGGGGAAGGTTTTCCCAACCGTGGACATTGTCTCTTTATGGCAAAAGTCCTGTCTAACTCTTTGGTTTACTGTTAAATCGGCGGCAATGAGGAAGAACCATCTGTTTACTTTACACAGAGCGTATTGGTCACCAGCAAGAATATCACTGATCGGGAAAATCCGGAAAAATTGCCTGCGATGTGGAGATCCTAACGTGGATGACCTCCATATGTTTTGGCAGTGTCCCAGATTAAAAGGTTTCTGGGAGGCTATTGGGAAAATCTTGAAGGTGATGTCTGGGGAAGTTTTGATATTAACTCCTCTGTTGGTCCTGTTTGGGGTTTGTGATCTAAAGGCTCAAGGTCAGAGAACTTCAGTACCACAGGAGCATCTCTTGTTTGTGTTGATGCTTGTGGCTCGACGTCAAATTTGCTATAAATGGGTATGCTCATTGTCTCCCACAGTTCAGGAGTGGCAAAGGTCGGTAGATCCATTATGTAATTTGGATCAAGCTGGACCCATTAGTAAAAGGGATGCCTTTTGGGTGGTTTGGGAAAATGAAGGCCAGAGTTTTATATGATTTTCTGTGTTAAGAGGTTCCCTTTTTCTAGTAATGAAGTCCTATGATTAAGCACCCCTTCCCTCTTACCGTGCATGGCTGTGCTATGGCACCAGGCGAGCAATCGGCAGGGGGTAGCCAAGGATATATGTGGGAGGATCAGCGCTATGTAAAACAGGTTGCTTGGCCCATTGATATTGAGGGGTTTGCCCCTGGATAGTAACGAGCTAAAGATCCTTCCTGCACTGGCTTGGATAGTGAGACGAGAAAAAAAAAAAAAAAGTCACCACCCCAGACCTCTGGTGGGTTGCCACACTATATTAATCAGGCATTGAGGGAGTGAATGAACTGTGGGTTGTCATAGTTTGGGCCATAGATCCCCACCGACAGACCTGCAAAATCATCATTGTAACAACGTGCCACCACAAATCTACCCCCAGATCCATGTAAACTTCCTGTTGTCGAACGCCAGACCCCCTGCGAGCCCATATGACAGCACCTCTGAAATGTATGGTAAACCCGCAGTGCAGCACTGTCCCTGCATCCTGCACTACATCAAACCTCCATTCCTGGGCTCCAAGTGTGTTTCTTGTAGTATTGTTGTACCTGAACTGTGTCTCTCTGGTAGGTCACAACCTTCTGAATTTTCCTACAATCATTAAGTACCCTGACATTCCATGTAAGAAACCATGTCAATCAGTACCCATGAGAACCAGTTGCCGCACTCCTTGTGTCATTCACCATCAGCCATTTGTCAGGTACATTCTGTTACAGCCAAGCAAAGGTCATACAGCATTCTTAACAGCCACCCTCATTTAACAAACAACTGCAGAAAACATTACCCACCCTCCACCCAATCAAGGAATCCCCCCATGAACAACAATCCAAAGCCCACCCTCACCCGAACAGAACACAAATAAAAACGGGTGGTGCACACAAGGGGACAGATGTTGCTATGTCCAATACCCCATAGAGTCTACTACTGCATGGGGCTGTACACCAAGTATAGTATGTGCACTAAACAATAGATAAACAGAAAACAGGACAAACATGAATGACCCCAACCATATGCCCCAATGCAGTGCAGTGTCCCAAGTGGCTAACACCCATGCCATGTGTCTTAGTCTATTGCACACTCCAAGCGTAGCAGCAGGAACACTCTTACCACTGTCAAAAGGGTGCATCTCTTGAGGTTCCCATCACAGGAGCAGTCAATGCACCCCCAGTAGTCCCTGTTACAGCTATCAGTCAGTGATACAGTTCACACGACCACCTAGAGTGGCTGGTGCACTGGCACATGCCTGGCAGGAAGCACTCACAGGTGCCAAAGGAGACGGGGCCAGCACATTCGGTTGAGTGTTCACAGCCTGCTTATCTTCTGCCTCTGATACCTGCCGTTCAACCATATCGAGAAGCTCAGGTTGCTTGCCTAGCCTCTCTGACATCTGAACCATTGTCAAAGTCAGAGCATCGATTTTACCATCAATCTTCATAAGGCTGTGTTTGTTAGCTTTCAGGATTTGCTTCACATCTGCATCACTGTTGTCTCTGAGTCCTTGGGCATAGGTCCCACCACAGCAGTACCCCAGTTGCAGGCTTTGGGAATTGTACGGCAATCAAATTGCAGTTTGAGCTGAGTCGTCAGGCACAAAACTTCTCTCTTCTTACATGTAAGACACCCCTAAGGTAGGCCCTAGATAGCCCCAGGGGCAGTGTGCAGTGTATATTTAAAGTAGGACATATACTAATGTGTTTTATATGTCCTGACAGTGAAATACTGCCAAATTCGTTTTTCACTGTTGCAAGGCCTATCTCTCTCTTAGATTGACATGGGGGCTACCTTTAAATATGATTAAAGTGTAGATTCCCTTTTGAGAGCAGATGGACCTGTGGAGAATGGGGTCTCCGAACATCATTTAGTAAAGTTGTTTTTGAGATTGTGTGTTTGAAAATTCCACTTTTAGAAAGTAGGCATTTTCTTGCTTAAACCATTCTGTGACTGTGCCTGTTTGTGGATTCCCTGTCTGGCTCAGTTTAACAGTTGGGCTGTTTGCACCTCACAATAGACAGTGACACAAAGGGAGCTGGGGTGTAGCCTGCATTTCCTGATGAGCCATCTGTGGTAGGAGGGAGGGGAGGAGTGGTCTCTTACACCTGAAAGCGCTGTGCCTGCCCTCAAACAATGCAGTCTCCAACCCCCTAGTGTGTGTCTGGGGCCTGGCCTGGGCAAGGCAGGATCTCACAAACAAGAGAGACTTTCCTTAGAAGTAGGCCTACTTCAAAGGCCAAAATGGGTATAAGAAGAACACACAAACCCCTGAAAAGTTAGATCACTTCTGGAAATCAAGAGGAACCTCTGATTGAAGAAGAACTGAAGAGCTGAGGAGAAGTGCTACCCTGCCTGTGACTGTGCTTTGTGGAGCTATCTTGCAGTTGCTGCTTCTGCATGTGCAAGGGGACAAAGACTGGACTTTGTTGTGCATTCCTGCTTGTGAAGAAATATCCAAGGGCTTGTCCTGTGCCTGCCTCCTGTTGTTGAAATCTCAGGGCCTTCAAAGACTTCCCCTGCCAGCACCTGGACTCTCTGCTGAGACTCATGCCCTGCCAAGTGGTGCCCTCTCCAGTTCCTGGGGCCGGTGAAGCTGGCAGACCAAGACTGAAAATCCACGACCACCACGAGGGTAAAATTTCGATCCACCCTCCGAGACGCGGCTGAGAAATGACGCGCTGCCGGCTTCGTGGCTGAAATCTACGCTCCACCTGCATCACGGCTGCAATATTGATGCACGCAGCTGGAGAAACAATGCACAACACCGGCTGATGGAGGCTGATAAAGTCGCAACCCACATAGCGTGGTTTTTCTGATCCTGTGAGACAGGATTTTAGATGCAACATCCCTGGGCAAGGAAAAACACGCTTGCCCGGACGCGAGGTGTTTGTCCGGATTGATGCATCGCTCTCCTGCGGAGAGGAAAAATTACGCACGACAACTCTACCGAAGGAGGAATGACCTGCAGTCTCGCATGCGAGTGAGAAATCAATGCATCGCTGGCCTTCTCCGACGCACACTCGCCCAGGCAGTGTTATTTTGACGCAACCCAGGTACTTTTTCACCCTATCAGTGTTAGCACTGGTTTCTAAGGATTTATGTTCTTTTTTTCTTTTTAATTCAGAACTTGACTTGTGTATGGTGGATTTTTGTCATTTTGGTCTTGTTTTGTTTAGATAAATATTACCTTTATTTCTAAACCTGTGTCATGTCATTTTGTAGTATTTTCACTGAGTTACTGTGCGTGTTGGTACAAATACTTTACACCTAGACTCTGAAGGGAAGCCTTCCTGCTTGTGCCAATCTACCAAAGGGGTGAGCGGGGGTTAACTGAGGGTGATTCTCCTTTACCTTGACTAGAGTGAGGGTCCTAGCTTGGACAGGGGGTAACCTGACTGCCAACCAAAAACCAAGTATACGTCCGTCCTTCGGAGACAGACTTCGGGTCAGGGTAGACGATCGACTAAATCACCCACACCTGAGTATTCTGGAGAAAGTTGGTTATTTAAAATCGCGTCACTCCCCTAGTGCTTGCTTCACTTTCTACATACTGCGCTCCGCGGACATCTGTAAAATTTGGCCACTACACGGGTTTGACTGACTTTGAAGCCCTTACAAGGTATGTTTCCTGGTTGGGTGTGTTTAATTTGGTTGCTACGTGTTTACAGATTACTAACTGGCTCCTTAAACCGCCATTATTATTTGACTTGTTTGTGTTGATTCATGCTCATTTTTGATAATCGATTGAGTTTAACGAACCTTTGTGATTGTATAATTTAAATATAAAAGAAAATTTATTCGTTGGATTAAATTACCCCAGATTTAGCTTGACTTTTTAATTCTAGGTTGGCTTGTTCATATTTTTTCGAATGAAAAATGAGTTTGCAACCATAATCTAAACAATCTGTAATTAAATATGAGATATGGGGTTTGTTCTCTTTATACCAGATTTGTTACGACAGATTTCAAAGTTATGATGACTTAGATAAATAAGCAACCGGTCAGAAAACAAACTAGGTACGTCCAGCTGTTGGAATCTATGTAATGCACATAAACTGTTCACGTATGGGTCATGTGTTATAACTATATACTCAATCACTGGCGTATAGTATCAGGTATCTCTTGGGAGATTGTTAATTTTCTCACTCACTTATATTAACGATTGCTGTAAAATCCCTTGTCGGTTTTTTCCTGTATAGTTTGTTTGATTTACAAATCCTGCTTCCCGCCAGTAGAAGATCACCAACATGCCGCTACAGGTATTATGACTCATAGCTCGGAATCCGCCACAATACAGACACCCACACAAGTCTGCCACACCAAAGCTCAGTGATAAACTGGCGATACCAAAACCTACACCGTCACGCCAACAGGAATACGCCCACAGTATCACAACCCACGAATTAAAGCAGCGGTCTTTCAACCGCGGTATTCCATTGGCGTACACACTGCCGCGCTCAAAATACACACACATTTACAAAACACGACCACATTGGACAATTCAAAATACAAACACCTGAGACACATACACACACCATACCCACACACCCAATCCAATATAAAGCACACACCCACATCACCCACACACACTTACAACCAAAATTCAGAAAGAAGGCCAGAGAGAGAGACTACCTAACACAACACCAGCAACCACAGACACACAACACCATCACTCATACAACATCCACGCACCTCAAACAACACACACCAACACATCCCCTCACACTTCACAACAGACACCACCTCACACATCACCCACACCACATCATGGCACCTCAAAGTCACCCCAGGTTCTCTGAGGGGGAGCTCGGGGTCATGGTGGAGGAATTTGTCCGGGTAGAGCCACAGCTATTCGGATCACAGGTGCAGCAGACCTCCATTGCAAGGAAGATGGAGCTATGGCGGAGAACTGTCGACAGGGTCACCGCAGTGGGACAGCATCCAAGAACACGGGATTTCATCAGAAAGAGGTGGAACAACCTATTGGGGAAGGTATGTCCCGTGGTACCAAGACACCAGATTGCTGTACAGAGGACTGGCGGTGGACCCCCATCTCCTCCCCCACAACTAACAACATGGGAGGAGCAAGTCTTGGTGATCATGCATCGTGAGGGCCTCGCAGGAGTAGCAGGAGGACTGGACTCTGGTAAGGCAAATCTTTTCTACTTCAACCCCCCCACCCCACCTGCATGCCATCACATACTCCCACGCTCACCCTCACACCATTCACCCCAACAACCCACAGATACCCCACTAACACAACCCACACATCCCAAAATCAAGCCCTGCATGTAACACCAATGCATGGACACCCATCACCAAAGCATGTCCAGTAGAGAGACTCACTCATGCCCCAAAATCAGCAATCACACAAGGGCCACAGCAATAATGCAAGCACAGGAGTAGAGGGTAACTCACCCATTGCACAAGATGGCACACACAGATACAATAACTATGCATTTAACCTCAACAGGACCCATACCCAACGTCACCAGACAGGAGGTGCCAGACATATCTAGTCCCCCCACAGAAGAGGCCCGCAGTGACAACAGCATCTCTGCACGCCTGGATCAAGATGACCAGCCCTGCCCATCAGTGACATTTGGACTGTCGGTTCCCCTGACACAGTCATAAACCACCACTTGACCTCCCCCTCAGGAAACACCACCACAGAACCCACCCAGCGGGCCCATCCCTCTGTCCCCAGGACATGTCAATCAGCAGTGTGTCCACCACTACAGGGAACCCAGGCAACCCCACTAACACAGGACTTTCAGGGACCTGGGGGCAGTGGCAGTGGCAGTGGCCACACAGTTCAGGGGACAGAGGCACAGGATAACAGGGAAGCTGGGAGGACTGCTGTGCGACAGGGGGAGGACAGGCCCAGGGAACCCAATCTCCACGAGGCACTCTCCAACATCATGGGAGCTTACCACTATTCCCAGGAGACCATGGGTACGGTACTGGCCAAGTTTCAGGAGACCCAGCGGCTGCAGGAGGAACACTACCAGGGGATCAGGGAGGACTTGAAGTCAATCAACACCACCCTGGTCACCGTTGCAGGGGTGCTGACAGACCTTCTCAACACCAGAAGTATCACAGTGGCACACCAACGGGCCCCTGACACTAGCCTGGACGATGAACAGTCCTCCACCTCCGCCGGCGCTAGTGAACAGAAGGCACCGCCACAGGAACAACAGGCCACCAGCACCCCACCTCCTGCAGATGGAGAACCACCCCGCAAACAGTCCCTGAGATCAAGCAACAAGACAGAGAACATTGCCAAGACCCCCGCCAGGAAATAAGAGCCCCCTGAATGTCACCCTTCTGTCCCACTTTGTCACCCTGTCCACCTTAACCTGCCATTGCTCCACTTCCTATGCCCCATTGGACAATGCACCTGTGAAACAAATAGACTGGACTCTGCCATGGACATTCCTCCACCATCACCCCAGCCCATTTCACACACCCTCCACTTATTTGCACAGAAATAAACACACTTGAATCACAAAACAATCTCAAGTCTGTCTGTGCTTTCACTAATGTGTATTTGCAAAACCTCTGGAATATAGCAATGTCAATGTACTTGTTTACATACCAATATAACACAGCTGTAGGCCAGCAGTAAACATAGCAGAGGGCACAAAGTGGGACACAGATCTGTGAAATGGAAAGGCAAAGTAACAAGTCAGGGTCCGTACACTGAGTGAAAATGACAGACTTATGCTAGCTCCAATAATAGTATGAGATGTGGGAAACAGTTACATCTTCTTACCTGTGTCTCACTGGAAGTATTGCATGATGATGTTGTTTCCGTTGTCGACATCTTCTTCTTCTGCCTCCTCTCCTTCACTGTCTACAGGCTCCACAGCTGCCAAAAGACCACCATCTGGCCCATCCTCCTGCAGAAAAGGGACCTGGCGTGGGCAAAGCCAGGTTGTGCAGCATTCAGCAGGCCACGATTATCTGGCACACCTTCTTTAGTGAGTAGTATAGGGAGCCAACTGCCAGATGGAGGCACCGGAATCTGGCCTTCAGGAGGCTGAAGGTGAGTTCTATAATCCTCCTAGTTCCCTCATGTGCCTCATTGTAGCGTTCCTCTGCCCTTGTCCTGGAATTCCTCACTGGGGTCAGTAGCCATGACAGGTTGGGGTAACCAGAGTCACCTGCAAATGTCGAGGGACAAGTGTTAGACACACACTAACCCTTAGGGATAACCCCATACCCAGACACCTATGTCAACTGTATTGGGACCTTGGCCTCACCTATTAGCCACACATGGTGCCTCTGGAGTTGCTCCATCACATAAGGGATGCTGCTATTCCTCAAAATGTAAGCGTCATGCACAGAGCCAGGATACTTGGCATTCACATGGGAGATGTACTGGTCTGCCAAACACACCATCTGCACATTCATCGAATGGTAGCTTTCGGGTTTCTGTACACCTGTTCATTCCTGCGGGGGGGCAAATGCCACATGTGTACCATCAATGGCACCAATGATGTTAAGGATATGTCCCAGGGCATAGAAGTCACCTTTCACTGTAGGCAAAGCCTCCACTTGAAGCAAAACGATGTAGCTGCGCAAGTGTTTCAGCAGGGCAGATAACACTCTGGACAACACGTTAGAGAACATTGGCTGTGACATCCCTCATGCCATGGCCACTGTTGTTTGAAAAGACCCACTGGCCAGGAAATGGAGTACAGACAGAACCTGCACTAGAGGGGGGATTCCTTTGGGATGGCGGATAGCTGAAATCAGGTCTGCCTCCAACTGGGCACACAGTTCCATGATTGTTGCGCGATCAGGTCTGTATGTGATAATGATAAACGTTGTAAAATCGCAATGTGCCGGTATATGTCTGTATTCCAGGCCTAAATAGGTGTGACACAGTTTTTTTCCATCCCATGTGGCCCCCTGAAATGGCAGCTGCCTGACCTGTAAGGTGGGACAAGGGGAAATGAGGTAACTGTGCTGGTGTTGTACACCGTCGCGGTGGGCGGTCGAAGACCCAGGCGCAATTCAGCATTATTTAACATTGGGCCCTATGGGTCACAGGAGCCAATGACGATATATGCCGGAGGTAACGGTACTCACCGCCGCGGACGTGACCGCCATTTTCTTATTGTTCACTCACTTGATAACTGACCTTCAATAGGAGAGGACCTACACTGCAAGCTGCTGCTGTGACCTGTGTCTGGAAGCGACAATGGCTACAGTGTCTGGAGAAAGGGCTCCTGCCTTCACTTCGGAGGAGTTGGAGAAACTGGTGGATGGGGTCCTCCCCAGTACACGCAACTGTACGGTCCTCCAGACAAACAGGTGAGTACACTGTGAGCATGGTGGATGGCACCTGAGTGTATGGAATGTCGTGGATGGAAGAGGGTGGGGAGGGGGACAGGCCAGCATGTAAGGATTGTGTGTGTATGTATGGCAGGGCTAGTGTGGGAGGTGTTTGGCAATGCGTGAGATGAAATGTATGGGCTAGAAACATCCATTTTTACTTCACTTTTCCTCTTGGTCAGTGCCCACCAGAAGAAGGGTATTTGGCGTGCCATCGGCAAGGATGTCCGGACCCTGGGGGTCTACCATAGACAGAGCACCCACTGCTGTAAAAGATGAAAGGACCTGCGCTTCTGGATCAAGAAGACAGCGGAGGCCCAGCTGGGTATGGCCTCCCAACATGGAAGGGGTGCCCGTCGCACCATGGCGCCCCTGATGTACCGGATCCTGGCGGTGGCCTATCCGGAGTTGGATGGGCGCTTGAGAGCATCACAGCAGCCACAAGGGGGTGAGTACACTCTAATTCAGCTGACTATGCGTGCATTACGAGGTGTCTGGGTGGGGGAGGTGGGCTGTGGGTTCCCCTAGGCCAGGGCGAACTTGGTAGGCAAGGTCCCTTGTTAGGCAGGCTTTGTGGCACCCCAACCCCACTACTGGTAATAGCCATCTACACCTAGTCAGGCTCCTGTGACTTCCAGTTGTGCAGCAATTGGGCGTAGGCCTCGTCCCCATAGCCATGTGAATTTGCTAGGAACTGTTAGTGCATGGCTTAGTGCAGAGGACTGCTCCCTGTGTGTTGTGTCCGCCAACGGTAGTGGTGTTGCAGGCACTGAACATGTGTTTCTTTTGTCTCCCCCCCCTTTTTCTTTTTTCTCCCTGTTCTTGCGTGCAATAGCATTATCTGGCGGAGGAGCAGTGGCACCGGAGCAGGAGGGAGCTGCAACCCACTTGGCCCTGGAGGGTGAAGCCACCAGTGGGAAAGAGGGCGAGGGGAGCTCCACGACAGGGACAGGAGCACACACCAGCGTCAGCGACTCCTCCTCTGATGGGAGATCCCTTGCGGTGGTGGGCAGAGGTGCCCACCGCATCAACAGGTACAGCCGGCACCCCCCCTACCAGCACCGCCCTCCCAGCAGCCCCTCAGCATGTGTCCCATGCCCGCTCACCCTGCCCCAGTCTGCTGCCCTCAGTGAGGAAGCTATTGACCTCCTGAGATCCCTCACTGTTGGGCAATCTACCATTTTGAATGCCATCCAGGGTGTTGAGAGGCATTTGCAACAAACAAATGCATACCTGGAGGGCATTCATTCTGGCAGGTGGCCCAACAGAGAGCATTTCAGGCTCTGGCCTCAGCACTGATGACAGCCATTGTCCCTGTGTCCAGCCTCCCCCCTGCAACTTCCTCCACCCAGACCCAATCCACTGTACCTCAGACCATCCCAAGCACACCATCAAACCAGCATGCACACTCATCAACACACAAGAGTGGACATCACAAACATAAGCACCACACATCCCACCAGCACTCAAACAAGCACCATCCCCATGCAGACACAGCAACATCTACTGCCTCCACTGTGTCCCCCTCCTCCACGTCCTCCTCCTCCCTCCCTGTCTCGTCTCCGCTCACACCTGCATGCACTACATCCTCAGCCACTACCTCCATCACCAGCATACAATCACCACCCCCACTACCATGGACACATCCCCAGTGTCCTCTCACAGTGTGTCAGTGAGCCCTCCTCCCAAAGTACACAAACACAGGCACACACCCACCCAACAGCCATCCACCTCAAAACAGCCTCCGGCCCATGCACCTTCACCCAAATTCAACAAACGTACACCTTCTACAACCACTATCTCTTCCTCCACTCCCAAACCCCCTCCATCTTCCCGTCCCAGTGTGTCTAAAAAACTTTTCCTGGCAAACTTTGACCTCTTCCCTTCACCCCCCCCCAGCCTTCCCCTAGGGCCAGGCTTTCCAGGTCCCAGCCCAGCACCTCAGCCACCAAATCCCACCGGCACAGTGGTGCCAGCAACTGCGGGGTCATCGAGTGTGCCACCCATCAGGGCTGCCAGTGTGCCACCTTGCGAGGTCAAGGACATTCCGCCACCTGCCAAGGTGAAGAAGGTGCGCTCATCCTAGAGGAAGAAGCTGCACCTACCAGCCACCAAGGGCTCCACCAAAACAAAAGGGGACAGTGGCAAGACACCTGCGGTACCATCAAAGGTGGGGAAGGGACAAAAGCAGAAGAGCAGGTCAGGACAGGGCACAGTGTCACCAACTGAGGGACTAGAGTCACCCCTTCTGTCAACGACTACACCAACCTGTACGGCGGCGAACACTGCAACCTGCCCCGCCACCAGCACTGCCACCTGTACCTCCACAGCACCGCCACCTGCACCGCCACCAGCACCGCCAACTGCACCGCCACCTGCACTGCCACCTGCACGTCTGCAGCCTTAGCAACAGTCCCCAGCATCTTCCCAAGTGGGCAGCCGTCCGAGGCTGCAGGAGACGTCCTGCTGTGTCCCTCAACAAGTGCTGACACATGCACCACCGCCAGCACCGCTGCCACAGACACCGCCGCAAGCACCGCCACCAGCCCTGCAACGTGCTCGGACAGTGGCACCACCGCTGACATGGGACTATCCCCAGTGGTCAGCCGTCCGAGGCTGGAGGTGACTTCCTGGACCCTGCCCAGCGTCCATGAGGCATAACTTTCATCACTGTTTGCACCTGCAGGTGGAAGGTGAAGCCTCAGCAGGGTGGGGTATGTCTCTGCCTCCATGGCGTATCATGCTACCTGTTCCTCGGCAATCTCGTGGCACGCACACCCAGGTGAGGGAATGGGACCGGCCACGCTGCATGTGGAGCACTCTGTGCACAATGCACCCTCCAGAACCAGTGGAGAATCACATCCACTACCTCAGTCCTTGGCACGATGAAGCACTCTGTGCACAATGCCCCCTCCAGAACCAGCGGAGAATCACATCCACTACCTCAGTCCTTGGCAGGATGAAGCACTCTGGGCACAATGCCCCCTCCAGAACCAGTGGAGAAGGCATCCACTACCTGAGTCCTTGGCAGGATGAAGCACTCTGGGCACAAGGCCCCCTCCATAACCAGTGGAGAAAGGCATCCACTACCTCAGTCCTTGGCAGGATGAAGCACTCTGGGCACAATGCCCCCTCCAGAACCAGTGGAGAATCACATCCACTACCTCAGTCCTTGGCAGGATAAAGCACTCTGGACACAATGCCCCCTCCAGAACCAGTGGAAGTGGAGAAAGGCATCCACTAACTAAGTCCTTTGCAGGAGGAAGCACTCTGGCACAAGGCCCCCTCCAGAACCAGTGGAGAAAGGCATCCACTACCTCAGTCCTTGGCAGGATGAAGCACTCTGGGCACAAAGCCCCCTCCAGAACCAGTGGAGAATCACATCCACTACCTCAGTCCTTGGCAGGATAAAGCACTGTGGGCACAATGCCCCTCCAGAACCAGTGGAGAAAGGCATCTACTACCTGAGTCCTTGGCAGGATGAAGCTCTCTAGACACAATGCCCCCTCCAGAACCAGTGGAGAATCACATCCACTACCTCAGTCCTTGGCAGGATAAAGCACTCTGGGCACAATGCCCCCTCCAGAACCAGCGGAGAAAGGCATCCACTACCTGATTCCTTTGCAGGATGAAGCACTCTGGGCACAAGGCCCCCTCCAGAACCAGTGGAGAAAGGCATCCACTACCTCAGTCCTTGGCAGGATGAAGCACTCTGGGCACAAGGCCCCTTCAGAACCAGTGGAGAATCACATCCACTACCTCAGTCCTTGGCAGGATGAAGCACTCTGGGCACAAGGCCCCCTCCAGAACCAGCGGAGACTGTTATCCAGTTGAGAGACTGTGGCTTTGCACTCCCCAGGATAAAGTAGTGGGCAAACCACCCACTGGAAAAACTTGAGAGTGTCAACATCAGGGCAGTGCGCGCTCTACGGGCGACTAGAATGCCAAATCCCAGCACTCTCAAGTTATCGTAATTTATACATTGTGCTGATATACTGTTGTTTAACCTTTTGCATTGCAGAGTTTAATCCTGAAGACTTATGTTCAAGGTGCATATAAATACTGTTCATTTGCAATGTACTGCTGCAGGCTTTCAGAGTGTGCCAGAGTGTGGTCCCTTTCCAGGGCCTTCTAGAAGCTTTCCCTGCAGCATGCCTGGGTGTGGTTTGTGGGCTGGGCCAAGACCCTATATAAGGGAACTAGCCCAGCTCCACGTGCTCACTATTCAGAAGTCCCAGTGCAGAGCAGCAGCAACTTCCTGAGCTCCTGTTCGGGAGGCCTACTTTGATCTTCCAGGCTTTGCCCTTTCACTTTGTCGGTGATTCTTGATCAGGGCGGTAAGACGGAGGTCGGGTTGGGCCCCCGATCCCGTTCTCAAAGGTTTTTGAGTTCTTGGGCCTAATTAGCATGATAAAACAATTTTGCTCTTGTGTGTGTGAATGTGCGCTTGATGTTTTATGGCATTTACATGCTGACACTCGAATCGGCAAGACGTGCAATTCCTTACTCGTGTACAAATCTTGATATTCATTGTGCTCTACCATTTTATTGCATTTACAAGGTAGCCTTCGAATCGGGAAGACGCGCGATTCATTTCCTGTGCTTAATTCATGTTATTCATTGCACGCTACCATTTCTTGGCATTCATATGGTGGTATTAGAATCAGCAAGACACGCAATTCATTTCCTGTGCTTAATTCATGTTATTCATTGTACGCTACCATTTCTTGGCATTCCTATGGTGGTATTCAAATCGGCAAGATGCGCAATTCATTTCTTGTGCTTAATTCATGATATTCAGTGTGCTACCATTTCTTGGCATTCACATGGTGGCCTTCGAATCGACAAGACGCGTGATTCATTTCTTGTGCTTAGTTCATGATATTCAGTGTGCGCTACAATTCCTTGGCATTCACATGGTGGCCTTCGAATCGGCAAGACATGCAATTCATTTCTTGTGCTTAATTCATGATGTTCGTTGTGTGTTACCAATTCATGGCATTTACGTGGTGACATTTGAATCGGCAGAACGCGCAATTCATTTCTTGTGCTTAAATCACGATGTTCATTGTGCGCTACCACTTCATGGCATTTACTTGGTGGCCTTTGAATCGTCAAGACGCGCAATTCATTTCTCATGTCTAACTCATGTTATTCATTGTGCACAATCATTTCATGACATTTACAAACCGTTGTGGAAATCTGCAATGTGCGCAATTCATGTTCCTGCATTTTAAGAAAACTAAAGTGTTAGAATTCTAGATGTTATATTGTGTGTGCATAATAAGTTGCTCAAGTACAATTCATATGGTGTTATAGAAATCATTCAGATTATTTCCTGGTCCTCATGCAAAAGACTATGCCTGAATTTTAAAGCGTAATTCTAGAAGGTTCTGATGTTTCTAATCCATGTGTAACATTTCATTGAGTGGTTCATTGGAAAGTTGTATTAATCTTTCTTGATTCCCTCACAGGTATCCAGTCATCCTGAGGCCTAGTTATTTAAGTCCATGCTTAAGTTATCCATGTTACTAGTATGTCAATGCTTAGAGTCATAGGGGGTCAGTCCAACCCTGGCGGTCGGTGATAAAGCGGCGGCCAACCCGCCAACAGGCAGGCGGTTAAAAAAAGGAATTCTGACCCTGGCGGGAACCGCCAACACAGCCCACCACTTTAACACTCCGACCGCCACGGCGGGACAGACAAACAGCGCGGCGGTCACCGCCAACAGGCAGGCGGCAGACAATGTACCGCCCACCCTATCACAACTCACCAATCCGCCACCTTTTCCGGGGCGGGAGCCCCGCCGATAAAAACACGGCGGAAACAGACTACGAACGGGAAAACGCTCACGTATACACACTCCATGAGGAACCTGGACAGCATGGAACCCGAATTAAACATCCTTCCAGCTATTGTCTACCTGCTCATCTACCACGAGTACGAACGCCGGCGCAGACGACAACGGTGAGTACTGCACCTACGACACAGGGGAGGGGGAGGAGGAAAGATTACGTGCACACACATACGCCATACACCCACCCCCCCAACTATCTACACACCAATGCAGAGCAACAACTCAAAATGAACAGTGCTAAATCTAAATACATAGGCAAGAAGTCCAGCTCATTTCGTTAAAGTTCCACAGTCCGTGGGCCAATGTCCACAAACACATGGGCAAAGCCCACACAGGAGACCAGATACCATTGGAGAGAACACTGCTGAGGGATCAGATGATAAAACTACAGGCACCTCAGGGGGAAGGGAAGGGGGGGCACCTCAGCCACAGGAGTCCACGACGCCAGATCCACGAGGGGTCTCCATGGCCACTGTGCCATCCTGGGGAGTGCAAAGCCACAGTCTCACAAGTCTCTACAATGGGTGGCTTGCCCACTGTGCCATCCTGGGGAGTGCAAAGCCACAGTCTCACAAGTCTCTACAGTGGGTGGCTTGCCCACTGTGCCATCCTGGGGAGTTCAAAGCCACAGTCCATCAGATGGATAACAGACTCCACTGGTATTGGAGGAGGCAGGGTGCTCAGAGTGCAGCGTGAACACCAGCTCGACACAGAACCGGCACTGTCAATGGGCCAGCGGTGCTTGAGACGGCGGGGCCCAGCGGAGCGGTGCTTGAGACGGTGCGCCCAGCGGAGCGGTGCTTGACAGGAAGGGCCCAGCGGAGTGGTGCTTGACAGGAAGGACCCAGCGGAGCGGTGCTAGAGTTGAAGGGCCCAGTGGAGCGGTGCTTGAGACGGCGGGGCCCAGCGGAGCGGGGCTTGACAGGAAGGGCCCAGCGGAGCGGTGCTTGAGATGAAGGGCCCAGCGGAGCAGTGCTTGACAGGAAGGGCCCAGCGGAGCGGTGCTTGACAGGAAGGGCCCAGCGGAGCGGTGCTAGAGTTGAAGGGCCCAGCGGAGCGGTGCTTGAGACGGCGGGGCCTAATGGAGCGGTGCTTGACAGGAAGGGCCCAGCGGAGCGGTGCTAGAGTTGAAGGGCCCAGCGGAGCGGTGCTTGACAGGAAGGGCCCAGCGGAGCGGTGCTTGACAGGAAGGGCCCAGCGGAGTGGTGCTTGACAGGAAGGGCCCAGCGGAGCGGTGCTTGACAGGAAGGGCACCGCGGAGCGGTGCTAGAGTTGAAGGGCCCAGCGGAGCGGTGCTCTTCACGGCGGGGCCCTCTTCAGCTGTGCCTGTCTTGGCGGGCCCTGTTCAGCGGTGCCTGTCTTGGCGGGGCCCACTTCAGCGGTGCTCTTCACGGCGGGGCCCTCTTCAGCGGTGCCTGTCTTGGCGGGGCCCTGTTCAGCGGTGCCTGTCTTGGCGGGGCCCTGTTCGGCGGTGCCTGTCTTGGCGGGCCCACTTCAGCGGTGCTCTTCACGGCGGGGCCCTCTTCAGCGGTGCTCTTCACGGCGGGGCCCTGTTCAGCGGTGCCTGTCTTGGCGGGGCCCACTTCAGCGGTGCTCTTCACGGCGGGGCCCTCTTCAGTGGTGCCTGTCTTGGCGGGGCCCTGTTCAGCGGTGCCTGTCTGGGCGGGGCCCACTTCAGCGGTGCTCTTCACGGCAGGGCCCTCTTCAGCGGTGCTCTTCATGGCGGGGCCCTCTTCAGCGGTGCCTGTCTTGGCGGGGCCCTGTTCAGCGGTGCCTGTCTTGGCGGGGCCCACTTCAGCGGTGCCTGTCTTGGCAGGGCCCACTTCAGCGGTGCTCTTCACGGCGGGGCCCTCTTCAGCGGTGCTCTTCACGGCGGGGCCCTATTCAGCAGTGCCTGTCTTGGCGGGGCCCTCTTCAGCGGTGCCTGTCTTGGCGGGGCCCACTTCAGTGGTGCTCTTCACGGCGGGTCCCTCTTCAGCGGTGCCTGTCTTGGCGGGGCCCTGTTCAGCGGTGCCTGTCTTGGCGGGGCCCTCTTCAGCGGTGCCCTTCACGGCGGGGCCCTGTTCAGCAGTGCCTGTCTTGGCGGGGCCCACTTCAGCGGTGCTCTTCACGGCGGGGCCCTCTTCAGCGGTGCCTGTCTTGGCGGGGCCCTGTTCAGCGGTGCCCGTCTTGGCGGGGCCCTCTTCAGCGGTGCCTGTCTTGGCGGGGCCCTCTTCAGTGGTGCCCTTCACGGCGGGGCCCTGTTCAGCGGTGCCTGTCTTGGCGGGGCCCACTTCAGCGGTGCTCTTCACGGCGGGGCCCTCTTCAGCGGTGCCTGTCTTGGCGGGGCCCACTTCAGCGGTGCTCTTCACGGCGGGGCCCTCTTCAGCGGTGCCTGTCTTGGCGGGGCCCTGTTCAGCGGTGCCTGTCTTGGCGGGGCCCACTTCAGCGGTGCTCTTCACGGCGGGGCCCTCTTCAGCGGTGCCTGTCTTGGCGGGGCCCTGTTCAGCGGTGCCTGTCTTGGCGGGGCCCTCTTCAGCGGTGCTTGTCCTGTCTTTCAAGGGAGCCAGACCTGGCCAGGACTCCCCGCTTAGTCGCCCTCCGACCGTGCGGTTGCTGGCCCCTCCTGTGATGGAGTCCTGGGCCCGTGGGTGTCCTCCGTCACACCCGGTATGGGGCTGGTGGGGCCCTCCTGGTCCGCGCGCCTGCTGGCTGACTTCTCCACCCTTCTGCCCTTGCCCTCCTTCGATGAAGCTCTCTGGCCCTTGCCTCCCCTTGATGTTGTGGCAGGTGACGGGCCACGACTACGCTCCTTGGTGGCAGCCGTCTCAGCCTTCTCGCGCCGGCCCTTTGTTTTTCGGGTTCTCTTCCCAGGGGGTGGGCTGGCTGTCCCCTTGCTGCTGGCTGATGTATCTGCACTCGGGAAAGGTGGACTCCAAATCCCGTGCACAATGGTCGCCCTCGATGCAGGGCTGGTGGTGGCTGAGGTGCTCTTAGGACTCTTACCCGATGGAGGGGGTGGGTCAGTGACTGGAACGAGCTCAAGGTTGGAAAGGAACTGCACTTGGGATGGACAGGGACGGGTAGGTGTAGTGGGTATGGGAGTGGAGGAAGAGGATGTGGTTGTAGGAGAGTCAAATGTGCTGTCTTTGGGTGCAGGTGCTTGAGACGGAGGCTGTGGTGAGGTGGATGGCTGTTGGGTGGATGGCTGTCTGCGTTTGTGGGTTTTGGAAGAGGGGGTGACAGACACACTGGGACACTGGGAGAGGACACAGGGGACGTGTAAATGGCAGTGGGGGTGGTGACTGCACGTGTGCGGACTGTACTGGAGGGTGGGCTGGTGATGGAAGTACTGGCTGATGGTGGTGTGCATGCAGGTGTGAGTGGAGACGTCACAGGGAGGGAGGAGGGAGACGAGGAGGAGGGGGACACAGAGGTGGTAGTGACTGTTGCCATGTCTGCATCTGGATGTTGTTTGTGTGAATGCTTGTGGGATCTGTGGTGCTTATGTCTGGATGAGCTGCCCTTGGGTATTGAGGTGTGTGCAGGCTGGTCTGATGGTGTGGATGGGATAGGCAGAGGAACAGGAGACTGGGACTGGGTGGAGGCAGTTAGAAGAGGGAGGCTGGAAACCGGGACAATGGCTGCCGTCAGAGCTGAGGCCAGAGCATTGAACGATCGTTGATGGGCAGCCTGACCCGAATGAATGCCCTCCATGTATGCATTGCTCCGATGCACCTCCCTTTCTACACCCTGGATGGCATTCAAGAGGGTAGACTGCCCAACAATGAGTGTCCTGAGGAGGTCAATGACTTCCTCACTGAGGGCAGCAGGGGTAACTGGAGCAGGGCCTGAGGTGCCTGGGGCGAAGGAGATGCCCGCCTTCCTGGGCGAGCGGGCACTGAGCGAAGGCCGAGGGGCTGCTGGGAGGGCGGGTCTGGTGCGCTGGGTGGCGGCTGTACCTGTTGTGGCGGTGGGCACGGATGTTGCCGCCACCGCAAGGGAGCTCCCTTCCGAGGACGTGTCGGTGTCGCTGACGTCTCCACGGGTCCCCGTTGTGGAGCTCCCCTCGCCCTCCGTCTCACTGGTGAACTCGGTGTCTGTAGCATGGCCCTCCGGGGCCATGTGAGCTGAAGCTCCCTCATGCTCCGATGGC
The DNA here is from genome assembly GCF_031143425.1 of Pleurodeles waltl. Lineage (NCBI taxonomy): Eukaryota > Metazoa > Chordata > Amphibia > Caudata > Salamandridae > Pleurodeles > Pleurodeles waltl. The sequence continues at coordinate 235,006,373 of NC_090443.1, read as the reverse complement.
AATTCTCCTCCGCCTGATGATGCTAATGCACACATGCACAGGAAGATAAAGAAAATGGGTGGGGGGAGAAATAAAGACAGGTTGAGTGCATGCATTAGCAACACCGTTGGCGGGGAGGACAGACACAGAAGCCCCCTGCACTACGCCGCGCAATCGGGGTACACTACTCAGTACTTGTGACTAGGCCTACAGGTCTATGGACAACAAATGCACACATGGTTGATGCAGGACCATGGATAGTTCGACTTGGCACTCTACAGAGGTGGGGGGCGGGGGCACAGGGCCATGCCTAAAGGAGGGGACTAGCCTACAGAAAGCGCCCTGGCCTAAAGTCACCCACAGCCCACCTCCCCAACCCAGACACCTCCACTGCGCGCAAAGATAGCAGAATGTGCTGATACTCACCCCCTTGTGTCTGCTGTGATGTCCTCACGCGCCCATCCAAATCGGGGTAGGCCACCGCCAGGATCCGGGACATCAGGGGGGTCAATTGGCGGCTGGCACCCCTCCTACGTTGGGAGGCCATCCCCAGCAGAGACTCAGTGGTCTTCCTGGTCCCGTGGCGGATGTCCTCCCACCTCTTTCGGCAGTGGGTGCCCCGTCTGTTATGGACCCCCAGGGCCCGGACGTCCTTGGCGATGGCACGCCAAATGTCAATCTTCTGATGGGCGCTGACCTATGTGACATGTACAGGGTGGGAAAGGAAATATCATCACTTTTCTGCATGGTAGATGTGAGTGGCCCCCCCTCCCCAACCTTGGCATGTGGCACATGCTCTCATCTGTCATGCGTTGCACTCCTCATTCGCTCCCCTCCCAACCATCTTACATACACCCCACTCAACACAGGCATAGCCCATTCAACGTGCACCCAGTGTACTCACCTGTTGGTCTGGAGGACCGTAGAGTAGCGCATACTGGGGGAGGACCCCATCAACAAGTTTCTCCAACTCTTCTGAAGTGAAGGCAGGGGCCCTTTCCCCAGTCGCAGCAGCCATAGTATCTCCCAGACCGAGGTCACAGCAGCACTTGCAGTATAGGTCCTCTCCTGTGGATGATGAGGACTCGAGTGATTAAGCAGCAAGAAAATGTCGGTCACGCCTGCGGCGGTGCGTACCGCCGCGGTGCGTACCGCGACCGCCGCCACACATCGTCATTGGCTACTGAGACCCATAGGGTTCAATGTTAACCAATGCGGCTTCGCACCGCGGTCTTCGACCGCCTACCGCCACGGTATGCCACGCCAGCGCATTGACCTCACATCCCATTGTCACACTTCACAGGTCAGGCAGCCGCCATTTCAAAGGCCCACATGGCTTAATTTCTACTGCGTCACACAGGCCTAGGCCGTGCATTGCCACTCATACACGCCTTTCACTGCATTGTGATTCATTTACTGTGCAAGCTGCTTGAACGAACATGTGGCTTGCTTGACTGTGTACTCCATGTTGTCCTTCCTAGGCACCGTCCGCTGGGACTTGCGAGGAGAAGGATGAATCCTCCCGTGTACCGACCGCTGGTGGACCTGTTGACAATGGAAGAACGACATATTATACTTCGTTACAGACTTGACAGAGCCACTATTCATGAACTATGTGCCCAGCTGGAGCCAGACCTGATGTCCCCCATCCGCCAACCCACAGGGATTCCCCCTCTGGTGCAGGTTCTGTCAGTACTCCATTTTTTGGCAAGTGGGTCTTTTCAGACAACAGTGGCCATGTCATCAGGGATGTCTCAGCCTATGTTTTCTAAGGTTTTGTCCAGAGTGTTGTCTGCCCTGATGAAATACATGCGGAGATACATTGTTTTCCCTGAGGAGGATGATTTGGCTACAGTGAAGGGTGATTTCTATGCCCTTGGACATATCCCCAACATCATTGGTGCCATTGATGGGACCCATGTGGCTTTGGTACCCCCCAAAGGCAGTGAGCAGGTGTACAGAAATAGAAAGAGTTATCATTCGATGAATGTCCAGGTGGTCTGTTTGGCAGACCAGTACATCTCCCATGTGAATGCCAAGTTCCCTGGGTCAGTGCATGACGCGTATGTTATGCGAAATAGCAGCGTCCCCTATTTGATGGAACAGCTACAGAGACACTGTGTGTGGTTATTAGGTGACTCTGGTTACCCCAACCTCTCCTGGCTATTGACCCCAGTGAGGAATCCCAGGACAAGGGCAGAGGAACGGTACAATGAGGCCCATGGGCGAACTAGGAGGATAATAGAAAGGACCTTCGGGGTCCTGAAGGCCAGGTTTAGGTGCCTGCATATGACAGGTGGATCCCTAATGTACTCACCAAAGAAGGTGTGCCATATCATCGTGGCCTGCTGTATGCTTCACAATCTTGCATTGCGACGCAAGGTGCCTTTCCTGCAGGAGGATGGTCCAGATGGTGGTGTTGTAGCAGCTGTGGAGCCTGTGGAGAGTGAAGAGGAGGAAGACGACGGGGACGACACGGACAACAGGGATACAGTTATCCAACAGTATTTTCAGTAGCACACAGGTAAGATTCACCCACGCCATTTTACATTTACTTGAGGCCTCCTGCGTCTCTACTTTCTGTGTTTCCCACCATTTCCTTTTACCTGAATTGTGACTTTCCCTTCACTTTTCAGAGCTGTTTGACCAACTGCGTGACTTCTGCTTTGTTTGCCCATGGTCTACAGCTTGTTGTCATTGGTATGTTGTCATTACAATGTAACAGAACATAATTGCACCATTATGTGTGATACATAATAGTGAAATAAAAAGCAGACTCCTGAAATTGTAAGTGCAATAGGTGATTTATTATAAGTGCTACATATAGGTACATGATAGTAAAACGGTGATGGGTGGGGGTGGAGAAATGTCCATGGCAGATTCCATTTCTCAGTCGCACAGGTGCATTGTCCATATGCCTGTGGAAGGATGGAGCAGGGGCAGTCTTGCAATCCGACTCTGTCTTCTTGTGTGATCTCAGGTTCCGCTTGCGGGGTGGTTGTTCTTCAGCAGGAGGTGGGGTTCTGGTGGCCTGACGTTGTGTGGGGGCCTCCTGTCCACTAGCGCCGGCGGAGGTGGTAGGCTGTTCCTGGCCTGGGCTAGTGACAGGGGCCCTTTGGGGTGCCACATGGTCCCGCAATGTGGTGACTATCTGGTTAAGGGCCAGGACGATGGTCCCCATTGCGGAACCGATGTTCCTCAGTTCCTCTCTGAACCCCATGTACCGTTCCTCCTGCTGTGCCTGGATCTCCTGGAACCTGGCCAGTACCGTCGCCATCGTCTCCTGGGAGTGGTGGTATGCTCCCATGATGGTGGTGAGGGCCTCTTGGAGAGTCGGTTCCCTGGGCCTGTCCCCCCCCTGTCGCACAGCAGCCCTCCCAGTTCCCCTGTTTCCCTGTGCCTCTGTCCCCTGGACGGTGTGCCCACTACCACTGCCCCCAGGTCCCTGTTGTTGTTGGGGTGGTGGGTCAACCTGGGTGCCCTGTAGTGGCGGACACACCGCTGATTGACGTGTCCTGGAGACAGAGGCATGGGCCCGCTGGGTGGGAGCTGTGCTGGTGTTCCCAGAGGGGGTTAGGTCTGGTGTAGCCGGTGGCTGTCTGTGGGGAACCGACTGTCCAGAGGTCCCCGATGGGCCGGGCTGGTCATCAGGGTCCAGGTCGACAGAGCTGCTGTCATCGCTGGGGGCCTCTTCTGGGGGTGGGATGGACATCTCTGGACCCTCCGTGGCGGTGTGGTGGCGTTCGGGTCCTGCAGGGGTGTAAGGGTATGGTTATTGGTTCTGTGTGTGGCTTTTCGTGGGATGGATGGGTGTCTGTGTACCCAAGTGCAGGCATTCCCGTGTGGGGGGTTTTGTGAGGGTGGCTTGTGGGGGAGATGGTTATGTGCAGTGGGCATGCTTTGGTGATGGGTGTCCATGCTTTGTGGTCGCATGCAGGTCTAGGTGTTGGGATGGGTGGTTTGTGATGGTGGTACATTTGGAAGGAGTTGGTGTGATGGGGGTGAGGGTGAGGGTGGGGCTATGTGCTGGCATGCAGATGGGGTGGGGGTGGGAAGTAGTAGTTAAGATTTGACTTACCAGAGTCCATTACTCCAGCTACTCCTGCGAGTCCCTCAGGATGCAGGATGTGCAAGACTTCCTCCTCCCATGCTGTGAATTCTGGGGGAGTAGGTGGGGGTCCGCCGCCAGTCTTCTGCACCGCAATGTTGTACCTTGATACCATGGAACGCACCTTCCCCCGTAGGTCGTTCCATGTCTTCCTGATGTCCTCCCGATTGCGTGGATGCTGTCCCACCGCGTTGACCCTGTCAACTATCCTTTGCCATAGCTCCATCTTCGTAGCAATTGTGGTGTGCTGCACCTGTGCCCCGAAGAGCTGGGGCTCTACACGTACTATTTCCTCCACCATGACCCTGAGTTCTGCGTCAGAGAACCTGGGGTGTCTTTGGGGTGCCATGGGGTGGTGTGGATGAGGTGAGGGATGTTGTATGTGTTGTGGAGTGTGGTGAGTGTGGTGGTGTATGGTGTTTTGTGCGTTGTAATTGTGTGGGTGATGTTGTGATTAGCCTCTGTGTGATGGTCTACTCGAAGCAGTGCTGTCTCTCTCTGTCCTTGATTCGCAATTGTGGAAGTAAGGGTTTGTGGGTAATGTGGGTGTGTGTTTTATATTGTATTGGGTGTGTGGGGGTGGTGTGTGTATGTGTCTCAGGTGTGTGTATTTCAAATTGTCCAATGTGGTTGTGTTTTGTAAGGGTGTGTGTATTTTGAGCGCGGCGGTGTGTACCGCCAATGGAATACCGCGTTTGAAATACCGCCGCGTGGATTCGTGGGTCGTAATGGTATGGGCGTATTTCTGTTGGCGTGACGGTGGAGGTTTGGTCATCGCCTTTTTTTCGCTGACCTTTGGTGTGGCGGACTTTTGTGGATGTCGGGTTTTTGGCGGTTTGGCAGTTGCGGGTCAGAATGACCGTGGCGGTTTACCGCGGCCGCGGCGGTGTTATGGCGGTCTTCTGACCGGCGGTAAGCGCTTTTTACCGCCGAGGTCAGAATGACCGCCATAGTCTAGTAATTATTAATATGCCACAATCTTGATATTGTGTGTTTTAACCTTTTTGCTTCCTACAGGTCTCCTTCCCATCTGTTCCCTACCTTATCCCCTTTTCCCCACTTGGACTCTCTTAGACTCTGTGATATTCTATCAGAGTTTTGGAGCTGTCTTGTGGTGGATGTGTTGGGAACCTGCACAGACCCCAAGGATCTGGTGACTCTGACATCGAGACTGTGGCTTTGCACTCCCCGGGATAGAGCAGTTGGCAAACCACCTACTGGAAAGACTTGAGAGACTGTGGCGTTGCACTCCCCAGGATAAAGCAGTGGGCAAACCAACCACTAGAAAGACTTGAGAGACTGTGGCTTTGCACTCCCCAGGTAGAGCAGTGGGCAAACCACCCACTGGAAAGACTTGAGAGACTGCGGCTTTGCACTCCTCAGGACAGAGCAGTGGGCAAACCACCCACTGGAAAGACTTGAGAGACTGCAGCTTTGCACTCCTCAGGATACAGCAGTGGGCAAACCACCCACTGGAAGGATTTGAGAGACTGTGGCTTTGCACTCCCCAGGATACAGCGATGGGCATGGAGCCCCCTTGTGCAGCAGTGGTGTTGTGCGTTCATCTGGCTGAGGTGCCCCCCCTCCCCTTCCCCCTGAGGTGCCTGTTTAATTTTAATCTGATGTCCCTGCAGTGTTCTCTCCATTTCAAGTCAGGTATCTTGTGTGGACTTTGCCCATGCATTTTGGGACCACTGGTCCACGGACAATGATTGGTACACTATCTGGACTTGTGTAGTTGGTGTACATATTTGTATATACTGATTTTTGAACTTTCACTATCTGATTTTTCGTGATTACAATTGTTACAATCATTTAATTTTGTCCTTGCGTTCTTCCAGGGGGTGAGGGGGTGTATATGTAATGTTGCTGCATGTATTTGTGTGTATGGTGTTGTGGGTGAGGGTGGGGGTGGGGGTATTGCGTGTTGCGTGTGTGTGTCACTCTCTTTTCCCTCCCTCTCACCTGTGTTGTAGGTGCAGTACTCACCGTGGTCATTGACAGCATCTGGCCTGCTCCTGATACAGCAGGAGGAAGAACAGCATGGGCAGTAAGTGTAACTCGGGCTCCATGGCGTTCTGGTTCCTCGTTGGGTGTCGAGAGGTGAGTGTTTTCCCTTCTGTGTAGTGTTTCCGCCGTGCTTTTGATAGCATTGGTTCTGCCAGGGAAAAGGTGGCGGATGGGCCTGTTGTTATACAGTGGGCGGTACTTTGTCCTCCGCCTGTCTGTTGGCGGTTACCGCCGCAGTGTTTGTTTCTACCGCTGTGGCGGTCGGAGTGTTGTGGTGGCTGTCTATGTTGGCGGTTTCCAGCATGGTCGTGATTCCATTTCTTTTTCCGCTGGCCTCTTGGCGGTATTACCGCTGCTTTACCACCGTCTGCCAGAGTTGTAATGAGGGGCTATGTCTGGTTACTGTCATTAATGTCCTTGTATATATGTAGATATTTTTTTTTTTTTAATTTAAGCATACAACACTGTGGTTATGTGGGCAGTGTAGTGTATATTCTTATGGTACATTATGTGTTATGTTACAGCCCTGAAGAAATCCTATGTGGAAGGGCGAAACGCGTTGGCTGTTGGCTGTTGTTGCCACAAATTCTTTGTGTTGTTGGGAACAAGTGGAAGAAAATAAAGAAAAGATTCATCACTTCTCTACTAAATACATAAGACTGGACATTTTTGTATTTTCACAACTCTGACAAGTGGTGCACCACCACAGTGTGTTTTGTATGTTTTTTCCCCTTTTTTTGAAAAAGGCTTACACCTTAGCAGCAGGTGTTATGGTGTTAATGCACACTGGTAATAATTTAATATACATTTCTTGCCTACTTGGTAACACACAGGGATAGGTGCGTTCTGTATGAGCCTGCTGCGTTTGCTAGTTTGGAGGTTAGGCGGGCAGTGCAGTCCAAAGAGGGAGTGATTAACTGCTGTGCAAAGGAAACCCACTCTGTGCAAATGCACAAGCATCACTCAGTGGACCCTCCACATGGGGGGAGCCCGAAGAGAGCAGGGGGGCTCTAGAGCACTGTATATGTCAATGCTCATCACCTGTCTTAAAACTTTACCATCAGTGCGCCCACTCCCCCACCAAGCCAGCTCCTACCAGTGCAGTATCCGCCACATTACCACCCGCATGGAATTTCCAGGCACCACTAACCAAGCCTACTGTGTCCATTATATGGGCTTCACCCCTTGTGCCCGCTGACAACTTGATAGGGGACAGGGATCCAGTGCTAACAGGGGTGTCTCCTCTAGCACATCAAGTGTGCCTCACCCTTTTCACAGTCCTTCAAATTCATGCCCAGAAGGAAAGCTTGCATGGGCAGGCACAGGTGCAAATCTATTCTGCAGTCATGTGCTGTGATACTGACACACCCCAAGGGCCAGGGCGAGTGCCCAGCAGATGCATGCAGTACTTACAGTCCAGAGGCAAGCGGTCCCACCTACCACCTGAACTCTGTATTTTTCTGCACCTGTTGTATCAATGCAGTGTGCACAGGGCGGGACCCGGGAATGTTGATGCAAGCAATGTTCTCATGGGGAGCAGGGTCAAGACTTATTTGCATGTGACTGGGTACAAACTGGGGTGGCGTGGTTAGCTAAAAAAATGGATTAATCCCAGGTCTGTGACTGGGATTTGAATGTTTGCATCCCGCCCATCATCTGCTCTTTTTGCTTTTGATGCGGGCAATGAGGCTATTTGCTAATGAAGGGCCCCCATGCCTCACAGTCCTCATCCCTGTTGCAGCAGCTGCCCACACCTATGGTGCAACACCATGCGGTCAGTTCTTTGACCGACAGAGCCCTAGGGCTAAGGGCTGCAAGCATGCAGCTCAGGAAGCGGTTCCCCAGCAGTTGCGTCTCGGCTCACTCCAGTCATTGCAGAACACGTTCCCATCCGATGGGCACCACTCAGGTGGTGCAAGGATCCAGGCAGCCACAACGGCTTCAGCAGGGTGAGTCCCAAGTAGGAGAGGGATCCTTGGGCCACAGACCGCATCACAGACCCAGGAACTCCTTTTCCCAGCACCAGGGCTTGGCCATGACGTAAGCTGTGAATCAAAACCCTGGTGCTGTGTGGCACCAAACGTCTGATTGTAATTCAAATTGAGGGTTAACAGATCATAGTAGTTGCAACGCTTGGCAATCGCCAGGGTCAGAGTCTATTAGTCACAAGGATTGTGTAGGATAGATGAACGGTCGAGGGAGGACACCTAAAAGGTTGCCATCTTCGAGTCCTGGAAGCTCTGCCCCTTCAGGTCGTATTTGGAGGTAAAGCTTAGCAACATTACCTTTTAGCTGTCTTTCTATGTCAAAATAAAGGAACACATATTTGACTCCCAACTTTGGATCACCCTCATTGACCACTTCCAATTTTCATTTGGATAAACACTCTACCGACTGAGCAGTGCCCTACCTTATCATTGTGTAACCCTTGTACACAATCATACATGTGATAACCTTATTTACATTATACCTACAATTACCATTGGCAAAAAGACAAGTCACATAATATACAAAGCATGGAAAGGAGTCTGTATTATCCTCACCTTCAAGACAGCAATTTTGAGTCCTACCCACCACCAAAGAATAAGCAGAAATTTAAGCAACATGGGGCTGTATTTATAGGCCCCTAGCGCCATAGGAGGATTACTTTTAGTGACACTCCAGTGGAACTAAGCACAGCGCCGTATTCACAAGGTAGTGTTAACCCACTTTTTGTGGCTTAATGACACCTTGTAAATATGGGCCCTTCCATCACAGCACTGTGCATGGAAGGGGCGTGCATTGCATTTTGATGCTGCCTCAGGTTTATGAAATCTCGTAAACCTGAGGCAGAGACAAAATCCAACGCCACCCCCAGGGGTGGCATTAGCAAGGCGCAACGAGGAGGAATACTTTTATTCCTCCTCGTTTTTTGCAATTTCTATGCTTGTTGCATTCTGCCTCACACACAGTAGTGCCAAAGGCCATTAGTGATTGTTTATGTGCAGGAAGGGACACCTTACAAATATAAACAATCACACCCCTCAACACAGACACCCTTGCACGATGGTGCAAGGATGCCTGCATTGGTGCTGGCAGCTAAATTTAGCGCTAGTGCAGGGGTAAATGCAGGGGTGCACCACATTCCCTTAAATATGGTGCATCCTTGCATTTCTAAAGTGAAGCAGCACGGCACTGCCAATTTTGATGGAGCACCAAGCTGCACCACTTTTCTTTAAATCTGGTACATGGTGTCTACTTACTTCATCAAAGATGCTCAATACTCAATGCTGCAGGGTATGTGGTATTCTGCCAGCAGTCAATTGATGATAAATGAGACTCCTATCTGGCTTTCCAACTGTTGTAGGGAAGCTGAAATCAATAAAAATAGGACTCCTCTTGGCAAGGCAAAAGTAGGTTTACTGTCCTAGCAAGGAGAGTAGCTATCCCCATACAGGTAAACAGCTGGTCTCAAAAGGGTGTTCACAGAGAGCCCCTTACATAGTTACGTGAACAATGCTTTTTTTTAACAAAAGGTGAAATAGTAGGTTACTCAACAACTACATATTTGTTACAAGAAAATCACACCACCTGTGTCCTCAAACTCCTAAATCTTTCTCTACACACTCTTCATTGTAATTCTAGCAATGTTTAATAAACCATGTATTTGTTTCTTTTGTATGGATGTGTATGTGTGTGTGTTTTATTGCTCTGTTCCCAAGGCTTCTTATCAGTTTCTGTGTGTACTTAGCTAACCCTATTTCCTGCTCACATTCTTCACTCATGTTTTCAATTTTCTAAGTACAACGCATATGTGCTTGTGTGCTGTGCCCTTAAATTCCTGTAAGCCTGGAAACACAGCTTTTCCTTTAACTAAGACCTTGCTGATCATGCACTCTGTTTTTCAGTGAACTCTTCACCTTTCTTGCATGATTGTGGAACTTAGACCTTCACTGTTCTTTCACCACATATAATTCTGTGACACTCTCTATTGATGTCTGTGATACAACTTCTTCACATTTAGTTCCTCTCTGACACCTTGAAAGGAAATACAGTCATAGTGGTTCCTTGCAAGGAAGAAATGGTTTAGTGAACAGTCACTCTCAGTTTGACAGCCACCCACCAAATTATTAACATTTTTTGTTCTTCAAAAACAAACAAAACAAAGTAAGATCCCTTTCTGCAGGGTCACAGCAAATTGTTGCCTTCTGTTGGGTAACCTATTTTTATGTTTGCTTTAGGACTCTGTAGACTTTACCCCGTTACCCCTGCTAACCAGTGGTAAAGTGCTTATGTTCTTCCTTGAAAATATGTTAAAATTGGCATACAATTAGATGGCACATTTAGAGGCATATTTATACTCTGTTTGAGCCAGATTTGCGTCATTTTTTTTACGCAAATCCGGCACAAATTAACTCCATATTTATATTTTGACGCTAAACATGTCTAGTGCCAAAATATTGGAGTTAAAGTCATTTTTTGCCTGCGGAGAACTACCTTCCGTCAATGAGATGCAAGGTAGGCTTTCCCGGGCAAATAAGGACTCAACGGCCCTAGCACCTTATTTATCCTCCAATGCAAAAATCACGCACAGGCGGAGGAGGGCCTTAAATAATGGCACTAATCAAGCTTAGCACCATTATTTAACGCCTGGGTCAGGGCAGGCGTTAGGGACCTGTGGGCCTTTTTCCATTGTCAGAGACCATGGAAACAACCCACGGGTGCCCTTCCCCCAGGGACATCCCCAGACACCCATACCCACACCCATCCCAGGTAAGTCCAGGTAAGTATTTTTTTATCTTTTTGCAAAGTGCCATGGGGGGGCCAAACTTGGGGACCCTACATGGCACTGTGCCCAGTAGCCATGCCCCGGGGGACTCCCGGGGCATGGCCATTGGGCTAGGTGGCATTACTTCTGCCTTTACTTAGACAGGAATCATATCCATGGGGTTTGTGCATGGAAATAATGACGCTAATTTGGTTAGGGTTATTTTTTTTACTCTAACCTGACTAGAGCAATTCTTTCACTCACAACCTCCAGTTTCCCTTACGCCTCCCCCACCCGGTTAACATCAATAATTTTGACTCTAACTGGGCCTTACCGCTAGCTAGCGTCATAGCTTAAATATGACGCCCGGCTGGTGTCCAGGAATGGCGCTAGTCGACAGTATACTTTTTGATGCAAACCTGCGCTAGCGCAGGTTTGCATCAAAAAGTATAAATCAGGGCCTTAAACTGCTTATATGCCCCTAGAATAGGATACTACCCGTACCTAGGGCTGGTAAGTTTTATGCTACTTGTGGACTGCAACACTCTTTGTGCCACCCACTAAAGTAACAATGCAAAAACTTGTCTCAAAGCCTGCCCCGCAGTAGTTTGAAACTTCCATTGCAACCTGGTAAAATAAAACCTTGGCAGGCCTAAACCTTCCTTTTTAATACTTATAAGTCACTGCTAAGGTGGGCCCTAAATAGCCATAGGGCAGAGTGCATGGCATTAAACAATTAGGACATATATGTTTAATGATTTTCATGTCCTGTCAATAAAAAAGTGCCTATCTCTCGCTCTAGAACATGTCTGGTTACTTATTCGAGTTTGTGCCACTGGAATCAAGTTATACCCGACTAAATAGCCCCAATCAGAGTGAAACCAGTATTGGGTTCATTGTGTTTAGGTTCAGAGGGGACTTGGCTTGGCAGTTTAGGCTGAACTGTTCCCAGCCGTAGAGCAGGATGAGACTGATTTGCATTTGGCTGGGTTTAATTTGAGGTGGCATGGAGGGCAAAAGAACAAAGTGTTGGACCTATTGTCAGCATTCACCCATCACCTTTTATGTGTTTGATGTAATGCCATAATTGCTGAAGGGTAGGCCCAGATATAGATCCCATTCTCACTGTGCTACTCTAACTAAGATACACCCGACAGAAGAATCCCAATCAGAGCATAACCAGTCGGGTTTCTTGTGCTCCAGTTCAGAGAGGATTCGGTTTGGCAGTTCGGGTTGTACTGTTCCCGACGGAGCTGGCCGAGGTGATTAGAATGTGGCTTTGTCTAATCTGAGGTCGCACTGTGGGCAAAAGAATGTTACCCAGAGTGACTGCCAGTGGTTAGACTTGTTGTAAGCATTCTCCCATCACCTTGTGTGTGCTTGATATAGTCACTTTAGGCATAATTTCCAATAGACCCATAGGGAAGTTAAATAGGTCATATGTAAAACCCCAATCCAATATCATAACGTCTAAACATAACTCTATAATTTTCAAGATAATGGTATTTCTGTTACTTTAAATTGCAATTTAGCTGTCTTTCCTACAAATTTCCCTCAAATTGTCTTTCCTCCACTTAGGTTAGCAGTGTATTGGGTTCCTTAAATCTGTTTTTTCATTTTTAGTTTCATACGCTTAAAAATGTACAAAGTTCTATTGCCATTATTCGTCAATTTAGACATAGTTTTGTGATTTTCGAATATGCTACGGTACAACATCCAATATGTTAACGTTATTCACAATCCTGGTTGTTTATGGTAACGTGACTGAAAAGTGTAGCTGTATCTTACTGTAAAAAATGGCCTGCACGCTTGCCATTCGTTTTGCTGTGTTTTAATGAGTCTGGAATATCTAAGTAGAGTATCAAACACGATAGATGATATTTATTGCCGTGATTGTGCGGGAATGTGTAGGCTAGTAGTCATTAAAATGTAATATTTTAGAATGCAGACTGCAAACAAAGGTTTTAATAAATTCAAGTGCGAAGCACCATACCATCTAACATCAGTTCTGGGCATTATCATCAGTATGAAGTGTTGTCTTTGTATCATACATGGGAAAAATGTTTGCTGCCAATCTACCTTGATTCTACCAGTAACATAGCAAGAGTTTCATGGGCTCCAGTGCAAGCCAGGAAAACGGGCACCCATCAGTTGGTGTAGCTATAAATAACACCCAGTTATTGTGAGGGGTGGGCCCCTCGGAAACATGTGGCCCCGTGCCACTCCACCTGCTGCACCATTTATAACTACACCCCTCGATGCCATGGCCTAACCCAGGGTTGTCTGCGGCTAAGAGTTCATCTCATTTTCTTCTATGTAACATTCATGTCGCATAAACTAATCGGCTGCTTTAAGCTCAAAACTTTGGTGAAGCTCACAGCTAAAATACTGATCACTGAAATCCCTACTAGGACTGTGTGAAAGTATTTTAAGGGTGTGTGAAATTACACATGTGAGATATTTACTGTGCAATGGGAGGTGTGAATGGGCCATGCCAACATCCAAGGTGACTTTTTGTGTAAAATAAACAAAGTACTTAATTTCCTTGATGATGGACCTGTCACCCTTATAGTGGTCATCAGAGCCATCTTTTTGCCTGTTTGCCTCACATTTCTGTTGAATCTTTTTATTGGTTTTGGGTCTATGAACACTTTACCACTGCTGACCAGTGCTATAGTGCATGTGCTTCGCCCCTAAATCATGGTAACATTGATGTATACATAATTAGCATATTTAATTTACCTTCAAATCCCTTGTGAAGTGGTACAGGGCCTGTGAATTAAATGCTACTAGTTGGCCTGCTCTATGATTGATTCAAGCCTGGTGGGAGTTGACGTATCTGTGGTGAAATTACATCATCCTTTCTTTATACTGGAGTAACTAGCTAGCTCTGTATGTGCCATACGCAAAGGATTAAGCAGTGCTGTTCTAGGAATTTGATGTTGAAAGCAACAATTATTGTTTTTTAATGCACTTTGACACAATGCCCTGAGGATGATCTCATGGACGGTTTGAGCCTTGGGAGACCGAAACATCGACCTTATACTCTCCTTGACGCAATTCTTCTCAAAGCTGCTGGAGTGATTTCTGATTGTTTGAAAGACTGCGTATAGGACTCACACTTTTTGAGGTTGGAGAGTCAGGCGGGTTGGTGCTTTCCTTCTGCCCCTTTGACGTAAAGGGATTGTGGACTAGAGGGGTCACCAGTGCATTTGTATAAAGCACAAAAAAATCTCTTTGTTGCTTTGCTATATTGATTTATATATTATTAGTGAATATATAAAAAGTCTTCATTTTCCCAGAAAGAAATTACACGCTGTTTGAAGATTTCTTAATTTTTGGAGTTTTTTCTATGTTTATTACAACATTAATAGTATTTATTATCGCTGAAATATTTGTATGCAAATAATTCCTCCATGAACGTTGTGTGCTTTGCAGTTTGTATTATCTAGTTCTGTGGGGAACATTGGGTTACCCTGTTTATTTGTAACATAGTGGGCCTGCAGCACTGATTATGTCACCCACTTCAGTAACCCAGTAAACATGTCCCATGCCTGCCATTGCAGAGCCGGTGTGTGCAGTTTTATTGCCACTTTGACTTGGCGTTTTAAACCTCTTGCCAAGTCTTAATTTCCCCATTTATTACAATTACTAGGTAGCCCACAGGGCAGGGTGCTATGTAAGTAAAAGGCAGGTCAGATTTGTTTAAGTTTAACATGTTTTGGTAGTGCAAAACTCCCAAAGTCATTTATTACTACTCTGAGGCCTACTCCTCTTAGGCCAGCATTGGGAATTCCTTAATATACTTTAAAGTTGTAATTCCTGATCAGAAAGGGGTAGCTACCTCATGTTTCATATCATTGGGATGGGAATGATAAATCCTCTTTGCTGGTAAAGTCAAATTTAACATTACTATTTTAGAAATGCAGCTTTTAAAAAGAGGCCATTTCTCTGCTCTTACTGCTCTGTGTGCCTTGAAGTCTGTCTCTAATACACATCTGGATAGGTGACAGCTGCACTTGTGCATTCTGCTGCAGCACCACGGAATCCTAGCTAATACTTAAACCGATTAGTGGATTCTGCGCAAGGGGTCAATGGATCGAAGCAACATAGGTTTGATGGGATGTCATCAATGTGGCATGTAATCTTCAACTTTTATCAAAATAATTAAGAATTTTGAACCTCAATCAATAACCACACCGGTTTATTAAGAAAGATTATAAAATGTGTTTCCCTAGATTAACAATGCTAATGTCACGAAAACAACTCTCAAACACAATTGATAAGCATATAGAATTCATAATGGTTGATTAGATCGTCTAATATACCTACGTTTAATCAAAACAATCAAACAAATAATCTCCAATACAATAACACTAGTTAATAACACCAAGATCGGTAACAATGGCAATTTAGACATTAGTACGACATTCAAACATGTCAATATGAATCTTGAGCATTCAGTATTAATACCCTTACTAATCACAAATTAGCATCATTATGTTGGGCTTCATGTAAAAAGAATTTAGAAACATAAATTTAGAAAAATCTCTTTAACTTGGGTTACTGGAAAACAAAATACATCGTTAATATGGAGCAGTCAGATTGTGAGTGGCAGCTGGTACCTGTAAAGCAAAATAGACACACATGTCATTTCAATATCACACATTACCCAATCGATAACAACATATAGGGGGTGATTCTAACCCTGGCGGTCGGTGTTAAAGTGGCGGCCAACCCGCCAACAGGCTGGCGGTCCAAAAAATGGAATTCTGACCCTGGCGGGAACCGCCAACACAGCCCGCCAACTTAACACTCCGACCGCCGCGGCGGTACAGACAAACAGCGCGGCGGTCACCGCCAACAGGCAGGCGGCAGACAATGTACCGCCCACACTATCATAACTCACCAATCCGCCACCTTTTCCGGGGCGGGAGCACCGCCGATAAAAACACGGCGGAAACAGACTACGAACGGGAAAACGCTCACCTCTACGCACTCCACGAGGACGGAGGACAGCATGGAACCCGAATTGAACATCATACCTGCTCTCGTCTACCTTCTCATCTACCACGAGTACGAAGTCCGGCGCAGACGACAACGGTGAGTACTGCACCTACGACACACGGGAGGGGGAGGACGAAAGGTTACGGGCACACACATATGCGCCCCCCCCCCAATCATGTACTCACCAATGCAGAGCACCAAGTCACAGTGACACCACCCAAACACCCCTGAAAAATGCTAGGACATAATCATATTTGGAATAAATATTTATGTACCAAAAAGCTCCAGAAAATTAGCGTACAACCATGAAAGATATCCACAACAAAACAAATGACATACACATCAGTGTATAACTGAAGTACCAAGTCCTGCACATCCTACGAATTCAGCATGTCTGTGGGCCAAAGTCTTGAGAAACAAGGGCAAAGCCCACACAGGAGACCTGAGTCCTTTGGAGAGAACACTGCAGGAGCATCAGATGTAAAAACTACAGGCACCTCAGGGGGAAGGGAAGGGGGGGCACCACAGCCACATGAGTCCACGACGCCAGATCCACGAGAAGCCACCATGCCCACTGTTCAATCCTGGGGAGTGCAAAGCCACAGTCTCTCAATGTCTCTACAGTGGGTGGGCTGCCCACTGGACCAACCTGGGGAGTGCAAAGCCACAGTCTCTCAATGTCTCTACAGTGGGTGGGCTGCCCACTGTTCAATCCTGGGGAGTGCAAAGCCACAGTCTCTCAATGTCTCTACAGTGGGTGGGCTGCCCACTGGACCAACCTGGGGAGTGCAAAGCCACAGTCTCTCAATGTCTCTACAGTGGGTGGGCTGCCCACTGTGCCATCCTGGGGAGTGCAAAGCCACAGTCTCTCAAGTCTCTGCAGTGGGTGGATTGCCCACTGGACCATCCTGGGGAGTGCAAAGCCACAGTCCATCATGTGGATGACAGTCTCCACTGGTCAAGGAGGACGCATGGTGGGCACAATGAACCATCAACGGTGCTTGAGACGGCGGGGCCCAGCGGAGCGGTGCTTGAGAGGAAGGGCCCAGCGGAGCGGTGCTTGAGAGGAAGGGCCCAGCGGAGCGGTGCTTGAGAGGAAGGGCCCAGCGGAGCGGTGCTTGAGAGGAAGGGCCCAGCGGAGCGGTGCTTGAGAGGAAGGGCCCAGCGGAGCGGTGCTTGAGACGGCGGGGCCCTGTTCAGCGGTGCTTGAGACGGCGGGGCCCAGCAGAGCGGTGCTTGAGACGGCGGGGCCCTGTTCAGCGGTGCTTGAGATGGCGGGGCCCAGCGGAGCGGTGCTTGAGAGGAAGGGCCCAGCGGAGCGGTGCTTGAGACGGCGGGGCCCAGCGGAGCGGTGCTTGAGAGGAAGGGCCCAGCGGAGCGGTGCTTGAGACGGCGGGGCCCAGCGGAGCGGTGCTTGAGAGGAAGGGCCCAGCGGAGCGGTGCTTTAGAGGAAGGGCCCAGCGGAGCGGTGCTTGAGAGGAAGGGCCCAGCGGAGCGGTGCTTGAGACGGCGGGGCCCAGCGGAGCGGTGCTTGAGAGGAAGGGCCCAGCGGAGCGGTGCTTGAGAGGAAGGGCCCAGCGGAGCGGTGCTTGAGAGGAAGGGCCCAGCGGAGCGGTGCTTGAGACGGCGGGGCCCTGTTCAGCGGTGCTTGAGACGGCGGGGCCCAGCGGAGCGGTGCTTGAGAGGAAGGGCCCAGCGGAGCGGTGCTTGAGATGGCGGGGCCCAGCGGAGCGGTGCTTGAGAGGAAGGGCCCAGCGGAGCGGTGCTTGAGACGGCGGGGCCCAGCGGAGCGGTGCTTGAGACGGCGGGGCCCAGCGGAGCGGTGCTTGAGAGGAAGGGCCCAGCGGAGCGGTGCTTGAGACGGCGGGGCCCAGCGGAGCGGTGCTTGAGAGGAAGGGCCCAGCGGAGCGGTGCTTGAGACGGCGGGGCCCAGCGGAGCGGTGCTTGAGAGGAAGGGCCCAGCGGAGCGGTGCTTGAGAGGAAGGGCCCAGCGGAGCGGTGCTTGAGAGGAAGGGCCCAGCGGAGCGGTGCTTGAGCCGGCGGGGCCCTGTTCAGCGGTGCTTGAGACGGCGGGGCCCAGCGGAGCGGTGCTTGAGAGGAAGGGCCCAGCGGAGCAGTGCTTGAGACGGCGGGGCCCAGCGGAGCGGTGCTTGAGAGGAAGGGCCCAGCGGAGCGGTGCTTGAGATGGCGGGGCCCAGCGGAGCGGTGCTTCAGAGGAAGGGCCCAGCGGAGCGGTGCTTGAGACGGCGGGGCCCAGCGGAGCGGTGCTTGAGAGGAAGGGCCCAGCGGAGCGGTGCTTGAGAGGAAGGGCCCAGCGGAGCGGTGCTTGAGACGGCGGGGCCCAGCGGAGCGGTGCTTGAGAGGAAGGGCCCAGCGGAGCGGTGCTTGAGAGGAAGGGCCCAGCGGAGCGGTGCTTGAGAGGAAGGGTACAGCAGAGCGGTGCTTGAGACGGCGGGGCCCTGTTCAGCGGTGCTTGAGACGGCGGGGCCCAGCGGAGCGGTGCTTGAGAGGAAGGGCCCAGCGGAGCGGTGCTTGAGACGGCGGGGCCCAGGGGAGCGGTGCTTGAGAGGAAGGGCCCAGCGGAGCGGTGCTTGAGACGGCGGGGCCCAGCGGAGCGGTGCTTGAGACGGCGGGGCCCAGCGGAGCGGTGCTTGAGAGGAAGGGCCCAGCGGAGCGGTGCTTGAGACGGCTGGGCCCAGCGGAGCGGTGCTTGAGACGGCGGGGCCCAGCGGAGCGGTGCTTGAGAGGAAGGGCCCAGCGGAGCGGTGCTAGAGACGGCGGGGCCCAGCGGAGCGGTGCTTGAGACGGCGGTGCCCTGTTCAGCGGTGCCTATCTCCACGGCGGGGCCCTGTTCAGCGGTGCTCTTCTGCACCGCGGGCCCTGTTCAGCGGTGCCTATCTCCACGGCGGGGCCCTGTTCAGCGGTGCTCTTCTGCACCGCGGGCCCTGTTCAGCGGTGCCTATCTCCACGGCGGGGCCCTGTTCAGCGGTGCTCTTCTGCACCGCGGGCCCTGTTCAGCGGTGCCTATCTCCACGGCGGGGCCCTGTTCAGCGGTGCTCTTCTGCACCGCGGGCCCTGTTCAGCGGTGCCTATCTCCACGGCGGGGCCCTGTTCAGCGGTACTCTTCTGCACCGCGGGCCCTGTTCAGCGGTGCCTATCTCCACGGCGGGGCCCTGTTCAGCGGTGCTCTTCTGCACCGCGGGCCCTGTTCAGCGGTGCCCATCCAGCAGGTCAAGGGAGCCAGACCTGGCCTGGACTCCCTTTTCAGTCGCCCTCGGACCGTGACGTATCTGGACCCTTCGGGGACGGACTCCTGGCCTCCTTAGTGTCCTCCTTCTCAGCTGGGATGTGGCATGTGGGGTCCACCTTCTCCGCGCTCCTGCTGCCCTTCCGCTCCTTTGATGGGGCTCTCGGGCCCTTGCCTCCCCCAGATGGTGTGGGTGGTGAAGTGGCCGCACATTGCTCCTTGGGGGCAGCCCTGTCGGTCCTCGCACGGCGGTCCTTGGTTTTGCGGGTCCTCTTGCCGGGGGGGGCTGGACGTGTCCTTGCTGCAGCTCGATGTGTCACTGCTGGCAAAGGGTGGGCTCCAGAACCCAGGCACAACAGTGACACCCGAAGCTGGGCTGGTGGTGGCTGCGGTGCTCTTGGGACTCTTTGAAGATGGATGGGGGAGGTCATCGGGGGGAAAGAGGTTAAGGTTAGCCAGGAAAAGTTTTTTAGGGCCAAGGTAAAGGGTAGGAGTAGTGGAGATGGAAGTGGAGGTAGAGGAGGTGGTTGTAGGAGAGTCAGGTGTGCTGTCATTGGGTGAAGGTGCTGGTGCTGTAGGCTGTCGTGAGGTGGATGGCTGTTGGGTGGGTGGCTGCCTGCCTTTGTGTGTCTTGGAAGAGGGGGTGACAGACACAGTGGGAGAGGACACAGGGGACGTGTACATGGCAGTGGGGGTGGTGACTGCACGAGTGTGGACTGTACTGGAGGGTGAGGTGGTGATGGAAGCATTGGCTGATGTTGGGGTGCATGCAGGTGTGAGTGTAGACGTCACAGGGAGGGAGGAGGGAGACGAGGAGGAGGGGGACACAGGGGTGGCAGTGGCTGTTGGCATGTCTGCATCTGGGTGTTGCTCGGGTGAGTGTTTGCGGGATCTGTGGTGCTTGTGTTTGGATGAGCTGCTCTTGGGTGTTGAGGTGTGTGCAGGCTGGTCTGATGGTGTGGATGGGATAGGCTGAGGAACAGGAGACAGAGACAGGCTGGAGGCAGTCAGAAGAGGGAGGCTGGAAACAGGGACAATGGCTACCGTCAGTGCTGAGGCCAGAGCAGTGAACGCTCGTTGATGGGCAGCCTGACCCGAATGAATGCCCTCCAGGTACGCATTGCTCTGTTGCACCTCCCTTTGCACACCCTGGATGGCATTCAGAAGGGTCGTCTGCCCAACAATGAGCGTCCTTACCAGGTCAATGAGCTCCGCACTGAGGGCAGCAGGGGCAACAGGGGCAGGGGCTGAGGTGCCTGGGGCGAAGGAGACGCGCGCCTTCCTGGGTGAAGCGGCACGGAGCGAAGACTGAGGGGCTGCTGGGAGGGCGGGGCTGGTGCGCTGGGTGGCGGCTGTACCTGTAGAGGCGGGGGGCACGGATGTTGCCGCCACCCCTAGGGAGCTCCCATCCGAGGACGTGTCGCTTTCGCTGCTCTCACCAGCGGTCCCCGTCGTGGTGCTCCCCTCGCCCTCCGGATCACTGGTGCCCTCGGTGTCTGTTCCTGGGCCCACCGGGGCCTTGTGTCCTGCAGCTCCCTCGTGCTCCGATGCCATATCTCCTCCGCCTGATGATGCTAATGCACACATGCACAAGAAGATGAAGAGAAAGGGTGGGGGGAGAAAAAAGAAGACTAGGTTGAGTGCATGCAATGTCAACACCGTTGGCGGAGAGGACAGACACAGGTGCCTAATGCACTAAGCCACGCATTCGGGGTACACTACTCAGTACTACTGACTAAGACAACAGGCCAAGAGACGTCAAACGCGCACATGGGAGATGCTGGACCTTCAATGGCTGTACTTGTCACCCTACAGAGGTGGGGGCCGGGGGCACAGGGCCATGCCTAAGGGAGAGGACTACACTACAGAAAGCGCCCTGGCCTAATGTCACCCACAGCCCTCCTCCCCCACCCAGACGCCTCCACTGCGCAGAAAGATAGGAGAATGTGCTGATACTCACCCCCTTGTGTCTGCTGTGATGTCTTAAAGCACCCATCCAATTCAGGGTAGGCCACCGCCAGGATCCGGGACATCAGGGGGGTCATGGTGCGACTGGCACCCCTCCTAGGTTGGGAGGCCATCCCCAGCAGTGTTTCTGCGGTCTTCCTTGTTCCGCGGCGGATGTCCTCCCACCTCTTGCGGCAGTGGGTGCCCCGTCTGTTGTGGACCCCCAAGGTCCGGACTTCCTTGGCGATGGCACGCCAAATATCGATCTTCTGATGGGCGCTGACCTATTAGACATGTACAGGGTGGAAAGGAGGAAATCATCAATGGCCTGCATGTTAGATGTAATTGCCCCCCCCCACCCACTTTGCCATATGGCACATGCTCTCATCTGTCGGGCGTTGCACTCCTCATTCGCCCCCCACCCCACCCCACCAACTTACATCCACCCCAATCCACACAGGCATAGCCCATTCCATTAGCACCCGGGGTACTCACTTGTTGGTCTGGAGGACCGTAGAGTAGCGCATACTGGGGGAGGACCCCATCCACGAGCTTGTCCAATTCTTCAGACGTGAAGGCAGGGGCCCTTTCCCCAGTCACAGCAGCCATTGTATCTTCCAGACCGAGGTCACAGCAGCACTTGCAGTATAGGTCCTCTCCTGTGGATGATCAGGTCTCGAGTGATTAAGCAGATAGAAAATGGCGGTCACGTCCGCGGCGGTGCGTACCGCGGCGGTGCGTACCGCGACCGCCGGCGCACTTCGTTATTGGCTCCTGAAACCCATAGGCTTCAATGTTAACCAATGCGGCTTTGCGCCGCGGTCTTCGACCGCCTACCGCCACGGTGTGCCCCGCCAGCGCAGTGACCTCACATCCCATTGTCCCACTTCACAGGTCAGGCAGCCGCCATTTCAAGGGCCCACATGGCTTAATTTTGACTGCGACACACAGGCCTAGGCCTTGCATTGCCACACATACACGCCTTTCAACCCATTGCCATTCTTTAACTGTGCAAGCTGTCTGTACGTACCTGTGGTTTTGCTGACTCTGTGCTCCATGTTGTCCTTCCTAGGCACCGTCCGCTGGGACTTGGGATGAGAAGGAGGAATCCTCGCGTGTACCGACCGCTGGTGGACCTGTCGACAATGGAAGAACGCCATATAATCCTTCGATACCGACTTGACCGTGCCACTATCCATGAACTGTGTGCCCAGCTGGAGCCAGCCCTGATGTCCCCCATCCGCCAACCCACAGGGATTCCCCCTCTGGTGCAGGTTTTGTCAGTCCTCCATTTTTTGGCCAGTGGGTCATTCCAGACCACAGTGGCCATGTCATCTGGAATGTCTCAGCCTATGTTTTCAAAGATTTTGAGCAGAGTGTTGTCTGCCCTGATGAAACTCATGCGGAGCTACATCATTTTCCCCGAGGAGGGTGACTTGCCCACAGTGAAGGGTGATTTCTATGCCCTTGGACATATCCCCAACATCATTGGTGCCATTGATGGGACCCATGTGGCTTTGGTACCCCCAAAAGACGATGAGCAGGTGTACCGAAACAGAAAGAATTATCATTCGATGAATGTCCAGGTGGTCTGTTTGGCTGACCAGTACATCTCCCATGTAAATGCCAAGTTCCCAGGGTCAGTGCATGACGCGTATGTGATGCGAAATAGCAGCATCCCCTATGTGATGGAGCAGCTACAGAGACAACGTGTGTGGCTAATAGGTGACTCTGGTTACCCCAACCTGCCGTGGCTACTGACCCCAGTAAGGAATCCCCGGACAAGGGCAGAGGAACGCTACAATGAGGCCCATGGGCGTACAAGGAGGGTGATTGAGCGAACCTTTGGCCTCCTGAAGGCCAGGTTTAGGTGCCTGCATATGACTGGTGGATCCCTAATGTACTCACCAAAGAAGGTGTGCCATATCATCGTGGCGTGCTGTATGCTTCACAACCTGGCTTTGCGACACCAGGTGCCTTTCCTGCAGGAGGATGGTCCAGATGGTGGTGTTGTAGAAGCCGTGGAGCCTGTGGAGAGTGAAGAGGAGGAAGACTGTGAGGACGACACAGACAATAGGGACAGAGTGATACAACAGTATTTCCAGTAACACCCAGGTAAGAATCACCCACGCCATTTCACAATTGCTTCTAGCCTCCTGCATCTATACTTTCTGTAGTTCCCCACAGATGTTTTTTATTAATTTATGCCTTTCCCTTCCCTTCTCAGTGCTGTCTGACTCAGTACCTGACTTCTGCTTGGTTCGCCCATGAAATACAGCGTATTGACATTGGTATGTTGTCATGACTAATTGACAGAACAGAAATTGAACAGTAATATGTTATCCCTTTGTTAATAATACAGCATGACTCAAAACAGGTTTGTGTGCAAAATGTGATTTATTTACAGTGCTAGATACCGGTACATGTGATTCTAAGGGTGATGGGTGGGGGTGGAGGAATATCCATGGCAGAGTCCAGTTCTCAGTCTCACAGGTGCATTGTTCTTTTGCCTGTGGAAGGATGGAGCATAGGCAGTTCATGGTTGGACAGGGTGGCAATGTGGGACAGTGGGAAGACTTGAGGGGGTATATCCTGCTGGCGGGGGTCTTGACATCCTACTCTGTCTTTTTCTTTGGTCTCAGGCTCCTCTTACGGGGTGGTTGTTCTTCAGCAGGAGGTGGGGTTCTGGGGGGCTGTCGAGGTGTTGGGACCTCCTGTCCACTAGCGCCGGCGGAGGTGGTAGGCTGTTCCTGGTCCGGCCTAGTGACAGGGGCCCTGTGTGGTGCACCATGGTCCCGCAACGCGTCCTCTATCCTGTGGAGGGCCAGGACGATGGTCCCCATTGCGGTCCCGATGATTCTCAGCTCCTCCCTGAAGCCCATGTAGCGTTCCTCCTGCTGTGCCTGGATCTCAGTGAACCTGGCCAGTACCGTCGCCATCGTTTCTTGGGAGTGGTGGTAGGCCCCCATGAGGGTGGTGAGGGCCTCTTGGAGAGTGGGTTCCCTGGGCCTCTCCTCCCCCCCCTGTCGCACAGCAGCCCTCCGAGCTGCCCGGTTTCCCCCGGCCTCTGTCCCCTGGCCGGTGTGCCCGCTCCCACTGCCCCCAGGTCCCTGTTGTTGTTGGGGTGTCGGGTTAGCCTGGGTGCCCTGTAGTCGCAGACACACCGCTGATTGAGCTGTCCTAGAGACAGAGGCATGGGCCCGCTGGGTGGGAGCTGTGTGGTGTCGGCAGAGGGGGTCGGGTCTGGTGTGGCCTGTGTCTGGGTGAGGGGAACCGACTGCCCAGAGGTCCCCGATGGTCCGGGCTGGTCATCAGGTTCACTGTCGACAGAGCTGCTATCCTCAGTGTGGGCCTGTTCCGGTGGTGGGATGGACACTTCTGGACCCTCCTGGCTGGTGTGTTGTCGTTAGGGTCCTGCATGGGGTAAGAGAGTTTGGTTATTGTTTCTGTGTGTGCAATAGCATGCGTGTTGTGGGTGCCCTTGTCCCCCAGTGCAGGCATTCCCTGGAGGGAGGTGTTGTGAGGGTATTTAGTGGGGGGGAGGGGTTAGTGCAGTGGTCATGCTTAGGTGATGGGTGCCCATGGTTTGTGTTGGCATGCAGGAGTTGGTGTTGGGATGGGTGGGTTGTGCTGGTGAGACATTGTCAGGAAGGATGTGTGCTGGGGGGTTGGGGGTGAGGGTGGGGGTGTGGGTTGGCATGCTGGTGGGGTGTGGGGGATATAGTAGTTGAAATGGGACTTACCAGAGTCCATTCCTCCGGCTACTCCTGCGAGGCCCTGAGGATGCAGGATGGTCAAGACCTCTTGTTCCCACGATGTAAATTCGGGAGGGGTGGGTGGGGGTCCGCCGCCAGTCTTCTGGACCGCGATGTTGTGCCTCGAGACCATCGACCGGACCTTCCCCCGTAGGTCGTTCCATCTTTTGCGGATGTCCTCCCTATTCCTGGGATGCTGTCCCACCGTGTTGACCCTGTCCACGATCCGCTGCCATAGCTCCGCCTTCCTGGCTATACTGGTGTGCTGCACCTGCGAGCCGAAGAGCTGGGGTTCCACTCTTAGGATTTCCTCCACCATGACCCGGAGTTCTTGGTCCGAAAAGCGTGGATGCCTTTGGGGTGCCATGGGGTGGTGTGGGTGAGGTGTGGGGTGGTGTATGTGATGAGGAGTGTGTTGGTGAGTGGTGCTTTGTGCTACTATGTGGTGTGTGTGATGGTGTAGTGTGCCTCAGTGTGTCTTGCTTTGGATTGTCTGCTGTGTCTCTCTCTCCTTCTCTCAGTATTTGGGGTCGCAGGGGTTTGTGGGTGATGTGGGTGTGTGTTTTATAGTTGGTTGATTGTGTGGGAGTGGTGTGTGTATGTGTATGTGTATCAGGTGTGTGTTTTTCAAATTGTCCAATGTGGCTGTGTTTTGGTGATGTGTGTTTATTCTGACCGCGGCGGTGTGTACCGCCAATGGAATACCGCGTTTGAATGACCGCCGTGTGGATTCGTGGGTCGTAATGGCATGGGCGTATTTCTGTTGGCGTGACGGTGGAGGTTTGGTCATCTCCAGTTTATCGCTGCCCGCCGATGTGGCGGGCTGCAGTGGAGGACGGATTTTTGGAGGTTTGGCCGTTATGGGTCAGAATGACCGTGGCGGTTGACCGCGGCGGTGTTATGGCGGTCTTCTGACCGGCGGTAAGGGCATTTTACCGCCGAGGTCAGAATCACCCCCATAGTCTACTTCAGCAAGGGGACACCATAAGGTTTTGTCTTCAGAAGAATCATGTCTAACAACAGCTAAACCCACACTGCTAATATGCCTCAAACCATCAGCAGGAACACTGGAATCTAACTTCCTCAATCTCTCTAACTAAAATTCTCTCCTCAAATCAGAATGTGAAGCTAGAAAATCCTACCCGGGTTGTCATACTAATCTTCAAAAAGCTTATGATTGGTCAGTTCATGGGGTGGTTACGTTTCAGCCAACAGTAATTTAAATTGATAACCTAAAATACTACATTATTACATCAACTAGGATATGTTGTCAACAGTAACTTTTCCTCTTCCGTCTCGTCTGTAGTTTCATTGTTCCATCTCGTCTAAGCGTCTCTTCTCAGGAAGAAACTCTTTCACTTGTAGCTTTTTACTTCCATCCTGGAGGAAGAAACCTCATATTAATAACATTCTTAAACAATACAACAATAGAACATTCAACTTATTCAAAGATTCAGTTAAACATGACCTTGTAAGACATAATGCAGCAACCCACTAGGGGTAGCTGTGAACACATCCATTAGAACATTGAATACCCTTTTATGCAAGCATTGAATTATGGAAAATAACTACAGCGTTGAATCAGAATTTTACTCAGTTAAGAACAGAAAATAAACTGTGGTGACCATTTTCAAAAGACACCCATTTTTCACATGTGCATTCAACGTATAATTAATATAATAAAATCATTAATAAACATGTTAGAAAATTCACACTCTCACAATTCCCTCTAGATAGCCACAAACACAGGAAGGGTGGGTGTGCCAAAGAACTCATCTAAATCTATCTGTATTGTGGTGGGTCTTCTTGTGCAGGAAGGGTGGGTGAACAGTAACCACTTCAACAAGGAAGTGCCTGTTGCCACTCAAACAGCTGATAATCCTGATAGTCTGGAGCCTGGGCTGGAATGGATGGTGACCTGTGCACTTCAAGGAGCTGCTTTTAAGTCACCCCCACTTCAAAGGCACGAGTACTGACCCCACAAAATCAGTACCATACTGGACTTGGGAAGAACTCTCCTAGAGTAAAGACTGATGTGCTGTAAGAATTGCCTCTCCACCTAGACTGACTGTTCTAAGGAACTGCTTCTCTGCTTTACTGACCAGCCCTGCTGCTTGCTGAGCTCTTCCCCACGGAGGACAAGGACTGGACCCATCTCACTTGAATCCAGTGTGACTCCAAGGGCTTGCAGGCTTGCCCTCTGTTCTTCTACAGTCTGAGGGGCATTGCACACTGCCTGCAACTATCCTGGTGCTGCTTGGCTCTTTAAGTACTACCCTTGCCTGAGGTGCCCCTCCACATGTGGTCCTCGGTAGTGGATTTTTGAGCAACTTTCTGCTAAAAACTGACAAATCATCACCACTGCACTGGTTCGAAATGAGACATCGCCCTTTAATGCTGTTATAGAGGCTGTACAATGACAGTGGATTCACAGTCTGCGAGGCCTCTGTGCAGCTTGTTGATGGCGCATTGCATCAATCTCTGTGGAGCTCAATGTCGGCATGGACCCAAGTTTAAACTAGAGACTGTAAACATACAAGGTGTGTGGGGTGATAAGAGAGAAAACAGGACTCTTAGGGCCTGTTCAGAGAGAGAAAACCTTTGAGGGAGTTCCCTTTACGGACTAGGTGGTCTCACACACATATAGAGTCTTGCTTCATCATATGACCACCTAGCCCCACCCAGGTAAGACGATACTACCTGTGCGGACTCAACCTTGTTGTTAAAAGAACTGCAGAGAGAGTGATGAAATTTAATCTAGCTGGATAATACAAGGGAATGTATAAACACAATGAAAACACCGCAAAAAGACTCCACACATGTGTAAAAAAAATAGAAAATATTTATCTGAGTAAAATGGGACCAAAACAGCAAAAATCCAATCTGTATCAGTCGAGATATTAATTTTTAAAGTTTAGACTAAAAATGATGTATAGAAGTCACTAGCGGTCAAATGGTGACTTGGGCCCACGATTGACAGATGCAAATCCAAAGTTCAGGCAGACAGCAGTGGAGTGTAGGCTGGGCACAGAACCCACGCAGGGTCGGCTAAAGAAGCACCTTGTATGGAGCAAGCGCTGATGTCGAGGAGCAAATGTGAAGGGAATGCAATAATATTTTCCACACACTTGGGTCATGGTGGGGTTGCTCAAGTGTTGGGTGACCTCTTTGGGTAAGCTAGGTGTTGCCCTAGCAAAGTTTGGAGTAGGGGAGGCGGGCACCTCACTACCCAAGTTGGCAGAGAGAAAGGAGGAAGACCCCCCTAGAGGAAAGTTTCAGTTTGTGTTGGGTCCTTTTACTGTTGGGATGGCTTCACTACCCATAGGGAGTGACCCTGACAGGAGGATATAAGGCAGAGTAGGCCCTGCAAAGGGACAGCCAGTCTTCTTCACTGTCTTCCTCGCCTAACAAGCCAGGATGACTCTCCCAGGGTTGGGCTGAGTCTCCTGGGCGTGTGGGCTGGGGGGGGGTTGTGTGAGAAAACAGGGCTGATTGCAGAGGCCCCATAACTTTTTGCCCCCATTTTCCACTTTTTGCTGGTGTTTTCCTGACTTTAAAGGTGCCCTGGGTACTGCTAACCAGTCCCAGGGCCTGTGCTCTGTGTAAAATGGATATGCAAATTAGGCTAATTATAAGTGGCTAAGTTAACCTACCTATAAGTCCCTAGTATATGGTAGGGCATGTAGGTTTAGGGACCACAGCATAGGTAGTGCACACATAGGTGCATTGCTGAGGTGCCCAGTGTCATTTTAAAAGCAAGCCTGCCTTGCTGGCTGCTTTTAAATTAAAGTTATATGCAAATTCGACTTTGGAATTAAAGGTACTTCTAAAGTCTTAAACTACCTTATTTTTACATATAAGTCACCCCTAAGGTGTGCCCTATGTGCCCCTAGGTCTGGGAGCCATGTAACTATAAGCAGGGACTTTATAAAAATAGATTTATAAGCCCTGGTGAGGTAAAAACAGCCAAATTCGTTTTTCCCTCATTGAAGTAAATGGCCTTCATAGGCTAGAATGGGCAGACTTTATTTTAAATTTTAAAGTCTCCTTAAATGTTGCATACCAAGAATTTGGTATCAAATTAATTGTTGTAATAAATCCTACAACTTCCAGTTGTTGGATTTAATATAACTAGTTCAGGTAAAAAGTTTAGACTTTACCTAAAAAGTTGCCAATTTCAGCTCTGCATTGTTTTTGCTGCTGTGCTCTGATTGGCCAGCCTGCAGCAGCTTCTGCCAGGCTGCCTTGATGAGGTGTGAAGTGGCCAGGCTTCACACAAAGGAATGTGCTTGGGGGAGAGAATCTCCCCTCAGCAGATGGTGAGGCAGGAAGGGGGAGGGCTGCCAAACTGGTCTTCAAAGGCAGAGAAGGACATTTGCAGCACCCAGCAACACCCCCACATCCTGCAACCCCAGACAGCTAGGTGCCCCCTTGATTAGATTAGGAGAGGGCAGGAGAGGGGTGTGTTTATGATTTTTAGCCACACCAGTGGGTGGGCTCAGCCAGATGTAACCTCCAAAAATCAGATTCATCCATGTTGGATTTTTAGAGACTGTTGCCTTCTGGGATGGATTTTTGCCACACTTCCCAGGAAGTGGTCATCACAGGGGGACGACCCTGTCCCTGATTGGAGAACCAGGGCCCCCCTGCTTTTCACCCAGGAGCAAGGATAAAACTGCAGACCTGCACCCACACCGCAGATCCCCTCCAGAATTCAACAAGAAAGGAACTAAAGAAGAAGAAGGACTGCCCTGCTGGACCCCTGGCCTGCACCTGGAACCTGCACTCAGAAGGACTGCACCAGCTGCACACTTGGGCTTCACCACAAGAAGGACTTTGCCTGGCTTCAACTGGTTCAAGGAGGGACTCCCTGTTTGCTACAGGTGAAAAATTGCTAAACCAGAGTCCCCTGCACCAATTCCTGAAAAAAGAGACCAGTTGACCACTGCCCAGTGGCCAAAAAGGAGTTTGCGCCAGGTGCATTCTGGGAGTTGAAGTCCGCACCCCCAAGGACCATCACAGAACTTCTGGACCCTTGGGGTGAGCTGTGGACCCCAATAGAACCTTAAAAGAACATCTGGGTGAAGCCCCAGAAGTTTGGAAAAGATTTGAGAATTTTTGGAAAAAAGCTCCAGAGAGGGACCGACCCGCCGCAGAAATTCTAGCCGGCTTGCCTCAACCGCGACCCGGCCTGACTTCGTGGTGCGTCCCGGTAAAGAAAAACATCCAAAAAAGAGACTAAGTCCGAACGTAAAAAGTTGACCGGGACCTCCCAGCCATCGTATCCGAGAAGGGCTCCATGGACGTCGGATCAAGATCCAGGTTTACCCCGGTCGAAGGATTTTCATCTCGAAAAAACGACTAAGTCCGAAGGTAAAAGTCTCCACCGAGGAAACCCACATCGCGTATCCGGACAAGGGCTCCAGGAGGTCGGATTCAACTGGCAGGTTCGTCCCGGTGAAGAAAAACTTCAAAATAAAGATTAAGTCAGAAGGTAACTATTTAACCGAGGCCTCCCGCGACCTGTAGCCGAGCAGGGCTCCATCGCGGTCGGCCTGAAAGTTTGACTTTGCCCCGGTCGAGGTGCAACCAGATGACCCGATTGGCGCTTTTTGTTTCTAAGCGCTAGAAAAGTAATAATTCTTTAAAAATTCATATCTCCGGTTCCCCTGAACCGATTTTAATCGTTTTTGTGTCATTTTAAAGATAAAAATATAAACTATTTTTATAAATTGGTTTTGGATTTTTAAACTGTTTCCTGTGTTTTATTTAATTACTGTTTTGTGATATTTGAATGCTTTACACTTTGTCTCCTAAGTTAAGCCTTGACGCTCGTTGCCAAGCTACCAAGGGTTGAGCTGGGATTAATTTACTGAGACCTAACTGTACCTATGTGGAGGTTAGTGGCTTGTTGCTAGGTGTAGGTACCTACCTGCCCTACCAATAACCCATTTTCCAACATAATTGGAAGCAGCGACAGGATCCTGTACTTGTGTTCAATATCACGTTACAGTTTTAGGTAAAACAAATTAAAAATCCTTTAAATTGTCCTAGTGCAAAAATTGTTTTTAATTTTTAATTTGGATTAATTTCAATTATTGAATTTTTGTAATTTTTCTAAATTCTTGTTTCCAATTTTTGCAAAAAGTTTTTGTTGACACAAAACTAGGGAACCATGGAGCTTGATCTGGCTAGCCTACCCACACTGACAGTAGTCCAGCTTAGGGGGTTGTGTATTGAAAGAGGGTTGCCTGCAACCACTGATCTCAGGAAGCAAATCCTGATAACATCCCTGACAGCATGGGCTGAGGCCCAAGAGGTAGAGTCAGAAGAAGCTCCAGAGGAGGGAGAAAGAAGGGAGGATGCAAGCGCTAACCACTCAGGGGAGGGAAGGCATCTGACCCTAAATGAGGACGAGGAAGAACGGTCCTGAGTAAATACAGTCACTAGGGGCAGATCCAAAGCTAGTGGTGGGAAGGGGGTCCTTTCAGGAGGAGAGAACCCATCCATCAGAGAAAGAGAGCTGGAGGCCCAGCTAGCATACATAGCTTTGGAAGCAGAGAAGCTGGCCCTAGAAAAGAAAAAGTGGGCATACAAAGAGAAAAGAGATGGAAGCAGCGATAAAGAAGCTGAGGTGTCCATGGGTGGGGGAGTTTGCCCCAGATTACCCAAGGGGGTAGTTCCTGCTTATGTAGAGGGGGATGACATAGATAAGTGGCTGGGGGCCTTTGAGAGGGCACTCCAAATGAGAAGGGTTAGGCCTCAATACTGGGGTTCCCTTTTGTGGGAGTTGGTCCCCAACTCAGGGAGGGATAGGCTTCTGACCTTAAGGGGGGAGGAGGCAGATTCATACCCTAGTATGAAGAGGTGCTTAGCCAAGAAGTTTGGTCTGACCCCAGAGCAATATAGAATGAAGTTCAGGGACACCCAGAAGGTCAGTACCCAGTCTTGGGTTGACTTTGTGGACATTTCACTAAAGGCACTAGAGGGCTGGATTATTGGTAACAAAGTAGATACTTATGAGGGGTTATACAATCTGATCATGAGAGAGCACATCTTGACCAATTGTACCCAAGAAAGGTTACGCCAGCATCTAGTGGACTCTAAGCAGACCAACCCTAGAGAGCTAGGGGAGGCAGCTGATGAGTGGTTGAGAACCAGGGTGGTTGTCAAGTCCCAGGGGGGAGACTCCAAGAAGGGGGGGACAGGTCCCCAAAAACCTAAGGAGGGAGGTGGTAAGCCCACCACAGAGACTCCCTCTGTACCCCAGAACCCTAAGAAGGAGGAGAGTAAATCCCACTCCCACTCTGACAAGCAGAGACAGGGAGACCCAGGGTTAAAAAAACTCTTGGACAGTAGGGCTTGCTTTGACTGTCAGCAGACAGGTCACTTCAGAGGAGATGCAGCCTGTCCAAGGAAGGTGGTTAGCACTGGGCTGTCCAGTGTAGCCATAGAGGAGGATTCCTCAGATGATGAAGTCCTCCTAGCATTGTGCTGGGAGACAGGACCAGATGGTAAGCTGGTGATCCCTGAGGGTGGCAGTAGGCACTTCCACCACATTCAAGTGAATGGGATCCCTACCACTGGCCTGAGGGACACCTGTGCCAGTCACACTATAGTGAGTGACCGGTTAGTGACGCCAGACATGTATGTCCCAGGAAAGACAAAGAAAGTCAGGATAGCCACAGGGGAGGTCACCTCCAAACCTGTAGCCATAGTGCCCCTAGAGAGGGAGGGTATCCTTGACTGGATTAGGGTGGTAGTCAGTGCTGACCTCCCCCTAGATTGTATCCTGGGCAATGACCTCCCAGAGGTGAGTCTGGTCACAGATGGGGTGGTTGCCCAGGGCGCCCCCCCAACCCAAAGTCCTGGGGAGTCAGTCCCTACAGTTAGGAGACAGGGGTCCCCAAGAAAAGGAAAGAAGAAAAGGAAGGGTAGGCCACTCTTAAAGAGAGTTCCAGGGAGCCAAGGGCCTTTTGCCCCAGTAGGGGGGGAGCCCAGAGTTCGCACTGGTGAGGCCTCACCTGACCCCAAGGAAGTCCTGAGTAGTCAGGCAGCTGTCCAGATGCAAGGTGTTGCCCCTGCACTGACAGAAGGGAGAGTGGAAGGAGGGTGTCTGCCACAGGAGGTGGTAGCCCCCCACTCTAGACAGCAAGAGGGGTGCCAGGACCCCAAAGATGCCCCTAAAGCAGCTCAGCCACCTGTCAGTGGAGAGCTTACGGTGTGGTTCTGGGTACTGACAGCTGTCAGTAGCCTCTGCTGGGTGCTAGCCTTCCTGGCAGCACTGTACTTGGCCTGGGAGGCAGACCCCAGGGCCAATAGCAAAGTAGGCCCCCTGACCCTATTGGTCATGGTGGGGTTGCTCAAGTGTTGGGTGACCTCTTTGGGTAAGCTAGGTGTTGCCCTAGCAAAGTTTGGAGTAGGGGAGGCGGGCACCTCACTACCCAAGTTGGCAGAGAGAAAGGAGGAAGACCCCCCTAGAGGAAAGTTTCAGTTTGTGTTGGGTCCTTTTACTGTTGGGATGGCTTCACTACCCATAGGGAGTGACCCTGACAGGAGGATATAAGGCAGAGTAGGCCCTGCAAAGGGACAGCCAGTCTTCTTCACTGTCTTCCTCGCCTAACAAGCCAGGATGACTCTCCCAGGGTTGGGCTGAGTCTCCTGGGCGTGTGGGCTGGGGGGGGGTTGTGTGAGAAAACAGGGCTGATTGCAGAGGCCCCATAACTTTTTGCCCCCATTTTCCACTTTTTGCTGGTGTTTTCCTGACTTTAAAGGTGCCCTGGGTACTGCTAACCAGTCCCAGGGCCTGTGCTCTGTGTAAAATGGATATGCAAATTAGGCTAATTATAAGTGGCTAAGTTAACCTACCTATAAGTCCCTAGTATATGGTAGGGCATGTAGGTTTAGGGACCACAGCATAGGTAGTGCACACATAGGTGCATTGCTGAGGTGCCCAGTGTCATTTTAAAAGCAAGCCTGCCTTGCTGGCTGCTTTTAAATTAAAGTTATATGCAAATTCGACTTTGGAATTAAAGGTACTTCTAAAGTCTTAAACTACCTTATTTTTACATATAAGTCACCCCTAAGGTGTGCCCTATGTGCCCCTAGGTCTGGGAGCCATGTAACTATAAGCAGGGACTTTATAAAAATAGATTTATAAGCCCTGGTGAGGTAAAAACAGCCAAATTCGTTTTTCCCTCATTGAAGTAAATGGCCTTCATAGGCTAGAATGGGCAGACTTTATTTTAAATTTTAAAGTCTCCTTAAATGTTGCATACCAAGAATTTGGTATCAAATTAATTGTTGTAATAAATCCTACAACTTCCAGTTGTTGGATTTAATATAACTAGTTCAGGTAAAAAGTTTAGACTTTACCTAAAAAGTTGCCAATTTCAGCTCTGCATTGTTTTTGCTGCTGTGCTCTGATTGGCCAGCCTGCAGCAGCTTCTGCCAGGCTGCCTTGATGAGGTGTGAAGTGGCCAGGCTTCACACAAAGGAATGTGCTTGGGGGAGAGAATCTCCCCTCAGCAGATGGTGAGGCAGGAAGGGGGAGGGCTGCCAAACTGGTCTTCAAAGGCAGAGAAGGACATTTGCAGCACCCAGCAACACCCCCACATCCTGCAACCCCAGACAGCTAGGTGCCCCCTTGATTAGATTAGGAGAGGGCAGGAGAGGGGTGTGTTTATGATTTTTAGCCACACCAGTGGGTGGGCTCAGCCAGATGTAACCTCCAAAAATCAGATTCATCCATGTTGGATTTTTAGAGACTGTTGCCTTCTGGGATGGATTTTTGCCACACTTCCCAGGAAGTGGTCATCACAGGGGGACGACCCTGTCCCTGATTGGAGAACCAGGGCCCCCCTGCTTTTCACCCAGGAGCAAGGATAAAACTGGCAGACCTGCACCCACACCGCAGATCCCCTCCAGAATTCAACAAGAAAGGAACTAAAGAAGAAGAAGGACTGCCCTGCTGGACCCCTGGCCTGCACCTGGAACCTGCACTCAGAAGGACTGCACCAGCTGCACACTTGGGCTTCACCACAAGAAGGACTTTGCCTGGCTTCAACTGATTCAAGGAGGGACTCCCTGTTTGCTACAGGTGAAAAATTGCTAAACCAGAGTCCCCTGCACCAACTCCTGAAAAAAGAGACCAGTTGACCACTGCCCAGTGGCCAAAAAGGAGTTTGCGCCAGGTGCATTCTGGGAGTTGAAGTCCGCACCCCCAAGGACCATCACAGAACTTCTGGACCCTTGGGGTGAGCTGTGGACCCCAAAAGAACCTTAAAAGAACATCTGGGTGAAGCCCCAGAAGTTTGGAAAAGATTTGAGAATTTTTGGAAAAAAGCTCCAGAGAGGGACCGACCCGCCGCGGAAATTCTAGCCGGCTTGCCTCAACCGCGACCCGGCCTGACTTCGTGGTGCGTCCCGGTAAAGAAAAACATCCAAAAAAGAGACTAAGTCCGAACGTAAAAAGTTGACCGGGACCTCCCAGCCATCGTATCCGAGAAGGGCTCCATGGACGTCGGATCAAGATCCAGGTTTACCCCGGTCGAAGGATTTTCATCTCGAAAAAACGACTAAGTCCGAAGGTAAAAGTCTCCACCGAGGAAACCCACATCGCGTATCCGGACAAGGGCTCCAGGAGGTCGGATTCAACTGGCAGGTTCGTCCCGGTGAAGAAAAACTTCAAAATAAAGATTAAGTCAGAAGGTAACTTTTTAACCGAGGCCTCCTGCGACCTGTAGCCGAGCAGGGCTCCATCGCGGTCGGCCTGAAAGTTTGACTTTGCCCCGGTCGAGGTGCAACCAGATGACCCGATTGGCGCTTTTTGTTTCTAAGCGCTAGAAAAGTAATAATTCTTTAAAAATTCATATCTCCGGTTCCCCTGAACCGATTTTAATCGTTTTTGTGTCATTTTAAAGATAAAAATATAAACTATTTTTATAAATTGGTTTTGGATTTTTAAACTGTTTCCTGTGTTTTATTTAATTACTGTTTTGTGATATTTGAATGCTTTACACTTTGTCTCCTAAGTTAAGCCTTGACGCTCGTTGCCAAGCTACCAAGGGTTGAGCTGGGATTAATTTACTGAGACCTAACTGTACCTATGTGGAGGTTAGTGGCTTGCTGCTAGGTGTAGGTACCTACCTGCCCTACCAATAACCCATTTTCCAACACTCGGTGAGTTATCACCTGCTTGGCTAGGGTAAGAAACTCTGACCCTGGGTCAGCACTCCAGATGGCCCGGGGGTGGAAGCCCCTTGTCTCAAAGTATCTGGAGTAGGGTCCTGCATAATCGGTATAAGAAACTCTCACTGGAGCCAGGGTCAGAGCTTGGACTGGCCCTGGTGTAGAAGCTCCTGGGTCTGGGATACCTGCCTTAGGCTGCTGTGTCACCAAGTGCCATGTAGGGGGAGTTCTCCCCTGCTAGGCTAGGGTTAGACGCTCTGACTGGCCCTGGGTCAGAGCTCTGGGTGGCCTGAGGGTGGAAGTCCATGTCTCAAAGAGCCTGAGATCTGAGATAGGGTCCTGCAGGCCTTTGATATTTACCCTGCTTGGTCAGGATTAGAAGCTTTCAGTGGGCACCGGGTGAGAGCAGCTGGCTCGGAGTGAAAGCTCGGGCCCTGAGCTCCATGCTTCAGCTGGCTGTGTCTCAACGTGCCAGGGACCAAGGAGCACAGGTCCATGGAGGTCTCCACTGCTTAGTTGTGGTATGAAGCTCTGATAGGTCCCTGGATCAGAGCTCAGACTGGCACTGGTTTGGAAGCCTCAGTACTGGGCTCCATTCCCTGGTCTGCTGTGTCACAATGTTCCAGTGATGGGGACCAGCAGGCACTGAGAGGTCTTTCCTGTTTGGTCAGGGTAAGAAGCCATGACCGGCTCTTGGTTCATTGGTCCAGCTGGCCTGGGGTTGGAAACCCAGCCCTGTGCTTCATGGTCCATTGAGCAAATCTCAAGGTGCCTGGGTGAGGTCCCACTGGTCTGGGGAGTTTTTTTTTGCCTGGCTGGGGACAGAAACTGCACCTAGGCTCCCTCAGCAATGAAAGCTCCCACCCTGGTCTGCCTTTTCCAGATTCCAAAGTTTTGCCAGGGTAGGAAGCTCTGATCAGTTGACAAGTGGGTTAAAGTCCCTGCTCTATTCTCCATGACCTGGCCTGCAGTGCCTCAAAGTACCCATGATGGTGTCCAGGAGGCCCTGCATTATTCTCTGGATGGTTCCCTGCTTGGACGGAGTAAGAATCTCCTATCGTGCTCCAGGTCAGAATTCTGCCTGGCTATGACTTAGAAACCCCGACCCCTATACTGCATGCTTTGGTCGGCCATACCTTGAAGGGCATGAGATGGGGTCCCGCAGATCAGAGGAGTTCTTCGCTGCTTAGCCTAGTGCAAGAAGCTCTGACTTGGCCCTGAATCAGAGCTTGACTGACCCAGGGATTAAAGCCTCTGATCACGGTATCCAGCCAACCAAGTGCCCTCCATGGGGTCCCACAGGCTTTAGCAGGTCTCCCCTGCTTGGCAGAGGTAAGAAGTGCCCTGAGTAAAAG
Source organism: Pleurodeles waltl (assembly GCF_031143425.1). Taxonomy (NCBI): domain Eukaryota; kingdom Metazoa; phylum Chordata; class Amphibia; order Caudata; family Salamandridae; genus Pleurodeles; species Pleurodeles waltl. Next base: position 234,969,028 of record NC_090443.1, on the reverse strand, counting down.
CTTCAGCTGACCTACTGGGTGGAAGCTCCCTGCTCTGAGTGGCTGTGTCTCAAAGTGCTGCCACAGAAGGGGTCCCACAGGTTCAGAAAGGTCTCCCCTATTAGCCCTTAGTAGGAAGCTCTGACCAGGCCCTGGGTCAGACCTCCAATTGACCTGGTGGAAGGGAGCTCCCAGCCCTGTGTTCCATGTTCTTGCTAGCTGTGGTTCACTGTGCCTGAGATGAGGTTGAGCAGGCATGGGGGGGGGTGCACTGCTTAGATAGACTCAAAAACTCTGAGAGGGCACTGAGTCACAGCATCAACTGGCCTGGTGGGTGGGAGCCCCCAGCCCTGGGCTCCCTTCACTGGCCTGCAATTTGGCAAAGTACCCAGGATGGAGTCCCTTAGCCCCAGGGAGGTCTCCCTTGCTTGACTGTGGTAACAAACAGTGACCAGTTTTTGGACCTGGCCCTTTTACAGGGTCATTCCCCAGACTTTTTCCTTTTGCCTCCTTATTTTTCTGACCTTTCTTGGCTGACGTTATGACTCTGAGCACTTTTTCACTGCTAACCAGTGCTAAAGTGCATGTGCTCGCCCTTGTAAAATTGGTAAGATTGGCTTATATCTAATTGGCATATTTATTTTATCTATCAGTCCCTTGAAAAGTGGTGTTGCTATACCCAGGGCCTGTAAATTAAGGGGCATATTTATACTCTGTTTGCACCGAATTAGTGTCATTTTTTTTAACTCTAATTAAGTGCAAAACTAACTCCATATTTATACTTTGGTGCTAGACCCCTCTAGCAGCAAATTTATGGAGTTAAAGTCATTTTTTTAAAGTGGAGACCTACTTTGCCTTAATGAGATGCAAGGTAGGCGTTCCTGTGCAAAATACGACTCTATGGCCTTAATGCCATATTTAGGGGCATATTTATACTCTGAGGCATATTTATACTCTGTTTGCACGGAATTAGCGTAATTTCTTTTACTCTACCTCAGTGCAAATCTAACTCCATATTTATACTTTGGTGCTAGACCCATCTAGCACCAAGGCCCTGATTTAAACTTTTTTTGCACCACAGTAACGTCATTTTATGACGCAAAAGTGGCACAAACTTACAAAATATTGGCCCTTTTTTATACTTTTTGCTGCAAAACTGCACTAACTCAGTTTTGCACCAAAAAGTTTAGCACCAGCTTGCACCATTTCTGTGCACCAGCCGGGCACCATATTTATGGAATGGTGCAAGCCGGTGCAAAGGGTAGGCTAGAGTTTTAAAAAATGACTTTAGTCGGGTGGGGCTGGCAGTATAGAAGAAGAGGGTTTAGCACCAAAAAATGGCTTTAGGCAGGTTAGAGTAAAAAAAAAATGACTCTAACCAGATTAGCGTCATTTTATGGTGCTAAACCTACCATGCCACATGACTCCTGCCTTAGAAAAGGCAAGAGTCATGCCCACCACCGCAATGGCCAGCACCGAGGACAGGGGTCCCCTGGGCATGGCCATTGCACCCTGTGCCATGTATAGGGGCCCATTTCAGGGCCCCCTATGGCACTTTCAAAAATAAAATGCACTTACCTGTACTTACCTGGGATGGGGTCCCCGATCCTTGCAGTCCCTCTAGTGTGGGTGGGGGGGACCCTAGGGCCTAGGGAGGGCACCTCTGGGCTTATTCCATGGTGTTCCACCATGGAAATAGGGCCACAGGTCCCCTAACGCCTGCTCTGACCCAGGTCTTAAAAAATGGGGCAAAGCAAGCTTTGCCCCATTTTTTGACCCCTCCTCCCTCCCTTGCACCATTTTTACATGGGAGTATAAATATGGTGTTAATGCCATAGAGTCATTTTTTTGCACGGGAATGCCTACCTTGCATCTCATTAAGTCAAGGTAGGTTTCCACTGCCCAAAAATGACTTTAACTCCATAAATTTGGCGCTAGACGGGTCTAGCACCAAAGTATAAATATGGAGTTAGTTTTGCACTGAATTAGAGTTTTAAAAAAATGATGCTAATTCAGTGCAAACAGAGTATAAATATGCCCCTTAGCGTCTAAAAATGATGCTAATCTGGTCAGAATCATTTATTTTGACTCAAAACTGCCTAACGTCATTTTATTTTAAGCAAGCCTACCCTTTGCACCGGCTTGCACCATTCCATAAATATGGTGCCCAGCTGGTGCTAAACAATGGTGCAAGCCGGTGCAAAACGTTTTGGGGCAAAACTGCCTTAGTGCAGTTTTGCACCAAAAAGTATAAATAAGGCCCTAAATGCTACTAGTGGGCCTGCAGCCCTGCTTGCGCCACCCACTGAAGCAGTCTTTCAAACCTGTCTCAGGCCTGCTAGCGCAGTGCCCGTGTGTGCAGCTTTCTGCCACCGGGACCTGACATCCAAATTTACTTGCCAGGCCTAGAACTCCCCTTTTACTACATGTAAGTCACCCCTAAGGTAGGCCCTAGCTAGCCCTATGGGCAGGGTGCCATGTATTTAGAAGGCAGGACATGTGCCAGGTTGCATGGCCTGTCCTGGTAGTGAAAATAGCCTAACTTGATGTCTCACTGCTGTGAGTGCTGCCTTCTCATAGGATTGCATTAGAAATGCCCTGTACGGGGTATTGTCTGATTTATGAGGGGTAGCGTAGGCATGTTTGGTATGGTTGTGATAGTGATGAGAAATGCTGCTTCCTGGTGTGTGTATTTTTTATCACTATTACAGAAATGCCACTTCTGCAAAGTGTGCATTTATCTGTGCTTATGACTCTGGTTTTTTTGCAGCTTGACTCCAATCCACGTCTTGGCAGTCTGACAGTTGGGGCTTTGTGCATACTTTCAGACAGCCTGTACACAGGGAGGGTGGTGGTGTCACAGAGGTCTTCCTAAGCTGAGAGAAGGGAGAGGCGGGGTACACCTGCTTTTGTAAAGACTGTGCCCTGGCCACGCACAATAGGGTTGTTTACCCCCCACTGATGTTTGGAGCCTGTGCTGGAGGAGAGCTGGGGCACTCCCAGAAACAGTGGTAACTGGTTTGAACCCCCTCTCCATCTCATTGTAGAGACACTGAAAACTAAGTATAAGTGCAGGGAAATTTCCCCCAAAATTTAGACATTCGGGGAACTCCAGTAACCTACTGGAAACTGGGCACAGGATGCTGCTGAAAGGACTCACCAGGACACACCTTGGACTGCTGCTGCTGTGCTGACCTGTGACCTGCCTGGTCACTAGGAGGAACTGTCACCATCTGCATTCCTTGTCCTTGTGCTAGCCTGTAGCTGGGCCCATCAGCCCTGTACTTCTTTTTGTTTTCACTTCGCCAGGGACAGGGTGCTGTGGCCCCTGACCACTGCAATGATCCCCATCACGAGGGGTGCTTCATCGTTTGCGTGGCTGATATAACGCTGAGTGTAATGCTTTTTGTGGGGCCCTTGGCGCTCATAGGCGCCTCACCACGAAGGAAATCACCCACATGGCCCCGGCTAATAATAGTGCCCTTGTGCTTTGAAAAACACTCCCCTGCTAATAAGGATCACCACCGCTACTCAGCTTTATTGATTTCAGCTTGCCGGAGCTGTGCTTCCCCCAGTGGCCCCAGGGCACCACCAGATGAAGAGGAAGGGGCCAGCATGCTCCTATCATGCACCTGCTGGTACTTCTCCACGTGGGAGCCCTCGCCGTAGAAGGAGAAGCCGTTTTTCACAGATTGCAGTCAGACCGCGAGAAACGTGGTACCCGTCTGCTGAACCCTGTGAACCGGATTGGGCAGTCCAGACATCCTGGAGGGCTCTGGTCACACCCTTCCGAAGGGAGGAGAGGAGCTGGGATTCCTCCCTTGCAGCCGGACCATGAGAACACAGTCCCAGGCTGCCGAGTCCTGTGCGTCCCCTCCTCCTTTGTCCAGCATTTGAGATTGCGGGCGACAGGAAGCCTCATTGGAGGCGCCTGCACCACCAGATCTCTCTTCTTTCCCCCGTGGTAGGGTTTCATGCTATTTCCCCCCTCTCTGGTCAGAGGGCCCATAGCGGCCCGGGGGGGGAATCCTTCGAATCGCGGGTCCCAGGAGGGGACCCGATCGTGAACGAGGGAGGGGTGCATACCACCCCCCTTTCATCAAGATCAACTTGTGGCCCCAGCTTCACTCCTAGGAGCACCGGGGGCCACCATAGTGACCCCCTGGGCACTGGAAGTGCCGCCTTCCTCTCCTAGGCACTAGGAGTCTCTTTTTCTCAAGAATAGGTACTCTTTTTGTATAACACATGATGTTGCACTGTTCCTGCCAGGGGCACTATGGATATATGTTTTTCATGACTTGTCATATGTAATAATGTTTCTTTTATGGACATATACGATATATTTATGACAAGTGCATACATGTATTTAATGTAATTCATGACTACTGCTTATGTTGCAGAATCCTGAGTACTTACTTGTTCTAATGTGACAACTGCTTAGTCTTGCAGAGTCTTAGTAACTGGTGTAACGTTCTGACAACTGCTAAGGTAGCAGGGTATTACAGACACGTAATGTTGGTCTATTTATGTTTTGTGCAATACACTTTATTTTTACATAGCTCAGTGTTGTGTTTACTTTGTGGTGTACATTTTGCATCACGTGTGTTGTATGCGTTGTGCAAACGCTTTACATATTGCCCTTGGTTAAGCCTGACTGTTCGTGCCAAACTACCAAGGGGGAGAACAGGGGTTATCTTGGATGTGTAACTCCCTTGCCCTGACTAGAGTGGGTGGGTTCTGCCTGGCTTCGGTGCATAACCTAGCCAACCAGAAACCCCATTTCTAACACCAGGCATAAATGAGATCTCCAGCTGCTCCTGGGGTGGAAGTCCCGAACTCTGGGCTCCCTTTCCCAGCCCACTGTGTCTCAACTTGCTTGGGATCGGATCTAGCATGCACTGGGCCCTCGGTCAGAGTTCTGTGAAGACTCACAAGGCTCCTTGCTTGAGACCCACTAGATAACAGGGAAATTGTTTTTATTTTATGCATAAGGGGTGGCCCCTTGGGTAAGGGCCGCCCCTGAGGGGAACAAATTATTTTACGGCCATTTCTGACCCCCTGGGGACAGATCGGCCTATTATAATTAGGCTGATCTGCCTGGGGTGGGGGGGCAGCAGAAGCCCCTAGACACCAGGGATTTTTATTTTTTTTTATATGTGGGGCACAGCAAGGCAATTGTCGCTCCCCTAGGGGGCAAATTGCCTTTAGGCCATTTCTGCCTCTCTTGGGGGCAGATCGGCCTATTTTTAGTAAATATATTTATTACATATATATGAATAAGGAGAGCGGCCCCCTGGGCAAGGGTTGCTCCCCTGGGAGGCAAATTATTTTTAGGCCATTTCTGCCCCCTTTGGGGCCAGAATGGGCTATTTTCATTAGGCCAATCTGCCCCCCAAGAGGGGTAGAAACCACTAGACACCAGCGATTATTTTCAGTCAATTTCACGCAAGAGGCACGACCCCTTAGGCAAGAGTCGCTCCCCTGGGAGGGGCAAATTTGTTTTAGGCCATTTCTCCCCAACTTGGGGGGCACATTGTAATTAGGCCAATCTGCACACGGGGTGGCAGAAACCTCTAGGCACCAGGGATCATTTTATTTATTTTTTTGTTTTATGGGGAGCGACCCCTTATGCAAGGGTTGCTCCACTGGAGGGGAAACCTTTTTTAGGTCACTTCAGCCCCCCTTGGAGAAAGATCAGCCTATTTTTATTAGGCCAATATGACCCCAAAGGGGGCAGAAACCACTAGACACCAGGGCTTTTTATTTTATTCATTAATTTCATGCAGGGGGAGCGACCTGTTAGGCAATAATCACTCCCCTGGAAGGCAAATTTATTTTAGCCCATTTCTGTCCCCATTGGGGGCAGATCGGCCTATTTCTATTAGGCCGATCTGCCCCCGGGGGTCAGAAATCTCTTAGGCACCAGGGATTGGTGTGTGTGTGTTTTGTTTGGGGGGAAGCCCCTTGGGCAAGGGTCTCTTCCCATGGAGACACATTACTGTTGGCCATGTAGATCTGCCTATTTTTGAAAGGCCCATCTGCCCCCAAAGGGGGCAAAAATCCCACCAGAGACCAGGGAAGATTTTTTTCAAAAAAGAGGGTGGGGGTATGACCATACCTCCACCCCAAAATAAATGGGGCCACCGTTGTTCTGCCCCCGGTGGGCAGATGGGGCAATTACCCCCGATTCACTGCCCGGGTGGCCAGAGAGCCTACTAGATGCTGAGGAATTAAAAAAAATAGTGGGCTAGTGACTACCAACCAGTATGGGTATGGTTATGCCCCCACCCAAACTGAAGGGAGTAACAGTCTTTTAGCTCTCCCCCACACACTAAAACATCTTATCCTATGGCAAGCTAGAGGACATTTGATTATTTTGGGTTTTGGTTTCACTTTTGGGCCATGAGAGCTTGTCTAACTCCCAAAAGCGTCCCACTTGGAATGGTGAGGGGTTCACTTTTTGGTCTTTGGGACGCTGCCATGTAGAAAAATTCACATGACCTAGACACATCTGAAAACTAAACATCTGGGAGAGTCCAGGGTAGTGTGCTTCAGATGCAGCCCACACCATTTTCTTACCCATACTACGCTGCAAACCTCCAACTTTGCTGGAAATCACACATTTTTCCCACATTTTTGTGATGGAACCTTCCGGAATCTACAGAAACCCACAAAATTCCTATCACTCAGCATTGTCACACCTTTACTGATAAAAATTCTGCCCCCCTTGTCAGCCTAAAAATTATTTTTTCAAACTTCCCTTTTGGCCCCCTTTGGTTCCCCCTCAATTTCAACATGTTTTTAGCTCTTCCTTGACACAGACACTTGGCCCACCCAAACAAGTTAGGTTATCATTTTTATTGGGAGAAGGAGGGGAACGTTGGGTGGTAGGAAATTTGTCCCAGTGTGATGATCCTACACAGAAATGTGGGAAAAAGTTTATTTTTAGCAAAATTTGAGGTTTTCTAAGGATTCTGGGTAAGAAAACACTGGGGAAACCATGCAAGTCACACCTCCCTAGACTCCCTTGGGTGTCTAGTTTTCCAAAATGTTTGGGTTTGGTAGGTTTTCCTATATGGCTCTGTGCCCAGGACCAAAATTGCAGGTGCCCCACGCAAAAACATGTAGTTTTGTATTTGATAATTTTGATGTGTCCACATAGTGTTTTGAGGCATTTTCTTTCGCAGGCACTAAGTCTACCCACACAAGTGAGGTACCATTTTTATCGGGAGACTTGGGGGGAGCACTGGATGAAAGGAAAATTGTGGCTTCTCTCAGATTCCAGAGCTTTGTGTCACCAAAATATGTGGAAAAAGTGTTTTTGGTCCAAATTTTGAGGTTTGCAAAGGATTCTGGATAAAATAACCTAGTTAGAGCCCCACACGTATTCCCATCCCAGATTCTCCTAGGTGTCTAGTTTAAAAAAAAATCACAGGTTTGGTAGGTTTCCCTAGGTGCCGGCTATGCTAGAGGCCAAAATACACAGCTAGGCACTTTGCAAAAAACAAATCAGTTTTCAATGTAAAAATGTGATGTGTCCATGTTGCGTTTCCTGTCTCGGGCATTAGGCCTACCCACACAAGTGAGGAACCATTTTTATCGGGAGACTTGGGGGAACACATGATAGCAGAACATGTGTTTCCCCTCGTCTTTCTCTACATTTTTTCCTTCTAAATGTAAGACAGTCTGTAAAAAAGTCGTCTATTTGAAAAATGCCCTGCAATTCACATGGTAGTATTGGGATGCCGGAATTCAGAGATGTGGTGAAAAAATCCACTGCTTCTCAACACCTTACCTTGTGCCAATTTTGGAAATACAAAGGCTTCCTTGATACCTAATTTCAGTCTTATATTTCACCAAATGAATTGCTGTATACCAGGTAGACTATAAAAACCCATAGCAAGATGCAGCTCATTTACTGGCTCTGGTTACCTAGGGTTCTTGATGAACCTACAAGCCCGATATATCCCCACAACCAGAAGAGTCCAGCAGACGTAATGGTATATTGCTTTCAAAATTCTAACATCACAGGAAAAAGTTACAGATTAAAATGTGGAGAAAAATTGCTTTTTTTTTTTAGCTCAATTTCAATATATTTGTAATTCAGCTGTTATTTTCTGTAAGGAAAACCTTGTAGGATCTACACAAATGACCTCTTGCTTCAGAATTTTGTCTACATTTCAGAAATGTTTAGCTTTCCAGGATCCAGCTTTGGTTTCACACCCATTTCTGTCACTAAGTGAAGAAAATAGTAAAACTGGGATATGTTCCAGTAAAATGCCAAGATGGTGATTTTTGCACCGCAAACCCTTTGTTGATGCCATTTTCAGGGGAAAAACCACAAGCCTTCTTTTGTAGCCCTTTTTTCCAATTTTTTTTGGGGAAAAGACATTTTCACTGTATTTTGGCTAATTTCTTGGTCTTCTTCAGGGGAACCCACAAACTCTAGGTACCTCTCAAGTCCCTTGGAAGGTAGAAAAAAAGGACGCAAATTTGGCGTGGGTAGCTTATGTGGACAAAAAGTTATAAAGGCCTAAGGGTGAACTGCCCCAAATAGCCAAAAAAAGGCCAGGCACCTGAGGGGAAAAAGGCCTGACAGCGAATGGGTTAAAAGGTTTCACAACACCAATAACACTGAAATTATCACTTTAGCAAGAGTCAATCTCAGACAGACTCCCATTAAACAAGGCCAAAAAGTGTGCAAAATAATGCAGGGTGATCCTAAAAAAGCACTATCTATCTCATCAAAAGTGTGTAAAACAATGCAGGGAGTCTACAAAAGCACCATCTGTCTCATCAAGGTGACTAAAATAACAATTCAGGCAAGGGTGCACATTGAAATCTCCAGCGAGAACAACTTAACTTTTCTCTAGGTATACTTGAGGCAGAGAATCAAAAAACCCTTTCACCGATGTAACCCTACTGGAGACAAATAAAACATCACTCTACTCTATACCCCTACACTTTAAAACAATATACAGCACACCACTCTACTCCACAACATGCCACTTGTGAGAAAGTAGCCTCTTTCTAGCCTTGTTACCCACACTTTTGGCCTGTTTGTGAGTGTATGTCAGGGTGTTTTCACTGTCTCACTGGGATCCTGCTAGCCAGGGCCCAGTGCTCATAGTGAAAACCCTATGTTTTCAGTATGTTTGTTATGTGTCACTGCGACCCTGCTAGACAGGACCCCAGTGCTCATAAGTTTGTGGCCTATATGTATGTGTTCCCTGTGTGATGCCTAACTGTCTCACTGAGGCTCTACTAACCAGAACCTCAGTTGTTATGCTCTCTCTTTACAAATTGTCACTAACAGGCAAGTGACCAATTTTACCAATTTATATTGGCTTACTGGAACACCCTTATAATTCCCTAGTATATGGTACTGAGGTACCCAGGGTATTGGGGTTCCAGGAGATCCCTATGGGCTGCAGCATTTCTTTTGCCACCCATACGGAGCTCTGACAATTCTTACACAGGCCTGCCACTGCAGCCTGAGTGAAATAACGTCCACGTTATTTCACAGCCATTTTACACTGCACTTAAGTAACTTATAAGTCACCTATATGTCTAACCTTTACCTGGTAAAGGTTAGATGCAAAGTTACTTAGTGTGAGGGCACCCTGGCACTAGCCAAGGTGCCCCCACATTGTTCAGGGCCAATTCCCCGGACTTTGTGAGTGCGGGGACACCATTACACGTGTGCACTACATATAGGTCACTACCTTCACAATGGTAACTCCGAATATGGCCATGTAACATGTCTATGATCATGGAATTGCCCCCTCTATGCCATCCTGGCATAGTAGGCACAATCCCATGATCCCAGTGGTCTGTAGCACAGACCCTGGTACTGCCAAACTGCCTTTTCAGGGGTTTCACTGCAGCTGCTGATGCTGCCAACCCCTCAGACAGGCTTCTGCCCTCCTGGGGTCCAGCCAGGCCTGGCCCAGGATGGCAGAACAAAGGACTTCCTCTGAGAGAGGGTGTTACACCCTCTCCCTTCGGAAAATGGTGTGAAGGCAGGGGAGGAGTAGCCTCCCCCAGCCTCTGGAAATGCTTTCATGGGCACATTTGGTGCCCATTTCTGCCTAAGCCAGTCTACACCGGTTCAGGGACCCCTTAGCCCTGCTCTGGCGCGAAACTGGACAAAGGAAAAGGGAGTGACCACTCCCCTGACCTGTACCTCCCCTGGGAGGTGCCCAGAGCTCCTCCAGTGTGCTCCAGACCTCTGCCATCTTGGAAACAGAGGTGCTGCTGGCACACTGGACTGCTCTGAGTGGCCAGTGCCATCAGGTGACGTCAGAGACTCCTTCTGATAGGCTCCTTCAGGTGTTGCTAGCCTATCCTCTCTCCTAGGTAGCCAAACCCTCTTTTCTGGCTATTTAGGGTCTCTGTCTCTGGGGAAACTTTAGATAACGAATGCAAGAGCTCATCCGAGTTCCTCTGCATCTCTCTCTTCACCTTCTGCCAAGGAATCGACTGCTGACCGCGCTGGAAGCCTGCAAAACTGCAACATAGTAGCTAAGATGACTACTGCAACTCTGTAACGCTGATCCTGCCGCCTTCTCGACTGTTTTCCTGGTGGTGCATGCTGTGGGGGTAGTCTGCCTCCCCTCTCCATTAGAAGCTCCGAAGAAATCTCCCGTGGGTCGACGGAATCGTCCCCCTGCAACCGCAGGCACCAAAGAACTGCATCACCGGTCCCCTGGGTCTCCTCTCAGCACAACGAGCGAGGTCCCTTGAATCCAGCAACTCTGTCCAAGTGACTCCCACAGTCCAGTGACTCTTCAGTCCAAGTTTGGTGGAGGTAAGTCCTTGCCCCCCCACGCCAGACTGCATTGCTGGGAACCGTGACTTTTGCAGCTACTCCGGCCTCCGTGCACTTCCAGCAGAAATCCTTTGTGCACAGTCCAGCCTGGGTCCATGGCACTCTAACCTGCATTGCACGACCTCCTAAGTTGTTCTCTGGCGACGTGGGACTCCTTTGTGCGACTTCAGGTGAGCACTGTTTCACACATCCTTGTAGTGCCTGTTTCTGGCACTTCTCTGGGTGCTACCTGCTGCTGAGAGAACTCCTTGTCTTGCTTGACGTCCCCTCTGTCTTCTGACGCAATTTGCGACATCCTGGTCCCTCCTGAGCCACAGCAGCGTCCAAAAACCCTTACCGCACGATTTGCAGCTAGCAAGGTTTGTTAGCGGTCTTTTGGCGGGAAACTACGTCTGCACGACTCTCCACGGCATGATGGATCCGTCCTCCAAAGGGGAAGTCTCTAGCCCTTGTCGTTCCTGCAGAAACCTAAGCTTCTACAGTCCAGTAGCAGCTTCTTTGCACCCGCAGCTGGCATTTCCTGGGCATCTGCCCATCTCCGACTTGCTTGTGACTTTTGGACTTGTTCCCCTTGTTCCACAGGTACCCTCGACTGGAAATCCATCATTGTTGCATTGCTGGTTTGTGTCTTTCCTGCAGTATTCCCCTACCACGACTTCTTTGTCCTTTGGGGAACTTTAGTGCACTTTGCACTCACTTTTCAGGGTCTTGGGGTGGGCTATTTTTCTAACCCTCACTAATTTCTAATAGTCCCAGCGACCCTCTACAAGGTCACATAGGTTTGGGGTCCATTCGTGGTTCGCATTCCACTTTTGGAGTATATGGTTTGTGTTGCCCCTATCCCTATGTGTCCCCATTGCATCCTATTGTAACTATACATTGTTTGCACTGTTTTCTAAGACTATACTGCATATTTTTGGTATTGTGTATATATATCTTGTGTATATTTGCTATCCTCATACTGAGGGTACACTCTGAGATACTTTGGCATATTTTCATAAAAATAAAGTACCTTTATTTTTAGTATAACTGTGTATTGTGTTTTCTTATGATATTGTGCATATGACACTAAGTGGTACTGTAGGAGCTTCACTCGTCTCCTAGTTCAGCCTAAGCTGCTCTGCTAAGCTACCATTATCTATCAGCCTATGCTGCTAGACACCCTATACACTAATAAGGGATAACTGGGCCTGGTGCAAGGTGCAAGTACCCCTAGGTACTCACTACAAGCCAATCCAGCCTCCTACACCACTCCACTCTCCAACACTCTACATATAATGGAATGCCCTTCCATTACATGGCACTCTACTCCACTCTTCAACATAATACTCCACACCACTGTACGACACGCTATTTGACTCAATGACATACTATTCCACTCTACAACCTGCCACTCCACTCTATAACACTGCACACCACATTACCACACTCCACACACCTTCACTGTATGGTAAGCCACTCCACTGTACAACACACCACTTCACTTTACATAACTCCACTCTACAACATGCCACTCCATTCTATGGCTCTGCACTCCGTGCTATAACACTACATGCAACTCACTGTACAACACGCCACTTCATCAAATATACTCTACTCTATGGCACACAACTCGACAATACAGCACTCTAAATTATATGGCACTACAGTCTAAGTCATTGTATGCCACAACACTGCACAACACTCTCTGCTACTCTACTCTATGACACCCCCTCCACTGTTCGCCATGCAACCCCACACTATGACATGCCACTCCATACTACAGTACTTTACACCACCCAAAGCCACACCTATGTATGACATGCCACTCCACTCCATGTCATACCACTGCACTCTGCAACATGCCACTCCACTCTATGCCCCTCCATTTTACGCTACGTACTCCAACTCACAGACCTCCATAAACAGTTTTGTGAATTTGCTAGGATTACTACATTAACTATAACATGCCCCTCCACCATGCACAGTGTATAACCTTTGATATTACATCACTTATACCACATTCATTCTTAGCCTTCATAACAACACTCATGAAATGACAGAATTTATGAGAACACTGTGCATGGCTGGTGGCCGAGATAATGTAGACTGGCTAGCAACACTGCTGGGGTGTAAATTATAAGTTTACGTTATATCTATAACTTTAGATAAATCATACATCAAGATTTTCTAACTGTAACTACTACTAAGGGCCATATTTATACTTTTTGACGCAAAACTGCGCTAACGCAGTTTTGCGTCAAGCAAATTAGCGCCAGTTAACGCCATTCTGAAGCGCCATGCGGGTGCCGTATTTAATCAATGACGTTAGCCGGCGTTAGCCGCCGGCGCTGCCTGGTGTGCGTGGAAAAAAATGACGTACACCAGGCAGCGCCGGCATAGGGGGATATGGAGCTTGGGTGTCAAAAAATAGGGCAAGTCAGGCTGAGGCAAATTTTTCGCCTCAACCCGATTTGCGCCATTTTTTTCGACTCCCAAACCCCATAGAAATGACTCCTGTCTTAGCAAAGACAGGAGTCATGCCCCCTTGCCCAATGGCCATGCCCAGGGGACTTCTGTCCCCTGGGCGTGGTCATTGGGCATAGTGGCATGTAGGGGGGCACAAATCAGGCCCCCCTATGCCACAAAAAAATAATAATAATACTTACCGGAACTTACCTTAATGTCCCTGGGATGGGTCCGTCCAGCCTTGGGTGTCCTCCTGGGGTGGGCAAGGGTGACAGGGGGTGTCCCTGGGGGCATGGGAGGGCACCTCTGGGCTCCTTCCGAGCCCACAGGTCCCTTAACGCCTGCCTTTTCCAGGCACTATAAAACGGCGCAAAAGCAGCAGTACGTCATTTTTTTTGACCCGCCCACTCCCGGGCGTGAATTTTGCCCGGGAGTGTAAATACTGCGCACATGCCTCGGAGTCACTTTTTTAGACGGGAATGCCTACCTTGCATATCATTAACGCAAAGTAGGTGTCCACGCTAAAAAATGACGCAAACTCCATGGACTTTGGTGCTAGACGCGTCTAACGCCAAAGTATAAATATGGAGTTAGTTTTGCGTCGGAATTGCGCCAAAAAAAACGACGCAATTCCGGCGCAAACAGAGTATAAATATGCCCCTAAGTGTGTAGAAAATATCATATTGGATTGACATTATGCCTCCCAAAATTGGGCAAACAATTTCATTGTGATTTTGAGCAGTATCCTTCTTCTATTTTGCCCCACAGACATACACACTTTATCATATCATTTTGGAAGAATTTTCTTCAAAATAAATTTGAGTATTATTTCATATATTATTATAAATGTGTCTATCTTACTTTTAATTTGTAATCCCTCACAGGTGTGGAATTATTAGGAACTGCTTGTTTCTATATGTTGTCACCTGGGGAGTCACATGGTTGTTGGATAGTATGGCGGTCATTATGAACATGGAGGTAAAGACCGACGACCGCAGTGGCGGCGGTGAACAGAATTCCGCCGGCGGCGGCAAATGAAAACCCGCCATATAATGAACAAAAAAAACAACCCTGCCAAACATTCCCACACCACCACTCCCCACCAGGACCCTGTCGGCATGAATCACAGCCCACCCCACCGCCAAGCACACCCACATCCCGCCCTCCAAATAAAGATGCACAAATCACCTTGGTGGACAGTGGAGGCCGGACGACCATTGGCAGCTGCGACCGCCACGGGTGGCAAGTGGGCCCAACAGCAACCACTGCACACATTGGCTAGGCTTAGCACCCACACACCTGACACACATCCAGAACACCATAAAACACCCCCAGACACACCCCACAATCTCTTGCAAGGAAACCAGGACCAGAAGATGGGGAGCACCAGTGCCAGACAGAGAATGCCAGCAGACAGGACACACATAGCGACCCAGACAGGAGCACCCAAACACCGTCCCCAGTCCCGACGCCATCCACCACCCTCACCATGTGCCCCCCAAAAAAATCCACGCTTCATGAAAGGGATCTAAGGACCATTGTGGACGAGATACTAAAAGTGGAGCCACAAATATTTGGATCCGAGGTGCAGCACACACCCATTGCCTGGAAAATGGAGCTGTGGAAGACCATTGTCAACAGGGTGAATGCAGTGGGACACCATCCACGCACCAGGGACGACATCGGCAAGAGATGGAATGACCTGCGGGGAAAGGTCCGGGCCATGGCATCCAGGCACTACATCGCAGTGCAGAAGACTGGGGGAGGGCCACCACCAACACCACCCGACTACACCGACTGGGAGGAGAAGGTACTCGCCATCCTGCACCCAGAGGGACTCACTGGACTCACTGGAGGAATGGACTTGGGTAAGTCGTCTACATTTACCCCATATACACCATGCCTGTAATGCATGCACCACCCCACCCCACCCAGACCCACACCCCTCCCAGCCATTAATCACCACATCCACCACCCTGCATCAGCCACAACTCACTACCAGGCCCACATCACTCCCGCTGTGCACAGCCACCCACCCCTGCATGTTCCCACAATGGAATAATAACCCCCACCACAATATAACGCCACCACTGCCACTAGATGCTATGTTCATCTCACAAAGGCACCCCTGATGGCCACTGAAAGGCACACTAGAACTAAATTGTACAGTACTGCCCACCTCAGACCCTCCTGCATATGTAACAAACACTTCTATGTCCCCCAACAGGCACCACCACCCTTGCAACCCTAATGGAGACAACAAGGAGTGCCACAGCATTCCAGGGAGACAGAGGCACATCACAGGACACTGGTGAAGGATCCCTGGGCACTGATGAGCAGGCAGGCCCCTCACACAGCCCTGGATGCTCACCATGCAGCAGCCCCACCCAGGAAAACATTGTCACCCGTAACACCCAGTCAAGACCAGCAGGCCAGGGGAGGCGTGCCCACACCAGTGGACCCAGGGCACAAACAGGTGGACCACAGCAACAGAGGCCACAGTCTCCCACCCCCAACAAGCAGGAAGACGAGGGCCCCAGTACTAGTGGCACGTCCAAACCTGCGCAGGATACACAGGCACAGGGGGCTAGGGCAAGGCCAAGTGCCCCAGTGGGTCAGGGGGTAGGACACCAGATAGATGCAGCATTACAGGACGTCATTGCAGAGGTATTGGGGGCATACCAACATACCCAAGACAGGTTGGCACAGATTGTAACCACCCTGGAGCAAAGTCAGAGGATGCAGCTGGAACACCACCAACAGGCCATGGAGCAGTGGAAAGAACACAATGCCATAATGGCCACCATTGCTGGAGCACTGCTGCAGTTGGTCAACAAACCCTCAGACACCCACACCGGACAAGAGGCTCCCACAACAGCCCTGGACAAACAGCAACAGTTGTCCCAAGCAGCTGAAACATCACAGGAAAAACCCTCCCAGGAATCACCAGGGCCGACCATGTCAACTCAAGTAGCTTCACAGCAGGCGCCCAAATGTGGTCTCAGGCCAAGATATGGCACTGAAAACCCAGCTAAGAACAAGCCCCCTACCAACAAATGACACTACTGCTACTGCCAAGCAATCAACTCACCCATTCACAAACTGCACTTAGCTGAGGGCTCAATGATGTACAGAACTACAAATAGGACCCACCTATGAAATCAAACAGGCCTGCCACCAAGTCTGTTGTGAGGACAACCAACCATAACGACTTCCATCACTCTACATAGCACATTTCACTGTATTCAACCAATAAACAACATATCTCACCTGTAACACTGTCCCCTGTCTTCATTGTTGAACTAAGTGGAGTAATGCTGCAACAGGCAGGGATAAACGTTATTGTCAAATTGTGTATGCTGCTGGTACAGTGTGTTTCTAAAAAGTTAAGAAGGGAATGCTTATGTTGTCTGTCTGTACCATGCTGAAGAGGTCCATGACTCACATATCATGACAAATCCCCCTAGTTGACATGGCACACTTACAGTATCAATCACTAACCACATATACAGGTTGAAGTCCCAGACAGTTATTGGAAGTAGAGTTGTATCAGTTGGTTTCTGGAATTTACATCTTCCCCTTCCTCATCATCACCATTACTCTCCTCACCTCTCTGAGGTAACAGATCAGGACCTATAGCACCCTCCACCTCCAAAATGGGGATTGCATGTCTCACTGCCACGTTGTGCAGCATGCAGCAAGCCACCACTATCCTACACATTTTATCAGGCCCATAGGCCAGGGAACCCCCAGAGAAATGTAGGCACTGGAATCTAGCCTTCAGGAGACCTATAGTATGCTCTATCAGCCTCCTAGTACGTCCATGGGCCTCCTTGTATTTCCTCTCTGCATCCATCCTGGGATTCCTCACTGGTTTCAGGAGCCAACGCAAGTTTGGATAGCCAGAATCACCTAGTGAAATGGTCAATACAGAGTCATCATTGGAATGTCCTAGTGTCAGTTAGTGACAGGCACACTTACCTATGATCCACCCTCTGTCCTCTAGGAGTTGTTCCATATTTTGTGGCACACTACTGTTCCTCAGCACAAATGAATCATGGAGTGAACTAGGAAACATGGCATTCACATGGGATATGTACTGGTCTGCAGTACATACCAATTGGATGGTCATGGAATGAAACTTCTTCCTGTTTCTGTACACCTGTTCACTCACTCTTGGGGGGATGATGGGTATGTGGGTTCCATCAATGGCACCAATAACATGGGGAATGTTTGCAAAGGCATAGAAGTCTGACTTGGTGGCAGGGAGCTCAGCACTTTGGGGGAATTGCACATAGGATTGCAGATGTTGTACAAATGCATTTAGAAATCTTGTAAGTACCTGGCTGAACATTGGCTGTGAGAAACCAGCACCCATGCCCACTGTCACTTGAAATGAGCCTGTGGCCAGGATATGCAGTGCGGAGACACCTGCACCTCAGTTGGAATGGCATGCTGATTACGATTTGCGAGAGTCAGTGCAGGATCCAGCAATGCACATAGATCCTGAATAGTTGCACGTGTGAGTCTGTAAGTGATAATGATCTGACGCTCCACCATGGTCCCCATATCCACAAGTGGTCTGTACACAGAAGGTGCCCTTCCTCGCCACAAGGGTCTGTACCTGTGAGGGGTAAGAACAAGGAGTCATGTGCACACATACACAGGCATATTTGCTAAACACATTCACTGCATTCTTTATAGTAGTGTCTGTACAATAACTGCAACCTGACAGATGTACATTGTCATCACTAAGAGGGAACGGAGTTAATCATGTGTGATAATATACTCAATAGATCAAGACATATGTGATTCATATGGCTAGTAGGCCCAGCATTGTGACTAAATTGAATTTCTAGATGCGTAGGTGATTGCAAAATGTCTGCCTACTGTAGTTCTGCCCCTTCGTTGTGGAAGTGACCTAAAACAGCTAGAGGTTGATGTCACAGCGTTCAGCAGTGTTTACCGCTGTTCGCACCCTCATTGGATAACATGGATGCCAATGGGGAATCTTGGCGTATCATGATTGCCACTGGCGGTGAAGGTGCAGTCCGCCGCGTAACGTACGCGCGTTCAGCATCGTGTGGTCACTTGACTCCCTGATCTTGTGCGGAATAGTACTCCACTCCATGTACTGCTGTGGCCTGCCTCTGGCTATGGATGTTCCATGTGGTGCAGGGAAAGTTCCCCGGCCTTCACCCAGGAAGAACTCGAGAAACTGATGGAAGGGGTCCTGCCCCTGTACGGTAGACTCTACGGCCGGCCAGAGGTACAGGTGAGTCTGGGTTTGGGGGGCACTGTGTGTGTAATGGATGGAGTGGATTGCTCAGATGTGCGTTCCTGTGAGCCAGGATGGGGCTTGGTGCATGGAATGCTGCGTGCCACTGTCCTGCAATTCTGGGAGTACTGTCTGTCCTATGTCTAACAATCAGCCAGCTATTGCCATCGTGCAGGTGCCTGACCTCTGTGTTTCTTCTCTGTGTCTCCCTACTAGGTCAGCGCCCACCAGAAGAGGGCACATTGGCATGCCATCGCCAAGGAGGTATGGACCCTGGGGGTCTACAACCAGCGGAGCACCCACTGTCGGAAGAGGTGGGAGGACCTGCGGTGCTGGGTGCGGAAGATCAGTGAGGCCCAGCTGGGGAAGTCCTCCCAACGTGGTAGGGGTGCCCTTCGGGCACTGACCCCCTTAATGCTAAGGATCCTGGCGGTGGCGTACCCAGACCTGGATGGGCGCTTGAAGGCTGCACAGCAGTCACAAGGGGCTGAGTACTCACAGCCCATACTTCAGCCTGGAAGGATGAGTGTGTGTGCGATAGGGCTCATGAGGCTTAGAGCATGGTTTTGACTGGTGTCCAGCTACTGTCTGCTCCCCAAAGGGTGTAGGGGTGTCCCTGTCAAGTTTCACCTACCTCAGCTTCAATGCAATGACAGGATATGGGTATAGGTCAATATACTGCTCAATAGTCGGGGCCATGGTAATGGGCCTAGTGCACGGTGCTGCCTGTTGGGTGTGTCTGCTGGGTAGGTGTATGTCTGGCCATTGTGTATCAGCATTCAGCTACTTACAAGTGTCTCTCCTGTTTTGTCTCCCCATCCCTGTTCTCTTTTGTGTGTCTGGTACAGCATCAACATCAGGCGAGGGAGCTGAGGCACCGGCTAGTGGGGAGACATCGGCCCACGGATCCTCGGAGGCAGAGACAACGGATGCCCAGGGGACCAGTGGGTGGGAGGGTGAGGGGACTTCCATGGGGGAGGCTACTACCACCGGTGGTAGTGACTCTGAAACCTCCTCCGATGGGGGTCCTCCGGCAGTGGGGGACACTAGTGGACAAATCACAACCGTGAGAACTTCTGTCACCACCCATACCATCAGTGCCCTCCCTTCTGCTCCCCACCGAGTTGGCCGATCCTGCCCACCCAGAAAGGTGGGCATCTCCTTCGCCCTAGGCACCTCCTCTCCTGCCCCAGTCAGCCCTGCTGCCCTCACAGAGGAGGCTATTGACCTCCTGAGAACCATCTCTGTTGGGCAGACAACCATTGTCAATGCCATCCAGGGGCTAGCATCAGAGGTGCAGCAGACGAATGCCTATCTGGATGGCATTCACAGTGCCGTGTCTGCCCTATAGAGATCTTTTCAGACTCTGGCCTCCTCTTGGCTGGCAGACAGTTTCCCTGGCCATTCCGTCCCCCCTCCAACCTGCTCTACCCCTTCCAGCACCCCACTCCCTTCACCCGTCCAAGGCACACATTCAGACACGCAGTCAAGCACTTCAACACAAAAAAACACACTTCTAAACACAAGCACCACACCTCTCACCACAAGTATTCACACAGCCAACATACACCTACACACACAACAACGTCCATTTCCCAGTGTGGCCGCCTCTTCCGCCTCCCTGTCTGTCCCCTCTACATGCACACCCTCATGCACTGAACCGTCACTCACTGTTACTGCTCTTCTTGCTGCACTCACCACAATAGCAGACAGCCATACATGCATCCCATACACCATACCTGCACTCACCGCCTCCACTGTAGTTGACACATGCAACACACTCACCCGACTTGCAGACACCCACCCAACATACATCCACACTAGCTGTCTGTCTTCTCCCACTATGTCCACCCCCCACCTCCCAAAACACTCAAACGCAGCAAGACACCCACCCATCAGACATCCACCACACCACAGCATACTGAGCAGTCACCGGCACCCACTACACTCACACCTACACCCCATACATCAACTCCCTCTGCCTCCACTCCCACACCCTCATCCACGCCCACCCCAATTGCTCCTAAGAAATCTTTCCTCTCCTGTGTAGACCTGTCCAAACCCACTGGCCCACCCCGACTTGTCCCGAAACGTGCCCACCTCCTTGCCCTTTCCGCTCCTTCCACATGCAGCCCAACCCGGTCCAGCCTTCCCATTCCCGTGCCCCTTCTCCACTTAAGAAGAAGGCCCACTCTGAGCCTAAGGCATCCAGCTCCGCCCGTGCCAAACAGCCCCCTTCTAAGGAGAAGCCCACCCCCCTCCAACCTTCTCACGCAAGTCAAAGTCCCACCCATGTCGTAAATCCCCCCCCACCCCTCCTGCCCCCATTCCGTGAGGTGCCTGGATCCCCCTATGGTGCCCTGTTGAGTGGAGTACCCAGTCCTTGTGGGAGTCAGGTGTGGCCAGTTGCGGCCAAGGAAGATGGACTTTTTATGGACTGGCCATTGGCAATGTTTTCATCATTTCGCTTAGTGAGCTTCATAATAAAGTTTCGGTGTGGCCTGTGTTTGGGCTGCACGAAGTTCCATCCTGGTGTTTGCTTAAATAATTTATTGCTGTGGTGCTCTTGTATGTCCTATGGCCAAGTTTCAGTGGCCTTCGGTCGGGTACGTCCCTCTTGGTGTGGGGTGTCTGACTATTGCTGCTGGGTAGGTTTGGGGGGGCTTTGCAGGGTGGGTGGAGTGGGTAGGCATGTAAGTTTGCCCTTTCCTCCCTTGTTTTGTAGGTTGCTGTACTTACCCTCGTCATCTTCGTCAGCGGTCTCGGTCGTGTAGATATATGGCAAGGAGCAAGGCTGGCATGATCTGCAGCTCTCTGTCCATGGCTGCCGCTGCACGTTTTGTTGAGCTCCGGTGAGTGTTTCCTTCTATTTGTTTCATTTCTGCCTGGCTTTGTGTGGCGGTGGTTCCCATCCCGGAACTGGCGGCGGAATGGTGGTTCATAATTTGATGAGCAGGTCGGGCCTTTCCGATGGCCTGTGGGCGGCCTCTGCTGTCATCAGCGGGAATCCTTTCCTAGCGGTGGGTGGTGCGCGGGATGCGTGAGTTTCGTTTGGTTCATTATTTGGCGGTCCGGACTGCTCCGCTGTTGGCGGTTTCTGCCTCCACCGCTGGTGGTGCGGAACGGACCGCCATGTTCATAATGAGGGCCTTTATTCTCATTTTTTGCTGTTTATGCCTGTTTTTAAAGGCAGTTTTATACATTGTTTGTTGTCTGTGGCTGTGAGGAAGACCATTTGAATAAAGTAGGTTGCCATAAAAACAGCTGAACCCTTGAATCAAGTCCTTGAGTGTGAGTCTTTGTGACTTAAAAGGATTTGTCAAAATGTGTTCCTTCATCTGTAAGCTGGTCTTCCCCCACTGGTCGCACCAGCCCTTTCAAGCGGGGGAGATGGGGCTTGTAAGATGATTGTGTGTGTGTGTGTGTGTGTATATATATATATATATATATATATATATATATATATATATTTATATGAATTACCTAGTGGCAGTCACAACTAGATAGCTATAGTTAGGTCCTTGTTTATAAGGAAAAAGCTTTTTTTGACTTGTCTATATCTTTGCCACCGTTTGATGAAATTGTTCCGCAAAATTTGATAGTCTTGTCAGCTGTTGTCTGGAAAGTTTTGGGTGATCCTGCAGGCGGGCCTGAGAAAAAGGGTGGCTCAAAAAAGTGTGTTTCCAAAGTTAATTTCCATGGGGATTTTGAATAGGTCCACAGCCCGAACCACTGGACGGAATTACACCAAAATTGGCAGAAATGTAGCTTTTGATCCAGAAAGCGTCCATTTTGTTATTTAGTGTAAATCCACTCAATAGTTTTCAAAATAATAAAAACATTAAATAAAAACTAATTTGTATATACAGGGACAGGTAGGCTGTGCAAACCCCGCCGATCTCACACTGAGATCTAATTGGCTGCCAACACTTCGGCAAGGATGTGTTGGCAGCCATGTTGGGACTTGAATTCAGCCAAGTCCCTGAAAAAAAGATGAGAAAAAAGAAAAGGGACATCCTGACTCTTTAGCTCTGATGCGGGGGTCCAGAGGCATTATTTTGTTTCAATTTCAACAGGAGATGCAGCAGATCCACTGAAATTTTCAAAACAAAAGCAATTGCAGGCTCCTGTGCCTCTTTTAGTGAGCAAGGTCCCAGGGGCATTATAATTTTGAATGCAGGGGTACCTGGCCCCCCCAGCAACCCCAGAGGCCGCCACCTCCCTGGGGTAAAACTAAAGAGAAAGTGGCCAGCTGCCCAGCCCCCCCCCCACAGACCTGGGGACCCCCACCACCCTGGGACTGCAACTCAAGAGAATAAGGGGGACAGCTGGCACTCCCACAGTCCAAGGACTGCCAGCTCTCCGGGGATTCAAGCAAATGTAATACAGAGGGGCTGCATGGCCCCTGCAGCCCCGGAGAACACCATCTCCTTGGGGCTTCAAGCAAATATAATGCGTGTAGCCCTCCGTAACCCTGGGGACTCAGAACCACCTCCAGGGCTACAACTAAAGAGAATGCGGGAGTCACATGGCCCCCTCAGCCCCAGGGACCACCTTCTTCTTGGAGCACATTGATTGATTAAATGTAGTAGGCACCAGCCCCCCCTTGCAGCTCCAGGGACCACCACCTCAGGGCTCTATTTAAATAATAAAGGGGGTCCATGGAAGGCCCACAGCCCTGAGGATCACAACCTGCCTGGGGCTATTTATCGGAGGAGGGCAGCATGGCCCAACCTAGGAGCTGCTGATGGCCCTGGAGACCGCCATCCTTCAGGGCCATGGGTGGGCTCCCCAGGACATAAACATAAGAAACGTGGCCCAGCTACCATTTAAGTTTTTTTCTGATCCTGCAGGAATCTTGCAGGATCAAAGCATTTTTTGCAGATTTATTTGAGATGTCATCACTAATGTCATAAACGATGTCGTGGGCCATGTCATGAGTGATGTCATGAGTGAGATCATAAACAGTGCATGGCGGGGGCGCGCATTATAGATAGTGCTGCTAACTATAACGGCTGAATTTCTGTGTTTTTGTTAGTTGAAAACATTACCATCGTTGTTGAAATATTCAACTTAACTATTACATTACTTTAATCTTTGTTTTTTCAGTGAATGTCTAAGGATTTTTTTTAAAGAAAATCCTTTTATTACACTTAACTTTAAAGTTACTTTAACCTTTGTTTTTTCATTATATATATATATATATATATATATATATACATAGAAACAGACTACTACAATGATTTTTGCACTGAGAATGTTTATCTTCTTAGTTTTTGTAACTCACATATTGAGAAAGGTTCCCAGCATAGTTTTCATAGTCTTTGTATGTATTTTTATCACAAACTTCGTATTCATATTTTAATAACACACTGATCAGTTGTTTTCTATACAGTAAACTATTTGTTTTCACCATGTGCATCCACTTTTAAAGTGTGATTGCTTTTGTGGGAGGCTTTCAGGAAGCTTGCAGGAGACTCGTGGGATTGTTGGATTATAAATTTAAGTCCATATTTATGGAAGGTTAGCCTCACCTTAGCATCATTAATTTTGACACTAAAATGGTGCTATCTTAACTCCATAATTATATTTTGATGCTAGACCAGTCCAGCATCAAAATATTGGAGTTAGCGCCATTTCTAGGAAGTGCCAACCCACCTTGCACCAATGAGATGCAAGGAAGCGTTCCCTTCCTAAAAATGACACTAGCCCCTCCAGTGCCATATTTAACACCCAATGCTGAAACAACGCAGAAGTGGGAGGCGGAACTAAATAATGGCGCTAAGCCCACTTAGCATCATTATTTAATTCCTGGTCAGACCAGGCATTAATGTGCAGGTAGGCCTATTTCCATGGGGAAACACCATGGAATGGGCACACAGATGCCCACCCCAATCCCCAGCAACATCACCACAGACAACACAGGGACCCTACAGGAGTAGGGAGCCCATCACAGGTAAGTTGTAGGTAAGTGTACATGTGTGTGGTGTGTTATTGAGGGCCCATTATATGGGCCCCCTACCTGGCACTTGGTATGTAGGTAATGACTCCTGTCTATACTTAGACAGGAGTCATTTGTGGCTGCTTGTGTGTCAAAAAATGAAGCTGCAGATTTTTTTACGCTAACCAGCTTAACGTCATTTCTGACCCACTAGCGCTACTTCCCCTAACGCCAACCCTCGCTGGCTATCATCTTTTTTGAGAAGCTAGCCATTCCTTAGGGCTATTGTGCGTCATTTTATAAATATGCTCATGGATGGCGTTTGGGAATGGCTTTAAAAAAAATGATGCACAACTGCATTAGCACAGTTGTGCGCCATTTTTCATAAATATGGGCCTTAATTCTAATCTATTGTATGGTGTTTTTTTTTAGGTGATCTGTTATTATCGAATGCTAATCTTTATCAAGTGAGTCATTACAGTATTTATATTTTATTAATTATTTTGTTTACAGACTTTTGGCCTCCACAAGATGATTGCGGGAATTGAACACACAATCCCCTGCTTGGACTACGAGGGGGCTGTACTTCCTGTCCAGATATCGCCATCTGCATGCAAAAGCATACATTTGGAATTAAGTTTATAACAGTGTATTTTTATAATTTATAAGAAAGTAAGAGATAAGAAATTGCTGCATTTGAGATATAAAGAATGTTCTCTGTTTTTACAATCTCACGAGCCTCTCGCGAGAAACCTGTGGGACACCTGGGAGAGAAAGAAAGATTGTGATTGGTTCATATGGATGCCTTTATTTAGCAAAGAAACATTCATTCCTTGTTGTTTTATTTAGCTATTGAGTTTTGAAGTGGTTAGACTTTTTTTGACTAGCTCTTTAACATTGCTGATTTTCTGTCACCAGAATGTGATCCTCAGATTCAGATGAGGACCCAAGTGCTGTTCTTGCAACTCAGCCAGCGCAACCTTTCAGTCCTTGGTGTGGCAATTTTTTAAAATTCAGACAGGTGGGGGAAAAAGTATATGCAAAATATGTCATAAATAACATATACAAAAAAGTTTTCAGTAGGGGGCAGCAGGAACAAGCAATATAGCATGTGTACCATAGGGATGATGTGACATTTGAGGCCAATGCAAACTCACCACCTTGCTCTGGCTGAGTTAGCCCATCCTGCAGAGCTTGATAACTCATGAGAGGCATCCACATCTTTTGAACCTGGTGGCACTCTGGCTGGCCAGCCACTCAAGTGTTCAAGCAGATAACAACCTTGATTATTCCCAGTCTTTTTTTCTGCTTATTCAAGCACATAATTTTTTCTTCTGAGACAAGCAGGCCTGCACAGGACAAGCTTGTCCAGGATCATAAATGCCCACCCAGGCAGTTTTGTCATTACCGTTTTCTCCTACTTTTTTTCCTCTTTGTTTTGAAGATGTTGTTTTTTTACTCTCAGTTTCTTGTTTTTGTTTGCCTTTTAAAAAAAGAATACAAAAATGTTAAAAACATTCAAAAACTTAAAGAAAAATAGCTGGTAAATAAAAAAGCCCTTTTTAGAGCTACTCATACTTTCTTTACGTATGATGTTTGTACTACAGTACCCTTTTTTTCTTTTTGATGACTGCCATGAGACAACGCGAGAGCCATGATCCTCTCATACTTAGCATAGGAGGCTCACGAGATCCAGGTGGATAGTCCTCCATGTCCACTGTGAAGGGGCAGTGTGTGCTCCTTTACATGTGTCAGTTTCTTGCAAGAGCATACTTTCATGATGGAATATGTATTTTCAGTTAACATATCCTGTTGTGACAGGCATCATTTATATGCACCAGATTTTCTCTACCCCTCTATTTTTCTATGATCCAACAAGACTTTCATGAGATTGCAAAATTACTTTAGAGTAAGAATTTACATTTTCCTTCATTACAATAGTTTTCTCTCACAATCCCCACTACTAGACTCTGGGGAAAGAGTGGCCTCTTCAGTGAGACCTTGCATGAAGATAACTAGTGTGTAGAGTAGGGTGCAAAGAGATACTGCCTCTTCATTTACACCTATGCCCAGTCTCTGTATTATACATATTAGGGTCAGGCTGGTACTCACCTCACATGTAAGGCCTCACTATTCTAGCCTCCCCACTGACACTCCTCCCCAGGAAAATAACCATATATATTAGTGAGTGAAAATAGATTTACCTGTTCACTTTCCACAGCGTAACAGATATATACTGTAGTATTTAAGGAAACATTTGGGTAGATTTAAGAAAATTAGTGTGCACCCAGTGCCGCTCCACCTTTCTTGCACCACTTAGCGCCCCCCTACTGCCACCATGTGTGCCCTGTATTTAAAATACTGCACACCATGGCACAGGGTAGGGGAGAATAGCGTCAACATTTTTGACACTATTGATGTACTGTTCAGGGTGAGCGGAAAACAGTACATAGCGTGAACCCATTGCAACCAATGGTGTGCCCACTTTTAATGCCTGTTCTGAGCAGGCGTTAAAAATGGCAAAACAAATGGTGCAAAGAAATGTTTGAAATTGCATTGTACCACATTGTAAATCTGGGGCAGAGGTTTTAGACGCATAAGCATTAAAAAAATGTGGCACAAGGAGGTGTTAGGCCCTCTTAAATCTGGGTCTTTGTCTTCTGCATTACCACCCATCTATGCGACAACTTGTATGTACAGAACGGTGTAGTGAACCAGTGGCCTCTGTGCTCACACCGCTCCTTAGAACAACAGCGATATGCAGTGCTGTATGGGAAGGGTGTCTCCTCTCTGCTAACACATTTTACTAAGGTAAGAGCAATCTGTAGCAGGGTTTAAGAAAAATCTATCTCTCTACTCATACCACTTCTCATGCTGACATATATGCATAGAAGGCTGTGAGGAGAAACTGCACTGTTTCCTGACACATTTCTTGCATGATAGCTCTGTGTAGCATAGTGTGGGTAGAGACCAGTCTCTCTTCTGTGACCTGTTTCTTCAATAATGCTTGTACAAATTAGAGTGTGAAAAGTGGCTTACATTTCTAGCCACAGCTCACCCCAGGATGTCAGATGTACAAGTAAAATATGGACTTTTATGCTCAAAGGTCTGTCTTGCATAACAACTACAGGGACTATGATTTGAAAATACAATGCCCACTCAGGTGAGACATTGCCCCAGAATAACATATGTGGGTAACAACTGTTCTCTCTGCACATGTCTTTCTTCATGCTGCTGAATGTCTATAGTAGAGTTTAAAATGGAGTATCCTCTCTGTTCAGAACTATGAGCCTGATTTAGAGTTTGGTGGATTGGGTTACTTCGTCACAGAGGTGATGGATATTCCGTCCACTGTATTATGATTCCCCTAGGATATAATGGGACCATAATATGGTGAACAGGAAATTGTCACGTTTGTGGTGGAGTAATCCGTCAAACTCTAAATCTGGCTCTATGTCCTGGACAACTTGTGTCCACATTTCATTTTGGAGACATATTTACCTCTGCTACAAATACCCCTCAATGGCAGCATCCATATATTATGGGGTGTGCACAGCAGCTGATAGCAGTGTGTATTAGAGTATAAACATGCACTTCCCTCTGTGCCAAGACCTCTCTCTTGTATTACATTTCCCTACGCTACAGCTTGCAAAACCTCACTTTGGCATCACATGTAACCAAACCTGCATATCAAAATAATTGGCTTATCCACTACCAAGTCTCTGTAGAGTATAAGATGTACATAGTACCATTGACATGCATATACATATAGTAGCATATTGATAGTCACTAAACATGAATCTGTAATTTTTACTGAGTATTATAGCAGTATAATAAACTTGAAATGTATAATAAGTTTTAAAGAAACTATTCCAAAGTCACTTAAAACTTTTTTATGACAACAAAATAGTTTAATAAAAATACAACACTAAGACAACTACATTATATGAACAACTATAAAACAAAGAAAACAAGCAACTTTAAAATGCATAACAAAATCTACTGATGCTCATTCGAAGAACCTAAAAGTGTCTCCCTTTTTGCTTTATTTGTCAAGTGGATTTTGATCTTGACTACCTTTACAGTCTGCTAGCCAACTTAGGCTGCCAAAGAGTTTTTAGACTTGTGCTCTGCAATGGCAGACTTGGTGGCAATAAAGTTTCAGCAAAGCAGCATATCTATATAAAAAGCTCACAAAGACTACCTCATCCATAGTTATCTCGTTCTGCAGAGATAGGTTTTCTTTTTCCTGCCTCCTCAAAAAAGACAAAAAAACAAAAAAGATAAAAGTTACATACTGATCAATAATTGATAACAGTGACACATCAGTATATTTTCTAAACCCTTCTACATTTTTAACTCATTGTCACAGGTTTACGTCTAATGCACTAGTAACTTTTCATTCCTTTCTCTTGACAAATCCACACCAACACTTGCATTTCTCTATCATAAATAAATTATAACATGTCATCATATCTCATTTCATTAAGGATTATAAAGTAACACATTCCTCTTGAGGCAGCTTTGCCTGCACTCACCACAGCTTTCACTCTAGAAATAGCAATATCACCACTCAAATATTTTACAGGACTAAACTGTATGTATAAAGAGGTTCAGAACAACAGTAAAATTTGTATTACTATATTATTTGTTTTATCATTTGAGAAACACTGCTTCCTTTACTTCCAAGTACACACAATTTGTACATTTCATTATTTAACAAACACCTTGCAAACCTTGCTCACATCTCTCTAAATTCTAATCTGTACTTCCCAAAACCTATATTAACACATATGCACCTCCCCAAACAAAGTTTCACTCTGTAAACATAGGAGCATATTTATACTCTGTCTACACTGAATGTGCGTCAACATTTTTGACGCACATTTGGCGTAAACCTTGTACCACATTTATACAATGACGCCCTGGCCTGCGAATGCCAAAAGTCCGCTGTGTACGTCATTTTCTGGATGCGGGAAACCGCCTTGTGTTAATGACATGCAAGGTAGGCATTACCATCCAAAAAATGACTTAAGCACCCATGCGCCATATTTATGCTACCGCGCAAAAATCCCACACAGCCCGGAGGCGGAGGTGGAAAATAACGCACTGCCCGATTTGCATCAAAAAATAATGCCTGGGTCAGGGCAGGCGTTAAAATGGGGCAAACACGCCAGTACTGAAGGAAAACACAAACAAGCAACAGCAGAGCCCCAAAAGGAAGACATGTAGGTGCTTTTCATCCAGCATGCACACAGAAGCAGAGCACATGACCAACAACAGCAGCTTCTACAACACCAGCAGGGACCCCAAAGGCAGCGCAGAAGGTAGGAGAGGATATTCTGCACCAGGACAACCCTTCTGGGAGTCTGGCAACAAGACATCATCCAGAGGTACAGACTCAACTGGCAAGCCATTCAGCAGCTGCTGCACAACATTGAGCCACAGTTGGCACCCAGCTTGCAGACACCCCACACCATTCCACCAGAAACCAAGCTGTACTCCACATGTTGGCAAGTGGCTCCTTTCAAACCACTGGTGCCCTGGTTGCCGGGATCTCACAGCCCTCATTCTCTGCCTTCCTACCCAAGGTATTGGATGACATCATCTCCCTCACACCCCGCCACATCAGCTTCCCCAATACACAACAGAAGCTGCAGGAGACCAAACAGGTTTTCTACTAGATCAACGGCTTCCCACACGTTCTTGGTGCCATTGACTGCACACATGTACGCAACTGAACATCTATACCGCAACAGGAAGCACACACATTCCATCAATGTGCAGGCCATTGTCGATCACCGAGGATTGATCACCAACATCGTGGCAAAGTATCCTTGGAGTGTACATGATTCATTCATCTTCCGCCACTGCACCATCAATCAATACATCCAGGATGGACGATATGGAAATGGCCTACTTGTTGGTAAGTACAGAAACCCAGTTATATACATACTGCACATCAACCCTCTAGGACAAACAACACATACACCACTACATTTACACATGGCCAGGAAGACACTGAGCTTGTGACACCGCTGGCATGTTTGATATCCTCACCCAATGGGATACACAGCTAGGGACAAATAACAGATGCAAATAACAACAGATGCCAGTCCTCAGATACAAGGGAACAATTTAAAAACAACACAATGAAAATGACAGGGCCTTAACTGGCAGTACAACTTGGAAGATGAATCTTTCAATATCACATCAATAACACTCAATC
This sequence comes from Pleurodeles waltl, assembly GCF_031143425.1. NCBI lineage: Eukaryota > Metazoa > Chordata > Amphibia > Caudata > Salamandridae > Pleurodeles > Pleurodeles waltl. The sequence continues at coordinate 234,938,322 of NC_090443.1, read as the reverse complement.
AAACACCCTTACAACCAGCAAGTACTGTGTAAGGTGTGTGCAATGTGTTTTGCTGCAGGTCAAACACCAGGAGACACATAGCATGATGATGATGACAACAATAAAGGTGACATGGAATCAATGAGGCTGTAACAATATCTCGCATCACTCCTGCTCTGACATTGCCCACTACCAATAAGCAAGTGTACTGTGCGAAGAACACATATTGATGTGACAATATTGAAAGTGCACATTCCTACACATACGCTTTGAGACATTTACACATATACACAACAGATGTACAGGCATATGGACCTTCTGACACTGTAAATGACAATCTCACAACGAAGTTAGCCAGGTGAATTGTAACACGTTCAGTAGTATAGGTACACGTTTGAACCAGAGTCGACTCAGCAAGGGCAGAGAAATAGGTCTGCAGAGAACTTGTCACTTATGGAATATTTGTGCATAGTCAAATGTCAACACATCAGTGCTGACAACTTATGGAGATGTGTTGTACATTGTCACCTTGCCAAATCAAACGGCCTCACTGATGTTTACAAATTCTATTGCATATGTTAAATTGGATGGGATGTCGAGGCCATATAGATGCAACCGTGTTACCACCAGTGTGGAATTGATTCTGTGTATGGAAGTATCATGTCACCCGACTTAAGACACATGGACACCTCTTTCACGTGACATAATGCAAGGAAGTACACAATGTATTGCAACTCTACAAAAATACCGCTGACATCCGGTCAATCAGCCAAACACCAGTTCAGATAATGAAACAACCCAATGCTGATAGTCCATACTAGAGGCATAGGATTCCACACAATAACACAAACACAGATGAGTCACAGACAACACAAGAGAACAACTGCCATGCAAAGTGATAATCATGGTGCAAGCAACATCAACATTTTCTCACTCATTTTCTCTTTCAGCTGATCAGAGGTATGGGATCCAGCCATGGATTATGACCCCATTTGCAAACCCATGCAGAGCATCAGAGGGTGCCTATAATGAGGCACATCGGAGGACAAGCACCATAGTCGAGAGGACCTTTGGCATCCTGAGGTTAAGATACAGGTGCCTTGACATCACCGGAGGCAGCCTCCTATACTCACCAGAAATGGTCTGCAAGATCATTTTGACCTGTGCCATCCTGCACAACATTTGTGTAAGGCGGAAAATTCCCCTCTATGAACCCGACCCACAAATGCCTGAAGAGGAGGAAGAGGAGGACGTTGTCCATCAACGTGAGGGGGACCATCCAAACACAGCTGCAGGATTGCATTGGAGGCAACACATTGTCCAAAACTTCTTTTAACTCTACTCACCATCACCACTGTCTTACCATATGTCAATAAACACCTATTCTAATCACTATATCATGGTCTGGGTAATCATTTTTGCATCACATTATCCCTAAGAATCATAATCAGAGTGTAGCCTCATGGAGCATTGCAGAAATACATATTAGGATACTGAAAAATCCACGACACATTTGATGGGTATGAATGTATATACACCTTCACACACACTGTAAATGACATATATCCTGTCAATTTCACATTTGAAGGGCAATAGCAGAGGAGCACAGCTATTTCACACATTCATGTTGGCAACATGGTTCATTGCAGCATATGGCACACAACTAAGACACCATCATTCACTAAGGAAAAAAATGCCTCATGCATGAGGCAGTGGATGTGCAATAGCATTGGTAACAAGAAGGTATGACCACACCCTTGACAGCAGTAAATGTGACATCAGCTATCTTTGCAGGGAGTGTGTGTGACAAGAAATCCATGTGAGCAGCAAATGGATAGCACAAGTGCCCCAGGTTTGACTAGCATTGCTCACAAGACATCCCCTGCACATGCCATCCCAGGTCATAAGTCCTGTCACTGCCATGTTCTCTGTCTCACTCCACCCTTTTTCAGGGAGCCCTGGAAATGGACTATTTGTACCCAGATAATCCCTCATCTACACACACCCAGACTCACATTCTGACTCCAGTGTGCTCACCTCTTTAGTATGGTGTGCCATAGTCATTGTTCTTCTGTCTGCATGGAATTCTGGTCGAATAATGCACTGCCTTGTAGTCTGTAGGACCTGTAAACACCTGTCCATTGCTTTCCATGTGAAAGGTATTGTTGGACCTTTGAACTTGATTCTCACCTACAGGACTTGTGAGAGACTGAAGCTGCACACACCTGTGTGCACCTCCATGCAGACCAGCCATTTGAACATGCACTGCCCTTCCAGCTGCCTGGAACGGCATATTAACTGCCATTATCTGCATATCACTGTTATCCATTGCTGTATAAATCACTTGGGTAACACAGGCCTTGGTTTATTGTGTAACGTTGCAATACACAGGCCAAATACAGTTTTCATTTTCCATAGTGCTGTTCCAGCTTTGACCAGTCTCAGTCTGCTCACTGTGTATTTGCCTTGTTAATTTTTGTTCCTGATTGACCCTGCATCCTGTTAGCCTGACTGGTTCCTGGCTTTGCGCTACCACAAAGGTTCCCTGAAGCTACATTTGTCTCATAGTTGCTTTCCATGCCCTCACTCTCCTCCTGGGGTATTGTGTCAGGTAGGTCTACAATGAATACTCAAATACATTGTATAGCGTAATCAGTTTACTTATCGTATCAGTGGGTGGAACTTGTCCATATAGCCTAATCACGTCCCATCCTTTGTCTGGGTTTCATGTATGCATGAGTGACAAATAGTGAAAGTGTACCATGGCTGTATGCATGGACTGGGTATGGTGCCTCCAGCACAACAAACAACTTTAGATAATGTGCATGAAATGTCAACACATGTTTGTACCCTGACAGTCCACACACTGATTCACATTGCCCCCAACATATTGATGGGACTTGCGTGGTGAATAGCTGTGAGATTAATCAGCACACAGGCTCTGATGTTCCCGGATGCAGTGGGAATTTTAGAGGCCACCCTGTGTACAAAAGTTGTGAGGAAACCTGCCGGTTTAAAATTACTGATTCTTTATCTTTGTGAGAACTCTGCAGTGCCATAGCTGGACTGTCCCCATGTGTGTTTTCTATTCCTCTTTGTCTTTCGTTCAATTCAGCTGTGAAGGATACTTTGTTAATGCAGGAAATGGCTCCACAGACTCATGAGTAGACCTGAACGTAACTGTGACAACATGGACTCCAATAATGACACAGGCTAAACATTGGCCCACACACTTGAACTGGACACCTTTGTGCAATTAACCACTGGAAATTTGTGCACACGTGCTGCTCGGTCTGCTGGTCCTCCACTGCCACAGGAGAAACATAGGTCATTTATATGACTCAAACTGTGGCGTGACATTACATTTGTGGATTGGTTTTGGGACTCGGTGTCACAGACACCGTACCCAGATAGCATTTTCCAATGCTTGACTCATGGGTAGTATACAAACAAGCGCCCAGGAAGTGGTATCCAACATTCCAGGACATGTGATGGCCTAGTCTTGGAACTTTGCCATGATCAACCGTCTTCTGTCTATCCTGTGCATGGTTTGTCATTGGAGATGCTTCTGTCCCAAAAAACCTGGGAAGTTCACACAGCATTTGTTGCTACGTGTATGACAAACACATTTCCTTTCTAATTTCCACACTGAATAGCATCTGATGGTTGGCCACATTGAGAACACATGCATACAAGCACATTTAAGAAAACACATCTTGTGGTGTTCGCACAGTGGGACAACTACATTTGTAAGAGCCAATTCACACACATTGTCACACAGGCAAAGATTTACTGTATTGAGTTGCGTAGCCTAGCTATCCTCTATTGACACACAACATGCTCAAACTGGGTAATACCAATTTATATTTCACATGTTTGGGCATCTATTGCGTCAGTGAAGAGTGAAAATCCGGTACAACAACTAGAAGATCATGGTCCGCAGTAGTATGATCTGCCACATGTGCCCATACATCTGAATGCACACTGTAGGTGCAAACAGCGTATCTCTGTATAGTCACACCTGTCATGTACTAATAAAATTGAGACATGACCCAAACCCAGTAAAAGACAGAAATTGTGATGCATATGCGTCAAAAAAAGACACACGTGTCAAAAAATGTTGCATATGCGTCGAAAAATTACGCTCACTGCTTTGATACATCCATTGGCCCTGAGCGGTAATTCCCGCACTGTACCCCATGAAATTGGTTAACTATGAAAAATAATTGAAAATATGGGTGCAGGGTAATTTCTAAGCATGTGTGTAAAAAGAAAATGACGCACAGACTGTAAGCGTTATAATATTTTGACGAATAAGAATAAAAACACACCGCATTTGAGGCAGGAAGTGATGTAATAGGATATCCTGTTTACAGAATTGGTACAGTGGGTGTATTTTCACTTTCACTTTGCAGTCTGTGATTTTTCTTGACTGTGTGACTGTGTGACTGTGTTTGGACTTGTCTCTCTGTGCATTTTGTGAATTTGTCTCCTGTTTGCTCTTCATATTGTCTTTTGGTGTTTCCTAAGTGTCTGTGTTAGCCTGTGTAAGTGTATTTTTGTTATTTCTGGTGTCTCATTTTGTCTTTGTACTATTGGTAGTCTGTTTTGTGTAGTGTTAGTTTGAGGATAGTTGGGCTGTTTTAGTATTAATTAGTTTTCATTTCCCTCTCCTCCTTTCCCTTCATTATCCTCTATACCCCTTAATTACTTTTTTTCTTTCAAGCATGTTGGGTAGGCCACGTCTTGGTAGGATGGGAGAGGAGGAGCTGGGGGGATTTATTTGGCTGGTGTGCCACTTCCTCCCATTATTGATTGAAGCAGGTGGCCATGTGATACAGAGGTATCACACAGAAGCAAGGAGGCTCCGGTAGGCAAAGGTCCTGTACCATCTTAAAAGAATATACAACACACCGCGCAACGACCACCAGCTAAAACACAGTTGGGCTGACCTGGTTGCCAGGGAGCAAGACCTGCTGGACCACCTGGGGATTGTGATTGGTGGCCCTTTTGGTGAGTACAATTCAGAGTAATGTGCACATTTAAATGCTCTGTAGTGACAGTAGCAGATTTGTTCACATGCTGCAGGCAATGTTTTTGGACATGTGGAATGCAAGTTAAACATACAGTTGCTGTGAGTTATACAATAATTCCTACACATTACTGTCATTTGTTGATGCAACAGCTGCACTAACTTACAAAACACAACTGGAGCCTGTAAATTAGTGCTGCCTTCACATCAATCGATGATGAAAATGTGGCTCCAGCATATGTTTTATGCATGGTCTGGGAGTGTACCAGGAAAGGCATGTTTTTAATGCAGATATTTTCAAGAATTAGGGGGTCATTCCGACCCTGGCGGTCATGGACCGCCAGGGCTGGGGTTGGAGGATGCACCGCCAACAGGCTGGGGGTGCATCAAGGGTAATTCTGACCACGGCGGTAAAGCCGCGGTCAGAAAAGGGAAACCGGCAGTTTCCCGCCGGTTTTCCCCTGCCCCTGTGAATCCTCCACGGCGGCGCTGCAAGCAGCGCCGCCATTGGGATTCCGACCCCCTTCCCGCCAGCCTGGTTCTGGCGGTTTTCACCGCCAGAACCAGGCTGGCAGGAACGGGTGTCGTGGGGCCCCTGGGGGCCCCTGCAGTGCCCATGCCAATGGCATGGGCACTGCAGGGGCCCCCTAACAGGGCCCCACATTGATTTTCAGTGTCTGCCTAGCAGACACTGAAAATCGCGACGGGTGCAACTGCACCCGTCGCACACCAGCAACTCCGCTGGCTCCATTCGGAGCCGGCTTCCTCGTTGCTGGTGCTTTCCCGCTGGGAGGGCGGGCGGCCTTTTGGCGGTTGCCCGCCAGCCCAGCGGGAAAGTCAGAATGACCGCTGCGGTCTTTTGACCGCGGTACGGTCTTCTGGCGGTTCCCGCCAGGCGGGCGGCTTCCGCCGCCGGCGGGGGTCAGAATGACCCCCTTAATGTGTACCCCAATTATTTCTGATACATGTCTGAACCTGATTCTGACACATACGTAACAAGTTATTTCTGACCGCAGGTAATATCTTAGGCTGATAGTTTGACTTGGGTGGACCGCAATTAAATTAGGGATCGATGCCAAAAGTAATGCACATGGGTTTATATCAAAATGTTTGGTGCAAATTACCGTATCTGTGGCATATAAAATGAAGCAAATGATACAAATTGAGGGGTAACAACTATCCATGGCCCTCTGTTCATTGTACCTGTGTGTTTTACATTGGTCTTAGTCACAATAGCTGCCACCGAGCTAATGCATTTGCCATCTGTGTTACTCTATTTCCATGTACTTCTCATAAGTTATGGGATCATCATGGGATACCTGACGTTGGGAAATGCATGATCACAATGGATTAAGTGCATGATGTCATGCAAGGGACCCCTGACCAATTACATCATACACATAAAGTTAACTAATACTTAGCTAGTTTAGTTTGGCACACCCATGCTGATCAAGTGCAGCATATGTTTAATAACTAACCTCCCAGTATGGAGGCTATCACTGACTTGGGTGTATGCTAAGATCAGTAGACCAGCATTCCTGTGACTGCTGTAATTCCAAAGGTAAATACAAATTGAAACCTACATCATCATGATTGACACACTGGTACATTTGCTAAACCATGTATTGATAATATCACAGTGTCAGTTTGCTATATATCCGCTGATCAACCAAATTGGCAAATGTAAGATGATGAATGTGGTTCACCTGTGATTTCCGAAACCCACATTGGGTAAACAGGGCAATGAGAGACACACTTCAAGTGCAATGACTACACCTGTGCCCATGCAGTCTGTCATGGATGAACACAATATACACTGTCAACATATATCTCCTTGTTGTATCCAAATATGAAAACTGGTCAATCCATGGTTAGCCTCAAACTGTCACCAAATAATGCACAGGATCCCTGCCATTATGGTGTAATAGGGGGCATATGTGGCTCAGAGTACCCTGTTAATGTAGCATATGTAACCTAGACACAACACAGGCCCTACATGTAAGGAACCATAGAAAGCATGATAGATCATGACCTTAATTCAACCCACATGTGTGTCACACAGTAAAAGATTGTCCTTTGATGCCCACGCCACAATACCTGAGTGACTGGTATTACAGTGCTCCAGGAAAGTGGCTTTGCATGTCTCTCATTGATACAAATGATGAGAGGAGTGCACTCCATAAATGAGTTCGCAAACAAATGATGGAGCATGTTTGCCACCCCATTATAGTTAGGGCCACTGCATGTGTGCAGATATGTGTGTATATCATTCACTTTAGTGACCATGTCTGTACATGTTTGCAGTGGTATGTTAGGTTGCACTGTCATCATGCCTGAGAGGCTGGACTTTCAGATTTAATGTTACACACAGTAATTGTATTTGTTAGTGTTGTACAGTGCACAGACATTGAGCACATTTCTCCCTTCCATGCTTTACAGGTGGACGTGCCCTCTACACAACCAGAGACATCTCCAGTAAGTGTTGATATTTCTGTTCTGTGCTTGCTGCTGTTGTGTGATTGACTCCTGTGTGTTGGACTCATATCAAGGTATGATGCGCTGGTAAATGATCCGATATGTTACTTGAGTGGAGTATCATTTTTTTTCCATCTTTGAGTTGGACAATCATTAGCGTATAGTCATATTTTAGGATTGTAGTGCAGTCCTGTAGGCATGGCCATGTGAATAGGCTGACATTTGTTGATAAAATGTTTTTCAAGAAAATTTTGCAGAGGACCATATTTATGATTTAGTCAGAAAGTCAGACCCTGAATCTCACAGAATAGGGATGCCAAAGTCTTACCCACAGACTTGAGCCTCCCTGTTCACTAATGAACATGTTTGACTGTATGTTTGACTTCCTAGCAGCATGTAGCTCCGCGTGTTGTGCTACGTGTATGTGGCACTTGAGTACAATGTCATAGGTGTGCATGCAGCTCATGGCAAGATCGGTGCTTGCATCTATCTGCTTGTTGTAAGACATGCATTACTGGTATGAAATTATGTTGCCAATTGTCTGCATTTCCAAACGTAAATGTGGATGAGATTATCCAAGGTTTGGGTGTATCCTATTTGGACATCCTACTTACCTGTGATGGACTGCCCAAACCCATGTACAGCTGTCCAAAGCTTCCTGGGTGTCCTAGATGTTGGAAAGTATTTGTTGCTTGTCCATCCCCCCCTCAGGCACAGGGGTAGGGTTATGAAATGTGTACCTAGGACTGATGATCCAAGTTTAGTACACAGACATGTAAATCTGTAAATCACTTGTCCAAAACTAGGATACCCACTCATGATTAGTAACTGCATTCTGTCCTGGTAATTCAATTTACAAATCACAGATCTTGTGGCCCTTGATGGTCATTCAGAAGTTAGTCAATAGTTGGCCTGTCACATGTGGAGGACTTGAAGCATTTTTTACCTGACAAATGGCTGAACTATGATGCATAGGTCATTTAAGTTGTTACACATCACACATCTTTTAGAGCATTGCTGTGCTGTTAGATAGGACATGTGTAGGCTGCATTGGCATGTACTTCCTCAGGGACATTCTGAGATCTGTATGATGATATGGCCCGTTTCTGGTTCATTAGATGTATTGTCTGATTTACTTCAGTAGCTATATCACACAATGAAGTACCTAATGTTTGGTTTTGTCTTTTTTTTAACAGCAGCCAAAATGAATCCCATCCAGATTCGGGAGTTTCAGCGCCAGGCAATGTGTTAACGCCACATTCTGGATGTGGGGTCAGGGTTCCGCAACATGGCACGGCGTTATCGCCATGAAAGAGCCTCCGGAGTGTGGAGGGCATTTGCCCAAGGGGGCCCTTCGTTTCCACCACAGCTACCACCACCAGCGCCACCACTACCACCAAGATGGCACCAACCATAGCAGGCAGCACTGCAGGACCGTCAACCTCCACTACTCCCGAACCTATCACAGCACCACCTGCACCTCCTCCTACACACATGGCACAGACAACAGGACATACATCTTCAACTGGCACCCAGACCACCCCTGCTGCAGTCATTGACTCTACAGATTTTCAACGGATGCAACATGACATTGAACGTATGTTGAGGAAATTGACAGGCTGCAGCACGAGGTGGCACAAGTTAATAGGAGGGTGCGTGCCATAAAGAAGACACTGCGGAGGTCGAACTTGTAAACAATTTACCCTCAGCGGTGATTCCCTCCCCTCCCTCCTCTTTCCTAGTTCTTTCAATTAGTGGGTTTAGGGGGCTAGAATAGGCTGTTAGTTTAGTTAGTAGTAATGGGTGGGGGTGGAGGTATGACACTTTTAATATCTGTTTTTTTATGTGTGTGGGGGATGATGTTGGGGTTTTGGTGGTTAAAAAAATATATATGTATATAAAATATAAACATCCCAAAAAATATATATTAGTTTAGTATAAGATAGTATGTGTTTAGGTTAGTATATGTTGTTCTCCATGTGTCCGTCTTATAAGGGGAGTGCGTTGTTGATGTTTAGATTGTTTAGTTAAATATGATAAGTAAGTTTAGCTTAGGTTAGTTAGGGCCTGTTGTGGGTAATGTGTAGTTAGGATAGGTTAGGTTAGGTAAGGTATAATTATGTTTTATATAAGGCACACAACCAATATTAAGTCCATTGTGAATAAATGTTCATATCTTCATTCTCCAAATTTCAAAAATAAAAGTTCATGTCTCCAGTTCTTCAATTTTCCAGCTGTTTATTGTCAATAACCATAAGAACTCGCCGTCAATAACCATTAGAACTCGCCCGCCAACACGTGTTTCGTCAGGGGTGTACCCCAAGACTTCATCAGGGCTGTAATGAAATATACATAGCATATTTGTCTGAACAGTATTTTTGGATTCAAAGATAATTTCATTACAAAAATAATTTTATACATTTCTCTCAACTAGTGGGATCCTCCTCTGTGAGTGTTCAGTGCCCATTATCATAATAGGTAAAATAAAGTGAGTCCTCCATGTGTCCCGTCTTATAAGGGGAGTGCGGGGTTGATGTTTAGATCGTTTAGTTAAATATGATAAGTAAGTTTAGCTTAGGTTAGTTAGGGCCTGTTGTGGGTAATGTGCAGTTAGGATAGGTTAGTTTAGGTAAGGTGTTTCCCCAGGTTTTATCTTCCTTTTTTACTGTTAAATACATATTTAGGTAATCCTTTACAGTATGTGTCACATGCTTGGGGATCAGGGCTTTGGCATGGGTGAACAGTGGCTCTTTAGTATTTGCATTTGTGTCCCATCCTGCAACCAAATCCCAATTCAGCTGTTACATTAGCAGCTACACGAGAGCGACTTTGTTAAGAATCTGTCTTCCATTGCACCCACCAGTCCAGGTTACTATGGATCCCAATGTGTTGTTAATTGTTGATGTATGTTTTCAATCTCACATCATTTGGGACCAGATTTGGTATTGAGAACACTGTGTTAAGTCTGCCTGCAGCCTGATTTTCAAGTGAAGCCTTATAAGGTGAGTGGTAGTATGATCTCATGTATTATGATATACATAACTCACACCTATCATTTGTTACATTGTTCAGCCAGGTTACATATTTTTACATACACTCATACACATCCATTCATGCTGTATGGTGTGTGTTAGGAAACATTTGGGCCAAATGTCACATACGTGAAGATTGGCTTGAATTAAAATTTGAAGGCAATCATTTTTGGCTTAGACATCCCTTGAGAAAGCGTTCTTCTGTCCAACACAACATTATACTGTATAGTTTCTATTTCCCTCAGAATCAACCCTCAGGAAGGGCAGATGATGGTACAATCCAGACCACAGTGCATAGTTATCAGCCCACATTCTTTCAGGTCAGTTGTATTGACATTCTATAGTCATTAACATGAGGTAATCATCACTGATCTCCATCACAGCTGATATGTCACATTACACAGAGACAAAGTTGTCATGTAAGTGCTATTTATTTTAAAGTGCTGTAGTGCTATCTGTACATTGTCCATGATTGTGAGTCCATAAGTGTGACACCTTCCATTGTAATCCTACACAAGTGCAAAAGATAATGTCATTGGACATGCTGGGGTGAAGTGTCAGACAGTGCAGAGGGACATGATTTGCCAATGAGTTATTGAGAGACAATCACAGGGCAGGGTGACAAGATGAACAGTGGGCTGGAGAACAGTGCCTGTGAGCAGCTGTTGCAAGACTGGCATATTACAAAGCACAGGACCTTGGTTATAAGTGGCCAGGTGGCAGGGATTAGTGCTACCGGGTACTCTTACGGGTGAAGGTGATCTGTTCCACGTCTTCATCTTCTGATGTGTGTGTTGTCTCCTCTGCCCTTGGTGGTGGTGATTGTGAAGGGGCAACACACACCACTGTTTGAAGACGTGGAGTCAGACATCCCGGTAGCTGCCAACTTTAGGGCTATTAAGGGCAGTACTGCAGCAAGGATGAGCTGCTGGTTCTTAAGAATAGCAGCCACATCACTGTGGTATTCAGCCAGGTCTGCCCTGAGGGGGTTAATATTGCATTTGTGCAGACGTTGAAAAGTTTGTTGTTGGAGGTGTTGTGTCAACTCTCTTACAGCTGTGCTGATTTCTTTCACACTTTTTTCAAGTTCCTGCAAGATTGATGTTCACCCTTGCATGGCTGCTGCCTGTTCTGCAGTTGACATCATGCATGAACGCACCTCCTCTAGGCTGGCTGCCATATTTTCCATCCCCACCGCACTTCCTTGGCCAGCTTCCACTGTACTCCAACTACAGTTCTCTCAAAGCTGGTGCCAGTGTCATCAGAGTCCTCAGCTGGGTTGGAGCAGGCAGGTTATACAATTGGGGTGGTGGGTGGGTCTTCTGTGATGGCTGCTGTATCTGTGCTCCTCCTTGTGACTGAAGGTGGGGTCTGGAAGGTCCCAAGGACATCTTGGAGGGTCTGCTGGCTGATGTTTGTCAGCTTGTCATCCATGTCATCAGGGAAGTCCAGGACAGGCATAACCCCAGGAGAGCCATCGTCCTCTGCAATTAGATATTGTACAATTAGTGTGTCTGTGTTGTGGGATTTGTAATGTGACATGCCTGCCTTCCTATTTGTTGCAAATTGTGATCTTGGTTCCTGTTCATTACTCCTTTCTTTCATATTAGCATTCTCCCATGGCCTATGCACCACCTGCATGTCACATGTATTGTGGTCAGTTTGGGGACTTGTCAGCATCACATCCTCTAGGTGTTGGTTCTGGCCAAATTGTGAATCGCCACCTTCTTGTCCTACTCAACCCTCCTTATACTTCCATTCTCATGGTGAGGCCTTGCACTGGCTGTGGTTGTTCTGATGGCACTTGCACCACACTGCACAATCTGGAACTGAGGCAGTCTCAGATACTTCACATCCAGCTATATGGTGCTGAGACCTAGCATATACTATGTATAGCATTGGCTTGGCACACTACATATGTCAGCATTGGTAACGTGTACGGTTGATGTAGGGGAATGTGTGCTACATTTGATTGCACTGATGGTCCTAGCAGTGTTCTATTTCCTCTTCTGACTGTGAGGGTGAATTTCACTAGCAGGTGACATATCTCCTCCCCTCCAATGCTGTTGTCTGAGCAGTATGACATTTCGGATGTTGCACGGTGTCATTAGAGCTATTGTGACCCAGGCACAGGTTGGACCCTGACATATGCAGCATGGGTATGACATTAGTGCTGTGTACCTCATAATGTTTATGACAATGGCTGATGTTTGTAGCAACTATGGACAATCACATTTGACAGGATTAGAACATTTTTATTGATTACAGGGGATTGATAAAGTTGTCATCCTGAAACCTCTAATTTGGGTGTGTATGATCTATAAGGACGTTACTGCCATTAGCTACTTGACCTGCACACACAGCAGAGGTGGTAGTGGCAACTGTTGTAAATGTTAAATTCTCACTTGCAGATATGGCCTGAGACTGTTAATTGAGCCCTAGTTTATGTAGCAAGAATACCAGCTGATGTGTGACAGCAGGCCAGTTTTACGTTGTACCCGGACTGGCTTCACCTTTCCAACATCCTTGGCATGGCAGCATACCCCCATGCAAAGGTTGTTGGTGTAGTGTAGTACTGTGCCCCAGGTTTCCTCTGAATGGGTCATGCCCCCATGCCGAGCCCCTTTAGCCATGCCACTCCCTGATTATCATGACTTACATGCATTGTGCAGTAGGTATGCCCCCCCTGCTTGCAGTTAACAGTTGTGCATTTTACTTGCCCATGCGACTTACCCTGCATCTGTGTTGTCTACTGGTAGTCTGTGCTGTCCTGTCCTTCAATCCCTGTGACGATCTCCTCAGGGATGACGGCCACCACTATCTCCTCCAAGTGGTCCAGGGCCTCCTGCGGTGGTGGACTCCCACCTCCAGTCTGCAGTGCTGCCTTCCTGTTCCTGGCCATATTTTCCTTGGTCCTGCGCTTGCAGTCATGCCACCATTTCTTGCACTTGATGACTGTTCTCCGTACTTCTGCCACACTGTTTATCTTGTCAACAATTTGTTGCCATATTGCCTCTCTCCTACTAATTGGCAACTTTGAGGTGACAAACAGTTGGTGCTGGTGTTCCGTCACCTCTTTCACCAGAATTTCCTGCTCCTCTGCATTGAAGCAACACTTTATTTTCTTCTTCTCCATGTCCTGGGTCTTGTGGGGGTCCTCCTGGCCGGTTCCTGGTCTGTTGTCATCTTCCTGGGGTCGGTGCAAGCATCTGGGATCCATTTTGGCTCTCTTTAGCACATTTTGCAGTGTTTGCGCTGCTTTTTGACGCTATTGCATCAAAAAAGGCGCGTATCCGGTTTGCGATGTCGTAAACCTGCTCACAGTCATTTTCGCCACGTTAACGTTGTTTTTCTTTAAGACGCAACACATTGGTTTGCGTAAAAAAAATGACTCACACCAGTGGTTTGCGCCGCCGTTAGTCAAAGTATAAATTTGATGCCCAAGTGGTGCAAAGAAATGGCGTTAGCCGGCGGTAACATTTTTGACGCAAAACTGCGTCGGCGCAGTTTTGCGTCAAAAAGTATAAATATAGGCCCTAGTGTAGAATAATTGTACCAACATTAGTGCACCTTCTGACATTTCACAGCAGTTTTTTTTAAATATATAGCTAACATATTTGAACTTGAGTTCTTTCTTTAATGCAAATGACAAGATCAGTCTCTTAGTCTCTTTCGACTTCAGATAAATTTACTTCTGCTGAGCACAACTCAAATAGTCTCCCTTCTTTTCCAAAGCAACAAGGACAAACAAAGCTTTCTCTAGTTCTGCACCCAATAACATCACAGCACTTCTCCAACAATATGATAAAATTAGTAACTATTGATTGAGCTTTAGCCCTATTTTTTCTACTTCTCCCCATCAAACAGCACTTAAGTCATTAGCAAAACAAAGAAAGTGCTTTTCTTACGGAAATTAGGTCCTAACTACTACTGGTAGGTAATCTATCTATCTATCTATCTATCTATCTATCTATCTATCTATCTATCTATCTATCTATCTATCTATGTATCTCTCTAGTTATAGCTAGGTCTGCTTTTCCATAGAAGAGCATTTTTTTATTCCTAATAACTTCTGCCCCATATGTCAAATCTTAGCAAAATGTTCCAAAAATAGTTCATCCACCTCAGTTCATTTCTGGAATGCTTTGGGCTGATTCGTTAGGTGGGGGGCACAGGACAAGGACAAAAGGAAATTAGTCGAACGTTTGTAATCTATTCAAATACAGTAATCAAAAAAATCATAATTATATATATATATATATATATATATATATATATATATATATATATATATATATATATACACTATAAACAATTATATACACCAAGAATACAAGTCCAAGGTATTCCACCATCATAGTCCGTGGACCACAGGGCCCAAAATGCATGGGCGAGGACCACACTCAAAACCCAATCAAAACGGAGAGAGAACACTGCTGGGGCATCAGATAGAAATACAACAGGCACCTCAGGGGGAAAGGAAGGGGGGGCACCTCAGCCAGATGAGTACACGACGCCAGATCCACGAGGGGGCTCCATGCCCACTGCTGTATCCTGGGGAGTGCAAAGCCACAGTCTCACAAGTCCTTACAGTAGGTGGGTTGCCCACTGCTTTATCCTGGGGAGTGCAAAGCCACAGTCTCTCAAGTCTTTACAGTGGGTGGGTTGCCCACTGCTGCATCCCTGGGAATGAAAGCCACAATCTCTCAAGTCTTTACAGTGGGTAGGTTGCCCACTGCTGTATCCTGGGGAGTGCAAAGCCACAGTCTCTCAAGTCTTTACAGTGAGTGGGTTGCCCACTGCTTTATCCTGGGGAGTGCAAAGCCACAGTCTCCCAAGTCTTTACAGTGGGTGGGTTGCCCACTGCTTTATCCTGGGGACTACAAAGCCACAGTCTCTCAAGTCTATACAGTGGGTGGGTTGCCCAGTGCTTTATCCTGGGGACTGCAAAGCCACAGTCTCTCAAGTCTTTCCAGTGGGTGGGTTGCCCACTGCTGCATCCTGGGGAGTGCAAAGCCACAGTCTCACACCTCTTTCCAGTGGGTGGGTTGCCCACTGCTGCATCATGGGGAATGCAAAGCCACAGTCTCACAAGTCTTTCCAGTGGGTGGGTTGCCCACTGCTTTATCCTGGGGAGTGCCAAGCCACAATCTCTCAAGTGGATGCCTTACTCCACTGGTTTTGGAGGGGGCCTTGTGCCCAGAGTGATTCATCCTGCCAAGGACAGAGGTAGTGGATGCCTTACTCCACTGGTTCTGGAGGGGGCTTTGTGCCAGAGTGCTTCATCCTACCAAGGACAGAGGCAGTGGATGTGATACTCCACTGGTTCTGGAGGGAGCTATGTGCCCAGAATGCTTCATCCTGCCAAGGACAGAGGTAGTGGATGTAAATCTCCACTGGTTCTGGAGGGGGCTTTGTGCCCAGAGTGCTTCATCCTGCCAAGGACTGAGGTAGTGGATGCCTTACTCCACTGGTTCTGAAGGGGGCTTTGTGCCCAGAGTGCTTCATCCTGCCAAGGACAGAGGTAGTGGATGTAAATCTCCACTGGTTCTGGAGGTGGTTTTGTGCCCAGAATGATTCATCCTGCTCGTGGCGGCCTCAGTAGTGTCGGAAGCTTTGGTGCTCATTGGCCTGCGGTGCTGATGGCGTCGGTGTCCTGTTCAGCGGTGCTGGTGGGGGCGGTGTCCTGTTCAGCGGTGCTGGTGGCGGCGGTGTCCTTGGCAGCCGTGCTGGTGGCAGCGGTGTACTGGTCAGCGGTGCTGGTGGCAGCGGTGTCCTTGGCAGCGGTGCTTGTGGCGGTGGTGTCCTTGGCAGCGGTGCTTGTGGCAGCGGTGTCCTTGGCAGCAGTGCTGGTGGCGGCGGTGTCCTGTTCAGCAGTGCTGGTGGCGGCGGTGTCCTTGGCAGCGGTGCTGGAGGTGGCGGTGTCCTGTTCAGCTGTGCTGGTGGCGACTGTGTCCTTGGCAGCAGTGCTGGTGGCGGCGGTGTCCTTGGCAGCGGTGCTTGTGACGGCGGTGTGCTTGGCAGGGGTGCTGGTGGCGGTCTTGTCTGCTGTGCAGGTTTTTGTTGACTTGCCTGTTTTTCTGTGCCCCTTCCCCACCTTGGATGGTGGTGCAGCTGTCTTCCCACTCCCTACTGTACCCCTGGGAAAGACTTTGGTGGTAGATGTTTTGCTTCTCTCCCGCCGGGCTCTGGCCAACTTTTTGTTCTTTTGAGGTGGGGGACTGTCCGTGGTCTGGCTCCTTGCCACACTGGCTGCCCTGCTGTTTGGCGCACTCCAGAAGCCGGGTACTACTGGCACCACTGTTCCCGCAGATATTGTAGCTGAGGTGCTGGGTTGGGACCAGGAAGGGCGGGCCCTAGGAGGCTGAAGGGGTGGGGGAGGTGAGGGGAAGAGGTCAAGGTTGGACAGGAAAAGTTTTTTGGACACACACGGACAGGTAGATGCAGAGGGTTTGGGAGTGGAGGAAGACGTAGTGGTTGTAGGAGGTGTACGTTTGCTGACTTTGGGTGAAGGTGCATGGGCTGGAGGCTGTCGTGAGGTGGATGGCTGTTGGGTGGG
Organism: Pleurodeles waltl; assembly: GCF_031143425.1. Lineage (NCBI taxonomy): Eukaryota > Metazoa > Chordata > Amphibia > Caudata > Salamandridae > Pleurodeles > Pleurodeles waltl. The sequence continues at coordinate 234,921,245 of NC_090443.1, read as the reverse complement.
TGTGTGGCTGCGTTTATGTACCTAGGGTGGTGGGCTCACAGACACACTGGGAGAGGACACAGGGGATATGTGAATGGTAGTGGGGGTGGTGACTGCACGTGAGCGGGGTGTGGTAGTGGGTGTGCTTGTGATGGAGGTAGTGGCTGAAGATGTAGTGCATGCAGGTGCGAGTGGAGATGAGACTGGGAGGGAGGAGGGAGACAAGGAGGAGGGGGACACAGTGGAGGCAGTGGATGTTGATATGTCTGCATGTGTATGGTGCTTGCGTGAGTGCCTGTGGGATGTGTGGTGCTTATGTTTGCCTGAGTTTCCCTTGTGTGTCGACGTGTGTGCATGCTTGTTTGATGGTGTGCTTGGGATAGGCTGAGGTACAGGGGTTTGGGTCTGGGTGGAGGAAGTTGTAGGGGGAGGCCAGAGACAGGGACAATGGCTGCCACCAGTGCTGAGGCCAGAGTCTGAAAAGCTCCCTGTTTGTCTGCCTGACCAGAATGATTGCCAACCAGGTATGCATTGGTCTGTTGCAACTGCATCTCTACACCCTGGATGGCATTCACAATGGTAGACTGCCCAACAGTGAGGGACTTGCAGGTCTGACTGGGGCAGGATCTGAGGTGCCTGGGGCGAAGGAGATGCCCACCCTCCTGGGTGAGCGGCCACGGGGCACACGCTGAGAGGCTGCTGGGAGGGTGGTGCTGGTAGGGGGGGTGGCAGGTGTACCTGTAGATGCAGTGGGCACAGAGGGGCCCGCCACCGCAAGGGAGCTCCCATCAGAGGATGAGTCTGTGTCGCTGGTTTCAGCTCCCCTTGCCCTCTGTCCCACTGGTGGCTTCTGACTCCGTTGTGTCGCCCTCCAGGGCCATGTGGGATGCAGCTCCCTCCTGCTCCGAAGGCACTGCTCCTCCGCGTGATGATGCTAATGCACACAATAACAGGGAGACCACAAAAAGGGGGGGGAAGAGAGAAGAAAGACATGTTGAGTGCATCCAATATTGCTACCGTTGTCGGACACAACAGACACAGAAGCCCCCTGCATTATTCCGTGCACTTAGAGTTCTCTAATTAATCACAGGGACATGGGTTATACGGCCTATGCCCGATTGCTGCACGCATGGAAGTCACAGGAGCCTGACTAGGTGTAGTTGGCTCTGAACACAGGTGGGGTGGGGTGCCACAGGGCCTGCCTTAAGAAGGGACCTTGCCTACTAAACTCGCCCTGGCCTAGGGGAACCCACAGCCCACACCCTCACCCAGACACCTACAATGCATGCTGAATCAGCAGAATGAGAGTGTACTCACCCCCTTGTGGCTGCTGTGATGCCCTCAAGTGTCCATCCAACTCCGGATACGCCACCGCCAGGATCCGGAACATCAGGAGGGTCATGGTGCGACGGGCACCCCTCCCATGTTGGGAGGCCATCCCCAGCTGGGCCTCCGCCGTCTTCTTGCTCCAGCGGCAAATGTCCTCCCATCTTTTATTACAGTGGGTGCTCCGTCTGTAGTGGATCCCCAGGGACCGGACTTCCTTGGCGATGGCACGCCAAATATCCTTCTTCTGGTGGGCACTGACCTACAGGAATAATACAGGGGAAAAGGAGATGATATAACCGTCTGCACCGTCACACTCATTGGCCCGCATCCCTACCCTTGCCATGACGCACATGCACTCACCGTTGTATCATGCATGCCTCATTCTTTCCCCCTATCTTTCATCAACACCACTCCACACAGGCATTGCCCATTCGGCATGCTCACAGTGTACTTACCTGTTTGTCTGGAGGACCGTAGAGTAGCGTGTACTGGGGGAGGACCCCATCCACTAGTTTCTCCAACTCCTCCGTGCTGAAGGCAGGGCCCTTTCCCCAGACACATGAGTCATTGTCTCTTCCAGTCTGAGGTAACAGCAGCACTTGCAGTGTAGATCCTCTCCTGTCGAAGATCAGATATCCAGTGATTGAACGGAGAGAAAATGGCGGTGATGTCCGCATACATCGTCATTGGCTCGTGGGACCCATATGGTCCAATGTTAACCAATGCAGGTTGCGCCGCGGTCTTCGACCGCCTACTGCAATGGTGTACAATGCCAGCGCAGTTACCACATAACCCCTTGTCCCACATTACAGGCCAGGCAGCCTCCTTTTCAGGGGGGCCACATGGCATTAATTTTGACTGCGTCACACATATCTAGCCCTTGCTTAAACACTAATATCTCGATTTTCAAACAGTTTGCTATAAAGTTGTGTTTATGTACTCCAGTGTACAGACCGCTGGTGGACCTGTCGACAACGGAGGAGTGACATATAATTGTCACATACAGACTTGATTGTACCACAATCCTGGAACTGTGTGCCCAGTTGGAGCCAGACCTGATGTCAGCTATCCGCCATCCCACAGAAATCCCCCCTCTAGTGCAGGTCCTGTCAGTACTCCATTTCCTAGCAAGTGGGTCTTTTCAAACAACAGTGGTCATTGCATCAGGGAAGTACCAGCCTATGTTCTCCAACGTGTTGTCCAGAGTGTTGTCTGCCCTGCTGAAACACATGCGCAGCTACATCGTTTTCCCTCAGGTGGAGGATTTGCCTACAGTGAAAGGTGACTTCTATGCCCTGGGACTTTTCCCCAACATCATAGGTGCCATTGATGGGACACATGTGGCCTTGCCCCCCCCCAGGAGTGAACAGGTGTACAGAAACTGGAAGATTTACCATTCTATGAATGTGCAGATGGTGTGTTTGGCCGACCAGTACTTCTCCCATGTAAATGCCAACTTTCCTGGCTAAGTGCATGATGCTTACATTCTGCGGAATAGCAGCATCCCTTATGTGATGGGCAACTCCAGAGGCACTGTGTGTGGCTATTTGGTGAGGACATGGACCCAATACAGTGTGACTAGGTGTCTGGGGATGTCCCTAAGAGTTAGTGTGTGTCTAACAGTTGTCACTCTCCATTTGCAGGTGACTCTGGTTACCCCAACCTGTCATGGCTACTGACCCCAGTGAGGAATCCCAGGACAAGGGCAGAGGAATGTTACAATGAGGCCCATGGGCTAACTAGGAGGATTATAGAGAGGCCCTTCGGCCTCCTGAAGGCCAGGTTCCGGTGCCTCCATATGACAGGTGGTTCCCTATTCTACTCACCAAAGAAGGTGTGCCAGATCATCGTGGCCTGCTGTATGCTTCATAACTTGGCTTTGCGACGACAGGTGCCTTTCCAGGAGGATGGTCCAGATGGAGGTGTTGTGGCAGTTGTCGAGCCTGTGGACAGTGAAGACGAGGAAGCAGAAGAAGAGGACATAGACAACAGGAACACGGTGATCCAGAAATACTTCCAGTGAGACACAGATAAGAAGACAACACTGCCTGCTACATCTGATTTAATTCTTCTACCTCTCATCTGTCTGTCATTTTCACCCAGTTTATGTACATTGAGTTGTCACTTTCCCTTTCGATTTCACAGATGTGGGTCCCACTGTGTGACCTCTGCTTTGTTTCCGCATGGACTAGAGCTGTGTGACATAGGTATGTTGACATTACATTGGATATAGCATTTTTCCACAGTTATTGCAAATACACATTTTCGAAAGCACAGACTGACTCCAGATTGTTTTGTGATTTAAGGGTGTTTATTTAAGTGCTAAATAGTGGAGGGGGTTGTAAAATGGTCAGGGGTGATGGTGGAGGAATGTCCATGGCAGAGTCCAGTCTATTAGTCTCACAGGTGCATTGTCCAAAGGGGCATAAGAAGTGGAGCTAGGGCAGTTTAAGTACGGACAGGGTGACAAAGTGGGACAGAAGGATGACGATCAGGGTGGTCTAATTTCTTGGTGGGGGCCTTGCTCTCTGTCTTTGTCCTGGATCTCAGGGACCGCTTGCGGGGTGGTTCTCTATCTGTAGGGGGTGGGGTGCAGGTGTCGTGGTCCTGTGGCGGTGCCTCCTGTCCAATAGCGCCGGCGGAAGTGGTGGGCAGTTCATCGTCCAGGATAGTGTCAGTGGCCCCTTGTTGTACCACAGTGTCCCTCCTGGTGTTGACGAGTTCTTTCAGCACCCCTACAATGGTGCCCAGGGTGGAATTGATGGATTTGAGTTCCTCCCTGAACCCCAAATACTGTTCCTCCTGCAGCCGCTGGGTCTCCTGAAACTTGGCCAGTACCGTTGCCATTGTCTCATGGGAATGGTGGTAGGCTCCCATGATGTTGAAGAGGGCCTTGTGGAGAGTGGGTTCCCTGGGCCTGTCCTCCCCGTCACACAGCAGCCTTCCCAGTTCCCCTGTGTTCCTGGCCCTCTGTCCCCTGAACCGTGTGCCCACTACCACTGCCCCCATGTCCCTGGTGTTGTTGGGGTGGTGGGTTTGCCTGGGTTCCCTGTAGTGGTGGACACACTGCTGCTTGACGTGTCCTGGGGACAGAGGGATGGGCCCGCTGGGTGGGTGCTCTGCTGGTGTTTCCAGAGGGGGGAAGCTCTGTAGTAGCCTGTGCCAGTGTGAGGGCAACCGGCTGTCCCGAGGTCACAGATGGGCCGGGCTGGTCATCTAGATCCAGTTGGACAGAGCTGCTGTCATATCTGTGGGCCTCTTCTGTGGGTGGAGTGGACATGTCTGGACCCTCCTGTCCGATGATGTTGGGCAGGGGTCCTGCAGGGGTGTAAAGGCATGATTATTGCATCTTTGTGTGCCATGGTGTGCAATGGGTGGGTCACCCTGTACCCCAGTGTTTCCATTCTTGTGTGGGACCTTCTGTGATAATGGTCTAGGGGGGTGTATGGGTATGTGCAGTGGACATGCTTTGGTGATGGGTGTCCATGCTTTGGTGTTGCATGCAGGGCTTGGGTTTGGGATGTATGGTTTGTGATAGTGGGATATGTGTGAGGAGATGGTGTGATGGGGTGAGGGTGGGGGTATGTGATAGCATGCAGGTAGGGTGGGGGATATGGTAGTTAAAGGTTTGACTTACCAGAGTCCATTCCTCCAGCTACTCCTGAGAGGCCCTCAGGATGTAGTATAGCCAAGACCTGCTCCTCCCATGTTGTTAGTTTTGGGGGAGGAGGTGGGGGTCCGCTGCCAGACCTCTGAACCGCAATCTGGTGTCTTGAGACCATGGAACGCACCTTCCCCCGCAGGTCGTTCCACCTCTTCCTGATGTCATCCCGTGTTCTTGGGTGCTGTCCCACTGCGTTGACCCTGTCCACGATTCTGCGCCATAGCTCCATCTTCTTAGCTATGGTGGTGTGTAGCACCTGTGATACGAATAGCTGTGGCTCTAACCAGATGATTTCCTCCACCATGACCCTGAGCTCCTCCTCAGAAAACCTGGGGTGTCTTTGCGGTGCCATGGGGTGGTGTGGGTGATGTGTGTGGTGGTGTGTGTTGTGATGTGTGGGGTGATATTTAGAGGTGTGTTGTGTGAGGTGCATGGATGTTGTGTGAGTGATGGTGTTGAGTGCCTGTGGATGCTAGTGTTCTTTCTGGTGGTGTCTCTCTCTGGCCTTCCGTCGCAATTGTTGTCGTAGGGGTTTGTGAGTGATGTGGATGTGTGTTTTATATTGTCTTGGGTGTGTGGGAGTGGTGTGTATATGTGTATCAGGTGTGTGTATTTCGATTTGTCCAATATGGTAGTGTTTTGTAAATGTGTGTGTATTTTGAGCGTGGTGGTGTGTACCGCCAATGGAATACCGCGGTTGAAAGACCGCTGTGTGGATTTGTGGGTCGTGATAGTGTGGGCGTATTCCTGTTGGCGTGACGGTGTAGGTTTTGTTATTGCCAGTTTATCACTGACCTTTGGTGTGGCAGACTTGTGTGGGTGTCTAGATTTTGGCGGATTCCGAGCTGTGGGTCATAATAGCTGTGGCAGAATTCCGCGGCGGTGTGTTGGCGGTCTTCTGCACGGCGGTAAGCGGCTTTTACCGCCAATGTTGTAATGACCCCCTTAGTCTCAATATCAAATGAGAAACATACAGAAACAATACTGTCTGACCAATGCAGCGAAAGAATTGCATTCTAATCAAAGCTTGAGCTACTACACATTCTAAGGTTACAGTGCAAATTAATAATATGAATAGCTGCGCAAATGAAATAGCACACATTTAGCTTCAGCTAAGAAAATACATCAACTGTTGTTACATGTAGCAAACTTCATCAGTGAGAACCCTCTAACAAACATCAGATTAGAATAGCATGTTTGGGCTTCACGCAAAACAATTTAGTCATAGAAATTTGGAAAAACATCTAACTATGGCTCTATCAAAATAGCGGTTGTTACCTAGAAAAAAAGCAAATAGACATAATACTCCATAATATTGTCATATATCTGTCCTTAATACGGTTCAGCAAGGTGTGACAGTCTTCATCAATAGGACATCAGTTCGGTCAGCAAGGCATCAGGACTCAACATCAAAGTTCATAATAAGCAAATTCTCTTTAGGCAATTCGGAAATATAACTAAAACTCATGAAGCATGAGGAGAAAAGGGCTCTCCTCGCTAAGTTAAGGCCTACGATTAACAGGGCTAATACATAATGCGTGCATTATTTTTCTCTAATTTAAAGCATTTTCTACGCCAATCCAACACTCAGAATACATGAATATTCAATATTAAAGGTCAGCGTTCACAATCATTTTTCTGATGACTAAATGTGGCATTACACTAAGGCCCTCATTATGACATTGGCAGTAAATGCTGCTTACTGCCATGGTGACGGCCACCAACATACCGCTGCGGTCACAAATATCCAAGCGCCATATTATGACACACACACACCAAACCGACAGAATACTGCCACATTCACAAATCGCCAGCCAAAAGGCAGTGGTAAAGTGTCGGTATGAACACCCATACCGTTACACCAACAAAACAAGGCCCACCTCATAATGACCCACGAATGACCACAGCAGACATTCAACGGCGGTAAACCATTGGCGGTACACACCGGCGCGCTCAGAATGGCCACCCAGATACAAAACAACACAACATTGGCCAATACCAGAAACACAAACCTGACACGCATACACACACCAGACCCACGTACCAACAGCATTATAAAACACACCCACATTACACACAACCCTTTATGAATACCAAAAAGTGCCACAAGACTAACACGAAGACCTCTGAGACAACTACACACACCACAAACACCCATACATCCATCACACACCCACATCCCACGCCGCACCACATCACTTAACACTCTCTGCACAACACACACCACCCATGTCCCCACTAAGGCACCCCCATTTCACTGATGAGGAGTTGTGGGTCATGGTTGAGGAAATAGTCAGTGTAGAGACCCAGCTGTTTCGAGCACAGGCACAGCAAATATCCATTGCCAGGAAGATGGAGCTATGGCGGAGAATCGTGGACAGGGTGAATGCCGTGGCTCAGCATCCAAGAACAAGGGACAACGTCAGGAAGAGGTGGAACGACCTACGGGGGAAGGTATGTTCCGTGGCAGCAAGGCACCAGCTCACCATCCAGAGGACTGGCGGTGGACTGCCACCTCCTCCTCCACAGCTCCCAGCATGGGAGGAGCAAGTCTTGTCAATACTGCATTCTGAGGGACTCACTGGAGTTGCCGAAGGACTGGACACTGGTGAGTCAATATTTATTACTTATCACCCTCCATACTTGCACGCCATCTCACCCCCTAAACCTCACTCCCATCATTCAGCTCCATCCCACACACTGCACCTACACATCTGACTAACCCTAATGCCAAGCCTCACATGCCATACCAATGCATGGACATCCCACCCAGCCCTGCATGGACACCCATCTCCAAAGCATGCACAGCATGGAGAACTAACAAGCACACAATACATCACCATACACAAAAAAGGTGGCAGGGCAACAGCAAAAATAGAGGGGAAGCAAGGGATGTACAATATGTCTCAGACATGAAGTATACTACCTCACTTACATCCCCACAGGTGCCCCAGCCAATTTCAGAGGCAAGGAGGTGCCACAGCAAACCAGTCCCCCAACAGAAGATGCCCCCAGTGATGACAGTAACTCTGGACTTCTGGATCTGGATGAGCACCTGGCTAATCAAGGACCACTGGTCAGTTGACCACCCCAGCCCACTCACAGTCCACCACAGAGCCTCCCCCATCAGTAGGCAACACCACAGCACCCACCCAACATCCCCACACCTCCGTCCCCAGGACACGTCAATCAGCAGTGTGCGTTCCTGTACGGGGACTCCAGTCCACACCTCATACCCAACACAATCAGGGACCAAGGGTCAGTGGCTGAGGGCACACCATTCAGGGGACAGTGGTACAGGGGAACAGGGACACTCGGAGGACCGATATGCACAAGGAAAATGTTCTGATTCCTGAACAATTGTTCATTCTGGCGGGGGGTTACAAAAGCAACATGTGTACTGTCAATCGCCTCAATAATGTTGGGTATATCCTACTGTATAGAATCCAGCCTTCACAGTGGCCAAATCTTCCACCTGGGGGAAAGCAATGCAGCTGCACATGTGTTTCACCAGGGCAGACAAAACCCTTGCCAGCATGATTGAGAACATTGGCTGTGACATTCCTGCTGCCAAGCCCACTGTCAATTGGAAAGAGCCAGTTGCCAGGAAATGGAGCACAGACAGAACCTGCACAAGAGGGGAGATCCCAGTGGGATGACGGATATCAGATATCAGATCAGGTTCCAATTGAGCACACAGCTCTGTGAATGTGGCCCTGTCCGGTCTATAGGTGAGTATTATGTGCCTGTCTTCCACTGTAGCGAAGTCCACAAGGGGTCTGTACCCAGGGTCTTGCCTCCTCCTCCGATTCCTCCACTGGGGTAGGAATCTAAGGGACACAAAAGTGAGTAGGCTGTCACAATTTGGCCAATGGAAACACCACCTCAGTGTACATAGAGCAGTAACGTGATGGGACATTGGTAATGGCAATGTATGTGCAAATTATAGAAATGATGCAGTTCTCGAATATCTGATTATTGTCCACCACCATAGTTGGAGCACTTGGTGGATGGGTCCTACCCCAGTATGAGTAGCTGTATGGACCTCCAGACCAACCTGTGAGTACAACTTGGGCACAAGGCATGTGACAAGGTTGCATGGAGATATGTATGCAAGCATTGTGTCATTTGGGGGAGTCATATGTCTGGAGGTGGTGTACATGGTGGCGCTGGGTGATGTGTGTGCCAATGGGGATGGAAGGGGTTTTGTGGGCCATATGTGTGACAGGCTGGATTGTCTGGTTAATGGTGTCCTCCTGTCTTTGTTTCCTCTGCAGGTCAGCGCCCATCAGAAGAAGGGATTGTGGCATGCCATCGCCAAGGTTGTATGGACCCTGGGAGTCTACAGCAGGTGGAACATCCACTGTAGGAAGAGGTGGGAGGACCTGAGACACTGAGCCCGGAAGACCGCAGAGGCCCAGCTGGGGATAGCCTCCCAATGAGGGTGGGGTGCCAGTCGGAACCTAACCCCCTGATGGCCTGTATACTAGAGCTTGAGGGCATCACAGCAGCCACAAAGGGGTGAGTACAGTGTGTGTTACAACTATGATTGGTAGGTGGCATGAGAACATGGTGGTGGGTGTCAGTTAGTGGGTGCACCTTAATGCCAGCTCAGAGAATGCAGTGTTTTCCAGCTCAAAGGTAATGGTTGTACTGCTAACACTGGTAACCTATCTAGGTTGCAGTCCATGTCAGACAAGGATTAGTGACTCCCAAGAGGGGTGCAGTTGGCGGTGATTTGCTCTCATCTTGCTGTGGTACCTACCAAATGTAATGCCAGTGCGATGCATGGTGCTCAATCCTGATCCCTGTGGGTGATGGTAATGTGTATGCCATTTGTGGTGTTGGTGCTGTAATTGACCCAGTGCTCCCTTTCTCTCTTCTTCCCTTTTTTGTGGCGAGCGCAAAGCACTCCTTCTCGTGCTGTAATCTCTCTTTCGGCTTCTAACCACGCCCATGTCACGTCAGTCACTTTCATTGGTTCGTAGGCTTGCCTTTTAAAATCTACTTGCTTTCATTTGTGAAAGGCATGCATATGTCATGCCTTTTCCGGTGATTAGCCCACCTACACAGCACCGGTAAACTGCTGAAACCATTCGAGGCTCGATGTTTTCAGCATGGTTTCCGGACTACTTTATCTTTTTATTTTCTACGCAGTGCAATCGCGCCTGGGTTTACATAGCTCAATCACGCTCATTTTTTCCATTTTCAATTTCAGCGCAATTGTGCTGCATTTTACATAGCACGATTGCTCTGTGTTTTTTTTCTTGTAATTTGTGTGGCAAGAAAAGTCTGGTTATAAGTTTAAAATGCTAATAGCTCTAAGTCGAGCAATGCGAAACCCGTTGCATTGCAAATGCTTGTATGTTCATTCATCCTGTCCATGTGTGCATTAGCATCATCTTGCAGAGGAGCAGGGGCACCAGCGATAGAGGGAGCTGCATCCCACAGGACCCAAGAGGCAGAGTCCACCGACGCCAAGTGGACCAGTGAGACGGAGGGCGAGAGGAGCACCAATGCAGAGACAGGAGGTGACAACACTGAATCTGACCTCATCTGATGGAAGCTCCCTGCGGCAGTCAACCATTGTGAATGCCATCCAGGGGCTGGCATCCCAGATGCAGCAATGCAATGCATTCCTGGAGGGCATTCACAGTGGACTGGTGGCCCAACAGAGATCGTTCCAGGCTCGGGCCTCCTCTCTGATGGTAGCCATAGTCCCTATTCCTACATACCATCTCCAACTACTACTTCCCAGTCCCAATCTCCTCAACCCCAACCCATCCCATGGACACATACAGACAAGCATGCACACAAAACATCACACAACAGTAGCACAGACAAACACAGGCAGCATACTTCAGGCCACAAGCACTCACACAAACAACAGACAGCTACACACATAACATCCACTGACTCCACTGTCTCCCCCTCCTCCTCCTTCCTCACTGTCACATCTGCACTCACACCTGCATGCACAGGTAAGTATTTTGTTTTGTTTTGTTTGTGGCATAGGGGGGCCTGATTTGTGCCCCCCTACATGCCACTATGCCCAATGACCATGCCCAGGGGACATAAGTCCCCTGGGCATAGCCATTGGGCAAGGGGGCATGACTCCTGTCTTTGCTAAGACAGGAGTCATTTCAATGGGGGTTGGGAGTCGAAAAAAATGGCGCAAATCGGGTTGAGGTGAAAAATTTGCCTCAGCCTGACTTGCCCCATTTTTTGGCGCCCAAGCTCCATATTCCCCTACGCCGGCGCTGCCTGGTGTAAGTCATTTTTTTTCACGCACACCAGGCAGCGCCGGCGGCTAACGCCGGCTAACGTCATTGAATAAATACGGCGCCCGCATGGTGCTTCAGAATGGCGTTAGCCGGCGCAAATTTTTTTTACGCAAAACTGCGTTAGCACAGTTTTGCGTCCTGGTTCTTTCAATTCTGTCAAATCAGCACTTTCATTTGTCAGATTTGTAAGTAAGCTTCTAATTTCTTTACTATTATCAGGAATGTACGAGCAGCAATGCCTCGAATTAAGCAATTTGCAAACTCTGCCATCTTTTGCTAAAAGAATGGCTTTCGCAAGGCGATTCTGAAGGGTCATAAATCTTACCGCAGCCATTTCTGTATCCATTAGGATCATGAAAAATTTGTCAGCATGTTATCCACAGTAGTAGACAACTTTCGAATCTTTATATAATTCAGAACAGCTCATACTGAAGGAATCATTGGTCCAAATATATCCCCCACTACACCAGAAGGAGGTTCTCTACTGTGATGTAACTCAGTCAATTTCAGTAATCTCTTCAAATACCCAAGTTGGAAAATCTTTGGGAAAACTATTCCCAAATAACATGTGCCATACCATCCTCTTGGAAGACTGTAATAAGCATTAGGTCCACAAATGTAATATATATCAGGAATCGCTGAATCCTGTCCATTCAACATAAATGCCCATTTATTCTGAGGAAAAAACACATCTACATTCACTTGTTCCGAAACAAAGTGTCAGTACTAGATCTAGGTCTGTATACACAAAGCTTCCCTACGTGTTGCATATCTAAAGCTAATTTCCCTTGTATTTTTATTTCACTAAAAGCATAATTGTTTCTAAAAGTTATTTTCTTTAAGCCCTTTTCTAACTTCTCCTTTAGTGCCTTTCTCCTGTCATTTGTGTGATCTCAATAGCTCTTTTCTAAAGCTGTAAGTAAACATGTCAAGTTGTTCCTGTGCACATAGGCTGTCCCAAAAGTTTATGTGTGTTCAGAGAATCTCCTCACTTATACTATGTCATTGTCCTTAGCTACTCTACTCAGATATCTAATTATGGGGACAGACGAAAACACAACATCAAAGTTTGAACAGAAATATTGAATGTACTCCTGGTTATAGAATCTTGTTATTAACAGTCTACAAGTTATACCATAAGTAAGAGGCAAACTATGATAGGTAACTCCTTCTTCACATGATGAAGGAATCTGCGTACACACAAAACAATTCCTTGCATCCATTGTCTCAACATACTCACTCAATAAGCGATAGAAGACATTAGAAGAAAGTTCCCCTTGTGCATTGTCTACATGCACATACTTCTCATCTAATCTAAACCTCTCTATCACTGTTAATGCAGTAGTTGTCTCTAAAGTTGAAGTATGGCTTTACTCTTGTCAAGAACAGCCATACCCACAATCAATACCACACACAATACCAAACACACACAATTGCCAAACCAATACTCATGTATTTACAGCACTTGTTCTTCCTACCCTGTTGGCTAATCTTACTCATGATATGTAAAGAATCACAAAGTAGAAGAGAACATTTATAAATTATTTCAGCAAAGATCAAAAACAAAAATCTTCTTTTAGCAGTTATTTACAGCTTTCCCTCTCACTTCCTGGATCCTTTGAAAAAAATTGGTAAGTTTGTCAAAAATCGGTTTAGCAGCTTTGTCAAATAACGTTATATTGTCAAATTAGGTTATCAAAGCTTTTCAAGTTACTTTCAACAGTGTCTTTTCTTTGTACTTTTTCTCAATTTGTCTCAACAGTTCAGTTTGTTAGCTTTTTTTCAAGTGCCAAAATATTGACCTGGAATATCTTGATCAAAACAAAAAGCCAAAAACTCTCTTTGCCGTTCACTTGTGGTTGCATACACCCATTCAGGACCTGCGTACCTTCGACTTGCTATTCTCTTTCTTTCCAACTTTCGATCTTCATTAAATTCTCCTTAACTTAAGTCTTCCCTTCTTGTCGTATCTACTTCTTCCTCTATTGTTTTCACAACAACTTCTTCCTTTTTCTTTGCTTGTGACTCTGGCCACTTATCTCCTTTCACTAGACCCTTGGTCAATGCTCTTTTCAGTGTTGAACTCAAAACTTCTTCTTGCTCTGCAGGATTGTTTCTTGCCGGACCTGCAACTGGTTCAGGAGGAGTCAGACCACAATGGCTTTGATCCGCCTCAACTCCTTCCCCCTCAGGGTCTGGCGTTTGCTCTGTTTGTCTCTGAAAATCATCTACTTCAGGGAAAGCCCTCCTCTGATTAGGCTTTCCTGCTGCCTCAATTGATATTGGCTCACTGTCACTCTCCTGGGGGGTCTTCTCCTTTGTCTCTCACAGGTGTGACTGAACCGTTCTCAACTTGCTCAGATCTGGTCTGAGATCCTCTTTCTTCTCTTTCCGGCTCTGAAACTTGTCTGGTCGTTGATGGTACTCTCAAAAACTCTTCCTCATTTTGCAAAGGACATGACACTTTTCTCGTATGGCTTGTGAGTATCAAGTTTGGAACTCCAGCACACTTCACAGCTGTGGTAGTGATCAGCCCTACCTGGAAAGGCCCTTTCCACCGAGGTTCCAAACCCATCTTCCTCACATGTTTTCAGATCACAACCCCGTCACCAGCTGTGAGAAAACAGGGCTGATTGCAGAGGCCCCCTAACTTTTTGCCCCCATTTTCCACTTTTTGCTGGTGTTTTCCTGACTCTGATGGTGCCCTGGGTACTGCTAACCAGTCCCAGGCCCTGTGCTCTGTGTAAAATGGATATGCAAATTAGGCTAATTATAATTGGCTAAGTTAACCTACCTATAAGTCCCTAGTATATGGTAGGGCATGTAGGTTTAGGGACCACAGCATAGGTAGTGCACCCATAGGTGCACTGCTGAGGTGCCCAGTGTCATTTTAAAGGCAGGCCTGCCTTGCTGGCTGCTTTTAAATTAAAGTTATATGCAAATTCGACTTTGGAATTAAAAGTAGTTCCAAAGTCTTAAACTACCTTTACTTTATACTTTATTCGACCATAGGTCATAAAAAAAGTATAAAGTAAAGGTAGTTCCAAAGTCTTAAACTACCTTATTTTTACATATAAGTCACCCCTAAGGTGTGCCCTATGTGCCCCTAGGGCTGGGTGCCATGTAACTATAAGCAGGGACCTTATAAAAATAGTTTTATAAGCCCTGGTGAGGAAAAAACAGCCAAATTCGTTTTTCCCTCATTGTAGTAAATGGCCTTCATAGGCTAGAATGGGGAGACTTTATTTTAATTTTTAAAGTCTCCTTAAATGATGCATACCAAGAGTTTGGTATCAAATTAATTGTTGTAATAAATCCCACAACTTCCAGTTGTGGGATTTAATATAACTTGTTCAGGTAAAGAGTTTTACACTTTACCTGAAAAGTTGCCAATTTCAGCCCTGCATTGTTTTTGCTGCTGTGCTCTGATTGGCCAGCCTTGAGCAGCTTGACCAAGCTGCCTTGATGAGGTGTGAAGTGGCCTGGCTTCACACAAAGGAATGTGCCTGTGGGAGGGAATCTCCCCTCAGCAGATGGTGAGGCAGGAAGGGGGAGGGCTGCCAAACTGGTCTTTAAAAGCAGAGAAGGACATTTGGAGCAACCAGCAACACCCCCGCATCCTGCAACCCCAGACAACTAGGTGCCCCCTTGATTAGATTAGGAGAGGGCAGGAGAGGGGTGTGTTTATGATTTTTAGCCACACCAGTGGGTGGGCTCAGCCAGATGTAACCTCCAAAAATCAGATTCAGCCATGATGGATTTTTAGAGAATGTTGCCTCCTGGGATTGATTTTTGCCACACTTCCCAGGATGTAGTCATCGCAGGGGGAAGGACCCTGCACCTGATTGGAGAACCAGGACCCCCCTGCTTTTCACCCAGGAGCAAGGATAAAACTGGCAGACCTGCACCCACACCTCAGATCCCCATCAGATTCCAACAAGGAAGAACCAAAGGAGAAGGAGGACTGCGCTGCTGGACCCCTGGCCTGCACCTGGAACCTGCACTCAGAAGGACTGCACCAGCTGCACACTTGGGCTTCACCACAAGAAGGACTTTGCCTGGCTTCAACTGGTTCAAGGAGGGACTCCCTGTTTGCTACAGGTGAAAAAAATTGCTATCCAGAGTCCCCTGCACCAACTCCTGAAGAAAGCGACCAGCTGACCACTGTCCAGTGGTCAAAAAGGAGTTTGCGCCAGGTGCATTCTGGGAGTTGTAGTCCGCACCCCCCAAGGACCATCTCACAACTTCTGGACCTTTGGGGTGAGCTGTGGACCCCCAAAGAACCTTAAAAGGACATCTGGGAGAAGCCCCAGAAGTTTGGAGAAGTTTGGAGAATTTTTGTAAAAAAGCTCCATAGAGGGACCGACCCGCCGCGGCAACTCAAGCCGGCTTGCCTCAACCGCGACCCGGCCTGATTTGCTGGTTCGTCCCGGTAAAGAAAAATCTCAGAAAAAGAGACTAAGGCCCTCATTCTGACCTTGGCGGGCGGCGGAGGCCGCCCGCCAAAGTCCCGCCGTCAGGTTACCGTTCCGCGGTCGAAAGACCGCGGCGGTAATTCTGACTTTCCCGCTGGGCTGGCGGGCGGTCTCCTTCAGACCGCCAGCCAGCCCAGCGGGAAAGAGGCTTCCACGATGAAGCCGGCTCGGAATCGAGCCGGCGGAGTGGAAGCTGTGCGACTGGTGCAGTTGCACCCGTCGCGTATTTCACTGTCTGCGCAGCAGACAGTGAAATACATGTAGGGGCCCTCTTACGGGGGCCCCTGCAATGCCCATGCCAGTGGCATGGGCACTGCAGGGGCCCCCAGGGGCCCCGCGACCCCCCCTACCGCCATCCGGATCTCGGCGGTCCGACCGCCGGGATCTGGATGGCGGTAGGGGGGGTCAGAATCCCCGCGGCGGTGCAGCAAGCTGCGCCGCCGCGGAGGATTCAATGGGGCCGCGGTACACTGGCGGGACCCCGCCAGTGGTGCCGGTCCGACCGCGGCTTTACCGCCGCGGTCGGAATCCCCATTGGAGCACCGCCGGCTTGTCGGCGGTGCTCCCGCGGTCCTCCGCCCTGGCGGTCAAAGACCGCCAGGGTCAGAATGAGGGCCTAAGTCCGAAGGTAAAAAGTTGACCGGGACCTCCCAGCCAGCGTATCCGAGGAGGGCTCCATGGACGTCGGATCAAGATCCAGGTTTACCCCAGTCGAAGGATTTTCACCTCGAAAAAACGACTAAGTCCGAAGGTAAAAATCTCCACAGAGGATTCCAGCATCGCGTATCCGGAGAAGGGCTCCAGGAGGTCGGATTGGACTGGCAGGTTCGACCCGCTGAAGAAAATCTTCGAAAAAAAGACTAAGGGGGTCATTCTGACCCTGGCGGTCGGTGATAAAGCGGCGGCCAACCCGCCAACAGGCCGGCGGACAAAAAAATACAATTCTGACCCTGGCGGGAACCGCCAACACAGCCCGCCGCATTAACACTCCGACCGCCACGGCGGAACAAACAAACAGCGCGGCGGTCACCGCCAACAGCCAGGCGGCAGACAATGTACCGCCCACCCTATCACGACCCACCAATCCGCCACCTTTTCCGGGGCGGGAGCCCCGCCGATAAAAACACGGCGGAAACAGACATTTCCAATGGAAAACGCTCACCTCGAGACACTCCACGCGGAATCCGGACAGCATGGAACCCGAATTGAACATCATACCTGCTCTCGTCTACCTGCAAATCTACCACGAGTACGAACTCCGGCTCAGACGTCAACGGTGAGTACTGCACCTACGACACACGGGAGGGGGGAGGAAGAAAGGTTACGGGCATACACATATGCGACCCCCCCAATATGTACACACCAATGCAGAGCAGGAAGTCACAGTGACACCACACAAAGACCCTTTAAAAATAAAATGACACAACCAAATTTGGAATAAATTTTCATGTACAAAAAAAGCACCTGGAAATAATTCAGCAACCTTGAAAAATATTTACAAAAACCAAAAAGATATACACATCAGTGTATCACTGAAGTAACAAGTCCTGCACATCCTACGAATCTAACATGTCCGTGGGCCAAGGTTCTGCGAAACAAGGGCAAAGCCCACACACGAGACCTGAGTCCTTTGGAGAGAACACTGCAGGGGCATCTGATGTCAAAACTACAGGCACCTCAGGGGGAAAGGAAGGGGGGGCCACCACAGCCACATGAGTCCACGACGCCAGATCCAAGAGGAGCCACCATGCCCACTGTACCATCCTGGGGAGTGCAAAGCCACAGTCTCTCAAGTCTCTGCAGTGGGTGGGTTGCCCACTGGACCATCCTGGGGAGTGCAAAGCCACAGTCTCTCAATGTCTCTACAGTGGGTGGGTTGCCCACTGTACCATCCTGGGGAGTGCAAAGCCACAGTCTCTCAATGTCTCTACAGTGGGTGGGTTGCCCACTGTACCATCCTGGGGAGTGCAAAGCCACCATTTCTCAATGTCTCTACAGTGGGTGGATTGCCCACTGGACCATCCTGGGGAGTGCAAAGCCACAGTCTCTCAAGTCTCTACAGTGGGTAGATTGCCCACTGTGCCATCCTGGGGAGTGCAAAGCCACAGTCTCTCAGGTGGATTACAGAGTCCACTGGTCAAGGAGGAGGCATGGTGGGCACAGTGAACCATAAACAGTGCCTGAGACAGCGGGACCCAGCGCAGCGGTGCATGACATGGCGATGTCCAGCGGAGCGGTGCTTGAGAGGAAGGGCCCAGCGGAGCGGTGCTTGACAGGAAGGGCCCAGCGGAGCGGTGCTTGACAGGAAGGGCCCAGCGGAGCGGTGCTTGAGACGGCGGGGCCCTGTTCAGCGGTACCTGTCTTCACGGCGGGGCCCTGTTCAGCGGTGCTCTTCTGCACGGCGGGGCCCTGTTCAGCGGTACCTGTCTTCACGGCGGGGCCCTGTTCAGCGGTACCTGTCTTCACGGCGGGGTCCTGTTCAGCGGTACCTGTCTTCACGGCGGGGCCCTGTTCAGCGGTACCTGTCTTCACGGCGGGGCCCTGTTCAGCGATACCTGTCTTCACGGCGGGGCCCTGTTCAGCGGTACCTGTCTTCACGGCGGGGCCCTGTTCAGCGGTGCTCTTCTGCACGGCGGGGCCCTGTTCAGCGGTACCTGTCTTCACGGCGGGGCCCTGTTCAGCGGTACCTGTCTTCACGGCGGGGTCCTGTTCAGCGGTACCTGTCTTCACGGCGGGGCTCTGTTCAGCGGTACCTGTCTTCACGGCGGGGCCCTGTTCAGCGGTACCTGTCTTCACGGCGGGGCCCTGTTCAGCGGTACCTGTCTTCACGGCGGGGCCCTGTTCAGCGGTACCAGTCTTCACGGCGGGGCCCTGTTCAGCGGTACCTGTCTTCACGGCGGGGCCCTGTTCAGCGGTACCTGTCTTCACGGCGGGGCCCTGTTCAGCGGTGCTCTTCTGCACGGCGGGGCCCTGTTCAGCGGTACCTGTCTTCACGGCGGGGCCCTGTTCAGCGGTGCTCTTCTGCACGGCGGGGCCCTGTTCAGCGGTACCTGTCTTCACGGCGGGGCCCGGTTCAGCGGTAATTGTCTTCACGGCGGGGCCCTGTTCAGCGGTACCTGTCTTCACGGCGGGGCCCTGTTCAGCGGTGCTCTTCTGCACGGCGGGGCCCTGTTCAGCGGTACCTGTCTTCACGGCGGGGCCCTGTTCAGCGGTACCTGTCTTCACGGCGGGGCCCTGTTCAGCGGTGCTCTTCTGCACGGCGGGGCCCTGTTCAGCGGTACCTGTCTTCACGGCGGGGCCCTGTTCAGCGGTACCTGTCTTCACGGCGGGGCCCTGTTCAGCGGTACCTGTCTTCACGGCGGGGCCCTGTTCAGCGGTACCTGTCTTCACGGCGGGGCCCTGTTCAGCGGTGCTCTTGCAGTATGTCAAGGGAGTCATACCTGGCCTGGACACCCTGCTCAGTCGCCCTCCGACCGTGCTGTGTCAGGCCCCTTCGGGGAGTGAGTCCTGGGCCCTTTGGTGTCGTCCCTTGCAGCCGGGATTGGGCTTGTGGGGCCCTCCTGCTCCGCGCTCCTGGTGGTTGTCCTCTCCGCCCTGCTGTCCTTCCGCTCCTTAGATGGGGCTCTCGGGCCCTTGCCTCCCCTGGCTGCTGTGGCCGGTGAAGTGGCCGGAGTCACCTCCTTGGGGGCAGCCGTCTCTGTCTGCTCACGGCGGCCCTTCAATTTCCGGGTCCTCTTGCCTGGGGGGGGGCTGGCTGTCCCCTTGCTGCTCACCGAAGTGTTACTGCCGCCAAAGGGTGGACTCCACATGCCATGCACCACTTGCACTGTAGAAGTTGGGCTGGTGGTGGCTGAGGTGCCCTTGGGACTTTTCCCAGTTGGAGGGGGTGGGTCGGGGGAGGGAAAGAGGTCAAAACTGGAGAGGTAATTTTTCTTGGGACCAAGGTAAGGGGTAGGAGTAGTGGTGAGAGAAGTGGAGGAAGAGGATGTGGTTGTATGAGAGCCAGGTGTGCTGTCCTTGGGTGCAGGTGACTGGGACGTAGGCTGTGGTGAGGTGGTTGGCTGTTGTTTGGGTGTCTGCCTGCGTTTATGTGTCTTGGAAGAGGGGGTGACAGACATAGTGGGAGAGGACACAGGGGACGTGTAAATGCCAGTGGGGGTAGTGACTGCAGGTGTGCGGACTGTAGTGGAGGGTTTGCTGGTGGTGGAAGAACTGGCTGATGTTGGGGTGCATGCAGGTGTGAGTGTAGACGTCACAGGGAGGGAGGAGGGAGACGAGGAGGACGGGGACACATAGGTGGTAGTGACTGTTGATATGTCTGCATCTGTGTGTTGCTTGGGTGAATGCTTGTGTTTTCTGTGGTGCTTATGTTTGGATGAGCTGGCCTTGGGTGTTGAGGTGTGTGCAGGCTGGTCTGATGGTGTGGATGGGATAGGTTGAGGTACAGGAGACAGAGAAAGGGTGGAGGCAGATAGAAGAGGGAGAC
Source organism: Pleurodeles waltl (assembly GCF_031143425.1). Classification (NCBI taxonomy): domain Eukaryota; kingdom Metazoa; phylum Chordata; class Amphibia; order Caudata; family Salamandridae; genus Pleurodeles; species Pleurodeles waltl. The sequence goes on along the minus strand of NC_090443.1, from coordinate 234,901,028 downwards.
TGGAGACAGGGACAATGGCTGCCGTCAGTGCTGAGGCCAGAGCAGTGAACGCTCGTTGATGGGCAGCCTGACCCGAATGAATGCCCTCCAGGTAGGCATTGCTCCGATGCACCTCCCTTTCCACCCCCTGGATGGCATTCAGAAGGGTAGTCTGCCCAACAATGACCGTCCTCACCAGGTCAATGAGCTCCGCACTGAGGGCAGCAGGGGTAACAGAGGCAGGGGCTGAGGTGCCTGGTGCGAAGGAGACGCGCGCCTTCCTGGCCGAGCGGCTACGGAGCGAAGACTGAGGGGCTGCTGGGAGGGCGGTGCTGGTGCGCTGGGTGGCGGCTGTACCTGTTGTTGCGGGGGGCACAGATGGTGCCGCCACCGCTAGGGAGCTCCCAAACGAGGACGTGTCCGTGTCGCTGGTGTCTCCACCGGCCCCCGTTGTGGTGCTCCCCTCGCCCTCCGGATCACTGGTGCCCTCGGTGTCTGTGTCAGTGCCCACCGGGGCCTGGTGACCTGCAGCTCCCTCCTGCTCCGACGCCAAATCTCCTCCGCCTGATGATGCTAAAACACAAGAAGACAAAGATTTAGGGTGGGGGGAGAAATGAAACAAAGTTGAGTGCATGCCTTAGCAATACCCTTTGCGGAGAGGACAGACACAGGTGCCTCGTGCACTAAGTCGCGAACTTGGGGTACACTACTCAGTACTTCTGACTAGGCAAACAGGTCTAGGGACAACACACGCGCACATGTGTGATTTCTGTAGTTCCCCACAGATGTTTTTCATTGATTTTTGCCTTTCCCTTCCCTTCTCAGTGCTGTCTGACTCAGTACCTGACTTCTGCTTGGTTCGCCCATGAAATACAGCGTATTGACATTGGTATGTTGTCATGACTAATTGACAGAACAGAAATTGAACAGTAATATGTAATACATTTGTTAATAATACAGCATGACTCAAAACAGATTTGTGTGCAAAATGTGATTTATTTACAGTGCTAGATATCGGTACTTGTGATTCTAAGGGTGATGGGTGGGGGTGGAGGAATATCCATGGCAGAGTCCAGTTCTCAATCTCACAGGTGCATTGTCCTTTTGCCTGTGGAAGGATGGAGCATAGGCAGTTCATGGTTGGACAGGGTGGCAATGTAGGACAGTGGGAAGACTTGAGGGGGTATGTCCTGCTGGCGGGGGTCTTGACATCCTACTCTGTCTTTTTTTTTTTTTGGTCTCAGGCTCCTCTTACGGGGTGGTTGTTCTTCAGCAGGAGGTGGGGTTCTGGGGGGCTGTCGAGGTGTTGGGACCTCCTGTCCACTAGCGCCGGCGGAGGTGGTAGGCTGTTCCTGGTCCGGGCTAGTGACAGGGGCCCTGTGTGGTGCACCATGGTCCTGCAACGCGTCCTCTATCCTGTGGAGGGCCTGGACGATGGTCCCCATTGCGGTCCCGATGATTCTCAGCTCCTGCCTGAACCCCATGTAGCGTTCCTCCTGCAGTGCCTGGATCTCAGTGAACCTGGCCAGTACCGTCGCCATCGTTTCTTGGGAGTGGTGGTATGCCCCCATGAGGGTGGTGAGGGCCTCTTGGAGAGTGGGTTCCCTGGGCCTCTCCTCCGCCCCCTGTCGCACAGCAGCCCTCCAAGCTGCCCGGTTTCCCCTGGCCTCTGTCCCCTGGACGGTGTGCCCGCTACCACTGCCCCCAGGTCCCTGTTGTTGTTGGGGTGTTGGGTTAGCCTGGGTGCCCTGTGGTGGCAGACACACCGCTGATTGAGCTGTCCTAGAGACAGAGGCATGGGCCCGCTGGGTGGGAGCTGTGCTGGTGTTGGCAGAGGGGGTCGGGTCTGGTGTGGCCTGTGGCTGCCTGAGGGGAACCGACTGCCCAGAGGTCCCCGATGGTCCGGGCTGGTCATCAGGTTCACTGTCGACAGAGCTGCTATCCTCAGTGTGGGCCTGTTCCAGTGGTGGGATGGACACTTCTGGACCCTCCTGGCTGGTGTGTTGTCGTTCGGGTCCTGCATGGGGTAAGAGAGTTTGGTTATTGTTTCTGTGTGTGCAATAGCGTGCGTGTTATGGGTGCCCTTGTCCCCCAGTGCAGGCATTCCCTTGAGGGAGGTGTTGTGAGGGTAGTTAGTGGGGGGGGGAGGGTTAGTGCAGTGGTCATGCTTAGGTGATGGGTGCCCATGATTTGTGTTGGCATGCAGGAGTTGGTGTTGGGATGGGTGGGTTGTGCTGGTGAAACATTGTCAGCGAGGATGTGTGCTGAGGGATTGGGGGTGAGGGTGGGGGTGTGGTTTGGCATGCTGGTGGGGTGGGGAGGATATAGTAGTTGAGATTGGACTTACCAGAGTCCATTCCTCCGGCTACTCCTGCGAGGCCCTGAGGATGCAGGATGTTCAAGACCTCTTGCTCCCACGATGTGAATTCGGGAGGGGTGGGTGGGGGTCCACCGCCAGTCTTCTGGACCGCGATGTTGTGCCTGGAGACCATCGATCGGACCTTCCCCCGTAGGTCGTTCCATCTTTTGCGGATGTCCTCCCTATTCCTGGGATGCTGTCCCACCGCGTTGACCCTGTCCACGATCCGCTGCCATAGCTCCGCCTTCCTAGCTATACTGGTGTGCTGCACCTGCGAGCCGAAGAGCTGGGGTTCCACTCTTAGGATTTCCTCCACCATGACCCGGAGTTCTTGGTCCGAAAAGCGTGGGTGCCTTTGGGGTGCCATGGGGTGGTGTGGGTGAGGTGTGGGGTGGTGTATGTGATGATAAGTATGTTGGTGAGTGGTGCTTTGTGCTACTATGTGGTGTGTGTGATGGTGTAGTGTGCCTCAGTGTGTCTTGCTATGGATTGTCTGCTGTGTCTCTCTCTCCTTCTCTCAGTAATTATGGTCGCAGGGCTTTGTGGGTGATGTGGGTGTGTGTTTTATAGTTGGTTGATTGTGTGGGAGTGGTGTGTGTATGTGTATCAGGTGTGTGTATTTCAAATTGTCCAATGTGGCTGTGTTTTGGTGCTGTGTGTGTATTCTGACCGCGGCGGTGTGTAGCGCCAATGGAATACCGCGTTTGAATGACCGCCGTGTGGATTCGTGGGTCGTAATGGCATGGGCGTATTTCTGTTGGCGTGACGGTGGAGGTTTGGTCATCTCCAGTTTCTCGCTGCCCGCTGATGTGGCGGGCTGCAGTGGAGGACGGATTTTTAGAGGTTTGGCCGTTGTGGGTCAGAATGACCGTGGCGGTTAACCGCGGCCGCGGCGGTGTTATGGCGGTCTTCTGACCGGCGGTAAGGGCCTTTTACCGCCGAGGTCAGAATGACCCCCTAAGTGTGAAGGTAAACTTTTAACCGAGGCCTCCCGTGGCCTGTAGCCGAGCAGGGCTCCATCGCGGTCGGCCTTAAACTTTGACTTTGCCCCGGACGAGGTGCAACCAGATGACCCGATTGGCGCTTTTTGTTTCTAGGCGCTAAAAAAATAATAATTCTTTAAAAATTCATATCTCCGGTTCCCCTTATCCGATTTTATTCATTTCGGTGTCATTTTAAAGATAAAAATATATTCTATTTTTATAAATTGGTTTTGGATTTTTAAACTGTTTTCTGTGTTTTATTTAATTACTGTTTTGTGATATTTGAATGCTTTATACTCTGTCTCCTAAGTTAAGCCTTGACGCTCGTTGCCAAGCTACCAAGGGTTGAGCTTGGTTTAATTTACTGAGACCTAACTGGACCTAAGTGGAGGTTAGTGGCCTATTGCTAAGTGTAGGTACCTACCTGCCCTTACCAATAACCCATTTTCCAACACCAGCTCTCAGGTTGTGTCCTTGATCCGGGGACGGTTGCAGTGTGGTGGATTCCACCTGATGAGAGGAAGAGCAAACCACATCAGCCAGACCTTTACAATAGTCCAACACCATATCATCTGTAATGTTCACAAGAGTATTCACAGAATCTGCTGGCAACCTCATTGCTCTGCCCATGAGGATCTCATAGGGTGACAATCCTGTCTTCCTGTTGGGTGTGTTTCTCATTGTCATCAGAATTAACAGCAGTTTGTCAGGCCATTTCAGATTTGTGGATGCACACATTTTCGCCATTCGTGATCTTAAGGTACCATTCATCTGTTCCACTAGTCCTGATACTTCAGGACGGTAACTACAATGCAACTTCTGCTCAATGTTCAAGGCTGCACATAGCAATTTAATTACTTCACTGTTGAAGTGACTTCCTCTATCTGATTCTAAAGAGATTGGAAACCCAAAACGTGGTATCAGTTCCCTAAGTAGTAGTTTCACTACTGTGAAGCTGTCATTTCTCTGTGTAGGGTATTCTTCATTGCAATGACTAAAGATGTAGACAATCACCAACACATATCTCAATCCTCCACACACAGGCAATTCAATAAAATCCATTTGCATTCAGCTGAATGGACCTCCTGCTCGTCCAATGTGGCTCAAATTTACCACAGTCCATTTTCCCATATTCATTTTCTGACAAATGACGCAACAATGGCAACCTGCTTCAGCAACTCATCTAAACCTTGGATAGAACCAATTCTGCTTGGAAGTGCGAATCATAGCATCCCTCCCAACATTTGCTAGACCATGATAATACCTAGCTATTTGAGACAACAGACTGTTCGGCAAAATCAATTGACCCCCCATCTGAAACCCACAATTTATCCTGTCACTGTACACATTTCATTTTGCTCCATGATCGTTTTTCCTCTGTGTCAACATTATTCTGCAGTGCTCGCAATTCTTCCAACGTATCTATCACATGTAATGCAAAACCCGGACATGTTTCATCTCCTTCAGGCAACAGTTCCCACTTATCTTTGAAGGATATACAGTTAAATGCTCAAAACCTTGCAACTTGATCCGCATATCCATTTCCCCTTGACACAAAATCTTGCAATTTCAGATGTGCACTGTATTTCACCATGGCAATCTTTTCAGGCATCTGGATAGCTTGCAACAGATCTCGAATTCTCTCACCATTTCTTACTGGTGAACCAGAAGAGGTCTGAAACCTCTCTGTGACCACAACTGGCCAAAGTCATGGACTATTCCAAATCCATACCGGCCATCTGTATTAGGTGGTAACTTTAAGCTGGGCAGAAACATGGCACGCTCTAGCAAGGGCTACCAGTTCCGCTACTTGTGCAGAATATAGTCCTCGAAGCCAAGACGCTTCCAGTATACCAATAATTATGCACACAGCATATCCTGCTCCCAGTACTCCTGTATTGTCTCTTAGACAGGAACCATCAACAAAGATAATTTGGCCATTTTCTTCCAATTGATTGTCTCAATATTAGGTCTTGGTTTCGTGCACAGATCAGTTACTTCAAGACAATCATGCTCAATGTCTTCCAATTTTTCAATTTCAACATTTTCATTTGGAAGCAAGGTTGCCGGGTTAAGCACTGTACATCTTTTCAATGACACATTTGGTGACCCTAGAATACTCGTTTCATAATGCGTCAATCTAGCACCTGTCAGGTACTGGGTTTTGGTTTGGGTGAGGGACCATTATTGTTAGGGGATGTCCCATCACAATGCCTTCACACTGTGTGAGGCTCTGTCCAACCGCTGCAACTGCACGCAAACAACCTGGTAAAGCTGCTGCAACTGGGTCCAAAATAGCTGAAAAATATGCTACTGGCCAGTTTACACCTCCATGGACCTGCGTCAAGACAGACAAAAATCATGCATCATGCTCATGTCAAAACAACGTGAAGGACTTAGGCCCTCATTACGACATTGGCGGTAAATCCCACTTACCGCCACGCTGACTGCCGTCAACTTACTGCCAAGTATATCCGTTCACCATATTATGACACACATACACCAATCCTTCAGTATTCAGCCACATACACAAATCCTCTCCACCAAAGGTCAGTGATAAACTGGCGCTATCAAAACCCACACCGTTACGCCAACAGAACTACGCCCATCACATTATGACCAACAAATCAACATGGCGGACATTCAACGGCGGTAAACCATACATACTGCTGCACTCAAAATGGACGCACACAAATGAAACAACACTACATTGCACAATTCAAACAACACACACCTGACACCCATACACACACCACACACACACCCACACCACTATAAAACACACACCCATATTACCCACAACGTTTTACAATTTCAAACCATTGCCACCTGAGAGACATCAATACCACAGACACAATCAGAGCCACACACTATACACACCTGTACACCACTCACGTACCCCATCACACACTCCAACACTTTACCCAACACACCCTCACCTATATACTTCACACAACACCCATGGCACCACAAAGACACTGCCGCTTCACAGAGGAAGAGCTAAGGGTCATGGTGGAGGAAATTATCAGGGTAGAGCCACAGCTATTTGGAGCACAGGTGCAGCTGATATTGATAGCTAGGAAGATGGAGCTATGGCGGAGAATGATGGACAGGTTCAATGCCTTGGGACAGCACCCAAGAACTAGGGATGATATCAGGAAGATATGGAATGACCTACAGGGGAAGGTACGTTGCACTGCAGCAAGACACCAACTCGCTGTACAGAGGATTGGCGGTGGACCCCCACCTCCTCGCCCACAACTAACAGCATGGGAGGAGTAAGTCTTGTCAATCCTGCATCCTGATGGCCTGGCCAGAGTAGGAGGAGGACTGGACTCTGATAAGTCAACTTTCTACTACCACTACCCCACTATCTGCATGCCATCACATACCCCCACCCTCACCCTCATTCCAATCACTCAATCACTTCCCACACATCCCACCATCACATCTCACCCATCCTAATGCCAAGCCCTGCATGCTCTACCAATGCATGGACACCACTCAAAGCCCTGCATGGACACTTATCACTAAAGCATGCACACCCTGGAAAACTAACAATCCCACCATACACCAACAAACACAAGTGAAAGCTGCCAGGGCAAATCCAACCGAAGAGGGCAAGCCACAGATGCACAATATGTCAGGCACAGAAATCATAACACATCATTTACATCCCAACAGGTACCCCAGCCAATGTCAGCGGAGAGGAGGTGCCAGAAATATCCAGTCCCCCAAATGAAGAGGGCCACAGTGATAACAGCAACTCTGATCTGCAGGATCTGGATGACCAACCTGGCCCATCAGGGACCTTTGGAGAGCCAGTTACCCAGGCCCAGTCACACACCACCACAGATTCTCCCCCATCAGGAAACACCACAACAGTACCCACCCAGGATACCCATACCTCGTCCCCAGAACACGTCAATCAGCAGTGTGTCCACCTCTACAGGTACCCCAGGGCACACCTCATTCCCAAGACAATCAAGGACCTGGGGTCAGTGGCAGTGGGCACACAGTCCAGGGGACAGAGGCACAGGCCAACAGGGACACTGGGAGGACAGGCCCAGGGAACCGACACTCCAGGAGGCACTTGCAGACATCCTGGGTGCATGTCAACATTCCCAGGACATGATGGGCCAGATCCTGGTCAATGTGCAGAAGAACAGGTGGCTGCAGAAGGGACAGTACCAGGGGATCAGGGAGGACGTGCATGCCATCAACAACACCCTGATATCCATAGCAGGGGTGCTGGCAGACATGGCCAATATAATGAGGGAGGCAGTCACACAACAGCGGGCCCCTGCCACTAGCCAGACATCTGAACAGCCTTCCACCTCCGCTGCATAGAAGACGGCGGAGGCCCAGCTGGGGATGGCCTTCCAACGAGGAAGGGGTGCCTGTCGAGCCTGACCCCCCTGATGGCCCACATACTGGCGGTGGCCTATCCTTAGCTGGAATGGCACTTGAGGGCATCACAGCAGCCACAAGGGGGTGAGTACAGTGCTCATCATTACAACTTACGCATGGCAGAGTGGTGTCTGGTCCGGGTGGGGGATGTGTGTCAGTGGGTGCCCCTAGGCCAGGCCTTACATTGCAGCTTGGTCCCCTGGTGGCTAGGGTTCAGAAGGGAAAATCCTGCAACCTAGCTCGTAGGCATCCACCACTGATCAGGGCTGCGTGGGTCCCAGGTGTGCTGCATTTTGTGGTGTTTGCCCCTCCCCATGCCTTGGCTGCTAACTATTTGTCTTCTGTGAGTGCTATGGCAAATTGCATAGGGCTGTTCCCTGTGTGTGAGGGTGCTGTGTATGTCAACGGTGGTGTTGTTGCAGCCATTGACCAAGTGTATCCTTTGTCTCTTCCACCCCCATTTTTGTTTTGTCACCTTGTCTTTATATGCAGTAGCATCATCTGGCGGAGGAGCAGCGGTACTGGCGATGGAGGGAGCTGCAACACACAGGACCCAGGAGGTAGAGTCCACCGACGGTGAGGGCACCAGTGGGACAGAGGGTGAGGGGAGCACCACAGCGGAGACTGGAGGGGACAGTTCTGACACAGATAACTCCTCCGATGGAAGCTCCCTGGTGGTATTGCAGACACCTCTGTGACCACCCCAGCTACAGGTACGGCCGCCATCCAGTACCAGCAATGCCCTCCCAGCAGCCCCTCATTGTGTTGCCAGTGCCCGCTTACCCAGGAGGGTGGGCATCTTCTTTACCCCAGACACCTCAGGCCCTGCACCAGTGAGCCCTGCTGCCCTGAGTTAGGAGGCTATTGACCTACTGAGATCCATCTCTGCAGGTCAGTCAACAATTATGAATGCCATCCAGGCAGCCCAGAATCAACAGACTAGTGCATTTTTTGAGGGCTTTCACATTGGCTTGGCGGCCCAACAGAGATCGATCCAGGTTCTGGCCTCCTCTCTGATGGCAGCCATTGTCCCTGTTTCCACCCTCCCCCTCCAACTTCCTCTTCCCAGTTCCATTCTCCTCAACCCCAACCCATCCACGTAGACGAGCATGCACACAAGACAACACGCAAGAGTGGTACAAGCAAACACAAGCACCACACTTCATCCCATAGGCACTCACACAAACAACATCCAGATGCAGTCACATCAACATCCACTATTTCCAGTGTCTCCCCCTCCTCCTCCTCCCCCACCTCCCTCCCAGTACTGTCTACACTCACACCTGCATGCACTACATCATCATCCACTACCAGCATCATCACCACACCAAGCGGAACACACACATCACTGGTAGACAACGCCACAACAGCCATGCACATGTCCCTGTGTCCTCTCCACTGTGTCTGTCCCCCTCCTCCTAAGGTACAGAAACTCAGGCACTCAGACACCCAGAAGCCATCCACCTCACAACAGCATCCAGCCCATGCACCTGCACCCAGAATCAGCAGACAAATACCTCCAACAACCACTCCCTCTTCCTCCACTCCCATTCCTTCTCCCTCTTCCCACCCCAATTTCCGTAAAAAACTTTTCTAATCCACCATTGACCTCTTCCCTACTCCCCCGTCCTGCACGTATGAGTAAGGTAGGAAGAACCCAACCAAGCACCGCAGCCACCCAGTTCACTGACCCAGTCGTCACCACACCCACTAGTGGTGGACAAGGATCCAGGCCACATGTCCTCAAGGTGAAGGAGCCTGCACCCGGCAGCCTCAAGGGAAATGAGCCTGCCCCAGCTGCCAGGAAGAGCAAGGAGCTTGCACCAGCAGGCAAGAAGAGCAAGGTGCCTGGGCCAAGAACTGTGACAGGAGCCCCCACCAGCAACCATGGTTGTGCAGCCATCCAAGGTTACAGGGGATGGGAAGGAGCCTCCACCCCCAGCAGCACCACCACCTCCAGTGAGCAGCCATCTGAGGTTGAAGGGGATGGGCCGGAGCCTCCCCCCACCAGCAGCATCACCACCTCCACTGAGCAGCCATCATCGCCAGTGGACGGTATGTAATCCTGCCTCCATAGGCTGCTGTGCGGCCTGCCCCCTGCAAATCCATTGGGTATGACACCCACCGGAGAGACTGTGTCCTTGTGCTCCCCAGGATCAAGAGTACAGAGCACAATGCCCCCTCCAGAACCAGTGGGTAAGACACCCACATACCCAAGACTCTCCAGGATCATGAGCACAGAGCACGCAGCCCCCTCCAGAACCAGTGGGTAAGACACCCACATACCCAAGACTCCCCAGGATCAAGAGCACAGGGCACAAGGCCCCCTCCAGAACCAGTGGGTGAGGCACCCACATACCCAAGACGACCCAGGATCAAGAGCACAAGTCCCCCTTGAGAAACAGTGGGTGAGACTCCCACATACCCAAGACTCCCCAGGATCAAGATCACAGGGCACGATGCCCCCTCCAGAACCAGTGGGCAAGTCACCCACTCAAGAGACTGTGGCCTTGCACTCCCCAGGACCAAGCACATGGCATGTTGCTCCCTCCAGAGCAAGTGGCCAAGACACCCACCTGAGAGACTGTGGCCTTGCGCTCTCCAGGACCAAACACAGGGCATGTTGCCCCCTCCAGAGCAAGTCACCCACTTGAGAGACTGTAGCCTTGCACTCCACAGGACCAAGCACAGGGGATGTTGCCCCCCGAGCAAGTGGGCAAGTCACCCACCTGAGAGACTGTGGTATTGCACTTCCCAGGACCAATCACATGGCGTGTTGCCGCCTCCAGAACCAATGCTCTTGTTCCATCTCCCGGCTAAGGTGCCTTCCAGCCCTCTATCTATCCCTTGCATATTTACCAAGTGATGCCCCTGCAGTGTTCTCTCCATGTTGATGCAGGTGACATGTGTGGCCTTGGACTTTGGCCGGTGGACATGTGGCCTTCGAACATTGTGGACTAGGATGTGTCGATAGTCTCCTTATTCCTTTCTCAATCTGATAACTCAATCATTTCACTTCTTTCTGACGGTATTGTAATTTAATTGGAGACACTTTGGGGCATATTTATACTCCGTTTGCGCCGAATTTGCGTAGTTTTTTTCGACGCAAATTCGACGCAAAACTAACTCCATATTTATACTTTGGCGTTAGACGCGTCTAGCGCCAAAGTTCATGGAGTTAGCGTCATTTTTTTGCGTGAACACCTTCCTTGCGTTAATGATATGCAAGGTAGGCGTTCCCGTCTTAAAAAATGACTGCAATGCATATGCGTTGTATTTATACTCCCGGGCAAAAATGACGCCCGGGAGTGGGCGGGACTAAACAACCCGCATTTGCGCCGGATTTTAGCACCTGGGTCAGGGCAGGCGTTAAGGGACCTGTGGACTCAGAATGAGCCCTGAGGTGCCCTCCCAAGCCCCCAGGGACACCCTCTGCACCCTTGCCCACCCCAGGAGGACACCCAAGGATGGAGGGACCCATCCCAGGGAAGAAATGTTAAGTTGTGGTAAGTATTTTTTTAATTTATTTTTGTGGCATAGGGAGGCCTGATTTGTGCCCCCCTACATGCCACTATGCCCAATGACCATGCCCAGGGGACAGAAGTCCCCTGGGCATGGCCATTGGGCAAGGGGTCATGACTCCTGTCTTTGTCATGTTAATGGCGTCTGGGCGCCAAAAAAAAATGGCGCAAACCGGGTTAAGACGATTTTTTTGCCTCAGCCTGACTTGCCCCATTTTTGGACGCCCAAACGCCATTTTGCCCTACGCCGGCGCTGCCTGGTGTACGTGGTTTTTTTTCACGCACACCAGGCAGCGCCGGTCGGCTAACGCCGGCTAACGCCATTCAATAAATACGGCGCCCGCATGGCGCTTCAGAATGGCGTTAGCCGGCGCTAATTTTTTTGGCGCTAAACTGCGTTAGCGCAGTTTTTGCGTCAAAAAGTATAAATATGGCCCTTTATGACCATTCTTTCCCAAATGGTTCAGAAAGGCAATCGTGTCTTACTTGCACTCTTCCATCATTTTTGACACAATCAGCAAGTCATCAATGCACTGTACCAATGTTGATTGGAAAGGCAATTCCAACGACTCCAAATTCTTTTTCAAGATCTGATTGAATGTGGAAGGTGATTCTGAAAACCCTTGAGGAATTCAACACCAACAGTAAACTTGGTCTCAAAATTTGAAACAAAAGAGAAATTGGCTATCCTCGTGAAGAGGCACAGAAAAGAAAGCTTGTGACAAGTCTATGACGGTGAACTATTCAGCGTCACATGGAATCTGAAACAGAATCACAGGTGGATTTGGCACCACTGGGCAACATTTGACCACAATGACATTTATTTTTCTTAAATCCTGGACAATCGACCCTTCCCACAGAGCTTTTTCAATCCCATTATTGGCAAATTACATGGGCTGCTCAACACTTCTTTCAAGACTCCTTGGTTTACAAATTCTGCAATTATGTGGGCAACCTTCATAAGGATTTCTTGTGGCATGTGGTATTGGGGAACCTGGGGAAAAATTGTGTTTGGCTTTACAGGAACTTTAACTAACTCAACTCCCTTTATCAGGCCTATTTCTTTCCCTGTCAGACCCCACACTTTCTCTTTAACCGTTCCCTGTAAGTCAGGAGGAAGCTCCTTCACTGTGAACACTGGAAATAAATGAATCAGGGGGTACTCCTCATTTAGGGGCATATTTATACTCCGTTTGCGCCGAATGTGCGTCAAAAATTTTGACGCACAATCAGCGCAAACGTTGCCCCATATTTAAACCCTGATGCCCGAGGCCGCGCACGAGAAAAATCCGCAGTGTGCGCCATTTTCTGGAAGCGGCAACCCGCCCTGCGTTAATGATATGCAGGGTAGGCGTTCCCGTCCAAAAAACGCTGCGCGACGTATTTATGCTTCCGGGCAATAAGGACTCCCGGCCGGTAGGCGGAGCAAAAAAATGACGCAAAGCCCGATGTGCGTCAAAATTTAACGCCTGGGTCAGGGCAGGCGTTAAAATGGGGCAAACATACCTGTATTTAATCAGAACACACAGAACAAACAGCAGAGCAGCAACAGGGAGACATGGAGGTGATTTTTCTTCAGCGTGCACGTAGACGCAGAGCCCTGCAGCAACAACAGTAGCCACAACAACAACAGCAGGGACCCCAAGGACAGCGCTGAAGGCAGGAGAGGATATTCCGCCCAAGAACAACCCTGCATGGCCTCAGGGAACACGACATCATCCAGAGGTACCGGTTGAACTGGCAGGCCATTCAGCAGCTGCTGAGAAATATTGAACAGCAGTTGGCCCCCACTTTGGTGACACCCCGCACCATCCCAACAGAAACAAAGCTGCTTGCCGTACTTCACCTGCTGGCAAGTGGCTCGTTTCAGACAACTGGTGCCCTGGTTGGTGGAATATCTCAACCATCATTCTCTGCATTCCTGCCAAAAGTACTGGATGCCATCATTCGCCTGACACCCCGCCACATCTGCTTCCCTAACACACTGCAGAAGCAGCAGGAAACTAAACAGGGGTTCTACGCCATCAGTGGCTTCCCACACGTCCTTGGTGCAATCGACTGCACACACGTACGCCTTGTGCCACCTGCTGCAACAGAACACCTCTACCGCAACAGGAAGCACACACATTCAATCAACGTGCAGGCCATAGTCGATCACCAAGGACTGATCAGCAACATCGTGGCTAAATATCCTGGGAGTGTACATGACGCATTTATCTTCTGTCACAGCACCATCAACCAACACTTCCAGGATGGACGGTATGGCAATGGACTACTTGTTGGTAAGGACAAAAATCAAACTCATATACACACTGCACAGCAACCCTCTAGGACAAACAACACATACACCACATTAGCAACACCTAGCCAGGAACACACTGAGGTCCTCACATCACTAGCCATGTGTCATAAGTCACCATTGAACCTGTCGCACATTGGAATGTACTCCACAGCTTAATGTGAAGACATTAATGAGTGTGGTTGCCTAAATGTCACCTTGCAAATTGGAAGTGTCACAATAACCTGTACATTAACACATTGCATAAGTCTTAAGGTATGGGATGTCCAGGGTACTTTCATATGAACGTCTTAACTACACTTTCATGTTTTAACTCTGCATGGAACTATCATCTCACCCCCAGTGAAGACACACGGACACGTGTATCACAAGTCACAATGCAAGGGAGGCCACACTGTTATGAAAATCAAAATACAGACTGCTGACAAACGGTTAGCTAACAAACACTTGCTCAGCCAAGGAAAAAACTAAATGCAAAACTTTTACCCTACAAGTATAGGTTGTCACATTAGTACACAAAAGAGTCACAGACAACACAAGACAACTACTGCCTTCAAAGGTCTGTACAAGAGTGCTTTCTACATCTAATTGATCCCATTCTGTGTTTCTATTTCAGCTGATCAGGGGTATGGCATCCAGCCTTGGCTAATGCACCATTTGGGAACCCCTCTACTGCTGCAGAGCGGGCATACAATGACGCCCATAAGAGGACACGCAGCATTGTTGAGCGGACCTTTGGGATCCTAAAGTCAAGGTTCCGCTGCCTTGACATCACAGGCGGTAGCCTACTCTATTCCCCAGAGATGGTCTGTAGGATCATACTCACTTGTGCCATATTGCACAACATTTGTGTAAAAAGGAACATTCCCCTCCTTGAACCAGACCCAGACATGCCTGAAGATGACGAAGAGGAGGATGCTGGCCTGCAACAGGAGGGGGAACAACCAAACACGGCAGCAGGAGTGCGTAGGCGCCAACAGCTTGTAAATAAATTTTTTTCATAATTTCTTATATCAACACTTATTGCACAATTGTAAATAAACACAGATAACAAACACCACATCATGCTTTGGCCTATTCATGTCTGCCCACCTTTAGTTCGAAATTGTTGAAGAAGAATGTCATGTCATTGAGCAATAATGACATAACACTCATCACACAAAAAATATACACCACAAATGTCTGCACAGAGGGTAGGATGTTACATGATTCATTACCATCCACAGAGGCCAACAGGAGTACAAATGTGGCAATGACACATGCCTGATCCAGACACCTGAGACAGTCTCTCACTCAGCCCAAAAATGTAGATGATTTGAAAGTCTCATTACACGTGTTCAGTGACAGGGTGGGACCATCCATGTGTACGTGACCATGTCCTCAATGGCTTCTCTCAATTTTTGATATAAACAATACCCAATTGGAACAACATTAGCTGCCACTAACTCATGAGGAGACCTTGAAGTTACAGTGACAACATACACCCATACAGGTGATAGTGGATCCACATTCGCACACACATATAAACATATGTCATCTAATCAACCAAATATTTGCAAGCAACCCATCACAGTAGTGTCCCAGTTCGAACCTAGCAGGAAGAATGTAACATGCCACTAAACCAGGTAATTCATAAAGAGCCACATACATCAACAACCTATTTGTCATCAGCACAAGAGGAACGCTGAGATTTAGCAAACATAGTCAGTGCAAAATGGTATGTCAGATTGCTCCAAATAATCAGTAGGGCAAAACGTCAAATGGGCTAATGAGATGAATGAATGGCTAACAGTGATTCATACCCTATGGCCTTCCATTAGCCTGCTGCTGCAGGTTTTGCATAACAGAATAAATGAAAGCCATGGATAAATTAGCAAATCTGGAAGGGCAAACCCTAGGGTGCTGGGGGCCTAAGTCCACCTCTACCGCCCCCCCAAATTTACAAGAATCATGTACTTGTGAACTAAACACATGCATAAGGCGCATGTGTGGCCTACATGTCAAAAGTCAAACACAAATCAGATACACAAAATGATAATAGGACATGGTTAGCCCCATAAAAAGTGTAAGTGACTATTGCACTCCCTGTTTGGACTATAGATAAATGCATTACCATGATAAGTGTGGACACATTTTTAAGAAGGAATAAATCATGGTATCCCATTCATCATTTAAAAATAGCCATCAGCAATTACCCAAAATATGTGTACAAATATGGTTAATACATTTTTTGAGGTATCATAAATATTACAGTGTGAATGCCTTCTATACATCCAATAAGGGACATGTGTCATAGCTAACCACAAATGTGTATCACATAGCACCGTTTGGTCATGACAAAGTTCCTTCCTCAACTTTAAAAAATGAAGACATAATTTAAAAATGCGTCAAATTTCCACGCATACAGCATGGGCGTCATAATTTTTTCACGTACAGGAGTGCACAGAATGCAGAGTCAAAAAATATGAAATGAAAAATAATAAATTAATAAGGTACATGACATGTCCACCATAATGCCCATGTAGCGTCAAATTTCCACGCATACAGCATGGGCGTCATACTTTTTTCACGTACAGGAGTGCACAGAATGCAGAGTCAAAAAATATGATATGAAAAATAATAAATTAATAAAGTACATGACATGTCCACCATAATGTCCATGTAGCGTCAAATTTCCACGCATACAGCATGGGCGTCATAATTTTTTCACGTACAGGAGTGCACAGAATGCAGAGTCAAAAAATATGAAATGAAAAATAATAAATTAATAAGGTACATGACATGTCCACCATAATGTCCATGTAGCGTCAAATTTCCACGCATACAGCATGGGCGTCATAATTTTTTCACTTACAGGAGTGCACAGAATGCAGAGTCAAAAAATATGATATGAAAAATAATAAATTAATAAGGTACATGACATGTCCACCATAATGTCCATGTAGCGTCAAATTTCCACGCATACAGCATGGGCGTCATAATTTTTTCACGTACAGGAGTGCACAGAATGCAGAGTCAAAAAATATGATATGAAAAATAATAAATTAATAAGGTACATGACATGTCCACCATAATGTCCATGTAGCGTCAAATTTCCACGCATACAGCATGGGCGTCATAATTTTTTAACGTACAGGAGTGCACAGAATGCAGAGTCAAATATAAATTTTCATATATGTTTCTCATATTTGCCAGGAAATTATAATTCTACACTAGAACTGTAAACTCAGCCTCACAATAATGTAAGGGAACAATGAAGAAATTACTTTTGACTCTGCATTATGTGCAATGTTATGCGTTAAAAAATATGATGCACAATCTGTATGCGTGAAAATATGACGCATAACGGGAAAATAAAAACGGCGGCCATTTTATGCAGGAAGTGATGTAATAGGATATCCTGTTTACAAAATCTGTACTGTGAGTTAACTTTCACTTTCACTTTGCAGTCTCAGATTTATCTAGACTGTGTGGTTGTGTGAAAAGTGTAGTCCTGTGTTTAACTGCTTTTGTGTCCTGTGTACCTTTTATTTTGCGTTTTTGTGATCATAGTCTTGTTGTCTAATATTGTCTTAGTCTGTTTAGTAAACTTTTGTCCAATCCTGTTTTTGTTTGTATTGGCCCTACGTTACCTGTCAGCGTTATCATACGCTGTACTCGGCACGCATACCGAAGCGTCTCTGACTCCCGGATCCTGGGGAATCACTGACAGGGTCTACTGAGACCACAGACGGAGTGTGTATCCCAAACTACGGATTCACCCCTTGGGGTAGTCTTATGCCCTGATGAATACTATCGGTCCCTGATATCACGAAGGACCCTCCCCTATCCGGACATGTAAATCACAATTTTCCGGATATGGCTTTACTTTCACTACATACTGGAACACTGCATTACCTGAACTTATAGAACCATTAAGCCTTGAAGAAGTCCGTGAGGACGAAACACGTGTTGGCTATCACCGATCTCACGTATATTCAATTGCTTACATGGACTTTTAACATCTTTGTATTTTTGTTCACACACTGCAACGCTAAGGATTAAAGTATCCTTTACAAAATAATTAATCATGGAGTGCCCTGGTTGCTCTTTTTAGATTCTGTACCTTGTATTTTGTGTTTTTGTGATCATAGTCTTGTTGTCTAAAATTGTCTTAGTCTGTTTAGTATACTTTTGTCCAATCCGGTTTTTGTTTGTATTGTCTGTGGGAGTCTGTTCTGGGTAGTTTAACTTTGGGGTTAGTTGGGCTATTTTTCTTTAGTTTTATTTTTCCTTCACTACTCTACCTTTCCCCATTTCCCACTTTTACTTGTTTGTCTCATTTTTCACCTTTCAATTTGTTAATATGTCAGGTAGGCCTCGGCTTGGCAGGATGGGTGAGGAGGAATTGGGGGGATTCATTTGGCTTGTTTGCCATTTCCTCCCACTCATGCTGGAGGCTGGGGGCCGTGTGATACAGGGGTATCACACGGAGGCACGTAAAGTCCGGTGGGGGAAGGTGCGCCATCACCTGGTCCGGGTGTACGGTAGCATTAGGAATGAGCATCAACTAAAGCACCGCTGGGCTGATCTCATATCCAGGGAGCAGGACCTGCTGGACCACCTGGGAATCAGGATTGGTGGCCATGTTGGTGAGTACAAATCAATTACGTGTGAATAATTGAAATCTGTGTGGGGACATGTGATGATTGTTACCCAATCTGCTAGATAAGTAGCTGACTGTGTGTAATGCTAGGGAAACCTAATGTGTATTTGTTGCACAATGTGTAGGAAGACCAATGCTAGCAGTCAGATGGCTCATGTTTTCAACACATACCGGATGCCTGTAGCTGTATGTAATGTAGTGTTGCCTTTGTGTCAGACAAGCGACACGTTAATGCCTCTATTTGAACTCTACAGGTCATATTGGCCAGTGAGAAAGTTATGTTGAAACAACATACCTACATATGTAGGCGCCATAGCTAGACACAAAATTGCAAACCCATGATGATGCTATAAATGTGTGGTGCCTTCACGTCACATGAAGTTAGCTATGTTGTCCACACATATGTCACATGTGTGTCTGGTTGCTGTGTGTTGAAAATGTCCACATAGCCTGTTTGAGTTTGAGGGGTCAGGCAGTCCTCAATTAACCAGCTTTTGGATGTCTCTCTGGGATGCACATGATGAGATGAATGCAAGCCATTATTGTTGGGGCATACTAATGGAGGTGTTTTTTTGACAACACATGACTGTCCTGGCCACTGCATGTGTGTAGTAGGGTGTGTAACTGTAGCAGGAGACTCATCCAATGTTAATGTTGATTAAAAAATCATCCATGCAGTATGAGCATGTGGGAAAGTGTATCATTACCATGTCATATTCACACAGTGTCATAGTAACTGCAATTATTTTTCAGTGCACGGAGTCTGAGTATATTCTTCCTTTCATGCTTTACAGGTGGACCAGCACCGTACACCGTGGGAGAGGTGGCACATTTTGAGGACCCCGATACCTACAGTGAGTGTGGCCTGAGTGCTATTTTTATTGTTTGCTAGTGATGCATGATGGACTACTGTGTGTTCAACAGAATTCATGATTTGATGCGCTGCCCGTTCATTGGCATTGTTGCTTTAGTGGGATTTCAAATATCACTTCTGTTTCTGTAGACCAATACTTAGCCATCTCTCAGATTTAGGGGCTGTGGGTCATTCCAGTCGGCCCGCTATGGGGAATGGGATGAGTCATGTGGAATACACTGGTTAATGTAAGAGTTGCTCTGGGACTTGGCTTGAACTGAGTCTGCATATCAGACTGACATTCTCCCAGATAGCTTTGGCAAATGGCTTGTATGAAATATGCAGCTTAACAGTTGAGGATGCACTGTGTACACTGTAGGTTGGATCTTCCGGGGGCATGTACTTCCACAAGTTGAACTAGAAGTGTGTGTGACTAGAGTGCAATGGCCTAGGTGTTCAGTCGACTCATGATCATGGGTGTTCTTGCTCCTATGTGTGTGTTGTAAAACATGCCTCACTGATAGTATGTGATGTTGGCCTGAGTCAGAGCATTTTGACATGTATGGACCTTGGATATGACAATGTTTGGCGGACTCCAACGTGTTGCTAGCCCTTCATTGGTGTTGTGTGTGGAGGCAAATACTTTTTGACCTTTCTATACACTCCTGGGTGTGCATTGAACCTGGGATTGTTGGTTGTTCTTCCCACCCCACCCTCAAAGACTGCCATGTGATTGGGAATAGGGTACCTAGGACTGTAGCAACCAGTATGTTACAGGTACTTGTGACCTTTTGCAACTTTGTTTAGAACCTAGGGCCAGATGTAGCAAACAGTTTTCAAGTCGCAAATGGCGAAAATCGCCATTTGAGAGTCGCAAACGTGTGTTTGCTATGCAGAAATGCATTTTGCGAGTTGGAACTGACTCGCAAAATGCATTTCCGACTCGCAAATAGGAAGGGGTGTTCCCTTCCTATTTGCGACTCGCAGTGGTATGCAATTCCATTTGCGACCGAGTATGCGGTCGCAAATGGAGTCGCAGTTACCATCCACTTGAAGTGGATGGTAACCCACTCGCAAACTGGAAGGGGTCCCCATAGGACCCCTTCCCCTTTGTGAGTGGACCCAAAAATATTTTTTCAGACCAGGCAGTGGTCCAAGGGACCACTACCTGCCCTGAAAAGATCCGAAACTAAAGGTTTCGGTGTTTTTTTCGAAGTGCAGCTCGTTTTCCTTTAAGGAAAACGGGCTACACTTGGAAAAAAAAACACCTGCTTTATTTAAAAGCAGTCACGGACATGGAGGTCTGCTGTTCCCAGCAGGCCTCCATCCCCGTGAGTGCCCATAGTCGCTATGGGGGCGCAAATTGGGACCCACCTCATTAATATTAATGAGGTGGGTCTTTGCGACCCCATAGCGACTCGCAGACGGTGTCTGAGACACCGTTCTGCATAGCAAATTGCGAGTCGCTCGGACTCGCAAATTGCAAGTCGCAATTTGCCGTCTTCCTACATCTGGCCCCTAGTGTACACATTCGGTTATGGCCCATGGGTTCAATATTTGCAAACAACAAATTACAAATGGCATTGAGTGAGGGTTGTGATAGTTATCACATAGAGTGACATATGTAGTGAAGTCAGTATGCAGAAGAGGTTCAGCCATAATGTCAGCTGCATTAGGCATTTTTTGGATGAGAAGTTTATGCTGATGTCATCCATCATGTAGAGACATGGATATGCTAGGTGTGAGAGGGCCTTATGTATGCAGGCTTCACATGTACTTCCTCTGAGACTTTAAATAAACTATGTTGTGACAATTGCTGTAACAAATATAGTACAAGTAATGTACAAATAACCCATTGTGCTATTCCACCCAATGCAATTCCCATGGTAAATATTTGCCATATCTCTTCACAGCTGCAAATATGAGTGCCGCAGATAGACACCAATTTGAGAGGCGTGCCATGCGATACCGGCACATCCTGCAGGTGCAGTCGGGGTACAGGAGGATGGCCCGAAAATACCAATCAGATCGGGCCTCCGGGGCATGGTGGGCCTCACCACAGGGTGGCCCTACATTGCCCACAACAGCCACCACCACCACATCCACCAGGTCTCCCCAAGTGGCCCCAGCAACGTCGGGCACAGTTGACCCTGGCTCCTCATCAAGACCTGGACCCAGCCATGTTCAACAACCAGGACAGTCCAGTGGGCATTCAACTGCTGGCACAAGTTCCACCTCGGCCGGCACACAGACTGCATCAGCCTCTCATGTGGACCCAGCCGCATTCCTGGCATTGAGCCGTAAATTGGACAAGGTGTTTACAAAGGTGGACAAGCTAAGCCAGGATGTGGCATATATCAAAAAAAGGGTTCGGTCCATCAGGCGGACCCTACGGAGGGCCAACCTCTAGGACATTTGCCATGTTTAACTTTTACCCCTCCCCTCTCTCCTCTTTCCTATTTTGTACTGATAGTTGGGTTTTGGGGATTAGAATTAGGTTAGTATAGGTAGTTAGCTTAGTTAGTGTTAGGGAAGAGGGTGGGGGGTACTTATTCTTTCTATCTTTATTTTTTGTGTGGGTGGGGGTCAATGTTGGGATTCCTGTTTGTTTAAAAAAAACAAAAATATATATATATATATGATTGTTTAGGATAGTATAGTATGTGTGTAGGTTAGTAAGTGTTGTCCTGCATGTGTCCTGTCTCATAATGGTGGGTGGGGGGGGTTGATGTTTAGATCATTTAGTTATATGTGTAGAGTAAGTTTAGCTTAGGTTAGTTAGGGACAGTTGTGGGTTAGTAGTAGTCAGGTTAGATTAGTGTAGGTATTACTTTTCCCTTAGTTGCCTCTTGTGTGAATAAATAGTAATAAATATATAGTTAACCCTTTACATGATGCGTTAGGTGCTACTTTATCATGGCCTTGACATCAGTGTAGGTGAATGTTTTTGTATGACATTAGTGTCCTATGCTAGCCATCCCCAGAAAATGGAGGTTTAACATGCCAGCTACCCGTGTGATAACTTGGTAAGTATCCACCATTTGGGAGACCCACCATTGGTAGTTTGCATCGATCACCAAGGTTTTGTGTTGGTGAGTATGTATTCTATTTCACAAAGTGTGCTTCCAGACTTGTTATTGTGGGTAATTTCATAGGTCGGACTACAGTGTGATGTTCAGGGAGATCTTTGTAGATGAGGTGTTCTTAACACTCTTGTCTTGTTGCCTTCATTGCTGACCTACATCATGTGTGTACTAATTCTGCATGACTTTCCTTCATGGAAGTATACTCAGAAAGGGTGATTGATGCAGTGTTATTTTTTTATATTTGCTTACATTTTGCAGCATAATTTCATGTGTAAGTATTGCATGGTGCCTACATATCTTAGCCACCATTAGTTGACTAGAATTGCTATAGATGGTGCATCATTCTGTCCAACACAGCATGATTGTGTGTGGTTAGTCCCTTCATCAGTTATTCTCCTCAGTATGGTAAGGCTATGATGCAATCCTGGCCACTGCACAGATGTATCAGACTACATGATGTCAGGACAGTTGTATTGACAAGCTACATGGTTGCCACACAGGCACTTTGGAGTTATGTACTGCACAGTTGAAGTGTGAATTAACACAGAGACATAATAGGTGTGCAAGTGCTATTTATTTATAGGTGCTGTAGTACAAAATGTCCATTGTCCATGTTTGCTGAGTCCGTTCTGGTGCATTCTTACATGATGATCCTACAGAAGGGGTGTGGATGAGGCTCCTGACATGCTGGGGTGATGTCACAGACAGTGCAGAGGGACAGGAATTGGCAAATAGTAGGAGAGAGACATTCACTGGCAATGCTGACAAGTCATACAGTGGATTGCAGAACAGTCATTGAGTGTAGTTGTAGTGAGACTGGCATTTGACAAAACGTAGGACCTTGGTCAAAGTAGGCCATGGTGCAGGGACTAGTGCTTCCGGGTACTCTTCCGTGAGAATGTGATCTGTTCCATGTCTTCTTCTTCTGATGTGTGTGTTGCCTGGTTTGTCCTTGTTGTTGTTGGTTGTGAAGGGGCAACACACACCTCAGTGTTAGAAGACGTGGAGGCAGACATCCCGGGGGATGCTCCCTGTGGAGTTATTAAGGGCAGTACTGCAGCAAGGAGGGCCTGCTGGTTTTTCAGAATAGCAGCCACATCACGATGGTAGGCAGCCAGGTCGGCCCTGAGGGGTTCAATGTTGCATTCGTGCACACGTTGACTGGATTGCAGTTGTAGGTGTTGTGTCAACTGGATGACAGCTGTGCTGATTTCCTTCAGTGTTTTGGCAAGTTCCTGCAAGAGAGATGTTCGGGCTTGCATAGCAGCTGCCTGATCTGCAAATTACGTCATGCACGAACGCACCCCCTCAAGGCTGGCTGACATGTTTTGCATCCCCACCCGCACCTCCTTGGCCAGCTCCCGCTGTACCCCAACTACAGTTCTTTCAAAGCTGGTGCCAGTGTCGTCAGAGTCCTCAGCTGTGTTGGAGCTGGCATGTCTTAGAATTGGGGTGGTGGGTGGTTCTTCTGTGATGGCTGCTTCTTCTGTGCTCCTCCTTGTGACTGAAGGTGGGGTCTGGAGGGTTTCAAGGACCTTTTGGATGGTCTCCTGGGAAATAGTTATGGGCTCGTCATCCATGTCATCAGAGAAATCAGGGACAGGCATATCGGCAGGAGATCCATGTTCCTCTGCAATGAAACAGGGTACAATTAGTGTGTCTGTGTTGTGACAATTTTGCCATAACATGCAAACCTTTGGATGACTTAACTTTGTGCTCTGGTTTGGTATTGGTATCTGCTGTCCTTCATATGGGCATTGTTATAGGCCTATGGCCCACCTGTGTGTCACATGTATGATATAGAGTTATCAGACTTGTCTGCCTAATTGCCTCTAGGTGTTGCTTTGTACCAATTTGGTAATAGGCATCTTTTTGTCCTACTCGTCCCTCCATGTATATCTATTCTTATGGAGAGACATTTTGTTGCGTGGGCTCTCATTATCCTACATGAGATTACTGGATTTCTAGGCAGCAGGATAGCTAATGGTGTGGGGGACTGAGTCTGACCCACTTGTAAATAACTCTGTCACCCTAATTCTTTCTTTTTCTCTGGCTAACTAGCAGTGCCTCATGTCTCCCACGGCAAACAAATGATTAGACAGCCGAGCGCATGACATCTTTGGAACTTCTCAGGGAAGTCGTGGTCACTCAGATCCAAACCAATTCTCTCTTTTCCAGTTTGATCTCATATACAAATGACAAAGACAGTATTTGTTTTATATGATGATTTCATAAAACAACTGACTTTTAGATAATTAGGTGTGAGCCACAATAACCCAAACAATACAACATGGTAGAATTGAAATAGTCACCAGGAGTGTTAAACATTTGAACAAAGCTATCATGGTGCCTAACTGTTTCTACTCTCCCTCTGCTTGTTCTATTTAGAGCACAGCATGTTAAGCTTCGAGCTTGCCTGTCTGAATCACTGGGGAGACATCAGCCCTCATATCTGAGCAATGGCCTGTGATCTGGTTCAGCATCTGCAGCAAGGCAGGCAGCGTCTAGTTGTGGTTCTCTGTTCGGAAACTCCCTCTTGCGTGTATTGGGACAAGGAAGTGATTTTATAACTAACATGTCATCGCGATGACAAAGTGTCCCTACGCAGAATGGCAAATCTGAACTCCTACCATGTCTATCGGCAATGTACCAGACTGTATCCTTGACTGGAGCACAGAGTGAATATGTTATGGAGAACTCCAGTGCTGAAGTAGGCAAAACAGTGTGATATGAATAAAAAACCACACCATAGAACTGGCTATTTGCAAAATAACTGTTACGAAGCCTAATAAAAAGCATTTAGTGGAAAGTGCACAGAGGCTCTAAGCTGTTAGCAAATGAATAAAAGTACATTCAGGGCAAAGTGCACAAAGGCATAAAGCCTGAAGCTAATGCACAAAGTATACGTAAAACTTACCACACTACACTTTGACTGGCTGTGGGTGTTGTGAATGCCCTGGCAGCACACTTGCCTCTCAGGACCTGCCCCAAACACTTTTTATTCACATTGACCTTAATGTACATGTTGTGTGGCATATCCTATGCATGGCAATGTTAGGATGTGGTATGGATGTAAACATTGTTGATGTTTCCAGATGATGTTGGGTAATGTGTGTTTAATTGGATTGCCCTGTTTATCGTATCAAAGTCCTATTTGGTTCTCAGACTGTGCAGGTGTGTTTCAGTGACCAGTTGCATGTGTCCCCTCCTCAATGTTGTTGTCTGAGCAGTTTGACATTAGTGATGTTGCCTTGTTAGCCAGGCACGTGAGGGACCCCGACGTATGCAGCATGTGTGTGTCCTTAGTGCTGTGTGGCTCCTATTGCTGTTTACTTTGGCTGATGTATGTGTCAAGTATGGGCATTGGCATTTGACTGTACTGGTGCCTTTGTCTTATTTCTCTAAATAGTTGCAGATGTCATCCTCACCCCCTAATTTAGGTATGTATGTTCCATGGGGAGGTTCCTGCCATTTGCTACTATAGCTGCACAGAGATCAGAGGTGTTATTGTCAACTGTTGTCGCAGTTACATTGCAGTTGTTGTTTTGGCTACTGGATTACTGATAGGGACCTAGTTGATGTAGGATACATTTTGACTGACGAGTGCCTGGATGTAAGTTTGACGTAGTGGCCTTCCCACCTGTCGCTGCTTTCCCTTGGCTCCATTGTTGTAATTACAGGTGGCCCCATGGGACTGTTGTTGGTGCTGTATTTTGTCGTGCCCCAGCTTCATTCTGTGCTGGCCATGCCCCCCTGCCGTGCCCCTTTACCCATGCCACTTCATATATATGCTGACTTACATGCATTGTGTAGTAGGTATTCCCCCCCCGGTTGCAGTTATCATTATTGCATTATAATTCCCCATGCGACTTACCCTGCATGTGCGTTGTGTTGTGGTAGTCTGCGCTGTCCTGTCCTTGAATCCCTGTGACGATCTCCTCAGGGATGACGGCTGCGACCATCTCCTCCATGTGGTCCAGGGCCTCCTGGTGTGCTGGACTCCCCCCTCCAGTCTGCAGTGCTGCCTTCCTGTTCCTGGCCATTTTTTCTTTTGTCCTACGTTTGCAGTCATGCCAGCGTTTCTTACACTCGGTGACTGTTCTGCGTTCTTCAGCCACACTGTTGATCTTGTCCACAATTTTTTGCCATATGGCCTCTCTCCAACTGATTGGCAATTTAGAGGTGATGAACAATTGGTGCTGGTGTTACGTCACCTCTTTAACCAGGATTTCCTGCTCCTCTGCACTGAAGCGACAACTCATCCTGGCTGGTTCCTGGTCTGCTGTCATCTTCCTGGGGTCTGTTGTGGCATCTGGGATCCATTTTGGCTCTCCTCTGCTGAAAGGGCAGTGTTCGCGGGTAAATTTGACGCTATTGTGTCAAAAAAAACAACGCTTTCCGGGTTGCGCTGTCGTAAATCGACCCACAGTCATTTGCGTCGCGTTAACGTTGGTTTCCTTTACGACTTGACGCCGCTGTGTGCATCACGAAATAATGACTCCCACCTGTTGGTTGCGCCGCCGTGCGTCAAAGTATAAATTTGACGCCCGCACGGCGCATCGAAATGGTGTTAGCCGGCGTTAAAATTTTTGCCGCAAAGCTGCGCCGGCGCAGCTTTGCGTCAAAAAGTATAAATATGGCCCTTATTGTTTCATACTCTGTCTCTGGAGCTGGGTCATCCTCATCATCACTATTCATCTGTACCTCGATTCCATCATTTAAACAAGTAATCGAACACCTGGTTTTACACAGCAAGTCTATTCCCAGTAGGGATACGAGACTTGAGTCACAGACTACAAATATTTCCTTTAAAGTTGCCAATTTTAACCTGAACTTGTTCTGCAATCGGGTTGGTCAAATACTGATTCGCTACTTCAACAATCTGGACTGTGTTTCATGAAAGGGGCAAGTTTGGAACTTCTGCGGTTCTTACTATAGAGCGTGTAGCTCCTGTGTCAACCAAGAATGAAAACTTGTGATCCATTACCTTTCCCTTCACATATGGGCCTTTATGATCTACTTCTACAGAAGCTGCAAGCACAAATTCCTCTTCATCCGAAATCTCACTTACCCAATCATTGTTTGTTCCATTCTCACTGTGTTATGGGAATTGATAGACTGTGTTATGACTTTGATTAGACCTCTGACCAGTGAGCTGTTAAGGAAGCATCACCTGCCGCTGTTCCATTGGGGCTTGAGGTATGTGAATTTGCTGTCTAGGTACCATTTGAACCTGCTGTTGCATGGGCTGCAACTATGCCATTTGTACATGTGGCATTTGCACCTGCTGCATGGGTTGAAAATTCTGCATTTGATTCACATTATTATGAAAATTCGGACTATGACCTCTCATTCTCAGTCCTCGCATGTTTTGGAATTAATTGATGTCACTTGTTTGCTGAACAACACCTTCCTGCAACATCATCAGACACTCTTGCTATCAATGTCTGACCGCTCCGCAAGCGTAACAAGGCAACACTCTCTTCATTCCCTGCACATCATTCTAGAGTACTGCGGTCCTCAAATCGGGGCTACGGTTCCCATTACCAATTCCTCCGTGACCTCTACTGCTCATCTGATTTTGAAACAACACATTTCCCTGCTGCTGCTTCTGCTGTGGCAAATGTCCCTGCATTCCAGTTTGGGCCGCTTTAATCTGCATCACCATCGCCTTTTCCTTCAACTTTCTCTACTTCAACTCAATCTCGTCACTACAGTACTTTGCATACTGCAACACCTCATCAATCAGTTTTGGTTGCTAGCAAATCAAATGACTCTTAATCATCTAACTAATTTCAGGTCTCAATCCTTCCACAAATCTGAACTCAAAATGAATCATGTCTTTTAGCTCAATTGTCTTTGTACCACTCTAATGCTTAAATGCCTGCCACAGTCTCTCATAATATGTATGTACAGACTCCTTTGCTTCCTGAGCTGTCCTGTGTATTTTCTGCCAGTCAATGTTTTTGGGCAAAATTCTCGTTTTCAGAAATTCAATTACCTTGTAGTAATATTTCATTAATTCAGGAGATGGAGCATCTGTATTCGAATCTCTCTTAGGTTCTTTTGTCAGCCAATCTATACTCCTCTTACACTCCATCCATAATTCAGCTGGAACTACTATCTCTAATAGAGAGTTCAAGTCTTCCTTCAGGCACTTTGCAAGTTTCACAAACCTGCCTGTCTGCTGGTACCATTCTACTGGCTTCTCTCTCAACCTGGGATAGTGATTTGTAAAGGACAGAATGTCACTTCTGCTCCAAGGTACATCAGCAAAAGTCCCTCCTGGAATCTTTCTCATTGGTAAGATCTTCACTGGATCCTTGCCCTGCTGCACATTTTAAATTAGCTAGCAGAATCCCTTTTTCTTTTATCTCTTTTCTTTGCCCAGCTGCCTTCCCATTTGTCTAAGGCTCCCCATGTCTGGACACTTTGGAGTAACTGCCTAAGGTATGCCTTCATTCCTGCAGATCTCATGTGTTCAAAGTCTTTTGTGTCAAAGTCTAACCTTAACTCCTTTTCAAATGCTTTGTTTCTCCATTTCTATGCCTTACTTCTTGGCCAGGTCTGCTAACCTTTGATGCACATTGCTCACTTCCCTCATATTTTTGGGCACAGATACCTCAATTCTGCTTCTGTGTAGGAATCTAGGGCCAGATGTAGCAAGAAATGCTTTTGCGACTCGGAAATTGCGAGTCGGTGCGACTCGCAATTTCAGAGTCACAAAAGCATATGCAAAATGGTGTCTCAGACATCTCCTGCGAATCGCAAGGGGGTTGCAAAGACCTACCTCGTTAATATTAATGAGGTGGGTCGCAATTTGCGACCCCCTTGCGAATCCCTGCACTCACAGGGATGGTGGGCTGCTGGAGACAATAAAGCAGTTTTTTTTTTTTTGGGTATTGCAGCCCATTTTCCTTAAAGGAAAACGAGTTGCAATACAATATCAAAAATGAAACCATTTGGTTTAGTTTTTTCAGAGTAGGCAGTGGTCCATTGGACCACTGCCTGCTCTGAAAAAACATTTTTGGTGACATTCACAAAGGGGAAGGAGTCCCCTGGGGACCCTTTCCCTGGAATTGCTTCGCGACCACTTTTGCAGTCACAAAGCAATTCTGCATCGCGGTGCGAGTCGCAAATAGGAAGGGAACACCCCTTACTATTTGCAAGTCGCAGTCTCATTTTGCGATGCGGAACCAACTCGCAAAATGGGGTTGTGCATCACGATGTGCGTTTTGCATGGCGCAAACTGTGATTTTCGCAGTTTGCGCCATGCAAAACGCTTCTTACATCTGGCCCCTAATCTGTTCACACCCATGCTCCCTTCAATGAGCTCACCTGATTCCATTTCTAGTCTCGTGTAGTTCGCGTACTCCTCTCCCCTATGAGCACTCTGCAGGGTATTCAGCTTGTTTAACCATTCAGTCAATTGTTGGGCAGTCAAACCTTGCAACATAATATTGATGACCTCGGCATGTGGCACTTGTTGCACCACTGTATTCAGGGACTGCAGCGTCAGTAATTTCAGGCTCTGACTAACATTTGACCCCATGACAGTAGCCAGAGGAACTACGAATGGACTAAGGTCTAGCAATGATCTCAATCCATCAAAGCTCTGTCCCACAGAAGAGACTACTCGGATAATCTCATTAAGTCCACCCCACATTGAATTCTGATTCAGGATTCCCTGTCCATTTTTGCTGTAACTCTCCTGTGCGAACAAAGGTACAGCTAGACCAATGGGGACAGGTACAGATACAGCACCTGGGCTTGGTCTAATACTCAAGTTCTGTGGGTACATAGTTCCCATATTCTGACTCTTCAATACAGATGTCTCTGTCTGGGTCCCTGTTATCGAAGTGTACTTTGGTATTGCTTGCGACTACACTTGAGGCAGTAAAAGTGGAGATGGCTCTGTCTGAATCAATATCGGTTTCGGGAAAACCTTTCCTGTAGACACTATTAGGTTTGTGGCAGCTTCCATTATGGGTACATCAGGGTAAATATCTCGGGAAATTTAACTATGGGCCCTGATTTTGTGCTACCTGCATTAGGACTGCTCTGCTTTGGGCTCTGTGTTACACTAGGATTAATCTGCACTGGACTTATTCTCAAGTTAACCTGTGTTGGGGCTGAAGGATTTATACTGGTACTTGGACCACTCTCTTGTGCAGCATATGGTGGGGGACGATTTCTCAATAACTGCAAAATAAATTTGTCACATTCCTCAAATGTCAAAGTTCTAGACTCCTTTGATCCCCACTCCCTACTCTCGGAATGGCTTCTGTTTGTTTCTATGGTAGCTTTCCTTCCTTCTCCCTCACTGTCCTGAGTAATCGCTGGGAACATCCCCTGTAAAGTCTTGGCTCTCCACAATTTCTGAGCACTGTCCCATCTAGCCTTCGCTAATGTCTTTTCTACCTTTTTCATCCTCCTCTCAAATTTCTGTTGCTGTTGATGTCTGGCTACTAACTTTCAGATTGCTAATACCTCGAACTGTGCTGGTCTCGGAGGGGGTTTCCGATCATACCGCACCCTCCTCAGATTCTCTAAGATCCTCAAATTAAGTGTTCAGTGGGCAGGAAACGCTAAGCTCCCATATTTCTCTGTCACTTTGCACCATTGTTTCAACCAAAGACATGGCACGACACCCTGCTCTTTGATATACAATGTAAGCCGGTGTACCTTCTGGCAGTGCAATATCCCTATACTCAATGTGATGTACGTATATTCCCTTAGAGCACTCTTAAAAGCTTAGAAAAATTTAATTTCTGCCACCTTTCTGTTATTCTAAATCAAATCAGGAAGCGACTTTTAATCCCTGAATTCTCTTCACCCACCTTCTCACCTAATTGCCCTTCACAGACGGCTGCCAATCCGTGTGCGACCCATCTCACTAACCAAACTAACCTATCGTGGCACCAATGATGTCACACTCACCAGTACCATGGCTGACAAAGTCTTGTGGCTTGTCCTCCCAAACTCAGATTCAAACAAAACTAATGCAATTTATTGGAACATTTAATCAAAACCCAATTTGTCCATTTACTACAGGTAAGGTAACACAAACGCTTCAGAAACTTTACAGATTTTTCACCAACGGTGTTTCGCTCTAGCAGCTTCTCCTTCTTTCTCAGTTTTCCTGATTCGCAAGCAAAATTCGACCCGAAAATTTCACTCTCAACTGATCAGTGGGTCTGTCCTGGTGCACATAGGACTCGCCAGATCTCAGTTGAAAACTTCTTTCGCTCACTTTGACTCACACTCTGACTTGTCGACCATGCCCGATCGACCTATTAAACCAGACAAATTACAACAACAAAAAAAGTGTCTCATATAGTTTGCAATATACTCTGTAGTCTTAGACCTCACAGGGTCCGTACACCAACAACCACGTGGATAATTTTTTAGCACAAAGTGCCACACAAATGTGAAGTTCGATTACTTCACTACTCTCACACTTCAGAATACGCACACTCATTCTACAACTTCATTTTGGAACACAAAAATGCCCTAAACCCTCACAAACATCACAATTCACCTGTGATTTGCATAAGCTGTGCAAGCACAAAATCTACTTAATTCACACCATCACTAGAATGCCGAGAAAATACTCAAACAATCATTGGCAATCTCCAAGATTCTGGGAAAGTCATTGTAGGTATTTAGGGGCACATTCTCTCTCTACTCTGTATCATCGAATCTAGAAAAATCCAAAATGTCACCAATTTCACCCAATCTGATAGTTATTTTACTCTCTGTAGGTTATTAACCCTTATCCTACTACCATCTCTGGGGACACCGGTTCTTTCTCACTTACAATCTCTGGGACCAAATACTCTTCTACCTAGCTCTGGAGACAACCTGTGCTGGGCCTCTATGATGGGCTCTTAAGGAGACAAACCATCAATCTCTGCTACCATCTCTGTTAGCGCGTCAGATCTTATTAAGTAAACTTACAAGGGAGACACGAATAGGCAGCTGGACCTTTTGACTGCGCTGCGAGTTCTTCCCACCATATAACTCTGCATCAGTACAAATCAATAACCATAACAATCAATGACATCAATAATCAATAGGAGTCAGTAATTTACACTCACATGACCTCGCAGTCATGAATAGTCACACCTTTATGTAAAAGTTAGAATGTTTCTTTCCCTATATTAACAATGATAAGGTCACGTAACTTAGGGCCATATGTGCGAAAGCTTTTTCCCATAGACACAGAATGGGTAAAATCCTTTCGTACATCTGGCCCTTAGTCTCAATATAAACATACAGAAAGAATACAGGCTGACCAACGCGGCAAAGGAATCGCAATCTAATCAAAGCTTGAGCTAATACACATGCTAAGGTACAGTACAAATTAATAATATGAATACCTGTGCAAATGTAATAGCGTACATTTAGATTCAGCAAAGTAAAGACATCAACTGTTGTGACATGTAGCGAATTTCATCAGTGAAAGCCCTCTAACTAACATCAGATTAGATTAGCATGTTTGGGCTTCATGCAAAATAATTTAGTCACAAACATTTGGAAAAACATATAACTGTTGCTCTATCAAAATGGTTGTTGGTACCTAGAAACAAAAGCAAATAGACATAACACTTCCTAAAATTGTCATATATGTTCAGAAAGTTGTGACAGTCTTCGTCAATATTACAGTTCGGTCAGCAAGACATAAGGATTCAGCATCAAAGTTCAGAATAAGCAAAGTCTCTTTAGGCAATTCAGAAAAGAATAGCTAACACTCATGAATAATGGGAAGAAAAGGGCTCTCTCCTCTCGGTGTAGTCCGGCTAAATTAGATTTCCTAAAACCACTCCCCACGTCCCTATTGGTCAGAGAATTGCATGTTCATATTTAGTTCAATGAAACTAAAACCCCTAATCTAAAGATTTACTACTATATGGTTCAAATGTCAATGATTGGCTCCTCTTCTCCCGCTCCCATCATTCGGTTTGTCAGGTATCAATATTGTTGCAACTTATACTCCAGTCAGTGCACCCAATGCCTCCTCCTGGGAAGGTCAGTCTTACACATACTACGATATACATTGTTTCTCTACCTAGCACAGCATCCTCTAGCAAGCAGTTTCTCATGAGAACAAACTTCAGCTATGGGCACCTGGTCAGTACAGTGAAAAATCACAATTTAATTCTCTCAAAAAACATTTTATGAAACGCCTTAGAAATGCAGCTTGACATGAGGCTGTGTAACTAGGCCCAAGACCTTGCTAACTTAAGGCCTACAATTAATAAGGCTAATACATAATGCATAACACTCAATATGACATATTATCACATTAATCAAACATAAGCTCAACATTTCATATTAATAAGCCATTAATAAGTACACTTTGCGAACACTAGCGGCCACTCACGTGGATGCAACATCAAATGCGTGCATTATTTGTCTCTAAGTTAATACATTTTCTATGCCAATCCAACTCTCAAAATACATGAATATTCATTATTGAAGTTCACCATTAACACTGTGTTGTACCATGGATTACTGGTTCCACATTGTGTGCAGGAGCTTGAACAAAAATAATAGTCTACCTGATTACAAGAGAGTTGCCCCTACAAACAATTGCTATGCTAATTCTTTCTTGCAAGTAACACAAAAGCCAAAAACAGTGGATGCTGTGCAAACAGAACAAAAAATGTGTATGTGCAGCACCATTTGCCACTAATTGTCCTAAACATTACTTGGGATGAGTGCCCCCAAATTAATTGTCAAGAGTGTTTTAAGTTGTTGGTGAGCGACCAATGTAACTGAGTCAATTAATTTAAAAATTTGGCATTTGCCACTGCTTGTAACGGAAACAATAACTCAAAATTCCAGATCGTACCGTATATACTGGCCAAATACCTACTAATGATTCTATGGTATCTCAAAGTTCAGTATTCACTATTATCTGTTTTGCATCTGTGTTTGTTGTGCATTCAGGGGCATATTTATACTTTGCTTGTGCTGTTTTAGCATCAATAATGTTGACGCTAAAACGGTGCTGAGTCAACTTCATATTTATATTTTGATGCTAGACCCGTCTAGCATCAAAATATTGAAGTTAGCATCATGTTGTGGATGCAGCCAACTACCTTGCACAAATTAGATGCAAGGTAGGCATTCCTGTTCACAACATGATGCTAACCCCCGCCACCTTATTTATACTCGGGTGCAGACACGACGCGCACAGAGTAGGAGGACGCAAATAATGGCGCTAAGCCTGCTTAGCGCCATCATTTAACGCCTGGGTCAGACCAGGTGTTAAGGTACCTGTGGACCTATTTCCATGGCCAAACACCATGGAATGAGCCAACAGATTCCCACCCTAAGCCTGAGGAACACCCCCACCCACACCAGAGGAACACCATAAGATGGGGGACCCCATCCTCGGTAAGTATAGGGAAGTATATATATTTTTTTATGTGTCATTGGGGGCCCCTTACATGGGGCCTCCTCTCTGGCACTGGGTCTTATGCCCTTGTCAAGGGGACACTGGACTCCTGTGCTGGCCATTGGGGTGGTGGGTATGACTCCTGGATTTGATAAGACAGGAGTAATTTTTGGGTGATGGTGCATCAGGAAATGACGATAGGCTGGTTAGTGGCATATTTATTGCCCCTATCCAGCCTAACGTAATTTCTGGCCCACTAGTGCCTTCTACATTACTGCCATCCCCCCTGGCTAGCATCTTTTTATTAGACACTAACTTATCCTTTGCGCTGGCGTGCGCGATTCCATACATATATGCAAGGCTGCCGCTATGGAATGGAGCTAGCCGGCGCTAAGGATTTCACCACAAAACTGTGTTAGCACAGTTTTGCAGCAAAAAGATAAATATGCACTTCAGTTTACCCTTATCTTGTTTTCTCAAGCTTTTTGTATTGTGTGCTGCACTGTTTTGCCTCTTTTCTCTGTTCAAGGCTAAAGCA
Organism: Pleurodeles waltl; assembly: GCF_031143425.1. Taxonomy (NCBI): domain Eukaryota; kingdom Metazoa; phylum Chordata; class Amphibia; order Caudata; family Salamandridae; genus Pleurodeles; species Pleurodeles waltl. The sequence continues at coordinate 234,865,949 of NC_090443.1, read as the reverse complement.
GCATGATGAGTCGCACAGCAAAGTGGGAAGGAATAGGCCTTTACCTGGATGTTTTTGCTTTAGCAGCCCAACTCCTTCCTGGTTTTTTCATTTTTATGTACCTTTCCCCACACCAACTTCTTCTATTTTTCTCTTCTGTGTGAGGGTTGTCCCCATGCCCCTTACTGCTGATCGCGATGCATACCTCCAATTTCTAGGCATTTCAACATCTTCTACTGCAAATAAATAGCAAACTGTATTAAAGGGGACAAGTCAGTTACCATTTGTTAATACTTCAGATTATATATTTATTTCCATAGGAAACAAATTACCACATTCTCGCTTGCATCCTATTTCCAGAGGAAATAAGCAGGATGTGGGAGAAGATGTGGTGTTGTGGCCAGAGCTCCTGACTTTTGAACTATGAAAACGGGTTTGAAGCTCTGAATTCGCCCAACATTCTCAGATTCTGGTAACAATTGTATTCTACTCATGGCTAAAACATGAATATATCTTTTAAAAGCACTCTAATGCCTTCAGGTAGAGTTTCCACTTTATAAAACTACAAAAAATGCCCAGATGTGTGGAATTCCCTTCTCACATTTCTGTTAGAATCTGCATTCGTTGATGGAGCTCTACTGGCTGTCATGGACTTCAAAGACAAAATTCTGAACTCTCAGAATGAAGTTGAAGACCTTTTTTGGCAAAGGTGCAGATACAGCCAGTGATCAGTATACAAACTATGAACTTGTTGTTGTCATTATATCATAGGTTCCACAATCATAGAGGAAGCCAGGATGAACACATTGGCCTCATTCCTGATGTCTTTAAACTGTACTCTTTACAGAGACTCCTGAAAACCTTACTCTATAGAGTAGTGTTCAAATTAGTGATTACCTCGTAATGGGACAGAATGATGAGGTCAGACAGGCCTATCTTTTCTGCTCTCTGCACTCAGTTGCTCAACCAAAAGCTCTGAAGTGGCTAATAGGTCAAATAAGGTGGCAGACAAACCACAGTGTAAAAATTTGGTTATTGGTTAAGAGGGTGGGAAGCCACACTCAGGCAACAACCACAATTGTTGCCAGGGTGAAACACAAAATGTCATTAAATTATCCTGTCCTTAACCCTCTGGTACCCTGGCCCAAACACAGTCAAACGGAATAGAGCGGCACTGTGTAAAGTATTTATGCAGCACAGAAACAGTAATAAAGTGAAAACATCATGTAAGAAATATCCCAAACCAATTTGGAAAAATAGAGAACATTTTAATAAATAAGATGAGACCAAATGGTCAAAAATCAAATAAATAGAACCAGAGATGTGTCATTTTAAAGTTTTAGGTAGGTATATCACAGTCATCTGGTTGTGCTAAACCAGGAAAAATAACAATTTCAGGCAACTGCATTAGAGTGCAGGCCAGTATAGGAGCAAGGTTAGTCCTGCTGAAAAAGTAACCTTCTCAAATGTCAGGGTGTGAAGAGTCCAGAGTTTAAGGATTTCTCCTTTTGCAGAGGAGTGCACTCTAATGCCAGGAAATGTTCCAGGATCTGAGGAGACACCTCCATGGAATGGAACACCCACTCTAACAGAGGCCAGCAGGGTTCAGGCAGGTCCAGTATCAGGTCTAGCAGGTCTAGTTGCAGCAGGTCAGCTGGGCAGTTGCAGCGAGGCCTCTGGAGCTTGTTGTGCCATGTAGCTCAGACCAAGAGGCCAGTCAACTGACCCTTCGAGTCACTAAGGTAGTCTGGGAAGAAAGAAGCAGGTCCAGTCTTCCTTCACAGAGCAGGGCAGGCCTCAAATATCAGGGCAGTCATAGGGGAAACAAGGTAGGCTTTAAGGAGCCGGGCAGTCCTCTGAGGAGCAACGCAGGCTTCTAGCAGCAGGGCAATCCTTTAAGGAGCAAGGCAGGCCTCAGGTAGCAGGACAGTCCTCTGGGCAACAAGACGCGCCTCAGGCAGCAGGGCAGTCCTCAGGAGAACAAGGCAGTCCTCTATCTGTAATGTCGGTAGGTTCAGGAGTGTACTGAAGAGATATTTGTACCTAGTTCCATCCTTTGTAAAGGGGGGATTTTCTAGTCTAACCCCACATCTGCTCTGGAGAGTTCTTCCTTTCCCTTTCAAAGCTCCCAGAAGTCTAGGGTAACAAAAGGCTAGTGACAGGTTCCTTTGAGTGTGAGCTGCAGGCACAATTTCAAATGTAAGTGGTGCAGGGAACAGCCCTTCCCCCAGCAATCCAGGCAGGTAGGCCCACTCCACTCTACACCCAAGACCTAATATTCATTCTCTGGGTGCAACACACATACTTAATTGGGGAGCAATTAACAGGCACAGGAAGCTGGCAACTCCTAGACATTTTTGGGCAAGAAAGTTCCAACTTCCAAAAAGTGGTGTTTTTAAAATTGTAATCTAAATTCTGATTTTACCATTTAAAATGATTTTAAATTACAATGTGAGTCCAAACATGTTATTTCTACCTGTTCACAATCAAAAGTTAGCACTTATTAAATGCAATGAAGCAACCCAATGTTATCCAATGGAGATATAGGTCTTACAGTACTGAAAAACAAATCTAGGAGTTTTTCACTGCCAGAACACATAAAACTTAAAAACACATGTCCCACTTTTAAAATACAATGCACTGGGAACTATGAGATGTTTAGGGCCTACATTAGGGGAGGGTTATGTGTATTAAAAAGGAAGGTGTAAGTCTGGCAGAAGGTTTATTTTGTAAGGTCAAAATGACAGTTTGAAACTGCACTACAGTCTGCAATGCAGGCCTGATACAAATTGTAAAGGGCTAGTTTAGTCTATAGCACAATTAGTTCTGCAGGCTCACGAGTAGTGTTTAATTTACAGGCCCTGGGCCCATTTAGTACCATATTCTAAGTGCTTATAAGTAAATTCAATGTGCCAATCAGGTGTATTCCACTTTTTCTCTGTTTAAAGGAGCAAGCACAAGCATTTTAGCACTAGTCAGCCGCGGTAAAGTGTACAGAGTCCTAAAGCCAACAAATGAAACTTCAGAAAACAGGTGGAGGAAAAGACAAAGGGGGTTATTACAACTTTGGAGGAGGTGTTAATCCGTCCCAAAAGTGACGGTAAAGTGACGGATATACCACCAGCCGTATTACGAGTTCCATAGGATATAATGGACTCGTAATACGGCTGGTGGTATATCCGTCACTTTACCGTCACTTTTGGGACGGATTAACACCTCCTCCAAAGTTGTAATAACCCCCAAAATGTTTAGGGGAAGAACACACCAAGGATGTAAGATCTAACACTCAGTAATAACCAAGTCAATAAGCATTACCTATCATCGATCCTCAATGTCCCAGTCCTGCCTATTTTGAGGAGTCCCGTTGCTCATTGAGGTCTGCAACAAGAAATATTGAGCCGGCTTTGCAAAGCATTTTTGAGGTTGTAAATGCCCCAAATCATGGAATCGGACCCTTTGAGACCAAAACAAATCATTTTTCAATGTACAAAAGGCAAATTGTGATTTGGTAACTTGTTATGGAATAACAATTAATATTTGTGACCGAGTACAGAGTGTGTCATGTTATTTCTGAGTGATTGAGCCCTGCAAGGCTACTGTGAAACAGAAATATTTGGGTTCTCCTGTAGAGGAGAAAGCACTGGAATTTTTCAGGAGTTACCTAGAATACTCATTAAGCAAAGGGTAGTCTGTGCCCTCAAAGGACTAAAAGCAAAAAAGCAAAAGCAGACTCTGATGAGGGGCTAGACACTGGGCCAAAAGGAAGATACATTTGGAGCTCTGCTCTACAAGAAATGTAGGCTCATATAAGATGAGTCCTGGGTCTCGAACAAACCCTACAAAAATATAATACATTTTCTGGACAGTATAGTGTTGCTTCATCGGATAATTTACCCTTGCATGATGTCATAAGGATTTGATTTTGAATACCAAAGAATGGAAGGATGTAAATGTGGCAGCTATCCACCCATTGAAAACAAAAAGCACTTGATTGGGAATTTTGTTCAAGAGTTACCCCAACTGCCGAAGTTGAATACTGTGCATTCCTTTATGGCATCTTCAATCTCACTAGTCTCAGAGGATACTACTGTACCTTAGGGCTCTGGATAGTAAGGTTGAGGGTTTACCTAAGAGGGTGTAAGCTTCTCCAAATGTTTCTTTTAGAGCAAGTACCTATACAGTTTCTGTGTCTTTCTAAAAGATTTTCAACCATTATGTGATTGTCTGCAAGAAGAATTTGATCACATTCCAGTCTTCAGGGCTGATGTAGAATTTGGCAGAGGCGGTTGCTCCTCCTGTCCACCTTATAGCAATCCCATTATAGCCAATTGCGATAGTAATATGGTGGACAAAATATCTGTCATGTTTGTGATAGAGTAACCCAACCGCCAACCTCTAAATCAGGCCCTTAACCAACACGGAGCTTCTCTTGTTCAGATATTTTGTTTGACTTTATGTGATACACCGCTACCTCTGCAGGGGCAGCTATTCAGGAGAGAAGACTTCTATGGATAAAACCATGGAAATTAGATGCAGCTCAACAATCTCTCATTCAGAAGTTGTCAGTTAGTGGGTAAACGTAGTTTGAAGAGGAACTAAACAACTTGGTTCAATAATCAGCAGAGGAGCAAAATAATACTGATACCATTTATGCTTTTTCCTGCTAAGAATAAACAGGTGATTTCCTAGCGACCTTGGACTTGCAGGACCACTATTTCCATGTATCACCATCTCTAGGCAACAAGAATTATCTGAGATGTGCTACCAGCAAGGAACACTATCAATTTCAAGTGCTTCTGTTTGGCCTGAGTACATCTCCAAAGGTGTTTATGAAGGTACTGGCACAAGGGATAGTAGTATTACAGTTGAGAGGGATATCTGTATTCCCATATGTTGGCATTTATTTCTTATGTGCTTACTCCCTCTCCAAGGGACAGCAAGATGTGGAAGCACTTTTCAGTCTTCTGAAGACCAGTTCAGTCTGCGTGTCAACCAGAAGGAATCCAGCCAACCCAAGTGACTTTCATAGGGGCCAACTTCAACACTCAAGTGACCTGGGTTTTTCTTCCACAGAAAAGAATATCAGCCCTGCAGACAAATCTGAAGAACCTTCTCTCATGCTCAAACACTATAGCAAAGACCTGGTTAAAGGTGCAACGGTTTATGGTTACGTCAACTGTGGTTGTTCCCTGGGTTAGCTTCTACTAAAAACACCTTCTAAGTCACTGTTAAGTCACTGAAATTAGTAAACACAGGATCCTGTCTAGTCCTGATTAATCGACAATCCTTGCTAGGTCTTTAATCGTAGTTAATATGAGTGAGTTTGACTAAGGATTCCCCTTTCTATCTCCCCTTCTGTTATTGACAATGGATGCAAGTCTTTGGGGTTGGGGAGCAATTCTTCACCATCAGGAGGTAAAGGAACAATGATATGAGTAGAAAGAGAGGGCAATTTTCCAACTAGAAATAACTGGCTGTGATTAAATGATTTTAGCCTTCCAGAACCAGTTGGAAGGAATGAAACTTGTTATGGGAACCAACAAAGTAGTTGTCAGGTGTTGCTGCAACCGTCAAGGGGAGGTGAGAAAGTGGAAGCGCAATGATTTTGTGAGAAATATATTTTCTTGGGCAGAGTTGCATCTCTTAGAAGTGAGGGTGATCTATATTCAGTACAATCTGAATTTTCAAGAAGATTTTCTAAGTCAGAACCTTCCATCATTGGTTACTTAGTACATTGTACAAAAGCATTTTGCTCAGATATGTGCCTGCTTCCAGATGCCCAAAACAGATCTGTTCACAACTCTTCACAATGCGATGCTTCTGAAATACTGCATGGAGATCTTGTGTCCTCAAGCCTATGAGGTGGATGCATTGTTAATCCAATGTCCCAATGGATCTCTGTACACCTTTCTTTCAACTCCCCTCCTCCTGGGCCTGCTACAGAAGATTCAGGAGGAGAGACAGACAGTAATATTGGAATCTTCTATTTGGCCAAGAAAGCCATGGTTTACTGAGACACTCCAGAGGTCAATCAAGGATCCATTTTGCCTTCCACAGGATCCCCGTCTTTTCAGTTTCCCAGCTTGCTAACTTTTATGTTATCTAAGCTTAATGGCTTGGAAACTAAAAAGGATTGGTTGTTAGAGATCCAAGGGTCAAAAAAACCATCAACACTAGCTTTATGCAATAAGCATTGAAGCTCATTTCAGTCTCAGTGCACCGAGAGACCTCCAGATCCCAAGTTATAGATCCCTTCAGAAAACGTGGGGCTTTATTTATCATTTTGTCAAACAACGCAGTAAGACACGTTGCTGCACTGCGTGAAAAGGAGAGGGCAGGAATGCATTATATTTATCAAGAAATTGCACATTCCTGCTCTCTCAGCGCGTTGGCACACTTTGGCTGCCTACCACCAACGCAGGCACATTTACAGCATGGTGCAATGGTGCCTATGTTGTAGGCAGGATTATATTTGTGTAGGAAGGGACATCTTCCAGCACAAACACAATCCCTTGACCCTTTTTCTTCTTTCAATGCACACTTCAGAATGCAGCACATGTAGAAAGAGGAAGAAACAAGGAGAAATAAAGATATTTCTTTTTGCTACATCTCCCCTGGGAAGGTGTCGAATTTTTATGCATTTCCAAGTCTACCACTTATGGTACATCTAGGAATGTAGCAAAATGCATAGTTGGATGCAATGGAATGCCCACACTTCACCCATTTAATGCCTTCCTGGGGCAGAGTAACAGAAGACAGCTACTTGACCTGCTGTGGTTACTCCAGATACAGCAAGCACCACAGGCCACACAAGGTGGCCTTACATTGCTCGGTAAAGCTCATCTAGGTTTTGCATTGCCCATGCATTACCTTAGGCAAGGGTGATGCAAAACTTTGATAAACATGGCCCTTGTTTATTTTTTACAAGATGATTTTCTTAAATGTTTTGCCACCCTGTCAGTTGAGTGTGCAGCAATTAAAGCCTTTCGAGTTTCTTTAAAAGATTAGTTAATAATATTTCCTTTGGCCAGCTGACTTTTTGGAGGCTTCAAACTTAGAAGACTGGAGGTTCCCCAAAATTTTCCAAAATAGGATGTGTCTGTAGTCTTAAAATGACCCCATGAACCACCTTTTAAACCTTTGGAATTGGTTAAGTTCCCATGATCATTGCCAAAGGTGGCTTTCTAATAGCTGTTACCTCAGCAAGGAGAATTGGGGTGTTAATTTTATTTGTATTGTCCCACCCTTACTTAAGATTTATCCCTTACAGGGTAGTTTTGTGGCCAGGCCGAAGGTTGGGCCAAAGATAAACTCAAGCTTTCATATATGACTAGAGATAATGTTCCCAGTGTTTGATAGAGACATATATGCTCACAACCCATCATCTCTAGGAACTCTCGCTTAGTTTACCTGGCAATGCAGACATTCAAGAATTATTGTAGGCTAGATTTAGCACATTCTTTAGAGAAATGTGGTTAATTTGCTTTTAATCCAGCAATGAATAAATGGTTGTATTCATTATAAAATATTGTCTTTGAATCAACATCAATGTGTAGCCAGTGAAAATTAGTCTCCTTGGTAAATCCTCAGTGCAAAGAAGTAGATTATTAGTTGAAGTGGATGGTAGTCCCCTTAATCAAACTATTCCTTACTAGGTCTAGTTAGGTCCCAATAATTTAAACCTAAGCTCAATCCTTGGTAGCTGTAGCACAGAGTAGGCAGGCTTAATGTAATAGAAATTAGTAAAGCATTCATCAGTAACAAAACAGCTTGAAAGTAGAAAATGCAACACCTTAAAAATCCAAGTTATACAAATAGTATGCACTTTAATTATTCCAAAAGAGAGTAAAATGATAAAAAACATTGATGAAGGAGACCGGAGATATGATGTTTCAAAAGTCTAGATGTTACTAGCTCTAAAAAGATCAAAGCTCCAACCACAAGGGTAAGACCCCTCAGCCTTGTGTCTTTGGTCCTACACAATTAGAAAAGACAAAATAAAGGAAGAAATAAATAAAATAAAGGAAATAAAGTAAGGTATAAGGATAGGGGCTGGAAGTAGGGGTCAGGGGGCTGCAGTATCCCCAAAATTACAATGCTAGAGTTCAGAAGGTGGAAGAGCAATTTAGATGCCTGTAAATTTAGTTCAAAGACAGACATTAAACATGGGGTGATGTGTTCTGCCAAACTGCTGTTTATTCTTTTAACATAGAGATTGTTTTTTTGTTTTTTTCTCCAAACGCAAAGTGAAAGGATTTGTAAATTGAACCATGTGACTAGCTTGCTGGTGTTAAAGGACATTTTAAAGGGTGTAATTTTTGTCTAATGCACAGTAAAATTTGAATAAACAAAATTCGGATCAGGGTGAAAACAGGTTGGCTAGGAGGTTGGTTGATGGTCACTAAGGGGCCAGCTTTGCCAAATTTCTCAGGTCAATGCATGATGTTCTGATGCAGCCCAGGTTTTTTCTTTTTATTCTGGGACTAGTAATTGTGTTTATTGGATTATAAAACAGGACTTCAGGTCCCTGAATTCAAAGAAAAAAACCTGGACTGGAATAGCACAACATGCATGGACCTGGGAAACATGGCAGTTATGAGGGCCTGTAAGAGGTTTATGGGTGTTAGTAGAAAGTATCTTAAGACCTCTGAGGACCATACAAAGTAGTTGCTGACCGACTAACAGGGAGGCTTCTGAGCCCTAGCCATAGGCATTAACTTAGTCAGGAAAGTTCTGGTTGACTTCACTATGAGTATTGGGGCAGTTCTTCCATTGGTCTAGGAGCCTAGGTGTCTGTGTGAGTTCAGGTTGTGGTTGGGTGTGTGTAGGTGATCATGCTTGAGAGTGCTGGATTTGAGTATAAAGGCTGTGGGAAGTTCCCACAAGGGGCCACCAGTGGGTCACAAAGGTATTCGGAATACATGTTCATCCAATCATGCTTGACCCTTCTGCAGAGTACACAAAGCAGTGGTAACATGGCAATTGTAATTGTGAATATATGAGAATCTGTGTGAACTAGGCGAGGAGAGATGGGCCAGTAGATGAGAGAGCAGCAAGATAAGACTAGCATGGCGGGGCTCACTCCATCAAATCCTCTCCAGGGAAGGGACCCCCATTCCCCTGCTCTCTCTCTCAGCACTGGATCATGGCTGTGAGCTTGAGAGGATGGGTCCCCCTTACCTGGGACATTCTGACATTATCCAGATGTGTAAGGTAGAGGGCAAGGAACCACCCACTCCTGGATTGCACAGCGCTACACTATGGCTGTGACGCACAGGGACTGAAACCCCCTCCTCCAGGCTTTACTGCTCACAGAGGAGCTTAATGTTGTGGACAGCCATTGTTTCAATATCAATCAGTGTCTTACCCTGTTAAGGATGTCAGTACATTCAAATTACTGCGGGGGTTGAGGCCCAGAGAACCTGCCTCACTTAAAGCCATATCTCTGGGTTTACACTGCCCACAATGCTTTGGTTCAGCTCTTCCTTTTAATCTTGTAATAAATGTTTTTTTCCATACCCTGGGCTTCGATTCTACAGCACCGCTCTATGAGGTCCAGGAGAGGGGCCACCCTGTCCTAGGTCCTACATCACTGGATCATGGCTGCAATGAGGCCTATTGTGGAGTGAGAGAGCTCTCTTTCGCTAGGCACCCATTGTCCAGAGCTGTGAGGCTCAGGGAAGAAGGCCCTTCTCCAGGGCCTCTATGCAGCGAGATTCAGGGCAGGTAAAAGTTTTCACTAAAAGGCAGGACTGTGAAAGGAGTCTATATTGGGCTTTATTTTTATATCCCTAAAAGTGCAAATCATTGACAGAGATCTCAACAATGACTGTGAAAACACTTTACAGTAATTCATGTCAGTCATACCAGTGAGGTTGTTCCGATTTACATTACATATGTTGAGTAATTTACTTCAAGTGTTTGTTTTTTGCTGGATTTTCTTTTATATATTTTTTCCATGCAACATATCAACCTATTATCCTGCATATTGAGTGTCGACTCGCCTTTAGGTGTTTGTGTGAGTTCAGGCTGCTGGTTAGTGAGTAAAATTGCCATTATTGAGAGCACTGGAGTTGGGCCTAAAGGCAGTGCAGAGTTCTCACATTGGCTGCCAGTGGGTCACACACACATTTAAGATGCCTGCTCAACCAATCTTGATTTGTCCCTCTGGGAAGGGCCGAGAACAATGGTGGCATGTGATAATTGTACTGGAAATAGTGCTGAAATAGTGACAGGACAAATGGATAAACAGTGTTTACAGATGAATTGCTGTGTTGTGTGTGTGTGTGTGTGTGAAGTGGAAGAATGGTAAAGTGAAGGAGATGCAAGAAAATATGTGGAGAGGCAGAAAGATAAAAGAGGGTTCAGAAAGGGAAAAAATTAGGTCTGAAATATATAAATGGAAGATTTCAAAAAGATGTGGGTAGAAAAGAGTGTAAGTGTCTCACAGAGAGGTGGCAGAGGAAAGTGGTATAAAGATAACCATGGGAATGATTATGGTTTTCTAAGGCCACAACAACTTACACAGAATTGAGTGATGTTTAACTCAATCTCATATTTTCAGATTTCAATTTATTACATTTCTAATTATTCATAACAATGTCAATATGGTGCTTGAGGGACTCATTTCGTTTTAGTTATGTTACTGATATCAACACTAGGTCACATCAGCAATGCTAAAGATTAATAGGCCTGTGATGTCACTTCCTGTGATGTCACATCACATGCAAATAAGAGGAGCCCCACATTTTCTCTTTCGCCTGGGGTCGGAGGACCAACCCTGCTACACCTTGTAATAACTAAATGAGAATATAGCGTAAGTAACACCAAGAATGGTGCTTCCAAAACGGGAGGTAAGTAAAGAACCTGAGAGCGCCACCAAGCTGAGACACCAAACACTAGGAAAAAGGATGAAAAAGTTACCTTTTACTCTGTGTATTGAGTGGTCCAGATGAAGGAGTAAATACATTTTTGCATCGAGCGCCAACAAATCCTGCACTTCCTCTAAGTGGAACAGATGGTGTATTTTTGTGACAGGTCAGCGTGACCTTTGCCCGCACCTGGGTGACTTTTATGTTGAGGAGACTGCACACTTTCCTCACCTTACGGAGAGCTGTCTGGCTGCAGGCATCACTTCCTTCTACCTGATTAGCTGACAATCACACCTCACTCTATTTAATACAAGCCTAATCACGTCTCCTGGAAGCACCACCCTGGTATCATGAGTTTGAGAAGGGACTAATTGGGCACAACCAGGACTTGTTTGCCTCCTCCAGCTGCGTGTTTACTCTCACTCCTATCCGCACTGTGTACTATACCAAATTGCTGCAATTATCATCCATACATGAATAGTAATTGTGCTCTGCTTTCAACCCCTGGTTTCGCTATACTTGTCCCACACTTCATACCATAAACAGCCACTTCACCGAGATAAATGATATTTAAAATACGCTTAAAGCAACCGCTAATGGGTTTTGTCGTGCGGATCAGTAATGCAGGCTGATGAAGTGGTTTATTCAAAAGAGCTTTTAAATCATCGCCGATAATTAAAGCATTGGCTTTGAATTACAGCTCTGCATAAACCGCTTCGGCGTTGCTTGTTTCTGAATTGGTGGCACGAGGCCGACATGAACCGTAGTTATCTGCATTTGCTAACGAGATGTGGGCTGCAATCAGGAGAGAATTAGAAGCTCAAACAATAGGCACAAAGTAGTAGGTTTGTAAGACAGGAGCCTTGAAACATAGCAACATTTAACTCTTTTTCTCAACAACTTTTTTGAATAAACAAACATGGGCATTCAAACAGAAGTGAACATTTCTGTACCCTAAATTAATAAATTTAACGTTTTTGCTGCAGTAGTGTAATCCCTTTAAATAAGTAGAAAGAATAAATGGTACTTTCATTTAAGGGTATTTCAATACACGACTTTAATAGGCCAGAAGGAAACATCGGAACATAGACTCCGACACCCTTGTTTAGTGTAAAAGGCCATTTATTAGGACAGGCTTCCTCATCATAATAACACCTCAAAGTAACCATAACTTGAATGTCAACTTTAGCTTTAACCTTGTAACTCCCCTTCTTACATCCTCACTTCAATCCACCACTTATCCTTTGCACACCCAATTTCCACTTCCATTCCCACACATCACCCTCTGCCTCCTCTGCCTGACTCAGGCCTCCCCCAGTCTGGCATCCTTCACCTGCTTCTTTTTCTCCCTGGAAGGGTGGACAAGCCCGCATCTGACTCTCCGCCCTCCCCCATCTACCTCCACCCAGCACAAACCAAATTGGCATTTTGCTGCCCCACCAGTGAGCCCACTGCTACATCTCATGCCTTGCCATCCGTCTCACTACGCTAAAATCTTTCTCCCCATAGATCAGTCAGCAAGAAATGCAACTCCAGCATATAATGTGCACTCCCCATTTCCGAATGGTGCACACCATTGTCCCGGAAAAGCTCCTGCTCCTCCTCTTTTAACCCCTCATGTGTCAGAACCTTGATATCTTGTACCCAGCAGAAAACTCGCATAGCCCTATTGACCTTCTTCTGAGCCCTTTTGATAGCCCCATGTTTTTGCGCTGCACGCCGTTTCCTTCTTGGCACCAGTTCTGTCCAGACCAGGCAAGTCGCATGCATGTTGCGTTTCATCAGTACGAAGTCACGTTGTATGTGTTGCAGTAGGGTGAGCCCAGCGAGATGGACCAGGTCTTTCTCTTCTAGGTGTAATACTAATACATCCGGACATCCCCTCGTCGGCAACAATGATGTAATAAAAGGAAGCAAATTGCCCCACCTCATGCCGCTCTTTCCCCATCAAAGCACCTGGTGCCTGCTATTCGGGAGTCCCAAAGATCGTCCATAGACCTGCCGCTCTGCAAATTTCACCGCCCAGTGAATAAAAGAGTGCCCGACCACCCACATGATCGCTTTCTGATTATCTGGGCCACTCACGCAACCTGAAAAAGAAACAAGAGTCAGAATGAGAACCACAAGCCCCCCCCCACTGTGTGCAACCCCAAACTCCTGCCAAGCGCTTCCTCCTCACAAAACATGACCGTACCTGCTCCCATATCCCATTAAGTCCTTACACAGCATTTTGATCGCCATCGTCCAATACGCCTGATCCCTGATCCTATCCCAATCCCACCCCAACCTGCCCGCTTCAGTCACTGCCCCAATCCTAAAAGAATGACTACAAAAATTACCCGCCTGTCTACCCAGGCACCTCAAAACCATTCTCAAAACAGACAACAGCTGGAAAGCTCTGATCTTTGTGCCATTCTCATGAATAAACACACATTCCTTCAGGCTCCACCTGCTCAGCTAAAAAAAGTCCCATTCCCGTACCGGGCATGCTTCCGCCACTTACCCTTACCCAACTGATCTGTCTTTGAACGCCGCAACCAAATCCCTAGCCTCTTACCCTGACACTGCACCTCACTGGCTTTTAAGCCCCCAGGTCTCCCCACCCCCAACAACTCAGACACATGAAAAGCACCAAAAAACATCCATATCATACATAAACGAAAGAGGGCCACCTCATTGGCATTGAAACAACAAACTGGCAGCACATGCAAGATTTTCAAAAGTAGCTCAAATGTAATGGTCTCGAAAACAAAAACTGGCCCGTACGTATTCTCCCCCAACACTTCAACCTTTTCTCCAAAATATAATTCCTCACCGGGTCCCAACCGAAAAGCAACTTCCTGTAAAAAGACACACCTGCCAACTTACCCACTATCGTGGCTGGCGATAAGCCCTTCCGAATCAAGAACACAACAAAACACAACACCCTAGATTCCAACATTCTTTGTTCCTGTGACCAAAACTGCCCCCTGTAGGCTTCAAAATCCTGAAATTCCAACCATGCCAGGCGGTAACTCCTGAGGGTTGATTCTGCAAGCGACCTCTCCACCAGTCTCATGACCATCATGCGTCCCACTTCCAAATGTCTGCCGGGTCTGCTGTCTTGAGCTCTTCTGCGCCTTGTGCCAAACGAGATAGGGAATCTGCAATGGAATTGTTCACCCCAGGAATATGTGCAGCTTTAAAAATGATATTCAAGGTTAAGCAACATAAACCTCCTGAGTAACTACAGCACCCTAAGATCCTTAGCTCTCTGTCAATTCACCAGCTCAACCACCATCAAGTTGTCCACGTGAAACATCACTGACCTGTTTGCCAGCTCTTCTCCCCAGACCAACAAGGCCACCAGCAGCGGAAAGAATTACAAAAAGGCAAAGCTCCTCCCTTGACTCAACCATTGTGCAGGCCATGTCTCAGCGCACCAACGACCATCCCAGAACAGTCCAAAACCCACTGCGCCTGCTGAGTCTGAAAACAATTGTACCTGCCAAACAGTGTCTTCCTCCCGGAAAGACATAGAGACCCCATTAAACTTAGTCAAAAACATGTCCCATACTCTAATGTCTTCTTACAGACCTATGGTCAGCTTAATCCTGTGATGAGGGAGGGATGCATCTGACATTGCCAATCCCATGCGCCTGCAGAAGGTCCTCCCTCCCCGGACCACCCTGCACACAAAATTCAGAAGACCAAGTAGCTGTTGAGCCATTCGCAGATCAATATTTTGCTTCAGTCTGATCCCACTCAAGAACAACAGAATCTCATCTACTTTTACGGCCAGTAGGCGTGCCATGAACTCCTTTGTGTCCAGTTCAATGCCCAAAAAAGTCAAGAAACAACTTGGGCCTTCAGTTTTTTCCAGGGCTAACGGTACACCAAAGTCTTGTTCCAACCGCTCAAACTACCGCAGTGCCCTGGCACAAGAGTCTGACTGTGCTGTTCCTATGAATAGAAAATCATCCGAATAGTGTGATATCATCCGATGTCCACTCACTTGAACAAAAACCCACTGCAGGAAAGTACTAAAAGCCTCAAACAATGCACAAGAAATTGCGCAGCACATGGAAAGAACTCGGTCAACATATATCACACCTCTCAACTGCATTCCTATCAAGGAAAAATCATTCAGGTGAATGGGGAGCAGCCGAAAAGGTGCCTTGATGTCACATTTTGCCAACTCTGTACCTTTCCCACACCTCCGGATGAGCCGTATAGCATTATCCACTGTGGCGTATACCACTCTTGTATCTTCTGGCTTGATGAAGTCATTCACTGATGCCCCCTCAGGCCATGACAAATGATGTATCAGCCTAAAATCCCCACTGCTCTTTTTTGGTACTACCCCTAGAGGTGAGATCATCAGGTTCTCCATGGGACATTCCTGAAAGGGTCCCAAAAGCCTGTCCTCTGCCACTTCCTTGTTCAGTTTTGCTGCCACAACTTCCGGCATAGCCTTAGCTGACTGCAAGTTCCCTGCCCATCTCCAACTCCTTGGCCCCTGACAACCTACCCTAAAACCATCCCATTCCAACTTTAGCGCTGTGTCCATATCTGGGTACACGCACAACCAATACAGTAACCTCTCCAACCTAATTGGAGTAGGTGCACTTTGGCCCAGGAGCCCCTTGTCCCCCCGCCCCTGGTAGATCTTCACTGCTCAGCCGGGCTCGCGAGTGAAAAGCATTGCATGACTGGGTGTTTACCTCCACATTTTGAACATTTGTTCTTAAATTTACAAGGGTGCCTGGAGCAAAACCCCTTGTTGAAGTTCCAACATGCACCTGAGGTAGATACCTGTGTCTGCTGAGGCATAACTTCCCCTCCCTGAGTGGGATGCTGCTGAAACAGCTTATATACTACTGGGAGACCACTGGCTGTGTGTGTGGAGGCTGCAGAGTGCGAAGATGCCATCCATTGCATCCGTAATTCCAGGTCCACAACCCTCCAGGGCTTTTCAGGTTTTATACTAACTCTGGCTCTGAATTCTTTATCATAATTTAGCCAGGCAAACCCCCCAAATGTACTTGCGCTTTCCAGATAATATCCATGCACTTAAACATGGCAATGGCCCTGTCAAGATATTTCTCGCAGTATATGCTAGCATGAATCAAAAAGGCAGAGGTCCATTTGTCCATAGATATTGGGACACAAGGCTTCCGTGCCAGATCCCACTCTTCCTCCTTAGAACCTTCCTTTGCCTGAATATCTCTGTGTAAGAGTTTGAAAACATCCACATACTCATGTTTCCAAGTCCTCGCTTTTGTCTTGTCTGCCATGTGTGACTGTAACAGCATAGTGAGTCCCATGTACGGGAGCCTCTTCTTTTGGCCCACCCCCCCCTTGTCCTCATCAGCCTTCTTCCCGCTTGCAGCTACCTCACCTTCTTTGCTTTGTGCCAACAGCACCTCGGTTCTGCCCTTTGCCTTAGCACCTGCATCTACTGCACCTGTATCAGGCTGTGAGTGTATCAAGCCCTCACCCACACCAATAGATTTGTATTGCACCACTGGCCTTGCCCCTCTATTCACCCCATGGAGGCCACCATTCCCCTTTCTCTTGGACCCCACGACCAGTGGATATGAAGTCCAGCCTTGGTATGCGCCTGCCTCCGTCCTTGCGAGAGACCCATGAGCGGTAGATGTTGAAACCTGTGAAACATTAGCAGAAGAGGGTGTTGTGCTGCTTCTGCGCCCCTGCTCCTTCCCTTGTCCCGCACTCACCTCTCTTTCGTGGATCTCCCCCTCTTCCCACTCATCAATGTCCTCTTTATAATCCAGATCAAGCATTTCCTCCTCATCCACACCCATTCAGTCATCAGCGCCAGCTGCATCCACCATCTCGTATTCTTCAGCCACCATGCAACCTTTCTCGCGTGAACCAGGCGTGTACTTTGTGCGATCCCACAAAGTAGAGAAGGCTGCCGAAGACCCCTCTAGCTCTTCCGACCAACGTCCTGAGGCCGTGTTGTGCCACGTTGGCTTCACCACCTTTCTGCCAGCCTCTGATGCTGGTATTGACTCTCTGCGCTGCCCTTGGCCGTGCATGCCAGGTGCTGCCGTCACGCTGCCTAATCCATCAGCCGCACCAGCTTCCTGCGCTACCCCTACTCCTCATGTGGAATCCACACCCAGCTTCCCTTCTCCACCCCATGTCTTTCATCTTGGCCCCCCTAACTACCATTAACTTCCTCTTTGGCTTCCTGAACTTCCCCTCCGCCTCCCTTTCTCCTTACATAGCTTGGCCCACCTTAGTTCCGTCTCTGCCACCAATTTCCTCTACTCTTGAATCCTAACCTCTATGTCAACTGACGCCCAGTCAGTAGTGAGGGGGTGGTGTGCCTCAGACTCCCCCTTCGCCCTCCTGCTCTCCTCCAACTGCACCCCATCCCCTTGTGCAGCAACTCTCCCCTTGTCAGCACAGCCCCCCCAAGGACCTCCACCCTGGCCCAACCTTTTTCCCCTTACCTTTGCTGCAGTCCTGCCCCTCCCCTTAGATACTCTGATGTCCCTGGTTGGGCCCCCAGCCAGCGTGAGGTCTAAGGGCTGCCCCAGCCCCAGAAAATCATCCATGTCCTGCTCTGCCCTGCCAGCAGGTTCACCCCGCTCAAAGCCCTGAGCCAGTGGGCCTGTGTCATCTCCCAGGGGCCACCCTTTCCCCAGTCCTCCCCTTCTGGTTCCCTGCCTCCTCTAGCTTCCCCTTATGGCCCCTCATCGGTGAACACAAGAGGGGGGGTGGATGCACTGCATCCCTGGCCCTTTTTTGCCATTTTTGCACTCTCTTTTCCTTTATTAGCACTGTGGGGTGAAATACATGTGGCGGTCATCGGCGCTACCCTCGTGACGCCCTGTGAGCTGCGCACGTCATGCCTACCCATGCCTGGTCCAGGACACCAGGCCTGAGAAGATTTGTTTTTTTCATGTAGTTTCCTTTTCCACCTATTTCCCACTGTTTTTACACAACAGGGACACAAAATTCTGGAATCATGGCATTTTTGTGCTAGGTTCTTTCTCAAAATGCCTCTCTAATCTCACAATGGCTTCTTTGAACTCATCAACATCTCAACTAAGTGATTGGCATACAACAGGTAGATGATCAAAAATCCTTTGACCTTCCATACTCAAACAATTATACTGAAACCTCTTCCCCATCAATTACCATCAAATAACTTTTGAAAGTCCTAAGCCAGTGGCTCCATCTGACTTTTGGCAACCCTGGCTCATTCAGAAAGACAGAGGATAAGTGTGCCATTTGCAAATTAGACATTTTACAGTGAAAAGTTATAAAGTATCTTCCAACCAGCTATAAAGTAATATTCATACAACCCAGCAACTCCTGCACAATCTTGAAAACATATACAATAAACAATGAAATAATGTTAAATTGTTGATGATGACAAACACACATGAATTCCGATGTGTGTGTCACTATGAAGAATGCACATCAACAGAAGAATATTCTGGCTCCTTGAAGATTCCTCCAAGAACGTGTATAAGTACACATGAAGAGCCAAATGTTTAGAGGCTCACAGAGTACATTGTAAATTAGTGTCAATGATTAAACACGAGAAGCCAGCTCTCCAAAGGCAAATTTAAAAGCAGAGAGAGTATAAGCACTGAGGTTCTGGTTAGCAGAGCCTCAGTGACACAGTGAAGCACTATACACAACACACACATTAGGCCATAAACTATGTGCACTGGGGTACTGACCAGCAGGATCCCGGTGAGACAGGCAAAAACATACTGACATACAGGTAAAAATAGGAGTAACATGCCAAGGAAGATGGTACTTTCCTACACCCTTGCACCATGACACAAGGTTGCCTGTGCTGGCGCTAGGCAGCTAAAGATGCACCAGCACAAGGAAAGTACTAGAATGTGCTGCATAATGTTGAAAACAGTGAATTCTTGCCCTTTCTGTTTTATGCAGTCCAGCGTAGAAAGGTGCCTTGCTGTGTTGTGCTATTTGAAAGATTGATAACTATACCCCTAAGTCTGCAACATCCAAATGAACCAAACCTGGAAATAAAGCTCAAGGAACACATTGAAACCCTAATCTCAGATTAATTTAAATTCACAAATGTCTCCTTTCATTATGGGTCACTATAGCTAAACATGAAACACATTTAAGGCGCCACTATTAAAATAGGTTCCACAAGCAAATTACCCGCTCCATGTGTAAGTTCCCGGCTTCTGAGACAAAGGTTTTGCTTCAGCTCTAAGATCATTTTGAATCAAATAATAACCTTCATGAATACCAGTCAGGGCATACTACCAGGAGGTTTAAAATGCACACTCTTCCGCATTAGAATATACAATTTCCTTCCTACTCTGAGACTGGATAAATCACTAGTCTGACTCTAGTTGTAATGTATATTTGAATATTATGTTACATTTGTTAAAACAGTGGTGCTTTCAATAAAGTGTTGAGATGCAGTGCTAATTAACACAACACGAAATCTGTGTACAAGATGATTGTTATTGGCATAGTAGGCAACGTTGTATTGTAATGTGTAGTAAAATATTGTGATTATAACTACTAAGGTTGTGGTGGTGCTGTTTTCTGAACAACAATAGTGCATTGTGTCCTATTGAGAGTTTAGCAGTCGTATATTACTTCAAAACCTAATCAATATCCTACCATCCAAACACATTAAAACTGCCAAAGGCTATAATGTACTTTTCATAGGGAAATCAGGACAGGAAATGGCATCCATCAGGTATGTGACAGAATATCCTGTTCACCAAATTCTAAATAAGTCCCAGAGTCCTTCCATGGCTTTCTCTCAGAAGATGTGGGAGGGGATATGGGCTAGGCACGTATGTAAGACTCACTCAACAAATTGGAAGTTTTTCAGTTCATAGGTGCCCAGCTACTAGTGCAAGAAAAACAGTGGCCATAATCACACGTCTTTGATTTTCCACCATCTTCATGGCGGTAGATGTTAAAAAGTTGTGTGAAATATTCCTCAGAAATTGGTGTCTGAACAGTACACTGTGTGCAGCGTATGGTAATCATATCTTACGGATGCATCCCTCAAACAGGCAAACATTATTGAAATGACAGCACTGTACACACATTCTTAGCCCCTCCTGTAAGCAGAGGAGCTAAAAGCTCAGCTTGTGCTGAAATAGTATGTTGTCACTACCACTCTGCCTGAGAATACATAGCCACGGGAAGAAAAGGTGGCAGGCACTCACTGATATTTGCTGAGGCCTTCTGGCCCTGCAAGCCTACTGTAGGTGCAGGTGGAGGGCATGAGGAGGGAGTAATGCATTTACTTCAATTGCTATATATTATAATAGACCCTTCAGCCAAGCCAGCTGGTAAACCTCAGAACTGAGAACCTCCAAACGCAACTGCAAACAACTGGAAAGGAGACAGCACACCACTAAGGAACCTACCAACTGGACCACATTCAAGATTTCACTCAGCCAGTACCACAGACTCCTGAAAGATACCAGAAGTAGCGCCTTAGCTAACCACATTGAAACCAGTTCCAACCACAGCAAAGAACTGTTCAGCATCATCAAGGAATTCTCCAAACACTCAGCCACTGAAAATATCATCACCCCCTCTCAGGAACTTCTAACTGATTTCTTTTACAAGAAGCTATCCATCATCTACACAAACATTGAACCCAAACCCACTGCCGCTGACACCTTCAGCCTACTAGACCCCACAGCCACCCCTGCTGACTACAGGATTACCAAATGGAACCAACTCACCAAGCAAAACACTGCTGATATTATGGTTTCTGTCCACCCTGGATCTCCAACGGACCCCTGCCCACACCATATGTTCAACCTTGGCAACAGCACCATCAGCACCAAGCTCACATACATCTTCAAAATGTCCACCACCTCAGCCACCTTTCCTGGTGACTGGAAACCTGTCAAGATGAAACTCTTCGTCAACAAACCTTCCACTGACCCCAACAAGCTAAAAAATTACAGACTGGTCTCTCTGCTCCCATTTCTTGCCAAAGTCCACAAAAAGAAAGATCATCAAGCAGCAACTCACAAAATACCTAGAGAACAACAACCTTCTGGATGCATCCCAATCTGGATTGTGCTCCAACCACAGCATTGAAACCATCCTGATCACTGCCATAGATTACATCACAACCCTCCTAGACAGAGGAGACTTAGCCACCCTGATCTTCCTTGCCCTCTGAGCAGCTTTTTACACTATCGCCCACCACACCCTGATCAAAAAGCTCCATCTGATGGGCATCCAAGACAATGCCCTCAAATATATTGCATCCTTCCTCTCCAGAAGAACTTACAGTGCCCACATCCCTCCCTTAACCTAAGATCCCAAGAACATCACTTGCAGCACTCGTCAAGCCAGCATCTTCTGAATCCATGGACTGCACATTAGCTTCTATGCTGAGCAAACAGCTCATCCTCTCGCCTTTGGCAACAGCACCATCAACAGCAAGCTTACAGACATCTTCAATAAGTCCATCACCTAAGTCACCTTTTCTGGTGACTGGAAATACAGTGAGATCAAACCCCTCCTCAAGAAACCTTCTGCTGACCCCAATGAGCCCAAAAACTAAAGACTGATCTTCCCGCTCCCATTTCCTGACAAAGTCCCTTAAAAAGGCCTATCGCCAGAAACTCACAGAACACCAAGAGAACAACAACCTTCTGGACGCCTCTCAAACTAGATTCTGATCCAACCACAGCACCGAAAACACCCTGATTGCTACCACAGATGATATCAGAACCCTCATGGACAGAGAAGACTCAGCTGCCCTGATCCTCCTCAACCGTTCAGTGGCTTTTGAAACTGTCTTCCACCATTCCCCGATCAAAAGGCTGCATCAGATCAACAAACAAGACAACACCCTCAAATGGATCACATCCTTCCTCTATGGAGTGTCCACCTCCCTCCCTTCAACTCAGCTCCCAAGAACATCATCTGCAGCATCCCTCATGGCAGTATCTTCAGAAACTACATACTGCAGATTAACTCCTATGCAGACAACAACCTGCTCATCCTCTCACTTTCCAAAGACCTCTCCACCATGAAGGCCAACTTCCACCCCTGCATGACCAGCATCGCCAACTGGATGCAAGACAGCTGCCTCAGGCTCAGCACAGACAAGATGGAAGTACTGATCTTAAGGAACACTGCCTCACTGTGGGATGGCTGCTAGGGGCCCGCTGACCTGCATCCCCCCACAACACCACAAACCAAGCCCAGAACCTAGGCATCATCCTGCACAGCAAACTCACCATGAATAATCAGATCAATGGAGTGTCTGCTGCCTGCTTACTCACTCTCCACATACTTTGTAAGATCTTCAAATGGCTCCCTGTATCCACCATGTGCCATCATTGAAGCCCTCATCACAAGCCGCCTGGACTATGGCAACACCCTTTATGCTGGAATCACCTTACATCCCCTGAAGAGTCTTCAGACCATCTAGAATTCAGCGGCCAGAATCAACTTTGACCTCCCCAGACTGACCCACATCTCTCCCCCACCTAAAGAAATTCCACAGGCTCCCAGTACACAAGAGATGCCAATTCAAGATTCTGGCGCAATCCTACAAAGCCATTCACAGCCAAGACCATCGCCTGAGGTTCCACAGACCATCCAGACTCCTGCGGTCTGCCTACCTCTCTCTCACCCCCTCATCCACCGCAGTAACAGTAAAGGTCTTTCTTTCTCGTGCCTTACTGCGAAATACCCGAGCAGCTTCCCCATCTACCTGAGGACGTCTCCCTGCCTCCAGGAACTCAGAAGGGTACTCAAGACCCAGCTCTGTGACTGAAGCTGCAGAGCAACCTGGATCTAGCACCTGGATACCCTCATGGGCAATAAGCATGCTCTATAAATTCAGATTGAATTATTGATTGATAACACAAAAGAGCATCTGCATCAGTTATGAAGATTTACTAATGTGCAATTGAGCAAACACTATTTGTACCAGCTCAAATGAACAAGTAAATGATTTCACACTAATTTTAACTTTCTATTTAATAAGAATTATTGGACATTTCACCCACATTTGAAGAAATATGGATTAGTGTTTGGGGCAAAAGAGATTGTTATTTTTGTACTACATTGTTAACAGAGCAGTTCAAAATTAGATGTCTTTTAAAGAGTTATTTATGAGTTGAGATTTGCTGGATTAAAACCACTGTTCCTCACTTTAAAATTATAATTGAGTATGTTTTATGAGTAATTTTCTATATGTTTTCCCTGATGCAACAGACCAAAATGTAGTTCTCTGTTCCATACTATAAAAACAGCTAAAATGCTACAAAAGGAATTGCCTTAGTTTTTTCCACTATGGCTGAGCATGTAAAAATACACTTCTGAGTGTCATTATACACTGACGTCAGTCAGATGTGCATGAAACCATCAGCAGAGAATTATCATAAAAGGAATAACCTGAAGATGTACAAATCACAGCAGCCAATGATCTCACTATAAATAAGGCACACCATCTGAAACAAAGGAGTGTGGAAGTTAAAAAGGTGAGAATGCAAGATGAAATATTGAAACAACTTCACACCAAAAGGCGTGAAAGAATACATTAAGGTGGGTACATATATATATATCAAGGTTAGAAACATGTTTAATAAAATCAGAAAACAAAGAATCTAGGGCCATATTTATACTTTTTGACGCAAAACTGCGCTAACGCAGTTTTGCGCCCAAAAAATTAGCGGCGGCTAACGCCATTCTGAAGCGCCATGCGGGCGCCGTATTTATTCAATGACGTTAGCCGGCGTTAGCCGGCGTTAGCCGGCGGCGCTGTCTCGTGTGCGTTAAAAAAAACGACGTACACCAGGCAGCGACGGCGTAGGGGGAAAATGGAGTATGGGCGTCCACAAATGGTGCAAGTCAGGCTGAGGCAAAAAAATCGCCTCAACCCGATTTGCGCCATTTTTTTACAACTCCCAACCCCCATTGAAATGACTCCTGTCTTAGCAAAGACAGGAGTTATGCCCCCTTGCCCAATGGCCATGCCCAGGGGACTTCTGTCCCCTGGGCATGGTCATTGGGCATAGTGGCATGTAGGGGGGCACAAATCAGGCCCCCCTATGCCACAAAAAAAACAAAAAAAAATACTTACCTGAACTTACCTTAATGTCCCTGGGGTGGGTCCCTCCATCCTTGGGTGTCCTCCTGGGGTGGGCAAGGGTGACAGGGGGTGTCCCTGGGGGCAGGGGAGGGCACCTCTGGGCTCATTCTGAGCCCACAGGTCCCTTAACGCCTGCCCTGACCCAGGCGTTAAAATCCGGCGCTAATGCGGGTTTTTTAGACCCGCCCACTCCCAGGCGTCATTTTTGCCCGGGAGTATAAATACGACGCATATGCATTGGAGTCATTTTTTAAGACGGGAACGCCTACCTTGCATATCATTAACGCAAGGAAGGTGTTCACGCAAAAAAATGACGCTAACTCCATGAACTTTGGCGCTAGACGCGTCTAACGCCAAAGTATAAATATGGAGTTAGTTTTGCGTCGAATTTGCATCGAAAAAACGACGCAAATTCGGCGCAAACGGAGTATAAATATGCCCCCTAGTGCCAGATGTACAAAGATTAATTGTATTTTGTAGGTTTGCGCTGTTTTGCGTCAAAAAGCGGCGCAAATGTGGCGCTAAAAAAAATATAAATACGGGCCTTTCTGTTTCCAAATGGTCTGATGCACAGAATTGAGCTGTTTGCCAATGCAAGAACGCATTTTCAGATATTCAAAACACTTATTGCAAATAAATACCCTGCTACAGAATAACAGTTTGAATTCGCGAATCGGTATTTAGAAGGGGTGTGGTTGAGGCGTCCCTTCCGAAAACCAATTTGGATTGGTATATGAAAATGTTTTCGAGCAAAATGTGGTCGTAAAACATTCGTACTTCACCATCAACTCAAACCTGGTTGTACCCATTAGCAAATCGGAACGGGTCCCACTGGAACCCCTTCCCCTTTGAGAATGTTTAAAAAACATTTTTTAAGAGCAGGCAGTAGACCTATGGACACCTACCTACTCCTAAAAAATTTAACAAAAAACTTTTTTTGATTTTTTTGAAAATGCATCCTGCTTTCCTTTAAAGAAAATGGGTTGCATTTTTTTTTTTTTTTAAAGGTTGCTTTATTGAAAAGAAATCACAGACATTGCCTACTGACCCAGGAGTGCCCAGTATAAAGGTACACCACATACCTGTGGCAAGTACAACCCTGGCTACTGGTGGCACACTGCTCTAAGGATTCCACCCACCAGAATGGCATGACCCACATGTGTCACGCCTGACAGTGAAGGCCAGTGGTGGCACAGGTGTGTCTGTGCCCAGGGTGGCATCTCTCATGCCTTGACAAACTCTGAGCATGCCTTATGCTACCCCTAGGGTGCCTCATGAAGGGCAGCATGGGTGGTAGTCAAGAAGGCAGGGCAGGGACACCAGAGTGTTCTCTGCTCAGGCAGGGAAGAACCCCTATATGGGTTCATCCCTACCAAGGGGGTCAGCCCTCCACATAGGTTTGACTGATTCGCTGGGAGTAGCCTTAGGGCACGGGGCACTGTCCCAAGGTAAGTACTGTGTTTAACTGCCAGTGCCTTTCCTACGCATGGTGGGAAGTGGTGCTAATCAGTGTGTAATGAACCTGCCACAGCAGGTCGAATTGGGTACACTTACAATGGTATTCTGACATGTGCTAAAGCTGGCCTGGTAGGTCGTATGTGTGCATTTGCTCCATGGTGTCCAATAAGAGACCGTGTCTGCCATTGCTTACCAGTATGTGCACACCTGCACAATGGTGTTTCAATGTACATTGAGCCTGACACAGCAGAACTGTGGGTGTGAACGTGCACAATGGGTTTTAAGTGCCTTTGGGACCTAGGCGCTTTCCCACTGTGAATACAGTGTGGGAGCAGGCAAGGCTTCCTACATATGCAAGGAAAGTGGTACTGACCAGCATGTGCATATATGCACCCTGGTGTGCTCATATGTACTTGGCCCATTAAATCAGGCACATGTGGGGATAGGTTAGAATTGATATTGAACTGCAACAGTGGATTGCAGTGGAGCAGCCTTAAGGTGTTTAGGCCCATATTTATACTTTTTGATGCAAAACTGCGCCGGCACAGATTTGCGTCAAAAATATTACCGCCGGCTAACGCCATTTTGGTGCGTCGTGCGGGCGTCATATTTATACTTTGAGGTACAGCGGCGCAAACAACGGGTGGGAGTCATTATTTTTGACGCACACCGCGGCGTCAAGTCGTAAAGGAAAATGACGTTAACGCAGCGGAAATGACTGTGGGTCAATTTACGACACTGCAAACCGGATATGCGCAGTTTTTTTTTGACGCAATAGCGTAAAAAAAATCAGCAAACACAGCCATTTCACCACAGGAGAGCCAAAATGGATCCCAGATGCCACTACAGACCCCAGGAAGATGACAGCAGACCAGGAACTAGCCAGGAGGACCCACACAAGAACCAGGACACTTTTAAGAAGAAAAGAAAGTGTTGTTTTAGTGCAGAGGAGCAGGAAATTCTGGTTAAAGAGGTGATGGAACACCAGCACCAACTGTTTGTCACATCAAAGTTGCCAATCAGTAGGAGAGAGGCCATATGGCAACAAATTGTCGACAAGATTAACAGTGTGGGTGAAGTACGCAGAACAGTCATCAAGTGCAAGGAACGCTGGCATGACTGCAAGTGCAGGACCAAGGAAACGATGGCCAGGAACAGGAAGGCATCACTGCAGACTGGAGGTGGGAGTCCAGCACACCAGGAGGCCCTGGACCACATGGAGGAGATGGTCGCAGCAGTCATCCCTGAGGAGATCGTCACAGGGATTCAAGGACAGGACAGCGCAGACTACCAGGAGACAACGCACATGCAGGGTAAGTCGCATGGGGAATCAAAGTGCAATAATGTCATCTACAACCGGGGGGGGGGGTACCAACCACTAAATGAATGGAAGTCATCTAATACATGGAGTGGCATGGGTAAAGGGGCACGGCAGGGGGGCATGGCCCGTTCTGAGAAGACCTGGGGCACACCATTACACAACACCAACAACAGTCCCATGGGGGCATGCTGTCATGCCAACGATGGAGCAAAGGGAAAGCCACGACAGGAGGGAAGGCCACTTTGTCAAACTGACATCCTGGCACACGTCAGCCACCATACCCCCTACATTAACTAGGGCCCTATTAGCAATCCTCTAGCAATACCGACAACTGCAATGTAACTGCAACAACAGTTGCCACTACCACCTCTGCTCTGTGTGCAGCTCAAGTAGCCAATGGCAGTAACCTCCCCATGGATCATACACACCTAAATTAGGGGGTGAGGATGACAACTCCAACAATCCCCAGAAACAAGACAAAGGCCCCAGTACTCTCAAATGTCAATGCCCATAGTTGTCGCAAACATCAGCCAATGTAAACAACAATAGGAGCTACACAGCACTAAGGACATACCCATGCTGCATATGTCAGGGTCCATCCTGTGCCTGGGTAACAAGGCAACATCCCAAATGTCATACTGCTCAGACAACAGCATTGAGGAGGGGACACATGTAACTGGTCACTGAAATACACCTGCACAGTCAGAGGATGAAATAGGACACTGATACGACTATCAGGGCAATCCAATGTAACACACATTCCCCAACATCAGCAGGACACATTAACAATGTCAACATCCATATCGGATCATAACATTGCCATGCATAGGATATGCCACATGTCAATTACATTTAAGTGGATGTGAACGGTCAGAGATTGGGACAGGTCCAGATTGTTAAGTATGCTGCCGGGGCCATCAGTACACCCACAGCCAGTGAAAGGTCTCACCATGAGAATGGATGTACACAGAGGGTCGAGTAGGAAAAGAAGGTGGCAATTCTCTATTTGGCATAAATCAACACCTAGAGGCGATGAGGCTGACAAGTCTGATAACTCCATAACATACATGTGACACACAGGTGGGCCATAGGCCTGGAAGAATGCCCATCTGAAGGACTGGAGAAATTAACACAAAACAAGATCACAAAGTGAATTCATCAAAGGGCAGGCACGTCACATCAAAATTGCCACAACACAGACACACTAATTGTACCCTGTTTCATTGCAGAGGAAGATGGATCTCCTGCCGATATGCCTGTCCCAGATTTCCCTGATGACATGGATGATGAGCCGATAAACATTCCCCAGGAGACCATCCAAAAGGTCCTTGAAACCCTCCAGACCCCACCTTCTGTCACAAGGAGGAGCACAGAACAAGCAGCCATCGCAGAGGAACCACCCCAATTGTAAGACCTGCCAGCTCCAATACAGCTGAGGACTCAGACGACACTGGCACCAGGTTTGAGAGAACTGTAGTTGGAGTACAGCGGGAGCTGGCCAAGGAGGTGCGGGTGGGGATGCAAAATATGACAGCCAGCCTTGAGGGGATGCGTTTGTGCATGATGTCATCTGCAGATCAGGCAGCAGCTATGCAAGCACTAACATCTAACTTGCAGAAACTGCAGAAAACCCAGAAGGAAATCAGCACAGCTGTAATACAGTTGACCCAACACCTACAACAGCAATCCTGTCAACGCATGCACGAATGCAACATTGAACCCCTCAGAGCTGACCTGGCTGCCTACCATTGTGATGTGGCTGCTGCTATTCTCAAGAACCAGCAGATCTTCCTTGCTGCAGTACTGCCCTTAAGACCTGCACAGGGAGCAGCGACCGGGATGTCTGACTCCACGTCTTCTAACACCGAGGTGTGTGTTGCCCCTTCACAACCAACAACAACAAGGACAAAGCAGGCAACACACACATCAGAAGAAGAAGACATGGACCAGATCACATTCACAAGGAAAATGACCCGGAAGCACTAGTCCCTGCCACATGGCCAACATTCACCAAGGTCCTGTGCTTTGTAACTTGCCTGTCTTGCAACAACTGTAATCAAGCACTGCTCTGCAAACCACAGTATATCTTGGCTCCCAGCCCAGTGATTGTCTCTCTCCTACTCATTGGCTAAGTCTGTCCCTCTGCACTGTCTGAAACAGCAACCCCAGCACGTCAAAAGCATTTTGGTAAACCCTTGTGTTGGATCACAATGTAAGATGTCACTATAATGGACTCACAATCATGGATAATGTACAGATAGCACTACAGCACTTTTCAATAAATAGCACTTACACAACAAATCTGTCTCTGGGTAATGTGACATATCAACTGTGCAGTAGATAACTGAAATGTGCCTACTGTCAAATTACGTAGCTTGTCAATACAACTGTCCTGATATTATGTAGTCAGAGAAATCTGCACAGTGCCCATAATTGCATCATACTCTGCCCATCCTGAGGGACAAATCTGATGAAGTGAGAAACCACACACCATCATGCTGTGTTGGACAGAAGAATGCTTTCTCAGGGGATAACTAAGTCATCAAATAGTGTTAGCAAAATGTTGTCACCATGCAAAAATAACACAATAAAAATGCCACACTAATCTAAGTAAACACTACAAAAACTGCACAAATGAAGGTGTCTGAGTTAACATACAAATAGGTAATCATGCCGAACTGTGTCACAAATGATGTATGAGGGTCACGAAGACAAGAATCCAAGATTGCCAATGAGAACTCATCTTATATGGGTGTGCATGATCATCACACTGCAGTCAGATCTAAAACTGTTTCCCCAATATCAAGTCTGGAAGCACTGTTAGTGACTTTGAAAACACACTTATCAACAGAAACACATTGGGATCCATATTAACTGTGATTGGTGGTTGCCAGAAAGGGTCGGCACTTTGCAAGGTAGCTCTGGGCTAGATGCCAATCTTACAGCTCAGTTGGGATTTGTTTGTAGCATAGGACACAGATGTTATAGTACCAAATTGATGTACACTGAATCCAAACCCATGATAAAGTACTGTTCAACACATACTATTAAGGGGTAACCAAATATTTATTAAATGCTAACCATAGATGAGGAAACTGAAGGAAAAATCTTACCTAACCTAATCTACCCTGACTACTCATTACCCACAACTGTCCCAACTAACCTAAGCTACACTTACTTATCACATGTAATGAAATGTTCTAAACATCTACCCCCCACCCCCCTTATGAGAGGGGACACATGGAGGACAACACATACTAACCTAAACACATACTATACTATCCTACACAAATATATATATATATATATATATATATATATATATTTTTTTTAACACACATGAACCCCAACATAGCCCCCCACCCACCCACCCACACACTTAATAAGTAAAAATATAAAGAATGAGGAACCCCACCCCCCCCACACAAACACTAACTAAAGTAATAGCTTATACTAACCTAACACTAAGCCCCCTAAGACCACTAACTATAAGAACAAGGAAAGAGGAGCGAGGGGAGGGAAATATGTTCATCCAAAAAAGTGTCTAGAGGTTGGCCCTCCGGAGGGTCCTCTTAATGTCCTTGACCCGCTGTTTAATGTGCTGCACGTCCCGGCTCAGGTGGCTCAACTTGCGCAGCACTTTGTCCATCTTATGTTCTATTCTGTTGAAGGCTGCAGGGTCAACAGATGGTGCAGTGGCAGTCTGGGTACCGGTGGAGGAGGTCTGTGTGGGTGTGGTGCCAGGCCTAGAGGGCTGTCCTGCACCGGTGGCAATGCTGGGGCCAGGAAGTCCAGCAGATGTTGGACCAACAGTGGCAGCTGTGGTTGGGGCCACCTGGCTCTGATTGGTGGTTGTGCTGGTGGTGGCTGTGGTGGGCAAAGTAGGCCCACCCTGTGGGAAGGCTTGCCATGCCCCGGAGGCCCGTTCATGGCGATATCGCCGGGCCATCCTCTGGAACCCCGACTCCACCAGCAGGATGTGCTGGTATCGCATGGCCCGGCGCTGAAATTCACTGACCTGGTCTGGAGTCATGTTAGCAGCTGTGAAGACAAATGCAGATATTCTACATTAGTAACTGCATTGTGTGAAACGGCACAGCAAGTTAATCAGACATTACATCTACTGTACTTGTAACAGCTCATATCACAATACAGAGCATTGAATGTCCCTGAGGAAGTATATGGCAGGCCAGATTACAAACGTCACATCACACAAAGCACATCCATAACCTACAAGATGGGTAATAACTGGCTTTGACTTGCAATCTGAGTTCTGACAGTTATCATCTAAGAATCATGCTGCATATCCTCCGCCAAGACCTGGGCTACAAATGTCAGTGTACGGAAAGCAAAACTAAAGCCACATGGTCTGCAAGTTGTAACTGGACTTGCCAGTATAGTACCAACTGCCAAACCTGAGTGTGTATACTAGTATGCAACCAAACCGTCACTTATTCACATGTATGTGTAACATACTGGTAGCATCAGTACTAGATACCCCATTCACAAACCCATGGCCGTGTTTGAGGGGGGGCGGTGGATACACAACTATAATTTGCCAACAACATGTACACCGAGGAGTGTATAGGAAACTCCACACATGTTTGTCTCTACAGACACACCACAGGTAAGGTCTATCTACAATCAGGAGTCACCAAACCCTAGAGCACTCATAGGGTCAGACATGTCAGGAAATGCAGAACTTAGTACACAACATATACTTCCAGTGAGGCCTGACTTACATCAGACACAGAGTTGCTAGAACACCCATGATCATGAATTGCATGCACACCTAGGCCATTGCACTCAGGTTCCACAGACTTGATGCACTACATGTGGAAGTACATTCTGCTAGGAGGTTCTACCTACTGTTCCAAAATTACGTAGGTAAATAGAGAAGCAGATGTCTATTGGAAAGCTATTAGCTCTACCAATCTTAGAGAATGTGGGTCTGACAGGCTGACTAAATTGGGGCTGACTTCCATTGCGACTCTTGGTGATACAAGTGTCATACACATGACTATCCCCTGTACTCACAGTGGGGCCTACAGGGATGTCCTACAATCCCTATGTGATACCATTGGATACGCATTGGCAAACTCAAAACATGTGAGAACTGCATTCCCACTCATGGAACAAGTGAAAAGCTTGCCCAACGCATCACACCTTGCTATGCGTCCAACTCACACGAGTCCATAACCAGCAAACACAACACATAACAGACATATCAACACTTTCTGGAGTGGTCGGGGTCCTCAAATGTCGCCACCTCTCCCACAGTGTAGGGTGCCGGTCCACCTGTAAGGTATGGAAGGAAGAAATGTGCTCAAAATCTGTGCACAGTGCAACAATTTCATAAACATTTACAATGTGTAGGCTTAATAATGAAATGGCAGCCATTCAGACATGGTGGTACTTGATCTGATATATCACGGCCAACTTGTACATAGCATGGGTCTCCTGTGACAATTACACACGTATCTGCCCACATACATTGGCCCTAACTATCATGTGGTTGCAAACATGACCCATAATTGGTGAGCACTAAAAAATATGCAGTGTAATCGTCTCATCAAGTGCATCCAAGAGAGACATCCAAATCCTGGTTACTTGAGGACTGCATTACCAGTCAAACATGCCTTGTGGCCATGACACATTTATTGCACATAGGCCCAATGTACAGAGGGAGGGGCAGGGACTTTTGTAAGCCATCCTGTTGTTACAGTATGGTCAATGGATGTGGCCCAGCTATGGTCATTTGCACCAACAATGGAGATGTGAAGCCATGTGCATACACTTGGACTGCCATCCATATTTGGATTGTGGCTCAACTAATTCCAACAAACATCTTAAGATGTTAGCTGAGGGCACCTTACACCTTTTCACAATGTTTTCAAATCAAGAGCTGACATGTATCCAAAAAGATCAAGGAACACAATAATCCCTCACATTCATAGTACTTCTTTGAACGCTTTCCTTCCACACTCACCAGACTCACATGAGACATATGTCTGAGCCACTTTGCTATTATCAATTGACGTGAAGGCAGCACTCATTTTCAGCATCATGTAGTGATTCTAAAGTCAGTCTAGCAAATGCGTCAACATAGTTGGACTAAATGTTGGTACATCTGTACTTCTCTGTCAATAGTACCCTATATAGACATGATTGGCTCCTATTTTGTTAGCTGTTCTGACAAAAAAGCTGCACCAATTTCCTACATGGAAAAGTAACCTGTAAGTTTGCTGAGCACGTGCTACCTGACAGCTAGCAATTGTGATCCTTGCCATAGTGCATCAATGATCCCCTTATATTTCCCCAGCATTACACACAGTCAGCAAGTTAGCTGGCAGACATTGCACTAATCCCCTGATGTCACTACAGAGCATTTAATCGTGCACATTAACATAAGCCGTACTCACCAACAGTGCCACCAATCATGATTCCCTTGTGGTCCAAGAGATCCTGCTTCCTGGTGATGAGGTCAGCCCACTGGTGCTTCAGCTGGTGGTCACTCCTCTGGCTGGCATACACACGCTGCAGGTGATGCAGCACCTTTCCCCACCGGATTCTGCGCGCCTCTGTCGGATACCCCTGCATCACCCTGCCCCCTGCCTGGATCATGAGCGGCAAGAAATGCGTCACCAGCCAGATGAAGCCCCCCAACTCCTCTTCCCCCATCCTGCCAAGACGTGGCCTGCCAGACATACTTAGAAGTGATGATAAGGAATAGAGGTAAAAGAAATAGAAAGGGGAAAAGGGTGAAAGTAGGGGTACAAAGACAGAAAAAAAGTAAACCTAAACACTAAAAGAGCCCAACTATCCCCAAACTAACACTACCCACAACAGACTCCCACAAACAAGAAAAACACATGATAAATGGACAAATGTAGACAAAACACAGTACTACAGTATAGACAAACAATATTTATTTCACAAATGGACTTTGCAGATAGCACACAGGACAAAAACAGCACAAAATCTCAGGACAACACTCTCTACACAGCCACACAGTCTAGAAGGATCATAGAGTGCAAAGTGAAAGTGAAAGTACACCCACTGTACATGATCTGTAAACAGGATATCCTATTACATCACTTCCTGTATGAAAAGTCCCACCTTTTTCGCGTTATGCGTCATTTTTTGTTTACCAAAACTGTATTTGCGTCATTTTTCTTTACGCACAGAGGTGAATATTAGCCCGCGTCAAAAAAAATGATGCAAAAACAGTTTTGGTTGTCAAAAAATTACTCACACCGCTAGGGACATCAAAATTACAGTGCATTAACTGGTTTGGGGCATTTTTACTTGTTTTTTGGTTATTTTACATTTGGAACACATCAGAGATTGGCTAATTGAAGACAGTATGGTGTTGGTGGTGTATGTTCACATGTGTGACATCATACTGCAGCGGAACATCATCCACTACACCCTTCACAGTATTTTTACAGTTGGCTGACGCAATAGATGGTCATAAGTGTGGTCTACATATATATGTTGCACAAATTGTGCATGTTTGGCATAAGGAGAGGATAGCAATGTGACGCACATATGTACTATACCTAAATGCCTTTGGCTCAAAGTGTGTGCTTTGACAACTAATATGTTGGTTGACCAAGTGTGTGTGTATCACATGAAGCATAATTGTACATATGGTTTTATGAATGTGACGTCCATGTGTCCAATCCTTAGATGCAAGTCAAATTGAAAATGAGCAAGGGCATGTGTTAGTCATACATGTAACAACACCCGTAAAGTGTACTTCCAAGTTTTAGGGTCACGTAGACACCACATGTGACATAGCATGCACCAGATGGATGGCAGAAGCTTGTTCATGTCAATGGTCCACATTTTCTGCATCCTATGTCCTAGAGTATTGGTAAGAGCTTCCTAGGCACTACTTGGAGAATCCCACAGTGAGTCATACACATGCATTGAGGAAGTGGGTACCATGTTGTTTGCACAGACAGACAAGGGTGAATCTCATATGTATGATGACACGACTTTTGAGGCCATAGAAGTGAGCCCCAACTATCAAGTGACTGTGGTGGACCAGCATACAAGACAGCACGTGTCCACATATTTCCACATGATCAATTGCACATAGGTGTCTTGTTCATGTGTGTGGTCCAATGATGATCCTGTAGATTGTTTGGGGTGTAATTTGTCACAGTTCGGTCGAGGACTCATCATGAGTCAGTGGCAGCTATTCCTGTATCTACTGATTATCCTTGGTTGATCAGTGTGAGTAAAGTAGATATGGACATGTGAACCAACATGTGGATGGTCCCACCCTGTCACTAAAGACGTGTAATGAGACAGTCAACAGGGCAACCTTGGTGTGCTGAGTGAGATAATGTCTCAATTGTCATGTTCCGTCAGGTGTCATTACAACATTTGTACACAGGTTGGCCTCTGCACTTCCCACTGCATCTGGGAACATCATAGCCTCTGTGCTGATTATTCTCGCAGCTATTCACCACACACGGCCCATCACTATGTTGTGCGCACTGTGATGCTGTGTGTGAACTGTCATGGTCCTGAAATTTGTGTATTATTCATGGACATTATCAGAGGTTGCTGGTTGTGCTGAAAGCCCCGTACCCAATCCCTGCCTACGGCCCTGGGACACTGTCACACTTTGTCATTCATGCATAAATGCAACCCAGACAAGGGATGGGCCATGAATTTTGCTTTTCCAAGAGGATGTAACTCAAATGGTACAGTTAAAAGGCAGATGATGCTATACAATGTATTTGGGTATGCATGGAAGAAGCCCATGCCCAATGCCCCCTGATGAATGGGAGGTTTGGTAACGCAAATGTGGTACATATGTACACACAGGGATACTTTAGTGTGACGCACAGACAGTTGCCAGTCAGGCTGACAGAATGCAAAGTGATTCAGGATCCAGTTACTTGACAAGTTACGTAATCAGTGGTCTGACTGAGACTGTTTTGAGGACAAAGTAGACAGTTGACATGTCAAACTGTGTACGTCCTGTGTTTTTGAAGGTGACAAATGAACCCAAGGGCTGTGTTACATGGCTTAATTAGTATCAATCTTTGACGGTGTATTTGCCATAATGGCAACTCCTATGCTGTTCCAGGCATCATCAGGGGCAGTGCTTTTTTAAATGGGTGGTGTGTATGGAGGTGATCATCGGTGTGGGCTGCATCTGTTTCCCACCAGTCCTGTAGGTGAGACTTGCATTCTAAGGGCCAACAGACATGTTCACAAGGGGAAGCAATCTACATGTGCTAACAGGGCTTTGAAATTAGAAGACAGTGTATAAATTGACCTGACGTCCTTGCAGTCAGATGTTCTATGACAATGGCATACCATAGGAAAGGGTGTAGCACACTGGTTTGCTAATGTTGGTCTGTGTGTGTAGAGGAGGTATTATCAGGGTACACATCTTAGTATTCCAGGGACCTCTTCCGACAGGTGGGTTGTGACCAGGTGCATGGGTGTGTAATGAGTTAGGAAATGGCCTGACATGTACATGGAATGTCATGTGCGCAATGCATGTCATATGTGTGGCACTTGTGCTGTCTATGTTCTGCTTCTATGGAACTCTAGTCACAGATAGTCCTTGCAAATATTGGATGCAGTTGGACTAACTGTTGTCAAGGGTCTGGTCAGGCATTCCTGTTACTGATGCCAAAGCACATTGACTGCCTCATGTATGAGGCTTGTTTTCCCCTTATTGAGTGATGGTGTCTTAGTTGTGTGCCATATGCTGTGTTGGACCTTGCTTTCAACATGTATGTGTGAAATAGTTGTGGTCCTCTGCTATTGGCCTTCAAAGGAGATATGTACATGATATATGTCATTAAGAGTGTGTGTGTATGTGACCATTGTATGTTAGGCATCACATTAGCTCTGGGATGTCTGTGTCCTTCTCAGTATCTCAGCAATGCTCCATGAGGCAACACTCTTATTCTGATAAGTAGAGATGAAGGTGTGCAAAAAGGAATAGCCAGACCATGATATGGTGATTAGAATAGGTGTTTATTTACATTTGTTAACTAAAGTGGTGAAGGTGATCATATTCAGAAGAAATTATTTACAATCTGTTGCCACCTGCGTATACTAGTGGCTGTGTTCTGTAGTTCCCCCTCCTCTTGAAGGGCAGCATCCTCCTCTTCCTCCTCTGCAGGCATGTGTGGCTCTGGTTCCAGGAGGGGAATGTTTCTTTTGATACAAATGTTGTGCAATATTGCACATGTGAGGATGATCCTACAGACCATCTCGGGGGAATATAGGAGGCTACCACCAGTAATGTTGAGGCAGCGGAACCTTGACTTGAGGATGCCGAAGGTCCACTCGACAATGCTACGTGTCCTCCTATGGGTGTGGTTGTATGCACGCTCTGCAGCAGTACTTGGGTTGCCAAATGGTGTCATAATCCATGGCTGGATGCCATACCCCTGATCAGCTGCAAGAGAAAATGAATGGGATCATGTTGATGTAGCTGGCACTATTGAAAAGACCTTTCATGGCAGTAGATGTCTTGTGTTGTCTGTGACTCTTTTGTGTATTAATGTGGCATCCTATGCTTGTAGGCTGTACCATCTGCATTGTGTTGTTTCCTTGGCTGAACGAGTGTTTGTCTGCTAACCGTTTGTCAGCAGTATGTTTTGGGATTTGCAGTACAGTGTGCCCTCCCTAGCATTGTGACTTGTGATACAGGTGTTCGTGTGTCTTCACTGGGGGTGAGATGATAGTTCCATGCACAGTGAAAATTGAAAGTGTTGTTAACACATTCATATCAAAGTACCCTGGACATCCCATACCTTGAAACTTATGCAGTGGATTCATGTAAAGGTCATTGGGACACTTACAATTTGCAAGGTGACATTTAGGCAACCACACTCATTGACGTCTTAACATTAGGCTTCACAGTAATTTCCGATGTGTGACAGGTTCAATGGTGACTTAAGAAACATGACTAGTGATGTCACAACCTCAGTGTGTTCCTGTTGACATGTTGCTGTTGTGGTGTATGTGTTGTGTGTCCTAGAGGGTTGCTATGCAGTGTGTCTATAAGTAGGTTTTTGTACTTACCAACAAGTAGTCCATTGTCATACCGTCCATCCTGGAAGTGTTCATTGATGGTGCAGTGACGGAAGATGTATGAGTCATGTACACTCCCAGGGTATTTAGCCACGATGTTGGTGATCAATCCCTGGTGATCGACTAAGGCCTGCACGTTGATAGAGTGTGTGTGCTTCATGTTGCGGTAGAGGTGTTCATTTGTAGCAGGTGGCACAAGGCGTACATGTGTGAAGTCGATTGCACCAAGGACGTGTGGAAAGCCACTGATGAGGTAGAACCCCTGTTTTGTTTCCTGCTGCTTCTGCAGTGTGTTAGGGAAGCAGATGTGGCGGGGTGTCAG
The DNA here is from genome assembly GCF_031143425.1 of Pleurodeles waltl. Lineage (NCBI taxonomy): Eukaryota > Metazoa > Chordata > Amphibia > Caudata > Salamandridae > Pleurodeles > Pleurodeles waltl. The sequence goes on along the minus strand of NC_090443.1, from coordinate 234,827,814 downwards.
TCGAATGACGGCATCCAGTACTTTGGGCAAAAAGGCAGAGAATGATGGTTGTGATATTCCGCCAACCAGGGCACCAGTTGTTTGGAAAGAGCCACTTGCCAGCATATGAAGTACGGCAAGCAGCTTTGTTTCTGTTGGGATGGTGCGGGGTGTCACCAAAGTGGAGGCCAACTGCTGTTCAATGTTGCGCAGCAGCTGCTGAATGGCCTGCCAGTTCAACCGGTACCTCTGTATGATGTCGTGTTCCCTGAGGCCCTGAAGGGTGGTTCTTGGGCGGAATATCCTCTCCTGCCTTCTGCGCTGCCTTTGGGGTCCCTGCTGGTGTTGTTGTAGCTGCTGTTGTTGCTGCTGGGCTCTGCGTCTCCGTGCACGCTGGATTAGTATCACCTCCATGGCTCCCTGTTGCTGCTCTGCTGCTCTGCTGTTTGTTCTGTGTGTTCTGATTAAATACAGGTGTGTTTGCCCCATTTTAACGCCTGCCCTGACCCAGGTGTTAAATTTTGATGCAAATCGGGCTGTGCGTCATTTTATGGCTCCGCCTCCCGGCCGTGCGTAATTTTTGCCCGAAAGCATAAATACGACACACGGCCGTTTCAGCCATTTTTTGGACAGGAACGCCTACCTTGCATATAATTAACGCAAGGCGGGTTGCCGCATCCAAAAAATGACCCACACAGTGGAATTTTGTCGTCCGCGGGCTCGGGCGTCAAAGTTTAAATACGGGGCAACGTTTGCACTGATTGTGCGTCAAAATTTTTGAGAAGGGGTCACAGACACACTGGGAGAGGACACAGGAGATCTGTGCATGGATGTGGGGGTGGTGACTGCCAATGAGGGGCGTGTTGTGAGGGGCATGCTGGTGATGGAGGTAGTGGATGAGGATGTAGTGCATGCAAGAGTGAGTGGAGACGCTACTGGGAGGGAGGTGGACGAGGAGGAGGACACAGTGGAGGCAGTGGATGTTAGTGTGTCTGCATGGGGATGGTGCTTGTGTGGGTGCCTGTGAGATGAAGTGTGGTGCTAGTGTTTGCCTGAGCCACTTTTGTGTGTTGATGTGGGTGAATGCTGGTCTTGGAGGAATGTTTGGGATAGGTTAAGGGGATTGGGATTGGGTAGAGGAAGTTGGAGGAGAGAGGCTAGAGACAGGGACAATGGTTGCCATCAGTTCTGAGGCCAGAGCCTAACTGCTCTCTGTTGGGCCGCCACACCAGAGTTAATGCCCTCCAGGTATGCATTGTTGCAAATGCCTCTCGACACCCTGGATGGCATTAAGTATGGTTGACTGCCCAACAGTGATGGATCTCAGGAGGTCAATAGCCTCCTCACTGAAAGCAGCAGGGCTGACTGGGGCAGGGCCTGAGGTGCCTGGGGCCAAGGAGATACCCACTCTCCAGGGTGAGCGGGCAGGGAAAACACACTGAGGGGGTGCTGCGAGGGCGGTGCTGGTAGTGGGGGTGGCGGCTGTACCTGTTGTTGGGGTGGGCACAGAGGTGTCCACCACCGCCAGGGAGCTTCCATCGGAGGAGGAGTCGCTGTCTGTGGTGTCCCCTCCTGTCCCCGTCGTGGTGCTCCCCTCGACTTCCGTCCCACTGGTGCCCTCACCGTCGGTAGATTCGGCCTCCAGGCCCATGTGGGATGCAGCTTCCTCCATCGTCAGTGCCTCTGCTCCTCCGACAGATGATGCTAATGCACACAAGGACAGGGTGACAAAACAAAAAGTGGGGGAGAGACAGAAGATAAACTTGGTCAATGCCAGCAACACCACTACCATTGGCGTACACAACACACAGGGAGCAGCCCTATGCACTAGGCTATGCATTACCAGTTACTAAGATAGTCACCAGGCCATGGGGTACAATGCCTAACACCATTAGCTGCACAAACAGACCTGTCAGTGGTCACAAACAGCACAAACCTTCAGGATTTCTTTTTTACTTTTAGGAGGAGTTCAACTGGGGAGGTATTTCTTGGGGACCAGTAACTCACTCTAGCAGAAGCCAATAGGGCTCAGACTGGTCCAGTTGCAACCTTCCCCTTACATAAGTGTCTTGAATTTACTGCCTCCCTGCCCTGGGTACAAGCCTGATTGCATGCACAATAGGCTAGTGTGAAGCCCTTAGTGTTTGAGCTGAAGTAGAATCTTTATAGTGCATGTGTGACAGGTGACAGTTCTGCTTCTGTCATCAAGACAGGGTGACCCACCCACCAACACCCAGACCCTCTATTGTGTGGCTCCCTGAGAGGAATGCAAAATGGACAACTGCCAACTACCAACTACACCTAATCATGTGACCCAGGAAACAGGCTGCAGGCACTGAATGATTAGGACAAGAAAATGTCAACTTTCTAAAAGTGGCCTTTTCCGAATTCTGTCTTAAAATTTGACTCTACGATTAAAGAAGGTTACAGTTTACAATTTCTCAGACACTAAACATGACTTTTAGACCTGATCTCAAACAAAGGTTATCACTCATTAAACCTAATAAAGTAACTCAATGTTCTCCTATGGAAGAGGTAGGCCTCACAGTAGTAAGAAATTAATTTGTGGGGTTTTACTACCAGAATGTCTAGCATTTTAAAAGCACTGTCCTATGTGCTTGTTAGGGCGTCTCCTAGGGATGACATATATATATTAAAAACAGAAATGTATCATTAGCCAAAGATTGATTAAGCCAGTTCGAAGAGGTAGTTTAAAACTGCATACAGGCTGCAATGGCAGGTCTGAGACATGTTTTAAAGGCCTCCATGGAATGTAATTTACAGGCCCTGGGTATGTAGAACCACTAAACTAGGTACGTATAAGCAAATTAGATAAACCAATGTTAGCATGTGTTACAGATTGAGCACATGTGCATAACATTTGATAGCTGTGGTGAAGTGCACAGAGTTCAAAGGCCAACAAAAAAGTTTGGGGAAGACCACACTTTTGCTGACAGACCTCCCTTAAACAAAAGGTTACACCCAGGGAGTGGACTCATGAGGGGCCCTTTAAAAATAGTAATCCCCTTGTTGCTCATCTTCCAAAGCCCCTTTTCTTTTCTTTTGTTTTCCCTTAATGTACTTTTCTGTTACTCCCTGCATAAAAGAAAGACAATAGCAACTCGCGTTTCTATTTTATTAACACCAGCAGCAGTAGCAAGAAGGTTTTTTTATATTTACATCTGCACAGGTCCCATGTTTCGGACCTGGATCCAGTATATATTCTCATTTGCTTGCTAGAATTTTTGTGGAGAAGTTATTTTTCCTGGTCTTGTCAGACTGACATCCTTCGTGTTGGAACTTTGTCATGATGAGGGAATACCCATTATTGAACTTACTTGTAAAACCAAACAATGTTGAGCCTTTTCAAATGTGAAGCGGCCTGATTGTGAAGGGAAAAGAATGACTACAATAATACATTTGTTTTATTTTGCAAATTAAATGCAAACGTTATTCGAGCAATGCTACTGTATTCTACCTACATTAATGGATTATAGGTTTAATGGCCTGCAGAGAACACTTTTTGGTCACATTTATTTTTTCTTATCAAATCATTTAGTTTCCTGTCAGGCCCTCGTGTGTGAACCACCTCTCAGTACTGGTTCATGAAGTAATGCAGTTCTATTGTAGATGCAAATATGGTCTTCAAAAGGAGGAGTTGTACATTTGCTTTACAGTTGAATCTAAATTGCACACTGTAGGTTGACGAATTGATCAGAAGGAAGTTCTAGCTTGAATTGTCCCAGGTGTGATTCAGAAGGAATTCATGAGATGCCTATTATTAGCCCTTCTACAAATGGTAAAGAGGGAGGAATTGTTTACTCATGCAAAAACTTGTACATTGTTGTAAAGAAATCTATAATTAAATCTCATGTTAGTACTGCTGATAAAGTTACACAATAGCAATTAAATCTGTATACAACTTCACAAAGTATCCATTCTATGAAGTGGCCTTCAGCAACATGTCACCATATTACGCAACATTTTAACAATAAATATAACTTAGAAATGAATTACCTTCCACAACCAAGACAGAAGCTTCCTTGAGGGACTGATGTCAATATATTGTTATAGTGTCTATACTATTCAGAAACATAACCGTATGACATCACAGATAGGACTTGACCAATGATTGCGATACGTTAAAAATATTCTAAAGCATAAATACATTTTGGACAAGGATGTCCTGCTTTATGTTGCATTGTTTCACATGTTCTAGCCATTTAGGACCGTCAATAGAATGTGACAGCGGAAAACATAGCTCAAGGTGAACATGGATATGTGGCCACATTAACACACAACAGGCTGTGAGAGCTAGGATGCTTTATAGACAGGGCCTCGTTCCTCTTACCTTCCTCGTTCCAATAATTGTGACATTGTTGAGATACAACAGAACAGTGTTAAACAAGGACATTTACCTGTTATACCCAGAAAATACAGGCCATCCGTATGCTACACCTGGGAGTGGGGGGCAGAAGGCGGGATGACCCACAAACAAGTGGTGCAAAATAATGCTTTTTGCAAAATTAAATGTATAGGGCTGACGCAAACCAAAATGTATAGTGCTGAAAAGTGAAGTGCAAAGGGTCTTGTGATTTATCTAAGGATAACATTTAATGGGTAAAAGAAAGTACATATACTGTATAGGCATTTATGTAGGCACAACAATATTATATCATACTCTATGCAAGTTGTATTAGGGCAGAAATGTCCCCTACGTGATCTATAGATGTGTTCACATGTCCTGAGTGCCCTACTGTGAGTATGTGATAGTCTGTTTTTTATATTTAGGCATTCTTGTCACGAAAATCTAGCATGTGTACGGAAGCCTTGACCTGTCCTTGATATGAGTAGTGTCCTACATCTGTTCAGTGGCTTGGAGGGGAACACCTAGACTGTGGATTAATGCCCCTGTCATGGGATTAGCACTTGTACAGTGGTGGCAGAGTACTGTATATGTGAATTCATAGTCATGGGAGGATCATTTTGATCTGTGTCACTATAGTAGGTCTGATGGCCCACTTGTGTAAAGTTCCATTTCTTCGAGTTTACCCAGATCCTATCACCAACATCCCAAGTATATACTCTGTGTGTGTGTGTGTGTGTAGCCTGCATTATACATGCATTTGTTTGTGTGTGTGAACTCGAATGACATAGAACTTTCAGATCCATTTTGGATACTAAGGCCTGGACTTTTGCACAAGATGGAGGTGAGCAATTTTTCCTAGTGTATTGAAGACATTACTGAAGCTGGGTGGAAGATACCTAAAAACTGAAGTGAGGAAAGTGGATATTCAATTTGGCCTTTGCAGATCAAGCTTCTTGAAGCACTGCCATTTGGAAGATGGTAGGTGGAAAGGGTGAATTGCAGAATCTGATGTGAAAGGTGAAAGGGACACTTTAGGTGAAATCTAGTCTTTTGTCTTTCCCTGATCACTATTTTCAGTAGGCTGACGAAGGCCAGATTCAGAAAACCCAAACTTATTGGTGTCCTTGTTGTGGGTGTTCAATGAGAAGCGTCACTCTACACCAAGGCTGTGTGGGGAGATCAGCCTGGAAGAAATGCTTGAAAGTAGAGCCACTCCAACTGGTTCTGAAAGTGCAGACAGTGGTGACACATCTCCCATATAAAGTTACTGTATACATTTGGGGCCCATCACCCCACTTGTTCTTCCATTCCCAAATTCTCTATGCCAAAGGATGGAAGTGCTCCACAGAGTACTCATAGGACTGCTGTAGTACCAGAGCTGGTATCCATCTAACAGCAATCTTCCCAGGGGTAAGGGGACATCACCTAGGTATATGTCTTGCTGTTTCCCTGAAATGAAGCAAGCAGAAGCCACCCAGCATGCTGAGTGAGGGAAGGAGACTGCCAACACTGCAGAAGGAACAATGGTCCAGGAGAAACAAAATGCACCTTTTACCTGCTGCTGCCGGCATCTGACTGATGAGGAAGACTGTTGAGAGTGATCTGTGTATTCTATTGTCCTTGGGTAATACATTCCCTACCCCTTGTTTCTGGCAGGAAACATGATTGCACAACCCCAAGATCACTAAAGACCACATTGGGCTCGGATGGAAGTCTCCATGGCCTGTGTAGCCGTCGCACCAGGAGAAGAGAAGCATGTACCTGGCCACTCTGCCCAGAATAAATTGTAGTTTGACTTTAATAGTCAAGCTAGAAGGAATCTTGGCCTGACTGAGCTCTCTTGCCAGAGTAAAGTGAGACCCATAAATAGCCTTGGTCCAGCTGTGATTAGCCTGTGCATGGACTTCTTGAAAAAACAGGTCTATACATGGCAAGAATGAGATTTACTCAAGCAGGGCCACACTAATCACTTAGACTAGTTGCATTTTAGATTTTTCTGCCAGGATCATTATCTCTGTCTGCGAGACCACCGTCTACAGTCATTGGAGATGTGAAGCAGCAGTCTTGACACTGACTTGTCAGCCGAGAGGGCACCCACACCCTCAGAGGAACTCCTTCTGGAGCTACTGGTTTGTGAACCCACACAGAAGCAAAAGGGGAGATGAACAGAGACAAAGTTGGGAAACTGTCTGATTGCACTGAATCTGCTATGAACTGAGAAACCAAGGCCCTGATTTATACTTTTTGGTGCAAAACTGCACCAACTCAGTTTTGCCCCAAAAAGTTTAGCATCGGCTTACGCCATTTCAGTGCACGAGCCGGGCACCATATTTATGGAATGGTGCAAGCCGGTGCAAAGGGTAGGCTAGCAGCAAAAAAAAGACTTTAGTCGCGGTTGGGCTGGCAGTATGGAAAAAGGGGTTTTTGCACCAAAAAATGATGTTAGGCAGGTTAGAGTAAAAAAATAACTCTAACCTGCCTAGAGTCATTTTCTGACGCAAAACCATCCATTCCACATGACTCCTGTCTTAGAAAAGACAGGAGTCATGCCCACCACCCCAATGGCCAACAAGGGACCAGGGTCACCTGGGCATTGCCAAAGCACCCAGTGCCATGTAGGAGTGCCATTTCTGGGCCCCCAATGGCACTTTAAAAAATAGAATAAAATACTTACCTGTGCTTACCTAGGATGGGGTCCCCCATCCTCCATTGTCCCTCTGGTGTGGGTGGGGGTGTCCCTTGGGCTTGGGGAGGGCACCTGTGGGATTATTGCATGGTGTTCCACCATGGAAATAGGCCCACAGGTCTCCTAACGCCTGCCCTGACCCAGGCATTAAGAAATGGGACAAAGCAAGCTTTGCACCATTTTTTGACCTCTCCTCCCTCCTGTGCACCATTTTTGCACAGGTGTATAAATATGGCGTTAAGACCATAGAGTCATTTATTGCACTGGAAAGCCTACCTTGCATCTCATTAAGGCAAGGTAGGTTTCCACTTCCAAAAAATGACTCTAACTCCATAAATATGGTGATAGACTGGTCTAGCACCAAAGTATACATATGGAGTTAGTTTAGCACCAAATTAAAGAAAAAAATAAAATGACTCTCATTCGGTGCAAACAGAGTATAAATGTGCCCCCTAGTCTCACCCAGTGAGAACTGTGAATTTGAACTGTCAAAGACTGGGCGTACTTTGCCTTAGAAAAGGGTGAACTGCACATGAGCCTAACCATATTATTACTTTCAACCTGGAGGCTTCCTAAACAATAAAGCAGAGGGTGGTGGGATGAGATGGGTATGGCCACCATTTGACATCATTGCCAAGGACATTAATGTGCTTTTACCTAAATTTTGTGTGTACCATTTAGTTCTAGTGGGCATTAGAGTGCATTTTCTCTTGAAAGGAAAGTACTTGGTTGACTCCTGCACTCGAGTAGCACACACTGTCCCTAAAAAGCCTGTGAATGTTCACCATCACAACAACTGAGAGTCACGTGTTGCAGGCTTTTTACTTGGCCCACAATGTCAGAGCCATTGTAGATGTAATCAGAAGCAAGCAACCTCAACACTCACATGTGAGCACCAGTAGGCACTTCTTGCCTCATGACTCCTCAAACAGGTTCTGACAAGATATCTAAACCATAATTGTTTGGGTGCAAAATTCTTCAATACCTGAAAGAGATGCTCTGATCTACTTCTCTAGCCTCAGTTTGAGATAAGACAATACCAGATAAAACACTAGACTGTATGATTGTATGGTAAACATTGGCTACTTTACTCTGATATAGAGGGAGTAAATGTTGTAGATGCCATGGCAAAACATGGCTATGATTGTATGGTAAACATTGGCCACTTTACTCTGATATAGAGGGAGTGAATGTTGTAGATGCCATTGAAAAACAGGGCTATTGTTGTATGGTAAACTTTGGCCAATTTACTCTGATATAGAGGGAGTGAGTGTTGTAGATGCCATGAAAAAACATGGCTCCAGCTATAGAAAAACATCCAAATCATCATCTGCTGATTCAGGAAACTATAGAGTGTAGTTCCTGACTTAATTACAATCATTCTTTGTGAAAGTGGTGTAAATATGAGCTCCTAGCCAACCAATTTAGCTTTCATTCTTATTTGTCCTCTTGAGAAAATGCATTTAGACTTCTCTGGCTTTCATTTGAGGTCACCCCTTTTCAAAGGTCAATGGAAATGGCACAATTATTTTAAAACAAAACTATGTAGTTACAAAAATAAATGTATCCAGTGAATAAGGTTCTACAATAACTATATCATTAAGTGCCGCTTCAATGCATACAGTTGTGTGAGATTAAAGTTTGAATGTTTGCAAAATAGATTCTTATGAGCAGTAGTAAGTATCCTTAAATCCTTGTCTGTGAGAGCCTTCATACTTGATATGGATTTTTTACTGATGGCCTCCTCAGCATTTTATCTTGCCAAACACAAAAATGTGGCTGATCATTCAAACATATTTCACAAAATATATGTGAAATGCTTAGTCTTATTCCGGGTCTTTTCATGCTGGCCTACATGATAGGAGACATGGTGATACTCCAAAGTGGGTGGGCAGCATATCTCAGTTCTCCCCCACTCACGTGCCCCATTGCTGACTTACAACAGCCCACCTCTAAAAGTGCAAGAAAAACATCAGAAGCCTGCTCAATGACTTCAACACATATACCTTGCTGCTGGAATGCATTTCTAGTAACTAAAGAGTTTTGTTCTTGTAGTTTTTGTTTTGTTGTTTTGCCGCTGAAAACTAGGGGTGTGTGAAATTCATGTAGTTAGTATTCACATTATTGCACACAATTTTGGCATAATTATGTGAAATTTCTCATAATTAAGCAATATGCTAATCTGTCATTTAGAGCTACATATTAATGTCTGACGTGGGAATCTATTTTGAGCTAAAAAAAAATCTGGAAAACAGCGCAACATCAAAAAACACTGAAAACAAGAGTGTTTGTTCCTTTGTTTGGATATGTTCACAGTTAATTGTTGCTGTGAATTGTGTATTCACAGTAAGTTTTTACTGCCAATTGCATGTATTTACATGATGTAGTACCTCTGGTGGACTTTTTGTGCTCTCTTAAGGACTCTAGGTCCAACAAGCCTGCTGTTTACTTGTGAGGAGGAGCAGGAGCCTGTGACCAGTTCCCCCGCACTGCATACTGAAAAGCGCCAACCACCTACCTACGGTAGCACTGGACATCTGGCAGATTTTGTGTGCTTCCTTAGGTACTCATGGTCCCATAAGCCTGCTGTTTACTACCTGCTAGGAAGGGCCCATGATCAGTTCCCCAGCTCCAAGCGCTGAAAAGTGCCCACTGCCTACCGTGGTGTGGGACGCACCCGGGCTACTCCTGGAGAAGCCTGGGCCAAGAGCAGGCCCATCCCATCCCATCAGATAAAGTAGCTTTGAGAGGACATATTGCCTCTACCTTTGGAACAACAGTTGGTCTTTGATGTTTTAATTGCCACCATTTTGGAAATTGGGTCTTTGCTGAAGTCCTGGTCATCTCTTCAGAGAAAAAGATCCAAGTCAAAGCTGTCTGCTGGGAGGTATTCTTTAATAGCTTCACATTTGTTTTTTCCGCTCTATAGTAGGTCTTTGGTAGTGATTTGTGATTAAGCCCCAAGCAGCACGAAAAGTAACTTTCCCTTTACAAGTTATTAGGTTGTGACTTTTAGGTTTGAGCTTTATTGCTGTTCTAATTGGACCAGTTTGCTGGGCTCTATTATCAAGCTTGTTTTTTCTGGTTGCCATAAGGACAGCTGTAGTGCTTTTTTTTTGTTACATCACATTATTCTTGTTGTTACCTTTAAGTTGATGGTTAAATGGAAATTACATGCATGTGCCTCAATCCGCCAGCCTCTGCCTCATACAAGTATGATGCATTTTTTACATGCACTGTGGGCATTATTGTCTAGGAAATTTAGCATGCGTAACACTGCATTTGTCTTTCTTCTCCTACTTCGCCACTTTTTGGTACCCCTGAAGCCAGCTCGCCTTGCTCCTAAACTGTAGGTTTGGGGGCTGTGGCACTGTCCTTGTTAGAAGGAAGGCAAGAGGGTAATTTGCTGGACAAGCCTATTTCCTTGGCCTCTTCTCCATTTGAGGCTTGTACTACACCTATCCCAATGGAACCAGAAGAAGTGATTGCCTCCAGTAAGGATCTGGGAGTGGCAGGGAAAATAGAAAGACAAGAGGTTGGCAGTAAGTCAAAGTGACTCAGGATCAACACTATATAGTAGCCTAAGTCAAAAGACCTCCCTGGCAGTGTGAAGGATAAGATGGAAACCTTATTGGATTCTTTTTGTGCGACTTTGATGTCTGCCTTGGATACTAGGCTTGTCCTGATTTGAGAGCAGCTGGCTGCAGTTGAGCTGGAGTTCAACAAGCACAATCAACTAGTGCAATCCATGGGAGATTGCATTTCCACCCTTGCCATATCTGCTATTCCTGGTGCCAATTTCCCAAGGCCTGCTTCAACCACTTCAGGAGAAGGGCAAGCTGAGAACCTTAGGGGCATATTTATACTCCGTTTGCGCCGGATTTGTGTCGTTTAACGCAAATTCAACGCAAAACTAACTCCATATTTATACTCTGGCGTTAGACACGTCTAGCGCTAAAGTCCATGGAGTTTGCGTCACTTTTTAGCGTGGACACCTACTTTGCGTTAATGATATGCAAGGTAGGCGTTCCCGTCTAAAAAAGTGACTCCGAGGCATGTGCGCCGTATTTACACTCCCGGGCAAAAATCATGCCCGGGAGTGGGCGGGTAAAAAAAAATGACGTCCAGCTGCTTTTGCGTCATTTTTTAGCGCCTGGTCAGGGCAGGCGTTAAGGGACCTGTGGGCTCAGAAGGAGCCCAGAGGTACCCTCCCATGCCCCCAGGGACCCCCGCTGTCACCCTTGCCCACCCCAGGAGTACGCCTAAGGATGGAGGGACCCATCCCAGGGAACATAAGGTAAGTTCAGGTAAGTAATTATTATTTTTTTTTGTGGCATAGGGGGGCCTGATTTGTGCCCCCCTACATGCCACTATGCCCAATGACCATGCCCAGGGGACAGAAGTCCCCTGGGCATGGCCATTGGGCAAGGGGGCATGACTCCTGTCTTTGCTAAGACAGGAGTCATTTCAATGAGGGTTGGGAGTTAAAAAAAATGGCGCAAATCGGGTTGAGGCGAAAATTTTGGCTCAGCCTGACTTGCCCCATTTTTTGGCGCCCAGGCTCCATATTCCCCTACGCCGGCGCTGCCTGGTGTACGTCATTTTTTTTCAGGCACACCAGGCAGCTCCGCCGGCTAACGCCGGCTAACGTCATTGAATAAATACGGCACCCGCATGCCGCTTTGGAATGGCGTTAGCCGGCGTTAAATTTTTTGACGCACAACTGCGTTAGTGCAGTTGTGCGCCAAAAAGTATAAATACGGCCCTTAGTGTACAGAGTGATGTTTTACCAATTACACCCTGCCCCCCTGTGCCACAAGCATGCAGCCCGGCCCTGATAGGCAACATGTTGGGGATGTTAGCCTCTATGGCTGGACAGGGGGTTTCTGTGTCTAGGAGTGGTGCTATTTGTTCACATGGTTCTTTGCAAGGCCTGAGTACAGCGGAACAATTTCATAATCCTAGACGTGGGGTTTTGGCTCCTAATCTTTTACAGCTAACCATCATTTATCCCCAGAACCTACACCTTAACCCCTTCTGTGCCGAGGACGTAGTGGTTACGTCCTTCGGCACAGTGCTGCTGTGCCGAGGACGTAACCACTACGTCCTCGGCACACAGCCCAGAGGGAGCGCTCTCGCTCCCTCTGTGTGCTTCCCCCCATCCCCCAAAGTCAGGGATGGAAGGGGAAGCCCTTCCCCTTCCACCCCCGACCGCCCCCACCACCCCATAATGACGTCAGCGCGAAATTGCGCGCTGACTTCATTATGGGGATCTCGCCGCACAGGAAGCCATTTGCTTCCTGTGCGGCAAGCGGAGAAGAGGTGAGTTACTCTTCCCGGTGGGTGGGGGGTATGGGCTAAAGAGGCACCAGGGGAAAGGAAAGGCTTTTCCTTTCCCCCGGTGTCTCTTTGAGCATTCCTGCTGCCCGATCGCATTGCGATCGGGCAGCAGGAATGCCCACTAGACACCAGGGATTTTTTATTTATTTATTTGTTTAGTGTTTGTGACTTGCGGGGAGCGGCCCCTTGGGCAAGGGTCGCTCCCCTTGTGGGGGCAATTATTGACGGCCATTTCTTGCCCCCTTGGGGGCAGATTGGCCTACTTTTTAGTCAGATCTGCCCCAAGGGGGGCAGAACACACTAGATCACTAGGGATTTTTATATATTTGTTTATTTATGTGTGGGGGGTGCCACCTTGGGTAAGGGGCGGCCCCCTCAAGGGGGCATAGAACTGTTGGCCTTTTCTGCCCCCCTTGGGGGCAGATCGGCCATTTTTTTCTAGGTCCATCTGCCCCCAAGGGGGGCAGAAGCCACTTAGGCACCAGGGATTGTGTGTGTAGTGGATGGGGGGCGGCCCCTTGGGCAAGGGTCGCTCCCCTTTGGGGGCAAGTCTTTTAGGGCCATTTCTGCCCGCCTTGGGGGCAGATCAGCCTATTATTTTTAGGCTGATCTGCCCCAAGGGGGGCAGAAACCACTAGAACGGCAGTTTTTTTTTTTTTTTTTGGTTTTCTTTGGGGGGGGCGTCCCCTTGGTCATAGGGCGCCCCCCCCCAAGGAGGGCATTGACCTGTTGGCCATTTCTGCCCCCCTTGGGGGCAGATGGGCCTATTTTTTTAGGCCCACCTGCCCCCAAGGGGGGCAGAAGCCACTTAGACACCAGGGATAGTGAGTGTTTGCGTGTGTGTGTTAGTGGATGGGGGGGCCTTGGGCAAGGGTCGCCCCCCACTTTGGGGGCACATGTACCGAGGCCATTTCTGCACCCCTTGGCGACAGATCAGCCTATTATTTTTAGGCTGATCTGCCCCCAAGGGTGGCAGAAACCACTAGAACGCCAGGGATTTTTTTTATTTGTTATTTGTTATTTTTGTGGGGGGGGCGTCCCCTTGGTCACGGGGCGCCCCCCCAAGGGGGCATTGACCTGTTGGCCATTTCTGCCCCCCCTGGGGGCAGATGGGCCTACTTGTTTAGGCCCACCTGCCCCCAAGGGGGGCAGAAGCCACTTAGACACCAGGGATAGTGTGTGTGTGTGTGTGTGTGTATGGGGGGGGGCATGGGCAAGGGTCGCCCCCCACTTTGGGGGCACATGTACCCAGGCCATTTCTGCACCCCTTGGAGACAGATCAGCCTATTATTTTTAGGCTGATCTGCCCCCAAGGGGGGCAGAAACCACTAGAACGCCAGGGATTTTTTTAAATTTGTTTATTTTTTGGGGGGGCGTCCCCTTGGTCACGGGGCGCCCCCCCAAGGGGGGCATTGACCTGTTGGCCATTTCTGCACCCCTTGGGGGCAGATGGGCCTATTTTTTTAGGCCCACCTGCCCCCAATGGGGGCAGAAGCCACTTAGACACCAGGGATAGTGTGTGTGTCCGTGTGTGTGTTAGTGGATGGGGGGGCCTTGGGCAAGGGTCGCCCCCCACTTTGGGGGCACATGTACCGAGGCCATTTCTGCACCCCTTGGCGACAGATCAGCCTATTATTTTTAGGCTGATCTGCCCCCAAGGGTGGCAGAAACCACTGGAACGCCAGGGATTTATTTATTTGTTTATTTTTTTGGGGGGGCGTCCCCTTGGTCACGGGGCGCCCCCCCAAGGGGGGCATTGACCTGTTGGCCATTTCTGCCCCCCCTGGGGGCAGATGGGCCTATTTGTTTAGGCCCACCTGGCCCCAAGGGGGGCAGAAGCCACTTAGACACCAGGGATAGTGTGTGTGTGTGTGTGTTAGTGTATGGGGGGGGGCATGGGCAAGGGTCGCCCCCCACTTTGGGGGCACATGTACCCAGGCCATTTCTGCACCCCTTGGCGACAGATCAGCCTATTATTTTTAGGCTGATCTGCCCCCAAGGGTGGCAGAAACCACTAGAACGCCAGGGATTTATTTATTTGTTTATTTTTTTGGGGGGGGCGTCCCCTTGGTCACGGGGCGCCCCCCCAAGGGGGGCATTGACCTGTTGGCCATTTCTGCCCCCCCTGGGGGCAGATGGGCCTATTTGTTTAGGCCCACCTGGCCCCAAGGGGGGGCAGAAGCCACTTAGACACCAGGGATAGTGAGTGTTTGCGTGTGTGTGTTAGTGGATGGGGGGGGCCTTGGGCAAGGGTCGCCCCCCACTTTGGGGGCACATGTACCGAGGCCATTTCTGCACCCCTTGGCGACAGATCAGCCTATTATTTTTAGGCTGATCTGCCCCCAAGGGTGGCAGAAACCACTAGAACGCCAGGGATTTTTTTTATTTGTTATTTGTTATTTTTGTGGGGGGGGCGTCCCCTTGGTCACGGGGCGCCCCCCCAAGGGGGCATTGACCTGTTGGCCATTTCTGCCCCCCCTGGGGGCAGATGGGCCTACTTGTTTAGGCCCACCTGCCCCCAAGGGGGGCAGAAGCCACTTAGACACCAGGGATAGTGTGTGTGTGTGTGTGTGTGTGTTAGTGTATGGGGGGGGGCATGGGCAAGGGTCGCCCCCCACTTTGGGGGCACATGTACCCAGGCCATTTCTGCACCCCTTGGAGACAGATCAGCCTATTATTTTTAGGCTGATCTGCCCCCAAGGGGGGCAGAAACCACTAGAACGCCAGGGATTTTTTAAAAATTTTTTATTTTTTTGGGGGGCGTCCCCTTGGTCACGGGGCGCCCCCCCAAGGGGGGCATTGACCTGTTGGCCATTTCTGCACCCCTTGGGGGCAGATGGGCCTATTTTTTTAGGCCCACCTGCCCCCAAGGGGGGCAGAAGCCACTTAGACACCAGGGATAGTGTGTGTGTCCGTGTGTGTGTTAGTGGATGGGGGGGCCTTGGGCAAGGGTCGCCCCCCACTTTGGGGGCACATGTACCGAGGCCATTTCTGCACCCCTTGGCGACAGATCAGCCTATTATTTTTAGGCTGATCTGCCCCCAAGGGTGGCAGAAACCACTAGAACGCCAGGGATTTATTTATTTGTTTATTTTTTGGGGGGGGGCGTCCCCTTGGTCACGGGGCGCCCCCCCAAGGGGGGCATTGACCTGTTGGCCATTTCTGCCCCCCCTGGGGGCAGATGGGCCTATTTGTTTAGGCCCACCTGGCCCCAAGGGGGGCAGAAGCCACTTAGACACCAGGGATAGTGTGTGTGTGTGTTAGTGTATGGGGGGGGCATGGGCAAGGGTCGCCCCCCACTTTGGGGGCACATATACCCAGGCCATTTCTGCACCCCTTGGAGACAGATCAGCCTATTATTTTTAGGCTGATCTTCCCCAAGGGGGGCAGAAACCACTAGAACGCCAGGGATTTTTTTTATTTGTTTATTTTTGTGGGGGGGCGTCCCCTTGGTCACGGGGTGCCCCCCCAAGGGGGGCATTGACCTGCTGGCCATTTCTGCCCCCCCTGGGGGCAGATGGGCCTATTTTTTTATGCCCACTGCCCCCAAGGGGTGCCGAAGTCACTTAGACACCAGGGATAGTGTGTGTGTGTGTGTGTTAGTGGATGGGGGGGGGCCTAGGGCAAGGGTCACCCCCCACTTTGGGGGCACATGTACCCAGGCCATTTCTGCACCCCTTGGAGACAGATCAGCCTATTATTTTTAGGCTGATCTGCCCCCAAGGGTGGCAGAAACCACTAGAACGCCAGGGATTTTGTTTATTTGTTTATTTTTGTGGGGGGGCGTCCCCTTGGTCATGGGGCACCACCCCCAAGGGGGGCATTGACCTGTTGGCCATTTCTGCATCCCCTGGGGGCAGATGGGCCTATTTTTTTAGGCCCACCTGCCCCCAAGGGGGGCAGAAGCCACTTAGACACCAGGGATAGTGTGTGTGTGTGTGTGTGTGTTAGTGGATGGGGGGGGCCTTGGGCAAGGGTCGCCCCCCAATTTGGGGGCACATATACCCAGGCCATTTCTGCACCCCTTGGAGACAGATCAGCCTATTATTTTTAGGCTGATCTGCCCCAAGGGGGGCAGAAACCACTAGAACGCCAGGGATTTTTTTATTTGTTTATTTTTGTGGGGGGGCGTCCCCTTGGTCATGGGGCACCCCCCCAAGGGGGGCATTGACCTGTTGGCCATTTCTGCCCCCCCTGGGGGCAGATGGGCCTATTTTCTTAGGCCCACTGCCCCCAAGGGGTGCAGAAGCCACTTAGACACCAGGGATAGTGTGTGTGTGTTAGTGGATGGGGGGGGGCTAGGGCAGGGTCGCCCCCCACTTTGGGGGCACATGTACCCAGGCCATTTCTGCACCCCTTGGAGACAGATCAGCCTATTATTTTGAAACCACTAGAACGCCAGGGATTTTTTTTATTTGTTTATTTTTGTGGGGGGGGGGCGTCCCCTTGGTCAAGGGGCACCCCCCAAGGGGGGCATTGACCTGTTGGCCATTTCTGCACCCCCTGGGGGCAGATGGGCCTATTTGTTTAGGCCCACCTGCCCCACTTTGGGGGCACATGTACCCAGGCCATTTCTGCACCCCTTGGAGACAGATCAGCCTATTATTTTTAGGCTGATCTGCCCCCAAGGGGGGCAGAAGCCACTTAGGCACCAGGGATAGTGTTGTGTGTGTTTTTTTGTTTTTTTTGTTTGAGGGCTGTCCCCTTTGGCAAGGGTCGCTCTCCATGGAGACACACTATTAAAGGTATTTTCTGGCTTCCTTGGGGCAGACAGGCCTATTTTTTTAGTAGGCCCATCTGCCCCTATGGCAGAATCCACTTAGGCACCAATTTCTAAATGTTTGATTGCATTTGTGATAAAAAATGTTTTCCTCCTGTTTGTTCTAGTTCAAAGCTTTTGCTTTATTTACTGTGGCTCCTTGCGGTTTTGGCGGTGGTTGACCTGCAGTTTGCACAGTTGCATGTTTTAGGTAAGTAAAAACAATTTACTCCAAAGGAGTATTGTTGCCATGCATGAATGACATGTTTGTAGGGGGTGTACTAAATGCAGGATTGTGTGTGAAATTGTCCTTAGGTTTGTGCACAATGATATTTGTTTTGTCTTATTTCTAATTTGCCTTTCTTTCTTTCTTTCTTTCTTTTTAGTGGGATATCATTGGTGATTGCTGTGTAGTTGCTGGTGAATCAAGCTTTTTCAGGCAAGTGAGCGGTATAGTTTTTGAGTTTATAACTCTTACTAACAAAGCTACACTTTGTTACTTGTCTTACACAGTGCTGGTTGTTGGTGGTGAATTTGTCCAGTTAATTTTAGCAGGAGAGATCATGGCTAGCCGCAGGATGACCGCTCAGCAGGTGGTTGGTATGAGTCACAGTCTGATCATGACTATGAGACGGACTCTGCATCTGAGGCAGAGGAGGAAGTCAGAGATTCTGGCAGTGATGTTTCTATTTGAGGGGAATCTTCTGATGATGAAGCCACACTCAGTGCAGATGAAGGGCCTGTTTTAGAGGAGGACATTGATGTGCCAATAGTGCAGCAACCTGGGGCTGAAAGGTTTCCCGTTATAAGACCTGATGTCTGGGTTGCCCCAAACATGGAGCAGCCAGAGTTGCCTGCCTTTACTGGTCTCCCGGTGTGTAACGCCAATACAGAGAACATTTTGCCTATCAATTTCTTTGAGTTATTCATGGATGATATGTTCTTGGAAGAGATTGTTGAGCAGACTAATTTGTGTGCGGGGCAGCATTTGAGGGACAACACTGCTAGACTTAGGCCACACTCTAGAGCTGCCCAGTGGATTCCCACAAATTTGGAGGAGGTTTGACTTTTTGGATGGGGTTGATAAGGAAGCCGTCACTGGCTTCTTATTGGTCTACTAGTCCCTTGATGGCAACAGCTATATTTCCTGCGACCATGAGTCGTAATCGGTATTTGCTTCTTCTTAGGATGCTGCATTTTGTTGACAATGCATTAGCCTTGCCACGAGATCACCCAGATTCTGATCGTCTTTTTAAGGTTAGGCCTGTCCTTGATCATTTTGTAGATCGGTTTTCGGAGGTCTATGTTCCAGGCAAAGAGTTAAGTGTGGACGAGTCTTTGGTCCTCTTCAAGGGTTGTTTGGTTTTTAGGCAGTACATTCCTAGCAAAAGGGCACGATATGGAATTAAATTGTATATGCTGTCTGAAAGTAGGACAGGATATGTGTATAGTTTCCGTGTGTACACTGGTAGGGATTCCAATATTGACCCCTCTGGTTGTCCTCCCACTTTTGGAGTTACTGAGAAAATTGTGTGGGATCTTGGTAGACGACTGTTCAACAAAGGTCACCATTTGTATGTAGATAACTTCTACACTGGTGTGCAGTTGTTCAAGGAATTGTTTAGAGTGGACACAGTTGCTTGTGGCACAATCCGTTCTAACCGGAAAGGCTATCCAAGGGAGCTTGTCTGTAAAAAACTTGAGAGGGGACAGTGCTGTGCCTTGCGGAACGAGGAGCTGCTAGCTTAGATTATAATAAGCACATGGGAGGTGTAGATAGAGTTGACCAGAGGTTTGAACCTTATACTGCTATTCGTAAGTCTTACGTTTGGTATAAGAAGTTAGCACTTCACCTCTTCCACTTAGCAACCTTCAATGCTTTTATTGTGTTTAGGTATAGGTCTCCAGAGTCAAAGATGACATTTGTGAAATTTCAGGAGTCAGTGATAGAGAGCCTTATTGTGGTGGAACAGGCCAGAGTTCCTAGAGAAGCAGTGGTGGAGGATGTGGCTAGATTGAAAGATCGCCACTTTGCTGAGCACATTCCTCCCACACCCAAAAAAGACTTTCCAGCTAAGAAATGTAGAGTGTGTTTTCGAAGAGGTATCCAGAGGGAGACTCGAGTGTACTGCCCAGATTGTCCTTCAAAGCCTGGGCTGTGTGTCGGTGGTTGTTTTAAGAATTACCACACCCAGAAGAATTTCTGGGAACAACCATGAGTGTAAACTCATGTCTGTTTTGTATTTTCATTCTCATGGTTAGCATGTCTGTCATGTTCTTAGTTAGAGCTTTTGTGTTTGTAGTTTTGTAATTCTTTCTACTTAGTTAGGGATTCCTCTGTTTAAAAAAAACTTGCTGTTGGCTACTGCAACACACTGCCAGCCAAACACCAGTCCACACACTCCCATCAGCTGGTGTGATTGTTGTATCAGGCATGTGGGCGTATGTAAGTGATGGGCCCTTGAGTGGCGCTGTCTGTCGATGTGAGTGTTGTAATGT
This sequence comes from Pleurodeles waltl, assembly GCF_031143425.1. Lineage (NCBI taxonomy): Eukaryota > Metazoa > Chordata > Amphibia > Caudata > Salamandridae > Pleurodeles > Pleurodeles waltl. The sequence continues at coordinate 234,808,182 of NC_090443.1, read as the reverse complement.
GCTGGGCCCGTGGCTGGCGGTGTGAATGGTCTTGTGTGTGTCATGTATGAAAGTTGTGTGAATGGACTGTAAAGAGGTTGGTGCCTTGTCGCGGCTTTACAGCTCACGAGCTGTGAGTCATTGGTTCCGTTTTTTGCCTTTCAGTTATTAACAGTGCATTTCATTTTTGTGAAAGCTCTTGTTAGTAAAATTTGATCCACTGAACCATCACTCACCCTCGTGCCAAATCCAACCAGTATGTGTGGCAAAAATGACAAAACCTGCTCTGCTGTAATCAGGCATCGCAGCACACCTGTGACACGCTAGGTGCCTCAGTTGGGACCCCGATGATGAAGCATGCCACCAACTTGGTTGGTGGGTGAGGGGTCTTTTTCACATAACCTAAGTGCGTTTCTTTTCAAAATTTTAGTGTTTGGCACATCATGGACGTATGTGGACACATCAAAACGATATATTACAAAACTACCTCTGTTTGGGGGGGAGAGGGCACCTATGTTTTTGGTCCTGTGTGCGGCCTTCATCTAGGAAAACCTACCAAACCCAGACATTTTTTAAAACTAGACACCCCAAGGAGTCCAGGGAGGTGTGGCTTGCGTGGATCCCCCAACATTTTCTTACCCAGACTCCTCTGTAAACCTCAGAATTTGCTTAAAAAAGCATTTTTTCCTGACTTTTCTTCGTAGGATCACCACTCCAGCACAAAATTCCTACTCCCCAGTGTTCCATTCAGTCTCCCAAGTAAAATGACACCTCACTTATGTGGGTCCCTAAAGCAGAGTCAGTCTAAAGATGTATAAAAGAATATGGCCCTCATTCTGACCTTGGCGGTCGGCGGAGAGGCGGCGGTCGGACCGCGAACAGACCGGCGGTATTAAAAATGGTATTCTGACCCTGGCGGGAACCGCCAACACAGCCCGCCAACTTAACACTCCGACCGCCACAGCGGTACAAACAAACAGCGCGGCGGTTCCCGCCAACAGCCCGGCGGCAGACAAAGTACCGCCCACCCTATTACGACCCACCAATCTGCCACCTTTTCCGGGGCGGGAGCACCGCCGATAAGAACACGGCGGAAACAGACTACGAACGGGAAAACGCTCACCTCTACGCACTCCACGCGAGATTCCGGCAGTATGGAGCCAGAGTTACAGGTCATCCCCGCACTCCTATTCCTCCTCATATACCAGGAGCACGCCCGGCGGCGCGGAAGACATCGGTGAGTACTGCACCTACGACACAGGGGAGGGAAAAGATTACCGGCACACACCCACCCACCCACACCCACTACAACACACACATCAATGCATTCCCACAGATCACTGTCACAACCCACAAACCACCCCCCTCCGAAATAATGCAAAGACCAAAAGAAGAGATCATAAACGGGCAGATATATTGAAATATGGACACCAGTAATCCCAATAAATAAATAAACTATGTACAAAATATATACAGCTACTAAATGTAGTCCAACCACTGTCCGTGGATCACAGGGGTCCTGTGCAAAGGGGCAAGGCCCAGTCCCACAACAAGAACTCCACGGAGAGAACACTGCAGGGGCATCAGAAATAAAATAGGACAGGCACCTCAGGGGGAAGGGAAGGGGGGGCACCTCAGCCACTTGAGTACACGACGCCAGATCCACGAGGGGACTCCATGACCACTGGCCCATCCTGGGGAGAGCAAAGCCACAGTCCATACAGTCCATACAGTGGGTGGCCTGCCCACTGGGCCATCCTGGGGAGAGCAAAGCCACAGTCCATACAGTCCATACAGTGGGTGGCCTGCCCACTGGGCCATCCTGGGGAGAGCAAAGCCACAGTCCATACAGTCAATACAGTGGGTGGCCTGCCCACTGGGCCATCCTGGGGAGAGCAAAGCCACAGTCCATACAGTCCATAACAGACCCCACTGCCACTGGAGGAGGCAAGTTGGCCAGAGGACATCCTGCAGCCCTGCCCGAGATAGATCCTGCCCTGGCACGTCTGCCAAAGGGCCAGCGGTTCTTGCCCTGAAGGGCCCAGTTCTGCGGTTCTTGAGACGGCGGGGCCCAGTTCAGCGGTTCTTGCCTTGAAGGGCCCAGTTCAGCGGTTCTTGCCTTCAAGGGCCCAGTTCAGCGGTTCTTGCCTTGAAGGGCCCAGTTCAGCGGTTCTTGAGACGGCGGGGCCCAGTTCAGCGGTTCTTGCCTGGAAGGGCCCAGTTCAGCGGTTCTTGCCTTGAAGGGCCCAGTTCAGCGGTTCTTGAGACGGCGGGGCCCAGTTCAGCGGTTCTTGCCTTGAAGGGCCCAGTTCAGCGGTTCTTGAGACGGCGGGGCCCAGTTCAGCGGTTCTTGCCTTGAAGGGCCCAGTTCAGCGGTTCTTGCCTTGAAGGGCCCAGTTCAGCGGTTCTTGCCTTGAAGGGCCCAGTTCAGCGGTTCTTGAGACGGCGGGGCCCAGTTCAGCGGTTCTTGCCTTGAAGGGCCCAGTTCAGCGGTTCTTGCCTTGAAGGGCCCAGTTCAGCGGTTCTTGAGACGACGGGGCCCAGTTCAGCGGTTCTTGCCTTGAAGGGCCCAGTTCAGCGGTTCTTGCCTTGAAGGGCCCAGTTCAGCGGTTCTTGCCTTGAAGGGCCCAGTTCAGCGGTTCTTGAGACGGCGGGGCCCAGTTCAGCGGTTCTTGCCTTGAAGGGCCCAGTTCAGCGGTTCTTGCCTTGAAGGGCCCAGTTCAGCGGTTCTTGAGACGGCGGGGCCCAGTTCAGCGGTTCTTGCCTTGAAGGGCCCAGTTCAGCGGTTCTTGCCTTGAAGGGCCCAGTTCAGCGGTTCTTGCCTTGAAGGGACCAGTTCAGCGGTTCTTGAGACGGCGGGGCCCAGTTCAGCGGTTCTTGCCTTGAAGGGCCCAGTTCAGCGGTTCTTGCCTTGAAGGGCCCAGTTCAGCGGTTCTTGCCTTGAAGGGCCCAGTTCAGCGGTTCTTGAGACGGCGGGGCCCAGTTCAGCGGTTCTTGCCTTGAAGGGCCCAGTTCAGCGGTTCTTGCCTTGAAGGGCCCAGTTCAGCGGTTCTTGCCTTGAAGGGCCCAGTTCAGCGGTTCTTGAGACGGCGGGGCCCAGTTCAGCGGTTCTTGCCTTGAAGGGCCCAGTTCAGCGGTTCTTGAGACGGCGGACGGTCTATGGCCAACTGCTAAATGCCTGGTGGTGCCCTCCTGGGCAGCGGGGATGGTGCTCCTTCACTGCCCACCTGGGCTGTGGGTGGTGGGGCCCTCCTGGCCAGCTGGGCTGGGTCCTCCCTGGGCAGCGGCTATGGGGCTGGTGGGCTCTCCCGGGGCAGCTGTGCCCGTTCCTCCCGGGGCAGCGGCTATGGGGGTTGTGGGCTCCTCCTGGGCAGCAGGCCTGCTGCCTGACCTCTCCAACTTGCTGCCCTTGCCCTCCTTAGTCGTCGGCCTGTGGCCCTTTCCTCCCTTTGGAGCTGTGGCTGGTGACTGTCTCTGGGTGGTGTCCGGGGGGGATGTAGAAGGCGGGCTCCTGCGGCGCCCCTTCCGCCTTCTGCTCCTCTTCCCAGGGGGTGGGCTGGCTGTCCCCTTGCTGCTGGGCGAAGATCCAGACATGCGGGCTGGCGGGCTCCAATACCCCTGCACCCTTGTCAAGGGGGCTGCAGGGCTGGTGGTGGCTGAGGTGCTCTTCTTACCCCGACGAGAAGGAGGGGGGGGCTCAGGGTCAGGAAAGAAGTTAGTAGTGGCGAGGAAGAGCTTCTTGGGACAATGGAGAGTGGTAGGTACAGTGGGAATGGGAGTGGAGGGAGAGGATGTGGTTGTAGGTGAGTCACGTTTGCTGTCTTTGGGTGCAGGTGCAGGAGGGATAGGCTGTCGTGAGGTGGATGGCTGTTGGGTGGGTGGGTGGCTGCGTGTGTGTGGTGTGGAAGAGGGGGTGACAGACACAGTGGGAGAGGACACAGGGGACGTGTAAATGGCAGTGGGGGTGGTGACTGCACGTGTGCGGACTGGAGTGGAGGGTGTGCTGGTGATGGAAACACTGGCTGATGGTGAGGTGAATGGAGGTGTGAGTGTAGACGTCACAGGGAGGGAGGAGGGAGACGAGGAGGTGGCGGTCACAGCGGTGGTAGTGACTGTTGGCATGTCTGCATCGGAATGTTGCGTGTGTGAATGTCTGCGTGATCTGTGGTGCTTATGTTTGGATGAGCTTCTCTTGGGTGTTGAGGTGTGTGCAGGCTGGTCTGATGGTGTGGGTGGGACAGGCAGAGGAACAGGAGACTGGGAGGAGGGAGTTAGTAGAGGCAGGCAGGAGACAGGGACAATGGCTGCCGTCAGTGCTGAGGCCAGAGCCTGGAACGATCGCTGATGGGCAGCCTGACCCGAATGAATGCCCTCCAGGTACGCATTGCTGCGATGAACCTCCCTCTCCACCCCCTGGATGGCATTCAAAAGGGTAGTCTGCCCAACAATGAGCGTTCGGAGGAGGTCAATGACCTCCTCACTGAGGGCAGCGGGGGTAACAGGGGCAGGGCCTGAGGTGCCTGGGGCGAAAGAGATGCCCGGCTTCCTGGCAGAGCGGGCACGGGGCGAACGCGGAGGGGCTGCTGGGAGGGCGGAGATGGTGCGCTGGGTGGCGGCTGTACCTGTAATGGCGGGGGGCACGGATGCACCTTCCGAGGACGTGTCCGTGTCGCTGCAGGCTCCAGTCGTCCCCGTCGTGGAGCTCCCATCGCCCTCCGTCTCACTGGTCCAGTCTGACTCTGTGGCATGGCCCTCCTGGGCCATGTGAGATGCAGCTCCCTCCTGCCCCGATGCCACTTCTCCTCCGCCTGATGATGCTGATGCACACAAGCACAGAAAGACAAACAAAAAGGGGGGGGGAGAGAGAAATAAAGGGATATTGAGTACATGGATCTCCGGTACAGTTAGCGGACATGACAGACACAGATGCCCCCTGCACTAAGTTGCGCACTTGGGGTCCGCTACGCATTCCGTGGAACATGCCCTACACGCCTAGAGTTGACAACTGCACCCATGGATGACACGGCCCAGGGATGGCTGTACTGACACACTACTGAGGGTGGTGGCTGGGGACACAGGGGCTTACGGGGGTGCCCAGCCTACAGATATCGCCCTTGCCTAGGGGGACCCCCAGCCCTCCTCCCCCACCCAGACACCTCCACTGCGCAACAACAGAGTAGATAATGCTTGGACTCACCCCCTTGTGTCTGCTGTGCTGCCCTCACGCGCCCATCCAAATCAGGGTAGGCCACCGCCAGGATCCGGAACATCAGGGGGCTCAGTTGACGGCAGGCACCCCGCCTACGTTGGGAGGCCATCCCCAGCAGAGACTCGGCGGTCTTCTTGGTCCCGCGGCGGATGTCCTCCCACCTCTTGCGGCAGTGGGTGCCCCGTCGATGGTGGACCCCCAGGGCCCGGACTTCCTTGGCGATGGCACGCCAAATCCCGATCTTCTCATGGGCGCGGACCTATGTGACACGTACAGGGAGGGAGAAATACCACGTTCAAGTTACTCAGCATTTTCCTTTCCAGTGGCCCAATGCCCCCCATCCCCGCCATGCCCCCCGCCAGGCCCAACATGCCCCCCATCCCCGCCAGGCCCCCCGCCATGCCCAACATGCCCCCCATCCCCGCCAGTCCCCCCGCCAGGCCCAACATGCCCCCCATCCCCGCAAAGGCCCCCCGCAAGGCCCAACATGCCCCCCATCCCCGCCAGGCCCCCAAGCCAGCCAGTGGCCCCAAATCCAGATAGAATTAAACTCACTTGTTGGTCTGGAGGACCGTAGAGTAGCGCATACTGGGGGAGGACCCCATCCACAAGTTTCTCCAACTCCTCTCCAGTGAAGGCAGGGGCCCTTTCCCCAGTCGCAGCAGCCATTGTCCCTTCCAGACCGAGGTCACAGCAACACTTGCAGTATAGGTCCTCTCCTGTGAAAGTTCAAGTCGCAAGTGGATAAGTAGATAGAAAATGGCGGTCACGTCCGCGGCGGTGCGTACCGCGGCGGTGCGTCCCGCCACCGCCGGCGCCCTTCGCCATTGGCTCCTGAAACCCATAGGCTTCAATGTTAACCAATGCGGCTTCGCGCTGCGGTCTTCGGCCGCCGCCCGCCGCGGTGTGCCACGCCAGCGCATTGACCTCACATCCCATTGTCACACTTCACAGGTCAGGCAGCCGCCATTTCCAGGGCCCACATGGCTCAATTTCAACTGCGTCACACAGGCCTAGGCCTTGCATAGCCACTCAGACACGCCATTCACTGCATAGAGAATCGTATACTGTGCTAGCTGTGAGTACGTACCTGTGGGTTGCCTGACTGTGTGCTCCATGTTGTCCTTCCTAGGCACCGTCCGCTGGGTTGGGCGAGGAGACGGATGAATCCTCCCGTGTACCGACCGCTGGTGGACCTGGCGACAATGGAAGAACGCCACATTATCCTGACCTACCGTCTTAACCGTGCCACTATCCATGAACTGTGTGCCCGGCTGGAGCCCGACCTGATGTCCCCCATCCGCCAACCCACAGGGATTCCCCCTCTGGTGCAGGTCATGTCAGTACTCCATTTCTTGGCAAGTGGGTCATTTCAGACAACCGTGGGAATTGCTTCTGGGATGTCTCAGCCCATGTTTTCAAAGGTGTTATCCAGAGTGTTGTCTGCCCTGATGAAATCCGTGAGGAACTACATCATTTTCCCTGAGGTGGGCGAACTGGCTACAGTGAAGGGTGATTTCTACGCCCTTGGACATATTCCCAACGTAATTGGTGCCATTGATGGGACCCATGTGGCTTTGGTTCCCCCAAGAGACAGGGAGCAGGTGTACAGGAACAGAAAAAGTTACCATTCAATGAACATCCAGGTGGTGTGTTTGGCTGACCAGTACATCTCGCATGTAAATGCCAAATTCCCAGGGTCAGTGCATGACGCCTACATCCTCAGGAATAGCAGCATCCCTTACGTGATGGAACAGCTACAGAGACACCGTGTATGGCTAGTGGGGGACTCTGGGTACCCCAACCTGTCGTGGCTACTGACCCCAGTAAGGACCAGGGCAGAGGACCAGGGCAGAGGAACGGTACAATGAGGCCCATGGGCGTACTAGGAGGGTGATCGAACGCACCTTTGGCCTCCTAAAGGCCAGGTTTCGCTGCCTGCATATGACCGGTGGATCCCTAATGTACTCACCTAAGAAGGTGTGTCACATCATCGTGGCCTGCTGCATGCTTCACAACCTGGCTTTGCGCCGCCAGGTGCCTTTCCTGCAGGAGGATGGTCGAGACGGTGGTGTTGTGGCAGCGGTGGAACCTGAGGAGAGTGACGAGGAGGAAGACGACGGGGCTGAAACAGACAACAGGGACAGAATCATTGAACAGTACTTCCAATAGGACACAGGTAACATTTCAAAGATAATTTAGTAAATGTTAACTACTCTGCAGCATCTCTGCTGCCTGTCTATTTGCCCCAGTGTATGATGACTGAGTTTTGGCTTTTCCCTCCCTATTTCAGATCTGGGGTCCCCACTACGAGTCCTGTGCTTCGTTTCCCCATGGACTACAGCTTTGTGGCAGCTGTTTGTTGACTTCACCATGTACAAGGACATATTTGCACTGTCATGTCAATTACAATCTATTGAAATCACAGCCAGACTCCTGATATTTTGGTGCAAAATAGGTGTTTATTGAAGTGCTCAAAATGGGATGGGTGGTTTCAAGTGGGTGGGGGCTATGGTGAAGGAATGTCCATGGCAGAGTCCAGAGTAACAGTCACACAGGTGCATTGTCCAGAGGCCTGTGGAGAGATGGAGCATGGGCAGTTCGAGGATGGACAGGGTGACAATGTGGGACAGTGGGATGACATCAGGTGGTATCCATTGCTGGCGGGGGTCTTGACATCCTACTCTGTCTTGCGAGATCTCAGGGCCCTCTTGCGGGTTGGTTCTTCTCCTGCAGGAGGTGGGGGTCTGGTGGGCTGCTGCTGTGCGGGGGCCTCCTGTCCACTAGCGCCGGCGGAGGTGGATGGCTGTTCTTGGTCCCGGCTAGTGGCAGGGGCCCTTGGGTGTTGTTCAGTGTCCGCCCTGCTGTTTACGAGGTCCTGCAGCAGCCCTACCATGGTAACCAGGGTGGTGTTGATGGCTCGGATGTCCTCCCTGTACCCCCGATAGTGTTCCTCCTGCAGCACCTGGATCTCCTGGAACCGGGCCAGTACCGTCGCCATCGTCTCCTGGGAGCGGTTGTATGCTCCCATGATGGTGGTGAGGACCTCGTGGAGAGTGGGTTCCCTGGGCCTCTCCTCCCCCCCCTGTCGCACAGCTGCCCGCCGAGTTGCCCTGTTTCCCTGGGCCTCTGCCCCCTGGCCGGTGTGCCCACTACCACTGCCCCCAGGTCCCTGTTGTTGTTGGGGTGGTGGGTTATCCTGGGTGCCCTGTAGTGGTAGACACACCGCAGATTGACGCGCCCTGGAGACAGAGGCATGGGCCCGCTGGGTGGGAGCTGTGCTGGTGTTCCCAGAGGGGTTAGGGTCTATAGTGGCCTGTGCCTGTGTGAGGGGAACCGACTGTCCAGAGGTCCCCGATGGTCCGGGCTGGTCATCGGTGTCCAGATCGACAGAGCTGCTGTCATCGCTGACGGCCTCTTGGGTGGGGGGTGTGGATAATTCTGGCCCCTCCGCCGCGGTGTGTTGACGGTCGGGTCCTGCAGGGGTATAGAGGTATGGTTATAGTTTAAATGTGTGGCATATGGGTGTATCTGTGGGTTCTCGTGTCCCCAAGTGCTGGCATTCGTGTGTGGGGGCTTTGGTGAGGGTGGCTTGTGGGGGGGATGTGTATATGCATTGGGCATGCTTTGGTGATGGGTGTCCATGCTTAGTGGACGCATGCAGGCCTAGGTTTTGGGATGTGTGGGTTGTGATGGTGAGACATTGGCGGGGAATAGGTGTGCTGGGGGTGGGGGTGAGGATGGAGGTGGGGGTGAGGATGGTGGTGGGGGTGAGGGTGGGGGTGAGGGTGGGGGTGAGGATGGGGGTGGGGGTGAGGGTGGGGTTCGAGGATGGGGGTGAGGGTTGGGGTCTGATTTGGCATGCAGGTGGGGGGGAAGCAGTATTGAAGCTTCAACTTACCAGTATCCATTCCTCCGCCGACTCCTGCGAGGCCGTCAGGATGCAGGATGTTCAAGACTTCCTCCTCCCATGATGTGAATTGTGGGGGTTGAGGTGGGGGTCCTCCGCCAGTCTTCTGCACGGCGATGTTGTGCCTGGATACCATGGAACGCACCTTCCCCCGTAGGTCGTTCCATCGCTTCCTGATGTCTTCCCGATTTCTGGGGTGCTGTCCCACTGCGTTCACCCTGTCGACAATCCTCTGCCATAGCTCCGTCCTCCGGGCAATGCTGGTGTATTGTATCTGTGTGCCGAACAGCTGGGGCTCTACACGAACGATTTCCTCCACCATAACCCTGAGTTCTTCGTCTGTGAAGCGGGGTTGTCTTTGGGGTGCCATGGGGTGGTGTGTATGATGTGTGGGGTGGAGTATGTGTATTTAAGTGAGTTGAGTGTGGTGGTGTGTGTTGTTTTGTGTGTGGATAGTGTGTGGGTGATGGTGTTGAGTGGCTGTGGCTGTTATGTTTTGGATGCTGGTGTCTCGCTCTTGCCTTCTTTACGAATTTGTAAGCGTAGGGGTTTGTGGGTGATGTGGGTGGGTGTTTTATATTGTATTGTGTGTGTGGGAGTGGTGTGTGTATGTGTATCAGGTGTGTGGGATTCAAATCGTCCAATGTGGGTGAGTTTTGTTCGTTTGTGTGTATTCTGACCGCGCCGGTGTGTCCCGCCAATGGAATACCGCGTTTGAATGACCGCCGCGTGGATTCGTGGGTCGTAATGGGATGGCCGTATTTCTGTTGGCGTGGCGGTGGAGGTTTGGTCACCTCCACCTTTCCGCCGACCGCTGGTCTGGCGGTCTGTTGTGGCGGTCGGATTTTCGGAGGTTTGCCTTCTGCGGGTCAGAATGACTGTGGCGGGTTTCCGCGACCGCGGCGGGATTATGGAGGATTTCTGACCGGCGGTAGGCGCCTTTTACCGCCGAGGTCAGAATGACCACCTATGTCCTTATAAATTCGCTGTGCTATCCCCTCTCTCTCTCTCTACAAGTTTTGGGCCTTATTCTGTTTCAGGCACCTGGCCCACCCACACAAGTGAGATATCATTTTTATCGGGAGACTTGGGGGAACGCTGGGTGGAAGGAAATTTGTGGCTCCTCTCAGATTCCAGAACTTTCTGTCACCGAAATGTGTGGAAAATGCGTTTTTTTAACCAAAATTTGAGGTTTGCAAAGGATTCTGAGTAACAGAACCTGGTCAGAGCCCTGCAAGTCACCCCATCTCGGATTCCCCTAGGTCTCTAGTTTTCTGAAATTTACAGGTTTGGTAGGTTTCCCTAGGTGCCGGCAGAGCTAGAGGCCAAAATCTACAGGTAGGCACTTTGCAAAAAACACCTCTGTTTTCTTTCAAAAAATTGGATGTGTCCACGTTGAGCTTTGGGGTGTTTCCTGTCGCGGGCGCTAGGCCTACCCACACAAGTGAGGTATCATTTTTATCGGGAGACTTGGGGGAACTGTGGGTGGAAGGAAATTTGTGGCTCCCCCCAGATTCCAGAACTTTCTGCCACAGAAATGTGAGGAACATGTGTTTTTTTTAGCCAAATTTTTAGGTTTGCAAAGGATTCTGGGTAACAGAACCTGGTCCGAGCCACACAAGTCACCCCATCTTGGATTCCCCTAGGTCTCTAGTTTTCAGAAATGCACAGATTTGGTAGGTTTCCCTAGGTGTCGGCTGAGCTACAGGCCAAAATCTACAGGTAGGCACTTTGCAAAAAACACCTCTGTTTTCTTTAAAAAAATTGGATGCGTCCACGTTGCGCTTTGGGGCGTTTCCTGTCGCGGGCGCTAGGCCTACCCACACAAGTGAGGTATCATTTTTATCAGGAGACTTGGGGGAACGCTGGGTGGAAGTAAATTTGTGGCTCCTCTCAGATTCCAGAACTTTCTGCCACAGAAATATGAGGAACGTGTGTTTTTTTAGCCAAATTTTGAGGTTTGCAAAGGATTCTGGGTAACAGAACCTGGTCCGAGCCACACAAGTCACCCCATCTTGGATTCCCCTAGGTCTCTAGTTTTCAGAAATACACAGGTTTGGTAGGTTTCCCTAGGTGCCGGCTGAGGTACAGGCCAAAATCTACAGGTAGGCACTTTGCAAAAAACACATCTGTTTTCTTTCAAAAAATTGGATGAATCACTCATCAAAACTCTTCTGGACCTGTGGAAGATTCAGAAGGACTCCCCTGCTGCTTGAAGGACTCTTGCTGCCTGAAGAAAACATATTAGACCTGCTTGCCTTGATCCCAGACTATCCAGAGCAACTCCAAGGGTGATTTGACTGGCCTTCTGTATGAGCCACAGGGACACAAAAATATTTCATAGGCTTTCCCTGCAACAGTCTTGCTGACCAGCACAAACTAGACCTGTCTGAGCCCTGCTGCTGGCCCCTGGCAGAGTGAGTTCCGATCCCCAAAGGGTGTCCCCCAGGTCCTGGACTCTTGGATGGCATCAGAGAGCACTACTCCCTGCCTAACTGAAGATTCCATCGGATCCTGAGCAAAATGATGTAGGGTTCCACAAAGCCACCCAGCTCCATAATGAAGGCTTCTCCAGAACTAGGGATAAATAAATATTATACTAGAACCACCATTATCGATTAGACACTGTCATTCCTTTTCAAATGGACAGACATGATTACTTCTGATGCTCTTTGAAACGACTGAGAAGCGACATGCAGCATGCCACTCAGCATCTTCATAAATAAATAATCATACTCGGTTCCTGGGGACTGAAAACTATAGTGCTCAAAATGGTGAGTACCAAAAACACAATTATTGGATATACACAAATAAAAAAGACTACCGACATTTTTTACCCCTGATTTGAGACGTGGATTGTTCTCTTCTAGCAGACTGAAGTAACTTTTAGATGAGATATGCTGTATAGATACATCTATTTAGAAATAAAATGTAGAGAATTGTAAGTGGCTAACTGTGGGAAATGAAGACGTTTTTCACTAAGGGGTTCTGAGTCACATCAAATGGATCCTAAGAATGAAGTTCGAGTTTCTGTGATGTCACTCAGAACCACGACATGTTGCTACGTCATAGCAGTGAATAACCAAATTCTGAATCCTGTATGTATGCTAATAGCTCTCAATGACCGCCAAACATAATAAAGTGTACTGTTTTGTGGTATTAGTCTTGTATTGTATTTTAGGACTACTCCTGTTAGAATTATTATGATAATTTTTATTTTGTAAAGTTGTTAATGTTGTCAATTGGAGAGGTGATTTTTGGAAAAAAACATTAAAGAAATAAGAATAATGAACTTTTTTTCAGAGACCAACACCACTCTATCATGGGAAGCAGAGGTACGTTTGAGTGTAATAAGATAAACGTACATACCGTGCGTAAATATTTATTTTTAAAGCGTTTTACAGAATATTGAAACGGTTTATGTCGCTGAAGGAAAGAAAAGAGAACGATACTAAGCCTAGTTCATTGGTTAATATATAATTTAACACAAACTGGCCGTTAATACAGAATGATAAGACATTTTTTATTAATGTTTTAGTCAACAGACTGTTCAAATGGAAATTTTTGAGCTGAGAGAGGGAATAGACTCAGGTCCAAAAAACACTTCCGCATTCTCCTCTGAAAGAAGATATTATGTTTCATTATAAAAGTTAGATGACTTGGATTAAAATCAGGAAGGAACAATCTAAATTATTCTGCTCTGATCAAGCTGGTCTGAAGCACTCCTGACACCAGCAGCAGAACAATCAGTCGCACTGATGTGTGGTGGCCGCGTGGGCAGTCCATGCTCACATCCTTTGATCTTGAAAGGGCTTTTAGGAGAATGAAATGACATTTTAATTTAAAATTCTGATTGATTTAATTTGTGCACTTTTTATAATGAATTCGATATACCAGAAAAAAACGGATAAATGGAACACACTTGATATAGCACTGGGATAGTTCTCATTATCAGTAGGCATTAGTGGCGTAATTACATTACTGTGTGCCCATTGGCGAATTACTATCGATCACAACACTTCAGATCCAAATAAAATCTCAGGCACGCCTCCACGGAGAAGATAAGCAGTTGATTTCACTGCAGTGGGGAGAGAATACCATAGGAAACATCAGGCCGTATTTGTAGGGCCCTAACGCTACAGGAGCGTCACTTTTTGTGAAACTCCTGTGGTGCTAACCACAGTGTTATATTTACAATGTAGCTTTAAGCCACTTTTTGGCCCATATTTGCACTTTTTTTTGCGCCGCATTTGGATTACTTTTTGACACAAAAGTGGTGCAAACTTACAAAATACAATTACATTTTGAAGTTTGCACCACTTTTGTGCCAGACAATGACGCAAATGCGGCGCAAAAGAAGTATGGATATAGGCCTTTGTGGCTTAGCAACACCTTGTAAATACAGCCCCTTCCCATGCAGGACTGTGCGTGGAAGGGGTGTGCAATGGGTGTTGCTGTGGGCGTTCCACAGTAACGCCCAGTGCATTTTGACACTGCCTCAGATTTATGAAATCACGTAAACCTGAGGCAGCACCAGAATCTAACGCCACCCCCAGGGGTGGCATTAGCAGGGTGCAACGAGGAGGAATACTTTTATTCTTTCCCGTTTTTTGCTTTTTTCATACGTGCTGCATTCTGCCGCAAGAATAGAAAGAGCAAAATGACAGGAATGATTGTTTATGTGCAGGAAGGTGTCCCTTCCTGCGTATAAACAGTCATTTGAAAATGACGCTTTGGCATTTCTGTGCCAAGGTGCCATTTGCAATTGTTTATGTGCTGGAAGGGACACCTTCCCCACGTTAACAATCACACCCCTCAACACAGACATCCTTGCACGATGGTGCAAGGATGCCTGCATTGGCACTGGCAGCTAAATTTATCGCCAACACAGGGAAAAATGTAGGGGTGCGCCATATTCCCTTAATTACAGAACATCCCTGCTTTTCTAAAGTGATGCGGCGCTGCCAATTGTGGCGCAGCCCCATGCTGCACCACTTTTCTTTGAATCTGGCCCATCATATCCTTGTTTTAGCAATGTAGTAAACATTACATGAAAAAGACCACGTTTACAATTGACTAGTAAGTAAGAGCATCTATATCCACTACAGCAGTGTTTCCTAAACCATGGGTTGCGACCCACTGATGGCTTATAAGTGAAAGTCCCAGCAATAAATAAAGATGTTTTTTAAATTCAGCCTTTATCTTGTCATATTTGCTGGGCTTCAAAGTCCAAGGTCAATGTTTGGATAGGTGTTCTGACAAATTGCTGCTTAAGGTTTTTAACATGGGTGCCGGTGTATTCAAATCCTTTTCATTTTGCAGTCAGACAATGAAAAGTTAAGTCACTTATGTGACAAGCTTACTGGACTATACCAATGTGAAAGGAAAGGCTGACAAAACATATTGTAAATTCCCATAAAGAAACTGTACACATTCAGCAGTTAGGAACGAAAAAAATGAAGCATTTTTTTGTAACTCTAGGGGGGCAGATTTATGGAAAGTGGCTCTGCACTGCGTAGTGCCACCCCTACTGCCACCATGTGTGTACCGTATTTAAAATACGGTGCACCATGGCGCAGGGTAGGGGGCAGTAGCATCATTCTATGTGATGCTATTTATCTGCTCTGCAGGAGTAGCGCCAAAATGTTGCTGCTACTCCTGCTGAGTACATAGGGGCCAATTCTAAATAATGAAAGCCCCCTTTTAACGCCTGCTCTGAGAAGGCATTAAAACTGGTGAGAAAAATGGCGCAAGGGAATCTCATAGATAGGAACACCCCTTTTGCATACATTATGCCTGGTGCAAGCATAATGTAGGGCATAGGATTACAAAAGCGCAATTAATTAATTGCACCACTCTGTAAATATGGCAAGGGGGATTTTGGCCTAGTTCGGCCACATTAGCATAAAAAATAATGACACTAATGGCACAAGTTGGCGCTAGGGGCTCATAAATATGCCCTTAAGTGTGATGGAAGAAAATATTTTAATAGGTTCAGAACAAATCTAGATACTTTACCTGGTGTTTCACAAATAGTAAATATTCCTGGAAACATTATTTCCATACATTATCATTTGTGTGCAATTTAGTTAGTCAATAAAACTGTATGCCTGTGCAAATTTAGGCGGCATTTCATTGGAAAAGGTATTGTCAGTAAATAACTATGTGCTACCACACTATTCTTTAGTTACATTTAAAAAATCGCCTGCCTCATCTCCTTTAAAGCTAGATGGGTTTTGAAAGTTTGTCATTCTAGAAAGTAGGTCATGGTTCTAAAACATTTGGGAGACACAGCGCAAAAGGCATTGTTTCAATTGTTTAAGTCATACTTGTTGTTGTCAAAATTGTTGGTGATAGAAAAAAAGAAAATTGTCAAAGTCAGTAGGTTTGTCCTTTGCCACATTCAAGCATGCCCCCTAAATATGACAGTATACGCTTGCTATAACACTTTTATGCTGTAGGGGTTTTCTCTAGCAGGCAGGTGTCCTCAGCATAAGCATGACATTTCTTTTTTGTTGTAGGGCGCATTGCAGGAAAATATTATTCTTACTAATGCACAGACTTTCAAATTCTGTGTTCTCAAGACATAGGCACTCATTATGAACACGGCAGGAAAGACCACACCGCTGGCAGTGGCGTGAACTACTGTCAACAGGCTGGCGGTCTGGGCCGCTAAATAATGAAGCACATGAAAAACAGGCAGCCTGCAAACCACTCACCGCCAGCAGAGGACTGTCGATAACGATGGAAGAGGCCGTCCACAAGCAGACGGAAAGGCTCAACCCCCACAACAAATAATGAAGCACAAGACCCCCGTCAGTTCCGGGGCGGAAATGAACCATATAAAAGGAAACACTCACCGGAGGCTCACACAACATGATGAAGCAGACATGGAGAGTTGGAAATCATGCCAGTGCTGCTCCTTGCCATATACCTCCGCAACCGTGACCGCCGACAAAGACGACAACGGTAAGTACCTCAACCTACTAAACAAGGGAAGAAAGGACAGAGATACATAACCACCCACTCCACCCACCAGGCAACGCACCAACAACCCCTCACAACATAACAAGCCAAACACACCTGAGAAAGAGGCACTTACCTGACACAACCCCAAGACAACCAGCTCAAAGTACCCACATGTGCACAACACCCCCCCCCCCCAATGAAACGAGGAACCAACACTGGGCACACAAACTTTATTAAAGCTCCAGGAGCAACAGATTGTCCAAATGAGTCCATTGGTCCGTCTGTATCAAAAAGGCTGATGGGCCCAAATGGCCCACATTTGCACATGGTACTCAATGGGCATCGGTGGGCAGCCAGGCACCTCAGGGAACAGGAGCAGGGGGTGGCGGGGGTGGGGACTTAAGTTTGGGAGGGGGGCTTGGGCTTCCGTTTGGGAGGTGTAGGGGGCTTTGCTTTGCTTTGGAAGGTGGGGGAGTGGGCTTGGACCGGGGGATGGCAGTTGGTCAAGGCCAGCACGGGGCCTCTTGCTCACTGGGGAAGGGGCACGGGAATGGGAAGGGCGGACAGGGGCGGACTTGAACGTGAAAGGAGTGGACAGGGCAAGGAGGTCGGCACGTTTAGGGATGAGACGGGGTGGGCCAGAGGGTTCAAAAAGGTCTACACGGGATAGGAAAAGTTTCTTAGGGGCAGTCGGGGTGGACCTGGAGGAAGGTGTGGGAGTAGAGGTAGAGTCAGTGGTTGTAACAGGTGTAGGTGTGTGTGACATGGATGCAGGTGCCTCTCCAGTATGCTGAGGTGTGGTTGATGTGTGTTGGGTGGGTGTCTGGGAACGTCTGAGTGTAATGGGAGGAGGGGGATGGACACAGACTTACAGTTTACATGGATGTTGTCTGGGTGTCTGCAAGTTTGGTGAGTGTGCTGCAAGTGGGGTCAGCAACAGTGAATGAGGGTACAGTGCTTGTGAGGTGACAGACAGGGAAGCGGAAGAGGTGGACACAGTGGGGGAAGTGGATGTTGTTGTGTGTACCTTTGTATGTTGGCTGTGTGTATGCCTGTGGTGGGAAGTGTGGTGCTTGTGTTTCTGTGTGTGCTTCTTGTGTTTTGAGGTGTGTGCATGGCTGTCTGAATGTGTGCTTGGGATGGTGAATGGAGTGGGGTTCTGGTAGGGGTAGAGGTGGTTGGAGGGGGGACGGAAGGACCAGCAACACTGGCTGCCATCAAAGAGGAGGCCAGAGCCTGAAAAGATCTCTGTAGACCAGACATGGCAACATGAATGCCTTCCAGGTATGCATTGCACCACTGCATCTGGGATGCTAGTCTTGGATGGCATTCACAATGGTTGTCTTCCATACAGAGATGTTCCTCAAGAGGTCAATAGCCTTCTCATTAAGGGCAGCAGGACTGACTGGGGCAGGGGATGAGGTGCTCGGGGGAAGGAGACGCCCACCCTTCAGTGAGTGGGCACGAGCAACTGGGTGGGGAGCAACTGGGAGGACGGTAATGTTATGGGGGTGGTGGAAGATGACAAAGATTGGGTGGCCCTACTAGGGTTCGCCACCACCAGTGAGCTCCAATCCAGTGGTAGTTGCCTCCCCGTGGTACTCCCCTCGCCCTCCAACCCACTGGTCCCCTTGGCGTCGCTCGACTTTGCCTCCTTGGAACCGTGGGCTGCTGCATCCCCACTCGCCAGTGCCACTGCTCCCTCGCCATATGATGCTGATGTACACAGACAATACAAGGGTACAGCGGTGCGGAGACAAAACAGGAGAGAGAATAATAATGTCTGAATGGATGTACATATCTGGTTCACCCATACTCTCACCCAGCTAATACACCAACATGCAGCACCTACAGCTATACTTATGGCCATGCCTCTGCCTACTGGCCACAACCCTAGTATACAACTATCTCCCACATTACAGAAGGACCTGAAGAAGTGCAGACCTACCCCTTATCATCTAATTGCCCATGGGGTCCATAATGCTAAATGACATCAGTCAGAGTCCCTGCCTCTACACAACATACATACTACAGCACCCTCGGACATCCATCAAGGAGGCATTATATGGTCTTGGTACTCACCCCCTTGTATCTGCTGTGCAGCCTTCAAGCACCCATCCATGTCTGGATATGCCACCGCCAGAATGAGGCGCATTGGGGGGTCAGGTCCTAATGGGCACCTCTTCCTTGTTTTGGAGGATTTCCACAGCTGGGCCTCGCAGGTCTTCCTCGCCCAGCGCTGCAGGTCCTCCCACCGCTTCCTGCAGTGGGTGCGCCGCCGGTTGTAGACCCCCAGGGTCTGCACCTCCCTGGTGATGGCCTGCCAGAGTCCCCTCTTCTGATGGGCGCTGACCTGTAGGGGACACACAGAGAACAAACACTGAGGTCAGAAAAAGCACCTTTGATACCACTGGCCATACGTCCCTTATGTGACAGACACTTAAAACAGCATTCCAGCACCTCACGTACGCTGAATGTCATGCATTAAACGGCTGTGCAGTTAAAAATCGTGCTCACACGCATACAGCCATCCACCAGCATCACACATATCCATGCACCCCATCCGCCTACTCACCTGCACCTCTGGTCGACCATATAACTTGGCATACAGGGGTAGGACCCCGTCCACCTACTTCTCCCGCTCCTCTATGGTGAAGGCCGGAGCCCTTTCCCCTGTGACTCATGCCATTTCCAGGACCAGAGTCAGGACACAGCAGCACATTCAGTGGAGTTCTTGCATGCACGGATTCCGGGAGTCAAGTGAACCTGGGGTGACGAAATGGTGTACACTCCACGGTGGTATGCACCGTCACCACCGGCGGCGATCATGATAGGCCTATATTCCCCATTGACAACCATGTTTCTACGACAAGGCCCTGGTGGTGGTTGGTGGTAAATAATATGTTCGCAGGTTCTGTTTTTGGCATCTTTATATGGCGGGTTTCTGTTCACCGCCAATGGCTGTATTCTGTTCACTGTCGCCACGGCGGGCGACAGTGTTTACCGACATGTTCATAATGACCCCCATAGGTTAGATACACCAGGATATTTAAACAAATGGAAACAATATACAGAGAGCAAAGAAAAAAGAACTGGTAAAGTACAGCACAAATGCAAAGGTCAAATTGCAATTTAGTAATTAAGTAGAGTGAACTTGGCATCAGAAAATTAATGTTTACTGCCTCAAACACTACATTGTTCATACTTTATTTTACACATGGAGACAATTCTTCTAATGGTCACATGCCATCTTCAATATGATTTTTATCATACTGCACAAACGTAACTGCTTGCATCCTGGTTTGGGCTAGTCATCTTTTAAAACGAACATGATAAAATGCCATGGCATAAACTATCCATATCAATGTTTACATTGTAATATGCTATTCATTACAATTGTTGCGAGACGGTAGGAGCACTATAAAGCATGTGAGGCTTAGCCTTCCCTGACTCATTGCCCCTCCCCTCATTGACATTACCAATGGCAACTATAAGTATATTGACACTCTCTTTCTCTCTAGTGGAAAAGGTGAGACATGCAGTTCTACCGCTCGGCTAGAACTAAAAAGAGCATCCTTGACTTTTTATCAACCATACAATACCATCAGTACTTCATTGAATGATAGAAGAAATGCCTGCTGGGTTGGACATATTCATATTTCCTGCTCTAGCTGAAATTCCATTTTGTCACCTTACTACATTTCTGTTAGGGAAAAATGTGTTATTTTTTGTGGTCAACTGGTGCGCCTCACTGGGTACACTGGGATTCAGAAGTACTATAGGGCATGTTTATACTCTGTGTGTGCCTGATTTGTGACTTTTTTTACGCAAATCCGGCGCAAAATTAACTCCATATTTATATTTTGGCGCTCAACATGTCTAGCGCCAAAATATTGGAGTTAAAGTCATTTTTTGCCTGTGCAAAACTACCTTTTATCAATCAGATGGAAGGAAGGCATTCCCGGGCCAAAAATTACTTGAGGCCCTAGCGCCTTATTTATCCTCCCATGCAAAAATCACGTTTGAGGGGAGGAGGGGTCAAAAAAATAGCGCAAAGCTTACTTTGCAACGTTTTATATTTTATAACACCTGGGACAGGGCAGGTGTTAGGGGACCTGTGGGCCTATATCCACGGTGGAACACCATGGAATAAGCCAGCATGTGCCCTCCCCAGGCCCCAGGGACACCCACACCAGAGGGAGAGTGGAGGATGGGGGGTCCCATCCCAGGGAAGTACAGGTAAGTATTTTGTTTTTTAAGTGTCATTGGGGGCCCTGAAATGGGCCCCCCTGCATGGTACGGGGTGCAGTGACCATGCCTGGGGCACCCCTGGTCCCCTGAGTTGGCCACTGGGGTGGTGGGCATGACTTCTGTCTTGACTAAGACAGGAGTAATGTGGTATGCATGGTTTTGCGTCAGCAAATGACTCTAGGAAGGTTAGAGTCATTTTTTTTACTCTAACCTGCCTAACGTCATTTTTTGGTACAAAACCCCCTTCTTCCATACCACCAGCCCCACCGACTAACGTCATTTTTTTTACACTAACCTACCCTTTGCACAGGCTTGGTGCAAGCCAGTGCTAAAGTTTTTGGTGCAAAACTGAGTATACATCAGGACCTATGAATGTGTTGCATCATTAGATTTCAGTTTTGGTCTTTTGCCCATCAAATGTGTTGCTGGTAGGCCATTGGTCCTTCCAGTGCCTTTAAAAGCGTTGTCTGTACTGTAATGCAAAAAAGGAAATTGGGACCTTTATTTCCCTGGTGAATAGAAAGATATATATCCATACTTTCTGTGCTGAAGGGTTTTCATGGTCTCCAGGACTGATCCTACTGCACCTATTACAGCATTGATCAATGTGCCCCTGGCCCCTCACACCTCACGTCCATTCTCCTATGAAACCCTACTTGTGTGTCTCTGTTGCTGCTAACCTCTGTATCATGTAGCAGAAAAAGACAAACAGGCCTGAGTTTGGTGTAAAGATCGGTTTGAAATGTGTGCACATGTGGACCATGATTCCAATCACCCCAAAAAAAAATCTACTAATTAATAAAGGTGTTAGTGGTTTACCTAGAATAATTGCCTTCTTTGGTTTAAAATATGCAACAGAAGGCCTCATGCAGAAAGAACCAAACATGGACTCCCACGCTGATTTCAGGAAAATCTGTACATATACACCAATGAGAAAAACCACGACCATTCGAATTGGTGGATTAACATATAAAAACAATACTCATACTTGAAATCATCAACACTCATTCAATAATTTCGGGTCATATTGACTCTCTAGCTCAAAACAATAAGGGCCTTATTTATACTTTTTGGTGCAAAACTGCACTAAGGCAGTTTTGCCCCAAAAAGTTTTGCACCGGCTTGCACCATTTTTTAGCACCAGCTGGGCACCATATTTATGGAATGATGCAAGCCGGTGCAAAGGGCAGGCTAGTTTAAAAAAAAATAACGTTAGGCAGTTTTGAGTCAAAATAAATGATTCTGACCAGATTAGCATCATTTTTTGACGCTAAGGGGCATATTTATACTCTGTTTGCACTGAATTAGCGTCATTTTTATTTTACTCTAATTCAGTGCAAAACTAACTCCATATTTACAGAGTATAAATATGCCGCAGAGTATAATATATGCCCCTAAATATGGCGTTAAGGCCATAGAGTCATTTTTTGCACGGGAACGCCTACCTTGCATCTCATTAAGGCAAAGTAGGTCTCCACTTTCAAAAAAATGACTTTAACTCCATAAATTTGGTGCTAGAGGGGTCTAGCACCAAAGTATAAATATGGAGTTAGTTTTGCACCAAATTAGAGTAAAAAAAAATGACACTAATTCGGTGCAAACAGAGTATAAATATGCCCCTAAGATTCATAGTTATATCTGCATAGAAATCTTCTTTGGAACCAGGGTACTTTTACAATCCCAATTGTATGGAGATGTACCAATTATTTTTCCTTTCTGGTTGTCAATATTTTGACTGACCACTGACTCGTTGATTGAGTCTGTTTTAGGATCACTCCATTTGCCTGTGGAAGAAGCTTTGGCTCTAAACTTAAGTCTCTGGGGTCAGATCAGGTATTACTCTGCCCCATGGTTGATGGCCCTATATTTGTGACTCTCCTTGAAGCATGCACTTATTGTAGAGCACCAGCCTGCAGAATCTGGGTTCAGTATGACTCTTCTTCTTCTGCAACTCTATTTTGAGATACACAAAGGGACACCTGACCCACAAACCCAATGGCGATTTGTGAATGGCTAACAAATCAACCTACTGATGGCATATTGTGAGTCCCCCCACGACAATCCTAACCTTTGACAACAAACCCTTTGGAGGGTCTGGATGGATGTCCATTCCACAGGGTCTAAACTGTGCAGTAGAGTATTTTTCTCCCTCACAAACTCTCACACTGTGATTTTCTCCAGATAATTCACACGTTAAAGACACCACAACATTCCCACTGCAAGCAGGCACGCACCCAACCAACTGACTACAGGTACTGTCATTCACACAAATCTCTCCCCGTACCCGGCATCATTTGTCCTTGTCACTCAGCCCAGCAAGGGAATTATATTCTTCCTTCCATCCTCCTGACACTACTGTGCATGCCGAAAAAGGGCTTCCAGTAGAACTGCACTCCTGCAGCCATAAACAAACATGAAGCCTACTCTACAGGCACATTCTCATCGTCTTCCATTGGGTAGAGATCAATATACACTCCATTCAAAAGCAAGAAGTTTACAGTCAATTTTGTTCATTGGTTGCAGTCCCAGGATGGTCATTTTTTAACACTATCCTGGTATTATGCTAAGAAATGCGTTTCATAGAAGACACTAGTATTATTTAATTAGAAGAACACTCTTTGTGAATGACTAACATATTTAAAATCACATAGCGAAATATGCATGCAATATTAAACAACTTATCATTTACAGAAAGGGGCAGAAGGAGAGAGAGGGAAGAGGACAGAACGGTGAGGGGTGAACGGAGGGAAGTTTTTTCACTCTTTGTGGCTTGGTTTATTTTTAAACAGATATTTCCAGACATAAATAAGATGTTTCTATTTCTACATTACCAATACATTTCCAGCACATTGATGTAACAACAATAATATTAACAGAACAATAATAATAACTGAACAATTTTCTTTGAATGTATTCACCTGCACACAAAAGACAATAGAATAACCTGGTAGACTGGAGGAGTACACATCTGCTTTTTTTCAAGCACGTTTCTGTCTGACACAATATATGAGCTCCCCTGACCGACCTTTCCCCTTTATATTGTATTGAGCATCACTTAACAACAACAAAATGATAACTAATACAGTCTGCCTTTGGTCAGAAACAACGCTGCAGAGTTTAACTAGTGTTTCCAGACCCACATTTGACTTTATAGAAAGCCCAAGTAGGTTAATTCTTTCCTAATTGGAGGAATTTATAAAGCTTCAAAAATAAGGTTTGTTTTGGCTGCCTGCAGGTGCTTTCAAAGCCAGGGGCATAGTATTCTCCTCTAGCAAGAAACCATATATTATGTACACTTCTGAATAAGGCTTTGCACATCATCTGCTATAGATGGTTGCCAGAGAAAGGACACTGCTGGAAGTTGAAGTTTCAAAAACTAGGACAAGTTTGAAACTCTGAAGATTTGCTGCAGCAATAACATTCCCCTGAAGTAGATGCAGCTGTTAGCTCGTCTGACCTTGCAATTAAGATGATCCCACCATAACTCTTGCGCATGCTGATCAATAATTAATCAATAGCATCAATAATCAATAATAATCAATTACATTAGTAATCAATTAGAGTCAGTAATTGTCACACACAACGACCTTCAGTCACGAATAACCACACATTTTAGTAAAGTTAGAATATTCATTTGACTATATTAACAATGCTAATGTCATGTAAGTGAATCTCAAAATCAAATGATACTCGTACAGAAACAACACTGGCTGTCCAAATCTATGGAAGAACCGCAATCTAATCAAAGCTTGAACTATTACACATTCTAAGGTTACGGTGCAATTTAATAACAATTGCACAAACGATGTCACATACATTTACATTCAGCAGAGAAATACATTAACCGCTTCTGTGCCTTGGACGAGATGATCTCGTCCAAGGCTACAGTTCCCCTGTGCACAGTGGAACTTGGGGGAGCGCTGATTTGTCACAGGGGCCTCACCTATCGCGCTGGAAGCTCTGCTTCCAGCGTGATTGAAAGAGAAATGCTTTGCATTTCTCTTTCAATCACTGGGGGAGGCCCGGAGGGGCTTCAAAGGGAAGGAAAAGTATTTCCTTCCCTTTGAAGTCTCTCCGAGGGTTTCAAAAGCCGGATTGCTTGCAATCCGCCTTTTGAAACCCCACTAGACACCAGGGATTTTTTTTTTCTTTCTGAAATTCACATAAGGGAGCGACCCCTGGGGCAAGGGTGGCTCCCAGGGGGGGCATTTTTTCGGGAAGGCCTTTTCTGCCCCCCCTGGGGGCAGATCGGCCTATTATTAGGCCGATCTGCCCCCAGGGGGGGCAGAAACCTCTAGGCACCAGGGACCATTTAAAAAAAAAATATATATTATGTTTCATTTTATTTTTTTAGGTGGGGAGTGACCCCTTAGGCAAGGGTCGCTCCCCTTGGGGGAAAATTATATTTAGGCCATTTTGGCCTATTTTGATGAGGCCAATCTGCCCCCAAGGGAGGCAGAAACCACTAGACACCAGGGAGTTTTTTTGTTTGCGTGAATTTCACGCAAGGGGAGCGACCCCTTAGGCAAGGGCCGCTCCCTGGGGGGGGTCAAATTTATTCTAGGCCATTTCTGCCCCCCCTGGGGGCAGAAACCTCTAGGCGCCAGGGCAATTTTTTTTTTGTGTTGTTTTTTTTGTTTGTTTGTTTTTTTAGAGATGGGGAGCGACCCATCAGGCAAGGGTCGCTGCCCTGGGGGGCAAATTGTATTTAGACCAAGTCTGCCCCCTGGGGGCAGATTGGCCGAGTTTAGGTCAATCTGCCCCCAAGGGGGCAGAAATGACTAGGCACCGGGGATTTGTTTTTTGGCGCCAATGTCACGCAGGGGGAGCTACCCTGTAGGCAAGGGTCGCTCCCGGGGGGGAGGAGGAGTGGGTTGGGGGGCAAATTTATTTTAGGGCATTTCTGCCCCCCCCGGGCCGGCTGAGCTACAGGCCAAACTCCACAGGTAGGCACCTTGCAAAAAAACCTCTGTTTTCTGTGGAATAATATGTTGTGTCCACGTTGTGTTTTGGGCCATTTCCTTTCGTGGGCGCTAGGCCTACCCACAGAAGTGAGGTACCATTTTTATCGAGAGACTTAGGGGAACGCTGGGTGGAAGGAAATTTGTGGCTCCTATTCGGGATTCCAGAACTTTCTGTCACCGAAATGAGAGGAAAAAGTGTTTTTTCTGCCAAATTTTGATGTTTGCAAAGGATTCTGGGTAACATAACCTGGTCAGAGCCCCGCAAGTCACCCCATCTTGGATTCCCCTGGGTTTCTAGTTTTCAAAAATGCGCTGGTTTGCTAGGTTTCCCCAGGTGCCGGCTGAGCTACAAGCCAAAATCCACAGGTAGGCACTGCTTTTTATAAAAAAATGTCATGTGTCCACGTTGTGTTTTGGGCCATTTCCTTTCGTGGGCGCTAATCCTACCCACAAAAGTGAGGTATCATTTTTATCGGGAGACTTGGGGGAACGCTGGCTGGAAGGAAATTTGTGGTTCCTCTCAGATTCCAGAACTTTCTGCCAGAGAAATGTGAGGAACAGGTGTTTTTTTAGCCAAATTTTGAGGTTTTCAAAGGATTCTGGGTAACAGAACCTGGTCCGAGCCCCGCAAGTCACCCCATCTTGGATAGCCCTAGGTCGCTAGTTTTCAGAAATGCACAGGTTTGGTAGGTTTCCCTAGGTGCCGGCTGAGCTTGAGGCCAAAATCTATAGGTAGGCACCTCGCAAAAATCATCTCTGTTTTCTTTAAAAAAATTGGATGTGTCCATGTTGCGCTTTGGGGCGTTTCCTGTCGCGGGTGCTAGGCCTACCCACACAGGTGAGGTATCATTTTTATCGGGAGACTTGGGGGAACGCGGGGTGGAAGTAAATTTGTGGCTCCTCTCAGATTCCAGAACTTTCTGCCACAGAAATGTGAGTAACATGTGTTTTTTTAGCCAAATTTTGAGGTTTGCAAAGGATTCTGGGTAACAGAACCTGGTCCGAGCCCCGCAAGTCACCCCATCTTGGATTCCCCTAGGTCTCTAGTTTTCTGAAATGCACAGGTTTGGTAGGTTTCCCTAGGTGCCGGCTGAGCTAGAGGCCAAAATCTACAGGTAGGCACTTCGCAAAAATCATTTCTGTTTTCTTTCAAAAAATTGGATGTGTCCACGTTGCGCTTTGGGGCGTTTCCTGTCGTGGGCGCTAGGCCTACCCACACAAGTGAGGTATCATTTTTATCGGGAGTCTTGGGGGAACGCTGGGTGGAAGGAAATTTGTGGCTCCTCTCAGATTCCAGAACTTTCTGCCACAGAAATGTGAGGAATTTTTAGCCAAATTTTGAGGTTTGCAAAGGATTCTGGGTAACAGAACCTGGTCCGAGCCCCGCATGTCACCCCATCTTGGATTCCCCTAGGTCTCTAGTTTTCAGAAATGCACATGTTTGATAGGTTTCCCTAGGTGCCGGCTGAGCTAGAGGCCAAAACCTACAGGTAGGCACTTTGCAAAAATCACCTCTGTTTTCTTTAAAAAAATTGGATGTGTCCATGTTGCGCTTTGGGGCGTTTCCTGTTGTGGGCGGTAGGCCTACCCACACAAGTGAGGTATCATTTTTATCGGGAGACTTGGGGGAACGCTGGGTGGAAGGAAATTTGTGGCTCCTCTCAGATTCCAGAACTTTCTGCCACAGAAATGTGAGGAACATGTGTTTTTTTAGCCAAATTTTGAGGTTTGCAAAGGATTCTGGGTAACAGAACCTGGTCCGAGCCCCGCAAGTCACCCCATCTTGGATTCCCCTAGGTCTCTAGTTTTCAGAAATGCACAGGTTTGGTAGGTTTCCCTAGGTGCCGGCTGAGCTAGAGGCCAAAATCCACAGGTAGGCACTGCTTTTTATAAAAAAATGTCATGTGTCCACGTTGTGTTTTGGGCCATTTCCTTTCGTGGGCGCTAATCCTACCCACAAAAGTGAGGTATCATTTTTATCGGGAGACTTGGGGGAACGCTGGCTGGAAGGAAATTTGTGGTTCCTCTCAGATTCCAGAACTTTCTGCCAGAGAAATGTGAGGAACAGGTGTTTTTTTAGCCAAATTTTGAGGTTTTCAAAGGATTCTGGGTAACAGAACCTGGTCCGAGCCCCGCAAGTCACCCCATCTTGGATAGCCCTAGGTCGCTAGTTTTCAGAAATGCACAGGTTTGGTAGGTTTCCCTAGGTGCCGGCTGAGCTTGAGGCCAAAATCTACAGGTAGGCACCTCGCAAAAATCATCTCTGTTTTCTTTAAAAAAATTGGATGTGTCCATGTTGCGCTTTGGGGCGTTTCCTGTCGCGGGTGCTAGGCCTACCCACACAGATGAGGTATCATTTTTATCGGGAGACTTGGGGGAACGCGGGGTGGAAGTAAATTTGTGGCTCCTCTCAGATTCCAGAACTTTCTGCCACAGAAATGTGAGTAACATGTGTTTTTTTAGCCAAATTTTGAGGTTTGCAAAGGATTCTGGGTAACAGAACCTGGTCCGAGCCCCGCAAGTCGTCCCATCTTGGATTCCCCTAGGTCTCTAGTTTTCTGAAATGCACAGGTTTGGTAGGTTTCCCTAGGTGCCGGCTGAGCTAGAGGCCAAAATCTACAGGTAGGCACTTCGCAAAAATCATTTCTGTTTTCTTTCAAAAAATTGGATGTGTCCACGTTGCGCTTTGGGGCGTTTCCTGTCGTGGGCGCTAGGCCTACCCACACAAGTGAGGTATCATTTTTATCGGGAGTCTTGGGGGAACGCTGGGTGGAAGGAAATTTGTGGCTCCTCTCAGATTCCAGAACTTTCTGCCACAGAAATGTGAGGAATTTTTAGCCAAATTTTGAGGTTTGCAAAGGATTCTGGGTAACAGAACCTGGTCCGAGCCCCGCATGTCACCCCATCTTGGATTCCCCTAGGTCTCTAGTTTTCAGAAATGCACATGTTTGATAGGTTTCCCTAGGTGCCGGCTGAGCTAGAGGCCAAAACCTACAGGTAGGCACTTTGCAAAAATCACCTCTGTTTTCTTTAAAAAAATTGGATGTGTCCATGTTGCGCTTTGGGGTGTTTCCTGTCGTGGGCGGTAGGCCTACCCACACAAGTGAGGTATCATTTTTATCGGGAGACTTGGGGGAACGCTGGGTGGAAGGAAATTTGTGGCTCCTCTCAGATTCCAGAACTTTCTGCCACAGAAATGTGAGGAACATGTGTTTTTTTAGCCAAATTTTGAGGTTTGCAAAGGATTCTGGGTAACAGAACCTGGTCCGAGCCCCGCAAGTCACCCCATCTTGGATTCCCCTAGGTCTCTAGTTTTCAGAAATGCACAGGTTTGGTAGGTTTCCCTAGGTGCCGGCTGAGCTAGAGGCCAAAATCTACAGGTAGGCACTTCGCAAAAATCATCTCTCTTTTCTTTCAAAAAATTGGATGTGTCCACGTTGCGCTTTGGGGCATTTCCTGTCGCGGGCGCTAGGCCTACCCACACAAGTGAGGTATCATTTTTATCGGGAGACTTGGGGGAACGCTGGGTGGAAGGAAATTTGTGGCTCCTCTCAGATACCAGAACTTTCTGCCACAGAAATGTGAGGAACATGTGTTTTTTTAGCCAAATTTTGAGGTTTGCAAAGGATACTGGGAACAGAACCTGGTCCGAGCCCCGCAAGTCACTCCATCTAGGATTCCCATAGGTCTCTAGTTTTCAGAAATGCACAGGTTTGGTAGGTTTCCCCAGGTGCCGGCTTAGTTAGAGGCCAAAATCTACAGGTAGGCACTTCGCAAAAATAATCTCTGTTTTCTTTAAAAAAATTGGATGTGTCCACGTTGCGCTTTGGGGCGTTTCCTGTCGCCGGCGCTAGGCCTACCCACACAAGTGAGGTATCATTTTTATCGGAAGACTTGGGGGAACGCTGGGTGGAAGTAAATTTGTGGCTCCTCTCAGATTCCGGAACTTTCTGCCACAGAAATGTGAGGAACATGTGTTTTTTTAGCCAAATTTTGAGGTTTGCAAAGGATTCTGGGTAACAGAACCTGGTCCGAGCCCCGCAAGTCACCCCATCTTGGATTCCCCTATGTCTCTAGTTTTCAGAAATGTACAGGTTTGGTAGGTTTCCCTAGGTGCCGGCTGAGCTAGCGGCCAAAATCTACAGGTAGGCACTTTGCAAAAATCACCTCTGTTTTCTTTAAAAAAATTGGATGTGTCCACGTTGCGCTTTGCAGCGTTTCCTGTCGCGGGCGCTAGGCCTACCCACACAAGTGAGGTATCATTTTTATCGGGAGACTTGGGGGAACGCTGGGTGGAAGTAAATTTGTGGCTCCTCTCAGATTCCAGAACTTTCTGCCACAGAAATGTGAGGAACATGTGTTTTTTTAGCCAAATTGTGAGGTTTGCAAAAGATTCTGGGTAACAGAACCTGGTCCGAGCCCCGCAAGTCACCCCATCTTGGATAGCCCTAGGTCGCTAGTTTTCAGAAATGCACAGGTTTGGTAGGTTTCCCTAGGTGCCGGCTGAGCTTGAGGCCAAAATCTACAGGTAGGCACCTCGCAAAAATCATCTCTGTTTTCTTTAAAAAAATTGGATGTGTCCATGTTGCGCTTTGGGGCGTTTCCTGTCGCGGGTGCTAGGCCTACCCACACAGGTGAGGTATCATTTTTATCGGGAGACTTGGGGGAACGCGGGGTGGAAGTAAATTTGTGGCTCCTCTCAGATTCCAGAACTTTCTGCCACAGAAATGTGAGTAACATGTGTTTTTTTAGCCAAATTTTGAGGTTTGCAAAGGATTCTGGGTAACAGAACCTGGTCCGAGCCCTGCAAGTCGTCCCATCTTGGATTCCCCTAGGTCTCTAGTTTTCTGAAATGCACAGGTTTGGTAGGTTTCCCTAGGTGCCGGCTGAGCTAGAGGCCAAAATCTACAGGTAGGCACTTCGCAAAAATCATTTCTGTTTTCTTTCAAAAAATTGGATGTGTCCACGTTGCGCTTTGGGGCGTTTCCTGTCGTGGGCGCTAGGCCTATCCACACAAGTGAGGTATCATTTTTATCGGGAGTCTTGGGGGAACGCTGGGTGGAAGGAAATTTGTGGCTCCTCTCAGATTCCAGAACTTTCTGCCACAGAAATGTGAGGAATTTTTAGCCAAATTTTGAGGTTTGCAAAGGATTCTGGGTAACAGAACCTGGTCCGAGCCCCGCATGTCACCCCATCTTGGATTCCCCTAGGTCTCTAGTTTTCAGAAATGCACATGTTTGATAGGTTTCCCTAGGTGCCGGCTGAGCTAGAGGCCAAAACCTACAGGTAGGCACTTTGCAAAAATCACCTCTGTTTTCTTTAAAAAAATTGGATGTGTCCATGTTGCGCTTTGGGGCGTTTCCTGTCGTGGGCGGTAGGCCTACCCACACAAGTGAGGTATCATTTTTATCGGGAGACTTGGGGGAACGCTGGGTGGAAGGAAATTTGTGGCTCCTCTCAGATTCCAGAACTTTCTGCCACAGAAATGTGAGGAACATGTGTTTTTTTAGCCAAATTTTGAGGTTTGCAAAGGATTCTGGGTAACAGAACCTGGTCCGAGCCCCGCAAGTCACCCCATCTTGGATTCCCCTAGGTCTCTAGTTTTCAGAAATGCACAGGTTTGGTAGGTTTCCCTAGGTGCCGGCTGAGCTAGAGGCCAAAATCTACAGGTAGGCACTTCGCAAAAATCATCTCTCTTTTCTTTCAAAAAATTGGATGTGTCCACGTTGCGCTTTGGGGCATTTCCTGTCGCGGGCGCTAGGCCTACCCACACAAGTGAGGTATCATTTTTATCGGGAGACTTGGGGGAACGCTGGGTGGAAGGAAATTTGTGGCTCCTCTCAGATACCAGAACTTTCTGCCACAGAAATGTGAGGAACATGTGTTTTTTTAGCCAAATTTTGAGGTTTGCAAAGGATACTGGGAACAGAACCTGGTCCGAGCCCCGCAAGTCACTCCATCTAGGATTCCCATAGGTCTCTAGTTTTCAGAAATGCACAGGTTTGGTAGGTTTCCCCAGGTGCCGGCTTAGTTAGAGGCCAAAATCTACAGGTAGGCACTTCGCAAAAATAATCTCTGTTTTCTTTAAAAAAATTGGATGTGTCCACGTTGCGCTTTGGGGTGTTTCCTGTCGTGGGCGGTAGGCCTACCCACACAAGTGTGGTATCATTTTTATCGGAAGACTTGGGGGAACGCTGGGTGGAAGGAAATTTGTGGCTCCTCTCAGATTCCAGAACTTTCTGCCACTGAAATGTGAGGAACATGTGTTTTTTTAGCCAAATTTTGAGGTTTGCAA
Source organism: Pleurodeles waltl (assembly GCF_031143425.1). Taxonomy (NCBI): domain Eukaryota; kingdom Metazoa; phylum Chordata; class Amphibia; order Caudata; family Salamandridae; genus Pleurodeles; species Pleurodeles waltl. The sequence goes on along the minus strand of NC_090443.1, from coordinate 234,776,605 downwards.
AAGATTCTGGGTAACAGAACCTGGTCCGAGCCCCGCATGTCACCCCATCTTGGATTCCCCTAGGTCTCTAGTTTTCAGAAATGCACAGGTTTGGTAGGTTTCCCTAGGTGCCGGCTGAGCTAGAGGCCAAAATCTACAGGTAGGCACTTCACAAAAAACACCTCTGTTTTCTTTAAAAAAATTGGATGTGTCCACGTTGTGCTTTGGGGCGTTTCCTGTCGCGGGCGCTAGGCCTACCCACACAAGTGAGTTATAATTTTTATCGGGAGACTTGAGGGAACGCTTGGTGGAAGGAAATTTGTGGCTCCTCTCAGATTCCAGAACTTTCTGCCACAGAAATGTGAGGAACATGTGTTTTTTTAGCCAAATTTTGAGGTTTGCAAAGGATTCTGGGTAACAGAACCTGGTCTGAGCCCCGCAAGTCACCCCATCTTCGATTCCCCTAGGTCTCTAGTTTTCAGAAATGCACAGGTTTGGTAGGTTTCCCTAGGTGCCGGCTGAGCTAGAGGCCAAAATCTACAGGTAGGCACTTCGCAAAAATCATCTCTGTTTTCTTTAAAAAAATTGGATGTGTCCACGTTGCGCTTTGCGGCGTTTCCTGTCGCGGGCGCTAGGCCTACCCACACAAGTGAGGTATCATTTTTATCGGGAGACTTGGGGGAACGCTGGGTGGAAGTAAATTTGTGGCTCCCCTCAGATTCCAGAACTTTCTGCCACAGAAATGTGAGGAACATGTGTTTTTTAGCCAAATTTTGAGGTTTGCAAAGGATTCTGGGTAACAGAACCTGGTCCGAGCCCTGCAAGTCACCCCATCTTGGATTCCCCTAGGTCTCTAGTTTTCAGAAATGCACAGGTTTGGTAGGTTTCCCTAGGTGCCGGCTGAGCTAGAGGCCAAAATCTACAGGTAGGCACTTCGCAAAAATAATCTCTGTTTTCTTTTAAAAAATTGGATGTGTCCACGTTGCGCTTTGGGGCGTTTCCTGTCGCCGGCGCTAGGCCTACCCACACAAGTGAGGTATCATTTTTATCGGAAGACTTGGGGGAACGCTGGGTGGAAGTAAATTTGTGGCTCCTCTCAGATTCCGGAACTTTCTGCCACAAAAATGTGAGAAACATGTGTTTTTTTAGCCAAATTTTGAGGTTTGCAAAGGATTCTGGGTAACAGAACCTGGTCCGAGCCCCGCAAGTCACCCCATCTTGGATTCCCCTAGGTCTCTAGTTTTCAGAAATGCACAGGTTTGGTAGGTTTCACTAGGTGCCGGCTGAGCTAGAGGCCAAAATCTACAGGTAGGCACTTTGCAAAAATAACCTCTGTTTTCTTTAAAAAAATTGGATGTGTCCACTTTGCGCTTTGCGGCGTTTCCTGTCGCGGGCGCTAGGCCTACCCACACAAGTGAGGTATAATTTTTATCGGGAGACTTGGGGGAACGCTGGGTGGAAGTAAATTTGTGGCTCCTCTCAGATTCCAGAACTTTCTGCCACAGAAATGTGAGGAACATGTTTTTTTTAGCCAAATTTTGAGGTTTGCAAAAGATTCTGGGTAACAGAACCTGGTCCGAGCCCCGCATGTCACCCCATCTTGGATTCCCCTAGGTCTCTAGTTTTCAGAAATGCACAGGTTTGGTAGGTTTCCCTAGGTGCCGGCTGAGCTAGAGGCCAAAATCTACAGGCAGGCACTTTGCAAAAATCACCTCTGTTTTCTTTTAAAAAATTGGATGTGTCCACGTTGAGCCTTGGGGCGTTTCCTGTCGCGGGCGCTAGGCCTACCCACACAAGTGAGGTATAATTTTTATCGGGAGACTTGGGGGAACGCTGGGTGGAAGTAAATTTGTGGCTCCACTCAGATTCCAGAACTTTCTGCCACAGAAATGTGAGGAACATGTGTTTTTTTAGCCAAATTTTGAGGTTTGCAAAGGATTCTGGGTAACAGAACCTGGTCCGAGCCCCACAAGTCACCCCATCTTCGATTCCCCTAGGTCTCTAGTTTTCAGAAATGCACAGGTTTGGTAGGTTTCCCTAGGTGCCGGCTGAGCTAGAGGCCAAAATCTACAGGTAGGCACTTCGCAAAAATCATCTCTGTTTTCTTTCAAAAAATTTGATGTGTCCACGTTGCGTTTTGCGGCGTTTCCTGTCGCGGGCGCTAGGCCTACCCACACAAGTGAGGTATCATTTTTATCGGGAGACTTGGGGGAACGCTGGGTGGAAGTAAATTTGTGGCTCCTCTCAGATTCCAGAACTTTCTGCCACAGAAATGTGAGGAACATGTGTTTTTTTAGCCAAATTTTGAGGTTTGCAAAGGATTCTGGGTAACAGAACCTGGTCCGAGCCCCGCAAGTCACCCCATCTTGGATTCCCCTAGGTCTTTAGTTTTCAGAAATGCACAGGTTTGGTAGGTTTCCCTAGGTGCCGGCTGAGCTAGAGGCCAAAATCTACAGGTAGGCACTTCGCAAAAATCATCTGTTTTCTTTCAAAAAATTGGATGTGTCCACGTTGCGCTTTGGGGCGTTTCCTGTCGTGGGCGGTAGGCCTACCCACACAAGTGAGGTATCATTTTTATCGGGAGACTTGGGGGAACGCTGGGTGGAAGTAAATTTGTGGCTCCTCTCAGATTCCAGAACTTTCTGCCACAGAAATGTGAGGAACATGTTTTTTTTAGCCAAATTTTGAGGTTTGCAAAAGATTCTGGGTAACAGAACCTGGTCCGAGCCCCGCATGTCACCCCATCTTGGATTCCCCTAGGTCTCTAGTTTTCAGAAATGCACAGGTTTGGTAGGTTTCCCTAGGTGCCGGCTGAGCTAGAGGCCAAAATCTACAGGCAGGCACTTTGCAAAAATCACCTCTGTTTTCTTTTAAAAAATTGGATGTGTCCACGTTGAGCCTTGGGGCGTTTCCTGTCGCGGGCGCTAGGCCTACCCACACAAGTGAGGTATAATTTTTATCGGGAGACTTGGGGGAACGCTGGGTGGAAGTAAATTTGTGGCTCCACTCAGATTCCAGAACTTTCTGCCACAGAAATGTGAGGAACATGTGTTTTTTTAGCCAAATTTTGAGGTTTGCAAAGGATTCTGGGTAACAGAACCTGGTCCGAGCCCCGCAAGTCACCCCATCTTCGATTCCTCTAGGTCTCTAGTTTTCAGAAATGCACAGGTTTGGTAGGTTTCCCTAGGTGCCGGCTGAGCTAGAGGCCAAAATCTACAGGTAGGCACTTCGCAAAAATCATCTCTGTTTTCTTTCAAAAAATTTGATGTGTCCACGTTGCGCTTTGCGGCGTTTCCTGTCGCGGGCGCTAGGCCTACCCACACAAGTGAGGTATCATTTTTATCGGGAGACTTGGGGGAACGCTGGGTGGAAGTAAATTTGTGGCTCCTCTCAGATTCCAGAACTTTCTGCCACAGAAATGTGAGGAACATGTGTTTTTTTAGCCACATTTTGAGGTTTGCAAAGGATTCTGGGTAACATAACCTGGTCCGAGCCCCGCAAGTCACCCCATCTTGGATTCCCCTAGGTCTTTAGTTTTCAGAAATGCACAGGTTTGGTAGGTTTCCCTAGGTGCCGGCTGAGCTAGAGGCCAAAATCTACAGGTAGGCACTTCGCAAAAATCATCTGTTTTCTTTCAAAAAATTGGATGTGTCCACGTTGCGCTTTGGGGCGTTTCCTGTCGTGGGCGGTAGGCCTACCCACACAAGTGAGGTATCATTTTTATCGGGAGACTTGGGGGAACGCTGGGTGGAAGGAAATTTGTGGCTCCTCTCAGATTCCAGAACTTTCTGCCACAGAAATGTGAGGAACATGTGTTTTTTTAGCCAAATTTTGAGGTTTGCAAAAGATTCTGGGTAACAGAACCTGGTCCGAGCCCCGCATGTCACCCCATCTTGGATTCCCCTAGGTCTCTAGTTTTCAGAAATGCACAGGTTTGGTAGGTTTCCCTAGGTGCCGGCTGAGCTAGAGGCCAAAATCTACAGGTAGGCACTTCACAAAAAACACCTCTGTTTTCTTTCAAAAAATTGGATGTGTCCACGTTGTGCTTTGGGGCGTTTCCTGTCGCGGGCGCTAGGCCTACCCACATAAGTGAGTTATCATTTTTATCGGGAGACTTGGGGGAACGCTTGGTGGAAGGAAATTTGTGGCTCCTCTCAGATTCCAGAACTTTCTGCCACAGAAATGTGAGGAACATGTGTTTTTTTAGCCAAATTTTGAGGTTTGCAAAGGATTCTGGGTAACAGAACCTGGTCCGAGCCCCGCAAGTCACCCCATCTTGGATTCCCCTAGGTCTCTAGTTTTCAGAAATGCACAGGTTTGGTAGGTTTCCCTAGGTGCCGGCTGAGCTAGAGGCCAAAATCTACAGGTAGGCACTTCGCAAAAATCATCTCTGTTTTCTTTCAAAAAATTGTATGTGTCCATGTTGCGCTTTGGGGCGTTTCCTGTCGTGGGCGGTAGGCCTACCCACACAAGTGAGGTATCATTTTTATCGGGAGACTTGGGGGAACGCTGGGTGGAAGGAAATTTGTGGCTCCTCTCAGATTCCAGAACTTTCTGCCACAGAAATGTGAGGAACATGTGTTTTTTTAGCCAAATTTTGAGGTTTGCGAAAGATTCTGGGTAACAGAACCTGGTCCGAGCCCCATATGTCACCCCATCTTGGATTCCCCTAGGTCTCTAGTTTTCAGAAATGCACAGGTTTGGTAGGTTTCCCTAGGTGCCGGCTGAGCTAGAGGCCAAAATCTACAGGTAGGCACTTCGCAAAAATCATCTCTCTTTTCTTTAAAAAAATTGGATGTGTCCACGTTGCGCTTTGGGGCATTTCCTGTCACGGGCGCTAGGCCTACCCACACAAGTGAGGTATCATTTTTATCGGGAGACTTGGGGGAACGCTGGGTGGAAGGAAATTTGTGGCTCCTCTCAGATTCCAGAACTTTCTGCCACAGAAATGTGAGGAACATGTGTTTTTTTAGCAAATTTTGAGGTTTGCAAAGGATACTGGGTAACAGAACCTGGTCCGAGCCCCGCAAGTCCCCCCATCTTGGATTCCCATAGGTCTCTAGTTTTCAGAAATGCACAGGTTTGGTAGGTTTCCCCAGGTGCCGGCTTAGCTAGAGGCCAAAATCTACAGGTAGGCACTTCGCAAAAATAATCTCTGTTTTCTTTAAAAAAATTGGATGTGTCCACGTTGAGCCTTGGGGCGTTTCCTGTCGCGGGCGCTAGGCCTACCCACACAAGTGAGGTATAATTTTTATCGGGAGACTTGGGGGAACGCTGGGTGGAATTAAATTTGTGGCTCCACTCAGATTCCAGAACTTTCTGCCACAGAAATGTGAGGAACATGTGTTTTTTTAGCCAAATTTTGAGGTTTGCAAAGGATTCTGGGTAACAGAACCTGGTCCGAGCCCCGCAAGTCACCCCATCTTCGATTCCTCTAGGTCTCTAGTTTTCAGACATGCACAGGTTTGGTAGGTTTCCCTAGGTGCCGGCTGAGCTAGAGGCCAAAATCTACAGGTAGGCACTTCGCAAAAATCATCTCTGTTTTCTTTCAAAAAATTTGATGTGTCCACGTTGCGCTTTGCGGCGTTTCCTGTCGCGGGCGTAGGCCTACCCACACAAGTGAGGTATCATTTTTATCGGGAGACTTGGGGGAACGCTGGGTGGAAGTAAATTTGTGGCTCCTCTCAGATTCCAGAACTTTCTGCCACAGAAATGTGAGGAACATGTGTTTTTTTAGCCAAATTTTGAGGTTTGCAAAGGATTCTGGGTAACAGAACCTGGTCCGAGCCCCGCAAGTCACCCCATCTTGGATTCCCCTAGGTCTTTAGTTTTCAGAAATGCACAGGTTTGGTAGGTTTCCCTAGGTGCCGGCTGAGCTAGAGGCCAAAATCTACAGGTAGGCACTTCGCAAAAATCATCTGTTTTCTTTCAAAAAATTGGATGTGTCCACGTTGCGCTTTGGGGCGTTTCCTGTCGTGGGCGGTAGGCCTACCCACACAAGTGAGGTATCATTTTTATCGGGAGACTTGGGGGAACGCTGGGTGGAAGGAAATTTGTGGCTCCTCTCAGATTCCAGAACTTTCTGCCACAGAAATGTGAGGAACATGTGTTTTTTTAGCCAAATTTTGAGGTTTGCAAAAGATTCTGGGTAACAGAACCTGGTCCGAGCCCCGCATGTCACCCCATCTTGGATTCCCCTAGGTCTCTAGTTTTCAGAAATGCACAGGTTTGGTAGGTTTCCCTAGGTGCCGGCTGAGCTAGAGGCCAAAATCTACAGGTAGGCACTTCACAAAAAACACCTCTGTTTTCTTTCAAAAAATTGGATGTGTCCACGTTGTGCTTTGGGGCGTTTCCTGTCGCGGGCGCTAGGCCTACCCACATAAGTGAGTTATCATTTTTATCGGGAGACTTGGGGGAACGCTTGGTGGAAGGAAATTTGTGGCTCCTCTCAGATTCCAGAACTTTCTGCCACAGAAATGTGAGGAACATGTGTTTTTTTAGCCAAATTTTGAGGTTTGCAAAGGATTCTGGGTAACAGAACCTGGTCCGAGCCCCGCAAGTCACCCCATCTTGGATTCCCCTAGGTCTCTAGTTTTCAGAAATGCACAGGTTTGGTAGGTTTCCCTAGGTGCCGGCTGAGCTAGAGGCCAAAATCTACAGGTAGGTACTTCGCAAAAATCATCTCTGTTTTCTTTCAAAAAATTGTATGTGTCCATGTTGCGCTTTGGGGCGTTTCCTGTCGTGGGCGGTAGGCCTACCCACACAAGTGAGGTATCATTTTTATTGGGAGACTTGGGGGAACGCTGGGTGGAAGGAAATTTGTGGCTCCTCTCAGATTCCAGAACTTTCTGCCACAGAAATGTGAGGAACATGTGTTTTTTTAGCCAAATTTTGAGGTTTGCGAAAGATTCTGGGTAACAGAACCTGGTCCGAGCCCCATATGTCACCCCATCTTGGATTCCCCTAGGTCTCTAGTTTTCAGAAATGCACAGGTTTGGTAGGTTTCCCTAGGTGCCGGCTGAGCTAGAGGCCAAAATCTACAGGTAGGCACTTCGCAAAAATCATCTCTCTTTTCTTTAAAAAAATTGGATGTGTCCACGTTGCGCTTTGGGGCATTTCCTGTCGCGGGCGCTAGGCCTACCCACACAAGTCAGGTATCATTTTTATCGGGAGACTTGGGGGAACGCTGGGTGGAAGGAAATTTGTGGCTCCTCTCAGATTCCAGAACTTTCTGCCACAGAAATGTGAGGAACATGTGTTTTTTTAGCAAATTTTGAGGTTTGCAAAGGATACTGGGTAACAGAACCTGGTCCGAGCCCCGCAAGTCCCCCCATCTTGGATTCCCATAGGTCTCTAGTTTTCAGAAATGCACAGGTTTGGTAGGTTTCCCCAGGTGCCGGCTTAGCTAGAGGCCAAAATCTACAGGTAGGCACTTCGCAAAAATAATCTCTGTTTCTTTAAAAAAATTGGATGTGTCCACGTTGCGCTTTGGGGCGTTTCCTGTTGCCGGCGCTAGGCCTACCCACACAAGTGAGGTATCATTTTTATCGGAAGACTTGGGGGAACGCTGGGTGGAAGTAAATTTGTGGCTCCTCTCAGATTCCGGAACTTTCTGCCACAGAAATGTGAGGAACATGTGTTTTTTTAGCCAAATTTTGAGGTTTGCAAAGGATTCTGGGTAACAGAACCTGGTCCGAGCCCCGCAAGTCACCCCATCTTGGATTCCCCTAGGTCTCTAGTTTTCAGAAATGCACAGGTTTGGTAGGTTTCCCTAGGTGCCGGCTGAGCTAGAGGCCAAAATCTACAGGTAGGCACTTTGCAAAAATCACCTCTGTTTTCTTTAAAAAAATTGGATGTGTCCACGTTGCGCTTTGCGGCGTTTCCTGTCGTGGGCGCTAGGCCTACCCACACAAGTGAGGTATCATTTTTATCGGGAGACTTGGGGGAACGCTGGGTGGAAGTAAATTTGTGGCTCCTCTCAGATTCCAGAACTTTCTGCCACAGAAATGTGAGGAACATGTGTTTTTTTAGCCAAATTTTGAGGTTTGCAAAGGATTCTGGGTAACAGAACCTGGTCCGAGCCCTGCAAGTCACCCCATCTTGGATTCCCCTAGGTCTCTAGTTTTCAGAAATGCACAGGTTTGGTAGGTTTCCCTAGGTGCCGGCTGAGCTAGAGGCCAAAATCTACAGGTAGGCACTTCGCAAAAATAATCTCTGTTTTCTTTAAAAAAATTGGATGTGTCCACGTTGCGCTTTGGGGCGTTTCCTGTCGCCGGCGCTAGGCCTACCCACACAAGTGAGGTATCATTTTTATCGGAAGACTTGGGGGAACGCTGGGTGGAAGTAAATTTGTGGCTCCTCTCAGATTCCGGAACTTTCTGCCACAGAAATGTGAGGAACATGTGTTTTTTTTGCCAAATTTTGAGGTTTGCAAAGGATTCTGGGTAACAGAACCTGGTCCGAGCCCCGCAAGTCACCCCATCTTGGATTCCCCTAGGTCTCTAGTTTTCAGAAATGCACAGGTTTGGTAGGTTTCACTAGGTGCCGGCTGAGCTAGAGGCCAAAATCTACAGGTAGGCACTTTGCAAAAATCACCTCTGTTTTCTTTAAAAAAATTGGATGTGTCCACGTTGCGCTTTGCAGCGTCTCCTGTCGCGGGCGCTAGGCCTACCCACACAAGTGAGGTATCATTTTTATCGGGAGACTTGGGGGAACGCTGGGTGGAAGTAAATTTGTGGCTCCTCTCAGATTCCAGAACTTTCTGCCACAGAAATGTGAGGAACATGTGTTTTTTTAGCCAAATTTTGAGGTTTGCAAAGGATTCTGGGTAACAGAACCTGGTCCGAGCCCCGCAAGTCACCCCATCTTCGATTCCCCTAGGTCTCTAGTTTTCAGAAATGGATCCTTAATTGGATCGGCAAGCTAAGAAAGTCTTCGTCATCAGTACATTAGTCGATCAGCAAGGCGTCAGGATTCAGCACCAAAGTTCAGAAAGTGCAAAGTTTTTAAGCAATAAAGTTGAGCATGTCTCTTGTCAAGACACACAAGAAAATATTGACCTTTCAGCCAGCAAGAAAATGGGCAATTGCTGTCTTCTCTCAGTGCAGTCTTGTTAAGTTAAATTCCGTAAAACTATTTCCCAAGTCCCTATTGGTCAAGGGATCGCATGCTCACACTTTGTCCAATAAAACTAAAACTTCAAATCCATGATTTCTACCACCACTCCTCTCACATGTCGCTGATTGGTTTGTCCTGCAATGTCCCCATCATCCGGCTCGTTAGGTAACAATATTGTTGCAGCTTCTACTCCAGTCCGTGTCTCCATTGTTGTCCTCCGGATAAAGTCAGTCTCAAACACATTACATACATATTGTTAAATTTAGCAAGAACAGTATGTTCTAGCAGTCGGTTTCTCATGAGGAAACTTTCCAGCTACGAGCACATTTATACTACGATGGAAAATCACAATTTAACTTTCTAGGACAGCCATTCATTAAACTTTAAAATATACAGCTTGACATGGGGCCTGGCAACTATGTCAAGACCTTTGGTAAGTTAAGGCCTACAATCAATAAAGCTAATACATAATGCATAATCCTTAATGTGACATATTGCTACATTAGTCAAACATATACTCAAATGTCATATTAAAGAACTACTAGTAAGTACACTTCGTGAACAATGGTGGCAACTCATCGTTTTCACATTTTCCAATGCGTGCATCATTTTTCTATGTTATTATGTTTTCTACTCAAATGTATTAAATGTACATGATCACCTATTAATAATTTTTATTAAAACACCTGCGCTAGCACAGCTCTATAACTCAGAGTGATAAAGGTAAGCAAGAGGTAACTTGATTGAGGCCTGTATGGAAGTCATCTTGAAGGCTCAGGACACCCTGGAGCCAGGGGCTGCATTTGGAGACTCGTATACTAGTTAGCAAGGCCAATCCTACATTTTCTACATACAGGTTAACCCACCTTCTGTATAGCTACTCCAGGACAGTGAAGGAAAACTAAGACCAAAGTAAAGGGAGTGGGGCAGAGATGAGATAAAGAATCCTCTCCTAGCAGATTGCATGGTAAATGACTCGGACTGACTTAGACGTAGGTCTGTATGCAGCACTGCAACATATCATACGTAATCCAATTATCTTTTAAAATGCAGGGGAAAAAGTGTTTAGTACTGCATCTGCACTGTTGAATAGGTACAACATTACATAAACAAAATATAGAAGCTCATGTGGTGACCTGCAGAACTCACTGTAACTAGGCCAATGAACCATAGATGGCCGAACATCTCAGGACCAGAACAGTAGACAATTGTGAAGATAACTGTAAAACAATTAGTTCCAGTAGCACTCAAGGAAACACTAGAGCACAGCCAAGAAGGACAAGGTATTGGGAAATGAGTGAGGAAACCAAAGAGGCAAAAACAATAAATGTATGGGAACAAAAATGGGTCATAACCTCGGCGAAAGTAAAAGAGTTGCAACAACTGGTGTTGCCAGATACCTGCTTCCAGTTCAAATAAATCAGCAGATTTTCAAGACACTTGTGTATCAGCACTGATGTGCCTTTATGATAATTTATTACATATCAGGACTCGTTTTAGGCCAATGAATCTTTTGACCCAGTTGAGAGACACCTTAGGACGAGATAGCTAATCAACATGTCAATCAATATGTCAATATGTCAATAATGCCATCAATATTTATCACAACAATGCATTTCACTTTAGTCAAAGACATTAATCAACTCAAGACACCACCATGACCTTTTTAGTCATGAATAACCACACCAGTTTTAGTATGAATTTAGTAATTTTTTAAAGATTTATTAATCTCAAAGCCAAGAAACACAATAGCATAGTTACGATATGGCAACTCTGATAAGATTTCATCAAAGCAAGAATCACAAACATCAGAACATAACACGGCATGAACATAAACTACCTTTACCAGAGTATCGTCAACAAAGCATTGATTCAGTTGTTTGTCTATTTGCGTCAGTCTTAATGAACCCCTCTGAACTAACCTCTAATTAGCATTGGCATGTTGGGCTTTATGCAAAACAATTTAGTAGCACCAATTTGGAAAACATCTAGCTATGGTCTCTGTCAAAAGTAAGCAGTTGGTACCTAGACAGAAAAAGCAAACAGACAAATCACAATTTCATTGTCAGATAGTTACCCTCCAAGGTTTGGGTCAGCACTCAGGTTTGGTCTTCGTCTTCAGGACATTAGTTGACTTGCCATCAGTCAGAGATTCAGCTCTCGGGAGAATAGGGGCACTTCCCTCATAAGAAGGTAAAGTGTAAATGGGCAATCTAAGGAAGAGGATGGTTTAAGTAAAAAACAGAGTGACAAAGTTTCTGGATCAAATCAATTACATTTCCCTAACCAATCTAAATGGCTCCCCCTGTCTTAGGTTTTTATCCCTTTTTCGTTGTACAGTCCCCTAAAACTTGATTGGACAAATGTTGCACCCCACTAGCCAATTAAAAACAGACTATGGCGGTCATTACAACGTTGGCGGTAAAAGCCGCTTACCGCCGTGCAGAAGACTGCCAACACACCGCCCCGGCCGCGGAAAATCGCCACAGTTATTATGAACCACAGCATGAAATCTGCCAAAATTCAGACACCCACACAAGTCCGCCACACCAAAGGTCGGTGATAAACCGGCGAAAACAAATCCTCCACTGTCACGCCAACAGAAATACGCCCACACTATCACAACACACGAATCCACGCGGCGGTCTTTCAACCGTGGTATTCCATTGCCGGTACACACTGCCGCGCTCAAAATACACACACATTTTCAAAACACAGCCACATTGGACAAATCCAAATGCACACACCTGATACACATACACACACCACTCCCACACACCCATTACAATATATAACACACACCCACATCACCCTCAAAACCCTACAACCAAAATACACGAAAGAAGGCCAGAGAGAGATACCACCCTCAACAATACTAGCATCCACAGGCACACAACACCATCACCAACATAACTTCCACGCACCTCACACTACACACCACTACATATCAGCACACTTATCACCCCACACACCACCGCACACATCACCTACACCACCCCATGGCACGGCAAAGACACCCCAGGTTCTCGGAGGAGGAGCTCAGGGTCATGGTGGAGGGAATAGTCCGGGTAGAGCCACAGCTATTCGGAGCACAGATGCAGCACACCTCAATTGCAAGGAAGATGGAGCTATGGCGAAGAATAGTGGACAGGGTCAACGCAGTGGGACAGCACCCAGAAATCGGGATGACATCAGGAAGAGGTGTAACGACCTACGGGGTGAAGGTGCGTTCCGTGGTCTCAAGACACCACCTGGCGGTTCAGCGGACTGGCGGCGGACTCCCACCTCCTCCCCCACAACTAACAACATGTGAGGAGCAGATCTTGGCGATTCTGCATCCTGAGGGCCTCACAGGAGTAGGTGGAGGAATGGACTCTGGTAAGTCAAATCTTAACTATTACATCCCCCACCCTACCTGCATGCCAGCACATACCCCCACCCTCACCCTCACCCCATCACTCTAACTCCTCACAAATGTCCCAACATCACAAATCACACATCCTAACACCAAGCCCTGCATGCAACAACAAAGCATGGACACCCATCACTAAAGCATGCCCATTGCACATACCCATACACCCCCCTAAACCATCATCACACAAGGTCCCACACAGGAATGCAAGCACTGGGGTACACGGTCACCCACCCATTGCACACCATGCCACACACAGATGTAATAAACATCCTTTTATACCCCTGAAGGACCCCTACCCAACGTCACCGGACAGGAGGGTCCACACATGTCCACACCACCAACAGAAGAGGCCCACAGTGATGACAGCACCTCTGTCCAACTGGATCTAGATGACCAGCCCGGCCCATTGGGGACCTCGGGACAGTCGGTTCCCCACACCCAGTCACAGGCCACCACAGAGCTTCCCCCTCTGGAAACACCAGCACAGCACCCACCCAGCGGGCCCATGGCCTCCGTCTCCAGGACACGTCAATCAGCAGTGTGTCCACCACTACAGGGGACCGAGGCTAACCCACCACCCCAACAACAACAGGGACCTGAGGGCAGTGGTAGTGGGCACACGGTCCAGGGGACGGTGGCCCAGGAACACAGGGGAACTGGGAGGGCTGCTGTGCGACAGGGGGCGGACAGGCCCAGGGAACCCACTCTCCACGAGGCCCATCTCCTCCATCATGGGAGCCTACCACCACTCTCAGGAGATGATGGCAACGGTACGGGCCAAGTTTTAGGAGCCCCAGCGCCTGCAGGAGAAACAGTATATGGGCTTCAGGGAGGAACTCAGAACCATCAATTCCACCCTGGGCACCATCATAGGGGTGCTGAAGGAAGTGCTCAACACCAGGAGGGACACTGTGGCACTACAAGGGGCCCCTGACACTAGCCTGGACGATGAACTGCCCACCACCTCCGCTGACGCTAGTGGACAGGAGGCACCGCCACAGGACCACCACACCAGCACCCCACCCCCTGCAGAGGGAGAACCACCTCGCAAATGGTCCCTGAGATCCAGGAACAAGACAGAGAACGATGCCAAGACCCCCGCCAAGAAATGAGACCACCCTGATTGTCATCCTACTGTCCCACTTTGTCACCCTGTCCATCCTTAAACTGCCCAAGCTCCACTTCCTATGCCTATTTGGGCAATGCACCTGTGAGACTAATAGACTGGACTCTGCCATGGACATTCCTCCGCCATCACCCCTCACCATTTTACAACCCCCTCCAATATTGAGCACTTAAATAAACACCCTTAAAGCACAAAACAATCTGGAGTCAGTCTGTGATTTCAGAATACTGTATTAGCAATAACTGTGGCAAAAAGCTCTTTCATTTGTAATGTCAACATACCTATGTCACAGAGCTCTAGTCCATGAGGAATCAAAGCAGATGTCACACTGTGGGACTCAGATCTGTGAAATCGTAAGGGAAAGTGACAACTCAGTGACCATACACTGGGTGAAAACGACAGACTGTAGAGAGGCAGTAGTGTTTAAGTACATGTAGTAGGCAGGTCTGTATTCTTACCTGTGTTTCACTGGAAATATTGCTGGATCACTGAGTCCCTGTTGTCCATGTCTTCTTCCTCGTCTTCACTTTCCACAGGCTCCACAGCTGCAACAACACCGCCATCTGGACCATCCTCCTGCAGAAAAGGCACCTGTCGTCGCAAAGCCAAGTTGTGAAGCGTACAGCAGGCCACGATGATCTGGCACACCTTCTTTGGTGAGTAGAATAGGGATCCACCTGTCATATGGAGGCACCTGAACCTGGCCTTCAGGAGGCCAAAGGTCCGCTCGATCACCCTCCTAGTTCGCCCATGGGCCTCATTGTAGCGTTCCTCTGCCTTTGTTCTGGGATTCCTCACTGGGGTCGGTAGCCATGACAGGTTGGGGTAACCAGAGTCACCTGAAAATGGCGAGGGTCAACTGTTAGACACAGACTAACCTGGAGGGATATCCCCAGACCCAGACAACCATTCCCACTGACTAGCTTCCAGGGCCTCACCTAATAGCCACAGACAGTGCCTCTGGAGTTGTCCCATCACAAAAGGGATGCTGCTACTCCGCAGGATGTAGGCGTCATGCACTGAGCCAGGGAACATGGCATTCACATGGGAGATGTACTGGTCTGCCAAACATACCATCTGTACATTCATGGACTGATAACTCTTCCGGTTTCTGTACACCTGTTCACTCCTGTGGGGGTACCAAAGCCACATGTGTCCCATCAATGGCACCTATGATGTAGGGGATATCTCCCAGGGCATGGAAATCACCTTTCACCGTAGGCAAGTCCTCCACCTGAGGGAAAACGATGTAGCTCTGTATGTGTTTCAGCAGGGCAGACCACACTCGGGACAACACATTGGAAAAGAAAGGCTGGGACATCCCTGATGCTATGGCCACTGTTGTTTGAAATGACCCACTTGCAAGGAAATGGAGCACTGACAGCACCTGCACTTGAGGGGGGATTCCTGTGGGATGGCGGATAGCTGACATCAGGTCTGTCTCCAACTGGGTACACAGTTCCTGGATTGTGGCACGGTCAATCCTGTATGTGATTATCACATGTCTTTCCTCCATTGTCGACAGGTCCACCAACGGTCGGTACACCGGAGGATGCCACCATCTCCTCACATGTCCCAGTGGACGGTGCCTATGAAGGACAACAGCGAGCACAGAGTAAAAAAACTCAGAGGTACGTACCCACAGCTTACACGGAACACCATTCATAATCTAAAAAGTGGCCTGTATGTGTGTTGAGTCTAGGCCTAGGTATGTGTGACGCAGTTGAAAATGAAGCCATGTGGGCGCCTGAAATGGTGGCTGCCTGACCTGCAAAGTGGGACAATGTGATGTGAGGTAACTGCGCTGGCGTTGTATACCGTCGCGGTAGGCGGTCGAAGACCAAGGCGCAATGCTGAATTGGTTAACATTGGACCCTATGGGTCCCAGCCAATGACGATGTACGCCGGCGGTGACGGTATACACCGCTGCGGACATGACCGACAATTTCTATCTGTTCAATCACTCGATACCTGATCTTCGACAGCAGAGGACCTACACTGCAAGTGTTGCTGTGACCTCGGTCTGGAAGAGACAATGGCTTGAGTGTCTGGGGAAAGGGCCCCTGCCTTCACATCGGAGGAGTTGGAGAAACTTGTGGATGGGGTCCTCCCCCAGTACACGCTACTCTACGGTCCTCCAGACAAACAGGTAAGTACACTGGGAGCATGCTGTATGGGCTATGCCTGTGTGGAGAGGGGTGGATGTAGGAAGGAAGGGGGGAGAGTGCGGCATGCATGAAACGACCGTGTGTGCATGTGCCACATGCCAAGGGTAGGGATGGGGGCCAATCACTTTGACGGTGCAGTTGGTAATAACTTTCTCTTCCCCCTGTATAAATCATGTAGGTCAGCGCCCACCAGAAAAAATATATTTGGCGTGCCATATCCAAGGATGTCCGGACCCTGGGGGTCTGCCACAGACGGAGCACCCACTGCCGGAAAAGTTGGGAGGACATTCGCTGCTGGAGCAAGAAGACGGTGGAGGCTCAGCTGGGGATGGAAGGTTGCTCGTCGCACCATGACCCCCCTGATGTTCAGGATCCTGGCGGTGGCGTACCCGGAGTTGGATGGGCGCTTGAGGGCATCACAGCAGCCACAAGGGGGTGAGTACACTCGCATTCTGCTGATTTTGCGCACAGTGGAGGTGTCTGGGTGGGGGATGTGGGCTGTGGGTTTCACTAGGCCAGGGCGAGTTCCGTAGGCAAGGTCCCTCCGTAAGGCAGGCCATGTGGCACCCCACCGCACCTCTGTAGAGTGCCAAGTACACCTAGTCATGCCCCTGTGTCATCCATGTGTACAGATGTCGTCCACAGCCTAGTAAGCCATTTCCCAGGAATTGAACAGTGGAGCCCAAGAGCACAGCGTAGTGCAGGGGGCTTGTGTGTCTGTCGTGTCCGCCAACGGTAGCGATAATGCATGCGCTCAACATGTCTTTCTTCTGTCGTCCCTCCCCTTTTTGTGGTCTCCCTGTTCTTGTGTGTGTATTACCATCATCAGGCGGAGGAGCAGTGGCACCAGATCACGATGGGGCTGCATCCCACATGGCCATGGAGGGCCACAATACGGAATCGGACTCCGCCAGTGGGATGGAGGGCGAGGGGAGCTCCACGGCGGGGACAGTAGCTGAGACCAGTGACACGGACTCGTCCTCTGATGGCAGCTCCCTTGTGGTGGTGGCAACATCTGTGCCATCCCCATCTACAGGTACAGCCGCCACCCCCCCTTCCAGCACCGCCCTCCCAGCAGCCCCTCAGCCTTCACCCCGTGCCCGCTCACCCGGGAGGGTGGGCATCACCTTCGCCCTAGGCACCTCTGGCCCTGCCCCAGTCACCCCTGCTGCCCTCAGTGAGGAGGCCATTGACCTCCTCAGGTCCCTCACTGTTGGGCAGTCTACCATTTTGAATGCCATCCAGGGTGTAGAAAAGCAGTTGCAACAAACAAATGCATTCCTGGAGGGCATTCATTTTGGTCAGGTGGCCCTTCAGCGAGCTTTTCAGACTCTGTCCTCAGCACTGATGGCAGCCATTGTCCCTGTGTCTAGCCTCCCTCCTCCACCATCCCCCACCCAGACCCAATCCCCCATACCACAGTCTATCCCAAGCACACCTACAGACCAGCATGCACACACGTCAACACACAAGGGAAGCACAGGCAAACAGAAGCACCACACATCCCACAGGCACTCACGCAAACATCACACACATGCATACACACCAACATCCACTGCCTCCACTGGGTCCCCCTCCTCCTCGTCTCCCTCCTCCCTCCAGTCTCATCTACACTCACACCTGCATGCACTATCTCTACAGCCACTACTACCATCACCAGCACACCCACCACCACACCCGCTCACGTGCAGTTACCACCCCTACTACCATTCACACGTCCCCTGTGTACTCTCCCAGTGTGTCTGTGACGCCCCATCCCAAGATACACAAACGCAGGCACACACCCATACAACAGCCATCCACCTGACGACAGCCTCCAGCGCATGCACCTTCACCCAAAGTCAGCAAACGAACACCTCCTACAACCACAACCTCTTCCTCCACTCCCAAACCCCCTCCAACTACCCGTCCCAGTGTCTCCCAAAAACTTTTCCTGTCCAACCAAGACCTCTTTCCCACACCTCCCCCACCCCGTCCATCTTTTAGGGCCCGAACTAGCACCTCAGCCACAACATCTCCGGGACCAGTGGTGCCTGTAGTCACTGGAATCTGGAGTGCACCGGCCACCAGGGCAGCCATTGTGGCACGGAGCCACAGCACAGACAGTCCCCCACCTGTGAAGCATCAGAAGTTGGCCAGTGCCCGGCGGGAGAGGGGGAAGACTCCAGCCTCCAAAGCCGCTCCCAGGGGTACAGGTGGGAGTGTGGAGTCAGCTGCAACACCTTCCAAGGTGGTGAAGGGGCACAAGAAAGTCAGCAAGTCTGGGAAGAGCAGCACAGTGGAGAAGACCGCCATCATCCCCGCTGCCCAGGAGGCCACCACCACCAGCCCCGCTGCCCAGGACGCCGCTGCCATCACCAGCCCAGCTGCCCAGGAGGCCATCACCAGCACCAGCCCAGCTGCCCAGGAGGCCAGCACCAGCCCAGCTGCCCTGGAGGCCACCGCCAGCACCAGCCCCGCTGGGACAGAGAGGACCGCCTGCACAAGCCCTGCTGGGCCATGAAGGACCGCCAGCAAAAGCCCCGCAGGGCCATGAAGGACCGCCAGCAAAAGCCCCGCTGGGCCATGAAGGACCGCCAGCAAAAGCCCCGCTGGGCCATGAAGGACCGCCAGCACAAGCCCCGCTGGGACAGAGAGGCCCACCAGCACAAGCCCCGCTGGGCCATGAAGGACGGCCAGCAAAAGCCCTGCTGGGCCATGAAGGACCGCCAGCAGAAGCCCCGCTGGGCCATGAAGGACCCCCAGCACAAGCCCTGCTGGGAAAGAGAGGACCGCCAGCACAAGCCCCGCTGGGCCATGAAGGACCGCCAGCAAAAGCCCCGCTGGGCCATGAAAGACCGCAAGCAGCTGAGTCACTGCAAAGGAGGCCGCCGCTGAACAGGGCACCGCCGTCTCAAGCACCGCTGAACAGGGCACCGCCGCCTCAAGCACCGCTGAACAGGGCACCGCCGTCTCAAGCACCGCTGAACAGGGCACCGCCGTCTCAAGCACCGCTGAACAGGGCACCGCCGCCTCAAGCACCACTGAACAGGGCACCACCGTCTCAAACACCGCTGAACAGGGCACCGCCATCTCAAGCAACGCTGGCCCATGAGCACCAAGGGCACTGACGCTACTGAGTCTGTCACGGGAAGAATGAAGCACTCTGGGCACCATGCCACCTCCAGAACCAGTGGAGAGATCCATCCACTACCTTTGTCCTTAGCAAGATGAAGCACTCTGGGCACCAAGCCCCCTCCAGAACCAATGGAGAGATCCATCCACTACCTCTGTCCTTAGCAGGATGAAGCACTCTGGGCACCATGCCCCCTCCAGAACCAATGAGAGATCCATCCACTACCTCTGTCCTTAGCAGGATGAAGCACTCTGGGCACCATGCCCCCTCCAGAACCAGTGGAGACTGTTATACACTTGAGAGACTGTGGCTTTGCACTCACCAGGATGGAACAGTGGGCAACCCACCCACTGTAGAGACTTGAGAGACTGTGGCTTTCCACTCCCCAGGATGGAACAGTGGGCAACCCACCCACTGTAGGGACTTGAGAGACTGTGGCTTTGCACTCCCCAGGATTGAACAGTGGGCAACCCACCCACTGTAGAGACTTGAGAGTCTGTGGCTTTGCACTCCCCAGGATGGAATAGTGGGCAAACCAACAACTGTAGAGACTTGAGAGACTGTGGCTTTGCACTCCCGAGGATGGAGCAGTGGGCACACCACCCACTGTAGGGACTTGAGAGGCTGGGGCTTTGCACTCCCCAGGATTGAACAGTGGGCATATGGCCCCCTCGTGGATTTGGCGTCATGCACTCAACCGGCAGAGGTGCCCCCCCTTTCCCTCCCCCTGAGGTGCCTGTTTTGTTGCTCTCTGATGCCCCTGCAGTGTTCTCTCCATCATGGTCGGGGATCTTGTGTGGGCCTCGCCCATACCGTGTGGGCCCAGTGTTCCACGGACTTAATTGGAGCCCTACCTGGACTACTATGCTTGGTGTATATTTTGTTAATGTTGTTTATATATGTTTTTGCGTACTTGCTTTTAATGTATTACAATGGTTCCACTCATTTCCTTTGGTCTTTGCAGTCTTCGGGGGGTTGGGGGGTGTAACTGTGATGTATCATGCTGTATTAGTGTGTGTGTTGTAGTGGGTGAGGGTGAGGGTGGGGGTGTTGTGTGTGTGGGCCCCTGTTTTTTCCCTCCCCCCTCCCCTGTGTCGTAGGTGCAGTACTCACCGTGGTCTTCGCCGCCGGCGTTCGTGCTCCGGGTAGAGGAGCAGGAAGACTATCGCAGGGAGAATTTGGAGTTCCGGATCCATGGTGTCCTCGTTCCTCGTGGGGTATGTAGAGGTGAGCGTTTTCCCTTCAGAATCCTGTTTCCGCCGTGTTTTTATCCGCGGTGAATCCGCCCCGGAAAAGGTGTCAGATTGGTAGGTTGTGATACTGTGGGCGGTGCATTGTCTTCCGCCTGTCTGTTGGCGGTGACAGCCGTGTTGTTTGTTTGTACCGCCGTGGCGGTCGGAGTGTTAAAGTGGCTGTCTTTGTTGGCGGTTTCTGCCACGGTCGTATTTTCAAAATATTTACCGCCGGCCTGTTGGCGGTCTTACCTCCGCTTTAACACCGACCTCCAGGGTTGTAATGACCACCTATGTCATTAAATCTTTCACCCCGCATTAGTTCTGAAGCAGTTTATTGGTCCATAAGATTGACGTCTTCAGAGGTAGAATGTCCGGTATGATTTCATCCTTCTGTAATTCTTTGCACATCTTCGGTCAGTAGCTCCATTGTCTGTACCGGTTTGGGCGACCTTGTACATTATACTAATCTACACTGTTGCTTTTAGCTAGTACATTTCTACAATCAATATGAATTTCATGAGAACGAATCTACTATAGTTGCATTCAGCTTCTAGTTTGAAGAAAACAAGGGTTCCTGTCCTTTAGCAAAACTTTAATAACATAATCATTAATATTTAGTATAAAACCATTCTTTAATATAACATTGGTCATTTTCATTATTCCCCGTATATATTGGCGGCCACTCCCCGTGGTCACATTTCAAGTGCACGTTTTAGCAAATCGTGTTAATTCAGTTTTAATGCGGCATTATTATACATTAGTTCATAAACATTTCATGTTAATATAGATTATATAAGTTACGCTCTCTCACCAGTTTTCTTGTGTCGCCTCTACCCCACTTAACAACACAATGGTTGCGCCATATTAATACTATAGTGTACCATGGCACACGTTAGGCCAATAACATCTTTGATGCTATTGTGACGCTTTGCTCCACTAGCATCAAAAATGTTGACGCCAGGGGAGCAAAGTGCAAGGAGGCCCATAGGTTAATATGGGTGTATCATTTTAATGTCTGCTCTGAGCAGGCATTAAAAATGACGCCAAAAATGACATCATTTTTGTGTGCCTCCTAATGCTGAAACGCCCTCCCTTGCATACATTATACCTGACTCAGGCAAGGGGTTGCAAAGTGGCGCAATGCATGCATTACACCACTTTGTAAAAATGATGCTAATGTGGCACAAGGAGGCGCTTGGGGATAGTAAATCTGCCCAGAGTGTTTTGAAGGCTCTACTTTGTCCCTTCTGGATGTGCCTCTGATTTCTACTGTTCCTGGAGGGGCTGGGCAGTGCATTTGCTATATTGACCATATGTCTCTGTCCTGTATGACTGGAGTCTCCTTTCCCTCACACTCATCTGTTTTTTCTGCAGTGTTTCTTTTGGAGATGTGGCAAATTAGGCTACTTGATGTAGATGAATCAATCAATCAAAGTATTTGTATAGCAGAGCACTGCTATATTGGAGAAGGGGTGGCCTCCACTGCAGCTGAGATGGATGCATGGGTATGTGTGTGAGGTTAAGCAACGAGAAGCGTAGTTGTCTTGCTGGGGCATAGAACCTCAGTCAATGGTTGAAGTAGGACAGCCCTAGTTTGTGGAGAGCCTTGCATCTGAGAGTGAGGATTTTTAATTGGCATCTCTTCTGGACGGGGAGTCAGTGGATGTTCCTCAGGTGTTGGGTGATGCTTGAATGCTTGGGGAGATTGAGAATGAGTCTGGCTGCTGTGTTCTGTAAAACTCTTAAGTAGTTGGGAGGACATTCAGACATAAAGAGCTTTGCCCTAGTCATGGCGGCTGGTAACCAGGACATGCATGATGGTCTTTCTGGTGTTGGTAAGGATCTAGCTGAAGATTCAGCAGAGCACACAGAAGACGTAGAAGCAAGAGGAGGCGACTGAGTTTACTTGTCTGTTCATGGATATTTGTCCCTTGAAGATGATGCAGAGGTTTTGTGCGTGGTCTGATGGAGAGGATGTTGGTCCAAGTTCTGCTGGCTGTCAGCTGTGGTCTCATATGGAGGCGTTCTTCCCGAAGACCAGGACTTCTGTTTTGTAGGTGTTTAGTTTGAGGCAGCTGTTTTTCATCCATGTTGCTACATTGGTCATGGTGTTTCGCTAGTTGGCTTTTGTGTTGTAGGGGTCTTTGGTGAGTGAAATAATTATTTAAGTATCTTTGGCTTAGAAGACTACATTAAGATCTGATGATGACTGCGAGGGGGGGTCATGTAGATGTGGAACAGGGTGAGGCTGAGTAAGGGTGCTTGAGGTACACCACAGGTTATGTTCTTGGGGGCAGAAGTGAAGGGAGGAGGGCAGATGCTCTGAATGCAGTTTGATAAGAAAGAGGTGACCCACTTAAGGGTGTTTTATTGAATGCCTGTGTTGTGGAGTCTTTTGAGGTGAGTGTGGTGAGAGACTGCATCAAATGCTGTGGGGAGGTCCAGAGGGATCAGAGCTGCTGAGTCCCTTGGTTGAGGGAGGTCCTGATGTCTTGCATGGCGGTGATCAATGCGCTCTCTGTGAATTGGTTGGCCCAGAATCCTGATTGTGAGGTGTTGAGAAGGTGGTTTTGATCGAGGAAGTTGGTGAGCTGTTGGTTGATGGCTTTCTCAAGTACTTTGGCAGGGAAGGGCAGCAGGGAGATCGGTCTGTAGTTTTGAGGTTGCTGGGATCAGTGGAAGGATTCTGTAGGAGGGGTCCATCCTCTGTGTGCTTTCGTTCATCCAGGAAGGATGCAGTGGAGATGGAGGTGTTGAGGATGTGGGTTAGTTATATGCTAACAGTGTTGGCTCAGAGGTTGAAAAGCCAGTGGGTGCAAGGATGGTGGGTTCCCCAAAGTGGATGGATGACATGATGGCTTCGGTGGTCTGTGTGGTAAACAGGAACCTGGAGGTTATCATGTGGCTGGTGTTTGGTGTTTGAGAGATGTTGTCTAGGCTGGAGGATTAGGGATCGAAGTTTTTGTATATGGTGGTGATTTTTCTATGGAAGTAGTCAGAGAGGGTGTCGCAGAGTTCCTGAGATGGGAGGCTGGTGGTCTCTGTGGCTATCAGTTCTTTCGTGTGATTGGTTGTGGTGTTGATGCGGGCAGTGATTGCTACTTTCTTTGCTGCCTTGATGTGGTGGTGGTAATTGTTGAAGGCTGCCTTGTAGGCAGCTCTTTTGGGGGGTGTCCTTGGTCACGCACCATAGTTTCTTGAGTCGGTGACAGTCATATTTGCAGTTTCTAAGCTCCAGAGTGTACCATCTCGCTGGCTTGAAGGTGTTGTTGGTTTTAGTTGGTTTCAACAGGGCAAATCTGTCAGAGGATTTGGCGACCTAGGTGGTGAAGTTTTGGACGGCCTGATTGGGATCATCCATGGAGGTGAATTATGCGGTGCCTAGGGCCTGTGCCCATAGGGTCTAAGTTGCCTTGCCCCAGCTTTGGTGGGGGGTGCTGTGGTGCTTGGAGGGGGTGTGCTGGGAATTGGAGATGGTAAAGTGGACAGTGTGGTTGGTCCATGTGAGTTCAGTCACATGGGTGAAACTGATTCTGTCACTAGAAGTGAAGATAGCGTCTCAGGAGTGTCCGGCTTTGTGCATGGGTTGGGTGACCAGTTGGGTGAGGCTGATGTTGCTGAGGTTCTCCATGAAAGAAGTGGAGTTTGTGTCATTGGGGTCATTGAGGTGGACATTGAGATTGCTGGGTAGGATTTAGTGGAAGGAGTGAATGGTGAGGGGCGATGAGGTTGGCAATGGCATTGCAGAAGGGTGGGCATGGTCCTGGGGGTCTGTACGTGAGCGTGCCTCGCATTTTGGTGTTGCCATCGGTCTGGAGTCAGAAGTTGAGGTGCTCCATGAGGAGCATTAGGTCGTCATTGGTGATGATGCATTGGATGGTTTCCTTGAAGATGATAGCAATGCCCCCACCTAGATTGTTTGTGCGGTCTTGGCAAATCATTTTGTAGCCAACAGTGTTTGGCTGTGGAGATCTCGGAGTTTGAGGAGGGTGTTAGCCATGTTTGGTGATGGGTGGCAATTGTGTCCCAGATCTCCGTAGCATGTTTGAGTGGGTGTGTTGTAGGATGCACTGGAGTGATGCTTCGTTGTTCGTATTCTTCTTTGTGGCTGCAGTGTGGGCATCAGTGTGAGCAGGTGGGCCTGCATTGCAGGAGAAATGGCAGCATCAGCAGATGAGGGGTCCTTTGGTTGAGTGTGGGGAGGCCGCGAAGCAGCTGTTGATGGGGTGTCCAACTCTCAGAGCCTGGAGCTCATTGGTGGTGTAGCAGTGGGGGGTGGGATGATCAGGGGTCCTGTTGCTGGCCGTGGTCCAGGCGTGGACGAGTGCAGACAGGCTTGTATTTGGCATGCCTGCTATACACGGTCTCTGTGTGGCTGTGATTCAGCCTCCATTATATGTCCTGGGAGGTGGGAGGGGCCGGGGTGGGAGGCAGGATGGTTGGACGGTGGGAGCAACAGAGGTGTGAAGGACGTGTCAGCAGAGGAGGCAGCAGATGTGATCAGGCCTTCGCAGGAGAGCCCTGGGGTGGCTGCAGAGCTGTGATCTGCCGAAGGGTGTAGGCACTTCTCCCTTTGACCATGCTGCAGCATCACATTATAAGTCCCGAGAAGTGGGAGGGGCTGGGGTGTGAGGGAGGATGGTGGGATCGTGGCAGTGGCATGAAGGAGGCATCAGCATAGGCATCAGCAGACAAAATCAGGCCCAGGAATGTTTGGAGTTTGCAGAGGAGAGGCCAGTGCATGCTCCCTACTAGTAGAAGGAGCCAGATGTGAGAGGTCAGTAACCATCCCTGACTATGGGTTGGAGTACACATTGAGGGCATATCTTTCTTCCAGATCATTATGTTCTGTATGTGAATTCACAGAAATATGGATTTTTTCCATTGAACTCACATATTGTGAAGTCAACTAGAAAAAACAACCAGGGCAGACTAGCAAAACAATATCAGGACAGCACAACCTTCTAAGTGATGAGAGGACATCTAATCTTCAAGGTACTTTGCCTTCTTTTGGTTCCTCTGCTTTATGCAGTTGTCCTCAAAAAATCTTAAAGCCTGATATCCTTGTAACTGGTGTACAGAGGGCAAAAGCCAAAAGACCACAGAAAGGGTTCATTGTTGTAAAACCATTTGTGAGAAATTGGGTTTGTGTCTGGCAGAGGAATGCACCCTGTCCAAGCATGAATCAGAATCCTAGTCAAAGTAAGTCACAAACACACCGTAAGTTATTCTGTGATTACCCACTGGTATCTTGACACAGAGAGGTCAGGCTTAACATAAGAGGCAATGTGTTACCTACTTGTGCAACACAGTGTAACAGTGAAAACCCCACACAAAAAGATGCCACACCTAGCTTAATAAATAGAGATTCATTTACCTAACAAGATAAGAATAAAATGACAAAAATATATGAAGTAGAATCGAAGTTATGAATTTTCAAAACATTTAACTGAAATGTAGTTTTTAAAAGCATAAAGCACCAACTGGGGCAATCTGGTCATGCTAAGACCAAATTAAATATGAAAGTTCAGGCTGATGCGATAACACGTGGATCTGATATAGGGAACAGCCTTGGTCCAGTGCAACAGTACCTTGTCTGCATCAGCGTCGAGGAAGATGTGATGAGGAAAGGAGACAATGGGGGTGATTCTGACCCCGGCGGTCCTTGACCTCCAGGGCCAGGGTCGGCGGGAGCACCGGCAACAGGCTGGCGGTGCCCCGCAGGGCATTCTGACCGCGGCGGTTTGGCCGCGGTCAGATGCGGAAAACCGGCGGTCTCCCACCGGTTTTCCGCTGCCCTCGGAATCCCCCGTGGCGGCGCAGCTTGCTGCGCCGCCACGGGGGATTCTGACAGCCCATACCGCCATCCTGTTCCTGGCGGTTCTCCCGATGGCATGGGCACTGCAGGGGCCCCCGTAAGAGGGCCCCACTTTGTATTTCAGTGTCTGCATTGCAGACACTGAAATACGCGACGGGTGCCACTGCACCCGTCGCACCTTCCTACTCCGCCGGCTCAATTCTGAGCCGGCGTGGGGTTTTACACTGGGCTGGCGGGCGGCCTTTTGGCTGTCGCCCGCCAGCCCAGTGTAAAACTAAGAATAGCCGCAGCGGTCTAACCGCTGTGCAGTATTCTGGAGGGAGGAAGTCTGGCGGGCGGCCTCCGCCGCCCGCCAGACTTAGAATGAGGGCCAATGTGTCATCATTGATCCTTGGGATTAAGGCGATGTGTCGGTTCTGAGCTGCGCAATGTCGGGGGTGCATCAGAAAGGGAGCTAATGCACTATGCAGATATTGCACTCTATCCTTGCAGAAGCGACAATACTTATGTGTTGACGAAGATGTGCTGGTTTCGAGCGGTGCAACGACATTGATGCAATGGTTCTGGTTGAAGGAGCACTTTATACCAACTTTCAAGGGGCCAGGACCGGATTGGCGCTACTTGGCAGGGCAAGCCCCAAAGATAGCATACTCCAGGTGCTGTAGCAGGGAAGTTAGAGGTTTTTTGTGTCTTTGAGACTTCAGAAAACAGGAGACCAGTCACCTGGCCTTTGAAGTCACTCCAGGTTTTGGGTTCAAGTGATGTGGATCCAGTCCATATTACCCAGGCAAGGAGCACAGCAGACAGCAGGTTTCCATAGCAAGAAAGCAGTTTTTCCAGAGCAGCAGTCCAGCCGAGTGGCAGTCCTTCAGTAGTACAGGAGGTCCAGAGGTGTAGGTGATAGCATCAGGAGTCCAGTTTTTATACCAAGTGATGCCTTTAAAGTGGAGGAGACTTCAAAAAGGGGCATTGAAGTGCACAGAGGTCCTCCTTTCCTGCCCTGGCTCCAGACCCCATGCACAAAGCAGGACACATGCTGGACCCCATCTTCATATCCAGCAACAGAATCAGATACTGCCACACCTCAGAACTCACTTGGTCGGACCACTCCATCAAACACTTCACCCTGGGCCGGACCTCCCCACATCATCCCCAACTGTCATAGTGCCCCTTCCACAGCTGAACCAAGGTCACTCTGCAACAATGGACCAACACCTCAGCACCAGGCAGCTTAATGTCAACACCGACCTGGAGCAGCCAGAACAGAACTTCAACAACTGGATCACCAGCACTGCCGACCGAGTTGCTCCAACCAAACCAGCCAAAACCCACTGACCCTCACAAAAAGGAAACCACCAGATCGAGACTAAGGCCAAACAAACCAAGGAACTCTTCACTATCATCAGAGAGCTCACCTGCGTGTCAGCCACTGAAAACTTTATCCTCTCCTCACAAGACCTCTGCAGTGCCCTTGCCGACCATGTCCACAACAAGATAGCAACCATCTATAGAAATTTAAATTCCCATCCTTCCAATCTCATCAACATCCCACCAATCACCACCTCTGACCACCTGCTCATTGCATGGGAACAACTCAAAACACGGAACACAATCCCACTTATGAACTCCATCCACTCGGGTGCACCCACAGACACCTGCCCCCACTGGCTATTCAATCTCAGAAGAAACAAGATAAGTCACCAGCTCAACACCATCCTGCACCTTTCCCAAAGCCAGGAAGCATGTGGAGATGGGACCCATCCTCAAGACACCCTACACAGACCCGGTAAGCTCCAGAACCTCCGCCCAATCTCTCTACTCCTGTTCTTCCCCAAAGTTCTGGAGAAGGCCATCAACCTCCAAGTCACCAAACACATGGAGAGAAACAACTTACTGGATACACCTCAATCAGGTTTCAGAGCCAACCACAGCACCGAGACAGCTCTGATCGCATCAACTGATGACATTTGCACCCTACTCGACAGGAGAGAATCAGCAGCCCTGATCCTGCTCGACCTTTCCGATGCTTTCGACATCGTCTCCCACCACACATGCTCATCAATCGACTACGCCAGATTGGAAGCTCAGATGGATGGCATCCTTTCTAAGAAGGAACACCCACAATGTCTGTCTCCCCTCTTCAACTTACAAGCCAAACACACCATCAGCAGCATCCCCAAGGCTCTTCCCTCAGCCAAACCCTCTTCAACATCTACATGACACAGTTTGCAGTCATTGTCAAATCGCACAACATCAACAGCATCTCCTACCCGGTGACACACAGTTCGTCCTCTTGCTCTCAGCAGACCAAATTCCAAAACTGTATGAAAAACATATCATGGATGAGGGACAACTGCCTGAAGCTCAACACAGACAAGACTGAATTTCTGATTTTCGGTAGACACATGGCCTTCTGGAATGACTCCTGGTGGCTGGTGGAACTCGGACCCACTCCAAGCCGAAAGATCACGCCTGCAACCTAAGCATCATCCTCAACAATAAACTCTCAATGAAAGGTCAAGTCAACTGCATCTCCTCAGCCTGCTTCCACATGCTCCAAATGCTCCACAAAGTTTTATTATGGTTTCCCATCTGCAACAGGAAGGCAGTGATGCAAGTCTTCATCACCAGTCAACTGGACAAGGACAACACAGTCTATGCTGGCACCACCACAAACTCGTGCAAAGACTCCAGATGATCCAAAGCTCAGCTCCCAGACTGGTCCTTAACCTGCTTAATAGAACCCGCATCAACCAGCACTCAAAGGACCTCCATTGGTTCCTGATCTAGAAGAGATGCTTCTGACCCACACCTACAAAGCCTACTACAACAAAAGACCCAACTACTTGAACACCTGCACGTCAACCGACTTCCAAGGGAACTCCGCTCCACACACCATGCCCTCACACAGATACCTCACCTTCACTGCAGCTACTCCGCTCTACACAGCATGCCCCAAACAGATACCTCACCTTCACTGCAGCCACTCAGGAGGTCACTCCTTCTCCCACCTCACTTCCAAAGCCTGGAGCACCCTCCCCCTCCACCTCCGCACCACACCTTCTCTGGCCCACTTCAGGAAAAAGCTTAAGACCTGGCTATTTGACTGATATCTGCAGCAAACACCTTGATACCCTCTTAAGTAACAGGTCATGCTCTACAAGTACAACTTGATTGATTGAAGATGATTAGCCCTTTCAAACTTAGTGAAATTTACTACAGAGGCCACTCCTTTTTTCTGGTTCTTCAGAGACCAAACCGGTCACGTTAGTTAACAAACATAAATCTACTACACAACCAAATAATCCAATTATGTTTCTCTACTTTTTCTGAAACAGCAGTACATTACAGGTCTCTCTTCCATGGTTTGGGACTGAGACCAAGTTACTCGGAGTCAGGAGGAGGATGGAAGGACTCAGGGTGGTCCTACCTCAACAGCTAGAAGAAGGACGTCATAGCCTTCAAAGGAAAACCATAATGATGATGACTGAGATGTGGTACTGAGCTTAGTGGACTGGACAGAGTTGCGTTGATTTGAGAAATGCTGCTGATTGTGTGTGCTGCATTGCTGGCTCAAATGTAAAACTGTTGATATGTTATTGTTCTGCCTCTGAGTTGTCTTGTTACACTCCTAACTCCTCAGGAAGCTTACCATCCTC
The DNA here is from genome assembly GCF_031143425.1 of Pleurodeles waltl. Lineage (NCBI taxonomy): Eukaryota > Metazoa > Chordata > Amphibia > Caudata > Salamandridae > Pleurodeles > Pleurodeles waltl. The sequence goes on along the minus strand of NC_090443.1, from coordinate 234,746,973 downwards.
CTGTCCTTCTCCTTGACGCTACAATACAGTTTCAGTTTTTCATGCCTCATGCCTTCTACTCTCCTCCATGAATGAAAGCCAAAAGCTCAATATTCCTGCTTATCTACCGGACAGGTTCAGCCAGACACCTATGAGTACTGAGAAGAATGCAGATGCACCGCCAACTTTGGAAGTACTGTATCGTTTTTCTTTTAACACTCATAATTTTTAGAACCAGGTGGGTCACTTCACGCCTCATAATTTGTATTTTTAAAACCTAGATGACAGAACATTTTGATGTATACTATCTTGGGTGTCCGGGGTTGAAGGAATGCTTGCGATGCATATAACTGAACTGTGTCATACTCATTCCTCCATTTCCTTTCACAGCAGATTGATGATGGTGTGCTGCTCAGCATCCTGATGAATATCGTCACTGTGTAGTGTTTGTCTTTGTCACACCTTTCCCCAAATCCCCTTTTCCACCCATTCATCGAACCCCTAACCCTCTTCCCTCAGGCTATGTGATTTGGTGTGGTGTGACTTAATTTTATACCATAAATGGATCACACTATTGGTGGGACGGATGTGGTGAAAGCGACACCAACTCACTGCAGGATCTTTAATTACCTGAGCAATAGCCCACACAGCCTCATTTACCCACCGCTCATCATTCTTCAGCATCATCATTCAGGCCTTGTGTTGTGTTGAGTAAATGCTTAACCATGTTCATTCCACTCCTGATTCTGAGTCCACTTCTCCTGACTCAAGGATTTTATAAGTTTAGTTTTAATTAAATATTAGCTCCCTATTGCTCAGATGAAGTTGCTATTGCTAGGTTTTGTTATGATATAAGGACTTCATTGTTGTGTCATGGTGGTAGTGTGGTCTCAGTCTTTCTAAAGTTATGATATAAATACTATAAGTCACTAATTCTGTGTTTTCTTTCACTCTAGTTGCCTGTGATAGATAACCCTTTGATTAATCCTACGGTTGGAGCTCACCTAGTTGGGAGTGGAACATGGCTTGTGATGTCTGTCTTGTTAGCGGGCTAGCCTGCTACTACTACCACCACCAAAAGGAGGTACCTTGAGAAACCCTACAGCAAGATGACTGAGAGAAGTAACAGTCCTTGCTTCATCTATTCAGGTAAGATAACTATGGAGTGAAGAGAAACAGGTTAGTTAGTAATGAAATTCCACTGAAGATGTTGTTTTTATAAATCTAGGTTTTTGTAGGCAATATAGGAAATAGCAATCAACCCCTAATGGTCAATATGTTACAGAGGGTATTAGGACAAGGGTATAACTAACTGGCATACACCTTTGAAGCAGACTTTAAAAAACAGGCTACGCTAAAAGACAGCAGTACAAGGCAAAACACCAAAATATAGATATAAGGCATAAGTAAAGCAAAGCAAATTCTCCCCCTTTTATTTTTGACAATTATAAAACCTACCCCTTCCACTCACCAAGCAAATCATCCCATCCACAACCAAAGTGCAAAAAACGTAAGCGTCCAAACTAAACTGCTAGTCCAAAAATATGCAGTCCCAAACCCACCCTCTCCCCCACAACAAATGACCCTCTCACCAATTTTTTTTTTAAAAAAGGGCTAAAAGAGGGCTTTCTCCATGAGGGTCTAGAGATCATTGAGGGTTCCCTCTATGTAAGCCACTGTGTGATCCAGGTGCTCAAGATGTTGTAGGACAGCATGCTGGAAAAGGCAGTCTGAGTTGGAGGGGGCAGCAGTGGTATGACACAGACGGGCAGCTGCCAGCTGTCAGCGGCACTGCCAATGTTGTTGTTGCTGGGAGTCTGGAGGTGCTGGCAACTAGCCTGAGTAGCTGGGGCCCACAAGAAAGGCATCTGCCTTGTCTTCCTCCTCCAGCAGAGCCACCAGCTTCTGGTACTCCAAATGGATCGCCGCCAGCAGGGCTCCTATCTCCTGGCATGTAGGTGGTCCAACAGGAGTAGCTATATATAGAATGAAGAAAAAAGACACATTGTAAACAGTGATCTATGAAAACAGTTGTTTAAAATTAGAGTGGCAAAGTAGCAGTACAATGCTGGTCTCCTAGGGACATTGGCATTTGTTGTGGCTCATTACAAGACACAGGGCCATTTTTTTACCCACACATACCTCACTGTCGTTGACTAATGTTGAAAGGGAAACATTTGGACAGGCATGAATCCATTATGAAAGTATGACATATAAATCACTTGTCTAGAAAAATGTGGAGCATGCCAAAAAGGGACTTTTCAACATTTCTGGTTGGCTGGGGCAGAACGTAGGACAATATAAATGACTGAAGTAATTGGAGGTGTCTGAGTGGGCACTGGGGGGTAAGGGAAACACATCTTGTTTTCAGTTTGGAATGCTTTGAAAATGTAATGTTACATTAACTGAAGCAAATGCACAGTATTGTGCTGTTGAATTGAACTATGCTGCAGTTAGGTCATGGCATGGTTGACTAAATGCCAAGAGCACGGAGGTGATACGTGATGATGGATGGGATGATACATTTCTACCTTGCTTAACAAATACAGTGAGTTAAGGGAGTAGACAGGCAATTAAAATACCCTCACGTTGAACTAAAGCTTTGATAACCAATCGAAGCAAGCAAAGAAGGCGAGTTGGTCCCTCTCCAGAACAGCTCCCTTATTTCATCATCTAAGCAATTATCCATTCATCCTTTCATTGTTCTATTCACCATTTGATACCTACCATTCAAGCTTTACATTCTCTCATCCAGACTTTCACTATTCTAGACCATCCAAATATCCACCCATCCATCCATACATTCACCTATCTACCCATTTAACCATCCTTTCACCCATCCATCCATTTATCCATGCATCGTTACCCACCCACAGATCCTTTTACTCATCGAGCATCCTTTTACCCATTCACCCTTTACCTAAACGGTCATCCTTTCACCCATATAGCCTTTCATCCATCCTTTCACCCACCCATGCATCTCCAACACCCAACTACACATCCTTTCACTCAGATAAAATTTCATCCATCCTTTCTTTTAACCATCTATTCTTCTTTCCCTTTTCCATTATGAGCTTTCATCTGCTGAATTGGAGATAGAAGAGATCATTAAAAACTCAACCTCCACTGTAGCTGCTAAAGCAGGGGGTTCACAATCAATGCCCTTGCAGTGAGTGTACTAGTAATTGTCAATAAGCAAGCAATGTGATGTACTAATGCCTGTCCCTGCTGCCACAGTTCTCCCCTTCCAAACGCTGCCATGTACAGTTGACTGGTGCTGTAGTTGATCCCTGCACTGGTGGTCAGTGCAGCTGGAAAAAACATTACACATTTTAGATGCCAGATACTCCTCTCCTTGTTATTTTCTAAGAACAAATTCAACAAAATACAACCACAATAGATCACTGCAGCTCTATCTTCTTCTATAAATTCACTTTGGGAATTTTGTTGGTTAACTGTGTTAGAAAATCCAATTAGTCAAGGCAAGCCAAACACAAATGTTTTGTAATGGAGGGGCAAAGCTAAGTCACTGAAATGCATGGTGTGGTGATCTCTTGGTTTGCAAATGCAATGGGAGTATCCTCATTCTACTTTCCAGCCATGCTGAACTGTCATTGAAACTGCTGGTATGGTATACTACTCTATAAATGAATGATACATACAACACAACATTGAGTGGGTCCACCATGACAACTCTCTTGTTTTACTGTTTAAGCATGAGAAAGAAAAAGAAAGCCTTCTCAACAAAGATGTGTAGAAAAGCTTAGTTGAAGTACACTAGAAAGTACGGGGTTCTCTAGGTTGTACGTGTTCCTATTTGGAAAGGTAATGTCAGTGAAATGTCAGTAAGTAACTGCAGAGTGCATGCGCGGGGAGAGACACCGGGGGGAGTTCCTTTTACGGACTAGGTGGTCTCACACACTTTATAGTGTCATGCTTCATCATTTGACCACCTAGACCCACCCAGGTAGGACAGTGCCACCTGGGCGGACTCAACCTCACTGTTAAAGGAACAGGAGGGAGTGCGTAAATAAACTTGTTTCTGGAAAGATCGGGATCCAGCTAATCTAGTGAAAAAATTAAAAACACCTAAGCAGACACCTGTGAGGAGTGACAAATTTAATGGTGGTGTCTGATTGGTGTAGTTAAAACAGGGGTTGGGACACCTCTGTGAGGATAAGGACTCACAGGGTCACCTAACTAATAGCCAACATGTTTCTGCCCTCAGAAGTGAGCCAATAGAGGTCTCGGTGCATTCGTCAGGGCCTAGGATCCCTACCTCTCACGTTGGAGGAAATTTACTCTATGTGAAGGTCAAAGAGTGTCCATTGTCATGTCCAAGAACACCTGCCCTTTTTCAAAACTCATCCCTGCCATGCTTCTCAAGGAAAGCAGCTCATCTCTTGTTCTCTATGTTTCAACCTAATTAACATCTTCATGTCTGAAGGCACAACTTAAGATGGTCTAACAATGAACACGAATGATCCAGAAAATCTGAACAGTCTTTGCCCACTGTTTCTAGTGAAAGCCTTAGAAAGACCTAGTCAAAGCCTTAGTGAGTTGTGTGTTGGCTCAATTCAAACATAAAAAGAATAACCTCCAGTCATATCAAGTGATTGAAGGGAAACTACAAAAAGTAGTCAACAATAATCCTCAATGCTGAACACAGGTGATTTATGCTTCCCCATCCTCCTTCCATTTTCATTGGCATTCAATGTGATCAGTCACTAAATTGTCCTTACCCTATTCTTAAAGAGAATGAGGTGGGATGGTAAAGTCATGAGATGGTCCTTGAAATTCACCCCCCTCTGGATAAAAGTAGCTGACCCTATCACTAACCCAGCTACACTGTAGAAAGGGGTCCTCAAGGGTACAATTATCTCTCTCCCACTTTTGACAGCCATTACATAGGGCCTCTTGTCTCCATTCTAAATTGCCCTCTTGTTCTTCTGTCAAGACATAGTTGAATCTAAAGCATTCCTACCCTATTGATAAAAAATTCATAGTCTAATCCCTGAATAATATTCAAATAAGGAAGAATGCATAAACATCCTAAACCCCACCACCAGCATCTTTTGCCTACCTTAAGGCATCCTACAGGCCTCAGCACATCTCTTTTTATGCCCTGAAGAAATACAGCCACATCAGCCCCATCATACTGGATCTATACTGGCTCCCTTTGCCTTCAAAATTAGCTTCATCATTTACAGAGCTATCACAACACACACCCAAGCGTATGTGGCTATCAAGCACACCATCTCTGGTGGCTTTCAGTACAACAGCAACCACATCACCATCAGACTGCCAACAAGGAAGTGTGAAAAAATAAAAAAACAAGGCAACAGGCTTTCTCTATCTATGCACAAGTTTCTGGAACAACATATCTGCATCCATCAGGACCGCTCCAATCCTGCTCTAATTTAGGAAAGAATAAAAACTGCACCTCTTTAAAGAATATTATATTGTGACATAGTAACAGTCCACTTCGTCTCCCAGTGTACAGCCACATCTTCAATCATTTGGTGACTTTATCTTTGTCTTTTACTCTGTACATCTTTCTGCTCTTATTTTACTGTGTTTGATCTACATAGATTCCACAAACATTTATATATATCACCAACTAAAAGCAGAGATCATTTTATCTCTGCTCCTATTCCCCCAGTATTGTACAGTGATCTGTTGCTTTCTAGATAGGTTTACCATATTTAAATACTCATACATACAAACATACATGAAGGACAACCACTTATAATGCAGTTACTTTGGTTTTACTTGTCTTACAATATAAATAAAGAAATTGTAAAATTAAGAAAATCAAACAAGCATTTAAGGGTAATTTCTAGAAGTGCATATAGTACTTAGAAATCCTTGTCTATAGCTGGAAATTTAGCAATGTTGACTCTCCATTTAGTATTACTACCCACTTTTCCAACTTATTAGGAGACTTGAAAGTTCCTTTAGTAATACTTCATAATGGAGACCCAAAAAGAATCTATCACAACATAGGAGTAATTCAGCAAGTGGCTAGACCTATTGGTAAAACAACTATTTTATCTGCTGATTCTGCTTTGCACAAATATTTTAACACATTTTACAATATCATCTGCATATACACCTTTTGGAAACTAGGTTACCGTTTTAGGAAACTGAAACCCTACTCAAGATGCAATCACACTTTCAGTCAGGGGGAAGCTACAAGCAAACTCCCAAACTAACCTGTCTTAACCTACTAGTAGCTTGGCCCAAAACAGTCAGGTTTAACTTCAGGCAATGTATAAAGTATTTATGCAGCACTTCAAACAGTAATAAAGAGAAAATACCACATATGAAAAATCCCACACTAATCTAAAAATACATATTAAAAAAGATGCTTTGTGTGCTGCAACTGTTGGGACCACAACCCCCGGAATCCATCAGAACTCAGCAGAAGGGGCTCAGAGATTCTGTGTGCATTTTTCAGCACGGTCTTGGCCTGCAGGTGCAAGAAGCTTTGTCTGCTGCAACTGGTGGGGACCACAACCCTCAGAACCTATTGGGGCCCAGGAGGAGGGGACCAGAGTTCCTGGAAGTGCTTTTCAGTGTGCTCCTGACAGGCAGGTAAGGCAACACTTTGTCTGCTGCAACTGGTGGGGACCACAGCCCTCAGAATCCATCGAAGCCCAGAAAGAGGAGCTCAGAGATCCTGGAAATGCTTTTCAGTTTGCTCTTGACTCGGGGTGGTGGGACACCCAGAGGAGACTTGGAGGGCCACCCCTCTTGGCTTCTCCTGAAGGTAATGTTTGTGCATTATCTACTCTTCGTAAGATCTGTACATCTTGATTCCAACAGAAGAGTTTACTAATCTACCTTCTAAATGGGTGAAAGGAAAGTCACTGATGCCATACAGCTTCCACTTCTTCTTTGAAACATACTTCTATCAGTAGGAAGCTGGAAAGAGCCCTGAGGATTATCTGCACAGAAATTGCTTTAACAGGAAAAAGAATCTTGTTCAGCTTGGGCCCTGCCATAGCTGCTTCAGTGGACTCTCTGCCTTCTGGTTTCATTTTATCTTCTTCCCCTAACTCCTCTGTTGTGGGTGCTATGCACACAGGTGATATACCCACAATTAACACTCATAGTTCCTGGCCAGCAGGCAGCATTAAGAGGCCTAAGCAGAACTTCCAATAAATATATAGAGGCTGCTAGACAAACATGCCATCCTTGGAACTAGGAACTGGTTCATCCTCCTTCTACAATCATGACGAGAGTGGAGAATGTCCCGGCATCAAGATTGAGCAATTGATGGAGGACTGTTTTATTAAATTCAAGGCACTTCCTCAGGTTGAGCTTTCTCCCCTCATCAACTGAACAAATGCTTTTGAGTTTCACATGCAACTCTGTTATGGCATCAATCCATATTCCCAACTGTTATGAATTTGGTGTCCAAGGTTAAGCAAGGTGTAGATTTTGGTCAGCCTAAACTAGCTCAGCTCTAATTCCTCAGAGGCACCCAGGAGTTCACTACTTACTAGGAGTTGCCTCAACCTTGTCCCTCAGGCATCCAGAAACAATTATTTTGCTGGAACCAGTTTGCTTCCCTTGAGTGAGGCTCTGCTTAATTCAATGAGAGCTAACACCTCAGTTAACACTCATTTGGATGGGAATGTGTCAAGTTGGCCTGTTCTGAACCTCAGTCAGTCAGTCACCAATGTCCTTCCTGCTGTTTGCCCTTATGTGGCAATTCCTACTGAAGTTCCCCTTTTACATAAGGATCGGGGGAGTCACACAACAAACTTCGCAATAAAGTTTTTGACTGGCTCCTTTGACATAGGCGCTTCCCCCTTTCATTTGCAAATTATATTTTAATAACTGACATGATTGGATGGATCAGATACAGCCCGGCTGACATCCAGGGAGTCTGTATCATTATGAACTTCAGATTCCCGTATTCAGTGCAAAGGTTCCGGTTTTGGAGCTTGAGTAACTTTGCTGCCAGGAGCAATATCATTTTAGTACTGCTAGATGATTTTTTTTATAAACTGTGCCCTACTCAATTGTTGGTTTATAATCAGCAGTCATTTAAGACTCATGTCAATGGCAATAATAGTCAAGAGTATATATGATATCAGAAGCCTGTACTTCTCCATTACTTGTTATTGTTCACACCCTTTCTTTCTTGCATTGTGGATGGATTTAGTGTACCAATAGAAAATTGTTTCTAAGTTTTATCCAATTTAGATTAACTTTGTGATCCCCCTCTCAACATTTCCACCCTCTGATAGATTTGAGGAGAATTAAACTTTGGTGAAGAGCTACAGTCTAGAGGCTGTGTGTTCAAAAGGTTCTTCACTTTCAAGGAGAACATTTCCTTCCAGTGACAATTTTGAGAGGACTGATGGTCTGTCGAGGGGTTTCTGTTCAGAGATTGTGTTTTCTATCCACCTTTACTTTTGATAGGTGTAAATATTGCTGGGCTCAAGGGCAAGATTCTAAACTCGGTCTGGCTTGATTTTATTGCTGAATATGAATTTGTGGCTTTACAGAAAGCCCTGGTTTTGCATGTTAATGTTTTCCTGCATTCCCTTCTGTATTTGGCAGAACTAAGGGTGGTCTCTCTATTTGGGCCCAACTAAATCTCAATGTAGAAGTTTCTGTCTTATATACTAGGAGTTCTTCATTTCAAGCTTTTCTCATTAAAGATACTTAGAGTTATGTTTATTATTATATGGGACATTTTTATAATAATGATTTTATAAATCCTGCATGTGTTTAATTTATGCAGCTGTTTTCCTTTTTATTCCTCTTAAAGTCAAATGGGGATGGGGTTTGTTCTCAACCAAATTATCTTCTGTGTGGGGATTTTAATGCTAAATTAGCAGCCATTCATGAGGAGCAAGGGACTGTGGATCAATTTGCTTATTATGGTCATCATGACAATGGAGGGAAGGCATTAGGCTCCCTCTTGCCACACATGACCTTGTTGACATAGTTTGTATGTTCATTAGAGATGGATCCCCTCTGGCATCTTTTAGAGGATGGGGACAGTCCTCAATTATTGATTATATATTTGTAACTAGGGTTTGTTTGCCATGGTTCTCACACTGCTTCATAGAGGAGACAGAGTGGCGGATCATAATGTTCTATCCGTTGTGGGGCATTTCCTAGTGCTTAAGGCTAACATTCCACCTCTATAGAGATTACCCAGCATTCTAATGATGGTCTTAGACTAGTCTGCCTATTAAATGAACCCAAAACCACTCTTAGTTTGCTTTTAAGGACTCATCAGGTGACATTCCAGGGTCGCCTGGCAGAGGAGAGTGGTGGTGTTTTGTTATCCCATTATGAACACTTATGCATAGTATTAGAAACCATTTATTTGAAGCCCAGATGGCATGTTCAAGAGTTTCCTTGCTGGTTTGACAAGCATTGTTCTGCAGCTAATTACCAGTTAAGGAAGGTGCTTTCTGCCTCCTCAAAATATCCTTTTGTTATTCAGGTGGCTGGGAATCATTAGAAAAGCACCTTTAAACATGGGAAGGAGGATTTGTATAAAGGAAATTGCGACCACCTGAAATCCGCAGCTATGATGAACAACAGCAAAGTGTTTTGGGATATGATTTATAAGATCAGCAAAGGAGTGCCTGGTAAATCCCCTTTTGTCTTGCAGTGTATCTGGTCCAAATAGTTATTATATAGTAAAAGGAAAAGAGCTTGGAGGAACTTCTTTGCCCCAGCATCAGATGGGGTACCCATGGTCCTCATTAATGAAATATTGACCTATGGGGCAACGTGATTTCCAATGTTTTTAATGACACTTTGTGTAATAAGAGACGTGCTTTCTTGGCCTAGAACCCAAAAGCTTTACATATTCTGGTGGAGGTATTTGTGACTTTCATGAGTAGGCGAGACTTGATGACATTATGGCATGTGGTCCAGGTAAGAAATGGGCCTCATCTTTGCTAATTAGAAGTCACTCCCTCCACAGTGTGAGTGATTTCTTCTATCTTGTTCTTGTTTTTTATTCATCTGACTCTTGGCAGCTGCAGGTCACCTCTGCACATTTGAAACTAAGTAGGTTGGCTGATGCTCTATTTAATCTTTCCCAGACCAAAGGCAAGGGAACAATTACACCATGCTTAAAAATACATAATGTGCAAGGTGTTCCCCTGGCGCTGGATGGTGCAGGGGTTTGAGGTTATCATAATTCTTCTCCCCTACAGCTAGAGGAAAATCATATTTGTATGTGACTAATCCACCTTCCTCCTACAAACTTCCACCTTATCACCCATTCATAGCTTAACCTTACCATTTAAGATGTTTTAAGGTAAAGTCACAGTGGTAAAGCCCCAGGGCTGGATGGGGTACAGATTATTCTAATTAAATGCAATATTGTTCTAGGTGGCCACATGATCATCAATGCATTTAATAACTCTTTATATGATAAGGTACCCTTCTCCTGGGCAGTTTCCATTATTGTTCCTATTTTTAAAAAGGGGGATAGGGAGTCTCCCAAATGTTATCTCCCAATCTTTCTTTTAGACAGTACTGTTAAGATTGTAGCAAGGGTGATTTTTAACTGCTTAAGAACCTGGGCAAATCAAAACATTATCATGTGCCCCTGTCAATATGGTTTCCATCTGTGGCTGGGTACAGTAGAACAGTGCCTGAATCTACACCGTATCGTTAGCAAGTACAGCATCACTAGGTGCTGCCTACTGTACCTGGCCTTCATGGACCTATCCACTGCATTTCATTGTCTAAACACAATCAAGTTATGATTGATACTGCTAGATTTGGAGCTTGAGGTTGCACTGGTGAGCTTTCTGTTTGTTCTCCATGAGAATTTAACTGCCAAAAGGAGGTATGCGTCCACAAGTGAAATGCCATATATCTTCTCCTTATGTAAAGGGGTGTGACAAGGTTGCATTTTGGCTCCTTTTCTGCTTGGTATTTAAATAAACAATTTGAGTTTGCATTTGGCTAATACTATCACTGATGATCAGAGAATAGCTGATCTGTTTGTTCCTGTGTTAATTTACACAGACAATGTAGTTCTCTTGGCCTGCCCCCAAAGAGCTTTGCATATTTTGCTGGAGACATTTGTGAGAATCATGAGTAGCCTAGACTTGTTGACCAAGTTTAGAAAGTTTCACATTAAGGTGAGTGGTCCAGGTAGGAACCGGTCTTCCTCTTTACTAATGAGCAGTCAATCTCTGCATAGTGTGAGTAATTATTTCTATATTGGTGTTCTTTTTGATTTGTCATGCTCTGGGTAGCTGCTGGTCACATTTGCACATTTGAAACTTTGCACCACCGGATCATCACTTTTAGCAGTGCTCCAGTGGCCCAGTGGCCTGCGCCATATTTACAAGGCAGCATTAAGCCACTTTTTGTGGCTTAACACTACCTTGTAAATATGGCCCCTTTACACTGATCACTTAGCGTGAAAGGGGCGTGCAATGGGTGTTGCTGTGGGCGTTCAACCCATTGCATTTTGATGCTTCCCCAGATTTATGAGAAACTGTAAACCTGAGGCAGCGCCAAAAACTAATGTCACCTCAGGCTCATTTGCATGGCACAACGAGGAGAAATCCTTTTATTTCTCCTCATTTTCACTTTTTCTATGTGTGTCGCATTCTGCAGCACACATAGAAAGAGCAAAATGTCATAAATGATTGTTTATGTGCAGGAAGGTGTCACTTCCTGCACATAAAAAATGATTTCCTGCTTTGCAGGCACGCTTACACTATGGTACAAGGGTGCCTGCATTGGCATTAGGCAGCTAAATTTAGCGCTAGCGCTAGGGCAAACACAGTGGTGGACCATATTACTGCAAATATGGCGCATACATGCATTTCTGAAGTGATACAGAGGGGTGCTGCCAAATTTTGTGAAGCTCTGTGCTGTGCCACTTTGTAGTAAAAGAGTCCCTAAGTAGGTTGGTCGGTGCTCTATTTCATCTTTCTCAGACCAAAGGCAAGGGAAAAATTACACCATACTTAAAAATATATAATGCACAATGTGTTCCTGTGGCTCTGTATGGTGCAGAGGTTTGGGGTTATCATAATTCTTCTCCCCTACAGCTAGAGAAACATCATATCTGTAGGCGACTTCTCCACCTTCTTCCTACAAGCTTCCACTTTATCATCCATTAAGAGCTTAGTTTATCATTTATATCTGACAAAATTAAGATAATCCCACTTCTGCTCTGGGTCAGTATTTGGACGAATGATAGGGATGTCATTCTAGATTGTCTCAAATTAGACAGGGGCCTTTGCATTCCTTGGTTGAAATATTTTCCTTAGTCCTTTTATGAGTTAGTTTGTCCAACATGTTTTAGGCTCCTGACACTTTAAGTCTGATATGTTGGTGGTTAAGTCCAATACTCAATAGATTGTGTCCTGAGTCAAACAAAAGCTAATTTAAGAATTAAGTCATGGTTCTCATGCCTGAGGTACCGGCGATTTATCTATACCTAACTTTTTCGTGCCAGGAGAGATCATTACTTGCCCACTTCAAGAAAGGCACAGTATGGCGAGTTCTGGCTTTTCCAGAATTCCCAAATCATCTAGGTATTAGTGTCTGGGCTTGCCCTTGCGACGTGTTGTCAATTCAAACCTTACCGCATTTTAAGATTTTTTGTATATTTTATAGATCTTTTTACTTTTTTTTACCCTAGGCCACTTTTAAACCACCTTGAGATCAGGAAGTATAGAGGCGTGCTATTTTATCTCCAGCGCTTAGGTAGCCCCAAAGTCTGTTTTAGAGTTTGATTGTTTCTTAAAATGGGAGCTAGGTGTGAGAAATTGATGGAGAGTTGATTTGTGGGTCTTTTGCTCACATCTAGTTTGCAGTTTGGACCTTATACATTTTATGTGACCTTACTGAGCAATTGTTTTTAATATTACGTTGTGGCTGATTTTGCCAAGTGAAATTAGGTACCTCCTCATGGACTCAGGGCCCGAATAATTGATATTGTATTCTTCCCTTTTTTTAATTGTCAGTAACATGATTTCAAATCAATTATGCAGATTGTTCTTAATGCGGCTTTTGTCTGCACTTCTATTTGCGGTTTATGTTCATGTAAAGCTTCTTAATATAATTATGGTGGACTTAGTATTTTAACAATGTATGCAATTTTGTTTTATGATGAGTTCAAAGTGATTGTATGTCTTCTATGTTTTTTTCTAAAAATCAAATAGAGATGAATTGAATTGCGTTGAATTTTGTGAAATGTAATAAACAATTTGACACCAAAAATTCAATCAGTAGAACCAGAGATTTGCAATTTTAAAGATTTATCTAATAAAAGATTCCATAAGCACAAAGCATCAATTGTAGTTATTTGATCACACTTTACCGGGAGAAAGTCACAAGTTCAAGTCAATTGTGATGGTGCACAAGGTGGATACAAGGACCAGGTTAAGCCTACTGAACAAAGTACCTTCAATCCTGGTCGCTCAGTGTTGCAAGATATTGTGTAAAAAATGTATTGTACACCAGTTCTGGAGATGCTGCAGTCCTGCAAAGAAGAGTCCTGCATCATTGTCGATAGGTTTGTAATGCAAGAACCTGCTTTGAGGATGTGTTGCACAGCAGCAGATCTAATGAAACTGCAGGCTGTGATGCAAGGTCTTGCATTGGGGATGCGTTGCCCCGTTATGATGTGACTGCAAGGAGATGTGTTGCACTCAATTGGTTCTGCTCACAGGACCACAGCTGGGATAGCAGAGTACCTTTAGTCTCCCTTCCAAGCATCTACATCTGGTGTGCCACCACTTGTGGGGCAAGACTTGTAGCAGGGAGAATCCACGTACTGGGTTCAAGATCGGTTAGACCTTTTTTGTCTCCGAGACTATGATCAGGGGGCCTGCCAAAAAGTTCCCTGGAGTCACTCTGGTGGTCCTGGGTTCAAGATACAGGTACAGTCCTTTCACTCAGGTAGCAGGGCAGCAGAGTAGCTGTCCTTCTTTCAGATTAGCACAGCAGTCCTTCTGAGTCTTCTACAGGTCCAGAAGTGTACCGAAGAGCTGGGTCTAAGAGTCTATTATTTACACCTGGTGCCAGCTTTGAGGTAGGAGAAGGCTTCTACCAACAGAGGTGTTTGGAATTTCCTGTTCCCCTGCTCTGGCAACAGATAGTCTAGGCTCCAAAAAGACTAGTGTCAAGCCCTCTGTGAGTGTCCCCAGGCAGAGCCTTTAAGATGTGCAAGTATGCTAAGTGACAGCTTCTCCTCGTCATCAAGTCAGAGACGGCCAATCCTGCCAACACCTATTGCCCCTTATCTCACTGTCTGGGAGCAATACACAAAGATGAACTGCAAGCTACACTTAGGGGGTCATTCCGACCCTGGCGGTCCATGACCGCCAGGGCCGGGGACCACGGAAGCACCGCCAACAGGCTAGCGGTGCTTCCAGGGCCATTCTGACCGTGGCGGTAAAGCCGCGGTCAGAAAAGGGGAACCGGCGGTTTCCCGCCGGTTTCCCCCTGGCCCAGGGAATCCAAGCAGCGCCGCCATGGGGATTCTGACCCCCTTCCCGCCAGCCTGTTTCTGGCGGTTTACACCGCCAGAACCAGGATGGCGGGAACGGGTGTCGTGGGGCCCCTGGGGGCCCCTGCACTGCCCATGCCACTGGCATGGGCAGTGCAGGGGCCCCCTAACAGGGCCCCATGAAGATAAATCGCGACGGGTGCTACTGCACCCGTCGCACCCCTGCAACACCGCCGGCTCCATTCGGAGCCAGCTTCTATGTTGCAGGGGCTTTCCCTCGGGGACGGCGGGCGGCCTTTTGGCGGTCGCCCGCCGGCCCAGCGGGAAAGCCAGAATGGCATCCGCAGTCTCCTGACCGCGGAGCGGGCATTTGGCGGTGACCGCATGGCGGGCGGCGACTGCCGCCCGCCGCGGTCAGAATGACCGCCTTAGTCATGTGACCCAGGATACAGGCACCAAGCACCAAATGGTTAGGGCAAGAAAATGCCAACTTTCTTAAAGTGTAAATTTCAGAATTGTGACTTAAAATCTGACCTTACCATTAAAGAGGTTTTGAAATTGCAATTCTTTAGACACCAAACATGATATTCCTCCACCTCCCAATAGAAAGATATGAATTATTAAATGTAATAAGTTAAAAGAATGTTATCCTATGATAGATAAAAGCTTTGCAGCAGTGAAAAATACCCCCATGTGATAAGTGTTGGATCTAGAGTTTGGTAGTTTGTGAATGGTATACCCTAATGGGACCTGCACTTTAAAGTGCAATGTAGCAAGGACGAGGTGATAGCATTGTCAGTGGTGGGCACCATAGTATCAAGATTTATTGAATCCATTGTAATCAACTTGCGTGGAGGTGCACTCAGGAGTAGAGCCATCCCCTCTCATGTTGCCCATTTCAATGCATCAATTTGCCAAACTGCAATCTGAGGATACTCTGTGCTTTTCCACATCATAGTAATTCTGCTTTACCAACACCAAGGCCAGGTCGAGAAATCAGTTGGAGACTTATTCTTGGCATGTCAGGGGTACATACCCGAGAGCCTGAATCGGGGTAAGCATTGGCCAACAATTGTAGCACTGTGGTCCAGAAATGGGTAAGATGGGGGCAGCCCCATAAGGTAATGAGAAGGGCCCCTGAGGAAATGCTGCAATGCAGGCAGTCAGGGGGAGGAATGCTCAGTGGACATAATAATGAATTAACTTAAAATGAGCATTGCAGGGAATTTTGGGAGCCATTGTCCACCTCTTTGGATGCTACATGCTCTGTGACTGAAAGAAAGTAAGCTCTGCCCACCACCAAATGGTAAGGTCCCAGAATATCATTCTCAGAATATCGAATGACAACCATTGAATCCTAAATATTGTTTACTAGAATATTGCTCCGTTAACCCTCATATAAAAAATGTACCCCCAATGGGACAATATTTTTTGTAAACAAAATCTTAACTCGGATGATTTTTCTGTATGCAAAATTCTGAAACTCAACCTCATGAAATCAAAACAGCATTATAAAATGAGCAAGACCACCTTCTCATGGACTGTCTGACTTTTCAGCATCCTCCAAAAAAGTAACTACAAATCCTAATGCAGAGATTTTATGAAAGCAGGTTTGTTTCACACCATTTTACATAAGAAATCAAGCTAAAAAAGGGTGTCCCAAACAAAGATGTGTCTAAAGGAGTCCAATAAGAATGTAGACTTTCTTCTTACCTTTTGGACATCTAGCTGATGCCATTACCATTTGTCATCAGGGATTTCTACATGTATGGTGAAGATCTGAAGCCAGTTATAAGAGGGCAGAACACCTCTAACTACTCTACCCACCACTGCCTCCATTCCATCCATTTCTAAATTACTGTGCACTGTCTAGCCTCAAACAGGGATAAGGTAAAAAATAAACGTGGTTGCCCCCTGTCATTACGAATTCTGTTCTCCTGGCTAAGCTTTCTGTTGAATCGCCCAATGCTAACTCTATGCCAAACTGTGAGAAACCTAGGATTTCTATTTTACCATTTGCCTCATTCCGTAGCAAAATTACTAAAACCTACAACTTGCAGCGATGTCTTTTCAAGTACATCACACCTTTCTAACCATGAAAGATATATTAATGGCTATTATCCAACAATGGATCTAAATGACTACATTTAACTACAGTCACAATGAAAGTGCTCAATGCTGTCAAAAATCATATTACATGGATAACTTTATATTGAAATCATTGATGTATATAAACTGAGCCCTCAGACACCATTACTTGCATTCAGCTGCCTACCTACATTCAGTTCAAGATAAACAAGTACACCACAAAACCTGTTTTAAATAAAGCCCTGATCTACATATGTGATTGCTACCAAAAGTACCACCAGCCAGGTCATTCTAGTCTCTTGGCCAACCCCTCCTCCTACTTGCTGTCAAGAAATTCAAGCTTGAGATCAGAGGAGTATATGTACGAACTTCAATGCCCTGAAATTCCCTTCTAGTAAATACTCCGGAATTAAAGAGCTTCCTGACATACTGTCTGTGGGAAAAGATCAATACATTAAATATACTTTAAATATCTGTTTCGAAAGAGGTGCTACAGAGAACTTTCCATTCATGATGATTCTTTAGTTAGGCTGCAAAGGTAGATGAAAACATATAAGAGCTTCCAACATTTGATGAGAAGTGGAATATTCTCCTATTTGAATAATGCTACCACTGGATTTGAAATAATCTTGCTTCCACCTCCTAAAAGTATAATTCACCTACCATCATATAAGATCCAGAACTTGTTTAATTATTTTGGATGCCTGATCTTTAATGTTTTTCCACAAGTCCTCCATGTATACACAAGCTGAAATGAAACAGTGATGACTTGTTCCACCTCATTTGATTTTAGCACTCCCTGTTGTAACTGCCTATGAATAACCCCAAAATATTCATATAAAACAATGACTTCTAGTAGGTTAAATCAATTCTAGGGTCACCTGGAATGGATCCATAGACCAAAACAGCTGCCTATATGTATTTAATTATATTTACCTGCAGGAAGTTCCATCAGCTAACCTGCCCAAAAGTATAGCTACATTTCTCTTTTTCTAGATCATTATAAATCAAGGTAGCACCTGAATTAAACCCGCTTTATTACTTTTCAAACATATTCTATTGTCTAAAGCTTTGCAGCACTGTTTGGTTTTGATGAATTATTTCAGTCAAGTCAAGTCATACTTTATTTCGACCATTGATCATAAAAGTACACATAGAATAAAAAGAAAGTGCATTAATTGTCATTGTGCTCTCGCAGTGACTTAAAATAAAAGTTAAAGTAAAAATAACTTTCCTGAAACCTTCAGATACTAGCAATAAAATACAATCATAGGCAATAGCCTGCTGTAATCCACCAATGTTCCCAATACATAATTTAACATTTAGATTCCAGGGTTTCTAAAGCATCTGTATCAAAATGAGAGAATAATATAATTATTTAAAAATTATCAAAATAGTTAAAAGATAGTTACAGATTCAAGATTCTCAATTAACACCATTGTCAAAATAAAAACCAGACCACCTAGCCCAAGATTTAAAATGCTAGGTTGATATTAAAAATGGCACAGTTTCATAATAATGTAGGGGACATGATTTGATCAAAAGAATCTTTTGCCCACACGGTCATAAAAGCTGGTTTTGAACAAGTTCGAATCATTAGAGATACATGCAGGGTGTGATGAAAACTTATATCATAACTAAAAACAATTATCAAGTTCCTTTTAAATTGGCACAAAAATCAAACAAATACATAAAAATAGCTCATTACAACTAACACAGGTGAAAAAAATAGTAAAAAACTGAGGAAGATTGCCTGGGTGTTGCCTAAAAGAGATCTACTCCAAGGCCCTGCCCAAACCACATGGTCAAATGAATCTTGCCTGAGGTGCGGGCTAACCACCAGGACCTGGCACAGTGATAGCCCTATAGCGAATGGTACAAGCTGCTGACAGATACTTGGTAACCGCACTTACTACTAAAGTGACGGGTCATATTTGCAGATTCTATTAGCATCTGCACGATCATACAAGAGCAGAGCCTTACACAATGGGATGATCCATCTTTCCCTTGGGCCCTTGTGTAGGGGGCAGAAGAAAAGTACATGTTCAGTTGACTCCACTCATAGGTTACAGTTTATACATTTGTTGGCCTTAGAACTATTCTGCGACCATCAGGCAGTGAAACTTTTAACAGGTAAGAATAGAGCGCGTGCAGGTATTGGGAGATCTAGGAATTGCTCGGGACATGGCTCCTGTTTAACGAGCAGGAATTCTGATGTTAAACAACCCACCCTGTTACTGTGGAGAATCTGCTTGTTAGCCTTCTCCCAATATCTCAATTTGACCAATGGGATACCATTAGCTGGGATCGATTCGGGCCTCTCCCAGAATTGGGTGAAGCCCAGGTCGTCCCAGACTGATTTAATCTCCCTCAGCCATCTGGCCTTTTTCCAGCTGCTTTGGTTCCTTATAGGGTCTTTGATAGCCTTGCGGAAAGGTTCTAGTTCCTCTATTTTCCAGGGGCAGATCCAATATAAAAGGGGCCTCAAACTTGCTACATCTTTGATGCTATTCATCCTGAGATCAAGTCTGAGAGGGATCATCAGGGTACCTTTCCCTATCCTGACTATATGCCTAATGAAATTGTTGCCTTTAATGTGTAGTACATCCCGTTCTCTTTGGAAGCCCCATAGCTCTGCACCATACAATGCAGCGGCCCAAATCTGAGCTTTGTGGATTTCTCCAATTGATTTAGTGGGGGGCTAACTACAACTCTGGCTTTACGTCCCAAAGCCCCTCCTCTTTGACATATTATATGTGCTCCTTTTCCAATATGTGCATCCCATCAACCTGAGTCCATCAGCCTAATCCCTAGGTAATCAAACTCATTATCGCTTTCCAATGGGATAGAGTTCATTAATATACTGGCTTTCACTTTCTTCTTTAGCGACCTGCAGACCATAAACTTAGTTTTACCGACGTTGACTTCCAGGCCAGACTCTCTACAGAATAAACAAAATTGGTCGACCAGATTTTGCAATCCCAGGGGTGAATTTGACAAGATGATAGTATCGTCCACATAGAACAGTCCTGGGATTTTCTTGCCTGCCAACCTAGGTGAATCATTATTACAATTAGTTAAATACTTAATGCAGTTGTTTAAGTATAAGAAAAAGAGGGTAGGGGCAAGGACACGGCCTTGCCTTACTGCTCTCTCAATGGACACTGGATCTGTTAGTTCACCATCCTTACTACTTCTGATTAAGGCAAAAGTGCCTTCATGAAGTCGAACAATAAGGTTTAGAAAACCCTTAGGAATTCCCATGTTGGTCAATGTCAGCCATAATTTATTCCTGGGTACCGGATTGAAGGCTGCTCGAAGGTCAATGAAGGCCACATATAGGTTTCTGCCTCCGATATCCACTGTCTTCCATTTGGCTGCTAAAAACCTCAAGACTTGGGGGGTTATTACAACTTTGGAGGAGGTGTTAATCCGTCCCAAAAGTGATGGTAAAGTGACGTATGTACCACCAGCCGTATTACGAGTCCATTATATCCTATGGAACTCATAATTCAGCTGGTGGTATATCCGTCACATAGGGGACGGATTAACACCTCCTCCAAAGTTGTAATAACCCCCTGAGTCTATTGTGCTAACTACAGGTCTGATCCTGCCTGTAGATCAGAGATGGCCCCACTTTCTGAAATCCACTCCTCTAAGTGGAACAAGATTTGCTTTGCAAAAACTTTCGGAAAATTATCGAGTAGGCTTATTGGACGATAGTTAGAAGGGTCGCAAGTGCTACCTTTCTTAAAAAGGGGGACTATCTCAGCTCCCCTCCATGTACAAGGAACAGGTGCTCCTGCAGCAACTGCATTACAAACCTTGTTCAGGTAGGGGGCCCAAATATTGGGTTTTGACTTATAGAGATCGCCAGGAATTTTATCAAGACCCAGGACCTTCCCCACTTGAGGGAAGCTATTGCGGCCTTAGTTTCAGCTAGAGAAAACTTGATTGAAGGAACACCAATTTCCCTAGTGCTAGTCGACTCCCTGAGATTAGGTTCAGTTACCCCTGAGTAGAGTGACTCAAAATGATTTATCCATACTTCCAGGAGAATCGAGGTACAAGGCAAAGGCCGGGGATCACCACTGTCATTTGAGATCAGCTTCCAAAATTTGGAGGCAACATTAGCTCTTGCGGCCTCCAGGAGAGCAGCCCATTGCTTCTCCTCCCAACTTCTTTGTGCCTTTGAAAGTTCCCGCCTGTAGCTCTCTCTTGATTGTCTTATTGGCTCTCTAATTCCCCTTCTCAGGTCCCTCAGTAATTTATGCTTGGCTTCCCTGCATGAATGGTTGAACCACCTCTCACTACACCTGTTTCTTAATTTGGCCCCTGCTTATTTGGTAAAAACATTTTGTCAAGGAATTGAATAGTTCTATATGAGCAATTAGGAGCCTGTTATCATCCTCAAATAAATGGATAATATGCTCCATTTCTTCTGCCAAAAGGCTATATATTGATGAAAGGGAGTCTGGAGAGGAATTTACAGCATTCCACCTGACGTTCCGTTTAATATTTGTCATAGTAAGCTGGTATGCATACTCCCTGGAATCGGGGCCATCTATTGTAGGTAACAGACCCCTTATAGATAGAATCATTGGATCGTGGTCGCTTTCTTCATGTTCTTTTACCATCATATCGACCATATGCCCAAACAAACAAATGTCTAATAAAAAGTAAGCAATATGGCTCCTATAGGCTCCACTTCTAAAGGCAGGACAGAGTATAGCCTCTGAGTAAGAATGACCATTACAGGCACAGAGACCATATGCAAGTGTGATATGAACGATTTGGTAAGCCGATCTGCTCATTCTAAGAGGCATATTTATACTCTGTTTGCGCCGGAATTGCGTCGTTTTTTTTGACGCAATTCCGACGCAAAACTAACTCCATATTTATACTTTGGCGTTAGACGCTCTAGCGCCAAAGTCCATGGAGTTTGCGTCATTTTTTAGCGTAGACACCTACTTTGCGTTAATGAGATGCAAGGTAGGCGTTCCCGTCTAAAAAATTGACTCCGAGGCATGTGCGCCGTATTTACACTCCCGGGCTAAATTCACGCCCGGGAGTGGGCGGGTCAAAAAAAATGACGTACGGCCACTTTTGCGCCGTTTGTTAGCGCCTGGACAAGGCAGGCGTTAAGGGACCTGTGGGCTCGGAAGGAGCCCAGAGGTGCCCTCCCATGCCCCCAGGGACACCCCCTGTCACCCTTGCCCACCCGAGGAGGATACCCAAGGCTGGAGGGACCCATCCCAAAGACATTAAGGTAAGTTCCGGTGAGTATTTTTTTGTTTTTGTTTTTTTGTGGCATAGGGGGGCCTGATTTGTGCCCCCTACATGCCACTATGCCCAATGACCATGCCCAGGGGACATAAGTCCCCTGGGCATGGCCATTGGGCAAGGGGGCATGACTCCTGTCTTTGCTAAGACAGGAGTGATTTCTATGGGGGTTGGGAGTCGAAAAAAATGGTGCAAATTGGGTTGAGGCGAAAAATTTGCCTCAGCCTGACTTGCCCCATTTTTTGGCGCCCAAGCTCCATATCCCCCTACGCCGGCGCTGCCTGGTGTACGTCGTTTTTTTCCACGCACACCAGGCAGCGCCGGCGGCTAACGCCGGCTAACGTCATTGATTAAATACGGCACCCGCATGGTGCTTCAGAATGGCGTTAGCCGGCGCTAATTTTTTTGACGCAAAACTGCGTTAGCGCAGTTTTGCGTCAAAAAGTATAAATATAGCCGTAAGACTTTTACTTGATGCTAATTGCGAGATGCCCCAAAGAATGTCCTCTTCTTGGTAAAGTTCTTGGGCCAGAGGAGAAGGCTCAAAAGTAGCCCCCTGCAATTAAGATGTAATGGGTAGTGGATCTACTGGATAAAATGTTATCAAGAATGGTTAAAGCATCAGACTGGTGGTTGCTGCCCGTGCTCCTGCTATGTATATTCTCCAATAGTAGGGTCTTTTCTCTCTTGGTGGATAATATTAAACCTTGTAAATCAGCACAGCCCATCTCCACTTCCTCGACCCTGCACTTAAGAGAACTACTAACCCATATCAGTAGTCCACCCGAGGGTCTTCCTGAAGTAAACTTGCGTGCTGGCACCCAGACACTCTTGATACCGGGTCTGTGCTTGGGCTCGAGGGCCCATGTTTCTTGGAAAAGGCATGTCTTGTGCTCGTCTATGAAAAGGCCCCAGTCTGGAATTTGCATTTTAGACTCGAGCCCGGCTATGTTCCAACTAAGAGCTGTAACCTTCCTATCATCCTGGGATTGTGGTGCATCATCCTGGGCTTGTGATACAGACTGTGTGGGGCTCAAAGAGTTCAGGTTACTCATTAAATCTGCCACCAAATGACCCACTCTAGAACCCCCAGTGTCTTTATCTCCAGTGGTATCACACATCCCAGTGGATTCAGGGCCGGCCATGTTCAAGCCAAACACAGTGGCCAAAGTATCATCCTGGGCTGACAATGCTGTTTGAATATGGCCCATGGAGTCCATATTTGAAATCCACTCTTGTCCCGGGCTTCTTACTTTGGACTCCCCTAGTTCCTTATCTCTGGAAATAGTGCCCTCCCCAAAAGTTAATCTTGGCCCCATTGCCCCAAGAAGACCTTGTGTAACTTTGACTATATGTCAGTCCAAATCTGGAGGAGAAGATAGAGGTTGCCTACATTCTGACTGTGATACATGATGCACATGGGAACAGGAGGAGCCTCTAAGGTCAAATGTCAAGCTGCCAGGGGCAAATTTAAGTACTAGGGGATAAAAGGACAAGGGTTTACCCAAGAAAACACCTCCAGCTGAGGATCTAACTCTGCAGGAGTTTAGGAACATCTGTTCAACCAGGTCAGGTGAGTTAAAGTTGAAAACAACACAATCTCTCTCTCCAAACTTATTCAAGGTGCCCACCCAACCCTCCCTCCTCACCATTAATATTGAAGGTACCATAAAAAAAATCCAAATTTAGCAGTAGCGTGCAGCCAATGAATGACCTTATTTTTCAGCTCTGTATAAACCTCCACTCTATTTGTTTGGAGCCCAGGAACATTTGTAATTACAAGCACATATGGACAAGATTCCAGGGGTAAATGTAAAATTCCTAATGGTACCCCATGGTTATCAGGACGGATTCTACTAGATCTGATTCTGCTAGGCCCCAAATCTATCACTGGGGGGCTTACTGATTGATGCTCGTAGATTTTAGAAGCTTTTGGCATCTTATACACTACATGCTCCCTTATTAACACTGTCTGCATCATTTGAACAGAAATTAATACAACAAGCCTTAGGGGACATTAAACCCTTAGTAGAGTGTTGGGGGGGGGCGTTTCCACCAGTGCCAGCAGATTGTTCTGAAGCTGGAGGCTGGCAGTGTAGTTTTGGATTACCTCGAACGGTGGTGTCGAGCACACAATGCTGGATAAACCCCCCTAATTTGTCTTCAATGGCCTTTAAACGAAGTTCAACAGAGGTCAACCTCTCAGTGAGCTCCTCCATTATGTACTCAAGTTTTGATGGACCAATAGTGCTCTTCTGTGGTGTTTTGGGCCCATTATTACCAAGTTCAGGTCCTGGATTAGTGGAACTCATAGTACGTGTTTGTTTACTGTATTTCCTAGATTAGTGACACCACCCTTTCTTTTTCCGTTTGGCTCGGAGCTGGTAAACTAGCCAGAGAGTCCAACAATGGTGATACAAAGGGGGTCATTCCAACCCTGGCGGTCACCGACCGCCAGGGTGGATGACCACGGAAGCACCGCCAACAGGCTGGCGGTGCTTCCCTGCCCATTCTGACCGCGGTGGTAAAACCGCGGTCAGAAAAGGGGATCCGGCGGTTTCCCGCCAGATTTCCCCTGTCTGGGCTGAATCTCCATGGCGGCGCTGCAAGCAGCGCCGCCATGGAGATTCCGACCGCCTTCCCTCCATCCTGTTTCTGGCGGTTTTTACCGCCAGGAACAGGATGGTGGGAACGGGTGTCGTGGGGCCCCTGGGGGCCCCTGCACTGCCCATGCCACTGGCATGGGCAGTGCAGAGGCCCCCTTACAGGGCCCCAGCATGATTTTCACTGTCTGCTTAGCAGACAGTGAAAATCGCGACGGGTGCAACTGCACCCGTCGCACCCCTGCAACACCGCCGGCTTCATTCGGAGCCGACTTCTATGTTGCAGGGCCTTTCCCGCTGGGCCGGCGGGCGCTCCTTTGGCGGGCGCCCGCCGGCCCAGCGGGAAAGCCAGAATGGCCTCCGCGGTCTTTTGACCGCGGAGCGCCCAAATGGCGGTGACCGCATGGCGGGCGGCTACCGCCGCCCGCCGCGGTCAGAATGACCGCCAAAGTCTGTTGTCCAAGGCCGCACAGGAAATTTCCCGGGCCTTGTCAGAATGGTAAACTGGTGGGGAGGCTGGGTTTAACTGCATGTACTGGGTGTGCTGAGGCTGCGGAGACAGAGACAGTGGAGGATGTGGGACTGATTGTGACGGGGTGGAGATGATGATGGAGAAATAGGTGCCATTGATACCGGGGTAGATAAGCAACGTTGGGCCTTCTCAATCTCTTTGTCTAAGGCACCAACAGCCTTTTGTAGAAAGCTGTTTAAAGTTTTGTTAATTTTAGGTTTGTCTTGGGGGATCCCCCCTTTCCTCTGCCTATTTCACGCCCCTTTATTCTCCTTTGTACTCCTTTCATGTTCTTTTGTGCACTCTCATTCCCCTCCTCCTCCTCAACCACTTGCCACTTGACAGCCTCTTGCCAGCCTCTTGCCATGTACGATCTGACACAGTCTATTGCAGTCCGCACCAGTCCATCGCAGTCTGCCTCAATTGTAGTCGCCGCTGCTTACCACTGTTGCTGCAACTGACAGAAGGCACCAGTTTGCTAGTAGAGATCTCATGAAAGCCAGGGCCTGAGACCGGCCATCGTCGTACATCTTGTTCCCTGCAGCTCCTCACTGGCCACTATCCACTCACCGTGCAGGTGCCGCAACAGCACCAGCAGCAGCACTTGGCTGCAAGGCACCAGAGCCGACTTCGTGAACAGAACAGGGACACTCAGGGAGCAGAAGGAAAGCAGCACATTCAGGTCCTCAGGTTTCTGCATTGGGGATTGGGGTTTCTAATCACTGTGCATTTCCCCATACATTACTCAAAAGTGCTCCAAGTGCCCCAGGAAAGCCCCCTCCATAGCTCTATGGCTCCTCAGGGCCAACTACAGGCTCCTACAGGCTCCAGTAAAGCTTGGTAATGCCCCCAGAGATGGTCCAGTAAATATGGGTGCTGTGCCCAGGGCCGTTTTTTAAAGTCCTCTCTGCCTGTCTGCCAGCCCCCTGTCAGCCCCCTCACCTCACAGAGGTTTTCAAAAGCTCTGAGCATGGGGCAATGCTGTTCAATGTGCTGGGCTATGTACTGGGCAATGCTGGTCAAAGGCTGCCATGCCGCTACCTCACCTCACCTCACCACTCGGACACACCGCTCCCTCTTTGAGTCTCTGAGTCTCGGGGACAGTGCTCTGGTGGTGTCCTCACACGGGAATCTTTTCCAAGGATTCCGGAATACTTCCAGGATTCTTTGAGGATGCGGAACTCGCACTCTGCGTCCTTCGTGTCCGCCGCCACCCTCTCTCTCACTCTCTCCTCCCCAGCTTCCCTTCCGGGTCAGAACAGTCGTCAAATTTTCTGAGTCTTTTATAAAAGAGAAAACTAGGATTTTAGGATTTTAAATATGAACATTCTCTAGGGTTTTTCTCTTTCAAGAGGAAGTTCACAATCTAGCTGATGGGCTGAATAACTGAAACATTTAACTAGCACTACTTCTTGACATTTACACATGTCACCTGCAATCCTTGTCATTTTTCCCATGGCACATTTCTGCTATTGAGTGAATGGCATTTTAAGATAAAGTCTGGGTCTTCGATATTGGTGTAAAAAGATATGACATTGATTGCTCTAAAACGGATGGCTGTTAACTTGACTTTTCACGCTTTTCCTGCAACAGCTGCCTATTGTAACTGTTTTTGTTTTGTCACCAAGTATTTGAGTGAAGGGTTTGCCTGCTCCAACAACTTACATTGATTAAGTTCGGCCTCTTGAGCTTGCTTGATATATATTTTAAGCCTTGGGTAGAAGTTGGAAAAAACTGTTTTTCACTAGAGCCTCCTATTGTTGGCTCCTAAACTCCCTATTTCGATGACAATACGGAGCCTGTGCATCTCTTGATGCATTTGGACAACTGTGACCCAACAGGACCACGAGAGAACACTACATAAACAAATATTAGGTTTAGAGTTCAAATTTCTCTGAAGTATGCAAGAGTTTCAAGATCACCAGAACGTTTACTAACCTTGGAAAGAACTTTCTAAGGGGACAGCTATGGGTAATAAATGATGCTATATATGACCTCTGGTTCAGCCACTGTCATATCTGATTTTAAATGTTTGGCATAATTGTGTAATTGTTGGACTTGGTCCTCTCCACAGTGTCATCCTCAAGCATTTTGCCTTCAACATCCTGTTTTCTGAATCTATGTTTGTAGCTTTTAGGACTCTGCACACTTTACCAGTGCTAAAGTACTTGTGCTGCCTCCATATAATATGGTGACATTAGCTTCCACGCATATGGCACATTAAATTTACCTGTAAACCCTAGTAAAGGGTATTGTGTGTACAGAGGGCATGTACATGAAATGCTACTAGTGGGCCTGCAGCTCTGATTGTGGCACTCATTAAGTAGCCTATTAAACATGTCTCAGGCTCACCATTACTACCTGTGTATATTGTTTTACCTGCCATTTAACTGCCACATACCATGCACTGCTAGGATAGGGCCTAAACAGTCCATAGGACAGGGTGCAGTGTATTTAAAATGTTGGCCAAGTACTTTTAACTTTTCCAAGCCCTGGTAATGAAAAACTCTTAAATTTGTGTTTCACTACTGCAATGCTGACCTCTCCCATAGGATACAATTGGGTTACCTTATTTTTTAAAATAAGTGATAACTTTCAATTGGGAGCAAGTTGGGTGTCTAGAGAATTGTAATTTCCAACCATGTTTATTTATAAAATCGGATTTTAAGTCACAATTAAGAAAATGCTGCTTTTGGACAGTTGATGGTTTCTTCTCCCAACCATTTGGTCCCGCAGCCTGTACTCTGGGGCGCATACCTAGGTGTAGCTGGCAGTTGGTGTTTGTGTATTGCACCCAGATAGTGAAAGAAAGGTAGACTAGGTGTTGAGAGGATGGGCCATCTAAGTTGATGGGGGAGAATCTGTTAACTTATACACTTGTACGCCCCAAAACCTATGCCTCTGCATACTCACAAAGGGGTTGACACTATTAATTTGTGTCCCCAGACAAGCTGGGGTCAGGGCAGGGACACAGGAAATTCCATACACCTCTGGGAAGTGGAAACTTCCAGAAACTGCTTCTACTGGCACTAAAAATAAATAGTGGACCCTCAGACCCAGCACTTCAGTACACCTCCTCTGGACATGTGCAAGACTCAGAAGGACTGCTGTGGTGTTCTGCTGCAAGAAGGACTGCTGTCCTGCTGCGTGATTTAAAAGGACTCGACCTACATATTGAACCTAGGATCACCAGAGAGACTCCAAGGGCTAGTTGGCTGTCTTCCTGATCAGAGCCTCAGAGACTGATAAGGCTCCAGCCTCCGTGAACACAGCATGTAGTCTGTGTATGTTGTGAGTTCTGCCCCCCAAGTAGTGCCATCCCAGTACTAGACCCTTGGAAGTGGTACTGAAGGTGTTCTGCCAGCCAAACTGTGGTCTGTGGGCAGAACTGATACATCCCCAACACCAAATCTTACAAATCTTGCATCACAGTCTGC
Organism: Pleurodeles waltl; assembly: GCF_031143425.1. Taxonomy (NCBI): domain Eukaryota; kingdom Metazoa; phylum Chordata; class Amphibia; order Caudata; family Salamandridae; genus Pleurodeles; species Pleurodeles waltl. The sequence continues at coordinate 234,718,602 of NC_090443.1, read as the reverse complement.
AGTGTTCTCAGACCCAACACTGTGCGATGCATTCATGATGCAGGCATTCGCGATGCAAGTTCCTCGTCAATGTTTCCTCAATGATGATGCAGGGCTCCACACTGCAGCCAACAGCTTCCTTGGATCCACAGCTGTGCAATGCATGCTTGCAATGCTCCACAAACCATCATTCAAGTTGGGCTTAACTTGATCTCTGTGTCCCTTCCATGCTCCATTGCAGTCGGCATGAACGTGTGACTTTGTCCCAGTTCGGTGCACCCAAATAACCACAATTGGGTAGTTGTGCTATGAGGCACTATGGTTACTTGAAACTTTTAATTTGCAAATCTCCTGGATTTTTGTTGTTTTTATGTCAAATAATTTACTACATTTTTCTTATTTTCTCTAAATTAGTGTGGGCTGTTTCTTGTGTTGTGTTTTTACTTTATAAAAACTTTACATGTTGACTCTAAGTTAAGCAAGCCGGACTGCTTTGTGCTAAGCTAACAGAGGATTTAGCACACATTAATTTGGGGTTGCTCTTGTTATACCCTGACAAGAATTCTTGTTTCTGCCTGAGTAGGGGTTTTCCCCCCTCAACCAGTAACCCACTTTCTTCCATTTTTAATTGTTTGTTTGGTGTATGTTGTTAGATTGTGGATTAATGTACTACGAATGATGGCAGTTTTAGGATTCATAAAATACTTGTGATTTTATTTAACTGTTGGATTGATTAATTCACATTTTTATCCATTGATTAGAATTACTGTAATGCAGTTTTTGAGATGGAATAAGTTTTCTGTCTAATGTAATAGGTGTTTGATATGCTTAGAGCTGTTTTGAGGTTAGAGGTGCACATTTATCTGGAACTGATGTAATAGGAAGCATGTTTTTATGTGCTGTTTGTTTGTAGCATAGTGCTGATTTTAGCCCAGTGATGCCCAGGGAGGTGTTCTTTGAACACTATCGCCCCAATTGCAAGTTTCTGAGTGGAATTCTGTTTACTCAATCATATGTGGATTGAAGTTCTAGCACTGGATTTTCCAAATGCAACAACACTGGAACAGATGTGACTGCACAAAACAATCTAGCTAGTAAAAGCACCTTGTGAAAAGGCTTCTTTAAGCCTGGCCACGGTCCCTGGCCCCCACCCAAACCTCTATTAAGGCAGGAGGGAAGCATGTAGTACTCCGTTCTGTAAAGCAATATAATCTCCTTCCAGCTCTTACACTCCACACGGTCCATTCACCCTGCCCTGAACTGGACGCATATCAGACGTTTAAGACCTGCTCAGAGCAGGTGGCAAATATTCTGCATTGAACCCCAAAGAGCTGGGAATTCAGTGAAGAGTGACACCTGGTAAATGCAGGTCTCTGCAGTTCCTATTCTGTGGAGTAACACTTAGTAGAGGCAAATTTGTGCAAAAATAACTGGTGGTAAAAGAAATAACAGCAATACAGATTTCCCTATATATATTCCCCTAGATTGTAATTGGGGCTTTCATGGATGCCTGAGTGGTGTTATTGTATAATGTTTCATGTTGGATGCTCTAGTAACTAACCCCCATATTTATACTTGCTTTGCATGGAATTTTTAGTCTTATTTTAATGCAAATTCAGCGCACACCTAACCACAAATGTATACCATGGCAGTAGACCGGTCTAGCACCAAAGTTTTGGAGTTAAAGTCATTTTTTGCTAGAGGAAAACTACCTTGCATCAATGAGATGCAAGGTAAGCGTTCCTGGGCAAAAAATCACTATATGGCCCTAGCACCATATTTATCCCCGTGCTAAAATCAAGCATGGGGGAAGGAGACCTCCATTATTTAACGCCTGGCTCAGGTCAGGCGTGGGGGACCTGTGGGCCTATTTTCATGGTCATAGACCATGGAATGGGCCCATATGTGCCCTTTCCTAGCCCCAGGGACACCTACACCCACACCAGAGGGATGCCAGAGGAGGGGGGTCCCCATCCTCTCTAAGTAAGTTAAGTACAGGTAAGTATTGTTTTTTATTTTTTAAAGTGCCAAAGGGGGGCTAACTTGGGCTCCCGTACATGGTACTGGGCCCAATGGCCATGCCCAGGGGACATATGTACCCTGGGCATGGCCATTGGGGTTGTGGGTATGGCTCCTGTCTTTACTTAGACAGGAGTCATGTCCATAGGGGTTTTATGTCATAGGGGGTCCTTAAATAATGGTGCTAAGCTTGCTTAGCACCATTATTTAATGCCTGGGTTAGGGCAGGCACTAGGGGACTTGTGAGCCTTTTTCCATACTCGAAGACCATGGAATAGGCCTACAGGTGCCCTTCCCTAGCCCCAGGGACACCCCCATCCACACAAGAGTGACGCCAGCAGATGGGGGACCCTATCCCAGGTAAGTAAGGTAAGTGCTGCTAAGTATTTTCTTTTTTTTTTAAAGTGCCATGGTGGGGCCTAACTTGGACCCTCTACATCTCACTGGGCCCAATGGCCATGCCCAGGGAACATATGTCCCCTGGGCATGGCCATTGGGGTGGTGGGTATGACTCCTAATGTCCATGGGGGTTTTACATCAAAAAATTACGCTAGTCTGTTTAGAAGCATTTTTATGCCTCTTCCCACTCTAGCATCATCCTTTGACGCACAACCTCCTGTTCCCCTCCGCCTCCCCCACCCGGTTAGCATCCTTTTTTATGACCCTAGACGGGCCTTACCGCCGGCTACCATCATTCCATAAATATGGCGCCCGGCCGGCGTCTTGGAATGGCGCTAGCCAGCGGCATACTTTTTCACTCAAAACTGCGCTAATGAAGTTTTGCGCGAAAAAGTATAAACATGCCCCTAAGTTTGTTAAATTGAGGTATATTCCATGAGGTAGAACACTTTATCTGCATGGCATCTATCTAGCCAGAAGGTTCATAAGAAGTGTAGTGTGTTTAAACCACATAAGAGTAACCTCAGAAGGCCAGGCATTAAAGTTAGTAGCATGCACAAGACATCAATACTTATTAGAGAGTGAAATGAAACTAAATGTGAGGTAAATGGTGGAGCAACATCGTAATGCCACAAGATGTTGAAAGAGTAATGAAACAAATTTAGGATATAAGGCACTTAAAATAAGGCAGACAGGATAGCCCCCATGTTTGTGATGGAGTAACCTATTCACCGAACTCTAAATCAGGGCCTTAATTTTTGTCACATTGAGGATGTTGGTGAGGTGGGAAAGGATGATATAAAAAAGTTAGAGAGCCCTTTATTATCAAAGCGGCATCATTTTATTTTGCTTGAGCTGTGGTTAGGCCGTGTAACTTATCTTTTTTCTGATTATTGCTTTCGTTTTTAATGAGTGCGAGGTCTCAGTCTGACTCCTCCATTATTTAGAATTAAATACACAAAAGAAAAAAGAGCATAGGTCTCAGTCAACAGAAAATGAAGATCATGGAGCGCTAACTTCCAAGTATTTGCAGGTGAGCCATCTATTTCTAGTTACTTCTGTTCGTCCAAATGCGGTCTCGTTAATAATGGCTGAAAAGTGGCACTCGAGGATAATAGCATCAAGGTAAGATGACCCTCCCGGGGACCCGCTCTCAGCCACTCCAGCAAAGTCGATGCAAGCATGGAAAGCTCCTGGATGATGTGCAATTATCCTTTTGCTCGAAGACTGAACGAGAGCTATTTTAAAATTGGTTGCAGTTTTTTCGATTAAACTATTGTACAATTCTGTTTTGTTAATAATTAACAGCAGCTCCCTTTGCCCCATGCAGATGGTTCACTGCTTTTCAAAGACTTGTGTTTTTTCCAGTTTGACAGCATCACATTTTTTCAAAATGTTTCACCTGGTTTAGCCCTGGGCGAGATTTCGATGACGTTGATGCAATTTGCATAATTTCGTGTTTACTTGTTACACGGAATTCCTAACACTGCATTATGTCATAACTCCAAATTAAGCAGTGGTCGCTGCAGAATTATGGAACGGAAATCTTTTGAATGACCCTACTGCATGGAGGCTGTCCTTCAAAGAACTTGTCGTTTGGCGCTATTTTTTATATTGTGAAATATGCCCTTCCTTCCAAAATAGAGACAAATATATTTTGCGCTAAAATATAACACTGAGGGCCATATTTATACTTTTTGACGCAAAACTGCGCTAACGCAGTATTGCGTAAAAAAAATTAGCGCCGGCTAACGCCATTCTGAAGCGCCATGCGGGCGCCGTATTTATTCAATGACGTTAGCCGGCGTTAGCCGCCGGCGCTGCCTGGTGTGCTTGAAAAAAAACGACGTACACCAGGCAGCGCCGGCGTAGGGGGATATGGAGCTTGGGCGCCAAAAAATGGGGCAAGTCAGGCTGAGACAAATTTTTCGCCTCAACCCGATTCGCGCCATTTTTTAAGACTCCCAACCCCCATAGAAATGACTCCTGTCTTAGCAAAGACAGGAGTCATGCCCCCTTGCCCAATGGCCATGCCCAGGGGACTTATGTCCCCTGGGCATGGTCATTGGGCATAGTGGCATGTAGGGGGGCACAAATCAGGCCCCCCTATGCCACAAAAAAAAAAAAAAAAACACACTTACCTGAACTTCCCTTAATGTCCCTGGGATGGGTCCCTCCATCCTTAGGCGTCCTCCTGGGGTGGGCAAGGGTGACAGGGGGGGTCCCTGGGGGCATGGGAGGGCACCTCTGGGCTCCTTCCGAGCCCACAGGTCCCTTAACGCCTGCCCTGACCAGGCGCAAAAAACGGCGCAAAAGCGGCTGTACGTCATTTGTTTTGACCCGCCCACTCCCGGGCGTGAATTTTGCCCGGGAGTGTAAATACGGCGCACATGCCTCGGAGTCAATTTTTTAGACGGGAACGCCTACCTTGCATATCATTAACGCAAAGTAGGTGTCCACGCTAAAAAATGACGCAAACTCCATGGACTTTGGCGCTAGACGCGTCTAACGCCAAAGTATAAATATGAAGTTAGTTTTGCGTCGGAATTGCATAAAAAAAAACGACGCAATTCCGGCGCAAACAGAGTATAAATATGGGCCTGAGGGCCTTATTTTCTAGGTCCTAGCAGCACACTGCGCAATCAAAGCCTAATTTTTTTATGCTCCAGTGGCGCAGTGTGCCAGCCCACATTTACAATGCCATGCAAAGCCACCTTGTGTGGCTTTTCATGGCCTTGTAAATATGGCTCCGTTTCACGCATAACACTGTGTGAAAGGGACATTCCATCTGACACATTCCCAGATTTACAATTCTGATAATGCGTCAGATTTCTACGGCAACTCAGGGATGGCGTTAAAGTGGCAGAATTGGGAGAAATAACATTATTTCTCCTCATTTTTTCTTCTTTGTAAATGCAGCACACATAGATAGAGGAAACCATTAATGATTGTTTATGTACAGAAAGGTCTCCCTTCTTGCACATACACAATCATCCCCGCAACACAGGCACCCTTTCACTATGGTCAAAGGTGCCTGCATTGGCCCTAGGCAGCAGCTTGTGAACCAGCACAAAGGAAAGTGCAGGGATGTATTATATTTCTGTAAATATGACGCATCCCTGCACTTTCCAAATGATGCAGCATGCACAGCAAGCTGGTTTGCAGCAGCACGCTGCCTTATTTTATTGTAAATGAGGCCCTAAGGGGCTTTTTTCAAGAGGCCTGCGCAGCCAGAACTTTACTTTTTTACTAGCTCTGGTGGTGCTGACCTTTCAGTGACATCTATGAGGTGATGCAATGCCACCCTGCGGTGCTTTCCATGTCCTAATAGATATGGAGTAATGCAAGGCAGCGCAAAGTGCTGCATTACCTTACTCTGCATCAAGGAGGCGTTCCATGGGAGTTGCAGTGAGTGTTACCATGCAGCACCCATTGATTTTAATGCTTCACCAGATTTACAAAATCAGGTAAAACTGGTGCAGCGACAAAACCTTAGGCCTCCCCAGTGCAGGCGTAATGGGGAGAAATGTTTAAATACTCCTTGTCTTTTCCTCTTTCCATGTGTTCTGCATTCTGCAGCATACATAGAACAAGGAAAATGCCTCTATTGAAGGGACACCTTCCTGCACAAAAACAGTCCTGCCAACAATGCAGGCACTCTTGCCCCATGGTGCAAGGAAGCTTGCTTTTGCACTAGGCACCACATTGTGGCTTGGCTCAAAGGACAGGAATGCACCGTATCTAGTAAACATGATGCATTACTGCCCTTTTGATTTGTCATAGGGCAGCTCAGAAAAAAAGACTTGCGGCACTGTCCTATGCCAAATCTTTGTAAATATGTCCGTAAATGACCAATTTACAGGTCACATAGACATAATGTCAACTACTTCTCTGAAATTTCACATATGTACGGTGGTAGAAATGGGGTCTATGGTTGGCAGGCAGGTTACCCTCTGTCCAAGCAAGGACCCTCACTCTAGTCAGGGTAAATCACACACACTCCAAATCATCCTGTGCCCACCCTCTGGTAGCTTGGCACTTAGCAGTCAGGCATAACTTAGAAGGCAATGTGTAAAGTATTTGTGCAATCAACATGCAATAACACAGTAGAACACCATAAAAAAATACACCACACAGTGTTTAGAAAAATATATAATATTTATCTGGTAAAATGCAGGTCAAAACGATTAAGATGCAATAAGTATATGTTGAGATATCACTGTAAAAATTATTTAAACTGTCTTTAGTCTCTTAAAAGCAATAAATGTTTCTTGTAAGCACAAAGTACCTGGTTTGTCTTCAAAATCTCTGCAAAGAACCGCAGAGGAGAAGATGTGTGGAAAACAGGGAGGTGTGCATCGGTTTCTCTGGCCGCACACGGCGATGCGTCATTTATTTTTTACACAGGGAAGGCTTTGCGTTGATTTCCGGCACTCGGTCTTGGATCATCTTCGGGTTGTGGGGTTTTTGAATGCCCCAGGGATGATTCATGGATTTCGGGAGGTGACAAGACTAAGTCACAGAGGCTGCTTCGATCTGGTGGGTGTTGCGCAGAAATTTGTACTGCACGGCAGGCACTGCGTTGATTCCTCTCTGGAAGTCGGGCTGCATCATGCCATCTCAGCTGTGCATCGATCCAGTGGGCCATGCATCGAATTTCCGGTCGCTACACTGGCACTGTGTTGATCTTCTTGTTGCGAAGTTGGTCTGCGTCGTTCCAGTTCGGCGTGTGATTAATTTTTCACTGTGATGCAGGCTGTGCGTCGTTTCTGGCAGGCTGTGGGTCGATTTTTACTGCGCAAGGAGTCCTTCTTGCTGAGATAAAGTCTTTTTGGTTCTGAGACTTCAGGGAAGAGGAGGCAAGCTCTATCCAAGCCCTTGGAGAGCACTTCTCAGCACAGCCAGAGAGCAGCTAGGCAGCAGGGCAACAGCAGGGCAGCAGTCCTTCACAGGAGGCAGTCAGGTGAGCCCTTTTGGCAACCAGGCAGTTCTTCTTGGCAGGTTGCAGGTTCTTGTTCAGGTTCTCTTCTCCAGGAAGTATCTGAGTTGGTAGGGGCTAAGGCCCTGTTTAAAAACCCAAATGTGCCTTTGAAGAGGGGAAGACTTCAAAGAGTGGCTTAGAAGTGCACAAGGTCCCCTTTCAGTTCAATCCCGTCTGCCAGGGTCCCAGTAGGGGGTGTGGCAGTCCTTTGTGTGAGGGCAGGCTACTGTCCTTTGACATGTAAGCCTCAGGCCCTCCCAGCCCAGGAAGACCCATTCAAAATGCAGATGTATGCAAGTGAGGCTGAGCATCCTGTGTTTGGGGTTTGTCTGAGTGAATGCACAAGGGAGCTGTCAACTGAACCTAGCCAGACGTTGATTGTAACGCACAGAAGGATTTCAATGCTGAGAAATGCTTACTTTCTAAAAGTGGCATTTCTAAAATAGTAACATTAAATCCAACTCCACCAGTCAGCAGGATGTTGTATTACCATTCTGGTCATATTAATTATGACCTTCCTACTCCTTTTAGATCAACATCTACCACTCAAACAGTATATGAGGGTAGCCCTAATGTTAGCCTATGAACGGAGCAGGCCTCACAGCAGTGTAAAAATAATTTAGGAGTTTTACACTACGAGTACATGTAAACTACACAGATACATGTCCTGCTTTTTGCCTACACAGCACCCTGCCCTATAGGTTACCTAGGGCCTACCTTAGGAGTGAATTATATGTAGAAAAATGGGAGTTTTAGGCTTGGCAAGTATTTTAAAATGCCAGGTCGAATTGGCAGTGAAACTGCACACACAGGCCTTGCAATGGCAGACCTGAGACATGGTAAAGAAGCTACTTAAGTGTGTTGTACAATCAGTGCTGCAGGCCCACTAGTAGCATTTAATGTACAGGCCCTGGGCCCATATAGTGCACTTTACTAGGGACTTATAACTAAACTAAATAATCCAGTTGGGTATGATCCAATGTTATCATGTTTAAAGGGAGAGAGCATTTGCACTTTAGCACTGGTTAGCAGTGGTAAAGTGCAAAGAGTCTTAAAACCAGCAAAAACAGTATCCTAAAAGTGGAGGGAGGCAAGCAAAAAGTTTGGGGTGACCACCCTAAGGCTGTCAGGTCTAACATGTGTCCCCCTCAGCTGAAAGTGGGGAGAGCTACCCAACCTCCTGGGAGCACTCATCGCTAAGGCAGAATAATCTGGAGAGACCATCAGCGTTGGCATCGTCACTCCCCAGGCGATGCTCCACCATAAAGTCCACCCCCTGTAGGGAAATGGATCACCTCAAGAGTTCAGGATTCTCACCCCTCAACTGCATGAGCCATTTGAGGGGCCTCTGGTCTGTCTGAACCCGGAAGTGAGTCCCAAACAGGTGTGGTCTCAGCTTCTTCAGTGCCTAGACCACAGCAAATGCTTCTCTCTCAATAGCACTCCACCTGTGTTCTTGTGGTAATAGTCTTCTGCTAATAAAGACTACTGGTTGGTCTAGGCCCTCCTCATTTAGCTGTGCTAGAACTGCCCCTATGCCATGCTCTGAAGCATCTGTCTGCACAATAAATTCCTGGGAGTAGTCAGGGGCCTTGAGCACGGGGCTGTGCACATGGCTTCCTTCAGGGAGTCAAAGGCTTTCTGACAAGCCTCTGTCCAATTCACCAACCTGGGTTGCTTTTTTGGAAGTAAGTTCTGTCAAGGGTGTCACAATGGATCCATAGCCCTTGACAAACCTACCGTAGTATCCTGTGAGGCCTAAGAAGGTTCTCACCTCTGTCTGTGTTCTAGGTGGTTGCCAGGCCTTGATAGTTTCTATCTTGGCCTGGAGTGGCTGCACCTTGCCACCACCTTTTAGGTGTCCCAAGTACACCACAGAACCCTCCCCAATCTGGCACTTTTCTTGTCTTGATGTTCAGGCCTGCCTGTTGCAGAACCTGATGCACCTTCTTGAGGTGGAGCAGGTGTTCCTCCCAGCTGGAACTAGAGACGGCTATGTCATCTAGGTAGGCTATGCAGGAGACTTCTTTGCCAGCTAGGACCCCGTTGACTAACCGTTGGAAGGTAGCAGGGCATTTTTCAGTCCAAAGGGCATCACCTGGAATTGGTAATGGCCCTCCGTTGTGGAAAATGCAGATCTCTCTTTAGCCCCCTCAGTCAAGGCGATCTGCCAGTACCCTAATGTGAGATCAAAAGTACTGAGGAATTTGGCAGTGCCTAGTCTGTCTACGAGCTCATCAGCTTGGGGGATGTTGTGAGCGTCAGTCCATGTGACTGAGTTGAGACCCCAGTAGTCCACACAGAATCAGAGTTCTGGCTTGGCACCAGGTGCAGCAGTCTTGGATACCAGCAGCACAAGGCTGGCCCAGGGACTGCTGGACTTGTCAATGACCCATAGAGCCAACATTTTGGTGATTTCCTCTTTGATGCTGGCCTTCACCTTATCTGACAACCTGCTAATTTTGTTCTTTACAGGGAGACTGTCTCCCATGTCAATATCGTGGACACACAAGTGGGTGATTCCAGGAGTAAGGGAAAACAGGGAAGAGAACTGCTCCAATAACTCATAGCAGTCTCCTCTCTGATCTAGAGTCAGGGAATCAGAGAGATTGACACCTTTCACTGACCCATCAACTTCTTTGGCAGAGAGGAGGTCAGGGAGAGGCTCACTCTCCTCTTCCATGCCCTCATCTGTCACGAGGAGCATACTGACCTCAGACCTCTCAAAATGAGGCTTAAGTCGTTTGTGGTAGAGAACCCTTAGGGGGTGTCCAGGGGTCTTGAGGTCCACTAGGTAAGTGGCCTCCCCCTTCCGCTCCTTGATCTCAAATGAGCCAGTCCAGTGGTCCTTGAGAGCACTAGGATCTACAGGCTCCATTACCCAAACTTTGTCCCCAGGTGAGAATTCAACCAGAGTGGCCTTCCATTCATACCACTCCTTCATCACCTCTTGACTAGCCTCAAGGTTACTTTTGGCCTGCTTCCAGCAACATTGTGTTTGGTGGCAGAGGGCCAGCATTCAACTGCCCACATTCTAGGGAGGTGTATTGGGAGCTTTCTCACAGCACTCTTTCACTATACTTAGTGGTTCCCTGACAGGGTGACCATAGAGAAGCTCAAAGGAGCTGAACCCCACCCCTTTCTGTGGCACCTCCCTATAAACAAAAAGAAGGCATGGCAAGAGGATATCCCACTTACACCTAATGGCCTCAGGTAGGCCAGTGATCATGCCTTTTAGGGTCTTGTTGAATCTCAACAAGCCTATTGGATTGAGGATGGTAAGGAAAAGCAAATGACATCAGTTTTGCACACCCCTAGCTTGTGTCTATCCAAATAGAGTTATAATGTAGCAAGAAGCAGAGAGACACTTCTGAAGGATTGTAAGGCTATTCTGCAAACAGGTAACAGCGTGTTGAAACACCTTACCACCTTCAGTCATGGTCAGGGTGAAGTTGGTCAAAATGGTCCTCTTGTGCAGCTATATGATGCAGAGAGAAATACACCCTTTGCCACAACAATAAGTCAAGAACCCGGACAATTTCCTTGATTCCATTGTTTGGACAGGCAAATGGAACAGAATTAAATTATTCATATGAGGTTACCCCTAGACTGGGAGGTTTAGGGATGCCAGACTTGGAACTGCATTATATTGCTTTACAATTGCAATACACCACTGAAAGGACAAACGCCTCAGCTAACTTGGTCAAATCATTACTGGCTGACGCACGTGCACAAACTGACTTTCAAGACCTCTTATTGCTTGCCAAAAGAGTTACGTATTCGTACCCATACATTGTAAGACAGGTAGGGAAATGGAAGTGAGACACACTGTGTTTACATCTACTAAAAATACACATACAGTACAGATCTGGCATATATCTTTTGATTCTCTCTCTTTAAAATGTTGCTTAACAAAAGAAAAGGTAGCCCCTGGGAACTCCTTGTCTCCGTTGTCCCCACTCTTTTTTTAATAGTAGTATCAATTTATTGTTCAGTTAATTAAAACAATTACAAGACAAACAAGCTCAGTGAATAATATTTCCGTTAAACTTTTGGGCACATTAAAATAACATATAAAGATAACTTAACAAAAAAATTGCACTTCTGTTAAGAGGCAGTTGATGTTTGTCTCCATTATCATCAAGAGATGCTTAGACTTCCTTTGAACCTACATGTACCGTGCTGGCCACCCCTACTGACCGGGCTAGGAGCCGCCTTAGTATAGTAACATATTTTGCACATCTAGCCAAGGCCCAAGCCTTTGAGTGTGAGAAGCTGACATTGGATGTCTCCATGCTAGTCCGTTACCTGAAGGCCAAAGCTACGGGTTTTATTAACTATTACCCGTACTTCTTTAATAAAGCGTGAAAAATACATACACAATCCCCCTAATGCCAACAGCACTGATTAGCCCAAACTTCTGGAGTGAAAAAAAAAAAACTTGCAATGTTGATGGGGCCATTAAATGCTATTAACAGGCCCATCAGTATTTAGGAGGGATTTGCAACAAGGACCTAAGTCTATTACGACTTCTGAGATTTTTATGCAGAGGTTAAGTAGTCAGTGTTTGCGAGGTATCTGCATTTAAAGTTAAATAAGATAATTTAATTTTTTTTTAGGCTCCAGCTTAGAATCTTTGACAGGTCTCTACAGGGTAGGTGTTGTGGTTACATTTTCTGAATGCCGACACTGGTTTTGACAGCGTTTGGAGGATCACAATAAGCAAAGATTTGCCATCTGGGTGTTTATTCAGGAGTCTTTCCAGGTAATTAATAGCACTTGAGTCACCAAGAGAATGTCAAACTCTTCCAAGAATGTTAAAGGTTTCTTAGAGAGATCAAACTATCTTTTGAGACTTTTTCATTAAAAGGTGATCTGCAGTGTCATTGATTGGTGTCGAGGTCCTTTCTGGCACCAAGGGACGTACTTTGTTGGAGATTGATGGATAATAGAAATCTTCTTTTAATTCCTCTACCCATTTCTTCTAACCTTTGGATTTTAAGTACATGTAAGTTGATTGATTTTTAATTTTGAATAGCATGCAGGACACCCAGGAACCAGGTGTCCTAGTGCTTAAGCAGGATAGCACTAAAGAAGCATATATTCTGTTCTTCTGGGAAATTAGGAAGTTCGATGTGCTTCAGAAGACATATCTTCAGAGTCTGAACATTTGCCAGAAAGGTCTGATATATTTTGACATGTGCTCAATAATGAACTGCGAACTCTTGGCCCGCCATCAAGATTCACAATGGCTTCATGTATCAGTTGAACAGCATCGCAGCAAATGTTTAGCCTCCCTGTCCTCCGTAGGTATTAGTGTCAGTTAAGGGAGGAATGACAAAATCTGACCAGTGGTTTCCATTAGTGGGCAATAATGTAAACCATCTCTGATTACGTCTATGTTTACATCACAAAGGCCGCTGACAAATCGAAAAGGATGAGGAGGCAAGTGCCATCTTTGTCCACTATGCCATAGGTGAGGTGGGCTCTGCTATTTTCACTGTTTCTGTGCTACAGCCCTAATGAAAGCTAGGCTAGTAAGGGTGATTATTTTAAATATGACACACATTTGATGATGACTTTGCCCTAATATGGGAGATTTGTCACTTGCCTGTATTTTGATGATTTATGAGGGACGACCTCTATTATTTGTTTAACACTTCAATGTACATTTTTAATAAACCTTCTATTAATGATGTATTTACAAGCTGGAACTATTGTTAAAAGGCTTAAGTAGTTTTATGATTGTTGATGTGGTGATGTTGTGTGAGTACAAAGTCATCATTAAATGTTTAATAGTATTGGTGAGTTTTGCTTCAGGGATGGGTTAAAATTCAGTCCAAACATTGAAAGAGAGCCAGTGCAGGATTTCTAATTGAAACTACCCTGTTTTGCCAATAGAATTCTCAGAGTGTTAATTCTGTTGAGAAACAATTCTTGAATTTCTCCATATGTTTCTTTGGTTTTGCTAGCGCACCTTGTCCTTGGTAAGTAAACTTACAAGGGGACGCGTAGAGGTCGATTAAGCTTTTGAATCGCATGGAGTATCCTACTCATGCATTGACTATTGAAACAATAACTAGCATCAAAAATCAAGAAAGCACTCAAAGTTAAACCATGATAACCAAGAATAACCACTACTTAGAAAAAGAGTTAACAATTCTTATTTACCTATTGCTTACAACAAATTATCTGTTAGTTCAAACTTTATTCAAATCAACTCTTTATTAAGTCATTAGATAAAAGACATTGGCCCTTATTACAACCCTGGCGGTAAATCCCGCTTTCCGTGCTGAAGACCGCCAACGTACCTTTGCGGCGGCAGAATTCCGCTACAGGTATTACGACCCACAGCTCGGAATCTGCCACAATACAGACACCCACACAAGTCTGCCACACCAAAGGTCAGTGATAAACTGGTGGTACCAAAACCCACACCGTCACGCCAACAAGAATATGCCCACACTATCATGGCCCACGAATCAACATGGCGGTCATTCAACCGCGGTAATCCATTGGCGGTACACATCCCTGAGCTCAAAATACACACACATTTACAAAACACAACTACACTGGACAATTCGAAATGCACACACCTGATACACATACACACACCACACCCAACCCAATATAAAGCACACACCCACATTACCCACATATCCTTACAACCAAAAATTTGAAAGAAGGCCAGAGAGAGAGATTAGCTAACACAACACAAGCATCCACAGACACACAACACCATCACTTTACAACATCCACGCACCTCAAACAATACACACCAACACATCACAACAGACAGCACCTCACACATCACTCACACCACATCATGACACCTAAAAGACACCCCAGGTTTTCTGAGGAGGAGCTCAGGGTCACGGTGGAGGAAATCATCCGGGTAGAGCCACCACTATTCAGATCACAGGTGCAACAGACATCCATTGCAAGGAAGATGGAGCTATGATGGAGAATTGTCGACAGGGTCAACACAGTGGGACAGCATCCAAGAACATGGGATGACATCAGGAAGAGGTGGAACGACCTACGGGGGAAGGTACGTTCTGTGGTATCCAGGTACCAGATTGCTGTACTGAGGACTGGCGGTGGCCCCCACCTCCTCACCCACAACTAACATCATGGGAGGAGCAAGTCTTGGCGATCATGCATCTGGAGGGCCTCGCAGGAGTAGGAGGAAGACTGGACTCTGGTAAGTCAAATCTTTACTACTTCATCCCCCCACCCCACCTGCATGCCATCACATACTCCCACTCTTACCCTAACCCCATCACACCATCAACTCCATATGTCCCACTATCACAACCCACATATCTCAGTACCAAGGCCCTGCATGCAACACATATGCATGGACCAACATCCCCAAAGTATGTCCATTACAGAAACCCACACAGACCCCAAACCGACTATCACAAAAGGGCAAACACAATGACGCAAGCACAAGAGTAGAGGATACCGCACACAATGCACAAGATGGCACACACAGATACTAAAATTATGCATTTACATCCCAACAGGACCCATACCTAACGTCACTGGACAGGAGGTGCCAGACATATCCAGTCCCCCCACAGAAGAGGCCCACAGTGATGACAGCAGTTCTGCATGCCTGGATCAAGATGACCAGCCCGGCCCAGCAGGGACCTCGGGACAGTCGGTTCCCCTGACACTGTCACAAACCACCACAGAGCCTCCCCCCTCAGGAAACACCAGCACAGCACCCACCCAGTGGGCCCATCCCTCTGTCCCCAGGACATGTCAATCAGCAGTGTGTCCACCACTACAGGGACCCCAGGCAAACCCACCAACCCAAGCCAATCAGGGACCTGGGGTCAATGGCAGTAGGCACACGGTTCAGGGGACAGAGGCATAGGATAACAGGGAAGCTGGGAGGACTGCTGCGTGACAGGGGGAGGACAGGCCCAGGAAACCCACTTTCCATGAGGCACTCTCCAACATCATGGGAGCATACCACCATTCTCAGGAGACCATGGGCACGGTACTGGCCAAGTTTCTGGAGACCCAGCGGCTGCAGGAGGAACAATACATTGGAATCAGGGAGGACTTGAAGTCCATTAACACCACCCTGGTCTCCATTGAAGGGGTGCTAGCAGACCTTGTCAACACCATGAGGGACACAATAGCACACAAACGGACCCCTGACACTAGCCTGGGCGATGAACAGCTCTCCACCTCCGCCGGCACTAGTGGACAGGAGGCACCGCCACAGGACCAACAGGCCACCAGCACCCCACCCCCTGCAGAAGGAGAACCACCACGCAAATGGTCCCTGAGATCCAGGAACAATACAGAGCACATTGCCAAGATCCCCACCAGGAAATAAGACCCTCCTGAATGTCGCCCTTCTGTTCCACTTTGTCATTCTGTCCACCTTATACTTCTATTGCTCTACTTCCTATGCCCCTTTGCACCTGTGATGCAAATAGACTGGACACTGCCATGGACATTCCTCCACCATCACCCCAGCCCATTTCACACCCCCTCCACTTATTTCCACAGAAATAAACACCCTTGAATCACAAAACTATCTGGAGTCAGTCTGTACTTTCACAAATGTGTAATTGTACGCACCGCTGCGGATGTGGCCACCATTTTCTAACTGTTCACTCACTTGTTACCTGACCTTCAACAGGAGAGGATCTACACTGCAAGTGCTGCTGTGACCTGTGTTTGAAAGCAACAATGGCTACAGTGTCTGGGGAAAGGGCCCCTGCCTTCATTTCGGAGGAGTTGGAGAAACTAGTGGATGGGGTCCTCCCCTAGCACACTCAACTGTACAGTCCTCCAGACAAACAGGTGAGTACACTGTGAGCATGGTGGATGGCACATGATTGTATGGAGTGTCGTATATGGAAGAGGGTGGGGAGGGGGGAAGAACTGTACGGGATAGTAACATCCATTCTCACTTCACTTTTCCTCTAGGTCGGTGCCCACCAGAAGAAGGGTATTTGGCGTGCAATCACCAAGGAAGTGCGGACCCTGGGGGTCTATCATAGATGGAGCACCCACTGCCGGAAAAGATGGGAGGACCTGTGCAAGCAAGAAGACGGCAGAGGCCCAGCTGGGGATGGCCTCCCAACATGGAAGCACCATGACCCCCCTGATGATCCAGATCCTGGTGGTGGCATATCCGGAGTTGGACGGGCACTTGATGGTATCACAGCAGCCACAAGGGGGGGTGAGTACAGTCTCATTCAGCTGACTCTGTGCGCTTTATGAGGTGTCTGGGTAGGGGAAGTGGGCTGTGGGTTCCTCTAGGCCAGGGCAAACTTTGTAGTGTAGGTACCTTGTTAGGCAGTCTCTATGGCACTCCAACCCCAATAGTGGTAGTAGCCATCTACACCTAGTCAGGCTCCTGTGGGTTCCAGGTGTGCAGCAAATGGGCTTTGGCTTTGTCCCCCATGGGCAGGTGATTTTCCTAAGAACTGTTAGTGCATAATTTAGTGCATAGGGCTGCTCCATGTGTGTTGTGTCCGCCAAAGGTAGTGGTGTTGCATGCACTGACCATGTGTCTCTTCTGTCTCCCCCCTTTTTGTTTTGTCAGCATGTTCTTGCATGCATTAGCATCATCTGGCGGAGGAGCAGTGGCACCGGAGCAGAAGGGAGCTGCATCCCACATGGCCCTGGAGGGTGAAGTAACGGAGTCTGAAGGCACCAGTGGGCCGGAGGGCGAGGGGAGCTCCACAACGGGGACAAGAGCATACACCAGTGACAGCGACTCCTCCTCTGATGGGAGCTCCCTTGCGGTGGCGGGCACCTCTGTGCCCACCGCATCAACAGGTACAGCCACCACCCCCCCACCAGCACTGCCCTCCCAGCAGTCCCTCAGCGTGTGTCCCGTGCCTGCTCACCCAGGAGGGTGTGCATCTCCTTCACCCCAGGCACTTCAGGACCTGCTCCAGTCAGCCCTGCTGCCCTCAGTGAAGAGGCTATTGACCTCCTAAGATCCCTCACTGTTGGGCAATCTACCATCTTGAATGCCATCCAGGGTGTTGAAAGGCATTTGCAACAAACAAATGTGTACCTGGAGGGCATTCATTCTGGGCAGGCGGCCCAACAGAGAGCATTTCAGGCTCTGGCCTCAGCACTGAAGGCAGCCATTGTCCCTGTGTCCAGCCTCCCCCCTCCAACTTCCTCCACCCAGACCCAATCCCCTGTACCTCAGCCTATCCCAAGCACACCATCAGACCAGCATGCACACACATCAACACACAAAAGTGGCTCAGAACATTCTATATTAGTTTGCAAGGAGCTATAATTATGTTTTTAATAAATGTATGAAAACACATTGGTCTTTATAGATGACCTTAACTGATCCTCTTGTGAACATTGAAGGAGTCAGTTGATTTGCCTCGCCGACCACAATGGATATCGGCCAAAGCCACAATGTACAAGAGAAAGATGCCATTTATCCACTGTCATCGAAACTTGAACACACTAAGGGGCATATTTATACTCTGTTTGCGCCGGAATTGCGTAGTTTTTTTTTTACGCAATTCACGACGCAAAACTAACTCCATATTTATACTTTGGCATTAGACGCGTCTAGCGCCAAAGTCCATGGAGTTTGCGTCATTTTTTTGAGTGGACACCTACTTTGCGTTAATGATATGCAAGGTAGGCGTTCCCGTCTAAAAAATGTACTTCGAGGCATGTGCGCCGTATTTACACTCCCGGGCAAAATTCACGCCCGGGAGTGGGCGGGTAAAAAAAAATGACGTACGGCCGCTTTTGCGCCATTTTTTAGCGCCTGGTCAGGGCAGGCGTTAAGGGACCTGTGGGCTCGGAAGGAGCCCCCCAGGGACTCCCCCTGTCACCCTTGCCCACCCCAGGAGGACGCCTAAGGATGGAGGGACCCATCCCAGGGACATTAAGGTAAGTTCAGGTAAGTGTTTTTTTTTTTTGTGGCATAGGGGGGCCTGATTTGTGCCCCCCTACATGCCACTATGCCCAATGACCATGCCCAGGGGACAGAAGTCCCCTGGGCATGGCCATTGGGCAAGGGGGCATGACTCCTGTCTTTGCTAAGACAGGAGTCATTTCTATGGGGGTTGGGAGTCAAAAAAAATGGCGCAAATCGGGTTGAGGCGAAAAATTTGCCTCAGCCTGACTTGCCCCATTTTTTGGCGCCCAAGCTCCATATCCCCCTACGCCGGCGCTGCCTGGTGTACGTCGTTTTTTTTCACGCACACCAGGCAGTGCCGGCGGCTAATTTTTTTGACGCAAAACTGCGTTAGCACAGTTTTGCGTCAAAAAGTATAAATATGGCCCTAAAGATTTATTAAGAAGGGCTTTATTCAGTGTGTCAAAAGCTTTCCTCAGGTGTTGAAAGGCCAAAAATAGCCTTTCTTTTCTTAGGGCCAAGTACTTTGTATCCATGTTCAATAAGCAAAACCCTTGTGCCACAATCTGACTAGCTCAATTGAATCCCTTCTGACAGTAAGCGTTACAGTGCAATCCATTCAAATGCTAAGCAGCCTGTCTATCAAAGCTCTCAAGAGGATTTTACCAACCCCATCTGACAGAAAAATTAGCTAATAGTTACTATAGGGGTCATTACGACATTGGCGGGCGGCAGTAGTAACCGCCGTGAGGCCGCCAATGCGGCCGCACTCCCGCCGCCCCCATAAGACATTCCGCTGGGCCAGCGGGCGCAAACCAAGTTTGTGCCCGCCGGCCCAGCTGGGATGAGGCTGCAACATAGGAGCCGGCTCCTAATGGAGCCTGCGGTGTTGCGGCCGTGCGACAGGTGCAGTAGCACCCGTCGCGCTTTTCACTGTCTGCTAAACAGACAGTGAAAAGCTGGCCGGGGCCCTGTTAGGGGTCCCCTGCACTGCCCATGCCAGTGGCATGGGCAGTGCAGGGCCCCCCAGGGGCCCCAGGACACCCCTTACCGCCAGCCTCTTCCTGGCGGTGCAAACCGCCAGAAACAGGCTGGCGGTAGGGGTGTCATAATCTCCAGGGCAGTGCTGCTTGCAGTGCTGCCCTGGCAGATTATCACCGCCAGGGCTAAAACAGCGGGAAACTGCCGGCCCCAGCGGTGCGACCGCGGCGCTACTGCCGCGGTCGTCATAAGGGCCTCAGTATCGCCAGCCTGTTGGCCGTACGGATGCTACATTACCACCTATATTTTGTTCGGTTCCTTTTAGGTTTCACTTAGACTGCGCATGCACTGTTTCTGCAAGACTTTTGTTTGCATAGGCCATGCGTGGTGTACCATTTGTTAGCTTCATCATGGATCTAATTTGCTTCACTCCCATTTGTCACAGCATGTGGTTTTCATGTGCTTTTCTTGTGTTTGCACCTCCCAAGTCGCATGGACCAAGTAGTGTGTCTATCAACTGCTCCCGTTTTTGGTGCTTCCTTTTTTGTGTTCAAGCACTCAATATGAATGTTTGTGTTTTCAATCCATCTCCCACAGCCCCTTTCAGGTAGCTTCTATTCCCTCCCACCCTCCTACCCTGCACTCTATGCCACTGCACTTTATGCCACTCAACTCTGCACTCCACTCTACGCTGCACTCTATGCCACTGCACTTTAAGCTAATGCACTCTACAACATTACAGTGCACCACTCAAGTACACATCACTGCACACTATGCCACTGCCAACTATACTTCACCACTCTACTCTAGGCCACCACTGCATTCTACTCCACTGCACTAACCTCTGCACCACTCTACACCACTGCACTCTATGCCACTCTACTCTGCACCACTCTACACCACTGTACTCTATTTTGCACCACTCAACACCACTGAACTCTACTCCACATCAATCTAAGCCATGTCATACCATTCTACTCTGCTGTACAGGGCTAAAAGACATTGGCAAAGCCAACAGCTCTTATGGAGGTGATACCTGTTGGATTTGACAGTGTTTTTTAAAAGCAGGGACTGTAATAGCTTTCTCCTATGAAAATGGGACCAGCCCAGTCCTAATCCCCGTACTGAAAGATAATCAGGTTATTAACGCCCCATCAAATAATACAATCATTAAGTTGAGTAAAATAGGTTTACTATTCATCCCTGATTATGACATTTCTGGAGCTGGAAACCAATTTCATGCCTATATTGTTCCCAAGCTCTTGCTAGTGTAGCAATTTGACAGTTCCTTTTGACCAATACTTTTTACAGCTCATGACATTCTTATAACTATTACAGGCAAGTGAACCAGTCTATCTGCAGCATCTTCTCTGTGGATAAGACCAATTTTTTGTTCGCATATATATAGGCCCATATGAGTTTGGTGCGGGCCAGTGCAGCAAATCACTCTGCTGCATTGCCCTTTATCACGTGGAAAGGGCAGGAATGCATTGTATTTACATAGCACCAACCAATACCTAGCTGCAACCATGATGCAAAGGTTCCTGCACTGCATGCAGGAGTGTTTTTGTGCAGGAAGGGACACCTTACTGCACATAAATAATCCTGAGAAGCTTTTTCCTCTTTCTATGGGTGTTGCAGAATGCATCACAGCTAGAAAAAGAAAACAGCAGGGAAAAATTAAGATGTTTCTCCTTGTAATGCATCTCCTTGTTAACCAGGTTTGGTAAATCTGGAAATGCGTCAACAACCATTAACTTGCTTGGGAACACCCATGCAATGCCCATTGAGAGCCTCCCTTGTGCACAGTAATGCAACACCAAGATTTGCACTGGCTTGACTTTCTCCATATTTTTTAAGCCATTCAAAGCAATGCAAAGCGGCTTTGCATGGTTTCTAAAATATGACTTATTGGTTTGCGCCATGCATGTACTACGTTGTGTGGTGCAAGCATGGAGCAAGCCATTCATAAGTATGCCCCTTAGTCTTTATCAAACAGATCCTGAATTTTAGAGCTTAACTTTTCTCAAACAGGTCTGATCAGTTCTTCATCAGAAAAGAAAACTGACTGCTCTTTACAGTCCATTAAACAGTTGCAGAAGAAGAGGCATCTTAGTTATCGCTTAGTTATTACTTTGGGGTATTGAGTGCCTTCAATCTAATTTTGGGTGCTTTGTCATGAGTTTTAAACAGTTATTCCCAGAAGGTGGGGTTAAAAAATATAGCCATGTGGAGAACTGTTGGTCCTTTCTTCATATCACAGGAGAATAATTAATACCATTAAAGGATCCCTGTCAGTCCCAGTGCTACAATCAACTTAAATAGCTAGTATCCCCTCTCAACTGTCCATGCCAAAAAATATTTAATATAATCTACTTTCAGTTGGGTTGCTTCTAACAATATGTTTGTGCAGACGTCAGCGAGTAATCAGAAATTTGCAACTCTTGGTCCAAAGACATGGATTACAGAAGTGAACAGTTGTGCATATGCTGTTCATTATTATACTTTTAGGTATATCTAAACTGTTTTCTGACCTGCTCAGTTGTTACTAGCCACTGACTTGTCAGGCAATCTGCATGTTTTAATAGGCCTGACTGCTTATCACTGAATCAACTAAAATATTCAGACAATTTGTAGAACTTCTGCTGTATTCTATTGTGTCGCAACTGGACTTTTCGTACTCCTCAGCCCATTTTTACATCATTTCATTTGAACCTGATCCAAGTTTCTCTCTCTGTCTTTAAATGTTTCCTCTCTATGAATGCCTTTGATGCCCTGCTCTGAACCAATAACCTGGTTCCTCTGAAAAGCCAGCAGTGCTTTGAAAAATGAGCATTTGACTGATTTTGCTATAACCTAGCACTCATTTCAGGTACCCCAAACTGTCAAGTAACCTTGTTTCCTCTAGGAGACTTAGGGGTCATTACAACCCTGGCGGACGGTGTTAAAGGTGTGGTAATACCGCAAACAGGCCGGCGGACAAAAAAAGGGAATCATGACCGTGGTGGAAACCGCCAACATAGACAGCCACTTTAACACTCCGACCGCCACGACGGTACAGACAAGCAGCGCGGCGGTGACTGCCAACAGACAGGCGGCAGACAATGTACCGCCCGCAGTATCACAACCTGCCAATCCGCCACCTTTTCCGGGGCGGATTCACCGTGGATAAAAACACGGTGGAAACAGCTTTTGCAATGGGAACACGCTCACCTTCTACACATCCCACGAGGAAGGAGGACATCATGGAGATAGAATTACAAATCCTACCTGCCCCTGTCTTCCTGCTCATTTACGAACACCAGCAACGGTGGCGCCGAAGACAACGGTGAGTACTGCACCTACGACATAGGGGAGGGGGAGGCAAAAGTCAGGGGGACACACACGAAACACCCCACCACCACCCTCACCCTCGCACATTATAACACACACACCAATGCATGTCAAAACATCACAGTAACAACCCACAACCCCCCCGGAAGAATGCAAAAACCAAAGGAAATCAGTCCAAAAATGTTAATGTATCAAAATACAGTTACCAAATATATACAGATATATATATATACACATTCAAAAGTATATACATTACAAGAAGCAGTGCAGGTATGCACATATCAATGTCCGTGCACCACTGGTCCAAAAATGCATGGGCGAGGCCCACAATAGATACCTGTCCACAAACGGAGAGAACACTGCTGGGGCATTAGATCGAAATACAAGAGGCACCTCAGGGGGAAGGGAAGGGAAGGGGGGGCACCTCAGCCGGATTACAGCACCATGCCAGATCCACGACGGGGCTCCATGCCCATTGATGTATCCTGGTGAGTGCAAAGCCACAGTCTCTCAAGTCTCTACAGTGGGTGGGGTGCCCACTGTTCCATCCTGGGGAGTGCAAAGCCACAGTCTCTCAAGTCTCTAAAGTGGGTGGGTTGCCCACTGTTCCATCCTGGGGAGTGCAAAGCCACAGTCTCTCAAGTCTCCCAAGTGGTTGGTTTGCCCACTGTTCCATCCTGGGGAGTGCAAAGTCACAGTCTCTCAAGTGGATAACAGTCTACACTGGTTCTGGAGGGGGAATGGTGCCCACACTGCATTAGGCTCCCCGTGACAGTTCCTGTTCCGTCACAGTCCCAGCTGTACATAGGATAACGATGCTTGATGTGGTGGTGATTCCCTTGTTTAGCGGTGCTTTGCCATGGCGGTCTCTGATCTGTTCAGCGGTTCTCTGCCCTGTTCAGCGGTCTTCACCATGGCGGTGATTCCCTTGTTCAGCGGTGCTTTTCCCTGTTCAGCGGTCTCCACCATGGCGGTGATTCCCTTGTTCAGCGGTTCTATGCCCTGTTCAGCGGTGTTGTGCCCTGTTCAGCGGTCTTCACCATGGCAGTGATTCCCTTGTTCAGCGGTGCTTTGCCATGGCGGTCTCTGACCTGTGCATTGGTGTGTGGCATGACGGTCCCTCATTGCCCAGCGGGGCTGTGGCAGCTGGGGCCCTCCTGGGCACTAACTCCGGCGGTGGTCTCCTGACCAGTGACGATACTCCTGCCCTCCTGGGCAATGACTCCGGCGGAGGTCTCCTGACCAGTGACGACGGTGCTGGCGGTGGCGTCCCGGCCGCCGGAGAGGATGGCGCCCTTCTCTGCCGTGCTGCTCTCACCAGACTGTGCAGACTTCTTCTGGCCCTTCACCACCTTTGGAGGAGTCACAGCTGACTCTGCAATCCCCCTGGGACACCTGTGAGCAGTTTTGCCAGCAGTAGTCTTCACCATGTCCCGTCGGCCACTTTCCAACTTGAGATGCTTTACAGGGGGTGGACTGGCAGTGCTTTGGCTCCGTGTCACACTGCCTGCCCTGGTGGCCGGTGCACTCCACACACCTGTAACACGCACCACTGGTACTGGAGTCTTTTTGGCTGAGGCGCTACTATGGGACTTATGAATTGGAGGGGTGGGGATGGGGCAAAGAGGTCAACGTTGCTGAGGGAGAGTGTATGACGAACACTGGGATGGGTAGCTGGAGGAGGTCTGGGAGTGGAGGAAGAGGAGGTGGTTGTAGGAGGTGTCACTTTAGGTGTTTTGGGTGCAAGTGCAGGTACTGGAGGCTGTCGTGAGGTGGATGGATGTTGGGTGTGTGGGTGCCCGCGTTTGTGTACTTTGGGAGGGGGCGTCACAGACACTCTGGGAGAGGACACAGGGGACGTGTAAATGGGAGTGGGGGTGGTGAGTGCAGGTGAGCGGGGTGTGGTGCTGGGTGTTCTGGTGCGAGTTCTAGTGGCTGTAGATGTAGTGCATGCAGGTGAGAGTGTAGACGACACTGGGAGGGAGGAGGGAGACGATGAGGAGGGGGACACAGTGGAGGCAGTGGATGTTGCTGTGTCTGTATGTGGGTGATGCTTGTGTGAGTGCCTGTGGAATGTGTGGTGCCTATGTTTGCCTGAGCTACTTTTGTGTGTTGAGGTGTGTGCATGCTTGTCTGATGGTGTGCTTGGGATGGGCTGGGGTACTGGGGATTGGGTCTGGGTGGAGGAAGTTGGAGGGGGGAGGCTAGAGACAGGGACAATGGCTGCCATCAGTGCTGAGGTCAAAGATTGCAGGGTTTGATGAAGGGCAGCCTGACCAGAATGAATGCCCTCCGGGAATGCATTACCGTGTTGCAACTCCCTTTCTACACCCTGAATGGCATTCACAAGGGTAGACTGCCCAACAGTGAGTGACATGAAGAGGTCAATGGCCTCCTCACTGAGGGCAGCAGGGGTGACAGGGGCAGGGCCTGAGGTGCCTGGGGCGAAGGTGATGCCCACCATCCTGGGTGAGAGGGCACAGGGAAAAGGCTGAGGGGCTGCTGGGAGGGCGGTGCTGGTAGGGGAGGTGGCGGCTGTACCTGTAGAAGTGTGGGGCACAGATGTTGCTGCCACCACAAGGGAGCTCCCATCGGCGGACGAGTCCGTGTTGCTGGTTGGTGATCCGGTGACCGATGTGAAGCTCCCCTCGCCCTCCGTCCCACTAGTGCATTCTGAGTCCGTGGTGTGGCCCTCCATGGCCATGTGGGATGCAGTTCCCTTGTGCTCCGGTGCCACTATACCTCCGCCTGATGATGCTGATGCACAAAAGAACAGGGAGAGCAGAGAAAGGGGGGATGATGACAGAAGAAAGACAGGTTGAGTGCATGGCTTACCGCTACCGTTGGCGGACAATACAGACACAGCAGCCCCCTGCACTACGCCGTGCTCCTGGCCTCTACAGATGCAATTCCTGGGATATGGCCTACATCGCTATGGTGGACATCTGCACACATGGATGCCACAGGGGCATGTATACCTGTACTTGTCTCTCTACTGCGGTGGGGTGGAGTGTCACATGGCCTGCATTACGGAGGGGCCTAGCCTATGGAAATCGCCCTGGCCTAGTGAAACCCACAGCCCTCCTCCCACACCCAGACCCCTCAACTGCACGCAAAGTCCGCTGAATGATGTTGTACTCACCCCCTTGTGTCTGGTGTGATGCCCTCAAGCGCCCATCCAACTCAGGGTAGGCCACCGCCAGGATCCGGAACATCAGGGGGGTCATGGGGCGACGGGCACCCCTCCCACGTTGGGAGGCCATCCCCAGCTGAGCCTCCGCCGTCTTCTTGCTCCAGCGGCGAATGTCCTCCCATCTTTTCCGGCAGTGGGTGCCCCATCTCTGGTTGACCCCCCGGGTCCGTACGTCCTTGGCAATGGCACGCCAAATGTCCTTCTTCTGGTGGGCGCTGACCTACATGACATGCACAGGGGAAGAAGAGAAGTCATTAGCAAGAGCACCGTCAAAGTGAGTGGCCCACATCCCTGCCCTTGCCATGTGGCACATGCATTCACAGTCCTTCATGTTCACTGCACTCTGCCCCCTTCCCTCTTACAACCAGCCCTCTCCATACAGGCATAGCCCATACAACGTGCTCCCTGTGTACTTACCTGTTGGTCTGGATGACCGTAGAGTAGCGTGTACTGGGGGAGGACCCCGTCCACGAGCTTCTCCAACTCCTGAGCAGTGAAGGCAGGGGCCCTTTCCCCAGATGCAACAGCCCTTGTCTCTTCCAGACCGAGGTCACAGCAGCACTTGCAGTGTAGGTCCTCTCCTGTCGAAGATCAGATATCAAGTGATTGAACAGAGAGAAAATGGTGGTCACGTCCGCGGCGGTGACGTCCGCGGCGGTGCGTAGCATCACCGCCGGCGCACTTCCTCATTGGCTCCTGGGACCCATAGGGTCCAATGTTAACCAATGCAGCTTTGCGCCGCAGTCTTTGACCGCCTACCGCGACGGTGTACAACGCCAGCGCAGTTACCTTACATCCCATTGTCCCAGTTTAGACGTCAGGCAGCCGCCATTTCAGGGGCCCACATGGCTTTATTTGCAACTGCGTCACACATACCTAGGCCTACACTCGACACACAATTAGGAAGATTTTTGTCTTTGCTGTCGTGTTCTGTGTATCTGTGGGTACATACCTGGGATTTTGTTGACTCTGTGGTCGCTGTTGTCCTTCCTAGGCACCGTCAGCTTGGACATGTGAGAAGATGGCGGAATCCTCTGGTGTACCGACCGCTGGTGGACCTGTTGACAATGGAGGAGCGACATTTACTCATCACCTACAGGTTTGACCCTGCCACTATGCAGGAACTATGTACCCAGTTGGAGCCAAACCTGATGTCACCAATCCGCCATCCCACAGGATTCCCCCCTCGAGTGCAGGTGCTGTCAGTGCTCCATTTCCTTGCAAGTGGATTGTTTCAGACAGCAGTGGCCATGGCATCAGGGATGTCCCAGCCTATGTTTTCCAGCGTGTTGTCCAGAGTGTTGTCTGCCCTGCTGAAACACGTAAGAATTTACATCGTTTTCCCTCAGGTGGAGGATTTGGCTACAGTGAAAGGTGACTTCTATGCCCTTGGACATATCCCCAACATCATAGGTGCTATTGAATGGGACCCATGTAGCTCTGGTCCCTCCCCCACAGGAGTGAACAGGTGTACAGGAACCGGAAGAGTTATCATTCCATGAATGTACAGATGGTATGTTTGGCAGACCAGTACATCTCGCAGGTAAATGCTATGTTCCCTGGCTCTATGCATGACGCCTATATCCTGCGCAATAGTAGCATCCCTTATATGATGGGCCAACTCCAGAGGCACCGGGTGTGGCTATTGGGGGACTCTGGTTACCCCAACCTGTCCTGGCTATTGACCCCAGTGAGGAATCCCAGGACCAGGGCAGAGGAACGCAACAATGAGGCCCATGAGTGGACTAGGAGGGTGATCGAACGCACCTTCGGCCTCCTGAAGGCCAGGTTCAGGTGTCTGCATATGACAGGTGGTTCCCTATTCTACTCACCGAAGAAGGTGTGCCAGATCATCATCGCCTGCTCGATGCTTCACAATCTTGCTTTGCAACGCCAGGTGCCTTTTCTGCAGGAGGATGGTCCAGGTGGCGGTGTTGTGGCAGCTGTGGAGCATGTGGAGCCTGTGGACAGTGATGAGAAGGACGCTGAGGAAGAAGACATAGACAACAGGGAGTCAGTCATACAGCAATATTTCCAGTGACACACAGGTGAGGACAGTTTTCTTTTTACCATTATATTCACCTTCACACTTCTACCTCTATCCTGTCTGTCAGTTCATAGCAGTATTTGGTCACTGAGTTGTACCTTTCCATTACGGTTTCACAGGTGTGGTTAGCAACGTGTGTCATCTGCTTGCATCCTTCAAGGACTTGTGATGTGTGATATAGGTATGTTGGCTTTACAATTGGAAACGCATGTTCACACTGTCATTGATTATACATATTTACCAAGTCACAGACTGACTCCAGATTGTTTTGTGGTTCAAGGGTGTTTATTTCAGTGCTCAAAAATGGAGGGGGGTAGTAATATGGTGATTCGGGACGGTGGAGGAATGTCCATGGCAGAGTCCAGTCCATTAGTCACACAGGTGCACTGCCCATATGGGCATAGGAAGTGGAGCTGGGGCAGTTCCAATCGGGACAGGGTAACAAAGTGAGACAGTCGGAGGACAATCAGGGTAGTCTCATTTCCTGGCAGGGGTCTTGCCATCTTGCTCTGTCCTGTTCCTGGATCTCAGAGACCGCTTGCGGGGTGGTTGTCCGTCTGCAGGGGGTGGGGTGCTGGTGTGGTGGTCCAGTGGCGGGGCATCCTGTCCACTAGTGCCAGCGGAGGTGGTGGGCAGTTCATCGTCCATGCTAGTGTCAGGGGCCCTTTGGAGTGCCACGGTGTCCCTCATGGTCTATTGTATGTCCTTCAGCACCCATATGATGGTGCCCAGGGCGGAGCTGATGGTTCTGAGCTCCTCCCTGAACCCCATATACAGTTCGTCCTGAAGGCGCTGGGTCTCCTGAAACTTGGCCAGGACCGTTGCCATCGTCTCCTGGGAGTGGTGGTAGGCTCCCATGATGGAGGAGAGGGCCTCGTGGAGGGTGGGTTCCCTTGGCCTGTCTGCCCCCTGTCGCACAGCAGCCCTCCCAGTTCCCCTGTGTTCCTGTGCCTCCATCCCCTGGACCCTGTGCCCACTAGCACTGCCCCCAGGTCCCTGTTGTTGTTGGGGTGGTGGGTTAGCCTGGGTTCCCTGTAGTGGTGGACACACCGCTGATTGACGTGTCCTGAGGACGGAGGTATGGGACCGCTGGGTGGGTGCTGTGCTGGTGTTACCAGAGGGTGGAAGGTCAGTGTTGGGCTGTGCCTGTGCAAGGGGAACCGACTGTCCCGAGGCCCACGATGGTCTGGGCTGGTCATCAGGATCCAGTAGGGCAGAGCTGCTGTTGTCACTGTGGGCCTCTTCTGTGGTTGGAGTGAAGTTGTCTGGACCCTCCGGTGTGGTGACGTTCCGTAGTGGTCTTGCAGGGATATAAGAGCATGATTATTGCATGTGTGTGTGTTATGGTGTGCAATGGGTGGGTGTTTGTGTACCCCAGTGCACGCATTCCTGTGTGTGGGTTTGTGTAATGATGGTTAGGGGCTTGTTATGGGTATGTGCAGTGAGCATGCTTTGGTGAGGGATGACCATGCTTTGTTTTTGCATGCGGGGCTTGGTGTTGGGATGGGTGATTTGTGTTATGAGTACATTAGTGAGGAGTTGGAGTGATAGGGGAGGGAGTGAGGGTGGGGGTGTGTGATGGCATGCAGGTAGGGTGGGGGATATGATAGTTGAGATTTAACTTACCAGTGTCCATTCCTCCACCGACTCCTCCGAGGCCCTCTGAATGCATGATGGTCAAGACTTGCTCCTTCCATGTTGTTAGTTGTCGGGGAGGAGGTGGGGCTCCGCCGCCAGTCCGCTGTACCGCGATGTTGTGCCTGGAGACCACTGAACGCACCTTCCATCGTAGGTCGTTCCACCTCTTCCTGATGTCCTCCGATTTCTTGGATGCTGTCCCACAGCGTTGACCCTGTCCACGATTCTTTGCCATAGCTCCATCTTCCTGGCTATGGATGTGTGCTGCACCTGTGAGCCAAATAGCTGTGGCTCTACCCGGACAATTTCCTCCACCATGACCCTGAGCTCCTCCTCGGAAAAGCGGGGGTGTCTTTGGCGTGCCATGGGGTGGTGTGTGTGATGTGTGGGGTGGTGTGAGTGTTGATGTGTGTGGTGATGTGTAGTGGTGTGTGGTGTTTTGTGCGTGGATGTTGAATGGGTGATGGTGTTGTGTGCCTCTGTGTGGTGGGGTTGTCTATGCTGTGCTGTCTCTCTGGCCTTCGTCTATAATTTTTTGTCGTAGGGGTTTGTGGGTGATGTGGGTGTGTGTTTTATATTGTGTTTGGTGTGTGGGAGTGGTGTTTGTATGTGTATCAGGTGTGTGTATTTTGAATTGTCCAATGTGGCGGTGTTTTGGAGATGTGTTTTGGAGACGGTAATGAATTCCTGGAGGGCATTCATTCTGGTCAGGCTGTCCTTCAGCGAACCCTGCAATCTCTGGCCTCAGCACTGATGGCAGCCATTGTCCCTGTGTCTAGCCTCATGTCTCAAGTCTAACCAGTGGGTGGGTTGCCCACTGTTACATCCTGGGGAGTGCAAAGCCACAGTCTCCCAAGTCACTTCAGTGGGTGGGTTGCCCACTGTGCCATCCTGGGGAGCGCAAAGCCACAGTCTCTCAAGTCTCTACAGTGGGTGGCTTGCCCACTGTTACATCCTGGGGAGTGCAAAGCCACAGTCTCTCAAGTCTCTACAGTGGGTGGGTTGCCCACTGTGCCATCCTGGGGAGTGCAAAGACACATCTTCGCAAGTAGATGCAGTTCTCTACTGGTACTGGGTGGGACTGGTGCCCAGACTGGATGAGTCTACCCGTGAAAGTACATGTCCTGTCACTGTCCCAGCTGCACATGGGAGAACGATGCCTGATGTGCCGCACTATTCATACCCACACGGTCTTTGCCCTGTTCAGCGGTGCTTTGCCATGGCAGTCTTTGCCCTGTTCAGCGGTCTTCACCATGGCAGTCTTTGCCCTGTTCAGCGGTCTTCACCATGGCGGTCTTGGCCTTGTTCAGCGGTCTTCACCATGGCAGTCTTGGCCTTGTTCAGCGGTGCTTTGCCATGGCGGTCTTTGCCCTGTTCAGCGGTCTTCACCATGGCGGTCTTTGCCCTGTTCAGCGGTACTTTGCCATGGCTGGCTATGGACTGTTCAGCGGTGCTTTGCCATGGCAGTCTTTGCCCTGTTCAGCGGTCTTCACCATGGCAGTCTTGGCCTTGTTCAGTGGTGCTTTGCCATGGCGGTCTTTGCCCTGTTCAGCGGTCTTCACCATGGCGGTCTTGGCCTTGTTTAGCGGTGCTTTGCCATGGCTGGCTATGGACTGTTCAGCGGTGCTTTGCCATGGCAGTCTTTGCCCTGTTCAGCGGTCTTCACTATGGCGGTCTTTGTCCTGTTCAGCGGTCTTGACCATGGCGGTCTTTGTCCTGTTCAGCGGTGCTTTGCCATGGCGGTTCTGGTACGGATTTTGGTGTGTGGCATTACGATCTCCACAGTGGACATTGGTGTGTGGCATGACGATCTCCACACTGGACATTGGTGTGTGGCATGACGAACTCCACACTGGACGTTGGTGTGTGGCATGACGAACTCCACACTGG
The DNA here is from genome assembly GCF_031143425.1 of Pleurodeles waltl. Taxonomy (NCBI): domain Eukaryota; kingdom Metazoa; phylum Chordata; class Amphibia; order Caudata; family Salamandridae; genus Pleurodeles; species Pleurodeles waltl. Next base: position 234,687,266 of record NC_090443.1, on the reverse strand, counting down.
ACGTTGGTGTGTGGCATGACGAACTCCACAATGGACATTGGTGTGTGGCATGACGATCTCCACACTGGACATTGGTGTGTGGCATGACGAACTCCACACTGGACGTTGGTGTGTGGCATGACGAACTCCACAATGGACATTGGTGTGTGGCATGACGAACTCCACACTGGACATTGGTGTGTGGCATGATGAACTCCACACTGGACGTTGGTGTGTGGCTTGACGTTCCATCATTGCCCAGCGGGGCTGTGGGATTCTGGACCCTCATGGGCTGTGACTCCGGCGGTGGCCTCCTGACCAGTAACGACACTTGGGCCCTCCTGGGCTATGACTCTGGCGGTGGTCTCCTGACCAGTTACGATACTTGAGCCCTCCTGGGCTGTGACTCCGGCGGTGGCGGTGGTCTCCTGACCAGTAACGATACTTGGGCCCTCCTGGGCTATGACTCTGGCGGTAGTCTCCTGACCAGTTACGATACTTGGGCCCTCCTGGGCTATGACTCTGGCGGTGGTCTCCCGACCAGTTACGATACTTGAGCCCTCCTGGGCTGTGACTCCGGCGGTGGCGGTGGTCTCCTGACCAGTAACAATACTTGGGCCCTCCTGGGCTATGACTCTGGCGGTGGTCTCCTGACCAGTTACGATACTTGAGCCCTCCTGGGCTGTGACTCCGGCGGTGGCGGTGGTCTCCTGACCAGTAACGATACTTGGGCCCTCCTGGGCTATGACTCTGGCGGTGGTCTCTGGACCAGTGACGATACTTGGGCCCTCCTGGGCTGTGACTCTTGCGGTGGACTCCTGACCAGTAATGACGGTGCTGGCGGTTGTGTCTGGACTGCCGGAAATGATTGCGCACTTCTCCGCCGTGACACTCACAACAGGTTGGGGAGACTTCCTCTGGCCCTTCCCCACCTTCTTTTGAGTTACAGATGACTCACCAATCGCCTTGGATCCCATTTCACTGTTTGTCCCACCAGGAGTCTTGACACGGTCCCGTCGTCCACTCTCCAATTTCGGAGCCTTTACAGGGGGTGGGCTGACAGTGCCTTGGCTCCGGGTCCTACTGCCTGCCCTGGTAGACGGGGCACTCCAAAAACCTGGTACACGCACCACTGGTACTGGAGGCTTTTTGGCTGAGGCGCTACGACGGGACTGATGAATTGGAGGAGGGGTGGGGGCAAAAAGGTCAATTTGACATAGGGACAGTTTCTGACGTACACTGGGATGGGTAGCTGGAGGGGCTCTGGGAGTGGAGGAAGAGGAGGTGGTTGTAGGAGGTGTCACTTTAGCTGTTTTGGGTGCAGGTACTGGAGGCTGTCGTGAGGTGGATGGATGTTGGGTGAGTGATTGCCGGTGTTTGTGTACTTTGGGAGGGGGCGTCACAGACACACTGGGAGAGGACACAGGGGATGTGTATATGGCAGTGGAGGTGGTGAGTGCAGGTGAGCGGCTTGTGGTGCTGGGTGTCCTGGTGCGAGTCCTAGTGCCTGTAGATGTGGTGCATGCAGGTGTGTGTGTAGACGAGACTGGGAGGGAGGAGGGAGAAGAGGAGGAGGGGGACACAGTGGAGACAGTGGATGTTGCTGTGTCTGTATGGGTGTGATGCTTGTGTGAGGGCCTGTGGTGTGTGTGGTGCCTATGTTTGCTTGAGCTACTTGTGTTTGTTGAATTGTGTGCATGCTGGTCTGTAGGTGTGCTTGGGATGGGCTGGGGTACAGGGGATTGGGTCTGGGTGGAGGAAGTTGGAGGGGGAGGCTGGACACAGGGACAATGGCTGCCATCAGTGCTGAGGCCAGAGATTGCAGGGTTCGCTGAAGGACAGCCTGACAAGAATGAATGCCTTCCAGGAATGCATTACCGTGTTTCAACTCTCGTTCTACACCCTGGATGGCATTCACAATGGTAGACTGCCCAACAGTGAGTGACCTGAGGAGGTCAATGGCCTCCTCACTGAGGGCAGCACGGGTGACTGGGGCAGGGCCTGAGGTGCCTGGGGCGAAGGTGATGCCCACCCTCCTGGGTGAGCGGGCACGGGGCGAACTCTGAGGGGCTGCTGGGAGGGCGGTGCTGGTAGGGGAGGTGGCAGCTGTACCTGTAGAAGTGGGGCACACAGATGGTGCCGCCACCACAGGGGAGCTCACATCGGCGGATGAGTCCGTGTCGCTGTTTGGTGATCCTGTGGCCGATGTGAAGCTCCCCTCGCCCTCCGTCCCACTGGTGAATTCAAAGTCTGTGGTGTGGCCCTCCATGGCCATGTGGGATGCAGCTCCCTCATGCTCCGGTGCCACTGTACCTCCGCCTGTTGATGCTGATGTACAGAAGGACAGGGAGAGCAGAAAAAGGGTGGAGACAGAAGAAAGAGAGTTTTAGTGCATGGCATACCGCTACCGTTGGCGGACAAGACAAACGCAGCAGCCCCCTGCATTACGCCGTGCTCCTGCCCTCTGCACATGCAATTTCTGGGATATGGCCTACATGGCAATGGTAGAAATCTGCCCACATGGATGGCAAAGGGGCAACTATACATCAATTTGCCTTTTTTTTGAGCTGGGGTAGAGTGCCACATGGCCTACATAACGGAGGGGCCTTGCCTACCTAACTCGCCCTGGCCTAGGGACACCCACAGCCCACCACCCCCAGCCAGACAGCTCCACTGCACGCAAAGTCCATAGGATGAGGTTGTACTCACCCCCTTGTGTCTGCTGTGATGTCCTTAAGCGCCCATCCAACTCCGGGTAGGCCACCGCCAGGATCCGGAACATCAGGGGGGTCATGGTGCGACGGGCACCCCTCCCACGTTGGGAGGCCATCCCCAGCTGAGCCTCCGCCGTCTTCTTGCTGCAGCGGCGAATGTCCTCCCATCTCTTCCGGCAGTGGGTGCCCCGTCTCTGGTGGGCCCCCAGGGTCCGGACTTCCTTGGCGATGGCACACCAAATGTCCCTCTTCTGGTGGGCGCTGACCTTCATGACATGCACAAGGAAAGAGGAACAGTCATTACCTACAGCACCGTCGTTGTAATTGACCCCCTCCCAACTCTATCCCTGTGGCCCATTCATCCCCATGCATGACTGTTCTATGTACTCTGCCTCCTTCCCTCATCCACCCAGCCCTCTCCACCCAGGCCTAGCCCATACAACGTGCTCCCTGTGTACTAACCTGTTGGTCTGGAGGACCGTAGAGTAGCGTATACTGGGGGAGGACCCCATCCACAAGTTTCTCCAACTCCTGTGCAGTGAAGGCAGGGGCCCTTTCCCCAGACGCAGCAGCCATCGTCGCTTCCAGACCGAGGTCACAGCAGCACTAGCAGTGTAGGTCCTCTCCTGTCGAAGGTCAGGTATCTAGTGATTGAAGAGATAGAAAATGGTGGTGACGTTCGCGGCGGTGAAGTCCGTGGCGGTGCGCATCATCACCACCAGCGCACCGGTTCATTGGCTCCTGGGACCCATAGGGTCCAATGTTAACCAATGCAGCTTTGCGCCGCGCTCTACGACCGCCTACCGCGACGGTGTCCAACGCCAGTGCAGTTACCCCACAATTCCATTGTCCCAGTTTAGAGGTCAGGCAGCTGCCAATTCAGGGGCCCACATGGCTTCAATTACTACTGCGTCACACATACCGAGGCCTACACTCAAAACCTTTCCCGGATGGGTTAATTGTCTGTTGTAGTCTTGTGTGTGACTGTGGGTACATACCTGGAGGAATGCTGACAGTTTCTTCGCTGTTGTCCTTCTTAGGCACCGTCAGTTGGGACATATTGGAAGATGGCGGAATCTGCCGGTGTACCGACCGCTGGTGGACCTGTTGACAATGGAAGAGCGGCATGTCATCGTGACCTATCGGTTTGACCGTGCCACAATCTAGGAACTATGTTCCCAGTTGGAGCCAGACCTGATGTCATCAATCCGCCATCCGACTGGAATCCCCCCTGACGTGCAGGTGCTGTCAGTGCTCCATTTCCTTGCAAGTGGGTCTTTTCAGACAACAGTGGCCATGGCATCAGGGATGTCCCAGCCCATGTTTTCCAACGTGTTGTCCAGAGTGTTGTCTGCCCTGCTGAAACAGGTAAGGAGATACATCATTTTCCCTGAGGTGGAGGATTTGCCTACAGTGAAAGGTGACTTCTATGCCCTTGGACATATCCCCAACGTCATAGGTGCCATTGATGGGACCCATGTAGCTCTGGTCCCCCCCGCAGGAATGAACAGGTGTACAGGAAGAGTTATCATTCCATGAATGTCCAGATGGTCTGTTTGGCAGACCAGTACATCTCGCAGGTAAATGCAATGTTCCCTGGCTCAGTGCATGATGCCTACATCCTGCGGAATAGCAGCATCCCTGATATGATGGGTGAACTCCAGAGGCACCGTGTATGGCTATTGGGGGACTCTGGTTACCCCAACCTGTCCTGGCTACTGACCCCAGTGAGGAATCCCAGGACCAGGGCAGAGGAACGGTACAATGAGGCCCATGGGCGGACTAGGAGGGTGATCGAGCGGACCTTCGACCTCCTGAAGGCCAGGTTCAGGTGCCTCCATATGACAGGTGGGTCCCTATTCTACTCACCGAAGAAGGTGTGCGACATCATCATCGCCTGCTCCATGCTCCATAACTTGGCATTGCGACGCCAGTTGCCTTTTCTGAAGGAGGATGATCCAGATGACGGTGCTGTTGCAGCGGTTGAGCCTGTGGAGCCTGTGGACAGTGATGAGGATGAAGCTGATGAAGATGAAAACGACAACAGGGAGTCAGTTATACAGCAATGTATTCAATGAGACACAGGTGAGTACAATTTCATGTTTCACATTATATTACATTTCACACGTCTACCTCTATCCTGTACCTACATTTCACTCCCTATTTGGTAACTGAGTTGTCCCCTTCCATTTCAGTTTCAGTAATGTGGTAACCTACGTGTCAACAGCTTGCACCCTTGCAGGGGGTGGAGTGCTGGTGTGTTGGTCCTGTGGCGGGGCGTCCTGTCCACTAGCGCCGGCGGAGGTGGTGGGCATTTCATCGTCCTGGCTAGTGTCAGGGGCCCCTTGGAGTGCCACGGTGTCCCTCAAGGTCTTTTTAATGTCCGTCAGCACCCCTACGATGGTGCCCAGGGAGGAGGCGATGGTCCTGAGCTCCTCCCTGAACCCCAAATACTGCTCCTCCTGCAGACGCAGGGTCTCCTGCAACTTGTCCATGACCATTGCCATCGTCTCCTGGGAGTGGTGGTATGCTCCCTTGATGGAGGATAGGGCCTCGTTGAGGGTAGGTTCCCTTGGCCTGTCCTCTCTCTGTCGCACAGCAGCCCTCCCAGTTCCCCGGTGTTCCTGTGCCTCTGTCCTCTGGACCGTGTGCCCACTACCACTGCCCCCAGGTCCCTGTTGTTGTTGGGGTGGTGGGTTAGCCTGGGTGCCCTGTAGTGGTGGACACACCGCTGATTGACCTGTCCTGGGAAGGGAGGTATGGGCCCGCTGGGTGGGTGCTGTGCTGGGGTTACCAGAGGGTGTAAGCTCGGTGTTGGGCTGTGGCTGGGCAAGGGGAACCGACTGTCCTGAGGCCCACGATGGTCCAGGCTGGTCATCAAGATCCAGTAGGGCAGAGCTGCTGTCGTCACTGTGGGCCTCTTCTGGGGGTGGAGTGGTGTTGTCTGGACCCTCTGGTGTGGTGACGTTCCTTCGGGTTCCTGCGGGGGTATAAGTACATGATTATTGCATTTGTGTGTTTCATGGTGTGCAATGGTTGGGTGTGCGTGAACCCCAGTGCAGGCATTCCTGTGTGGGGGCTTGTGTGGTGATGGTTGGGGGGTGTTGTAGGTCTGTGCAATGGGCATGCTTTAGTGATGGGTGTCCATGCTTAGTTGTGTCATGCAGGTCTTGGGGTTGGGATGGGTGGTTGGTGTTATGGGTAGATTAGTGAGGAGTTAGGGTGATAGGGGAGGGGGTGAGGGTGGGGGTGGGGGTGTGTGATAGCATGCAGGTAGGGTGGGGGATATGATAGTGAAGATTTGACTTACCAGTGTCCGTTCCTCCAACGACTCCTGCGATGGCCCTCAGGATGCAAGATGGACAAGACTTGCTCCTCCCATGTTGTTAGTTGTGGGGGAGGAGGTGGGGGTCCGCCGCCAGTCCGCTGTACCGCGATGTGGTGCCTGGATACCGTGGAACGCACCTTCCCCCGTAGGTCGTTCCACCTCTTCCTGATGTCCTCCCTATTTCTTGGGTGCTGTCCCACAGCGTTGACCCTGTCGACTATTCTTTGCCATAGCTCCATCTTCCTGGCTATGGATGTGTACTGTACCTGTGAGCCAAATAGCTGTGGCTCTACCCTGATGATTTCCTCGATCATGACCCTGAGCTCCTCCTCGGAGAAGCGGGGTGTCTTTGGCGTGACATGGGGTGGTGTGTGTGATGTGTGGGGTGGTGTATGTGTTGATGAGTGTGGTGAGTGTAGTGATATGTGGTGTTTTGTGCGTGGATGTTGTGTGGGTGATGGTGTAGTGTGCCTCTGTGTGATGGGTTCTCTATTCTGTGCTGTCTCTCTCTGGCCTTCTCTCAGAAATTCTGGTCATAGGGGTTTGTGGGTGATGTGGGTGTGTGTTTTATATTGTGTTGGGTGTGTGGGAGTGTTGTTTGTATGTGTATCAGGTGTGTGTATTTGGAAGTGTCCAATGTGGCAGTGTTTTGGAGGTGTGTGTGTATTTTGAGCGCGGCGGTGTGTACCGCCAATGGAATACCGCGGTTGAAAGACCGCCGCGTGGATTCGTGGGTCGTAATAGCATGGGCGTGTTTCTGTTGGCGTGGAGGTGGAGGATTTGTTTCCGCATATTTATCGCTGACCTTTGGTGTGGCGGACTTGTGTGGGTGTCTGAATTTCGGCAGAATCCGTGAAGTGTGTCATAATAGCTGTGGTGGTCTCCTGCCGCCGCTGCGGTGTATTGGCGGTCTTCTGCACGGCGGTAAGCGGCTTTTACCGCCAATGTTGTAATGACCCCCATTGTCTCCCGTCTGTCTGTTGGCGGTGACCGCCGCGCTGCTTGTCAGTACCAACGTGGCGGGCGGTGTGTTAAAGTGGCTTTCTTTGTTGGCGCTTTCCGCCAGGGTCATGATTCCCTTTTTTTGTTTGCCGGCCTGTTTGCTTTATTACCGCACCTTTAACACCGTCCGCCAGGGTTGTAATGACCCCCTTAACTTTTAAAGAGATGATAGACACTCGCCTCACTGCAAAAAGCAAGCTCAGTGCTTTTTGAAACTCTTTTATGGGGGTCCTCAAGCCCTCCAACATTTCAGCACATTCCAGTACCCATAAATACAGTTTGACAACACCACCACCCCACTGTATGCAATGCAAGCAATATTTTCAAAACTTATGAACACAAAAAGACCCCAATGTGAACCTTGTACAACAGTACATTCAATACTATAGAGTAGTGTTACAGTTTATGCAAATCAATTTCCACCAAACATAAACAACACATATGCTATAAACATATTATTTAAACACTAAGGGGGTTATTAGAACTTTGGAAGAAGTGTTAATCCGTCCCAAAAGTGACAGCAAAGTGACGGATATACCACCAGCCGTATTACGAGTTCCATAGGATATAATGGACTCGTAATACGGCTGGTGGTATATCTGTCACTTTACCGTCTCTTTTGGGACGGATTAACACCACCTCCAAAGTTGTAATAACCCCATAAGTAACTTAAAATATAACAAGGCTGTTGATAAACATATTGAAGCAATCATTATTAATAAATTCAATGCATGTTTATTTGACCTGTTCAATTACTGCTTTGGAGGGTGCTGTCCCCTGTGCCCACCAGAAGTGCACCAAACACCACAGAACAAACACTAAAGGGCATATGTAAGAAAAGTGTGTGCAGCACCGCTTTTCTTGCTCCCTTTACTGCTCCCTTACTGCCACCAGATGTGCGCCATATTGAAAATATGGCACACCATGGAGCAGGGTACGTGGCATTAGTACAACTTTTCATGAAAACATGTTTTTATCCAAATTTTGAGGTTTGCAAAGGATTTTGGGTAACAGAACCTGGTCAGAGCCCCACAAGTCAACCCATCTTGGATTCCCCTAGGTCTCTAGTTTTCAAAAATGCACAGGTTTGGTAGGTTTCCCTAGGTGCCGGCTGAGCTAGAGGCCAAAATCTACAGGTAGGCACTTTGCAAAAACCACCTCTGTTTTCTTTCAAAAAATGTGATGTGTCCACGTTGCGTTTTGGGGCATTTCCTGTCACGGGCGCTATGCCTACCAACACAAGTGAGGTATCATTTTTATCGGGAGACTTGGGGGAACCCTGGGTGGAAGGACATTTGTGGCTCCTCTCAGATTCCAGAACTTTCTGTCACCGAAATGTGAGGAAAACGTGTTTTCTTTTGCCAGATTTTGAGGTTTGCAAAGGATTCTGGGTAACAGAACCTGGTCAGAACCCCACAAGTCACCCCATCTTGGATTCCCCTAGGTCTCTAGTTTTCAATAATGGACAGGTTTGGTAGGTTTCCCTAGGTGCTAGCTGAGCTAGAGGCCAAAAATCCTCTGGTAGGCACTTTGCAAAAAACACCTCTGTTTTCTGTCAAAAATTTGCGATGTTTCCACATTGTGTTTTGGGGCATTTCCTGTCGAGGGCGCTAGGCCTACCCACACAAGTGAGGTATAATTTTTATTGGGAGACTTGGGGGAACATAGAATAGCAAAACAAGTGTTATTGCCCCTTGTCTTTCTCTACATTTTTTCCTTCCAAATATAAGACAGTGTGTAAAAAAGACTTCTATTTGAGAAATGCCCTGTAATTCACATGCTAGTATGGTCACCCCAGGATTCAGAGATGTGCAAATAACCACTGCTTCTCAACACCTTATCTTGTGCCCTTTTTGGAAATACAAAGGGGCATATTTATACTCTGTTTGCACCGAATTTGCGTCGTTTTTATCGACGCAAATTCGACGCAAAACTAACTCCATATTTATACTTTGGAGTTAGACGCGTCTAGCGCCAAAGTTCAAGGAGTTAGCGTCATTTTTTTGCGTGAACACCTTCCTTGCGTTAATGAGATGCAAGGTAGGCATTCCCGTCTTAAAAAATGACTGCGATGCATATGCATCGTATTTATACTCCCGGGCAAAAATGACGCCCGGGATTGGGCGGGACTAAAAAACCCGCATTTGCGCCGGGTTTTAGCGCCTGGGTCAGGGCAGGCGTTAAGGGACCTGTGGGCTCAGAATGAGCCCAGAGGTGGCCTCCCAAGCCCCCAGGGACACCCACTGCCACCCTTGCCCACCCCAGGAGGACACCCAAGGCTGGAGGGACCCATCCCAGGGAAGAAAAGGTAAGTTGTGGTAAGTATTTTTTTAAATTTTTTTTTAGTGGCATAGGAGGGCCTGATTTGTGCCCCCCTACATGCCACTATGCCCAATGACCATGCCCAGGGGACAGAAGTCCCCTGGGCATGGCCATTGGGCAAGGGGGCATGACTCCTGTCTTTGCTAAGACAGGAGTCATGTTAATGGCGTCTGGGCGCCCCAAAAAAATGGCGCAAATCGGGTTAAGACGATTTTTTTGCCTCAGCCTGACTTGCCCCATTTTTGGACACCCAAACGCCATTTTTCCCTACGCCGGCGCTGCCTGGTGTATGTGGTTTTTTTTCACGCACACCAGGCAGCGCTGGTCGGCTAACGCCGGCTAACGGCATTCAATAAATACGGTGCCCGCATGGCCCTTCAGAATGGCGTTAGCCGGCGCAATTTTTTTTGGTGCAAAACTGCGTTAGCGCAGTTTTGCGTCAAAAAGTATAAATATGGCCCAAAGGTTTTCTTGATAGCTATTTTTCACTCTTTATATTTCAGCAAATTAATTGCTGTATACCCGGTATAGAATGAAAACGCACTACTACAGGGTGCAGCTCATTTATTGGCTCTGGGTACCTAGGGTTCTTGATGAACCTACAAGCCCTATATATCCCGCAACCAGAAGAGTCCAGCAGACGTAACGGTATATTGCTTTCACAAATCTGACATTGCAGGAAAAAGTTACAGAGTAAAACTTAGAGAAAAACTGCTGTTTTTTTCACCTCAATTTCAATATTTTTCTTTTTCAGTTGTTATTTTCTGTATGAAACCCTTGTAGGATCCACACAAATGACCTCTTGCTGAATTCAGAATTTTGTCTACTTTTCACAAATGTTTAGGTTTCTGGGAACTAGCATTGGTTTCATGCCCATTTCTGTCACTGACTGCAAGGAGACTGAAAGCACAAAAAATCGTAAAAATGGGGTATGTCCAAGTAAAATGCAAAATTTTGTGTTGAAAAATTGGGTTTTCTGATTCAAGTCTGCCTGTTCCTGAAAGCTCGGAAGCTGGTGATTTTAGCACTGTAAACCCTTTGTTGATGCCATTTTCAGGGAAAAAAAACACAAGCCTTCTTCTGAAGCCACTTATTCCCATTTTTAAAACAAAAACTCAATTTTCACTGTATTTTGGCTAATTTCTTGGCCTCCTTCAGGGGAACCCACAAAGTCTGGGTACCTCTAGAATCCCTAGGATGTTGGGAAAAAAAGGACACAAATTTGGCTTGGCTAGCTTATGTGAACAAAAAGTTAGGAGGGCCTAAGCGCAAACTGCCCCAAATAGCCCCAAAAAAAGGCCTGGCACAGGAGGGGGAAAAGGTCTGGCCGCGAAGGGGTTAACGCCTGCTCTGAGCAGGCGTAAAAAAAATGATGCTAATGTGGTACCAGGTGGCGGCAGGGGCTTATAAATATGTCCCTAAGTTCTGCAGGATGTATATGTCTGCAGTCACCTTGACCCTCTGGCATTCACCTTGTTTCGGTATTGGCACTGGCAAAGCTCTCTCCATGCTCCTTTTCTACACCACTCCCAATTTATTTTATTCTTTCCAGTGTCCAACTTCATTTAACTCAATTAATTCTCTCATATTTCACACAGATATTATAGCATTCAGTGATCACACAAATAAGCAAACCCATTTTGTAGTCCAAGTTCAGATTTTGAAATCTCAATTGATTTCAAGGCAAGATATTTTCCCATGATACATTTCTAGCCAGTCTTCTACTGTGCAACCCATTTCTAGAGTGCTACTGCAAACACATTTTAGGAAAATACTCACACATTCAATGATTTATAAACACAGTTCTTCCAACCACATTTTGTCCATAACCTATGAGTATAATCATTGTTTTGAGAACCAGATGCTATATTCTTGTGTTTTTTTTCTGTTCCAGTATGTTTTAAATTATGCTGCAAAAATATGGTACAAACTCGTGTTGCATTACTTGATCTCATCTCTTCATGCCTGGTTCATCACTGACACGCTACTATGTGATTTTCACAGGCTGCAAAATCCAACCCAAACAAAGTTTTTCCAAGAATAATTTCAAAGTAATATCCACCTATCGAACACATGTAGTTAAGAAAATCAAACAATATATTTGTGATATTACTAGTTGAGGGGGGGTGGAACCCAACTCAGACAGCAACTACAATTCTTGTCAGGGTGAAACACAAGCACACCTCAAATTAACTTGTGCTCCACCCTTTGGTAGCTTGGTACAAAAGCAGTCTGGCATAACTTAAAGCAAAGATTTTATGCAGGACACAAGCAAAAAAAAGTTATAACACAACACAAGAGAAATTCCACACCAATTTAGAAATCTAGAGTGAAATTTAACAAGTAATTTGTCACCAAAATGACATTAGCCCTATTAGTGGAATTGGGGATAAATAGTTTTAAATGTTTTGTGAAATCAAGTCTAATAACCAAAAAGTATCAACTGTAGTTATCTGGTTGCAGGAGACCAGGTCCCTGTCACAGGATAAAACTGACTGTGATGGAGTGCGGGCTGGATTCAGGACAGAGTTCAGTCCTCTGAAAAGTACCTTGTGGTTCAGGGCATCGAGATGCCAAGTCCTTGCATCGAGCTGCACAGGCCGATGTAAAGAAATCATCGACAAGTACCTGCGACGCAAGGTCCAGCATCAAAATGCATCACGCATCAGGGAATTCAGTGACCTTCAACACAGAGCTGCAATGCGAGGACCTGAATCATCATCGAGGAAGTTGGTGGTACTTGTGGCACCTGTGCAATTATACTTTGTTGTAGGTACACAATTCATGCTGGGATAATTTCAGCATTGGGCTGCGTCGGCATTAAAGAAACCACCAAGGCTTGTGAGAACTTGCACTGTGTTGACGTCAAGGATGAGCTATGTCATGCTGGACTGGAGTTCAATGGTGGCTACGTTTGACTGCGTTGAGATGCAGGAATGTCAAATAAGCCAGTTATGTCCCTGTGGCATGAACAGGGGTGCTGTCGACTGACCTTTGGAGATTCCTTTGAGTCCTAGGTCCACACAAGCAGGCTGGATTTTCAGGGTAGTTTCCAGCAGCAGAAAAAGAGTCCTGGTGCAGGAACAACAGGCCTTGGGCAGCAAAGGAGTCCTTGGTCAGCCAGCAGGTCAACAGGGCAGACTTCACAGCTCAGTGCTCCTTTTTCTCAAAAGAGTCCACAGGTGCAGAAGTGATCTGAAGAGATGGGTCTGAAAGTCCATTAAATATACCTGGTGCCCACTTTGAAGAGGTAGATGCTTCTAAAGCCCTCTCCCTACAGAGGTGTGAGAAATATTCTGCCTCGCAGTCCTAGCCCAGCTGGCTTGGGGACAGAAAAGGCTAGTACAAAACCTGTGAGTATGCTAAGCTAAGCATTTTTGATGTGCAAATGTATTGTGAGAGCTCCTTACCCTCAACCTGGCAGAGATGGTCTATCCTGACAATACCTATACTCCCTTTGTCTCAGTGCCTGGGAGTAATACATAAAGACCAAACTGCCAGCTACACCTAGTCATGTGAACCAGAATACAGATGGCTTCAGGCACCTAAAAGTTGGAACAAGAAAATGCAACTGTGGCATTAAAGTGAGTTTCAAATTACAATTCTATAGAGACCAAACTTGTCTTTCCTATCTACTCCAAAACAAAAGTTATCACTTATGAAATGTAATAAGGGAACTCAATGTTATCATATGAGAGGGGTGCGCCTCACAGTAGTAAAAAATTAATTTAGGTGTTTTTCACTACCATGACATGTAAAACAGTAATTTACATGTTCAACATTTTAAACACACTGCTCTCAGAATATAAGCTGGGTAAAGCCTATTCTACAAGTGATTTATATATATTAAAAAGGAAGGTTTCAGCCAAGCAAAAAAGAAGGTTTATTTTGCCAGGTAGAAACGCCAGTTTACAACTGCACACACAGACTACAATGGTAGGTCTGAGATATGTTAAATGGGCTACTTTGTGTGGGTGGCACAATGAGTGCTGCTGGCTCACTAGTGACATTTAATTTACAGGCCTTGGATATATGTAGTACCAATTTAGTAGGGACTTACAAGTAAATTCAATGAGTGCATAAAACATTTCTCTTTTTTTTTAACAGGAAGAAAGTGCCATGCAGACTGGGAAGCTACTGTACATATAGTAGCAACTTCTTCTTCCAGTCCTGAAGACTTCTCATGATGCTTTCTTCAGCCCTTAGTCAGTTTGAATTTGGATTTTGGAGGAAAAGTATCACTTTGTCTGCAATCTCTGCTGTGTCTACAACATTGGAATTATTACTTTTGAAAAAAGCAATTTCAAAGCATTTCTTTAGAAAATGTTTGATATTTGAGGGAGTGCAGGCACCACTAGTTTTATATTTTTTATCTTATTTATTCACATTTGTTTTAGATAGGCCGTAATAGGATGTAATTAGGAGTAGGGGTCCTTTTGGGATAAATTTGATTTAAGGGATCATTTTTGAACATTTGTGAGATGGTGGAGGCTTGAGTTATAAATACATTTTCTCCAATTCCTTGTGTTTTTGAGAATTATGTACAGATTTGTTAATCATGTTACTGTGCTGCCTAGTTTACACTACGGTTGGCTTTGGGTTTATTTTTCAAGGTGTGTTTCACATTCTCACTGCTGCCATGTTTTATATGTTTCAGGGGCTTGTGGATGGCCTTGTATGCAAAATGTAGGTAATTGTTTGTCTGCATGCGCCGGTTAGTTGCTAGCGTCGGAATAGTTCTTGTGAACAACATATTGTAGCGATACATATTCCTTTGTTTTGAGCTACCTTCTTCTCCATGTGCTCGCCCTCCAATTTTTGTGATTTTTTGTATGTATGACATGGTTGATGTTATGTTTTATTTAAATATTTTGTAGGAACAATTGATGTGGTTGAGTTTTTAAATTTTTTTTATTTATTTTTCTTTTCTGACTTTGCACATCTACTGGTAGTGGGTAAAGGGCAGTCCTGTATATGTGCATACACATAGTGGGTATATAATATATATCTGCACAATACTTTCCCTACAAAGCTACAATATATTTTTGATGGAAAACAGGTGCCCTAGGCAGAATAAGGAAAATATTTTATTTTATTTCCATGTATCCTTCTTTGCAGGCCATGTGGCAGTGGCCATTTTGTGTAACCAATGTGTGTGTGTTTGTGTGTGTGTGTGTGTGTGTGTGATGGCTAGTTTGTCTTTGTTCTCTATAGATCCACATTAGCTGGCCATGTGGCAACCATCATTTTGAGGGACAGTTTGTGTGTGGTGGCCATTTTGCCTTTGTTTACGAAGTCTCCTTTGCTGGCTTTGTGGTGGATGAACTCGCTACGGCTATTTTGTGCAGCCTGTGTGTTTTTCAATGCTTTTATTTGACTTTCAAAAAACATTTTCTATGAACAATGATAGATGATGCTCTACACATTTTGTTTTATTTTTGCGTGCCCTTCCACTTGCCATAGGGCCCATCTGAGTCCTGGCGGGGGGGGGGGGCACCATCACATGCATAATTCATTTGTTAGATTTCTAGCTGCCCCCATCTCCTTTTAGTCCTTATATGTCGGGGAGGGGTACAATAAATTGTTTGATTCATTTATTTGATTTTTGCATGCCCTTGCCTCCTATAGGGTTCCCAATTGTGATGATGATTGCTTGTAATAGATTGTTAGATTGTACAAGTCTCACTTATTTCATACTTCATTTTTATTGTGACTCTAGAGTCCTCTGTGTAGTGATCCTACTAATGTTAAGTGTTAAACCATATAAAAAGCAAAGCAGGTGGCCCCAAAAGAGGAGGTCCCTGCCAAGTAAGTTTCTAGTGATGAGATTGTCACTGCCATCAAGCCCGCCTCTTTTTTCTGGAAACACAACATACCTGCTGCATCCTCTTCTGGGCAGGAGGAAGCAGCCAGGAGGATGAGAGATGACGGAAAAGGAAGGTTCCTCAAAGCCTTGATAGTGCGTAAGGTGGTGAGAAAATAGTGATTTTAGTTTAGAGATTAGCAATGGGAAAGTATAGATTAACTCTATTTGACCTGCTCTTAACCATGTAGTTCCACAAACACTATGGGGCACATTTATACTCCGTTTGCGCCGATTGTGCGTCAAAAAATTTGACGTACAATCAGCGCAAACGTTGCCCCATATTTAAACTCTGACGCCCGAGCCCACGGACGACAAAATCCCACCGTGTGCGTCATTTCTTGGATGCGGCAACCCGCCCTGCGTTAATGATATGCAGGGTAGGCGTTCCCGTCCAAAAAACGATGCAAACGGCCGTGCGTCGTATTTATGCTTCCGGGCAAAAATGACTGTCGGCCGGGAGGGGGAGCAAAAAAATGACGCACAGCCCGATGTGCGTCAAAATTTAACGCCTGGGTCAGGGCAGGCGTTAAAATGGGGCAAACACACCTGTATTTAATCAGAACACACAGAACAAACAGCAGAGCAGCAACAGGAAGACATGCAAGTGATTTTTATCCAGCGTGCACGTAGACGTAGAGCCCAGCAGAAACAACAGCAGCTACAACAACACCAGCAGGGACCCCAAAGGCAGCGCAGAAGGCAGGAGAGGATATTCCACCCAAGAACAACCCTGCATGGCCTCAGGGAACACGACATCATACAGAGGTACCGGTTGAACTGGCAGGCCATTCAGCAGCTGCTGCCCAACATTGAACCGCAGTTGGCCCCCACTTTAGTGACACCCCGCACCATCCCAACAGAAACAAAGCTGCTTGCCGTACTTCATCTGCTGGCAAGTGGCTCATTTCAAACAACTGGTGCCCTGGTTGGCGGACTATCACAACCATCATTCTCCGCATTTCTGCCAAAAGTACTGGATGCCATCATTCGCCTGACACCCCTCCACATCTGCTTCCCTAACACACTGCAAAAGCAGCAGGAAACAAAACAGGGGTTCGACGCAATCAGTGCCTTCCCACACGTCCTTGGTGCAATCGACTGCACACATGTACGCCTTGTGCTACCTGCTGCAACAGAACACCTCTACTGCAACAGGAAGCACACACATTCAATCAACATGCAGGCCATAGTCGATCACCAGGGATTGATCACCAACATCGTGGCAAAATATCCTGGGAGAGTCCATGACTCATTCATCTTCCGTCACTGCACCATCAACCAACACTTCCAGGATGGACGGTATGGCAATGGACTACTTGTTGGTAAGTACAGAAACCTACTTATATACACACTGCACAGCAACCCTCTAGGACACACAACACATACACCACAACAGCAACATCTAGACAGGAACACACTGAGGTCCTGACATCACTAGCCATGTTTCTTAACTCACCATTGAACCTGTCACACATTGGAATTTACTATACAGCCTAATGTGAAGACATTAATGAGTGTGGTTGCCTAAATGTCACCTTGTAAATTGTAAGTGTCAAAATGACCTTTACATTAATACATTGCATAAGTTTCAAGGTATGGGATGTACAGGGTACTTTGATATGAACGTGTTAACAACACTTCCAAATTTAAATGTGCATGGAACTATCATCTCACCCTCAGTGAAGACACACGGACACCTGTATCACAAGTCACAATGCTAGGGAGGGCACACTGTACTGCAAATCCCAAAACATACTGCTGATAAACAGTTAGCAGACAAACACTTGCTCAGCCAAGGAAACAACACAATGCAGATGGTATAGCCTACAAGTATAGGATGTCACATTAGTACACAATAGAGTCACAGACAACACAAGACAACTACTGCCATTAAAGGTCTATTCAATAGTGCCAGCTACATCTACATGATCCCATTCTGTGTTTTTCTTTCAGCTGATCAGGGGTATGGCATCCAGCCATGGCTAATGACACCATTTGGGAACCCGAGTACTGCTGCAGAGCGGGCATACAACGACGCCCATAAGAGGACACGCAGCATTGTCGAGCGGACCTTTGGGATCCTCAAGTCAAGGTTCCGCTGCCTTGACATCACTGGCGGTAGCCTACTATGGCCCATATTTATACTTTTTGACGCTAAACTGCGCTAACGCAGTTTACCGTAAAAAAATTTAGCGCCGTCTAACGCCATTCTGAAGCGCCATGCGGGCGCCATATTTATGGAATGGCGTTAGCCGGCGCTAGCAGACCGGCGCTGCCTGGTGTGCGTGGAAAAAAACCACGTAGACCAGGCAGCGCCGGCGTAGGGGGAAAATGGCGTTAGGGCGTCTTAAAATGGGGCAAGTCAGGTTGAGGCAAAAAAATCGCCTCAACCCGATTTGCGCGATTTTTTTCGACGCCCAGACGCCATTTAAATGACTCCTGTCTTAGTAAAGACAGGAGTCATGCCCCCTTGCCCAATGGCCATGCCCAGGGGACTTATGTCCCCTGGGCATGGTCATTGGGCATAGTGGCATGTAGGGGGGCACAAATAAGGCCCCCCTATGCCACCAAAAAAAATTACAAAAAATAAAAAATTATACTTACCTGAACTTACCTGAATGTCCCTGGGATGGGTCCCTCCATCCTTGGGTGTCCTCCTGGGGTGGGCAAGGGTGGCAGGGGGGGTCCCTGGGGGCATGGGAGGGCACCTGTGGGCTCATTTTGAGCCCACAGCCCCCTTAACGCCTTCCCTGACCCAGGCGTTAAAAAGTGGCGCAAATGCGGGGTTTTTTGCCCCGCCCACTCCCGGGCGTGATTTTTGCCCGGGAGTATAAATACGACGCATTTGCGTCGCCGTCATTTTTTTAGACGGGAACGCCTTCCTTGCATCTCATTAACGCAAGGAAGGCGTTCACGCAAAAAAATGACGCTATTTGCCCATACTTTGGCGCTAGACGCGTCTAACGCCAAAGTATAAATATGGCGTTAGTTTTGCGCCGAATTTGCGTTGAAAAAAACTACGCTAATTCGGCGCAAACGGAGTATAAATACGGGCCTATATTCCCCCGAGATGGTCTGTAGGATCATACTCACATGTGCAATATTGCACAACATTTGTGTAAAAAGGAACATTCCCCTCCTCGAACCAGACCCATACATGTCTGAAGATGAAGAAGAGGAGGATGCTGGCCTGCAACAGGAGGGGGAACAACCAAACACGGCTGCTGGAGTGCGTAGGTGCCAACACATTGTAAATAATTTATTTTCATAATTATCACCATCACCACTTAATGCACTATTGTAAATAAACACTGATAACAAACACCACATCATGGTTTGGCCTATTCATTTCTACCCACCTTTAGCTTGAAATATCTGATGAAGAATGTCGTCTCATTGAGCAATAATGATATAACAATCATGACACAAAAAAATACACCACAAATGTAATGGCCACCATACAATGGTCAAATACACACACAATGTAAATGATAGACATCCTGTACAGTTCACTTTTGAAGGGCAATAGCTGAGGACCACACATATGACTCACATACATGTAGTAAACATGGATCATCGCAGCAGATGGCACACAACTAAAACACCATCACTCAACTAGGGGAAAACAGGCCTCATACATCAGGCAGTTCACATGCTAATGCTTCAGGAAGAGGAATGTAGTACTAGACTCTTGCCAACAGTAATTCCAACTACTTACTATCATTGCAATGACTATCTGTCACTAGAGTTACACATTAGCAGAACATACACAACACAAGTGCTACACCTATGACAAGCATCCAGCACATCCCATCCCATCTACATGTCAGCCCTTTTCTAAAAACATTACACACACTTGCAGCTGCTCACACCCCACCTGTCTGAAGAGGTCCATGGAATGCCAATTTGTGTACACTGAGATTGCCTCATCTACACACACACACTCACAAGAGTCATCCAGTGTGCCACACCCTTTCCTATGCCTACCATTGTCATAGTACCATCTCACTGCATGGAACTCAGCTCATATAATACACTGGCTTGGAGTTTTGAAGGCCTGGTATCACCTGTAGATTGATTCTTCTGTGAAAGGTACTGTAGGCTATTTATCAGCAAATCCCATCTGACAGGACTAGTGAGCAACTGATGGAGGCCACACCAGTGATCCCCTCCATGCACACCACCCAAATGTACATGCCCGTCCCTGCTGATGCCTCCTACTGCATACATGTTTGAATTTGAGCTATTACATCATTAAGCTTTGACACTAATGTTGCCGTAGAAAACTTTATCAGGGTTCATTTGTCACCTTCAAAACAACACAGGACATACACAGTGTGACATCTCAACTGTCTACTGCTCCCTCTGACCAGTCCTAGTCAGAACACTTGATCATGTAATTACTGAAGGAACTTGCTCCTGATTGACCCAGCATCCTGTCAGCCTGACTGGCATCTGTCCGTGGGTCACTCTACAGATACCTGGGGTCCACCTATGGACCACACGTGCTGTCCAAAACCTCTTGTACCTCAGACACTAATTTGTCATTAGACTCATCAATGTATACTCAAATACATAGTATTGCATCATCTGACTGTTATTTGCATCCGATTTGTGACAGTGCCCTTGAATAGCCAAATCTTGGCCCTTCCGTTGTCTGGCCCTCATTAATGCCTAAACTACAAAGTGTGACAGTGGACCAGGACCATAGTGTATGATGGTGTAAATGGCCTCCATCAAAACCAGCAACCTCAGATAATGTCCATGAAAAGTCAACACATATGAGGACCCTGACTGTTCAAACGCTGAGTAACATTGTTCAAATGATAAAGATGAGTCGTGTGTGTTGAATACCAGCCATTTACTTCTGCACAGAGGCTATGATATTTCCTGATACATTACCATCCACAGAGGCCAACTGGAGTACAAAAGTTGCAATGACACATGCAGGATCCAGACACCTGAGACATTCTCTCACTCAGCACACCAAGGTTGCCCAGTTGAAAGTCTCATTACACGTTTTCAGTGACAGGGTGGGACCATCCATGTGTAGGTGACCAGGTCCTCAATGGCTTCTCTCAAATTTTGCTACAAACAATACCCAATAGAAACAAGATTAGCTGCCACTAACTCATGAGGAGACCTGGAAGTTACAGTGACAACATACACCCTGACAGTTGATACTGGATCAATATTGGACCACACACATGTACATGTACCATCCAATCAACAAAATATTTGCAAGCAGCCGATCACAGTAGTGTCCCAGTTGTAACCTAGCAGGAAGAATGAAACATGCCACTAAACCAGGTAATGCATAAAGGGCCACATACATCAACAACCTATTTGCTATCATGACATGAGGAACGTTGAGATTTTGCAAAAAATATCAATGCAAAATGGTATGTCAGATTTCTCCAAAGAATCACTACGGTAAACGTAAAATGGGCAAATGGGATTACAGAATGGCAAACAGTGAATCATACCCTATTTGCTTCCATGAGCCTGCTGCTGAAGGTTTAGCATTACTGAATTTGGGAAACCCTTGGATAAATTTGCAAGTCTGGAAGAGCAAACCCTAGGGTGCTGGGGGCCTAAGTCCATCTCTACTGCCCCCCAAATATACATTATTTATGCACATGTGAAGCACACACATGCATAAGGCGCATGTGTGCCCTACATGTCAAAAGTAAAACACATTTAAGATACATTAACTCGTAATTAGGACATGGTTACCCCCTTAAAAAGTGTAGGCGACAATTACACTACCTATTTGGCCTTTATATAATTTTGATTACCGTGATAAATGTGGACACATTTTTTCTAAGGAATATATCCTGGTATCCCATTCATATTTTGAAAATAGCCATCAGCAATTACCCACATATGTGTACAATTATGAGTAATATCCATTCTGACCAATCATTACTATTGCACTGTGAATACCTTCTATACATCCTATAAGGGACATTTGCCATAGCTAACCCCAAATGTGTATCACTTAGCACCGTTTGGTCATGACAACATTCATTTCTCAATTTGACAAATGAAAGACATATTTGTCATAATGCGTCATATTTCCACGCATACAGCTTGTGCGTCATAATTTTTGACGCACAGGAGTGCAGATAATGCACAGTCCAAAAAATAATTTCAAAAATAGATACCATAATATTCTGCATAACATGGCCTCCATTTTTTTCCATAATGCGTCATATTTCCACGCATACAGCTTGTGCGTCATAATTTTTGACGCACAGGAGTGCAGATAATGCAGAGTCAAAAATATTTGTCATATTTAGATATCCTATTTTCCTGCGGCTTAATTTTCAACTCTAGAACTGTAAAATAAGCCTCAAACAAATATAATAGTCCAATGAAGATTTTTTTTTGGACTCTGCATTATTTGCACTCCTATGCGTCAAAAAATATGACGCACAAGCTGTATGCGTGAAAAAATGACGCATAGCGGGGGAAAACGGCGACCATTTTATGCAGGATGTGATGTAATAGGATATCCTGTTTACAGAATCTGTACAGTGGGTGTACTTTCACTTTGCAGTCTCAGATTATTCTAGACTGTGTGGCTGTGTGGAAAGTGTTGTACTGTGTATTAGTGCTTTTGTGTCCAGTGTACCATCTCAATTGTGCTTTTGTCATCATTGTCTTGTTGTTGAATACTGTCTGAGTCTGTGTTGTATTATTTTGTCAAGTCCAGTGTTTTATTTATTGTCTGTGGGAGTCTGTTGTGGGTACTGTAATATAGGGGTTAGTTGGGCTCTTCTTCTTAAGTTTTCTTTGTATTTCACCACTCTACCTTTCCCCATTTCCCCCTTTTCCTTTTTCTACAACTTTTTCCCCTTTGTCTTTGCTGACATGTCTGGTAGGCCACGGCTTTCCAGGATGGGTGAGGAGGAATTGTGGGGTTTTATATGGCTTGTTTGCCATTTCCTCCCACTCATGCTGGAGGCTGGTGGTAGGGTGATACAGGGGTATCACACGGAGGCCCGTGAAGTCCGGTGGGGGAAGGTGCACCATCACTTGGTCTGTGTATATGGTAGCCTAAGGAATGACCATCAACTGAAGCACTGCTGGGCTGATCTGATATCCAGGGAGCAAGATCTGCTGGACCACCTGGGAATCAGGATTGGTGGCCATGTTGGTGAGTACAGATCAATTACATGTGCACAATTTAAAGCTGTGTGGCGACATGTGATGATTGTTACCCAATCTGCCAGATAAGTAGCTGACTGTGTGTAATGCTAGGGAAACCTACTGGGTAATTGATGCACAATGTGAAGGAAGACAAATGCTAGCAGTCAGGTAGCTCATGTTTTCTACACATACCGGTGGCCTGTAGCAGTATATAATGTAGTGCTGCCTTTGTGTCAGACAAGCGACACATTAATGACGCAATTAGGACTCTACAGGTCACAATAGCCAGTGAAAAATGGATGTTGAAACATCATACCTACATATGTAGACGCCATAGCTAGACTGACATTTGTAAACCCTACATGATGCTATAAATGAGTGCTTCCTTCACGTCAATTGAAATTAGCAATGTTGTCCAACATATGTCACATGTGTGTCTGGTTGGTGTGTATGGAAAATGACCACATAGGCTGTTTGAGTTTGAGAGGTCATGCAGTCCTCAAGTAACCAGCTTTTGGATGTCTCTTTTGGATGCACATGATGAGATGAATGCACCCCTATATTGTTGGTGCATACTAATGGAGGTGCATCTTTGCCACCACATGACTGTCCAGGCCACTGCATGTGTGTAGTAGGGTGTGTAACTGTAGCAGGAGACTCATCCAATGTAAATGTTGCTCATGAATAATTCCATGTAGTCTGAGCATGTGTGAAAGGGTTTCATTACTCATGACATATTCTCACATTGTCTTTGTAATTGCAATTGTTTGTCAGTGCACGGATTCTGAGTATATTCTTCCTTCCATGCTTTACAGGTGGACCTGCATCGTACACAGTGGGAGAGGTGGCTAATTTTGAGGACCCCGACACCTACAGTGAGTGTTGCATGTGTGCTATTTCAATGTTTGCTGGTGATGCATGATGGACTACTGTGTGTTCAACAGAATTCAAGGTTTGATGTGCTGCCCATTCATTAGTATTGTTCCATTAGTGGGTTTTCAGTTATCACTTCATTTTGAGATGACCTATGCTTATCCATTTCTCAGATTTTGGGTCTGTAGGCCATTCCAGTAGGGCCCGCTATGGGGAATGGGGTGAGTCATGTGGAATACACTGGTTAATTTAAGAGTTGCTCTGGGACTTGTCTCGGACTGAGTCTGCATTTCAGACTGACATTCTCGCAGATAGCTTCTACAAATGGCTTGTCTGAAATCTGCTGCGTCCCTAGTTAACGATGGACTGAGTACACAGTAGGTTGGATCTTCCGGGGGCATGTACTTCCACAAGTTGTACTAGAAGTGTGTGGGACTAGAGTGCAATGGCCTAGGTGTACATTCTACTCATGATCATGGGTGTTCTTGCTCCTCTGTGTCTGTAGAAAAATATGCCTCACTGGTAGTATGTGATGTTGGCCTAAGTCAGTACATTTTGACATGTGTGGACCTTGGATAGGACAAGGTTTAGCTGACTCCGATTTGTTGCTAGCCCTTCACTGGTGTTGTGTGTGTGGAGGCAAAAACGTGTTGAGCTTTCTATACACTCCTGGGTGTGCATTGATTATGGGATTGTTGGATGTTCTTCCCACCCCCCTTCAAAGACTGCCATGTGTTTGGGAATAGGGTACCTAGGACTGTAGCAACCAGTATGTTACACATACTTGTGACCATTTGAAACTTTGTTTTGAACCTAGTGTACACACTCGGTTATGGCACATGAGTTCTATACTAGCAAATCCAATTACAAATCGCAGATATTGAGGGTTGTGATTGTTATCACAAACACTGACATATGTAGTCAAGGCAATAGGCGGAGGAGGTGCAGCCATAATGTCAGCTGCATTACTAATTATTTTGATGAGAAGTTTAGGCTGATGTCACCCATCATGTACAGACATGTATTTGCTAGGTGTGAGATGCCCTTTGTATACAGGCTTCCCATGTACTTCCTCTGAGACTTTCAATGATCTATGTGGTGATATGAGCTGTTACAACTACAGTAAAAAGTACAGTAAAAAGTAAAAGTAATTTCCAATTGACCCATTGTGCTATTCCACCCAATGCATTTCCTATGGTAAATAGTTGCCCTTTCTCTTCACAGCTGCAAACATGAGTGCTGCACAGAGGCATGATTTTGAGAGGCGGGCCATGAGATACCGGCACTTCCTGCAGGTGCAGTCGGGGTTCCGACGGATGGCCCGAAAATACCAGGCCTCCGGAGCATGGTGGGCCTCACCACAGGGTGGCCCAACGTTGCCCACTACAGCCACCACCACCACAACCACCAGTTCTCCCCAAGTGGCCCCATCAACGGCGGGGACAGTTGTCCCTGCCTCTGCAGCACGACCTGGACCCAGCAATATCAGAGCTGCAGGACAGTCCAGTGGGCTACAAACAACTCCCACACAGAGCACCTCTGCCAGCACACAGACAGCAGCAGCACCTCCAATTGACCCTGCGGCATTCCAGGCTTTAGACCGCAAAATGGACAAGCTCATTCGGAAGGATGTGGCGTACATAAAGAAGCGGGTCAGGTCCATCAGGCGGACCCTACGGAGGGCCAACCTCTAGGACTTATATGGTCTATTTTAATTTATCCCTCCCCTCTCTCCTCTTTCCTTTTTATCATGATAGGTGGGTTTTGGGGATTAGTGTTAAGTTAGTATAGGTTGTTAGCTTAGTTAGTGTTAGGGAGGAGGGTGGGGGGTCCTTATTCTTTCTATTTTTCATTTTTGAGTTTGTGGGTTGGTTGGATGGGGGTCAATGTTGGGATTCCTGTCTGTTTAGAAAAAAAAAAATTATAAAAAAAATACAAAAAAATATATGATTGTTTAGGATAGTATAGTATGTGTGTAGGTTAGTATGTGTTGTCCTGCATGTGTCCTGTCTCATAATGGTGGGTGGGGGGTTGATGTTTAGATCGATTCGTTATATGTGTAGAGTAAGTTTAGCTTAGGTTAGTTAGGGACAGTTGTGGGTTAGGAGTAGTCAGATTAGATTAGTGTAGGTATGACTTTTCCCTTAGTTGCCTCTGGTGTGAATACTTATGAATAAATATATAGTTAACCCTTTGCATTATGTGTTAACTGCTACTTGATCATGGCCTTGCCATCAGTGTAGGTGATTGTTGTTCTATGTCATTTGTGTCCTATGCTACACACCGAAGAAAAAAGAGGTTTAAAATGGCAGCTACCCCTGTGCTAACTTGGTAAGTATCCACCATTTGATAGAACCACCATTTGGAGTTTACATGGATCACAAAGGATTTGTGTTGATGAGTATGTTTTCTACATCACAAAGTGTGCTTCCAGACTTGGTATTGTGGGTAATTTATTAGGTCGGACTGCAGTGTGATGTTCAGGGACATCTTTGTAGATGAGGTGTTGTTAACACTCTTGTCTTCTTGTCTTCATTACTGACATAGATCATGTGTGCAACAATTCAGCATGACTTCCCTTCTTGGAAGTATACTCAGAAAGGGTGATTGATGCTGTGTTTAGTTGTGTTTGCTTAGATTAGACTGCATAATTTAATGTTTTAGTATTGCATGGTGCCCACATTTATCAGCCACCATTAGTTGACTTTGATTGCTATTGATGGAGCATTATTCTGTCCAACACAGCATGATTGTGTGTGGTTTGTCCCTTCATCAGTTATTCTCCTCAGGATGGTCAGGCTATGATGCAATCCTGACCACTGCACAGATGTATCAGACTCCATGATGTCAGGACAGTTGTATTGACAAGCTACATGGTTGTCACACAGGCACTTTTGAGTTATCTACTGCACAGTTGATGTGTCAAATTAAACAGAGACATATTAGGTGTGCAAGTGCTATTTATTGAAAGGTGCTGTAGTGCAAAATGTACATTGTCCATGTTTGCTGAGTCCGTTCTAGTGCATTCTAACATGGTGATCCTACAGAAGGGGTGTGGATGATGCTCCTGACATGCTGGGGTGATGTTACACACAGTGCAGAGGGACAGGATTTGCCGATTAGTAGGAGAGAGACATTCACTGGCAATGCTGACAAGTCATACAGTGGTTAGCAGAACAGCCATTGAGTATAGTTGTAGTGAGACTGGCATTTGACAAAACGTAGGACCTTGGTCAAAGTAGGCCATGGTGCAGGGACTACTGCTTCCGGGTACTCTTCCGTGTGAATGTGATCTGTTCCATGTCTTCTTCTTCTGATGTGTGTGTTGCCTGCTTTGTCCTTGTTGTTGTTGGTTGTGAAGGGGCAACACACACCTCAGTGTTAGAAGACGTGGAGTCAGACATCCCGGTGGCTGCTCCCTGTGAAGGTCTTAAGGGCAGTACTGCAGCAAGGAGGGCCTGCTGGTTTTTGGGAATAGCAGCTACATCACGATGGTAGGCAGCCAGGTCGGCCCTGAGGGAGTCATGATTGCATTCGTGCATGCAGTGGAAAGTTTGGGGTGCGAGGTGTTGTGGCAACTCCCTTACTGCAGTGGTAAATTCCTTTATAGTTTCTTGTAGTCCTTGCAGTATGGATGTTAGGGCTTGCATAGCTGCTGCCTGATCTGCAGATGACATCATGCACAAGCGCACCCCCTCAAGGCTGGCTGCCATATTTTGCATCCCCACCCGCACCTCCTTGGCCAGCTCCCGCTGTACTCCAACTACAGTTCTTTCAAAGCTGGTGCCAGTGTCGTCATAGTCCTCAGCTGTGTAGGAGCTGGCAGGTCTTGCAATTGGGGTGGTGGGTGGTTCTTCTGTGATGGCTGCTTGTTCTGTGCTCCTCCTTGTGACTGAAGGTGGGGTCTGGAGGGTTTCAAGGACCTTTTGGATGGTCTCCTGGGGAATGTTTATGGGCTCGTCATCCATGTCATCAGGGAAATCAGGGACAGGCATATCGGCAGGAGATCCATGTTCCTCTGCAATGAAACAGGGTACAATTAGTGTGTCTGTGTTGTGACAATTTTTACGTAACATGCCAGCCTTTTGATGAATTTACTTTGTGATCTTGTTTGGTATTGGTATCTGCTGTCCTTCATATGGGCATCGTTATAGGCCTATGGCCCACCTGTGTGTCACATGTTTGATATTGAGTTATCAGACTTGTCTGCCTAATCGCCTCTAGGTGTTGCTTTGTACCAAATAGGGAATAGCCATCTTTTTGTCCTACTCGACCCTCTGTGTATATCTATTCTTATGGTGAGACCTTTCACTGGCTGTGGTTGTTCTGATTGCCCTGGCAGCACACTTGCCTCTCAGGACCTGCCCCAATCCCTGATTGTTCACATTGACTTAATTGTAATTGACATGTGGCATATCCTATGCATGGCAATGTTATGATGTGATATGGATGTAGACATTGTTAATGTGTCCTGCTGATGTTGGGTAATGTGTGTTTAATTGGATTGCCCTGTTTATCGTATCAATGTCCTATTTGGTACTCTGACTGTGCAGGTGTATTTCAGTGACCAGTTGCATGTGTCCCCTCCTCAATGCTGTTGTCTGAGCAGTATGACATTTGTGATGTTGCCTTGTTAGCCAGGCACGTGAAGGACCCTGACATATGCAGCATGGGTGTGTCCTTAGTGCTGTGTCGCTCCTATTGCTGTTTACTTTGGCTGATGTATGTGACAACTATGGGCATTGACATATGAGTGTACTGGGGCCTTTGTCTTGTTTCAGGAGATTGTTGCAGATGTCATCCTCACCCCCTAATTTAGGTATGTACGTTCCATGGGGAGGTTACTGCCATCGGCTACTATAGCTGCACAGAGATCAGAGGTGGCAGTGTCAACTGTTGTAGCAGGTACATTGCAGTTGTTGTTTTGGCTAGTGGATTGCTGATAGGGCCCTAGTTAATTTAAGAGATATTTTGGCTGACGAGTGCCAGGTTGTAAGTTTGACTTAGTGGCCTTCCCTCCTGTCGAGGCTTTACCTTAGCTCCATTGTTGTCATGACAGGATGCCCCTATGGGACTGTTGTTGGTGTTGTGTTATGTTGTGCCCCAGCTTCTGTATGTGCAGGGCATGCCCCCCTGCGGTGCCCCTTTACCCATGCCACTCTATGTATATGCTGACTTACATGCAATGTGTAGTAGGTATTTCCCCCCCTGCTTACAGTCAACATTATTGCATTACAATTCCCCATGCGACTTACCCTGCATGTGCGTTGTCTCGTGGTAGTCTGCACTGTCCTGTCCTTGAATCCCTGTGACAATCTCCTCAGGGATGACGGCTGCGACCATCTCCTCCATGTGGTCCAGGGCCTCCTGGTGTGCTGGACTCCCCGCTCTAGTCTGCAGTGCTGCCTTCCTGTTCCTGGCCATTTTTTCCTTTGTCCTACGTTTGCAGTCATGCCAGCGTTTCTTACACTCGGTGACTGTCCTGCGTACTTCAGCCACACTGTTGATCTTGTCAACAATTTGTTGCCATATGGCCTCTCTCCTACTGATTGGCAACTTAGAGGTGATGAACAGTTGGTGCTGGTGTTCCGTCACCTCTTTAACCAGGATTTCCTGCTCCTCTGCACTGAAGCGACACTTTCTTTTTTTTCTATATATGTCCTGGTTCTTGTATGGATCATCCTGGCTGGTTCCTGGTCTGCTGTCATCTTCCTGGGGTCTGTAGTGGCATCTGGGATCCATATTGGCTCTCCTCTGCTGAAAGGGCAGTGTTCGAGGGTATTTTTGACGCTATTGCTTCAAAAAAACGGCGCATATCCGGATTGCGCTGTCGTAACTCGACCCACAGTCATTTACGTCGCGTTAACGTCGTTTTCCTTTACGACATGACGCCGCGATGTGCGTAAAATAAAATGACTCCCACCTGTTGATTGCGCCGCAGTGCGTCAAAGTATAAATTTGATGCCCGCACGGTGCATCGAAATGGTGTTAGCCGGCGGTAAAATGTTTGACGCAAAACTGCGGCGGTGCAGCTTTGTGTCAAAAAGTATAAATATGGCCCTATGTGCTTCCATCTTTTTAGTACCCTACAGATCTGCAGCAACCACCACTTCTACTGCATCATAGCCTGGCCTAGATAAAGGCCAACACAATAGCTTAGCTCCACTTTTAACAAGTTCTTCAGGTTTTGGAAACATAAAAAACCCTACCTACCAGATTGGGACTTCTTTCTACCTCAGCCACATAAGAAGAACATCACAAAATGCTTAACCTACACATTAGCCAGGTGGACATTATAGTACAGAGAAAAAGTGACCCATTTGACAAATCAGCACACGATCGTGTGGACAGAACACGTCAAAACACAGCTGCTGGAAGTGAGAAAGAAAAAGTTCATCAGAATTGAAGTTGTAGTGAGGAAGAAAATAAAGATGTCAGCCACTTCCAAAGCAGTACTGCGACAATTGTGGGCAATGTGCAGTCATCAGTCACAGCAACTTCAGAATGACATAAGATACAGAGGGTTACAGTCACTCAAAAAAGCACTCAAGCAAACCACCTACTCCCCAAACATCACTACTAGGGGAAATATCACAACAATAAAAAATAAAGGCTATGCTCACCAAGGAGTCACCATAATACTGAACCCATGAGAAAGTCCATTAAT
Organism: Pleurodeles waltl; assembly: GCF_031143425.1. Classification (NCBI taxonomy): domain Eukaryota; kingdom Metazoa; phylum Chordata; class Amphibia; order Caudata; family Salamandridae; genus Pleurodeles; species Pleurodeles waltl. The sequence goes on along the minus strand of NC_090443.1, from coordinate 234,657,360 downwards.
TCAGTGGGAAGGTGTGAAATAGTAAGCATTTGACCTCCTCTATTTTTTCCTTTGCAGAACTAGAGGGGTGTTTGAATTTGTGGAGTCCCTCTGCACAGAAATGGAATGTTTCAAGCTGGACCTTATGTTTATATTGTTGCTGTGCCCACACTGCACCATCAAGTGCTGAAATTGGCTGATGACGGAGTAAAGAAAAGAGGTGTCCAGTCCATTCACTTCATGACAGACTTATGGACCAGATGTCAAGCAACAGATTACATGTACATCACTGCACACTGGATATCATTCAAGAGAGTGAAGCAATGGCTAACTGCAAGTCCTACCTCTGACGAGGCTTTTCTCAGTGTTAGAAGGTATGCAACTCTCGTAACATTTGCCATGGATAAATTGCATACAGCTGCTAACTCAGACAAATGTAATACTAAGGCCCGTATTTATACTCCGTTTGCGCCGAATTAGCGTCGTTTTTTTCGACGCAAATTCGGCGCAAAACTAACGCCATATTTATACTTTGGCGTTAGACGCGTCTAGCGCCAAAGTATTGGCAAATAGCGTCATTTTTTTGCGTGAACGCCTTCCTTGCGTTAATGAGATGCAAGGAAGGCGTTCCCGTCTAAAAAAATGACGGCGACGCAAATGCGTCGTATTTATACTCCCGGGCAAAAATCACGCCCGGGAGTTGGCGGGTCAAAAAACCCCGCATTTGCGCCACTATTTAACGCCTGGGTCAGGGTAGGCGTTAAGGGGCCTGTGGGCTCAAAATGAGCCCACAGGTGCCCTCCCCTGCCCCCAGGGACCCCCTGCCACTCCTGCCCACCCCAGGAGGACACCCAAGGATGGAGGGACCCACCCCAGGGACATTCAGGTAAGTTCAGGTAAGTATAATTTTTTATATTTTTTATTTTTTTTTGGGTGGCATAGGGGGCCCTTATTTGTGCCCCCCTACATGCCACTATGCCCAATGAACATGCCCAGGGGACACAAGTCCCCTGGGCATGGCCATTGGGCAAGGGGGCATGACTCCTGTCTTTACTAAGACAGGAGTCATGAAATGGCGTCTGGGCGTCGTAAAAAAATGGCGCAAATCGGGTTGAGGCGATTTTTTTGCCTCAACCTGACTTGCCCCATTTTAAGACGCCCTAACGTCATTTTTTCCCAACGCCGGCGCTGCCTGGTCTATGTGGTTTTTTTCCACGCACACCAGGCAGCGCCGGTCTGCTTGCGCCGGCTAACGCCATTCCATAAATACGGCGCCCGCATGGCGCTTCAGAATGGCGTTAGACGGCGCTAAATTTTTTGACGCTAAACTGCGTTAGCGCAGTTTAGTGTCAAAAAGTATAAATATGGGCCTAAATTCTACAAATAGCTTCAACCCGGAGGACTCATCATTGGATGAATCCCGTTGTTGCACCTGCTATAGTAACATTTGCAAAATGTAGAAAAAAGAGTTAGCAAAGTTAATGACACAGCTGCTTTCGTCAGCAGCTTAATTATTTACTTGAACACTAATCAAAGGCTGCAAAGAGAGACTGGGTTCTTTCAAGATTACAAATGTTTCACAATACTAGATTAATGGTACAAAAATTGAGTCTTGTGATGCCTCAATTTACAGGACTCAGATTGTCAGGAAAGTGGGTGATATAGAAGAGAAACAAATGAAATTTTTTGTTGCTGGGGCAGAACTGAAATGCTGCCTTCAACTTTCAGAGAAGTTGGACCTGTTAGCTCTCAGTCTCAAAAGCACCATCCGACACTATTCTCAGCTATTAACCCCATAGCGCAACAGTGCCAACCTCTGCAATTGGGTTGGTTTTATATGGCAGTAAGTAAGCCAAGTGCAAGGCAAGGCAGGCACAGCAAGTGACAACATCAGCAAGAATTCAAAAGATGGTCAAAGACTATCTGTATGACCCAAAAGAGGTATGTCTCCGTTAAGACCCTTTCATCTAGTGACATGAGAAGTAGGAGCAATGACCATAAATTTCTCTATCTTGTTTGTTTAGTAATGTTTTCATCGGTGGAAAAAAAAAAAAAAACTGGCCATGAATTGCAGTGAGGGCATCGTGAGGGCCAATACCACTTAGATGATAAAGGAATATTCCAGAATTGCAAAAAAGTTAAGATATATGGACACATATGTATTAATGTGGCAGCACTTTGTATAGAATCAACAATACATATTGATCTGTGTTTCCAAATGTTTTTTTTTTTGTTTATTACATTTGTTTAAACCAATGCACTACATCTCTCAAAAGGTGCCATAGTAAGCATATATAGGATATATAGATATATATGTATATATAATGTTTCTGATAAGCACACACACACACACACACACACAGGTAGTTATAGTTAGGACCTACTTTCTATAGAAAAGGCTGTTTTTTTGCTTGCCTATGGGGGTCATTGCAACATTGGCGGTATAAGGCGCTTACCGCCGTGCAGAAGACCGCCAACACACCGCTGCGGCGGTGGGAGCCTGCTACAGCTATTATGACACACATCACGGAATCCGCCGAAATTCAGACACCCACACAATCCCGCCACACCAAAGGTCAGCGATAAACATGCGGAAACAAATCCTCCACCACCACGCCAACAGAAACACGCCCATGCTATTACGACCCACGAATCCACGCGGCGGTCTTTCAACTGCGGTATTCCATTGGCGGTACACACCGCCGCGCTCAAAATACACACACAGCTCCAAAACACCGCCACATTGGACCATTCCAAATACACACACCTGATACACATACAAACAACACTCCCACACACCCAACACAATATAAAACACACACCCACATCACCCACAAACCCCTATGACCCAAAATTAGAGAGAAGGCCAGAGAGAGACAGCACAGAATAGAGAACCCCATCACACAGAGGCACACTACACCATCACCCACACAACATCCATGCACAAAACACCACATACCACTACACTCACCACACTCATCACCACATACACCACCTCACACATCACACACACCACCCCATGGCACGCCAAATACACCCCCGCTTTTCCGAAGAGGAGCTCAGGGTCATGGTGGAGGAAATCCTACGGGTAGAGCCACAGCTATTTGGCTCACAGGTACAGCACACATCCATAGCCAGGAAGATGGAGCTATGGCAAAGAATAGTCGAAAGGGTCAACGCTGTGGGACAGCATCCAAGAAATAGGGAGGACATCAGGAAGAGGTGGAACGACCTACGGGGGAAGGTGCGTTCCACGGTATACAGGCACCACATCGCGGTTCAGCGGACTGGCGGCGGACCCCCACCTCCTCCCCCACAACTACCAACGTGGGAGGAGCAAGTCTTGTCCATCTTGCATCCTGAGGGCCTCGCAGGAGTCATTGGAGGAACGGACACTGGTAAGTCAAATCTTAACAATCATATCCCCCACTTTACCTGCATGCTATCACACACACCCACCCTCACACCCTCCCCTATCACCCTAACTCCTCACTAATGTACCCATAACACCAACCACTCATCCCAACCCCGAGACCTGCATGACACAACTAAGCATGGATACCCATCACTAAAGCATCCCCACTGCACATACCTAGAACACCCCCCAACCATCAGCTCACAAGCCCCCACACAGGAATGCCTGCACTGGTGTACACGCACACCCAACCATTGCACACCATGAAACACACACATGCAATAATCATGTACTTATGCCCCCGCAGGAACCCGAAGGAACGTCACCACACCAGAGGGACCAGACAACACCACTCCACCCCCAGAAGAGGCCCACAGTGACGACAGCAGCTCTGCCCTACTGGATCTTGATGACCAGCCCGGACCATCGTGGGCCTCAGGACAGTCGGTTCCCCTTGCACAGCCACAGCCCAACACCGAACTTCCTCCCTCTGGTAACACCAGCACAACACCCACCCAGCGGGCCCATACCTCCCTACCCAGGACAGGTCAATCAGCGGTGTGTCCACCACTACAGGGCACCCAGGCTAACCCAATACCCCAACAACAACAGGGACCTGGGGGCAGTGGTAGTGGGCACACGGTCCAGGGGACGGAGGCACAGGAACACAGGGGAACTGGGAGGGCTGCTGTGCGACAGAGGGAGGACAGGCCAAGGGAACCAACTCTCAACGAGGCCCTCTCCTCCATCATGGGAGCATACCACCACTCCCAGGAGACGATGGCAACTGTCCTGGACAAGTTGCAGGAGACCCTGCGTCTGCAGGAGGAGCAGTATTTGGGGTTCAGGGAGGAGCTCAGGACCATCGGCTCTGCCCTGGGCACCATTGTAAGGGTGCTGACGGACATTCAAAAGACCTTGAGGGACACCGTGGCACTCCAAGGGGCCCCTGACACTAGCCAGGACGATGAAATGCCCACCACCTCCGCCGGCGCTAGTGGACAGGACGCCCCGCCACAGGACCAACACACCAGCACCCCACCCCCTGCAGACGGACAACCACCGCGAAAGCGGTCCCTGAGATCCAGGAACAGGACAGAGCAAGATGGCAAGACCCCCGCCATGAAATAAGACCACCCTGATTGTCCCCCCACTGTACCACTTTGTTACCCTGTCCAAATCGGAACTGCCCCAGCTCCACTTCCAATGGCCAGATGTGCAATGTACCTGTGAGACTAATAGACTGGACTCTGCCATGGACATTCTTCCACCATAACCCATCCCCATTTCACAACCCCCCTTCATTGTTATGCACTTAAATAAACACCCTTGAAACACTAATAAAACTGGAGTCAGTCAATGATTTAGAACTTTGTATTGTCAATTACAGTGTCAAAAATGGTTACCCATTGGAAAGCCAACATACCAATGTCACACATCACAAGCCTTTCAGGGGTGCAAGCTGTTGACACGTAGGTTACCACATTTGTGAAACTGAAATGGAAGGGGACAACTCAGTTAACAAATAGTGAGTGAAATGTAGGTACAGGATAGAGGTAGACGTGTGAAAGTTAATGTTATGTTAAACCTGAAAATGTACTCACCTGTGTCTCACTGGAAATATTGCTGTATGACTGACTCCCTGTTGTCGTTTTCTTCTTCATCAGCTTCATCCTCATCACTGTCCACAGGCTCCACAGGCTCCACCGCTGCTACAACACCGTCATCTGGATCATCCTCCTGCAGAAAAGGCACCTGGCGTCGCAATGCCAAATTATGGAGCATGGAGCAGGCGATGATGATGTCGCACACCTTCTTCGGTGAGTAGAATAGGGACCCACCTGTCATATGGAGGCACCTGAACCTGGCCTTCAGGAGGCCGAAGGTGCGTTCGATCACCCTCCTAGTCCGCCCATGGGCCTCATTGTACCGTTCCTCTGCCCTGGGATTCCTCATTGGGGTCAATAGCCAGGACAGGTTGGGGTAACCAGAGTCCCCCAATAGCCATACACAGGGCCATATTTATACTTTTTGACGCAAAACTGCGCTAACGCAGTTTTGCGCCCAAAAAATTAGCGCCGGCTAACGCCATTCTGAAGCGCCATGCGGGCGCCGTATTTATTGAATGGCGTTAGCCGACCGGCGCTGCCAGGTGTGCGTGAAAAAAAACGACGTACACCAGGCAGCGCCGGCGTAGGGAAAAATAGCGTTTGGGCGTCCCAAAATGGGGCAAGTCAGGCTGAGGCAAAAAAATCGTCTTAACCCGATTTGCGCCATTTTTTTGGGGCGCCCAGACGCCATTAACATGACTCCTGTCTTAGCAAAGACAGGAGTCATGCCCCCTTGCCCAATGGCCATGCCCAGGTGACTTCTGTCCCCTGGGCATGGTCATTGGGCATAGTGGCATGTAGGGGGGCACAAATCAGGCCCCCCTATGCCACAAAGAAAATTTAAAAAAATACTTACCACAACTTACCTTTTCTTCCCTGGGATGGGTCCCTCCATCCTTGGGTGTCCTCCTGGGGTGGGCAAGGGTGGCAGGGGGTGTCCCTGGGGGCCGGGGAGGGCATCTCTGGGCTCATTCTGAGCCCACAGGTTCCTTAACGCCTGCCCTGACACAGGCGTTAAAAAGAGGCGCAAATGCGGGGTTTTTAGTCCCGCCCACTCCCAGGTGTCATTTTTGCCCGGGAGTATAAATACGACGCATATGCATCGCAGTAATTTTTTAAGACGGGAACGCCTACCTTGCATATCATTAACGCAAGGAAGGTGTTCACGCAAAAAAATGACGCTAACTCCATGAACTTTGGCGCTAGACGCGTCTAACGCCAAAGTATAAATATGGAGTTAGTTTTGCGTCGAATTTGCGTCGAAAAAAACAACGCAAATTCGGCGCAAACGGAGTATAAATATGCCCCACAGTGCCTCTGGAGTTGACCCATCATATCAGGGATGCTGCTATTCCGCAGGATGTAGGCGTCATGCACTGAGCCAGGGAACATAGCATTTACCTGCGAGATGTACTGTTCTGCCAAACAAACCATCTGGACATTCATCGAATGATAACTCTTCCTGTTCCTGTACACCTGTTCACTCCTGCGGGGGGGACCAGAGCTACATGGGTCCCATCAATGGCACCTATGACGTTCGGGATATGTCCAAGGGCATAGAAGTCACCTTTCACTGTAGGCAAATCCTCCACCTGAGGGAATATGATGTATCTCCTTACGTGTTTCAGCAGGGCAGACAACACTCTGGACAACACGTTGGAAAAAATAGGCTGGGACATCCCTGATGCCATGGCCACAGTAGTCTGAAATGACCCACTTGCAAGGAAATGGAGCACTGACAGCACCTGAACGTCAGGGGGGATTCCAGTCGGATGGCGGATTGGTGACATCAGGTCTGGCTCCAACTGTGTACATAGTACCTGGATTGTCAAACCAGTAGGTCACGATCAAATGTCTCTCTTCCATTGTCAACAGGTCCACCAGCTGTCGGTACACCGGCGGATTCCGCCATCTTCCAATATGTCCCAACTGACGGTGCCTTAGAAGGACAACAGCGAAGATACTGTCACCATTCCTCCAGGTATGTACCCACAGTCACACACAAGACTACAACAAACAATTAACCCATCCGGGAAATGTTTTGAGTGTAGGCCTCGGTATGTGTGACGCAGTAGTAAATGAAGCCATGTGGGCCCCTGAAATGGCGGCTGCCTGACCTCTAAACTGGGACAATGGAATTGTGGGGTAACTGCGCTGGCGTTGGACACCGTCTCGGTAGGCGGTCGAAGAGCGTGGCGCAATGCTGCATTGGTTAACATTGGACCCTACGGGTCGCAGGAGCCAATGAACAGGTGCGCTGGCGGTGATGATGCGCCCCGCCGCGGACGTCACCGCCGCGGACGTCACCACCATTTTCTATCTCTTCAATCACTAGATACCTGACCTTCGACAGGAGAGGACCTACACTGCTAGTGCTGCTGTGACCTCGGTCTGGAAGCGACGATGGCTGCTGTGTCTGGGGAAAGGGCCCCTGCCTTCACTGCACAGGAGTTGGAGAAACTTGTGGATGGGGTCCTCCCCCAGTACATGCTACTCTACGGTCCTCCAGACCAACAGGTTAGTACACAGGGAGCACGTTGGATGGGCTGGGCCTGGGTGGACAGGGCTGGGTGGGAGAGGGAAGGGTGCAGAGTTCTTACAACAGAAATGCATGGGGATGAATGGGCCACATAGACAGAGTTGGGAGGGGGCCACTCACATTAACGGTGCAGTAGGTAATGACTGTTCCTCTTTCCTTGTGCATGTCATATAGGTCAGCGCCCACTAGAAGAGGGACATTTTACGTGCCATCGCCAAGGAAGTCCGGACCCTGGGGGCCCACCAGAGACAGGGCACCCACTGCCGTAAGAGATGGGAGGACATTCGCTGCTGCAGCAAGAAGACGGCAGAGGCTCAGCTGGGGATGGCCTCCCAACGTGGGAGGGGTGCCCGTCGCACCATGACCCCCCTGATGTTCCGGATCCTGGCGGTGGCCTACCCGGAGTGGGCGCTTAAGGACATCACAGCAGACACAAGGGGGTGAGTACAACCTCATTCTGTGGACTTTGCGTGCAGTGGAGGTGTCTGGGTGGGGGAGGTGGGCTGTGGGTGTCCCTAGGCCAGGGCGAGTTAGGTAGGCAAGGCCCCTCTGTAATGTAGGCCATGTGGGACTCTACCCCAGCTCAGAACAGAGGCAAGTTGATGTATAGTTGCCCCTTTGCCATCCATGTGCGCAGATTTCGACCATTGCCATGTAGGCCATATCCCAGAAATTGCATGTGCAGAGAGCAGGAGCACGGCGTAATGCATGGGGCTGCTGCGTCTGTCTTGTCCGCCAACGGTAGCGGTATGCCATGCACTAAAAGTCTCTTTCTTCTGTCTCCCCCCTTTTCCTGCTCTCCCTGTCCTTTTGTACATCAACATCATCAGGCGGAGGTACAGTGGCACCTGAGCACGAGGGAGCTGCATCCCACATGGCCATGGAGGGCCACACCACAGACTCTGAATGCACCAGTGGGACAGAGGGCGAGGGGAGCTTCACGTCGGCCACAGGATCACCAACCAGCGACACAGACTCGTCCGCCGATGTGAGCTCCCCTGAGGTGGCGGCATCATCTGTGCGCCCCACTTCCACAGGTACAGCCGCCACCTCCCCTACCAGCACTGCCCTACCAGCAGCCCCTCAGCGTTTCCCCCGTGCCCGCTCACCCAGGAGGATGGGCATCACCTTCGCCCCAGGCACCTCAGGCCCTGCCCCAGTCAGCTCTGCTGCCCTCAGTGAGGAGGCCATTGACCTCCTCAGGTCACTCACTGTTGGGCAGTCTACCATTGTGAATGCCATCCAGGGTGTAGAATGAGATTTGCAACACGGTAATGCATTCCTGGAAGGCATTCATTCTGGTCAGGCTGTCCTTCAGCGAACCCTGCAATCTCTGGCCTCAGCACTGATGGCAGCCATTGTCCCTGTGTCCAGCCTCCCCCCTCCCCCCTCCAACTTCCTCCACCCAGACCCAATCCCCTGTACCCCAGCCCATCCCAAGCACACCTACAAACCAGCCTGCACACAAGTCAACCCCCAAAAGTAGCTCAAGCAAACATAGGCACCACACACACCACAGGCACTCACACAATCATCACACACATACAGGCACAGCAACATCCACTGTCTCCACTGTGTCCCCCTCCTCCTCTTCTCCCTCCTCCCTCCCAGTGTCGTCTACACACACACCTGCATGCACCACATCTACAGGCACTAGGAATCGCACCAGGACACCCAGCACCACAAGCCGCTCACCTGCACTCACCACCTCCACTGCCATTTACACGTCCCCTGTGTCCTCTCCCAGTGTGTCTGTGACGCCCCCTCCCAAAGTACCCAAACGCCGGCAATCACTCACCCAACATCCATCCACCTCACGACAGCCTCCAGTACCTGCACCTGCACCAAAAACACCTAAAGTGACACCTCCTACAACCACCTCTTCTACCTCCACTCCCAGACCCCCTCCAGCTACCCATCCCAGTGTCCGTCAGAAACTGTCCCTCTGTCAAATTGACCTGTTTGCCACCCCCCCTCCAGTTCATCAGTCCCGTCGTAGCGCCTCAGCCAACATGCCTCCAGTGCCAGTGGTGCGTGTTCCAGGTTTTTGGAGTGCACCGTCCACCAGGGCAGGCAGTAGGACCCGGAGCCAAGGCACTGGCAGCCCACCCCCTGTAAAGGCTCGGAAAGTGGAGAGTGGACGACGGACCGTGTCAAGACTGCTTGTGGGACAACAACTGAAATGGGATCGAAGGCGATTGGTGAGTCAGCTGTAACTCCAAAGAAGGTGGGGAAGGTCCCGAGGAAGTCTGCCCAGCCTGTTGTGAGTGTCACGGCGGAGAAGTGCACCATCATTTCTGACGGTCGACACACAACCGCCAGCACCGTCATTACTGGTCAGGAGACCACCGCCGGAGTCACAGCCCAGGAGGGCCCAAGTCTTGTTACTGGTCAGGAGACCACCGCCGGAGTCACAGCCCAGGAGGGCCCAAGTCTCGTTACTGGTCAGGAGACCACCGCCGGAGTCACAGCCCAGGAGGGCCCAAGTATTGTTACTGGTCAGGAGACCACCGCCAGAGTACCAGCCCAGGAGGGCCCAAGTCTCGTTACTGGTCAGGAGACCACCGCCAGAGTCACAACCCAGGAGGGCCCAAGTCTCGTTACTGGTCAGGAGACCACCGCCAGAGTCACAGCCCAGGAGGGCCCAAGTCTTGTTACTGGTCAGGAGACCACCGCCGGAGTCACAGCCCAGGAGGGACCAGGATCCCACAGCCCCGCTGGGTAATGATGGAACGTCAAGCCACACACCAATGTCCAGTGTGGAGATCGTCATGCCACACACCAATGTCCAGTGTGGAGATCGTCATGCCACACACCAATGTCCAGTGTTGAGATCGTCATGCCACACACCAATGTCCATTGTAGAGATCGTCATGCCACACACCAATGTCCAGTGTGGAGATCGTCATGCCACACACCAATGTCCAGTGTGGAGATCGTCATGCCACACACCAATGTCAGTATCCGAACTGCCATGTCAGAGCACCGCTGAACAGTCCATAGACCGCCATGGTGAAGACCGCTAAACAGGGCAAAGACTGCCATGGCTATGCACCGCTGAACAGGGCAAAGACCGCCATGGTGAAGACCGCTGAACAGGGCAAAGACCGCCATGGTGAAGACCGCTAAACAGGGCAAAGACCGCCATGGTGAAGACCGCTGAACATGGGCAAAGACTGCCATGGCTAAGCACCGCTGAACAGGGCAAAGACTGCCATGGTGAAGACCGCTGAACAGGGCAAAGACCACCATGGTGAAGACCGCTGAACAGGGCAAAGACTGCCATGGCTAAGCACCGCTGAACAGGGCAAAGACCGCCATGGTGAAGACCGCTGAACAGGGCAAAGGCCGCCATGGTGAAGACCGCTGAACAGGGCAAAGACTGCCATGGCTTAGCACCGCTGAACAGGGCAAAGACCGCCATGGTGAAGACCGCTGAACAGGGCAAAGACTGCCATGGTGAAGACCGCTGAACAAGGCAAACACCGTGTGGGTATGAATAGGCCGCCACATCAGGCATCCGTATCCCATGTGAAGCTGGGACAGTGACAGGACATGAACTTTCACGGGGAGACTCATCCTGTCTGGGCACCAGTCCCACCCAGTACCAGTAGAGATTTGCAGATACTAGCAAAAATGTGGCTTTGCACTCCCCAGGATGTAACAGTGGGCAACCCACCCACTGTAGAGACTTGTGAGACTGTGGCTTTGCACTCCCCAGGATGTAACAGTGGGCAACCCACCCACTGTAGAGACTTGTGAGACTGTGGCTTTGCACTCCCCAGGATGTAACAGTGGGCAACCCACCCACTGTAAAGACTTGTGAGACTGTGGCTTTGCACTCCCCAGGATGGCACAGTGGGCAAGCCACCCACTTGTGAGACTTGAGAGACTGTGGCTTTGCACTCCCCAGGATACATCAATGGGCATGGAGCCCCGTCGTGGATCTGGCTTTGCATTCATCTGGCTGAGGTGCCCCCCCTTCCCTTCCCCCTGAGGTGCCTGTAGTGTTTCTATCTGATGCCCCGGCAGTGTTCTCTCCCATTTTGGTCAGGTATCTATTGTCGGCCTCGCCTATGCATTTTTGGACTGTTGGTGCATGGACATTGTTGTGTACATATCTGCACTATTTCTTGTATTGTATATATAATTATGACAGATTTCGAGATATATATTAGTATTTTTTTGTATGACATGTATATTGGCACATTACAATGTTTGACCGAAATTCGCTTTGTCTTTGCATTCTTCCGGGGGGATTGTGGGTTGTTCATGTGATATTTTTGACTGCAATGGTGTGTATGTTGTGATATGCGAGGGTGGGGGTGGGGGTGTTTTGGTGGGTGTCCCCCTAACTTTTGCCTCCCCCCTCCCCCGTGTCGTAGATGCAGTACTCACCGGTATCTTCTGTGCCTACGTCGCTGTTGGTCGTAGAGGAGCAGAAAGACAAAGGCAGGTAGGATTTGGAGTTCCGGCTCCATGGAGTCGTCGTTCCTCATGGAGTGTGTTAAGGTGAGCGTTTTCCCATAGCAAAAGCTGTTTCCGCCGTGTTTTTATCCACGGAGAAACCGCCCCGGAAAAGGTGGCGGATTGGCCTGTCATAATAGTGTGGGCGGTACATTGTCTTCCGCCTGTCTGTTGGCGGTGACCGCCACGCTGTTTGTCTGTACCGCCGTGGCGGACGATGTGTTAAAGTGGCTGTCTTTGTTGGCGGTTTCCGCCAGGGTCGTAATACCCTTTTTTTGTCCGCCGGCCTGTTTGCGGTATTTCCGCAGCTTTAACACCGTCCGCCAGGGTTGTAATGACCACCTATATCTTTGGCGCCACTTGACGAATCTTCATTAAATGAGCTGCTGACTGGAAAGTTTTGGGATGATCCATCAAGCGGGCCGAGATAAAGGGGGGTGAAGTTTAGAGCATTTCCATTGTTAATTCCCATAGGAAAAATTGCACAGCAATAGCGCAACAATGGAATTACACCAAAACTGTGAGGAAGGTTGCTCTGTGTCCAGAATGAGTCCTTTTTGTTATTTGGCGTAAATTCGTTTAGTAGTTTTTGAGAAATTTAAGAATACTCAAATTTGTATATATAGGGAAGCAAAGGATTCAAAACCCCTCCCGTTCTTGTGCTGAGATCTGATTGACTGACAACATTTTAAAAACAGAAGTGTGGTCAGTCATCTTGAGATCCCATACAAAATAATAAAAAATGCAAAAGGGGCCAGGGTGCGAACATCCTGATCCATTAGCTCTGGGCTAAAAAGAACAGTGTTTTTTATTTTATAGTCAGATCCATGGCGGATCGGAAAATCTGCCGTAAAATAAAAATTAAAAAATGAAACGTGGTCTCCTGCACTTCTTTATCACAAAACGCCTGGGTGGGCCAAGTCCAGGATGCTGCCACCTCCCTGGGGCTTATAATGTGTATCGGGGCAGCTTGCCCCCCACACTGCCCAGAACTGGGTTATAATATGCGGGGACCGCCCAGCCCCTTCGCACTGTCCTGAGGACCACCACCTCCCTAGGGCAGTAAAGAAATAATATGCAGGGGGCCTGTGGGCCCCTCACACCCTGAAGATCACAAACCTAGTGGCAAAATGTAATTAATTTGCGGTGGCCATGTACCCCCTCTCTGACCCTGGGACTACCACCCCTGGGGCAAATATTGAAAAAAAAGAAAAAGGGGCACCTTTGGGAACCCTGCACCCTAGGGACCACCACAACCTGGGTTAATACTTAATAATGTAAAGGTGGTATGTTTTAGACCCGCAATAGCCCTGGGGAACACCACCTCCCTGGGGCTATATTAATGTTGGCGAGGGGCATTGTGCCCCCCCTTAAGGAGTCACAGATAGCCCTGGAGACCTCCACCTCCAGGACCAGCTCCTGCTATGCCCCAAGGTGCCCACCCCAGGACACAGCTGCTTGCTGTGGCTTGGCTGCAGCTCTGCAGCCAAGCCACAGCAAACACTCTGCTGTTTGACAGCAGGACCTGTAAAGCAGGTCCCGCTATCAAACAGCGGATTTTTCATCTCTGTCCCCTGCACGCATGTAGGGAACAGAGATGAAATGCTTCAGCAAGCATGGATCTGCTGTTAAAACAGCTCTGTGCTTTCTTAAGCAGAGGCACCGCAAGGGAAGCTTTAAGGCTTCCCCACAGTGCCAGATAGCCCGCAAGGGCATTTTGTTTAAAATAAAAATAAAACATATGTAAACAATTAGGGACCAGAGGGAAGCCCTAGAGGAATCCCTGCAGTCTCAGAAAAAATAACAAAAATAAATAAACCAAACCCAGCATTGGGGGCCTAAGTACAGCTGAACTCCTTTCCCTCTATTTTGTGTTTAATAAAAAAACTATTTATTATAGATTTTTTCAAAACAACAATTAATTTTTTTATTTTGAATTGAACACAAATGCATCATTCTAAGTATATCAGACATCAAAGCCTAAAACACTCTGGGGCATATTTTAAAAAAAATGGCGTTGCACACAGTGCAGCACCACTTTTCTTGTGCACCTTAGCGTACCCCCCATTGCCACCATGTGTGCGCCATATTTAAAATACGGCGCACCATGGTGAAAGTTAGGAGACTAGCGTCTGAATTTTATATGCTAGTCCATGCTTTGCATGATTAGAGTAAAAAATTCTGATGTTAATCCTGCAAAGTACTGAGAGGCCAATTGTAAGCCATGGAAGCCTCCTTTTAACGTCTGCTCTGAGAAGGCATTAAAAGTGCAGAAAGAAATGGAGCAGGGAAATCTCTTAGATTTCCTAGTGTCATTTTTTTGGCCCCCCTAACGGGGAAAAGCTAATTTTTCATACATTAATCATGACTCAGGCATAATGTGGTGCAAAGGGTCACATAGTGGTGCAATGCATGCATTGTGCCTCTTTGAAAATATGGTGCAGTGTTTTTGGCCTTCTAACGCCACATTAGCATAATAAAATGAAATTAATGTGGCGTTGGAAAGGTGCTAGGGGCCCCTTCGTATCTCCCTCCCTCTCACTTTCTTTCTCTCTCTCTCTCTGTCTCTCTTTCAATCAATTCTCCCACTCACACACCCACTCAGACACATATGCACCCACTCACAGACCCACTCAGACACTCACCCACCCACTTACACCCTCATGCACTCACTCATAGCCCCAGTCAGACCTTCACACACCCACTCAGGCCCACTCTGACAGTTATGCATCCACTCACACACCCCCACAGACCATCACACACCGACTCACAGACCCACTGACACCCTATACAGCCACTCACAGACCCATGCACATACTGACACACCCACTAAAACACTGATGTATACACTCTCACACCCAGATAGACACTCTGACAGCAACACTTACCCACCAATACAGCCTGTCACACCTATTCTCACACTCAGAGAGGCCACAACCAGCTTCCACAGTCCATGCGCAAAGGGCTGTGCACAGCATTGGGTTGGGTGGTGAGGCAGGTTGGCTGCAGGGACTTGCTGCAGGACAGCCCTTGCGGGCAACCTCTACTCGGCACAAGAGAAGGCCATGCACTGTGCAAGACTGGGTGCTTATAGGGGGTTGGACTGAGGGTCTGGCTGGGCCACGGCAGTCGTGCACAAATACTTGAAAGAACTAGAACTATAATTGCTTAATTTCTATGGTTTTGTACAAGTAAGTTCAGAACCTAATTATAGCGCCCCTGTAACTTTGGCTTTTTCAGTGAATATATGTATATATATATATTTATGTGTGTATATGTGAATATGATAGTATAGAGTCTCTGACGAAAAGCCAGGTCTTGAGATTCTTCCAGATTCCAGAAGTTCGCTAGAGAAGGTGCAGTACGAGGTAGAGGGGGAGATCATTCCAGGTCTTGGCAAAGCAGGAGAAAGGGTGTCCTCCGCTTCAGGAGCAACAGATGAGGGGGGCTGTGTGTGCAGGTGAGTGAGGTGGAGCTCAGGTGTGGTGCATAAATGGTCCTTGATTGTGTAGAACTTTGTAGGCAAGTGTGAGGATATTGAACTGGCATCTTTTCTGGGTGGGGGGCAAGTGTAGATTTCAGAGGTGAGGGGTGATGTGGGTCCATTTGAGGGGGGCCAAGATGAATCTGGCTGCAACATTCTGTATGGTCTGGAGTCTTCTGATGAGCTGGGTGGAGATGCTGGCATAGAGACTGTTGCTGTGGTCTAGACGGCTGGTAAAGAGGGCTTAATAACAGATTTTTTGGGGTTGACTGGGATCCATCTGAAGATTCTGTGGCACATGAGCAGGAGGTGGAAGCAGGAGGAGGCAACTGTGTTGACTTGTTCATGGTCAGTTCGCTGTTGAAGATGGAAGTGTTGTTCCTGAAGATCAGTACTTCCATCTTGTCAGAGTTAAGTATGAGGCAGTTGTCTTGCATCCAGTTGGCTACATTGGTTGTGGCATCTATCAGCTGGTTTTGGCATTGGAGGGATCCTTGGTGAGCAAATGGATTAGTTGAGTGTTGTCTGCATATGTGATTATGTTGACGTGATGACTTTTTGCAAGGGGAGTCATTTAGGTGTTGAACAAGGAGGGGCAAAGGGATGATCCTTGGGGTAGGCCACATGTGCTTGGATTCGGAGGTGAAGAGAGGCATCTGGCTGCTTTGTGTGCATGCTGTAAGGAAAGAGGAGATCCATTTGAGGGCTTTTTGCTGTATGTGGATATTATAGAGTCTGCAGATGAGAGTCTGATGGCAGACGGAGTCGAACACAGCAGACAGGTTTGGGAGGATCAGGGCCATAGTTTCTCCATGGTTGAGGATAGTTCTAATGTCATTCTTGCAGCGATCAGCATGGTCTCAGTGCTGTGGTTGGCAAGGAAACCTGATTGAGAGGCGTAGAGTAGGGGGTTGTGTTCCAGGTATTCAGTGTGCTGTTGGTTGATGGCTTTTTTAAGTACTTTGGCCTGGTAGCGGAGCAAGGAGATCGGTTGGTAATTTCTGAGATCATAATGGTCAATGGAGGGTTTCTTTAGAAGAGGTCTGTCCGTGAAGGCTGCTGTGGAGATGGAGGTGCTGATGATGCTGGTGAGCTTCATGCTGATAGGGTTGGGTCTGTGGTTGTTGAGACAGTGGGGGCAGTGGCAGGCGTGGGCATTGAGCTCTACTCCGCTGTTGGAGTTAACTGAGTTTTGGGCACTCTGCATGAAGTTCAACCAAAAACTACGCTAGCCCTGCCATCAGAGAGGAGCTTTTCGGTGTGTACTGCAGCCCAGGTATAGGCCACATAGCACAAGCACAGACAGTCTGCACTTGCACCGGGTGGCCCATAACTGGGTTGCAGTGCACACTCTTGGCCAACATCGATCTTCTGCCGGCGCCAGCTCTGAATCCAGGCCTCACTCTGCCAGCAGCCTGAGAGCAGGGGGCAGAGGGAGAGAGACAGCCAAGCCACTGGGAACCAGGACCCAGGTAAGCCCTCTTTTTTTAAACATTTTGTGCACACTGGTGCACAAGAGGTCTGAAATGGCAGCTTTCACTGGCTACGACCCTGGCCTGAATTCAGGCTTAGGCAGTGAAAGCTGCAGTTTCAGGCGTCCTGTGCACCAGTGTGCACAAAATGTTTAAAAAGAGAGGCCTCTTGTGCACTGGCCTGCCCCATGTGCAGTGCACACAGGGCAAGCCAGTGCACAAAAGGTCTAAAACAGCAGCTTTCACTGCCTACAGCGCCCTCCTGAATGCACCAGATCCCGGAAGCGCTAAGCAGGGTCGGACCTGGCTAGCCCGCTTAACGCTTTCGAGCACATTCAGGACAGGGTGCCACTAAGGCAGGCAGCAGTTGCTCACCGCCACTCACTGAACTCCACCTCCGCGAAATTCCGTGAGCTCTGCCCAGGCCTAGTCAGTGGGCATGCCAGAGTGGATGGAAGACATGATGGTCGTGGTGGTCTGAGTGGTGAGAGGAGACCAGGTGGTGATTCTTCGTCTGGTGACTGCTAGCTCATTGAGGCTGAGACCAACGTCCAATCTTGCTGTGGAAGTAGTCTGAGAGGGTGTCTCAGAGTTTTTAGGTGTGTGAATGGGGTTTTCTGTGGTTGTTGGGTTGGAGAATTCCATGATTATTTTGAAGAGTTCCCTCATGTGGTTGGCCGCAGTATCAATGTGGGCTGTGATGGCTGCTTTTTTTGGCTTCTTTGATGCACAGGTGGTAGTTGTTACGGGCTGTTTTGTGAGGGGCCCTGTTGGAGGGCTTCCTTATCTTTCGTTGTCTAAATATGGGAGGAAACAGTGCACATGCAGTGTCAAAAACTGTATATATTTAGATGTATTTTTCAATACGTGCACACATAATTAGCCTTTCTGATGGGCCCTGATTCTTAAGTATTTTTGGAATGAAGTATAGCACTGGCCTTAGGATGTTCAACCTTCAAAAACCAATAGTTTTTGATGCCACATGTTCACTTACCATATTAAACTATAACATCCCTTTAACCTTTGTGTTTTTAGTGAGTTACCAAGGTTTTTTTTAAATGTAAAGTAACGTATGAATATATTTCCTAACTGTTGCATCACTTCAACCTTTAGGGCCTGATTTAAGTGGCCCTAGCGCCACCTTAGGTCTGCCATTGCATAATTTTTTTGACGATATGACGGCGCTATATTTATAAAGTGTTGCAATGCATGCATTGCTTCACTTTGTAAACCCTTGCGCCACATTATGCCTGCACCAGGCATAATGTATGCAAGGAGGGTGTTCCCCCATTAGGGTGGCTTGAAAAAAGGCACAAGGCAATTTAAGAGATTTCCTTGCGTCATTTGTTTCAGCACTTTTAACGTCTACTCAGAGCATGCGTTAAATATGCCATTGAATACAATGGGCCCGCACGTACTCTGCAGGAGTAACGCCAACATTGTGGTGCTACTCCTGCAGAGTACATCAATAGCGTCACAAATTCTGATGCTATTGTCCCCTACCATTAAAGGATAGTCCCACACTCAAGCAAGGGGTGGAGGAGAGAGTCAAGCAACACAACAGGGGTGAGTCAAACTACACAGCACGGTATGGGGTGGAGTGCAGTTGGGGAGAAGGTAAACAAGCAAAATAATGGGGGGGAGGTAAATCAGGCAATAAAGCACAGTAGCCTGTGCACCAGCCAAGCCCTAAACAATTTGCTATTTGAATCATACAACAGACATCACATAAAATATGAAAAGTTTCTTCAAACTTTTAAATAGTGTAGGAGGCTTGCCTGGCTTGTAGTAGTGTTCCAGACGCTTAGGCTGATAGGGGTAGCATAACTAGGAGACATGCAAAGTTCCTGCAATACCACTATAGTTCCACAGTACTTATACACAATAAAATATCTTAGAGGCAATACTCCTTCTGGAGGTCGGTATTATACACAAGATATACACTAGACACCAAAATCAGGTAAGTAAATAGTCATAGGATACTGCAAACAATAGAAAAAAACATAGAATGCAATAGGAAGAAATAGCCTTAGGGTTGACACAAACCATATACTGAGAAAGTGGAATGAGAATCACAAATTTCCCCCTAAGCAAATGTACTGTGTAGAAGGTCACTTTGAGTGTAAGAAAGCCACAAAGGTGACTAAAATACCCCACCCCAGAGGGCAAGAATGTAGGAGTAAAGTACTGCAAGTTTTCTTAGGACACACTACAAGTTGTGATTAGAGTTATTGCAAGAACCATGCAAGACTGCAAGCAACAAGTGGATTCCTAAACCTGAAGACCTGTGAAGAGAGGAGACCGAGTCCAGAAGTCGCACAAGATTCCAGGAAGGACAGGAGCCCCTACCAACCTAGAAGATGGTGAAAAAGAGGATTCTCCGGTTAGAAGAAGTCTGCAGAAGAGCACCAAACAAGGTGGCTGCGGGTTCCTGTATGATGCAAAGGATGTCCCACGTGGAGATGCTGGATGTAGGCGAGTTGCTGTGCTGGATTTGTCAAACAAGCCTTGGTTCAAGCAATGTCCCGGATTGTGTCAAAATGGTGCTGCCTGGACCCAGGAGGGACCTGGGGGCCTCAACTCGGACTGAGGGGGCAGCGGTGGCTCCCAACACTGGAGAGAACCCACAGATGACCATGCAGCACCCACACAGGTCCCAGGACACGGGGACAAAGGAGGAGCAAATTGCCGATGCTGCAGCACTACAAAAGAAGTTCCCACACCGCCGGAGAACATCTCAGAAACTTGAGCGTCACAGGATGGAGTGCTGGGGACCTGGGCCAGGCTGTGCATGAAGGATTCTTGCAAATAGAGCACAGAGGCCTCAGGAGGTGAAGATGACATGGTTCACAGGGGTACTGTCGCAAACGGGGAAGGCAAGCTCTTACCTCCTCCAAATTTGGACAGCTGGACCTTAGGGCAGTCTGTGTCAAAGGGGTCCACCACTTGTGTTCCAAGGAGCACGCTCATCTTCAGGAGAGGAGTCCAAGAGAACCGGTTGCCGTCTTAGAAGGTGCCTGCAGGAGCAGGGAAGTTACGTTGTCACTCCACGGGAAATTTCTTCGGTCCTTCTGGTGTAGGGTGAAGACAGTGAGTCCCCAGAGCGTGCACACCATGGAAAGTTTGCAGTTGCTGGCTGGAGCTGACGTTGCAGAGTCGCAGTAGCCTTTCTGGATAATTTGTTGCAGTTAGAGCAGTTACTGGAGCAGTCTGCGGTTGATCCGAGGTCAGAGGATGAAGCAGGAGTTGCAGAGGATGCCTGGTGGAAGCCAAATCTGAAGAAGCACCCACAGGAGAGACCCTAAATAGCCCTGAGAGTGGAATTGGCTACCTAACCAGGTATGTACCTATCAGGAGGGGTCTCTGATGTCACCTGCTGGCACTGGCCACTCAGAGTTTTCCCACACCTTGGAAAACAAGATGTCTAAAGCCTGCGACACACTATAAGAGCTCTGGGTACCACCCCTGGGGTGGTGATGGACAGGGGAATAGTTACTCCCCTTTCCCTTGTCCAGTTTCACACCAGAGCAGGGACTCGAGGTCCCTGAACCGCTGCAGACTGGCCTATTCAACGAGGGCACCATCAATGCCCTTCAAAGCATTCCCAGAGGCTGGGGAGGCTACCCCTCCCCAGCCTGTAACACCTATTTCCAAAGGGAGTGGGTGTAACACCCTGCTCTCAGAGGAAATGCTTTGTTCTGCCTTCCTGGGACTGGGCTGCCCAGACCCCAGGAGGGCAGAACCCTGCCTGTGTGGTGGCAGCAACTATAGCTGCAGTGCAATCCTCAGAGAGCTGGTTTGGCAGTACTGGGGGTCCATGGTGGAACCCCAGGATGCATTGTATTGGCTCCCCAATACCAGATTTGGAATGGGGGGACAATTTCATCACCTTAGACATGTTACATGGCCATATTCAGAGGTACCATTGTGAAACTACATATAGGTATTGACCTATATGTAGTGCACATGTGTAATGGCATCCCCGCACTCACAAATTCTAGGGAAATGGCCCTGAACTATGTGGAGGCACCTTTGCAAGGGTGCCCTCACACTTATTAACTTTGCACCTAACCTTCAGCAAGTGAAGATTGGACATATAGGTAACTTATAAGTAACTTAAGTGCAGTGAAAATGGCTGTGAAATAGTGTGTGCACTATTTCACGCAAGCTGCAGTGGCAGTCCAGTGTAAGGGTTTGTTTGAGCTCCCTATAGGTGGCAAAAGAAATGCTGCAGCCCATATGGATCGCCTGGAACCCCAATGCCCTGGGTACCTAGGTACCATATACTAGGGACTTAAAAGGGGGGTCCAGTATGTCAATAGAAATTGGTAAATGTAGTCACTGGCCTACCGTGACACATTTAAAAGCAGAGAGAGCATAAGTACTGAGATTCTGGTTAGCAGAGCCTCATTGACACTGTTAGGCACTACAAAGGCATATACATTAGGCCACAAACTATGAGCACTGGGTTCCGGCTAGCAGGGTCTCAGTGAGACAGGCAAAACATACTGACATATAGGTTTTTATCTATGGTCACTGGGGTCCTGGATGACACTGTAAAAACACACTGACACACACTCACAAACAGGCCAAAAGTGGGGGTAACCATGCTAGAAGAGTCTACTCCCCTACAATATGAGATACTGCAGTGCTAATTGAATTGAAATAATGTATTGCGGTTGCATTTTTTTTATTAAAAGAATTGAGAGGAGGGGTACTGGTAAAATCAACCATAATGTATGCTAAAAATGATGGCTTGATGGAAATGGGAAAGAAAGGAAGGTTTAAAGAAAGGATTGGTGAAATGAGTGAAAGCAAATAATTTGTGGGTGTATGAAGGATGTGTGGGTGGGTGAAAGGATGCATGGATGAGTATTAGGTAAATGGATGGATTGGTAAAAGGATGATTGAAAGAAAGGGTGGCTGGTGGATACTGAATGGATGGATAATGGATTGTTAATTTTGGTGACTGGATTCGGGAATGTAAAGCTTCAATCATGGTGGCTATGAGTGAACTAGTAGGAAGAATAAAAGGATGATTGTAAAACTATGGCTCAAAGTGGGGGGTATTTTAATTTGTTTTGTAATCCCTTGACTCAATGTATTTGTTAATCGAGGGAGATATGTATCCCACCCATTATCATTCATCAACCCCCTCCCTGTTCATGGCATTCTGTCACTGATGACCAAAGAAGTCCAGTATAGTTCAACTCATGACAGCAGTGTTGATTGTGCAATATGCATCTGCTTCAGTTAATGCAGCATTTACAAAGTTTTAACTGCATTGCAAACCGAACACAGAAGGTGTGTTTCACTTTGCTGACTCAGTCACCTCTTAGAACCTCATTCCTTTATTTAGTTCTTCCATCCCAGCCTATCAAACAAATTGAAAAATCTGTTCTTGGCATGTAACACATTTCTCTGGCGATGTGAAGTGTTTCCAAAATATATTTCATGGTTTACTATAACAGATTTATTTTATGCCTGTTCAGATGTTTCCCTTTATACTTTCACGTATTCAGTGACTAAATAAGTCATAGCTTAGGCACATGATGAATTGATGATCAGCGACATCCCTCTATTCTATAGCAAAAGCTGTACCTAACCACCTAATCCTTCTGCCTTACCCTGCAGGAGAGCAAGTCAAGTTTCCTTTCCTGACTGCCCAGGGAATTACTTTGTTGGAAATACTTTTTGGTGGTGGGTGAGGTCAGTCAGTAAAGTGGGATAAGTAAAGAACCAATTTTATTTCAATTTTGGCGTAAGGGATATTCTTTGACAAACATGCCAAGTACAATCTGTACAGCATATTCCTTTCCCTGTTGTGCAGTGCATCGTTTTCCCCACCATCTACTTATGACAGGCAGGATAATATATCCGCTTTTGAGATGTGACATGTGTGATGTATCTTATTTATAATTCCTCTGCCTCATTGGAGTCAGGGTAGAATCTAAGTGAAAGACATTTGGAGAATAGCTAGGTCTTTAGAATTAAAGATAGATAATTGTCAACTAGAGCTGCCCAGCTGCAGACAGTAGAAGAGTAATCAAAGTGCTAGATAGCATGCCTCCCTTAATTTGCCACAACAGTTTGTGCTCCATAGTGTATAATGCCTTACTCATAAATGAGAGGTAATTCATTTTCATCCTGTTTATTTTTCGACTAAAAGAGTCTGTCTAGTTACTAGAAAAGCCTTCAAAAGAAAAAAAATCAAATCACAGTTTTTTTAATGTAGTGTTATCCTGCCTCAATTCTTTTCTATCAAACAGCCAGTGCTTTTTACGTGAGGCATATGTGGGTAAACAAATAAAATTGGCCCTGTGAATCTTCTAATCATAATCACATAAAATTCCAATGTCCCCTAGGGAACTAGTAATTTACTACTACTCTGTCATGTACTACCTACTATTGATGACGTGTTTGATCAGAGCATTGTTTACAATTTGTCTTCTTTATTATTATTTTTTCACAATATAGCTACTCTTGCTTGTCAACCAGTACTGCCCACCAGGCAGGAGATAGTGGCCCACCTGCGGCGGAAGAGGCCAGAGAGTATACAGGGCGAATACAGTGGCTCATTGTCCTGGAGGAGGATAAAAGGGGAAATAGCTGCCTCTGATCCTGGACCCAGTTCTTCAGCACACCAGCCTCCCAGCACCGACAACATCGCTGATGCTGCTGCCTGCCAGCTGTCAGGGTCCCTGACTGCACCTGCAACGGATGGATGATGTGGAAAGTGGGCTTTCCAGGATCGA
Source organism: Pleurodeles waltl (assembly GCF_031143425.1). Classification (NCBI taxonomy): domain Eukaryota; kingdom Metazoa; phylum Chordata; class Amphibia; order Caudata; family Salamandridae; genus Pleurodeles; species Pleurodeles waltl. The sequence goes on along the minus strand of NC_090443.1, from coordinate 234,633,639 downwards.
GCACAGCCTAGACCAGCTCCGGACCCAAATAGACAATGCCCTCTTCTGAGCCCTTTTGATAATTTTCTGTTTTGGTGGGAGGGACTTCTGGGTGGAGAGAAGGGGTAGGGAGTGGGGCCCAGGTTTCACTTTGGACTTTCATTGGATGTTTTGGGGAAGGGGCCATTTGTTTTGGGGAGAGGGTTGGGCCTGCTGTGGGTGGAAGGGGGCATTTCTATTTATTAAAAATAAAAGAGGATCATTTATTTTATTTTATTTAGGCCTCAACTGTTTATTTTGGTGTTTTAGTTTGCACTGCGGTCTTTTATTGTAGCCAGTTTTTTAAATCTGCCAGAAAATGTTTGTCATACACTTACACCTTTGTTCTACTGCCCTCTGCAACTATATTGACCACATGAGGATGACTGCCCTTGTCAATTTTGCCAACACAAACCTAGATACACACAAACAACATCTTCTTCAGTAGAAGTTACTTACTAACTAAACAAGCTCACGTAAACCCATATTTCTTCTCTTACCTGAATAGATGAAGTGAGGGAGTCTTCTTACTGCATGATGTTTCCTAAGGTGGCACCTTAAGGGGGTGGTGGCAGTAGTAGCAGGCTTGCATGCGACAAGGAAGAAAGATGGTTCCATTCCCACCTATGCAAACTCCAACTGCAGGATTAATCATAGGGTTAGCCATCACAGTCAACTAGATTGAAAGAACTTAGTTGTCATAGTATATCATAATGCTAGGACAACTGAGACCAGACTACCACAATGACAGTATTTGACACACAACAGAGAAGACGTGATATGATAATAAAAACTATCAGTATCAACTCCTTTTGAGCAATGGTCGGGGGCTAGAATTAAAAATTGAGTCCAAAGAAGTGGGCTCAGAGTCAGGAGTGGTTGGGCAAGGTTAAGTGTTTACGGAACACAAAAGGACTTAATGATGATGTTGGTGGGACCAGTGTGGAATACTGCTCAGGTAATAGAAGGTCATGCAGTGAGTTGGTGTCGCTTTCAGCACATCCGATCAAGCAAGTGAATGATCCATTTATGATGTCAAATTAAGTCACACCGCAATAAATCACACAGCCAGGGGAAAGAGGGTTAGGGGCTCAATGAATGGATGGGAAAGGGGATTGGGTGAATGAAGTGACAAAGACAAACACAACACAAAAGAAACCATGACAATATTTATCGGGCGATGAGCTGCACACCATCATCAATCTGTTGTGGAGTGAAACAATGATGGTTAAGTATGACACAGTACAGTGACATGCTTTGCAAACAGTCCTTTTACCTCAGAGAGACCCAAGATAGTATATCTCTAAATGTTGTGTCTTCTAGGTTTGAAAAAACAAATTATGGAGGAAGGAAGTTAACCCACCCAGTTCTAACAATTATGATTGTTAAAAGGAAAATGATACTGCATTGCCAAATTGGGAGGTTCATCTCCATTCTTCTTGGAATGTCCGTCACTCTTGGGTGCCTGGCTGAACCTGTCCGGTAGGTAAGCTGGAGTGTTAAGCTTTCACCAAATTGTTTGTACAGGAGACAACTAGAAAAAGGCCTGCTTATTTAAAAAAAACAGTAACTGTATTATAGAATAAAGGAGAAGGACAAAAGGAAGCAAGGGAAGCTTCATGAGTGTCAAGAAGACTCAGAGGCAGATCAAGAACATAGGAGGAGTTTCAGTTTCACATTTGAGCCAGTAATACAGCAAATGCATTCTCAGCAACATTCCTAAAATCCAAGCACCTTTCTCCAGTCTATAGAGCTGAGTGTATACAGTTCCTCAGAGTATTCGTCTTCATCATGGTTTCTCCTTGAAGTCGATAACTTTCTCCTTCTAGCTGTTGAGGTAGTCCCATCCTGAGTCCTTCCAGCCTCCTTCTCCCAATTCTGAGGAAATCTGTCCCAGTCCCAAACTGACCAAGGTAGAACTGTGTAGTGCAATCCTGTTGAAGAACAAATATAGATACAAACCTGGAGTATTTTGTGTAGATTTGTGTTTGGTAACTGAAGTGAATGGTCTGGTCTGAGGAACCAGAAAAAAGGAGTAGACCCTGCAGATAAAGTTCCCTAGGTTTGAAAGGTCAATCAATGCCAGGACAAAATGACCACCCATCAGCCCCCAAACATTGCAAATCCTTGGAAACAAGTTCACAAATGTGTTAAACTCCCTCCCTCACTGTTAGCCACCACATACATCACCAATCATCACTCACGATCACTCAATATATCACCACTCATGGTGCAATAGTTAGTAGTTACCTCTTCCAATCCAAGTACGGTGGTTTAACAAAATATTATCTTCTCTTTGATGGTAGCAACACATTGTTTTTTGACATTGGCACTGGCAGTCTTTTAATCATTGTACCACCCACTCCATTACAACCCGCCCATCCGCCAGCTTTTCCAGGGCGGTACCAACGCCATAAAAAGCACAGCAGAAACAGTACTGTGAAGGGAAACGACTCACCTCTCAACAATCAAGGAAGAACCAGGACGCCATGGAGCCCGAGCTGCAGGTGTATCTTCTCATACACCAGGAGCATGAACACCGGCAAAGTCGACCATGGTGAGTACTGCACCTAGCACACAAGGTGGGGAAGAGAGTGACACACACTCGCAACACGCAACACCCCCACCTCCACCCTCACCCCCAACACCAGACACATAAACACATGGAACATTACATATACACCCCATAACCCTCAGGTATAATGCAAGGACAAAAGGAATGGAGTCAAATGAGTGTACTCATACTTAGAAATGCATTCATAAAGAAAAAAACAGTATGTACAATATATACAATATATATACAAAAGGCGGGACAATGCCCACTCAAAAATTGCCCGTGGCCCACTGGGCCAAAATACATAGGCCAAGGCCACACTGACTCCTTCCTCAATACAGAGAGAACACTGCAGGGGCATTAGGTCGAAAACACAGAAGCACCTCAGGGGGACGGGGTATGGGGAGGCACCTCAGCCACAAGATGGTACAACGCCACTGCTCCTGGAGGGGGCTCCATGCCCACTGCTTGGTCCTGAGGAGTGCAAGGCTACAGTCTCTCAAGTGGGTGGTTTGCCCACTGCTCGGTCCTGGGGAGTGCAAAGCCACAGTTAATCAAGTGGATGGTTTGCCCACTGGTTCTGGATGGGGCAGTGTGCATAGTGTGCTTCATCCCGGCAAGAAGGGGCTGAGTGGATGCCTTCTTCCACTAGTTCTGGAGGGGCCCTTGTGCCTAGTGTGATTCATCCTGGCAAGGAGGGGCTGATTGGATGCCTTCTTCCAGTGGTTCTTGAAGGGACCTTGTGCCCAGTGTGCCTCATCCTGGCAAAGAAGAGCTGAGTGGATGCCTTCTTCCACTGGTTCTGGAGGGAGCCTTGTGCCCTGTGATGCACATGTTTTGGAGTGCAAGGTCACAGTCTCTACCCTGGGTGTCACAACAACAGCTTTTGCAGGGGCCAGGACGCACTGCAGCCCAGGTAGACACCACTACACACTGCTCTCCGGCGGTGATGGGTGCTCAGTGAATCACAGTTGTGCTCCAGGTGGCGGTACTGGCAGTGGTGGTGGTAGCCTCCAGGCCTTCATCTGCAGCCTTGGATGGCTGCCCCCTGGGGCTGCTGGCAGTGATGCTGCTTGCGGCAGTGCAAGTGGCGGTGCTGGCTGCGGTACAGGTGGCGGTGCTGGCCGCAGTGCAGGTGGCGGTGCTGGATGCGGTGCAGGTGGCGATACTGGTGGTTGTGGTGGTAGCCTCCAGGCCTTCACCTGCAGCCTCGGACGGGTTCCTACTGGGGCTGTTGCTGCTGGCAGTGGTGCTGCTTGCGGCGGTGCAGATGGCGGTGCTGCCCATGGTGCAGGTGGCTGTGCTGGCTGCAGTGTTGGCCGCGGTGGAGGTGGTGATACTGGCGGTTGTGGTGGTAGCCTCCAGGCCTTCACCTGCAGACTCGGACGGCTGCCCACTGGGGCTGCTGCTGCTGCTGGCAGTGGTGCTGCTTGCGGAGGTGCAGGTTGCAGTGTTGGCTGTGGTGCAGCTGGTGGTGCTGGTCGTGGTGGAGGGGGTGATACTGGAAGTTGTGGTGGTAGCCTCCAGGCCTTCACCTGCAGCCTCGGACAGCTGAAGTGCCATGGCTGGTGGCCTGTGCCCCTTCCTGCCCTTGGCAGATGGTGGTGCCTCCTTGCTTCTGCCAGCTGGAGTCTTTGACATGGCCTTGCTGGCTGATTGTGCCTTCTTCCCCTTGCTGGATGCTGTCCCCTTCTTGCCCTTGCCAGGTGGCAGACCCTTCTCGGCCTTGGCATGTGTTGGTGGCACACTGGCTGGGCTGAAGGGTGCCTTCTTGGAGCCTCTCACAGCTGCAGAAACCACAGTGAACATTGACTAGGTGGCTGAGGTGCTTGGCTGGGTTCTGGCTCCCCTGGCCCGAGATGAAGGACGGGAGGAGAGGTATGGAAGAGGAAATATTGGCGAGGAAAAGCTTCTTACACTGTGGCAGGAAAAGGGTGAAGGTTTGGGAGTGGAGGAAGAGGGAGTGGCTGTAGGAGGTGTTAGTCTGCTGTGTTTGGGTGCAGGTGCATGAGCTGGATGCTGTTGTGAGGTGGATGGCTGTTGGTTGGGTGTGTTCTTGCATTTGTGTACTTTGGGAGGAGAGGTCACAGATGCAGTGGGAGAGGGCACAGGAGACGTGTGCATGGATATGGGGGTGGTGACTGCCAGTGAGGGCTGTGTAGTTCTAGGCATGCTGGTGGTGGAGGTAGTGGATGAGGATGTAGTGCATACAGGTGTGAGTGGAGACGCTACTGGGAGGGGGATGAATGAGAAGGAGGAGGGGGACACAGTGGAGGCAGTGGATGTTGGTGTGTCTGCATGGGGATGGTGCTTGTGTGAGTGCCTGTGGGATGTAGTGTGGTGCTTGTGTTTGCCTGAGCTACTTCTGTGTGTTGATTTGGGTGATTGCTTGTCTGAAGGTTTGCTTGGGATAGGTTTGGGTTGAGGGTATTGGGACTGGGTAGAGGAACTTGAAGGGTAGGCTGGAGACAGGGACAATGGCTGCCATCAGTGCGGAGGCCAGAGGCTGGAATGCTCTATGTTGGGCCGCCATGCCAGAGTGAATGCCCTCCAGGTATGCCTTTGTTTGTTGCAAATATCCTGCGACACCCTGGGTGGTATTCAGTATGGTTGACTGCCCAATAGTGAGGGATCTCATGAGGTCAATAGCCTCCTCACTGAGGGCAGCAGGGCACTACAGTTCGTGTACACAAATCTCAGGGATCAGCCCTATGCACTAGGCCATGCACTACGAGTTACAAAGCTAGTCACCAGCCCATGGGGTACATTGCTTAACGCCAGTAGCTTCACATCTGAAACCCACAGGACCCTGCCTGTAGTAGATGCCCACTAACACAATTGGGGTTGGAGTGCTTCAGAGTCTGCTCAAAAAGGGACCTACCCTGCCATGTTCACCCTGGCCTAGGGGCACACACAGCCCACATCCCCCACCCAGGTAAAACCTTAACACGTGCAAAGTCATGATTCCGAATCCGTGTTCACCCCCTTGTGGCTGCTGTGATGCCTTCAAGCGCCCATCCAACTCCGGATAGGCCACAGACAGGATGTGGAACATCAGGGAGGTCAGGATACGACGGGCACCCCTTCCTCGTTGGGAGGCCAGCCTCAGCTGGGCCTCCGCAATCTTCCTTGCCCGGCGGCGCAGGTCCTCCCACCGTAAAAATTATTAGTCACACCGTACGGACTGTTACACTCATGGCCCACAATATCCCTCCCAACCCGCTCACGCACAGACATTGACCACCAGACATGCAGCACTCTGCCCAGGGCCCCTCAGCCCCCCCTTACACAAGGCTTACACACAGCAATGCATACATTCATGGCCCACGCATCATGCTCACAGTGCACTCACCTGTTTGTCTGGAGGACCATAGAGTAAAGTGTACTGGGGTAGGACCCCATCCACCAGTCTCTTCAACTCCTCCAAAGTGAAGGCGGGGCCCTCTCCCCATACACTCGAGCCATTGTCGCTTCCAGACACATGTCACAGCAGCACTTGCAGTGTATGTCTTCTGCTGTTGAAGGTCAGGTAGCAAGTGAGTGAACAGATAGAAAATGGCAGTCACGTCTGCAGCGGTGCATACCGTCACCACTGGCGTACATCGCCATTGGCTCCTGGAACTCATAGGGCCAAATGATAACCAATACGAAGTTGTGCAGCGGTCGTCGACTGCAGACCACAACGGCGCACAACACCAGCGGAATTACCTTATTTCAACTTCTTTCTCCTCACAGGTCAGGCAGCCGCCATTTCAGGGGGGCACTGGCCATGGCACCTAACTGCGTCACAGCAGACATTGGCACATCAACTGGCTCTCTAATTCACATACTGTTTCTGTAAAGGAAGAAATGCATTTTTATTTTCACGTTGTGTGAAGATGACCCTCTGCTCACCTTTTTTCACCCTAGAGTTCAACCACTGAGGATGCGTAGGCGATGGAGACATCCCCGTGTACAGACCCCTGATGGACCTGGCGACTATGGAGGTCAGGCACATTATCCTGACCTACAGACTTGATAGTGCCACAATCCATGAACTTTGTGCCCAATTGGAGCCAGACCTGCTTTCAGCTATTGCCACCCAACAGGTATGCCCCCTCTAGTGCAGGCCCTGTCAGTGCTCCATTTCCTGGCAAGTGGGTCCTTCCAAGTGACAGTGGCCATGGCATCAAGGATGTCTCAGCCAATGTTCTTCAATGTGCTGACTAGAGTGTTGTCTGCCCTGCTGAAACACATGCGCAGCTACATTGTATTCCCCCAGATGGATGATTTGGCCACAGTGAAGGCTGACTTTTATGCTCTGGGACATATTCCCAACATCATTGGTGCCAGTGATGGTACACATATAGCATTGTTCCCCCCCCGGAGAAATGAACAAGTGTTCAGGAATGGAAAAAGCTTTCACCCTCTGAATGTGCAGATGGTGTGTTTGGCGGACCAGTACATTTCCCATGTGAAAGCCAAGTATCCTGGCTCTGTGCATGTTGCCTTTATCTTGAGGAATAGTAGCATTTCATATGTAAAGTTTCAACCCCAGAGGCACCGGGAGTGGCTAATGGGTGAGCCATGGTCCCCACCCAGTTGTTTTAGGTATATGGGTGTGGGTGTGGCCCTAAGGGTGAGTCTGTGGCTTACAGGTATCCCTCAATATTTATAGGTGACTCTGGTTACCCCAACCTCTCATGGCTACTCACCCCAGTGAGGAATGCCAGGACAAGGACAGAGGAACGTTACAATGGGGCACATGGGCGAACAAGGAGGATAATTGAGAGAACCTTTGGCCTCCTGAAGGCCAGATTCCGGTGCCTCCATCTGACAGGTGGACCCCTGTACTACTCACCCAAGAAGGTGTGCCAGACCATCGTTGCATATTGTATGTTGCACAACCTGGCCTTGAGACGCCAGGTGCCTTTTCTGCAGGAGGATGAGCCTGGAGATGGTCTTATGGCAGAGGTGGAGCCTGTGGACAGTGACGAAGAAGAGGCAGAGGAAGAAGATGCAGACAACAGAAGTAATATAATGCAGCAGTACTTCCAGTGACACACAGGTAAGACACTGTAACTTCACCTTCCATTGCAGTTTTGTGTTTGATATTGAATATATCAGCCTGATTTCCCTATGTCTATGGCCACTTACTGTACCCTTTGGCATCTCTATTTTCAGATCTCTGTGGCCCACTCTAGCTTCTGGTATATTTACTGCCGCCCACTAAAGGTCATACCAATGTACAAATAACTGTACATATGACCTGCAATGTTTTCAGAATGTTGTACTAATACATATTTCAATCATTTGACAGACTCAAAATTTGTATTTGTTCCAAGGGTGTTTATTTAACTGTTCATACGCAGAGGGGGATGTGCAATGGGCTGGGGTGATGGTGGAGGAATGTCCAGTTAGAGTTCAGTCTCTTGGTCTCACAGGTGCATTGTCCAATGGGGCATAGGAAGGGGAGTAATGGATGTTTAAGGTGGACAGGGTGACAGAGTGGAACAGAAGTGTGACAATCAGGAGTGTCCTATTTCCTGGGGGGTCTTGGCAATGTTCTCTGGCTTGTGCCTGTATCGTAGGGACCGTTTGCGGGTGGTTTTTCTTCTGCCGGTGGTGGGGTTCTGGTGGCCTGTTGTTCCTGTGGTGGGGCCTCCTGTCCACTATCGCCGGCAGAGGTGGAGGGCTGTTCATCAGTGTGGCTAGTGTTAGGGGCCCGTTGGTGTGCCACTGCCTCCCTCATTGTGTTGGCCATATCTGCCAGCCCCTCTGCAATGATGACCAGGGTGGTGTGGATGTCTTTCAGGTCCTACCTGATCCCCAAGTACTGTCTCTTCTGCAGCCGCTGGGTCTCCTGCACCTTGCAGAGTATCTGGCCCATGGTGTCCTGGGAATGGTGGTATGCTCCCAGGATCCCTGCAAGTGCCTCGTGGAGAGTGGGTTTCCTGGGCCTGTCCCTCCCTGTCGCAAAGCAGTCCTCCCAGTTTCCCTGTTGTCCTGTGCCTCTGTCCCCTGAACCGGGTGCCCACTGCCACTGACCCCAGGTCCCTGATCGTCCTGTGTTTGTGGGGTTGCCACGGGTCCCTGTAGAGGTGGACACACGGCTGATTTATGTGTCCTGGGGACAGAGGGATAGGCCCGCTGGGTGGGTGCTTTGCTGGTGTTTCCTAATGGGGGTGGCTCTGTGGTGGTTTGGGACTGTGGCAGGGTCACTGACTGTCCAGAGGTCCCTGATGGGCCAGGTTGGTCATCGTGATCCAGGTGTGCAGAGCTGCTGTCATCACTGTGGGTCTCTTCTGTGGGGGGCCTGGATGTGGCTGCCACCTCTTCTCCAGTGACGTTGAGTAGGGTTCCTGTGGGGATGTAAATGCAGTGTTATTGTATCTGCGTGTGCCATCTTGTGTATGGATATGTTTCCCTCTATGGTTGTTATTAGCAAGACAGCTTTAGCTTGTGTGAGTTGTGCTTGGTTTGGCTAAGTGATTGTCACTAGTGTGCATGCTGTAGTGATGGGTGTCCATGCAGGTCTGTAATGGGTGTCCATGCATTGGTGTTGTATGCAGGGCTTGGTATTGCGATGGGTGGGTTGTGATGGTGGGGTATCTGTGAGGTGGTGGAGTGATGGGGTGAGGGTAGGTGTTTGTGATGGCATGCAGATAGCGGGGAGAAGTAGTAAAGATTTGACTTACCAGAGTCCAGTCCTCCTGCTACTCCTGCGAGGCCCTCAGGATGCATGATCGCCAAGGCTTGCTCCTCCCATGTTGTTAGTTGTGGGGGAGGAGGTGGTGTCCACCGCCAGTCCTCTGTACAGCTATCTGGTGTCTTGCTACCACGGAAAGCACTTTCCCCTGTAGGTCGTTCCACCTCTTCCTGATGTCATCCCTTGTTCTGGGGTGCTGTCCCACGGCGTTGACCCTGTCCAAGGCTCTCCACCATAGCTCCATCTTCCTACCAATGGATGTCTGCTGCACCTGTGATGCGAATAGCTGTGGCTCTACCTGGATGATTTCCTCCACCATGACCATTAGCTCCTCCTCAGAGAACCTGGGGTGTCTTTGTGGTGCCATGGGTGTAGTGTGAGTGGTATGTGTGAGGGTGTGTGGGGTGATGTGTTGGGGTGTGTGCTGTGAGGTGTTTGGATGGTGTATGGGTGATGGTGTTATGTGGCTCAGATTCAGTGGGTGCTCCTGGCTTGTCTCTCTCAGTTGGCAAGATTTTCTTTCCTTGTAAGGGGTTGTGGGTATTGTGGGGGTGTGTTTTATATTGGATTGGGTGTGTGTGTGTTGTGTGTGTATGTCTGTCAGGTGTGTGTAGTTTGAATTATCCAATGTGGTGTAGTTTTATCAGTGTGTTTGTATTTTGAGCGCGGCGGTGTGTACCGCCAATGGTTTACCGCAGTTGAATGACTGCTGCAGTGATTCGTGGGTCATGATGCTGTGGGTGTATTTCTGTTGGTGTAACGGTGTGGGTTTTGTGCTGCCAGTTTATCACTGACCTTTGGGCTGGCGGACATGTGTGGGTGTCTGTATAGTGGTGGATTTCTGTGTGTGTGCCATAATACCCGTAACGGTATACCGCCGCGGTCACTGTATGTTAGCGGCCGTCAGCACGGCGGCAGGTGCCTTTTACTGCCAATGTTGTAATGAGGGCCTACGTCTTCATTTTTTAGAAAGTCTTAGACAACCAGGTTGAAGAAGTGCGTCAAACACAGGACCCTGGAATAGCCACCGTCTGCCATGGCCTTGACTATGTTATTGCCATTGTCTCTGGCAACAAATCTAATTTTGAGACCTCTGGGTCGCAGCCATTCAGACATCTTGCTATTAAATTTGTCCAAGTTGTTTTCAGTTGTATGTGATTTTTCCACATGACGATCATGGCTACTGTTGCACTTGAAAAAGTCTTCAGGGAAAATATCTGTAGATAGCTCTTGCTTCACCCCGGCAAAAGCGATCCAGTGTGCAGTGAGCCACATGTAATCAGTAGCCTGACAACTGGTCCACATGTCTGTAATTATGTAGATAGTATGTACAACACTTTGCTGCAAAGCTTGTCCAACCAATTACAGCACATCATGACACAGCGCTGGAACTGCAACTCAGGCAAAATAGGTCCCACTTGAAACCTTCTATTTCAGGCAGATGACTGCCAGAAACTCGGAGAATCTCACTCCTGCAAAAAAAGTAAAGGGAAGAGTTCTGTGCTAACATTTTTTCCAGCTTCCTATTGTAGAAATGTGTCATGGGTGCATGTGGTCACAAGGCATCTCCTGCCTAAACATGACATTAATTATAGCCTGGATTTTCTTCTTTTCTGGGGCCACTGACGCAGGTGACTTTTGAGGTGTAGGTGGTGGTAGACTCAATGTGTGTTGTGGTGCAGTCACTGTATATCATGGTATATCCATCTGACTCTGAGTCTTCTTGTGCCATTTTAAGGTCACTGAGACAGGTGATTCTTTCGCACTGCTGGGGACATGACTGCTTTGCGTGAGTACTTCACCCTCTACTTGCTCACCTTCCACAGAGATTTGACAAGTTGTAGCTGATGTTTCCTGGCTCTCCTCACCTTCACTACCGCAACCATGTTCAGCATTTCTTTTAGGGGTTCCTCCCACTGGATTGAATGATGTTTTTTCATATGGGTCATCAGACCTCCAGTACCATGATGTGAACCAGGAATACCTCAACGAACACCCCATGGTAAATGGAGCATATCGCAATGTTCTCTTCCTCTTTGCTGATCACAAAAAAGTCACAAACTGGGGAGAAATACCTTCTTACTGTGCCACTGCCAATAACTGAAGGAGAAATGGAGGTAGGTGGGTGTGTTGATTGCCTCTTTACAATATATACTTCAGTTGAGTTATGAGTTAGTGCAGGTCTTCGCTGGGCCCTTACAAATATGGGAGTCGGGGGTGCTGCTTGTTCCACATCCCTCAGAGCAGGTTGGATAGCAATGACTGACTCTGTGATGCCACTGACCACCGTGGCATCCCTTTTGTGGCCCGGCAGTCCACGTTTCAGGATGTCAGACCTGCCACTTCCCATTTTTTGGTCCTTGCCTGGCGTTTTTTGCCATGGTGAAGCCCGGGAGTCTCAAATCGGGCTCAGGGTCGCGGCGTTGCACTTGGCAGCCTCCCTGATTTCCCTTTTCCCACTTACCTTCACTTGGGTCCTTATCTTTTCTTCTTTTTTCTTCTTTCTTCGTGTCTTCTTTGTACTTGGGTGGCCACATTGTCTTCTTCTGTCGTGGTTGTCTTTCCCAACATGCATTGTTTCATTCCTTTTCTTCTCATTCATTTCTATGTGGCTTTTCCCAATCCAAGATTGTGTTGTGCGTGCTTCCTGTTTGTCACTTCCTGTCTGATGGTATACAAGCACTGCAGTTCCCTCTTTCCTTGCATTGCAAACACTTCCGCCTTGGTGGTGATCCTCGTTCCTGTCTCCAGTTTACCCTGCTTGCCTCTTCCTATTTTTTCCTGCGCATTTGACTTCTATTTTTGCCTTTTCTCCATTGTTTTCTCATCTTTTTCAGGAGTTCCTGTGGTAGAGCTTGGGTTTTTTCTCTGGGACTCATTCTGGAGGGTATGTTTTTTCTTAGCGTTCTCTAGTCAGTGGCATCGTGGCTATTGGAAGGGGTTGCTATTATCTTGGCCAATCCAGAACCAGTAAGAAACCATGCGTCCTTCCGAGTACTGCAGCCTACAGCGGTAAGAAACGTGCAGACCGTGAAAGACTCCTCTGTACCAGCTTCCACAAACTCACCATCATCATCATCCCCTTCCATGATTCTAAGGCTTTCTGTAACTTTTCTTCTCCCTTGCCTCTTCTGGTGTCTCCTGGACTCTGCCAGGGTCCACTCATTGTCCCTATCATCGTCACCAGAAGTGGTGCTTGGAGAAGATGGAGGAAAGTACCCTTTTTGTCTTGCTATTGATCTGGGAACCATTGACTCTAAAAGAGGAGGTTCTTGCTTGGCAGGGCGCTCAACCTCCTGTTATGCTCCAACTTCAGGAAAATCTACTATTGCTGGCTTCAGCTGCTATCCGCTTTGCTCTGTTTCTTGAAACTATTGGGTACTACTTTGCAAAAGGGTCAAATCCAATTTAACAAAATTGCTTGTTGGCATCACCATGATTGTAGTGGCTGCCTCACTGACAGGCATGGTCTTGAACTGAGGTTGGGGTAGTACTGTTGATGCGGGAGTGCTGCTCCCAGCTTCCAGAGGCTGGGGTGGCAGGCATACGTCAGCCAAAGAAGTTTGTGGTCAGCACACCACTTGTAGAAAGCTGCATCTTCTTACTGACCACTATCTTGGAAGCAACTTTCTTTGGGGCCATCTTAAAGCTCTCAGTTGGCAGTGGCACTAAGCTGCATAAGTGGAAGAGATTTGAGGACTTATCTGTACAGGCCTTTTCTTTTGTAGTACTGTGGGTGATGTGACATCTCTTGTCTTTACAATTAAAAGCAACCAAGCAAGAAAAACATGTAGTCAGTGAAACACGATAGTGTTGCAGGTGAAATAGCAATCTTAGTGCGGTTGGTTAATTATGAAATAAGTACCAACTTAATCAAACTTTGTAAAGTCAAACCACACCACCACACCATAAAATTTCATTTCAAACCAGGCAGCACAACATGCAGATATAGCTCTTTGCTTTATCTCCATCTGTTTTAATGGAGACACCGGTGGTAGTCAGAGATAGGTACATGGGTAGATGGAATGAATAGTCATTGAAAAAACCTATGGGGAAAGGTCCAGGGGAAATGGAATAATCAATAAAAAAAGTGCTGATTATTTGTCCGCAGTGTACTACTTCAAGAATGTCCAGGAGGATATGGAATTATTATACACCTATAGGAACTGAATGCTGTAGTTCAGCTGTGCACTATTGATGGATGAATGGAAGAATGTATGGATGTATGGCTGTATAGATGCATGGATGGATGGATAGATGGATGAATGGATGGATGGATAAAGGAATAGATGTGTGTGGATGGATGGATCAAGAAAAATGCAAAATTAAAAAAAATGAATTAAAACATTTTCTAAAAAATAAAAAAAAGACAAAACTAAAATTCAAATTGAAATTAAAAAAACTAAAAAATTGAAAAAATACAAAACAAAAATACCAAAAGTTAAAATAAAAGAAACATTTAAAATAAAAAACTAAAATAAAAAATAAAATAACAAATGAAATAAACATAAATTAAAAAAAATAGTAGATTCAAATAGTTTTAAAAATCAAAATAGAAAATTTAAATAAAAAAATATAAACATAAAATAAACAATTGATCAATAATTAACAATTTGTTTGAGCCTATGGCAAAGACACACTGGCTGGATGCACAAAATGGCTGTTAGCCACATAGTAAAAGAACAACAAGGAGCAAGGAGGCATGGCAAACAAAGAAGACATGCAAGCCTATGGCAAAGAGATACTGGATGGATGGATAAAATAACTGCCATCCATATAGTCAAACAACAACAACAAGGAGTAAGGAGGCATGAGGAACAAAGAAGAACCCATGCAAGTCTAAGGCAAAGACACACTGGCTGGATGCACAAAATGTCTGCCAGCCACATGGTAAAATAACAAGGAGGTATGGAAAACAAAGAACACATGCACGCCTATGGCAAAAGGACAGTGGCTGGATGGATAAAATGGGTGCCAGCCACATGGTCAAACAACAAGGAGCAAAGAGGCATGGGGATAAAAGAAGAACCCATGCAAGGTTGTGGCAAAGACACACTGGCTGGGTGCACAAAATGGCTGCCAGACACATGGTAAAATGACAAGGGGCCATGGCAGACAAATAACACATGCAAGCCTATGGCAAAGAGACACTGGCTGAATGGACAAAATGGCCTCCAGTCACATGGTCAAACAGCAACAACAAAGAGCAAGGAGGCTTGAGGAGCAAAAGAAGAACACATGCAAGCCTATGGTAAAGGAACACTGGCTGCATGCAAAAAATACCTGCCAGCCACATGGTCAAACAACAACAAGGAACAAAAAGGAATGGTAAACAAAGAACACATGCAAGCCTGTGGCACAAGAACATTGGCAGCATGCACAACATGGATGCCAGATACATGGTCAAACAACAACAGCAAGGAGCAAGGAGAACAAAGAACACATGCAAGCCTATTGACACACTGGCTGGATGCAGAAAATGGCAACCAGCCACATAGTCAAACAACAACTGAGAACAAGTAGGCATGGAAAACAAAAAACACAGGCATGGAGAACATAGAACGTATGCATGCCTATGAACATAGACTACACAAAATGGCACCTGGCCTGACATGGTGAACGATGATAAACACACACACACACTGGCCATAAGGAGGCATGGTGGTAACACTGAAGAAAACACTAACATTAATTCAGCAATGCAAACTATGAAAACTCCGAAAATTAACTGAACTATAAAAAATTCTCAAAAGCAGTACACACATCCTCCTATGGCATCACATATTTCCACACAACATATACACTTTTTGTAAAACAATTAAATGCAAACAATACCCAACATTTTAATTTAATTTAATGCCATCTCTGCCCTAAATTTTGATTTAAAAAAGATCAAAAATCAATGAAATGCACAAATAAAAACTAGGCCCCTACTTAATCTCCAGGCCATCCACCACTGCAAATTTCTAAAATCAAATTAAAGTACAAAGAACTGATGGTGCATGCCCACACAATGAAACAACACCCATCTTCGATAGTTTTGGAAATTACGTGTGTGATTTCACAAAAACAAAGTCCTTAAATCCAAAGGTATATCCAGGAGACAAAGAGAGTGATCCTTCCACCTTGAAATCCAAGTGAAAAGTGACCAGGAGATGGACAAAACACTGGAAGGAGCCTGCTGGACAGTCAAAGGAAGTTGAAGTCACTGGTGACTTCCTTCCTGTTTGAAAAAAAAGAAAGGCTTCTTAATATAAACTACAACTTCAAGGGTCCATTGCAGAAGAAAATCAACTAAAAATCACTTTTTAACTAGATTTAGATGTATCTCTAGGAGAAAATCAACTCCAGCTGCATTTGCAGTCGCAAGAGGGACTGTTTTGGCACCAGTGCAGCCGGAAGTGGTGCGAGAAAATGCAAAGACTCACGTGACCGGAAACAGTGTGGGTGAATGCAAAGTCTTGTTTGTGCTCACTAGCAGCCCTCGAGTATATTGGAGCTCAAGAGAGTGCACCAAAACCCAACCTCGAGCACACAAATGAACTTCAATCCATACTAGACTGCGAAATTCAGCAACTCCACGCTACTCTGTGTACTGCGAAGTGCCCGAATTCCGCAAACTCTGATGGTAGATCAGAGAGCTATACCTGGGTACCCTGCACTCTAACTGAAGAGCATGCAGCTCCAGCTTGGAGTTCTCTAAAAAAATATGGTAGTCTATCTGGGAGTAATGGATTCAATGACCCAGCAGACTTACTGTTTTTTGTACTGCTGGTGGGGTGATGCAAGCCCTGCAGCCCCTTATAATGTTAAAATTATGTTTGCGAGTGCCCCTGCTCCATCTAGGGGTACCACCAGGCTTAAAAAATATAAATAAAAATCCCTCACAGGGCATTGTGAGGTGCTCCTACCCTGGAGCAGTAAATAAAAAATTAGGACCTCCCACTGTTTATTCATTTTTTGCTTTGAATGTGTATTTTAGGAGCTCTGCTGTACACCTGGGACGCACACACCTTTTTTAAGTTGGAGTCATCAGGGAAGCCCCAAGGCACATGCAGACTTTGCTGGCTCCCCATCTGGCACCCGTCTTAAGTACTGGAGGTAGCTGCTACTTTTTAAAGCAGTGTGGACCCTGGAGCACACATGCAGGACCTAAAATATTAGCATCATTGAGGGCCACAGGTAAGCCGCAGTGGTCCTGCTGCCCCTGCTGGCTCCACTGGTGGGAACCAGACACATTTTTATTATTGTTGGATGCCCTGGTTCCCACCCGGGCACCTATGTCCCAAAACTATTGGGAACCGCTGGGAGACCCCTAAGACCCCCATGGCCCAAGCCAGCTTCATTACTTTGCTCCTGCCTGGATAGGAGCAGCATTTATCTCTGCTCCTGCCCAGGTGGGAACAAAGTTGTGTTTTCAGCCTGTGGGCAGAGTATGCCCATATTCTCCCAGGCTGAAAACAGCTGTGTACCAGGGGATGAGGTTTGAAGGATGCAGCTTGACAAGGCTGCCAGGAAGAGGTTCCCTGGAGCTGGTCTCCAGCTCAGGGAGGGGGGCAAAATGCCAGGTTCCATTTAATTTCTTATATGATCATGAAAGATGGGGCTCAATGAGGCCCCCTTTCCTTAATATTCAGTATGGTACTGAAGAGTCCCTGGGCTTTGTAAAGGCTAGGATAGGGAAACTGGGGGAGAGCGCATGACCCCTCCCTCTAATGGTAAATATACAGCCCTGGAAACCGTCCCTCAGGAGACCACATTTTTATCAGAGCTCCGAGGATCCATAGATAAGAGTGTTGACCTAGTCTCTTGGCACGGCACCAGCTCCCATAGTGAGTCACACAAATGTGGGCATGCTCCCGGTAGACACAACAGACTTCAAAGTTAGCAATCACATTTCGTGGTTCTTTCTGCAGGGTTTCTAGCCTTTCCCCTGCGCCCTCTCACTTCATGAACTCACTACAAGTTCAGTTTCCTGACTCTAGGTGGGCTTCAGGTGAGTATAAAAATCACCCTCTGAATCACTGCTCCATGTGTCATGTCATGTGGAAAAAATCTCTCATGATACTGTTAATGCTGATTTTAATAAATAATTTTCATGTATTTTGAGTGTTGGATTCGCGTAGGAAATGTAATAACTTAGGGGAAAATAATTCATGCATTTGAAGGTGAGTCCACTAGAGTGACCATCAGTGTTCACGAAGTGTACTTATTAATGACTTATTAATATGATATGATGAACTTATGTTGGATCAATGTAATAATATGTCATATTCAGGGTTATACATTATGTATTAGCTTTATTAATTGTAGGCCTTAATTTAACGAGGTCTTGGCCTAGTTGCACGGCCTCATGTCAATCTGCATTGTTTAGGCGTCTTATAAAATGGATGCTTAAAGAATTAAATTGTGATTTTCCACTGGGCTGACCAAATGCTTGTAGCTAAAAGTCTTTCTCATGCGAATTGCTTGCTAGGAGAAGCTACTGCAACATTCATTAATGTAATGTGTGTAAGACTGACTTTCTCAGGAGAGGACAATGACTATGCTGACTGGGGTATAAACTGCAACAATATTGTTACCTGATGAGTGCAATGACGAGAACGGAACAGGTGAGAACCAATCATCAACATGTGATCCATGTACTAGAAAAATTGTAGATTTGAGGGTTTTGTTTCATTGGATTAAATGTAAACATGCAATCCCGTGACCAATAGAGACTTGGGAAGTAGTTTTAGGAAATCTAACTTAGCCAACCTGAACAGAGAGGATATACTGCCATTATTTTCTTGACCGTCTTGATCAGAGACATGCTCAACTTTATTTCTTAAAGAGACTTTGCCTTAGTCTGAACTTTGATGCTGAATTCTGATGACTAGCTGACCGAACTGATGTCCTGAGAATGAAGACTGTCACAGCTTGTTGATCCAAACTGAGGATAGGTACATTGACTATGATACTGTTAGCCATGTGTATTTGCTTTTGTTTCTAGGTACCAACCGTTATTTAGATAGAGCTATAGTTAGATGTTTTTCCAAATTTGTGTTGACTAAATTGTTTTGCATGAAGCTCAAACATGCAATTCTAATCTGATGTTAGTTAGGGTCCTCACAGATGAAGTTCAATACATTGAATATTATTTGATGTCTTTTCTTTGCTGAATCTCAATGTATTTTTTTATGTTTGCGCAGTTATTCTTGTTATTAATTTGTACTGTAACTTTAGAATGAGTAGTAGCACAAGCTTTAATTAGATTGCGATTCCTTGGTCAGCCAGTGGCCAGCCAGTGTTGTTCTTGTATGTTTATCATTAGATTTTGAAATTAACCTTCTTGACACTAGCATTGGTAATATAGGGAAATAAACATTCTAAATTTTACATAAAGGTGTGGTTATTCATGACTGTGATGTTATGGAGTGTGGTGATTACTGACTTCTATTGATTATTAATTTTATTGTTTGTTATTAATTTGTGCATATACGGGGTATATGGTGGGAAAATCTCGAAGCAGGGTCCGACATGCTAGCAATACAGAGTGCCTTTGATGGGAAATAAACATGCTCCCTAATCAATCTTTTTAGCATATCAAATTCAACATATTAATCAATGAATTGATCAAAAGAAATGCAACTGGTAAATCGTTCCTGTGGGAAGGGTATGCCAGAAAACAAGCCTTGTGCAAGTAACTGATACAGTAAATGGGGGTATGTGGTGTCTAAACTGGGAGGATAGTTAATATGCTTTTTCCAATGCTATGAGATGAGAACAAAACAAAGGGGATCAATAATAACATACAGATGCAGATATCCAGTACCATGACAAACACGGTTAGTCATATATATCACGGTATAGCCATTTCTTTTATAATGGGGTATTAATTTGCCAAACTCTAAAAAGGCCCTAAATGTGCATGCGATTGTATCAGAAATATTGTAATCTACGGGATAGAAGAACTCTCCGAAAAGCTACAGACTTCCTATTCCATGTTGGTCCTATAGATCGAAATTATTTTCGATATCTTCACATGCAAATGTAATCCTACTTAGAATGCTGTTTATATGGAAATGTGAAATGTCGGACCATTTTCCCATCCCTTAAACTTGCAAGAACGAGGTTGAGAAATGAAAAACATCCTGAATGTGTTTTTTTGTATTTTTAGTATTTTAATGGAAACCATTTTTCAGTTATATTATTTCTTTCTCACAGTCCCCCTGTAGAAGAGAGGAATACTGTTTTCACTATCACATACCTCTTGCACAATAACTCTCTTTAATGTCCCTTAGTCGTCATATAAAAATTGGTGGCCCGAGACTGAAGACTGACCAGATAACCATTTCACGCAAATCATATTTGCAGACTTCACTGGCTCCACAAACCCAGAGGAAAAAATAGCCTAATTCTCTCTATAGCCCAGTATATAACTTCCAAAATAAAGTTCCTGTTAGAAGAAATGTGTCCTTTGCCAGAAGAGATTCGTTGCTTTTCTCTAAAATCGTATTTTCACCTCATGTTAAAATTAATCTCGTTAGTGAAAATTATTTCAGAATTGAGAAGGGTTTAGTCATATTTGGTTAGGAATGGTTAGAATTAAACAATAACTATGCACAGAAAAAATAATTTGCCCATGCTCTTGTCAACAAGCAAAAACTATTTTCTTAATAGTCTATACATGACATTATCTGAACACGCAAACTGAGCCCTGTCAAAAGTTTACCGTGCTGGTAATTGTTTCCTGTCTGCAGCATTAATGTGTAGTGGAAATGGTTTGAAGGCATGGCATGGTTGTACAACGAGTTTGACATATTTGAAGCTTGATGTGAAGATGATCAGATAATTATTTTTTGGCATCCGGGGAACAAAACAATTGAAGGCAATCGGGTTCTGAGGTTGAGTAATAATGGTTCAGGATAATTATAGTGTCTCACAGGGCTTAAAAAGCAGAAAATGTAAAGAAACACTTTGCTAAATGTGGCTTCCATAGGAAGCGCTTCAGAAAGGTTTGGAGGTGGGGACAGTGTGGAAGAATGGGAGGAAGAATTTTAATGGTATAAGAAAGGGAAAGCAGCAGTAAAGAGCCAGGGAAGGGTGGTAAATAATTCGGCATAATGTATTTTTTTATACTCTTACTGAAGGTGAGAGGTAAGTATGAAAGAGCTGGGGAGAAAAGGAGTGCTCTTTTTATCTTTTTCTATATTTAATTGTGCAAGAATACTAGAAGATGACATATTGCTAAATGATGCATTTTGTTTTTGGTTCTCTAAGGTCCCCACCTTACTCAA
This sequence comes from Pleurodeles waltl, assembly GCF_031143425.1. Lineage (NCBI taxonomy): Eukaryota > Metazoa > Chordata > Amphibia > Caudata > Salamandridae > Pleurodeles > Pleurodeles waltl. The sequence continues at coordinate 234,613,100 of NC_090443.1, read as the reverse complement.
AAGCTGATTCATAAGTTTACTTTGGTGGAGCCTTACACAGTGCATACACAACATACAATTGTAATGGGACGACGCCAGTAAAAAAGTATTCTGCAACTCTATATGCCTCAAACACACCCAAACTTCTTAGGCTTTAGTCTCAATGTATATAATGTCACTTGTATCTCCTTAGTGTAAAACAATGAGCCTAAGGATACCTATCACTCTTTGTTTTGTGAAGTTTTAGCATAGATGAATGGACTGATGAGAGTCTAAGGCCTATTTTGGAAAGTGCATAATTGGTAAGGGCAGATAAGTACCTATACTGAGCAATAGGCAACAAACTCCCTCTAGGTCCAGTCAGGGTTCAATAAATTAATCCCTACTCAAATCTTGGTAGCTTGGTAACGGGAAGTTAGACTTAACTTAGGAGACAGGTATGTAATGCATTGAAAAATAGCAAAACAGTAAATAAGTAAAGGCCAAAACACAATAAAAATCCAACACCAATTTATACAAATAGATTATATTTTTATGTTTAAAATGGCATTAACCGGGGAGATTAATTTTTAAAGAATAAGGGGCATATTTATATGTTTTGGTGCAAAACTACAGTAACACATCATTCCTGAGCGCCAGTGTCTCCTGGGCATGGCCATCGCACGCCTCCCTGGGGCCTGGGGAGGGCCCCTGTGAGCTTATTCGGCGGTGTTCCACCATGGAAATAGGCCCACAGGTCACCTAACGCCTGCCCAGGCCATAGAGTCACTTTTTGCGTAGGAACGCCTACCTTGCATCTCATTGACTCAAGGTAGGTTTCCACATCCCAAAAAATACTTTAACTCCATAACTTTGGCACTAGACAGGTCTAACACCAAAGTATAAATACGGAGTTGGTTTTGCACAGAATTTGCATTAAAAAATGATGCAAATTTGGTGCAAAACAAGTGTAAATATGCCCCTAAAGGTTTTTTAGTGCACAGAAACTAAAAGCGCCAATCTGGACATCTGGTCGCACTCGATCAGGACAAAGTCAAAATTTGAGGCCGAATGCAGTGGAACCCTGCTCGGGTACATTGAACAGGAGGCCCCAGTCAAAGTTTTACCTTCGGACTTAGGGGTAGATTTATGGAAAGTGGCGCACCACTGAGTGCAGCGTCACTTTCCTGTGCCCTTTAGCACCCTTTTACCACCACCATTTGTGCACCGTATTTAAAATACGGCTCACCACGGTGCAGGGTAGAGTGCAATAGTGTCATTTTGTTCGGCGCTAGTGATGTACTCGGCAGGAGTAGTGCCAAAATATTGGGGCTACTCCAGCAGAGTACATAGGGACTCATTCTAAAGAATGGAAGCCCCCTTTTTAAGCCTGCTCTTGAGCAGGCGTTAAAAGTGCCATAATAAATGGTGCAAGGAAATCTCCTTGCACCATTTTACCGGCTCCCGAAAGGGGGAACACCTCCTTTGAATACATTACATCTGGCACAAGCATAATGTAGCGCAAAGGGTTACAGAGTGGTGCAACTCATGCATTGCGCCACTAAATACCTGGTGGGGATTTTGGCCTCGTTGGGCCTCATTAACGTAAAAATAAATAACATTAATGTGGTGCAAGGTGAAACTAGGGCCTTTAAATATGCCCCTTAGTCTTTTTCTTGAAGATTTTCTTCACCAGGACGAAGTCACAAGTTGGATCTGACCTCCCTGGAGCCCTCTTCGGATACGTGTCGCAGGAGACCTCGGTGAAGGATTCTACATTCAGATTTAGACAATTTTTCATGATAGAAATCTTTGTCCAGGACGAACTTGAAATTGAAGCTGGCCTCACTGTAGCCCTCTTCGGATATGCTGCATGGGAATCTTCAGTCAACTTTTTACGTTCGGACTTAGAAACTGTTTGGAGCTTTTTCCTTCCGATCTTGGATGACCCTCCACAGCAAGCTGAATTCAAGTGGATGACATCGAATTTTGCCTCTCCATGAGCCCCTGGAAAAATCCTGGAAGTCTGGGGCTCTGGAGATTTTCAGCAGGATGAACCTGCAAGACAGGCCAGGTCGTGGTCGACGTAAGCCAGTTAAACTCACTTATGGAGCTTTTTTCCAAAGTTCTTAAAACGTCTCCAAACTTCTGGATCTTCTTCCAGAAGGTCTTTAAAGGTCCTTTAGGAGTCCACAACTCACTCCAAGGTTCCAGAAGCTCTGAATTTCTCCTTGAGGGTGAGGACTCAAATTCCCACAATGCACCTGGCTCAAATCCCAAAATGACCACTGGTCACTGGTCAGCTGGTCCGTTTCTTCAGGACTTTATGCAGGGGACTCTGGTCTGCTATTTGCTACCTGCAGCAAACAGGGAGACCCTACTTGAAGCAGTTGAAGACAGGCAAAGTTATTTGAGTGGTGAAACCCAAGGGCCGTATTTATACGTCCCTAGCTCCACAGGAGCGTCACTTTTTGTGATGCTTCTGTGGCGCTAAGCACAGTGCTGTATTTACAATGTGGCATTAAGCCACTTTTATTGGCTTAAAGCTACCCTGTAAATACGTCCCCTTACCACGCAGCACTGTGCATGGAAGGGGTGTGCAATGGGTGTTGCTGTGGGCATCCCACAGCAACACCCGTTGCATTTTGACGCTGACCCAGATTTATGAAATCACATAAACCTGAGGCAGCGTCAAAATCTAATGCCACCCCCGGGGTTGGCATTAGCAGGGCACAACGAGGAGAAATACTTGTATTCCTCCTTGTTTTTTGCTTTTTCTATGCATGCTGCACTCTGCTACATGCATAGAAAAAGCAAAATGCCAGAAATGATTGTTTATGTGCAGGTAGGTGTCCCTTGCTGCACATAAATGATCATTTGGACATGATGCTTCATTGTACAGCACACACAGAAGTGCCAAAGTGCCATTAGTGATTGTTTATGTGCAGGAAGGGATACCTTCCCACACATAAGCAATCACACCCCTCAACGCCGACATCCTTGCACAATGGTGCAAGGATGACTGTGTTGGCAGATACATTTAGCGTCGGTGCAGGGGGAAACACAGGGGTGCGCCGTATTCACTTAAATATGGTGCATCCCTGGGTTTCTGAAGTGACGCAGTGCGACCCTGCCAATTTTGCTGCAGCACCGCGCTGCGCCACTTTTCAATAAATCTGTCCCCAAGTGTGCAGCTGGTGCAGTCTTTCAGAGTGCATGGTCCAGGTGCACGTCAGAGGTCCAGCAGGGCAGTTCTTCTTCTTGTCTTGTTCCTTGTAGAGGTCTGAAGTGGGATGCAGCTCTGCCAGTTTCATCCTTGCTCCTGGGGGTGGAAAGCAGGGAGGCTTCCATCCAATCACTTGCAGGCCACCACCCTCTTGAGTAACCACTTCCTGGGAAGTGTGGCAAAAATAAATCCTAGGGAGCAACATTCTCCAAAAATCCAAGATGGTAAAAATGTAATCTCAGAGGTTAGATCTAGCTGAGCCCACACACTGGTGTGGCTAAGTTTCCCTTAACACACTCCTTTCTAGCCCTCTCTTAATGTGATCAGGGGGCACCTGGCTGTCTGGATTTGCAGGAAATGGGGGATGTTCACCTGCTGGCCCAAATGTCCTTTCTTTCTTTGAAGTACAGTTTTGTTGCTCTCCCCACAACATTCTGTTTCATCATCTGCTGAGGCAGTTCTCCTCCCCCAGGCACTTCCGTGGTGTTCAGCCCAGGCCACTTCACACCTCATCATGACAGCCTGGCCAGGCGCCAGCGACTGGCCAATCAGAGAAGGGCACTACAGAGCTGAAACTGGTAACTTTTAGAAATAGTTCTAAAACTCTTTCTAGATGCTGGTTATATTAACTTAAACAGTGGCAAGTTCTTGGATGTATTATAACTTTTAATTTGGTACTAAACATGCCATATTTAGCTCATTTTTAAGAATTTTTTTTATTTTAAAATAAAGTCTCCCAATGTTGGCCTAGGGAGCCCATTCACTACAATGGGGGGAAAAAAAATTAGCTATTTTTACCAGGGTTTATAAAACATCTTTTATAAGTTCTCTGTTTATAGTTACAGTGCACCCAACTCCTGGGACACCTAGGGCACACCTTGGGGGTAACTTCTATGTAAAAATAAGGTAGCTTCAGACTTCGGAAATACTTTAAATTCCAAAGTTGAATTTGGGGTTAACTCGAACTTAAAAGCAGCCAGCAAGGCAGGCCTGCCTTTAAAATGACACTGGGCACCCCAGCAGTGCACCTATGGGTGCACTACCTAATGATGGAGTCCCTAAACCTACGTGCCCTACCAAATACCAGTAACTTATATATAGGTAGGTTGATACAACCAATTATAATTAGCCTAATTTGCATAAGCCATTTTACACAGAGAACTGGTCCTGAGACTGGTTAACAGTACCCAGGGCTCAGTCAAGTAACCACCAGTACCTCTTCAAAACGTTTGGGGGTGTTTTGACCAGGGCAAAAAGGAGGACTTTCCTACAGGCTAGATCTTTAAAAAAAATATCAAAAAATAACATTAATGGAGTTTACATATCAGATAGTCTTAGCACTGCTAGTCATGAAATATCAAAGAGCATTGCATCCCGCAAAAAAAGCATGCAGTGGTATACATCATTTCAAACAAGCATGGTCCCTCCCATAGAGAAAAGAATGGAGTTTGCGCATCATGGTTCATGCTCCACGTCGATTCTCAGAATCAAATTATTTGAATCAAGACAAGGGACTTGCTATTGAATCAACTGAAAAAAGGCAAAAACAGAACCTATTAACTCTCCCTCTCCCCTTCTCCTTGGTCTGTGGGTATGTTGGCCATTAGGTGTTATGGATTTAGAGGCTTCGAGGGCAAACCGGATAGTTGTTGACTGATCACACCGGATGTATCAGGGCTCACATATTCTATCTGAGGTTCCCCTCCCATCTCTCACTCAGTCACGCCATTTCATCCCCGGGGGGGTTAGGATCTTATGGTTATTGTAATTCTGATATCATGGGCGATCAGGCATGTGAATTGTCCTCTAAACGGTAATCTCTGTGAACATGGCGCATTCATACCTGCTCTTGTCCATTCAACTGCGTCTTTTATCCATGTATTGTGGGTGGGGGGCACAGGTCGGAGCCATGCCATAGCTATGCGTAATTTTGCTAAGGCTAGACCAAGAAGGATGTATTTCCTTCTTAGATGCTTCTTGAGTGATCATGGAAGTAAGCCCAGCAGTACTGATTGAATATCTAGCCCTATCTTCCACCCTGGGGCCCTATTTAGAGTGTGTACCACAGTGCTCCAGTATGAGGACAGGGAAGGGCAGGACCACAAAACATGCAGGAAATCCGCTATTGGTGTGCCACATTGAGGGCATGTGGGGCACCAACTGGGATAGTTTGTATGGAGCATTTGTGGAGTGATATACATCTGATGGAGGATATTATATTGAATACGTTTGAAGCGGCATTGGAGCGACATCTATGTACTCCCTCGTGAATGTTTATCCAGTCTTTTAGCACAAAGTGGTTCCCCCATTATCGTCTCCCTTTGAGCCTGCCATATTTAGCATAGCTGACAAGGTAGAGGAGCCAGGCAGCTCATCGGGGAAGAAGGGCCACACTTCCCTTGCCATGCTTGAGATTTTCATGTATTGCATGTATTGTTCTTCCCCTACGGAGAATATGTCTGGAGCCCCTGCTCTGGTGATGAAGCGATGTTCAGTATATATATCCCCCATATTTTTGTACCCTCTATCTTTTCAACCCCGGATCAATATGGAGTTTGCTATTTTTAGAAATGGTTGTACTACCAGGAGGGGAATCTCTGGAGCATATGGAGCTCAAAGTAGAACCCTCCGAACTACTCCATCCATACTCCTGCCACCAAACTGATGTTATGAAGGATATCAGAGGGAACCCGACACCCCATCATTAGCAGGACCGGCAGTGGCACCTTACTGTGCATACCCTGTAAGAGTTTTCTCTCCCAGTTGTCCTCTGAGTCGAGCCAGTGAACCGTATGCTGTAGTTGGGCTGCCATGTAATAAAGTTGCAGATGGTAAAACTAAAGTCCTCCCCACTCCCACATCCTTTTTAAGGTATCTAACCCGACGTGTCTGCATCAGGGACCCCAGAGGAGGTCCACTATCAGAGACTGTCAAGAGTCCAAAAGTAGTGTCGCAGGATCAGGTAGAGTGTTCTCTGACGAGCATAGAGACAGCAAGGAAGTATGATCATTTTTACTATGGCAATTTGGGCCATTAGTGACAATGGTAAGGCACTTAAAAATGGGTTGAGTTTCATATTACCTCGACCACCAGACCAATGTCATGGTAAGTTGGGGCTGTGTTTGTCAGCTACACCCCAAAATAGCAAATCTCCCATGGTTCTATGGAATCCTGGCTCTAGGGATACTTTATAGGAGGACCTTCGCTAGTCTGCTCATCTGGAACAGTCAGGATTTTTGGGGGCTGATCGTCAGCCCTGAGATTTCCCAGAATTCATACATGACATTCAGTAGGGGAAGATGTGTAGTATGTCGGTTGCTGCAGGTATACTAAAACATTATCTGCATAGAGGAATGCCACATGAGTGGCCTCTCCCAGTGTGATACCTCATGAGTGCAGTGGACGCATCACATTTGTTGCCAGTGGCTCCATGGCCGGGGCAAAAAGAAGCAGTGAATGCGGGCAGCCTTGTCTGGTGTCCCTGCTCAGTCTATAAGGACCAGACACTCCAACCCCCCCGTAATGCACCTGAACATACAGGTCCACATAAACTAGGCAGATCCAGCAGATGAATTCAGGTCCCAGACCAAGTGCCTGAAGTACATGCCAAAGGTAATCTAAGTTTAGGGAATCAAATGCCTGTTCAATGTATTAAGGTGACAGGGCACAGTCATCGGTTAGCAGTTGCAAGCATGGTAGATATGGGCCAAATTCCCTCAGGTTGTGTAGCATATTTATGTCCATATTTAAAGAAAGTTGTGCAGCGCTGTGCAGCACCAAAATTAGCAGTGCTGTGTCACTTTAGAAACGCAGGGATGCGCCATATTTAAGGGAATACAGAGCACCCCTGCGTTTCCCCCTGTGCTGGTGCTAAATTTAGCTGCCAGCACCAACGCAGGCATCCTTGCACCATCTTGCAAGGATGTCTGTGTTGAGGGGTGTGATTGTTTATGTGCAGAAAGGTGTCCTCTCCTGCACATGAACAATCGCTAATGGCGCTTTGGCACTTCTCTGTGTGCTGCACAATGCCAAAGCGTCATTTTCAAATGATTGTTTATGTGCGGGAAGGGACATCTTTCCGCACATAAACAATCATTTCTGCCATTTAGCTTTTTCTATGCATGCAACAGAAAGCAGCATGCATAGAAAAAGCAAAAAATGAGAAGGAATTAAAGTATTCCTCCTTGTTGCACCCTGCTAACGCCACCCCTGGGGGTGCCGTTAGATTTTGGAACTGCCTCAGGTTTACAAGATTTCATTAATCTGAGGCAGCATCAAAATTGATTCGGTATTGCTGTGGCATGCCCACAGCAACGACCATTGCACGCCCATTCCATGCACAGTGCTGTGTGGGAAGGGGCCGTATTTACAAGGTGGCTTAACGCCACCATGTAAGTACAGCGCTGTGCTTAGAGCCACAGGAGCCTCACTAAAAGTGACACTCCTGTGGCGCTAGGGGCCTATAAATACAGCCCTGAGTGTGTTTTGGATTTTCATTGCATTCATGTGGGTTTTCCAGTCTATCACAAGTGACTCTTCATAAGTAAAATGAAATCTATTGTGGCTGCATCCTCCCACCTGATATATGTAGGATGAAAAACCATTGGAGGATCTCAAACATTAATACCAAAGACCAAATCATAGATCATTAAACAATTGTTAATAGCTTACCCATAGCCATAATGGAAGAAATTAAGGCCCTCATTACGACCCTGGCAGAGGGTGATAAAGTGGCAGTAATAGCGCCAACAGGCTGATGGTAAGTACCGCCAAATTATGACCACAGTGGTGATATCTCCTATAGACAGCCAATGTACCACACTGACCACCAGGGCGGAAACAACAGTCACTACACCAGTAGCCACCTACAGCCCGTCGGAAGGCAGAGTACCGCCCACCATATTAAGACACAGGAAACCGCCACCTTTTCTGGGGTGGTACCAATGCCATCAAAAGCCTGGTGGAAACAGAGCACAACAGTCAAAGGACTCACCATTGGAGACACGAGGAAGAACCATGCTGCCATGGAACCCGAAATACAAGTTTTTCCAATGATCTTCCACATCATGCTCCACCAGGAACACCAACACTGGCAAAGGCAATGGCAGTGAGCACAGCCGCCTAGCATACAAGGGAGGGTGGGAGGAAAAAAAGAGTGACACACACACGCACCACACACACCCGACACACACACAGCATATACACAACCATATGCATAACAAAAACAATTTGGCCACGGAAATCTGCAGAATAATGCCAAGGCAACAGGAATATACAAAAATGTTTGTAATCAGTCCAACAATAAATTCAACAAACCGATTTACACATTAAACAGATTTGTACACATGTATAAAAAAGGACACTTCCCAGCCCATAGTTCACAGTGCCCACATGGCCACAGGGCAAATTCCAAGGCCCCACTCGAATCCTGCCCCAATCCAGAGAGAACACTGCAGGGGTATCAGATGGCAAATAGGCAGGCACCTCAGGGGGAGGGGGGCACCTCAGCACAAACAAGCCCACTGTTATGGAGGGGGAACATGCCCTTTGCTTGGTCCTGGAGAGTGTAAGGCCACAGTCTCTCGAGTGGGTGACATGCCCACTGGTTATGGAGGGGGCAACATGCCCTGTGCTTGGTCCTGGGGAGAGGAAGGCCACAGTCTCTTGAGTGGGTGACTTGCCCACTGGTTCTGGGGGGGGCAACATGCCCTGTGCTTGGTCCTGGGGAGTGCAAGGCTATAGTCTCTCAGGTGGGTGACTTGCCCACTGGATCTGGAGTGGGCAGGATGCACTGCAGCCCCTGGAGGCTGGACTATGTGGCAGGCTGCACTGTGGTGGTGGCTGTGGGAGGCTCCTGTTCAGCCCCTGCACCCTCCGATGGCTGCACTGTGGTGGGAGTTGTGGGAGGCTCCTGCTCAACCCCTGCACCCTCTGATGACTGCACTGTGGTTGTGGTTGTGGAAGGCTCCTACTCAGGCCCTGCACCCTTCGATGGCTGCACTGTGGTGGTGGTTGTGGGAGGCTCCTGCTCAGCCCCTGCATACTCTGATGGCTGCACAAACACGGCTGGTGGTGGGGGCTCTGTGACAGCTGGTGGTGGTGGCGAGGTCAATCTAGGAAAGAAAAAGCTTTTTAGGGACATTGGGGCTGGAAGAGGGAGGAGTAATGGGAGTGGAGGATGAGGGAGTGGTTGTTGGAGGTGTTTATCTGCTGTATTTGGGTGCAGGTGCATGGGCTGTATGTTGTTGTGAGGTAGATGGCTGTTGGGTGTCTGAGTGCTTGCGTTTATGTAATTTAGGAGGGGGGACAGACACGGTGGGAGAGGACACAGGGGACCTGTGCATGGATGTTGTGGAGGTGTCTGCCAATGAGGTGTGTGTTCTGCTTGGTGTGGTAATGATCCTGGGAGTCGATGATGATGTAGTGCATGCAGGTGTGAGTGTGGACATAATTGGGTGGGAGGTGGAGGAGGGGAGAAAGTGGAAATAGTAGATGTTGTGTCTGCAAATGAATGTTGTTTGTGTGAGTGCCTGTGGGATGAAGTGTGGTGCTTGTGTTTGCCTGTCACACTCTTGGGTGTTGTCTTGTGTGCATGCTCGTCTGGCTCTATGCTTGGGATGGGTTGGGGTTGAGGAGAATGGGACTGGAAAGTAGAAGTTGGAGTGGGAACGGTAGAAACAGGGACAGTGGCTGCCATCAGAGAGGAGGCCAGAGCCTGAATCGATCTCTGTTGAGCCGCCAATTCACCATGAATGCCCAACATGAATGCATTAGATTGCTGCATCTGGGCTGCCAGCCCCTGGATTTCATTCACAATGGTTGTTTGCCCTACAGAGATGGATCTCAGGAGGTCAATAGCCTCCTCACTCAGGGCAGCAGAGCTCACTGGGGCAGGGCCTGAGGTGCCTGGGGTGAAGGAGATGCCCACCCTCCTGGGTGAGCGGGCACAGGCAACTCGCTGAGGGGCTACTGGGAGGGCGGTACTGTTACGGGGTGGTGGCTGTACCTGCAGCTGGGGTGGTCACAGAGGTGTCTGCCACCACCAGGGAGCTCCCATCGGAGGAGGTATCAGAGTCTGTATTGTCCCCTCCAGTCCCCTCCATAGTGTTCCCCTTGCCCTCCGTCCTATTTGTGCCTTCAGCATTGGTGGACTCTGCTTCCAGGGTCCTGTGGAGTGCAGCTCCCTCTGTCGCCAGTGCCTCTGCTCCTCCGCCAGATGATGCTAATGCACTTGACAGGATGACAAAACAAGAAAGGGGGAGAGAGACAAAGGATACACTGGATCAGTGACTGCACCAACACCACTGTTGGCGTACACAGCACCCTCACACACAGGGAACAGGCCTACGCACTATGCATGGCCCTACCAGTGAAATGGCTAACAAACAAGGAATGAGGAGGGGTACACACCAACTGCAGCACAGCTGGGACCCACGCAGCCCTACCCAGTAATGAATATTAACAAGCTAGGTAAGCAGTATTTCACAATCAAACCCATAACCACCAGAGGACCTACGCTGCTATGTCTGCCCTGGCCTAGGGGCACCCACTGACACACAACCAGCACCCGGATTCCACCCCTCCAGCCATGAGTTTCAATGATAGCCACTGTACTCAACCCCTTGTGGCTGCTGTGATGCCCTCAAGCGCCCATCCAGCTCAGGGTAGGCCACCACCAGTATGAGGCCATCAGGGGGGTCAGGGTCCGACGGGCACTCCTTCCTTGTTGGGAGACCATCCCCAGCTGGGCCCCTGCAGTCTTCTGTGCCCATCGCCTCAGGTCCTCCCATTGTTCCCGACAGTGGGTGCTCCACCTGCCATAGACCCCCAGGGTCTGCATCGCCTTGGCAATGGCAGGCCAAATTCCCTTCTTTTGAGAGGCGCTGACCTACAGAGGCAATACAGACAGGAGAACACCCTTAGACAAGCAGTCCAGCCAGTAACACAAATGGCCCACCTTACCCATTTCCATCACCATTGGCACACACAAAGCCCAGTACACCGCAAAGAGGACAATCACCCACCCCTTAACACGAGGCCTTCACACACAGCACACCATGCATTTATTCCACATGCATTGTGCCCACAGTGTACTCACCTGTTGGTCTGGAGGCCCATACAGCAGCACGTACTGTGGTAGGACCCCATCCACCAGTCACTCCAACTCCTCAGAAGTGAAGGCTGGGGCCCTTTCCCCAGTCACACGGGCCATGGTAGGCTCCAGACACAGGTCACAGTAGCACATGCAGTGCAGGTCCCCTCCTATGGAAGCTCAGGAAACAAGTGAGGAATCTGATAGAAAATGGCGGTCACGTCTGCGGCGGTGCATACCGTCACCACCGGCGTAGATCACCATTGGCCACTATAACCCATAGGGCCCAATTTTAACCAATGAGGAATTGCATGGCCTTTCACGACCGCCTACCGCCACAGCACACAATGTCAGTGGCATTACCTCACTTCCACCTGTCACTCCACACAGGACAGGTGGATGCCATTTCAGGGGGGGACAGGCCTATGGATTAAATCTCCATCACAGGATATATAGGCACATACTTCACAAATTACACTGTCCCATAACATGTTTGCACATTGCGGACTACTGTTGTGTCTCCATTGTTCAGTTTGTGACAGCCTCCTCACTCTTTTGTCCCTGAGATACCTACCACAGCGAATGAATAGGAGATGGAGATATACCCCTGTGTACAGACCCCTGGAGTGCAACTTTACATTTCTATGACTTTGGTTGTATTCTGTGTGGCATTGCAATGCTGGCATTTCCCACTTCTTTGCCCACTTACTGTTCCCTCTGGATATTTAGGCCCATATTTATACTTTGTGACGCAAAACTGCGCTAATGCAATTTTGCGTCAAAAAAATTAGCGCCGGCTAACGCCATTCTGATGCGCCATGCGGGTGCCGTATTTATTGAATGACGTTAGACGCCGGCGCCGTCTGGTGTGCGTTAAAAAAAAACGACGTACACCAGGCAGAGCCGGCGTAGGGGAAGATGGAGCTTGGGCGTCAAGAAATGGGGCAAGTCAGGTTGAGGCAATTTTTCACTCCCAACCCCCATAGAAATGACTCCTGTCTTAGCAAAGACAGGAGTCATGCCCCCTTGCCCAATGGCCATGCCCAGGGGACTTCTGTCCCCTGGGCATGGTCATTGGGCATAGTGGCATGTAGGGGGGCACAAATCAGGCCCCCCTATGCCACAATTTTTTTTTACAAAAAATACTTACCTGAACTTACCTTAATGTCCCTGGGGTGGGTCCCTCCATCCTTGTGTGTCCTCCTGGGGTGGGCAAGGGTGGCAGGGGGCGTCCCTGGGGGCAGGGGAGGGCACCTCTGGGCTCATTCTGAGCCCACAGGTCCCTTAACGCCTGCCCTGACCCAGGCGTTAAAATCCGGCGCTAATGCGGGTTTTTTAGACCCGCCCACTCCCGGGCGTCATTTTTGCCCGGGAGTATAAATACGATGCATATGCATCGGAGTCATTTTTTAAGACGGGAACGCCTACCTTGCATATCATTAACGCAAGGAAGGTGTTCACGCAAAAAAATTACGCTAACTCCATGGACTTTGGCGCTAGACACGTCTAACGCCAAAGTATAAATATGGAGTTAGTTTTGCGTCGAAAAAAACGACGCAAATTCGGCGCAAACTGAGTATAAATATGCCCCTGATTTTGTAGATGTTGGTGATGTGACAAATCCTCCTGGTGTGATCACAACAGCTAGCTACAGGTCATTTATTCTATGCTCATTCTATGTACAGTTAATTTGCAATGGTTGTAGTTGTTTCTATGAATACATATTTGAAATATATGAAATATTCAAAGTAGAATTTTATCCAAGGTTGTTTATTGTAGTGCTAATATATAGAGGGGAAAGTGCAACGGGATGGGATGATGATGGAGGAAAGTCCAGGGTATTGTTCCAGTCTATTTGTAGCACAGGTGCCTTGTTGGACATAGGAAGGGGAGCAATGGCAGTTCAAGGTGGACAAGGTGACTGAGTGAGACACGAGGGGGACAGGTAGAAGAGTCTCATTTCCTGGCGGTGGTCTTGGCAAGTGTCTCTGGCTTCTGTCTGGTTCACAGTGAATGTTTGTGGGTGGTTCACCTTCTGCAGGGGGAGGGGTGCTGGTGGCCTGTTGGTCCTGTGGGGGCCTCCTGGCCACTAGCAGCAAAGGAAGTGGAGGGCTGTTCAGATGACTTGCTAATAGCAGTGGCCCACTGGTGTGACACTGCCTCCCTCATAATGTTGGCCATGTCTACCAGCACCCCTGCTATGGAGATCAGGGTGCTGTTGATGGCCTGCAAGTCCTCCCTGATCCCCTGGAACTGTCCCTCCTGCAGCCGCCTGTTCTCCTGCACGTTATCTAGGATCTGGCCCACCGTGTCCTGGGAATGTTGGTAGGCTCCAAGGATCTCAGAGAGTGCCTCCTGAAGAGTCGGTTTCTTGGTCCTGTCCTCCCCCTGGCACACAGCAGTCCTCCCAGTGTCCCTGTTGGCCTGTGCCTCTGTCCCCTGAACGGTGTGCCCACTGCCACTGACCCCCAGGTCCCTGATTGTCTTGTGTGCAATGTGTGGCCAGGGGTCCCTGTACAGGTGGGTACACTGCTGATTGACTTGCCTTGGGGACAGAGGTTTGTGGATGCTGGATGAGTGCTTTGGTGTTGGTCCCTGATGGGGGAGGTCTATGACTGGGCTTCGGTGAACAACTGTCCAGTGGTCCCTGATGGGCCAGGTAGATCATCCTGACCCTGAAGTCTAGAGTTACTATCATCACTGTGGGCCTCTTCTGTTGGGGAACTGGATAGTTGTGGCACCTCCTCTCCAGTGACATACTGCGGGGATGTAAATGATGTTTTATGCTTCATGTATGTGGGAAGCACTATATGCCCATTGGAAATAAGAATTGGCAAACACTTGACAGCAGTAAAACAAAAGGATGAGAGATACCCACTAGTACAACATGTCCTGGTTTGCAAGCATCAAAACACACAGATTACAATTCAATTTTTTGGGTTGGAACACATTCCTGTGGACCCCAGGGGTGGAAACAGAGAATTACAACTTAGACAAAGGGAATCATTATGGATCATGAGGTTACAGGCGGTGGATTTGGGTTTAAACACAAATCATGAGTTGGAATATTTTTTAGGAATGTAGCTGGGTAATTATGTCCTAATTAGGCAGGACTTTGTACTTAACAATCTTTAAGGTTGTGGTTGGTTTATTTAAGACACTTGCAATCATTTTGATGGGTTCTGTACATGTGTATCTTGAGCAAGTATAGTACTTGGGCTGATAATTTATGATTGCTTGTCAATGTTTTTGTAATAGTTTATGCACTAATTGATAATTTACATTATTTGTTTGAAACTTTCTAGGGGTATATTAATGTGTAATAGTTTAGTTCTTAGCTTCTGATTGTCGTGTTACTTTTAATTTTATTTCAGTATGAGTAGCAGAGTAATGGCAACGCATATTGACCTTAATTAGGTCGCTTTTCTTATTCTTGTGTTAATGCGTCCCTTTAAGATAATTTATTACACATCAGGACTCGTTTTAGGCCAATGAATCTTTTGACCCAGTTGAGAGACACCTTAGGACGAGATAGCTAATCAATATGTCAATCAATACATCAATAATGTCATCAATATTTATCACGACAATGCATTTCACTTTAGTCAAAGTCATTAATCAATTCAAAGATGCTACCATGACCTTTCAGCCATGAATAACCACACCTTGTTTAGTAGAATTTTATAAGTTTTAATCCCTATTAGTTACAGTCTAAAAGCAGATGCGTTAATCTCAATACCAAGAAACATAATAGCATAGTCACGATATGGCAACTTTGATAAGATTTCACTAAAGCGAGAATCGCAAACATCAGAACATAGCATGGCGTGAACACAGATCAAGTTTAGCAGAGTGTCAACAACGTGTCAGTTCAACAAAGCATAATCTCAGTCGTTTGTCTATTTGCGTCAGTTTTGGTGAACACCTGTCCTAACCACTGATTAGCATTCGCATGTTGGGCTTCATGCAAAACAATTTAGAACACTAATTTGGAAAACATCTATCTAGGGTCTCTGTCAAAACTAAGCAGTTGGTACCTAGAAAGGAAAAGCAAACAGACAAATCACAAATGCATTGTCATAATTACCCTCCAAAGTTTAGGTCAGCACACAGCCTCAGTCTTCGTCTTCAGGACATCAGTCAATTCTCAGTTAATACTCAGCTCCGGGGCAAAAAGGGGCACTTCCCTCATAAGGAGGTAAAGTGTAAAATGAACAATTCTAAGGGTAAGGATGGTTTTAAGTAAACCAACAAGTCACCAAACAGAGTGACAACGTTTCTGGATAAAATCAATAGCATTCCCTCACCCACCTAAATGACTCCCTGTGACATGGGTTTTTATCCCTTTTCCATTGTACATTCCCCCAAAATTCTATTGGTCATCTGTTATACCCCACTATCTTTAACCAATCAGAAAATACATTAGGTAACCTAACTCTTCACCCCATATTATTTTGCAAGTCTTTGATTGGTCTTCATAATTGACGTCTTCCGAGGTGGCACGTCCGGTATGATTTCATCCTTCTGTAATTCTTTGCACATCTTTTGGTCAGCAGTTCCATTGTCTTCACCAGTTTGAATGACCTTGTACATAACATTAATCTACACTGTTTCAATTTACTTTTAACATTTATTCTGCAAACGAGAGAAAACTGTGAGAACGGATCTAACACGGTTACATTCGTCTTCTAATTTGAAGAAAAAGAACACGCAGGGTCATGTCCCCTTGTGAGTCAGCATACTGAAAAATAGAAAAATGCATTTAATATGAGAGCCAAAGCAGATAAGCTTCATCTCATGCTAACTTAAGGCCTATGAGGATTTCAGTACGGATTCAATAACGCAATCATTAGTATAAACTTATTTAAACATAATATAAACATTTTGGTCATTATTATTAGTCTACGTATACTTTGGTGGCCACTCCCCGTGGTCACAATTCAAGTGCACGTCTAAGCAAAATTACTATCATTATAGTTTCTATGCAGCATTATCACACATTGATATATGAACATTTCATGTTAACATAGATTATATAAGCTATGCTCTCTCAGTCCCTCCTCTGATGACATTCGTCATCACACAAGCCTTTCCCTTTGACCTTTCACTTTAATTTTTCACTTTACACATAATGCGCATTTCAACATCTTGTCCCTTGTGTGAACTCTCCCAAATTTAATTAAACATTTTCTCCCTTTCACTTTCCTCATTTCTCTTGTTTCTCTTTGTCCAATTTCTTTTAATGTTATCATTAATTTTGCATGCTCCCCATAATCCTAATAGACAGGCCAGAACTATTAATAGACCCCCTAAAAGTTTTGCAAGTACCCCATTCCAAATGTTGCTAAACCAGCTCCCTACTCTGGCAATTCTTTTCCTAATTTCTCCCACACTCCAGGTTCTTTCAAATCCTTAAAATCTGCACTATCTTTAGTTAGGTTAGTAAGCATACCTCTAATCTTTTTACTATTATCTGGTATATATGAGCAACAATGACGCTCATTGAGCATCTTGCAGACTCCGCCACTTTTCGCTAAAAGAATGTCTAAATCAAGCCGATTTTGAAGAGTCATAGCTCTTTCCACAGCAAGTTCAGTATCCATCAGGAGTATAGCCCCTGTAAAATTTGTCAGCATGTTATCCACAATAGTAGACAGATTTTGAATCTTTATGGAGTTTAAGATAACCCCTACTTAAGGAATTATGGCTCCAAATATGTCTCCAACGACAGCAGCCGCTGTCTCTCGTTTTTGTCTAGCACGTTGCAATTCAGACGTTTTAGGTATTTGCTTTAAGTCATCAATCTGGTAAATCTTTGGGAAAACTATTCCCAAATAACATGTCTCATACCATCCCTTAGGAAGACGGTAATAAGCATTAAGTCCACAGGTATAATAGATCCCAGGGATCGCTGGGTCCTGTCCATTTAA
Organism: Pleurodeles waltl; assembly: GCF_031143425.1. Taxonomy (NCBI): domain Eukaryota; kingdom Metazoa; phylum Chordata; class Amphibia; order Caudata; family Salamandridae; genus Pleurodeles; species Pleurodeles waltl. Next base: position 234,595,894 of record NC_090443.1, on the reverse strand, counting down.
CATGAATGTCCATTTACTCTGAAACAAAAACAAGTGCCTGCATTCACTAGTTCCCACAAATAAAGTGTCCTGCTCAGATTTCGGCCTATATATACAAAGCCTTCCTACATGTAAAGCATCTATAGCTAATTTGCCTTGCGTCTTTATTGCAGTATAAGCATAATCATTTGCATATGTGCGTTTCTCTAACCTTTTTTCTAATCTTTCCTTCAATGCTTTGCGTCTATCATCAGTGTGATCTAAAAAGCTTTTCTCTACAGGTGTCAATTAGCAAGTCAGATTGTTGTGGTGTGCATAAGCTGTTCCAAATGTAAGCGTCGGTTCAAAGAAACCTCTGACTAATTTTATACTATGCTCCTTAGCTAGCTTGTTCAGAAATTCAATCACTGGCACAAAGGAAAACACTACATCCAAATTTGAATAAAAATATTGCACATGCTCTTGATTATAGAATCTTGTTAATAGCAAGCTACAACTTATCCCGTAAGTCAGAGGAAGACAATGGTAAGTGACCCCCTCTTGCACTGATGAAGGAATCTTGGTACACACATAACAGTTTTTCGCATTCATTGTCTCAACATACTCATTCAGCAAGCGATAGAAGACATTAGTGGAAAGTTCCCCTTGTGAGTTAGTTCCCTCATGCAAGTGTCTTGCATCCTGCTCAAACTTTTCCCACGGTGTTAGTGTTGCAGTCTCAGATTTTGAAGCATTGTTAGTCACTTTCTTATCCAACAACGGCATTCCCACAACCACACCTACAATTATTATTGCACACACAATACCTAATATAAGACTCAACCAACCACACACCTTACCCTTTTTGTTACTACCTCTATTATAGGCCATGTCTATAAAGAATCAGATAGTAGAACAATAATCAACTTGGGGATGATATAAAAGTCTTTTTTTTCTTTTTTCTTTATGCCAAAGTCTCTTTCTCTCAGCGTGTATTTACAGCGTTTCACTCACTCCAGCACCCTTTTGTCAAATCAGGTTAGCAGCTTGTCATAATCAGGTTTTCAAAGTCAATTCAGGTTATCAGTGTCACATCCAGTAATTTATAAGTCTCTTTCTTAGCTTTTCAGTTTTCACTTTCAAAATTTTTGTTTTAACAAAGTCTCTTTCTTTTAATTGATTTTCAGGTACCGTAGTATTGGCCTTGTACTTCTCGATCAAAACAGAACGCTAAGAATTCTTGTTGCCATTCAGATGTTGTTGCATACACCCATTCAGGACCTGCGTACCTTCTATTTGTGGTTCTTTTTCTTTTCAATCGGCATTCGCCTTGAAATTCTCCTTCACTCAGATCTTCTGTTCTTGTGGTATCGGTTTATTCTGTTATTGTTTCAACTGGTAAATTTTTCTTTTTTGCAGCCTGCTTCTCTGGCCAGTTATCTCCCTTATGCATCTTTTTCCTGCTTGTCCTTTCAGTACGCTGAACAGCACCCTCCTCTTGTGCTGTGGTGTTTTCTCTTGATGGACCTGCAACTTTGATCTCTTTCTACTATTTTGCCTTCTTCTTCTTCTTCTGGATCTGTAACGGGTTCAAGCTCTAACCCGTATCCGTCTGCTTCTGGGAGAACCTCTCCTTGATTTAGTTCTCCTGCTGCCTCTACTGAGATAGGCACACTGTCACCTCTCTCCAACTCGTTTACTGTTTGAGGGACAAGGCTGTTCTCAGTGGGCTCTCCTGCAGTCTCAGTTCTCTCTTGGCTATTTTCAGGCCCTGAGACTTCCCTCTCTGGAACCGTTGAGTCGGAAACTTCAAGTTCCTCATCATTTGGACATGTTACCTTCTTTGTGTGACTGGCATGTATCCAGTTTGGAACGCCTGCACATTTCACAGCAGTGGTTGTTGTTAATATTACTTGATATGGCCCCTTCCAGCGCGGCTCCAAACACGATTTTCTCACGTGCTTCTTGACAACCACCCAGTCACCGGCTTGCAGGGTATGACCTGGATCACTGATTGGTGGCAATGTGTTAGCTTCCACCTGGTGAGAAAAAGAGCGAACCCCATCAGCCAAAACTTTGCAGTAGTCCAACACCATATCATCTGTGATATTTACAAGAGCATTTTCAGGTAATGCGGGCAGCATCATAGCTCTACCCATAAGGATCACGTGGGGTGATAGTCCTGTCTTCTTATCAGGGGTGTTCCTCATCGACATCAACACTAAGGCCAATGCATCTGGCCATTTCATATTGGTAGCTGCGCACATCTTCGCCATTTTCAATTTTAAAGTACCATTCGTTTGTTTTACTAGTCCTGATGATTCAGGGCGGTAGCTACAATGCAGCTTCTGTTCAATGTCTAATGCGGCACACAAGAGCTTAATCACCTCATTGTCGAAGTGTCTGCCCCTATCTGATTCTATAGAGACTGGAAACCGGAACCTGGGTATTAGTTCCCTAAGCAGCAGCTTTGCAACTGTGAGACTGTCATTTCTACGTGTGGGGTAAGCTTCAATCCAGTGGCTGAAAACACAATCACCAACACGTATTTCAATCCTCCACAAACAGGCATCTCAATGAAATCCATTTGCATCTTGCTAAATGGACCACCAGCTCTCCCTATGTGGCTCAAAGTTACCACAGTCCCTATTCCGGCATTCATCTGTTGACAGATGATGCACCTGTAACAGGTAACCTCTGCGGCATGTCTGAATTTTGGGTTAAACCAGTCAATCTTGAATGACCTGATCATTGCATCTCTCCCAAGATGTGCTTGTCCATGGTAGAGCCTCGCAAATTGTGACAGAAGACTGTTTGGCAAAACCATTTTCCCCTCCTCTGAGACCCATAAGTCATCAGCTCTTTGTACTCTGTCAGGAGCATTTTTCCTCCTTACTAGCACGACCCTGTAGTGTCTTTAGCTCGTCTAATATATCAACCACCCTTAATGCAAGGTTCAAACATGTGTCATTTTTGGTTTGCGGTAACAATTCCCACTGATCCTTGAACGATATACAGTTCAACATGCAAAATCTTGCGACTTGATCTGCATAGCCATTTCCCATGGACACAAAGTCTTGCAACTTAACGTGAGCATTGCATTTCACCACGGCAATTTCAAGAGGTAACTGAATCGCATGTAACAAATCCTTAATTTGTTCACCATTTTTCACAGGAGAACCAGAGGAGGTCATGAAACCTCTCTGTGACCACAATTGGCCAAAATCATGTACAATTCCAAATCCTTATCTGCTGTCAGTATAGATAGTGACTCTCAGAATTTCAGCTGCGTGGCATGCCTTGGTAAGGGCAATTCGCTCGGCCACTTGTGCGGAATACACTCTCTCGAGCAAGGAAGCTTCGATGATACCAGCTATGGTACATACAGCGTAACCGTCTCTGAGCATTCCGACTGAGGCCCATATTTATACTTTTTGACGCACAACTGCGCCAACGCAGTTGTGCATCAAAAATGTTACCGCCGGCTAACGCCATTCCAATGCGCCATGCGGGTGCCTTATTTATGGAATGACGTTAGCCGGCTTTGCGGACTGGTGTGCATAAAAAAAAATGACTCACACCAGGCAGCGCCGGCGTATGGGAAAATGGGGGTTGTGCGTCAAAAAATGGGGCAAGTCAGGTCTGAGGCAAAATTCAGGCCTCAAACCGGATTTGCGCCATTTTTTTTTTACGCCCAACCTCCATTGACATGACTCCTGTCTTAGCAAAGACAGGAGTCATGCCCCCTTGCCCAATGGCCATGCCCAGGGGACTTATGTCCCCTGGGCATGGTCATTGGGCATAGTGGCATGTAGGGGGGCACAAATCAGGCCCCCCTATGCCACAAAAAATTCGGGAAAAAATACTTACCCGAACTCACCTTTCCTTCCCTGGGATGGGTCCCTCCATCCTTGGGTGACCTCCTGGGGTGGGGAAGGGTGGTAGGGGGTGTCCCTGGGGGCAGGGGAGGGCACCTCTGGGCTCCTTCCGAGCCCACAGGTCCCTTAACGACTGCCCTGACCCAGGCGTTAAAAAACGGCGCCCATCAGGCTGTGCATCGTTTTTTAAGGCCCACCCCCTCCTGTGCGTCAAAATGACGTCATGGGGCACAGGCCTTAAAGTCATTTTTTGGAAGGGAACGCCTACCTTGCATATGATTAACGCAAGGCTGGTTCCCCCTTCAAAAAAATGACGCACATGGTGGAATTTTGACGCCCGTGGGGTCGGACGTCAAAGTATAAATATGGGGCAGGGTTTGCGCTGATTGTGCGTCACATTTTTTGACGCACATTCGGCGCAAACAGAGTATAAATATGCCCCTGAGTCTCTCAAACAGGATCCATCAACAAACATAATACAGTCATTTTCATTTAACTCCGTATCTTGAACGTCAGGTCGGGGCTTGGTACATAGATCTGTTACCTCAAGACAATCATGCTCCACTTCTTCCTTATTAATCTCAGTACTTTAAACAGGAAGTAGAGTTGCCGGGTTTAGTACAGTACATTGCTTCAAAGAGAAACATTAGGCGACCCCAAAATGATTGTCTCATATCGGGTAAGTCAGGCATTTGTCATGTGCTGGGTTTTAGTTCGAGTCAACAAAATTTCAACTGAATGTGGAACCATTACTGTCAAGGGATGTCCCATCACTATGCCTTCACATTGCGTGAGGCTTTGACCAACTGCTGCAACTGCATGCAAACAACCCAGTAAGGCTGCTGCGATGGGGTCCAAGGTAGCTGAAAAATATGCTACAGGGCGGTTTGCACCTCCATGGACCTGTGTTAAGACAGACAAAGAACAAGCATCACGTTCATGATAAAATAGTAGAAAAGGTTTCGTGTAATCAGGCATACCCAAAGCTGGTGCCGTGCACATGCACTCTCTCAATTCAATGAATGACTCAAGCTCTTCTTTGGAGAGGGTTATGGTGTACGGTTCATCCTTAATTTCTTTAACTGTTAGCTTTATCAATGGTTTTGAGATTATCGAGAAGTTGGGTATCCACTGGCGACAGTAGCCCACCATTCCCAAAAACATCCTGACATCTCTAATTGTTGTTGGGGGGTTCATTTGCAACATAGCAGTCACTCTTTCCTTCAATATTCTCCTGGACCCTCTCTCAATCAAATGTCCTAAGTACTTCACTTCTTTCTGGCAGTATTGCAGCTTCTTGGGTAACACTTTATGTCCTTTCTTTCCCAAATGATTCAGTAAGGCAATTGTGTCATATTTACAGTCATCTTTTGTCCTAGACGCAATCAGCAAGTCATCAATGTACTGTACTAGAGTCAAATTGAAAGGCAGTACTAGGGATTCTAAGTCTTTTTTCAATATCTGATTGAAGATGGACGGTGATTCAGAAAAACCTTGAGGAATTCTGCACCAACTGTACACCTTGTCCAAGAATTTGAAACTGAATAAAAACTGGCTGTCCTCATGAAGAGGTATCGAAAAGAAAGCTTGTGACAGGTCTACAACGATGAACCATTCAGCATCACACGGGACCTCAAACATGATCACTGCTGGGTTTGGCACTATAGGGCAACACTTTACCACAATCTCGTTTATTTTTCTCAAGTCTTGCACAATTCAAACCTTCCCACAAGGCTTTTTCAAACCCATTATCGGTGAATTACATGGGCTGCTCAATACCTCCTTCAAGACTCCCTGTTTCACAAAGTCCGCAATTATTTGTGCCACCTGGATAAGAACATCTTATGCCATGTGATATTGTGGCACCTGGGGAAACACTGCATTTGGCTTCACTTGAGCTTTAACTGGTTCCACTCCTTTTATCAGTCCCACTTCCTTTCCTGTTAAGTCCCACACTTTCTCTGTCACCATTCCCTGCAACTCGGCTGGTAAGTCAGTCACTGTCAGCATCGGGAATAATGTTATCAAAGGGTAGTCTTCATTCGTGGTTTCTGTCTCTAACTCTGAGAACTGACCATCATCCCCTTCATCATCACTGTTTGTCTGTACCTCAATTCCATCATTGGAACAGGTAATCGAACATTTCGTCTTGCACAGTAAGTCTCTTCCCAGTAGGGATACCGGACTTGAATCACAGATTACAAACTTATGCAGTCCCTGGAAGTTGCCAATCTCAACTTGCACTGGATCTGTAATTGGATTCGTCAAGTACTGGTTAGCTACTCCGACCACTCTTATGGTATGCCCCGAAAGTGGCAATTTCGGAACCTCTGCACTTCTAACTGTAGAGCGTGTAGCTCCGGTATCAAACAGGAATGAGACCTTGTGACCCATTACCTTTCCCTGCACTCTTCACTGTCTGAACTGTCATCCGACCATTCCTCATTCATTCCATCTTCACCACTCAATGGGAATTGCTGTACTGTATTACTTTGGCTCATCACCTGACCTGTGACCTGCTGAGGAAGCATCACCTGTTGCTGGCCCATTGGAGCCATTGGTAGTTGCATTTGCTGTCTAGGTACCATGGGAACCTGCTGTTGTAGTGGCTTCATTTGCGCTGGCTGAACACGCGACATTTGCATTTGCTGCATGGGCTGTAACCCCTGCATCCGTACCATGTTATTTTGAAAATTCGGGTTTTGATTTCTCAATTTTGGACCTCTCATATTTTGTAATGTACCGACATTAGTGCTTTGTTGAATGACACCATCCTGCACCACATTTGGGCATTCCCGCTTCCAATGCCCCACGCCCCGCACGTGTGACATGGTGACATCTTTTTCATCCCTACATCATTTTGAACCACAACAGTATTCAAATCTGGACTGCGAATCACAAAACCTTGACCTCGGCCTCTCGGTTGTGCCTGAAACACACCATTCCCTTGTGGTTGCTGCTGTATCATCTGCTGAATTCCATTTCCCTGCATTCCTGCCTGTACAGCCCTTATCTGCATCACCATCACTTTCTCCTTCAACTTTTTCTGCTTCAGCTCAATCTCATCACTACAGTATTTTGCATATTGTAACACCTCGTCAATTGGCTTCGCTTGCCAACAGATCAAATGATTCTTAATCATCTGGCTAACCTCTGGTCTCAACCCTTCAACAAATCTGAACACAAGATGGTTCATGTCTTTTGGTTCAATGATCTCAGTACCACTGTAATGTTTGAATGCCTTCAACAACCTCTCATAGTAAGCATGTATTGATTCCTTAACCGCCTGCGAGTTCCGGTCGATTTTTTGCCAATCAGTCACCTTCGGCGACACTTTCTGCTTCAAAAACTCAATCACTTTATGATAGTACTTCATCACCTCCTCAGAGGGTGCTCCGGTCACCTTAGCCCTTGCCGGTTCCTGTGTCGGCCAGTCTACCCCTCTCAAGCCATAAATCGGGCAGAAAAATGATTTCAAACAAGGTATTCAAGTCTTCCCAGGGACACTTCGCAAGCTTTACAAACCTATCTGTTTGTTGGTACCACTCGATCGGTTTCTCCCTCAACCTGGGATAATCATTTGTAAAAGATAGGATGTCTCCCCTGGACCATGGTACATGAATTAAAACCCCACCAGCTGTCTCTCTCATTGGTAGTATTTTTAACGATTCCGTATCTGGTGTAGTTTTAGCTTTACTTGATCCTGGGCTGTCACCTTTCTCCTTGTCTCTTTTCTTTGCCCATCTGCCTTCCCACTTTTCTAATGCTCCCCAGATTTGCGCACTTTGTAAAATTTCTTTTAAATGCGCTTTCATTCTGGCAAACCTCATATGCTCGAAGTCCTTTGAGTCAAAGTCTAACCTGTAACTTCTTTTCAAATGTTTAGTATTCTCAATATCAATATTGTATTTGTCTGCCAGATTGCTAATTTCTGATGTACCTTGCCTACTTCTTTAGTAATCTTAGGGCACAGGTATCTCAATTCGCTTCTGTGTATGACTCTAATCTGTTTACCCCCATTGTTCCGTCCACCAATTCAGCAGCTTCCACAGCCAGTCTCACAAAGTTCAGGTACTCAACTTTCTCTGCCGTTATTGCAGCAAGTTGTGAAGGTTTATTATTTCCCAGCCACTCGTTGAGTTGCTGCACAGAAAAACCTTGCAACAAGATATTTCCTGCTTGCATTATTGGAGTCTGTGATGTTTCCACACTCATTGTCTGAGGGGCTAACACACTTGATCCTACTTGTCTTATCGCCTCAATAGGAGCCCCAATCGGAATAAGGCTTAACAGAGACCTGAGGTGTTCAGCTGTTTGTGATCTTGGTGATATTGATCAAGGGGTTACTGTGAATCCCCCTCCCATCATTTCCTGGGTCCCCATCCTTGATCACTTGTCTCAGGTTTAGTATATAGTGGCACAGGTGGACCAACAGTAATTGGCAACGATATGGCAGCTGGTGTCTGACCTGGTCCAAAACCCCTTGGAGCAGCGACTCCAAAGGTCTGATTTTCTGAAGCCGGGGTGGGTATTAATGGAGGTCCTGCTGCTGGATTATATCTCAGTATCAGTTGTGGCTGCGGCTGGGGCAGCAATTGCGGAGTTAACTCAATCTGCACTAACCTCGATTTTGTATATATCGGGTGTGGCGGCACTATCAAGTTTGTAGTAGTCTCTAGTACCGGGACTTCTGGGTAGATTCTCTGTAACTGCGGTGGAGGTTGCAACTGTATCTGCATGTCTGGCGCAGTGGGTACACTGACACCATTCTGTATCGAACCCGTATCACTAGTCTGTGCTCTATCAGTAACTCCCTTCTCCTGCGTCTGGTTCCCAGGACCCGCACTAGTGCTCGGGACACTGTTGCTTACCGCATAAGGTGGCGGGCGATCATGTAGTATCTAATTCAGGAATTCTTCATCGTCTGAATCATCTTCTTCTTCCCAAGGTCTCTTAGTTTCTTTAGGCTTTTTTGTCTGTTTTACATGTGGCTTTCTTTCCCTGCGTCTCATCTCCCTGTGTTATAGCTGGGAATAATTTTAGTCCATCAACCATTCCCCGTCTCCAAATTTTGCTCTCATTATCCCACCTAGCTTACGCATAAGTCTTTTCTGCCCTTTTTATTCTTCTTTGGAATTTCTCTTGTCTCTGTTTAAGAGCCATGAAATCCCAAATCGCTAAAGCCTCATACTGAGCTGGCCTCGGAGGTGGTTTCTGTACACTTAACATCCACCTTAAATTCTCTAGAACTCTCGTAATGAACGTCCTGTGTTCTGGGAACGCCAAACATCCTTCCTTTTCTGTCAATTTGCGCCACTGTTTCATCCTTAAACAAGGCGCAACACCTTTTTCTTCCATGACTATGTAAGCTGGAGTTCCCTCAGGCGGTGTAGGCTCCCCTTCACTCGTCATTATGTATGTGTCTCCTTTCAGAGCACTCTTAAAAGCTTTTACAAAGTTCATCTTTACGTCTTTTCTTTTGTTTGTATTAAATCAAAAAGTGACTTTAATTCCCAGGACACTCTTCACCCACCTTTCTCAACCTATTGCCTCTCACGGACGGCAGCCAATCCATGCGCGACCCCTCTCGACAACTGACCTATCTCAGCGAGGCACCACTGATGTCACACACACACACAGCAGCTGACAAAGTCTTGCGGCTTGTCCGCCCCTCACAGGATTCACACCAAACTAATGCAAAATTACTGCAAGCACCTTTAACAACAACACAAGTTTGCCGGTTTACTACAGGAAGGGTAACACATTCGCTTCAGAACTTTATAGAGATTTCACTTGAAGCCTCGGCCGCTACTCTCTCCTTCTCAGTTCCCGTACCCGCAAGCAGAAATCGACCAGCAATTCCTACTCTCGACTTGTCAATGGTTCGTCCTATTGCGCTTTAGAACTTGCCAAATCTCCATCGAAGGTTTCATACATACAATTTGACTCAAACTCGACTTGTCAACCACGCCCGATTGATCTACTTAAACCGCACAAATTACAACATAAATCCAAGTGTCCCCTACACTTGTCAATATACTCTGGAGTCTTAGACCAAGACGGGTCTGTACATGAACAACCAACCACGTGGATAATTTTGAGCACAAAGCGCCACACTCATATGAAGTACACCGACTTCCCTACTCTCATACTGCAGAGTACACCCACTCCCACTAAAAGAACATTTACCTGGCCTAAATACACACAAACTTCACAAATCACCTACAAAATGCATAAGCTGAGGAAGCGCAAATTCTACACCACTCATGCTATGACGCCGAGAACATTCCCCAACTCACTTAGGCAGGCTCCGAGATACCGGGAAAGTCATGGTGAATTTAGAAACACATCATACCTCCAATTTGCTCCAAATTATCTCAGAAAAACAATTTAAACAATGATTTTCCGTTCTAGGGCCCCAAAGGGCCAAACCGTCGCTCCGCTACCAGAACTGTTAACCCTTTATGATAATTTATTACACATCAGGACTCATTTTAGGCCAATGAATCTTTTGACCCAGTTGAGAGACACCTTAGGACGAGATAGCTAATCAATATGTCAATCAATACATCAATAATGTCATCAATATTTATCACGACAATGCATTTCACTTTAGTCAAAGTCATTAATCAATTCAAAGACGCTACCATGACCTTTCAGCCATGAATAACCACACCTTGTTTAGTAGAATTTTATACGTTTTATTCCCTATTAGTTACAGTCTAAAAGCAGATGCGTTAATCTCAGTACCAAGAAACATAATAGCATAGTCACGATATGGTAACTTTGATAACATTTCCTTAAACCGAGAATTGCAAACATCAGAACATAACACGGCGTGAACATAGATCAAGTTTAGCAGAGTGTCAATAACTTGTCAGTTCAACAAAGCATAATCTTGGTTGTTTGTCTATTTGCATAAGTTTTGGTGAACACCTGTCCTAACCACTGATTAGCATTCGCTTGTTGGGCTTCATACAAAACAATTTAGAACACTAATTTGGAAAACATCTATCTAGGGTCTCTGTCAAAAGTAAGCAGTTGGTACCTAGAAAGGAAAAGCAAACAGACAAATCACAAATGCATTGTCATAATTACCCTCCAAAGTTTAGGTCAGCACACAGGCTCAGTCTTCATCTTCAGGACATCAGTCAATTCGCCATCAGCTAATACTCAGCTCCGGGGCAAAATGGGGCACTTCCCTCATAAGGAGGTAAAGTGTAAAATGAACAATTCTAAGGGCGAGAATGGTTTTAAGTAAACCAACAAGTCACCAAACAGAGTGACAAAGTTTCTGGATATAATCAATAGCATTCCCTCACCCACCTAAATGACTCCCCATGACATGGGTTTTTATCCCTTTTCCATTGTACATTCCCCCAAAATTCTATTGGTCATCTGTTATACCCCACTATCTTTAACCAATCAGAAAATACATTAGGTAACCTAACTCTTCACCCCATATTATTTTACAAGTCTTTGATTGGTCTTCATAATTGACGTCTTCCGAGGTGGCACGTCCGGTATGATTTCATCCTTCTGTAATTCTTTGCACATCTTTTGGTCAGCAGTTCCATTGTCTTCATCGGTTTGAATGACCTTGTACATAACATTAATCTGCACTGTTTCAATTTACTTTTAATATTTATTCTGCAAACGAGAGAAAACTGTGAGAACGGATCTAACATGGTTACATTCGTCTTCTAATTTGAAGAAAAAGAACACGCAGGGTCATGTCCCCTTGTGAGTCAGCATACTGAAAAATAGAAAAATGCATTTAATATGAGAGCCAAAGCAGCTAAGCTTCAGCTCATGCTAACTTAAGGCCTATGAGGATTTCAGTATGGATTCAATAACGCAATCATTAGTATAAACTTATTTAAACATAATATAAACATTTTGGTCATTATTATTAGTCTACATATACATTGGTGGCCACTCCCCGTGGTCACAATTTAAGTGCAAGTCTAAACAAAATTACTATCATTATAGTTTCTATGCAGCTTTATCACACATTGATATATAAACAGTTCATGTTAATATAGATTATATAAGCTACGCTCTCTCACTTGTATAAACAGAGAACAACGCTCGAGTGAGGAGTCCTTTTATTATGTATACTCAGGGGCTATTGATATCAAAGAAGGACTAACACTATTGTGCTAGTCACTTCCGTGTTAAGACGAGCAGGTGCTGCTATTTATGCCCTGGCGTTAGCAACGCTCGGTTGATAAGCGTATTCGCTTCCAACCGGAGGTAACTTGAAATGAAGTACGATAGCTAGTTGCAGGTAAGTGTGTTGGCCCGGTCACAATTAGAATGGGGTTCCAGTAAAATACACTTAAAGGGCGAGACTCTGCTCTATGTTTACTTTGTTAATTATTAGTAAATATTACTGTCGGTACACAAGGGCTTTGATGCGTATTTCAAGGGATTATAGATAGTTGAATATTTGACATATTTCAGGGTGCTGTTGTTTTCTATAGGGTCATACTATTTGTCGAAGTAATGAACAGGGACATCATGATTTATAGTCTATATTTATATACTTTTAGCTATAGTTACTAAGTTGCTAGTAGAGTAGATATGTATACAAAGGTGTTGGCAGCTGCATATTACTCAGGGGTCTAGCAGTCAGCTATCAGGAGGGTATACTTTCAAATTTACTTATCTTTTTGAGATTACTGTGACAAGAATCTATACTTATCCACTGTGATTTGGTTTGGTATTTGGACAGAGAATCGGAGTATCACTACTGTAGTTCTTGATACTTCGTCATGGAATCATTGTAGTATTGGCTACTAGTGAAATTCCATATGGAAGGATTTCCTGATTATTAAGGTTAGTGACATTGCGTTTTGTTTTGTGTGGGTTTAATTCACAGTGGCATGTACACACGAACAGTCTGCACTGTTGGTTAATTTGGTTTATAATTTTGAGATGAGTGTTATTTACCTATGGACACTTAGGAAATCTGTGCATATGGTCACCATTAGCACATTTACTGGTTGCTACTTATCACAGGTATACAATTCGTCCTTTTGGTTTTCTTGTCATCACTCATTTGCCCAAACGACACTGCATGGTTATTCACATTAGCAGGAAAATGGGTATTTAAATTATTTGTATTAATAAGTGTGTTATACATTGTTACAGCCCTGAGGAAGTCATAAGGGTAACAACCCTGACGAAACACATGTTGGCGGGCGGAACTTGTGAGACATCAACAGTTTACATTGGTGGAAACTCAATGTGAATGCTTATGTGATATACTCAAGTAGAGAATTATGGAACATGATTCATTGGACTTTATATCAATTGTTTGTGGATACAGAGGTGCCAAATTGAACACGTTTATGGACTAATAAATAACAACGACACAGGTGGAACGATCGTCGTAATAATAATTAACTTTACATAGGTTGTAAATTGACTATGGCTCTGGTGGGTTGAGTGCCTAGCGTAATTGAGTATATATTTGAATAGCCATTATTAATTGCTGGTAGAGGGCGTTTTTGGAAGTATTCACCCTGACTAGTGCACCTTCCAAACCAGTTGGAATCAGGGATTGGTAGCGCCTTTGTACTCACTGAATACTTTCCTTATTGACTACATTGCTTCATGTGAATGACATTTGTACATCTCTGGCTTCCCCTCTATGGTTGGTGTTGCCCTGCCAGCTTTTACTTGTGTATGTTGGTGTATGGTGGGGTTGTTAGTTTCCCTATGCTGTATCTGCTTTAGTGATGAGTGTACGTGCAGGGCTGTGAGGGGTGTCATCCTCTGTAAAAGCGAGGTGGTGTCTTGCTGCTATGCAACGTACCTTCCCCTGTGCATCATTCCACCTCTTCCTAATGTCATCCCTTGTTCTGGGGTGCTGTCCCACGGCGTTGACCCTGTCCACGATTCTCTGCCATAACTCCATCTTCCTTGCTATTGATATCTGCTGCACTTGTGCTCCAAATAGCTGTGGCTCTACCCTGACAATTTCCTCCACCATGACCCTTAACTCCGCCTCAGTGAAACGGGGGTGCCTAGGTGGTGCCATGGCTGTTATGTTATGTGTGTTGGTGAGGGTGTGTTGGGTAATGTGTTGCGGTGTGTGAAGTGGATTGCGTGAGGGGTGTATGGGTGTGAGTGGTGTGATTGTCCAGTTGTCACAGTGGTCTTGGTGTCAGTCTGGTGGCAATAATTTGTATTCGTAAATGGTGTGGGTACTGTGGGTGTGTGCTTTATAGTGGTGTGGGTGTGGTGTGTGTATGGGTGTCAGGTGTGTGTTGTTTGAATTGGCCATTGTGGTGCTGTTTTGCATGTGGGTGTCCATTGTGAGTGCGGCGGGATGTCCTGCCATTGGTTTACTGCCATTGAATGTCCGCCGTGGGTCATAATGTGGCGGGCATTGTTCTGTTGGCGCAATGGTGTGGGTTTTGATACCGCCAATTTATCACTGACCTTTGGGCTTGTGGATTTGTGTATGTGGCTGTATTCTGTCGGACTGGTGTGCGTGTGTCATAATATGGTGAATGGATATCCGCCACAGCGGCGGTAAGTTGGTGCCGTCAGCGTGGTGGTAAGCGGAATTTACCATCAGTGTCGTAATGAGGGCCTAAATGTATCACATATCTATAGAGTATTTTTGCAGGTAACAGGCATAAATGGGCAATAAAATCCCATCCAGCCATAAGATCTATCTTGCTGAATCACCTGTCAGCTACAGAAATCAATCATTTTCCAGGTCTGCTATCACACAAGTTCTATCCTTAATAAATGTTATTGTAAAAATGAATTATTACTATCAAAAACCCTTCTAAAGCCACACAGTTTTTGGTAATTAGATGAAGCTAAGTCACTAAACACCACCATATTCTGAAGCTTGAGGGCAGAAAATGTACAAATCTTCCCCTTTGCGCTCCCAGTTCTTGAGGATTGTGCTGGTGTATTATAGGTGACATAACCATTTAATAATTGAATACCAGCAGCTCAGGTTTCCTACACGCATAACACAGAATACTCCTCTATAAAAGTCACCAAATATGCATTATCTAAGGTGCTTATGAGACCTACTTCATCTAGGAAAGGGTATTTTCCTTATTTCCTCCTATCATGAGGCATCAGATCTAGTCCTAGGCTCACACAGCAAACCGTCCACCTGAGTACTTGTCACTGAAAGGTATTTATCAAAAAACATTGCCTCCTTGTCCTCATCTCCCAGACTCTTTGGCTGCTGTGTGGTCTTTGGCTAGTAAAGACCATTCATCCTCAGTTCCCCTCTTTGGCAGCCCACCCAACATGTTTCTCATTCAATTGACCTAGACACGCTGAACTTATGTTATTCAAAGACAAAAATCTATTATGGGTGACCAAGTCAAACTCCTTTGGTATTTGCTCCCGCTCTCTCTCATTGTCTACCATTCCATTTGCTGTACCCATTGACAATTATCACTTAGCTTTCCTGATGGGAGACAACCTAGCCTTGACAAGAGATATTCAAACAGGGTTGGGGCCTTAAAACCTAAATTCACATAATCCCCCCTGCATGTTTTATCAGTTTTACCAATCCAAGGCACACTGCTGTTATAATTATACCATTGGACAGACGGCTATGCAAGCCCACCATATGACCCAGCCAATTAACCATTTATGTTTTAGTTGGGACCAATTTTGCATCTGTGTTTGCTGGAGCAAAGGAACATTCACTAGGACTATCATGTAACGGGTTGCCTACGGTGGCAGGTCCAGTCTCACTAAGTTATTACCATTGGGGTTATAAGTGCACATGTCCTCTTTTGTCCCCTCTTATTTGTCATAAGACTGTCTTAGTCCAGCCTTCCCATTATCAGTGCTAGAAGCAGGCAATATAGCCAAGGGCACCTCAGGTCCTTTACATTTGTGAGTTATTATTTCGCTTACTGCCCTGGTCGATTGCCAGACCTGGAGACGCATTTGCATACAACGCTGCAGCGTTATCTGTATTTGCCTGCTCCATCCCTGCCGTTTGTAGAACATATTATCCATTAACTATAGTCTTTAATTCAGACTTTAATTGTTGGACTGTTTCATAAAATCTGCTACGTTCCCAGCAAAGGAACTCATGCCTTCATTCACTTTATCAGTAGGATTATTCTGCAGGTCCCCCAGATCCTTTTTCATAATAGGTTTCTGGCAGTCCCACTTCTGTGCAGTAATTAGCTGGGAGTTGCTCTGACTTCTTACTTCCTGTGTCAGGATCCTGACCACTTTTTTCCTTAACTTGTGGGGGATTTGACCGGGAAGAGGGCAAATATTCATTGATTTCTAGGCTTTCCCTAAATACACAGGTATTATCCTTTTCCTTAATATGCGTTTTACTACCTGAGTCTGACCTACATTTTCCTCTCTTGGAGAAACTTCCCCTATGCGGTGTGACTGCGATACGGATTTCTTCATAGCCTCAATTGCCTCTTACACCTTTGTAATTGCTTTCTGCAGAGGTTGTTGATTTTCTTTTCTCCATAGTCAAGAAAAGCAGACAGCCAGAACAAAGAACAGGCTCTTTGTCTGCTGGATGAAAAAAACTTAAAGGGGTGACTCAGCCCAATCTCTTATGTGTATGTGGGCATGCCCTTGGCCGAAACTTCACCCGCACGAGTTCTGCATAGCGAGGCATGCTCGAGCGCTACATAGCGCTAGTTGGTCCGGTGTCCACTTCCTTCCCCCTCCAGGTTCAAATAGGCTGTAGAGGATCCTGAGACATGGCGACCCCAGAAGAGGCAGCCTCTTTCCCACAGTTATCTTGCTGAGATTTGATCAGTTACTGTGGGGCTCGCTGGATGGCTATAGAGCTCTAGTTGGTTCTGGATCTTCCTTCCTAACCATCTAGATGGGAGCCAGGGCAGCAAAAGATCCTTATACTTTGAGTCCCTAGCAAAGGAAGTCTCTTCCCACATGGCAGGGATCGCTATAAAGCTCCAGTTGATCCTGAGTCCGCCTCCTTTCCCCTCCAGGTTACAGACAGGCACCAGAGGATCAGAAGACTTCAAATCGGCAGAGGCAGTCTCTTCCCCAGCGATTCATTTAATTATATTATGCTCCAGGAAAACATTGCCACAGAGCCCGTGTATAGGCTGGGGTTCATAGAATATTCCATCAAAGCATGTTTATCAAAAGTGGGACGTGCTTCTGGAAGAGTGATCGTGTGTGTAATCATCTTGATTTATTGGTCAAATAAATTATCCATCAGTTCCCGAGATATTCTTGGGTTGAACAACTTGGCAAAGAATAGCTGAAACTACAGTATATAACATCTACAGTTTCTCCTTGCCCAAGAGCAAAGATTCCCCAACCTTAAGTACCTTGGAATACCATCTATCTACTTTTGTAGACGGACCCATTTGTATGCTAGCCAGCAACATTAATGTTACTTATGAGCTAATAGACTGTCTTCAGTCTGTCAGAGGACAAGAGGATGAAGCCCTGGGCTTCTGATGGATACAACTACCTGTGGATTCCTCACCTGATGAATACTCCCATGGCGCCAGCATTTGACGGAAATCTTCTTACTAGTCTCTGCACGTCGACGAGGACGCCACTCTAGCCCACGCGACGCCGTCTGACGTCATACAGGCAATAAGAAGTCCTCGCCGACGTGCCCATGACAGTTCCCTTTTTTCCGTGCATTCGAAACGGTTATCTTCGAGGGAGTTACTGTTACCTTCGTGGTTACAGTGTATTGTCTGCTGCGTAGTCTTCTCTGCGGTAACAATGTCTCAGAGGAAGTCGGGTTTCAAGCCCTGTCGAGAGTGTGGGGGCAAGATGTCAGTTACAGATCCTCACTCCGACTGTCTATGGTGTTTGAGCTCCGACCACGACGTCTCGACTTGCGATTCATGTCAACACATGAATCCGAAGGCCCTCAAAGAGCGCGAGGCCAAGTTATTCATGGCAAAGTCAAAGAAGAAGGAGAAACATCATAAGAAGTCTTCTTCGCCAAGGTCTCACCGGCGTCATCGAGACTCCCGGCGCCGTAGAGACTCACGACGTCACTCCAGCAAGGAGTCTCATTCGAGGTCACCTTCGGCTCGGCGTCGGAGGACTTGGGAGGTCAGCCCCACGGTCACGCCGCATCCATCGACGCCGTTGCCCTCTCCGGCGTCACCGACTTCACCTGGTCAGGCGTCAGTGATTGAGGTGGTGCAGCCTCTTGTGTTTTCTCCGGCGTCGCAGACGTCGAGGCCGGCGTCGGGGTCGCCCTCGATCCAGGCACCCCAGTATCCGGCTTTTCCCACTCCTGGAGCCGATAGTACCGCGTTTCTTAATGCGATGTATACCATCTTTCAGCAGATGGCTCCAGGAGCTGCTCCGGCTGGTCCTTCGGGGCCCTTGGCCTTTTCGTTGGGTGATCCTGCGCCTCTTCGGCCGGCACCCTTTATGCCCTTTCTCCCTTTTGGGAATGTGGGCTCGGCGCCGGTGCCGGCGTCGGTTGCCCCTCCGTCGAAGTCAGGATTTTGCCCTGTGACTCCGGTTGGTCCATCGGCTCCAAGACCTCGTCCTCCGGCTCCTGCCTCGGCGCCGAAGCTGCCTGTGGCGCCGGACGCGGCGTCAGATGCTTCTGGAGATCGGCGCCGTTCTTCGACGTCGGCGGAGGCCATGTCGACTCCGCGTATCGAGGAGAGACTTCATTCGAGGAGGCGTGCTCTCCGTCTTTTAGAAGAGCAAGAGTACCAGCGAGTCCTAGAGGAGGGAGAGATTGAGGACTCTGGAGACGGACTGCATGGTCTGGATACAGCCAGTGGGCTGGACACTTCCCCTGAGTGGGACCTTTCATCTCCAGGGGAATATACGGAGGAGGCTGCTTCCTTTCATGCTGTGGTGAGGAAGGCAGCGAGCTTTTTGGACCTGCCTTTGCCGGTGGCAGAGGCAAAGCAGAATTTGCTGACAGAGGTATTGCATCCGGCCTCTGCTGCAGCTGAGCCTCTCTTGCCATTTAATGAGGCTTTGCTGGATCCGGTGTTGGAGGTGTGGAAGAAGCCGGTGTCTTCCTCGGCCGTTCATAGGGCTGTGGCCAGGAGGTATCGAGCTGCACCATCTGACCCTGGCTTTCTCTCTAGACACCCTACGCCGGAGAGCTTGGTGGTGCAAGCCTCCTGTTCCTCAAAGTCAGCGCCTGGTTCCTTCCCGACGGTGCCTGGAGACAGAGACTCCAAGAAACTGGATGCGCAGTCCAAGAAAATATTTTCGTCATGCAGTTTGGCGTTGAAGGCCACCAACGCCACGTGCATTCTGGGGAGGTACATCCATGCGCTGATGGATGATATTTCGTCTTCATTCACGGAGCTTCCCCAGGGTCTTTTGGATGTGGTCTCGGACGCCCAGGCTGCCGCGACCCAGATTATCCAGTCTGGGCTGGACACGACCGACTCGGTGGCCAGGGCGATGGGCACGGCTGTGGTGGCAAGAAGACAGGCCTGGCTCCGAAACTCAGGGTTCTCTGCGGATGTGCAGTCGACCCTGCTGGACCTCCCGTTTGATGGGGACAGACTGTTTGGAGCCAAGGCAGATTCAGCCTTGGAACGATTTAAGGAGAGCAGAGCCACAGCCAAATCGTTAGGACTGCAAGCTCCTTCTTCCTCTGCCTCTTCTAGAATTTTCAGGAGGTTTCGGGGATTTGGGCGTGGCTCTTATTCCTCTTCCTTTCGGGGGAGGTTCCAGCAACCCGCCTCTTCCCTCCCCTATAGGTCATTTAGAGGGAGGGGGAGGGGTGGGGTCCGTACCAGAGGAGCCTCTCAACAGCACTCTGCCTCTTCCTCGTCCTCTGGAGGGGTGCAGCAGGGGAAGCAGCCTTAGGCTTCCACCGTTTCCCACTCACTCCTCTCCTGTAGGGGGAAGATTACAGCGTTTTCTCCACAAGTGGAAGTCTATCACAACGGACACTTGGGTTCTCGGCATTGTGGGAAAAGGCTACGCCCTTCCCTTTCGGGAGTTCCCGCCCCTCATCCCGCCCCGCCCATCTTATTGTTCAGAAGAACACCTCCTGTTGCTAGAACAGGAGGTTCAAGTCCTCCTTTCAAAGGGCGCGGTAGAGTTGGTCCCAGAGCAGGAAAAGGGTCGAGGTTGTTACTCAAGATACTTCCTGATTCCCAAAAAGGATGGTCAGTTGAGACCAATCCTGGATCTGAGGATCTTGAATTGGTTCCTCAAACAGGAAAAGTTCAAGATGCTGACCCTAGCACAGGTGCTTTTGGCGTTGAACAAGGAAGATTGGATGGTGTCTGTCGACTTGCAGGATGCTTACTTTCATATCCCGATACTCAAGTCGCACAGGAAGTATCTCCGGTTTGTGGTAGGGTCGCAGCACTATCAGTTTGCGGTTCTCCCGTTTGGTCTTACTTCAGCACCTCGAGTCTTCACAAAGGTGATGTCAGTGGTTGCGGCGGAGCTCAGAAGGAAGGGGATAGCAGTATTCCCTTACTTGGACGACTGGTTGATCAAAGCCAAGTCCCCGGAGCTTGTGTCGCATCATCTGCAGTCAACAACCCAGTTGTTGTTCGACCTGGGCTTTTCGGTGAACGTGCCCAAATCTCACCTGGAGCCCTCTCAGCGCCTCCTGTTCATAGGGGCAGTACTGGATACAACATTGAGTCGAGCCTTTCCTCCGCCTCAGCGGATTCAAGATATTCAGGAATTGGTTCCAATGTTTCGAAATGGAGCGGTAGTTCCAGTCCTCAAGGTCCTTCGTCTGCTCGGTCTGTTCGCCTCCTGCATTCTGTTGGTCACGCATGCTCGCTGGCACATGAGGGCTCTTCAGTGGTGCCTCCGAAGGCAGTGGTCTCAACACAAGGGAGATTTAGAAGGTACTGTCAAGATCTCCAGAGATGCTGCTGTGGAATTGAAGTGGTGGATTGCGGGCAACAATCTTTCACAGGGGAAGCCGTTCGCGCAGTCGCCACCAGTGGCCACGGTAATAACGGATGCCTCCACCCTAGGATGGGGAGCTCATCTGGGGGATCTGGAGATCAAAGGGCTTTGGTCTCCAGAGGAACAGGTGTTTCATATCAATCTGTTGGAGTTACGGGCTGTACGTTTGGCTCTCAAGGCCTTCCTCCCATCCCTTCGTGGTCAGTCGGTACAGGTCCTGACGGACAATACTACCACGATGTGGTACATAAACAAACAGGGAGGAGTAGGGTTGTACCTTCTCTGCAGAGAAGCTCTTCGGCTATGGTCCTGGGCAAAGGACCATCAGATTTGCTTGGTGGCAAATCATCTGGCCGGGGTCTTGAATGTACGTGCGGACAGTCTCAGTCGCCAATTCTCGGCAGACCACGAGTGGCGTCTCCATCCAGATCAAGTCTGTTTAATCTTCCAGATGTGGGGGTTTCCTCGGATAGATCTGTTTGCCACTCGGGAGAACGCGCATTGCCCGTTATTCTGCAGCCTCCAGTATCCGATGCAGGGAGCGTTGGGGGACGCGTTTCAGATAACCTGGTGCGACCAGTTGCTTTACGCGTTTCCCCCCATACCCTTGATTCCTCGAGTGTTGAGGAAAATTCGCCAAGACCGGGCCCAAGTCATCTTAATAGCTCCGGATTGGCCAAGGAGGGTATGGTACTCCGACCTTCTCCAACTCTCACTGTGCCCTCCGCTCCGTCTCCCTCTCAGGGCAGACCTCCTCTCGCAGTCGCAGGGGCAGGTTTTACACCCCAACCTCCAGAGTCTGCACCTACATGCTTGGAGATTGAACGGGGCAACCTGAGTTCCTTCTCTCTCCCGCCTGATGTAGTGGATGTTATCTTAGCGGCCAGGCGACACTCCACTAAATCTATCTACGCTAATAGGTGGTCTAAATTTGTTATGTGGTGTGGAGAGAGACAGATTGATCCCTTACATGCTCATCTGTCACATGTTTTGTCTTTTGCACTGTCTCTAGCGCAGAAAGGTTGTGCAGTAGCTACCATTAAGGGTTATTTGTCGGCCTTGTCAGCCTTCATTTGTCTTCCAGACCAACCATCGTTATTTAAATCCCCTATTGTTCTCAGATTCTTGAAAGGTCTTCTGAATCAATATCCTCCAAAACCATTCGTTATGCCTCAATGGGATTTGTCCTTGGTCCTGACTTTCCTTATGGGGTCCCCTTTTGAGCCTATGCATTCTTGCCCCTTAAGGTATTTGGTTATTAAAACAGTATTCCTGGTAGCTATAACATCTGCAAGGAGAGTGAGTGAGTTGCAGGCCTTATCGGTTAAACCCCCTTATATAATGTTTTATGGGGATAAGGTGGTGTTGAGGACCAAGGCTGCTTTCCTTCCGAAGGTTGTTTCACCCTTCCATTTGGCTCAGACAATCACTTTGTCCACGTTTTATCCTCCGCCTCATCCTTCAAAGGAGGAAGAAAGACTACATCGCCTGGACCCAAAAAGGGCGTTGAGCTTCTATATCGACAGAATGAAGGATATCAGGCTGGAGGATCAGCTGTTTGTCGGATACGTGGGCAAGAGGAGAGGAAAGGCAGTCCACAAGAGAACACTCTCCAGGTGGGTTGTTCTTTGCATTAAAATCTGTTACTCTTTGGCAAAGAAGGATCCGCCTGAGGGCATTAGAGCTCACTCCACCAGAGCTAAGTCGGCCTCTTCGGCCTTGGCCAGGGGTGTTCCTGTGGTTGACATCTGCAAGGCCGCAACTTGGTCGTCCCTTCACACTTTTGTGAAACATTACTGTTTGGACTCTGAGGTCAGAAGGGACGGTCATTTTGCACGGTCAGTGCTGCAGGATTTCTTGGTTTGACCATTTAGGCACCCACCGTCGGGCGTGGTACTGCTTTGGGACTCTATTCATCAGGTGAGGAATCCACAGGTAGTTGTATCCATCAGAAGAACGAGTTACTTACCTTCGGTAACGACTTTTCTGGTGGATACATTAGCTACCTGTGGATTCCTCACGGTCCCACCCGCCTCCCCGTTGCCTTTTTGGTCTCTCCAAGCAATCCTTGAGTGTGCTCCTTTTGGTCTTCAAAGTTGCAATACATTTTGCATGTATGATATTTGTATATATGTGTATATTTATATATAAATCTATATATATATTGGGTATATACATGATTCGTATGTATAAATATATTTATTTGTTTAAAAAAAAAAAAAAAAAAAAAAGGTTATATTAAATCTACAGCTATTTTATTGCAATGTTGTGTGATTTACAATATTAAGAGATGTTGCTTTGCTCTTTCATTGCATTGGGTTATTATTATTATTCTCATGCACGTAAAAAATGTTGGTACTGTCATCGGCACGTCGGCGAGGACTTCTTATTGCCTGTATGACGTCAGACGGCGTCGCGTGGGCTAGAGTGGCGTCCTCGTCGACGTGCAGAGACTAGTAAGAAGATTTCCGTCAAATGCTGGCGCCATGGGAGTATTCATCAGGTGAGGAATCCACAGGTAGCTAATGTATCCACCAGAAAAGTCGTTACCGAAGGTAAGTAACTCGTTCATCCATACCATACATGCTGCTCCTATTAAATTGTGGCTAGTGGCAGCTAACCAACTTGTGGGCATATTTACAAGACAGTGGCGCATCAGTCCTGATGCACCACTTTTCATGTGCCTCCCTAAGCCCCCCTAACAACACCATGTGTGGAGTGCATTTACAATACGGTGCACCATAGTGCACGCTAGGTCATTAGCGTCAAAAGTTTTACGCCATTGTGGCACTTTGCAGGATTAGTGCCAAAACTGATGGCGCTAATCCTGAAAAGTCAAGGGAGGTCCATAGAAAACAATGGCAAAGTCACAAAATGACGCTAAAAATGGCACAGTGAATGCTTTTCAATTTCACGGAGCCATTTTTATGCACCTCCCTGCAGTGGCATAATATGGAGCGTGGGGTTACAAAGTGGCGCAATTCATGCATTGTGCTACTTTGTAAATATGGTGCAGGGAAATGACCTCCTTAACGCCACATTAGCATAAAACAATTGCGCTAGTGTGACGCAAGGAGGCACAAGGGGCTTATAAATATGACCATTGATTTCTTGATCCTTTCATATGGTTTATGCCCTTGTAATAGATCTTCATCCTTGGATAAAGATTGGTCCAAATGCTTTCAAGTGGGCGAAACAGAAGCAGAATCGATAGCGTTTTGCTGGATGCTAACCTTTGGAAAAACTTTGGAGAACAGACAGCGATTATAATGCATTACACGTAAAAGTGATGAGATGTTACAAGGTGCTTCTGAACTGAATAGATTACCTAAAAGAGAGACATCAATAAGGAATTACTGTAGATCAATCAAATGGCCTAAAATAAAAGCTAACCCAAATATTTTCACAAAAACGTACAATTCATTTAACATTAGTTTTGCACCTTATTTTGAAAGCTTTCTGGTAATTTTCTGATTGTTAAAATTCACTGTTGCCTGTTTAAGACAACTAGAATGAAATGACACATCGTTTTGTTGTTTTAATGCACACGGTAGCAAAGGTGTAGTTACTCTCACTGACCACTTCATCCAACCCCAAGTTTAGGCACAAATGTTTTCCAACTGGTATTCGTTTCAGTCTACTTTCTAACACCATAATGGTTGGAAAAGCAAACCAGAATTTTGGAGAGGGGCAGAATTAACCCCAGTTACAAAAATGGTAATATGACACAGATTAGGGCTCTCATTACAAGGTTTGACAGCAGAGCGGGAGCCAATGCAGCTGCACTCCCGCCAGCCCCATTTTGACATCCCCGCTGGGCCGGCGGGGATGTCGGCCGTAACATGGAAGCCGGCTTCTAATGGAGCCGGCGGTGTTGCGGCAATTCGACAGGTGCAGATACACCTGTCGCGCTTTTCACTGTCTGCACAGTAGAGAAAAGCAGTGTGGGGCTGTGCCCCAGGGGCCCGAGACTCCCCTTCCTGCCAGCATGGACAGGCTGGCGAGAAGAGGACTCACAATCCCCTTGCCCTGCCCTGGAGGATTAAAACCGCCGGGACAACCATGGTGGTAAACCGCCGGTCCCAGCGGTGCGACCGCAGTGCTTCCGCTGCAGTCGTAATGAGGCTGATTGTACCGCCAGCCTGTTGGCGGTACAATCGCCAAAACAACCCTGGCGGTCTTTGACCACAAGGGTTGTAAAGAGGCCCCTAATCTCCATTCTGTTATGGATTTAGAGCCAAAGTCAGCACTATAGATCAAGGGCCTCATTTACAAGCTCCTTGCATTGCCTCTGCGTCATTTTTTGTATGCAGCGGAAACGCTGGCAGTGTACTACTCTACTCCATATTTACAAACTGACCCATTAGGCCCAATGCCTCAGTTTGTAAAGCCCTGCGTCCATTTTACCAGGTATAATGTTTGCAGGGTAGGCATTCCCATGGAAAAAGCCACATAGAACTGACGCAGTGAAATTTACAATTTTTCACTGCATCAAAACTTTACCACCTGCTCAGACTGGCATACAATTTACAGGACTTTTTCCAATAGGAATCTCCTCGCATTGCTGGAGTTGCATCAGTTTAACGATGTAATTCCATCAATGCATCACCTTAGCATCAACAGATATTTCTGACACATCTGTGAAAACATGCACCATGGAGCTCTGTATTGTAAATACAGTGCAACCATGGCATCGCTAGGAGATGTGCGGCAGGCACAAATAATCTGATGCATCTTTGATGATGCGTCAGTTTCTTGTAAATGAGTCCCTAAGTTTTTAACCTAGTCCTAAATGCATCAAAATGCACGGAGATAAATAAACCGGTACTCTATGTTGCATTTGCTGCCTTGAGAGCCCTTGATCCTGTCCAAAGACAAAGGCTGTGACACTGTCTCACATCTGTGTGTGATACAGTTATTTTATTAGATATCATGGTAAGGCTTCACAAAAATAATTATGCTCACGTCGTGCTGGGAAAGCAGGGTGAGCTCACTGATCACATACCTCACCATAGGGGATTGAACGCCAAAAGAGTGTTCTCGCCAGTTTTCATTGCACATTTATGCCTTTGACTTTCTCAGTGTTTGTATTCTTAATTTGCACAAATGTGATGGCTTAGCAACACCCTTGCTCTTCTAGTTAATATGGAGAACCCCTGTGTGGCTGCAAAATATGTTAAACCACTTTAATGAGTTCTTTGCATAGGAACTTCTAAGCCCATCGAATTGCAAAAGAAAATACACTGCCATAAGTCATTCGAGGTGGCTTGAGAATCGGGTTAATGGCCCTTACAAAAGTTGTAACCTTAAACTGTTTTGGCTTGCAGTTGACAAATTACTAACATGGACCATTTATATTAAGAACAACGGGGCAGTTTTGCTCCACTGAGCTTAAGCAGTCCTGAAATTGCATGTATCAACAACATCTAGATATGTCTTTGGCGCTAGGGGTGGATGGACGAAGGCACCATCTGCAATTCTTTAAGGAGCAGAAATCTGGAGACTCGTGAATGTTAATGAGCTTATTGTCAGAGGAAATTAATTATTTTGTTAAATACTTACTAATTCTATCCCAAAGTACCTCAGCATCTCCACTTTATTTTGGCATAGGTCTAAAGAGCATTGCTAATCTTACAACACTAAAGCCCATATTTATACTTTTTGACTCGGAACTGCGCTAATTCAGTTCAGGATCAAAAAGTTTACCGCCAGCTAGCGCCATACCAAGATGCCGGCTGGACGTCATATTTATGGTATGATGCTAGCCAGCAGTAAGGTATGGCTAGCTTCATAGAAAAAGACATTAGCCAGGTGTGGGAGGCGTAGGGGGAACAGGGGGTTTAGCGTCAGAGGATGAGGCCAGTACGGGCAGAGGCAAAAAAATGCCTCTGACCAGACTAGCATCATTTTTTGACATTAAAACCCCATGGACATGACTCCTGTCTCAGTTAAGACAGGAGTCATGACCCCCAGCCCAATGGCCATGACCAGATACTTATGTCGCCTGGGCATGACCATTGGGCACAGTGCCATGTAGGGGGGCCCAATTTAGGACCCCCATGGAACTTTGAAAAAAAATACAAATACCTACCTGGACTTACCAGGGATGGGTCCCCCCATCTTTAGGTGTCCTCCAGGTTTGAGTGTGGGTGGGTGGGGTTGTCCCTGGGAGCAGGGAAGTGCACCTGTGGGGTGTTTCCAAGGTCTCTGACCATGGAAAAAGGCCCACAGGTCCCCTAATGCCTGCCCGTACCCAGGCTTTAAATAATGGTGCTAAGCAGGCTTAGAGCCATTATTTAAGGCCCTCCTCCTGCTGTGCGTGATTTTTTGATAAATAAGGCGCTAGGGCGTTAGAGTAATTTTTTGCCCGGAAACTCCTACCTTGCATCTCATTGATGCAAGGTAGTTTTATGCAGGCAAAAAATGACTTTAACTCCAATATTATGGTACTAGACATGTCTAGCACCAAAATATAAATGTAGAGTTGAGTTTTCGCCTGATTTGCGTAAAAAAAAAGATCCAAATCTGAGGCGAACAGAGTATAAATAGGCCCCTGAGGGCCTCATTACGAGTTTCGTGGGCTGACAGTCGGCCCACCAGCCGTGTGGAGAGCAGACCACCAGGGAGCTGGTGATCTCCTCCCCTAGGCCGAATACAAGGTTTCCACTGAGCTGACCGGCGGAAACCTCTGAAATCGGAGGTTTCCACGAGTCAGCCCATTGGAAACTGTGCATTGGCATTGGCTTCGGCTCCTCATGGAGCCGAGGTCAATACCATCACACAGAGGGTGGCCCCAGCACCCTTGGAATACACACTGTCTGCCATAACAGACAGTGTGCATTCCGAGGGTGCTTGGCAGGGCGGCTCTTGCACTGCCCATGCCATGGGCATAGGCAATGCAGGAACCTCCCTGTGGCCCGAGCACTGCCTTTCTGCCAGCCTTTTTATGGCAGGGTTCCCGTCATGAAAAGTCTGGCAGAAACTGGACTTGTGATCTGCACGGAGACCCTGAACGCAGCGCCACCTTGGTTGACCATGACCCTGACCACCGCCACTCCTTAGGGAACCTTGTTCCTGGCTGTGGCAGTGGTCCCCTGGCAGTCTGACTGCCAGGGTTGTAATTTGGCGGTCAGACCTCCAGGACTGTGGCAGTCAAACTGCCACTGTGAGTCTGGCAGTATGAAGACTCCCAGACTTGTAATGAGGTCCTGAGAATGCTCTTGCACTGGTTTAGGCTGTTGTCAACAACTGAGCTGGAGTCATATATGAATGGACTGTTAGAGCTACTTAATCTAGATAGGGCTTCTGCTCTGCCCTGGTTATGCCTAATCAATTCCTGGCTCTCTGGGTCTGATCCGTTCTCTAATAACCAGACTGCAAGGGCAATCTTAAAATCTATCTTTTGGCATCATGTACTGGAAAATAGACATTTGAAAAGTGATAGACTTTCAGATAATTGTTTGAATATTAAATCAGCTCCTCAGTCTGTATCCTATCTGGATGAAATCATACTACTTCAGGCAAAAACTCTGCAGATTAAATTTAGATTTGGGACCCTGTGTGTTAATAATTAAAGATGCAAATGTGGCAAAGCTGGTAATGGTTTCTTCAAAATAAGTACACATGCTGTAGTAATTATCCAAAATGTTTTTTTAGCCCAACGTATCTATTTCTTAGAAGAAAATGTTTTTGAGTATTATGTCTCAACCTGGGATTTAGACGCTATGGGCCTGATTACGATCTTAGCGGACAGGATTAATCTGCCAGTCAGTCAGTCAAATTCTTTTATTCAGCAGGTTGCAATAAAATCACAAATCCATTAAATACAAGTTAACATTTCTGAATGTTTCAAATTTACAAAATTTTAAAACATTCATACATATGGTTTTGCATCAAAGATCATATCAATAGGGAGTGACAAAAACTACAAGACATTGGATTAAAATAGCATCCATCATAATTTATTTCTTAAATACTAGAAACACATTATAAGGCATATTAAGTTCATGGCCCATGTCTATGTTGTAGGAAATTACCATCTTGCCTGGCATGTTACCCCCATTTTTACATGTTTGTCAGTTTGTTTTTGCCTTTCTCACTGGGATCCTGCTAGCCAGGACCCCAGTGCTCATAGTTTGTGGCCTGAATGTGTTTACCTGTGTAGTGACTAACTGTGTCACTGAGGCTCTTCTAACCAGAACCTCAGTGCTTATGTTCTCTCTGCCTTTAAATTTGTCACTATAGGCTAGTGACCACTTTTACCAATTTTAATTGGCATGCTGGGACACCTTTATAATTCCATAGTATAAGGTAGCTAGGTACCCAGGGTACTGGGGTTCCAAGAGATCCCTATGGGCTGCAGCATTTCTTTTGCCACCCATAGGGAGCTCAGACAAACCTTTACACAGGACTGCCACTAGAGCCTGAGTGAAATAACGCACACATTATTTCACAGCCATTTTCACTGCACTGAAGTAACTTATAAGTAACCTATAAGTCTAACCTTCACTTGCTGAAGGTTAGGTGCAAAGTTACTAAGTGTGAGGGCACCCTTGCACTAGCAAATGTGCCCCCGCCTCATTCAGGGCCTTTTTCCTGAACTTTGTGAGCGCGGGGACACCATAACACGCATGCACTACATATAGGTCCATACCTATATGTAGCTTCACAATGGTAACCCCGAATTTGGCCATGTAACATGTCTAAGATCATAGAATTGTCTCTCCATTCCTAATCTGGTATTGGGGAACCAACTCCATGCATTCCTGGGGCTCCACTATGGACCCCGGGTACTGCCAAACAAGCTATCTTGGGTTTTCTCTGCAGCTACCACTGCTGCCATCCCACAGACAGGGTTCTGCCCTCCTGGGGTCTGGGCAGCCCAGTCCCAGGAAGGCAGAACAAAGCAGTTCCTCTGAGAGCAGAGTGTTACACCCTCTTTCTTTGGAAATAGGTGTTAGAGGCTGAGGAGGGTTAGCCTCTCCCAGCCTCTGGAAATGTTTTGAAGGGCACAGATGGTGCCCTCCTTGCATAAGCCAGTCTACACCGGTTTAGGGAACTCCCAGTCCCTACTCTGGAGCGAAACTGGACAAAGGAAAGGGGAGTGGCCACTCCCCTGTCCATCACCACTCCAGGGGTGGTGCCCAGAGCTCCTCCAGTGTGACCCAGACCTCTGCCATCTTGTTTCCAGAGGTGTGATGGCACTCTGGAGGCCTCTGAGTGGCCTGTGGCAGCTGGTGACATCAGAGACCCCTCCTGATAGGTGCTTACCTGACTAGGTGGCCAATCCTCCTCTGAGGGCTATTTAGGGTCTCTCCAGTGGGCTTTTCATCAGATAAAGACTTGCAAGAATCCAGCAGGACTCCTCTGCACTTCTCTCTTTGACTTCTGCCAAGGATCGACCGCTGACTGCTCCAGGAAGCCTGAAAAAGTGCAACAAAGTAGCCAGAAGACTACCAGCAACATTGTAGCGCCTAATCCTGCCGGCTTTCTCAACTGTTTCCTGGTGGTGCATGCTCTGGGGGCTGCCTGCCTTCACCCTGCACTGGAAGCCACAAATAAATCTCCAGTGGGTCGACGGAATCTTCCCCCTGCTTCAGCAGGCACCAAACTTTAGCCTCATGAGTACTCTAGGACCCCTCTCATCCTGAGGAGCGTGGCCCCTGGAACATAGGTGGTGGACCCAAGTGATCCAGACTGCCCAGTGGTCCAACTGTCCAAATTTGGAGGAGGTAAGTCCTTGCCTCCCCTCTCCAGACAGTAATCTTGTGCACTGTGTGAACTGCAGCTACAAGGGCTTCTTTACACATTTCCAAGAAATCCTGCATGCACAGCTGAGCCTACATCCCCAGCACTCTGTCCTGCGATGCAATGCTCCCTGAGTTGATCTCCAGTGTTGTGGGACCTCCTTTGCAGTGTTGAGATGAACCCCATGTTCAGTCTTCTTGAAACCATGTTCAAGGACTTCTGCAGGTGCTTCCTGCTTGTGCGTGGGCTCTCAACGTTGCTGAGGGCCCCCTCTGTCTCCTCTCCCAAGTGGCGACATCCTGGTCCTTCCTGGGCCCGGGCAGCACCCTTTTTCTCTAACTATGACTCTTGCAGCTAGCAAGGCTTGTTTGAGGTATTTTGTCAAGGAAACACTTCTGCATCCTCCAGCACACCTTGCAACATCTTCTGCATGAAGAAGAACTTCCTCCCTCATTTCAGCTTCTTCCACCCAGAGGCAGCCTTTTTGCACCTTCATCCGGGGTTTAATGGGATCCTGCCCCCCCAGACACTTTTGCGACTCTTGGACTTAGTCCCCTTCCTTTGCAGGTCCTCAGGCCCAGAAATCCATCTTCAGTGCTTTCCAGTCTGTTGTGGTCTTTGCAAAATCCCTTATCATGACTTCAGTGTGTTTCTGGGGAAATAGTAGTACTTTACTCCTACTTCCCAGGGTCTTGGGGTGGGGTATCTTGGACACCCTTGTTTTCTTACACTCCCAGCAACCCTCTACACACTACTCTAGCCTAGGGGTCCATTTGTGGTTCACATTCCACTTTCTTAGTATATGGTTTGTGTTGCCCCTAGGCCTATTGCATCCTATTGTATTCTACAGTGTTTGCTCTACTTTCTGTTTTACTTACCTGATTTGGTCTGTTGTGTATATTTTGTGTATTTTACTTACCTCCTAAAGGACTATATCCTCTGAGATATTTTTTGGCACATTGTCACTAAAATAAAGTACCTTTATTTTTTTGGTAACACTTAGGGGGTCATTCCAACCCTGGCGGTCGGTGTTAAAGCGGCGGCCAACCCGCCAACAGGCTGGCGGTCCAAATAATGGAATTCTGACCCTGGCGGGAACCGCCAACACAGCTCGCCAACTTAACACTCCGACCGCCACGGCGGGACAGACAAACAGCGCGGCGGTCACCGCCAACAGGCAGGCGGCAGACAATGTACCGCCCACCTATCACAACTCACCAATCCGCCACCTTTTCCGGGGCGGGAGCCCCGTCGATAAAAACACGGCGGAAACAGACTACGAACGGGAAAACGCTCACCTCTATGCACTCCACGAGGACAGAGAACAGCATGGAACCCGAATTAAACATCCTACCAGCTATTGTCTACCTGCTCATCTACCACGAGTACGAACTCCGGCGCAGAAGACAACGGTGAGTACTGCACCTACGACACAGGGGAGGGGGGAGGAGGAAAGGTTACGGGCACACACATATGCGACCCCCCCCCCCCAAACTATCTACACACCAATGCAGAGCACCAAGTCACAGTGACACCACCCAAACCCACCGGAATAATGCAAAGACATAATTAAAGTGAGAAACAAAATTTATCTATAAAATAGGTTCTTTGAAGTCATGGTAAAATAGCAAAAAGAAATGTAAAAAAATCAAGTAAGAACATTGCGAAACCGATAAATATAGGCAATAAGTCCTGCACAGTCACTTAAATTTCCACTGTCCGTGGGCCAAAGTGTATCAACACACGGGCAAAGCCCACACAGGAAACCTGAGTCCGTTGGAGAGAACACTGCTGGGGCATCAGATGACAAAACTACAGGCACCTCAGGGGGAAGGGAAAGGGGGTCACCTCAGCCACATGAGTCCACGACGCCAGATCCACGAAGGGTCCACCATGCCCACTGTTCCATCCTGGGGAGTGCAAAGCCACAGTCTCTCAAGTCTCTACAGTGGGTGGGCTGCCCACTGTGCCATCCTGGGGAGTGCAAAGCCACAGTCTCACAAGTCTCTACAGTGGGTGGGCTGCCCACTGTGCCATCCTGGGGAGTACAAAGCCACAGTCTCTCAAGTCTCTACAGTGGGTGGGCTGCCCACTGTGCCATCCTGGGGAGTGCAAAGCCACAGTCTCACAAGTCTCTACAGTGGGTGGGCTGCCCACTGTGCCATCCTGGGGAGTGCAAAGCCACAGTCTCACAAGTCTCTACAGTGGGTGGGCTGCCCACTGTGCCATCCTGAGGAGTGCAGACACATAGGCCATCAGGTGGATTACAGACTCCACAGGTATTGGAGGAGGCATCGTGCCCAGAGTGCAGCGTGAACACTAGCTCGACACCGAACCGGCACTGTCAATGGGCCAGCGGTGCTTGACAGGAAGGGCCCAGCGGAGCGGTGCTTGACAGGAGGGGCCGAGCGGAGCAGTGCTTGAGACGGCGGGGCCCAGCGGAGCAGTGCTTGACAGGAAGGGCCCAGCGGAGCGGTGCTTGAGACGGCGGGGCCCAGCGGAGCAGTGCTTGACAGGAAGGGCCCAGCGGAGCGGTGCTTGACAGTAAGGGCCCAGCGGAGCGGTGCTTGAGACGGCGGGGCCCAGCGGAGCGGTGCTTGACAGGAAGGGCCCAGCGGAGCGGTGCTTGAGACGGCGGGGCAGAGCGGAGCGGTGCTTGACAGGAAGGGCCCAGCGGAACGGTGGTTGAGACGGCGGGGCCCAGCGGAGCGGTGCTTGAGACGGCGGGGCCCAGCGGAGCGGTGCTTGAGACGGCGGGGCCCAGCGGAGCGGTGCTTGACAGGAAGGGCCCAGCGGAGCGGTGCTTGACAGGAAGGGCCCAGCGGAGCGGTGCTTGAGACGGCGGGCCCTCTTCAGCGGTGCCCTTCTGCACGGCGGGGCCCTGTTCACCGGTGCCCTTCTGCACGGCGGGGCCCTGTTCAGCGGTGCCTATCTTCACGGCGGGGCCCTCTTCAGCGGTGCCTATTTTCACGGCGGGGCCCTCTTCAGCAGTGCCCTTCTGCACGGCGGGGCCCTGTTCAGCGGTGCCTATCTTCACAGCGGGGCCCTCTTCAGCGGTGCCTATCTTCACGGCGGGGCCCTCTTCAGCGGTGCCCTTCTGCACGGCGGGGCCCTGTTCAGCGGTGCTTGTCGTGTCTTTCAAGGAGGCCAGACCTGGCCAGGACTCCCTGCTTAGTCGCCCTCCGACCGTGCAGTTGCTGGACCCTTCTGTGACGGAGTCCTGGGCCCGTGGGTGTCCTCCGTCACACCCGGGATGGGGCTTGTGGGGCCCTCCTGGTCCGCGCCCCTGCTGGCTGACTTCTCCGCCCTGCTGCCCTTGCCCTCCTTAGATGAGGCTCTCTGGCCCTTTCCTCCCCCGGATGTTGTGGCAGGTGACGGCCCAGGACTTTGCTCCTTGGGGGCAGCCGTGTCAGCCTTCTCGCGGCGGCCCTTGACTTTATGGGTCCTCTTACCAGGGGAGGGGCTGGCTGTCCCCTTGCTGCTGGCCGATGTGTCAGTGCTGGGAAAGGGTGGACTCAAAAACCCATGCACAATGTTGAGACTTGAAGCAGGGCTGGTGGTGGCTGAGGTGCTCTTGGGACTCTTCCCAGATGGAGGGTGTGGGTCAGGTGGGGCAAAGAGGTTAACTGTGGAGAGGTAAAGTTTTTTAGGACCAAGGTAAAGGGTAGGTTTAGTGGTTATGGGAGTGGAGGAAGAGGATGTGGTTGTAGGAGAGTCAGGTGTGCTGTCTGTGGGTGCAGGTGCTTGTGACGTAGGCTGTGGTGAGGTGGTTGGCTGTTGGGTGGGTGGCTGCCTGCGTTTGTGTGTCTTGGAAGAGGGGGTGACAGACACAGTGGGAGAGGACACAGGGGACGTGTAAATGGCAGTGGGGGTGGTGACTGCACGTGTGCGGACTGTACTGGAGGGTGTGCTGGTGGTGGAAGTACTGGCTGATGGTGGTGTGCATGCAGGTGTGAGTGGAGACGTCACAGGGAGGGAGGAGGGAGACGAGGAGGAGGGGGACACAGAGGTGGTAGTGACTGTTGCCATGTCTGCATCCTGTGGTTGCTTGGGTGAATGCTTGTGGGATCTGTGGTGCTTATGTCTGGATGAGCTGCCCTTGGGTGTTGAGGTGTGTGCAGGCTGGTCAGATGGTGTGGATGGGATAGGCTGAGGAACAGGAGACAGAGACAGGGTGGAGGCAGTTAGTAGAGGGAGGCTGGAAACGGGGACAATGGCTGCCGTCAGTGCTGAGGCCAGAGCACTGAACGATCGTTGATGGGCAGCCTGACCCGAATGAATGCCCTCCAGCTATGCATTGCTCAGATGCACCTCCCTCTCTACCCCCTGGATGGCATTCAAAAGGGTAGACTGCCCAACAATGATGGTCTGTAGGAGGTCAATGACCTCCTCACTGAGGGCAGCAGGGGTAACAGGGGCAGGGCCTGAGGTGCCTGGGGCGAAGGAGATGCCCGCCTTCTTGGGCGAGCGGGCACGGAGCGAAGGCTGAGGGGCTGCTGGGAGGGCGGAGCTGGTGCGCTGGGTGGCGGCTGTACCTGTTGAGGCGGGGGGCCCGGATTTTGCCGCCACCGCTAGGGAGCTCCCATCCGAGGACGTGTCGGTGTCACTGGTGTCACCACGGGTCCCCGTTGTGAAGCTCCCCTCGCCCTCCGTATCACTGGTGACCTCAGTGTCTGTACCATGGCCCACCGGGGCCTTGTGAGTTGCAGCTCCCTCGTGCTCCGATGCCAATTCTCCTGCGCCTGATGATGCTAATGCACACATGCACAAGAAGATAAAGAAAAAGGGTGGGGGGAGACATAAAGACAGGTTGAGTGCATGCATTGCCAACACCATTGGCGGAGAGGACAGATACAGTAGCCTCATGCACTACGCCGCGCAATCGGGGTACACTACTCAGTACTTGTGACTAGGCCAACAGGTCAATGGACAACAAATGCGCACATGGGTAATGCTGGACCATCGATTGCTGTACTTGGCACCCTACAGAGGTTGGGGGTGGGGGCACAGGGCCATGCCTAAAGGAGGGGACTACACTACAGAAAGCGCCCTGGCCTAATGTCACCCACAGCCCTCCTCCCCCACCCAGACGCCTCCACTGCGTGTAAGGATAGCTGAATGTACTGGTACTCACCCCCTTGTGTCTGCTGTGATGTCCTCACGCGCCCATCCAAATCGGGGTAGGCCACTGCCAGGATCCGGGACATCAAGGGGGTCAATTGTCTGCTGGCACCCCTCCTACGTTGGGAGGCCATCCCCAGCAGAGACTCAGCGGTCTTCCTGGTCCCGCGGAGGAAGTCCTCCCACCTCTTTCGGCAGTGGGTGCCCCGTCTGTTGTGGACCCCCAGGGCCCGGACGTCCTTGGCGATGGCACGCCAAATGTCGACTTTCTGATGGGCGCTGACCTATTTGACATGTACAGGGTGGAAAAGTAAATATCATTAATTCTCTGCATGTTAGATGTGATTGCCCCCCCCCCCAACCTTGCCATGTGGCACATGCTCTCATCTGTCGTGCCTTGCACTCCTCATTCTCTCCCCACCCCACCATCTTACATCCACCATACAAAACCCAGGCATAGCCCATTCAACGTGCACACAGTGTACTTACCTGTTGGTCTGGAGGACCGTAGAGTAGCGCATACTGGGGCAGGACCCCATCCACAAGTTTCTCCAACTCTTCTGAAGTGAAGGCAGGGGCCCTTTCCCCAGTCGCAGCAGCCATTGTCTCTTCCAGACCGAGTTCACAGCAGCACTTGCAGTATAGGTCCTCTCCTGTGGATGATCAGGTCTCGAGTGATTAATCAGATAGAAAATGGCGGTCACGCCCGCGGCGGTGCGTACCGCCGCGGTGCGTACCGCGACCGCCGGCGCACCTCGTCATTGGCTCCTGAAACCCATAGGGTTCAATGTTAACCAATGCGGCTTTGCGCCGCGGTCTTCGACCGCCTACCGCCACGGTGTGCCACGCCAGCGCATTGACCTCACATCCCACTGTCACACTTCTCAGGTCAGGCAGCCGCCATTTCAAGGGCCCACATGACTTAATTTCTACTGCGTCACACAGGCCTAGGCCTTGCATTGCCACTCATACAAGCCATTCAATGCATAGCGATTCGTGTACTGTGCAAGCTGTGGTTACGTACCTGTGGGTTGCTTGACTCTGTACTCCATGTTGTCCTTCCTAGGCACCGTCCGCTGGGACTTGCGAGGAGAAGGAGGAATCCTCCTGTGTACCGACCGCTGGTGGACCTGTCGACAATGGAGGAACGTCATATAATACTGCGATACCGACTTGACAGAGCCACTATACATGAACTGTGTGCCCAGCTGGAGCCAGCCCTGATGTCCCCCATCCGCCAACCCACAGGAATTCCCCCTCTGGTGCAGGTTCTGTCAGTCCACCATTTTTTGGCAAGTGGGTCTTTTCAGACAACAGTGGACATGTCATCAGGGATGTCTCAGCCTATGTTTTCAAAGATTTTGTCCAGAGTTTTGTCTGCCTTGACGAAATACATGCAGAGCTAAATTGTTTTCCCTGAGGAGGGTGATTTGGCCACTGTGAAGGGTGATTTCTATGCCCTTGGACATATCCCCAACATCATTGGTGCCATTGATGGGACCCATGTGGCCTTAGTACCCCCAAAAGACGATGAGCAGGTGCACAGAAACAGAAAAAATTACCATTCTATAAATGTGCAGGTGGTCTGTTTGGCTGACCAGTACATCTCCCATGTAAATGCCAAGTTCCCTGGGTCAGTGCATGACGCGTATGTTATGCAAAATAGCAGCATCCCCTATGTGATGGAACAGCTACAGAGACAACGTGTGTGGCTAATAGGTGACTCTGGTTACCCCAACCTGCCTTGGCTATTGACCCCAGTGAGAAGTCCCCGGACCAGGGCAGAGGAACGGTACAATGAGGCCCATGGGCGATCTAGGAGGATCATAGAAAGGACCTTCGGCCTCCTGAAGGCCAGGTTTAGGTGCCTGCATATGACAGGTGGATCCCTAATGTACTCACCAAAGAAGGTGTGCCAGATCATCGTGGCCTGCTGTATGCTTCACAATATTGCATTGCGATGCCAGGTGCCTTTCCTGCAGGAGGATGGTCCAGATGGTGGTGTTGTAGCAGCTGTGGAGCCTGTGGAGAGTGAAGAGGAGGAAGACGACGGGGACGACACGGACAACAGGGACACAGTTATACAACAGTATTTTCAGTAGCACACAGGTAAGAATCCCCCACGCCATTTTACATTTACTTCAGGCCTCCTGCATTTCTACTTTCTGTGTTACCCCCAGTTCCTTTAAACTGAATTGTGACTTTCCCTTCCCTTTTCAGAGCTGTATGACCCACTGCGTGACTTCTGCTTTGTTTGCCCATGGAGTAAAGCACATTGACATTGGTATGTTGTCATCACAATGTAACTGAACATTTTTGAACCGTTATGTGTAATACATTTGTTAAGAATACAAGCAGACTCCTGAGTTTTTTAAGTGCAATTAGTGATTTATTTTAAGTGCTACATATAGGTCCATGATAGTAACACGGTGAGGAGTGGGGGTGGAGTAATGTCCATGGCAGAGTCCAGTTCTCAGTCGCACAGGTGCATTGTCCATATGCCTGTGGCAGGATGGAGCAGGGGCAGTTCAAGGTTGGACAGGGTGACAATGTGGGACAGTGAATGACATCAGGGGGTATCTTATGCTGGCGGGGGTCTTGGCATCCTACTCTGTCTTCCTTTGTGATCTCAGGTTCCTCTTGCAGGGTGGTTGATCTTCAGCAGGAGGTGGGGTTCTGGTGGCCTGTCGTTGTGTGGGGGCCTCCTGTCCACTAGCGCCGGCGGAGGTGGTAGGCTGTTCCTGGTCCAGGCTGGTGACAGGGGCCCTTTGGGGTGCCACATGGTCCCGCAATGTGGTGTCTATTTGGTTGAGGGCCAGGACGATGTTCCTGAGTTCGTCTCTGAACCCCATGTACCGTTCCTCCTGCTGTGCCTGGATCTCCTGGAACCTGGCCAGTACCGTCGCCATCATCTCCTGGGAATGGTGGTATGCTCCCATGATGGTGGTGAGGGCCTCTTGGAGAGTGGGTTCCCTGGGCCTGTCCTCCCCCCCCTGTCGCACTGCAGCCCTCCCAGTTCCCCTGTTTCCCCGGGCCTCTGTCCCCTGGACGGTGTGCCCACTACCACAGCCCCCAGGTCCCTGTTGTTGTTGGGGTGTTGGGTCAGCCTGAGTGCCCTGTAGTGGCGGACACACTGCTGATTGACGCGTCCTGGAGACAGAGGCATGGGCCCGCTGGGTGGGAGCTGTGCTGATATTCCCAGAGGGGGTTAGGTCTGCTGTGGCCTGTGTCTGTGTGTGGGGAACCGACTGTCCAGAGGTCCCCGATGGTCCGGGCTGGTCATCAGGTTCTAGGTCGACAGAGCTGCTGTCCTCACTGGGGGCCTGTTCTGGGGGTGGATGGACAAATCTGGACCCTCCTGGCCGGTGTGTTGGCGTTCGGGCCCTGCAGGGGTAAAAGAGTATGGTTATTGCTTCTGTGTGTTCCATGGCTGGGGCTCTACCCTTATTATTTCCTCCACCATGACCCTGAGTTCTTGGTCCGAAAACCTGGGGTGTCTTTGGGGTGCCATGGGGTGGTGTGGATGAGGTGTGGGGTGGTGTTTGTGGTGATGTGAGTGGTGGTGTGTGGTGATGTGTGCGTAGATGTGGTGTGGTTGATGATGTTGGGTTCCTGTGTGTGTTGTGGTTTGCGTTCCCTGTGCTCTCTATCTGTGTATTGCGCCTTCTCTCAGAATTATGATTTGTTGGGGTTTGTGGGTGATGTGGGTGTGTGTTTTATATTGTCTTGGGTGTATGGGAGTGTTGTTTGTATGTGTATCAGGTGTGTATATTTTGAATTGTCCAATGTGGCTGTGTTTTGTAAAGGTGTGTGTATTTTGAGCGCAGCGGTGTGTACCGCAATGGAATACCGCGGTTGAAAGACCGCCGCGTGGATTCGTGGGTCGTAATGGCATGGGCGTGTTTGTGTTGGCGTGGCGGTGGAGGTTTGGTCATCTCCAGTTTTTCGCTGCCCGCTGATGAGGCGGCCTTCCGTGGATGTCGGGTTTTTGGCGGTTTTGCAGTTGGAGGTCAGAATGACCGTGGCGGTTTACTGCGGCCGCGGCGGTATGATGGCGGTCTTCTGACCGGCGGTAAGGGCCTTTTACCACCGAGGTCAGAATGACCCCCTTAGTATTATCTTTCTCATGATATAGTACCTATATGATATAAATGGTATTGCATGAGCTTTGCATGTGTCCTAGTTCAGCCTTCGCAGCTCTGCTATAGCTACCTCTATCAGCCTAAGCTGCTAGAACACTACTACTCTACTAATAAGTGATAATTGGACCTGGCACAAGGTGTAAGTACCATTGGTACCCACTATAAGCCAGGCCAGCCTCTTACATAAGTCAAGTTATGCAACTACATCAACAAATTCATATTGTTTCCTAATAGCAATCGCAGATCTAATAAAGTTTAATATAGAATGACAAATTTGAATCGTTGATAATTTTTGCTTCCTTGTAGTGTCTAACTTTTAGCCTAAGTAATAAGGGCAAAATAATATTATGTGTAGGGGCAGTATACAGCGTGCAAAATAAGAGAAAGTGTCATGTGCTCTGCTTGGACCTGGCGTCACAGGGACAAATGGGCAGGTCTTTTTGCCAGGTACGCTGCATGGGAAAGGCCCTTCTAAAGTAGATTAGATTTAACCTAACCAGGTTTAGCAAAGAGCACACTAATGGACTTGGAATCCAGACTAAATAAGGTTCCATAGTGTCCGTGGTTGAAATCTGATTATGAGGTTCAAAAGATTTCAGTTTCAGTGCTCCATGAGGACTAAGGCTCACAGTGTTCTCTCTGTAGTGCTGCTTCACCACCTCCTTTGCATTTACAGACAGGGACTTTGGGTCTGTACACATATTTTCAAGCCCCAGATTTTGAAAAGCCATTTTCAGATATGAAAGCCAAGGGATTCTATTCACATTGCCCAATTGTAGACAGTCAGTCATGCAAACTTGACCCAGCTGGCCTTGGGGTTTCTCCAACATCTGACCCACAATAAAAGGGTAGAAACAGCCATCAGGTCCTCCAAGTACTGCAAACCCAATTGCTCATGACAGATAATATTTGCTGCGTTCTTAGGTACCAAGAGTAATCTATGTGAAAATGTATTCTCAATTCATTGTAGTGAATCTGCTTTGCCATAACCCCACAGTCCCGCCCCATATGTAGCTGCTGTTACACATTTAGATTTATAGAGCATCACCATCTGCAGTATTGTCTTGTGACCCGATTTACAAGTGAAGCAAAATATCGCTTCTTTGTTTCTTACCATTTGTTGAGTCTTGGCCTTAAGGTGGGAATTCCATAACATGGAGGAGCTTACATGCATACCCAGATAGCAAGTTCTTTCATCTTGTTAATGATGTTTCCCCCCATAGTGAAATTGTTTAGACTTTGTATTTTGGGGGCCATATGTCATTACATAGGACTTTGTAAAATGTACTTTGAAATCAAGGTCCAGCGTAAAAGATAGAAAAAGGTCTAGCAGACCTTGGAGGCCATTAGCAGTGTGCGCGATTAAAACAGCATTGTCTGCATACAGTAAAATTGGAAGCTGTCTCTGATCCATCCTGGGAAAGTCCTTCCCATACTTTAGAAGGAAGTCATATGACGCATTTATGTATATTAAAAATACAAATGGGGCTAGAATGCAAACTGCCTTACTCTTCTCCTTGATGGAATAGGAGGGGGTTCTTTTGCCTTGTGAGCCGTACTGCACAGAGACCATCTGGTCTGTGTGTAAACGTTTTATTAACACCAACAGGTTTAAATCAATGCCCAGAGTTTCCAAGATTTGCCAAAGCTTCTCTCTGTTTACCAAATCGAAAGCACTCAAGAGGTCAATAAATGCCATGTGAATGGCTCCTTTTTTTGCTGTTATGTAATTTCTAAGAATGAGGTGCAAGTTTAAAGCTTGATCAACTGTGCCTAAACAGGGCCTGAAACCATATTGAATTGGGGAGAGGATCTTTGCCTCCGTCACCCATTCCTCCAGATGTGACAAGATCACACTTCCTAAAATCTTGGCGGTAGAATCTGTAAGGGAAATTGGCCTATAACAAGTTGGATCTTGCCTATTACCTTTTTTAAAATAGGTATAATCATGGCCAGTTTCCATGAAGAAGGTATGTCACTCTCTACTACACTTCATAGGATATTTGTGACTAGAGGGCCCCAAAATGTGACATAGTTTTGAATTGATCTACTGGGACCCCATCCAGACCAGGTGCCTTTCCTGACCTAGAATGGTTTATTGCTGTAATGACCTCTTGTAGGTCAGAAGGAGTATCTAATGGGATTAGGTTTCTTTCCACAAGTTTCTGATTTATGGTTCCATCCCCTTTGTGATGTTGTTCATTTTTAGACTGAAATACTCTCTCATAGTATCATACCCAGGCATCTTCTGGGATCAAGTAACCATCTGATTTTATGTCTTGATCAGAGAAGTATGGGTGATTTAGCACCCTCCAAAATTTAGAAGTAACCTTCAAATGGGTGCCTACCATTACATCTCACCAGGCCTTGGTTCTAATTTCCGATTTCCTCTATTCCAGTGGTTTCTTATACTGGCCCTGTTGGAAAATGGGTTATTGGTAGGGCAGGTAGGTACCTACACCTAGCAACAAGCCACTAACCTCCACATAGGTACAGTTAGGTCTCAGTAAATTAATCCCAGCTCAACCCTTGGTAGCTTGGCAACGAGCGTCAAGGCTTAACTTAGGAGACAAAGTGTAAAGCATTCAAATATCACAAAACAGTAATTAAATAAAACACAGGAAACAGTTTAAAAATCCAAAACCAATTTATAAAAATAGCTTATATTTTTA
The DNA here is from genome assembly GCF_031143425.1 of Pleurodeles waltl. Classification (NCBI taxonomy): domain Eukaryota; kingdom Metazoa; phylum Chordata; class Amphibia; order Caudata; family Salamandridae; genus Pleurodeles; species Pleurodeles waltl. Next base: position 234,553,483 of record NC_090443.1, on the reverse strand, counting down.
TCTTTAAAATGACACAAAAACGATTAAAATCGGTTCAGGGGAACCGGAGATATGAATTTTTAAAGTATTATTATTTTCTAGCGCTTAGAAACAAAAAGCGCCAATCGGGTCATCTGGTTGCACCAGGACCGGGGCAAAGTCAAACTTTCAGGCCGACTGCGATGGAGCCCTGCTCGGCTACAAGTCGCGGGAGGCCTCGGTTAAAAAGTTACCTTCTGACTTAGGCCCTCATTCTGACCCTGGCGGTCTTTGACCGCCAGGGCGGAGGACCGCGGGAGCACCGCCGACAAGCCGGCGGTGCTCCAATGGGGATTCCGACCGCGGCGGTAAAGCCGCGGTCGGACCGGCACCACTGGCGGGGTCCCGCCAGTGTACCGCGGCCCCATTGAATCCTCCGCGGCGGCGCAGCTTGCTGCACCGCCGCGGGGATTCTGACCCCCCCTACCGCCATCCAGATCCCGGCGGTCGGACCGCCGAGATCCGGATGGCGGTAGGGGGGGGTCGCGGGGCCCCTGGGGGCCCCTGCAGTGCCCATGCCACTGGCATGGGCATTGCAGGGGCCCCCGTAAGAGGGCCCCTACATGTATTTCACTGTCTGCTGCGCAGACAGTGAAATACGCGACGGGTGCAACTGCACCCGTCGCACAGCTTCCACTCCGCCGGCTCGATTCCGAGCCGGCTTCATCGTGGAAGCCTCTTTCCCGCTGGGCTGGCTGGCGGTCTGAAGGAGACCGCCCGCCAGCCCAGCGGGAAAGTCAGAATTACCGCCGCGGTCTTTCGACCGCGGAACGGTAACCTGACGGCGGGACTTTGGCGGGCGGCCTCCGCCGCCCGCCAAGGTCAGAATGAGGGCCTTAGTCTCTTTTTTGATGTTTTTCTTCCCCGGGACGAACCTGCCAGTTGAATCCGACCTCCTGGAGCCCTTGTCCGGATACGCGAAGTCGGTTTCCTCGTTGGTGATTTTTACCTTCGGACTTAGTCGTTTTTTCGAGATGAAAATCCTTCGACCGGGGTAAACCTGGATCTTGATCCGACGTCCGTGGAGCCCTTCTCGGATACGATGGCTGGGAGGTCCCGGTCAACTTTTTACCTTCGGACTTAGTCTCTTTTTTGGATGTTTTTCTTTACCGGGACGAACCACAAAGTCAGGCCGGGTCGCGGTTGAGGCAAGCCGGCTAGAATTTCCGCGTCGGCTCGGTCACTTTATGGAGCTTTTTTAAAAAAATTCTCCAATCATTTCCAAACTTCTGGGGCTTCACCCAGATGTTCTTTTAAGGTTCTTTTGGGGTCCACAGCTCACCCCAAGGGTCCAGAAGTTCTGTGATGGTCCTTGGGAAGTGCGGACTTCAACTCCCAGAATGCACCTGGCGCAAACTCCTTTTTGGCCACTGGACAGTGGTCAGCTGGTCACTTTTTCAGGAGTTGGTGCAGGGGACTCTGGATAGCAATTTTTCACCTGTAGCAAAGAGGGAGTCCCTCCTTGAACCAGTTGAAGCCAGGCAAAGTCCTTCTTGTGGTGAAGCCCAAGTGTGCAGCTGGTGCAGTCTTTCTGAGTGCAGGGTCCAGGTGCAGGCCAGGGGTCCAGCAGGGCAGTCCTTCTTCTCCTTAAGTTCTTTCTTCTTGAAATTTGGTGGGGATCTGAGGTGTGGGTGCAGGTCTGCCACATTTATCCTTGCTCCTGGGTGAAAAGCAGGGGGGTCCTGGTTCTCCAATCAGGGACAGGGTCGTCCCCCTGTGATGACCACTTCCTGGGAAGTGTGGCAAAAATCCATCCCAGAAGGCAACAGTCTCTAAAAATCCAAAATGGATGAATCTGATTTTTGGAGGATAGATCTGGCTGAGCCCACCCACTGGTGTGGCTAAAAATCATAAACACACCCCTCTCCTGCCCTCTCCTAATCTAATTAAGGGGGCACCTAATTGTCTGGGGTTGCAGGATGTGGGGGTGTTGCTGGGTGCTCCAAATGTCCTTCTCTGCCTTTGAAGACCAGTTTGGCCGCCCTCCCCCTTCCTGCCTCACCATCTGCTGAGGGGAGATTTCTCTCCCCCAAGCACATTCCTTTGTGTGAAGTCAGGCCACTTCACACCTCATCAAGGTAGCCTGGCAGAAGCTGCTGCAGGCTGGCCAATCAGAGCACAGCAGCAAAAACAATGCAGAGCTGAAATTGGCAACTTTTTATGTAATGTCTAAACTTTTTACCTGAACAAGTTATATTAAATCCCACAACTGGAAGTTGTGGGATTTATTACAACAATTAATTTGATACCAAATTCTTGGTATGTAACATTTAAGGAGACTTTAAAATTTAAAATAAAGTCTGCCCATTCTAGCCTATGAAGGCCATTTACTTCAATGAGGGAAAAACGAATGTGGCTGTTTTTACCTCACCAGGGCTTATAAATCTATTTTTATAAAGTCCCTGCTTATAGTTACATGGCACCCAGCCCTAGGGGCACATAGGGCACACCTTAGGGGTGACTTATATGTAAAAATAAGGTAGTTTAAGACTTTGGAAGTACCTTTAATTCCAAAGTCGAATTTGCATATAACTTTAATTTAAAAGCAGCCAGCAAGGCAGGCTTGCTTTTAAAATGACACTGGGCACCTCAGCAGTGCACCTAGGTGTGCACCACCTATGCTGTGGTCCCTAAACCTACATGCCCTACCATATACTAGGGACTTATAGGTAGGTTAACTTAGCCAATTATAATTAGCCTAATTTGCATATCCATTTTACACAGAGCACTGGCCCTGGGACTGGTAAGCAGTACCCAGGGCACAGCCAAGAGTCAGTAACCACCAGTACCTATCCAGAAAGAGTGGGGGTGATCAGGCAAAAAAAAAGGACTTTCCTACACTGCCCCCCCCCAAATGAAAGGTGATGGGTACTAACCTACACCCTGGTAGTCCTCATCAGCTAAGTGGAAAAACCTGGAAAGGCCATCTGCATTGGCATGAGCAGTCCCATGTCTGTGCTCCACTGTGAAGTCCATCCCCTGTAGGGAAATGGACCACCTTAACAGTTTTGGGTTCTCCCCCCTCATCTGCATCAACCATCTGAGAGGTCTGTGGTCAGTTTGTACACGGAAGTGAGTGCCAAACAAGTAAGGCCTCAACTTCTTCAGGGACCAAACCACAGCAAAGGCCTCCCTCTCAATGGCACTCCATTTTTTCTCTCTGGGGAGTAGTCGCCTGCTGATGAAGGCAACTGGGTGATCATGGCCCTCTTCATTAACTTGTGCTAACACTGCCCCAATCCCTTCCTCTGAAGCATCTGTTTGCACTACAAACTCCTTGCTATAGTCAGGGGCCAGTAACACTGGTGCTGAACACATAGCCTGTTTTTTTAGGGTGTCAAAAGCTTTCTGACACTCTGGGGTCCAAATGACCTTCTTGGGTTGTTTCTTGGAGGTAAGCTCAGTCAGAGGGGCCACTATGGTCCCAAAATTCTGAACAAACCTCCTGTAATACCCAGTCAGGCCAAGAAAGGCCCTGACCTGAGTCTGGGTTTTTGGAGCCTCCCAATCCAGGATAGTCTGGATCTTGGGCTGGAGAGGTTGTACATGGCCTCCACCAACAAGGTGGCCCAGGTACACAACAGAACTTTGCCCTATCTGGCACTTGCTTGCCTTGATAGTCAGGCCTGCTTGAAGCAGGGCCTGAAGCACTTCCTTCAGGTGGACCAGGTGGTCCCTCCAGGTGGAACTAAATACAGCTATATCATCTAGATAAGCTGCACTAAAAGATTCCAACCCAGACAGGACTCTATTCACCAACCGTTGGAAGGTGGCAGGAGCATTTTTCATCCCGAAGGGCATCACCTTGAACTGAAAGTGGCCCTCTGGTGTGGAAAATGCTGACCTCTCCTTAGCTCTTGGACTTAAGGCAATCTGCCAATATCCTGAGGTCAGATCAAATGTGCTCAGGAATTTGGCAGGCCCCAACCTGTCAATGAGCTCATCAGCTCTAGGTATGGGGTGAGCATCAGTCCTAGTGACTGCATTTAGACCTCTGTAGTCAACACAGAATCTTAATTCTTTCTTCCCACCTTGGGGATTAGCTTTGGGCACCAGTACCACTGGACTGGACCAAGGACTATCAAAGGGCTCAATTACCTTCAGGTCCAACATCTTAGCCACTTCAGCTTTGATGTTGGCCTTGACCTGGTCAGACAGCCTGTACAGCTTGTTCTTGACAGGCAAGCTGTCACCAGTGTCAACATCATGGACACACCAATTGGTGAGTCCAGGGGTCAGGGAGAACAGACTAGCAAACTGTCCCAAGACTTGCTTACAGTCTTGTTGTTGCTGATCTGTCAATTTGGGAGAGAGTACCACTCCCTCCACTGACCCATCTTTTCCCTTTGAGGACAGGAGGTCTGGCAGAGGTTCACCCTCCTCCTCCTTCCCTTCATCAGTGACCATCAGCATGGTCATGTCTGCCCTGTCCTGGTGGGGTTTCATCCTGTTTACATGTAGGATCCTGTGAGGATTCCTGGGGGTGCCAAGGTCCACCAAATAGGTGACCTCACCTTTTTTCTCTAGGATTGGATAGGGCCCAGTCCATTTGGCCTGTAGTGCCCTAGGAGCCATGGGCTCCAAAACCCACACCAGCTGTCCTGGGTGATACTCAGGCATGGTATCCTTTTGATCATGCCAGAGCTTCATGAGCTCCTGACTGGCCTCCAGGTTTCTGCTTGCCTTCTTCATATACTCGCAGGCCTAGTACATAATCCAGCACATTCTCCTTGGATTCCTTGAGAGGCTTTTCCCAAGACTCTCTCACCAAGCACAATGGGCCTCTTACAGGGTGCCCAAACAGTAGCTCAAAGGGGCTGAATCCAACCCCCTTCTGTGGCACCTCCCTGTAGGCAAACAGCAGGCATGGGAGGAGGACATCCCATCTCCTCCTGAGTTTGTCAGACAAACCCATGATCATGCCCTTCAGGGTCTTATTGAATCTTTCCACCAGACCATTGGTCTGTGGATGGTAGGGTGTGCTGAACTTATAAGTAACACCACACTCCTCCCACATGGCTTTCAGATAGGCTGACATAAAGTTTGTGCCCCTATCTGAGACCACCTCCTTTGGGAATCCCACTCTGGTGAACACACCAAGTAGGGCCCTAGCCACTGTGGGAGCAGTGACTGTCCGGAGGGGTATTGCCTCAGGGTACCTGGTGGCATGGTCCACTACCACCACAATGTACCTGTTACCTGAAGCAGTTGGTGGGTCTAGGGGACCAACAATGTCAATCCCCACCCTCTCAAAGGGAGTCCCAACCACTGGCAGTGGAATCAAGAGAGCCTTTGGTTTGCCCCCTGTCTTGCCACTGGCTTGACAGGTGACACAGGAGCTGCAAAACTCCCTGACTTTTTCTGACATTTCGGGCCAAAACAAATGGTTGACCAGCCTGCTCCAGGTCTTGGTCTGTCCCAAATGACCAGCTAAGGGGATATCATGGCTTAAGGTAAGGAGGAATTCTCTATACTTTTGGGGGACCAATACTCTCCTAGTAGCCCCTTCTTTAAGGGCCCTTGCCTCAGTGTAGAGAACTCCATCCTCCCAGTAAACCTTGTGGGTACCACTGGTATCCCCTTGTTCTTGCCTGGCAGCAGTCTGCCTCAGGCCCTCAAGAGTGGGACACTCTCTTTGTCCCTGGCACAAATCTTCTCTGGTGGGCCCACCTGCCCCTTGCAGTTCTGCCAAGTCAGGCAGAGTTTGCAGGGAAGGTGTCCCTCCCTCAGAGTTCAGATCCTCCCCCTCAGGGTTTGATTCTTCCTGACCCTCTGTACTTGTTGGGGCTGGCAAGCCAGACCCAGTGCCTTTTCTCTTTTTCTTGGAGGCTTGGCCCATTGTTCCAGGGTCCAAGTGTCCAGCATTCCCCTGTTGTGTAGGAGGCTGGACTGGCTTGTAGTGAGTACCAAGGGGTACTTGCACCTTGCACCAGGCCCAGTTATCCCTTATTAGTGTATAGGGTGTCTAGCAGCTTAGGCTGATAGATAATGGTAGCTTAGCAGAGCAGCTTAGGCTGAACTAGGAGACGTGTGAAGCTACTACAGTACCACTTAGTGTCATATGCACAATATCATAAGAAAACACAATACACAGTTATACTAAAAATAAAGGTACTTTATTTTTATGACAATATGCCAAAGTATCTTAGAGTGTACCCTCAGTGAGAGGATAGGAAATATACACAAGATATATATACACAATAGCAAAAATATGCAGTATAGTCTTAGAAAACAGTGCAAACAATGTATAGTTACAATAGGATGCAATGGGGAAACATAGGGATAGGGGCAACACAAACCATATACTCCAGAAGTGGAATGCGAACCACGAATGGACCCCAAACCTATGTGACCTTGTAGAGGGTCGCTGGGACTATTAGAAAATAGTGAGAGTTAGAAAAATAACCCTCCCCAAGACCCTGAAAAGTGAGTGCAAAGTGCACTAAAGTTCCCCTAAGGACAAAAGAGTCGTGTTAGAGGAATAATGCAGGAAAGACACAAACCAGCAATGCAACAACTGTGGATTTCCAATCTAGGGTACCTGTGGAACAAGGGGACCAAGTCCAAAAGTCACAAGCAAGTCGGAGATGGGCAGATGCCCAGGAAATGCCAGCTGCGGGTGCAAAGAAGCTTCGACTGGACAGAAGAAGCTGAGGTTTCTGCAGGAACGAAAAGGGCTAGAGACTTCCCCTTTGGTGGACGGATCCCTCTCGCCTTGGAGAGTTGTGCAAAAGTGTTTTCCCGCCGGAAGGACGCCAACAAGCCTTGCTACACGCAAATCGTGCATTTGGTGTTTTTGGACGCTGCTGGGGCCCAGGAGGGACCAGGAGGTCGCAAATTGGACCTGCAGAGAGAGGGGACGTCGAACAAGACAAAGAGCCCTCACTGAAGCAGGTAGCACCCGGAAAAGTGCCAGAAACAGGCACTACAAGGATGCGTGAAACGGTGCTCGCCGAAGTTGCACAAAGGAGTCCCACGTCGCCGGAGACCAACTTAGAAAGTCGTGCAATGCAGGTTAGAGTTCCGTGGACCCAGGCTTGGCTGTGCACGAAGGATTTCCGCCGGAAGTGCACAAGGGCCGGAGTAGCTGCAAAGTCGCGGTTCCCAGCAATGCAGCCCAGCGAGGTGAGGCAAGGACTTACCTCCACCAAACTTGGGCTGAAGAGTCACTGGACTGTGCGGGTCACTTGGACAGTGTCGCTGGATTCGAGGGACCTCGCTCGTCGTGCTGAGAGGAGACCCAAGGGACTGGTAATGCAGCTTTTTGGTGCCTGTGGTTGCAGGGGGAAGATTCCGTCGACCCACGGGAGATTTCTTCGGAGCTTCTGGTGCAGAGAGGAGGCAGGCTACCCCCACAGCATGCACAAGCAGGAAAAAAGTCGAGAAGGCGGCAGGATCAGCGTTACAGAGTTGCAGTAGTCGTCTTTGCTACTATGTTGCAGGTTTGCAGGCTTCCAGCGCGGTCAGCGGTCGTTTCCTTATCAGAAGGTGAAGAGAGAGATGCAGAGGAACTCGGCTGAGCTCATGCATTCGTTATCTAAAGTTTCCCCAGAGACAGAGACCCTAAATAGCCAGAAAAGAGGGTTTGGCTACCTAGGAGAGAGGATAGGCTACTAACACCTGAAGGAGCCTATCACAAGGAGTCTCTGACGTCACCTGGTGGCACTGGCCACTCAGAGCAGTCCAGTGTGCCAGCAGCACCTCTGTTTCCAAGATGGCAGAGGTCTGGAGCACACTGGAGGAGCTCTGGACACCTCCCAGGGGAGGTGCAGGTCAGGGGAGTGGTCACTCCCCTTTCCTTTGTCCAGTTTCGCGCCAGAGCAGGGGCTAAGGGGTCCCTGAACCGGTGTAGACTGGCTTATGCAGAATTGGGCACATCTGTGCCCAACAAAGCATTTCCAGAGGCTGGGGGAGGCTACTCCTCCCCTGCCTTCACACCATTTTCCAAAGGGAGAGGGTGTCACACCCTCTCTCAGAGGAATTTCTTTGTTCTGCCATCCTGGGCCAGGCCTGGCTGGACCCCAGGAGGGCAGCTGCCTGTCTGAGGGGTTGGCAGCAGCAGCAGCTGCAGTGAAACCCCAGGAAGGGCAGTTTGGCAGTACCAGGGTCTGTGCTACAGACCACTGGGATCATGGGATTGTGCCAACTATGCCAGGATGGTATAGAGGGGGCAATTCCATGATCATAGACATGTTACATGGCCATATTCGGAATTACCATGGTGAAGCTACATATAGGTAGTGACCTATATGTAGTGCACGCGTGTAATGGTGTCCCCGCACTCACAAAGTTCAGTGAATTGGCTCTGAACAATGTGGGGGCACCTTGGCTAGTGCCAGGGTGCCCTCACACTAAGTAACTTTGCACCTAACCTTTACCAGGTAAAGGTTAGACATATAGGTGACTTATAAGTTACTTAAGTGCAGTGTAAAATGGCTGTGAAATAACGTGGACGTTATTTCACTCAGGCTGCAGTGGCAGGACTGTGTAAGAATTGTCAGAGCTCCCTATGGGTGGCAAAAGAAATGCTGCAGCCCATAGGGATCTCCTGGAACCCCAATACCCTGGGTACCTCAGTACCATATACTAGGGAATTATAAGGGTGTTCCAGTAAGCCAATGTAAATTGGTAAAAATGGTCACTAGCCTGTCAGTGACAATTTGGAAAGAAATGAGAGAGCATAACCACTGAGGTTCTGGTTAGCAGAGCCTCAGTGAGACAGGCACCACACAGGGAACATATACATGCACACCTATGTGCACTGGGGCCCTGTGTGACAGGGTTCCAGTGACACATACATATAGGCCACAAACCTATGAGCACTGGGGTCCTGACCAGCAGGATCCCAGTGACACATAACAACCATACTGAAAACATCGTGTTTTCACTATGAGCACTGAGGCCTGGCTATCAGGATCCCAGTGAGACAGTGAAAACAGTGACAAACACCCTGACATACACTCACAAACAGGCCAAAAGTGGGGGTAACAAGGCTAGAAAGAGGCTACCTTCACACACAACTCCCCCCCAAACGAAGGACAATAAGGCTAACCTTGGCCAGTTGAGACTTTATTGTCTAAGTGGTGATAAGTAGAGAGTAGCTCTGCAATAGACTGGTTACTCCCTTTATCATCCACTATATGGTTACTTCCCTGTGGGGATGTAAACCACCCTGTTTGAAGTTTTTTTTAGCTAACCAACAATGTGAAGATGTATTTTCAGAGTTTCTATCAGTAAGTTTTAGTTTAGAGCAGTGGGAATTATCCACTGAACCTATTTGTAATGATGGAAATGCCAGACAGGGATGCTGTCTCAGTAAAGCCATAGCTGGGCAAAAACTTTGTCCATTTGGCTGGAAGAGGGAACAGGGATGCTGTTTCTCTTGAGTTGGAGCAGGGCAGGGATGCTGTCCTATGAGCTCCACACTAGGGCAGGGATGCTGTCCTAAGTGTTGTGAGGCAGTACAGGGTTTCTGCACTAAAGTTTCTCTGGGAGGGTTGGAGGGATGCTCCATGTTAACTAAAATGGTGCTCTTTTTGTCACCAATGTTAGTTATCCCACAGAGAGGTACTTCTACCTCAGGGAGTCCAGCTATGCCAGCTGATGATTCCCTTGGAACAGGTGCCACCCCAGGAGAGGTTTCTCCCACCACAGGAATGGTATCCTGAATGGTAGGGTGGTTAGGGGATACTGTGATACCCTTTTTACCTGTTGATGGAGAGGGATCCTGAGTTTTCAGGCCTTCTCTCCTTTGCTTTTTCATTTCAGTAGAAATGAGAGGGAACAATTCCTCAGGGATGCCCAGCATGGCTGCATGGGCATAAAACTCTACATCAGCCCAACCTGAGGCCTCTAGGTCATTACCTAAGAGACAGTCTACAGGTAAGCTAGGTGATACCACCACCTGCTTAGGGCCAGTAACTCCACCCCAACTAAACTGAATTATAGCTAAGGGAAGAAACTTAGTGGAGTTATGGACATCAATAATCTTATACTGTTGTCCAATGATGTGTTGTTCAGGAGGCACTAGGTTTTCAGTCACCAAAGTGAAACTGGCACCTGTGTCCCTGTAGGCCAAGGCCTCAACACCATTTATTGAAACTGTCTGACTGTACTTATCCATTGTAAGGGGACAAGCAGCCAGTGTGGCAAGGCCAATGCCACTAGGTGTGACAGAAACTGTCTTGGGACTGATTACATCAGTTTCCACTATGGACCCATAAGTGAACCCAACTACACCCTTTGCTTGACTGTTGCCAGCAGTCCCACCACTAGTACCACTACTGCTAGGGGCACTAGAGCTTGATGTATTAGTGGTGGTAGGCTCAGGGGGTTTACCTGGACAGGACTTATCCCCTGGCCTATGGCCTCTGTTTTTACACACAAAGCACCAAGGCTTTTTAATGTGTGCAGGTTGGGAAGAAGAGGAAGAATTTGTTTTATCCCCACCCTCTGAAGAGTGTTTAAGATTTGAAGTTGGATCTTTGGTTTTACCCTTATCCCCATGCTTATCTTGAGATTTTTCACCATCTTTCTTCTTATTGCCATCTTTGTCACCCCCTGTATGAACTTTTCTGTTCAACCTTGTTCTGACCCATTTGTCTGCCTTCTTTCCCAATTCTTGGGGAGAGGTCAGATCAGAGTCTACCAGGTACTGGTGCAACAAATCAGACACACAATTATTAAGTATATGCTCTCTCAGGATTGTGTTATACAGGCTTTCATAATCAGTAACTTTACTGCCATGTAACCACCCCTCCAAGGCCTTCACTGAATGGTCAATGAAATCAACCCAGTCTTGTGAAGACTCCTTTTTGGTCTCTCTGAACTTTATCCTGTACTGTTCAGTGGTTAAGCCATAACCATCCAGGAGTGTATTCTTAAGAACTGTAAAATTATTGGCATCACTTTCTTTCACAGTAAGGAGTCTATCCCTACCCTTTCCACTAAATGATAGCCATAGGATAGCAGCCCACTGCCTTTGAGGGACATCCTGTACAACACAGGCCCTCTCAAGTGCAGCAAACCACTTGTTAATGTCATCCCCCTCCTTATAAGGGGGAACTATCTTGTGCAGATTCCTGGAATCATGCTCTTTTGCAGGATGACTATGGGGAATACTGCTGCTGCCACCATGGGTATCTAAACCCAACTTCTGTCTTTCCTTCTCTAATTCTAAAGACTGTCTATCCAAATCCAGCTGTTGCTTCTTGAGCTTCAGTCTGGTTTGTTCCACTCTCAATCTATTGAGCTCCCTTTCTAACAATCTGTCATCAGGGTGGGTGGGAGGGACATTTCTAGATACAGAGGTATGATGGGAATGAACAGAAGGAGACCTGTCCCTTACAGAGGGCACCCTAACAGCTTGGCTAACAGTATAATGTGAGAGCACACCATCAGTATGGTGTGATTCAACCTCTGTACCAACTATGCTAGACTGTCTAGTAATGGGCAGGCTGAGAAGTTTCTTTCCTGAATCTTTTCCTGGGGGAGTCCCTGGATCAGATTGAGAACCATTAGCTACTTTTTCACCAGATTGGGCACTTATGGCCTTATCCTGTACTCTAAGCATGTTAATTAACAGTTCTAAGGAAGGATTCTTCCCTACACTCAAACCTCTCTCTATGCAGAGACTCCTTGCTCCTTTCCAGCTAAGGTGATCATATGCAAGTTTGGACAGTTCAACACTTTGGCCTGTGCCAGACATTTTTAGAGAGAGTTAAAGTGATAGAAAAAGAGAAAAAAGTTTTCAGAACTTTTTGGAAAGACAGAAAAAACTTTTTAAACTTTTAAGAACTTTTTGAAAGTTTTTAGAAGTACTTTTCAGCACTTAGAAAAGAGTGAAAAGAGGAAATGCTAAACTTTTTGGCTATGTGTATATACACTGACCTTGTTTTGTATATTTTTCTCTTATGAAAAGTACAATGACAAGAGTGGTAAGTAGTCTCAAGCACTTATCCCACCACTGCACAACCAATGTAGGAGGCTGGACTGGCTTGTAGTGAGTACCAAGGGGTACTTGCACCTTGCACCAGGCCCAGTTATCCCTTATTAGTGTATAGGGTGTCTAGCAGCTTAGGCTGATAGATAATGGTAGCTTAGCAGAGCAGCTTAGGCTGAACTAGGAGACGTGTGAAGCTACTACAGTACCACTTAGTGTCATATGCACAATATCATAAGAAAACACAATACACAGTTATACTAAAAATAAAGGTACTTTATTTTTATGACAATATGCCAAAGTATCTTAGAGTGTACCCTCAGTGAGAGGATAGGAAATATACACAAGATATATATACACAATAGCAAAAATATGCAGTATAGTCTTAGAAAACAGTGCAAACAATGTATAGTTACAATAGGATGCAATGGGGAAACATAGGGATAGGGGCAACACAAACCATATACTCCAGAAGTGGAATGCGAACCACGAATGGACCCCAAACCTATGTGACCTTGTAGAGGGTCGCTGGGACTATTAGAAAATAGTGAGAGTTAGAAAAATAACCCTCCCCAAGACCCTGAAAAGTGAGTGCAAAGTGCACTAAAGTTCCCCTAAGGACAAAAGAGTCGTGTTAGAGGAATAATGCAGGAAAGACACAAACCAGCAATGCAACAACTGTGGATTTCCAATCTAGGGTACCTGTGGAACAAGGGGACCAAGTCCAAAAGTCACAAGCAAGTCGGAGATGGGCAGATGCCCAGGAAATGCCAGCTGCGGGTGCAAAGAAGCTTCGACTGGACAGAAGAAGCTGAGGTTTCTGCAGGAACGAAAAGGGCTAGAGACTTCCCCTTTGGTGGACGGATCCCTCTCGCCTTGGAGAGTCGTGCAAAAGTATTTTCCCGCCGGAAGGATGCCAACAAGCCTTGCTACACGCAAATCGTGCGTTTGGTGTTTTTGGACGCTGCTGGGGCCCAGGAGGGACCAGGAGGTCGCAAATTGGACCTGCAGAGAGAGGGGACGTCGAGCAAGACAAAGAGCCCTCACTGAAGCAGGTAGCACCCGGAGAAGTGCCAGAAACAGGCACTACGAGGATGCGTGAAACAGTGCTTGCCGAAGTTGCACAAAGGAGTCCCACGTCGCCGGAGACCAATTTAGAAAGTCGTGCAATGCAGGTTAGAGTGCCGTGGACCCAGGCTTGGCTGTGCACGAAGGATTTCTGCCGGAAGTGCACAGGGGCCGGAGTAGCTGCAAAGTCACGGTTCCCAGCAATGCAGCCCAGCGAGGTGAGGCAAGGACTTACCTCCACCAAACTTGGGCTGAAGAGTCACTGGACTGTGCGGGTCACTTGGACAGCGTCGCTGGATTCGAGGGACCTCACTCGTCGTGCTGAGAGGAGACCCAAGGGACTGGTAATGCAGCTTTTTGGTGCCTGTGGTTGCAGGGGGAAGATTCCGTCGACCCACGGGAGATTTCTTCGGAGCTTCTGGTGCAGAGAGGAGGCAGGCTACCCCCACAGCATGCACAAGCAGGAAAACAGTCGAGAAGGCGGCAGGATCAGCGTTACAGAGTTGCAGTAGTCGTCTTTGCTACTATGTTGCAGGTTTGCAGGCTTCCAGCGCGGTCAGCGGTCGTTTCCTTATCAGAAGGTGAAGAGAGAGATGCAGAGGAACTCGGCTGAGCTCATGCATTCGTTATCTAAAGTTTCCCCAGAGACAGAGACCCTAAATAGCCAGAAAAGAGGGTTTGGCTACCTAGGAGAGAGGATAGGCTACTAACACCTGAAGGAGCCTATCACAAGGAGTCTCTGACGTCACCTGGTGGCACTGGCCACTCAGAGCAGTCCAGTGTGCCAGCAGCACCTCTGTTTCCAAGATGGCAGAGGTCTGGAGCACACTGGAGGAGCTCTGGACACCTCCCAGGGGAGGTGCAGGTCAGGGGAGTGGTCACTCCCCTTTCCTTTGTCCAGTTTCACGCCAGAGCAGGGGCTAAGGGGTCCCTGAACCGGTGTAGACTGGCTTATGCAGAATTGGGCACATCTGTGCCCAACAAAGCATTTCCAGAGGCTGGGGGAGGCTACTCCTCCCCTGCCTTCACACCATTTTCCAAAGGGAGAGGGTGTCACACCCTCTCTCAGAGGAAGTTCTTTGTTCTGCCATCCTGGGCCAGGCCTGGCTGGACCCCAGGAGGGCAGCTGCCTGTCTGAGGGGTTGGCAGCAGCAGCAGCTGCAGTGAAACCCCAGGAAGGGCAGTTTGGCAGTACCAGGGTCTGTGCTACAGACCACTGGGATCATGGGATTGTGCCAACTATGCCAGGATGGTATAGAGGGGGCAATTCCATGATCATAGACATGTTACATGGCCATATTCGGAGTTACCATGGTGAAGCTACATATAGGTAGTGACCTATATGTAGTGCACGCGTGTAATGGTGTCCCCGCACTCACAAAGTTCAGTGAATTGGCTCTGAACAATGTGGGGGCACCTTGGCTAGTGCCAGGGTGCCCTCACACTAAGTAACTTTGCACCTAACCTTTACCAGGTAAAGGTTAGACATATAGGTGACTTATAAGTTACTTAAGTGCAGTGTAAAATGGCTGTGAAATAACGTGGACGTTATTTCACTCAGGCTGCAGTGGCAGGACTGTGTAAGAATTGTCAGAGCTCCCTATGGGTGGCAAAAGAAATGCTGCAGCCCATAGGGATCTCCTGGAACCCCAATACCCTGGGTACCTCAGTACCATATACTAGGGAATTATAAGGGTGTTCCAGTAAGCCAATGTAAATTGGTAAAAATGGTCACTAGCCTGTCAGTGACAATTTGGAAAGAAATGAGAGAGCATAACCACTGAGGTTCTGGTTAGCAGAGCCTCAGTGAGACAGGCACCACACAGGTAACATATACATGCACACCTATGTGCACTGGGGCCCTGTGTGACAGGGTTCCAGTGACACATACATATAGGCCACAAACCTATGAGCACTGGGGTCCTGACCAGCAGGATCCCAGTGACACATAACAACCATACTGAAAACATAGTGTTTTCACTATGAGCACTGAGGCCTGGCTATCAGGATCCCAGTGAGACAGTGAAAACAGTGACAAACACCCTGACATACACTCACAAACAGGCCAAAAGTGGGGGTAACAAGGCTAGAAAGAGGCTACCTTCTCACATGTTGTGCCGCCTGTGACCTGGTCACAGCACACACCCATTCAGGGAGGTCCAGCATCTGTGCATGGACCCTTCTTTCCACTTCTGACCACTCAGATGCTTCAAGATCATTCCCCAGTAGACACTCTACTGGGAGGGCAGGAGCTACAGCTACTTTTTTAGGGCCAGTCACACCTCCCCATTCCAGACTCACCATAGCCATGGGATGGAGTTTGGTTCTGGTATCTGCATAAGTCACCTGGTGGAAGACACCAGGTAAGACCTGCTCTGGAGAAACCAGCTTTTCTGCGACCATTGTCACACTGGCTCCTGTATCTCTCAGAGCTTCTACTTCAGTCCCATTGACTTTAGGCCTCTGCCTATACCTCTCCATGATGGGAGGTAAGGTGGCCATAGTTGCAATGTCCACCCCACCCACGGATACTAAGGTGACCTCAGTGTACCCTGATTCCACCCCTGGGCCAACTTCCACCCCCAACCCTACACTAGCAATCCCCTGGGATTGCCCACCAGTGGGGGGCTTCTTGGTGCAGATAGCATCTCCTCTTTTATGTCCTGGCTGATGACAGTCAAAACACTTGCCGGCCTTAGCAAGCTCCTGAAACTTTCCTGCTTTTGCAGGATCATAATTCTTTCCCTGATACCCTTTCCCTTTAAAAGTGAATTGGCTCGGGGCTCCCCCTCCCTGAGAAGTTTTTGGGGACTCTTGTGAGGACTCTTTGGGTTTTTTGTCATCTTTCCCCTGGTTCTTCCCCTGAGAAGAACAATGTCCTCCCTTTTTCTGATCACTCCCTGGGGTTTCTGGTTAACCCTAGTTCTTAACCAGTCATCTGCTGCCTCCCCCAGCTCTCTGGGGTTGGTCAACCTAGAGTCTACTAGATACTGGCGGAGCCTCTCTTGGACACAATTAGTTAGAAGGTGCTCCCTCATAATCAAATTGTACAGCCCCTCAAAGGTACTTACCCTGTTGCCCTGTATCCAGCCCTCCAGTGCTTTTACTGAAATGTCCACAAAGTCCACCCAGGACTGGGTGCTTGTCTTTTGGGTGTCCCTAAACTTAAGCCTATACTGCTCTGGGGTTAGACCAAACTTTTTAGTCAAGTAACTCTTCATACTGGGGTATGAGTCTGCATCCTCCCCACTCATGGTTAGGAGCCTATCCCTCCCAGAGTTGGGAACTAACTCCCAAAGGAGTGAACCCCAGTACTGAGGCTTGACTTTCCTCATCTGGAGGGCCCTCTCAAAGGCCCCCAGCTACTTATCTATGTCATCCCCCTGTACATAGGCAGGAACCACCCCTTTGGGTAATCTGGGGGCAAAACACCCACCCAGGGACACTTCAGTTTCTTTCTCGCTGCCTCCATCTTTTTTTTCTTTGCTTGCCCACTTTTTCTTTTCTAGGGCAAGCTTATCTGCTTCCAAAGCTATGTAGGCTAGCTGGGCTTCCAGCTCTCTTTCTCTGATGGATGGGTTCTCTCCTCCTGAAAGGACCCCCTTCCTACCACTAGCTTTGGGTCTGCCCCTAGTGACTGTATCCACTGAGGACCGTTCCTCCTCTTCCTCACTTAGGTTTGGATGCCTTCCCTCCCCTGAGTGGTTAGAGTTAGCATCTTCCTCTTTTTCTTCCTCCTCTGGAGCTTCCTCTGTCTCTACCTCTTGGACCTCAGCCCATGCTGTCAGGGATTTAATCAGGATTTGCTTCCCGAGATCAGTGGTTGCAGGCAACCCTCTCTCAATACACAACCCCCTAAGCTGGACTATTGTCAGTGTGGGTAGGCTAGCCAGATCAAGCTCCATGGTTCCCTAGTTTTGTGTCAACAAAAACTTTTTGCAAAAATTGGTAACAAGAATTTAGAAAAATTACAAAAATTCAATAATTGAAATTAATCCAAATTAATTTAAAAAAATTAAAATTAAAAATTAAAAACAATTTTTGCACTAGGACAATTTAAAGGATTTTTAATTTGTTTTATCTAAAACTGTAACGTGATATTGAACACAAGTACAGGATCCCGTAGCTGCCTCCAATTATGTTGGAAAATGGGTTATTGGTAGGGCAGGTAGGTACCTACACCTAGCAACAAGCCACTAACCTCCACATAGGTACAGTTAGGTCTCAGTAAATTAATCCCAGCTCAACCCTTGGTAGCTTGGCAACGAGCGTCAAGGCTTAACTTAGGAGACAAAGTGTAAAGCATTCAAATATCACAAAACAGTAATTAAATAAAACACAGGAAACAGTTTAAAAATCCAAAACCAATTCATAACAATAGCTTATATTTTTATCTTTAAAATGACACAAAAACGATTAAAATCGGTTCAGGGGAACCGGAGATATGAATTTTTAAAGTATTATTATTTTCTAGCGCTTAGAAACAAAAAGCGCCAATCGGGTCATCTGGTTGCACCAGGACCGGGGCAAAGTCAAACTTTCAGGCCGACCGCGATGGAGCCCTGCTCGGCTACAAGTCGCGGGAGGCCTCGGTTAAAAAGTTACCTTCTGACTTAGTCTCTTTTTTTATGTTTTTCTTCCCCGGGACGAACCTGCCAGTTGAATCCGACCTCCTGGAGCCCTTGTCCGGATACGCAAAGTCGGTTTCCTCGGTGGTGATTTTTACCTTCGGACTTAGTCGTTTTTTCGAGATGAAAATCCTTCGACCGGGGTAAACCTGGATCTTGATCCGACGTCCGTGGAGCCCTTCTCGGAAACGATGGCTGGGAGGTCCCGGTCAACTTTTTACCTTCGGACTTAGTCTCTTTTTTGGATGTTTTTCTTTACCGGGACGAACCACAAAGTCAGGCCGGGTCGCGGTTGAGGCAAGCCGGCTAGAATTTCCGCGTCGGGTCGGTCACTTTATGGAGCTTTTTTTCAAAAATTCTCCAATCTTTTCCAAACTTCTGGGGCTTCACCCAGATGTTCTTTTAAGGTTCTTTTGGGGTCCACAGCTCATCCCAAGGGTCCAGAAGTTCTGTGATGGTCCTTGGGAAGTGCGGACTTCAACTCCCAGAATGCACCTGGCGCAAACTCCTTTTTGGCCACTGGACAGTGGTCAGCTGGTCACTTTTTCAGGAGTTGGTGCAGGGGACTCTGGATAGCAATTTTTCACCTGTAGCAAACAGGGAGTCCCTCCTTGAACCAGTTGAAGCCAGGCAAAGTCCTTCTTGTGGTGAAGCCCAAGTGTGCAGCTGGTGCAGTCTTTCTGAGTGCAGGGTCCAGGTGCAGGCCAGGGGTCCAGCAGGGCAGTGTTAGGGTTTGTACACAGCAAAGAGCATGTCCCCTCTCACTGCACTAGTGGGTTCTGTAATAGCTCCCTTTTAAACTTACTATTCAAATCCTTTCTTGTTATCTCACCTTCCCCCCCCCCAGGCTTCTGTGTATGTTGTTTAATGTGCTGTTTTGTTTACACATTGGGCCTTGCTTTTACCAAGGCTTCTTTAAAACACTCCTCCCTAGGCCATGTGTTAATCCAACTCATTTGCATAATAACTGAAAGTCTGCACACCTTTCAAGAACATGTGCAGCATGTGAGGACCACACCCAGCTCTTCAAACCACACCCAGCTCTGCACACCTTCCAAGAACATGTGCAGCATGTGAGGACCACACCCAGCCCTTCAAACCACACCCAGCTCTTCGAACCACACCCAGCCCTGTCTATAAAAGGCATCCCCCGAGCCTCACCCAGTGCTTGTGCTCGTCTACCTCCCGCTTACCTGAGAACAGATCCCTCGGCGCTGGCACTCCTGCTCTTTACAGACTTTCTTTTACTTCAATTGGCGCAGCTGCTGGCTCTTCCTTCTTCCGGTTTCCGGTTCCTCCTTGCCTCAGCCTCTCTCCTACGAGTAACCTGCAAAAGAGAAAGAAGACAAGGTTAGACTGATCAGTATCTCTTGCCAGCAACAAGTAAGTGCAAAACTTTTTATTACCTGAGGGAGCTTTGACGGCAATTTCTGGATTCGTGTATAGACAGTTTGAGGCGAAGTGCCTTCCACGAGCATTGTGATTAAGGCTCCTTGTTGCAGGATTATTTTGCAGGACTTTGTGAAGCAGACATTGTTTTTTTTTCATGGAACTTTTGGGAATCGAACAGTGGAAACCATTGACAGCAAGGAAAACAGTAAATCAAGGACTTGCACAAATTACATGCTGTATTTTGATGTAAAAGTACAGTATTTGTTTTATAAAAGATTCTGGAAATATGCGAAAAGTGAGTCTGCTATTGGGAATTTAGGCTTTAGTTATATTATGATGAATGTTTGATATTGGTAATTCTGATAACGGTATTTGCTTAATTTTTTAGAAGCTTAACAGTAATAGAAAACACATCCCAGAGCAGTAACACATTCCAAACCTGGAAACTAGAGACCAGGATCCAAGAGGTACTTTTAGAAGAGAATTTCCAATAATTAAAGGGATAGTCAGGAACCCATTTAGGAATAGGTTGCACTTATCTGTTCTTTGTTTATGTTTCATTAGGCACCAGTTTCTACAGAAGTCAGAAAGGGCCGCAGATTTGTGCAGCACTTCAACAGTGGAAACGCAAGAACGGTGTTGTCTCTCTTTTTTTTATTTTATCCACTTCCCCCCTTCCCTTGAGCTTCTGTTCTTAGTGCACTGTTTTAAAAACTAGTGTGCTGGAACAAGCAGTTTCAGGGTGGGGTCGGATTCTCTTCAACCTCCATCAGAACTGAACAAGAACTCAGGTGAGCTGGGCTTTGACAGAAGCACAAGCCTTAAAAAAAAAAAAATTCAGTTCTGGTGGACGATGAATACCGGGGAAGAAATAGAGGGCATTGACGTCACGGATATGGCGCAGGCCCTAAATGAGGACTTGGCTCATAATGAATCAGTGTCTGGCATCTTGCAACATATGCAAGAGGAAATAGAGAGATTAAAGATGGAGAATACCTCTTTAAAACAGGATTTAAGCAGGTATAAATTTAGGGGATCTCAGTGGAACACAGCTTCTACGCCTTTGTTTAAAACCTCCTCAGAGACAGGGGCGCCATCAAAACATACAACTTTGCCTTCCCCAGTTGAGGTTACTGTAAATGTTCCTAATGTTGTGCCCTTAGCAGCACCTGAACGTTTTCATGGAGATAGTAACAAATTCCATGTTTTTATCAATCAATGTCAATTACACTTCATTTGTAAGCCACAACAGTTCCCTACTGATGATACGAAAGTGGCATTCGTCTTGTCTTATTTGGGTGGCACAGCAGCCAATTGGTCAATTCCTTTCGTGGATAGAGATGATCCCATCCTCCATAATTGGAATCAATTTAAACGTACCATGACCAGCCTTTTTGCAAAACACACTTTCATGCAGGCAAGTGATAATGAGCTTTTAAATCTTAAACAAGGTAACAAGGATTTATTGACCTATCTCACTAGTTTTAATCGTTTACTCACCGAGACACAGTGGCCAGAAGAAAAGCGTGTCTCCCTTTTTTATAAAGGTTTGAGAGACGAGTTAAAAGACGCGCTGGCTCATATCGTTGATTTGCCAAAAGACTATTCAGACTTTGTAGATTTAGTTGTGAAATTAGAACATAGACTAGGAGAAAGAAAGAGAGATAAATACAAACTGGAATCACGGTTAACTTTTATTATACACGAGAAGAAAGACACAGATAATAAACTCCCTGAACCAGAGCCTATGCAAATAGGGACACTCAGAGGTCCACTCACATCAGAGGAAAAAGAAAGAAGGAGAACATTTCAATTATGTTTATATTGTGGCAGGGCAGGTCACTTTGCCAGAGAATGTCCAGTAAAGCCTAAAACTCCACGAAAGGGTGCTGTTTCCTCCACCTCCTCAACTGAATCGGGAAACGATTAAGCTCGACAAGGGGAGAGGTTACTTGTTCGAGAAAACATCTTAATCAAACCTCTAATGCTGCAGCCTTCAGGGTACCGCACATACCTAGACATTTCATAATTCAGGTCGTTTTAATTGTTACTACCCAAGTGAGGCATTCTCTCCCTGTCCTACTGGACTCAGGCGCGACAGGAAATTTTGTGGATAATAAGTTAGCTGAAATCTTAGGACTTCCTATGTGCCTAAAGCCTTGTCCAGAAGCAGTATGTGCAGTGGATGGGTCAGAATTGACCTCTGGATTAATCACAAAACAAACAAGTCCACTTGTTATGGTCTGTCAGAACGGGCACACAGAGGTGATTAGCTTTGATCTGATAGATACTCCTAATTTTGGTTTGATTCTCGGGGTACCCTGGTTAACAACTCATAACCCAAAAATTGATTGGGTGAATAGAACTGTTACTTTGGATTCCTCTTTCTGTAGAACCAATTGCTATCAAGAAGCAGGTACAGAACAGAGCACAGTATTACACTGTGCTAGTGTTACACAAGATGAACCAAGTCTCCCTCCTGAATATTCTGACTTTAAAGACGTCTTTGATCCAGTAAAGGCTAGTGTGCTGCCCCCACATCGGTCTTATGACTGCCGTATAGATCTTACCCCAGGGGCCCCTTTACCTAATAACAGAGTATATGCTTTGACTGACGAAGAAACCAAATACTTAAGAACCTACCTAGATGACCTACTACAGTCTGGGTTCATCCGTCATTCCACATCTCCAGTGTCATCTCCACTCTTTTTTATCCCGAAGCCGGATAAATCCCTGCGCACGTGTATCGATTATAGAGGACTAAATAAGGCTACAATAAAGAATAAATATCCTCTTCCTCTAATACCTGTGTTGTTGGATCAATTAAGACATTCTACTGTATACACTAAACTAGATCTGCGGGGAGCTTACCACCTGGTCCGAGTAAAAGAGGGGGATGAGTGGAAGACAGCTTTCAAGACAAAGTTTGGTTTATTTGAGTACACAGTAATGCCCTTTGGGTTATGTAATGCCCCTGCGGCCTTTCAGTTCTTTATAAATGAGGTCCTACACGAATTCCTGGACGTTTGTGTCATAGTATACATAGACGACATCCTCATTTACTCTAAGAACTCAGAAGAACATACCCAACATGTTCGTGCAGTATTATCAAAGTTAAAAGAAAATCATCTTTTTGCTAAGTTAGAAAAGTGTACTTTTAATGTCAACAAGGTGGACTTTTTAGGATACTGCCTGTCACCTCAAGGAATAACTATGGATGTAAAGAAAATCAGTGCTATTGCTGATTGGCCAGAACCATCCTCTGTAAAAGATATTCAGAAATTTCTGGGTTTCGCCAATTTTTATAGGAGGTTTATTGCACATTTTGCAGACATTGCAGCCCCAATAACTACCTTGTTGCGGAAAGGGCAACGATTTCTTTGGACTGATGAGGCGGCACACGCCTTTCAACTCCTAAAACAAAAGTTCACTTCAGCCCCAATTCTGAAACATCCTGATCCTGACTTGCCCTTTTTTGTTGAAGCGGATGCTTCACAAGTAGCTTTAGGAGGAGTTCTCTCTCAACGAGATGCAGTAGATGGCCAGTTACATCCTATAGCCTTCTATTCCAAAAAGTTATTACCAGCTGAACAAAATTACACTGTGGCTGAAAGGGAACTACTAGCTATCAAAGTAGCCTTTTCAGAATGGAGTCACCATTTAATGGGAGCCAAGTACCCAGTTACAATCTTTTCTGACCATAAGAACCTACAGTTTTTTGGATCACTTAAAGCACTAACACCACGTCAGATGCGCTGGTTAAATTTTTTTAGCACATTTGACTTTGTTATAACCTATAGACCAGGTGCACAACAAATTCAATCTGATGTGTTATCTAGATACGGACATACCTCAGACATGAAACAAGATAAAATAGGAGAACCCATTATTCCACCCCAAAAGTTTTTGGCACCAGTACAACAGAAGGATTTCATCACAGATCTATATAATGCACATGCAAATAACACCTCAGGATTGGTTAAAGGATTCCCATAACACAATACAACGAGGTTTATTGTATCACGACAACATGCTGTTAGTGCCCACCTCTGAATTACAAACACAGGTGATAATTTGGCATCACGCCTCACCGTTGGCAGGTCATTCTGGTTGGGTAAAAACCCTGGAAAATGTGCAAAAACACTTTTGGTGGGACACTATAAGAAAGGACATTAAGCAATTTGTCACTACCTGTCCAATTTGTGCAAGACATAAATCTTCTCATAAGGCTCCTGACGGCTTGTTAATACCAATGCCAACACCCAAACAACCTTGGCACACTGTGAGCGTACACTTTATTGTAGGTTTACCACCTGTAAAATCCTTCACAACAGTGTTGGTTATAGTGGATTTTTTATCTAAAATGGCACATTTTGTACCATTACGGAAATTACCCACGGCGGCAGAATTTGCCGATATTTTTATAAGGGAAATTGTGCGTTTACATGGTTTGCCAAGCAAAGTGGTGTCAGACCGAGGGAGCCAGTTCAACTCCAGATTTTGGAAAAAATTATGTGAAAACTGAAAATAGATGTGGCCTTATCCACTGCTTTCCACCCAGAGACAGATGGACAGACTGAACGACTGAACCAAACTTTACTTCAAACGCTACGTTGTTTATTGGCTGATTATTCTAGTGAATGGTTGGAAGCTCTTCCTGTAGCAGAGTTTGTTTATAATAATACTGAGCATTCAGCTCTACTTTGCTCACCATTCTATTTCTTGCAGGGGTATCATCCAAGAGCTATACCCATTTTGTTAGAAGATTCCCTGTTGCCTACAGTAACGGATAGACTAACAAGGTTAGGTGACATACAAGACAAAGCCAGGAAACATTTATTAAAGTACAAGGAAAGCATGAAAAGACAAGCAGACTAACACAGGTCTGAGGCCCCAATGTATAAAATTGGTGACAAGGTATGGCTCTCCACAAAAAACCTAAACATAGAGGGATCCCGAAAGCTGCAACCACGTTTCATTGGACCCTTTAGTATAACTGCCATAGTAAACCCGGTAACAGTAAAATTAGATTTACCAAAAGAATATCCAGTACATACTACATTCCATGTGTCCTTGCTTAAGCCGTACAACTCAAAAACCCGACCTGAACCACCACCTCCACCCATACCAATTAAAGGAAATCTGGAATATGAAGTGAAAAGCATAAAAGACTCAAAAAGAATTAGTGGACGTCTGTTTTATTTAGTAGAATGGAAAGGATATGATGAATCTGAGAATTCATGGGAACCAGCATCATATGTACATGCCCCACAGCTGATTAGACGGTTTTATTTAAAAAATCCAGGAAAACCCCGTCCTGTAGGAGGGCCTTTGAGGGGGGCAACTGTTAGGGTTTGTACACAGCAAAGAGCATGTCCCCTCTCACTGCACTAGTGGGTTCTGTAATAGCTCCCTTTTAAACTTACTATTCAAAGCCTTTCTTGTTATCTCACCTTCCCCCCCCTAGGCTTCTGTGTATGTTGTTTAATGTGCTGTTTTGTTTACACATTGGGCCTTGCTTTTACCAAGGCTTCTTTAAAACACTCCTCCCTAGGCCATGTGTTAATCCAACTCATTTGCATAATAACTGAAAGTCTGCACACCTTTCAAGAACATGTGCAGCATGTGAGGACCACACCCAGCTCTTCAAACCACACCCAGCTCTGCACACCTTCCAAGAACATGTGCAGCATGTGAGGACCACACCCAGCCCTTCAAACCACACCCAGCTCTTCGAACCACATCCAGCCCTGTCTATAAAAGGCATCCCCCGAGCCTCACCCAGTGCTTGTGCTCATCTACCTCCCGCTTACCTGAGAACAGATCCCTCGGCGCTGGCACTCCTGCTCTTTACAGACTTTCTTTGACTTCAATTGGCGCAGCTGCTGGCTCTTCCTTCTTCCGGTTTCCGGTTCCTCCTTGCCTCAGCCTCTCTCCTACGAGTAACCTGCAAAAGAGAAAGAAGACAAGGTTAGACTGATCAGTATCTCTTGCCAGCAACAAGTAAGTGCAAAACTTTTTATTACCTGAGGGAGCTTTGACGGCAATTTCTGGATTCGTGTATAGACAGTTTGAGGCGAAGTGCCTTCCACGAGCATTGTGATTAAGGCTCCTTGTTGCAGGATTATTTTGCAGGACTTTGTGAAGCAGACATTGTTTTTTTTTCATGGAACTTTTGGGAATCGAACAGTGGAAACCATTGACAGCAAGGAAAACAGTAAATCAAGGACTTGCACAAATTACATGCTGTATTTTGATGTAAAAGTACAGTATTTGTTTTATAAAAGATTCTGGAAATATGCGAAAAGTGAGTCTGCTATTGGGAATTTAGGCTTTAGTTATATTATGATGAATGTTTGATATTGGTAATTCTGATAACGGTATTTGCTTAATTTTTTAGAAGCTTAACAGTAATAGAAAACACATCCCAGAGCAGTAACACATTCCAAACCTGGAAACTAGAGACCAGGATCCAAGAGGTACTTTTAGAAGAGAATTTCCAATAAATAAAGGGATAGTCAGGAACCCATTTAGGAATAGGTTGTACTTATCTGTTCTTTGTTTATGTTTCATTAGGCACCAGTTTCTACAGAAGTCAGAAAGGGCCGCAGATTTGTGCAGCACTTCAACAGTGGAAACGCAAGAACGGTGTTGTCTCTCTTTTTTTTATTTTATCCACTTCCCCCCTTCCCTTGAGCTTCTGTTCTTAGTGCACTGTTTTAAAAACTAGTGTGCTGGAACAAGCAGTTTCAGGGTGGGGTCGGATTCTCTTCAACCTCCATCAGAACTAAACAAGAACTCAGGTGAGCTGGGCTTTGACAGGCAGTCCTTCTTCTCCTTTAGTTCTTTCTTCTTGAAATTTGGTGGGGATCTGAGGTGTGGGTGCAGGTCTGCCACTTTTATCCTTGCTCCTGGGTGAAAAGCAGGGGGGTCCTGGTTCTCCAATCAGGGACAGGGTCGTCCCCCTGTGATGACCACTTCCTGGGAAGTGTGGCAAAAATCCATCCCAGAAGGCAACAGTCTCTAAAAATCCAAAATGGATGAATCTGATTTTTGGAGGATAGATCTGGCTGAGCCCACCCACTGGTGTGGCTAAAAATCATAAACACACCCCTCTCCTGCCCTCTCCTAATCTAATTAAGGGGGCACCTAATTGTCTGGGGTTGCAGGATGTGGGGGTGTTGCTGGGTGCTCCAAATGTCCTTCTCTGCCTTTGAAGACCAGTTTGGCCGCCCTCCCCCTTCCTGCCTCACCATCTGCTGAGGGGAGATTTCTCTCCCCCAAGCACATTCCTTTGTGTGAAGTCAGGCCACTTCACACCTCATCAAGGTAGCCTGGCAGAAGCGGCTGCAGGCTGGCCAATCAGAGCACAGCAGCAAAAACAATGCAGAGCTGAAATTGGCAACTTTTTATGTAATGTCTAAACTTTTTACCTGAACAAGTTATATTAAATCCAACAACTGGAAGTTGTGGGATTTATTACAACAATTAATTTGATACCAAATTCTTGGTATGTAACATTTAAGGAGACTTTAAAATTTAAAATAAAGTCTGCCCATTCTAGCCTATGAAGGCCGTTTACTTCAATGAGGGAAAAACGAATTTGGCTGTTTTTACCTCACCAGGGCTTATAAATCTATTTTTATAAAGTCCCTGCTTATAGTTACATGGCACCCAGCCCTAGGGGCACATAGGGCACACCTTAGGGGTGACTTATATGTAAAAATAAGGTAGTTTGAGACTTTGGAAGTACCTTTAATTCCAAAGTCGAATTTGCATATAACTTTAATTTAAAAGCAGCCAGCAAGGCAGGCTTGCTTTTAAAATGACACTGGGCACCTCAGCAGTGCACCTAGGTGTGCACCACCTATGCTGTGGTCCCTAAACCTACATGCCCTACCATATACTAGGGACTTATAGGTAGGTTAACTTAGCCAATTATAATTAGCCTAATTTGCATATCCATTTTACACAGAGCACTGGCCCTGGGACTGGTAAGCAGTACCCAGGGCACAGCCAAGAGTCAGTAACCACCAGTACCTATCCAGAAAGAGTGGGGGTGATCAGGCAAAAAAAAAGGACTTTCCTACAGGCCCCTTGCCTTTTTAGCACGGGGAGTTAAACCACCCATGCACTGCTGGGCCCAATTTTGACCTATCAATGACCAGTGTTGGCATTGCTCAAATGCTCATATTCCTGTATTATGAGGCCATGGGTTGGCCGATGTGTTAGGTAAATATAAATAGAGTCTAGCTTTTGTTTAATGATTCTCTGATTGAATGCCTTTTGATCAACCTTTTCCCATTTCATACGTGGACCTGCGTTTTTATTAAAGACAAGATTTTCTCTCCCATCTCTATTCTTTAGACCTGGTTTAATATTATAGGCTAGGTTGTTACACGGAGGGTTGTGATCGCTGGCACAGTGTGGTAGTATCTTGAAATTGAGAAATAAATAGGAATCAGCTGAGCTGATGAGAATAAAATCTACAAAGCTCCCTTTCGAGTTCCCTTTAAATGTCAGAACTTTCTGAATATTTTGAAGTGCTTTCTCCCTTGCAATATAGTCTTATTTACTAATAAAGATACTCAAAGCATCCCCTTCATCTGTATGATTAAAATCGGTCACCTTCTCTATTCCCTCAATCAGGTACCTACATATATGAGAGCCTTCCAATTGACATCAAGACTTATTGAAATCTCCTACCCAGAGCATGATTTGTCCTGAAGCCGTAGATTAAATCCATTACATCCTCAAGGCTTTTCTTCAAAAGGCCATACAGTATGTTATTATAAAAATGTATTAACAGGATACCCTTCCTCCCCTCAATTCATAATAGGACAATCATAAAGTAAGGTGAGGACCAAATTAAGGATGCCCCATTTTTGCAAGATTTAACGAGACAAGAACTGAGAGACCCCCTCTAGCCCTTCCTGTCATAGATGGAATCGCTGGTTGGTGTATAGTTAGGTAACCATCCAGATGAAAAGGATCTGTCAACCAAGTCTCCTGTAAGCAAATAATATCATGCATAGATACAAATTTTAACCAGTCTGGATTTTTTATTTTGGACCGGAGCCCCGCTATGTTCCAGCTAATCAGTGCTAAAGATTTATGTCCTGATCTTACAGCTGGATCTTTCATAATAGTAGTAGAAACCAAGTCCCAAGAGGGGGCTTGATAGGCCCACCTCTCCCTCTGGTGGAAATATGTCTTTGCCTTCTCCTCCCCTTAATCCCTCCAAGTTGGCCTTTCCATGCAAAGCTGTATCCGTGAGTCAATAATTTTCATCTAGGGAGTTCCGAGCCTGAAAGCGGTTTGCAATGGGAACATTTATCTGGGCCTGTAAAACCGCCAACCCTGGATTTTGGTTTTGAGACGCTGCAAGGGAGTCTGAAAATAAAACTGAAGGATAATAAAAATGACTTAATGGGTACACTTGAATCCCTTTTTTTGCCCTTGTACAAACGTTTCAGAAATCCTATCTGCCATATTACGATCCCATTTTATTGTATCAGATCATGATACAGCAGATGGGATATCTGTCAAGTTTGTGACGGAGTATTCCATCTGCCAAGGTTGTAATCAGGCCCTATGTGTCTGCATTGAGAGTTCTCAAATCTAATACAAATACACATATTGTGTTTGAATTAAGAATTGTTTTGTATTTGGTTTGGATTCAAAGGATGTGCTTATGCTTAACATTTTGATTGACAAGTAGTTTTAAAGTAGATATGAATTAGTCTTTAAATTTGTATATAATCTTTTATATATTGGTATATATTCTTTTTACGTGATGTGCTGGCATATTATGTGTTTTATGGGATAGAAGTCAGATAAAAATATTGTTTCTTGATTCCTGATTCAATTTGTCAACCATTCACAAAACATAGTTCAACACCAGAGACATTCCGGTCAATTTTCTCCATCAATGAGAAAGCACAAACGTTTGCACTTAAGTTCAATAAAATATAATGATAAAATCCAATGTGTGTAAGTTAAAAAGGAAGAATACAAAAGTAGGGCTTCCTTAAGGTTAACAGTGAACTAGACATTATGAGAGCACACATGGCTGTATAAAATGTGAGGGTTTCCTGCTGAAGGATTTGGGTTTCAGGCTTAGAAACATTATGAAAGCCATATATGAAGGCCTTCTTTACAGGCCCCTAGCACCAGAGGAATGCCACTTTTTGTGATGATCCTGTGGTGCCAAGCACAGCACCGTATTTACTAGGTTACAAGGTGGTGTTAAGCCACTTTTTGTGGCTTAAGGCCACCTTTTAAATACAGCCCTTTCCCACACAGCATTGTGCGTGTGGAAGGGGCGTGCAATCGGTGATACTGCGGGTGTGCCACAGCAACACCCAATGCATTTTGATGCTGCCTCAGATTTATGAAATCTCGTAAACCTGAAGCAGTGCCAAAATCTAACGCCACTCCCAGGGGTGGTGTTAACAGGGCACAACAAGGAAGAATACTTTCAATCCTCCTCGTTTTTTGCTTTTCCTATGCGTGCTGCATTCTGCCACAAGCATATAAAAAGCAAAATGCCAGAAAAGATTGTTTATGTGCGGGAAGGTGTCCCTTCCTGCACATAAACAATCAATTGAAAATGATGCTTTGGCACTTCTGTGTGTTCTGCATTGTGCAGAACACAGAAAAGTGCCAAAGCGCCATTAGTGATTGTTTATGTCCAGGAAGAGACACCTTCCTGCACATAAACAATCACACCACTCAACACAGACATACTTGCACGATAGTGCAAGGATGCTTGTGTTGGCAGCTAAATTTAGCACCAGCACAAGGGG
Source organism: Pleurodeles waltl (assembly GCF_031143425.1). Classification (NCBI taxonomy): domain Eukaryota; kingdom Metazoa; phylum Chordata; class Amphibia; order Caudata; family Salamandridae; genus Pleurodeles; species Pleurodeles waltl. The sequence continues at coordinate 234,523,628 of NC_090443.1, read as the reverse complement.
AAATGCAGGAGTGCACCGTATTCTCTTAAATATGGTGCATCCCTGCATTTCTAGAGTGATGCAGCACGGCGCTGCCAATTTTGGCACAGCACCACGAGGCACCACTTTTCTTTAAATCTGGCCCATAGTATTTTAGGAACCAGCCTATACCTATGTACCAGTAGATCAATAGATGACATTCAGTTTCAGAGTGGGCTGTATTCCTGTCTACCTTATAAGTATTAATGAGGTAGGTCTCAAAATGTGATTCATTCTGATTGGTAGTCATCACTATAATGGTCACCTGCTAGGATCCAACATGCCTGGTTTCTCAGTAAAGAAAACCTTTTTTTAAAAATGCAGGCTGTGTTCTCGGAAACCATGCTATGTTAAAAAAAGAGTTAGCTGTGGCAGACTGGCCCTCTCCCTACTCCCTGACAAACTTGTTTTTATACACACAAAGGAGATTGTGAATTGTTTACCACTACTCCCTGGAAGCCAATCATTTTCACTGTTTTTTCAACCAGGTTTTGGGCCCAAGACAGTGATGCTTGTCATACAGATTTGGTTATTGGAAGGGACACCTACAATACTCTTCTTCCAAATACAGCATCTGAGTGGGGTCACAGTCCCAATTTAGAGGTTTAGAAACTCCTAAATGGTATTGGTAAATTGGAGGAAACATTTAGTGGTGTAAAGTTCTGCATCAAAATGTTTGTGCCTTTATCAATGTTTTATACATCAGACCCATAACCCCATGAGTCTGAATGAGGAGACTGCATGTAAAAGAATCCAGGACCAAATATTTTCCAGCAAGCATGAGAATTCAGTTACCTAGTCTTAGAAATGCCAAGGCCCATATTTATACTTTTTGACGCTAAACTGCGCTAACGCAGTTTAGCGTCAAAAAGTTTTGCGCCGGCTAACGCCATTCTGAAGCGCCATGCGGGCGCCGTATTTATTGAATGGCGTTAGCCGGCGCAAGCAGACCGGCGCTGCCTGGTGTGCGCGAGAAAAACCACGTACACCAGGCAGCGCCGGCGTAGGGGGAAAATGGCGCATGGGCGTCTTAAAATGGGGCAAGTCAGGTTACGTCGAAAAAATCGTCGTAACTCGACTTGCGCCATTTTTTTTCGACGCCCATCCCCCATCAACATGACTCCTATCATTGTAAAGATAGGAGTCATGCCCCCTTGCCCAATGGCCATGCCCAGGGGACTTATGTCCCCTGGGCATGGTCATTGGGCATAGTGGCATGTAGGGGGGCACAAATAAGGCCCCCCTATGCCACAAAAAAAAATTGAAAAATAACAAAAATTATACTTACCTGAACTTACCTGTACTTCACTGGGATGGGTCCCTCCATCCTTGGGTGTCCTCCTGGGGTGGGCAGGGGTGGCAGGGGGGGTCCCTGGGGGCAGGGGAGGGCACTGTGGGCTCATTTTGAGCCCACTTGTCCCTTAACGCCATCCCTGACCCAGGCGTTAAAAAGCGGCGCAAATGCGCCGTTTTTGGCCACGCCCACTCCCGGGCGTCATTTTTGCCCGGGAGTATAAATACCACGTAAAGGCCTGGGAGTCATTTTTTTAGACGGGAACGCCTCCCTTGCATCTCATTAACGCAAGGAAGGGGTTCACGCTAAAAAATGACGCTCACTCCGGGCACTTTGGCGCCCGAAGCGTCTAACGCCATAGTATAAATATGGCGTTAGTTGGCGTTAGTGTAGCGTCGAATTTGCGTCGAAAAAAACGACGCAAATTCGGCGCAACCAGAGTATAAATACGGCCCCAAGTATTTTTACCACAGGTGTCTATATAATTAGGTCCTTGTCATTATCTTTTTCATGCCATGAATAACAGAGATCGGGTTCTGCTAAGACATTTATGGAAATATTCTCACATGTCACATGAAGAGGAAAACTAACCAAGGCAAAATATTTCTTTCAACAGGCCCATCAATCCCTTTTACAGCATTATATATGATATAACTTGACCCGAAACACAGAGAAGTGGTATCATCCTATATGGTGGGGTTCTTACTAAATTAAAATGAGCAACGATTCAATCCACACAACAAAAAAACATAGTTCAACTCGTTCTTGTGGCTAAAACTAGGCGCTCCAATTTAGGAGTAGATTTATGAAAAGTTGTGTTGCACTTAGTACAGCACTACTTTTCTTGGACCCCTTAGCAGCCGCCTAACACCACCATGTGTGTGCAATATTTAAAATACGGCGCACAATGGTGGTAGTTAGGGATACTAACGTCATTATTTTTTACGCTAGTCCGGTGCTTTGCAAGATTACTGTCGAAAATGTTGACCCTAACCCTGCAAAGCACCCAGAGGCTCATTGAAACAAAAGAAGCCTCCTTTTAATGCCTGCTCTGAGCAGGCATTAAAAATGTTGAAAAAAATGGTGCAATTAAATCTCTTGGATTTCCATGTGCCTTTTTCTTGGCCCCTCTACCGGTGGAACACCCCCTTTGCATACATTATGCCTGGGGCAGGCATAGTGTAGCGCAAAGGGTTAGAAAGTGGTGCAATGCATTCATTGCGCCACTTTGTAAACATGGCGCCACGTTTTTGCCCTTCTAACGCCACATTAGCGTAAAGAAATTATGCTAAAGTGGTGTTAGAATGGCGCAAGGCCCTATTAAACCTGGGCCTTAGTTCCTTGTTAAATAGAAGTCTAAGGCAGACTTCTCCAGTAAAAATAGCCTGTTGCTGATTGTCGTCACTCGGTCAGGTAATCCCTTATCTTGTCCTTCCCTTTTCACTGCCTGTGTCAATGGCAGTTGTCATTGTATTGTTGTTGGAATCATTCTCCCAGGCACCTCAACATAAGCTATTTGACCTTCCTCCTAGCCCCTCAAAAGGTAAATAATCTATTTATTTACACCCTGTATGAAATATATATAATAGTCTAAGCTAGAATCTGAAATAGTAACTTAAACCTGTTAATAACAGCTTGAGTTTATCTGTTTCTAATATGAAATCACTTGTTGACAAAATTAAAAGAATGTCATTTAGAGCTTTAGTAGTTTCTTTCCACTGAAGTGGACTGCTCATATTTGTATCCAGGAGGCCTTTATGCAATTTAAGCTTAGAAACTTTTAGTTCAGCGTTTAACATCTTTCACTTTTAATCACTGAGCCTTCTTGATGGCTAGGACCACGGGCCCCAGATTTTCTAGTGGTAGGAGCTGCGCGCCATCACCAGTGGGTGTGCCATCAGGAGCATAGAGCAGAGGCCCTTCCTCCACTGCATGAGACATTCTTGATGGGCCAGGATCACAGGCCCCAGATTTCCTTGCAGCAGGATCTGCTCATTGTCACAAGTGGGTGCGCCATCAGGTGCATAAAGCAGACGCCTTTCCCCCACTGTATGGAACATTCTTGATGGCCTAGGACCAGAGGCCTCAAGTTTCCTTGTGGTAGGATCCGCTAGCCGTCACCAGTGGGAGCGCTATGGGCCAAATAAAGCAGATGCCTTCCCCACTGTGCAGGATGTGTGCGGGCAGCACCTGTGCCATGCCCGGGACAAGGGCAGGCCTGACAATGCCTGTCGGAGCCCAGAGGAGGCTAGTCAGGGCCACCCCTGTTGGCTCCTGCTTCCGAAGGTACTGTTACCTGTTTTTTTGTGTGCTTTTTGTCTGTTCCCTCTCGAAGCTGATCTTGTGGTTAAAGCCTGTGTACAGTTTTAGTCTGTGTACCTATATTTGAGAAGTTTGGCTTCCTGCACTCAGTATTCGATTTGGGGGGACACAATGGTTAAGCACAAGCAAGGCCCAAACCCGGAAGGGTTAGCAGCGAAGAAAATAGGCGCGCTGGATTTATTTTATTGGCTGAGAGACGCCTTTCAGCAGTCTTGATACAGCCCCAGACAAGTTCACCATCTAATTCATCTGCGCATTCCTATGGGGATCCAAATCAAAAACATAATCTGTTTTTTTCCCTCTAGGAGAAATGAGAAGTCCATCTATCGGCCCCAAAGGTGAAGAAGAGAAAAGGCCTGTCTCAAAAGAAAACTGTTCCGTCTCAAAGACATTGACTGGTACTGCCCCCTTTGGTCTCAGACCCGGCTAATTCCAGTGTCCACATATGTAAAAAGTATTTTGAGAGTACGTTAGGAGAAATTGGGGACATGTTAGAGTCTGATCTAATGGGGATGTTTGAACGTTTGGGGCATACTGAGAACAAATTAGCTGATATAGCCTGTGATAGTTGTAACAGATGTTGTAACGGGGGGACATGGGAGTGATAGGACCCCACATGCAGCTGTGCATGATTAATCGTGCCTAGCTAGCTCCGAGCCTGATTGTGCATCTTTGTCTGGTTGGGCCGTACTGGCCTAGAATGGGCAGTTATGTGGCCACCAGCCCAATAAATTCCCCTGCCCTGCTGTACATGCCCCCAATTAGGGAATGTGAGGAATGATGGCCCAAAAAAGCTTGTCTTCAAGGAGCTTCCCTATAAAATTACCCCCCCTGTGGGTAATTTATTCACCCTCAGTGAGGCAACTAGGTTTCTGCCTGTCCATCCCTCCAGGTGTGATCTACTTCCGGTTGCCAGCCCATATGTGGCCATATTAGTTGATGTTCCTAAATTGCAACCTGGCGTTAATGAGTCTACTCTTGGGTTGATTAATAAAGTAGCCCACTGGGATAAGGGGAACACCATACTACATGGTTTTCCTCCATCAGAGATACTTATGGCTAGGAGGGTGGGGTGGGTGGGGCATTTGCGGAAAGAGTTTGGGGGCGATTGCATTATTATTTCCTTTAGGCACCCCAGGGGAGCCAGTCACCTTATTGAGTACTCGAGCCCTGCCTTTTCACCCCAAAGCAAGATTTGGGCCCAACCACTAGGTTACTTTTATAGAGATGTCACTAGTAGAGTGGAATCCCTCACTCATACTGTGTTGGTACCCAATTTGCTGTACTGGTTTATAAATGCTTTTCCCTGTTGAGTAAATTGGATGCAATTGATTGACTCACATCTAGTCCTGCTGAAAATTGCTGCCCTGGTAGGAAGCCTGGGAATTCTTTGGCTATTCCCCATCCTCTGTCCCAAATATCAGATCCGTTAAGGCCCATAGGTATTGTGGTGCCCAGTGAGTCTGAGGTTTGCTTAAATGAGCTTGGAAATGGTGGGGTAAAGATCATTTCTCAGAATGTGGCAGGGCTAGCAAGTAAATTTGTATTTGATGATTGGGTCCTTCACAGAACATAACTATGATATAGTTTTGTTCCAGGAGACATGGGCCACTGAGGAAGTTGTCCTGAATGGGTATTATTCTTACTCTATTCCTGCTGTTCGCTCTGTCTCTTGCAGGGCTAGGGCCTGCCTTACCTCCTGGTTCAAAATTACCTTAGATTGCAAAGTCTCTCAGATTGCATGTGATGGCCCCCTCATCCAAGCCTTCCTAACAATCTGGCCTTTTGGTATGAGTATAGTTATTATAGAATTTTTAAAAAGTTACTTTGACTCTAGCCATATTGACAGTCTTAAAATTAGCAAATAGCAGTTGAACAGCGTCTGTTTGATTGTCCATCATTGGCTGTGATACGCTACCACAGAAGGAGGGGGGCGGGCTCTTCCCCAATTTGCCAGGCTACACCATTTAGTGAAGCTGCTGGAAATGTATGATCCTCAGTATTATTCAAAAGTTACTTTTGAATGGGGAATGTGCTTCAATAATCAATTACGTGTTTATAAATTTAGAACTTTGTGCCTGGGTTAAAGATACTAAAATTATGATGAGTGTGCATAGCGATCACAATCCCCTATGTGTGAAGATTTACATCCCAAGGAGGGTGGGTGGTCCATCGACATTGTCTGCGCAGTCCCTTGAAACTAAAATCCAAGAACTCGCTTGGTGTGGAAAAAACATGGACATGGCATCTATCCCAAAGAAACTTTTTTCTAGCCCTCTCCCCTTTGTACTTGCTTATCTTCAGAATAGTGGTTCCCCTTATGGTGTGTCTTTCCATTTAGAGAGATAGGCTTGGCAGTGGCTGAGCTACTGACTAAAACTGGCAATCAGAAGCCTGAGGGCCACACATCATTTAACCAGATGTGTAGGAACGCATCCACTAACTTGCATGTTGCCCTCAGGTCAGTTCCTAGGGATGCTTTAAGGGTGAGACATTTTAAGCAGGTATATAAAAACATGGTCAGGGCTAGGTGGAGAAAGTAACAGGAAGAGTCCTGGAGTGATTTTGTGCGGGCTTGCAGGCTGAATGATACTAAAGACTTTTGCCAGGTCATAGGAGACATCAAGACTGTTGCTCTTAAATCGAATTCTGTTAATGCCACTTTAGGTCAGGAAGCATGGGTAGGGCACTTCAAGGGGGTCTACTGCCCCCCCAACTTTAGTGTGGTTCCAGAGGAGGAGGATGCCATCCCTTTATTAATAGAATTTTCTGTGGAGGAAGTTAGAGAGGCAATCTTCAAGTTCGGGTCCAGGCGGGGTACCAACGGATTTATGTAAATCTGCCCCTGACCTTTTGGCCCTGTTGCTCTGCAACTGCTTCAATGCCCTCCGCTATTATTGTCCCAGTGTTCAAAAAGTACAGCCCCCATTCTCCTGCTTGCTATCGCCCTATCTAGGTTCTGGATTCTGCAGTTAAACTGGTGGGCAGAATTGTTTTGGCTGGTCTCCAGAATCAGGTGGGGGCAGCTGGTGTGCTGTTGGAGGCACAGTACAGATTCAGGGATATGCTAGGCACCGTGGAGCAATGTTTAAACTTACATCTACTGATTAGTAAATATACTATAGCTGGACAGGACTCCATGTGCCTAGTTTTCAAGGATCTGTCTTGCACTTTCAACAGCATTTGAGGGCCAAGCTCTGGGAGATTCAGATCACTTTGAGGATTGATCATGATTTAGTGCAATTTTTGAGAGCCCTCCATCATGATCACTCACCCTCTGTACGGTATGGCCCCTTAGGCGAAAGGACTGAGAGCTTCAGTATTGTTCATGGGTTCCTCTAGGGATGCGTTTTCACTCTGCTGTTATTTTTATTATATATTAAGGGCCTTGGCTCCACTTTGTTCACCATATCTTCTAACGCCCCTTTGTTAGCCGGGAAAAAATACCCTGTGGACAATGCTGTTTTGATTTCTACGAGCCCCAATGGTCTGATGCTCTCCTTTGATGAATTTGGTGTTTTATGGGATTGTTAGGCTTGTCTACAAATCATGACAAATCTTTTATTGTGTCATGTAATTTGAAGTGGTCAAAAAAGACGGGCATTACTTTACAAGGACAACAAGGGGCACTTACCCAGGAATTTCCATACCTGGGTGTCTTTTGTTTATTCCAAGGGAAGTTGGGGGCCCTGTGTATCAAAGGTTAGGGGTAAGTTCTCAGGCTCTATTGATTATGTCTTCTGCTTAGCCAGACGCATAGGGAAAAAATACCTGTGCCCTCCACTTTTGGGGGTTTAGAGGAGGGAATGCCTTCCAGTGTTGTTGGCTGGGGCAGGTGTTTGGAGTTAGAGTAATTCAAAGGCTTTACCAAGGGTGCAAAATGGAACACTGAGGAGACTACTGGGTGTCCCTTGCACCTGCTTCACTTATACCACGGACCAGGTACTAGGTATGGAGTATGTAGTTGACTCTATGTGCCTTGCCCCTGTGATGCAGTGGTGTTCAATATGGACCTACTCTCATGCTGTCCTTAATAGGGACATTACTTAGCCTGTGATAGAGGGCTTCAACTTTCTTGGTTGAATCACGTAAAGTCACTGCTTGGAGACCTGGGGTTTCCAATTTTTTATAATCCAGAAAACTTGACAAAGCAGGAGATGGCCCAGGTCAAACTCTTGCTTACGACTGTGAGAGTGTCAGGCTTTATTAAGTAAACTTACAAGGGAGACACAAATAGGCTGATGAACCTTTTGACTGTGCTTCGAGTTTTTCCCACCATGAACCCCATACCAATAGAAATCAATAATAATAACAATCAATGACATCTAGAATCAATAGGATTCAGTAATTTCCACACACCATGACCTCTCGGCCATGAATAACCACATCTTTATATAGAAGTTAGAATGGTTATTTCCCTATAATAACAATGCTAATGTCATGTAACTTAGTCGAAATATCAAATGATAAACATACAAAAATAATGCAAAACGATTTAGTCACACAAATTTGGAAAAACGTCTAACTAGAGCTCTATCAAAATTAGCTGTTGGTACCCTAGAAACGAAAGCAAATAGAAATAATAACATTGTCTTATACCTTGCCCCAGTATGGTTCAGCAAGCTGTGACAGTCTTCGCCAACAGGGGATCAGTTTGGTCAGCAAGGCATCAGGATTCAGCATTAGAGTTCAGGAAAAGCAAAGGCCCTGATTTATACTTTTTGGTGCAAACTGCACTAATGCAGTTTTGCACCAAAAAGTTTAGCACTGGCTTGCACCATTTTTGAGCACCAACCGGGCACCATATTTATGGAATGGTGCAAGCTAGTGCAAAGGGTAGGCTAGCGTAAAAAAAATAATGTTAGCCAGGTGGGCCTGGCAGTATGGAAGAAGGGGATTTTGCACCAAAAAATGATGTTAGGCAGGTTACAGTAAAAAAAATGACTCTAAACAGCTTAGCGTGATTTTCTGACGAAAACCATCCATACCACATGGCACCTGTCTTAGAAAAGACAGGAGTCATGCCCACCACCCCAGTGGCCAGCACAGGGGATCAGGATCCGCTAGGCATGGCCATTGCACCCAGTGCCTTGTGGGGGGGCCCACTTCAGGTTCCCCAATGGCACTTAAAAAAAAACATACCTATACTTACCTGGGATGGCGTCCCCCATCCTCTGCTGTCTCTCTGGTGTGGGTGGGTGTGTTCCTGGGGCCTGGGGAGGGCACCTGTTGGCTTATTCCTTGGTGTTCCACCATGGAAATAGGCCCATAGGTCCCCTAACGCCTGCCCTGACCCAGGCATTAAATAATCGTGCAAAGCAAGCTTTGCACGATTATTTGACCCCTCCTCCCCGTGCGTGATTTTAGCACAGGGGATAAATATGGCGCTAAGGCCATAGAGTCATGTTTAGCACGGGAACGCCTACTTTGCATCTCATTGACGCAAAGTAGGTTTCCACGTCCAAAAAATGACTTTAAGGGCCATATTTATACTTTTTGACGCAAAGCTGCGCCGGCGCAGCTTTGCGCCAAAAATTATAACGCCGGCTAACGCCATTTCGATGCGCCGTGCGGGCGTCAAATTTATACTTTGACACACGGTGGCGCAACCAACAGGTGGGAGTCCTTATTTCGTGACGCACACAGCGGCGTCAAGTCGTAAAGGAAACCAATGTTAACGCGACGCAAATGACTGTGGGTCGATTTACGACAGGGCAACCCGGAAAGCGCTGTTTGTTTTGACGCAATAGCGTCAAATTTACCCGCGAACACTGCCCTTTCAGCAGAGGAGAGCCAAAATGGATCCCAGATGCCACAACAGACCCCAGGAAGATGACAGCAGACCAGGAACCAGCCAGGATGATCCATACAGGAACCAGGACATTTTTAGAAAAAAAATAAAGTGTCGCTTCAGTGCAGAGGAGCAGGAAATCCTGGTTAAAGAGGTGACGGAGCACCAGCACCAATTGTTCATCACCTCTAAATTGCCAATCAGTAGGAGAGAGGACATATGGCAAAAAATTGTGGACAAGATCAACAGTGTGGCTGAAGAACAAAGAACAGTCACCGAGTGTAATAAATGCTGGCATGACTGCAAACGTAGGACAAAAGAAAAAATGGCCAGGAACAGGAAGGCAGCACTGCAGACTGGAGGGGGGAGTCCAGCACACCAGGAGGCCCTGGACCACATGGAGGAGATGGTCGCAGCCGTCATCCCTGAGGAGATCGTCACAGGGATTCAAAGACAGGACAGCGCAGACTACCACGAGACAACGCACATGCAGGGTAAGTCGCATGGGGAATTATAATGCAATAATGATAACTGCAACCGGGGGGGGGGAATACCTACTACACAATGCATGTAAGTCAGCATGTATATGAAGTGGCATGGGTAAAGGGGCACGGCAGGGGGGCATGGCCAGCACAGACTGAAGCTGGGGCACGACAAAATACAGCACCAACAACAGTCCCATGGGGCCATCCTGTAATTACAATAATGGAGCCAAGGGAAAGCAGCGACAGGTGGAAAGGCCACTACGTCAAACTTACATCCAGGCACTCGTCAGTCAAAATGTATCCTACATCAACTAGGTCCCTATCAGTAATCCAGTAGCCAAAACAACAACTGCAATGTAACTGCGACAACAGTTGACAATAACACCTCTGATCTCTGTGCTGCTATAGTAGCAAATGGCAGGAACCTCCCCATGGAACATACATACCTAAATTAGGGGGTGAGGATGACATCTGCAACTATTTAGAGAAATAAGACAAAGGCACTAGAACACTCAAATGCCAATGCCCATACTTGACACATACATCAGCCAAAGTAAACAGCAATAGGAGCCACACAGCACTAAGGACACACACATGCTGCATACGTCAGGGTCCCTCACGTGCCTGGCTAACAAGGCAACATCACTAATGTCATACTGCTCAGACAACAACATTGAGGAGGGGACACATGCAACTGGTCACTGAAACACACCTGCACAGTCTGAGAACCAAATAGGACTTTGATACGATAAACAGGGCAATCCAATTAAACACACATTACCCAACATCATCTGGAAACATCAACAATGTTTACATTCATACCACATCCTAACATTGCCATGCATAGGATATGCCACATAACATGTACATTTAGGTCAATGTGAATAAAAAGTGTTTGGGGCAGGTCCTGAGAGGCAAGTGTGCTGCCAGGGCATTCACAACACCCACAGCCAGTCAAAGTGTAGTGTGGTAAGTTTTACGTATACTTTGCGCATTAGCTTCCGGCTTTATGGCTTTGTGCACTTTGCCCTGAATGTACTTTTATTCATTTGCTAACAGCTTAGAGCCTCTGTGCACTTTGCACTAAATGCTTTTTATTAGGCTTCGTATCAGTTATTTTGCAAGTAGCCAGTTCTACGGTGTTGTTTTTTATTCATATAACACTGTTTTGCCTACTTCAGCACTGGAGTTCTCCATAACATATTCACTCTGTGCTCCAGTCAAGGATACAGTCTGGTACATTGCCGATAGACGTGGTAGGAGTTCAGATTTGGCATTCCTGCGTAGGGACACTTTGTCATCACAATGACATGTTAGTTATAAAATCACTTCCTTGTCCCAATACACGCAAGAGGGAGTTTCCGAACAGAGAACCACAACTAGACGCTGCCTGCCTTGCTGCAGATGCTGAACCAGATCACAGGCCATTGCTCAGATATGAGGGCTGATGTCTCCCCAGTGATTCAGACAGGCAAGCTCGAAGCTTAACATGCTGTGCTCTAAATAGAACAAGCAGAGGGAGAGTAGAAACAGTTAGGCACCATGATAGCTTTGTTCAAATGTTTTACACTCCTGGTGACTATTTCAATTCTACCATGTTGTATTGTTTGGGTTATTGTGGCTCACACCTAATTATCTAAAAGTCAGTTGTTTTATGAAATCATCATATAAAACAAATACTGTCTTTGTCATTTGTATATGAGATCATACTGGAAAAGAGAGAATTGGTTTGGATCTGAGTGACCACGACTTCCCTGAGAAGTTCCAAAGATGTCATGCGCTCGGCTGTCTAATCATTTCTTTGCCGTGGGAGACATGAGGCACTGCTAGTTAGCCAGAGCAATAAGAAAGAATTAGGGTGACAGAGTTATTTACAAGTGGGTCAGACTCAGTCCCCCACACCATTAGCTATCCTGCTGCCTGGAAATCCAGTAATCTCAAGTAGGATAATGAGAGCCCACGCAACAAAATGTCTCTCCATAAGAATAGATATACACGGAGGGACGAGTAGGACAAAAAGATTCCTATTCCCAAATTGGTACAAAGCAACACCTAGAGGCAATTAGGCAGACAAGTCTGATAACTCTATATCATACATGTGACACACAGGGGGGCCATAGGCCTATAACAATGCCCATATGACGGACAGCAGATACCAATACCAAACCAGAGCACAAAGTTAAGTCATCCAAAGGCTTGCATGTTATGGCAAAATTGTCACAACACAGACACACTAATTGTACCCTGTTTCATTGCAGAGGAACATGGATCTCCTGCCGATATGCCTGTCCCTGATTTCCCTGATGACATGGATGACGAGCCCATAACTATTTTCCCAGGAGACTATGCAAAAGGTCCTTGAAACCCTCCAGACCCCACCTTCAGTCACAAGGAGGAGCACAGAAGAAGCAGCCATCACAGAAGAACCACCCACCACCCCAATGCTAAGTCCTGCCAGCTCCAACACAGCTGAGGACTCTGATGACACTGGCACCAGCTTTGAAAGAACTGTAGTTGGGGTACAGCGGGAGCTGGCCAAGGAGGTCCGGGTGGGGATGCAAAACATGGCAGCCAGCCTTGAGGGGGTGCGTTCGTGCATGACGTCATTTGCAGATCAGGCAGCTGCAATGCAAGCCCGAACATCTCTCTTGCAGGAACTTGCCAAAACACTGAAGGAAATCAGCACAGCTGTCATCCAGTTGACACAACACCTACAACTGCAATCCAGTAAACGTGTGCACGAATGGAACATTGAACCCCTCAGGGCTGACCTGGCTGCCTACCATCGTGATGTGGCTGCTATTCTGAAAAACCAGCAGGCCCTTCTTGCTGCAGTACTGCCCTTAATAACTCCACAGGGAGCAGCCCCCGGGATGTCTGCCTCCACGTCTTCTAACACTGAGGTGTGTGTTGCCCCTTCACAACCAACAACAACAAGGACAAACCAGGCAACACACACATCAGAAGAAGAAGACATGGAACAGATCACATTCTCACGGAAGAGTACCCGGAAGCACTAGTCCCTGCACCATGGCCTACTTTGACCAAGGTCCTACGTTTTGTCAAATGCCAGTCTCACTACCACTACGCTCAATGACTGTTCTGCAATCCACTGTATGACTTGTCAGCATTGCCAGTGAACGTCTCTCTCCTACTATTTGCCAATTTCTGTCCCTCTGCACTGTCTGTGACATCACCCCAGCATGTCAGGAGCCTCATCCACACCCCTTCTGTAGGATCACCATGCAAGAATGCACCAGAACGGACTCAGCAAACATGGACAATGGACATTTTGCACTACAGCACCTATAAATAAATAGCACTTGCACACCTATTATGTCTCTGTGTAATTTCACACTTCAACTGTGCAGTACATAACTCCAAAATGCCTGTGTGGCAACCATGTAGCTTGTCAATACAACTGTCCTGACATCATGTAGTCTGATACATCTGTGCAGTGGCCAGGATTGCATCATAGCCTTCCCATACTGAGGAGAATAGCTGATGAAGGGACTAACCACACACAATCATGCTGTGTTGGACAGAATGATGCACCATCTATAGCAATTCTAGTCAACTAATGGTGGCTGAGATATGTAGGCACCATGCAATACTAAAACATGAAATTATGCTGCAAAATGTAAGCCAACATAAAAAAATAACACTGCATCAATCAACCTTTCTGAGTATACTTCCATGAAGGAAAGTCATGCAGAATTAGTACACACATGATGTAGGTCAGCAATGAAGGCAACAAGACAAGAGTGTTAAGAACACCTCATCTACAAAGATCTCCCTGAACATCACACTGCAGTCCGACCTATGAAATTACCCACAATAACAAGTCTGGAAGCACACTTTGTGAAGTAGAATACATACTCACCAACACAAAACCTTGGTGATCGATGCAAACTACCAATGGTGGGTCTCCCAAATGGTGGATACGTACCAAGTTATCACACGGGTAGCTGGCATGTTAAACCTCCATTTTCAGGGGATGGCTAGCATAGGACACTAATGTCATACAAAAACATTCACCTACACTGATGTCAAGGCCATGATAAAGTAGCACCTAACGCATCATGTAAAGGGTTAACTATATATTTATTACTATTTATTCACACAAGAGGCAACTAAGGGAAAAGTAATACCTACACTAATCTAACCTGACTACTACTAACCCACAACTGTCCCTAACTAACCTAAGCTAAACTTACTCTACACATATAACTAAACGATCTAAACATCAACCCCCCACCCACCATTATGAGACAGGACACATGCAGGACAACACTTACTAACCTACACACATACTATACTATCCTAAACAATCATATATATATATATTTTTTTCTTTTTTTTATATATATATATATTTTTTTTTTTAAACAAACAGGAATCCCAACATTGACCCCACCCACCCACCCACACAAAAAATAAAGATAGAAAGAATAAGTAACCCCCACCCTCTTCCCTAACACTAACTAAGCTAACTACCTATACTAACCTAATTCTAATCCCCAAAACCCAACTATCAGTACAAAATAGGAAAGAGGAGTGAGGGGAGGGGTAAGAGTTAAACATGGCAAATGTCCTAGAGGTTGGCCCTCCGTAGGGTCCGCCTGATGGACCGAACCCTTTTTTTGATATATGCCACATCCTGGTTTAGCTTGTCCACCTTTGTAAACACCTTGTCCAATTTACAGCTCAATGCCAGGACTGCGGCTGGGTCCACAGGAGGGGCTGATGCAGTCTGTGTGCCGGCCGAGGTGGAACTTGTGCCAGCAGTTGAATGCCGACTGGACTGTCCTGGTTGTTGAACATGGCTGGGTCCAGGTCTTGATGAGGAGCCAGGGTCAATTGTGCCCGACGTTGCTGGGGCCACTTGGGGAGACCTGGTGGATGTGGTGGTGGTGGCTGTTGTGGGCAATGTAGGGCCACCCTGTGGTGAGGCCCACCATGCCCCGGAGGCCCGATCTGATTGGTATTTTCGGGCCATCCTCCTGTACCCCGACTGCACCTGCAGGATGTGCCGGTATCGCATGGCACGCCTCTCAAATTGGTGTCTATCTGCGGCACTCATGTTTGCAGCTGTGAAGAGATATGGCAAATATTTACCATGGGAATTGCATTGGGTGGAATAGCACAATGGGTTATTTGTACATTACTTGTACTGTATTTGTTACAGCAATTGTCACAACATAGTTTATTTAAAGTCTCAGAGGAAGTACATGTGAAGCCTGCATACATAAGGCCATCTCACACCTAGCATATCCATGTCTCTACATGATGGATGACATCAGCATAAACTTCTCATCCAAATAATGCCTAATGCAGCTGACATTATGGCTGAACCTCTTCCGCATACTGACTTCACTACATATGTCACTCTTTGTGAAAACTATCACAACCCTCACTCAATGACATTGGTAATTTGTTGTTTGCAAATATTGAACCCATGGGCCATAACCGAATGTGTACACTAGGGGCCAGATGTAGGAAGACGGCAAATTGCGACTTGCAATTTGCTATGGGGTCGCAAAGACCCACCTCATAAATATTATTGAGGTGGGTCCCAATTTGCGCCCCCATAGCGACTGTGGGCACTCACGCGGATGGAGGCCTGCTGGGAACAGCAGACCTCCATGTCCGTGACTGCTTTTAAATAAAGCAGGTGTTTTTTTTTTCCAAGTGTAGCCCGTTTTCCTTAAAGGAAAACGAGCTGCACTTTGAAAAAAACACCGAAACCTTTAGTTTCGGATTTTTTCAGGGCAGGTAGTGGTCCCTTGGACCACTGCCTGGTCTCAAAAAATATTTTTGGGTCCACTCACAAAGGGGAAGGGGTCCTATGGGGACCCCTTCCAGTTTGCGAGTGGGTTACCATCCACTTCAAGTGGATGGTAACTGCGACTCCATTTGCGACCGCGTACTCAGTCGCAAATGGAATTGCATACCACTGCAAGTAGCAAATAGGAAGGGAACACCCCTTCCTATTTGCGAGTCGGAAATGCATTTTGCGAGTCGGTTCCGACTCGCAAAATGCATTTCTGCACAGCAAACACACATTTGCGAATCGCAAACGGCTATTTTTGCCGTTTGCGACTTGAAAACTGTTTGCTACATCTGGCCCTAGGTTCTAAACAAAGTTGCAAAAGGTCACAAGTACCTGTAACATACTGGTTGCTACAGTCCTAGGTACCCTATTCCCAATCACATGGCAGTCTTTGAGGGTGGGGTGGGAAGAACAACCAACAATCCCAGGTTCAACCCAGGAGTGTATAGAAAGGTCAACAAGTATTTGCCTCCACACACAACACCAATGAAGGGCTAGCAACACGTTGGAGTCCGCCAAACATTGTCATATCCAAGGTCCACACATGTCAAAATGCTCTGACTCAGGCCAACATCACATACTATCAGTGAGGCATGTTTTACAACACACACAGAGGAGCAAGAACACCCATGATCATGAGTCGACTGAACACCTAGGCCATTGCACTCTAGTCACACACACTTCTAGTTCAACTTGTGGAAGTACATGCCCCCGGAAGATCCAACCTACAGTGTACACAGTGCATCCTCAACTAGGAAGCTGCATATTTCATACAAGCCATTTGCCAAAGCTATCTGGGAGAATGTCAGTCTGATATGCAGACTCAGCTCAAGCCAAGTCCCAGAGCAACTCTTACATTAACCAGTGTATTCCACATGACTCATCCCATTCCCCATAGCGGGCCGACTGGAATGACCCACAGCCCCTAAATCTGAGAGATGGCTAAGTATTGGTCTACAGAAACCGAAGTGATATTTGAAATCCCACTAAAGCAACAATGCCAATGAACGGGCAGCGCATCAAATCATGAATTCTGTTGAAAACACAGTAGTCCATCATGCATCACTAGCAAACAATAAAAATAGCACTCAGGCCACACTCACTGTAGGTATCGGGGTCCTCAAAATGTGCCACCTCTCCCACGGTGTACGGTGCTGGTCCACCTGTAAAGCATGAAAGGAAGAATATACTCAGACTCCGTGCACTGACAAATAATTGCAGTTACTATGACACTGTGTGAATATGACATGGTAATGATACACTTTCCCACATGCTCATACTGCATGGATGATTTTTTAATCAACATTAACATTGGATGAGTCTCCTGCTACAGTTACACACGCTACTACACACATGCAGTGGCCAGGACAGTCATGTGTTGTCTAAGATACACCTCCATTAGTATGCCCCAACAATAATGGCTTGCATTCATCTCATCATGTGCATCCCAGAGAGACATCCAAAAGCTGGTTACTTGAGGACTGCATGACCCCTCAAACTCAAACAGGCTATGTGGACATTTTCAACACACAGCAACCAGACAGATATGTGACATATGTGTGGACAACATAGCTAACTTCATTTGACGTGAAGGCACCACACATTTATAGCATCATCATGGGTTTACAATTTTCTGTCTAGCTATGGCGTCTACATATGTAGGTATGTTGTTTCAACATAACTTTCTCACTGGCCAATATGACCTGTAGAGTTCAAATAGAGGCATTAACGTGTCGCTTGTCTGACACAAAGGCAACACTACATTACATACAGCTACAGGCATCCGGTATGTGTTGAAAACATGAGCCATCTGACTGCTAGCATTGGTCTTCCTACACATTGTGCAACAAATACACATTAGGTTTCCCTAGCATTACACACAGTCAGCTACTTATCTAGCAGATTGGGTAACAATCATCACATGTCCCCACACAGATTTCAATTATTCACATGTAATTGATTTGTACTCACCAACATGGCCACCAATCCTGATTCCCAGGTGGTCCAGCAGGTCCTGCTCCCTGGATATGAGATCAGCCCAGAGGTGCTTTAGTTGATGTTCATTCCTAATGCTACCGTACACCCGGACCAGGTGATGGCGCACCTTCCCCCACCGGACTTTACGTGCCTCCGTGTGATACCCCTGTATCACACAGCCCCCAGCCTCCAGCATGAGTGGGAGGAAATGGCAAACAAGCCAAATGAATCCCCCCAATTCCTCCTCACCCATCCTGCCAAGCCGAGGCCTACCTGACATATTAACAAATTGAAAGATGAAAAATGAGACAAACAAGTAAAAGTGGGAAATGGGGAAAGGTAGAGTAGTGAAGGAAAAATAAAACTTAAGAAAAATAGCCCAACTAACCCCAAAGTTAAACTACCCAGAACAGACTCCCACAGACAATACAAACAAAAACAGGATTGGACAAAAGTATACTAAACAGACTAAGACAATATTAGACAACAAGACTATGATCACAAAAACACAAAATACAAGGTACACAGGACACAAAAGCAGTTAAACACAGGACTACACTTTTCACACAACCACACAGTCTAGATAAATCTGAGACTGCAAAGTGAAAGTGAAAGTTAACTCACAGTACAGATTTTGTAAACAGGATATCCTATTACATCACTTCCTGCATAAAATGGCCGCTGTTTTTATTTTCCCGTTATGCGTCATATTTTCACGCATACAGATTGTGCGTCATATTTTTTAACGCATAACATTGCACATAATGCAGAGTCAAAAGTAATTTCTTCATTGTTCCCTTACATTATTGTGAGGCTGAGTTTACAGTTCTAGTGTAGAATTATAATTTCCTGGCAAATATGAGAAACATATATGAAAATTTATATTTGACTCTGCATTCTGTGCACTCCTGTACGTGAAAAAATTATGACGCCCATTCTGTATGCGTGGAAATTTGACGCTACATTGACATTATGGTGGACATGTCATGTACCTTATTAATTTATTATTTTTCATATCATATTTTTTGACTCTGCATTCTGTGCACTCCTGTACGTGAGAAAATTATGACACCCATGCTGTATGCGTGGAAATTTGACGCTACATGGACATTATGGTGGACATGTCATGTACCTTATTAATTTATTATTTTTCATATCGTATTTTTTGACTCTGCATTCTGTGCACTCCTGTATGTGAAAAAATTATGACGCCCATGCTGTATGCGTGGAAATTTGACGCTACATGGACATTATGGTGGACATATCATGTACCTTATTAATTTATTATTTTTCATATCATATTTGTTGACTCTGCATTCTGTGCACTCCTGTACGTGAAAAAATGATGACGCCCATGCTGTATGCGTGGAAATGTGACGCTACATGGACATTACGGTGGACATGTCATGTACCTTATTAATTTATTCTTTTTCATTTCATATTTTTTGACTCTGCATTCTGTGCACTCCTGTACGTGAAAAAATTATGACACCCATGCTGTATGTGTGGAAATTTGACACTACATGGACATTATGGTGGACATGTCATGTACCTTATTAATTTATTATTTTTCATATCATATTTTTTGACTCTGCATTATGTGCACTCCTGTACGTGAAAAAATTATGACGCCCATGCTGTATGCGTGGAAATTTGACGCATTTTTAAATTATGTCTAAGTTGAGGAAGGAACTTTGTCATGACCAAACGGTGCTATGTGATACACATTTGTGGTTAGCTATGACACATGTCCCTTATTGGATGTATAGAAGGCATTCACATGGTAATATTTATGATACCTCAAAAAATGTATTAACCATATTTGTACACATATTTTGGGTAATTGCTGATG
Source organism: Pleurodeles waltl (assembly GCF_031143425.1). Classification (NCBI taxonomy): domain Eukaryota; kingdom Metazoa; phylum Chordata; class Amphibia; order Caudata; family Salamandridae; genus Pleurodeles; species Pleurodeles waltl. Next base: position 234,504,056 of record NC_090443.1, on the reverse strand, counting down.
GCTATTTTTAAATGATGAATGGGATACCATGATGTATTCCTTCTCAAAAATGTGTCCACATTTATCATGGTAATGCATTTATCTATAGTCCAAACAGGGAGTGCAATAGTCACTTACACTTTTTATGGGGCTAACCATGTCCTATTATCATTTTGTGTATCGATTTGTGTTTGACTTTTGACATGTAGGCCACACATGCGCCTTATGCATGTGTTTAGTTCACAAGTACATGATTCTTGTATATTTGGGGGGCGGTAGAGGTGGACTTAGGCCCCCAGCACCCTAGGGTTTGCCCTTCCAGATTTGCTAATTTATCCATGGCTTTCATTTATTCTGTTATGCAAAACCTGCAGCAGCAGGCTAATGGAAGGCCATAGGGTATGAATCACTGTTAGCCATTCATTCATCTCATTAGCCCATTTGACGTTTGCCCTATTGATTATTTGGAGCAATCTGACATACCATTTTGCACTGACTATGTTTGCTAAATCTCAGCGTTCCTCATGTGCTGATGACAAATAGGTTGTTGATGTATGTGGCCCTTTATGCATTACCTGGTTTAGTGGCATGTTACATTCTTCCTGCTAGGTTCGAACTGGGACACTTCGGTGATGGGCTGCTTGCAAATATTTGGTTGATTGGATGACATATGTTTGTATGTGTGTGCGAATGTGGATCCACTATCACCTGTCTGGGTGTATGTTGTCACTGTAACTTCAAGGTCTCCTCATGAGTTAGTGGCAGCTAATGTTTTTCCAATTGGGTATTGTTTATATCAAAAATTGAGAGAAGCCATTGAGGACATTGTCACGTACACATGGATGGTCCCACCCTGTCACTGAACACGTGTAATGAGACTTTCAAATGATCTACATTTTTGGGCTGAGTGAGAGACTGTCTCAGGTGTCTGGATCAGGCATTTGTCATTGCCACATTTGTACTCCTGTTGGCCTCTGTGGATGGTAATGTATCATGTAACATCCTACCCTCTGTGCAGACATTTGTGGTGTATATTTTTTGTGTGATGAGTGTTATGTCATTATTGCTCAATGACACGACATTCTTCTTCAACAATTTCGAACTAAAGGTGGGCAGACATGAATAGGCCAAAGCATGATGTGGTGTTTGTTATCTGTGTTTATTTACAATTGTGCAATAAGTGTTGATATAAGAAATTATGAAAAAAAATTATTTACAAGCTGTTGGCGCCTACGCACTCCTGCTGCCTTGTTTGGTTGTTCCCCCTCCTGTTGCAGGCCAGCATCCTCCTCTTCGTCATCTTCAGGCATGTCTGGGTCTGGTTCAAGGAGGGGAATGTTCCTTTTTACACAAATGTTGTGCAATATGGCACAAGTGAGTATGATCCTACAGACCATCTCTGGGGAATAGAGTAGGCTACCGCCTGTGATGTCAAGGCAACGGAACCTTGACTTGAGGATCCCAAAGGTCCGCTCAACAATGCTGCGTGTCCTCTTATGGGCGTCATTGTATGTCCGCTCTGCAGCAGTAGTGGGGTTCCCAAATGGTGTCATTAGCCAAGGCTGGATGCCATACCCCTGATCAGCTGAAATAGAAACACAGAAGGGGATCAATTAGATGTAGAAAGCACTCTTGTACAGACCTTTGATGGCAGTAGTTGTCTTGTGTTGTCTGTGACTCTTTTGTGTACTAATATGACAACCTATACTTGTAGGGTAAAAGTTTTGCATTGAGTTTTTTCCTTGGCTGAGCAAGTGTTTGTTAGCTAACCGTTTGTCAGCAGTCTGTATTTTGATTTTCATAACAGTGTGCCCTCCCTTGCATTGTGACTTGTGATACACGTGTCCATGTGTCTTCACTGGGGGTAAGATGATAGTTCCATGCAGAGTTAAAACATGAAAGTGTAGTTAAGACGTTCATATGAAAGTACCCTGGACATCCCATACCTTAAGACTTATGCAATGTGTTAATGTACAGGTTATTGTGACACTTCCAATTTGCAATGTGACATTTAGGCAACCACACTCATTAATGTCTTCACATTAAGCTGTGGAGTACATTCCAATGTGCGACAGGTTCAATGGTGACTTATGACACATGGCTAGTGATGTGAGGACCTCAGTGTGTTCCTGGCTAGGTGTTGCTAATGTGGTGTATGTGTTGTTTGTCCTAGAGGGTTGCTGTGCAGTGTGTATATGAGTTTGATTTTTGTCCTTACCAACAAGTAGTCCATTGCCATACCGTCCATCCTGGAAGTGTTGGTTGATGGTGCTGTGACGGAAGATAAATGCGTCATGTACACTCCCAGGATATTTAGCCACGATGTTGCTGATCAGTCCTTGGTGATCGACTATGGCCTGCACGTTGATTGAATGTGTGTGCTTCCTGTTGCGGTAGAGGTGTTCTGTTGCAGCAGGTGGCACAAGGCGTACGTGTGTGCAGTTGATTGCACCAAGGACGTGTGGGAAGCCACTGATGGCGTAGAATCCCTGTTTAGTTTCCTGCTGCTTCTACAGTGTGTTAGGGAAGCAGATGTGGCGGGTGTCAGGCGAATGATGGCATCCAGTACTTTTGGCAGGAATGCAGAGAATGATGGTTGTGATATTCCACCAACCAGGGCACCAGTTGTCTGAAACGAGCCACTTGCCAGCAGGTGAAGTATGGCAAGCAGCTTTGTTTCTGTTGGGATTGTGCGGGGTGTCACCAAAGTGGGGGCCAACTGCTCTTCAATATTTCTCAGCAGCTGCTGAATGGCCTGCCAGTTCAACCGGTACCTCTGGATGATGTCGTGTTCCCTGAGGCCATGCAGGGTTGTTCTTGGGCGGAATATCCTCTCCTGCCTTCTGCGGTGTCTTTGGGGTCCCTGCTGTTGTTGTTGTGGCTGCTATTGTTGCTGCAGGGCTCTGCGTCTACGTGCACGCTGAAGAAAAATCACCTCCATGTCTCCCTGTTGCTGCTCTGCTGTTTGTTCTGTGTGTTCTGATTAAATACAGGTGTGTTTGCCCCATTTTAACGCCTGCCCTGACCCAGGCGTTAAATTTTGATGCACATCGGGCTTTGCGTCATTTTTTTGCTCCGCCTACCGGCCGGGAGTCCTTTTTCCCCGGAAGCATAAATACGACGCGCGCCGTGTGTGTCGTTTTTTGGACGGGAACGCCTACCCTGCATATCATTAACGCAGGGCGGGTTGCCGCTTCCAGAAAATGGCACACACTGCGGATTTTTCTCGTGCGCGGCCTCGGGTGTCAGGGTTTAAATATGGGGCAACGTTTGCGCTGATTGTGCGTCAAACTTTTTGACGCACATTCGGCGCAAACGGAGTATAAATATGCCCCTAACTCCACAAATTTGATGCTAGACGGGTCTAGCACCAAAGTATAAATATGGAGTTAGTTTTGCACCAAATTTGCAATAAAAAAACAACGCAACTTCGGCGCAAAACAAGTATAAATATGCCCCAAAATCTCTTTATGCAGTTAATAAATTATTAACTTGACGCTTAAGAAGAATAGGATGAGAATGGGCTCTCTCTTCCCGGTGCAGTCCGCTAAGTTAGGTTTCCCAACACTACTTCCCACATCCTTATTGGTCAAAGAATCGCATGTTTACACCTAGTCCAATGAAAATAGAACCCTTAATCTAAAATTCTACTACTACTTGGTTCACATGTCGATGATTGGCTCCTCTTCTCTGGCTTTCGTCACTGCGCTCGTCAGGTATCAATATTGTTGCAGCCTATACTCCAGTCAGTGCATCCATTGTCTTCTTCTGGGAAGGTCAGTCTTACACATACTACGATATACAATGTTTCCATAGCAAGTACAGCATCTTCTAGTCAACAGTTTCTCATGAGAAGGAACTTCAGCTACGAGCACATGGTCAGTACAGTGGAAAATCACAATGTAATTCTCTAAGCAGCCAGTTTATAAAACGCCTATGAAATGAAGCTGGACATGAGGCCATGCAACTAGGCCAAGACCCGGCTAAGTTAAGGCATACGATTAATTAAGCTAATACATAATGCTACATTAATCAAACATAAGCTCGACATTTTACATTAATAAGCCATCAATAAGTACACTTCATGAACAATGGTGGCCACTCTGGTGGGCTCACGTTCAAATGCGCACATCTTTTTCTCTAAGTTAATACATTTTCAATGCAAATCCAACTCTCATATTCATTAATAAATTCAGTGTTAACAGAACACACCAGCAGAACCTTAGGGCCATGAAGGAACTTTCAAAACCTACAGTTAGGGCTTATAATGTCCTAAGGGACACCTGCAGAAAGACTGCATATTTCAGGAGAGAATGATTTGAACGCACTTTCGACTAGGCTTTTTAAGATGGCCCCTGAACTTACCGTTGAGGAAGTTCGGTGCATCTTCTATTATGATATGCCCGTGCGATGAGGTCTCGTTTCAAACTTTGTTGCACTTTGGTTTTTTTTGTAAATTCTATCGGGACCTCCTCAGTTTTTTTTTACTCCAAATTATTAGGAAGCAAGGTAACCATCCATTCTTCCCTGGTGGCTGTGGAGTTTCTTCAGTCTCTAGAGTCTCCCTCCATCTGTGTGAATGTATGTTCCTTTTTAAAAAACTGTCATTAAAAGAAGAAAGTCGATGGTTTTTTTAGTGGTACTTATTTGTATGAGCCGTTTTAACTTGTTCTTAGCTGTATTTTATTTTTAATGTTATATGGAAATGTAATGAAGGATACTTATAGGGACGTTTTGGAGAATATTTCTCTTTTGTTTATCATTCATTTATACGTTATTTTTTATGTACTTTTATAATCATTACCGTGCCGGAAATAAAGATTTTTTTTTTTAACTCTGAACCTTGAGTCTTGACCTTATGTCAGAGAAAAACTTCCACACCTGGGGATACACTGAAAGTAAAAGGCATCCCTTTGTAAGGAGCATGTTCAGTGGTTTCGTCTCTTTAACATGCCACGGCCAACAGCAAAGTTACAAATCAAGGGGTCAAAAAGAGAAATGTTTTCCGAAATAACTGAAGTGTCCCGCGATAATAGTGCATCTTCCTGGCACCGCTCTGTGAAAAATGGTCCCAATAAATCCATGGGGTAATGATCTAGGAGGTTCCTTGGATTAGGAACAGCTTGCAATCTGAATGTTTGTGTCAAAAAATTCAGTTACGTTATTTATGTGGGCTATCTAGGCAGGCTGAGCAGAATACGCTCCTGAAACAGGTCAGAGAGCCCATTGTGGAAAGATACTTGACAGTTTCCTGCCAACGTGACTGATGTGCAAACGCGGTTTTCTTCCCAGCTCCTATCGCCTGCAATTGATCCAGTTTTTCTCACACCTCCATGTTTGTCCACTCAAATGGAACGTAAATTCACCAGGCAGGCAGGAAAATCCGGATCATCCTCGCTGTAAGTTCCATTGACATTTCCAAAACAGAGTAGTTTGGAAACAATATGGATTCACCAAAATAGCCTCAAAATACTGTTGATTGCATTAGTATTACCATCCTGTATTTAACCAAAAATAATACAAATATTGATGACAAAACTATCACGGTTAAAAATATCTATTTTTAATAATATCGAACACGCATTCTAAAAATAACGGCTTCTATTTATTTAAATATATACATAATATCAAAAATATCGAGCACACAATATGGACTGCAATAACTAAGCAAAAAAAAAAAAAAACATATTTTTGCCAGGGACATTTTTGTCATTGATGTGTGTGTTATTTTTGGTCAAGTAGAGGATGGCAATAGTTTTGTAATCAATATCATTTTAGTGATATTTTGTGAGTCGATAATGTTTTCCTCAATATTCTGTCATCGAACCAAGGGGTACATTCACCTATGGTAGCACAACACAGACAGATTTCCTAATCAAAAAAGGCACAAAACAATTAATGGGTGCTTCAAAACCTGTGGTTCTGTAATATGTTTTTTTTCAGCAGTTTTTGCCATTTATGCGAAGCACAGCTCTGGCACATAAAGTAAAAAAGTTGATTTGAAATGGCCCTGTTCTGTTTCTGAACAATCTAAATAGAGAGATAACTACTAATCCACATGGTCACCATTGGGATATTTTCCCTCTCTGATATACATTCTTGAAAATTATGCAAACTTACCTCAAGGCTTAACTTTGCTCTTTACCTGATTCTTGGATGGTGTAGTGAATTACCTACAAGTCAAACATTCCCCCACTGTCTCACAAATTAAAAATAAATCTCTTAAACAAATTTCTGTTGCACCACAACCAAGGGCAGATATTTACCACCAATGCCTATTTCTATATAATCCATTGTAAAGAGCCTAGCTGTACCCTTCACATGTTAGCTTTCGTGCTATTGTCATGCTGTGATAAAAAGTCTCAAATGCAGCAGAAAGATCCAACAGGACCACTGTTACAGTTTCATGATCGTCTTGAATTGCCCAGATTACTAGTGCCTTCTGTCCTGGGACCCAGGCAAACCCCAGTTGCAAAGAGTCAATAGTGGTGGAATCATTTAGAAATGGCAAGAGTGGGTTGGCAATGAATTATTCGTGCAACTTACTCCGTGCTGGCAAAAGTGTACATTTACAGAGGTAACAATAATGTGAATCAGTTCTGCGTTGGGTCTTCCATCAAGTTGCCAGCCTGCTGAGAACAGCTATGGGAAAGTGTTTTAAGTGGCTATGTTGATCTCCCTCTATGAAGGAGGTTTAACGTTTCTTCCAGATAGATCGGATCGGATGAAAATTATCCAAGGTATGGCCCAGACCACCAAGCCACAAATTGGGCCACATCAGACTCTACTAAATATTGCTGGGCCTTGATGCTGTAATGGATGCTCTCTCATTTTGAAATTAATTAAATACAAGCAAATGGCATACTGTTTGGACTGAAGTCTAATGCTGGAGAGGCAGTTGAGCCTAACAAATGATGAAATGGTAGCAACGGTCTTCCCACTGTAGTCCTGAGTTTCAAAAATAAAATTAGACAAAAATGTTCCTCTCATCTGTCAGATAGTTTTCTTATAACTAGTTATTTAGCCTAACTTGGCAGTCTTTTCAAATTCGTTAGTATGATCTCCGTTATTATCATAGCCTTTCTAGTGTTGAGCTCAGCTTTTTGTAACATAGATTTTGAGGCTTTGGGAGTCTCCAGAATAATCTACGAGTTAGTGCATGGCCTTTGAAAGTCGTTCTTATTAGGGAGTTTTGTTTTGTGAGAAGTTACTGACACAATTAGTAGTAGATGAACTCAAACTCAGACGAATTTTAGATCTTCCGTGTGATGCAATTGTTTCCAGGACAGCCTCAAGGTTGAGTGAGATCACAGTGGAATAGGTAGAGCAGTATTGTGCTATGAAGTTCACCATCTCAGAGAATAATTTAAAGCATCATAATTTGTCCCTGAAATATTGCATTCATTGACTATGTGGTACCATGTGACCCACTTCCAGGCTTGTTTTAGCATTGATACCTCAAACCATAGGTTCTTTAAGGGAGGAACACGTGAAAATTCTAGTTTCCCTGCCTCTCTTTAGCGGTGGAATCTTACCTAAACTTGTATCTATTATGGTATTTCTTGTAATATGAATGCCAAATATCAACAACTGCACTATTTTGAAAATTTCATTAATTTAATTTTTGTTTTGTCGGTGTGCATAGTTTTCTACAATACTTTTGGCTCTCCTATGAGTGTAGATCCTATCAGTGCAACCACCATCCCGAACTGATCCCTCCCTTATCTCCTTACAAATCACAAACGTTCTCAATACTCATATTCTCTCTGAAACCCAGGGACACCCACGTGCCTTGCTGGAAGATCTTACAGTATTGTAATTGCAGAAGAGTTTGGAGCAGCCAATAGCTTCACTGAAGCCAACTTGCTTGCAACTTCGTAACATAAGGCCCTGTTGGAAGATCCTTACCATAACACATCATCTACACCGGACACTTTATCACATCAAAAAGATAGGAAAAAAACTGTCTGGAAATCCACTAATAGACTGTACAATAAAGACTTACCTTTGATGAAAATAACTAGTTGTAACCTGAAACAACAATAACGTAAATCCATGCTAGAAGTGGATACATACTTTTGCATATGATAATGTAAAAAGTACAGCAAAACTATAAAAAAGAACAAAACAGGCCTGTCTGCACAAGTGCCTTAAAAAGGCCACAACTCAAAGAAGAGAAATATTTCTTCACTACCAGCAGATAATCAACACAGACAACAGTAACATCATTTTTCTGTCCCCATAGCAATGATAATATCTTCTAACTGTTTTCGGTTTAAAAAAATGAAATATCTGATACTCCACCTCAGATCAGTCTCCTCTTCTTCTGATTATTCTATAACCTCTACATTTTGCTTCTTCCACCTGTAATCCACTAAGTAGAAAATGTCAACCTTAGCCCACAAACTAAAATCCTTGAACTTTCTGCTGAGGCTGTCCAGCCATGCACATGAAGCAGTCTTCTCGTACTCTGACTCAAATGTAACCTCCTTTAACCACTTCGCTGACAGGCCTTTTCCCCCTCTGGTGCCAGGCCTTTTTTTGGCTCTTTGGGGCAGTTTGTACTTAGGCCCTCATAACTTTTTTTGTCCACATAAGGCACCAATGCCAAATTTGTGTCCTTTTTTTCCAACATGCTAAGGATTGTAGAGGTACCCAGGGGCATATTTATACTCTGTTTGCGCCGGATTTGCATCGTTTTTTTTTACGCAATTCCGACGCAAAACAAACTCCATATTTATACTTTGGCGTTAGACCCGTCTAGCGCCAAAGATCTTGGAGTTTGCGTCATTTTTTAGCGTGGACACCTTCCTTGCGTTAATGATATGCAAGGTAGGCGTTCCCGTCTAAAAAATGACTCCGAGGCACGTGCGCCGTATTTATACTCCCGGGCAAAAATGACGCCCGGGAGTGGGCGGGTCAAAAAAAATGACGTCCAGCCGCTTTAGCATAATTTTTTAGCGCCTGGTCAGGGCAGGCGTTAAGGGACCTGTGGGCTCGGAAGGAGCCCAGAGGTGCCCTCCCATGACCCCAGGGACACCCCCTGCCACCCTTGCCCACCCCAGGAGGACGCCCAAGGATGGAGGGACCCATCCCAGGGAATTTAAGGTAAGTTCAGGTAAGTATTATTTATTAATTTTTTTGGCATAGGGGGGCCTGATTTGTGCCCTGATTGAAGTCCCCTGGGCATGGCCATTTGGCAAGGGGGCATGACTCCTGTCTTTGCTAAGACAGGAGTCATGTCAATGGAGGGTGGGAGTCAAAATAAATGGCGCAAATCGGGTTGAGGCAGATTTTTTGCCTCAGACCGACATGCCCCATTCTTTGATGCCCAAGCTCCATTTTCCCCTACGCCGGCGCTGCCTGGTGTGGGTCATTTTTTTTGACTCACACCAGTCAGCTCCGCCGGCTAACGTCATTCCATAAATAAGGCGCCCGCATGGCACTTTGGAATGGCGTTAGCCGGCGTTACATTTTTTGACGCACAACCGCTTTGGCGCAGTTGTGCGCCAAAAAGTATAAATACGGCCCCCAGTGTTTGTAGGTTCCTCTGAAGGATACCAAGACGTTAGCTAAAATACAGGTAAAATTTAGTTTTTAAAAAAAAATGGGAACAAAGGGCTGCAAAAGAAGGCTTGTGCTTTTGTTCCCTGAAAACGACATCAGCAAAAGGTTTGCAGTGCCAAAATCACCATCTGCTTAGCTTTCTGGAACAGGCAGACTTGAACCGGAAAAACACATTTTTCAACCCAATTGTGGCATTTTACTGGGACACACTCCTTTTTGACAATTTTTTGTGCTTTTAGCCTTCTTCCAGTTAGTGACAGAAATGGGTGTCGAACCAATGCTGAATCCCGGACAGCTAAACATTTCTGAAAAATAGACAACATTCTAAATTCAGCAAGGGGCCATTTGTGTAGCTCCTACAAGGTTTTCTACAGAAAATAACAGCTGAAATAAAAAAAATATTGAAATTGAGGCAAAAAAACTGCCATTTCTCTCCATGTTTTACTCTGTAACTTTTTCCTGCCATGTCAGATTTTCAAAAGCAATATAGTGTTATGTCTGCTGGTCTTCCGGTTGCTGGGATATATAGGGCTTGTAGGCTCATCAAGAACCCTAGGTACCCAGAGCCAATAAATAAGGTGCACGTTGCAATAGGTTTTCATTGTATATCGGGTATACAGCAATTTATTTGGTAAAACATAAAGAGTCAAAAATAGGTATTGTTGGACCTGGCCCTTTTACAGGGTCATTCCCCAGACTTTTAGTTTTTTGCCTCCTTATTTTTCTGACCTTTGTTGGCTGACGTTTTGACTCTGAGCACTTTTTCACTGCTAACCAGTGCTAAAGTGCATGTGCTCTCCCTTACAAAATTGGTATGATTGGATCATACCTAATTGGCATATTTAATTTACCTATAAGTCCCTTGTAAAGTTGTATCCCTATACCCAGGGCCTGTAAATTAAATGCTACTAGTGGGCCTGCAGCGCTGCTTGCGCCACCCACTGAAGAAGCCAGTCAAACCTATCTAAGGCCTACTAGCACAGAGCCTGTGTGCGCAGTTTCCTTCCACAGGGACCTGACACCTAAATTTACTTGCCAGGCCCAGAACTCCCCTTTTACTACATGTAAGTCACCTCTAAGGTACGCCCTAGCTGCCCTTTGGGCAGGGTGCCATGTATGTAGAAGGAAGGACATGTGCCATGTTGCGTGGCCTGTCCTGGCAGTGACAAACAGCCTAACTTGGTGTCTCACTGCTGTGAGTGCTGCCTCCTCATGGGATTGCATTGGAAATACCCTGCCTTCAGTGTAAGGGGTATTGTCCGATTTATGAGGGGTAGCGTAGGCATGTTTGGTATGGTTGTGATAGTGGTGAGAAATGCTGCTTAACAGTGTAGGTGTATTTTTTATTACTATCACAGAAATGCCACTTCTAGAAAGTGCGCATTTATCTGTGCTCATGGCTTTGGTGTTTTACAGCTTGCCTCCATTCCACGTCTGGGCAGACTGACAGTTGGGGCTTTGTGCATACTTCTCAGACAGCCTGAACACAGGGAGGGTGGAGGTGTCACAGAGGTGCATCTACATATTCTAAAGCCTTCCTGGGCTGAGAGAGGGGGGAGGCGGGGCACTCCTTTTGTAAAGGCTATGCCCTGGCCTCACACAATAGGGTCGTTAACTCCCCACTGATGTTTGGAGCCTGTGCTGAAAGGAGAGAGGCGGCGCTCCCAGAACCATTTGTAACTGGCTGGAACCTCCTCTCTCTACCATTGTAAAACACACTGTAAACCCAGTATAAGTACAGGGGAATTTTCCCCACAATTTGAACATTCTTGGGACTTGAAACTGGACACAGAACGCTGATGAACGGACTCACCAGGAAAACACATTGGACTGCTGCTGCTGTTCTGACCTGTGACCTGCCTGGTCACTAGAAGGAACTGCCACCATCTGCACCCCTTGTGCTTGACTGTAGCTTGGCCCACCAGCCCTGTGCTTCTTCTTGTTTTGATTGTTCCCATGGGCAGGGTTTTGTGGCCCCTGACCCCTGCAACGATCCCTGCATCTGAATCCTTAGCGCTGAGAGAGCGCTCTTATGTGCCCAGGTGCACTTCGAGGCACCTTCTTTTTCTGCTGGAATCACCGCCGCAGCCCAGGCTTGTGGAAGTGCCCTCGCGCTTTATGAAGCACTCCCTTAATTGCCCCAAGATCACCGTCGCAACCCGGGCTTGGAAACGAGCCCTCGAGCTTTCATAAGCGCTTCTCTGCTATTTAAATCACTGCCGCGACCCGGGCGCCACATCTGCATTTAGCGCGAGGATCGCCCTGTCTCTAGTGCCCCCGGGGCACTTTTGAAAGCAAAAGAAAGGAGCTAGCACACGTCTATTGTGTCCCTGAGTGACGCACGCTTTACGGTGCGCCCCCGGGGCACACAACAGCACCAAATATCGGAGCTGCCTCCCTCACGGACGAGGGAAGGCAGCAGAGCGGCTCGTGCACCGGATCGCGTGCGGCCACATTAGGAAGCAGGTGAGGAGCCTCAATGGAGGCCCCTGCTCCCTTTACTTCCTTTTGGACAGCTGCACCGCAGACAAGGGCAACTGCCTCTTCCTACGCAGGACACAGGGAGGAAAGGGAGTTTTCTTTCCGCCCGGTCACTGCCCTAGGGGCGCGATCACCCCCACTACTTGAATCTTTGTGGTGCTTTGGGCCCCCCTTTCGGAGAAGGCCGTTAGAGGCCAGGGGGGCCCAACAAGGATCACAGCTCCTCAGAGGAGCCAGTTCTTTTCACTGTAGAGAGGGTGCAAACCGCCCCTCTCTCCCAAGAGACCTGCGTGGCCACCGTTGTCGCACATAGGAGCGCCGGGGGCCCCCATACTCCTCCTCCCAGGCACTAGGAGTGCCTTTATTTCCAGAAATAGGTACTCTCTTGGCCATATGTTTTTCCAGTGTTCTTGCTACAGGCATTAGGGATGTATGTTGTTCATGACCTTGCATATATGTGCTAATGTTCCTTTTATGGGCATGTCTAGTTGATACATATTTTTATGATTTGTAATATGTTCTCTAATATTTCTTCTATGTTTTTTTTCCTTGCAAGTGCATCAGACCTTTACTGTAATTCCTGACAATTGCTTATGTTGCAGAATCCTGAGTACTTACGTGTTCTAATGTGACAACTGCGTATTCTTGCAGAGTATTAGTAACTTGTGTAACAATCTGGCAACTGCTAAGGTAGCAGGGTATTACTTACGTCTAATGTTTGTCTAATTATGTTTTGTGCAATACAGATTATTTTTACATAGCTCAGTGTTGTGTTTACTTTGTCATGTACATTTTGTGTCACACGTGTTGTGTGTGTTGTGCAAACGCTTTACACATTGCCTCTGGGATAGGCCTGACTGCTCGTGCCAAGCTACCAAGGGGGGTGAGCAGGGGTTATCTTGGACGTGTAACTCCCTTGCCCTGGCTAGAGTGGGTAGGTTCTGCCTGGCTGAGGTGCATACCCTAGCCAACCAGAAACCCCATTTCTAACATTGGTTGACAGCAGTGAGGATAGGACTTGTGCTTGCACAGTACCTTTTGACTAATTTTTGCACCGCAAATTGCACTTAGACCATTACATGTTTTAATTCTCTTTTTTAAAATTATTCTCCTGTTCTCTCAAACTAGTCATTTTTATTTTTACTCCTGTGTTGGATACTTGCACTTTGGACTCTTGTTGCTTTACGCCAGTATTGTGCTCTTAACAAAATGGAGTCTACCTTTGAGATGGATTATATGTTGTTTTACACTATAAACGAGTTAAAGGGATTCTGCAGGGAGAGAGGTATACCTTTTATAGAGGGTGAAGCCCATATAGGGATCCTCAGGAGAGCCCTGTTCAATTTTGAGGATGCAGACTATATAGCACAAAAAGAGGATCAAGAGAGGGATGGTTCTGAGGGAGACCCTAGAGAGACCCATGAGAGTAGTGAGGACTCTGAGGAGGAGGTTCCCCAGTCCACACCCCAGGGGGATAGTGACCCCGAGGAGTTAGACACTGAGGGAGAAGATGACTGGCCAGGGACGCCAGCAGAGAGAGAGGACCCCATATATAGGGAGTCCCTTACTGGGTCCTTGCCTAGCAGCAGCGCCACCTCCCATTCCCTGTCACCTGAGGAGCTCAGGGATAGGCGGAAAGAGAGGGACCTGAGGCTACAGCTAGCCAGGCTTGCTGTAGAAGAGAGACAGGATGAGGTGGAAAAAGCCTTAGTCCAGGAGAGGATGGCAGAGGCTGAAAGGGCCTTTGCCAGAGAAAGGCTCGCTCTCAAGCGCAGTCTCACAAATCTGGACTCACCAGTACAGGTGGAGTCCAGTGGTGGCAGCATTTGTAGTGTTAGGCACAATCCTTACCTACCCACAGATTTGGTACCTGGGTTCAAGGAGGGGGATGACATACATCAGTGGTTGAGGGAGTATGAGGAAGCTCTAGTTGGGTGCAGGATTCCTGAGAAAGATTGGGGAACTGTCCTAGAGAGCTATATTCCTGAGGTGGAAAGGGATGCCCTACTGGCCCCAGAGGGGAGTGACAGGCAGGGGTATTGCCACATCAGCAAGGCCCTGATAGAGAAATATGGTCTCACCCCTGAAGACTACAGGTTGAGGTTCAGAGGCAGCAAGAAGCGGTTTCACCAGTCTTGAGAGGATTTCATGGGGGCTTGTAGCAAAGCACTAAAAGGATGGGTCGAGGGTAGCAGAACAACCACTTATGAAGGGCTATTTAGTCACATTCTAAGGGAGCACATGTTCCGTTGCTGGTTTTCAGAGCTACGCCAACACCTGTCACACTGTGAGTTCTCTGACCCCAGTGAACTTGAAAAGGAGGCTGACCTCTGACTTAGTGCCAGGGGAACTGGTCAGACATCAAGGGCCGTCCTAGGTTCACCCCTGGAAGGGGTGGGGGAGGTTCTGGGTACTCCAGGCCAAGTTCTCAGTGGGGAGGAAGTAGGATTGTTAAGGACCTATCTTCTTATGTATGTCTTAGAGGGCTCCTTATCAGTGCACCAAGTCGAGAATTTAACCGTCCCTGACAACGTTCTGAGAGGGAAAGGTGCAGGATCCACAGAGACCTGTCCTCCTTCACAGGTCTTGGAAGGTACCCGAGAGGGGCCCCAAGGCGGGAGGGGAGTCGTTACCAAAGGCCGATCCTCTAAAATGGATCCCCTAGAGTCTGAAGGAGAAGGGGGGACACCTGGGAACAGGGTTGGTCCAGCTCTGGAGAACAGCAGCACCACCCCGCAGAGGGGGGTGCAGACGCTTCCTTTTGAGGGTTTGCGGGAGGGCACTCCCCTGACTCCTGTCCACCCCAAGGGTATTGTCCCTAGGTTGGAAGACCAGATCATTGACAACCCCCTAGATCTGGGAGTAGAGACTCCTGTACCCATCATCCCTACTGATGCATTCCCTAGGCATTCAGTTCCTGTAAGGGAGGGTTTGCGGGAGGGCACTCCCCTGACTCCTATCCAGCCCAAGGGTACCGTCCCTAGGTTGGAAGACCAGAACATGGGCAACCCCCTAGATCTGGGAGTGGAGACTGCTGTAACCAGCATCCCTACTGATGCAGTCCCCAGGGATTCAGTTCCTGTAAGGGAGAGTTTGAGGGTGGACGCTCCCCTAACTCATGACGAACCCAAGGGTGCCGTCCCTAGGTTGGAAAACCAGGTCCAGTGTAGCTCCCTTGACCTGGAGGTGGGGAAGGCTGTCCCCAGTCTCTCTACCTTTACTTCTGGGGGTATCACTCCTAATGGGAGGGTGCAGAACTCTAGAAGGAGGGGCAGGAGGAGGAAAGGCTCTTTCCTGACCCCGGCTCAGCCAGAAGGGAAGGACCCTGGGTTGGGAGACCAGTTACAGGGGGGGCTCCTCTGAACTGGTGGGTGAGCTGACCAGGACGACTGTAACCAGCGCCCTGGCAGTTCTGGATTCTGAGGGTACACCTCCTCGGAGGAGGAGGCGGAACCCTGGAAGGAGGGGCAGGAGGAGAGACTCTTCACTGGACCCTATTCAGGCTATGGGACCAGTCCCTAGGCTAGAGGACCAGTGGCAGGGGGTAACTCCTGATCTGGTGGGAAGGAGAGCGGAAACAGGATTCTATGCACCTGGGGCTCCCACCCCCCCACTCTGAGAGGTTTCAGAGACCAGAGGCCCCGGGCTGGCCTGGGACCTGACTCTGACCACAACTAGGATGCCTCCATGGGTTAGCTTAGATAGTCTTGGGAGCGTAGACAGAGGAATTCAACTGGGTTCAGATTGGCGTAGAACTGGATCATGCCCCTGCAGTTGCAGGCCAGGGTCCTGGTTCTATCTCCCTAAGAAGGGAAGCCCATCAAGGTATTGATTGTTCTCCCCTGGCTTTGGGCTGGTAGGGGGTCATGTTGGACCTGGCCCTTTTCCAGGGCCATTCCCCAGACTTTTTGCTTTTTGCCTCCTTATTTTTCTGACCTTTGTTGGCTGACGTTTTGACTCTGAGCACTTTTCACTGCTAACCAGTACTAAAGTGCATGTGCTCTCCCTTACAAAATTGGTATGATTGGATTATACCTAATTGGAATATTTAATTTACCTATAAGTCCCTTGTAAAGTGGTATCCCTATACCCAGGGCCTGTAAATTAAATGCTACTTGTGGGCCTGCAGAGCTGCTTGCACCACCCACTGAAGTAGCCTGTCAAACCTATCTAAGGCCTGCTAGCACAGAGCCTGTGTGCGCAGTTTCCTTCCACAAGGACCTGGCATTTAAATTTACTTGCCAGGCCCAGAACTCCCCTTTTACTACATGTAAGTCACCCCTAAGGTACCCCTAGCTAGCCCTTTGGGCAGGGTGCCATGTATGTAGATGGAAGGACATGTGTCATGTTGCGTGGCCAGTCCTGGTAGTGACAAATAGCCTAACTTGGTGTCTCACTGCTGTGAGTGCTGCCTCCTCATAGGATTGCATTGGAAATGCCCTGCCTTAAGTGTAAGGGGTATTGTATGATTTATGAGGGGTAGCGTAGGCATGTTTGGTATGGTTGTGATAGTGGTGAGAAATGCTGCTTACTGGTGTAGGTGTTTTTTTATTACCATCACAGAAATGCCACTTCTAGAAAGTGCACATTTATCTGTGCTTATGACTTTGGTGTTTTACAGCTTGCCTCCAATCCACGTCTGGGCAGACTGACAGTTGGGGCTTTGTGAATACTTCTCAGACAGCCTGAACAATGGGAGGATGGAGGTGTCACAGAGGTGCATCTACATATTCTAAAGCCTTCCTGGGCAGAGAGAAGGGGGAGGCGGGGCCTATCGGCATTTGTAAAGGCTGTGCCCTGGCCTCACACAATAGGGTCATTAACCCCCCACTGATGTTTGGAGCCTGTGCTGAAAGGAGAGAGGGGGCACTCCCAGAACCAGTTGTAACTTGCTGGAACCTCCTCTCCTTACCATTGTAAAACATACTGTAAACCCAGTATAAGTGCAAGGGAATTTTCCCACAATTTGAACATTATTGGGACTTGAAACTGGACACAGAATGCTGATGAATGGACTCACCAGGAAACCACCTTGGACTGCTGCTGCTGTGCTGACCTGTGACCTGCCTGGTCACTAGAAGGAACTACCACCATTTGCACCCCTTGTGCTGGCATGTAGCTGGGCCCACCAGACCTGTGCTTCTTCTTGTTTTGCTTGTTCCCAGGGGCAGGTTGCTGTGGCCCCTGACCCCTGCAACGATCCCTGCAGCTTAATCCTTAGCACTGAGAGAGAGCTTTTCTGTGCCCAGGTGCCCTTCGAGGTACCTTCTTTTTCTGCTGGAATCGCCGCCGCAGCCCAGGCTTGTGGAAGTGCCCTCGCGCTTTGTGAAACGCCCCGTTAGTTGCCCCAAGATCACCGGCGCAACCTGGGCTTGGAAACGAGCCCTCGCGCTATCATAAGCACTTTTCTGCTGTTGAAATCACCGCCGCGACAAGGGTGCCGCATCTGCGCCTAGCGCAAGGATCGCGCTGTCTCTAGTGCCCCCGGGGCACTTTTGAAAACAAAAGAAAGAAGCGAGCACGCTCCTATTGTGTCCCCGGTTGACGCCCGCTTTACAGAGAGCCCCCGGGGTACACAACAGCACCAAATATCGGAGCTGCCTCCCTCGCGGACGAGGGAAGGCAGCAGAGCGGCTCGCGCACCGGATCGGGTGCAGCTGCATTAGGAAGCAGGTGAGGAGCCTCAACGGAGGCCCCTGCTCCCTTTACTTCCTTTTAGGCAGCCACACCGCGGACAAGGGCGGCTGCCTCTGTCTATGCAGGACACGGGGAGGAAAGGGAGTTCCCTTTCCCCCGGTCACTGCCCTAGGGGCGCGATCGCCCCTACTATTTGAATCTTTGTGGCGCTTTGGGCCCCCCTTTCGGAGAAGGCCATTAGAGGCCAGGGGGCCCAACAAGGATCGCGGGTTCCCAGAGGGGCCCGTTCTTTTCACTGTAGAGAGGGTTCAGACCACCCCTCTCTCCCAAGAGACCTGTGTGGCCGCCGTTGTCGTGCATAGGAGAGCCGGGGGCCCCCATACTCCTCCACCCAGGCACCAGGAGTGCCCTTATTTCCAGAAACAGGTACTCTCATGGCCATATGTTTTTCAAGTGTTCTTGCTGCAGGTATCAGGGATGTATGTTGTTCATGATCTTGCAGATATGTGCTAATGTTCCTTTTATGGGCATGTCTAGTTGATATGTATTTTTATGATTTGTAATATGTTCTCTAATATTCCTTCTATGGGTAATTTCCTTGCAAGTGCATAGGACCTTCACTGTAATTCCTGACTACTGCTTATGTTGCAGAATCCTGAGTACTTACATGTTCTGTTGTGACAACTGAGTATTCTTGCAGAGTATTAGTAACTTGTGTAACGATCTGACAACTGCTAAGGCAGCAGGGTATTACTTACGTGCAATGTTGGTCTAATTATGTTTTGTGCAATACAGATTATTTTTACATAGCTCAGTGTTGTGTTTACTTTGTGGTGTACATTTTGCGTCATGTGTGTTGTGTGTGTTGTGCAAACGCTTTACGCATTGCCTCTGGGATAGGCCTGACTGCTCGTGCCAAGCTACCAAGGGGGTGAGCAGGGGTTATCTTGCACATGTAAATCCCTTGCCCTGGCTACAGTGGGTAGGTTCTACCTGGCTGAGGTGCATACCCTAGCCAACCAGAAACCCCATTTCTAACAGGTATCAGCAAAACCTTTGTATTTCCAAAATGGTCACTAGATAAGGTGTTTAGAGCAGTGGTTACTTGCACATCTCTGAATTTCTGGGTCCCCATATCAGCATGTGAATTACAGGGCATTTCTCAAACAGATGTCTTTTTTACACACTGTCTTACATTTGGAAGGAAAAGATGTAGAGAAAGACAAGGGCAATCGCACTTGTTCTTCTATTCTGTGTTCCCCCATGTCCCCCAATACAAATGGTACCTCACTTGTGTGGGTAGGCCTAATGCCAGTAACAGGAAAAGCAACATGGTCACATCACTTTTTCCCAAAGAAAACTGACCTGTTTTTTGCAAAGTGCCTAGCTGTGGATTTTGGCCTCTAGCTCAGCCGGCACCTAGGAAAACCTAGCAAACCTGGACATTTCTAAAAACTAGATACCTACGGAAACTTCCGAATAGGGTGACTTGTGGGGCTCTCACCAGGTTCTGTACCCAGAATCCTTTGCAATCCTCAAAATTTGGCAAAAAAATCACTTTTTCGTCACATTTCGGTAATGGAAACTTCTGAAATCTAAGAGGAGCCACAAATTTACTTCTACCCAGCATCCCTCCATGTCTCCTGATAACAATGGTACCTCACTTGTGTGGATAGGCCTAGTGCCCGCGACAGGAAATGCCCCAAAAACACAGCATATAGCCATCACATTTTCCCGAAGAAAAATGACCTGTTTTTAGCAAAGTGTCTAGCTGTGGATTGTGGCCCCTAGCTCAGCCAGCACCTAGGAAAACTTAGCAAACCTGGATATTTCTAAAAACTAGACACCTACAGGAATTCAGAATGGGGTGACTTGGGGCTCTCACCAGGTTCTGTTACCCAGAATCTGAGAGAAGCCACAAATATCCTTCCACCCAGCATTCCCAAAAGTCTCCTGATAAAAATGGTACCTCACTTGTGTGGGTAGGCCTAGTGCAAAACAATGTAGACACATCAAAATGATCTATTGCAAAACTACCTGTTTTTCCAAAGGGGGGGGCTGCATTTTTGGTCCGGGGCGCGGCAGTTATTTAGCGAAACCTACCAAATCCAGATATTTGTGAAAACTAGACACCTGGAGGAGTCCAGGGAGGTGTGGCTTGCGTGGATCCCCCAACATTTTCTTACCCAGACTCCTCTGCAAATCTTAAATATAGCTAAAAGAAATCACATTTTCCACACTTTTATTTGCAGGATCACTGTGCCGGTACACATTTTCTACTAACCGCCCAGCAACCAACCAAGTTGGTGGCATTCTTCATCATCGGGGTCCCACCCAAGACACCTAGCATGTCACGAGTGTGCCGCAATGCCTGATTACAGCGAAACAGGTTTTGTTTGTCATTTTTACCACACATACTGGTTGAATTTGGCACAAGGGAGAGTGATGGTTTAGTAGCTTAAATTTTATTAACAAGAGATTTCACAAAAATGAAATGCACTGTTAATAACTGAAAGGTGACTCACAGCTTGTGAGCTATAAAGCTGCGTCAAGGCACCAACCGCTTTACAGTCCATTCACACACCTTTCATACATGACACGCACAAGACCATTCACGCCACCAGCCGCGGCCCAGCACATTACAACACTCATCTCAACAGACAGCGCCATTCAAGAGCCTATCACTTTTTTTTATACGCCCACATGGCTGATACAGCAATCACACCAGCTGACAGGAGTGTGTGGACTGGCGTTTGGCTACCTGTGTGTTGCAGTTGTCAACAGCAAGTCACTATTTTAACAGCTAGCCAGGCACCACTCCACGCACACCACCAGCCAAGCGCCACTCCATGCACACCACCAGCCAGGCACAACTCCACGCACACCGCCAGTCAAGCGCCACTCCACATACACTGCTAGCCAAGTGCCACTCCACGCACACCGCCAGCCAAGCACCACTCCACACACACCACCAGCCAAGCGCCACCCCATGCACAAGGCCAGCCAAGCGCCACTCCATGCATACCGCCATCACTTTTTTTTAAACAGAAAAGAAACCACTGACTAATTCTAAGTAAGTACAAAACTACAAACACAAAAGCTCTAACTAAATACATGACAATAATGCCAACTGTGAAACTGAACATTTGAAAATAAAAAACAGGCAGTTTACGCTCACAAACCCATATTTATACTTTTTTAGCGCCGCATTTGCGTCATTTTTTTATGCAAAAGCGGCGCAAACTTATAAAATACAATTGTATTTTGTAAGTTTGCGCCGCTTTTGCATCAAAAAGCGGCGCAAATGCGACGCTAAAAAAGTATAAATACGGGCCACAGTGTTTCCCAGAATTTGTTTGGGGTGTGGTAACTCCTGAAACAGCCGGCCACACACAGCCCAGGCTTTGAAGAGCAATCAGGGCAGTTCATCTGAGTCTCCCTCCGGATACTTCTCCGGGCACAGACTCTACACATCTTAGCCGGAAATTATATTTGAGAGTGTGAGGAATCTGATTAGGAAATTGGTGCTCTTTCAATCTAGCCACATCCTCCACCACTGCTACTCTAGGAACTCTTGCATGATCTACCACAACAAGGCTCTCTGTCACTGACTTCTGAAATTTAACAAATTTCATCCTCGACTCAGGGGAACAATCCTTGAACACAATAAAAGTAATAAAAGTTGCTAGATTAAACAAATGAATCGCCAACTTTTTATACCACACATAAGTCTTCGAACAGCAGTGTAAGGTTGCAACCTCTGATCTACTCTATCAACACCACCCATGTGCTTATTGTAGTCTAAAATGCACCCAGGTTTGCGTACTTCAGCAACTTTACACCAAACAGCCACAGGTGAAGTACTCTCTTCATGGATGGTAGTTAGCATGTGGACATCCCTCTTGTCTGCAAATTTCGGAGCTAGCAGTTCATCATTCCGCAACACACTGCACTGTCCCCTCTCAAGTTTTTTTACAGACAAGCTCACTTGGCTATCCTCTCCGGTTACAGCAGATTATGCCATAAACAGTGTCCACTCTGAATAATTCCTTGAACAACTGCACTACAGTGTAGAAGTTATCTCCAGACAAATGGTGACCTTTGGTGAACAGTCGTCTGTTCCCACACGATTTTCTCACTAATTCCTAAAATGGGCGAACAACCAGGGGGAGGTCAAAACCTAAATCCCTATCAGTGTAGACTCAGAATTTATAAATATATCTTGTACTACTTTCATACAGCATATACAATTAAATTCCATACCGGGCCCTCCTGCTAGGAATGTACTGCCTAAAAAACAACCGACCCTTGAACAGGACCAAATACTCGTCCACACTTTCTTTGCCTGGAACATACACCTCTGAAAACCAATCTACAAAGTGGTCAAGGACATGCCTAATCTTAAAAAGATGGTCATAATCAAGGTGATCTTGTGGCAAGGCTAAAGCATTGTCAACAAAATGCAGCATCCAAAGAAGAAGGAAATACCGATTACGAGTCATGGTTCTAGGAAATATAGCTGTTGCAATCAAGAGACTAGAAGACCAATAAGAAGCCAGTGACGGCTTCCTTATCGACCCTATCAAAAAAGGCAAACCCAAGAACTTTTTCATCTCTTCCACATTTATGGGAATCCACTGGGTAACTCTAGACTGAGGCGTATGTCTGGCAGCGTTGTCACTCAATTACTGCTCCGCATACAAATTAGTCTGCTTAACAATCACTTCCAAAAATACATTGTCCATAAACAGCTCATAGAAATTGACAGGCAAAACGTTTTCTGTAGTCACTTTACACCCTGAGAGACCAGTAAAGGCAGGCAAGTGTGGCTGCTCCATGTTTGGGGCAACCCAGGTGTCAGGTCTTCCAATGGGAAACCTTTCAGCCCTAGGGTGCTGCACTATTGGCACATCAGTGTCCTCCTCTAAAACAGGCCCTTCATCTGCTCTGAGAGTGACTTCCTCATCAGAAGATTCCTCTCTGATAGAAAAC
This sequence comes from Pleurodeles waltl, assembly GCF_031143425.1. Taxonomy (NCBI): domain Eukaryota; kingdom Metazoa; phylum Chordata; class Amphibia; order Caudata; family Salamandridae; genus Pleurodeles; species Pleurodeles waltl. Next base: position 234,481,400 of record NC_090443.1, on the reverse strand, counting down.
TCATGGCCAGAATCTCTCACTTCCTCCTCTGCCTCAGATGCAGAGTCAGTCTCATAATCATGGTCAGAAGACAACTCACAAAGCATGCCAACAGCCCGCTGAGCCGTCACTCTGCGGCTAGCCATGATCCTTTCTATGAAGTGTGACAAATGTGCCAACAACAACCAGCACTGTCTAAAATAAGTAATAAACAAAGTGTGGCTTTTTCACAAAGAGGTATTCACTCAAAAACTATACTACTCACTTGCCTTAAAAAGCTAGACTCACCAGCAACAACTCTGCACAGACAGAGCAATCACCGATGATTTTTTAATTTGAATTTGAATTTATTTGAATTTATAAAGAGCATTCCGGCCATACCATCAAAGCGCTGAGAGGTGAGTGAAGCAAGTGAATCCTTAAGAGGCCCATGGATCAGCAGGGCAGGCAAGTGAGGCCCACCCTGGCTTGAAAAGATCCAGGTTTTTAGCTGTTTCCGAAAAGGCAGGTGGGTGTCTTCTTTCCTGATTGGCAGCAGGAGTGTATTACAGAGTTTTGCTGCGACCACCAAAAAGGCTCTGTCTCTCCATCTGGACTTTCAACAGTGGGGAACTGAGATTAAATTGAAACTAGAAAATCTGAGCGGACGACTAGGTGCATACTGCTGCAGAGATGAACAAAGGTATTTACAGCCTTCCGAGTGTAGAGTCTTATGTGGGAGGCAAAGTGTCTTAAAAGTAAGGCGCTTTTCCACAGGTAGCCAGCCCAGCTGCCTCAAACTGCTACTGGCAGACGCTGAGTACAGGAGATCCAATACAAGTTGAACCATGGCATTCTGAATCAGTTGTAACTTATAGAGGGACCCTTTGCTAATGCTTAGCATCAGGGCATTGCAGTTATCCAGTTAGGAGGTGACTAAGGCCAAACTCACTGAAATTCTAAGTTCCTTCGGAAGAAAAGGAAGGATTTTCTTGAGAATTTTCCATTTTCAGTAACAGGTTTTGATGGTGTGATTAACCTGTTGCTCAAAAGATAGAGTATTGTCAAATAAGATGAAGAGGTTTCTGGCCATAAGACTAGGAACTGGCAGATCACTGCAAGACTGCGGCCACCAGTGGGAGCTCCATAAGGCACTGTCTAAGCCAAAGAAGAGAATATCTGTTTTTTCCCCATTCATTTTGAGCCAATTGTGGATCATTCACTATCTAATCTCGCTCACACAGTTGTGGAATTTATCTGCCACCTCCTCCCAATTCCTGTTGACCTGGATTATGAGCTGAGCATCATCAGCATAGGAAACCACTTGAAAGCCAAAGGAGCGGACCAATCTGTCTAGCGGGGAAATATATAGGTTAAACAGAGTAGGGCTGAAAGAAGACCCATGCAGAACCCTGCAAGGGAGTTGAAACCGGGCAGCCCTGAAGTCGCCACAGCTTACTGTGATAGATCTATCCAACAAAAAGGATTCTAGGATGTCCAGGGCCTTATCTCTAACTCCAGCTTGATAAAGGCACTGGATCATCAATTGCAGGGAGATAGTATCAAACACCACTGAAAAATCTAGCAGAACTAGAATGATGCCCTCCCCCTGATCAACTCGTCTCTGGATAGTATCCGCTGTAGAGATTAGTGCGGGTTCTGTACTATGTGCTTTACAGAACCCGTGTTAGGAAGAGTCAAGGCCTCCACTGGCCTGTAAAAAGCCAGCCAGTTCAATATTTAGGGTTTCTCCAAGATTTTGGTCGGGGTAGGTAGTAAAGATATGGGACAGCTATTATTCATGTTATTTGGTGAGCCTCCTGGTATCTCTATAGTGGAATCACAATGGACTCCTCCCAGGAAAGAGGGAAACTCCCCTCCTTCAGGATTTCATGGTAGACTGGTTCTAGCGCGGCCGAGACCAGGTCCGGGGCAAGCTTTAGTATCTTAGGAGGGCAAGGGCCATTAGGAGACCCTGACTTAACCCCGCACAACAGTTCTTTGATTTTGTTTGCCTGTAAAGGTTAGAATCTAGTGAGCTTAGTTTCATTATCCCAGGCCAGAGCTTCCACCAAAACCCCAAGACTCAGATCCACAAGAGGCTGCACAAAGTTTGTGAGGATCTGGAGTAATTTGGTTTTAAGAGTCGGCAACCCTTTGGCAAAAAGCAGATGAGTTCTCCAATTTCAGGGGTGAGGTAGGGGAGGTCAAAGAACGGACCACCTAAAAAAGTTCCCTGGGTACATTGTCCGCATCCCTAATTTTACGGGAAAAATAGTTGGATATGATATCCCACTAAAAAGAAAAAAGAAAAGTAAATTCAAGATAAGACAACACAAATATCATTGTGCACAAATCTAAGGACAATTTCACACACAATCCTGCATTTAGTACACCACCTACAGACATGTCATTCACGCATGGCAACAATACTCCTTTGGAGTAATTGTTTTTACTTACCTAAAACATGCAACTACGCAAACTGCAGGTCAACCACTGCCAATACCGCAACAAGCACAGCAAAGGAAGCAAAAGCTTTGAACTAGAACAAAAAGGAAAAATTAACTGTTGTTATCACAAATGCAAATACTTTGCCAGTTGACAAACACCCTGCCATCAAACATTTAGAAATTTTCCCTGGTGTCTAGTGGACTCTGCCCCCCTTGGGGACAGATGCGCTTAAAAACCTAGGCCTTTCTGCCCCAAGGGGGGCAGAAATGGCTACGAGTACTGTGCTGAATCCCTTGCCAAGGGGTCTCCCCCATACAAAATAAACTTAAAAAAGTCTTGGTGCCTCAGTAGCTGAGCTTAGAAAATAATAGGCTGATCTGCCCCCAAGGGGGGCAGAAATGGTATAAAGAATATTGGCCCTCCTTGGGGAGCGACCCTTGCCAAAGGGGGCAAGATCCCTGGAGCTAAGTGGATTCTGTCCCCCTTGGGGGGCAACCCTTGTCCAACAATGCTATGCCTCCTTTGAGGGTCAACCCTTGCCAAAGGGGGTGCCCCCAACACAAAAAACGAAGGGAAAAACAATTCCTGGCGTCTTGGTGGCTTCTGCCCCCCTAGGGGCTAAAAAAATAGATACAAAATGATAAAATTGATCTGCCCCCAAGGGGGGTAGAAATGGCCTAAAATATATTGCCACCCGCCCACACAAAACATACACACACACACACACAAATACACAAGATCCCTGGTACTAAGTGGATCCTGCCACCCTTGGGGCTGATAGGCCTAAACAAAATAGGCCAATCTGCCCCCAAGGAGGCCAGAACTGGCCAAAAGTGCTTTTCCCCCTTTGGGGGAGGTGACCCTTGCCCAAGGGGCCGCCCCCCCACATGCAAAAAACACACACAATAACAATCCTGGCCTAAAAATAAGAGGCTGATCTGGCCCCAAGCGGGGCAGAAATGGCAAAAAACATAATGCTCCCTTAGGGACGTGACTCTTGCCTAAGGGGCTGCTCCCCGACACAGAAAACATACAAAAACAAAACATAAACAAAATTCCAGGTGCCTAGTGGGCATTCCTGCTGCCCGATCACATCGCGATCGGCCATCAGGAATGCTGAAAGAGACATTGAGGGAAAGAAAAACCCTTTCTTTTCCCCTGATGCGTCTTTTATTGCAATCTCGTAGAAACGTATCTCCTTCTCCTTCGACATGCTAGAAGCAAATGGGACCCCGCACGTCGGGTAGCCTCTAATGATGTCAGCGCACAGATGTCATTAGATGGGGTGTGGAGTGGGGGTGGAAGGGGAAGCAATTCCCCTTCCATCCCTGCCCATGGAAGGGGGAGTGGGAGGCCCTCTGGGGGAGCGCTAGCGCTTACCCCAAAGGCCGGGTGCAGGACGTAACAGTTACATCCCAGACACCCAACCTAGACACCCAAGGGGTTAAAAAGGACTCCAGTTTGGGGGCATTGTTGCAAACTCCATGAAGTACGCTATAATCATGTTTCTCCTAAAGAATTTGAAAAGCTCACCAGGGGGAGTTTGCTAATGATCATGGTTATGAGACAACACCCGGAATACTCAAACTAAATAAAATCCTTCATGATCATCAATCTGGATTCAGGCCATGAAGCCTCACTGAATCAACTCTGATGTACATGAGAGAACAAATGCCTTCTTTCTATTGACGAAAACAGGAACTTGGAGCCAGATGTATAATTTCAATGGTCACAAAACTGGTCCCAATTTGAAAGCAGTATTTTTGAGAGCAGTGTGGATTAATATAAACTGACCCATCAATATTTGCATATTTCTGATTCAAAGTGGGACACAATCCAACCTAACACATTATTAGTTATGATGTAGGTCACTAATTAGTCACACACATGGATACAAAGGTCAGCAGGCCACCATATGTTTGATTGTGTTTTAATAAAGAAAACACAGCCAAAATTAGTACACCACTGATGTAAAATGGAGACAGGACTTTAAAAAATGCAGGCACCAACCGTGCACAATACGTAAAGAAACTCAGGGGCATATTAATACTCTGTTTGCACCGAATGTGCGTCAAAAATGTTGACACACATTCGGCGCAAACCATGCACCATATTTAAACTTTGACACCCGAGCCCGCGGACGTCAAAATTCCTCTGTGTGAGTCATTTTTTGGATGCGGGAAACTGCCTTGCATTAATAACATGCAAGGTAGGCGTTCCCGCCCAAAAAATTACTTGTGCCTTATTTATACTCCTGTGCCATTTTGACGCACAGGAGAGGGCAGGCCTTAAAAAACGGCGCACAGCCTGATGTGCGCCATTTTTTTAACGCCTGGGTCAGGGCAGGCGTTAAGGGACCTGTTTGCTCACTTCCATGGTCTCTGACCATGGAAGGAGTCCATATGTGCCCTTCCCTGCCCCCAGCGACACCCCCTGCCACCCTCGCCCACCCCTGAAGAACACCCATGGATGGGGGGACCCATCCCAGGTAAGTACAGGTGAGTTGAGGTAAGTATTATTATTATTATTTTTTTAAAGTGGCATGGGGGGGCTAATTTGGGCCCCCCTACATGCCACTGTGCCCAATGACCATGCCCAGGGGAGAGAAGTCCCCTGGGCATGGCCATTGGGCATCCTGCTAAGACAGGAATCATTTCAATGGGGGTTGTGCGTCATAAAATGGGGCAAGTCCAGTTTGAGGCATGATTTTTGCCTCAAACCTGACTTGCACCATTTTTTGAAGCACAACCCCCATTTTCCCCTACGCCGGCTGAAGTCATTCCTTGAATAAGGTGCCCGCATGGCGCATAGGAATGGCGTTAGCCGGATGTAACATTTTTGACGCACGCCGGCGCTGGTTTGCGTTAAAAAGTATAAATATGGGCCTCAGAGCATAGAAGACACAAGGCAGTGTCATTACCTTAAGACATCAGAATTCCGAAAACCACGCAAGTAAGGTAACAGCAATAGAAGCTCTGAACCTGGTGTGCCATAATACTAAAAACAACTGTTTTCCAAATATTTGAAATATATTGCTCTCTTTTTAATTTCCATAGCTGATAAATTACAAATTAACAGGTGAGACTACAAGTGTGGTGCACACTGAGGGTGATAGATGGAGGGTAAGGTTTTCAAATTAGGAACTGACCTAAACCAAATTTGAGCCCCTTATTTTTCAGGAACACTGACTAACAAGAAGTGTATTGGTATGGAGACATGGATGAATTTTTTAACCCCTTCGCTGCCAGGCCTTTTCGCCCTCAAGTGCCAAGCCTTTTTTTTCGCTACTTGGAGCAGTTCGCTCTTAGGCCCTCATAACTTTTTGTCCACATAAGCTACCCACACCAAACTTGCATTCTTTTTTTCCAACATCCTAGGGATTCTATAGGTACACAGTATTGTGGGTTTCCCTGATGGAGACAAAGAAGGTCCAAGGAGAGGATGGTATAGGCGCACGGCGAGCGCCCCCTTTGATGTATGTTTGACTATAAGGGGACACTCCCCCTCCTGGATATCAGAGGCCAGTAGCCTCTATGAAAGGACCACCTCAAGGTAACTCCTTGGGTAAGGTAGACCTTTTACTTCACACTCTTTGACCTTTACATAGAGTAAATTTCCTCCAACGTGAGACGTAGGGATCCTAGGCCCTGACGAATGCCCCGAGACCTCTATTGGCTCACTTCTGAGGGCAGAAACATGTTGGCTATTAGTTAGGTGACCCTGTGAGTCCTTATCCTCACAGAGGTGTCCCAACCCCTGTTTTAACTACACCAATCAGACACCACCATTAAATTTGTCACTCCTTACAGGTGTCTGCTTAGGTGTTTTAAATTTTTCACTAGATTAGCTGGATCCCGATCTTTCCAGAAACAAGTTTATTTACGCACTCCCTCCTGTTCCTTTAACAGTGAGGTTGAGTCCGTCCAGGTGGCACTGTCCTACCTGGGTGGGTCTAGGTTGTCAAATGATGAAGCATGACACTATATAGTGTGTGAGACCACCTAGTCCGTAAAAGGAACTCCCCCCGGTTTCTCTCCCCGCGCACGCACTCTGCAGTTACTTACTGACATTTCACTGACATCACCTTTCCAAATACGAACACGTACAACCTAGGGCAACGCTGGTACCCACGACGCCCTCTTTAGAGAACCCTGTACTTTCTTGTGTACTTTGAGACAAAGAAAGTGAAATGTGAAAATGTTGTTGTTTTCAAACAAATGGGGAAAAGGACTGTAGAAGGTTTGTGTTTTTTTTCACTGAAAATGGCATCAACAAAGGGTTTGTGGTGCTAAAATCACAATTTTCCCAGCCTACAAGGAACAGGAAGACTTGAATCAGAAAAACACATTTTTCAACACAATTTTGGCATTTTACTGGGACATACCCCATTTTTACTATTTTTTGTGATTTCAGTCTCCTTCCAGTTAGTGATAGAAATGGTTGTGAAACCAATGCTGGATCCGAGAAAGATAAACATTTCTGAAAAGTAGACAGAATTTTGAATTCAGCAAGGGGTAAGTTGTGTCGATCCTACAAGGGTTTCCTACAGAAAAACACAGCTGAATTAAAAAAAAGTATTGAAATTGAGGTGAAAAAAACTGCCATTTTTCTCCACGTTTTACGCGATACCGTTTTCTTGCAATGTAAGATTTTTGAAAGCAATATACTCTTACGTCTGCTAGTCTCTTCTGGTTGTGGGGATAAATAGGACTTTCAGGTTCATCAAGAACCCTACGTACCCAGAGCAAATAAATGAGCTGCACCTTGCAATAGGTTTTCATTTTACACCGCGTATACAGACATTCATTTTGCTGAAATATAAAGAGTTAAAAATAGGTATCAAGAAAACATTTGTATTTCCAAAATGGGCACAAGATAAGGTGTTGAGAAGCAGTGGTTTCGTGCACATCTGTGAATTCCGAGGTGCCCATCCTAGCATGTGAATTACAGGGCATTTCTCAAATACATGTCTTTTTTACACATTGTCTTACATTTAGAAGGAAAAAATGTACAGAAGGATAAGCGGCAATAACACTTGTTTTGCTATTCTGTGTTCCCCCAAGTCTCCCAATAAAAATGGAACCTCACTTGCATGGGGAGGCCTAATGCTCATGACAGGAAACGCAACATGGACACATCACATTTTTACATTGCAAAGTCCCTAGCTGTGGATATTAGCCTCTAGTTCAGCCAGCACCTAGAGAAACCTACCAAACCTGTGCATTTTTTAAAACTAGACACCTAGGGGAATCCAAGATGGGGTGACATGTGGGGCTCTCACCAGGTTCTGTTACCCAGAATCCTTTCCAATCCTGAAAATTTGGCCTAAAAAACACTTTTTCCTCACATTTCGGTGACATAAAGTTCTGGAATCTGAGAGGAGCCACAAATTTCCTTCCACCCAGCGTTCCCCCAAGTCTCTCGATAAAAATGGCACCTCACTTGTGTGGGTAGGCCTAGTGCTCGCGACAGGAAATGCCCTAAACCACAACATGGACACATCACATTTTCCCAATGAAAACAGAGTTGTTTTTTGCAAAGTGCCTACATGTGGATTTTGGCCTCTAGCTCAGCTGGCACCTAGGGAAACCTACCAAACCCAATAAAAACAGAGCTGTTTTTTGCAAAGGGCCTACATGTGGATTTTGGCCTCTAGCTCAGCTGGCACCTAGGAAAACCTACCAAACCTGTGCATTTTTTTTTCTAAAAGTAGACACCTAGGGTAATCCAAGATGGGGTGACTTGTGGGGCTCTCATCAGATTCTTTTACCCAGAATCCTGTGCAAACCTCAAAATTTGGCTAAAAAAAACACACTTTTTCCTCACATTTCAGTGACAGAAAGTTCGGGAATCTGAGAAAAGCCACAAATTTCCTTCCACCAAGCATTCCCCCAAGTCTCTCGATAAAAATGGCACCTCACTTGTGTGGGTAGGCTTAGTGCCGCGACAGGAAATGCCCCAAAACACAACGTGGACACATCACATTTTCGTAAAGAAAACAGAAGTTTTTTGCAAAGTGCCTAGCTGTGGATTTTGGCCTCTAGCTCAGCTGGCACCTAGGGAAACCTACAAAACTTGTGCATTTTTTTAAAGTAGACACCTAGGAAATCCAAGATGGGGTGACTTGTGGGTCTCTCATCAGGTTCTGTTACGCAGAATCCTGTGCAAACCTCAAAATTTAGCTAAATAAAAACACTTTTTCCTCACATTTTGGAGACAAAAAGTTCTGGAATCTGATAGGAGCCACACATTTCCTTCCACCCAGCATTCCCCCAAGTTTCCCGATAAATATGGCATCTCACTTGTGTGGGTAGACCTTGAGCTCGCAACATGATATGCCCCAAAACACAACGTGGACACATCATATTTCCCATAGAAAACAGCTGTTTTTGCAAAGTGCCTAGCTGTGGATTTTGGCCCCTAGCTCAGCCGGCACCAGGGAAACCTACCAAACCTGTGCATTTTTAAAAAGTAGACACCTAGGGATATCAAAGATGCGGTGACTTGTGGGGCTCTCATCAGGTTCTTTTGCCCAGAATCCTGTGCAAACCTCAAAATGTGGCTAAAAAAACACTTTTTCCTCACATTTCGGTGACAGAAAGTTCTGGAATTTGAGAGGAGCCACACATTTCCTTCCACCCAGCATTCCCTCAAGTCTCCCAATAAATATGGCACCTCACTTGCGTGGATAGTCTTAGTGCCCGTGAGAAGGAAATGCCCCAAATCACAACGTGGACATATCACATTTTCCTAAAGAAAACAGATGTTTTTTGCAAAGTGCCTAGCTGTGGATTTTGGCCTGCAGCTCAGCCGGCACCTAGGGAAACTTACCAAACCTGTGCATTTTTGAAAAGTAGACACCTAGGGGAATCCAAGATGGGGTTACTTGCGGGGCTCTCATCAGGTTCTTTTACCCAGAATCCTGTGCAAACCTCAAAATGTGGCTAAAAAAACACTTTTTCCTCACATTTTGGTGGGAGAAAGTTCTGGAATCTGAGAGGAGCCACACATTTCCTTCCACCCAACATTTCCCCAAGTCTCCCGATAAAAATGGCACCTCACTTGTTTGGGTAGGCATAGTGCCCGTGACAGGAAATGCTTCATAACACAACGTGGACACATCACATTTCCAAAAGAAAACAGCTGTTTTTGCAAAGTGCCTAGCTGTGGATTTTGCCTCTAGCTCAGCTGACACCTAGGGAAACCTACCAAACCTGTGCATTTTTGAAAAGTAGACACCTAGGGGAATCCAAGATGTGGTGACTTGCGGGGCTCTCATCAGGTTCTTTTACCCAGAATCCTGTGCAAACCTCAAAATGTGGCTAAAAAAACACTTTTTCTTCACATTTTGGTGACAGAAAGTTCTGGAATCTGAGAGGATCCACACATTTCCTTCCACCCAGCATTCCCCCAAGTCTCCCAATAAATATGGCACCTCACTTGCGTGGGTAGTCTTAGTGCCCGTGAGAAGGAAATGCCCCAAATCACAACGTGGACACATCACATTTTCGTAAAGAAAACAGATGTTTTTTGCAAAGTGCCTAGCTGTGGATTTTGGACTCTAGCTCAGCTGGCAACTAGGGAAACCTACAAAACCTGTGCATTTTTTTAAAGCAGACACCTAGGAAATCCAAAATGGGGTGACTCGTGGGTATCTCATCAGGTTCTGTAACGCAGAATCCTGTGCAAACCTCAAAATTTAGCTAAATAAAAACACTTTTTCCTCACATTTTGGAGACAAAAGGTTCTGGAATCTGAGAGGAGCCACACATTTCCTTCCACCCAGCATTCCCCCAAGTTTCCCGATAAATATGGCATCTCACTTGTGTGGGTAGACCTAGAGCCCGCAACAGGATATGCCCCAAAACACAACGTGGACACATCATATTTCCCGTAGAAAACAGCTGTTTTTGCAAAGTGCCTAGCTGTGGATTTTGGCCTGCACCTCAGCCGGCACCTAGAGAAACCTACCAAACCTGTGCATTTTTTAAAAGTAGACACCTAGGGGAATCAAAGATGGGGTGACTAATGAGGCTCTCACCAAGTTCCGTTACCCAGAATCCTGTGCAAACCTCAAAATTTGGCTAAGAGAACAGTTTTTCCTCACATTTCGGTGACAGAAAGTTCTGGAATCTGGGAGGAGCCACACATTTCCTTCCACCCAGCATTCCCCCAGGTCTCCCAATAGATATGGCACCTCACTTGCGTGGATAGTCTTAGTGCCCGTGAGAAGGAAATGCCCCAAATCACAACGTGGACACATCACATTTTCCTAAAGAAAACATGTTTTTTGCAAAGTGCCTAGCTGTGGATTTTGGCCTGCAGCTCAGCCGGCACCTATGAAACCTACCAAACCTGTGCATTTTTGAAAAGTAGACACCTAGGGGAATCCAAGATGGGGTTACTTGCTGGGCTCTCATCAGGTTCTTTTACCCAGAATCCTGTGCAAACCTCAAAATGTGGCTAAAAAAACACTTTTTCTTCACATTTTGGTGACAGAAAGTTCTGGAATCTGAGAGGAGCCACAAATTTCCTTCCACCCAGCGTTCCCCCAAGTCTTTTGATAAAAATGGCAAATCACTTGTGCGGGTAGACCTAGTGCCTGCAACAGGATATACCCCAAAAAACAACGTTGACACATCATATTTCCCAAAGAAAACAGCTGTTTTTGCAAAGTGCCTAGCTGTGGTTTTGGTTCTTAGCTCAGCTGGCACCTAGGGAAACCTACCAAACCTGTGCATTTTTTTAAAGTAGACACCTAGGGAAATGACAGATGGGGTGACTTGCGGGGCTCTTATCAGGTTATTTTACCCAGAATCCTGTGCAAACCTCAAAATGTGGCTAAAAAATATACTTTTTCCTCACATTTCGGTGACAGAAAGTTCTAGAATCTGAGAGGAGCCACACATTTCCTTCCACCCAGCATTCCCCCAAGTTTCCTGATAAATATGGCATCTCACTTGTGTGGGTAGACCTAGAGCCCGCAACAGGATATGCACCAAAACACAAAGTGGACACATCATATTTACCATAGAAAACAGCTGTTTTTGCAAAGTGCTTAGCTGTGGATTTTGGCCCCTAGCTCAGCCGGCACGAGGGAAACCTACCAAACCTGTGCATTTTTAAAAAGGTGACACCTAGGGAAATCAAAGATGCGGTGACTTGTGGGGTTCACATCAGGTTCTTTTACCCAGAATCCTGTGCAAACCTCAAAATGTGGCTAAAAACACTTTTCCTCACATTTCGGTGACAGAAAGTTCTGGAATCTGGGAGGAGCCACAAATTTCCTTCCACCCAGCATTCCCGCAAGTCTCCTGAAAAAAAGGCACCTCACTTGTGTGGGTATGCTTAGTGCCCGCAACAAGAAATGCCCTAAAACACAACATGGACACATCACATTTTCCCAAAGAAAACAGAGATATTTTTTCCAAAGTGCCTAGCTGTAGATTTTGGCATTTAGCTCAGCTAGCACCTAGGGAAACCTGCCAAATCTGTGCATTTTTTTAAAAAATAGATACCATGGGGAATCCAAGATGGAGTGGTTTGTGGGGCTCTCATTAGGATTTGTTACCAAGAATCATGTGCAAACCTCAAAATTTGACTAAAAAACACTTTTTCCTCACATTTCGTGACAGAAAGTTCTGGAATCTGAGAGGAGCCACAAATTTCCTTCCACCCAGCGTTCCCCCAAGTCTTTTGATAAAAATGGCACATCGCTTGTGTGGGTAGACCTAGTGCCTGCAATAGGAAATACCCCAAAACACAATGTTGACACATCATATTTCCCAAAGAAAACAGCTGTTTTTGCAAAGTGCCTAGCTGGGGATTTTGGCCCTTAGCTCAGCCGGTACCAAGGAAAACCTAGCAAACCTGGACATTTTTTAAAAGTAGACACTGTGGGGAATCCAAGTTGGGGAGACTTGTAGGGCTCCTACCAGGTTCTGTTACCTAGAGTCATGTGCAAAACTCAAAACTTGTCTAAAAAAACCCACTTTTTCCTCACATTTCGGTGACAGGAAGTTCTAGAATCTGAGAGGAGCCACAAATTTCCTTCCACCCAGCATTCCCCCAAGTATCCCGATAATAATGGTACCTCACTTGTATGGGTAGACCTACTGCCCGTGACAGGAAATGTCCCAAAACACAGTGTGGACACATCATGTTACCCAAAGAAAACAGTTGTTTTTTGCAAAGTGCATAGCTGTGGATTTTGGCCCCTAGCTCAGGCGGCACCTAGGGAAACCTCCCAAAGCTGTACATTTTTGTAAACTAGACACCTAGGGGAATCCAAGATGGGCTGACTTTCAGGCTCTCAACAGGTTTTGTTACCCAGAATCATGTACAAACCTCAAAATTTAGATAAAATACACTTTTTCCTCACGTTTCGGTGACAGAAAGTTCTAGAAACTGAGAGGAGCCACAAATTTCCTTCCACCCAGCATTCCCCCAAGTGTCCCAATAAAAATGGCACATCACTTGTGCGGGAAGACCTAGTGCCTGCAACAGGAAATACCCCAAAACACAACGTTGAGACATCATATTTCCCAAAGAAAACAGCTGTTTTTGCAAAGTGCCTAGCTGTGGATTTTGGCCCTTAGTTTAGCCGGCACCTAGGGAAACCTACCAAACCTGTGCATTAAAAAAAAATATAGATTCCATGGGGAATCCAAGATGGAGTGGTTTGCGGGGCTCTCACTAGGATCTGTTACCAAGAATCATGTGCAAACCTCAAAATGTGGCTAAAAAAACACTTTTTCCTCACATTTCGTGACAGAAAGTTCTGGAATCTGAGAGGAGCCACAAATTTCCTTCCACCCAGCGTTCCCCCAAGTCTTTTGATAAAAATGGCACATCGCTTGTGTGGGAAGACCTAGTGCCTTCAACAGGAAATACCCCAAAACACAATGTTGACACATCATATTTCCCAAAGAAAACAGCTGTTTTTGCAAAGTGCCTAGCTGTGGATTTTGGCCTCTAGCTCTGCCAACACCTATGGAAACCTACCAAACCCCTGCATTTCTGAAAAGTAGACACCATGGGGAATCCAGGATGCAGTGACATGCAGGTCACTCACCAGGTTCTGTTACCCAGAATCCTGTGTAAACCTCAAAATTTGGCGCTGCTGCCCTGAGTGAGGAGGCTATTGACCTCCTGAGATCCATATCTGTAGGGCAGTCAACGATTGTGAATGCCATCCAGGGGCTGGCAGCGCAGATGCAACAATCAAATGCATTCCTGGAGGGCATTCACAGTGGATTGGCGGCCCAACAGAAATCGCCTCCTCTCTGATGGCAGCCATTGTCCCTGTTTCTACCGTCCCCCCTCCAACTACCACTTCCCAAACCCATTCTCCTCAACCCCAACCCATCCCAAGCACACAGGCAGGCGAGCATGCACACAAGACAACACCCAAGAGTGTCACAGGCAAACACAAGCACCACACTTCATCCCACAGGCACTCACACAAACACCATCCATTTGCACACACACACATCATCCACTATTTCCAAGTCTCCCCTCCTCCTCCACCTCTCACCCTGTTACATCCACACTCACACCTGCATGCACTACATCATCATCCACTACCAGCATCATCACCACACCAAGCAGATCACACACCTCACTCGCAGACACTTCCACAACATCCATGCACAGGTCCCCTGTGTCAACCTCTCAACGTGTCTGTCCCCCCCTAAAGTAAAGAAACGCAAGCACTCAGACACCCAACAGCCATCCACCTCACAACAGCATACAACCCATGCACCTGCACCCAAATACTGCAAACACCTCCAACAACCACCCCCTCATCCTCCACTCCCATTACTTATCCCTCTTCTCACCCCAATGCCCCTAAAAAGCTCTAATTTCCTCCATTGACCTCTTCCCTACCCCTCCCCCCATCCTGCATGTATGATCAGGGTGTCAAGGACCCAGTCAAGCACCTCAGCCAAACAGTCCACGGGCCCAGTTTCAGCAGCACCTACTCGTGGTGGAAAGGATTCCAGGCCACAAATACTGAAGGTGAAGGAGCCTGCACCAGCAACCAAGAAGTGGAAGGAGCCTGCACCAGCCACCAGGAAGGGGAAGGAGCCTGCACCAGCCATCAGGAAGGGGAAGGAGCCTGCACCAGCCACCAAGAAGGGGAAGGAGCCTGCACCAGCCACCAAAAAGGGGAAGGAGCCTGCACCAGCCAGCAAGAAGGAGAAAGAGCCTGCACCAGCAGCTGTCACAGAGCCCCCACCACCAGACGTGGTTGTGCAGCCATCAGAGTATGCAGGGGCTGAGCAGGAGCCTCCAACAACCACCACCAAAATGCAGCCATCGGAAGGTGCAGGGGCTGAGCAGGAGCCTCCCACAACCACCACCACAGTGCAGCCATCGGAGGGAGCAGGGGCTGAGCAGGAACCTTCCAAAACCACCAGCACAGAACAGCCATCGGAGGGTGCAGGGGCTGAGCAGGAGCCTTCCACAACCACCACCACAGTACAGCCATCACAGCTGGCGGATGCCATATAGTCCACCCTTCATAGGCTGCTGTGTGGCCTGCCACCACTAGAACCAGAGGGCAAGTCACCCACCTGAGAAATTGTGGCCTTGCACTTCCCAGGACAAAGAGCACAGGGCATGTTGCCCCCTCCAGAACCAGTGGACAAGTCACCCACTAGAGAGACTGTTGCCTTGCACGCCCCAGGACAAAGAGCACAGGGCATGTTGCCCCCCTCCAGTACCAGTGGGCAAGTCACCCACTGGAGAGACTGTGGCCTTGCACTCCCCAGGACAAAGAGCACAGGGCATGTTGCCCCATCCAGAACCAGTGGTCTTGTTTATGCCTCTGGCTGAGGTGCCCCCCTCCCCCTGAGGTGTCTGCCTTATTTGCCAACTGATGCCCCTGCAGTGTTCTCTCTGTATTGGTGCATGAATTGAGTGGGGCCTTGGACTTTGCCCTGTGGCAATGTGGCCCCGGTGAACTATGAACTGGGCAGTGTCCCTTTTTTGTACATTTGTACATATCTGTATCATTGCCACATCGACTTATGATTTTTTATGTTGACATTATTGAAATCACTGTAGTCATTTCCTGTTGTACTTGCATTATTTTGCCGATTATAGTGGACAAATTGATTATCTTGTGCAGCTGGTTTTGTGCATGGTGTGTGTGTGTTTGTGGGGGTGTGGGGGTGTGTTGTGCGTGAGTGTGTCACTCTCTTTTTCCTCTTCCCCTCCCTTGTGTGCTAGGCGGCTGTACTTACCGTCATCGTGTTCGCCAGAGTTGGTGTTCGTGGTGGAGCATAACATAGAAGATCATTGGGAAAACATGCAGTTCTGGTTCCTTGGCAGCGTGGTTCTTCCTTGTGTCTCCAATGGTGAGTTCTTTGACTTTTATGTTCTGTTTCCACCAGGCTTTTGATGGCATTGGTACCACCCCGGAAAAGGTAATGGTTTCCTGTGTCTTAATATGGTGTACGGTACTTTGTCTTCCTCCTGGCTGAAGACGGCTACCACCGTGGTGCCTTTTATTTCCGCCCTGGCGGTCGCTGTGGTACATTTGCTATCTTTCAGAGATATCACCCCCATGGTCATAATTTACCAGCCTGCCCATTGGTTGTATTACCATCACTTTATCACCCACCGCCAGGGTCATAATGAGTGCCTTAGTATCTTTGGAATCTCTAAATTTGAACCTGATTGTTACCTTGAGTTTGAGCAAATCTAGCATTCTGCACCAAATTATTCGCATTATTTGGGGACATTCCCTTCGCCAATGCCCACAATTTCTGCAAGCATGACATGGACTCATTTTCTTCAATAACTGAACATTGACCAAATTTCCATTCTGATCTACATGAACACCACGTCCTCTATCTCTAGACTGAACAACAATGCTAAGTTGCTGTTGCAAACCTTGCATACCACCTAAATTCACTATCATCAGGGGATTTTGATTTCCTCTATTTGGAGCTTTCAATTGCACTGCCATCAATTTATCCCTAATCTTTTTCTGCTTCAATTCAATTTCATCACTACAGTATCTTGCATATTGCAATATCTCATCAACGGGCTTGTTCTGCCAACAAATTAAATGCTGCTGAATCATCATACTAATTTTGGGCTTCAATCCTTGCACAAATCTAAATACTAAATGACTCATTCTTTTGGCTCAATGTTTTCTGTGCCACTGTGCTGTTTGAAAGCTTGTAACAATCTTTCTTAATAGCCATGAATCAACATTTGTGTTTCCTGTGCTGTCCTGTCAATTTGAAGCCAATCAACATATTTCAGGGAAACTTTGTTTTTCAGGAATTCAATTACCTTATAATACTTTTTGATCATCTCTTCAGATGGCGCACCTGTCACTAAATCTCTCTGAGGTTCACATTCTGGCCAATCAGCACATCTTCTGCACAAACCAAGCATTCTGAAAGTTTCACAAATCTCTGTCTGCTTGTACCATTCCACTGGTTTCTCTCTCAATCTCGGATAATCATTTATGAATGACAGTATATCACTCCTACTCCAAGGAAAATGTACATAACCTCCACCTGGTATTTCTCTCACAGGCATCATGTATTCATTGTCTTCAGTCTGCTTTGCTCCTGCCGAAGACAAATTCTACTACGCTTTCTTCTGATCTCTTTGCCCATCTGACTTCCCATTTATCTAATGTTCCCCTTGTTTGAATATATGTAATTAATTCCTTAATGTGCATTCTCATTTCAGGCGATCTCATATTCTGGATATCTTTGTTATTGAATTCTAATCTGTAGCTTCTCTTTAAAGGTTTAGATTTTTCTAAATCCACTTTGTATTTCTTGGCCAATTCAGTTAACTTCTCACACATCGGTCCTGCATATTGAGAAACATCTTTGCACACAAATCGCAGTTAATTTTTTGGGTACGTTTCTAATTGCTCCATCTCGTGAGTTCCTATAATCAAATCATTTATCTCTGATTTTAATCTGGGCACATTCACTGTTCTATCTCTCTTTGTTGTCTCTTCTGATCCAAAGTTACCATTTGTTGCCCGTCGCTCCTTGTGGGCTCAGATTGTTTAACCAATCCGTTAACTGGTTTGCTGAAAGACCTTGCATACTAATATTATTTCTCTGGAGCACATTTTGCGGGATTCTGCAATATACACTTGTAATCGGATCTAGTGTGGGCATTTAAGGAAGTGGGGTTCCCTGAGGAATCCTCATATCAAATACTGGTCCCGCTTGATTTAATATCTGGTTTGGAACTGCGATTCATGCAGGGGGGGCAAAGTTGGGACATCATTTGCTATTGTGCACATCACTGAATTGTTCGAATATATTGATCTCTGCATAGCTATTGGCCATATCCCTGCAGACACAGATGACATTTTAGGAACTGATGAAACATTAATTGACTGGTCATTACTTCCAAGGGTACCAGAAGTATGCAATTGAACAACTGGACCTATAGTCACAGGAACTGTTAGTAAATCTGGACCCAACAAATTTGTCTGACTCTGTGGAATTGTCATTCCAGTACTTTGAACTGTTATAACAGTACTTGAAGTCAGTCCTGTTTGATTTGGGGAAAGATCTGACATTGTCTGCACTGGTGTATACATATGCATAGTCTGATTCTGATTACAGTTCTACATGGGCGTAGCCACATTAGGTGTCTGCACCATCTGATTTATACTAGGACTTGGCATTACTTGGTTCATAACTGGGCTTGCAATAGACTGCTGTATTGACAGTCAGAACTGTTGGATAAACCACAGAATGTGGAAAATGAGAAAATGTTATTAAAGAAAGCATTTAAGTTCCAACTTCTCATTCATTCCATTGGCCTGAATGCTTTCAAGTCTCTTAATCCAAAACAAAATTCTCTTTGTAAAAACTTCTTTTGATAATCACTGTCAACCTTGACTTGTACAACTTCCAATTTCTGGAAACTTAGTTGTGAGATGTTGTGACCCGCAGACACATTGGAAGTGGAGACTTCATATATTCGTTTTCCTCTCATCTACATTTGTGGCTGAAACTTGTCAATGTCTGCTGACTTCAGCAGCACAAGGAACAGAGCTAAAATGTATGCCCTATCATCTGTTTCACCCTTATTAAGGATCATCAGTCAGGTATTGATTGGTTCCGGTGTGCATGGAACCCACATCAGGGCATACATAGCCCACTTAGATCCTTGCACTAAAGTATACAAAAAGTTAATGGATGGAATGCTCAACTTAATCTCAGCCACTGGCAATTACTCAGAGCCGCTTCCCAGTACATCGTTATCTTGCAAATCATGCCACCTCGGTTTTCACCCAGACAGATGCAGATCATTATTGATCTTGCTACAGTCAAGCCTGAACTGCCAGGTCTTTCATGAAATAGTATATTCTCATTATCATGTTTTGCCAAAATTGAGTTTTATAAGCTTTTTTTTCACCAGGCTGTTTTTCTTCATTTTGAGACTTCACTGGTTCCTGGTCATCTCTGGGATTCTTTGCAGCACCACTCAGTTGAATGCCTGGTAAGACGCAGTTATTTAGCTTACACTTTTATGTAGTTTCCTTGTTCTGTATAAATTTTACAATACTCATTGTGTGCTCTCTGTTCATGTAAATGTGTCATGTAGATATTAAAATCTAGGATTGATCCTTTCTACAGCAAATTCCCTTCTCGAGATGGTGAGTCCATTGTAGAATTTCTCTCTCTCTTGTTCATATTTTTCTATCTTGGGGTCTCTAGGGATAGCTGTGTTCCTCCGGCATCAGTGAGACTACATGAAAGGGTTTGTGGCTGACAACGGTGCTCATTGGTTTTTGGAAATCACACATTGCAATGCTGTTTCCTAGGTACCAAGCATAAGTCGGATGAAGCATCAAAGTCCCTTCAGTTGCTTGCTGTACTGCGGCACTTGGGATATTGTGATTTATTATTTTCAAGTCTGACATTCTGGGCCTGTATCGCTTCCCAACAAGAGGTGAAGTTGCAGCTCCAGTGGAGAATGAATTATTCTAGCAATAAGTGCAGTATTGGACCTGAGTGTTGTGCTGCACTAGTATCCCCACTACACAGCAGCAGTTTCTTCTCAAGGGTGGGGGAGGATCACCCCCGCCCACCAGGACAAGATCACTCATACAAAAAATAAAATGACAATGAAAAGATTCAATTGCCATTTTATTTTTACCTGCACAGTGCTCACTGCAGCAGCCCTGAGCCCAGACACATGCTGGGCATGTACTCTGCTGCTGATTGGCAGCAGAGGATAGAAGCAGGGCTGACTGGATGCTCCAAAGTGCGCATTCCACTTTCGCTATCTGTTTTGTGTCGGCCAAAGTGACATGCACACTTTGTCGCTACCCACTCAGCTGTCTTAGGACAACTGGATTGAGACCAAGCACAGACATCCAGGGCCTGGAGGAGCGTCCAGACAGCCTGCTCCATCAAATCCAGGTGCTTTTCTGATACTGGTTAACAGCATTAGATCATTGTCTCGATTGGCTAAGGGCGCTCCTCCTCTATCCTTCGAGAAACAGCGGATTCCCCACCACAAATGGAACAAGGTCACTGAAGACCAGCTGATCACCACCCTGTCCCGGAATCCACCTATCGACACCACCGACACCGACACAGCAGCCCGCAATCTCAGGCAATGGATCGACAACTGTGCCAACACTCTCGCCTGATCAAGAAACCTTCTAATAGCCGCACCGACAGAAAGGCCTTCTGGTTCACCTCCGCCCTCCAAGAATCCAAGCAAACATGCCGAAGACTCTCGAAAAAGTGTCAACAAAAACAGACACCGGACAACCACACAGCCTTCAAGAATGCCATCCGCAGAGACCACCAACTCATCCGAACCGCCAAGAATGCATTGAAAACAACACACACAGCTACAAGGAGGTCTTCAACATTGTGAAGGAACTCTCCAACCCCGGCTCCAACATCAATGACATCCTGCCATCACAAGACCTCTGCGATTCCCTAGCTACCTTCTTCTACCGCAAGATCGCAGACATCCATGATAGCTTCAATACCCAGACCCCCCGTCAACCACGACACCTCAGACTCACCGCCCCCCAAGCCACACCAGCCTCCTGCTCTCCTGGACGACACCATCAAAATAATGAACACCATCCACTCGGGCTCACCATCTGACCCCTGTCCTAACCACATCTTCAACAAAGGGAGCTCCGTTATCGCACCCCAACTCCGGAAGATCATTAACAGTTCCTTCAAGACTGCGACCTTCCTGGAGAGCTAGAAACATGCCTAGATCAACGCCCTCCTCAAGAAACCCAAGGCGGACCCAAAGGACCTTGAGAACTTCTGGCCCACCTCCCTGCTCTCCTTCCTGGCAAACGTCATCGTGAAAATTGTCAACAAACAACTGACCCGCTTCCTCAAGGAGAACAACACTCTGGACCCGTCCCAATCCGGATTCCACAGCAACCACAGCACTAAAAGCACGCTCATCGCCGCCACCGATGATATCAGGACCATACTTGACAACGGCGAAACCACAGCCCTCATCCTCCTGGACCACTCGGCTGTGTTCGACACTGCCTGCCACCACACCATACGCACAGGCCTCAATGGTGCGGGAATCCACAACAGAGCCCTGGACTGGATCACCTCCTTCCTCATCATTGGCAGAACCCAAACAGTCCGCCTCCCTCCATTCCGCTCTGAAGCCACCAAACTCATCTGTGGCGTACCCCAGGGATCGACCCTCAGTCCGACCCTCTTTAACGTCTACATGGCTCCACTCACAAACATCGTCCAATCTCACAACCTCAACATCGTCTCATATGCTGATGACACCCAGCTGATCCTCTCCCTCACCAAGGACCACACCACCGCCAAAAACAACTTTTACGAAGGAATGAAGGCCAACAGCTGCCTGAAACTGAATTCGGACAAAACTGAGGTCCTCATCCTCGGCTCCACCCCCTCCACCTGGGACGACTCCTGGTGGCTTGCCACACTGGGAACCGCACTGACACCCACCAACCGCGCACGCAACCTGAGATTCATCCTGGACTCATCGCTATCAGTGACCCAGCAAGTCAACGCTGTCTCCTCCTCCAGGTTCAACACCCTCTGCATGCTTCGGAAAGATCTACAAATGGATCCCCACTTGAACCAGAAGGATGGTCACCCACACCCTCGTATGCAGCAGACTGGACTACAGTAACTCCCTCTATGCAGGAACCACGGCCAAGCTCCGGAAAAGACTGACAGGCATACAGAAAGCCTCTGCATGCCTCCTCGTGGACATCCCCCGCCACAGCCATATCACATCCCACCTGAGAGACCTGCACTGATTCACTGTCAACAAGAGAATCACGTTAAAACTCCTCACCCACGCTCACAAGACACTGCACAACACCAACCCAGAATACCTTAACAGAAGGCTCTCCTTCTACACCCCGACCTGACAGCTTCGCTCCACTGACCTTGCCCTCTTTACCGTCCCACGCATCCACAGAACAACCACCGATGCCAGCGCTTTGAGTTGCGTGCTTTACAAATGCTTTGATTGATTAATTGATTGATATTAGTCAGAAGAATATGCAGCCTGTGGGTATGTGTTGTTTTATTTCATATTATTTCAAATGTGTAGTCCATGTCAGTGTGTAATACATGTAAGTGTTGTGGTTGTGTTTATTATGTAGTTAGTGTTACGTTTTTATTTGGCCTTTTAGGGGGAGGGGATATTATGCTTAGGGCTTTTTTAGGAATGGGCTGGTTACTTTGGGGTTCTGGAGGAAGGGTATTGGACCTGACCCTTTTTGAATGGTCATCCCCAAACTGTTGGCCTCCTTCCTCCTCTGACCAGTTTTTGTTGGCTTTAGGACCCTGGGCTATAGCCATTGCTAAAGTCCATATGCTCTTGGTGTAAATTGTATTGTTGAATGGTTTATCCATGGCTGGCATATTTGATTTACCAGTAAGTCCCTAGTAAAGTGCACTAAAGGTGCCTAAGGATTGTAAATCAAATGCTACTAGTGGCCCTGCAGCATTGATTGTGCCCACATGAGTAGACCTGCCCATGCAGTGTCTGTGTGTGCAGTCTTGCATTGCCAATTTGGACTTGGAAAGTGTACCCACTTGCCAGGCTTGAACCTCCCTGTTTTATACATGTAAGGGACCC
Source organism: Pleurodeles waltl (assembly GCF_031143425.1). Lineage (NCBI taxonomy): Eukaryota > Metazoa > Chordata > Amphibia > Caudata > Salamandridae > Pleurodeles > Pleurodeles waltl. Next base: position 234,458,858 of record NC_090443.1, on the reverse strand, counting down.
CTAAGGTAGGTCCTAGGTAGCCCGATGGGCAGGATGCACTGTTTATTAAAAGTGGGACATGTACGGATGTGTTTAACATGACCTGACAGTGAAATACTACCAAATTCAGTTTTCACTGTTGCAAGGCTTATCTCTTTCAAAGGTTAAAATGGGGGGCGCCTTTAAATATTCTTGAAATGCAGTTTCCCTTTGAGACCAGATGGAAGTATGGACTTTTTTATCCCTGAACTCACAGTTTAAAATTACATCTTTTAGTGAAGGTAGTTTTTAGATTGTTATTTTGGAAATGCCACTTTTAGAAAGTGGGCAGTTTCTTGCTTAAACCATTCTTTGACTCTGCCTGTTTGTGGATTCCCTGTGTGGGTCAGACTGACAGGTGAGCTGTTTGTGAAGCTCCTCTAGACAGTGACACAAAGTGAGTTGGGGTGTAGTGGAGTGGAGGGAAGAGTGGTCACTTACACCTGAATGGGCTGTGCCTGCCCTCACACAATGCAGTCTCCAACCCCCTGGTGTGTGTCTGGGACCTGGCCTGGGCAAGGCAGGATGTTGTGAACAACAGAGACTTTCCTTTGAAGTTTTTTTACTTTAACCCCTTCGCTGCCAGGCCTTTTCCCCCTCCTGTGCCAGGCCTTTTTTTGGCTATTTGGGGCAGTTTGCGCTTAGGCCCTCATACCTTTTTGTCCACCTAAGCTAGCCAAGCCAAATTTGTGTCCTTTTTTTCCATCATCCTAGGGATTCTAGAGGTACCCAGACTTTGTGGTTCCCCTGAAGGAGGCCAAGAAATTAGCCAAAATACAGTGAAAATTTCATTTTTTTCAAAGAAATGGGAAAAAGTGGCTGCAGAAGAAGGCTTGTAGTTTTTCCCCTGAAAATGGCATCAACAAAGGGTTTGCAGTGCTAAAATCACCAGCTTCCCAGCTTTCAGGAACAGGCAGACTTGATTCAGAAAACCCAATTTTTCAACACAAATTTGGCATTTTACTGGGACATACCCCATTTTTACAATTTTTGGTGCTTTCAGCCTCCTTCCAGTCAATGACAGAAATGGGTGTGAAACCAAAGCTGGTTCCCAGAAACCTAAACATTTCCGAAACGTAGACAAAATTCTGAATTCAGCAAGGGGTCATTTGTGTAGATCCTATAAGGGTTTCCTACAGAAAATAACAACTGAAAAAGAAAAATATTGAAATTGAGGTGAAAAAAACAACAATTTTTCTCTGCGTTTTACTCTGTAACTTTTTCCTGCAATGTCAGATTTTCAAAAGCAATATACCGTTACGTCTGCTGGACTCCTCTGGTTGCGGGGATATATAGGGCTTGTAGGTTCATCAAGAACCCAAGTTACCCAGAGCCAATAAATGAGCTGCACCCTGCAGTGCGTTTTCATTCTATACCGGGTATACAGCAATTTATTTGCTGAAATATAAAGAGTCAAAAATAGCTATCAAGAAAACCTTTGTATTTCCAAAATGGGCACAAGATAAGGTGTTGAGGAGCAGTGGTTATTTGCACATCTCTGAATTCCGGGGTGACCATACTAGCATGTGAATTACAGGGCATTTCTCAAATAGATGTCTTTTTTACACACCCTCTTTTATTTGGAAGGAAAAAATGTAGAGAAAGACAAGAGGCAAAAACACTTGTTTTGTTAATCTATGTTCCCCCAAGTCTCCCGATAAAAATGATACCTCACTTGTGTGGGTAGGCCTAGCGCCCGCGACAGGAAACACCCCAAAACGCAACGTGGACACATCACATTTTTTAAAGAAAACAGAAGTGTTTTTTGCAAAGTGCCTACCTGTAGATATTGGCCTCTAGCTCAGCCGGCACCTAGGTAAACCTACCAAACCTGTGCATTTTTGAAAACTAGAGACTAGGGGAATCCAAGATGGGGTGACTTGTGGGGCTCTGACCAGGTTCTGTTACCCAGAATCCTTTGCAAACCTCAAAATTTGGCTAAAAAAACACGTTTTCCTCACATTTTGGTGACAGAAAGTTCTGGAATCAGAGAGGAGCCACAAATTTCCTTCCACCCAGCGTTCCTCCAAGTCTCCCAATAAAAATGATACCTCACTTGTGTGGGTAGGCCTAGCGCCCGCGGCAGGAAATGCCCCAAAACGTAACGTGGACACATCACATTTTTTTAAAGAAAACAGAGGTGTTTTTTGCAAAGTGCCTACCTGTAGATTTTGGCCTCTAGCTCAGCCGTCACCTAGGGAAACCTACCAAACCTGTGCATTTTTTTAAACTAGAGACCTAGGGGAATCCAAGATGGGGTGACTTGTGGGGCTCTGACCAGGTTCTGTTACCCAGAATCCTTTGCAAACCTCAAAATTTGGCTAAAAAAACAAATTTTCCTCACATTTTGGTGACAGAAAGTTCTGGAATCAGAGAGGAGCCACAAATTTCCTTACACCCTGCGTTCCCCCAAGTCTCCAGATAAAAATGATACCTCACTTGTGTGGGTAGGCATAGCACCCGTGACAAAAAATGCCCCAAAACGCAACGTGGACACATCACATTTTCTGAAAGAAAACAGAGGTGTTTTTTGCAAAGTGCCTACCTGTAGATTTTGGCCTCTAGGTCAGCCGGCACCTAGGGAAACCTACCAAACCTGTGCATTTTTTAAAACTAGAGACCTAGGGCAATCCAAGATGGGGTGACTTGTGGGGCTCTGACCATGTTCTGTTGCCCAGAATCCTTTGCAAACCTCAAAATTTGGCTAAAAAAACACATTTTCCTCACATTTTGGTGACAGAAAGTTCTGGAATCAGAGAGGAGCCACAAATTTCCTTCCACCCAGCGTTCCCCCAAGTCTCCCAATACAAATGATACCTCACTTGTGTGGGTAGTCCGAGCGCCCGCGACAGGAAATGCCCCAAAACGCAACGTACACACATTACATTTTTTTTAAAGAAAACAGAGTTTTTTTTGCAAAGTGCCTACCTGTAGATTTTGGCCTCTAGCTCTGCCGGCAACTAGGGAAACCCACCAAACCTGTGCATTTCTGAAAACTAGAGAAGTAGGGGAATCCAAGATGGGGTGACTTGTGGGGCTCTGATCAGGTTCTGTTACCCAGAATCCTTTGCAAACCTCAAACTGTGGCTAAAGAAACACATTTAACTCACATTTTGGTGACAGAAAGTTCTGGAATCGGAGAGGAGCCACAAATTACCTTGCACCCAGCGTTCCTCTAAGTCTCCCGATAAAAATGATACCTCACTTGTGTGGGTAGGCCTAGCGCCCACGGCAGGAAATGTCCCAAAACGCAACGTGGACACATCACATTTTTTGAAAGAAAACAGAGGTGTTTTTTGCAAAGTGCCTACCTGTAGATTTTGGCCTCTAGCTCAGCCGCCACCTAGGGAAACCTACCAAACCTGTGCATTTCTGAAAACTAGAGAAGTAGGGGAATTCAAGATGGGGGTGACTTGTGGGGCTCTGATCAGGTTCTGTTACCCAGAATCCTTTGCAAACCTCAAAATTTGGCTAAAAAACACATTTTCCTCACATTTTGGTGACAGAAAGTTCTGGAATCAGAGAGGAGCCACAAATGTCCTTACACCCTGCGTTCCCCCAAGTCTCCAGATAAAAATGATACCTCACTTGTGTGGGTAGGCGTAGCACCCGTGACAAAAAATGCCCCAAAACGCAACGTGGACACATCACATTTTCTGAAAGAAAACAGAGGTGTTTTTTGCAAAGTGCCTACCTGTAGATTTTGGCCTCTAGCTCAGCCGGCACCTAGGGAAACCTACCAAACCTGTGCATTTTTTAAAACTAGAGACCTAGGGGTATCCAAGATGGGGTGACTTGTGGGGCTCTGACCATGTTCTGTTGCCCAGAATCCTTTGCAAACCTCAAAATTTGGCTAAAAAAACACATTTTCCTCACATTTTGGTGACAGAAAGTTCTGGAATCAGAGAGGAGCCACAAATTTCCTTCCACCCAGCGTTCCCCCAAGTCTCCCGATAAAAATGATACCTCACTTGTGTGGGTAGTCCGAGCGCCCGCGACAGGAAATGCCCCAAAACGCAACGTACACACATCACATTTTTTTAAAGAAAACAGAGGTGTTTTTTGCAAAGTGCCTACCTGTAGATTATGGCCTCTAGCTCAGCCGGCACCTAGGGAAACCTACCAAACCTGTGCATTTCTGAAAACTAGAGAAGTAGGGGAATCCAAGATGGGGTGACTTGTGGGGCTCTGATCAGGTTCTGTTACCCAGAATCCTTTGCAAACCTCAAAATGTGGCTAAAGAAACACATTTAACTCACATTTTGGTGACAGAAAGTTCTGGAATCGGAGAGGAGCCACAAATTACCTTGCACCCAGCGTTCCTCTAAGTCTCCCGATAAAAATGATACCTCACTTGTGTGGGTAGGCCTAGCGCCCACGGCAGGAAATGTCCCAAAACGCAACGTGGACACATCACATTTTTTTAAAGAAAACAGAGGTGTTTTTTGCAAAGTGCCTACCTGTAGATTTTGGCGTCTAGCTCAGCCGGCGCATAGGGAAACCTACCAAACCTGTGCATTTTTTTAAACTAGAGACTTAGGGGAATCCAAGATGTGGTGACTTGTGGGGCTCTGACCAGGTTCTGTTACCCAGAATCCTTTGCAAACCTCAAAATTTGGCTAAAAAAACACATTTTCCTCACATTTTGGTGACAGAAAGTTCTGGAATCAGAGAGGAGCCACAAATTTCCTTACATCCTGCATTCCCCCAAGTCTCCTGATAAAAATGATACCTCACTTGTGTGGGTAGGCGTAGCACCCGTGACAAAAAATGCCCCAAAACGCAACGTGGACACATCACATTGTCTGAAAGAAAACAGAGGTGTTTTTTGCAAAGTGCCCACCTGTAGATTTTGGCCTCTAGCTCAGCCGCCACCTAGGGACAACTACCAAACCTGTGCATTTCTGAAAACTAGAGAAGTAGGGGAATCCAAGATGGGGTGACTTGTGGGGCTCTGATCAGGTTCTGTTACCCAGAATCCTTTGCAAACCTCACAATTTGGCTAAAAAAACACATTTTCCTCACATTTTGGTGACAGAAAGTTCTGGAATCAGAGAGGAGCCACAAATTTCCTTCCACCCAGCACTCCCCCAAGTCTCCCGATAAAAATGATACCTCACTTGTGTGGGTAGGCCTAGCACCCGCAGCAGGAAATGCCCCAAAACGCAACGTGGACACATCACATTTTGTGAAAGAAAACAGAGGTGTTTTTTGCAAAGTGCCTACCTGTAGATTTTGGCCTCTAGCTCAGCCGGCGCATAGGGAAACCTACCAAACCTGTGCATTTTTTAAAACTAGAGACCTAGGGGAATCAAAGATGGGGTGACTTGTGGGGCTCTGACCAGGTTCTGTTACCCAGAATCCTTTGCAAACCTCAAAATTTGGCTAAAAAAACACATTTTCCTCACATTTTGGTGACAGAAAGTTCTGGAATCAGAGAGGAGCCACAAATTTCCTTCCACCCAGCGTTTCCCCAAGTCTCTCGATAAAAATGATACCTCACTTGTGTGGGTAGGCCTAGCACCCGTCACACGAAATGCCCCAAAACGCAACGTGCACACATCACATTTTTTTAAAGAAAACAGAGGTGTTTTTTGCAAAGTGCCTACCTGTAGATTTTGGCCTCTAGCTCAGCCGGCACCTAGGGAAACCTACCAAACCTGTGTATTTTTGAAAACTTGAGACCTAGGGGAATCCAAAATGGGGTGACTTGTGGGGCTCTGACCAGGTTCTGTTATCCAGAATCCTTTGCAAACCTCAAAATTTGGCTAAAAAAACACGTTTTCCTCACATTTTGGTGACAGAAAGTTCTGGAATCAGAGAGGAGCCACGAATTTCCTTCCACCCAGCGTTCCCCCAAGTCTCCCGATAAAAATGATACCTCACTTGTGTGGGTAGGCCTAGCGCCTGCGACAGGAAATGCCCCAAAACGCAACGTGCACACATCTCATTTTTTTTAAAGAAAACAGAGGTGTTTTTTGCAAAGTGCCTACCTGTAGATTTTGGCCTCTAGCTCAGCCGCCACCTAGGGAAACCTACCAAACCTGTGCATTTCTGAAAACTAGAGAAGTTGGGGAATCAAAGATGGGGTGACTTGTGGGGCTCTGATCAGGTTCTGTTACCCAGAATACTTTGCAAACCTCAAAATTTGGCTAAAAAAACACATTTTCCTCACATTTTGGTGACAGAAAGTTCTAGAATCAGAGAGGAGCCACAAATTTCCTTCCACCCAGCGTTACCCCAAGTCTCCCGATAAAAATGATACCTCACTTGTGTGGGTAGGCCTAGCGCCTGCGACAGGAAATGCCCCAAAACGCAACGTGCACACATCACATTTTTTTTTAAGAAAACAGAGGTGTTTTTTGCAAAGTGCCTACCTGTAGATTTTGGCCTCTAGCTCAGCCGCCACCTAGGGACACCTACCAAACCTGTGCATTTCTGAAAACTAGAGAAGTAGGGGAATCCAAGATGGGGTGACTTGTGGGGCTCTGACCAGGTTCTGTTACCCAGAATCCTTTGCAAACCTCAAAATGTGGCTAAAAAAACACGTTTTCCTCACATTTTGGTGACAGAAAGTTCTGGAATCAGAGAGGAGCCACAAATGTCCTTCCACCCAGCACTCGCCCAAGTCTCCCGATAAAAATGATACCTCACTTGTGTGGGTAGGCCTAGCACCCGTCACACGAAATGCCCCAAAACGCAACGTGCACACATCACATTTTTTTAAAGAAAACAGAGGTGTTTTTTGCAAAGTGCCTACCTGTAGATTTTGGCCTCTAGCTCAGCCGGCACCTTGGGAAACCTACCAAACCTGTGTATTTTTTAAAACTTGAGACCTAGGGGAATCCAATATGGGGTGACTTGTGGTGCTCTGACCAGGTTCTGTTACCCAGAATCCTTTGCAAACCTTAAAATTTGGCTAAAAAAACATGGTTTCCTCACATTTTGGTGACAGAAAGTGCTGGAATCAGAGAGGAACCACAAATTTCCTTCCACCCAGCGTTCCCCCAAGTCTCCTGATAAAAATTATACCTCACTTGTGTGGGTAGGCCTAGCGCCTGCGACAGGAAATGCCCCGAAACGCAACGTGCACACATCACATTTTTTTTAAAGAAAACAGAGGTGTTTTTTGCAAAGTGCCTACCTGTAGATTTTGGCCTCTAGCTCAGCCGCCACCTAGGGAAACCTACCAAACCTGTGCATTTCTGAAAACTAGAGAAGAAGGGGAATCCAAGATGGGGTGACTTGTGGGGCTCTGATCAGGTTCTGTTACCCAGAATCCTTTGCAAACCTCACAATTGGCTAAAAGAACACATTTTCCTCACATTTTGGTGACAGAAAGTTGTGGAATCAGAGAGGAGCCACAAATTTCCTTCCACCCAGCACTCCCCCAAGTCTTCCAATAAAAATGATACCTGAGTTGTGTGGGTAGGCCTAACACCCGCAGCAGGAAATTGCCCAAAACGCAACGTGGACACATCACATTTTGTGAAAGAAAACAGAGGTGTTTTTTGCAAAGTGCCTACCTGTAGATTTTGGCCTCTAGCTCAGCCGCCACCTAGGGACACCTACCAAACCTGTGCATTTCTGAAAACTAGAGAAGTAGTGGAATCCAAGATGGGGTGACTTGTGGGGCTCTGATCAGGTTCTGTTACCCAGAATCCTTTGCAAACCTCACAATTGGCTAAAAGAACACATTTTCCTCACATTTTGGTGACAGAAAGTTCTGGAATCAGAGAGGAGCCACAAATTTCCTTCCACCCAGCACTCCCCCAAGTCTTCCAATAAAAATGATACCTGAGTTGTGTGGGTAGGCCTAACACCCGCAGCAGGAAATTGCCCAAAACGCAACGTGGACACATCACATTTTGTGAAAGAAAACAGAGGTGTTTTTTGCAAAGTGCCTACCTGTAGATTTTGGCCTCTAGCTCAGCCGCCACCTAGGGACACCTACCAAACCTGTGCATTTCTGAAAACTAGAGAAGTAGTGGAATCCAAGATGGGGTGACTTGTGGGGCTCTGATCAGGTTCTGTTACCCAGAATCCTTTGCAAACCTCACAATTGGCTAAAAGAACACATTTTCCTCACATTTTGGTGACAGAAAGTTCTGGAATCAAAGAGGAGCCACAAATTTCCTTCCACCCATCACTCCCCCAAGTCTCCCGATAAAAATGATACCTCACTTGTGTGGGTAGGCCTAGCACCCGCAGCAGGAAATGCCCCAAAACGCAACGTGGACACATCACATTTTGTGAAAGAAAACAGAGGTGTTTTTTGCAAAGTGCCTACCTGTAGATTTTGGCCTCTAGCTCAGCCGGCGCATAGGGAAACCTACCAAACCTGTGCATTTTTTAAAACTAGAGACCTAGGGGAATCAAAGATGGGGTGACTTGTGGGGCTCTGACCAGGTTCTGTTACCCAGAATCCTTTGCAAACCTCACAATTTGGCAAAAAAAACACATTTTCCTCACATTTTGGTGACAGAAAGTTCTGGAATCAGAGAGGAGCCACAAATTCCTTCCACCCAGCACTCCCCCAAGTCTCCCGATAAAAATGATACCTCACTTGTGTGGGTAGGCCTAGCACCCGCAGCAGGAAATGCCCCAAAACGCAACGTGGACACATCACATTTTGTGAAAGAAAACAGAGTTGTTTTTTGCAAAGTGTCTACCTGTAGATTTTGGCCTCTAGCTCAGCCGGCGCATAGGGAAACCTACCAAACCTGTGCATTTTTTAAAACTAGAGACCTAGGGGAATCAAAGATGGGGTGACTTGTGGGGCTCTGACCAGGTTCTGTTACCCAGAATCCTTTGCAAACCTCAAAATTTGGCTAAAAAAACACATTTTCCTCACATTTTGATGACAGAAAGTTCTGGAATCAGAGAGGAGCCACAAATTTCCTTCCACCCAGCATTTCCCCAAGTCTCTCGATAAAAATGATACCTCACTTGTGTGGGTAGGCCTAGCACCCGTCACACGAAATGCCCCAAAACGCAACGTGCACACATCACATTTTTTTAAAGAAAACAGAGGTGTTTTTTGCAAAGTGCCTACCTGTAGATTTTGGCCTCTAGCTCAGCCGGCACCTAGGGAAACCTACCAAACCTGTGTATTTTTGAAAACTTGAGACCTAGGGGAATCCAAGATGGGGTGACTTGTGGGGCTCTGACCAGGTTCTGTTATCCAGAATCCTTTGCAAACCTCAAAATCTGGCTAAAAAAACACGTTTTCCTCACATTTTGGTGACAGAAAGTTCTGGAATCAGAGAGGAGCCACAAATTTCCTTCCACCCAGCGTTCCCCCAAGTCTCCCGATAAAAATGATACCTCACTTGTGTGGGTAGGCCTAGCACCCGCAGCAGGAAATGCCCCAAAACGCAACGTGGACACATCACATTTTGTGAAAGAAAACAGAGGTGTTTATTGCAAAGTGCCTACCTGTAGATTTTGGCCTCTAGCTCAGCCGCCACCTAGGGAAACCTACCAAACCTCTGCATTTCTGAAAACTAGAGAAGTAGGGGAATCCAAGATGGGGTGACTTGTGGGGCTCTGATCAGGTTCTGTTACCCAGAATCCTTTGCAAACCTCACAATTTGGCTAAAAAAACACATTTTCCTCACATTTTGGTGACAGAAAGTTCTAGAATCAGAGAGGAGCCACAAATTTCCTTCCACCCAGCGTTCCCCCAAGTCTCCCGATAAAAATGATACCTCACTTGTGTGGGTAGGCCTAGCACCCGCAGCAGGAAATGCCCCAAAACGCAACGTGGACACATCACATTTTGTGAAAGAAAACAGAGGTGTTTTTTGCAAAGTGCCTACCTGTAGATTTTGGCCTCTAGCTCAGCCGGCGCCTAGGGAAACCTGTCAAACCTGTGTATTTTTTTAAACTAGAGACCTAGGGGAATCCAAGATGGGGTGACTTGTGGGGCTCTGACTAGGTTCTGTTACCCAGAATCCTTTGCAAACCTCAACATTTGGATAAAAAAACACATTTTCCTCACATTTTGGTGACAGAAAGTTCTGGAATCAGAGAGGAGCCACAAATTTTCTTCCACCCAGCGTTTCCCCAAGTCTCTCGATAAAAATGATACCTCACTTGTGTGGGTAGGCCTAGCAACCGTCACACGAAATGCCCCAAAACGCAACGTGGACACATCACATTTTTTTAAAGAAAACAGAGGTGTTTTTTGCAAAGTGCCTACCTGTAGATTTTGGCCTCTAGCTCAGCCGGCACCTAGGCAAACCTACCAAACCTGTGTATTTTTGAAAACTAGAGACCTAGGGGAATCCAAGATGGGGTGACTTGTGGGGCTCTGACCAGGTTCTGTTACCCAGAATCCTTTGCAAACCTCAAAATTTGGCTAATAAAACACGTTTTCCTCACATTTTGGTGACAGAAAGTTCTGGAATCAGAGAGGAGCCACAAATTTCCTTCCACCCAGCGTTCCCCCAAGTCTCCCGATAAAAATGATACCTCACTTGTGTGGGTAGGCCTAGCGCCTGCGACAGGAAATGCCCCAAAACGCAACGTGCACACATCACATTTTTTTTAAAGAAAACAGAGGTGTTTTTTGCAAAGTGCCTACCTGTAGATTTTGGCCTCTAGCTCAGCCGCCACCTAGGGACACCTACCAAACCTGTGCATTTCTGAAAACTAGAGAAGTAGGGGAATCCAAGATGGGGTGACTTGTGGGGCTCTGATCAGGTTTTGTTACCCAGAATCCTTTGCAAACCTCACAATTTGGCTAAAAAAACACGTTTTCCTCACATTTTGGTGACAGAAAGTTCTGGAATCAGAGAGGAGCCACAAATTTCCTTCCACACAGCGTTCCCCCAAGTCTCCCGATAAAAATGATACCTCACTTGTGTGGGTAGGCCTAGCACCCGCAGCAGGAAATGCCCCAAAACGCAACGTGCACACATCACATTTTTTTTAAAGAAAACAGAGGTGTTTTTTGCAAAGTGCCTACCTGTAGATTTTGGCCTGTAGCTCAGCCGCCACCTAGGGACACCTACCAAACCTGTGCATTTCTGAAAACTAGAGAAGTAGGGGAATCCAAGATGGGGTGACTTGTGGGGCTCTGATCAGGTTTTGTTACCCAGAATCCTTTGCAAACCTCACAATTTGGCTAAAAAAACACATTTTCCTCACATTTTGGTGACAGAAAGTTCTGGAATCAGAGAGGAGCCACAAATTTCCTTCCACCCAGCACTCCCCCAAGTCTCCCGATAAAAATGATACCTCACTTGTGTGGGTAGGCCTAGCACCCGCAGCAGGAAATGCCCCAAAACGCAACGTGAACACATCACATTTTGTGAAAGAAAACAGAGGTGTTTTTTGCAAAGTGCCTACCTGTAGATTTTGGCCTCTAGCTCAGCCGGCGCCTAGGGAAACCTACCAAACCTGTGCATTTTTTAAAACTAGAGACCTAGGGGAATCCAAGATGGGGTGACTTGTGGGGCTCTGACCAGGTTCTGTTACCCAGAATCCTTTGCAAACCTCAAAATTTGGCTAAAAAAACAAATTTTCCTCACATTTTGGTGACAGAAAGTTCTGGAATCAGAGAGGAGCCACAAATTTCCTTCCACCCAGCGTTTCCCCAAGTCTCTCGATAAAAATGATACCTCACTTGTGTGGGTAGGCCTAGCGCCTGCGACAGGAAATGCCCCAAAACGCAACGTGCACACATCACATTTTTTTTAAAGAAAACAGAGGTGTTTTTTGCAAAGTGCCTACCTGTAGATTTTGGCCTCTAGCTCAGCCGCCACCTAGGGACAACTACCAAACCTGTGCATTTCTGAAAACTTGAGACCTAGGGGAATCCAAGATGGGGTGACTTGTGGGGCTCTGACCAGGTTCTGTTATCCAGAATCCTTTGCAAACCTCAAAATTTGGCTAAAAAAACACGTTTTCCTCACATTTTGGTGACAGAAAGTTCTGGAATCAGAGAGGAGCCACAAATTTCCTTCCACCCAGCGTTCCCCCAAGTCTCCCGATAAAAATGATACCTCACTTGTGTGGGTAGGCCTAGCACCCGCAGCAGGAAATGCCCCAAAACGCAACGTGGACACATCACATTTTGTGAAAGAAAACAGAGGTGTTTATTGCAAAGTGCCTACCTGTAGATTTTGGCCTCTAGCTCAGCCGCCACCTAGGGAAACCTACCAAACCTCTGCATTTCTGAAAACTAGAGAAGTAGGGGAATCCAAGATGGGGTGACTTGTGGGGCTCTGATCAGGTTCTGTTACCCAGAATCCTTTGCAAACCTCACAATTTGGCTAAAAAAACACATTTTCCTCACATTTTGGTGACAGAAAGTTCTAGAATCAGAGAGGAGCCACAAATTTCCTTCCACCCAGCGTTCCCCCAAGTCTCCCGATAAAAATGATACCTCACTTGTGTGGGTAGGCCTAGCACCCGCAGCAGGAAATGCCCCAAAACGCAACGTGGACACATCACATTTTGTGAAAGAAAACAGAGGTGTTTTTTGCAAAGTGCCTACCTGTAGATTTTGGCCTCTAGCTCAGCCGGCGCCTAGGGAAACCTGTCAAACCTGTGTATTTTTTTAACCTAGAGACCTAGGGGAATCCAAGATGGGGTGACTTGTGGGGCTCTGACTAGGTTCTGTTACCCAGAATCCTTTGCAAACCTCAACATTTGGATAAAAAAACACATTTTCCTCACATTTTGGTGACAGAAAGTTCTGGAATCAGAGAGGAGCCACAAATTTTCTTCCACCCAGCGTTTCCCCAAGTCTCTCGATAAAAATGATACCTCACTTGTGTGGGTAGGCCTAGCAACCGTCACACGAAATGCCCCAAAACGCAACGTGGACACATCACATTTTTTTAAAGAAAACAGAGGTGTTTTTTGCAAAGTGCCTACCTGTAGATTTTGGCCTCTAGCTCAGCCGGCACCTAGGCAAACCTACCAAACCTGTGTATTTTTGAAAACTAGAGACCTAGGGGAATCCAAGATGGGGTGACTTGTGGGGCTCTGACCAGGTTCTGTTACCCAGAATCCTTTGCAAACCTCAAAATTTGGCTAATAAAACACGTTTTCCTCACATTTTGGTGACAGAAAGTTCTGGAATCAGAGAGGAGCCACAAATTTCCTTCCACCCAGCGTTCCCCCAAGTCTCCCGATAAAAATGATACCTCACTTGTGTGGGTAGGCCTAGCGCCTGCGACAGGAAATGCCCCAAAACGCAACGTGCACACATCACATTTTTTTTAAAGAAAACAGAGGTGTTTTTTGCAAAGTGCCTACCTGTAGATTTTGGCCTCTAGCTCAGCCGCCACCTAGGGACACCTACCAAACCTGTGCATTTCTGAAAACTAGAGAAGTAGGGGAATCCAAGATGGGGTGACTTGTGGGGCTCTGATCAGGTTTTGTTACCCAGAATCCTTTGCAAACCTCACAATTTGGCTAAAAAAACACGTTTTCCTCACATTTTGGTGACAGAAAGTTCTGGAATCAGAGAGGAGCCACAAATTTCCTTCCACACAGCGTTCCCCCAAGTCTCCCGATAAAAATGATACCTCACTTGTGTGGGTAGGCCTAGCGCCTGCGACAGGAAATGCCCCAAAACGCAACGTGCACACATCACATTTTTTTTAAAGAAAACAGAGGTGTTTTTTGCAAAGTGCCTACCTGTAGATTTTGGCCTGTAGCTCAGCCGCCACCTAGGGACACCTACCAAACCTGTGCATTTCTGAAAACTAGAGAAGTAGGGGAATCCAAGATGGGGTGACTTGTGGGGCTCTGATCAGGTTTTGTTACCCAGAATCCTTTGCAAACCTCACAATTTGGCTAAAAAAACACATTTTCCTCACATTTTGGTGACAGAAAGTTCTGGAATCAGAGAGGAGCCACAAATTTCCTTCCACCCAGCACTCCCCCAAGTCTCCCGATAAAAATGATACCTCACTTGTGTGGGTAGGCCTAGCACCCGCAGCAGGAAATGCCCCAAAACGCAACGTGAACACATCACATTTTGTGAAAGAAAACAGAGGTGTTTTTTGCAAAGTGCCTACCTGTAGATTTTGGCCTCTAGCTCAGCCGGCGCCTAGGGAAACCTACCAAACCTGTGCATTTTTTAAAACTAGAGACCTAGGGGAATCCAAGATGGGGTGACTTGTGGGGCTCTGACCAGGTTCTGTTACCCAGAATCCTTTGCAAACCTCAAAATTTGGCTAAAAAAACAAATTTTCCTCACATTTTGGTGACAGAAAGTTCTGGAATCAGAGAGGAGCCACAAATTTCCTTCCACCCAGCGTTTCCCCAAGTCTCTCGATAAAAATGATACCTCACTTGTGTGGGTAGGCCTAGCGCCTGCGACAGGAAATGCCCCAAAACGCAACGTGCACACATCACATTTTTTTTAAAGAAAACAGAGGTGTTTTTTGCAAAGTGCCTACCTGTAGATTTTGGCCTCTAGCTCAGCCGCCACCTAGGGACACCTACCAAACCTGTGCATTTCTGAAAACTAGAGAAGTAGGGGAATCCAAGATGGGGTGACTTGTGGGGCTCTGACCAGGTTCTGTTACCCAGAATCCTTTGCAAACCTCAAAATTTGGCTAAAAAAACACGTTTTCCTCACATTTTGGTGACAGAAAGTTCTGGAATCAGAGAGGAGCCACAAATGTCCTTCCACCCAGCACTCGCCCAAGTCTCCCGATAAAAATGATACCTCACTTGTGTGGGTAGGCCTAGCACCCGCAGCAGGAAATGCCCCAAAACGCAACGTGGACACATCACATTTTGTGAAAGAAAACAGAGGTGTTTTTTGCAAAGTGCCTACCTGTAGATTTTGGCCTCTAGCTCAGCCGGTGCCTAGGGAAACCTACCAAACCTGTGCATTTTTTAAAACTAGAGACCTAGGGGAATCCAAGATGGGGTGACTTGTGGGGCTCTGACCAGGTTCTGTTACCCAGAATCCTTTGCAAACCTCAAAATTTGGCTAAAAAAACACATTTTCCTCACATTTTGGTGACAGAAAGTTCTGGAATCAGATAGGAGCCACAAATTTCCTTCCACCCAGCGTATCCCCAAGTCTCTCGATAAAAATGATACCTCACTTGTGTGGGTAGGCCTAGCACCCGTCACACGAAATGCCCCAAAACGCAACGTGCACACATCACATTTTTTTAAAGAAAACAGAGGTGTTTTTTGCAAAGTGCCTACCTGTAGATTTTGGCCTCTAGCTCAGCCGGCACCTTGGGAAACCTACCAAACCTGTGTATTTTTTAAAACTTGAGACCTAGGGGAATCCAATATGGGGTGACTTGTGGTGCTCTGACCAGGTTCTGTTACCCAGAATCCTTTGCAAACCTTAAAATTTGGCTAAAAAAACATGGTTTCCTCACATTTTGGTGACAGAAAGTGCTGGAATCAGAGAGGAACCACAAATTTCCTTCCACCCAGCGTTCCCCCAAGTCTCCTGATAAAAATTATACCTCACTTGTGTGGGTAGGCCTAGCGCCTGCGACAGGAAATGCCCCGAAACGCAACGTGCACACATCACATTTTTTTTAAAGAAAACAGAGGTGTTTTTTTGCAAGGCCACCTAGGGAAACCTACCAAACCTGTGCATTTCTGAAAACTAGAGAAGAAGGGGAATCCAAGATGGGGTGACTTGTGGGGCTCTGATCAGGTTCTGTTACCCAGAATCCTTTGCAAACCTCACAATTTGGCTAAAAAAACACATTTTCCTCACATTTTGGTGACAGAAAGTTCTATAATCAGAGAGGAGCCACAAATTTCCTTCCACCCAGCGTTCCCCCAAGTCTTCCAATAAAAATGATACCTGAGTTGTGTGGGTAGGCCTAACACCCGCAGCAGGAAATTGCCCAAAACGCAACGTGGACACATCACATTTTGTGAAAGAAAACAGAGGTGTTTTTTGCAAAGTGCCTACCTGTAGATTTTGGCCTCTAGCTCAGCCGCCACCTAGGGACACCTACCAAACCTGTGCATTTCTGAAAACTAGAGAAGTAGTGGAATCCAAGATGGGGTGACTTGTGGGGCTCTGATCAGGTTCTGTTACCCAGAATCCTTTGCAAACCTCATAAATTGGCTAAAAGAACAAATTTTCCTCACATTTTGGTGACAGAAAGTTCTGGAATCAAAGAGGAGCCACAAATTTCCTTCCACCCATCACTCCCCCAAGTCTCCCGATAAAAATGATACCTCACTTGTGTGGGTAGGCCTAGCACCCGCAGCAGGAAATGCCCCAAAACGCAACGTGGACACATCACATTTTGTGAAAGAAAACAGAGGTGTTTTTTGCAAAGTGCCTACCTGTAGATTTTGGCCTCTAGCTCAGCCGGCGCATAGGGAAACCTACCAAACCTGTGCATTTTTTAAAACTAGAGACCTAGGGGAATCAAAGATGGGGTGACTTGTGGGGCTCTGACCAGGTTCTGTTACCCAGAATCCTTTGCAAACCTCACAATTTGGCTAAAAAAACACATTTTCCTCACATTTTGGTGACAGAAAGTTCTGGAATCAGAGAGGAGCCACAAATTCCTTCCACCCAGCACTCCCCCAAGTCTCCCGATAAAGATGATACCTCACTTGTGTGGGTAGGCCTAGCACCCGCAGCAGGAAATGCCCCAAAACGCAACGTGGACACATCACATTTTGTGAAAGAAAACAGAGGTGTTTTTTGCAAAGTGTCTACCTGTAGATTTTGGCCTCTAGCTCAGCCGGCGCATAGGGAAACCTACCAAACCTGTGCATTTTTTAAAACTAGAGACCTAGGGGAATCAAAGATGGGGTGACTTGTGGGGCTCTGACCAGGTTCTGTTACCCAGAATCCTTTGCAAACCTCAAAATGTGGCTAAAAAAACACATTTTCCTCACATTTTGGTGACAGAAAGTTCTGGAATCAGAGAGGAGCCACAAATTTCCTTCCACCCAGCATTTCCCCAAGTCTCTCGATAAAAATGATACCTCACTTGTGTGGGTAGGCCTAGCACCCGTCACACGAAATGCCCCAAAACGCAACGTGCACACATCACATTTTTTTAAAGAAAACAGAGGTGTTTTTTGCAAAGTGCCTACCTGTAGATTTTGGCCTCTAGCTCAGCCGGCACCTAGGGAAACCTACCAAACCTGTGTATTTTTGAAAACTTGAGACCTAGGGGAATCCAAGATGGGGTGACTTGTGGGGCTCTGACCAGGTTCTGTTATCCAGAATCCTTTGCAAACCTCAAAATTTGGCTAAAAAAACACGTTTTCCTCACATTTTGGTGACAGAAAGTTCTGGAATCAGAGAGGAGCCACAAATTTCCTTCCACCCAGCGTTCCCCCAAGTCTCCCGATAAAAATGATACCTCACTTGTGTGGGTAGGCCTAGCACCCGCAGCAGGAAATGCCCCAAAACGCAACGTGGACACATCACATTTTGTGAAAGAAAACAGAGGTGTTTATTGCAAAGTGCCTACCTGTAGATTTTGGCCTCTAGCTCAGCCGCCACCTAGGGAAACCTACCAAACCTCTGCATTTCTGAAAACTAGAGAAGTAGGGGAATCCAAGATGGGGTGACTTGTGGGGCTCTGATCAGGTTCTGTTACCCAGAATCCTTTGCAAACCTCACAATTTGGCTAAAAAAACACATTTTCCTCACATTTTGGTGACAGAAAGTTCTAGAATCAGAGAGGAGCCACAAATTTCCTTCCACCCAGCGTTCCCCCAAGTCTCCCGATAAAAATGATACCTCACTTGTGTGGGTAGGCCTAGCACCCGCAGCAGGAAATGCCCCAAAACGCAACGTGGACACATCACATTTTGTGAAAGAAAACAGAGGTGTTTTTTGCAAAGTGCCTACCTGTAGATTTTGGCCTCTAGCTCAGCCGGCGCCTAGGGAAACCTGCCAAACCTGTGTATTTTTTTAAACTAGAGACCTAGGGGAATCCAAGATGGGGTGACTTTTGGGGCTCTGACTAGGTTCTGTTACCCAGAATCCTTTGCAAACCTCAACATTTGGATAAAAAAACACATTTTCCTCACATTTTGGTGACAGAAAGTTCTGGAATCAGAGAGGAGCCACAAATTTCCTTCCACCCAGCGTTTCCCCAAGTCTCTCGATAAAAATGATACCTCACTTGTGTGGGTAGGCCTAGCAACCGTCACACGAAATGCCCCAAAACGCAACATGCAGACATCACATTTTTTTAAAGAAAACAGAGGTGTTTTTTGCAAAGTGCCTACCTGTAGATTTTGGCCTCTAGCTCAGCCGGCACCTAGGCAAACCTACCAAACCTGTGTATTTTTGAAAACTAGAGACCTAGGGGAATCCAAGATGGGGTGACTTGTGGGGCTCTGACCAGGTTCTGTTACCCAGAATCCTTTGCAAACCTCAAAATTTGGCTAATAAAACACGTTTTCCTCACATTTTGGTGACAGAAAGTTCTGGAATCAGAGAGGAGCCACAAATTTCCTTCCACCCAGCGTTCCCCCAAGTCTCCCGATAAAAATGATACCTCACTTGTGTGGGTAGGCCTAGCGCCTGCGACAGGAAATGCCCCAAAACGCAACGTGCACACATCACATTTTTTTTAAAGAAAACAGAGGTGTTTTTTGCAAAGTGCCTACCTGTAGATTTTGGCCTCTAGCTCAGCCGCCACCTAGGGACACCTACCAAACCTGTGCATTTCTGAAAACTAGAGAAGTAGGGGAATCCAAGATGGGGTGACTTGTGGGGCTCTGATCAGGTTTTGTTACCCAGAATCCTTTGCAAACCTCACAATTTGGCTAAAAAAACACGTTTTCCTCACATTTTGGTGACAGAAAGTTCTGGAATCAGAGAGGAGCCACAAATTTCCTTCCACCCAGCGTTCCCCCAAGTCTCCCGATAAAAATGATACCTCACTTGTGTGGGTAGGCCTAGCGCCTGCGACAGGAAATGCCCCAAAACGCAACGTGCACACATCACATTTTTTTTAAAGAAAACAGAGGTGTTTTTTGCAAAGTGCCTACCTGTAGATTTTGGCCTGTAGCTCAGCCGCCACCTAGGGACACCTACCAAACCTGTGCATTTCTGAAAACTAGAGAAGTAGGGGAATCCAAGATGGGGTGACTTGTGGGGCTCTGATCAGGTTTTGTTACCCAGAATCCTTTGCAAACCTCACAATTTGGCTAAAAAAACACATTTTCCTCACATTTTGGTGACAGAAAGTTCTGGAATCAGAGAGGAGCCACAAATTTCCTTCCACCCAGCACTCCCCCAAGTCTCCCGATAAAAATGATACCTCACTTGTGTGGGTAGGCCTAGCACCCGCAGCAGGAAATGCCCCAAAACGCAACGTGAACACATCACATTTTGTGAAAGAAAACAGAGGTGTTTTTTGCAAAGTGCCTACCTGTAGATTTTGGCCTCTAGCTCAGCCGGCGCCTAGGGAAACCTACCAAACCTGTGCATTTTTTAAAACTAGAGACCTAGGGGAATCCAAGATGGGGTGACTTGTGGGGCTCTGACCAGGTTCTGTTACCCAGAATCCTTTGCAAACCTCAAAATTTGGCTAAAAAAACAAATTTTCCTCACATTTTGGTGACAGAAAGTTCTGGAATCAGAGAGGAGCCACAAATTTCCTTCCACCCAGCGTTTCCCCAAGTCTCTCGATAAAAATGATACCTCACTTGTGTGGGTAGGCCTAGCACCCATCACACGAAATGCCCCAAAACGCAACGTGCACACATCACATTTTTTTAAAGAAAACAGAGGTGTTTTTTGCAAAGTGCCTACCTGTAGATTTTGGCCTCTAGCTCAGCCGGCACCTAGGGAAACCTACCAAACCTGTGTATTTTTGAAAACTTGAGACCTAGGGGAATCCAATATGGGGTGACTTGTGGGGCTCTGATCAGGTTCTGTTACCCAGAATCCTTTGCAAACCTCACGATTTGGCTAAAAAAACACATTTTCCTCACATTTTGGTAACAGAAAGTTATGAAATCAGAGAGGAGCCACAAATTTCCTTCCACCCAGCGTTTCCCCAAGTCTCTCGATAAAAATGATACCTCACTTGTGTGGGTAGGCCTAGCACCCGTCACACGAAATGCCCCAAAACGCAACATGCACACATCACATTTTTTTAAAGAAAACAGAGGTGTTTTTTGCAAAGTGCCTACCTGTAGATTTTGGCCTCTAGCTCAGCCGGCACCTAGGGAAACCTACCACACCTGTGTATTTTTGAAAACTAGAGACCTAGGGGAATCCAAGATGGGGTAACTTGTGGGGCTCTGACCAGGTTCTGTTACCCAGAATCCTTTGCAAACCTCAAAATTTGGCTAAAGAAACACGTTTTCCTCACATTTTGGTGACAGAAAGTTCTGGAATCAGAGAGGAGCCACAAATTTCCTTCCACCCAGCGTTTCCCCTAGTCTCTCGATAAAAATGATACCTCACTTGTGTGGGTAGGCCTAGCACCCGTCACACGAAATGCCCCAAAACGCAACGTGCACACATCACATTTTTTTAAAGAAAACAGAGGTGTTTTTTGCAAAGTGCCTACCTGTAGATTTTGGCCTCTAGCTCAGCCGGCACCTAGGGAAACCTACCAAACCTGTGTATTTTTAAAAACTAGAGAAGTAGGGGAATCCAAGATGGGGTGACTTGTGGGGCTCTGACCAGGTTCTGTTACCCAGAATCCTGTGCAAACCTCAAAATTTGGCTAAAAAAACACATTTTCCTCACATTTTGGTGACAGAAAGTTCTGGAATCAGAGAGGAGCCACAAATTTCCTTCCACCCAGCGTTCCCCCAAGTCTCCCGATAAAAATGATACCTCACTTGTGTGGGCAGGCCTAGCGCCCGCAACAGGAAATGCCCCAAAACGCAATGTGCACACATCACATTTTTTTAAAGAAAACAGAGGTGTTTTTTGCAAAGTGCCTACCTGTAGATTTTGGCCTCTAGCTCAGCCGCCACCTAGGGAAACGTACCAAACCTGTGCATTTCTGAAAACTAGAGAAGTAGGGGAATCCAAGATGGGGTGACTTGTGGGGCTCTGATCAGGTTCTGTTACCCAGAATCCTTTGGAAACCTCACAATTTGGCTAAAAAGCAAATTTTCCTCACATTTTGGTGACAGAAAGTTCTGGAATCAGAGAGGAGCCACAAATTTCCTTACACCGTGCGTTCCCCCAAGTCTCCCGATTAAAATGATACCTCACTTGTGTGGGTAGGCGTAGCACCCGTGACAAAAAATGCCCCAAAACGCAAGGTGGACACATCACATTGTCTGAAAGAAAACAGAGGTGTTTTTTGCAAAGTGCCTACCTGTAGATTTTGGCCTCTAGCTCAGCTGCCACCTAGGGACACCTACCAAACCTGTGCATTTCTGAAAACTAGAGAAGTAGTGGAATCCAAGATGGGGTGACTTGTGGGGCTCTGATCAGGTTCTGTTACCCAGAATCCTTTGCAAACCTCATAATTTGGCTAAAAGAACACATTTTCCTCACATTTTGGTGACAGAAAGTTCTGGAATCAAAGAGGAGCCACAAATTTCCTTCCACCCAGCATTCCCCCAAGTGTCCCGATAAAAATGATACCTCACTTGTGTGGGTAGGCCTAGCACCCGCAGCAGGAAATGCCCCAAAACGCAACGTGGACACATCACATTTTTTGAAAGAAAACAGAGGAGTTTTTTACAAAGTGCCTACCTGTAGATTTTGGCCTCTAGCTCAGCCGGCACATAGGGAAACCTACCAAACCTGTGCATTTTTTAAAACTAGAGACCTAGGGGAATCCAAGATGTGGTGACTTGTGGGGCTCTGACCAGGTTCTGTTACCCAGAATCCTTTGCAAACCTCAAAATTTGGCTAAAAAAACACATTTTCCTCACATTTTGGTGACAGAAAGTTCTGGAATCAGAGAGGAGCCACAAATTTCCTTACACCCTGCGTTCCCCCAAGTCTCCCGATAAAAATGATACCTCACTTGTGTGGGTAGGCGTAGCACCCGTGACAAAAAATGCCCCAAAACGCAACGTGGACACATCACATTGTCTGAAAGAAAACAGAGGTGTTTTTTGCAAAGTGCCTACCTGTAGATTTTGGCCTCTAGCTCAGCCGCCACCTAGGGACACCTACCAAACCTGTGCATTTCTGAAAGCTAGAGAAGTAGGGGAATCCAAGATGGGGTGACTTGTGGGTCTCTGATCAGGTTCTGTTACCCAGAATCCTTTGCAAACCTCACAATTTGGCTAAAAAAACACATTTTCCTCACATTTTGGTGACAGAAAGTTCTGGAATCAGAGAGGAGCCACAAATTTCCTTCCACCCAGCACTCCCCCAAGTCTCCCGATAAAAATGATACCTCACTTGTGTGGGTAGGCCTAGCACCCGCAGCAGGAAATGCCCCAAAACGCAACGTGGACACATCACATTTTGTGAAAGAAAACAGAGGTGTTTTTTGCAAAGTGCCTACCTGTAGATTTTGGCCTCTAGCTCAGCCGGCGCATAGGGAAACCTACCAAACCTGTGCATTTTTTTAAACTAGAGACCTAGGGGAATCAAAGATGGGGTGACTTGTGGGGCTCTGACCAGGTTCTGTTACCCAGAATCCTTTGCAAACCTCAAAATTTGGCTAAAAAAACACATTTTCCTCACATTTTGGTGACAGAAAGTTCTGGAATCAGAGAGGAGCCACAAATTTCCTTCCACCCAGCGTTTCCCCAAGTCTCTCGATAAAAATGATACCTCACTTGTGTGGGTAGGCCTAGCACCCGTCACACGAAATGCCCCAAAACGCAACGTGCACACATCACATTTTTTTAAAGAAAACAGAGGTGTTTTTTGCAAAGTGCCTACCTGTAGATTTTGGCCTCTAGCTCAGCCGGCACCTAGGGAAACCTACCAAACCTGTGTATTTTTGAAAACTTGAGACCTAGGGGAATCCAAGATGGGGTGACTTGTGGGGCTCTGACCAGGTTCTGTTATCCAGAATCCTTTGCAAACCTCAAAATTTGGCTAAAAAAACACGTTTTCCTCACATTTTGGTGACAGAAAGATCTGGAATCAGAGAGGAGCCACAAATTTCCTTCCACCCAGCGTTCCCCCAAGTCTCCTGATAAAAATGATACCTCACTTGTGTGGGTAGGCCTAGCGCCTGCGACAGGAAATACCCCAAAACGCAACGTGCACACATCACATTTTTTTTAAAGAAAACAGAGGTGTTTTTTGCAAAGTGCCTACCTGTAGATTTTGGCCTCTAGCTCAGCCGCCACCTAGGGAAACCTACCAAACCTGTGCATTTCTGAAAACTAGAGAAGTAGGGGAATCAAAGATGGGGTGACTTGTGGGGCTCTGATCAGGTTCTGTTACCCAGAATACTTTGCAAACCTCAAAATTTGGCTAAAAAAACACATTTTCCTCACATTTTGGTGACAGAAAGTTCTACAATCAGAGAGGAGCCACAAATTTCCTTCCACCCAGCGTTCCCCCAAGTCTCCCGATAAAAATGATACCTCACTTGTGTGGGTAGGCCTAGCGCCTGCGACAGGAAATGCCCCAAAACGCAACGTGCACACATCACATTTTTTTTTAAAGAAAACAAAGGTGTTTTTTGCAAAGTGCCTACCTGTAGATTTTGGCCTCTAGCTCAGCCGCCACCTAGGGACACCTACCAAACCTGTGCATTTCTGAAAACTAGAGAAGTAGGGGAATCCAAGATGGGGTGACTTGTGGGTCTCTGATCAGGTTCTGTTACCCAGAATCCTTTGCAAACCTCACAATTTGGCTAAAAAAACACATTTTCCTCACATTTTGGTGACAGAAAGTTGTGGAATCAGAGAGGAGCCACAAATGTCCTTCCACCCAGCACTCGCCCAAGTCTCCCGATAAAAATGATACCTCACTTGTGTGGGTAGGCCTAGCACCCGCAGCAGGAAATGCCCCAAAACGCAACGTGGACACATCACATTTTGTGAAAGAAAACAGAGGTGTTTTTTGCAAAGTGCCTACCTGTAGATTTTGGCCTCTAGCTCAGCCGGCGCCTAGGGAAACCTACCAAACCTGTGCATTTTTTAAAACTAGAGACCTAGCGGAATCCAAGATGGGGTGACTTGTGGGGCTCTGACCAGGTTCTGTTACCCAGAATCCTTTGCAAACCTCAAAATTTGGCTAAAAAAACACATTTTCCTCACATTTTGGTGACAGAAAGTTCTGGAATCAGAGAGGAGCACAAATTTCCTTCCACCCAGCGTTTCCCCAAGTCTCTCGATAAAAATGATACCTCACTTGTGTGGGTAGGCCTAGCACCCGTCACACGAAATGCCCCAAAACGCAACGTGCACACATCACATTTTTTAAAGAAAACAGAGGTGTTTTTTGCAAAGTGCCTACCTGTAGATTTTGGCCTCTAGCTCAGCCGGCACCTAGGGAAACCTACCAAACCTGTGTATTTTTTAAAACTAGCGACCTAGGGGAATCCAAGATGGGGTGACTTGTGGGGCTCTGACCAGGTTCTGTTACCCAGAATCCTTTGCAAACCTCAAAATTTAGCTAAAAAAACACGGTTTCCTCACATTTTGGTGACAGAAAGTTCTGGAATCAGGGAGGAGCCACAAATTTCCTTCCACCCAGCGTTCCCCCAAGTCTCCCGATAAAAATGATACCTCACTTGTGTGGGTAGGCCTAGCGCCTGCGACAGGAAATGCCCCAAAACGCAACGTGCACACATCACATTTTTTTTAAAGAAAACAGAGGTGTTTTTTGCAAAGTGCCTACCTGTAGATTTTGGCCTCTAGCTCAGCCGCCACCTAGGGACACCTACCAAACCTGTGCATTTCTGAAAACTAGAGAAGTAGGGGAATCCAAGATGGGGTGACTTGTGGGGCTCTGATCAGGTTCTGTTACCCAGAATCCTTTGCAAACCTCACAATTTGGCTAAAAAAACACATTTTCCTCATATTTTGGTGACAGAAAGTTCTGGAATCAGAGAGGAGCCACAAATTTCCTTCCACCCAGCACTCCCCCAAGTCTCCCGATAAAAATGATACCTCACTTGTGTGGGTAGGCCTAGCACCCGCAGCAGGAAATGCCCCAAAACGCAACGTGGACACATCACATTTTGTGAAAGAAAACAGAGGTGTTTTTTGCAAAGTGCCTACCTGTAGATTTTGGCCTCTAGCTCAGCCGGCGCCTAGGGAAACCTACCAAACCTGTGCATTTTTTTAAACTAGAGACCTAGGGAAATCCAAGATGGGGTGACTTGTGGGGCTCTGACCAGGTTCTGTTACCCAGAATCCTTTGCAAACCTCAAAATTTGGCTAAAAAAAACACAATTTCCTCACATTTTGGTGACAGAAAGTTCTGGAATCAGAGAGGAGCCACAAATTTCCTTCCACCCAGCGTTTCCCCAAGTCTCTCGATAAAAATGATACCTCACTTGTGTGGGTAGGCCTAGCACCCGTCACACGAAATGCCCCAAAACGCAACGTGCACACATCACATTTTTTTAAAGAAAACAGAGGTGTTTTTTGCAAAGTGCTTACCTGTAGATTTTGGCCTCTAGCTCAGCCGGCACCTAGGGAAACCTACCAAACCTGTGTATTTTTGAAAACTAGAGAAGTAGGGGAATCCAAGATGGGGTGACTTGTGGGGCTCTGACCAGGTTCTGTTACCCAGAATCCTGTGCAAACCTCAAAATTTGGCTAAAAAAACAAATTTTCCTCACATTTTGGTGACAGAAAGTTCTGGAATCAGAGAGGAGCCACAAATTTCCTTGCACCCAGCACTCCCCCAAGTCTCCAAATAAAAATGATACCTCACTTGTGTGGGTAGGCCTAGCACCCGCAGCAGGAAATGCCCCAAAATGCAACGTGGACACATCACATTTTGTGAAAGAAAACAGAGGTGTTTTTTGCAAAGTGCCTACCTGTAGATTTTGGCCTCTAGCTCAGCCGGCACATAGGGAAATCTACCAAACCTGGGCATTTTTTAAAACTAGAGACCTAGGGGAATCAAAGAGGGGGTGACTTGTGGGGCTCTGACCAGGTTCTGTTACCCAGAATCCTTTGCAAACCTCAAAATTTGGCAAAAAAAACACATTTTCCTCACATTTTGGTGACAGAAAGTTCTGGAATCAGAGAGGAGCCACAAATTTCCTTCCACCCAGCGTTTCCCCAAGTCTCTTGATAAAAATGATACCTCACTTGTGTGGGTAGGCCTAGCACCCATAACACGAAATGCCCCAAAACGCAACGTGCACACATCACATTTTTTTAAAGAAAACAGAGGTGTTTTTTGCAAAGTGCCTACCTGTAGATTTTGGCCTCTAGCTCAGCCAGCACCTAGGGAAACCTACCAAACCTGTGTATTTTTGAAAACTTGAGACCTAGGGGAATCCAATATGGGGTGACTTGTGGGGCTCTGATCAGGTTCTGTTACCCAGAATCCTTTGCAAACCTCACGATTTGGCTAAAAAAACACGTTTTCCTCACATTTTGGTGACAGAAAGTTCTGGAATCAGAGAGGAGTCACAAATTTCCTTCCACCCAGCGTTCCCCCAAGTCTCCCGATAAAAATTATACCTCACTTGTGTGGGTAGGCGTAGCGCCTGCGACAGGAAATGCCCCAAAACGCAACGTGCACACATCACATTTTTTTTAAAGAAAACAGAGGTGTTTTTTGCAAAGTGCCTACCTGTAGATTTTGGCCTCTAGCTCAGCCGCCACCTAGGGACACCTACCAAACCTGTGCATTTCTGAAAACTAGAGACCTAGGGGAATCCAAGATGGGGTGACTTGTGGGGCTCTGATCAGGTTCTGTTACCCAGAATCCTTTGCAAACCTCACAATTTGGCTAAAAAAACACATTTTCCTCACATTTTGGTGACAGAAAGTTCTGGAATCAGAGAGGAGCCACAAATTTCCTTCCACCCAGCACTCCCCCAAGTCTCCCGATAAAAATGATACCTCACTTGTGTGGGTAGGCCTAGCACCCGCAGCAGGAAATGCCCCAAAACGCAACGTGGACACATCACATTTTGTGAAAGAAAACAGAGGTGTTTTTTGCAAAGTGCCTACCTGTAGATTTTGGCCTCTAGCTCAGTCGGCGCCTAGGGAAACCTACCAAACCTGTGCATTTTTTTAAACTAGAGACCTAGGGAAATCCAAGATGGGGTGACTTGTGGGGCTCTGACCAGGTTCTGTTACCCAGAATCCTTTGCAAACCTCAAAATTTGGCTAAAAAAACACAATTTCCTCACATTTTGGTGACAGAAAGTTCTGGAATCAGAGAGGAGCCACAAATTTCCTTCCACCCAGCGTTTCCCCAAGTCTCTCGATAAAAATGATACCTCACTTGTGTGGGTAGGCCTAGCACCCGTCACACGAAATGCCCCAAAACGCAACGTGCACACATCACATTTTTTTAAAGAAAACAGAGGTGTTTTTTGCAAAGTGCCTACCTGTAGATTTTGGCCTCTAGCTCAGCCGGCACCTAGGGAAACCTACCAAACCTGTGTATTTTTGAAAACTAGAGAAGTAGGGGAATCCAAGATGGGGTGACTTGTGGGGCTCTGACCAGGTTCTGTTACCCAGAATCCTGTGCAAACCTCAAAATTTGGCTAAAAAAACAAATTTTCCTCACATTTTGGTGACAGAAAGTTCTGGAATCAGAGAGGAGCCACAAATTTCCTTGCACCCAGCACTCCCCCAAGTCTCCCAATAAAAATGATACCTCACTTATGTGGGTAGGCCTAGCACCCGCAGCAGGAAATGCCCCAAAACGCAACGTGGACACATCACATTTTGTGAAAGAAAACAGAGGTGTTTTTTGCAAAGTGCCTACCTGTAGATTTTGGCCTCTAGCTCAGCCGGCACATAGGGAAATCTACCAAACCTGGGCATTTTTTAAAACTAGAGACCTAGGTGAATCAAAGATGGGGTGACTTGTGGGGCTCTGACCAGGTTCTGTTACCCAGAATCCTTTGCAAACCTCAAAATTTGGCTAAAAAAACAAATTTTCCTCACATTTTGGTGACAGAAAGTTCTGGAATCAGAGAGGAGCCACAAATTTCCTTCCACCCAGCGTTTCCCCAAGTCTCTCGATAAAAATGATACCTCACTTGTGTGGGTAGGCCTAGCACCCATAACACGAAATGCCCCAAAACGCAACGTGCACACATCACATTTTTTTAAAGAAAACAGAGGTGTTTTTTGCAAAGTGCCTACCTGTAGATTTTGGCCTCTAGCTCACCCGGCACCTAGGGAAACCTACCAAACCTGTGTATTTTTGAAAACTTGAGACCTAGGGGCATCCAAGATGGGGTGACTTGTGGGGCTCTGATCAGGTTCTGTTACCCAGAATCCTTTGCAAACCTCAAAATTTGGCTAAAAAAACACGTTTTCCTCACATTTTGGTGACAGAAAGTTCTAGAATCAGAGAGGAGCCACAAATGTCCTTCCACCCAGCACTCGCCCAAGTCTCCCGATAAAAATGATACCTCACTTGTGAGGGTAGACCTAGCACCCGCAGCAGGAAATGCCCCAAAACGCAACGTGGACACATCACATTTTGTGAAAGAAAACAGAGGTGTTTTTTGCAAAGTGCCTACCTGTAGATTTTGGCCTCTAGCTCAGCCGGCGCCTAGGGAAACCTACCAAACCTGTGCATTTTTTAAAACTAGAGACCTAGGGGAATCCAAGATGGGGTGACTTGTGGGGCTCTGACCAGGTTCTGTTACCCAGAATCCTTTGCAAACCTAAAAATTTGGCTAAAAAAACACATTTTCCTCACATTTTGGTGACAGAAAGTTCTGGAATCAGAGAGGAGCCACAAATTTCCTTCCACCCAGCGTTTCCCCAAGTCTCTCGATAAAAGTGATACCTCACTTGTGTGGGTAGGCCTAGCACCCGTCAGACGAAATGCCCCAAAACGCAACGTGCACACATCACATTTTTTTAAAGAAAACAGAGGTGTTTTTTTGCAGAGTGCCTACCTGTAGATTTTGGCCTCTAGCTCAGCCGGCACCTAGGGAAACCTACCAATCCTGTGTATTTTTGAAAACTAGAGAAGTAGGGGAATCCAAGATGGGGTGACTTGTGGGGCTCTGACCAGGTTCTGTTACCCAGAATCCTGTGCAAACCTCAAAATTTGGCTAAAAAAACACATTTTCCTCACATTTTGGTGACAGAAAGTTCTGGAATCAGAGAGGAGCCACAAATTTCCTTCCACCCAGCGTTTCCCCAAGTCTCTCGATAAAAATGATACCTCACTTGTGTGGGTAGGCCTAGCACCAGTCACACGAAATGCCCCAAAACGCAACATGCACACATCACATTTTTTTAAAGAAAACAGAGGTGTTTTTTGCAAAGTGCCTACCTGTAGATTTTGGCCTCTAGCTCAGCCGGCACCTAGGGAAACCTACCAAACCTGTGTAGTTTTGAAAACTAGAGACCTAGGGGCATCCATGATGGGGTGACTTGTGGGGCTCTGACCAGGTTCTGTTACCCAGAATCCTTTGCAAACCTCAAAATTTGGCTAAAAAAACACGTTTTCCTCACATTTTGGTGACAGAAAGTTCTGGAATCAGAGAGGAGCCACAAATGTCCTTCCACCCAGCACTCGCCCAAGTCTCCCGATAAAAATGATACCTCACTTGTGAGGGTAGACCTAGCACCCGCAGCAGGAAATGCCCCAAAACGCAACGTGGACACATCACATTTTGTGAAAGAAAACAGAGGTGTTTTTTGCAAAGTGCCTACCTGTAGATTTTGGCCTCTAGCTCAGCCGGCACCTAGGGAAACCTACCAAACCTGTGCATTTTTTAAAACTAGAGACCTAGGGGAATCCAAGATGGAGGACTTGTGGGGCTCTGACCAGGTTCTGTTACCCAGAATCCTTTGCAAACCTAAAAATTTGGCAAAAAAAACACAATTTCCTCACATTTTGGTGACAGAAAGTTCTGGAATCAGAGAGGAGCCACAAATTTCCTTCCACCCAGCGTTTCCCCAAGTCTCTCGATAAAAATGATACCTCACTTGTGTGGGTAGGCCTAGCACCCGTCACACGAAATGCCCCAAAACGCAACGTGCACACATCACATTTTTTTAAAGAAAACAGAGATGTTTTTTGCAAAGTGCTTACCTGTAGATTTTGGCCTCTAGCTCAGCCGGCACCTAGGGAAACCTACCAAACCTGTGTATTTTTGAAAACTAGAGAAGTAGGGGAATCCAAGATGGGGTGACTTGTGGGGCTCTGACCAGGTTCTGTTACCCAGAATCCTGTGCAAACCTCAAAATTTGGCTAAAAAAACAAATTTTCCTCACATTTTGGTGACAGAAAGTTCTGGAATCAGAGAGGAGCCACAAATTTCCTTGCACCCAGCACTCCCCCAAGTCTCCAAATAAAAATGATACCTCACTTGTGTGGGTAGGCCTAGCACCCGCAGCAGGAAATGCCCCAAAATGCAACGTGGACACATCACATTTTGTGAAAGAAAACAGAGGTGTTTTTTGCAAAGTGCCTACCTGTAGATTTTGGCCTCTAGCTCAGCCAGCACCTAGGGAAACCTACCAAACCTGTGTATTTTTGAAAACTTGAGACCTAGGGGAATCCAATATGGGGTGACTTGTGGGGCTCTGATCAGGTTCTGTTACCCAGAATCCTTTGCAAACCTCACGATTTGGCTAAAAAAACACGTTTTCCTCACATTTTGGTGACAGAAAGTTCTGGAATCAGAGAGGAGTCACAAATTTCCTTCCACCCAGCGTTCCCCCAAGTCTCCCGATAAAAATTATACCTCACTTGTGTGGGTAGGCGTAGCGCCTGCGACAGGAAATGCCCCAAAACGCAACGTGCACACATCACATTTTTTTTAAAGAAAACAGAGGTGTTTTTTGCAAAGTGCCTACCTGTAGATTTTGGCCTCTAGCTCAGCCGCCACCTAGGGACACCTACCAAACCTGTGCATTTCTGAAAACTAGAGAAGTAGGGGAATCCAAGATGGGGTGACTTGTGGGGCTCTGATCAGGTTCTGTTACCCAGAATCCTTTGCAAACCTCACAATTTGGCTAAAAAAACACATTTTCCTCACATTTTGGTGACAGAAAGTTCTGGAATCAGAGAGGAGCCACAAATTTCCTTCCACCCAGCACTCCCCCAAGTCTCCCGATAAAAATGATACCTCACTTGTGTGGGTAGGCCTAGCACCCGCAGCAGGAAATGCCCCAAAACGCAACGTGGACACATCACATTTTGTGAAAGAAAACAGAGGTGTTTTTTGCAAAGTGCCTACCTGTAGATTTTGGCCTCTAGCTCAGTCGGCGCCTAGGGAAACCTACCAAACCTGTGCATTTTTTTAAACTAGAGACCTAGGGAAATCCAAGATGGGGTGACTTGTGGGGCTCTGACCAGGTTCTGTTACCCAGAATCCTTTGCAAACCTCAAAATTTGGCTAAAAAAACACAATTTCCTCACATTTTGGTGACAGAAAGTTCTGGAATCAGAGAGGAGCCACAAATTTCCTTCCACCCAGCGTTTCCCCAAGTCTCTCGATAAAAATGATACCTCACTTGTGTGGGTAGGCCTAGCACCCGTCACACGAAATGCCCCAAAACGCAACGTGCACACATCACATTTTTTTAAAGAAAACAGAGGTGTTTTTTGCAAAGTGCCTACCTGTAGATTTTGGCCTCTAGCTCAGCCGGCACCTAGGGAAACCTACCAAACCTGTGTATTTTTGAAAACTAGAGAAGTAGGGGAATCCAAGATGGGGTGACTTCTGGGGCTCTGACCAGGTTCTGTTACCCAGAATCCTGTGCAAACCTCAAAATTTGGCTAAAAAAACAAATTTTCCTCACATTTTGGTGACAGAAAGTTCTGAAATCAGAGAGGAGCCACAAATTTCCTTGCACCCAGCACTCCCCCAAGTCTCCCAATAAAAATGATACCTCACTTATGTGGGTAGGCCTAGCACCCGCAGCAGGAAATGCCCCAAAACGCAACGTGGACTCATCACATTTTGTGAAAGAAAACAGAGGTGTTTTTTGCAAAGTGCCTACCTGTAGATTTTGGCCTCTAGCTCAGCCGGCGCCTAGGGAAATCTACCAAACCTGGGCATTTTTTAAAACTAGAGACCTAGGGGAATCAAAGATGGGGTGACTTGTGGGGCTCTGACCAGGTTCTGTTACCCAGAATCCTTTGCAAACCTCAAAATTTGGCTAAAAAAACAAATTTTCCTCACATTTTGGTGACAGAAAGTTCTGGAATCAGAGAGGAGCCACAAATTTCCTTCCACCCAGCGTTTCCCCAAGTCTCTCGATAAAAATGATACCTCACTTGTGTGGGTAGGCCTAGCACCCATAACACGAAATGCCCCAAAACGCAACGTGCACACATCACATTTTTTTAAAGAAAACAGAGGTGTTTTTTGCAAAGTGCCTACCTGTAGATTTTGGCCTCTAGCTCACCCGGCACCTAGGGAAACCTACCAAACCTGTGTATTTTTGAAAACTTGAGACCTAGGGGCATCCAAGATGGGGTGACTTGTGGGGCTCTGATCAGGTTCTGTTACCCAGAATCCTTTGCAAACCTCAAAATTTGGCTAAAAAAACACGTTTTCCTCACATTTTGGTGACAGAAAGTTCTAGAATCAGAGAGGAGCCACAAATGTCCTTCCACCCAGCACTCGCCCAAGTCTCCCGATAAAAATGATACCTCACTTGTGAGGGTAGACCTAGCACCCGCAGCAGGAAATGCCCCAAAACGCAACGTGGACACATCACATTTTGTGAAAGAAAACAGAGGTGTTTTTTGCAAAGTGCCTACCTGTAGATTTTGGCCTCTAGCTCAGCCGGCGCCTAGGAAAACCTACCAAACCTGTGCATTTTTTAAAACTAGAGACCTAGGGGAATCCAAGATGGGGTGACTTGTGGGGCTCTGACCAGGTTCTGTTACCCAGAATCCTTTGCAAACCTAAAAATTTGGCTAAAAAAACACATTTTC
The DNA here is from genome assembly GCF_031143425.1 of Pleurodeles waltl. NCBI lineage: Eukaryota > Metazoa > Chordata > Amphibia > Caudata > Salamandridae > Pleurodeles > Pleurodeles waltl. The sequence continues at coordinate 234,425,884 of NC_090443.1, read as the reverse complement.
CTCACATTTTGGTGACAGAAAGTTCTGGAATCAGAGAGGAGCCACAAATTTCCTTCCACCCAGCGTTTCCCCAAGTCTCTCGATAAAAGTGATACCTCACTTGTGTGGGTAGGCCTAGCACCCGTCAGACGAAATGCCCCAAAACGCAACGTGCACACATCACATTTTTTTAAAGAAAACAGAGGTGTTTTTTTGCAGAGTGCCTACCTGTAGATTTTGGCCTCTAGCTCAGCCGGCACCTAGGGAAACCTACCAAACCTGTGTATTTTTGAAAACTTGAGACCTAGGGGAATCCAATATGGGGTGACTTGTGGGGCTCTGATCAGGTTCTGTTACCCAGAATCCTTTGCAAACCTCACGATTTGGCTAAAAAAACACATTTTCCTCACATTTTGGTGACAGAAAGTTCTGGAATCAGAGAGGAGCCACAAATTTCCTTCCACTCAGCGTTTCCCCCAAGTCTCTCGATAAAAATGATACCTCACTTGTGTGGGTAGGCCTAGCACCCGTCACACAAAATGCCCCAAAACGCAACATGCACACATCACATTTTTTTAAAGAAAACAGAGGTGTTTTTTGCAAAGTGCCTACCTGTAGATTTTGGCCTCTAGCTCAGCCGGCACCTAGGGAAACCTACCAAACCTGTGTATTTTTGAAAACTAGAGAAGTAGGGGAATCCAAGATGGGGTGACTTGTGGGGCTCTGACCAGGTTCTGTTACCCAGAATCCTGTGCAAACCTCAAAATTTGGCTAAAAAAACACATTTTCCTCACATTTTGGTGACAGAAAGTTCTGGAATCAGAGAGGAGCCACAAATTTCCTTCCACCCAGCGTTTCCCCAAGTCTCTCGATAAAAATGATACCTCACTTGTGTGGGTAGGCCTAGCACCAGTCACACGAAATGCCCCAAAACGCAACATGCACACATCACATTTTTTTAAAGAAAACAGAGGTGTTTTTTGCAAAGTGCCTACCTGTAGATTTTGGCCTCTAGCTCAGCCGGCACCTAGGGAAACCTACCAAACCTGTGTAGTTTTGAAAACTAGAGACCTAGGGGCATCCAAGATGGGGTGACTTGTGGGGCTCTGACCAGGTTCTGTTACCCAGAATCCTTTGCAAACCTCAAAATTTGGCTAAAAAAACACGTTTTCCTCACATTTTGGTGACAGAAAGTTCTGGAATCAGAGAGGAGCCACAAATGTCCTTCCACCCAGCACTCGCCCAAGTCTCCCGATAAAAATGATTCCTCACTTGTGAGGGTAGACCTAGCACCCGCAGCAGGAAATGCCCCAAAACGCAACGTGGACACATCACATTTTGTGAAAGAAAACAGAGGTGTTTTTTGCAAAGTGCCTACCTGTAGATTTTGGCCTCTAGCTCAGCCGGCACCTAGGGAAACCTACCAAACCTGTGCATTTTTTAAAACTAGAGACCTAGGGGAATCCAAGATGGGGTGACTTGTGGGGCTCTGACCAGGTTCTGTTACCCAGAATCCTTTGCAAACCTAAAAATTTGGCAAAAAAAACACATTTTCCTCACATTTTGGTGACAGAAAGTTCTGGAATCAGAGAGGAGCCACAAATTTCCTTCCACCCAGCGTTTCCCCAAGTCTCTCGATAAAAGTGATACCTCACTTGTGTGGGTAGGCCTAGCACCCGTCAGACGAAATGCCCCAAAACGCAACGTGCACACATCACATTTTTTTAAAGAAAACAGAGGTGTTTTTTTGCAGAGTGCCTACCTGTAGATTTTGGCCTCTAGCTCAGCCGGCACCTAGGGAAACCTACCAAACCTGTGTATTTTTGAAAACTTGAGACCTAGGGGAATCCAATATGGGGTGACTTGTGGGGCTCTGATCAGGTTCTGTTACCCAGAATCCTTTGCAAACCTCACGATTTGGCTAAAAAAACACATTTTCCTCACATTTTGGTGACAGAAAGTTCTGGAATCAGAGAGGAGCCACAAATTTCCTTCCACTCAGCGTTTCCCCCAAGTCTCTCGATAAAAATGATACCTCACTTGTGTGGGTAGGCCTAGCACCCGTCACACAAAATGCCCCAAAACGCAACATGCACACATAACATTTTTTTAAAGAAAACAGAGGTGTTTTTTGCAAAGTGCCTACCTGTAGATTTTGGCCTCTAGCTCAGCCGGCACCTAGGGAAACCTACCAAACCTGTGTATTTTTTAAAACTAGAGACCTAGGGGAATCCAAGATGGGGTGACTTGTGGGGCTCTGATCAGGTTCTGTTACCCAGAATCCTTTGCAAACCTCACAATTTGGCTAAAAAAACACATTTTCCTCACATTTTGGTGACAGAAAGTTCTGGAATCAGAGAGGAGCCACAAATTTCCTTCCACCCAGCACTCCCCCAAGTCTCCCGATAAAAATGATACCTCACTTGTGTGGGTAGGCCTAGCACCCGCAGCAGGAAATGCCCCAAAACGCAACGTGGACACATCACATTTTGTGAAAGAAAATGGAGGTGTTTTTTGCAAAGTGCCTACCTGTAGATTTTGGCCTCTAGCTTAGCTGGCGCCTAGGGAAACCTACCAAACCTGTGCATTTTTTTAAACTAGAGACCTAGGGGAATCGAAGATGGGGTGACTTGTGGGGCTCTGACCAGGTTCTGTTACCCAGAATCTTTTGCAAACCTCAAAATTTGGCTAAAAAAACACATTTTCCTCACATTTTGGTGACAGAAAGTTCTGGAATCAGAGAGGAGCCACAAATTTCCTTCCACCCAGCGTTTCCCCAAGTCTCTCGATAAAAATGATACCTCACTTGTGTGGGTAGGCCTAGCACCAGTCACACAAAATGCCCCAAAACGCAACATGCACACATCACATTTTTTTAAAGAAAGCAGAGGTGTTTTTTGCAAAGTGCCTACCTGTAGATTTTGGCCTCTAGCTCAGCCGGCACCTAGGGAAACCTACCAAACCTGTGTAGTTTTGAAAACTAGAGACCTAGGGGCATCCAAGATGGGGTGACTTGTGGGGCTCTGACCAGGTTCTGTTACCCAGAATCCTTTGCAAACCTCAAAATTTGGCTAAAAAAACACGTTTTCCTCACATTTTGGTGACAGAAAGTTCTGGAATCAGAGAGGAGCCACAAATGTCCTTCCACCCAGCACTCGCCCAAGTCTCCCGATAAAAATGATACCTCACTTGTGAGGGTAGACCTAGCACCCGCAGCAGGAAATGCCCCAAAACGGAACGTGGACACATCACATTTTGTGAAAGAAAACAGAGGTGTTTTTTGCAAATTGCCTACCTGTAGATTTTGGCCTCTAGCTCAGCCGGCACATAGGGAAATCTACCAAACCTGGGGATTTTTTAAAACTAGAGACCTAGGGGAATCAAAGATGGGGTGACTTGTGGGGCTCTGACCAGGTTCTGTTACCCAGAATCCTTTGCAAACCTCAAAATTTGGCTAAAAAAACACATTTTCCTCACATTTTGGTGACAGAAAGTTCTGGAATCAGAGAGGAGCCACAAATTTCCTTCCACCCAGCGTTTCCCCAAGTCTCTTGATAAAAATGATACCTCACTTGTGTGGGTAGGCCTAGCACCCATAACACGAAATGCCCCAAAACGCAACGTGCACACATCACATTTTTTTAAAGAAAACAGAGGTGTTTTTTGCAAAGTGCCTACCTGTAGATTTTGGCCTCTAGCTCAGCCAGCACCTAGGGAAACCTACCAAACCTGTGTATTTTTGAAAACTTGAGACCTAGGGGAATCCAATATGGGGTGACTTGTGGGGCTCTGATCAGGTTCTGTTACCCAGAATCCTTTGCAAACCTCACGATTTGGCTAAAAAAATACGTTTTCCTCACATTTTGGTGACAGAAAGTTCTGGAATCAGAGAGGAGTCACAAATTTCCTTCCACCCAGCGTTCCCCCAAGTCTCCTGATAAAAATGATACCTCACTTGTGTGGGTAGGCCTAGCGCCTGCGACATGAAATGCCCCAAAACGCAACATGCACACATCACATTTTTTTTAAAGAAAACAGAGGTGTTTTTTGCAAAGTGCCTACCTGTAGATTTTGGCCTCCAGCTCAGCCGCCACCTAGGGAAACCTACCAAACCTGTGCATTTCTGAAAACTAGAGAAGTAGGGGAATCAAAGATGGGGTGACTTGTGGGGCTCTGATCAGGTTCTGTTACCCAGAATCCTTTGCAAACCTCACAATTTGGCTAAAAAAACACATTTTCCTCACATTTTGGTGACAGAAAGTTCTGGAATCAGAGAGGAGCCACAAATTTCCTTCCACCCAGCACTCCCCCAAGTCTCCCGATAAAAATGATACCTCACTTGTGTGGGTAGGCCTAGCACCCGCAGCAGGAAATGCCCCAAAACGCAACGTGGACACATCACATTTTGTGAAAGAAAACAGAGGTGTTTTTTGCAAAGTGCCTACCTGTAGATTTTGGCCTCTAGCTCAGTCGGCGCCTAGGGAAACCTACCAAACCTGTGCATTTTTTTAAACTAGAGACCTAGGGAAATCCAAGATGGGGTGACTTGTGGGGCTCTGACCAGGTTCTGTTACCCAGAATCCTTTGCAAACCTCAAAATTTGGCTAAAAAAACACAATTTCCTCACATTTTGGTGACAGAAAGTTCTGGAATCAGAGAGGAGCCACAAATTTCCTTCCACCCAGCGTTTCCCCAAGTCTCTCGATAAAAATGATACCTCACTTGTGTGGGTAGGCCTAGCACCCGTCACACGAAATGCCCCAAAACGCAACGTGCACACATCACATTTTTTTAAAGAAAACAGAGGTGTTTTTTGCAAAGTGCCTACCTGTAGATTTTGGCCTCTAGCTCAGCCGGCACCTAGGGAAACCTACCAAACCTGTGTATTTTTGAAAACTAGAGAAGTAGGGGAATCCAAGATGGGGTGACTTGTGGGGCTCTGACCAGGTTCTGTTACCCAGAATCCTGTGCAAACCTCAAAATTTGGCTAAAAAAACAAATTTTCCTCACATTTTGGTGACAGAAAGTTCTGGAATCAGAGAGGAGCCACAAATTTCCTTGCACCCAGCACTCCCCCAAGTCTCCCAATAAAAATGATACCTCACTTATGTGGGTAGGCCTAGCACCCGCAGCAGGAAATGCCCCAAAACGCAACGTGGACACATCACATTTTGTGAAAGAAAACAGAGGTGTTTTTTGCAAAGTGCCTACCTGTAGATTTTGGCCTCTAGCTCAGCCGGCACATAGGGAAATCTACCAAACCTGGGCATTTTTTAAAACTAGAGACCTAGGGGAATCAAAGATGGGGTGACTTGTGGGGCTGTGACCAGGTTCTGTTACCCAGAATCCTTTGCAAACCTCAAAATTTGGCTAAAAAAACAAATTTTCCTCACATTTTGGTGACAGAAAGTTCTGGAATCAGAGAGGAGCCACAAATTTCCTTCCACCCAGCGTTTCCCCAAGTCTCTCGATAAAAATGATACCTCACTTGTGTGGGTAGGCCTAGCACCCATAACACGAAATGCCCCAAAACGCAACGTGCACACATCACATTTTTTTAAAGAAAACAGAGGTGTTTTTTGCAAAGTGCCTACCTGTAGATTTTGGCCTCTAGCTCACCCGGCACCTAGGGAAACCTACCAAACCTGTGTATTTTTGAAAACTTGAGACCTAGGGGCATCCAAGATGGGGTGACTTGTGGGGCTCTGATCAGGTTCTGTTACCCAGAATCCTTTGCAAACCTCAAAATTTGGCTAAAAAAACACGTTTTCCTCACATTTTGGTGACAGAAAGTTCTAGAATCAGAGAGGAGCCACAAATGTCCTTCCACCCAGCACTCGCCCAAGTCTCCCGATAAAAATGATACCTCACTTGTGAGGGTAGACCTAGCACCCGCAGCAGGAAATGCCCCAAAACGCAACGTGGACACATCACATTTTGTGAAAGAAAACAGAGGTGTTTTTTGCAAAGTGCCTACCTGTAGTTTTTGGCCTCTAGCTCAGCCGGCGCCTAGGAAAACCTACCAAACCTGTGCATTTTTTAAAACTAGAGACCTAGGGGAATCCAAGATGGGGTGACTTGTGGGGCTCTGACCAGGTTCTGTTACCCAGAATCCTTTGCAAACCTAAAAATTTGGCTAAAAAAACACATTTTCCTCACATTTTGGTGACAGAAAGTTCTGGAATCAGAGAGGAGACACAAATTTCCTTCCACCCAGCGTTTCCCCAAGTCTCTCGATAAAAGTGATACCTCACTTGTGTGGGTAGGCCTAGCACCCGTCAGACGAAATGCCCCAAAACGCAACGTGCACACATCACATTTTTTTAAAGAAAACAGAGGTGTTTTTTTGCAGAGAGGCTACCTGTAGATTTTGCCTCTAGCTCAGCCGGCACCTAGGGAAACCTACCAAACCTGTGTATTTTTGAAAACTTGAGACCTAGGGGAATCCAATATGGGGTGACTTGTGGGGCTCTGATCAGGTTCTGTTACCCAGAATCCTTTGCAAACCTCACGATTTGGCTAAAAAAACACATTTTCCTCACATTTTGGTGACAGAAAGTTCTGGAATCAGAGAGGAGCCACAAATTTCCTTCCACTCAGCGTTTCCCCCAAGTCTCTCGATAAAAATGATACCTCACTTGTGTGGGTAGGCCTAGCACCCGTCACACAAAATGCCCCAAAACGCAACATGCACACATCACATTTTTTTAAAGAAAACAGAGGTGTTTTTTGCAAAGTGCCTACCTGTAGATTTTGGCCTCTAGCTCAGCCGGCACCTAGGGAAACCTACCAAACCTGTGTATTTTTGAAAACTAGAGAAGTAGGGGAATCCAAGATGGGGTGACTTGTGGGGCTCTGACCAGGTTCTGTTACCCAGAATCCTGTGCAAACCTCAAAATTTGGCTAAAAAAACACATTTTCCTCACATTTTGGTGACAGAAAGTTCTGGAATCAGAGAGGAGCCACAAATTTCCTTCCACCCAGCGTTTCCCCAAGTCTCTCGATAAAAATGATACCTCACTTGTGTGGGTAGGCCTAGCACCAGTCACACGAAATGCCCCAAAACGCAACATGCACACATCACATTTTTTTAAAGAAAACAGAGGTGTTTTTTGCAAAGTGCCTACCTGTAGATTTTGGCCTCTAGCTCAGCCGGCACCTAGGGAAACCTACCAAACCTGTGTAGTTTTGAAAACTAGAGACCTAGGGGCATCCAAGATGGGGTGACTTGTGGGGCTCTGACCAGGTTCTGTTACCCAGAATCCTTTGCAAACCTAAAAATTTGGCAAAAAAAACACATTTTCCTCACATTTTGGTGACAGAAAGTTCTGGAATCAGAGAGGAGCCACAAATTTCCTTCCACCCAGCGTTTCCCCAAGTCTCTCGATAAAAGTGATACCTCACTTGTGTGGGTAGGCCTAGCACCCGTCAGACGAAATGCCCCAAAACGCAACGTGCACACATCACATTTTTTTAAAGAAAACAGAGGTGTTTTTTTGCAGAGTGCCTACCTGTAGATTTTGGCCTCTAGCTCAGCCGGCACCTAGGGAAACCTACCAAACCTGTGTATTTTTGAAAACTTGAGACCTAGGGGAATCCAATATGGGGTGACTTGTGGGGCTCTGATCAGGTTCTGTTACCCAGAATCCTTTGCAAACCTCACGATTTGGCTAAAAAAACACATTTTCCTCACATTTTGGTGACAGAAAGTTCTGGAATCAGAGAGGAGCCACAAATTTCCTTCCACTCAGCGTTTCCCCCAAGTCTCTCGATAAAAATGATACCTCACTTGTGTGGGTAGGCCTAGCACCCGTCACACAAAATGCCCCAAAACGCAACATGCACACATAACATTTTTTTAAAGAAAACAGAGGTGTTTTTTGCAAAGTGCCTACCTGTAGATTTTGGCCTCTAGCTCAGCCGGCACCTAGGGAAACCTACCAAACCTGTGTATTTTTTAAAACTAGAGACCTAGGGGAATCCAAGATGGGGTGACTTGTGGGGCTCTGATCAGGTTCTGTTACCCAGAATCCTTTGCAAACCTCACAATTTGGCTAAAAAAACACATTTTCCTCACATTTTGGTGACAGAAAGTTCTGGAATCAGAGAGGAGCCACAAATTTCCTTCCACCCAGCACTCCCCCAAGTCTCCCGATAAAAATGATACCTCACTTGTGTGGGTAGGCCTAGCACCCGCAGCAGGAAATGCCCCAAAACGCAACGTGGACACATCACATTTTGTGAAAGAAAACGGAGGTGTTTTTTGCAAAGTGCCTACCTGTAGATTTTGGCCTCTAGCTTAGCCGGCGCCTAGGGAAACCTACCAAACCTGTGCATTTTTTTAAACTAGAGACCTAGGGGAATCGAAGATGGGGTGACTTGTGGGGCTCTGACCAGGTTCTGTTACCCAGAATCTTTTGCAAACCTCAAAATTTGGCTAAAAAAACACATTTTCCTCACATTTTGGTGACAGAAAGTTCTGGAATCAGAGAGGAGCCACAAATTTCCTTCCACCCAGCGTTTCCCCAAGTCTCTCGATAAAAATGATACCTCACTTGTGTGGGTAGGCCTAGCACCAGTCACACGAAATGCCCCAAAACGCAACATGCACACATCACATTTTTTTAAAGAAAACAGAGGTGTTTTTTGCAAAGTGCCTACCTGTAGATTTTGGCCTCTAGCTCAGCCGGCACCTAGGGAAACCTACCAAACCTGTGTAGTTTTGAAAACTAGAGACCTAGGGGCATCCAAGATGGGGTGACTTGTGGGGCTCTGACCAGGTTCTGTTACCCAGAATCCTTTGCAAACCTCAAAATTTGGCTAAAAAAACACGTTTTCCTCACATTTTGGTGACAGAAAGTTCTGGAATCAGAGAGGAGCCACAAATGTCCTTCCACCCAGCACTCGCCCAAGTCTCCCGATAAAAATGATACCTCACTTGTGAGGGTAGACCTAGCACCCGCAGCAGGAAATGCCCCAAAACGGAACGTGGACACATCACATTTTGTGAAAGAAAACAGAGGTGTTTTTTGCAAAGTGCCTACCTGTAGATTTTGGCCTCTAGCTCAGCCGGCACATAGGGAAATCTACCAAACCTGGGGATTTTTTAAAACTAGAGACCTAGGGGAATCAAAGATGGGGTGACTTGTGGGGCTCTGACCAGGTTCTGTTACCCAGAATCCTTTGCAAACCTCAAAATTTGGCTAAAAAAACACATTTTCCTCACATTTTGGTGACAGAAAGTTCTGGAATCAGAGAGGAGCCACAAATTTCCTTCCACCCAGCGTTTCCCCAAGTCTCTTGATAAAAATGATACCTCACTTGTGTGGGTAGGCCTAGCACCCATAACACGAAATGCCCCAAAACGCAACGTGCACACATCACATTTTTTTAAAGAAAACAGAGGTGTTTTTTGCAAAGTGCCTACCTGTAGATTTTGGCCTCTAGCTCAGCCAGCACCTAGGGAAACCTACCAAACCTGTGTATTTTTGAAAACTTGAGACCTAGGGGAATCCAATATGGGGTGACTTGTGGGGCTCTGATCAGGTTCTGTTACCCAGAATCCTTTGCAAACCTCACGATTTGGCTAAAAAAACACGTTTTCCTCACATTTTGGTGACAGAAAGTTCTGGAATCAGAGAGGAGTCACAAATTTCCTTCCACCCAGCGTTCCCCCAAGTCTCCTGATAAAAATGATACCTCACTTGTGTGGGTAGGCCTAGCGCCTGCGACATGAAATGCCCCAAAACGCAACATGCACACATCACATTTTTTTTAAAGAAAACAGAGGTGTTTTTTGCAAAGTGCCTACCTGTAGATTTTGGCCTCCAGCTCAGCCGCCACCTAGGGAAACCTACCAAACCTGTGCATTTCTGAAAACTAGAGAAGTAGGGGAATCAAAGATGGGGTGACTTGTGGGGCTCTGATCAGGTTCTGTTACCCAGAATACTTTGCAAACCTCAAAATTTGGCTAAAAAAACACATTTTCCTCACATTTTGGTGATAGAAAGTTCTAGAATCAGAGAGGAGCCACAAATTTCCTTCCACCCAGCGTTCCCCCAAGTCTCCCGATAAAAATGATACCTCACTTGTGTGGGTAGGCCTAGCACCCGCAGCAGGAAATGCCCCAAAACGCAACGTGGACACATCACATTTTGTGAAAGAAAACAGAGATGTTTTTTGCAAAGTGCCTACCTGTAGATTTTGGCCTCTAGCTCAGCCGGCGCCTAGGGAAACCTACCAAACCTGTGCATTTTTTTAAACTAGAGACCTAGGGGAATCGAAGATGGGGTGACTTGTGGGGCTCTGACCAGGTTCTGTTACCCAGAATCTTTTGCAAACCTCAAAATTTGGCTAAAAAAACACATTTTCCTCACATTTTGGTGACAGAAAGTTCTGGAATCAGAGAGGAGCCACAAATTTCCTTCCACCCAGCGTTTCCCCAAGTCTCTCGATAAAAATGATACCTCACTTGTGTGGGTAGGCCTAGCACCAGTCACACGAAATGCCCCAAAACGCAACATGCACACATCACATTTTTTTAAAGAAAACAGAGGTGTTTTTTGCAAAGTGCCTACCTGTAGATTTTGGCCTCTAGCTCACCCGGCACCTAGGGAAACCTACCAAACCTGTGTATTTTTGAAAACTAGAGACCTAGGGGCATCCAAGATGGGGTGACTTGTGGGGCTCTGATCAGGTTCTGTTACCCAGAATCCTTTGCAAACCTCAAAATTTGGCTAAAAAAACACGTTTTCCTCACATTTTGGTGACAGAAAGTTCTGGAATCAGAGAGGAGCCACAAATGTCCTTCCACCCAGCACTCGCCCAAGTCTCCCGATATAAATGATACCTCACTTGTGAGGGTAGACCTAGCACCCGCAGCAGGAAATGCCCCAAAACGCAACGTGGACACATCACATTTTGTGAAAGAAAACAGAGGTGTTTTTTGCAAAGTGCCTACCTGTAGATTTTGGCCTCTAGCTCAGCCGGCGCCTAGGGAAACCTACCAAACCTGTGCATTTTTTAAAACTAGAGACCTAGGGGAATCCAAGATGGGGTGACTTGTGGGGCTCTGACCAGGTTCTGTTACCCAGAATCCTTTGCAAACCTAAAAATTTGGCAAAAAAAACACATTTTCCTCACATTTTGGTGACCGAAAGTTCTGGAATCAGAGAGGAGCCACAAATTTCCTTCCACCCAGTGTTTCCCCAAGTCTCTCGATAAAAGTGATACCTCACTTGTGTGGGTAGGCCTAGCACCCGTCAGACGAAATGCCCCAAAACGCAACGTGCACACATCACATTTTTTTAAAGAAAACAGAGGTGTTTTTTTGCAGAGTGCCTACCTGTAGATTTTGGCCTCTAGCTCAGCCGGCACCTAGGGAAACCTACCAAACCTGTGTATTTTTGAAAACTTGAGACCTAGGGGAATCCAATATGGGGTGACTTGTGGGGCTCTGATCAGGTTCTGTTACCCAGAATCCTTTGCAAACCTCACGATTTGGCTAAAAAAACACATTTTCCTCACATTTTGGTGACAGAAAGTTCTGGAATCAGAGAGGAGCCACAAATTTCCTTCCACTCAGCGTTTCCCCCAAGTCTCTCGATACAAATGATACCTCACTTGTGTGGGTAGGCCTAGCACCCGTCACACAAAATGCCCCAAAACGCAACATGCACACATCACATTTTTTTAAAGAAAACAGAGGTGTTTTTTGCAAAGTGCCTACCTGTAGATTTTGGCCTCTAGCTCAGCCGGCACCTAGGGAAACCTACCAAACCTGTGTATTTTTTAAAACTAGAGACCTAGGGGAATCCAAGATGGGGTGACTTGTGGGGCTCTGACCAGGTTCTGTTACCCAGAATCCTTTGCAAACCTCACAATTTGGCTAAAAAAACACGTTTTCCTCACATTTTGGTGACAGAAAGTTCTGGAATCAGAGAGGAGCCACAAATTTCCTTCCACCCAGCGTTCCCCCAAGTCTCCCGATAAAAATGATACCTCACTTGTGTGGGTAGGCCTAGCGCCTGCGACAGGAAATGCCCCAAAACGCAACGTGCACACATCACATTTTTTTTAAAGAAAACAGAGGTGTTTTTTGCAAAGTGCCTACCTGTAGATTTTGGCCTCTAGCTCAGCCGCCACCTAGGGACACCTACCAAACGTGTGCATTTCTGAAAACTAGAGAAGTAGGGGAATCCAAGATGGGGTGACTTGTGGGGCTCTGATCAGGTTCTGTTACCCAGAATCCTTTGCAAACCTCACAATTTGGCTAAAAAAACACATTTTCCTCACATTTTGGTGACAGAAAGTTCTGGAATCAGAGAGGAGCCACAAATTTCCTTCCACCCAGCACTCCCCCAAGTCTCCCGATAAAAATGATACCTCACTTGTGTGGGTAGGCCTAGCACCCGCAGCAGGAAATGCCCCAAAACGCAACGTGGACACATCACATTTTGTGAAAGAAAACAGAGGTGTTTTTTGCAAAGTGCCTACCTGTAGATTTTGGCCTCTAGCTTAGCCGGCGCCTAGGGAAACCTACCAAACCTGTGCATTTTTTTAAACTAGAGACCTAGGGGAATCGAAGATGGGGTGACTTGTGGGGCTCTGACCAGGTTCTGTTACCCAGAATCTTTTGCAAACCTCAAAATTTGGCTAAAAAAACACATTTTCCTCTCATTTTGGTGACAGAAAGTTCTGGAATCAGAGAGGAGCCACAAATTTCCTTCCACCCAGCGTTTCCCCAAGTCTCTCGATAAAAATGATACCTCACTTGTGTGGGTAGGCCTAGCACCAGTCACACGAAATGCCCCAAAACGCAACATGCACACATCACATTTTTTTAAAGAAAACAGAGGTGTTTTTTGCAAAGTGCCTACCTGTAGATTTTGGCCTCTAGCTCAGCCGGCACCTAGGGAAACCTACCAAACCTGTGTAGTTTTGAAAACTAGAGACCTAGGGGCATCCAAGATGGGGTGACTTGTGGGGCTCTGACCAGGTTCTGTTACCCAGAATCCTTTGCAAACCTCAAAATTTGGCTAAAAAAACACGTTTTCCTCACATTTTGGTGACAGAAAGTTCTGGAATCAGAGAGGAGCCACAAATGTCCTTCCACCCAGCACTCGCCCAAGTCTCCCGATAAAAATGATACCTCACTTGTGAGGGTAGACCTAGCACCCGCAGCAGGAAATGCCCCAAAACGGAACGTGGACACATCACATTTTGTGAAAGAAAACAGAGGTGTTTTTTGCAAAGTGCCTACCTGTAGATTTTGGCCTCTAGCTCAGCCGGCGCCTAGGGAAACCTACCAAACCTGTGCATTTTTTTAAACTAGAGACCTAGGGGAATCCAAGATGGGGTGACTTGTGGGGCTCTGACCAGGTTCTGTTACCCAGAATCCTTTGCAAACCTAAAAATTTGGCTAAAAAAACACATTTTCCTCACATTTTGATGACAGAAAGTTCTGGAATCAGAGAGGAGCCACAAATTTCCTTCCACCCAGCGTTTCCCCAAGTCTATTGATAAAAGTGATACCTCACTTGTGTGGGTAGGCCTAGCACCCGTCAGACGAAATGCCCCAAAACGCAACGTGCACACATCACATTTTTTAAAGAAAACAGAGGTGTTTTTTTGCAGAGTGCCTACCTGTAGATTTTGGCCTCTAGCTCAGCCGGCACCTAGGGAAACCTACCAAACCTGTGTATTTTTGAAAACTTGAGACCTAGGGGAATCCAATATGGGGTGACTTGTGGGGCTCTGATCAGGTTCTGTTACCCAGAATCCTTTGCAAACCTCACGATTTGGCTAAAAAAACACATTTTCCTCACATTTTGGTGACAGAAAGTTCTGGAATCAGAGAGGAGCCACAAATTTCCTTCCACCCAGCGTTTCCCCCAAGTCTCTCGATAAAAATGATACCTCACTTGTGTGGGTAGGCCTAGCACCCGTCACACAAAATGCCCCAAAACGCAACATGCACACATCACATTTTTTTAAAGAAAACAGAGGTGTTTTTTGCAAAGTGCCTACCTGTAGATTTTGGCCTCTAGCTCAGCCGGCACCTAGGGAAACCTACAAAACCTGTGTATTTTTTAAAACTAGAGACCTAGGGGAATCCAAGATGGGGTGACTTGTGGGGCTCTGACCAGGTTCTGTTACCCAGAATCCTTTGCAAACCTCAAAATTTGGCTAAAAAAACACGTTTTCCTCACATTTTGGTGACAGAAAGTTCTGGAATCAGAGAGGAGCCACAAATTTCCTTCCACCCAGCGTTCCCCCAAGTCTCCCGATAAAAATGATACCTCACTTGTGTGGGTAGGCCTAGCGCCTGCGACAGGAAATGCCCCAAAACGCAACGTGCACACATCACATTTTTTTCAAAGAAAACAGAGGTGTTTTTTGCAAAGTGCCTACCTGTAGATTTTGGCCTCTAGCTCAGCCGCCACCTAGGGACACCTACCAAACGTGTGCATTTCTGAAAACTAGAGAAGTAGGGGAATCCAAGATGGGGTGACTTGTGGGGCTCTGATCAGGTTCTGTTACCCAGAATCCTTTGCAAACCTCACAATTTGGCTAAAAAAACACATTTTCCTCACATTTTGGTGACAGAAAGTTCTGGAATCAGAGAGGAGCCACAAATTTCCTTCCACCCAGCACTCCCCCAAGTCTCCCGATAAAAATGATACCTCACTTGTGTGGGTAGGCCTAGCACCCGCAGCAGGAAATGCCCCAAAACGCAACGTGGACACATCACATTTTGTGAAAGAAAACAGAGGTGTTTTTTGCAAAGTGCCTACCTGTAGATTTTGGCCTCTAGCTTAGCCGGCGCCTAGGGAAACCTACCAAACCTGTGCATTTTTTTAAACTAGAGACCTAGGGGAATCGAAGATGGGGTGACTTGTGGGGCTCTGACCAGGTTCTGTTACCCAGAATCTTTTGCAAACCTCAAAATTTGGCTAAAAAAACACATTTTCCTCACATTTTGGTGACAGAAAGTTCTGGAATCAGAGAGGAGCCACAAATTTCCTTCCACCCAGCGTTTCCCCAAGTCTCTCGATAAAAATGATACCTCACTTGTGTGGGTAGGCCTAGCACCAGTCACACGAAATGCCCCAAAACGCAACATGCACACATCACATTTTTTTAAAGAAAACAGAGGTGTTTTTTGCAAAGTGCCTACCTGTAGATTTTGGCCTCTAGCTCAGCCGGCACCTAGGGAAACCTACCAAACCTGTGTAGTTTTGAAAACTAGAGACCTAGGGGCATCCAAGATGGGGTGACTTGTGGGGCTCTGACCAGGTTCTGTTACCCAGAATCCTTTGCAAACCTCAAAATTTGGCTAAAAAAACACGTTTTCCTCACATTTTGGTGACAGAAAGTTCTGGAATCAGAGAGGAGCCACAAATGTCCTTCCACCCAGCACTCGCCCAAGTCTCCCGATAAAAATGATACCTCACTTGTGAGGGTAGACCTAGCACCCGCAGCAGGAAATGCCCCAAAACGGAACGTGGACACATCACATTTTGTGAAAGAAAACAGAGGTGTTTTTTGCAAAGTGCCTACCTGTAGATTTTGGCCTCTAGCTCAGCCGGCGCCTAGGGAAACCTACCAAACCTGTGCATTTTTTAAAACTAGAGACCTAGGGGAATCCAAGATGGGGTGACTTGTGGGGCTCTGACCAGGTTCTGTTACCCAGAATCCTTTGCAAACCTAAAAATTTGGCTAAAAAAACACATTTTCCTCACATTTTGGTGACAGAAAGTTCTGGAATCAGAGAGGAGCCACAAATTTCCTTCCACCCAGCGTTTCCCCAAGTCTATTGATAAAAGTGATACCTCACTTGTGTGGGTAGGCCTAGCACCCGTCACACGAAATGCCCCAAAACACAACGTGCACACATCACATTTTTTAAAGAAAACAGAGGTGTTTTTTTGCAGAGTGCCTACCTGTAGATTTTGGCCTCTAGCTCAGCCGGCACCTAGGGAAACCTACCAAACCTGTGTATTTTTGAAAACTTGAGACCTAGGGGAATCCAATATGGGGTGACTTGTGGGGCTCTGATCAGGTTCTGTTACCCAGAATCCTTTGCAAACCTCACGATTTGGCTAAAAAAACACATTTTCCTCACATTTTGGTGACAGAAAGTTCTGGAATCAGAGAGGAGCCACAAATTTCCTTCCACCCAGCGTTTCCCCCAAGTCTCTCGATAAAAATGATACCTCACTTGTGTGGGTAGGCCTAGCACCCGTCACACAAAATGCCCCAAAACGCAACATGCACACATCACATTTTTTTAAAGAAAACAGAGGTGTTTTTTGCAAAGTGCCTACCTGTAGATTTTGGCCTCTAGCTCAGCCGGCACCTAGGGAAACCTACAAAACCTGTGTATTTTTTAAAACTAGAGACCTAGGGGAATCCAAGATGGGGTGACTTGTGGGGCTCTGACCAGGTTCTGTTACCCAGAATCCTTTGCAAACCACAAAATTTGGCTAAAAAAACACGTTTTCCTCACATTTTGGTGACAGAAAGTTCTGGAATCAGAGAGGAGCCACAAATTTCCTTCCACCCAGCGTTCCCCCAAGTCTCCCGATAAAAATGATACCTCACTTGTGTGGGTAGGCCTAGCGCCTGCGACAGGAAATGCCCCAAAACGCAACGTGCACACATCACATTTTTTTTAAAGAAAACAGAGGTGTTTTTTGCAAAGTGCCTACCTGTAGATTTTGGCCTCTAGCTCAGCCGCCACCTAGGGACACCTACCAAACCTGTGCATTTCTGAAAACTAGAGAAGTAGGGGAATCCAAGATGGGGTGACTTGTGGGCTCTGATCAGGTTCTGTTACCCAGAATCCTTTGCAAACCTCACAATTTGGCTAAAAAAACACATTTTCCTCACATTTTGGTGACAGAAAGTTCTGGAATCAGAGAGGAGCCACAAATTTCCTTCCACCCAGCACTCCCCCAAGTCTCCCGATAAAAATGATACCTCACTTGTGTGGGTAGGCCTAGCACCCGCAGCAGGAAATGCCCCAAAACGCAACGTGGACACATCACATTTTGTGAAAGAAAACAGAGGTGTTTTTTGCAAAGTGCCTACCTGTAGATTTTGGCCTCTAGCTTAGCCGGCGCCTAGGGAAACCTACCAAACCTGTGTATTTTTTAAAACTAGAGACCTAGGGAAATCCAAGATGGGGTGATTTGTGGGGCTCTGACCAGGTTCTGTTACCCACAATCCTTTGCAAACCTCAAAATTTGGCTAAAAAAACACAATTTCCTCACATTTTGGTGACAGAAAGTTCTGGAATCAGAGAGGAGCCACAAATTTCCTTCCACCCAGCGTTTCCCCAAGTCTCTCGATAAAAATGATACCTCACTTGTGTGGGTAGGCCTAGCACCCGTCACACGAAATGCCCCAAAACGCAATGTGCACACATCACATTTTTTTAAAGAAAACAGAGGTGTTTTTTGCAAAGTGCCTACCTGTAGATTTTGGCCTCTAGCTCAGCCGGCACCTAGGGAAACCTACCAAACCTGTGTATTTTTGAAAACTAGAGAAGTAGGGGAATCCAAGATGGGGTGACTTGTGGGGCTCTGACCAGGTTCTGTTACACAGAATCCTGTGCAAACCTCAAAATTTGGCTAAAAAAAAACACATTTTCCTCACATTTAGGTGACAGAAAGTTCTGGAATCAGAGAGTAGCCACAAATTTCCTTCCAGCCAGCGTTCCCCCAAGTCTCCCGATAAAAATGATACCTCACTTGTGTGGGCAGGCCTAGCGCCCACAACAGGAAATGCCCCAAAGCGCAATGTGCACACATCACATTTTTTTAAAGAAAACAGAGGTGTTTTTTGCAAAGTGCCTACCTGTAGATTTTGGCCTCTAGCTCAGCCGCCACCTAGGGAAACCTACCAAACCTGTGCATTTCTGAAAACTAGAGAAGTAGGGGAATCCAAGATAGGGTGACTTGTGGGCTCTGATCAGGTTCTGTTACCCAGAATCCTTTGCAAACCTCACAATTTGGCTAAAAAACACATTTTCCTCACATTTTGGTGACAGAAAGTTCTGGAATCAGAGAGGAGCCACAAATTTCCTTACACCCTGCGTTCCCACAAGTCTCCCGATAAAAATGATACCTCACTTGTGTGGGTAGGCGTAGCCCCCGTGACAAAAAATGCCCCAAAACGCAACGTGGACACATCACATTGTCTGAAAGAAAACAGAGGTGTTTTTTGCAAAGTGCCTACCTGTAGATTTTGGCCTCTAGCTCAGCCGCCACCTAGGGACACCTACCAAACCTGTGCATTTCTGAAAACTAGAGAAGTAGGGGAATCCAAGATGGGGTCACTTGTGGGGCTCTGATCAGGTTCTGTTACCCAGAATCCTTTGCAAACCTCACAATTTGGCTAAAAAAATACATTTTCCTCACATTTTGGTGACAGAAAGTTCTGAAATCAGAGAGGAGCCACAAATTTCCTTCCACCCAGCGTTTCCCCAAGTCTCTCGATAAAAATGATACCTCACTTGTGTGGGTAGGCCTAGCACCCGTCACACGAAATGCCCCAAAACGCAACGTACACACATCAAATTTTATTAAAGAAAACAGAGGTGTTTTTTGCAAAGTGCCTACCTGTAGATTTTGGCCTCTAGCTCAGCCGGCACCTAGGGAAACCTACCAAACCTGTGTATTTTTAAAAACTCGAGAAGTAGGGGAATCCAAGATGGGGTGACTTGTGGGGCTCTGACCAGGTTCTGTTACCCAGAATCCTGTGCAAACCTCAAAATTTGGCTAAAAAAACACATTTTCCTCACATTTTGGTGACAGAAAGTTCTGGAATCAGAGAGGAGCCACAAATTTCCTTCCACCCAGCCTTCCCCCAAGTCTCCCGATAAAAATGATACCTCACTTGTGTGGGCAGGCCTAGCGCCCGCAACAGGAAATGCCCCAAAACGCAATGTGCACACATCACATTTTTTTAAAGAAAACAGAGGTGTTTTTTGCAAAGTGCCTACCTGTAGATTTTGGCCTCTAGCTCAGCCGCCACCTAGGGAAACCTACCAAACCTGTGCATTTCTGAAAACTAGAGAAGTAGGGGAATCCAAGATGGGGTGACTTGTGGGGCTCTGATCAGGTTCTGTTACCCAGAATCCTTTGGAAACCTCACAATTTGGCTAAAAAGCACATTTTCCTCACATTTTGGTGACAGAAAGTTCTGGAATCAGAGAGGAGCCACAAATTTCCTTACACCGTGCGTTCCCCCAAGTCTCCCGATAAAAATGATACCTCACTTGTGTGGGTAGGCGTAGCACCTGTGACAAAAAATGCCCCAAAACGCAAGGTGGACACATCACATTGTCTGAAAGAAAACAGAGGTGTTTTTTGCAAAGTGCCTACCTGTAGATTTTGGCCTCTAGCTCAGCTGCCACCTAGGGACACCTACCAAACCTGTGCATTTCTGAAAACTAGAGAAGTAGTGGAATCCAAGATGGGCTGACTTGTGGGGCTCTGATCAGGTTCTGTTACCCAGAATCCTTTGCAAACCTCATAATTTGGCTAAAAGAACACATTTTCCTCACATTTTGGTGACAGAAAGTTCTGGAATCAAAGAGGAGCCACAAATTTCCTTCCACCCAGCATTCCCCCAAGTGTCCCGATAAAAATGATACCTCACTTGTGTGGGTAGGCCTAGCACCCGCAGCAGAAAATGCCCCAAAACGCAACGTGGACACATCACATTTTTTTAAAGAAAACAGAGGAGTTTTTTACAAAGTGCCTACCTGTAGATTTTGGCCTCTAGCTCAGCCGGCACATAGGGAAACCTACCAAACCTGTGCATTTTTTAAAACTAGAGACCTAGGGGAATCCAAGATGTGGTGACTTGTGGGGCTCTGACCAGGTTCTGTTACCCAGAATCCTTTGCAAACCTCAAAATTTGGCTAAAAAAACACATTTTCCTCACATTTTGGTGACAGAAAGTTCTGGAATCAGAGAGGAGCCACAAATTTCCTTACACCCTGCGTTCCCCCAAGTCTCCCGATAAAAATGATACCTCACTTGTGTGGGTAGGCGTAGCACCCGTGACAAAAAATGCCCCAAAACGCAACGTGGACACATCACATTGTCTGAAAGAAAACAGAGGTGTTTTTTGCAAAGTGCCTACCTGTAGATTTTGGCCTCTAGCTCAGCCGCCACCTAGGGACACCTACCAAACCTGTGCATTTCTGAAAACTAGAGAAGTAGGGGAATCCAAGATGGGGTGACTTGTGGGGCTCTGATCAGGTTCTGTTACCCAGAATCCTTTGCAAACCTCACAATTTGGCTAAAAAAACACATTTTCCTCACATTTTGGTGACAGAAAGTTCTGGAATCAGAGAGGAGCCACAAATTTCCTTCCACCCAGCACTCCCCCAAGTCTCCCGATAAAAATGATACCTCACTTGTGTGGGTAGGCCTAGCACCCGCAGCAGGAAATGCCCCAAAACGCAACGTGGACACATCACATTTTGTGAAAGAAAACAGAGGTGTTTTTTGCAAAGTGCCTACCTGTAGATTTTGGCCTCTAGCTCAGCCGGCGCATAGGGAAACCTACCAAACCTGTGCATTTTTTAAAACTAGAGACCTAGGGGAATCAAAGATGGGGTGACTTGTGGGGCTCTGACCAGGTTCTGTTACCCAGAATCCTTTGCAAACCTCAAAATTTGGCTAAAAAAACACATTTTCCTCACATTTTGGTGACAGAAAGTTCTGGAATCAGAGAGGAGCCACAAATTTCCTTCCACCCAGCGTTTCCCCAAGTCTCTCGATAAAAATGATACCTCACTTGTGTGGGTAGGCCTAGCACCCGTCACACGAAATGCCCCAAAACGCAACGTGCACACATCACATTTTTTTAAAGAAAACAGAGGTGTTTTTTGCAAAGTGCCTACCTGTAGATTTTGGCCTCTAGCTCAGCCGGCACCTAGGGAAACCTACCAAACCTGTGTATTTTTGAAAACTTGAGACCTAGGGGAATCCAAGATGGGGTGACTTGTGGGGCTCTGACCAGGTTCTGTTATCCAGAATCCTTTGCAAACCTCAAAATTTGGCTAAAAAAACACGTTTTCCTCATTTTGGTGACAGAAAGATCTGGAATCAGAGAGGAGCCACAAATTTCCTTCCACCCAGCGTTCCCCCAAGTCTCCCGATAAAAATGATACCTCACTTGTGTGGGTAGGCCTAGCGCCTGCGACAGGAAATGCCCCAAAACGCAACGTGCACACATCACATTTTTTTTAAAGAAAACAGAGGTGTTTTTTGCAAAGTGCCTGCCTGTAGATTTTGGCCTCTAGCTCAGCCGCCACCTAGGGAAACCTACCAAACCTGTGCATTTCTGAAAACTAGAGAAGTAGGGGAATCAAAGATGGGGTGACTTGTGGGGCTCTGATCAGGTTCTGTTACCCAGAATACTTTGCAAACCTCAAAATTTGGCTAAAAAAACACATTTTCCTCACATTTTGGTGACAGAAAGTTCTAGAATCAGAGAGGAGCCACAAATTTCCTTCCACCCAGCGTTCCCCCAAGTCTCCCGATAAAAATGATACCTCACTTATGTGGGTAGGCCTAGCGCCTGCGACAGGAAATGCCCCAAAACGCAACGTGCTCACATCACATTTTGTTTTAAAGAAAACAGAGGTGTTTTTTGCAAAGTGCCTACCTGTAGATTTTGGCCTCTAGCTCAGCCGCCACCTAGGGACACCTACCAAACCTGTGCATTTCTGAAAACTAGAGAAGTAGGGGAATCCAAGATGGGGTGACTTGTGGGGCTCTGATCAGGTTCTGTTACCCAGAATCCTTTGCAAACCTCACGATTTGGCTAAAAAAACACGTTTTCCTCACATTTTGGTGACAGAAAGTTCTGGAATCAGAGAGGAGCCACAAATTTCCTTCCACCCAGCGTTTCCCCAAGTCTCTCGATAAAAGTGATACCTCACTTGTGTGGGTAGGCCTAGCACCCGTCAGACGAAATGCCCCAAAACGCAACGTGCACACATCACATTTTTTTAAAGAAAACAGAGGTGTTTTTTTGCAGAGTGCCTACCTGTAGATTTTGGCCTCTAGCTCAGCCGGCACCTAGGGAAACCTACCAAACCTGTGTATTTTTGAAAACTTGAGACCTAGGGGAATCCAATATGGGGTGACTTGTGGGGCTCTGATCAGGTTCTGTTACCCAGAATCCTTTGCAAACCTCACGAATTGGCTAAAAAAACACATTTTCCTCACATTTTGGTGACAGAAAGTTCTGGAATCAGAGAAGAGACACAAATTTCCTTCCACTCAGCGTTTCCCCCAAGTCTCTCGATAAAAATGATACCTCACTTGTGTGGGTAGGCCTAGCACCCGTCACACAAAATGCCCCAAAACGCAACATGCACACATCTCATTTTTTTAAAGAAAACAGAGGTGTTTTTTGCAAAGTGCCTACCTGTAGATTTTGGCCTCTAGCTCAGCCGGCACCTAGGGAAACCTACCAAACCTGTGTATTTTTTAAAACTAGAGACCTAGGGGAATCCAAGATGGGGTGACTTGTGGGGCTCTGACCAGGTTCTGTTACCCAGAATCCTTTGCAAACCTCAAAATTTGGCTAAAAAAACACATTTTCCTCACATTTTGGTGACAGAAAGTTCTGGAATCAGAGAGGAGCCACAAATTTCCTTCCACCCAGCGTTCCCCCAAGTCTCCCGATAAAAATGATACCTCACTTGTGTGGGTAGGCCTAGCGCCTGCGACAGGAAATGCCCCAAAACGCAACGTGCACACATCACATTTTTTTTAAAGAAAACAGAGGTGTTTTTTGCAAAGTGCCTACCTGTAGATTTTGGCCTCTAGCTCAGCCGCCACCTAGGGACACCTACCAAACGTGTGCATTTCTGAAAACTAGAGAAGTAGGGGAATCCAAGATGGGGTGACTTGTGGGGCTCTGATCAGGTTCTGTTACCCAGAATCCTTTGCAAACCTCACAATTTGGCTAAAAAAAACACATTTTCCTCACATTTTGGTGACAGAAAGTTCTGGAATCAGAGAGGAGCCACAAATTTCCTTCCACCCAGCACTCCCCCAAGTCTCCCGATAAAAATGATACCTCACTTGTGTGGGTAGGCCTAGCACCCGCAGCAGGAAATGCCCCAAAACGCAACGTGGACACTTCACATTTTGTGAAAGAAAACAGAGGTGTTTTTTGCAAAGTGCCTACATGTAGATTTTGGCCTCTAGCTTAGCCGGCGCCTAGGGAAACCTACCAAACCTGTGCATTTTTTTAAACTAGAGACCTAGGGGAATCGAAGATGGGGTGACTTGTGGGGCTCTGACCAGGTTCTGTTACCCAGAATCTTTTGCAAACCTCAAAATTTGGCTAAAAAAACACATTTTCCACACATTTTGGTGACAGAAAGTTCTGGAATCAGAGAGGAGCCACAAATTTCCTTCCACCCAGCGTTTCCCCAAGTCTCTCGATAAAAATGATACCTCACTTGTGTGGGTAGGCCTAGCACCAGTCACACGAAATGCCCCAAAACGCAACATGCACACATCACATTTTTTTAAAGAAAACAGAGGTGTTTTTTGCAAAGTGCCTACCTGTAGATTTTGGCCTCTAGCTCAGCCGGCACCTAGGGAAACCTACCAAACCTGTGTAGTTTTGAAAACTAGAGACCTAGGGGCATCCAAGATGGGGTGACTTGTGGGGCTCTGACCAGGTTCTGTTACCCAGAATCCTTTGCAAACCTCAAAATTTGGCTAAAAAAACAAGTTTTCCTCACATTTTGGTGACAGAAAGTTCTGGAATCAGAGAGGAGCCACAAATGTCCTTCCACCCAGCACTCGCCCAAGTCTCCCGATAAAAATGATACCTCACTTGTGAGGGTAGACCTAGCACCCGCAGCAGGAAATGCCCCAAAACGGAACGTGGACACATCACATTTTGTGAAAGAAAACAGAGGTGTTTTTTGCAAAGTGCCTACCTGTAGATTTTGGCCTCTAGCTCAGCCGGCGCCTAGGGAAACCTACCAAACCTGTGCATTTTTTAAAACTAGAGACCTAGGGGAATCCAAGATGGGGTGACTTGTGGGGCTCTGACCAGGTTCTGTTACCCAGAATCCTTTGCAAACCTAAAAATTTGGCTAAAAAAACACATTTTCCTCACATTTTGGTGACAGAAAGTTCTGGAATCAGAGAGGAGCCACAAATTTCCTTCCACCCAGCATTTCCCCAAGTCTCTCGATAAAAGTGATACCTCACTTGTGTGGGTAGGCCTAGCACCCGTCACACGAAATGCCCCAAAACGCAACGTGCACACATCACATTTTTTAAAGAAAACAGAGGTGTTTTTTTGCAGAGTGCCTACCTGTAGATTTTGGCCTCTAGCTCAGCCGGCACCTAGGGAAACCTACCAAACCTGTGTATTTTTGAAAACTTGAGACCTAGGGGAATCCAATATGGGGTGACTTGTGGGGCTCTGATCAGGTTCTGTTACCCAGAATCCTTTGCAAACCTCACGATTTGGCTAAAAAAACACATTTTCCTCACATTTTGGTGACAGAAAGTTCTGGAATCAGAGAGGAGCCACAAATTTCCTTCCACCCAGCGTTTCCCCCAAGTCTCTCGATAAAAATGATACCTCACTTGTGTGGGTAGGCCTAGCACCCGTCACACAAAATGCCCCAAAACGCAACATGCACACATCACATTTTTTTAAAGAAAACAGAGGTGTTTTTTGCAAAGTGCCTACCTGTAGATTTTGGCCTCTAGCTCAGCCGGCACCTAGGGAAACCTACCAAACCTGTGTATTTTTTAAAACTAGAGATCTAGGGGAATCCAAGATGGGGTGACTTGTGGGGCTCTGACCAGGTTCTGTTACCCAGAATCCTTTGCAAACCTCAAAATTTGGCTAAAAAAACACGTTTTCCTCACATTTTGGTGACAGAAAGTTCTGGAATCAGAGAGGAGCCACAAATTTCCTTCCACCCAGCGTTCCCCCAAGTCTCCCGATAAAAATGATACCTCACTTGTGTGGGTAGGCCTAGCGCCTGCGACAGGAAATGCCCCAAAACGCAACGTGCACACATCACATTTTTTTTAAAGAAAACAGAGGTGTTTTTTGCAAAGTGCCTACCTGTAGATTTTGGCCTCTAGCTCAGCCGCCACCTAGGGACACCTACCAAACCTGTGCATTTCTGAAAACTAGAGAAGTAGGGGAATCCAAGATGGGGTGACTTGTGGGGCTCTGATCAGGTTCTGTTACCCAGAATCCTTTGCAAACCTCACAATTTGGCTAAAAAAACACATTTTCCTCACATTTTGGTGACAGAAAGTTCTGGAATCAGAGAGGAGCCACAAATTTCCTTCCACCCAGCACTCCCCCAAGTCTCCCGATAAAAATGATACCTCACTTGTGTGGGTAGGCCTAGCACCCGCAGCAGGAAATGCCCCAAAACGCAACGTGGACACATCACATTTTGTGAAAGAAAACAGAGGTGTTTTTTGCAAAGTGCCTACCTGTAGATTTTGGCCTCTAGCTTAGCCGGCGCCTAGGGAAACCTACCAAACCTGTGCATTTTTTAAAACTAGAGACCTAGGGAAATCCAAGATGGGGTGATTTGTGGGGCTCTGACCAGGTTCTGTTACCCACAATCCTTTGCAAACCTCAAAATTTGGCTAAAAAAACACAATTTCCTCACATTTTGGTGACAGAAAGTTCTGGAATCAGAGAGGAGCCACAAATTTCCTTCCACCCAGCGTTTCCCCAAGTCTCTCGATAAAAATGATACCTCACTTGTGTGGGTAGGCCTAGCACCCGTCACACGAAATGCCCCAAAACGCAATGTGCACACATCACATTTTTTTAAAGAAAACAGAGGTGTTTTTTGCAAAGTGCCTACCTGTAGATTTTGGCCTCTAGCTCAGCCGGCACCTAGGGAAACCTACCAAACCAGTGTATTTTTGAAAACTAGAGAAGTAGGGGAATCCAAGATGGGGTGACTTGTGGGGCTCTGACCAGATTCTGTTACCCAGAATCCTGTGCAAACCTCAAAATTTGGCTAAAAAAACACATTTTCCTCACATTTTGGTGACAGAAAGTTCTGGAATCAGAGAGGAGCCACAAATTTCCTTCCAGCCAGCGTTCCCCCAAGTCTCCCGATAAAAATGATACCTCACTTGTGTGGGCAGGCCTAGCGCCCACAACAGGAAATGCCCCAAAGCGCAATGTGCACACATCACATTTTTTTAAAGAAAACAGAGGTGTTTTTTGCAAAGTTCCTACCTGTAGATTTTGGCCTCTAGCTCAGCCGCCACCTAGGGAAACCTACCAAACCTGTGCATTTCTGAAAACTAGAGAAGTAGGGGAATCCAAGATAGGGTGACTTGTGGGGCTCTGATCAGGTTCTGTTACCCAGAATCCTTTGCAAACCTCACAATTTGGCTAAAAAACACATTTTCCTCACATTTTGGTGACAGAAAGTTCTGGAATCAGAGAGGAGCCACAAATTTCCTTACACCCTGCGTTCCCCCAAGTCTCCCGATAAAAATGATACCTCACTTGTGTGGGTAGGCGTAGCCCCCGTGACAAAAAATGCCCCAAAACGCAACGTGGACACATCACATTGTCTGAAAGAAAACAGAGGTGTTTTTTGCAAAGTGCCTACCTGTAGATTTTGGCCTCTAGCTCAGCCGCCACCTAGGGACACCTACCAAACCTGTGCATTTCTGAAAACTAGAGAAGTAGGGGAATCCAAGATGGGGTGACTTGTGGGGCTCTGATCAGGTTCTGTTACCCAGAATCCTTTGCAAACCTCACAATTTGGCTAAAAAAATACATTTTCCTCACATTTTGGTGACAGAAAGTTCTGGAATCAGAGAGGAGCCACAAATTTCCTTCCACCCAGCACTCCCCCAAGTCTCTTGATAAAAATGATACCTCACTTGTGTGGGTAGGCCTAGCACCCGCAGCAGGAAATGCCCCAAAACGCAACGTGGACACATCACATTTTGTGAAAGAAAACAGAGGTGTTTTTTGCAAAGTGCCTACCTGTAGATTTTGGCCTCTAGCTCAGCCGGCGCATAGGGAAACCTACCAAACCTGTGCATTTTTTAAAACTAGAGACCTAGGGAAATCCAAGATGGGGTGACTTGTGGGGCTCTGACCAGGTTCTGTTACCCAGAATCCTTTGCAAACCTCAAAATTTGGCTAAAAAAACACAATTTCCTCACATTTTGGTGACAGAAAGTTCTGGAATCAGAGAGGAGCCACAAATTTCCTTCCACCCAGCGTTTCCCCAAGTCTATCGATAAAAATGATACCTCACTTGTGTGGGTAGGCCTAGCACCCGTCACACGAAATGCCCCAAAATGCAACGTGCACACATCACATTTTTTTAAAGAAAACAGAGGTGTTTTTTGCAAAGTGCCTACCTGTAGATTTTGGCCTCTAGCTCAGCCGGCACCTAGGGAAACCTACCAAACCTGTGTATTTTTGAAAACTAGAGAAGTAGGGGAATCCAAGATGGGGTGACTTGTGGGGCTCTGACCAGGTTCTGTTACCCAGAATCCTGTGCAAACCTCAAAATTTGGCTAAAAAAACACATTTTCCTCACATTTTGGTGACAGAAAGTTCTGGAATCAGAGAGGAGCCACAAATTTCCTTCCAGCCAGCGTTCCCCCAAGTCTCCCGATAAAAATGATACCTCACTTGTGTGGGCAGGCCTAGCGCCCACAACAGGAAATGCCCCAAAGCGCAATGTGCACACATCACATTTTTTTAAAGAAAACAGAGGTGTTTTTTGCAAAGTTCCTACCTGTAGATTTTGGCCTCTAGCTCAGCCGCCACCTAGGGAAACCTACCAAACCTGTGCATTTCTGAAAACTAGAGAAGTAGGGGAATCCAAGATAGGGTGACTTGTGGGGCTCTGATCAGGTTCTGTTACCCAGAATCCTTTGCAAACCTCACAATTTGGCTAAAAAACACATTTTCCTCACATTTTGGTGACAGAAAGTTCTGGAATCAGAGAGGAGCCACAAATTTCCTTACACCCTGCGTTCCCCCAAGTCTCCCGATAAAAATGATACCTCACTTGTGTGGGTAGGCGTAGCCCCCGTGACAAAAAATGCCCCAAAACGCAACGTGGACACATCACATTGTCTGAAAGAAAACAGAGGTGTTTTTTGCAAAGTGCCTACCTGTAGATTTTGGCCTCTAGCTCAGCCGCCACCTAGGGACACCTACCAAACCTGTGCATTTCTGAAAACTAGAGAAGTAGGGGAATCCAAGATGGGGTGACTTGTGGGGCTCTGATCAGGTTCTGTTACCCAGAATCCTTTGCAAACCTCACAATTTGGCTAAAAAAATACATTTTCCTCACATTTTGGTGACAGAAAGTTCTGGAATCAGAGAGGAGCCACAAATTTCCTTCCACCCAGCACTCCCCCAAGTCTCTTGATAAAAATGATACCTCACTTGTGTGGGTAGGCCTAGCACCCGCAGCAGGAAATGCCCCAAAACGCAACGTGGACACATCACATTTTGTGAAAGAAAACAGAGGTGTTTTTTGCAAAGTGCCTACCTGTAGATTTTGGCCTCTAGCTCAGCCGGCGCATAGGGAAACCTACCAAACCTGTGCATTTTTTAAAACTAGAGACCTAGGGAAATCCAAGATGGGGTGACTTGTGGGGCTCTGACCAGGTTCTGTTACCCAGAATCCTTTGCAAACCTCAAAATTTGGCTAAAAAAACACAATTTCCTCACATTTTGGTGACAGAAAGTTCTGGAATCAGAGAGGAGCCACAAATTTCCTTCCACCCAGCGTTTCCCCAAGTCTATCGATAAAAATGATACCTCACTTGTGTGGGTAGGCCTAGCACCCGTCACACGAAATGCCCCAAAATGCAACGTGCACACATCACATTTTTTTAAAGAAAACAGAGGTGTTTTTTGCAAAGTGCCTACCTGTAGATTTTGGCCTCTAGCTCAGCCGGCACCTAGGGAAACCTACCAAACCTGTGTATTTTTGAAAACTAGAGAAGTAGGGGAATCCAAGATGGGGTGACTTGTGGGGCTCTGACCAGGTTCTGTTACCCAGAATCCTGTGCAAACCTCAAAATTTGGCTAAAAAAACACATTTTCCTCACATTTTGGTGACAGAAAGTTCTGGAATCAGAGAGGAGCCACAAATTTCCTTCCAGCCAGCGTTCCCCCAAGTCTCCCGATGAAAATGATACCTCACTTGTGTGGGCAGGCCTAGCGCCCGCGACAGGAAATGCCCCAAAGCGCAATGTGCACACATCACATTTTTTTAAAGAAAACAGAGGTGTTTTTTGCAAAGTGCCTACCTGTAGATTTTGGCCTCTAGCTCAGCCGCCACCTAGGGAAACCTACCAAACCTGTGCATTTCTGAAAACTAGAGAAGTAGGGGAATCCAAGATAGGGTGACTTGTGGGGCTCTGATCAGGTTCTGTTACCCAGAATCCTTTGCAAACCTCACAATTTGGCTAAAAAACACATTTTCCTCACATTTTGGTGACAGAAAGTTCTGGAATCAGAGAGGAGCCACAAATTTCCTTACACCCTGCGTTCCCCCAAGTCTCCCGATAAAAATGATACCTCACTTGTGTGGGTAGGCGTAGCACCCGTGACAGAAAATGCCCCAAAACGCAACGTGGACACATCACATTGTCTTAAAGAAAACAGAGGTGTTTTTTGCAAAGTGCCTACCTGTAGATTTTGGCCTCTAGCTCAGCCGCCACCTAGGGACACCTACCAAACCTGTGCATTTCTGAAAACTAGAGAAGTAGGGGAATCCAAGATGGGGTGACTTGTGGGGCTCTGATCAGGTTCTGTTACCCAGAATCCTTTGCAAACCTCACAATTTGGCAAAAAAAATACATTTTCCTCACATTTTGGTGACAGAAAGTTCTGGAATCAGAGAGGAGCCACAAATTTCCTTCCACCCAGCACTCCCCCAAGTCTCTTGATAAAAATGATACCTCACTTGTGTGGGTAGGCCTAGCACCCGCAGCAGGAAATGCCCCAAAACGCAACGTGGACACATCACATTTTGTGAAAGAAAACAGAGGTGTTTTTTGCAAAGTGCCTACCTGTAGATTTTGGCCTCTAGCTCAGCCGGCGCATAGGGAAACCTACCAAACCTGTGCATTTTTTAAAACTAGAGACCTAGGGAAATCCAAGATGGGGTGACTTGTGGGGCTCTGACCAGGTTCTGTTACCCAGAATCCTTTGCAAACCTCAAAATTTGGCTAAAAAAACACAATTTCCTCACATTTTGGTGACAGAAAGTTCTGGAATCAGAGAGGAGCCACAAATTTCCTTCCACCCAGCGTTTCCCCAAGTCTCTCGATAAAAATGATACCTCACTTGTGTGGGTAGGCCTAGCACCCGTCACACGAAATGCCCCAAAATGCAACGTGCACACATCACATTTTTTTAAAGAAAACAGAGGTGTTTTTTGCAAAGTGCCTACCTGTAGATTTTGGCCTCTAGCTCAGCCGGCACCTAGGGAAACCTACCAAACCTGTGTATTTTTGAAAACTAGAGAAGTAGGGGAATCCAAGATGGGGTGACTTGTGGGGCTCTGACCAGGTTCTGTTACCCAGAATCCTGTGCAAACCTCAAAATTTGGCTAAAAAAACACATTTTCCTCACATTTTGGTGACAGAAAGTTCTGGAATCAGAGAGGAGCCACACATTTCCTTCCAGCCAGCGTTCCCCCAAGTCTCCCGATGAAAATGATACCTCACTTGTGTGGGCAGGCCTAGCGCCCGCGACAGGAAATGCCCCAAAGCGCAATGTGCACACATCACATTTTTTTAAAGAAAACAGAGGTGTTTTTTGCAAAGTGCCTACCTGTAGATTTTGGCCTCTAGCTCAGCCGCCACCTAGGGACACCTACCAAACCTGTGCATTTCTGAAAACTAGAGAAGTAGGGGAATCCAAGATGGGGTGACTTGTGGGGCTCTGATCAGGTTCTGTTACCCAGAATCCTTTGCAAACCTCACAATTTGGCTAAAAAAATACATTTTCCTCACATTTTGGTGACAGAAAGTTCTGGAATCAGAGAGGAGCCACAAATTTCCTTCCACCCAGCACTCCCCCAAGTCTCTTGATAAAAATGATACCTCACTTGTGTGGGTAGGCCTAGCACCCGCAGCAGGAAATGCCCCAAAACGCAACGTGGACACATCACATTTTGTGAAAGAAAACAGAGGTGTTTTTTGCAAAGTGCCTACCTGTAGATTTTGGCCTCTAGCTCAGCCGGCGCATAGGGAAACCTACCAAACCTGTGCATTTTTTAAAACTAGAGACCTAGGGAAATCCAAGATGGGGTGACTTGTGGGGCTCTGACCAGGTTCTGTTACCCAGAATCCTTTGCAAACCTCAAAATTTGGCTAAAAAAACACAATTTCCTCACATTTTGGTGACAGAAAGTTCTGGAATCAGAGAGGAGCCACAAATTTCCTTCCACCCAGCGTTTCCCCAAGTCTCTCGATAAAAATGATACCTCACTTGTGTGGGTAGGCCTAGCACCCGTCACACGAAATGCCCCAAAATGCAACGTGCACACATCACATTTTTTTAAAGAAAACAGAGGTGTTTTTTGCAAAGTGCCTACCTGTAGATTTTGGCCTCTAGCTCAGCCGGCACCTAGGGAAACCTACCAAACCTGTGTATTTTTGAAAACTAGAGAAGTAGGGGAATCCAAGATGGGGTGACTTGTGGGGCTCTGACCAGGTTCTGTTACCCAGAATCCTGTGCAAACCTCAAAATTTGGCTAAAAAAACACATTTTCCTCACATTTTGGTGACAGAAAGTTCTGGAATCAGAGAGGAGCCACAAATTTCCTTCCAGCCAGCGTTCCCCCAAGTCTCCCGATGAAAATGATACCTCACTTGTGTGGGCAGGCCTAGCGCCCGCGACAGGAAATGCCCCAAAGCGCAATGTGCACACATCACATTTTTTTAAAGAAAACAGAGGTGTTTTTTGCAAAGTGCCTACCTGTAGATTTTGGCCTCTAACTCAGCCGCCACCTAGGGAAACCTACCAAACCTGTGCATTTCTGAAAACTAGAGAAGTAGGGGAATCCAAGATAGGGTGACTTGTGGGGCTCTGATCAGGTTCTGTTACCCAGAATCCTTTGCAAACCTCACAATTTGGCTAAAAAACACATTTTCCTCACATTTTGGTGACAGAAAGTTCTGGAATCAGAGAGGAGCCACAAATTTCCTTACACCCTGCGTTCCCCCAAGTCTCCCGATAAAAATGATACCTCACTTGTGTGGGTAGGCGTAGCACCCGTGACAGAAAATGCCCCAAAACGCAACGTGGACACATCACATTGTCTTAAAGAAAACAGAGGTGTTTTTTGCAAAGTGCCTACCTGTAGATTTTGGCCTCTAGCTCAGCCGCCACCTAGGGACACCTACCAAACCTGTGCATTTCTGAAAACTAGAGAAGTAGGGGAATCCAAGATGGGGTGACTTGTGGGGCTCTGATCAGGTTCTGTTACCCAGAATCCTTTGCAAACCTCACAATTTGGCTAAAAAAATACATTTTCCTCACATTTTGGTGACAGAAAGTTCTGGAATCAGAGAGGAGCCACAAATTTCCTTCCACCCAGCACTCCCCCAAGTCTCTTGATAAAAATGATACCTCACTTGTGTGGGTAGGCCTAGCACCCGCAGCAGGAAATGCCCCAAAACGCAACGTGGACACATCACATTTTGTGAAAGAAAACAGAGGTGTTTTTTGCAAAGTGCCTACCTGTAGATTTTGGCCTCTAGCTCAGCCGGCGCATAGGGAAACCTACCAAACCTGTGCATTTTTTAAAACTAGAGACCTAGGGAAATCCAAGATAGGGTGACTTGTGGGGCTCTGACCAGGTTCTGTTACCCAGAATCCTTTGCAAACCTCAAAATTTGGCTAAAAAAACACAATTTCCTCACATTTTGGTGACAGAAAGTTCTGGAATCAGAGAGGAGCCACAAATTTCCTTCCACCCAGCGTTTCCCCAAGTCTCTCGATAAAAATGATACCTCACTTGTGTGGGTAGGCCTAGCACCCGTCACACGAAATGCCCCAAAATGCAACGTGCACACATCACATTTTTTTAAAGAAAACAGAGGTGTTTTTTGCAAAGTGCCTACCTGTAGATTTTGGCCTCTAGCTCAGCCGGCACCTAGGGAAACCTACCAAACCTGTGTATTTTTGAAAACTAGAGAAGTAGGGGAATCCAAGATGGGGTGACTTGTGGGGCTCTGACCAGGTTCTGTTACCCAGAATCCTGTGCAAACCTCAAAATTTGGCTAAAAAAACACATTTTCCTCACATTTTGGTGACAGAAAGTTCTGGAATCAGAGAGGAGCCACACATTTCCTTCCAGCCAGCGTTCCCCCAAGTCTCCCGATGAAAATGATACCTCACTTGTGTGGGCAGGCCTAGCGCCCGCGACAGGAAATGCCCCAAAGCGCAATGTGCACACATCACATTTTTTTAAAGAAAACAGAGGTGTTTTTTGCAAAGTGCCTACCTGTAGATTTTGGCCTCTAGCTCAGCCGCCACCTAGGGACACCTACCAAACCTGTGCATTTCTGAAAACTAGAGAAGTAGGGGAATCCAAGATGGGGTGACTTGTGGGACTCTGATCAGGTTCTGTTACCCAGAATCCTTTGCAAACCTCACAATTTGGCTAAAAAAATACATTTTCCTCACATTTTGGTGACAGAAAGTTCTGGAATCAGAGAGGAGCCACAAATTTCCTTCCACCCAGCACTCCCCCAAGTCTCTTGATAAAAATGATACCTCACTTGTGTGGGTAGGCCTAGCACCCGCAGCAGGAAATGCCCCAAAACGCAACGTGGACACATCACATTTTGTGAAAGAAAACAGAGGTGTTTTTTGCAAAGTGCCTACCTGTTGATTTTGGCCTCTAGCTCAGCCGGCGCATAGGGAAACCTACCAAACCTGTGCATTTTTTAAAACTAGAGACCTAGGGAAATCCAAGATGGGGTGACTTGTGGGGCTCTGACCAGGTTCTGTTACCCAGAATCCTTTGCAAACCTCAAAATTTGGCTAAAAAAACACAATTTCCTCACATTTTGGTGACAGAAAGTTCTGGAATCAGAGAGGAGCCACAAATTTCCTTCCACCCAGCGTTTCCCCAAGTCTCTCGATAAAAATGATACCTCACTTGTGTGGGTAGGCCTAGCACCCGTCACACGAAATGCCCCAAAATGCAACGTGCACACATCACATTTTTTTTAAGAAAACAGAGGTGTTTTTTGCAAAGTGCCTACCTGTAGATTTTGGCCTCTAGCTCAGCCGGCACCTAGGGAAACCTACAAAACCTGTGTATTTTTGAAAACTAGAGAAGTAGGGGAATCCAAGATGGGGTGACTTGTGGGGCTCTGACCAGGTTCTGTTACCCAGAATCCTGTGCAAACCTCAAAATTTGGCTAAAAAACACATTTTCCTCACATTTTGGTGACAGAAAGTTCTGGAATCAGAGAGGAGCCACAAATTTCCTTCCAGCCAGCGTTCCCCCAAGTCTCCCGATGAAAATGATACCTCACTTGTGTGGGCAGGCCTAGCGCCCGCGACAGGAAATGCCCCAAAGCGCAATGTGCACACATCACATTTTTTTAAAGAAAACAGAGGTGTTTTTTGCAAAGTGCCTACCTGTAGATTTTGGCCTCTAGCTCAGCCGCCACCTAGGGAAACCTACCAAACCTGTGCATTTCTGAAAACTAGAGAAGTAGGGGAATCCAAGATAGGGTGACTTGTGGGGCTCTGATCAGGTTCTGTTACCCAGAATCCTTTGCAAACCTCACAATTTGGCTAAAAAACACATTTTCCTCACATTTTGGTGACAGAAAGTTCTGGAATCAGAGAGGAGCCACAAATTTCCTTACACCCTGCGTTCCCCCAAGTCTCCCGATAAAAATGATACCTCACTTGTGTGGGTAGGCGTAGCACCCGTGACAGAAAATGCCCCAAAACGCAACGTGGACACATCACATTGTCTTAAAGAAAACAGAGGTGTTTTTTGCAAAGTGCCTACCTGTAGATTTTGGCCTCTAGCTCAGCCGCCACCTAGGGACACCTACCAAACCTGTGCATTTCTGAAAACTAGAGAAGTAGGGGAATCCAAGATGGGGTGACTTGTGGGGCTCTGATCAGGTTCTGTTACCCAGAATCCTTTGCAAACCTCACAATTTGGCTAAAAAAATACATTTTCCTCACATTTTGGTGACAGAAAGTTCTAGAATCAGAGAGGAGCCACAAATTTCCTTCCACCCAGCGTTCCCCCAAGTCTCCCGATAAAAATGATACCTCACTTGAGTGGGTAGGCCTAGCACCCGCAGCAGGAAATGCCCCAAAACGCAACGTGGACACATCACATTTTGTGAAAGAAAACAGAGGTGTTTTTTGCAAAGTGCCTACCTGTAGATTTTGGCCTCTAGCTCAGCCGGCGCATAGGGAAACCTACCAAACCTGTGCATTTTTTAAAACTAGAGACCTAGGGGAATCAAAGATGGGGTGACTTGTCGGGCTCTGACCAGGTTCTGTTACCCAGAATCCTTTGCAAACCTCAAAATTTGGCTAAAAAAACACATTTTCCTCACATTTTGGTGACAGAAAGTTCTGGAATCAGAGAGGAGCCACAAATTTCCTTCCACCCAGCGTTTCCCCAAGTCTCTCGATAAAAATGATACCTCACTTGTGTGGGTAGGCCTAGCACCAGTCACACGAAATGCCCCAAAACGCAACATGCACACATCACATTTTTTTAAAGAAAACAGAGGTGTTTTTTGCAAAGTGCCTACCTGTGGATTTTGGCCTCTAGCTCAGCCGGCACCTAGGGAAACCTACCAAACCTGTGTATTTTTGAAAACTAGAGACCTAGGGGCATCCAAGATGGGGTGACTTGTGAGGCTCTGACCAGGTTCTGTTACCCAGAATCCTTTGCAAACCTCAAAATTTGGCTAAAAAAACACGTTTTCCTCACATTTTGGTGACAGAAAGTTCTGGAATCAGAGAGGAGCCACAAATTTCCTTCCACCCAGCGTTCCCCCAAGTCTCCCGATAAAAATGATACCTCACTTGTGTGGGTAGGCCTGGCGCCTGCGACAGGAAATGCCCCAAAACGCAACGTGCACACATCACATTTTTTTTAAAGAAAACAGAGGTGTTTTTTGCAAAGTGCCTACCTGTAGATTTTGGCCTCTAGTTCAGCCGCCACCTAGAGACACCTACCAAACCTGTGCATTTCTGAAAACTAGAGAAGTAGGGGAATCCAAGATGGGGTGACTTGTGGGGCTCTGACCAGGTTCTGTTACCCAGAATCCTGTGCAAACCTCAAAATTTGGCTAAAAAAACACATTTTCCTCACATTTTGGTGACAGAAAGTTCTGGAATCAGAGAGGAGCCACACATTTCCTTCCAGCCAGCGTTCCCCCAAGTCTCCCGATGAAAATGATACCTCACTTGTGTGGGCAGGCCTAGCGCCCGCGACAGGAAATGCCCCAAAGCGCAATGTGCACACATCACATTTTTTTAAAGAAAACAGAGGTGTTTTTTGCAAAGTGCCTACCTGTAGATTTTGGCCTCTAGCTCAGCCGCCACCTAGGGACACCTACCAAACCTGTGCATTTCTGAAAACTAGAGAAGTAGGGGAATCCAAGATGGGGTGACTTGTGGGACTCTGATCAGGTTCTGTTACCCAGAATCCTTTGCAAACCTCACAATTTGGCTAAAAAAATACATTTTCCTCACATTTTGGTGACAGAAAGTTCTGGAATCAGAGAGGAGCCACAAATTTCCTTCCACCCAGCACTCCCCCAAGTCTCTTGATAAAAATGATACCTCACTTGTGTGGGTAGGCCTAGCACCCGCAGCAGGAAATGCCCCAAAACGCAACGTGGACACATCACATTTTGTGAAAGAAAACAGAGGTGTTTTTTGCAAAGTGCCTACCTGTTGATTTTGGCCTCTAGCTCAGCCGGCGCATAGGGAAACCTTCCAAACCTGTGCATTTTTTAAAACTAGAGACCTAGGGAAATCCAAGATGGGGTGACTTGTGGGGCTCTGACCAGGTTCTGTTACCCAGAATCCTTTGCAAACCTCAAAATTTGGCTAAAAAAACACAATTTCCTCACATTTTGGTGACAGAAAGTTCTGGAATCAGAGAGGAGCCACAAATTTCCTTCCACCCAGCGTTTCCCCAAGTCTCTCGATAAAAATGATACCTCACTTGTGTGGGTAGGCCTAGCACCCGTCACACGAAATGCCCCAAAATGCAACGTGCACACATCACATTTTTTTAAAGAAAACAGAGGTGTTTTTTGCAAAGTGCCTACCTGTAGATTTTGGCCTCTAGCTCAGCCGGCACCTAGGGAAACCTACAAAACCTGTGTATTTTTGAAAACTAGAGAAGTAGGGGAATCCAAGATGGGGTGACTTGTGGGGCTCTGACCAGGTTCTGTTACCCAGAATCCTGTGCAAACCTCAAAATTTGGCTAAAAAAACACATTTTCCTCACATTTTGGTGACAGAAAGTTCTGGAATCAGAGAGGAGCCACAAATTTCCTTCCAGCCAGCGTTCCCCCAAGTCTCCCGATGAAAATGATACCTCACTTGTGTGGGCAGGCCTAGCGCCCGCGACAGGAAATGCCCCAAAGCGCAATGTGCACACATCACATTTTTTTAAAGAAAACAGAGGTGTTTTTTGCAAAGTGCCTACCTGTAGATTTTGGCCTCTAGCTCAGCCGCCACCTAGGGAAACCTACCAAACCTGTGCATTTCTGAAAACTAGAGAAGTAGGGGAATCCAAGATAGGGTGACTTGTGGGGCTCTGATCAGGTTCTGTTACCCAGAATCCTTTGCAAACCTCACAATTTGGCTAAAAAACACATTTTCCTCACATTTTGGTGACAGAAAGTTCTGGAATCAGAGAGGAGCCACAAATTTCCTTACACCCTGCGTTCCCCCAAGTCTCCCGATAAAAATGATACCTCACTTGTGTGGGTAGGCGTAGCACCCGTGACAGAAAATGCCCCAAAACGCAACGTGGACACATCACATTGTCTTAAAGAAAACAGAGGTGTTTTTTGCAAAGTGCCTACCTGTAGATTTTGGCCTCTAGCTCAGCCGCCACCTAGGGACACCTACCAAACCTGTGCATTTCTGAAAACTAGAGAAGTAGGGGAATCCAAGATGGGGTGACTTGTGGGGCTCTGATCAGGTTCTGTTACCCAGAATCCTTTGCAAACCTCACAATTTGGCTAAAAAAATACATTTTCCTCACATTTTGGTGACAGAAAGTTCTAGAATCAGAGAGGAGCCACAAATTTCCTTCCACCCAGCGTTCCCCCAAGTCTCCCGATAAAAATGATACCTCACTTGAGTGGGTAGGCCTAGCACCCGCAGCAGGAAATGCCCCAAAACGCAACGTGGACACATCACATTTTGTGAAAGAAAACAGAGGTGTTTTTTGCAAAGTGCCTACCTGTAGATTTTGGCCTCTAGCTCAGCCGGCGCATAGGGAAACCTACCAAACCTGTGCATTTTTTAAAACTAGAGACCTAGGGGAATCAAAGATGGGGTGACTTGTCGGGCTCTGACCAGGTTCTGTTACCCAGAATCCTTTGCAAACCTC
Organism: Pleurodeles waltl; assembly: GCF_031143425.1. NCBI lineage: Eukaryota > Metazoa > Chordata > Amphibia > Caudata > Salamandridae > Pleurodeles > Pleurodeles waltl. The sequence continues at coordinate 234,387,213 of NC_090443.1, read as the reverse complement.
AAAATTTGGCTAAAAAAACAAATTTTCCTCACATTTTGGTGACAGAAAGTTCTGGAATCAGAGAGGAGCCACAAATTTCCTTCCACCCAGCGTTTCCCCAAGTCTCTCGATAAAAATGATACCTCACTTGTGTGGGTAGGCCTAGCACCCGTCACACGAAATGCCCCAAAATGCAACGTGCACACATCACATTTTTTTAAAGAAAACAGAGGTGTTTTTTGCAAAGTGCCTACCTGTAGATTTTGGCCTCTAGCTCAGCCGGCACCTAGGGAAACCTACCAAACCTGTGTATTTTTGAAAACTAGAGAAGTAGGGGAATCCAAGATGGGGTGACTTGTGGGGCTCTGACCAGGTTCTGTTACCCAGAATCCTGTGCAAACCTCAAAATTTGGCTAAAAAAACACATTTTCCTCACATTTTGGTGACAGAAAGTTCTGGAATCAGAGAGGAGCCACACATTTCCTTCCAGCCAGCGTTCCCCCAAGTCTCCCGATGAAAATGATACCTCACTTGTGTGGGCAGCCCTAGCGCCCGCGACAGGAAATGCCCCAAAGCGCAATGTGCACACATCACATTTTTTTAAAGAAAACAGAGGTGTTTTTTGCAAAGTGCCTACCTGTAGATTTTGGCCTCTAGCTCAGCCGCCACCTAGGGACACCTACCAAACCTGTGCATTTCTGAAAACTAGAGAAGTAGGGGAATCCAAGATGGGGTGACTTGTGGGGCTCTGATCAGGTTCTGTTACCCAGAATCCTTTGCAAACCTCACAATTTGGCTAAAAAAATACATTTTCCTCACATTTTGGTGACAGAAAGTTCTGGAATCAGAGAGGAGCCACAAATTTCCTTCCACCCAGCACTCCCCCAAGTCTCTTGATAAAAATGATACCTCACTTGTGTGGGTAGGCCTAGCACCCGCAGCAGGAAATGCCCCAAAACGCAACGTGGACACATCACATTTTGTGAAAGAAAACAGAGGTGTTTTTTGCAAAGTGCCTACCTGTAGATTTTGGCCTCTAGCTCAGCCGGCGCATAGGGAAACCTACCAAACCTGTGCATTTTTTAAAACTAGAGACCTAGGGAAATCCAAGATGGGGTGACTTGTGGGGCTCTGACCAGGTTCTGTTACCCAGAATCCTTTGCAAACCTCAAAATTTGGCTAAAAAAACACAATTTCCTCACATTTTGGTGACAGAAAGTTCTGGAATCAGAGAGGAGCCACAAATTTCCTTCCACCCAGCGTTTCCCCAAGTCTCTCGATAAAAATGATACCTCACTTGTGTGGGTAGGCCTAGCACCCGTCACACGAAATGCCCCAAAATGCAACGTGCACACATCACATTTTTTTAAAGAAAACAGAGGTGTTTTTTGCAAAGTGCCTACCTGTAGATTTTGGCCTCTAGCTCAGCCGGCACCTAGGGAAACCTACCAAACCTGTGTATTTTTGAAAACTAGAGAAGTAGGGGAATCCAAGATGGGGTGACTTGTGGGGCTCTGACCAGGTTCTGTTACCCAGAATCCTGTGCAAACCTCAAAATTTGGCTAAAAAAACACATTTTCCTCACATTTTGGTGACAGAAAGTTCTGGAATCAGAGAGGAGCCACAAATTTCCTTCCAGCCAGCGTTCCCCCAAGTCTCCCGATGAAAATGATACCTCACTTGTGTGGGCAGGCCTAGCGCCCGCGACAGGAAATGCCCCAAAGCGCAATGTGCACACATCACATTTTTTTAAAGAAAACAGAGGTGTTTTTTGCAAAGTGCCTACCTGTAGATTTTGGCCTCTAGCTCAGCCGCCACCTAGGGAAACCTACCAAACCTGTGCATTTCTGAAAACTAGAGAAGTAGGGGAATCCAAGATAGGGTGACTTGTGGGGCTCTGATCAGGTTCTGTTACCCAGAATCCTTTGCAAACCTCACAATTTGGCTAAAAAACACATTTTCCTCACATTTTGGTGACAGAAAGTTCTGGAATCAGAGAGGAGCCACAAATTTCCTTACACCCTGCGTTCCCCCAAGTCTCCCGATAAAAATGATACCTCACTTGTGTGGGTAGGCGTAGCACCCGTGACAGAAAATGCCCCAAAACGCAACGTGGACACATCACATTGTCTTAAAGAAAACAGAGGTGTTTTTTGCAAAGTGCCTACCTGTAGATTTTGGCCTCTAGCTCAGCCGCCACCTAGGGACACCTACCAAACCTGTGCATTTCTGAAAACTAGAGAAGTAGGGGAATCCAAGATGGGGTGACTTGTGGGGCTCTGATCAGGTTCTGTTACCCAGAATCCTTTGCAAACCTCACAATTTGGCTAAAAAAATACATTTTCCTCACATTTTGGTGACAGAAAGTTCTGGAATCAGAGAGGAGCCACAAATTTCCTTCCACCCAGCACTCCCCCAAGTCTCTTGATAAAAATGATACCTCACTTGTGTGGGTAGGCCTAGCACCCGCAGCAGGAAATGCCCCAAAACGCAACGTGGACACATCACATTTTGTGAAAGAAAACAGAGGTGTTTTTTGCAAAGTGCCTACCTGTAGATTTTGGCCTCTAGCTCAGCCGGCGCATAGGGAAACCTACCAAACCTGTGCATTTTTTAAAACTAGAGACCTAGGGAAATCCAAGATAGGGTGACTTGTGGGGCTCTGACCAGGTTCTGTTACCCAGAATCCTTTGCAAACCTCAAAATTTGGCTAAAAAAACACAATTTCCTCACATTTTGGTGACAGAAAGTTCTGGAATCAGAGAGGAGCCACAAATTTCCTTCCACCCAGCGTTTCCCCAAGTCTCTCGATAAAAATGATACCTCACTTGTGTGGGTAGGCCTAGCACCCGTCACACGAAATGCCCCAAAATGCAACGTGCACACATCACATTTTTTTAAAGAAAACAGAGGTGTTTTTTGCAAAGTGCCTACCTGTAGATTTTGGCCTCTAGCTCAGCCGGCACCTAGGGAAACCTACCAAACCTGTGTATTTTTGAAAACTAGAGAAGTAGGGGAATCCAAGATGGGGTGACTTGTGGGGCTCTGACCAGGTTCTGTTACCCAGAATCCTGTGCAAACCTCAAAATTTGGCTAAAAAAACACATTTTCCTCACATTTTGGTGACAGAAAGTTCTGGAATCAGAGAGGAGCCACACATTTCCTTCCAGCCAGCGTTCCCCCAAGTCTCCCGATGAAAATGATACCTCACTTGTGTGGGCAGGCCTAGCGCCCGCGACAGGAAATGCCCCAAAGCGCAATGTGCACACATCACATTTTTTTAAAGAAAACAGAGGTGTTTTTTGCAAAGTGCCTACCTGTAGATTTTGGCCTCTAGCTCAGCCGCCACCTAGGGACACCTACCAAACCTGTGCATTTCTGAAAACTAGAGAAGTAGGGGAATCCAAGATGGGGTGACTTGTGGGACTCTGATCAGGTTCTGTTACCCAGAATCCTTTGCAAACCTCACAATTTGGCTAAAAAAATACATTTTCCTCACATTTTGGTGACAGAAAGTTCTGGAATCAGAGAGGAGCCACAAATTTCCTTCCACCCAGCACTCCCCCAAGTCTCTTGATAAAAATGATACCTCACTTGTGTGGGTAGGCCTAGCACCCGCAGCAGGAAATGCCCCAAAACGCAACGTGGACACATCACATTTTGTGAAAGAAAACAGAGGTGTTTTTTGCAAAGTGCCTACCTGTTGATTTTGGCCTCTAGCTCAGCCGGCGCATAGGGAAACCTACCAAACCTGTGCATTTTTTAAAACTAGAGACCTAGGGAAATCCAAGATGGGGTGACTTGTGGGGCTCTGACCAGGTTCTGTTACCCAGAATCCTTTGCAAACCTCAAAATTTGGCTAAAAAAACACAATTTCCTCACATTTTGGTGACAGAAAGTTCTGGAATCAGAGAGGAGCCACAAATTTCCTTCCACCCAGCGTTTCCCCAAGTCTCTCGATAAAAATGATACCTCACTTGTGTGGGTAGGCCTAGCACCCGTCACACGAAATGCCCCAAAATGCAACGTGCACACATCACATTTTTTTTAAGAAAACAGAGGTGTTTTTTGCAAAGTGCCTACCTGTAGATTTTGGCCTCTAGCTCAGCCGGCACCTAGGGAAACCTACAAAACCTGTGTATTTTTGAAAACTAGAGAAGTAGGGGAATCCAAGATGGGGTGACTTGTGGGGCTCTGACCAGGTTCTGTTACCCAGAATCCTGTGCAAACCTCAAAATTTGGCTAAAAAAACACATTTTCCTCACATTTTGGTGACAGAAAGTTCTGGAATCAGAGAGGAGCCACAAATTTCCTTCCAGCCAGCGTTCCCCCAAGTCTCCCGATGAAAATGATACCTCACTTGTGTGGGCAGGCCTAGCGCCCGCGACAGGAAATGCCCCAAAGCGCAATGTGCACACATCACATTTTTTTAAAGAAAACAGAGGTGTTTTTTGCAAAGTGCCTACCTGTAGATTTTGGCCTCTAGCTCAGCCGCCACCTAGGGAAACCTACCAAACCTGTGCATTTCTGAAAACTAGAGAAGTAGGGGAATCCAAGATAGGGTGACTTGTGGGGCTCTGATCAGGTTCTGTTACCCAGAATCCTTTGCAAACCTCACAATTTGGCTAAAAAACACATTTTCCTCACATTTTGGTGACAGAAAGTTCTGGAATCAGAGAGGAGCCACAAATTTCCTTACACCCTGCGTTCCCCCAAGTCTCCCGATAAAAATGATACCTCACTTGTGTGGGTAGGCGTAGCACCCGTGACAGAAAATGCCCCAAAACGCAACGTGGACACATCACATTGTCTTAAAGAAAACAGAGGTGTTTTTTGCAAAGTGCCTACCTGTAGATTTTGGCCTCTAGCTCAGCCGCCACCTAGGGACACCTACCAAACCTGTGCATTTCTGAAAACTAGAGAAGTAGGGGAATCCAAGATGGGGTGACTTGTGGGGCTCTGATCAGGTTCTGTTACCCAGAATCCTTTGCAAACCTCACAATTTGGCTAAAAAAATACATTTTCCTCACATTTTGGTGACAGAAAGTTCTAGAATCAGAGAGGAGCCACAAATTTCCTTCCACCCAGCGTTCCCCCAAGTCTCCCGATAAAAATGATACCTCACTTGAGTGGGTAGGCCTAGCACCCGCAGCAGGAAATGCCCCAAAACGCAACGTGGACACATCACATTTTGTGAAAGAAAACAGAGGTGTTTTTTGCAAAGTGCCTACCTGTAGATTTTGGCCTCTAGCTCAGCCGGCGCATAGGGAAACCTACCAAACCTGTGCATTTTTTAAAACTAGAGACCTAGGGGAATCAAAGATGGGGTGACTTGTCGGGCTCTGACCAGGTTCTGTTACCCAGAATCCTTTGCAAACCTCAAAATTTGGCTAAAAAAACACATTTTCCTCACATTTTGGTGACAGAAAGTTCTGGAATCAGAGAGGAGCCACAAATTTCCTTCCACCCAGCGTTTCCCCAAGTCTCTCGATAAAAATGATACCTCACTTGTGTGGGTAGGCCTAGCACCAGTCACACGAAATGCCCCAAAACGCAACATGCACACATCACATTTTTTTAAAGAAAACAGAGGTGTTTTTTGCAAAGTGCCTACCTGTGGATTTTGGCCTCTAGCTCAGCCGGCACCTAGGGAAACCTACCAAACCTGTGTATTTTTGAAAACTAGAGACCTAGGGGCATCCAAGATGGGGTGACTTGTGAGGCTCTGACCAGGTTCTGTTACCCAGAATCCTTTGCAAACCTCAAAATTTGGCTAAAAAAACACGTTTTCCTCACATTTTGGTGACAGAAAGTTCTGGAATCAGAGAGGAGCCACAAATTTCCTTCCACCCAGCGTTCCCCCAAGTCTCCCGATAAAAATGATACCTCACTTGTGTGGGTAGGCCTGGCGCCTGCGACAGGAAATGCCCCAAAACGCAACGTGCACACATCACATTTTTTTTAAAGAAAACAGAGGTGTTTTTTGCAAAGTGCCTACCTGTAGATTTTGGCCTCTAGTTCAGCCGCCACCTAGAGACACCTACCAAACCTGTGCATTTCTGAAAACTAGAGAAGTAGGGGAATCCAAGATGGGGTGACTTGTGGGGCTCTGACCAGGTTCTGTTACCCAGAATCCTGTGCAAACCTCAAAATTTGGCTAAAAAAACACATTTTCCTCACATTTTGGTGACAGAAAGTTCTGGAATCAGAGAGGAGCCACACATTTCCTTCCAGCCAGCGTTCCCCCAAGTCTCCCGATGAAAATGATACCTCACTTGTGTGGGCAGGCCTAGCGCCCGCGACAGGAAATGCCCCAAAGCGCAATGTGCACACATCACATTTTTTTAAAGAAAACAGAGGTGTTTTTTGCAAAGTGCCTACCTGTAGATTTTGGCCTCTAGCTCAGCCGCCACCTAGGGACACCTACCAAACCTGTGCATTTCTGAAAACTAGAGAAGTAGGGGAATCCAAGATGGGGTGACTTGTGGGACTCTGATCAGGTTCTGTTACCCAGAATCCTTTGCAAACCTCACAATTTGGCTAAAAAAATACATTTTCCTCACATTTTGGTGACAGAAAGTTCTGGAATCAGAGAGGAGCCACAAATTTCCTTCCACCCAGCACTCCCCCAAGTCTCTTGATAAAAATGATACCTCACTTGTGTGGGTAGGCCTAGCACCCGCAGCAGGAAATGCCCCAAAACGCAACGTGGACACATCACATTTTGTGAAAGAAAACAGAGGTGTTTTTTGCAAAGTGCCTACCTGTTGATTTTGGCCTCTAGCTCAGCCGGCGCATAGGGAAACCTTCCAAACCTGTGCATTTTTTAAAACTAGAGACCTAGGGAAATCCAAGATGGGGTGACTTGTGGGGCTCTGACCAGGTTCTGTTACCCAGAATCCTTTGCAAACCTCAAAATTTGGCTAAAAAAACACAATTTCCTCACATTTTGGTGACAGAAAGTTCTGGAATCAGAGAGGAGCCACAAATTTCCTTCCACCCAGCGTTTCCCCAAGTCTCTCGATAAAAATGATACCTCACTTGTGTGGGTAGGCCTAGCACCCGTCACACGAAATGCCCCAAAATGCAACGTGCACACATCACATTTTTTTAAAGAAAACAGAGGTGTTTTTTGCAAAGTGCCTACCTGTAGATTTTGGCCTCTAGCTCAGCCGGCACCTAGGGAAACCTACAAAACCTGTGTATTTTTGAAAACTAGAGAAGTAGGGGAATCCAAGATGGGGTGACTTGTGGGGCTCTGACCAGGTTCTGTTACCCAGAATCCTGTGCAAACCTCAAAATTTGGCTAAAAAAACACATTTTCCTCACATTTTGGTGACAGAAAGTTCTGGAATCAGAGAGGAGCCACAAATTTCCTTCCAGCCAGCGTTCCCCCAAGTCTCCCGATGAAAATGATACCTCACTTGTGTGGGCAGGCCTAGCGCCCGCGACAGGAAATGCCCCAAAGCGCAATGTGCACACATCACATTTTTTTAAAGAAAACAGAGGTGTTTTTTGCAAAGTGCCTACCTGTAGATTTTGGCCTCTAGCTCAGCCGCCACCTAGGGAAACCTACCAAACCTGTGCATTTCTGAAAACTAGAGAAGTAGGGGAATCCAAGATAGGGTGACTTGTGGGGCTCTGATCAGGTTCTGTTACCCAGAATCCTTTGCAAACCTCACAATTTGGCTAAAAAACACATTTTCCTCACATTTTGGTGACAGAAAGTTCTGGAATCAGAGAGGAGCCACAAATTTCCTTACACCCTGCGTTCCCCCAAGTCTCCCGATAAAAATGATACCTCACTTGTGTGGGTAGGCGTAGCACCCGTGACAGAAAATGCCCCAAAACGCAACGTGGACACATCACATTGTCTTAAAGAAAACAGAGGTGTTTTTTGCAAAGTGCCTACCTGTAGATTTTGGCCTCTAGCTCAGCCGCCACCTAGGGACACCTACCAAACCTGTGCATTTCTGAAAACTAGAGAAGTAGGGGAATCCAAGATGGGGTGACTTGTGGGGCTCTGATCAGGTTCTGTTACCCAGAATCCTTTGCAAACCTCACAATTTGGCTAAAAAAATACATTTTCCTCACATTTTGGTGACAGAAAGTTCTAGAATCAGAGAGGAGCCACAAATTTCCTTCCACCCAGCGTTCCCCCAAGTCTCCCGATAAAAATGATACCTCACTTGAGTGGGTAGGCCTAGCACCCGCAGCAGGAAATGCCCCAAAACGCAACGTGGACACATCACATTTTGTGAAAGAAAACAGAGGTGTTTTTTGCAAAGTGCCTACCTGTAGATTTTGGCCTCTAGCTCAGCCGGCGCATAGGGAAACCTACCAAACCTGTGCATTTTTTAAAACTAGAGACCTAGGGGAATCAAAGATGGGGTGACTTGTCGGGCTCTGACCAGGTTCTGTTACCCAGAATCCTTTGCAAACCTCAAAATTTGGCTAAAAAAACACATTTTCCTCACATTTTGGTGACAGAAAGTTCTGGAATCAGAGAGGAGCCACAAATTTCCTTCCACCCAGCGTTTCCCCAAGTCTCTCGATAAAAATGATACCTCACTTGTGTGGGTAGGCCTAGCACCAGTCACACGAAATGCCCCAAAACGCAACATGCACACATCACATTTTTTTAAAGAAAACAGAGGTGTTTTTTGCAAAGTGCCTACCTGTGGATTTTGGCCTCTAGCTCAGCCGGCACCTAGGGAAACCTACCAAACCTGTGTATTTTTGAAAACTAGAGACCTAGGGGCATCCAAGATGGGGTGACTTGTGAGGCTCTGACCAGGTTCTGTTACCCAGAATCCTTTGCAAACCTCAAAATTTGGCTAAAAAAACACGTTTTCCTCACATTTTGGTGACAGAAAGTTCTGGAATCAGAGAGGAGCCACAAATTTCCTTCCACCCAGCGTTCCCCCAAGTCTCCCGATAAAAATGATACCTCACTTGTGTGGGTAGGCCTGGCGCCTGCGACAGGAAATGCCCCAAAACGCAACGTGCACACATCACATTTTTTTTAAAGAAAACAGAGGTGTTTTTTGCAAAGTGCCTACCTGTAGATTTTGGCCTCTAGTTCAGCCGCCACCTAGAGACACCTACCAAACCTGTGCATTTCTGAAAACTAGAGAAGTAGGGGAATCCAAGATGGGGTGACTTGTGGGGCTCTGATCAGGTTCTGTTACCCAGAATCCTTTGCAAACCTCACAGTTTGGCTAAAAAAACACATTTTCCTCACATTTTGGTGACAGAATGTTCTGGAATCAGAGAGGAGCCACAAATGTCCTTCCACCCAGCACTCGCCCAAGTCTCCCGATAAAAATGATACCTCACTTGTGTGGGTAGGCCTAGCACCTGCGGCAGGAAATGCCCCAAAACGCAACGTGGACACATCACATTTTGTGAAAGAAAACAGAGGTGTTTTTTGCAAAGTGCCTACCTGTAGATTTTGGCCTCTAGCTCAGCCGGCGCCTAGGGAAACCTACCAAACCTGTGCATTTTTTAAAACTAGAGACCTAGGGGAATCCAAGATGGGGTGACTTGTGGGGCTCTGACCAGGTTCTGTTACCCAGAATCCTTTGCAAACCTCAAAATTTGGCTAAAAAAACACATTTTCCTCACATTTTGGTGACAGAAAGTTCTGGAATCAGAGAGGAGCCACAAATTTCCTTCCACCCAGCATTTCCCCAAGACTCTCGATAAAAATGATATCTCACTTGTGTGGGTAGGCCTAGCACCCGTCACACGAAATGCCCCAAAACGCAACGTGCACACATCACATTTTTTTAAAGAAAACAGAGGTGTTTTTTGCAAAGTGCCTACCTGTAGATTTTGGCCTCTAGCTCAGCCGGCACCTTGGGAAACCTACCAAACCTGTGTATTTTTTAAAACTTGAGACCTAGGGGAATCCAATATGGGGTGACTTGTGGGGCTCTGACCAGGTTCTGTTACCCAGAATCCTTTGCAAACCTCAAAATTTGGCTAAAAAAACACGGTTTCCTCACATTTTGGTGACAGAAAGTGCTGGAATCAGAGAGGAGCCACAAATTTCCTTCCACCCATCACTCCCCCAAGTCTCCCGATAAAAATGATACCTCACTTGTGTGGGTAGGCCTAGCACCCGCAGCAGGAAATGCCCCAAAACGCAACTTGGACACATCACATTTTGTGAAAGAAAACAGAGGTGTTTTTTGCAAAGTGCCTACCTGTAGATTTTGGCCTCTAGCTCAGCCGGCGCATAGGGAAACCTACCAAACCTGTGCATTTTTTAAAACTAGAGACCTAGGGAAATCAAAGATGGGGTGACTTGTGGGGCTCTGACCAGGTTCTGTTACCCAGAATCCTTTACAAACCTCAAAATTTGGCTAAAAAAACACATTTTCCTCACATTTTGGTGACAGAAAGTTCTGGAATCAGAGAGGAGCCACAAATTTCCTTCCACCCAGCGTTTCCCCAAGTCTCTCGATAAAAATGATACCTCACTTGTGTGGGTAGGCCTAGCGCCTGCGACAGGAAATGCCCCAAAACGCAACGTGCACATATCACATTTTTTTTAAAGAAAACAGAGGTGTTTTTTGCAAAGTGCCTACCTGTAGATTTTGACCTCTAGCTCAGCCGCCACCTAGGGACACCTACCAATCCTGTGCATTTCTGAAAACTAGAGAAGTATGGGAATCCAAGATGGGGTGACTTGTGGGGCTCTGATCAGGTTTTGTTACCCAGAATCCTTTGCAAACCTCACAATTTGGCTAAAAAAACACATTTTCCTCACATTTTGGTGACAGAAAGTTCTGGAATCAGAGAGGAGCCACAAATATCCTTCCACCCAGCGTTCCCCCAAGTCTCCCGATAAAAATGATACCTGACTTGTGTGGGTAGGCCTAACACCCGCAGCAGGAAATGCCCCAAAACGCAACGTGCACACATCACATTTTTTTTTAAAGAAAACAGAGGTGTTTTTTGCAAAGTGCCTACCTGTAGATTTTGGCCTCTAGCTCAGCCGCCACCTAGGGAAACCTATCAAACCTGTGCATTTCTGAAAACTAGAGAAGTAGGGGAATCCAAGATGGGGTGACTTGTGGGGCTCTGATCAGGTTCTGTTACCCAGAATCCTTTGCAAACCTCAAAATTTGGCTAAAAAAACACATTTTCCTCACATTTTGGTGACAGAAAGTTCTGGAATCAGAGAGGAGCCACAAATTTCCTTCCACCCAGCATTTCCCCAAGACTCTCGATAAAAATGATATCTCACTTGTGTGGGTAGGCCTAGCACCCGTCACACGAAATGCCCCAAAACGCAACGTGCACACATCACATTTTTTTAAAGAAAACAGAGGTGTTTTTTGCAAAGTGCCTACCTGTAGATTTTGGCCTCTAGCTCAGCCGGCACCTTGGGAAACCTACCAAACCTGTGTATTTTTTAAAACTTGAGACCTAGGGGAATCCAATATGGGGTGACTTGTGGGGCTCTGACCAGGTTCTGTTACCCAGAATCCTTTGCAAACCTCAAAATTTGGCTAAAAAAACACGGTTTCCTCACATTTTGGTGACAGAAAGTGCTGGAATCAGAGAGGAGCCACAAATTTCCTTCCACCCATCACTCCCCCAAGTCTCCCGATAAAAATGATACCTCACTTGTGTGGGTAGGCCTAGCACCCGCAGCAGGAAATGCCCCAAAACGCAACTTGGACACATCACATTTTGTGAAAGAAAACAGAGGTGTTTTTTGCAAAGTGCCTACCTGTAGATTTTGGCCTCTAGCTCAGCCGGCGCATAGGGAAACCTACCAAACCTGTGCATTTTTTAAAACTAGAGACCTAGGGAAATCAAAGATGGGGTGACTTGTGGGGCTCTGACCAGGTTCTGTTACCCAGAATCCTTTACAAACCTCAAAATTTGGCTAAAAAAACACATTTTCCTCACATTTTGGTGACAGAAAGTTCTGGAATCAGAGAGGAGCCACAAATTTCCTTCCACCCAGCGTTTCCCCAAGTCTCTCGATAAAAATGATACCTCACTTGTGTGGGTAGGCCTAGCGCCTGCGACAGGAAATGCCCCAAAACGCAACGTGCACATATCACATTTTTTTTAAAGAAAACAGAGGTGTTTTTTGCAAAGTGCCTACCTGTAGATTTTGACCTCTAGCTCAGCCGCCACCTAGGGACACCTACCAATCCTGTGCATTTCTGAAAACTAGAGAAGTATGGGAATCCAAGATGGGGTGACTTGTGGGGCTCTGATCAGGTTTTGTTACCCAGAATCCTTTGCAAACCTCACAATTTGGCTAAAAAAACACATTTTCCTCACATTTTGGTGACAGAAAGTTCTGGAATCAGAGAGGAGCCACAAATATCCTTCCACCCAGCGTTCCCCCAAGTCTCCCGATAAAAATGATACCTGACTTGTGTGGGTAGGCCTAACACCCGCAGCAGGAAATGCCCCAAAACGCAACGTGCACACATCACATTTTTTTTTAAAGAAAACAGAGGTGTTTTTTGCAAAGTGCCTACCTGTAGATTTTGGCCTCTAGCTCAGCCGCCACCTAGGGAAACCTATCAAACCTGTGCATTTCTGAAAACTAGAGAAGTAGGGGAATCCAAGATGGGGTGACTTGTGGGGCTCTGATCAGGTTCTGTTACCCAGAATCCTTTGCAAACCTCACAATTTGGCTAAAAAAACACATTTTCCTCACATTTTGGTGACAGAAAGTTCTAGAATCAGAGAGGAGCCACAAATTTCCTTCCACCCAGCGTTCCCCCAAGTCTCCCGATAAAAATGATACCTGACTTCTGTGGGTAGGCCTAACACCCGCAGCAGGAAATGCCCCAAAACGCAACGTGGACACATCACATTTTGTGAAAGAAAACAGAGGTGTTTTTTGCAAAGTGCCTACCTGTAGATTTTGGCCTCTAGCTCAGCCGCCACCTAAGGACACCTACCAAACCTGTGCATTTCTGAAAACTAGAGAAGTAGGGGAATCCAAGATGGGGTGACTTGTGGGGCTCTGATCAGGTTCTGTTACCCAGAATCCTTTGCAAACCTCATAATTTGACTAAAAAAACACATTTTCCTCACATTTTGGTGACAGAAAGTTCTGGAATCAGAGAGGAGCCACAAATTTCCTTCCACCCATCACTCCCCCAAGTCTCTCGATAAAAATGATACCTCACTTGTGTGGGTAGGCCTAGCACCCGTCACACGAAATGCCCCAAAACGCAACATGCACACATCACATTTTTTTAAAGAAAACAGAGGTGTTTTTTGCAAAGTGCCTACCTGTAGATTTTGGCCTCTAGCTCAGCCGGCACCTAGGGAAACCTACCAAACCTGTGTATTTTTGAAAACTAGAGACCTAGGGGAATCCAAGATGGGGTGACTTGTGGGGCTCTGACCAGGTTCTGTTACCCAGAATCCTGTGCAAACCTCAAAATTTGGCTAAAAAAACACGTTTTCCTCACATTTTGGTGACAGAAAGTTCTGGAATCAGAGAGGAGCCACAAATTTCCTTCCACCCAGCATTCCCCCAAGTCTCCCGATAAAAATGATACCTGACTTCTGTGGGTAGGCCTAGCGCCTGCGACAGGAAATGCCCCAAAACGCAACGTGCACACATCACATTTTTTTTAAAGAAAGAGGTGTTTTTTGCAAAGTGACTACCTGTAGATTTTGGCCTCTAGCTCAGCCGCCACCTAGGGACACCTACCAAACCTGTGCAATTCTGAAAACTAGAGAAGTAGGGGAATCCAAGATGGGGTGACTTGTGGGGCTCTGATCAGGTTTTGTTACCCAGAATCCTTTGCAAACCTCACAATTTGGCTAAAAAAACACATTTTCCTCTCATTTTGGTGACAGAAAGTTCTGGAATCAGAGAGGAGCCACAAATTTCCTTCCACCCAGCACTCCCCCAAGTCTCCCGATAAAAATGATACCTCACTTGTGTGGGTAGGCCTAGCACCGCAGCAGGAAATGCCCCAAAACGCAACGTGAACACATCACATTTTGTGAAAGAAAACAGAGGTGTTTTTTGCAAAGTGCCTACCTGTAGATTTTGGCCTCTAGCTCAGCCGGCGCCTAGGGAAACCTACCAAACCTGTGCATTTTTTAAAACTAGAGACCTAGGGGAATCCAAGATGGGGTGACTTGTGGGGCTCTGACCAGGTTCTGTTACCCAGAATCCTTTGCAAACCTCAAAATTTGGCTAAAAAAACACATTTTCCTCACATTTTGGTGACAGAAAGTTCTGGAATCAGAGAGGAGCCACCAATTTCCTTCCACCCGGCGTTTCCCCAAGTCTCTCGATAAAAATGATACCTCACTTGTGTGGGTAGGCCTAGCACCCGTCACACGAAATGCCCCAAAACGCAACGTGCACACATCAAATTTTTTTAAAGAAAACAGAGGTGTTTTTTGCAAAGTGCCTACCTGTAGATTTTGGCCTCTAGCTCAGCCGGCACCTAGGGAAACCTACCAAACCTGTGTATTTTTGAAAACTTGAGGCCTAGGGGAATCCAATATGGGGTGACTTGTGGGGCTCTGATCAGGTTCTGTTACCCAGAATCCTTTGCAAACCTCACGATTTGGCTAAAAAAACACATTTTCCTCACATTTTGGTGACAGAAAGTTCTGGAATCAGAGAGGAGCCACAAATTTCCTTCCACCCAGCGTTTCCCCAAGTCTCACGATAAAAATGATACCTCACTTGTGTGGGTAGGCCTAGGACCCGTCACACAAAATGCCCCAAAACGCAACATGCACACATCACATTTTTTTAAAGAAAACAGAGGTGTTTTTTGCAAAGTGCCTACCTGTAGATTTTGGCCTGTAGCTCAGCCGGCACCTAGGGAAACCTACCAATCCTGTGTATTTTTTAAAACTAGAGACCTAGGGGAATCCAAGATGGGGTGACTTGTGGGGCTCTGACCAGGTTCTGTTACCCAGAATCCTTTGCAAACCTCAAAATGTGGCTAAAAAAACACGTTTTCCTCACATTTTGGTAACAGAAAGTTCTGGAATCAGAGAGGAGCCACAAATTTCCTTCCACCCAGCACTCCCCCAAGTCTCCCGATAAAAATGCTACCTCACTTGTGTGGGTAGGCCTAGCACCCGCAGCAGGAAATGCCCCAAAACGCAACGTGGACACATCACATTTTGTGAATGAAAACAGAGGTGTTTTTTGCAAAGTGCCTACCTGTAGATTTTGGCCTCTAGCTCAGTCGGCGCCTAGGGAAACCTACCAAACCTGTGCATTTTTTAAAACTAGAGACCTAGGGAAATCCAAGATGGGGTGACTTGTGGGGCTCTGACCAGGTTCTGTTACCCAGAATCCTTTGCAAACCTCAAAATTTGGCTAAAAAAACACATTTTCCTCACATTTTGGTGACAGTTCTGGAATCAGAGAGGAACCACAAATTTCCTTCCACCCAGCGTTTCCCCAAGTCTCTCGATAAAAATGATACCTCACTTGTGTGGGTAGGCCTAGCGCCTGCGACAGGAAATGCCCCAAAACGCAACATGCACACATCACATTTTTTTTTAAAGAAAACAGAGGTGTTTTTTGCAAAGTGCCTACCTATAGATTTTGGCCTCTAGCTCAGCCGCCACCTAGGGAAACCTACCAAACCTGTGCATTTCTGAAAACTAGAGAAGTAGGGAAATCCAAGATGGGGTGACTTGTGGGGCTCTTATCAGGTTCTGTTACCCAGAATCCTTTGCAAACCTCACAATTTGGCTAAAAAAACACATTTTCCTCACATTTTGGTGACAGTTCTGGAATCAGAGAGGAACCACAAATTTCCTTCCACCCAGCGTTCCCCCAAGTCTCCCGATAAAAATGATACCTGACTTGTGTGGGTAGGCCTAGCACCCGCAGCAGGAAATGCCCCAAAACGCAACATGGACACATCACATTTTGTGAAAGAAAACAGAGATGTTTTTTGCAAAGTGCCTACCTGTAGATTTTGACCTCTAGCTCAGCCGGCGCCTAGGAAAACCTACCAAACCTGTGCATTTTTTAAAACTAGAGATCTAGGGGAATACAAGATGGGGTGACTTGTGGGGCTCTGACCAGGTTGTGTTACCCAGAATCCTTTGCAAACCTCAAAATTTGGTTAAAAAAACACATTTTCCTCACAATTTAGTGACAGAAAGTTCTGGAATCAGAGAGGAGCCTCAAATTTCCTTCCACCCAGCGTTCCCCCAAGTCTCCCGATAAAAATGATACCTCACTTGTGTGGGTAGGCCTAGCGCCTGCGACAGGAAATGCCCCAAAACGCAACGTGCACACATCACATTTTTTTTAAAGAAAACAGAGGTGTTTTTTGCAAAGTGCCTACCTGTAGATTTTGGCCTCTAGCTCAGCCGGCACCTAGGGAAACCTACCAAACCTGTGCATTTCTGAAAACTAGAGAAGTAGGGGAATTCAAGATGGGGTGACTTGTGGGGCTCTGATCAGGTTCTGTTAATCAGAATCCTTTGCAAACCTCAAAATTTGGCTAAAAAAACAGATTTTCCTCACATTTTGGTGACAGAAAGTTCTGGAATTGGAGAGGAGCCACAAATTTCCTTCCACCCAGCGTTCCTCCAAGTCTCCCGATAAAAATGATACCTCTCTTGTGTGGGTAGGCCTAGCGCCTGCGGCAGCAAATGCCCCAAAACGCAACGTGGACACATCACATTTTTTGAAAGAAAACAGAGGTGTTTTTTGCAAAGTGCCTACCTGTTGATTTTGGCCTCTAGCTCAGCCGGCACCTAGGGAAACCTACCAAACCTGTGCATTTTTTTAAACTAGAGACCTAGGGAAATCCAAGATGGGGTGACTTGTTGGGCTCTGACCAGGTTCTGTTACCCAGAATCCTTTGCAAACCTCAAAATTTGGCTAAAAAAACACATTTTCCTCACATTTTGGTGACAGAAAGTTCTGGAATCAGAGAGGAGCCACAAATTTCCTTCCACCCAGCGTTCCCCCAAGTCTCCCAATAAAAATGATACCTCACTTGTGTGGGTAGGCCTAGCGCCCGCGACAAAAAATGCCCCAAAACGCAACATGCACACATCACAATTTTTTAAAGAAAACAGGTGTTTTTTGCAAAGTACCTACCTGTAGATTTTGTCCTCTAGCTCACCGACACCTTGGGAAACCTACCAAAACTGGGCTTTTCTGAAAACTAGAGAAGTAGGGGAATCCAAGATGGGGTGACATGTGGGTCTCTGATCAGGTTCTGTTACCCAGAATCCTTTGCAAACCTCAAAATTTGGCTAAAAAAACACATTTTCCTCACATTTTGGTGACAGAAAGTTCTGGAATCAGAGAGGAGCCACAAATTTCCTTACACCCAGCGTTCCCCCAAGTCTCCCGATAAAAATGATTTGTGTGGGTAGGCGTAGCACCCGTGACACAAAATGCCCCAAAACGCAACGTGGACACATCACATTTTTTGAAAGAAAACAGAGGTGTTTTTTGCAAAGTGCCTACCTGTAGATTTTGGCCTGTAGCTCAGCCGGCACCTAGGGAAACCTACCAAACCTGTGCATTTTTTTAAACTAGAGACCTAGGGGAATCCAGGATGGGGTGACTTGTGGGGCTCTGACCAGGTTCTGTTACCCAGAATCCTTTGCAAACCTCAAAATTTGGCTAAAAAAACACATTTTCCTCACATTTTGGGTTAACAAAAGTTCTGTACTCAGAGTGGAGCCACAAATTTCCTTCCACCCAGCATTCCCCCAAGTCTCCAGATAAAAATGATACCTCACTTGTGTGGGTAGGCCTAGCACCCGTGACACAAAATGCCCCAAAATGCGACGTGGGCACATCACATTTTTTGAAAGAAAACAGAGGTGTTTTTTGCAAAGTGCCTACCTGTAGATTTTGGCCTCTAGCTCAGCTGGCACCTAGGGAAACCTACCAAACCTGTGCATTTTTTAAAACTAGAGACATAGGGGAATCCAAGATGGGGTGACTTGTTGGGCTCTGACCAGGTTCTGTTACCCAGGAATCCTTTGCAAACCTCAAAATTTGGCTAAAAAAACACATGTTCCTCACATTTTGGTGACAGAAAGTTCTGGAATCAGAGAGGAGCCACAAATTTCCTTACACCCAGCGTTCCCCCAAGTCTCCCGATAAAAATGATACCTCACTTGTGTGGGTAGGCGTAGCACCCGTGACACAAAATGCCCCAAAACGCAACGTGGACACATCACATTTTTTGAAAGAAAACAGAGGTGTTTTTTGCAAAGTGCCTACCTGTAGATTTTGGCCTGTAGCTCAGCCGGCACCTAGGGAAACCTACCAAACCTGTGCATTTTTTTAAACTAGAGACCTAGGGGAATCCAGGATGGGGTGACTTGTGGGGCTCTGGACCAGGTTCTGTTACCCAGAATCCTTTGCAAACCTCAAAATTTGGCTAAAAAAAACACATTTTCCTCACATTTTGGTTAACAAAAGTTCTGTACTCAGAGTGGAGCCACAAATTTCCTTCCACCCAGCATTCCCCCAAGTCTCCAGATAAAAATGATACCTCACTTGTGTGGGTAGGCCTAGCACCCGTGACACAAAATGCCCCAAAATGCGACGTGGGCACATCACATTTTTTGAAAGAAAACAGAGGTGTTTTTTGCAAAGTGCCTACCTGTAGATTTTGGCCTCTAGCTCAGCTGGCACCTAGGGAAACCTACCAAACCTGTGCATTTTTTAAAACTAGAGACATAGGGGAATCCAAGATGGGGTGACTTGTTGGGCTCTGACCAGGTTCTGTTACCCAGAATCCTTTGCAAACCTCAAAATTTTGGCTAAAAAAACACATGTTCCTCACATTTTGGGTGACAGAAAGTTCTGGAATCAGAGAGGAGCCACAAATTTCCTTCCATCCAGCGTTCCCCCAAGTCTCCCGATAAAAATGATACCTCACTTGTGTGGGGTAGGCCTAGCGCCCGCGACAGCAAATGCCCCAAAACGCAACGTGCACACATCAAATTTTTTTAAAGAAAATAGAGGTGTTTTTTGCAAAGTGCCTACCTGTATATTTTGGCCTCTAGCTCAGCCGGCACCAAGGGAAACCTACCAAAACTGTGCATTTCTGAAAACTAGAGAAGTAGGGGAATCCAAGATAGGGTGACTTGTGGGGTTCTGATCAGGTTCTGTTACCCAGAATCTTTTGCAAACCTCAAAATTTGGCTAAAAAAACACATTTTCCTCACATTTTGGTGACAGAAAGTTCTGGAATCAGAGAGGAGCCACAAATTTCCTTCCACCCAGAGTTCCCCCAAGTCTCTCGATAAAAATGATACCTCACTTGTGTGGGCAGGCCTAGTGCCCGCGACAGGAAATGCCCCAAAACGCAATGTGCACACATCACATTTTTTTAAAGAAAACAGAGGTGTTTTTTTGCAAAGTGCCTACCTGTAGATTTTGGCCTCTAGCTCAGCCGCCACCTAGGGAAACCTACCAAACCTGTGCATTTCTGAAAACTAGAGAAGTAGGGGAATCCAAGATGGGGTGACTTGTGGGGCTCTGATCAGGTTCTGTTACCCAGAATCCTTTGCAAACCCCACAATTTGGCTAAAAAACACATTTTCCTCACATTTTGGTGACAAAAAGTTCTGGAATCAGAGAGGAGCCACAAATTTCCTTACACCCTGCGTTCCCCCAAGTCTCCCGATAAAAATGTTACCTCACTTGTGTGGGTAGGCGTAGCACCCGTGACAAAAATGCCCCAAAACGCAACGTGGACACATCACATTGTCTGGAAGAAAACAGAGGTGTTTTTTGCAAAGTGCCTACCTGTAGATTTTGGCCTCTAGCTCAGCCGCCACCTAGGGACACCTACCAAACCTGTGCATTTCTGAAAACTAGAGAAGTAGGGGAATCCAAGATGGGGTGACTTGTGGGGCTCTGATCAGGTTCTGTTACCCAGAATCCTTTGCAAACCTCACAATTTGGCTAAAAAAACACATTTTCCTCACATTTTGGTGACAGAAAGTTCTGGAATCAGAGAGGAGCCACAAATTTCCTTCCACCCAGCGTTCCCCCAAGTCTCCCGATAAAAATGATACCTCACTTGTGTGGGTAGGCCTAACACCCGCAGCAGGAAATGCCCCAAAACGCAACTTGGACACATCACATTTTGTGAAAGAAAACAGAGGTGTTTTTTGCAAAGTGCTTACCTGTAGATTTTGGCCTCTAGCTCAGCCGCCACCTAAGGACACCTACCAAACCTGTGCATTTCTGAAAACTAGAGAAGTAGGGGAATCAAAGATGGGGTGACTTGTGGGGCTCTGACCAGGTTCTGTTACCCAGAATCCTTTGCAAACCTCAAAATTTGGCTAAAAAAACACATTTTCCTCACATTTTGGTGACAGAAAGTTCTGGAATCAGAGAGGAGCCACAAATTTCCTTCCACCCAGAGTTTCCCCAAGTCTCTCGATAAAAAATGATACCTCACTTGTGTGGGTAGGCCTAGCACCCGTCACACGATAATGCCCCAAAACGCAACATGCACACATCACATTTTTTTAAAGAAAACAGAGGTGTTTTTTGCAAAGTGCCTACCTGTAGATTTTCGCCTCTAGCTCAGCCGGGCACCTAGGGAAACCTACCAAACCTGTTATTTTTGAAAACTAGAGACCTAGGGGAATCCAAGATGGGGTGGACTTGTGGGGCTCTGACCAGGTTCTGTTACCCAGAATCCTGTGCAAACCTCAAAATTTGGCTAATAAAACACGTTTTCCTCACATTTTGGTGAAAGAAAGTTCTGGAATCAGAGAGGAGCCACAAATTTCCTTCCACCCAGCGTTCCCCCAAGTCTCCCGATAAAAATGATACCTGACTTGTGTGGGTAGGCCTAACACCCGCAGCAGGAAATGCCCCAAAACGCAACGTGCACACATCACATTTTTTTTAAAGAAAACAGAGGTGTTTTTTTGCAAAGTGCCTACCTGTAGATTTTGGCCTCTAGGTCAGCCGCCACCTAGGGAAACCTACCAAACCTGTGCATTTCTGAAAACTAGAGAAGTAGGGGAATCCAAGATGGGGTGCCTTGTGGGGCTCTGATCAGGTTCTGTTACGCAGAATCCTTTGCAAACCTCACAATTTGGCTAAAAAAACACATTTTCCTCACATTTTGGTGACAGAAAGTTCTAGAATCAGAGAGGAGCCACAAATTTCCTTCCACCCAGCGTTCCCCAAGTCTCCCGATAAAAATGATACCTGACTTGTGTGGGTAGGCCTAACACCCGCAGCAGGAAATGCCCCAAAACGCAACGTGGACACATCACATTTTGTGAAAGAAAACAGAGGTGTTTTTTGCAAAGTGCCTACCTGTAGATTTTGGCCTCTAGCTCAGCCGCCACCTAAGGACACCTACCAAACCTGTGCATTTCTGAAACTAGAGAAGTAGGGGAATCCAAGATGGGGTGACTTGTGGGGCTCTGATCAGGTTCTGTTACCCAGAATCCTTTGCAAACCTCATAATTTGGCTAAAAAAACACATTTTCCCTCACATTTTGGTGACAGAAAGTTCTGGAATCAGAGAGGAGCCACAAATGTCCTTCCACCCATCACTCCCCCAAGTCTCCCGATAAAAATTATACCTCACTTGTGTGGGTAGGCCTAGCACCCGCAGCAGGGAAATGCCCCAAAACGCAACTTGGACACATCACATTTTGTGAAAGAAAACAGAGGTGTTTTTTGCAAAGTGCCTACCTGTAGATTTTGGCCTCTAGCTCAGCCGGCGCATAGGGAAACCTACCAAACCTGTGCATTTTTTAAAACTAGAGACCTAGGGGAATCAAAGATGGGGTGACTTGTGGGGCTCTGACCAGGTTTCTGTTACCCAGAATCCTTTGCAAACCTCAAAATTTGGCTAAAAAAACACATTTTCCTCACATTTTGGTGACAGAAAGTTCTGGAATCAGAGAGGAGCCACAAATTTCCTTCCACCCAGCGTTCCCCAAGTCTCTCGATAAAAATGATACCTCACTTGTGTGGGTAGGCCTAGCACCCGTCACACGAAATGCCCCAAAACGCAACATGCACACATCACATTTTTTTAAAGAAAACAGAGGTGTTTTTTTGCAAAGTGTCCTACCTGTAGATTTTGGCCTCTAGCTCAGCCGGCACCTAGGGAAACCTATCAAACCTGTGTATTTTTGAAAACTAGAGACCTAGGGGAATCCAAGATGGGGTGACTTGTGGGGCTCTGACCAGGTTCTGTTACCCAGAATCCTGTGCAAACCTCAAAATTTGGCTAAAAAAACACGTTTTCCCCACATTTTGGTGACAGAAAGTTCTGGAATCAGAGAGGAGCCACAAATTTCCTTCCACCCAGCGTTCCCCCAAGTCTCCCGATAAAAATGATACCTCACTTGTGTTGGTAGGCCTAGCGCCTGCGACAGGAAATGCCCCAAAACGCAACGTGCACACATCACATTTTTTTTAAAGAAAACAGAGGTGTTTTTTGCAAAGTGCCTACCTGTAGATTTTGGCCTCTAGCTCAGCCGCCACCTAGGGACACCTACCAAACCTGTGCATTTCTGAAAACAAGAGAAGTAGGGGAATCCAAGATGGGGTGACTTGTGGGGCTCTGATCAGGTTTTGTTACCCAGAATCCTTTGCAAACCTCACAATTTGGCAAAAAAAACACATTTTCCTCTCATTTTGGTGACAGAAAGTTCTGGAATCAGAGAGGAGCCACAAATTTCCTTCCACCCAGCACTCCCCCAAGTCTCCCGATAAAAATGATACCTCACTTGTGTGGGTAGGCCTAGCACCCGCAGCAGGAAATGCCCCAAAACGCAACGTGAACACATCACATTTTGTGAAAGAAAACAGAGGTGTTTTTTGCAAAGTGCCTACCTGTAGATTTTGGCCTCTAGCTCAGCCGGCGCCTAGGGAAACCTACCAAACCTGTGCATTTTTTAAAACTAGAGACCTAGGGGAATCTAAGATGGGGTGACTTGTGGGGCTGTGACCAGGTTCTGTTACCCAGAATCCTTTGCAAACCTCAAAATTTGGCTAAAAAAACACATTTTCCTCACATTTTGGTGACAGAAAGTTCTGGAATCAGAGAGGAGCCACCAATTTCCTTCCACCCAGCGTTTCCCCAAGTCTCTCGATAAAAATGATACCTCACTTGTATGGGTAGGCCTAGCACCCGTCACACGAAATGCCCCAAAACGCAACGTGCACACATCAAATTTTTTTAAAGAAAACAGAGGTGTTTTTTGCAAAGTGCCTACCTGTAGATTTTGGCCTCTAGCTCAGCCCACCTAGGGAAACCTACCAAACCTGTGTATTTTTGAAAACTTGAGGCCTAGGGGAATCCAATATGGGGTGACTTGTGGGGCTCTGATCAGGTTCTGTTACCCAGAATCCTTTGCAAACCTCACGATTTGGCTAAAAAAACACATTTTCCTCACATTTTGGTGACAGAAAGTTCTGGAATCAGAGAGGAGCCACAAATTTCCTTCCACCCAGCGTTTCCCCAAGTCTCACGATAAAAATGATACCTCACTTGTGTGGGTAGGCCTAGGACCCGTCACACAAAATGCCCCAAAACGCAACATGCACACATCACATTTTTTTAAAGAAAACAGAGGTGTTTTTTGCAAAGTGCCTACCTGTAGATTTTGGCCTGTAGCTCAGCCGGCACCTAGGGAAACCTACCAAACCTGTGTATTTTTTAAAACTAGAGACCTAGGGGAATCCAAGATGGGGTGACTTGTGGGGCTCTGACCAGGTTCTGTTACCCAGAATCCTTTGCAAACCTCAAAATTTGGCTAAAAAAACACATTTTCCTCACATGTTGGTGACAGTTCTGGAATCAGAGAGGAGCCACAAATTTCCTTCCACCCAGCGTTTCCCCAAGTCTCTCGATAAAAATGATACCTCACTTGTGTGGGTAGGCCTAGCACCCGTCACACGAAATGCCCCAAAACGCAACGTGCACACATCACATTTTTTTAAAGAAAACAGAGGTGTTTTTTGCAAAGTGCCTACCTGTAGATTTTGGCCTCTAGCTCAGCCGGCACCTAGGGAAACCTACCAAACCTGTGTATTTTTGAAAACTTAAGACCTAGGGGAATCCAATATGGGGTGACTTGTGGGGCTCTGACCAGGTTCTGTTACCCAGAATCCTTTGCAAACCTCAAAATTTGGCTAAAAAAACACGTTTTCCTCACATTTTGGTGACAGAAAGTTCTGGAATCATAGAGGAGCCACCAATTTCCTTCCACCCAGCGTTTCCCCAAGTCTCTCGATAAAAATGATACCTCACTTGTGTGGGTAGCCTAGCACCCGTCACACGAAATGCCCCAAAACGCAACGTGCACACATCAATTTTTTTTAAAGAAAACAGAGGTGTTTTTTGCAAAGTGCCTACCTGTAGATTTTGGCCTCTAGCTCAGCCGGCACATAGGGAAACCTACCAAACCTGTGTATTTTTGAAAACTTGAGGCCTAGGGGAATCCAATATGGGGTGACTTGTGGGGCTCTGATCAGGTTCTGTTACCCAGAATCCTTTGCAAACCTCACGATTTGGCTAAAAAAACACATTTTCCTCACATTTTGGTGACAGAAAGTTCTGGAATCAGAGAGGAGCCACAAATTTCCTTCCACCCTGCGTTTCCCCAAGTCTCACGATAAAAATGATACCTCACTTGTGTGGGTAGGCCTAGGACCCGTCACACAAAATGCCCCAAAACGCAACATGCACACATCACATTTTTTTAAAGAAAACAGAGGTGTTTTTTGCAAAGTGCCTACCTGTAGATTTTGGCCTGTAGCTCAGCCGGCACCTAGGGAAACCTACCAAACCTGTGTATTTTTTTAAACTAGAGACCTAGGGGAATCCAAGATGGGGTGACTTGTGGGGCTCTGACCAGGTTCTGTTACCCAGAATCCTTTGCAAACCTCAAAATTTGGCTAAAAAAACACGTTTTCCTCACATTTTGGTGACAGAAAGTTCTGGAATCAGAGAGGAGCCACAAATTTCCTTCCACCCAGCACTCCCCCAAGTCTCCCGATAAAAATGATACCTCACTTGTGTGGGTAGGCCAAGCACCCGCAGCAGGAAATGCCCCAAAACGCAACGTGGACACATCACATTTTGTGAAAGAAAACAGAGGTGTTTTTTGCAAAGTGCCTACCTGTAGATTTTGGCCTCTAGCTCAGCCGGCGCCTAGGGAAACCTACCAAACCTGTGCATTTTTTAAAACTAGAGACCTAGGGAAATCCAAGATGGGGTGACTTGTGGGGCTCTGACCAGGTTCTGTTACCCAGAATCATTTGCAAACCTCAAAATTTGGCTAAAAAAACACATTTTCCTCACATGTTGGTGACAGTTCTGGAATCAGAGAGGAGCCACAAATTTCCTTCCACCCAGCGTTTCCCCAAGTCTCTCGATAAAAATGATACCTCACTTGTGTGGGTAGGCCCAGCACCCGTCACACGAAATGCCCCAAAACGCAACGTGCACACATCACATTTTTTTAAAGAAAACAGAGGTGTTTTTTGCAAAGTGCCTACCTGTAGATTTTGGCCTCTAGCTCAGCCGGCACCTAGGCAAACCTACCAAACCTGTGTATTTTTGAAAACTTAAGACCTAGGGGAATCCAATATGGGGTGACTTGTGGGGCTCTGACCAGGTTCTGTTACCCAGAATCCTTTGCAAACCTCAAAATGTGGCTAAAAAAACACGTTTCCTCACATTTTGGTGACAGAAAGTTCTGGAATCAGAGAGGAACCACAAATTTCCTTCCACCCAGCGTTCCCCCAAGTCTCCCGATAAAAATGATACCTCACTTGTGTGGGTAGCCTAGCACCCGTCACACGAAATGCCCCAAAACGCAACGTGCACACATCAATTTTTTTTAAAGAAAACAGAGGTGTTTTTTGCAAAGTGCCTACCTGTAGATTTTGGCCTCTAGCTCAGCCGGCACCTAGGGAAACCTACCAAACCTGTGTATTTTTGAAAACTTGAGGCCTAGGGGAATCCAATATGGGGTGACTTGTGGGGCTCTGATCAGGTTCTGTTACCCAGAATCCTTTGCAAACCTCACGATTTGGCTAAAAAAACACATTTTCCTCACATTTTGGTGACAGAAAGTTCTGGAATCAGAGAGGAGCCACAAATTTCCTTCCACCCAGCGTTTCCACAAGTCTCACGATAAAAATGATACCTCACTTGTGTGGGTAGGCCTAGGACCCGTCACACAAAATGCCCCAAAACGCAACATGCACACATCACATTTTTTTAAAGAAAACAGAGGTGTTTTTTGCAAAGTGCCTACCTGTAGATTTTGGCCTGTAGCTCAGCCGGCACCTAGGGAAACCTACCAAACCTGTGTATTTTTTCAAACTAGAGACCTAGGGGAATCCAAGATGGGGTGACTTGTGGGGCTCTGACCAGGTTCTGTTACCCAGAATCCTTTGCAAACCTCAAAATTTGGCTAAAAAAACACGTTTTCCTCACATTTTGGTGACAGAAAGTTCTGGAATCAGAGAGGAGCCACAAATTTCCTTCCACCCAGCACTCCCCCAAGTCTCCCGATAAAAATGATACCTCACTTGTGTGGGTAGGCCTAGCACCCGCAGCAGGAAATGCCCCAAAACGCAACGTGGACACATCACATTTTGTGAAAGAAAACAGAGGTGTTTTTTGCAAAGTGCCTACCTGTAGATTTTGGCCTCTAGCTCAGCCGGCGCCTAGGGAAACCTACCAAACCTGTGCATTTTTTAAAACTAGAGACCTAGGGAAATCCAAGATGGGGTGACTTGTGGGGCTCTGACCAGGTTCTGTTACCCAGAATCATTTGCAAACCTCAAAATTTGGCTAAAAAAACACATTTTCCTCACATGTTGGTGACAGTTCTGGAATCAGAGAGGAGCCACAAATGTCCTTCCACCCAGCGTTTCCCCAAGTCTCTCGATAAAAATGATACCTCACTTGTGTGGGTAGGCCCAGCACCCGTCACACGAAATGCCCCAAAACGCAACGTGCACACATCACATTTTTTTAAAGAAAACAGAGGTGTTTTTTGCAAAGTGCCTACCTGTAGATTTTGGCCTCTAGCTCAGCCGGCACCTAGGGAAACCTACCAAACCTGTGTATTTTTGAAAACTTAAGACCTAGGGGAATCCAATATGGGGTGACTTGTGGGGCTCTGACCAGGTTCTGTTACCCAGAATCCTTTGCAAACCTCAAAATGTGGCTAAAAAAACACGTTTCCTCACATTTTGGTGACAGAAAGTTCTGGAATCAGAGAGGAACCACAAATTTCCTTCCACCCAGCGTTCCCCCAAGTCTCCCGATAAAAATGATACCTCACTTGTGTGGGTAGGCCTAGCGCCTGCGACAGGAAATGCCCCAAAACGCAACATGCACACATCACTTTTTTTTTTAAAGAAAACAGAGGTGTTTTTTGCAAAGTGCCTACCTGTAGATTTTGGCCTCTAGCTCAGCCGCCACCTAGGGAAACCTACCAAACCTGTGCATTTCTGAAAACTAGAGAAGTAGGGAAATCCAAGATGGGGTGACTTGTGGGGCTCTGATCAGGTTCTGTTACCCCGAATCCTTTGCAAACCTCACAATTTGGCTAAAAAAACACATTTTCCTCACATTTTGGTGACAGAAAGTTCTAGAATCAGAGACGAGCCACAAATTTCCTTCCACCCAGCGTTCCCCCAAGTCTCCCGATAAAAATGATACCTGACTTGTGTGGGTAGGCCTAGCACCCGCAGCAGGAAATGCCCCAAAACGCAACATGGACACATCACTTTTTTTTTTAAAGAAAACAGAGGTGTTTTTTGCAAAGTGCCTACCTGTAGATTTTGGCCTCTAGCTCAGCCGCCACCTAGGGAAACCTACCAAACCTGTGCATTTCTGAAAACTAGAGAAGTAGGGAAATCCAAGATGGGGTAACTTGTGGGGCTCTGATCAGGTTCTGTTACCCAGAATCCTTTGCAAACCTCAAAATTTGGCTAAAAAAACACATTTTCCTCACATTTTGGTGACAGAAAGTTCTGGAATCAGAGAGGAGCCACAAATTTCCTTCCACCCAGCGTTTCCCCAAGTCTCTCGATAAAAATGATACCTCACTTGTGTGGGTAGGCCTAGCACCAGTCACACGAAATGCCCCAAAACGCAACATGCACACATCACATTTTTTTAAAGAAAACAGAGGTGTTTTTTGCAAAGTGCCTACCTGTGGATTTTGGCCTCTAGCTCAGCCGGCACCTAGGGAAACCTACCAAACCTGTGTATTTTTGAAAACTAGAGACCTAGGGGCATCCAAGATGGGGTGACTTGTGGGGCTCTGACCAGGTTCTGTTACCCAGAATCCTTTGCAAACCTCAAAATGTGGCTAAAAAAACACGTTTTCCTCACATTTTGGTGACAGAAAGTTCTGGAATCAGAGAGGAGCCACAAATATTCTTCCACCCAGCGTTCCCCCAAGTCTCCCGATAAAAATGATACCTCACTTGTGTGGGTAGGCCTGGCGCCTGCGACAGGAAATGCCCCAAAACGCAACGTGCACACATCACATTTTTTTTAAAGAAAACAGAGGTGTTTTTTGCAAAGTGCCTACCTGTAGATTTTGGCCTCTAGCTCAGCCGCCACATAGGGACACCTACCAAACCTGTGAATTTCTGAAAACTAGAGAAGTAGGGGAATCCAAGATGGGGTGACTTGTGGGGCTCTGATCAGGTTCTGTTACCCAGAATCCTTTGCAAACCTCACAGTTTGGCTAAAAAAACACATTTTCCTCACATTTTGGTGACAGAAAGTTCTGGAATCAGAGAGGAGCCACAAATGTCCTTCCACCCAGCACTCGCCCAAGTCTCCCGATAAAAATGATACCTCACTTGTGTGGGTAGGCCTAGCACCTGCAGCAGGAAATGCCCCAAAATGCAACGTGGACACATCACATTTTGTGAAAGAAAACAGAGGTGTTTTTTGCAAAGTGCCTACCTGTAGATTTTGGCCTCTAGCTCAGCCGGCGCCTAGGGAAACCTACCAAACCTGTGCATTTTTTAAAACTAGAGACCTAGGGGAATCCAAGATGGGGTGACTTGTGGGGCTTTGACCAGGTTCTGTTACCCAGAATCCTTTGCAAACCTCAAAATTTGGCTATAAAAACACATTTTCCTCACATTTTGGTGACAGAAAGTTCTGGAATCAGAGAGGAGCCACAAATTTCCTTCCACCCAGCGTTTCCCCAAGTCTCTCGATAAAAATGATATCTCACTTGTGTGGGTAGGCCTAGCACCCGTCACACGAAATGCCCCAAAACGCAACGTGCACACATCACATTTTTTTAAAGAAAACAGAGGTGTTTTTTGCAAAGTGCCTACCTGTAGATTTTGTCCTCTAGCTCAGCCGGCACCTTGGGAAACCTACCAAACCTGTGTATTTTTTAAAACTTGAGACCTAGGGGAATCCAATATGGGGTGACTTGTGGGGCTCTGACCAGGTTCTGTTACCCAGAATCCTTTGCAAACCTCAAAATTTGGCTAAAAAAACACGGTTTCCTCACATTTTGGTGACAGAAAGTGCTGGAATCAGAGAGGAACCACAAATATCCTTCCACCCAGCGTTCCCCTAAGTCTCCTGATAAAAATGATACCTCACTTGTGTGGGTAGGCCTAGCGCCTGCGACAGGATATGCCCCAAAACGCAACGTGCACACATCACATTTTTTTAAATGAAAACAGAGGTGTTTTTTGCAAAGTGCCTACCTGTAGATTTTGGCCTCTAGCTCAGCCGCCACCTAGGAAAACCTACCAAACCTGTGCATTTCTGAAAACTAGAGAAGTAGGGGAATAAAAGATGGGGTGACTTGTGGGGCTCTGATCAGGTTCTGTTACCCAGAATCCTTTGCAAACCTCACAATTTGGCTAAAAAAACACATTTTCCTCACATTTTGGTGACAGAAAGTTCTAGAATCAGAGAGGAGCCACAAATTTCCTTCCACCCAGCGTTCCCCCAAGTCTCCCGATAAAAATGATACCTGACTTGTGTGGGTAGGCCTAACACCCGCAGCAGGAAATGCCCCAAAACGCAATGTGGACACATCACATTTTGTGAAAGAAAACAGAGGTGTTTTTTGCAAAGTGCCTACCTGTAGATTTTGTCCTCTAGCTCAGCCGCCACCTAGGGACACCTACCAAACCTGTGCATTTCTGAAAACTAGAGAAGTAGGGGAATCCAAGATGGGGTGACTTGTGCGGCTCTGATCAGGTTCTGTTACCCAGAATCCTTTGCAAACCTCATAATTTGGCTAAAAAAACACATTTTCCTCACATTTTGGTGACAGAAAGTTCTGGAATCAGAGAGGAGCCACAAATTTCCTTCCACCCATCACTCCCCCAAGTCTCCCGATAAAAATGATACCTCACTTGTGTGGGTAGGCCTAGCACCCGCAGCAGGAAATGCCCCAAAACGCAACTTGGACACATCACATTTTGTGAAAGAAAACAGAGGTGTTTTTTGCAAAGTGCCTACCTGTAGATTTTGGCCTCTAGCTCAGCCGGCGCATAGGGAAACCTACCAAACCTGTACATTTTTTAAAACTAGAGACCTAGGGAAATCAAAGATGGGGTGACTTGTGGGGCTCTGACCAGGTTCTGTTACCCAGAATCCTTTGCAAACCTCAAAATTTGGCTAAAAAAACACATTTTCCTCACATTTTGGTGACAGAAAGTTCTGGAATCAGAGAGGAGCCACAAATTTCCTTCCACCCAGCGTTTCCCCAAGTCTCTCGATAAAAATGATACCTCACTTGTGTGGGTAGGCCTAGCACCCGTCACACGAAATGCCCCAAAACGCAACATGCACACATCACATTTTTTTAAAGAAAACAGAGGTGTTTTTTGCAAAGTGCCTACCTGTAGATTTTGGCCTCTAGCTCAGCCGGCACCTAGGGAAACCTACCAAACCTGTGTATTTTTGAAAACTAGAGACCTAGGGGAATCCAAGATGGGGTGACTTGTGGGGCTCTGACCAGGTTCTGTTACCCAGAATCCTGTGCAAACCTCAAAATTTGGCTAAAAAAACACGTTTTCCTCACATTTTGGTGACAGAAAGTTCTGGAATCAGAGAGGAGCCACAAATGTCCTTCCACCCAGCGTTCCCCCAAGTCTCCCGATAAAAATGATACCTCACTTGTGTGGGTAGGCCTAGCGCCTGCGACAGGAAATGCCCCAAAACGCAACGTGCACACATCACATTTTTTTTAAAGAAAGAGGTGTTTTTTGCAAAGTGCCTACCTGTAGATTTTGGCCTCTAGCTCAGCCGCCACCTAGGGACACCTACCAAACCTGTGCATTTCTGAAAACTAGAGAAGTAGGGGAATCCAAGATGGGGTGACTTGTGGGGCTCTGATCAGGTTTTGTTACCCAGAATCCTTTGCAAACCTCACAATTTGGCTAAAAAAACACATTTTCCTCTCATTTTGGTGAAAGAAAGTTCTGGAATCAGAGAGGAGCCACAAATTTCCTTCCACCCAGCACTCCCCCAAGTCTCCCGATAAAAATGATACCTCACTTGTGCGGGTAGGCCTAGCACCCGCAGCAGGAAATGCCCCAAAACGCAACGTGAACACATCACATTTTGTGAAAGAAAACAGAGGTGTTTTTTGCAAAGTGCCTACCTGTAGATTTTGGCCTCTAGCTCAGCCGGCGCCTAGGGAAACCTACCAAACCTGTGCATTTTTTAAAACTAGAGACCTAGGGGAATCCAAGATGGGGTGACTTGTGGGGCTCTGACCAGGTTCTGTTACCCAGAATCCTTTGCAAACCTCAAAATTTGGCTAAAAAAACACATTTTCCTCACATTTTGGTGACAGTTCTGGAATCAGAGAGGAGCCACAAATTTCCTTCCACCCAGCGTTTCCCCAAGTCTCTCGATAAAAATGATACCTCACTTGTGTGGATAGGCCTAGCACCCGTCACACGAAATGCCCCAAAACGCAACGTGCACACATCACATTTTTTTAAAGAAAACAGAGGTGTTTTTTGCAAAGTGCCTACCTGTAGATTTTGGCCTCTAGCTCAGCCGGCACCTAGGGAAACCTACCAAACCTGTGTATTTTTGAAAACTTAAGACCTAGGGGAATCCAATATGGGGTGACTTGTGGGGCTCTGACCAGGTTCTGTTACCCACAATCCTTTGCAAACCTCAAAATTTGGCTAAAAAAACACGTTTTCCTCACATTTTGGTGACAGAAAGTTCTGGAATCTGAGAGGAACCACAAATTTCCTTCCACCCAGCGTTCCCCCAAGTCTCCCGATAAAAATGATACCTCACTTGTGTGGGTAGGCCTAGCGCCTGCGACAGGAAATGCCCCAAAACGCAACATGCACACATCACATTTTTTTTTAAAGAAAACAGAGGTGTTTTTTGCAAAGTGCCTACCTGTAGATTTTGGCCTCTAGCTCAGCCGCCACCTAGGGATACCTACCAAACCTGTGCATTTCTGAAAACTAGAGAAGTAGGGAAATCCAAGATGGGGTGACTTGTGAGGCTCTGATCAGGTTCTGTTACCCAGAATCCTTTGCAAACCTCACAATTTGGCTAAAAAAACACATTTTCCTCACATTTTGGTGACAGAAAGTTCTAGAATCAGAGAGGAGCCACAAATTTCCTTCCACCCAGCGTTCCCCCAAGTCTCCCGATAAAAATGATACCTGACTTGTGTGGGTAGGCCTAGCACCCGCAGCAGGAAATGCCCCAAAACGCAACATGGACACATCACATTTTGTGAAAGAAAACAGAGGTGTTTTTTGCAAAGTGCCTACCTGTAGATTTTGACCTCTAGCTCAGCCGGCGCCTAGGAAAACCTACCAAACCTGTGCATTTTTTAAAACTAGAGACCTAGGGGAATACAAGATGGGGTGACTTGTGGGGCTCTGACCAGGTTCTGTTACCCAGAATCCTTTGCAAACCTCAAAATTTGGCTAAAAAAACACATTTTCCTCACAATTTGGTGACAGAAAGTTCTGGAATCAGAGAGGAGCCACAAATTTCCTTCCACCCAGCGTTCCCCCAAGTCTCCCGATAAAAATGATACCTCACTTGTGTGGTAGGCCTAGCGCCTGCGACAGGAAATGCCCCAAAACGCAACGTGGACACATCACATTTTTTTTAATGAAAACAGAGGTGTTTTTTGCAAAGTGCCTACCTGTAGATTTTGGCCTCTAGCTCAGCCGGCACCTAGGGAAACCTACCAAACCTGTGCATTTCTGAAAACTAGAGAAGTAGGGGAATTCAAGATGGGGTGACTTGTGGGGCTCTGATCAGGTTCTGTTAATCAGAATCCTTTGCAAACCTCAAAATTTGGCTAAAAAAACAGATTTTCCTCACATTTTGGTGACAGAAAGTTCTGGAATTGGAGAGGAGCCACAAATTTCCTTCCACCCAGCGTTCCTCCAAGTCTCCCGATAAAAATGATACCTCTCTTGTGTGGGTAGCCTAGCGCCCGCGGCAGCAAATGCCCCAAAACGCAACGTGGACACATCACATTTTTTGAAAGAAAACAGAGGTGTTTTTTGCAAAGTGCCTACCTGTTGATTTTGGCCTCTAGCTCAGCCGGCACCTAGGGAAACCTACCAAACCTGTGCATTTTTTTAAACTAGAGACCTAGGGAAATCCAAGATGGGGTGACTTGTTGGGCTCTGACAAGGTTCTGTTACCCAGAATCCTTTGCAAACCTCAAAATTTAGCTAAAAAAACACATTTTCCTCACATTTTGGTGACAGAAAGTTCTGGAATCAGAGAGGAGCCACAAATGTCCTTCCACCCAGCGTTCCCCCAAGTCTCCCAATAAAAATGATACCTCACTTGTGTGGGTAGGCCTGGGGCCCGCGACAAAAAATGCCCCAAAACGCAACATGCACACATCACAATTTTTTAAAGAAAACAGGTGTTTTTTGCAAAGTACCTACCTGTAGATTTTGTCCTCTAGCTCACCGACACCTTGGGAAACCTACCAAAACTGGGCTTTTCTGAAAACTAGAGAAGTAGGGGAATCCAAGATGGGGTGACATGTGGGGCTCTGATCAGGTTCTGTTACTCAGAATCCTTTGCAAACCTCAACATTTGGCTAAAAAAACACATTTTCCTCACATTTTGGTGACAGAAAGTTCTGGAATCAGAGAGGAGCCACAAATGTCCTTACACCCAGCGTTCCCCCAAGTCTCCCGATAAAAATGATACCTCACTTGTGTGGGTAGGCGTAGCACCCGTGACACAAAATGCCCCAAAACGCAACGTGGACACATCACATTTTTTGAAAGAAAACAGAGGTGTTTTTTGCAAAGTGCCTACCTGTAGATTTTGGCCTGTAGCTCAGCCGGCACCTAGGGAAACCTACCAAACCTGTGCATTTTTTTAAACTAGAGACCTAGGGGAATCCAGGATGGGGTGACTTGTGGGGCTCTGACCAGGTTCTGTTACCCAGAATCCTTTGCAAACCTCAAAATTTGGCTAAAAAAACACATTTTCCTCACATTTTGGTTAACAAAAGTTCTGTACTCAGAGTGGAGCCACACATTTCCTTCCACCCAGCATTCCCCCAAGTCTCCAGATAAAAATGATACCTCACTTGTGTGGGTAGGCCTAGCACCCGTGACACAAAATGCCCCAAAATGCGACGTGGGCACATCACATTTTTTGAAAGAAAACAGAGGTGTTTTTTGCAAAGTGCCTACCTGTAGATTTTGGCCTCTAGCTCAGCTGGCACCTAGGGAAACCTACCAAACCTGTGCATTTTTTAAAACTAGAGACATAGGGGAATCAAAGATGGGGTGACTTGTTGGGCTCTGACCAGGTTCTGTTACCCAGAATCCTTTGCAAACCTCAAAATTTGGCTAAAAAAACACATGTTCCTCACATTTTGGTGACAGAAAGTTCTGGAATCAGAGAGGAGCCACAAATTTCCTTCCATCCAGCGTTCCCCCAAGTCTCCCGATAAAAATGATACCTCACTTGTGTGGGTAGGCCTGGCGCCCGCGACAGCAAATGCCCCAAAACGCAACGTGCACACATCACATTTTTTTAAAGAAAATAGAGGTGTTTTTTGCAAAGTGCCTACCTGTATATTTTGGCCTCTAGCTCAGCCGGCACCAAGGGAAACCTACCAAAACTGTGCATTTCTGAAAACTAGAGAAGTAGGGGAATCCAAGATGGGGTGACTTGTGGGGTTCTGATCAGGTTCTGTTACCCAGAATCTTTTGCAAACCTCAAAATTTGGCTAAAAAAACACATTTTCCTCACATTTTGGTGACAGAAAGTTCTGGAATCAGAGAGGAGCCACAAATTTCCTTACACCCTGCGTTCCCCCAAGTCTCCAGATAAAAATGATACATCACTTGTGTGGGTAGGCGTAGCACCCGTGACAAAAAATGCCCCAAAACGCAACGTGGACACATCACATTTTCTGAAAGAAAACAGAGGTGTTTTTTGCAAAGTGCCTACCTGTAGATTTTGGCCTCTAGCTCAGCCGGCACCTAGGGAAACCTACCAAACCTGTGCATTTTTTAAAACTAGAGACCTAGGGGAATACAAGATGGGGTGACTTGTGGGGTTCTGATCAGGTTCTGTTACCCAGAATCTTTTGCAAACCTCAAAATTTGGCTAAAAAAACACATTTTCCTCACATTTTGGTGACAGAAAGTTCTGGAATCAGAGAGGAGCCACAAATTTCCTTACACCCTGCGTTCCCCCAAGTCTCCAGATAAAAATGATACATCACTTGTGTGGGTAGGCGTAGCACCCGTGACAAAAAATGCCCCAAAACGCAACGTGGACACATCACATTTTCTGAAAGAAAACAGAGGTGTTTTTTGCAAAGTGCCTACCTGTATATTTTGGCCTCTAGCTCAGCCGGCACCAAGGTAAACCTACCAAAACTGTGCATTTCTGAAAACTAGAGAAGTAGGGGAATCCAAGATGGGGTGACTTGTGGGGTTCTGATCAGGTTCTGTTACCCAGAATCTTTTGCAAACCTCAAAATTTGGCTAAAAAAACACATTTTCCTCTCATTTTGGTGACAGAAAGTTCTGGAATCAGAGAGGAGCCACAAATTTCCTTCCACCCAGCGTTCCCCCAAGTCTCCCGATAAAAATGATACCTGACTTGTGTGGGTAGGCCTAGCACCCGCAGCAGGAAATGCCCCAAAACGCAACATGGACACATCACATTTTGTGAAAGAAAACCGAGGTGTTTTTTGCAAAGTGCCTACCTGTAGATTTTGACCTCTAGCTCAGCCGGCACCTAGGGAAACCTACCAAAACTGGGCTTTTCTGAAAACTAGAGAAGTAGGGGAATCCAAGATGGGGTGACATGTGGGGCTCTGATCAGGTTCTGTTACCCAGAATCCTTTGCAAACCTCAAAATTTGGCTAAAAAAACACATTTTCCTCACATTTTGGTGACAGAAAGTTCTGGAATCAGAGAGGAGCCACAAATGTCCTTACACCCAGCGTTCCCCCAAGTCTCCCGATAAAAATGATACCTCACTTGTGTGGGTAGGCGTAGCACCCGTGACACAAAATGCCCCAAAATGCAACGTGGACACATCACATTTTTTGAAAGAAAACAGAGGTGTTTTTTGCAAAGTGCCTACCTGTAGATTTTGGCCTGTAGCTCAGCCGGCACCTAGGGAAACCTACCAAACCTGTGCATTTTTTTAAACTAGAGACCTAGGGGAATCCAGGATGGGGTGACTTGTGGGGCTCTGACCAGGTTCTGTTACCCAGAATCCTTTGCAAACCTCAAAATTTGGCTAAAAAAACACATTTTCCTCACATTTTGGTTAACAAAAGTTCTGTACTCAGAGTGGAGCCACAAATTTCCTTCCACCCAGCATTCCCCCAAGTCTCCAGATAAAAATGATACCTCACTTGTGTGGGTAGGCCTAGCACCCGTGACACAAAATGCCCCAAAATGCGACGTGGGCACATCACATTTTTTGAAAGAAAACAGAGGTGTTTTTTGCAAAGTGCCTACCTGTAGATTTTGGCCTCTAGCTCAGCTGGCACCTAGGGAAACCTACCAAACCTGTGCATTTTTTAAAACTAGAGACATAGGGGAATCCAAGATGGGGTGACTTGTTGGGCTCTGACCAGGTTCTGTTACCCAGAATCCTTTGCAAACCTCAAAATTTGGCTAAAAAAACACATGTTCCTCACATTTTGGTGACAGAAAGTTCTGGAATCAGAGAGGAGCCACAAATTTCCTTCCATCCAGCGTTCCCCCAAGTCTCCCGATAAAAATGATACCTCACTTGTGTGGGTAGGCCTAGCGCCCGCGACAGCAAATGCCCCAAAACGCAACGTGCACACATCACATTTTTTTAAAGAAAATAGAGGTGTTTTTTGCAAAGTGCCTACCTGTATATTTTGGCCTCTAGCTCAGCCGGCACCAAGGGAAACCTACCAAAACTGTGCATTTCTGAAAACTAGAGAAGTAGGGGAATCCAAGATGGGGTGACTTGTGGGGTTCTGATCAGGTTCTGTTACCCAGAATCTTTTGCAAACCTCAAAATTTGGCTAAAAAAACACATTTTCCTCACATTTTGGTGACAGAAAGTTCTGGAATCAGAGAGGAGCCACAAATTTCCTTACACCCTGCGTTCCCCCAAGTCTCCAGATAAAAATGATACATCACTTGTGTGGGTAGGCGTAGCACCCGTGACAAAAAATGCCCCAAAACGCAACGTGGACACATCACATTTTCTGAAAGAAAACAGAGGTGTTTTTTGCAAAGTGCCTACCTGTAGATTTTGGCCTCTAGCTCAGCCGGCACCTAGGGAAACCTACCAAACCTGTGCATTTTTTAAAACTAGAGACCTAGGGGAATACAAGATGGGGTGACTTGTGGGGTTCTGATCAGGTTCTGTTACCCAGAATCTTTTGCAAACCTCAAAATTTGGCTAAAAAAACACATTTTCCTCACATTTTGGTGACAGAAAGTTCTGGAATCAGAGAGGAGCCACAAATTTCCTTACACCCTGCGTTCCCCCAAGTCTCCAGATAAAAATGATACATCACTTGTGTGGGTAGGCGTAGCACCCGTGACAAAAAATGCCCCAAAACGCAACGTGGACACATCACATTTTCTGAAAGAAAACAGAGGTGTTTTTTGCAAAGTGCCTACCTGTAGATTTTGGCCTCTAGCTCAGCCGGCACCAAGGGAAACCTACCAAAACTGTGCATTTCTGAAAACTAGAGAAGTAGGGGAATCCAAGATGGGGTGACTTGTGGGGTTCTGATCAGGTTCTGTTACAAAGAATCTTTTGCAAACCTCAAAATTTGGCTAAAAAAACACATTTTCCTCACATTTTGGTGACAGAAAGTTCTGGAATCAGAGAGGAGCCACAAATTTCCTTCCACCCAGCGTTCCCCTAAGTCTCCCGATAAAAATGATACCTGACTTGTGTGGGTAGGCCTAGCACCCGCAGCAGGAAATGCCCCAAAACGCAACATGGACACATCACATTTTGTGAAAGAAAACAGAGGTGTTTTTTGCAAAGTGCCTACCTGTAGATTTTGACCCCTAGCTCAGCCGGCGCCTAGGAAAACCTACCAAACCTGTGCATTTTTTAAAACTAGAGACCTAGGGGAATACAAGATGGGGTGACTTGTGGGGCTCTGACCAGGTTCTGTTACCCAGAATCCTTTGCAAACCTCAAAATTTGGCTAAAAAACACATTTTCCTCACAATTTGGTGACAGAAAGTTCTGGAATCAGAGAGGAGCCACAAATTTCCTTCCACCCAGCGTTCCCCCAAGTCTCCCGATAAAAATGATACCTCACTTGTGTGGGTAGGCCTAGCGCCTGCGACAGGAAATGCCCCAAAACGCAACGTGCACACATCACATTTTTTTTAATGAAAACAGAGGTGTTTATTGCAAAGTGCCTACCTGTAGATTTTGGCCTCTAGCTCAGCCGGCACCTAGGAAACCTACCAAACCTGTGCATTTCTGAAAACTAGAGAAGTAGGGGAATTCAAGATGGGGTGACTTGTGGGGCTCTGATCAGGTTCTGTTAATCAGAATCCTTTGCAAACCTCAAAATTTGGCTAAAAAAACAGATTTTCCTCACATTTTGGTGACAGAAAGTTCTGGAATTGGAGAGGAGCCACAAATTTCCTTCCACCCAGCGTTCCTCCAAGTCTCCCAATAAAAATGATACCTCTCTTGTGTGGTTAGGCCTAGCGCCCGTGGAAGCAAATGCCCCAAAACGCAACGTGGACACATCACATTTTTTGAAAGAAAACAGAGGTGTTTTTTGCAAAGTGCCTACCTGTTGATTTTGGCCTCTAGCTCAGCCGGCACCTAGGGAAACCTACCAAACCTGTGCATTTTTTAAAACTAGAGACCTAGGGGAATCAAAGATGGGGTGACTTGTGGGGCTCTGACCAGGTTCTGTTACCCAGAATCCTTTGCAAACCTCAAAATTTGGCTAAAAAAACACATTTTCCTCACATTTTGGTGACAGAAAGTTCTGGAATCAGAGAGGAGCCACAAATTTCCTTCCACCCAGAGTTTCCCCAAGTCTCTCGATAAAAATGATACCTCACTTGTGTGGGTAGGCCTAGCACCCGTCACACGAAATGCCCCAAAACGCAACATGCACACATCATATTTTTTTAAAGAAAACAGAGGTGTTTTTTGCAAAGTGCCTACCTGTAGATTTTGGCCTCTAGCTCAGCCGCACCTAGGGAAATCTACCAAACATGTGTATTTTTGAAAACTAGAGACCTAGGGGAATCCAAGATAGGGTGACTTGTGGGGCTCTGACCAGGTTCTGTTACCCAGAATCCTGTGCAAACCTCAAAATTT
This sequence comes from Pleurodeles waltl, assembly GCF_031143425.1. NCBI lineage: Eukaryota > Metazoa > Chordata > Amphibia > Caudata > Salamandridae > Pleurodeles > Pleurodeles waltl. The sequence goes on along the minus strand of NC_090443.1, from coordinate 234,347,395 downwards.
GGCTAAAAAAACACGTTTTCCTCACATTTTGGTGACATAAAGTTCTGGAATCAGAGAGGAGCCACAAATTTCCTTCCACCCAGCGTTCCCCCAAGTCTCCCGATAAAAATGATACCTGACTTGTGTGGGTAGGCCTAACACCCGCAGCAGGAAATGCCCCAAAACGCAACGTGCACACATCACATTTTTTTTAAAGAAAACAGAGGTGTTTTTTGCAAAGTGCCTACCTGTAGATTTTGGCCTCTAGCTCAGCCGCCACCTAGGGAAACCTACCAAACCTGTGCATGTCTGAAAACTAGAGAAGTAGGGGAATCCAAGATGGGGTGACTTGTGGGGCTCTGATCAGGTTCTGTTACCCAGAATCCTTTGCAAACCTCACAATTTGGCTAAAAAAACACATTTTCCTCACATTTTGGTGACAGAAAGTTCTAGAATCAGAGAGGAGCCACAAATTTCCTTCCACCCAGCGTTCCCCCAAGTCTCCCGATAAAAATGATACCTGACTTGTGTGGGTAGGCCTAACACCCGCAGCAGGAAATGCCCCAAAACGCAACGTGGACACATCACATTTTGTGAAAGAAAACAGAGGTGTTTTTTGCAAAGTGCCTACCTGTAGATTTTGGCCTCTAGCTCAGCCGCCACCTAAGGACACCTACCAAACCTGTGCATTTCTGAAAACTAGAGAAGTAGGGGAATCCAAGATGGGGTGACTTGTGGGGCTCTGATCAGGTTCTGTTACCCAGAATCCTTTGCAAACCTCATAATTTGGCTAAAAAAACACATTTTCCTCACATTTTGGTGACAGAAAGTTCTGGAATCAGAGAGGAGCCACAAATTTCCTTCCACCCATCACTCCCCCAAGTCTCCCGATAAAAATGATACCTCACTTGTGTGGGTAGGCCTAGCACCCGCAGCAGGAAATGCCCCAAAACGCAACTTGGACACATCACATTTTGTGAAAGAAAACAGAGGTGTTTTTTGCAAAGTGCCTACCTGTAGATTTTGGCCTCTAGCTCAGCCGGCGCATAGGGAAACCTACCAAACCTGTGCATTTTTTTAAAACTAGAGACCTAGGGGAATCAAAGATGGGGTGACTTGTGGGGCTCTGACCAGGTTCTGTTACCCAGAATCCTTTGCAAACCTCAAAATTTGGCTAAAAAAACACATTTTCCTCACATTTTGGTGACAGAAAGTTCTGGAATCAGAGAGGAGCCACAAATTTCCTTCCACCCAGCGTTCCCCCAAGTCTCCCGATAAAAATGATACCTCACTTGTGTTGGTAGGCCTAGCGCCTGCGACAGGAAATGCCCCAAAACGCAACGTGCACACATCACATTTTGTGAAAGAAAACAGAGGTGTTTTTTGCAAAGTGCCTACCTGTAGATTTTGGCCTCTAGCTCAGCCGCCACCTAAGGACACCTACCAAACCTGTGCATTTCTGAAAACTAGAGAAGTAGGGGAATCCAAGATGGGGTGACTTGTGGGGCTCTGATCAGGTTCTGTTACCCAGAATCCTTTGCAAACCTCATAATTTGGCTAAAAAAACACATTTTCCTCACATTTTGGTGACAGAAAGTTCTGGAATCAGAGAGGAGCCACAAATTTCCTTCCACCCATCACTCCCCCAAGTCTCCCGATAAAAATGATACCTCACTTGTGTGGGTAGGCCTAGCACCCGCAGCAGGAAATGCCCCAAAACGCAACTTGGACACATCACATTTTGTGAAAGAAAACAGAGGTGTTTTTTGCAAAGTGCCTACCTGTAGATTTTGGCCTCTAGCTCAGCCGGCGCATAGGGAAACCTACCAAACCTGTGCATTTTTTTAAAACTAGAGACCTAGGGGAATCAAAGATGGGGTGACTTGTGGGGCTCTGACCAGGTTCTGTTACCCATAATCCTTTGCAAACCTCAAAATTTGGCTAAAAAAACACATTTTCCTCACATTTTGGTGACAGAAAGTTCTGGAATCAGAGAGGAGCCACAAATTTCCTTCCACCCATCACTCCCCCAAGTCTCCCGATAAAAATGATACCTCACTTGTGTGGGTAGGCCTAGCACCCGCAGCAGGAAATGCCCCAAAACGCAACTTGGACACATCACATTTTGTGAAAGAAAACAGAGGTGTTTTTTGCAAAGTGCCTACCTGTAGATTTTGGCCTCTAGCTCAGCCGGCGCATAGGGAAACCTACCAAACCTGTGCTTTTTTTAAAACTAGAGACCTAGGGGAATCAAAGATGGGGTGACTTGTGGGGCTCTGACCAGGTTCTGTTACCCAGAATCCTTTGCAAACCTCAAAATTTGGCTAAAAAAACACATTTTCCTCACATTTTGGTGACAGAAAGTTCTGGAATCAGAGAGGAGCCACAAATTTCCTTCCACCCAGCGTTTCCCCAAGTCTCTCGATAAAAATGATACCTCACTTGTGTGGGTAGGCCTAGCACCCGTCACACGAAATGCCCCAAAACGCAACATGCACACATCACATTTTTTTAAAGAAAACAGAGGTGTTTTTTGCAAAGTGCCTACCTGTAGATTTTGGCCTCTAGCTCAGCCGGCACCTAGGGAAACCTACCAAACCTGTGTATTTTTGAAAACTAGAGACCTAGGGGAATCCAAGATGGGGTGACTTGTGGGGCTCCGACCAGGTTCTGTTACCCAGAATCCTGTGCAAACCTCAAAATTTGGCTAAAAAAACATGTTTTCCTCACATTTTGGTGACACAAAGTTCTGGAATCAGAGAAGAGCCACAAATGTCCTTCCACCCAGCGTTCCCCCAAGTCTCCCGATAAAAATGATACCTCACTTGTGTGGGTAGGCCTAGCGCCTGCGACAGGAAATGCCCCAAAACGCAACGTGCACACATCACATTTTTTTTAAAGAAAACAGAGGTGTTTTTTGCAAAGTGCCTACCTGTAGATTTTGGCCTCTAGCTCAGCCGCCACCTAGGGACACCTACCAAACCTGTGCATTTCTGAAAACTAGAGAAGTAGGGGAATCCAAGATGGGGTGACTTGTGGGGCTCTGATCAGGTTTTGTTACCCAGAATCCTTTGCAAACCTCACAATTTGGCTAAAAAAACACATTTTCCTCTCATTTTGGTGACAGAAAGTTCTGGAATCAGAGAGGAGCCACAAATTTCCTTCCACCCAGCACTCCCCCAAGTCTCCCGATAAAAATGATACCTCACTTGTGTGGGTAGGCCTAGCACCCGCAGCAGGAAATGCCCCAAAACGCAACGTGAACACATCACATTTTGTGAAAGAAAACAGAGGTGTTTTTTGCAAAGTGCCTACCTGTAGATTTTGGCCTCTAGCTCAGCCGGCGCCTAGGGAAACCTACCAAACCTGTGCATTTTTTAAAACTAGAGACCTAGGGGAATCCAAGATGGGGTGACTTGTGGGGCTCTGACCAGGTTCTGTTACCCAGAATCCTTAGCAAACCTCAAAATTTGGCTAAAAAAACACATTTTCCTCACATTTTGGTGACAGAAAGTTCTGGAATCAGAGAGGAGCCACAAATTTCCTTCCACCCAGCACTCCCCCAAGTCTCCCGATAAAAATGATACCTCACTTGTGTGGGTAGGCCTAGCACCCGCAGCAGGAAATGCCCCAAAACGCAACGTGGACACATCACATTTTGTGAAAGAAAACAGAGGTGTTTTTTGCAAAGTGCCTACCTGTAGATTTTGGCCTCTAGCTCAGCCAGCGCCTAGGGAAACCTACCAAACCTGTGCATTTTTTAAAACTAGAGACCTAGGAAAATCCAAGATGGGGTGTCTTGTGGGGCTCTGACCAGGTTCTGTTACCCAGAATCCTTTGCAAACCTCAAAATTTGGCTTAAAAAACACATTTTCCTCACATTTTGGTGACAGTTCTGGAATCAGAGAGGAGCCACCAATTTCCTTCCACCCAGCGTTTCCCCAAGTCTCTCGATAAAAATGATACCTCACTTGTGTGGGTAGGCCTAGGACCCGTCACACAAAATGCCCCAAAACACAACATGCACACATCACATTTTTTTAAAGAAAACAGAGGTGTTTTTTGCAAAGTGCCTACCTGTAGATTTTGGCCTGTAGCTCAGCCGGCACCTAGGGAAACCTACCAAACCTGTGTATTTTTTAAAACTAGAGACCTAGGGGAATCCAAGATGGGGTGACTTGTGGGGCTCTGACCAGGTTCTGTTACCCAGAATCCTTTGCAAACCTCAAAATTTGGCTAAAAAAACACGTTTTCCTCACATTTTGGTGACAGAAAGTTCTGGAATCAGAGAGGAGCCACAAATTTCCTTCCACCCAGCACTCCCCCAAGTCTCCCGATAAAAATGATACCTCACTTGTGTGGGTAGGCCTAGCACCCGCAGCAGGAAATGCCCCAAAACGCAACGTGGACACATCACATTTTGTGAAAGAAAACAGAGGTGTTTTTTGCAAAGTGCCTACCTGTAGATTTTGGCCTCTAGCTCAGCCAGCGCCTAGGGAAACCTACCAAACCTGTGCATTTTTTAAAACTAGAGACCTAGGAAAATCCAAGATGGGGTGTCTTGTGGGGCTCTGACCAGGTTCTGTTACCCAGAATCCTTTGCAAACCTCAAAATTTGGCTAAAAAAACACATTTTCCTCACATTTTGGTGACAGTTCTGGAATCAGAGAGGAGCCACAAATTTCCTTCCACCCAGCGTTTCCCCAAGTCTCTCGATAAAAATGATACCTCACTTGTGTGGGTAGGCCTAGCACGCGTCACACGAAATGCCCCAAAACGCAACGTGCACACATCACATTTTTTTAAAGAAAACAGAGGTGTTTTTTGCAAAGTGCCTACCTGTAGATTTTGGCCTCTAGCTCAGCCGGCACCTAGGGAAACCTACCAAACCTGTGTATTTTTGAAAACTTAAGACCTAAGGGAATCCAATATGGGGTGACTTGTGGGGCTCTGACCAGGTTCTGTTACCCAGAATCCTTTGCAAACCTCAAAATTTGGCTAAAAAAACACGTTTTCCTCACAATTTGGTGACAGAAAGTTCTGGAATCAGAGAAAAGCCACAAATTTCCTTCCACCCAGCGTTCCCCCAAGTCTCCCGATAAAAATGATACCTCACTTGTGTGGGTAGGCCTAGCGCCTGCGACAGGAAATGCCCCAAAACGCAACGTGCACACATCACATTTTTTTTAATGAAAACAGAGGTGTTTTTTGCAAAGTGCCTACCTGTAGATTTTGGCCTCTAGCTCAGCCGGCACCTAGGGAAACCTACCAAACCTGTGCATTTCTGAAAACTAGAGAAGTAGGGGAATTTAAGATGGGGTTACTTGTGGGGCTCTGATCAGGTTTTGTTACCCAGAATCCTTTGCAAACCTCACAATTTGGCTAAAAAAACACATTTTCCTCTCATTTTGGTGACAGAAAGTTCTGGAATCAGAGAGGAGCCACAAATTTCCTTCCACCCAGCACTCCCCCAAGTCTCCCGATAAAAATGATACCTCACTTGTGTGGGTAGGCCTAGCACCCGCAGCAGGAAATTCCCCAAAACGCAACGTGAACACATCACATTTTGTGAAAGAAAACAGAGGTGTTTTTTGCAAAGTGCCTACCTGTAGATTTTGGCCTCTCGCTCAGCCGGCGCCTAGGGAAACCTACCAAACCTGTGCATTTTTTAAAACTAGAGACCTAGGGGAATCCAAGATGGGGTGACTTGTGGGTCTCTGACCAGGTTCTGTTACCCAGAATCCTTTGCAAACCTCAAAATTTGGCTAAAAAAACACATTTTCCTCACATTTTGGTGACAGAAAGTTCTGGAATCAGAGAGGAGCCACCAATTTCCTTCCACCCAGCGTTTCCCCAAGTCTCTCGATAAAAATGATACCTCACTTGTGTGGGTAGGCCTAGCACCCGTCACACGAAATGCCCCAAAACGCAACGTGCACACATCAAATTTTTTTAAAGAAAACAGAGGTGTTTTTTGCAAAGTGCCTACCTGTAGATTTTGGCCTCTAGCTCAGCCGGCACCTAGGGAAACCTACCAAACCTGTGTATTTTTGAAAACTTGAGGCCTAGGGGAATCCAATATGGGGTGACTTGTGGGGCTCTGATCAGGTTCTGTTACCCAGAATCCTTTGCAAACCTCACGATTTGGCTAAAAAAACACATTTTCCTCACATTTTGGTGACAGAAAGTTCTGGAATCAGAGAGGAGCCACAAATTTCCTTCCACCCAGCGTTTCCCCAAGTCTCACGATAAAAATGATACCTCACTTGTGTGGGTAGGCCTAGGACCCGTCACACAAAATGCCCCAAAACGCAACATGCACACATCACATTTTTTTAAAGAAAACAGAGGTGTTTTTTGCAAAGTGCCTACCTGTAGATTTTGGCCTCTAGCTCAGCCGGCACCTAGGGAAACCTACCAAACCTGTGCATTTCTGAAAACTAGAGAAGTAGGGGAATTCAAGATGGGGTGACTTGTGGGGCTCTGATCAGGTTTTGTTACCCAGAATCCTTTGCAAACCTCACAATTTGGCTAAAAAAACACATTTTCCTCTCATTTTGGTGACAGAAAGTTCTGGAATCAGAGAGGAGCCACAAATTTCCTTCCACCCAGCACTCCCCCAAGTCTCCCGATAAAAATGATACCTCACTTGTGTGGGTAGACCTAGCACCCGCAGCAGGAAATGCCCCAAAACGCAACGTGAACACATCACATTTTGTGAAAGAAAACAGAGGTGTTTTTTGCAAAGTGCCTACCTGTAGATTTTGGCCTCTAGCTCAGCCGGCGCCTAGGGAAACCTACCAAACCTGTGCATTTTTTAAAACTAGAGACCTAGGGGAATCCAAGATGGGGTGACTTGTGGGTCTCTGACCAGGTTCTGTTACCCAGAATCCTTTGCAAACCTCAAAATTTGGCTAAAAAAACAAGTTTTCCTCACAATTTGGTGACAGAAAGTTCTGGAATCAGAGAGAAGCCACAAATTTCCTTCCACCCAGCGTTCCCCCAAGTCTCCCGATAAAAAATGATACCTCACTTGTGTGGGTAGGCCTAGCGCCTGCGACAGGAAATGCCCCAAAATGCAACGTGCACACATCACTTTTTTTTTTAAGGAAAACAGAGGTGTTTTTTGCAAAGTGCCTACCTGTAGATTTTGGCCTCTAGCTCAGCCGCCACCTAGGGAAACCTACCAAACCTGTGCATTTCTGAAAACTAGAGAAGTAGGGAAATCCAAGATGGGGTGACTTGTGGGGCTCTGATCAGGTTCTGTTACCCAGAATCCTTTGCAAACCTCACAATTTGGCTAAAAAAACACATTTTCCTCACATTTTGGTGACAGAAAGTTCTAGAATCAGAGAGGAGCCACAAATTTCCTTCCACCCAGCGTTCCCCCAAGTCTCCCGATAAAAATGATACCTGACTTGTGTGGGTAGGCCTAGCACCCGCAGCAGGAAATGCCCCAAAACGCAACATGGACACATCACATTTTGTGAAAGAAAACAGAGGTGTTTTTTTGCAAAGTGCCTACCTGTAGATTTTGACCTCTAGCTCAGCCAGCGCCTAGGAAAACCTACCAAACCTGTGCATTTTTAAAACTAGAGACCTAGGGGAATACAAGATGGGGTGACTTGTGGGGCTCTGACCAGGTTCTGTTACCCAGAATCCTTTGCAAACCTCAAAATTTGGCTAAAAAAACACATTTTCCTCACAATTTGGTGACAGAAAGTTCTGGAATCAGAGAGGAGCCACAAATTTCCTTCCACCCAGCGTTCCCCCAAGTCTCCCGATAAAAATGATACCTCACTTGTGTGGTAGGCCTAGCGCCTGCGACAGGAAATGCCCCAAAACGCAACGTGCACACATCACATTTTTTTTTAATGAAAACAGAGGTGTTTTTTGCAAAGTGCCTACCTGTAGATTTTGGCCTCTAGCTCAGCCGGCACCTAGGGAAACCTACCAAACCTGTGCATTTCTGAAAACTAGAGAAGTAGGGGAATTCAAGATGGGGTGACTTGTGGGGCTCTGATCAGGTTCTGTTAATCAGAATCCTTTGCAAACCTCAAAATTTGGCTAAAAAAACAGATTTTCCTCACATTTTGGGTGACAGAAAGTTCTGGAATTGGAGAGGAGCCACAAATTTCCTTCCACCCAGCGTTCCTCCAAGTCTCCCGATAAAAATGATACCTCTCTTGTGTGGGTAGGCCTAGCGCCCGCGGCAGCAAATGCCCCAAAACGCAACGTGGACACATCACATTTTTTGAAAGAAAACAGAGGTGTTTTTTGCAAAGTGCCTACCTGTTGATTTTGGCCTCTAGCTCAGCCGGCACCTAGGGAAACCTACCAAACCTGTGCATTTTTTTTAAACTAGAGACCTAGGGAAATCCAAGATGGGGTGACTTGTTGGGCTCTGACCAGGTTCGGTTACCCAGAATCCTTTGCAAACCTCAAAATTTGGCTAAAAAAACACATTTCCTCACATTTTGGTGACAGAAAGTTCTGGAATCAGAGAGGAGCCACAAATTTCCTTCCACCCAGCGTTCCCCCAAGTCTCCCAATAAAAATGATACCTCACTTGAGTGGGTAGGCCTAGCGCCCGTAACAAAAAATGCCCCAAAACGCAACATGCACACATCACAATTTTTAAAGAAAACAGGTGTTTTTTGCAAAGTACCTACCTGTAGATTTTGTCCTCTAGCTCACCGACACCTTGGAAACCTACCAAAACTGGGCTTTTCTGAAAACTAGAGAAGAAGGGGAATCCAAGATGGGGGTGACATGTGGGGCTCTAATCAGGTTCTGTTACCCAGAATCCTTTGCAAACCTCAAAATTTGGCTAAAAAAACACATTTTCCTCACATTTTGGTGACAGAAAGTTCTGGAATCAGAGAGGAGCCACAAATTTCCTTACACCCAGCGTTCCCCCAAGTCTCCCGATAAAAATGATACCTCACTTGTGTGGGTAGGCGTAGCACCCGTGACACAAAATGCCCAAAACGCAACGTGGACACATCACATTTTTTTAAAGAAAACAGAGGTGTTTTTTGCAAAGTGCCTACCTGTAGATTTTGGCCTGTAGCTCAGCCGGCACCTAGGGAAACCTACCAAACCTGTGCATTTTTTTAAACAAGAGACCTAGGGAATCCAGGATGGGGTGACTTGTGGGGCTCTGACCAGGTTCTGTTACCCAGAATCCTTTGCAAACCTCAAAATTTGGCTAAAAAAACACATTTTCCTCACATTTTGGTTAACAAAAGTTCTGTACTCAGAGTGGAGCACAAATTTCCTTCCACCCAGCATTCCCCCAAGTCTCCAGATAAAAATGATACCTCACTTGTGTGGGTAGGCCTAGCACCCGTGACACAAAATGCCCCAAAATGCGACGTGGACACATCACATTTTTTGAAAGAAAACAGAGGTGTTTTTTTGCAAAGTGCCTACTGTAGATTTTGGCCTCTAGCTCAGCTGGCACCTAGGGAAACCTACCAAACCTGTGCATTTTTTAAAACTAGAGACATAGGGGAATCCAAGAGGGGGTGACTTGTTGGGCTCTGACCAGGTTCTGTTACCCAGAATCCTTTGGCAAACCTCAAAATTTGGCTAAAAAAAAACATGTTCCTCACATTTTGGTGACAGAAAGTTCTGGAATCAGAGAGGAGCCACAAATTTCCTTCCATCCACCGTTTCCCCAAGTCTCCCGATAAAAATGATACCTCACTTGTGTGGGTAGGCCAGGCGCCCGCGACAGCAAATGCCCCAAAACGCAACGTGCACACATCACATTTTTTTAAAGAAAATAGAGGTGTTTTTTGCAAAGTGCCTACCTGTATATTTTGGCCTCTAGCTCAGCCGGCACCAAGGGAAACCTACCAAAACTGTGCATTTCTGAAACTAGAGAAGTAGGGGAATCCAAGATGGGGTGACTTGTGGGGTTCTGATCAGGTTCTGTTACCAGAATCTTTGCAAACCTCAAAATGTGGCTAAAAAAAACACATTTTCCTCACATTTTTGGTGACAGAAAGTTCTGGAATCAGAGAGGAGCCACAAATTTCCTTACACCCTGCGTTCCCCCAAGTCTCCAGATAAAAATGATACATCACTTGTGTGGGTAGGCGTAGCACCCGTGACAAAAAAATGCCCCAAAACGCAACGTGGACACATCACATTTTCTGAAAGAAAACAGAGGTGTTTTTTGCAAAGTGCCTACCTGTAGATTTTGGCCTCTAGCTCAGCCGGCACCTAGGGAAACCTACCAAACCTGTGCATTTTTGAAAACTAGAGACCTAGGGGAATCCAAGATGGGGTGACTTGTGGGGCTCTGACCATGTTCTGTTGCCCAGAATCCTTTGCAAACCTCAAAATTTGGCTAAAAAAACACATTTTCCTCACATTTTGGTGACAGAAAGTTCTGGAATCAGAGAGGAGCCACAAATTTCCTTACACCCAGCGTTCCCCCAAGTCTCCCTATAAAAATGATACCTCACTTGTGTGGGTAGGCGTAGCACCCGTGACACAAAATGCCCCAAAACGCAACGTGGACACATCACATTTTTTGAAAGAAAACAGAGGTGTTTTTTGCAAAGTGCCTACCTGTAGATTTTGGCCTGTAGCTCAGCCGGCACCTAGGGAAACCTACCAAACCTGTGCATTTTTTAAAACAAACTAGAGGACCTAGGGAATCCAGGATGGGGTGACTTGTGGGGCTCTGACCAGGTTCTGTTACCCAGAATCCTTTGCAAACCTCAAAATTTGGCTAAAAAAACACATTTTCCTCACATTTTGGTTAAAAAAGTTCTGTACTCAGAGTGGAGCCACAAATTTCCTTCCACCCAGCATTCCCCAAGTCTCCAGACAAAAATGATACCTCACTTGTGTGGGTAGGCCTAGCACCCGTGACACAAAATGCCCCAAAATGCGACGTGGACACATCACATTTTTTGAAGAACACAGAGGTGTTTTTTGCAAAGTGCCTACCTGTAGATTTTGGCCTCTAGCTCAGCTGGCACCTAGGGAAACCTACCAACCTGTGCATTTTTTAAAACTAGAGACATAGGGGAATCCAAGATTGGGGTGACTTGTTGGGCTCTGACCAGGTTCTGTTACCCAGAATCCTTTGCAAACCTCAAAATTTGGCTAAAAAAACACATTTTCCTCACATTTGGGTGACAGAAATTTCTAGAATCAGAGAGGAGCCACAAATTTCCTTCCACCCAGCATTCCCCCAAGTCTCCCGATAAAAATGATTCCTCACTTGTGTGGGCAGGCA